>NC_091637.1:50722703-53222703 GCF_027580195.1 Bos mutus | reverse complement strand
AAAGTCAATTATACTCATTAAATGTAATTAACAATGAAAAATCTCATAACTAATTAAGCTAAAATTTTAATATCCATTTTAAGTTCTTAAAATATCTGCCATTATTTTTTTGTGCTAGAATGTAATAGTTCTTTCAGCATTAATCTCATCCTATTTATTAATTGATTTGGCTGCATTGGGTCTTAGCTGCAGCACGTGGGATCTTTGGTGCATCATGTAGGATCTCTTGTTGTTATACATGGACCCTCTAGTTGTGGAGTGGTGCAGGCTCAGAAGTTTCAGTGCATGTAGGGACGGGGGAGCCTGGTGGGCTGCCGTCTATGGGGTCGCACAGAGTCGGACACGACTGAAGCGACTTAGCAGCAGCAGCAGGCCCAGTAGTGTGAGTGCATGGACTTAGTTGCTCCTCGACATGCCGAATCTTCATTTCCTGACCAGGGATGGAAACTGTTTCCCCTGTATTACAAGATGATAACCACTGGACCACCAGGGAAAGCACTAATATTAATTAAAAAAATTTTTTTTCTCCTCTGGTCCTTTATTCATTTCATGTGTGTGTGTATATTGTACGTATATAATAACATAGTCCATGTTTACATATTATTAGGTAGAATTGTCTGGAATTAAATGGAAGCCCCTTTTAGTGACTTAAATGTGGAAACTATCATTAATTACCACTGAGATGAAAAAAACTATAAGCCACTTGTTCCCTAATGGGAGATCATACAAATTTAAATTGATTTATCCATCTTATAACATATTGTAAAGGAAATTGTCACGACTACCCTTGTCTTGTCAAAAGCTTGTCAGTGGAAAACTAAACGTGATTGAAGGAATCATCTTCAAATATCATATTAAATGCTAGTAAAAAAATGCTCAAATGCTGATTTCATACTAGAAGGAAGAATAATCCAGAAAACTACTTATAAAGCAAGCTCTATTTTATACTGCTGTTTCTACATATGTGTTTATCTAAGTGTAATTCAATTTCTGTTTTGTAGATACATTCATTTGAACTCTTTTTTTAAGATTCTACATGTAAGTGATATCTTATGGTACTCGTCTCTCATAGATGAATTTGGGTAGTGAGTTTCTGTCCCTGCTTTATCTTACGGCCCTATGCTTTGAGTCTTCATTCAAATCTTGAAGCTCACTTCATGGCACATGAACATCACTTCTTCAGTATCTAATAGGCATTAAAAATTTACATGTCAAAATAGAACTCCTGATTTCCCCTGCCTTTCAAAGTTGTTCCTATCTTTTTTGTTTTGTTTGCTTTTGGTCTCATAATTCACCCAGTGTCTCAAGACAAAAATCTAGAAGTCAGATGTCTTGCCATACTTTCCTTGATCTTCACGTCCAAACCTATAACAAGTCCTGTTGATTTTAGCTTCAAAATGTGTATTTAATATGAATAGTTCTCTGCATCTCTTTTGCCACAACCTAAGCCTATACTGTTATTTTGTCAGGCCATTTCAATAGACCACTAAGTGGTCTTCTGCTTGTACTTTTTCCCTCTTAAAATCTATTCTCTACGTAAGAGATCATCTCACCATCAATGGCTCTCCATTATATTTAACTTAGAATATAAACCAATTATTATGGTCTTTGTATTGTTTGGGTTCTTGCTGAGATAGAGTTAAGAATGCTTAGGTTTTGGGGGAGAAACATCTTTGAAAGAAAAAGGGACAGAGCAGGATTTGGCAGAAAAGGACGATGAAGATCTAAAAGTGCCTCCCCGCCGCCCCCCACCCCCACCCCCAACCTCAACAGTTTGCTGTGGAACAATATTTGCTCCCTAAATGAGTCTTGCAGTACAAGGCTTGGCCTTGTACTGGAGTCTTGCTCAGTCATTGGCCGAGACCATCCCAAAGAAAGAATGCCATTAGCTTAAAAAGTGAAGTGGATCTGAGGGTGCTGACTGCTGGAAACTATCAGTTAACCACATTCCTTGTAACTGGCAGGGAATTTTTTTTTTTTAATTGGAATATAGTTGATCTAGAATGCAGTATTAGTTTTGGTGTACAGCAAAGTGAATCAGTTCTACATATACATGTAGCCACTCTTTTTTTTTTTTAAGATTCTTTTCCTATATAGGCTATTACAGAGTATTAAGTGGAGTTCCCTGTGCTGTACAGTAGGTCCTTATTAGTTATCTATTTTATATATAATAGTGTATATGTGTCAATCCCAGGGCTTCCCTGGGGGCTCAGTGGTAAAGAATCCACTTGCCAATGCAGAAGACTTGGGTTTAATCCTTGGGTTGGGGAGATCCCTTGGAGGAAGAAATGGCAAACCACTCTAGTATTCTTGCCTGGGAAATCCCATGGACTGAGGAGCCCAGCCGGCTACAGTTCATAGGGTTGCAAAAGACTTGGACATGACTTAACAACCCAACAACAGCAGCAATGTGTCAATTCCAACCTCCCGACTTATCCCTCCTCCCTTCTTTTATCCCCTGGTAAACATAAATTTGTTTTCTATATCTGTAACTCAATTTCTGTTTTGTAGATAGGTTCATTTGTACTTCTTATTTAAGATTCTACATATAAGCAGTATCTTATGGTACTTGTCTCTTATAGATGAATTTGATTCCTGAGTTTCTGTCTCTGCTCTGTCTTAGGGCCCTAGATGCTTTGTGTCTTCATTCAAGTCTTGAAGCTCACCTCATGGCACCCTACCTTGCAATCACTACCTTCCAATTTTCTTGTACACCCAAAGCCCTTTCCTGCCTTAGAATCTTTGAACATTCTATTTCCTCTGGAGTATTTCTGATATGTATTAACTTACTTAATTCTAACAACAAGCCACAGGAGACATCTCTACACATGAACATCACCAAATGGTGATTTGTAGTGGTTCTGGAGAAAACTCTTTGAGAGTCTCTTGGACTGCAAGGAGATCAAACAAGTCAATCCTAAAGGTAAGCAATCCTGAATAATCATTGTAATGACTGAAGCTGAAGCTCCAGTACTTTGGCCACTTGACATGAAGAGTCAAATAATTGGAAAAGACTCTAATGCTGGGAAAGACTGAAGACAAAAGGAGAAAGGGGCAGCAGAGGATAAGATGGTTAGATACCATTACTGACTCAATGGACATGAATCTGAGCAAACTCTGGGAGATAGTGAAGGACAGGGAAGCCTGGCATGCTGCAGTCCATAGAGTCACAAAGAGTTGGATATAACTTAACAGCTGAACAACAACAAGCCTGTAAAGAGGGTATGATAATTTTTATATTTTACAGACTAGGAAACTGAGGTATAAAGAGGTTAAGTAACTTCCCCCGTGTTCCACATCTAGGATATTATAGAGCAAGACTTCTAACTCAAGACTCTGGCTCCAGAAGCCTTGCTGTCAATGATTTTAACTCTACTGTCTTTACAAATTCTCTATAGCTCAGGTTTCAGCTCAATGATTACTTTCTCAAGGAACCATTCATTGACCACCCTAGCATGACTAATACACATCCCAGACCCACTCCAGTTCCTATTTGTTATTTCTATTATGTTTTCCTAGACTTAACTCAATATAAAATTATCTTTTTGTTGTCTTTGACATTTAGTTTGTCTCACTATATGAGAATGTACACTCTTTGAAGACTGGAACTGTATCTGTCTTCAATTCACTGTGTTCTCCCTAGTACTTGTAAAAGAGTCCTGACCATTATAGAAGCTCTTTATTTTTTTTAATGAATGAGTTACCAAAGCATTCATTCTCTAGAAAAAGGAATATTAGACTATATTCACTTTGGAAATGGTTTAATTATTATATTGAATAAGTAGTTATTTAAATGTTTCATTTCCTTTTTTCTATTACCTAAGTAGGGTTTCATATCAATTCATCTCTGAAAACCATCATATTAAAAGGGAAACCTAGAAAATATTGGGGCTGTTATATCTGTTTCTTTAATTATCTATCATCAGTCATCTCTCTCTCCCTCACTTACCTATCTATACACATATGCAGACACATAGCCTACTAAGGAGCTGTTTCACCAAAATAGGAAAAATCTTGGTCAGTGGACATTAACATAACTTGAGATGCTTAAATGGAGATTCAAAGCTTCCTATCCATTTCTTACTAAGCCGGTTTGCATTGTAGGAGCCTCTGATTGAGAGTAGTGCCAGCTCCATTATATTAATAGAAAGTACCATGTAATATTGTCCAAAGATATGCATACCATTAATATTCCCCAAAACTTATCCCAAAGGAGCCTGAGGCTTTTAGCCACATTAGAAAAAAGAAAATGACAGATAATTTTAAAAAAAGAAAGAAAGAAAAACACAGACATTTCAGGGATTATTAGATTAGATTAAACTTGATCTGAACTAATAGTATTTATTGGAAACAAATTCTACATGGTTCACCAGTCAGAATGGTGAATCTGTAGGTCAAATGATAAATGAAGTTTTAGACCAAATCCATTCTGTGCTTAGTCCCTCAGTTGTGTCCAACTCTTTGTGACCCCATGGACTGTAGTTCGCCATACTCCTCTGTCCATGGGGATTCTCCAGGCAAGAATACTGGAGTAGATTGCCATACCCTCCTCCAGGGGATCTTCTCAACCCTGGGATCAAACTCAGGTGTCCGACATTGCAGGCAGAATCTTTACCATCTGAGCCATCAGGGAAGCCCAAGAATACTGTAGTGGGTAGCCTAACCCTTCTCCAGAATATCTTCCTGACAAAAGAATCAAACCACGGTCTCCTGCATTGCAGTTGGATTCCATCCTACACCAGGTTTAATGCTACCACAGAACCATCCTAAGAATGTAGAGCAAGAATTGATATAAGTCATTGGAAGAACCCCAAAATTAGTTTTATGATTCATGAAATAAAGGCTATTCGGTTTGGAAATGTCAAATAAATCCTTGGATTTGCCTTTTATTTTGTCCTACCCCTTTAATCCCAAGATAGTGAACTAATACTGCATCTTTGTGGAGATTAAGAGTTTAAATGTACCAACAAAGACCTGAAAGATGAGTGTTTAACTCTTGTTGGGTGCAAAACTAGGTTTGTGTTAGAGAATGATTGTTGATTATTACAGTTGGAGATATCATCACAGCTGTAGTTCCAGATTTATATCCTTTATTGAAGGAAATAAAAATACCCCCTGCACTTAATATGCTGCTGCTGCTAAGTTGCTTCAGTCGTGTCCAATTCTGTGTTGACCCCATGGACTGCAGCCCGCCAGGCTCCTCTGTCCATGGGATTTTCCAGGCAAGAGTACTGGAGTGGGGTGCCACTGCCTTTTCTGGCACTTAATATGCAGTTAATACAAGTTCTTTCCCCTAATTTTATTGTAAAGATGATCAGAAGCATAGGAGAGATAGTAGATTATTGATTTCCCATAAAGCTATGCTAATTCTCTTGCTCTCTATCATATCTTTTTCCTTTCAACTTTCTAGAGTATTTATACCCATATTAATATCTTCAATGTGTTTTTTCTTTTTTTACTGTAGTTATATTCAGTAAAAACATTGATATTAATTTTAGTGTCTTTAAATGATTTACGTCTTCCTAGATGATTATGAATAGCTATGTCTAGTTGAAGTATTACAAATTAAAATATTAATTATAATTTTAAAATGTATAATGCAGATTATTAAGAGTTTTGATAATTTTTTTTTCTATGTCACTTATTGAAGGGCTCAAAAAATTAAAGAAGATAAATTTAATGGTGCAAACTTTAATTGTAATATCCTTAATCTTTCTCCCTGTGCAGTTTATGCCCTTTAACCCTAGGACCCTAATATTCTGACCTCCAAAATCATTCCTTACCCATAAGCTGAAAGATGGACTTGATCAATAAGATAGAACAGTTATTGGCCTGGGTGTATGCTATATTGTCTCTGGGGATGTAATTCAACAATCCTGGTGCCTCCAGCTTTTTCTAGATATCAGGGTACAGTTTTCTTCAATTTTTGACTAAATGGATGCTGCACAATGGGATTACAAATGAGGAACACATTCCATATTGACGTCTTTAAACAAAAATTTTAAAAATATTAAACCGAAGAGGGTTTTGGGGAAAATGTAGTAGCAATGGCAGCATATATTTTGGATCTTGGAAATTATTGCATAAAAACAGAGCCACTAGAAGTTCAGTTGCTCAGTCGTGTCTAACTCTTTGTGACCCCATGGATTGTAGCACACCAGCCTTCCCTGTGCGGCACCAACTCCTGGAGCTTACTCAATCTCATGTCTATCGAGTTGGTGAACCCATCCAACCATATCATCCTCTGTCGTTCCCTTCTCCTCTTGCCTTCAATCTTTCCCAGCATCAGGGTCTTTTCCAATGAATCAGTTCTTCACATCAGGTGACCAAAGTATTGAAGTTTCAGCTTCAGCATCAGTCTTTCCAATGAATATTCAGGATTGATTTCCTTTAGCATTGACTGATTGGATCTCCTTGCAGTCCAAGGGACTCTCAAGAGTCTTCTCCAACCCCACAGTTCAAAAGAGCCACCAGAAAGCAAACCCAAAATCCATGGGCAATATTTTCAACCGAATGATATATCCCTTCAACTCCCAAAATGAGTTGGAGCAAAGTACTAACAGCTACCAGACATGGCTGTTTTTAACATCTGTGTAAGGAAAAGCAGAGGGAGGCACTTTCTCTCTCTCTCTCTCTTTTTTGGGGGGGTGGAAGAAAGTTGTTTTGTTTTTTCTCTGTCTTTTGGAGCCTCATTTCTTCTATTCCTAGCCTGGGCTTTCATATGTATGCGCGATTAGAGTGCAGAGAGCTGAAGGCTGTAATAGAGTAGAGGGCAGTTCAAGTTCAACATCTATTTGGCTAGTGGCATGCATAGCTCAGTCAGTAAAGAATCGGCCTGCAATGCAGGAGACCTGGGTTAAATTCCTCGGTTGGGGAGAATCCCTGGTGAAGGAAATGGCAACCCACTCCAATATTCTTGCCTGAAGAATCCCATGGACAGAAGAGCCTGTGGGTCTACAGTCCATAGGATAGCAAGAGTTGGACACGACTTAGTGACTAACACTTTCACTTTCCATGATTTCAAGCTGATGGTGGCTGAGCTTTGAGGACTATGGAGCCTAGCACACCAATGCTACATTAATTCAGAGAGTTTTAATTCCTACAATACAAAACCCTGTGGGCTCAGTGGCTCAATCCAGGCTGTGGGCAGTAGAGGGGAAAAATGGGAACAGAAGTGTGCTTGGTCTGGTCTGAGGCTGGCTGCCCCCAGGCTTGCCTCTGTGTGGTGCATAGTTGTTTGAGAGTTTGGCAGCCCAGAGCTGGAAAACTCCGATATAGTCAACTTGAAAGTGAAGTGGGAGAAATTTAGGATAGCAGCTGCAACTGGGGATGAGTGTTAAGCTTTTTAAAGTGAATGTTGAGGGATTTGTGTTCAGGTCTCATGGTGTGGAGCAGTATAGCCCCAGGAACTTTTCAAATGGATATTCTAGTGTTCTTTTTCAAGACAGGACTCTACCCTGAAGGGAAAATACTACTGGGATGTAAATTGACAGAGATCCAAGTAAAAAAGGAAATTCAATCAAAAGAGAAGGCAAAAGTATCAGAGAAACTCAGGAAACAAGATGCCATATTTTTAACACTATGAAAAGCAAGAGCAGAGAGGGCTTTGTAACATTAGAAAATATCTAAATGAAATCTATTAAGAGTGAAGGAAAATGAAATTTACACAAAAATGAAATACAGAAATATTATCAAATCCCAGGTACAGTTGCCATACAAAAAATGAGTATAATGAAAAAAAGAATATTTCTACAGAAACTAAAGTCTGTGAGAAAGATTTGTTCAAAATGCAGATCAGGAGGGGAGGAGCCAAGATGGCGGAGGAGTAGGACGGGGAGAACACTTTCTCCCCCACAAATTCATCAAAAGAGCATTTAAACGTCGAGTAAATTCCACAAAACAACTTCTGAATGCTGGCAGAGGACATCAGGCACCCAGAAAAGCAACCCAACTCTTCGAAAGGAGGTAGGAAAAAATATTAAAAACAAACAAAAAAAAGAGACAAAAGAGGGAGGGACGGAGTTCCGTCCCGGGAAGGGAATCTTAAAAAGAGAGAAGTTTCCAAACATCAGGAAACCTTCTCACTGCCGAATCTGTGCCGAGCTTTGGAAGCACAGAGGGCAACATAACAGGGAGAAAAAAATAAATAAACAATTTAAAACTCGCAGATTGCGAGCCCTACGGTAACTCCCCAGCAGAGAAGCAGCGCAGACGCCTGCATCCACCATTAGCAAACCGGGGGCTGGGCAGGGAGGCGCGGCGTGGGCTGCATCGCTGAGAGTAAGAATCTGGCCTGAATACCCTGAGCGCTATCTGAGCGAAATAATTTGGGCTAGCAAACCAGACTGTGGGATACCTACCACGCGAAAAGCCAGCCCTAACCTAAGACCGCCAGGCCCGCGCCGCGAACAAAGGACTGAACAGAGATAGCCGGCTACAGACCTTCCCCTCCGGTGACAGGCAGCCAGAGCCGGAAGGGGGCAATCGCAGCCCCAGAGAGACATTATCTATAAAATTGTAAGCAGGCTTCTTTGCTAACTAAAACTTCTTGGGGTCTGGACGGTCAACATCTGCCTGAGAAGGTGCGCGGTTTTACATCCAGATAACCGAGTGGCGGGAGGCGATAAGTCGCAGCATTGGCGCCGCCTGGGAAGAGCAAATTGGCGCTCGGACCTGGGAAGAGCACAAAACGCAGGCCCAACTGAGTCTGTGCCTCTGAGGACTACCCGAGTGCCTGAACCTGAGCGGCTTGGACCTGGGAGGTGCATGCAGCCCAGGGCCAGCCTCGGATTGTTCCCGCGGAACAACCTAGAGTCCGAGCAGTGTGGACAGGGAGGCTACACGCGCCCGTGAGCGGGGGCAGACCCAGGGTGGCTGAGGCACTGCGAGCCCACGCCAGTGTTATTTGTTTGCAGCATCCCTCCCTCCATCCCCACAGCGCGACTGAACAAGTAAGCCTAAAAAAAAAAAAAAAAAAGTGTCCTCCACCGTGCCCTTTGAGTCAGGGCGGAAACCAGATACTGAAGAGACTAGCAAACAGAAGAAGATATAACAGAGGGAAACGCCTTGGAAGCTACAGGCAATAGATCAAAACCCTGTGGTTACTACGGACTACATAGGAAGGGGCCTATAGATCTTGAGAAATATAAATCTGACCAAGGAACTAGCCAAAAATGAACTGAACCCACAACACCCACAAAAAAAAACCAAAAAAGTCCTAGATATATTTTTATTATTTTTACGATCATTCTTTCTTTTTTTTTTTTAACTAAAAAAAAAAAAAAAAATTTTAAGTCCTCTATTGTTCCTTTAATTTTCACTTTTATAACCTATTACTTTGCAAAAAAAAAAAAGACCCTATTTTTTCTTCTTCAGCAAACTTCATATATATATATTTTATAATTTTTTGACCTTGGTTTTTTTTTTTTTTTTTGTTTTTTTTTTTTTTCTTCTTTTCTTTAACATTGTATTTTTGAAATTCCAAACTCTACTCTAGATTTTTAATTTTCGCTTTTTGGTATATGTTATCAATTTTGTACCTATAGTTTTTTTTTATAATTTCTGTGACTTTTTTTTTTTTTTTTTTTCTTCTTCTCTGTTTCTTTCTCTTCTTCTTTTATATAACATTGTATATCTGAAATTCCAAACTTTACTCTAGATTTTTAATTTATGCTTTTTGGTATTTGATATCAATTTTGTACCTGTATTTTCTTTATAATTTTTGTGACATTGTTCGTATTTGTTTGTTTGTTTTCTCTTTTTTTTTTCTTCTTTTTTTTTTTTTTAACATTGTATTTTTGAAATTCCAAACTCTACTCTAGATTTTTAATTTTTGCTTTCTGGTATTAGTTATCAATTTTGTACCTGTACTTTCTTTATAATTTTCGCGACCTTGTTTGTTTTTGTTTGTTCGTTTTTTCTCTCTTTCTTTTCCTTCTTCTTTTCTTTAACATCGTATTTTTGAAATTCCAAACTCTACTCTAGATTTTTAATTTTAAAAACTTCTGGTATTAGTTATCAATTTTGTACCTGTACTTTCTTTATAATTTTCGTGACCTTGTTTGTTTTTGTTTGTTCGTTCTTTCTCTCTTTCTTTTCCTTCTTCTTTTCTTTAACATCGTATTTTTTGAAATTCCAAACTCTACTCTAGATTTTTAATTTTGCTTTTATGTATTTGTTACCAATTTTGTACCTTTAAGGACCCAATCTTCAGGACCCATTTTTCACTAGGGAGTGAGATTACTGGCTTGACTGCTCTCTCTCCCTTTGGACCCTCCTTTTTCTCCACCAGGTCGCCTGTGTCTCCTCCCTAACCCCTCTCTACTCTACCCAACTCTGTGAATTTCTGTGTGTTCCAGACGGTGGAGAACACTTAGGGAACTGATTACTGGCTGGATCTGTCTCCCTCCTTTTCATTCCCCCCTTTTATCCTTCTGGCCACCTCTGTTACCTTCCTCCTTCTTCTCTTCTCTGTATAACCCCGTGAACATCTCTGAGTGGTCCAGTTGCGGAGTGCACATAAGGAAGTGACTACTGGCTAGCCCACTCTCTCCACTATTGATTCACCTCATCTCATTTGGGTCACCTCTAACTCCCTCCTCCCTCTTCTCTTCTCCATGTAACCCTGTGAACCTCTCTGAGTGACCCTCACTGTAGAGAAACTTATCATCTTTAATGTAGATGTTTTATCAATGGTGCTGTATAGAAGGAGAAGTTTTGAAACTACTGTAAAAATAAGACCGATAATCGGAAGCAGGAGACTTAAGTCCAAACCCTGACTCCAGGGAACTCCTGACTCCAAGGAACATTCATTGACAGGAGCTCATCAAATGCCTCCATACCGACACTGAAACCAAGTACCACACAAGGGCCAATAAGTTCCAGGGCAAGACATACCAAGCAAATTCTCCAGCAACAAAGGAACACAGCCCTGAGCTTCAAGATACAGGCTGCCCAAAGTCACCCCAAAACTATAGACATCTCATAACTCATTACTGGACATTTCATTGCACTCCAGAGAGAAGAAATACAGCTCCACCCACCAGAACACCGACACAAGCTTCCCTAACCAGGAAACCTTGACAAGCCACCTGTACAAACCCACACACAGTGAGGAAACGCCATAATAAAGAGAACTCCACAAACTGCCAGAATACAGAAAGGACACCCCAAACTCAGCAATTTAAACAAGATGAAGAGACAGAGGAATACTCAGCAGATAAAGGAACAGGATAAATGCCCACCAAACCAAACAAAAGAGGAAGAGATAGGGAATCTACCTGATAAAGAATTCGAATAATGATAGTGAAATTGATCCAAAATCTTGAAACTAAAATGGAATCACAGATAAATAGCCTGGAGACAAGGATTGAGAAGATGCAAGAAAGGTTTAACAAGGACCTAGAAGAAATAAAAAAAGAGTCAATATATAATGAATAATGCAATAAGTGAAATTAAAAACACTCTGGAGGCAACAAATAGTAGAATAACAGAGGCAGAAGACAGGATTAGTGAATTAGAAGATAGAATGGTAGAAATAAATGAATCAGAGAGGATAAAAGAAAAACGAATTAAAAGAAATGAGGACAATCTCAGAGACCTCCAGGACAATATTAAATGCTACAACATTCAATCATAGGGGTTCCAGAAGAAGAAGACAAAAAGAAAGACCATGAGAAAATACTTGAGGAGATAATAGTGGAAAACTTCCTAAAATGGGGAAGGAAATAATCACCCAAGTCCAAGAAACCCAGAGAGTACCAAACAGGATAAACCCAAGGAGAAACACCCCAAGACACATATTAATCAAATTAACAAAGATCAAACACAAAGAACAAATATTAAAAGCAGCAAGGGAAAAACAATAAATAACACACAAGGAATTCCCATAAGGATAACAGCTGATCTTTCAATAGAAACTCTTCAAGCCAGGAGGGAATGGCAAGACATACTTAAAATGATGAAAGAAAATAACCTACAGCCCAGATTATTGTACCCAGCAAGGATCTCATTCAAGTATGAAGGAGAAATCAAAAGCTTTTCAGACAAGCAAAAGCTGAGAGAATTCTGCACCACCAAACCAGCTCTCCAACAAATACTAAAGGATATTCTCTAGACAGGAAACACAAAAACGGTGTATAAACTCGAACCCAAAACAATAAAGTAAATGGCAACGGGATCATACTTATCAGTAATTACCTTAAATGTAAATGGGTTGAATGCCCCAACCAAAAGACAAAGACTGGCTGAATGGATACAAAAACAAGACCCCTACATATGTTGTCTACAAGAGACCCACCTCAAAACAGGGGACACATACAGACTGAAAGTGAAGGGCTGGAAAAAGATTTTCCATGCAAATAGGGACCAAAAGAAAGCAGGAGTAGCAATACTCATATCAGATAAAATAGACTTTAAAACAAAGGCTGTGAAAAGAGACAAAGAAGGTCACTACATAATGATCAAAGGATCAATCCAAGAAGAAGATATAACAATTATAAATATATATGCACCCAACACAGGAGCACCACAGTACGTAAGACAAATGCTAACAAGTATGAAAGGAGAAATTAACAATAACACAATAATAGTGGGAGACTTTAATACCCCACTTACACCTATGGATAGATCAACTAAACAGAAAATTAACAAGGAAACACAAACTTTAAACGATACAATAGACCAGTTAGACCTAATTGATATCTATAGGTCATTTCATCCCAAAACAATGAATTTCACCTTTTTCTCAAGCGCACATGGAACCTTCTCCAGGATAGATCACATCCTGGGCCATAAAGCTAGCCTTGGTAAATTCAAAAAATAGAAATCATTCCAAGCATCTTTTTCTGACCACAATGCAATAAGATTAGATCTCAATTACAGGAGAAAAACTATTAAAAATTCCAACATATGGAGGCTGAACAACACGCTGCTGAATAACCAACAAATCACAGAAGAAATCAAAAAGAAATCAAAATTTGCATAGAAACGAATGAAAATGAAAACACAACAACCCAAAACCTGTGGGACACGGTAAAAGCAGTCCTAAGGGGAAAGTTCATAGCAATACAGGCACACCTCAAGAAACAAGAAAAAAGTCAAATAAATAACCTAACTCTACACCTAAAGCAACTAGAAAAGGAAGAAATGAAGAACCCCAGGGTTAGTAGAAGGAAAGAAATCTTAAAAATTAGAGCAGAAATAAATGCAAAAGAAACAAAAGAGACCATAGCAAAAATCAACAAAACCAAAAGCTGGTTCTTTGAAAGGATAAATAAAATTGACAAGCCATTAGCCAGACTCATCAAGAAACAAAGGGAGAAAAATCAAATCAACAAAATTAGAAACGAAAATGGAGAGATCACAACAGACAACACAGAAATACAAAGGATCATAAGAGACTACTATCAACAATTATATGCCAATAAAATGGACAACGTGGAAGAAATGGACAAATTCTTAGAAAAGTACAACTTTCCAAAACTGGGCCAGGAAGAAATAGAAAATCTTAACAGACCCATCACAAGCATGGAAATTGAAACTGTAATCAAAAATCTTCCAGCAAACAAAAGCCCGGTCCAGACGGCTTCACAGCTGAATTCTACCAAAAATTTAGAGAAGAGCTAACACCTATCCTGCTCAAACTCTTCCAGAAAATTGCAGAGGAAGGTAAACTTCCAAACTCATTCTATGAGGCCACCATCACCCTAATACCAAAACCTGACAAAGATCCCACAAAAAAAAGAAAACTACAGGCCAATATCACTGATGAACATAGATGCAAAAATCCTTAACAAAATTCTAGCAATCAGAATCCAACAACACATTAAAAAGATCATACACCATGATCAAGTGGGCTTTATCCCAGGGATGCAAGGATTCTTCAATATCCATAAATCAATCAATGTAATACACCACATTAACAAATTGAAAAATAAAAACCATATGATTATCTCAATAGATGCAGAGAAAGCCTTTGACAAAATTCAACATCCATTTATGATAAAAACTCTCCAGAAAGCAGGAATAGAAGGAACATACCTCAACATAATAAAAGCTATATATGACAAACCCACTGCAAACATTATCCTCAATGGTGAAAAATTGAAAGCATTTCCTCTAAAGTCAGGAACAAGACAAGGGTGCCCACTTTCACCATTACTATTCAACATAGTTTTGGAAGTTTTGGCCACAGCAATCAGAGCAGAAAAAGAAATAAAAGGAATCAAATTGGAAAAGAAGAAGTAAAACTCTCACTATTTGCAGATGACATGATCCTCTACATAGAAAACCCTAAAGAGTCCACCAGAAAATTACTAGAAATAATCAATGACTACAGTAAAGTTGCAGGATATAAAATCAACACACAGAAATCCCTGGCATTCCTATACACTAATAATGAGAAAACAGAAAGAGAAATTAAGGAAACAATTCCATTCACCATTGCAACGGAAAGAATAAAATACTTAGGAATATATCTACCTAAAGAAACTAAAGACCTATATATAGAAAACTATAAAACACTGGTGAAAGAAATCAAAGAGGACACTAATAGATGGAGAAATATACCATGTTCATGGATTGGAAGAATCAATATAGTGAAAATGAGTATACTACCCAAAGCAATTTATAGATTCAATGCAATCCCTATCAAGCTACCAACAGTATTCTTCACAGAGCTAGAACAAATAATTTCACAATTTGTATGGAAATACAAAAACCCTCGAATAGCCAAAGCGATCTTGAGAAAGAAGAATGGAACTGGAGGAATCAACCTACCTGACTTCAGGCTCTACTACAAAGCCACAGTTATCAAGACAGTATGGTACTGGCACAAAGACAGAAATATTGATCAATGGAATAAAATAGAAAGCCCAGAGATAAATCCACGCACATATGGACACCTTATCTTGACAAAGGAGGCAAGAATATACAATGGATTAAAGACAATCTTTTAACAAGTGGTGCTGGGAAATCTGGTCAACCACTTGTAAAAGAATGAAACTGGACCACTTTCTAACACCATACACAAAAATAAACTCAAAATGGATTAAAGATCTAAACGTAAGACCAGAAACTATAAAACTCCTAGAGGAGAACATAGGCAAAACACTCTCTGACATACATCACAGCAGGATTCTCTATGACCCACCTCCCAGAATATTGGAAATAAAAGCAAAAATAAACAAATGGGACCTAATTAACCTTAAAAGCTTCTGCACATCAAAGGAAACTATTAGCAAGGTGAAAAGACAGCCTTCAGAATGGGAGAAAATAATAGCAAATGAAGCAACCGACAAACAACTAATCTCAAAATATACAAGCAACACCTACAGCTCAACTCCAGAAAAATAAACGATCCAATCAAAAAAAATGGGCCAAAGAACTAAATAGACATTTCTCCAAAAAGACATACAGATGGCTAACAAACACATGAAAAGATGCTCAACATCACTCATTATCAGAGAAATGCAAATCAAAACCACTATGAGGTACCATTTCACACCAGTCAGAATGGCTGCAATCCAAAAGTCTACAAATAATAAATGCTGGAGAGGGTGTGGAGAAAAGGGAACCCTCTTACACTGTTGGTGGGAATGCAAACTAGTACAGCCACTATGGAGAACAGTGTGGAGATTCCTTAAAAAACTGGAAAGAGAACTGCCTTATGATCCAGCAACCCCACTGCTGGGCATACACACTGAGGAAACCAGAAGGGAAAGAGACACGTGTACCCCAATGTTCATCGCAGCACTGTTTATAATAGCCAAGACATGGAAGCAACCTAGATGTCCATCAGCAGATGAATGGATAAGAAAGCTGTGGTACATATACACAATGGAGTATTACTCAGCCATTAAAAAGAATACATTTGAATCAGTTCTAATGAGGTGGATGAAACTGGAGCCTATTATACAGAGTGAAGTAAGCCAGAAGGAAAAAATAAATACAGTATACTAACGCATATATGGAATTTAGAAAGATGGTAATAATAACCCGTGTACGAGACAGCAAAAGAGACACTGATGTATAGAACAGTCTTATGGACTCTGTGGGAGAGGGAGAGGGTGGGAAGATTTGGGAGAATGGCAATGAAACATGTAAAATATCATGTAGGAAACGAGTTGCCAGTCCAGGTTCGATGCATGATGCTGGATGCTTGGGGCTGGTGCACTGGGACGGCCCAGAGGGATGGTATGGGGAGGGAGGAGGGAGGAGGGTTCGGGATGGGGAACACATGTATACCTGTGGCGGATTCATTTTGATATTTGGCAAAACTAATACAATTATGTAAAGTTTAAAAATAAAATAAAATTGGAAGAATAAAAAAAAAAAATGCAGATCAGAATTCTAATATCTTAAAATGAGCCAAAAGATATTAAGAAAACAATTAAAAACATTCAGTTCAGTTCAGTTCAGTTGCTCAGTCATGTCCAACTCTTTGCGACCCCATGAATTGCAGCACACCAGGCCTCCCTGTCCACCACCAACTCCCGGAGTTCACTCAGACTCACGTCCATTGAGTCGGTGATGCCATCCAGCCATCTCATACTCTGTCGTCCCCTTCTTCTCCTGCCCCCAATCCCTCCCAGCATCAGAGTCTTTTCCAATGAGTCAACTCTTCGCATGAGGTGGCCAGAGTACTGGAGTTTCAGCTTTAGCATCATTCCTTCCAAAGAACACCCAGGACTGATCTCCTTTAGGATGGACTGGTTGGATCTCCTTGCAGTCCAAGGGACTCTCAAGAGTCTTCTCGAACACAACAGTTCAAAAGCATCAATCCTTCTGCACTCAGCTTTCTTCACAGTCCAACTCTCACATCCATATATGACCACAGGAAAAACCATAGCCTTGACTAGATGGACCTTTGTTGGCAAAGTAATGTCTCTGCTTTTGAATATGCTATCTAGGTTGGTCATAAATTTCCTTCCAAGGAGTAAGTATTGGTAAAACAATTAAAAACATTAAAGAACAATATAAATCTGAATTTGAAAGCCTCAGAAAGAGGAAAAAGAATTTAGGTAAAATTAGAAACAAAAGAAGTAACATTTTAGAAATGAACACTAAAGCAGAAGAAATATATGAAGGTGCAAATATTGAAGACTGGTGTCATAGGTGAATGGTGCCATCACTTCTTTTGCCTCACCATCCCTCCCCCTTTTAATCCCTGGCACATGTTACCTTATATGGAAATAGAGTCTTTGCAAATGTGATTAAGATGAGAGTATTATCCACCTTAATGGGGAGATTATCCAGGATTATGAGGGTCATGGTGGAAACTTCTGACAAAATGTGGTCCAGTGGAGAAGGGAATGGGAAACCACTTCAGTATTCTTGCCTTGAGAACCCAATGAACAGTATGAAAAGGCAAAAAGATAGGACACTGAAAGATGGACTCCCAGGTGCCCAATATGCTATTGAAGATCAGTGGAGAAATAACTCCAGAAAGAATGAAGAACGGAGCCAAGCAAAACAACACCCAGTTGTTTTGGAAGTACTGTTTTGGTGATGGAAGTAAAGTCGGACGCTGTCAAGAGCAATATTGCGTAGGAAACTGGGATGTTTGGTCCATGAATCAAGGTAAATTGGAAGTGGTCAAACAGGAGATGGGAAGAGTGAACATCGACATTTTAGGAATCAGTGAACTAAAATGGACGGGAATAGGTGAATTTAACTCAGATGACCATTATATCTACTACTGTGGGGAGGAATACCTTAGAATAAATGGAGTGGTCATCATAGTCAACAAAAGAGTCCGAAATGCAGTACTTGGATGCAATTTCAAAAACGACAGAATGAGCTCTGTTTGTTTTCAAGGCAAACTATTCAATATCACAATAATCCACATCTATCCTGACCGTAACGCTGAAGAAGCTAAAGTTGAACAGTTCTGTGAAGACCTACAAGATCTTCTAGCACTAGCACCCAAAAAGGTGTCCTTTTCATTATAGGGGACTGGAATGCAAAAGTAGGAAGTTAAGAAACACCTGGAGTAACAGGAAAATTTGGCCTGGGAGTAAAGAATGAAGCAGGGCAAAGGCTAACAGAGTTTTGCCAAGAGAACGCACTGGTCACAGCAAACACACTCTTCCAACAACACAAGAGAAGACTCTACACACAGACCTCACCAGATGGTCAATACTGAAATCAGATTGATTATATTCTTTGCAGCTAAAGATGGAGAAGCTCTATACAGTCAGCAAAAACAAGACTGGGAGCTGACTGTGGCTCAGATCATGAACTCCTTATTGCCAAATTCAGACTTAAATTGAAGAAAGTGGGGAGAACCACTAGACCATTCAGGTGTGACCTAAATCAAATCCCTTGTGATTATACAGTGAAAGTGACAAATAGATTTAAGGGATTAGATCTGATAGACAGAGTGCCTGAAGAACTATGGACCTATGGACCGAGGTTCATGACATTGTACAGGAGATGGGGATCAAGACCATTCCCAAGATAAAGAAATGCAAAAAAGTGAGATGGCAATCTGAGGAGGCCTTACTAATAGCTGTGAAAAGAAGAGAAGTGAAAAGCAAAGGAGAAAAGGAAAGATATACCCATTTGAATGCAGAGTTCCAAAGAATAGCAAGGAGAGATAGGACAAGCCTTCCTCAGTGATCAGTGCAAAGAAATAGAGGAAAACAATAGAATGGGAAAGACTAGAGATCTCTTCAAGAAAATTAGGAATACTAAGGGAAAATTTCATGCAAATATGGGCAAAATAAAGGACAGAAATGGTATAGACCTAACAGAAGCAGAAGACATCAAGAAGAGGTGGCAAGAATACACAGAAGAACTATACAAAAAAGATCTTCATGACCCAGATAACCACGATGGTATGATCACTCATCCAGAGCCAGACATCCTGAAATGTGAAGTCAAGTGGTACTTAGGAAGCATCACTGTGAACAAAGCTAGTGGAGATGATGGAATTCCAGTTGAGCCATTCCAAATCCTAAAAGATGATGCTGTGAAAGTGCTACACTCAATATGCCAGCAAATTTGGAAAACTCAGCAGTGGCCACAGGACTGGAAAAGGTCAGTTTTCATTCCAATCCCAAAGATATGCAATGCCAAAGAATGTTCAAACTACTAGCAATGTAACACTCAAAATTCTCCAAGCCAGGCTTCAACAGTATGTGAAACATGAAATTCCAGATGTTCAAGCTGGTTTTAGAAAAGGTAGAGGAACCAGAGATCAAATTGCCAACATCTGCTGGATCATAGAAAAAGCAAGAGAGTTCCAGAAAAACATCTACTTCTGCTTTATTGACTATGCCAAAGACTTTGACTGTGTTCAGTTCAGTTCAGTTGCTCAGTCATGTCTGACTCTTTGTGACTCCATGAACTGCAAATCAGTCCTGAACTTTCATTGGGAGGACTGATGCTGAAGCTGAAACTCCAATACTTTGGCCCCCTGATGCGAAGAACTGACTCATTTGAAAAGACCCTGATCTGGGAAAGATTGAAGGCAGGAGGAGAAGGGGACGACAGAGGATGAGATGGTTGGATGGCATCACCGACTCAATGGACATGAGTTTGAGTAAACTCTGGGAGTTGGTGATGGGCAGGAAGGCCTGGTGTGCTGCAGTCCATGGGGTCGCAAAGAGTCCGACATGACTGAGTGACTGAACTGAACTGATGAGGCTAAATACTAAATTCAATCACATTGTCCTAAGAGGGACAGAAAGGAATTTTGATGATATGCAAAGAGAAGGCTCTAAGGTGAGGATGAAGGTAGAGGTTAGAGTGATGTGGACACAAGCCAAGGAGTGCCGGCAGCCATTAGAAGCTGAAAGTTCAAGGAAAGGAGTCTCCTCATAAGCTTCTAGAAAAAGGTGGGTAACCCTGCTAAGCCCTTGATTTTGATGCAGTGATATAGATTTTCATTTTCAGTCTGGTCGATTTAAGACTATCAGCTCTCTGAGGGTAGTGATCATGTATGTTTGCTTCATGACCTAGCTCCATTGCCTAACATGGTATAGGCAATCAATAATATATGCAATATCCTATATGTCATAAGTAAAGCAAATAAAATTGTGCAACCTTTCTTTACAACTGATATACTAGTCACTGTAATGAAAATGTGATTTCATTAGTACCAGGTCCAGTATATTTGAGGCAAAAATATCTACCATCATTATAGAGTTGTCTCCCTAAATTCAGAAAAGCCTCGGTTCAGCAAGAAAAAAATAACTTGCTTTGTGTATATGTATTCCTAGTGGCTCAGACAGTAAAGAATCCACCTGTCTGGATTCGATCCCTGTGTTAAGAAGTTCCCTTTAGGAGGGCATGGCAAACCACTCCAGTATTCTTGCCTGGAGAATCCCCATGGACAGAGGAACCTGACAGGCTATAGTCCATGTGGTTGCAAAGAGCTGGACACAACTGAGCGACTAAGCATGAGTACACACACGGAGGCAAAAATATCTCCCATCATTATAGCTTTATCACCCTAAATTCAGAAAATCTGTTCAGCAAGAAAAACTTGCTTTGTGTGTGTGTATGAATATACATCTATGGCAACTTGTGCACAATGTAGTAAAGCACATGTTTGGTTTTACTTCAGTATTACTACTAATTTACATGGTTTGGATAATGCCAGTAATAGTAATAAAAGTATTTGAAATGTTAGCTGTATGCTGCTTTGTGACTTTAACATTTAAGTAATTAGGCTTTAAAAATAATCTGTTATAAATTTGACTTTGTTCATTTTGCTAAGGCAAATATCTGTCATATATTTCATATTATTATTAATACTTAGATAGAGTTGTGTTTCTATTGTATTTAAAAATTTTTAGCCTTGGCTCTTAACATGAATATATCTTTATTTCATCCAAAACACTAGAGGAAGCTTTATCTTTTCTTTTTTTCACTTTGTAGACAGATTGCTTCATGAACACCGATCTTATTTTTGACTTCTGTTTCTCTTACCTCTTTCCTTCTAAGGATTGGGAACACATAGCTACCTGGCCTTGGCATTGTGCCTCTGGCCGACTACAAAGGCAAAACTACCTCGTGTGGTACTTTTGACAGGGCCCTGATATAACTAGTGGAGGACTCCAAGTTTGCACTCAGACTCACTCAGAGATCTCCAGACTCACTCAGACTCTCATTATCTAAGACAGGGACCTTAAAGTTGTGAAGATTATAAAATAAAAGAAATTTGAAACTGTTAGAGACAGTGAATTGCCCTCCTCTTATTATTTGAATCACTGTCTGTTAATCTTTGGGAGACATTTACTAACTTCACATATTTTCTAAGCGAAGAAGATGTAGGTCCATTTCCTTTTTCTGATCTAGTTTTTGCACATAAAGTAAATGCTTTGATAAAAAGCCGTGGGGGAGAGTATGTTTCATTATGGTGTCAATTCTCCAATGTAAATATTTCTATTTATAGATATGCTAAGCTTATAGCTCTTGGTTTCATAACAGACCAATGCAGAAAGGTATTAAGAGGCTTAGCAATGTAAATTTCTTTCTGTTGTATGGTTTGAGAGCATGCCAACTTAAATATTTTACATAATTTTGTTTTTAATTTTGAAAATATTTTCATTCATATATTTTAGGTGAGGAAAGAACTTAAATCGTACTTTGCTCTTTTGCAGCTTATTTGCATACACATTAAGGACAAAATGAGATAAAAACAAAGTCCTTTCCAATTGTTTAAGAAGCAATTTAATAGAGCTTTTTCAAATATATATTACCTTAGGTTTTTTAAAAATATCATGAGTTTCTTTAATGAGATTATTAGATTTTTTAAACTATTTTTTTCACTAATTGTCATTGTTAAATATACTAGGTTATTGAATCTTCTTAGAAAATGCAAACCCTTGTTTAGAGCTGCATAACAGTTCATATTGTGATTGTATAGTGATTTATTTAGTCAGTCTCTTATGGACTGAATCTTATCCCCTCCAAATTCATATGTTAAAATGCTAACCCTCAATATGACTATGCTTTGAGATAGAGACTTGAAGTAGGAATTTAAGTTTAAATGAGGTTGTAAGGGTGGAAGTCCCAATTCAGTAGGATTGGTTTTTGAGGAAAAGCAGCAGACATAAGAGCTTGTTCTCTCTCTCTCCACAGGAGAAAGACCATGTGAGAACGCAAAAGGGATGCACCGTGGAAGGTAAGGAGAGAAGTGTCGGACTTCTAGCCTCCAGAACTGTGAGATTAAACTTCTGTTGCTTATATCACCCAGTCTGTGACATTTTGTTACGGCAACACAAGCAGAATAACATATCCTGTGAGTGAACATTTAGTTTGTTTTATATGATTTACCAAGAATATTTTGGCCACCTGATGCAAAGAACTGACTCATTTGAAAAGACCTGATGCTGGGAAAGACTTAAGGTGGGAGGAGAAGGGGATGACAGAGGATGAGATGGTTGGATGGCATCACTAACTCAATGGACATGAGTTTGAGTAAACTCCGGGGAGTTGGTCATGGACAGGGAGGCCTGGCATGTTGCAGTCCATGGGGTCGCAAAGAGTCGGACACAACTGAGCGACTGATCTGAGGACTATTTTGCTATTATATTATGCTTTAATATAATATTTTATTTTACCAATATATTTACTATTATATTTTATGATATAGTGACTAATAATTTTACATTTTTCCTACAATGTTTTACTATTGATGTAATGGGAATTCTTGTCATAAATCTTTATGTAAATCTCCATTTTTTCCTAGTAAAATTCAGTATGTAGCAATACTGGGCCAAAAGTTACACATTTTGGTGCAAAAGCTAGGAGAAACTTTTGTTTAAAATTTTTGGTCCAAGTATGTTTTATATCAGTTTATACAGCCATCATTTGTCCATGAGAGCTCCTTTCATCACAGGCTTGCCCACACTGCGTTTTAACAACAACAAAAAAATTGCTTTCTGAAGTAAAAAGTGAAGAACTTTTTTTGTCATTTGAATATATGTTTTTGATTTTTTTTAAATTTTATATTCTTTTCATATTTGTGGGTTATTATTTTTTTCTTCTGTACTGGATTGCAGTTCATGTTCTTTGCCCATTTTTCTGATTGTGTGTCCTTTAGAATACTAATGATAAAACCAATCAAGTTGTGTTCTAAAAATGTCTCCCCTTTTCACTTCTTAACACATAATTGATGTGGAGCTTAAGGTAAAAAAACAACTACCTAAGTTACATCTCCATTAGATGTGTAAAATATTCATTTATTCACCTATCATTTAATGAATATTTATTGAATGTATTCTATATGCCTGGCAGTACTCTATGCCCTAATATTAGAGACTTAAACAAAATACTGTCTTTACTTTCTGAGATTTATATTCTCATGAACAAGTGACAGGAAGCAAGCAATGTGTCAGGTGGTGTTAAAAGTATAAAACAGAATAAAGAGTGTAAGAAGAGCTGAGAGTGGGGAGGGTGATTGCAGTTTTACAAAAGGTGTGCCAGGGAAGGTCTCTGACAAAGTGACTTTTAAGATCTGAAGAAAGTTCAAGATTGGGCTAAGCAACTGTCTGGAGGAAAAGCTTCCCCAAAAATGGAATATTCAAATGTAGAGACCTTGAAGCCAATGTATCCTTGTATGGTATCAGTTTTAAAAAAATTGTGTATTATTGTTAATGTCAGAGAGGGGAAATTTTTCCCTTTTGAGTTCTAGTGGCTAGACTGATAATATCATTGATATAAGGTGGATCAGCAGAAAAGGGAAAAAAAAAAACTTGTGTACATGGAGGTCTCCTAGAAATGGGACGTAAGAAGTGTTCAAGGCAGGCAACTTTTATACTTTCCGACCAAGACAGTGAATTTGTAAGGAATTGACAGGACAAAGAAACTTAGTTTTGAGTGCTTAATTAGTACAGAATTGAAACAGGATTTGGATTTGGGGTACTATATCACAGAAATAAGAAGATTTTGTTTAGGTAGTCTTCTCAGTTCAGATTTCCTATCTCTGGTGATAAGGACATGTCATTCTATCTGCAAATACAGAGAGTGTACCTTTCACATGAGAGATTCATTTCCTGCTTTCAGTAAGACAGAGAGCAGGGTCAAAATGTTCCTCTTGCATTAGCTGTTTCTTAAGTAAGTTGAATTCAAAGTAATCAGTATGCCCTTGAGGGAGAAAAAACAGTCTTTTCAGCAAGTGGTGTTGGGAAAGCTGGACAGTGCATGTAAGTCAATGAACTTAGAACTCTCACTCACACCAAAAACAAGAATAAACTCAAAATAGCTTTAAAGACTTGAACACAAAACATGACACCATAAAACTCCTTGGAGAGAACATAGACAAAACATTCTCTGACATAAATCATACCATTGTTTTTTAGGTCAGTCTCCCAAGGCAATAGAGATAAAAGCAAAAATAAACAAATGAGACCTAATCAAGCTTATAAGTTTTTACACAGCAAAGGAAACTATAAACAAAAGGAAAAGGCAACCTACAGACTGGGGAAAAATATTTAAAATGATGAGACCAACAAGAGCTTAATTTCCAAATGTACAAACAGCTCACACAATTCAATAACAACAAAAACAGCTAAATCAAAAAATGGGCAGAAGACCTAAATATACATTTCTCCAAAGAAGACATAGAGATGGCCAACAAGCACATGGAAAGATGCTCGACATTGCTAGTTATTAAAGAAATGCAAATCAAAACTACAGTGTGGTACCATTTCATACTGGTCAGAATGGCCACCGTTAAAAAGTCTACAAATATTAATAACAAAAGCTGGAAAGGATGTGGAGAAGAAGGAACTCTTCTACACTGTTGTTGGGAATGTAACTTGGTGTAGCCACTATGGAAAACAGTATGAAGATTCTTTAAGAAACTAAAAATAGAGTTACCATATGACCTAGCAATCTCACTCTTGGGTATATGGCTGGAGAAAACTGTAATTCAAAAATTACATGCATCCCAATGTTCATAGCAGCACTTTTTACAATAGCCAAGACATTGCTATTGTAAATAGCCATTTGCCCATCAACCCAAATACTGATCAACAGATGAAATATAATATTCAGGAGGCCCAATCTGGTCTGTCTTATTAAGAAAGTTAATACCTAGAAACTAAAACATTCATATGCCAAAGCCTTGGCCACCTGTTGTCCTGTGCATATGATTGCTTATCTCATGAGATACCTAGGAATTATCTCAAATTTAAAGTGAAGTGAAGTGAAGTGAAAGTCACTCAGTCGTGTCTGACTCATTGCAACCCCATGGACTATAGAGTCCATGGAATTCTCCAGGCCAGAATACTGGAGTGGATAGCCTTTCCCTTCTCCAGGGGATCCTCCCAACCCAGGGATCAAACCCAGGTCTCCTGCATTTCAGGTAGATTCTTTACCAGCTGACCCACAAGGGAAGCCCAAGAATACTGAGCTATGTTTCGATAACTGATATAAACAAATGTATACCAAGAGCAGGGATTCTAACCAAATAAAATATTGATTTTGGTTCAGAGAGAACTTTGATGCTCCAGTTTTCTTGTGATTCAACAGTTCTAGAAAATACATAGGTTTATTTCCAGTTCACACATGCTCATTAAATAATTTTAAGTGAATTTAGTTAACAGGTCTGAAGACATTAATTTATTACTAGCAGCTGTTAGTATTAATTTATAGTATTATGTTCTATGCACATTAATACTGTACAGCATGATTTCCTACTTACTATTGAGTTCAACAGCCTACACAAAAGGATATTTTCCTAAAAAATTCTGGCTACAGTAGCAAATAGAAGCATATTTACACACTCTAGGGGAAAGCAAAATTTCAAAAATTCCCCAAACAAAAACTTCCACATGAAATCACAGTCCTTATTTTGACCTTTTTAGTTTAAGCTAAAAGAGATGCTTAAGATGTTTTTTAGGTTAAGCTAAAAAAGATGTTAAGCTAAGAGATGATGCACTAGTGGACAAAGAAGTTGAAAAAGAAGGCTGGCCTATTTGGATTACTGGCAGAATGCGACACCAATATGGCATCAAGCCCTGCTGTGATTCCAAGGACTTCATGACTGAATAAAGATTTTTTTTTTTTTTTTTTGGTGAGGGTGGTTAAAGTAAATTTGATCTTTTACTTGGGGAATGTGTAATATATTATCATTCCATAATGATATATGGTAATTGCTTTGGTAATCAAACCTTAAAGATCCTATTTATGGAAATTAATATAGTTATCACCTTTTAGTATTGGGCTTTCTTACACTAAGGGAAAATGATCTAAAGAGAAGTATCTCAAATTTAAAAGGCAACTCTAAATATGAAGGTGCCATTATTCAATGCTAAAACACTATTTATTTTATCATATATTTTCCTCTTCATAAAATATTTTGATTAGTTTTGGTTTAGTTAGATACATCTTTGATTTTTTTTTCCAGAAAGTATTTGTAAAGAGTGTACTTGTACACTTCCACAAATACTTAGATGCCTGAGAGTTTTGTTTACTTTCTGATGATAATAGTAGCTTGGATGGGTTTTGAAATGTTTCCTCTTTGGAAGTCCAATTTAGGATTACATCTTTATTTTTGAAATCAGATTAGAGGAAAAAGGAGGATATATTTAGTGTGCTTACTTTTCATTAATAATATTTGATACCAGGAAATGTCTTTTCTTCTGAAAAACTGAAGTTCTTTAGCTCATTAAAAATTTATTGTATTATTCTTTACTTTTTGCATATTTTCACCTCATTTTAAAACTCCTTTTTTAGTATTGCTATAGTTATTTTTTTTGGATACAGTTTTCTCTATTAGATATCGATTAAAGTATAACAAACCACTTCAAAACTTATTTTTATGAGTTTAGTTTTATTAAGATACCATGAAGAGGTTTAAATTTTGTTAGTATGTTCATTCAGTCTAGCTAAACATGGAGGGAGGAGGTAGGGGGATTCGGGATGGGGAACACGTGTATACCTGTGGTGGCTTCATGTTGATATATGGCAAAACCAATACAATATTGTAAAGTAATTAGCTTCCCATTAAAATAAACAAATTTATATTAAAAAAAAGAAAACATGTAATGTCTTTCCTTAGCCGATAATGTGCCATTATAAATATTTATTTTGTTATGCCATACAGTTTGACTTGTTGTCTTTTTTATCTGTCTTTAGAATCAACCATAACTTGGCTAGCATTTTCTCCTATTGTTGTTGTTGCATCAGTACCTAAGCTAAGTTAGCTCTCAGAAATCACCCTGGGATGGTCATCAACATTCCATGGTCACATCCTGATTCTTGCTGCCTTGGTGACCACGTGTATGGACCTTGACATTGCCTTCCCATGGACTTGTGTTTGTCAGCCCTGTGATTACATGCTTTGTGCTGCTATCTGCGAAACAATTTTCAGATGAAGATAAAGTATAAAGAACTTGAATAGGAAAAACTACCAATAGCACTTACATAGTGAGCTAGAATGAAAATTGTTTCTTTTCTTTCAGAGTTACTTAGACACATGTACCCCAATGTTCATTGCAGCACTATTTATGACAGCTAGAATTTGAAAGCAGCCTAGATATCCATCGAGAGGTGAATACACTATATACACTAGATTATTAGTCGATCATAAAAAAAGAGTGCATTTGAGTCAGTTCTAATCAGGTGCATGAACCTAGAGCCTATTATATAGAGTGAAGTAAGAAAGAGAAAAATATTGTATATTAATGCATATGTATGAAATCTAGAAAGATGGTACTGATAAGACTATATGCAGGGCAGCAATGGAAATGCAGACGTAGTTAACAGACTTGTGGACACAGTAGGTGAAGGAGAGTATGGGACAGATGGGGAGAGTAGCACTGAAACATATACATTACCATATGTAAAATAGCCAGTGGGAATTTGCTGTATGATGCAGGGCGCTCAAATCTGGTGCTCTGTGACAGCACAGAGAAGTGGGATGGGGTGGGAGATGGGAGGGAGGTTCAAGAGGGAGGGGACATATATACGCCTATGACTGATCTGTGTCTTGCAGAAACCAACACAATATTGTAGAGCAATTATCTTCCAATTAAAAATAAATTTAATTAAAAACATAATCATTGTGAGACATTGTGTATGGTAGGATCTCAATAGATGTTTTCTTCCCTCTCCACTTCCTCTTGTGGTTTTCCTAGTCTACCCTTTTACTAGACTATAAAAATCGTGCCATTATTAGGGGGTATATTTACTTAGTGAATATGAGAATGGTTTTCATATGATAAAGGAGTGTCTTTTCCCTTTGTATGTAGGACAGTTGAAGGAAATAGTACTAGAATGAATACCCAAAGCCCTTTCTTATAAACATATACATATATTTACCATGCATGGATATTTACAAACCTTTTACATGAGCATGTATTTATAGTTTGTAGAGCAGGGCTGATGTTACAAATGGATGAATAGCTGATTACTACTCAGTATGATTTAGGGGCAGTGATTTCTTTCAAGTATCTTTACTGGCTTGAACTATAAGGAGTATAGCCTTGAACCATCTCTTGTATTTTTCATGCTGGAATTGGCTGACTCTAGAGTTTGGTCTTGGGGATCTTCCTGTTTCCCTCCAAATGATCTTTTTAAAATTTTGTTTATAATTTTAAAAATTATATAAACATATTCTGAATCACATGAGGCAGAGTCAGGACAGATATGTGACTTAAAGTTGCTTATTATTATGTTCTGAAGAATAAGTTTTTGATATAGAATCCTATTTTATCAGGTAAAAATTTTTTGACTTAAACCAGATATTATGATTTATAATAATTCAATCATTTACTTATTCAGTCATTCAACACTATTCACTGAGTGCTCAGGAGTAATCAAGGTAAGCATTTCTCTTGTCTTAATGTCTAGTAGGAAAACATGAAATAAATTATTATTGCATATTTAATTACATATCCTAGTATATTTATAGAATTTAATCCACCTGCCAATGCAGGAGATGCAGGAGACCTGGATTCAATCCCTGGGTCGGGAAGATCCCCTGGAGTAGGAAGGAAATGGCAACCCACTCCAATATACTTGCTTAAAAATTCTATGGACATGGGAGCCTGGCAGTCTACAGTCTATGGGGTTGCAAAGAGTCAGACATGATTGAGCATGCACACACACACACAAGCTCATTGAAATTCACTAGCAGATATTAATATTTCAGAAAACAATTACATAATAAATGTTCACTATGCTCAGTCACTCAGTCATGTCGACTCTTGGTGAGTCCAAGAACTGTAGCCCATCGAGCTTCTCTATTTATGGGATTTCAAAAGCAAAATTACTGGAGTGGGTTGCCATTCCCTCCTCCAGGGAAATCTTCCCAACCCAGGAATTGATCCTTTGTCTCTTACGTCTTCTGCATTAGTAGGTGGATTTTATTTTACCACTAGTGCTACCTGGGAAGCCCCAAATATTCATTATAGAACTGTAAATAAGGACTAAATTAATAATTTGTCAGTATTTCCTTCTGGGATATTCATACATTGTCCTAAAGTAATAAAACAATTTACATATTTATTTTTGTTGAGTATGTTTTGATTATGCGTTAGTTGCTCAGTCATGTCTGATTCTTTGTGAACCTGTGGATTATAGTCCATCAGGCTCCTCTGTCCATGGAATTCTCCAGGAAAGAGTTCTGGAATGGGTTTATATGCTGTGCTGTGCTTAGTCGCAGTCGTGTCCAACTCTTTGCGACCTCATGGAATATAGCCAGCCAGACTCCTCTGTCCATGGGGATTCTCCAGGCAAGAATACTGGAATGGGTTGCCATGCCCTCCTCCGGGGGATCTTCCCAACTCAGGGATTGAACCCAGGTTTCCTGCATTGCAGGCGGATTCTTTACCCTCTGAACCACCAGGGAAGCCCAGAGTCGGTTTATATTCAGCTGCAATGGTACTAATCTTTTGAGACTGTAAACTTCTGAATAGGTGTGTATGCTGCTTCATAGCTATATATAGTAGTTAGTAATGTAATGCGAGACCTGATGAAAGTGATAATAATAATGCTTTATTTCTCTAAAAATTTGTGAGTGCTATGGAAAGTAATCAATTTAGACAATATTTTAGTTGGAAAATTGATGACTACATAATATTGAATAAATTGTTAAAAAGAAATGAATAATCTTGGTATAATGGAAGGATAGATAAAAAAATTCAGTTTTATAAATAAAAATAATCTTACCCCATAATATATATTTTCAAATATCCATGGGAAATGAAGCATTTAAATAGAAGATAGGAGAAACTTAGATAATAATAGTTTCCAATTGTAAGCTTGTATGCCAGTAGGCAAAATAGTTGCTTAATTTGAAAAGTAATATTTATATCATGTTTTCACCATTCATAGTCAATGTGTATGTAATTCCAAAAAAAATAAAATAAATAATTTTTTTTTGGCCAGAATGATGTCAGTTTATCAATTTGACATTTTAAATAACTAAATCAATAGGATTTTTTAATGGATCCAGTGTTCTTAGGATTCAGGTATATACAAACCAGGTTTAAGATGATTATCTCTAAGGGATTAGCAAATGTCTCTCTTCTTCCCTTGCAGTTTTAATTTAGAAAATTATCCCAAAGACTGGGTCTAATTCTATCTTCTGCATGTGGCTGGAGGCCACAGGAAACCTTGCTTTCTTTTGAAATGATTCCCTTGACATATATGCAAATAAGACTTGAGAAAATAATCTCTAACAGTGGAGATCAATTATGTAACCCTGGTAAGGCAGTTACATCATATTCTTCAAGAAAGTTGCAAGAAGCTGCAGATAAAAGGTGTGTGTATGTGTGTGTGTGAGAGAGAGAGAGAGAGATGGAGAGACAGAGAGACAAAGACAGAGATAGGGAGATTTGCTGCTGGCTAGAATTTTGCTGTTTATCTTTGTTATAAAAGACTAAATCTTTTTGTTGAGCTGCTTGCCGTGTGGTCTCTACCTTTGGTGCTCCTTTCTACACCCTTGCCATGACTCTTTTTCCCACTTATGGGTCAGGAAAAAAACTGCGTCTTGTCATTTCAAAAAATGGACTCGGGCACAGAAATTCCATCTGAAAGTTTTATTCTCTTGTTAGGAAAGCAGTTTTCAAAGCACAAGTTTTTTTTTTTTAATGAAATTTTTAATGTTAAAATAAAGGGAAACACAACTTTGAAAGTGTTGTGTTCCTAATGAATTATTATTTCTTAAGGGGGAAAAGTTTTCAAAATGAGTTTCATATTTTTAAGAGGTAATTTAAAATAAATGAATAAACCCAAAGGGCTTCATTTTGATTGTTGTTCTTCTGTTAACTTTGCAGTTTTTGTTGCAAACATTTTTAACATATTTCATAAAAATGTTTTTGGAAAATTTGATAACTTATGTACAGCTTAACATATCATGCCTTTCTAACAGATAGAATATTTAACTTTTTACCAAATGCACACTGTTTATGAATTACTAATTTGTCTTGGGTTAAGTACAAGAATACATTTTGGGTAGCATATCTGTTATCTAGCATCTAGACTGGGGTACAAGTTTGACTGTTAAAGTATGTTTGTCCTTCCATCATTTTACAGTAAAATTGCCTTCCATGGTGGATTGTTTTCTATAGAAATTGTCAAAAGAATTATTTCTCTCCCCTCGCCCCATGCCATGATGTACTTTCTTGGCAATGAATTTTTATTTTCATTTTTTATTGTGAGATATTATATATGAGAGTAGCACTCTATACTAAAACAAACAGTAAAGGAATTTGCTACTGTAAACTACTCAGATTATGAAAACAAGTATCACTTATATCACTAAAGCTTCTCCCCCTCCTCCTATACTATCATTATTCTCTGTCCGAGGTAAGTTTCTTTTCATGAAATATTTTATCACTTGGCTTTGGGCCTTTTCACTTCATCTTATCTTTGCTTTTTCTAAATCTTTGCTATTTTCTTCTCTTCCAGACCACCAAACACTGAAATGCTCCAGGTCTTGGTCCTCGGTACTCTTCTTTCCTCTATGTACAATCACTTTCTTAATGATCTAGCCCAGACTCAGCTTTTTAAAAATTATTATTACCTTGAAGATTTCCATATTTTAAGTGCCAGCCAAGGAACTTTCTTTGAACCCTAGACTCCTATATCTAATTCCCTACTCAGCGTCTCCATTTAGATGATTAAAAGCCATCTCAAATTGAAAATATCCAAAATCCAGACTTCATTTTCTAGCCACTGCTGTAAAATGTTTGCCTCTCTCATTTTCCTTAACTCTTTCGGATGCCTAATCCAAACATCTTCGTCTCTGACGCTCCTCTTTTTCTCATAACCATGTTCAATGGATTAAGAAATTGTTTGCCTCTACCTTCAAAATTAGATCCAGAATCAATTCTTACTTCCTCCAGGGAAATCATCCTAGTTCCACACCATAATTTTCTCTTGCCTGGATTAATGCACTTTCTTTCTGATTGCTTCTCCATCTCCCTCTCTTCCTCTTACAATCTCTTCTCCATATTGTACCCAGAGTATTTCTTGTAAAAGGTCAAATTAATCTGTTTCTCTGCTCAAAACTCTCCAGCAACTTTTCATCTGAGTCAGTGTATAAGACAAAGTCCTTCTAATGTCTTGTAGGCTGTAGATGATCTGGCCCCTGGTTTCTTCTCTGACTCCAGTTCATTTACTCTCTCTTCTCCACTGCCAAATTATTCTTCCCCAGCTACACAGGCCTCTGTGCTGTTCTTGGAATGACCTAAGCACACTCCTCTTTCAGAGCGTTTGTTCTTGCTTTTACTCTGCCAGTAGTGCCATTCCCTTCAGAGAGCTGTGGACCTCTTCTTCCTTTCCATCAAATATCTTTTCTAATTGTGCCTAATTGGAGAGATCTTCTGTGACTCTTGTGTAAAGCAGCCAGCCTACCTCCAAACTCACCAAATCAGTCTTTATCTGCTTTATTTCTACTTTTCCACAGCTTAACCACCATATAAAATTAACTTATTTACTGTTTCTCTTACCACTAAAATGAATACTGCATGCAAACAAGTTTGAGAACTGTTTTTGACTGAAACAAACAGACTGCAAGATATTTCTTCAGTCAAAAAAAAAAAATGACTTACTAAGGATTATGAAAGAATTGTAGTTTGGAGTCTACAACCATGGTGAGCCACCTGCAAATCCCCCACAAAAATGAAGAGAACTCTTGTATAGAGGGGAAAAGGAATTTTGGAGAACTAGAGTAAACAAAGAGTCTGTGATAATCAGTTGTGACAGTCTCTCAATGGCTGAGCTCTTGCCAGGAAAGAAGGAGTCTTTCATCTTCATATTGGGCTCAGCTATTATTATAGGGCATGAAATCTCCCCATTCAAGCCTCTCTATTTAATTGAGTTTCTTCTTTATTCATTTTTAACAATCACTTCATTGCCTTTCTTTATAATTTGCCATATTTATCGATATTAAGTTGAACCATATGAAATTTCCAATACCTGTCCTTTTTTATCCTACAAAAATGTCAATTTCAGTTGAATAAACATTATATTTCTCTAATGTTTGTATAATACATTTAAAATTTATATAAGTTAAATACAGTGTGTTTCTCATGAGTTGCTTTTTTAATCAATGTTATGTTCCCAATATTGATCCATATTGGGTTGTTGGTAGCTGCTGCTGCTGCTAAGTCGCTTCAGTCATGTCCAACTCTGTGCACCCATAGATGGCAGCCCACTAGGCTCCTCTGTCCCTGGGATTCTCAGGCAAGAACACTGGAGTGGGTTGTTGGTAGCTATGTTTGCTCATTTTTTAAGGTTATATAATATTTGTTTGTGTGACTTCACCATGATTTATTTGTCTAGTCTCAAGGCCATGGACATTGTTTTCAGTTTTTATGCTCTTTCAAATGATGTTACCGTGAAATTTTTACACATGGCTTTGTGTGCATGAGCATTTTTGCTTTACACATGTAGAATTAATGGGTCATGAGGGCCATGTTTTCAACCTTATAAAGTAAGTATAGTTTTTAAAATTAGATTAGTGGTGATTGTACTGACTTTCACATTTACTGGCAGTTTATAAACTTACTTGTTACCCTGGATTCTTATCAGTTTTACTATTGTTAGAGGCTGTAAAATGAAATGGTGTTTTTGGTTTTAATGTTCATTTTCCTAATTGTCAATGAGATTGAGTATATTTTCAAGTGTTTATTGGCCTTTCATGTATTTTAATCTGTGAAATGCTTATTCATCCTTTGTGACCATTTTGGGGAAGTAGTTGGATGGTTTGATTGTTTTCTATTTCTTATTGGTTTGAAAGGGTTTTTTATATTCTAGGTAGAATGTCTGCTCCTTTGTGACTTCTTTTTATGTTTTTAAATTATGAAATATTTTGTGTTTAATTATTTTTGATATATGTTATTTAATATATTTCTTAAGAAGCTGTTCCACATCCAAAGTCATCTAATCTAGGGGCTACATTTTGAGATTCAGTATTGTAGATTATTATAAAAATAATCAGGTTGTTGTACTAATTTACAGCTCCATTTCCAGTTGTATATTTTACTAGCACAAGCAAGCACAGCCACTAATTGCGTATATGAAATTTTCTCTCACAAATACTTATTCATCCACGCATATAATTAAAGAAAATCAAAATCATCTTACTCTTATTTGGCAGTGACAAAAGCATGTATTTATTTCTTGACTTGGGGCCCCATCCATTTGGTTGCTTTCTATCATAATACACTTGGGGAATAACTTGATAGTGTTGATATCACAGAGAATATCTGATGATGTTACATTAATTAGACCTTTCTTTGGTTATCCTGTTACTGCATAATAAATTACTTAGCGGCTTAAAACAATCATTTTAATTCATAATTTTGGAGATAAGGAATTTAGGAAGGGCTGGAACACATGATGGTTGCATTCATTCTTTGGTCGGAGATTTAGTTGTTTGAAAGCCTGCCTAGGCTGGGCATCCAAGATGATTCAGTCACATGACAGACATTGACACAATCAGCTGGGAACTTAGCTGGAGCTATAGACCAAACACCTCACATGACTTTTCTGTATGACCTGGACTTCTGACAGCATGGCTACATGGTTTTGAGAGAGAGTGTCCAAGAGGCCATGACAAAGAATGAACATTCCAAAGGTTCAAGGTAGAAGTTCTAAGTCTTCTGACTTAGCCTTACAAGTCCTACAGTATCACTTCTACGGCAGGTCAGTCACTAAGGCCAGCCTGATTCAAGGGGCAGGAAATTCAATTTTACATCTCAATGGGAGGAATGTCAAAGTATTTGTAGTTGTCATTGTCCCCCCACCTGTTGAGTTTTAAGAACCAAGGACTCTATTTACCTTAATAGGAAATGTGCATTCTGAAGGGTAGATTTTATATCTTGTAAAAGTTTGGGGGCCTGTCACATGGTTGAAATTTTTCGTGTTTATTTATTTGAGATATGTTAAAATAAGTTAGAAAAAAATTGTTTGCTCTTTACTTTGCCCACTATAAAGACAAAATCACATCTTCCATATGATCTGGAAGACAACATAAATCAACAACTTGTGGTGAGTTGTACTGGTCCAAGTTCTAGATCTACCATTCAGTTCTAGCCTGGAGTTAGAATAGACCAAGACCACCCGAGCCCAAGTCCCCCTGCTACTTGGGTGTAGGGCTTAGTATCGGGAGGATCTATGGCAGATAGAGATGTATCTGCAAAGGAAATTAGCGAAAACCATGGCTTACTTCAGTGACACCTATTCTCCATGGGCCATGGAAGACACCTCAACAGCTGACAGTAGTACTCCAAGCCTGGACTGCCTGGACTGGTTATTATGTGATTTAATGAAATATGTAATTGGAGGAGCACAATAGAATTACATTGTGAAATGTAAATGATACACACAAGACAGAGCCCAGATAGATATAAGTAAGCACAAGGTATTAGTAAATAATATAAGCTGCTGACTCAGAATCCAGTCATCAGATCAGATCAGATCAGTCTGTTGGTCATGTCCGACTCTTTGCGACCCCATGAATCGCAGCACGCCAGGCCTCCCTGTCCATCACCAACTCCTGGAGTTCACTGAGACTCACGTCCATCGAGTCAGTGATGCCATCCAGCCATCTCATCCTCTGTCATCCCCTTCTCCTCCTGCCCCCAATCCCTCCCAGAATCAGTCTTTTCCAATGAGTCAGCTCTTCGCATAAGGTGGCTAAAGTACTGGAGTTTCACCTTTAGCATCATTTCTTCCAAAGAAATCCCAGGGCTGATCTCCTTCAGAATGGACTGGCTGGATCTTCTTGCAGTCCAAGGGACTCTCAAGAGTCTTCTCCAACACCACAGTTCAAAAGCATCAATTCTTCAGTGCTCAGCCTTCTTCACAGTCCAACTCTCACATCCATACATGACCACAGGAAAAACCATAGCCTTGACTAGACAAACCTTTGTTGACAAAGTAATGTCTCTGCTTTTGAATATGCTATCCAGGTTGGTCATAACTTTCCTTCCAAGGAGTAAGCATCTTTTAATTTCGTGGCTGCAGTCACCATCTGCAGTGGTTTTGGAGCCCCCCAAAATAAAGTCTGACACTGTTTCCACTGTTTCCCCATCTATTTCCCATGAAGTGGTGGGACCGGATGCCATGATCTTCATTTTCTGAATGTTGAGCTTTAAGCAACTTTTTCACTCTCCACTTTCACTTTCATCAAGAGGCTTTTGAGTTCCTCTTCACTTTCTGCCATAAGGGTGGTGTCATCTGCATATCTGAGGTTATTGATATTTCTCCCAGCAATCTTGATTCCAGCTTGTGTTTCTTCCAGTCCAGCATTTCTCATGATGTACTCTGCATACAAGTTAAATAAACAGGGTGACAATATACAGCCTTGATGAACTCCTTTTCCTATTTGGAACCAGTCTGTTGTTCCATGTCCAGTTCTAATTGTTGCTTCCTGACCTGCATACAAATTTCTCAAGAGGCAGATCAGGTGGTCTGGTATTCCCATCTCTTGAAGAATTTTCCACAGTTTATTGTGATCCACACAGTCAAAGGCTTTGGCATAGTCAATAAAGCAGAAATAGATGTTTTTCTGGAACTCTCTTGCTTTTTCTATGATCCAGCGGATGTTGGCAATTTGATCTCTGGTTCCTCTGCCTTTTCTAAAACCAGCTTGAACATCAGGAAGTTCATGGTTCACATATTGCTGAAGCCTGGCTTGGAGAATTTTGAGCATTACTTTACTAGCATGTGAGATGAGTGCAATCCAATCATAACTGCTTCTAAAACCTGTCAACTCCTTTTTCTCTTTTTCTTTTCTATGTGCTTGTTGCTACCATATAAAAATAAAAATAATTTTTATTGTATATCAAACCAACTTACTTTAAATAACATTTAAATTCAATCATCTAATTCTAATCATTTCTCTTAATAGTTACATGGACATATGCATCTTAAAGTAATTTTCAAAACCATATAATTTGTCTCTTTTACTTTCCTATTATACTAACTTTGATTATATTAAGTTAGATTTAACCAAAATGATATTCAGTTCAGTTCAGTTCAGTTCTGTAGCTGTCATGTCTGACTCTTTGTGACCCCATGGACTGCAGCATGCCAAGCCTCCATGTCCATCACCAACTCTTAGAGTTTACTCAGAATCATGTACATCGAGTCGGTGATGCCATCCAACTAACTCATCCTCTGTCGTCCCCTTTTCCTCCGGCCTTCAATCTTTCCTGGCATAACGGTCTTTTCAAATGAGTCAGCTCTTCTCATCAGGTGGCCAAAGTATTGGAGTTTTAGCTTCAATACTAGTCCTTCCAATGAACACCAAGGACTGATCTCCTTTAGGATTGACTGGTTGGATCTCCTTGCTGTTCAAGGGACTCTCAAGAATCTTCTCCAAAACCACAGTTCAAAAGCATCAATTCTTCGGCACACAGCTCTCTTTATAGTCCAACTCTCACATCTATACATGACAACTGTAAAAACCAAAGCTTTGACTATCCGGACCTTTGTTGACAAAGTAATGTCTCTGCTTTTTAATATGCTGTCTAGGTTTGTCATAACTTTTCTTCCAAGGAGCAAGCATCTTTTAATTTCATGGCTGCAGTCACCATCTGCAGTGATTTTGGAGCCCAAGGAAATAAAGTCTGACACCGTTTCCACTTTTTCCCCATCTATTTCCCATGAACTAATGGGACCAGATGCCATGATCTTAGTTTTCTGAATGTTGAGCTTTAAGCCAACTTTTTCACTCTTTTTCACATTCATCAAGAGGCTCTTTAGTTCTTCTCCACTTTCTGCCATAAGGGTGGTTTCATCTGCATATCTGAGGTTATTGATATTTCTCCTGGCAATCCTGATTCCAGCTTGTGCTTCTTCCAGCCCAGCATTTCTCATAATGTACTCTGCATAGAAGTTAAATAAGCAGGGTGACAATATACAGCCTTGACATACTCCTTTTCCTATTTGGAACCAGTCTGTTGTTCCATGTCCAGTTCCAACTGTTGCTTCCTGGCCTGCATACAGATTTCTCAAGAGGCAGGTTAGGTGGTCTGATATTCCCATCTCTTTAAAAATTTTCCAGTTTGTGGTGATCCACACAGTCAAAGGCTTTGGCATAGTCAATAAAGCAGAGGTAGATATTTTTCTGGAACTCTCTTGCTTTTTTGATGATCCAACAGATGTTGGCAATTTGATCTATGGTTCCTCTGCCTTTTCTAAATCCAGCTTGAATATTTGGAAGTTCATGGTTCACATACTGTTGAAGCCTGGCTTGGAGGATTTTGAGCATTACTTTACTAGTGTGTGAGATGAGTGCAATTGAGCGATAATTTGAACATTCTTTGGCATATGTATGTACATTATATATAATGTATATACGTGGTGGCTCAGATGATAAAGAATCTGCCTGCAGTTCAGGGGACCTGGATTCAATCCCTGGGTCAGCAAGATCCCTTGATGAAGGGAATGGCAATCCACTCCAGTATTCTTGCCTAGCGAATTCCATGGACAGAGGAGCCTGGAGGGCTATCATCTATGGGTCACAAAGAGTCAGACATGATATTAGTAAGTATGCAATACTTACTAATAAATGATATTAGTAATACTTACTAATACTTATTAGTAAGTAATACTAATAAAATGATATTAGTAAGTATGTAATATCATCTGTTTCTTCTGAAATCAAGAAAGCTATGCAAGTTGGAGTGTTTTCCTGTTTCTAATTTTCATTGCACATCTTTAAAAATCCTTTTCTTTATAATCCAATTTTTGGGTGCAAAGTTCAGTGTGTGTTCATTAAGTCAAAGTTGTTAATATAATGTTTTAATATTCTATGTCTTTACTCATTTTTATCTGCTTGATATAGCTGATAAAATATTTATTTGAAAATTTATAAAATTTGGATATGTGTACCTTATTTTATCAAATTCTCTTGAACATGGACAGGATCAGTGGATATAATGGGCTAATACTCCTGTTATTCAGTTACTAATCAGCTAACTTGGAATTAACCAAAGAAGAGATTGTTCTATGTGGATTTTGATTGTTCTATGTGGATATGTTCATCTGATTAAATCAGATGAGCCCTTTAAAAGAAGTTGAAGCATCAAAGAGATGCTCTTTCGATGATCTTGAAGGTACAGCTTATGACTTCCACAACTTCATAGAAATGATTCCTGCCAGTAACCACATTAGCTTGAAGAGGACTCTGAACGTCGGATGAGACTCTTGCTCCACCTATCACTTAGATTTCAGTCTTATGAGACCTGGAGCAGAAAATCCAGTTGAGCCTTGTCTGTATTTCTGACCTACAGGAACTGTGAAATAATGAATTTGCATTATTTAAAAAACTGCTAAATTTGTGGTAGTTTGTTATGTAGCAATGGAAATGTAAAACAGCCCCTCCTTTTTAACATATTTATGAGGTCTTATATCTCTATCTCTTATCATGTTGTTTACTCTACCACTAGCCTAAAAAGGTAATCATTCTAATATATTTATTTTGTATCCTTTTATTATATATGTATTGTTGAAAAATACATGTTATTTTTATAAGTACATATTTTTATTTTATAAACTATTATAGGTCTCATTTTATCTCATAATTTTTTACACAACAGTGCTTCTATGAACTATTTAAATTACATTTACATTTAGCCTATCACTTTCTGTGGCCTTCTAATATTCCATGGTTTGAATCCATCATGTTTTTCTGTCCTTTCCCTAGCAATGGCCCTCCAGATTGCCTCCAATTTCCTACCATGATAAGCAGTGCTGTAGAAGTCATTCCTTTTGGACCTAGTAGCAATTTCTCTAGGATGTATGCTCAGGAAAAGGAATGCTGCTATTTTTAAAGTATTTATATACTAAATCTGATCACATACTATCAGATTGCTGTCCATAATAGCTCCACAGTCTAAACTACCATCTGTACTGCATAAATATTTCCATATTCCCATGAACTCTCCAACAATTTATGCTACCTAAAATTTTAATACTTGCTAATATAATGGGTATAAAGTTACATCATATTGTTTTAATTTGATTTTATTTATTAAAAATGAGTTTAAGCATTCCCTCATATCTTTATTAGCCATTCATGTTATTTTTTCTATGATTACAAATTTAATTTTTAAAATTAATCAATATTCATATCCCCTTCACAGAAGAGTTATTTATCAAGCAGTCACATCATGTTGGTGTTTATCTTAGTCTCCCAGCATGTTGATATTATCTGTAACTTTATGACTGGGTATTTGTGAAATGCTTTTACTTTTTCTGCTTTTATTCTTTTAAATATGCCTGTGGGAATTAATCACAAATATGTTGATTTTTATAGGAAAACCATATATCTCTTTTTAGTACTGGGATTTATTTATTATTGACTCATAGAACCTCCAATTTCCACGCAGGTATCCAAGTATTACTTTTTACATTAAATTCACTTGAATAGGTACTGCAATGAATTAGTGGCCTTTAACTACCAAAAGGACATTCCCATGTCAGAAAAGAGTTTACCAAACATGAGTGGACAGTTTTTTTGTTTTTGTTTTGGTAGGAATATAGAATTTCACATGAAAAGATACCAAAAAGGAGAGTATAATAGACTGAAAATATCACTGATTCCTGTAGGTCATTGATCTTAATATTGAAGAGAAAATGTTAAATGTTCTCATAAATATATAAATCCCACTTGCTTCTTATATATCTTTATTCACTGTTCTCCACTCAGTTTTAATTTAGCAAAAAAGACAAAAAGGAACAATATTCATAACTTTTGTCCATTTCATTTTATTTTTCAGTATTTGCTCTTTTACTTTATTCAGTGCTTTACTTGCAATAGCTCATATAATCCTCAGAAAACTCCTGAGATTTATACTCCTTTTATCACTGTTTTACAAATGAGAATCTAGAGGCTTATTGTAACCAAGGGGTCAAAAGCTTAAGTGCTTTACCATGTAAGTTCTATTATGCTAAGCTGCCTTAGCTTAAATTAATGTTCTTGTCATAATGTGGAATCTGTAAGGTGGGCTCCAATCTGGGTATGGCTTATTAGCGAGTATGTGTGTGAATGATGCTGGTGTCTTAGCACTGTTGCTGACACTACTTCTTTGCTAAGCAGTCTCAAAGTTGGAGTGGCAGTACATGTAGAATTAGATTATATCTAATTAAATAAGATTTAGTGGTTCGTTGTCTTTTTAGCATTGGTGACTCTTATTTCCTTCTGACCTTTTGACCTTTGGACAGAGCTACACTTAATAGTATAAGGAAAATGGCACTAAAAAAGCAAGTATGCTGCCCAATTTTAGTGCCTGGAGAACCAAAATGCTGACATGATAAAAAAAAAATTGCTATATAGATATCACTGCAGGAACACACTGTTGCCATTATAACACAAATTCAAGATTGCTTGATGAGAGTGATCATTAAGGCATTGCTTATGTGAAATTAAACATTTGCATTTTAAGTAATATAGGGGTTCCGGTACAAAAACCTGAATACTGGAAAACATATGGTTATATTTATATCAGTTCAGTTCAGTTCAGTCGCTCAGTCGTGTCCGACTCTTTGCAACCCCATGAATCACAGCACACCAGGCCTCCCTGTCCATCACCATCTCCTGGAGTTCACTCAGACTCATGTCCCTTGAGTCAGTGATGCCATCCAGCCATCTCATCCTCTGTCGTCCCCTTTTCCTCCTGCCCCCAATCCCTCCCAGCATCAGAGTCTTTTCCAATGAGTCAACTCTTCTCATGAGGTGGCCAAAGTACTAGAGTTTCAGCTTTAGCATCATTCCTTCCAAAAAAATCCCAGGGCTGATCTTCTTCAGAATTGACTGGTTGGATCTCCTTGCAGTCCAAGGGACTCTCAAGAGTCTTCTCCAACACCACAGTTCAATAGCATCAATTCTTCAGCGCTCAGCCTTCTTCACAGTCCAACTCTCACATCCATACATGACCACAGGAAAAACCATAGCCTTGACTATATTCTGTTTATAATTACTTAAATTTGGGATCCTATATTTGCCTCTTCCTTTGGATATAGTTTTCTATCCTAAGGAAAATAAAAGAAGCTAAAGTTGTATCCTGTTACAGGTCAGTCAATATAATACTCAAAGAAGTTGAGTACTATCCAAATACTTCTCCTTCTAAGTTTTGAGAGCAAAAACAAATGGGAAATATGCCCCATTATTCAAAAGGGGGAACATTAGGAAGAGAGAAGAGGCACTATAAAAGTCTCAAGCCCCAGACATGAACTGATGTCTATGCTAGATGCAATTACATTCATCTTGTTGGATACTCACCCTTTACTTTGGCTTTAACTGAGAGAGTACAAGAGGCATGCATGAAGCTGCAGTATGTTCAGAGGAGCTGTGGAAAACATGTAAATGCATTGATTCTGAGTGGGAGACCTGTGTAAATCTTCCATTCAAGGGCCAGACATGAAATATTGGAAGCTTTTGATACTTGACATTGCTTCTGCTTTTCTCTTTTGTCCATGAACTCTCTAAATAAGCTTATTTTCCTTTTTCAAGTGCCTGCTGTTAAGAAGTGCTGATTTGGTTTGAACTGTGTGGGAGATCTAGGACAAAGTAGACCAGATTGAAAGAAAATTATTGAACATTCTGAGGCAGTTGGAAAATTTCACTTGCTTGCCATATGATATACTCCTTTTTGCTTTTAATTCAGATGTTTTGGACATTTGTTGACCTAGGACACATTTATAAACATTCTGCTTTTACTCAGTGAATTTCTTACCACATATAATTATATATACTTAGTATTTGAGATTAGCTTTGGGCAATTTTGCCACAATTTATCACTGGTCATCTACTTTCTCTGCCAAATATTTGTACACAGTTTGCCTTCCCTATCATACTGCCAACTTTAGATGCTTAGGTAATAGTATATGTAAATGGCCATGGCAAGCAAAATATGGATGCCTCCTAGACGAATGCTAAAATAGTCATTGTGGTTGGATGGTTCTTTTGTTTAAGAAAGAGGCTACCATCACACTGATACCAAAACCAGACAAAGATACAACAAAAAAGGAAAGTTATAGACCAATATTACTGATTAATATAGATGCAAAAATTCTCAACAAAATACTAACAAACCAGCTACAACAAAACATTGTGAAAGTGAAAGTGTTAGTCATTCAGTTGTGTCTGACTCTTTGTGATCCCATGTCTGTAGCCTACCAGGCTCCTCTGTCCATGAGATTCTCCAGTGCCAGGGTCCAGCCCCGGTGGATCCAGGGAGTTCGAAGCGGGGACGGCGTCGGCGAGGATCAGGAAACAATTGCTTAATTAAACGTTAATTAAGGCTACAAAGAGTGGTGAAATAAGGATAGCTCAGTGAGGAAATTCACTGCAGAAAAGAGGCTGAATAATTCAGCCAGAAGGTGAAAGAAAGAACGACATGGGGAGACCAAGTTTCGGTGAACAAGGCCCGCACTTTATTTTCCAAAGTAGTTTTTATACCTTAAGTTATGCATAGAGGATAATGGGGGAAGGGGTAGAGTCATGCAGTAAGCCAGGCTTTCTTCCTGCAAACTTATCTTATGCAAAAGTTTAGGTGATTTGCGTCATCTTCTGGCCTGGAGGCCTGTTAACATTTTAAGACCCTTTCTTCAGAAAACTTATTTTTCTCTAAAGGTGATTAGTCAGGCGCCACCCTCCAAAAGCATTAGCTAAAGTTGCATTCCTACAGGGCAAAGGTGTGGTGGGCTATAACAAGAAAAAGAATTAACTCAAGCGTCCAAGGTTACAAACATTAAAGCTACTACTTACACCAATTATATTAATCAATACACTGCCAGGGACACAGCAGGTAAGGGATATGGAGACTTAGCAGCAAACATTGGCCCAACAAGTGAAAAACCCTTCCCCAATACAATTTCTAATCAATCTTTTAACTGCTCAAAGGAATCTGTATTTAGATAGTTTAGAACATCTCATGCCTCTCACAGTTGGGAGGCTCTAAGCAATCACATGTGGCCGGAAAAACCTATTCAGGGAGGCTAGAGGACTTCCAAAGGAGTTTGTAGGTTGAAACACTATTACACCCAGGAACTTTATTAACTGGAGCTGTAAGTCAACTCTTTTTTTCAGAGAGAGGTAGTGGGGGACAGCCCTGCGTAAAGTCAGATGTGTAGGTGAGAGCACAAAGCAGAAAGTAGGCAGACTCTGGTTTTGGGGGTAGATGCTCAAGAATTTCCAGGGGGACTCCTGAGGCTCGATCCCGCCTTTGTGTATGCTGAGCCTCCTTCCTTATGACCTTTGCCAGGGGCGGAGCTCCTGCTCCCGGCATCTCCCCCTTTTTTATTTCTTAAAACAGCCAGATGCAGCTCAGTCGCGACCTTCTGAATGTTCTGCCGAAGAATCCTGACAATACAAGGAAGAATGATTATGAGAAGCAAAATTAAAGCACCAGCAGCAACATAACTGAGGATATTAGACAGAATGTTTTTTCCTGAAATGAAGTTAGAGAAAATGTGAAAAAAGTCATTAGCTGCTCCAGCGGTGGTAAAATCCAGTCGAGAGTGTTCCAGGGTCTGTATTTGATTATGAAGTTTCCCTAAGTCCAGGCCAATGTCAGAGCTGTTAATTTTTTCCCATTCATAATCTGTCTCATTTACCTTTAAAGATGTCACGCATATCCACCGGTAATCAGCGTGGCAAGACAGAGCCATTTTCACTTTTAAAGCCTGTAACTCAGTCCCAATATGCATTATTGCCTCCTCTAAGGCATCTACCCTCATCTCCAACTTTCTATTTATAGCTTCCTGTGTTGCTAGAGTTAAAGAGACATTTTTAGACATGGTATCAACAAATTGGGCAGTATGCACTTGTTGAGTCAATGATATTGCTGCCACAGTAACAGAAATAATTGTGGTTATTAAAGCTGCTATTTCCAGGATAAGCAAGCCCACAAACTGTCGCGATCGCATTAAATCCTGCAGTTGTCAATAAGTGGTTACATCATAAGATAAGGTGGACGATGTAACACTACAAAGGAGAAAACATTATATTGAGGGTTTAAACAAGATGAGCACATGCATTGTTCACAAATCACTACATTGGGTCCACCAGTGAAAGTCATATGTACATTAAGTTTTCCAGAATCGTTGGTTAAGAGAAAATGTAAGGAGAGGGTAGACAAGCCAAAACAGAATAAGTAGAATTATTTTCTGGTTGGAGTTCACGCTGCAGCAGCCTCCTCAGTCTCGCTGGGATCTCGATGTTCATCTTGCCTTCCCTGCCGCGGGCGCCGCCCCCGCTCCCTTGCTGAACCGGCCTCCCGCGGTGGCCAAGCGAGCGCAGATGGACGCTGGCAGGGCCATTGGCTGCGAACGCTGTGTGCTGGGCCCCTGAAGCCAGGCTGGTCCGGCCTGTGGCTCCCGACACGTGGCTGTTCCGTGCTGCGGCGGCAGGGGTGGAGGAGTGCCCCTCCTCTTTTGTGATCCAAGCAATGGGGGAACCAGATGTCTGGGGGACTGCAACATGGTGAATAAGCCTGTTTGGGATCTAAATTGGAGAATCTGCGTCCTGTGGAAAAATACAAGCACATCCTCTACTGCTAGTTAATAATGGGTCAGGACCCTTCCATTGTCCTGAGAGGAGGTCCTTCCATTTGACTAACGGCTTTGCATTTAATTGCTCCAGGCACCAATGGCGAAGCGTTGCAGTAGTTCCGGCAGGATCAGTATTTAGAATAATTATTACGAAAAGAGCATGTTGCAAGATTTGATGGGGAGAACTATACTTAAACTCCCCTTCTTTTAATTTTTGAATTTGGATTTTTAATGTTTGATGTGCTCTTTCCACAATGGCTTGTCCCTGTGGATTATAAGGGATGCCTGTATTATGTTTAATTTGAAACTTTATACAAAATTCCTGAAAAGACTTAGAAGTGTAAGCAGGAGCATTGTCATTTTTCAAAGCTTTTGGCAGGCCCAAATATGAAAAAAGTAAAGAGATGTTGTATTACATCTTTAATTGCTTCTCCGGTACGAGCAATTGCAATAATAACGTGATAAAAGATATCTACAGTTACATGAACAAAGGACAGTTTTCCAAGTGAAGAGACATGAGTTACATCCATTTGCCAGAGTACGTTAGGTTTGAGACCGCGAGGATTAACTCCCATAAGTAGACTATTATAAACAGTGGGGCAGTGTAAGCAAGAACACACAATCTCTCGAGCAGTCTCTCTGGGAATTTGGAATTGATATCTTAAGGCAGTAGCATTTTGATGATGAAGTAAGTGAGAGGCTCTGGCCTCCTCGATCACAGTAGCTACTGTATTTCTGGTTAACAAGTCAGCCAAATCATTAAAGGCATTTAAAGGGCCGGGCAATTTGGAATGAGCCCGAATGTGTCCAATGAAAAATATTTTATTTCTTTTCCAAATTTGTTGCTGTAATTTAGTTAACAAATGAAATATCGTAGTTTTATTTTCAGGCAAAACTGCAGTTTCAATGTGTGGAAACAACCTGACAATATACTGAGAATCAGAATAAAGGTTAAATTCCTCATCTGCAAACATAGCAAAAGCCTCTATGACTGCTGTTATTTCAGCTCTTTGAACTGAAGTTTCCTGTGTTTCTAAAACCTTTTGGTGATTTTTAGTAACTATGGAGGCTCCTGCTCCAGGCAAGAATACTGGAGTGAGTTGCCATTACCTTCTTCAGGGGATCTTCCTGACCCAGGGATCAAATCCAGATCTCCTTCATTGCAGGCAGATTCTTTACTGTCTGAGCTACCAGGAAAGCCCACAACAAAACATTAAAAGGATTGTATATCATGATCAAGTCAGATTGGTTTCAAAGATGCAAAGATTTTTTAATATCTGCAAATCAATCAACATGATATACCGCACTAACAAACTGAAGAATAAAAACTATATGATCATCTCAATAGATGCAGAAAGGGCTTTTGATAAAGTTCAACAGCAATTTATGATAAAAACTCTCTAGAAAGTGAGCACAGAGAGATCATACCCAAGAAAATAAAGTCTATATATGACAAATCCATTGCTAGCTGAAGGCATTTCCTCTAAGATCAGGAACAAGACACAGATGCCCACTTTTATACAACATAGTTTTGAAAGTCCTAGTCACAGTAGTCAGAAAAGAAAAATAAATTAAAAAGAATCCAAATTGGAAAAGAAGTAAAACTGTTACTGTTTGCTGATTACATAATGCTATACATAGAAAATTCTAAAGACCTAACCAGAAAACTACTAAAACTCATCATGAACTTGGTGAAGTTGCTGGATGAAAGATTAATATATGGAAATCTGTTGCATTTCTAGACATTAACAACAAAGTATCAGAAAAATGAAGAAAATAGTCCCACTTATTATTGCATCAAAATGAATTAAATACTTGGGGATAAACCTACCTAAAGAGGCAAAAGACCTGTACCTGTACTCTGAAAACTATAAGACACTGATGAAAGAAATTGAGGATGACACAAACAGATGGGAAGATATACCATGTTCTTTGGCTGGAAGAATCAATATTGTTAAAATGACCATATTGTTCAAGGGAATCTACAGATTCAATTCAATCCCTATAAAATCACCAATGGTTTCTTCACAGAACTAGAACAAAAATTTTAAAAATATGTATGGAAACACACATGACTGAATAATCAAAGCAATCTTAAGAAAAAAAAAAATGGAGCTAGAGGAATCACATGCCCTGACCTCAGACTATACTACAAAGCTACAGTAATCAAAACAATATGGTATTGGCAGAAAACAGAAACAGAGATCAGTGTAACAGGATCAGATCAGATCAGATCGGTCGCTCAGTCGTGTTCGACTGTTTGCGACCCCATGAATCGCAGCACACCAGGCCTCCCTGTCCATCACCAACTCCCGGAGTTCACTGAGACTCACGTCCATCGAGTCACCATAAATAAACCCACTCACGTATAATCAATCCATTACAAAGAAGGCAAGAATATACAGTGGAGAAAGACAGTCTCCTCAATGAGTGGTGTTGGAAAAACTGGACAGCTACATGTAAAAAAATGAAATTAGAACATTTTCTAACACCATACACAAAAATAAACTCAAAATGGATTAAAGACTTAAATATAAGATCAGATGCTATAAAATTCCTGGAGGAAAGCATAGGCAGAACACTCTTTGCCATAAATTGCAGCAATTTTTTAAATCTCTCTTCAAAGTAAAGGAAACAAAGCAAAAATAAACTGATGGGACCCAATCAAACACAAAAGCTTTTGCACAGTATAGGAAATCATAGACAAAATGGAAAGACAGCCTACAGATTGGGAGAAAATATTTGCAAATGATGAAATTGACAGGAGATTAATTTCCAAAACATGCAAAAAGCTCATACAACTTAATATCTGGAAAAAAAAAAAACAACCCCATAAAAAATAAGCAGAAGATCTAAATAGACATTTCTCCAAAAAAGACATATAGATGGCCAACAGGTACAAGAAAAGATGCTCAATATGCTAATTATTAGAGAAATGAAAATTAAAACTACAATGAAGTATCACCTCACACTTGTCAGAATGGCCATCATCTGAAATGTCTACATATAAGAAATACTGGCTAAGGTTTGGAAAAAGGCACCCTCCTACGCTGTTGGTGGGAATATAACTTGGTGCAGCTGCTATAGAGAACAGTACAGAGTTTCCTTTAAAAAACTAATTATGTATTAAACATATGATCCAGTGATCTCTGGGCATGTATCTGGAGAAAACTATAATTGAAAAAGAAACATGCACCCTAATGTTCATTGCAGCACTATTTTCAATAGCCAAGACATGGATGCAACCTAAATGTCCATGGACAGATGAATAGATAAAGATTTGGTATAGATATACAATGAAGCATTAGTAAGTCATAAAAAGAATGACATATACCACTTGCAGCAACATACATGGACCTAGAGATGATCATATTAAGTGAAGTAAGCCATACAGAGAAAGACAAATATGTGATATCAATTATATGTAGAGTCTAAAAAAGTGAGTCAAATCAACTTATTTATAAAACAGACCCATAGACATAGAAAACAAATTTATGGATACCAAAGAAGATAGCAGGGAGTGCAGTTTTGAGAGAGAAATCAGAAGTTTGGGACTAACATACACACTACTATGTATAAAATAAAGAGTAAGGACCTACTGTATAGCATAGAGAACTATATTCAATATCTTGTAATAACCTATAATGGAAAAGAATATGATGTACACGTATGTATATATATTTATACACCTATCTATACACACAGGCATCTATCTATACACATACACATCTATCTATACACACACATTATATATATATATATATATATACACACACATATATACAAGTTATACACATATATACAAGTATAATTTGGGCATCCCTTTGGCTCAGTGTAAAGAATCTGCCTGCCAATGCAGGAGGTGCAGGTTTGATCCCAGGGTTGGGAAGATCCCCTAGAGAAAGAAATGGAAACCCATTCCAGTATATTTACCAGGGAAATTCCATGGACTGAGGAGCCTGGTGGGCTACAGTCCATGGGGTTGCAAAAGAGTTGGACATGACTTAGTGAGCAAACAACAAAATATATATATTTTATATATATATATAACTTATATATATATATGTATTTATATAAATATATATATTATATTATATATGTATATTATATTATACATGTATATTATACATATATAATATGTATACATATATACATACATATTATATATGTATATATAAATATATATTTATATAAATATATATATTTATTTATATATAAATGAATATATATTTATATATTTATTATAATTATAAATATATATATATATAACATATATGTATATAACTTAAAATATATATAACTTATATATGTATAACTGAATCTCTTCTCTGGACACCTGATACTAACACAACACTGTGGACTAACTATATTTCAGAAAAGTTTTAAAAAAGAAAGCACATCAACAGACTCTTAAAAACTTCAACCACAGTTCCTAGACTACAATTGTTTTGCATAATCCAGAAAGGATAATTTGAATTTCTTCCTAGAGAGATATGGTGATGACAAGAAATGTAGGGATGGAAGAAAGAGAAAAATATAAGGCCTAGCAAGGTGGTAATATTAGTCTGGTCAGATCAGATCAGATCAGATCAGTTGCTCAGTTGTGTCCAACTCTTTGTGACCCCACGAATCACAGCACACCAGGCCTCCCTGTATATCACCATTTCCCAGAGTTCACTCAAATTCACGTCCATCGAGTTGGTGATGCCATCCAGCCATCTCATCCTCTGTCGTCCCCCTTCTCCTCCTGCCCCCAATACCTCCCAGCGTCAGAGTCTTTTCCAATGAGTCAACTCTTCGCATGAGGTGGCCAAAGTACTGGAGTTTCAGCTTTCGCATCATTCCTTCCAAAGAAATCCCAGGGCTGATCTTCTTCAGAATTGACTGGTTGGATCTCCTTGCAGTCCAAGGGACTCTCAAGAGTCTTTTCCAATGCCACGGTTCAAAAGCATCAATTCTTCAGCGCTCAGCTTTCTTCACAGTCCAACTCTCACATCCATACATGACCACTGGGAAAACCATAGCCTTGACTAGACGGACCTTTGTTGGCAAAGTAATGTCTTTGCTTTTGCATATGCTATCTAGGTTGGTCATAACTTTCCTTCCAAGGAGTAAGCATCTTTTAATTTCATGGCTGCAGTCACCATCTGCAGTGATTTTGGAGCCCCCCAAAATAAAGTCTGATACTGTTTCCACTGTTTCCTCATCTATTTCCCATGAAGTGGTGGGGCTAGATGCCATGATCTTCATTATCTGAATGTTGAGCTTTAAGCGAACTTTTTCACTCTCCTCTTTCACTCTCATCAAGAGGCTTTTTAGCTCCTCTTCAGTTCAGTTCAGTTTAGTTGCTCAATAGTGTCCGACTCTTCGCGACCCCATGAAGTGCAGCACGCCAGGCCTCCCTGTCCATAACCAACTCCCAGAGTTCACTCAGACTCACGTCCGTTGAGTCAGTGATGCCATCCAGCCATCTCATCCTCTGTCGTCCCCTTCTCTTCCTGCCCCCAATCCCTCCCAGCATCAGAGTTTTTTCCAATGAGTCAACTCTTTGCATGATGTGGCCAAAGTACTGGAGTTTCAGCTTCAGCATCATTCCCTCCAAAGAAATCCCAGGGCTGATCTCTTTCAGAATGGACTGGTTGGATCTCCTTGCAGTCAAGGGACTCTCAAGAGTCTTCTCCAACACCACAGTGCAAAAGCATCAATTCTTCGATGCTCAGCTTTCTTCACAGTCCAACTCTCACCTCCATACATGACCACAGGAAAAACCATAGCCTTGACTAGACGGACTTTTGTTGGCAAAGTAATGTCTCTGCTTTTGCATATGCTATCTAGGTTGGTCATAACTTTCCTTCCAAGGAGTAAGCATCTTTTAATTTCATGGCTGCAGTCACCATCTGCAGTGATTTTGGAGCCCCCCAAAATAAAGTCTGATACTGTTTCCACTGTTTCCTCATCTATTTCCCATGAAGTGGTGGGGCTAGATGCCATGATCTTCATTATCTGAATGTTGAGCTTTAAGCGAACTTTTTCACTCTCCTCGTTCACTCTCATCAAGAGGCTTTTTAGCTCCTCTTCAGTTCAGTTCAGTTTAGTTGCTCAATAGTGTCCGACTCTTCGCGACCCCATGAAGTGCAGCACGCCAGGCCTCCCTGTCCATAACCAACTCCCAGAGTTCACTCAGACTCACGTCCGTTGAGTCAGTGATGCCATCCAGCCATCTCATCCTCTGTCGTCCCCTTCTCTTCCTGCCCCCAATCCCTCCCAGCATCAGAGTTTTTTCCAATGAGTCAACTCTTTGCATGATGTGGCCAAAGTACTGGAGTTTCAGCTTCAGCATCATTCCCTCCAAAGAAATCCCAGGGCTGATCTCTTTCAGAATGGACTGGTTGGATCTCCTTGCAGTCCAAGGGACTCTCAAGAGTCTTCTCCAACACCACAGTGCAAAAGCATCAATTCTTCGATGCTCAGCTTTCTTCACAGTCCAAATCTCACCTCCATACATGACCACAGGAAAAACCATAGCCTTGACTAGACGGACCTTTGTTGGCAAAGTAATGTCTCTGCTTTTGAACATGCTATCTAGGTTGGTCATAATTTTCCTTCCAAGGAGTAAGCATCTTTTAATTTGATGGCTGCAGTCACCATCTGCAGTGATTTTGGAGCCCCCAAAATAAAGTCTGACACTGTTTCCACTGTTTGCCCATCTATTTCCCATGAAGTGATGGGACCGGATGCCATGATCTTCGTTTTCTGAATGTTGAGCTTTAAGCCAAGTTTTTCACTCTCCACTTTCACTTTCATCAACAGGCTTTTGAGTTCCTCTTCACTTTCTGCCATAAGGGTGGTGTCATCTGCATATCTGAGGTTATTGATATTTCTCCCGGCAATCTTGATTCCAGCTTGTGTTTCTTCCAGTCCAGCGTTTCTCATGATGTACTCTGCATGTAAGGTAAATAAGCAGGGTGACAATATACAGCCTTGACGAACTCCTTTTCCTATTTGGAACCAGTCTGTTGTTCCATGTCCAGTTCTAAATGCTGCTTCCTGGCCTGCATACAGGTTTCTCAAGAGGCAGGTCAGGTGGTCTGGTATTCCCATCTCTTTCAGAATTTTCCGCAGTTTCTTGTGATCCACACAGTCAAAGGCTTTGGCATAGTCAATAAAGCAGAAATAGATGTTTTTCTGGAACTCTCTTGCTTTTTCCATGATCCAGCAAATGTTGGCAATTTGACCTCTGGTTCCTCTGCCTTTTCTCAAAACAGCTTGAACATCAGGGAGTTCACGGTTCATGTATTGTTGAAGCCTGGCTTGGAGAATTTTGAGCATTACTTTACTAGCATGTGAGATGAACGCAATTTGAGCATTCTTTGGCATCGCCTTTTTTTGGGATTGGAATGAAAACTGGCCTTTTCCAGTCCTGTGGCCACTGCTGAGTTTTCCAAATTTGCTGGCATATTGAGTGCAGCACTTTCACAGCATCATCTTTCAGGATTTGAAATAGCTCAACTGGAATTCCATCACCACCACTAGCTTTGTTCGTAGTGATGCTTTCTAAGGCCCACTTGACTTCACATTCCAGGATGTCTGGCTTTAGATGAGTGATCACACCATCGTGATTATCTGGGTCATGAAGATCTTTTTTGTACAGTTCTGTGTATTCTTGCCGCCTCTTCTTAATATCTTCTGCTTCTGTTAGGTCCATACCATTTCTGTCCTTTATCAAGCCCATCTTTGCATGAAATGGTCCCTTGATATCTTTAATTTTCTTGAAGAGATCTCTAGTCTTTCCCATTCTGTTGTTTTCCTCAGTTTCTTTGCATTGATTCCTGAGGAAGGCTTTCTTATCTCTCCTTGCTATTCTTTGGAACTCTGCATTCAAATGGGTATATCTTTCCTTTTCTCCTTTGCTTTTCGCTTCTCTTCTTTTCACAGCTATTTTAAGGCCTCCCCAGACAGCCATTTTTGCTTTTTTGCATTTCTTTTCCATGGGGATGGTCTTGATCCCTGTCTCCTGTACGATGTCACAAACCTTAGTCCATGGTTCATCAGGCACTCTATCTATCAGATCTAGGCCCTTAAATCTATTTCTCACTTCCACTGTATAATCATAAGGGATTTGATTTAGGTCATACCTGAATGGTCTAGTGGTTTTCCCTACTTTCTTCGATTTAAGTCTGAATTTGGCAATAAGGAGTTCATGATCTGAGCCACAGTCAGCTCCTGGTAGGACATGTCAACTGATAACTTTTTTGTAGTGGAAGTCTGGTGTGGAAAACATCTTTGATTAGTGGAATTTTTTGGAAACAAAAGAAGAGAATAGTGTTTTTGTCTGACAAAGAGTTGCAGAACCAGGAGGTCATCAAAGGAATCAAGACCAACAATAGAGCCAGGTGAAAACAAAGAGGCAGAGAACACATAGGGCTAAAATAAGATGAAAGGTATTTGAGAGTTGTAGAGGGCTTTAAAATTCCCTAACCTACCTATGTTTTTACACATGTGTATATGTATGTATCTACCTAACTACCTACCTATCTTTTAGTGAATTTGTGGCTCTGGAATCAGAAGATCATATAAACCTTCAGACAGATGACATGCTGATACTATTAGATGAAAGATTAATACCCTTATGTTCACAGAGGGAGTCATTTGCTTGGTTTTTCTACTCATCACTGCCTTAAGATGAGAAACCAAAATGAGAAAGATGGATCCTACCTTGAAAGTGGTTTTAATGAAACTGCTAATGATAGACAAGGTTATAGCTAAAAAGAGCACTTCCCAACCCAGGTATCAAACCTGATACTCTCACAGAGTATCTCACAGGCAGATTCTTTGACATCTGAGCCACCAGAGAAGCCACTGATACACCTTGCATACCAATTAATAAAAATAGTTAACCTTTAAATATATAAGGGTATTTTCTAGATTTTGAAATAAGGACTATATTTGTTTTCTATCCTTTGGTATTTTAAAACTCACAGTAGTAGAAAATCATCATACAAAGATCTCTAAGACTTTAGATGGATTTTAGGGACTGGGTTTAAATAGATTTCTGTGATTCCTTAGGTCTTTTCTTTAACCTCTTCCCCTTGCCCTTTCAAAAGGTCTTCACTATAGATTGAAGACTTTTAGACTGAAATTGGGGAAACAGTATGTGCATGGAGGTGAAAAACACACGTCATTTCAAAAGAATGGAAGATGACAGAAGGTTACCTTGAACCTCAAAATTTCTCTCCTTGGCAAATGAGCTATAAAATGATTTCTTCAATATGAGCCCAATTTAGTACAGTCCTAAATTTCAATGACCTCTGGATTTTTGAGGTCAAGAAGAATGGAAAAGTGGGTTCCCTGTGATTATCTCCTATAGAAATTCCATGTCTGTGATCCAAAAGGAATTTGAGGATATCAGCATGTTTTCTTTTAATCTTGACAAGGTGTCAAGAAAAATACGAGTGATAAAATCAATTATAGCATACATACTAAGATATTTTTTGTTTTGTTCTGGTCTGTTATTCATTTTTTCATCAAAGTTAGAATTGAACCGAGCTAATCTATTTCTCATCAAGAAAGTTTATACTGTGTTTGGGAGAAGTGGAAATCAATAATAGTAATAGACAGTTTAAAAAAAAAATCACTCCAGTTGGTTTGGAATGTTTTTAGTAGGTTTTAAAAATTGACATGAGATTAGTGGATTTTACACAATAGCTGAATAAGGAGCTGCATGGAGTGACATAGAGGAGGAACTTCTGAATGAATGTCACATACTACCTTACATAAAAGTTGGAAAGCTCAATAGGAATTAATTTCTTTAAGCGATTTTTATCTATTTAAATGTCCTATGGCCACAACTTTTTATAACCCACTCTTGTTTAATTACTGAAACTCTGTTCTCACTGGGCCCATAGAGGATGCCCATTTCTTGCTATCTTTTCATCTACTATTAGTATCTTTTTTCCTTAATTTTAAATATCATTTTCATCATGTTAATGCTTCTCTCACTGAATCCTCTGAGACCTTGTATCACTATGACTCCATTGCACTAGCCTGGAAAACATCAACCCTAGATGGATCTTGTTTTTTCTGGATAGTTCTTTGACATCTAAACACTTCTCAGAAGTGTGGCAGATTTTAAAATCACTATCTCCAAATTAATTTGGTCTGTCAAGATGTCCATAAATTCTCCTATGTATTATCTAGGCAGATTAAAAAAAAATATTTTAACACTTCTCAACTTGCCTCAAAATTGATCTCTTCCCATCTTGTCTTTTTATAGCCTCAGCTCATCACTGAAAAAAATCTCATCTCTTCACTGAAAAAAATCCCTCAATTCTTGTTTACCTACTGTGAAATAATAGAAAAATTTTTTTATTAATCTCTGCTTCCAAGTTTATGGCACATAGCTCCTAAAATCCTTGTAATTTCCCAAGAGAACTAGGGGCATCTTTTGTTCTAATATTTGGTCTTTGGCCTTGTTCCTGACACAAAGTTCCTACATCCCTTGGAATTTCCTGGGGGAATAGGAGTATGTTTTGTTCTGAAGAGGTGACTCTTGATTGGTTCATGTGTAACTTCAGGATGGGAGCTGGTGACCACAAAGACAAAACCATGATTAAAAGCTTGGAACTTGCAACTCCACTCTTCATCCTCAGGGAATGGAAGAGGGGCTGGAGATTGTGTTCATGATTGATACCTATATGATAAAGCCTCCATTAAAATACCCTAAAGTGTGGTGTTTGGAGAGTTTCTAAGTTGGTGAACACATCTATGTATTGGGAGGTGGCACACCCTAACTACAAAGGAACAAAAACATCTATGCTTAGGACCTATCCAGACCTTACTCCATGTATCTCTTCATCTGGCTGTTCATTTTTATTCTTTCTCATGGACTTTATTATGTAATCAGATAGCAAATGTGTTTTCCTGAGTTCTGTGACATGTTCTAGCAAATGATTGAACCAAGGAGGGGGTCTTAGCACCCTCTGCTTTGTAGCCAAGTTGGACAGATGTTGTAGGTAACCTAGGGACCTATTGCTTGTGATTGATGACCAGAGGCACGGGCACAAGTGTGGAACTGAGCCTTTAACCTGTATGGTCTTCACTAACTCTAAGTAATTAGTGTCAGAGTTTCGTGGTATGGAAACCTATAATTCTGCTCTTGTAAATATGGTAATGTTGTGGGTGTAGTAGCGGTGTGATAGTTAAGGTAAACAGTGAGTTTTCTTTTTTAACGCAGTTACTGACTTACATGCACTGTACCCAATATTTTCACCTGACGATGGATTATAAAGAAAAACGTACTTCTTTCCTTTGAAAGAGAACTCTTCTGTCTCTACTCTGACCTCCATCTCATCTTAGTTTTTTAGGGATCTCATTCTCGGATTATTTCTTTTCCTGTATGTTCAATATTCTCTTCTTAATAGCACCTTTACATTAGATTAGAATTTTAATATGCTCAGTTCTCTGCTGTCTCAAAATAATTATTTTCTTCTGCCCCAACTTTACAAATAGTAGTGAAAATGAGAGAAGTGAAAAGCAAAGGAGAAAAGGAAAGATATGCCCATTTGAATGCAGAGTTCCAAAGAGTAGCAAGGAGAGATAAGAAAGCCTTCCTCAGTGACCAGTGCAAAGAAATAGAGGAAAACAATAGAATGGGAAAGACTAGAGATCTCTTCAAGAAAATTAAAGATACCAAGGGACCATTTCATGCAAAGATGGGCACAATAAAGGACAAAAATGGTATGGACCTAACAGAAGCAGAAGATATTAAGAAGAGATGACAAGAATGCACTAAAGACCTATACAAAAAAAGATCTTCATGACCCAGATAATCACGATGGTGTGATCACTCACCTAGAGACAGACATCCTGGAATGTGAAGTCAAATGGGCCTTTGGAAGCATCACTATGAACAAAGCTAGTGGAGGTGATGGAATTCCAGTTGAGCTATTTCAAATCCTGAAAGATGATGCTGTGAAAGTGCTGCACTCAATATGCCAGCAAATTTGGAAAACTCAGCAGTGGCCACAGGACTGAAAAAGGTCAGTTTTCATTCCAATCCCAAAGAAAGGCAATACCAAAGCATGTTCAAACTACCACACAATTGCACTCATCTCACATGCTAGTAAAGTAATGCTCAAAATTCTCCAAGCCAGCCTTTTACAGTAAATGAACCGTGATCTTCCAGATGTTCAAGCTGGTTTTAGAAAAGGTAGAGGAACCAGAGATCAAATTGCCAACATTTGCTGGATCATAGAAAAAGCAAGAGAGTTCCAGAAAAACATCTATTTCTGCTTTATGGACTATGCCAAAGCCTTTGACTGTGTGGATCACAATAAACTGTGGAAAATTCTGAAAGAGATGGGAATACCAGACCACCTGACCTGCCTCTTAAGAAACTTGTATGCAGGTCAGGAAGCAACATTTAGAACTGGACACAGAACAACAGACTGGTTCCAAATAGGAAAAGGAGTACGTCAAGGCTGTATATTGACACACTGCTTATTTAACTTTTTTGCAGAGTGCATCATGAGAAACACTGGGCTGGATGAAGCACAAGCTGGAATCAAGATTGCGGGGAGAAATATCAATAACCTCAGATATGCAGATGACACCACCCTTATGGCAGAAAGTGAAGAGGAACTCAAAATCCTCTTGATGAAAGTGAAAAAGGAGAGTGAAAAACTTGGCTTAAAGCTCAACATTCAGAAAATTAAGGTCATGGCATCTGATTCCATCACTTCATGAGAAATAGATGGGGAAACAGTGGAAACAGTGTCAGACTTTATTTCCTTGGGCTCCAAAATCACTGCAGATGGTGACTGCAGCCATGAAATTAAAAGACGCTTACTCCTTGGAAGAAAAGTTATGACCAACCTAGACAGCATGTAAAAAAGCAGAGACATTACTTGCCACAAAAGTCCATCTAGTCAAGGCTATGGTTTTCCAGTGGTCATGTATGGATTAGAGAGTTGGAGTATAAAGACTGCTGAGCGCCAAAGAGTTGATGCTTTTGAACTGTGGTGTTGGAGAAGACTCTTGGGAGTCCCTTGGACTGCAAGGATATCCAACCAGTCTATCCTAAAAGAAATAGTCCTGAATATTAATTGGAACGACTGATGCTGAAGCTAAAATTCCAATACTTAGGCCATCTGATGCAAAGAGCTGACTCATTGAAAAGACTTTGATGCTGGGAAAGATTGAAGGCAGGACAAGAAGGGGACACAGAAGATGAGATGGTTGGACGGCATCACCAACTCAATGGACATGAGAGTAAACGCTGAGAGTTGGTGAGGGACAGTGAGTCGTGGAGTGCTACAGTCCATAGGGTTGCAAAGAGTCAGGCATGAGTGAGCGACTGAACAGAACTGAACTGCCCCAACTTTGTTCAGAGTTGACAGGTGTTTTGTTTTGTTTTTTTCCCCCACATCGAGGATTCTTTAAAGAGTACTCACTCTCTTTCTTTCTCCTTTATGCCCTCTTTGCCTTCATTTCTTTCTAATGTTATCAGTCAACTTTGTTGCAGTAACAAATAACCCCCAAATCTCAGTGGTATAACAACAGACATTTATTGTTACAAATCAGCTACTGGTGGTTTTCTGCTATGGCTCTTTTCCCTGTGTTATTATTCTGGGCCTCATTCTGAAGAAGAAACCCTTTGGGAAGTGCCTTTTTCACGGCAGAGAGCAAAAGGTTAAGAGTGGTGAAAACACCTGATGCCCTTTAAGCAATACTTGGAGCTGGCTGAGCTCTAATGCACAAACGTTTATGATTATTGGACACATTCACCTTTTGTATGACGGTATAAACAAAGAGATGCATAAAACCATTTGCCTGGAGTTCAAGGAAAGTCAATAATGAGAATAAAAATTTAGGCATATAGGTTATTCTGTCAGTGCTGAGCACCATATCCCAAGAGACAGAGGTGCATTTTAACACATTTATTTTTTGTGTGTTCCTAATATGTGAAACTCAGAGTGGGACTCTTTGGTCTGAGCCTTATGGTGGTTTCCACTTGGATATTCTGTATTAACCTTTAACCTAACTCAACATGAATGAATTTTTGGTTTCAGATCTGATCCTTCTCTGTGGGTATGAGGGTAGAGATAATGTTCTTTCTCTTAGGCTATTCATTTTGGCAGTTTGAACTAGGAAAATTTATACTTTTGCCTCTTACGTTTTTGCAGCATGTGCCTATCACTAACTTATTTATACATCAATGTCCTATTCATCAATTAGGTCTCTAGTTAGATGTTACCTTTTCTGTTGAACCTACGTGATTTCCACACATAGAATTTTGTATGCCTTTCCTTGTTTCTACTGAAATCCTCTTATATAATTAAGATGAAAATATTTAATTATGCTATCTTATACAATTTGTGGCACAGGCTGGAGTGCTATGTATATGTTTGATTTAGTCACTAAGTCATGCCTACTCTTTTGCGACCCTATGGACTGTAGCCCACCTGATTCCTTTGTCCATGGGCTTCTCCAGCCAAGAATACTGGAGTGGCTTGCCATATCCTTCTCTAGGGGATCTTCCTGACCCAGGATTGAACCCACATCTCTTGCATCTCCTGCATTGGCAAGCGGATTCTTTGCTACGAGTGCCACCTGGGAAGCCACATACATGGATATATTAATCTATATCCATGTGATTCATATGTTGCCTCTCTATATATAAAATAGGATATCAATATACATTTACTAAATAAATAAAATGTTCTTTTCAAACATATTTTTCCTAAACATTAAGAGATAATCTTTGTTAAATTTGACGTTTTTCTAAAGTAGACAATCATGGTCCAAAATAAGAAATTTGAATTTTTAATGTATCTTTCTTGTCAAAATAATTGGTTTCAAGTGAGAAAACTTATGTTAATATATAAAGCACACACATGCTTGAAAATTTCAGATTCTTCTCCAACTATTCAAAGATATTAGAGATATATTCCTAGACTATGTCTGACTCTGCCATTGTTTTCCATGTGAATTACCTGAGTGGTGAACAATTTAGGAGGATAGGTGAGTCTTAACAAGACTTACAACATGTTGCCTCTATTCTTTTATATTACTTTGGGTTCCCAACAAGTTTTATCTGAAACATTGCATTTGTTTCTTAAACTGTTTACTTACCCCCAGTCTCCCTTCTTTCCCCTACATTCTTTAGGATGATTTGGTAAAAATATAAATCTAGTTCTTTTTAGCTAAAAACAATAACTTTGTATTTCCTATATTCATTATAGACACCTCCATTTTTTTCATTCTTCATCCCCGTTCAATCATCAAGCTTTATAGATTGAACTTCCATATCATCTATCATATCTAGTCTTTTCTTTTTATCCCTAGAGCTACTGATAATTAAAGCATCTATCATATTGTGCCTGAATTACTAGAGGAGTTTCAAAATTAGTCTCTCTTCTTTGAGTTTTGTATTTCTCTAACACATTCTCTGCTGCCAAATTGATTTTTTGGAAATGAAAATCAGATCATATCAGACACAAGCTAAACTCTGTCATAATATTAGCACACAAGAGCTCTGCCTTTATCTTCTGATTTTTCTTTTTTTCATGTTAATAACACAGACCTTTCCATATGGAAAACCCTTCTGTATCATCCTTCTGTAAAATTATTTCAACACTGAGTTTGATCAGCCTTGTCTGTGAAGTCTTTTCTGTACATTTTGCTACCTCCAGTAGATAACTCACCATTCCACTCCATTCTTGGTGCTCTTTTTTTATTTTGTTAATATTTCTTTAATGATCATTGTAAGGAGAAGGCAATGGCAACCCCACTCCAGTACTCTTGCCTGGAAAATCCCTTGGGTGGAGGAGCCTGGTGGGCTGCAATCCGTGGGGTTGCGAAGAGTCAGACATGACTGAGTGACTTCACTTTCACTTTTCACTTGCATGCATTGGAGAAGGAAATGGCAACCCACTCCAGTGTTCTTGCCTGGAGAATCCCAGGGACAAGGGAGCCTGGTGGGCTGCCGTCTATGGGGTCACACAGAGTCGGACATGACTGAAGTGACTTAGCAGCAGCAGATCATTGTAAGACTCAATTTGCCTTCATATACATGCCTATACTAAGTATAGTTATGCATTTTCTTATTTAATCTTTATTACATCTCAGAATGAAGTTATATTCTCTGTTTTATATACTTATTATTTTTACATGTATATTTACTAATCATCTATTATGTGTCAAGTATTTTCATAATGCATTGGAATTTACACTGTTAGAAAGGCATATTTCCTATAATAGAATATTTGAAAACTGAGGCCCAAAACATGTAAGTAACCAAATGATGCACAGTTGCAGATGCCAGTAGATTCAGTTCTAGTTTTCTGAGAGTATAAACGACATGTACTTGTAATTTTGTCACTAATACTTTGTACAAATCTCACCCATTCCAGTGGAGTAAGTTACATAGTGAAATTTTCTTACTTTTTAAATGTTACTACTTTATATGAGCCCAGCTCATTTACTCTTGAAACTCCCTGGAGTATGTTATGTTTCATACTCCATGTTTCATACTCCATGTTTCATACTCCAGCATGAAAACATTTTGAAAAATGTACCAAGTTATAGATATTAAAACTACTACTCTGACATTTGGATATTTAATTTTCCATTTGCTTTGTAGTTGTATATATATATATATATTTATGAAAAATTAACTGCAATATGAAAGAGAATGTGAAATATGCTTGAACTGTTATATTAATCAATATTCATTGATAACTTCCTATTAGGTCTTTATTATGGCTACCAAGTACCCTTGAACTTTCAGTGTAGTGGGAAGCATGGGTAAATAAATAGACAATTATAATATAGTGTGAAAAGTGTTACAACTGAAACATGGTTGAATTTCTACTTAAATATAGTTTAATGAGGAAAGATTTGGGGAGGAGATAATGCTCAAATTTAGACTTAATGTGTGTGTAGGAGTTGGCCTGACAAATGGTGATGTGTAGATAATTTCCCAAGAGAGGAAACATCCTGAGGAAAATACTTTGAGAAGATAGTCATGTCCTTCAGTCACGTCCAGCTGTGACCCTGTGGGCTGTAGACCGCCAGGCTTTCCTGTCCATGGGTTTATCCAGGCAAGAATACTGGAGTGGGTTGCCTCCTTTAGGGGATCTTCCAGACCCAGGAATCAAACCTATGTCTTTTACATGAGGCAATGGCACCCCACTCCAGTACTCTTGCCTGGGAAATCTCATGGACGGAGGAGCCTGGTAGGCTGCAGTCCATGGGGTCGTGAAGAGTCGGACACGACTGAGCAACTTCAGTTTCACTTTTCACTTTCGTGCATTGGAGAAGGAAATGGCAACCCACTCCAATGTTCTTGCCTGGAGAATCCCAGGGACGGGGGAGCCTGGTGGGCTGCCGTCTATGGCATCGCACAGAGTCGGACACGACTGAAGCGACTTAGCAGCAGCAGTGGCACCAGCAGCACTGGCAGGTGGGTTCTTTAACACTAGTGCGACCTGGGAGACCCAAGTGGTGAGTAGGAAACTTAAAATTTATCATACAGTCTGTGAGAAACTTTGGAAATTATCAAATCTAATAGAAACAAGGTTAATGAAATACTTTATGCAAGCTGCATGGTAACCCCAAAAGAAAAATCTGTAGTAGATTCATGAACAATTATTATGAAGAAGTCAAAACATACAGCCTCAAATATCATAAAATCAGAAAGGAAGACAGTCATGGAGGAATAAAAAAGAACCAAAAAACAGTCAGAAAACAATTAAGAAAATGGCAATAATTACTTTAAGCATAAGTGAATTACATTCTCATATCAAAAGATATAGGATGGCTGAATACATTACAAAGAAAACCCCAGAATCCAATGAGATGCCCCCTGTAAAGTGTCATTAAATAATGATAAAGGAGTAAATTCTTCAGGAAGATACAACAATTGTAAATATTGTAGGCACCCAACATTGGAGCACCAAAATACTTAAAACAACAACTAACAGAACTAAAAAGAGGAATAAACAGTTTTATGTCTGTCTGTCTATTTATCTATCATCTACTTATCCATCATCTATCATCTACCTATTTATTTACTTTTGACTGGAGCCCTTGGAGTCTCTCTTGTACTTGAGCAGTTGAGATTAGCCAAGGACTTGAGCAGTTTCACTTTGAGGTTCTCTTAGGTTTTCTAGTTGAATTTTCATCTTATCTTTTCTCCCTACTCTGTTCTCTGCCATCGTAAGCCATGCTGCTAAATCTATTCTTTTTCCATCTCTGTAGCCATGGAGATTGAAGAATTCCCTGGGTAAGAATGTTATTGCAGTTCTTTGTTCTTCCTTTTGCAGTTTTCAAGAGTCAACTTTTCTGGTTCTATACATTGGGATCCTTATGGTGACTTTGAATATATTATTATCATAAGTTTTTTAAATTAAAGAAATTTTTTATCCAAGTCTAGTTGATTTACATGTCATTCATTTCTGCTGTATAGTTTCTTTACCATATTTACATTTTCAGTAGGCATTATTCTTGGATTTTTTTTAAATTTTATTTTATTTTTAAACTTTACATAATTGTATTAGTTTTGCCAAATATCAAAATGAATCCGCCACAGGTATACATGTGTTCCCCATCCTGAACCCTCCTCCCTCCTCCCTCCCCATACCATCCCTCTGGGTCGTCCCAGTGCACTAGCCCCAAGCATCCAGTATCATGTATCGAACCTGGACTGGCAACTCGTTTCTTACATGATATTTTACATGTTTCAATGCCATTCTCCCAAATCTTCCCACCCTCTCCCTCTCCCACAGAGTCCAGAAGACTGTTCTATACATCAGTGTCTCTTTTGCTGTCTCGTACACCGGGTTATTGTTACCATCTTTCTAAATTCCATATGTATGCGTTAGTATACTGTATTTATGTTTTTCCTTCTGGCTTACTTCACTCTGTATAATAGGCTCCAGTTTCATCCACCTCATTAGAACTGATTCAAATGTATTCTTTTTAATGGCTGAGTAATACTCCATTGTGTATATGTACCATAGCTTTGGATTTTTTTTATAGGTGTCAATTAAAAAAATAGAACAGGTTCATAAATTTTCATCCTGATGTGAACTTATTTTATTTCTCTAGGTGAAAAAAATTATTTTCATCATTTTAACATATAGAATTGGTGGAAATAATTTTTTTATTTAAATTTATTTATTTTAGTTGGAGGTTAATTACTTTACAATATTGTATTGGTTTTGCCATACATCAACATGAATCCGCCATGGGTGTACACGTGCTCCCCATCCTGAACCCCCCTCCAGGTGGAAATAATTTTGAACGTTTTCTGTTTGTCTTCACTCTCTCAAAATCTGCTTTAAGTTCTGTTTTTCAGTTCATTAATTTATATTGTAAATTAGTGCCTTCAGGCTTTCTAAAAGTGACTCACTTAACAAAGGCTGAAGTATTCAATTTTAAGAAGATGATTCTATGAATGCAAAGTTATTCTCTAAAGCGAGTCAGAATCTATCAGTATATCTATTTAATACGCCTGCCTAGACACCATATTAACACAATAAGGAGTTAAGTATAAAGCATTTCAGTGTTAAGAGTTAAGTTCATCAGTTGTTCCCTCAAAAAGATGTTTCTTTGACTCTCAAGACAACTGCCTGAACATAGAATTCTGAACATATTCTCTGAACATAGAATTCTGGCACAAATAAACACCTAAACTCTGAATACTCACTTACATTTTATGTCACAATCGTAGTGAACATTTATGAAGTAAAAGCAGATTAAGAAAAATTCCAAAAGTATGTATTTAAACAGGGATTATATCTCTGAGATTTTGCTAGGATTTATCAGACCAATTTTCCAAGCTGTTTTATTTTTCTCAGTTCATTTGCATTCACATACTTTATTTTTCAAAACAGGATACATTTGACATACTAAAGAATACTTCTGCATGTATTTTTCATTATGATTGATTATTATTGTGACTCAAGATGACTTTTTTCCTTAGGATTATGTTTTTGAATCAAAATAACACTTCCCAATCTTTTTATTTGCCATAAAGATTTGTGGATTATTAAATGTTTTACTTTACATATCTCTGAATACTGACATGTGGAAGTCAGTGGAAGAATGTAATATGATGGAATATTAGCAATTTAGAGGATTAGAAAAACCAAACTATTAAGAAACAGCTTTATAGTAAATGGAAATCACTTTCATTTCCAATAGGCTTAGTAGTATCTCTTAATTTTGAGGTCTCACTTTAGACTTGAAAGGCAATATGTTGATGAATTTTGGTGGCCAATTTAATCTAAATTTATATATTTTTAATGAAAGCCTTTATATTGAGGAAATGTTTTAATAACTGGTTGTGACTTATGTAGATATATGTATTAATGAAGCTATTTTTATATATCTCTAAATATATATAACATATAAATATATATCTGAATATATTATATATTAATATATCTCTGAATATATATTCAGATGCATATATCATATATATGAATATATGCAAATATATTCAGGGATATATGAGTATATCTCTGAATTATATTTTTCCATATTTCTTAGTTTATTAATTATCTGGACATTAGACTAGGATTTGTTCAATCATTTAACAAATGCTTGCTATAAGATATTGTTAGCTGCTGAAGAGAAAATAGGAAAGATTCAGATTAAACTCTTCCCATGATGGATTTATGTTTTAATAAGGAAATAGTATAAGTGTGTGTGTTTGTGCTCAGTTGCTCGGTCATGTCTGACTCTTTGCAACCCCATGGACTGAAGCCAGCTAGGCTCCTTTGTCTATGGAATTTTGCAGGCAAGAATACTGGAGTGGGTTGCCATTTACTTTTCCAGGGGATCTTACTGACCCCAGAGATGGAATCTCCTGTATTGGCAGGCAAATTCTTTACCATAGCACCACCCGGGAAGCCCCAGTGTAAATGGGTAACGAGCCATAATATGAGGTCAAAAGTGAAAAGAGTCATAAGTGAGCTATGACTGTAAATTTCAGACAAGGAGGTTATATCTGGCTAAGGATGATTAGAAATGGCTTCATGGAGAAAGTAGCATGCAAAGGCATGTGAAGGTAAGATTTGGATATGTAGAAATGGGAGGGAGAGATTTCATAAAAATCAGAGAGCATTAGCAAAGACATGGAACTGGAAAAATTTAAGGTGGTATGGGAGGGTGGTGGGTTGGATGGAAGATGAGGTACCTAAAGGCAAATAAGGAGCCTGGAGGGGCTACAGTCCATTGGGTCGCAAAGAGCCAGACACTACCGAGTGACGGACACACACACACAAAGCAAATAAACTCTATAATAGTTTAATTACTTATTCCTCAATAATTCTTTTTTAATTAATTCATTTATTTTAATTGGAGGCTAATTACTTTTACAATATTCTAGTGGTTTTTCCATACATCAACATGAATCAGTCTTGGGTATACATGTGTCCCACCATCCTGTACCCACCTCCCACCTCCCTCCCCACCTCATCCCTCTGGGTTTTCCCAGAGCACCAGCTTTGAGTGCCCTGCTTCATGTGTCAAACTTGCACTGGTCATCTATTTTACATATGGTAATATATATCTTTCAAGGCTATTCTCTCATATCGTCCCACCCTCACCTTCTCCCACATAGTCCAAATGTCTGTTCTTTACATCTGTGTCTCTTTTGCTATCTTGCATATAGGGTCATTGACACTATCTTTCTAAATTCCGTATATATGCATTAATATACTGTATTGATGTTTCTCTTTTTGGCTTACTTCACTTGTCTAAAGTGAAGGCTCCAGTTTCACTTCATTAGAACTGACTCAAATGTATTCTTTTTTTATAACTGAGTAATATTCCATTGTATAAATGTACCACAACTTTCTTATCCATTCACCTCTTGATGGACATCTAGGTTGCTTCCATGAACTAGCTATTGTAAACAGTGCTGCAATGAACATTGGGGTACATGGGTCTCTTTCAATTCTGGTTTTCTCAGTGTGTATGCCCAGCAGAGGGATTGCTGGGTCATATGCAGTTCTAATTCCAGTTTTTTAGGGAATCTCCACACTGTTCTCCATTGTGGCTGTACTAGTTTGTTCTCCCACCAACAGTAGAAGAGGGTTCCGTTTTCTCCTCACCCTCTCCAGCATTTATTGTTTGTAGACTTTTTGATGGCAGCCGTTCTGACTGGCGTGAGATGGTACCTCATTCTCTGATAATGAGTGATGTTGAGCATCTTTTCATGTGTTTGTTAGCCATCTGTATGTCTTCTTTGGAGAAATGTCTTCTTTGGAGAAATATATTTCATATATACAAATATATTCAGAGATATATGAATATATCTGAATTATCTTATTCTCCTCCATTTAGCCACATCTGCTATCTAAATGAAATATCCAGTTGTAGCTTTTTATAAATTCTAAAATTTTAAGCAGGAAGTGTAAGCTGTGTTTTGAAGGAGACTTTTTTGAGTAACTTAATCTTCACTCTGCTTTTTGGCGAGTTTGCCAAAAAATCTGATAAAAGCAATACTTTGCCAATAGCTAAGAATAATCCAGATAATTTTTCAAATATTAGAAAGAAAAAATGTTTATTTTATTCCTGTTAATTGATATTATACATACATTCACATTATAGTAAACACAAATATGTTTTTACTGAAGACAATACATTAAAAATGATCAAAACATTGAACAAATAAATAAAATAAAGGTAGAGAAAAGCAGAAAATTACAGCTCTTCCTGGATTTACACTGGGATTACCTCCCAATGTCCAACAGACATTTGGACTATGTGGGAGAAGGTGAGGGAGGGACGATATGAGAGAATAGCATTGAAAGATATATATTACCAAATGTAAAATAGATGACCAGTGCAAGTTCAATGCATGAAGCAGGGCACTCAAAGCTGGTGCTCTGGGGCAACAAACCCATCATAAACTGAAAATATCATTATATTGAAAATGCATTTAATGCATCTAACCTACTAAATAGTACAACTTAGTCTAGCCTACTTTCAAACATGCTCAGAACACTTACATTAGCTTTTGTGGTGGTGGGTTTTTTAGTAGCTAAGTGTCTGACACTTTTGTAACCCCATGGACTGTGGCTCACCAGGCTCCTCTGTCCATGGAATTTCCCAAGCAAGAATACTGGAGTGGGTTTCCATTTCCTTCTCCAGGGAATCTTCCTGACTGAGGGATTGAACCCAGGCTTCCTGAATTGGCAGGTGGATTCTTTACCACTGAGCCACCAGAAAAGCCCTACATTAACCTACAGTTGGGGAAACTCATCTAACACAAGCCTGTTTAATAGTAAAGTGTTAAATGCCTCATGTAATTTATTGAATACTGTATTGAAAGTGAAAGGCAGAGTGATTGTATGGGTGTGTAATAGTTGTAAGTATGCTGGGTGTTTACCCTCATAATCTTGGTGCTCACTGGTAGCTATGGTTTTGCTACTGCTGCCTAGCATTGTAAGAGGGTATCATACCATATGTCAGCCTGCGAAAAGATCAAAATTTGAAATCTGAAGTACATTTTCTACTGACAAAGTACAGCTTTCACATCATCATAAAATCATAAAGTTGTAATTTGAACAATCCTAAATAAGAATGTATACCAAAAATTCAATGAAGAAAACTCTAGGATATAATGAGCAAATTTAGCTTGTTTTCTAAAAAATTGATTTATTTTTTATTGAAGGATAATTGCTTTACTGAATTTTGCTGTTTTCTGAAAACCTCAACAGGAATCAGCCATTAGTTCAGTTCAGTCACTCAGTCGTGTCTGACTCTTTGTGACCCCATGAATCGCAGCACACCAGGCCTCCCTGTCCATCACTAACTCCCAGAGTTCACTGAGACTCATGTCCGTAGAGTCAGTGATGCCATCCAGCCATCTCATCCTCTGTCGTCCCCTTCTCCTCCTGCCCCCAATCCCTCCCAGCATCAGGGTCTTTTCCAATGAGTCAACTCTTCGCATGAGGTGGCCAAAGTACTGGAGTTTCAGCTTTAGCATCATTCCTTCCAAAGAAATCCCAGAGCTGATCTCCTTCAGAATGGACTGGTTGGATCTCCTTGCAGTCCATGGGACTCTCAAGACTCTGCTCCAACACCACAGTTCAAAAGCATCAATTCTTCGGTGCTCAGCTTTCTTCACAGTCCAACTCTCACATCCATACATGACCGCAGAAAAAACCATAGCATGACTAGACGGACCTTTGTTGGCAAAGTAATGTCTCTGCTTTTGAATATGCTATCTAGGTTGGTCATAACTTTCCTTCCAAGGAGTAAGCGTCTTTTAATTTCATGGCTGCAGTCAACATCTGCAGTGATTTGGAGCCCCAAAAAATAAAGTCTGACACTGTTTCCACTGTTTCCCTATCTATTTCCCATGAAGTGATTGGACTGGTTGCCATGATCTTCGTTTTCTGAATGTTGAGCTTTAAGCCAACTTTTTCACTCTCCACTTTCACTTTCATCAACCAGCCATAGGTATACATATATCCCCTCCCTTTTGAAACTCCCTCCCATCTCTCTCCCCATCCCCCAGCAATCCCACTCCTAGGCATATACCCCTAGGAAACCAAAACTGAAAGAGACACATGTATCCCATTGTTCACTGCAGCACTATTTACAATAGCTAGAACATGGAAGCAACCTAGATGTCCATCGATAAATGAATGGATAAAGAAGTTGTGGTATATATATACACTGTGGAATATTTCTCAGCCATAGTTCAGTTTTATAATAACAAGGAAAGATGGAAATGCAGCATTTGTCATGGGAGTATGCATACCAACAAATTTAAAGAAAATTTTTTTATTGTATATAGTAAAAAAAAAATAATTGTTTGAAATTTTTGAAAGGAGACCAAAACAAAAAGCTTATTGGTTTTGAAAGAGTTACCTGCAAAGATTTAATCTAAGATAGTGTACATTTTTTTAATATTGTATTTATTTAATTTTAATAAAAAGTAGTTTTCCATTTAAGAATCATTCTAGAAAATAATATGGCCATATTATAATCTTTGAATTTTAGTATGTCTTAATTACAAAATCTCATATGACTGTCAAATGACTAGAAGAAATGCCTATTATGTGATGCTTATTTCTCATAAGAATACAAAATTTGCAAAGTGTGTCATTAGAAAAGACAAAGTTTTAATTGCTTTTAAAACTAACCAGTGAAGAAAGAAATAGGTCCTCACATATAAGGATGATATATGAGAGTAAGCTATTTTTTGTTATAAGAGGTATAATAAATCATGGGACACTAAAATGTAAACCAATTAATGTATTGGTGTATTAGAGTTTGTACAGTTTTACCTTTCCCAGAGAATACCAATATACATTTTAAAAGGGTGTAGTAATTAACTCTTCCATTGAGTGTATTTGATACCATTGCTCCACATCCTTACCTATAAATGTGATATTGTCACTCTTTATCTTTTTTTTTTGTCAATCTGATGCTTGTGAAATGCCATCAAATTGGATTAAATTTGCATTATTAGGATGATTAATGTAGTTGAACAGTTATCTTTAAGTTTAAGACATTTGTATTTTAATTTCTACAACCATTTTTCATGTTATGTTTTCATTTTTCTTTCAGGTTGTTTGCCTTTCTCTTATTTATTAAAAATTTTATTATATAAATATATAATATTATATATTCTAGCGGCAAATATTTTGATAGTACTATATATATGGCAATAAGAAGTTCATGGTCTGAGCCACAGTCAGCTCCTGGTCTTGTTTTTGCTGACTGTATAGAGCTTTTCCATCTTTGGCTGCAAAGAATATAATCAATCTGATTTTGGTGTTGACCATCTGGTGAGGTCCATGTATAGAGTCTTCTCTTGTGTTGTTGGAACAGGGTGTTTGTTATGACCAGTGCATTTTCTTGGCAAAACTCTTAGTCTTTGCCCTGCTTCATTCCATATTCCAAGGCCAAATTTGCCTGTTACTCCAGGTGTTTCTTGACTTCCTACTTTTGCATTCCAGTCCCCTATAATGAAAAGGACATCTTTTTTGGGTGTTAGTTCTAAAAGGTCTTGTAGGTCTTCATAGAACTGTTCAATCCTCCCGGCCACCGCCCCTGGCCTCGGGCTTGGGGCATGGGGTAGCTCCTCCCAGCCGTCGCCCCTGGCCTCGGGCTTAGAGGCATGGGGTAGCTCCTCCCGGCCGCTACCCCTGACCTGAATATCTCCTCTCAGCCGCCCCCCCTGACCTCGAAGAAAGTAGGGAAAACCACTAGACCATTCAGGTATGACCTAAATCAAATCCCTTATGATTATACAGTGGAAGTGAGAAATAGATTTAAGGGCCTAGATCGGACAGATAGAGTGCCTGATGAACTATGGAATGAGGTTCGTGACGTTGTACAGGAGACAGGGATCAAGACCATCCCCATGGAAAAGAAATGCAGAAAAGCAAAATGACTGTCTGGGGAGGCCTTAAAAATAGCTGTGAAAAGAAGAGAAGCAAAAAGCAAAGGAGAAAAGGAAAGATATAAATATCTGAATGCAGAGTTCCAAAGAACAGCAAGAAGAGATAAGAAAGCCTTCTTCAGCGATCAATGCAAAGAAATAGAGGAAAACAACAGAATGGGAAAGACTAAAGATCCCTTCAAGAAAACCAGAGATACCAAAGGAACATTTCAAAGATGAGCTCGATAAAGGACAGAAATGGTATGGACCTAACGGAAGCAGAAGATATTAAGAAGAGATGGCAAGAAAACACAGAAGAACTGTACAAAAAAGATCTTCACGACCAAGATAATCACGATGGTGTGATCACTGACCTAGAGCCAGACATCCTGGAATGTGAAGTCAAGTGGGCCTTAGAAAGCATCACTACGAACAAAGCTAGTGGAGATGATGGAATTCCAGTTGAGCTATTCCAAATCCTGAAAGATGATGCTGTGAAAGTGCTGCACTCAATATGCCAGCAAATTTGGAAAACTCAGCAGTGGCCACAGGACTGGAAAAGGTCAGTTTTCCTTCCAATCCCAAAGAAAGGCAATGCCAAAGAATGCTCAAACTACCGCACAATTGCTCTCCTCTCACACGCTAGTAAAGTCATGCTCAAAATTCTCCAAGCCAGGCTTTAGTAATATGTGAACCACGAACTTCCAGATGTTCAAGCTGGTTTTAGAAAAGGCAGAGGAACCAGAGATCAAATTGCCAACATCCGCTGGATCATAGAAAAAGCAAGAGAGTTCCAGAAACACATCTATTTCTGCTTTATTGACTATGCCAAAGCCTTTGACTGTGTGCATCACAATAAACTGTGGAAAATTCTGAAAGAGATGGGAATACCAGATCACCTGATCTGCCTCTTGAGAAATTTGTGTGCAGGTCAGGAAGCAACAGTTAGAACTGGATATGGAACTACAGACTGGTTCCAAATAGGAAAAGGAATTTGTCAAGGCTGTATATTGTCACCCTGTTTATTTAACTTATATGCAGAGTACATCATGAGAAACGCTGGACTGGAAGAAACACAAACTGGAATCAAGATTGCCAGGAGAAATATCAATAACCTCAGATATGCAGATGACACCACCCTTATGGCAGAAAGTGAAGAGGAACTAAAAAGCCTCTTGATGAAAGTGAAAGTGGAGAGTGAAAAAGTTGGTTTAAAGCTCAACATTCAGAAAACTAAGATCATGGCATCTGGTCCCACCACTTCATGGGAAACAGATGGGGAAACAGTGGAAACAGTGTCAGACTTTATTTTTCTGGGCTCCAAAATCACTGCAGATGTTGACTGCAGCCATGTAATTAAAAGACGCTTACTCCCTGGAAGGAAAGTTATGACCAACCTAGATAGCATATTCAAAAGCAGAGACATTACTTTGCCAACAAAGGTTCATCTAGTCAAGGCTATGGTTTTTCCTGTGGTCATGTATGGATGTGAGAGTTGGACTGTGAAGAAGGCTGAGCGCCAAAGAATTGATGCTTTTGAACTGTGGTGTTGGGGAAGACTCTTGAGAGTCCCTTGGACTGCAAGGAGATCCAACCAGTCCATTCTGAAGGAGATCAGCCCTGGGATTTCTTTGGAAGGAATGATGCTAAAGCTGAAACCCCAGTACTTTGGCCACCTCATGCGAAGAGTTGACTCATTGGAAAAGACTCTGATGCTGGGAGGGATTGGGGGGCAGGAGGAGAAGGGGACGACAGAGGATGAGATGGCTGGATGGCATCACTGACTCAATGGAGTGAGTCTCAGTGAACTCTGGGAGTTGATGATGGACAGGGAGGCCTGGTGTGCTGCGATTCATGGGGTCGCAAAGAGTTGGACATGACTGAGTGACAGATCTGATCTGATATATATGGCATATATGTTTTCCAAGTATCTCTTTTGTCTTTCAGTGTCTTTATATAATTTTTGATTGACAGGGGTAATTTTTAGCTCAGTAAAAATCTCTATTCTCTTTAATCTTTAAATTTCTTCAAGTATTATGATTCTAAGATCTAAAAGATGTTGTTATATATTATCTTTTAAAAGTTTATTTTTTTTCTTTCACATTTATTTCTTTGGTTCTTGGTATAATATAAGGACATCCTTTTTTTTTCTCTTAAGGATAGTAAATATCTTAGATCTATTTATGGAAAAATCAGTCATTTCTCCATTAATATGCAGTGGGATGAATTAAGTGTCCAGTTACATATGTATCCATTTCTAGGCTATCTATTTGATTCCATAATAAATCCTGTTATTTAGTAGTACAATGTCTTATTATTTTTCTCTTTTAAGAATATGTGTTGGCTGTTATTAGAATTTTGCAGTTGACTTTGAATTTTATAATAAGCTTCACAATTGTATAATAAAATCCTTTTGACTTAAATTATTTAAATTGTAGTTCAACTTGACATTTTTAGAAAACTGAGTCCTGTATTCTACAGAAGTGGAAATTTTCATTTATTCATGCCCATTTTAATATATTTCAGCATATTTTAAGGTTCCTCCACAGAATATTTACAATTTTTATTAGATTTATTTTCAAGTATTTTGAATTTCTGATTATATATATTGATATACATAGAAAGAAAGACTATGATTTTATTATAAATGTTGTATTTTCATTGTAAAAAATATCATACTGAAATTATCAAAGTATGTCTCTTAAAGAATAATTTAAAATGAAGCATCTTTACTACTAACATAATAAGAAAGAGAATATGTCACTTTCTAAAAAAAACTGTCTCTTAAAAAATCCCTTTATTTCCCTCCCTGATTAAAGGCTTAGAGATCTCTTCAAGAAAACTAGAGATACCAAGGGAACATTTCATGCAAAGATGGGCTTGATAAAGGACAGAAATGGTATGGACCTAACAGAAGCAGAAGATATTAAGAAAACGTGGCAAGAATACACAGAAGAACTGTACAAAAAAGATCTTCATGACCCAGATAATCAGGATGGTGTGATCATTCACCTAGAGCCAGACATCTTTGAATGTGAAGTCAAGTGGGCCTTAGGAAGCATCCCTATGGAAATCCTAAAAGACGATATTGTGAAAGTGCTGCACTCGATATGCCAGCAAATTTGGAAAACTCACCAGTGGCCACAAGACTGGAAAAGGTCAGTTTTTATTCCAACCCAAAGAAAGGCAATGCCAAAGAATGCTCAGACTACCACACAATTGCACTCATCTCACACGCTAGTAAAGTAATGCTCAAAATTCTCCAAGCCGGACTTCAACACTTCAACACAGTCCTACAAGTCCTTGGTGCAGATCCACGAAAAAAATGGCTGGTACACACCCCCACGAAGGAAGATGGCTAACCCAGGAGTGCCATCCCCTTCCTCCTTCCCCAGACACCACTGGACCAATTACCTTTGAATGCTGTATTTGGATCTCACGCTGCCTCTGTGGTTCCCTCCCTCATTTTTCCTGGACGTGATAGCTCTGCCTATTGCAGGACAATGATGGCTATTCTAAACGCTAAGGAAAAAAAAAAAAAACAAACAAACACACACACACAGAACTGTTTCAAGTACTCAAGACTTGAACTATGAACTTCCAGATGTGCAAAATGGATTTAGAAAAGACAGAGGAACCAGAGATCAAATTGCCAACATCCGTTGGATCAACAAAAATCAAGAGTTCCAGAAAAGCATCGATTTCTGCTTTATTGACTATGCCAAAGCCTTTGACTGTGTGGATCACAACAAACTGTGGAAAATTCTTCAAGAGATGGGACGACCAGACCACCTGACCTGCCTCTTGAGAAATCTGTATGCAGGTCAGGAAGCAACAGTTAGAACTGGATATGGAATTACAGACTGGTTCCAAATCAGGAAAGGAGTATGTCAAGGCTGTATATTGTCACCCTGCTTATTTAACTTATATGCAGAGTACATCATGTGAACTGCTGGGTTGGATGAAGCACAAGCTGGAATCAAGATTGCCGGGAGAAATATCAATAACCTCAGATATGCAGATGACACCACCCTTATGGCAGAAAGTGAAGAGGAACTAAAAAGCCTCTTGATGAAAGTGAAAGTGAAGAGTGAAAAAGTTGGCTTAAAGCTCAACATTCAGAAAACTAAGATCATGGCATCTGGTCCCATCACTTCATGCCAAATAGATGGCAAAGCAATGGAAACAGTGACAGATTTTATTTGCAGGGTTGGGGGGGGGGCTCCAAAATCACTGCAGATGGTGATTGTAGCCATGAAATTAAAAGATGTTTACTCTTTGGAAGAAAAGTTATGACCAACCTAGACAGCATATTAAAAAGGAGAGACATACTTCCCAACAAAGGTCCATCTAGTCAAAGCTATGGTTTTTCCAGTAGTCATGTATCGATGTGAGCGTTGGGCTATAAAGAACACTGAGCATTGAAGAATTGAACTGTGGTGTTGGAAAAGACTCTCAAGAGTCCCTTGGACTGCAAGGAGATACAACCAATCCATCATAAATGAAATCAGTCCTGAATATTCATTGGCAGGACTGATGCTGAAGCTGAAATTCCAATACTTTGGCCACCTGATGCGAAGAACTGACTCATATCAAAAGACCCTGATGCTGGGAAAGATTGAAGGCAGGAGGAGAAGTGGAGGACAGAGGATGAGATGGTTGGATGGCATCACCAACTCAATGGACATGAGTTTGAGTAAACTCTGGGAGTTGCTGATGGACAGGGAGGCGTGGTGTGCTACAGTTCATAGGGTTGCAAAGAGTCGGAGACCACTAAGTGACTGAACTGAACTCCTTACAAATGTAGCCACTATTTTGAAACATTTATAATTATTCTCTTGCTTTTCTTTATAGTTCTTTATCTATGTAAGTACCTCTAAACTACTGAACTACATAATATCATTTGGAAATTACATAAAGGGTCATACTACATGTATAATTTTTTGACTTTCTTCTTTCACTAAAAATTATTCTCTTGAGATTTTATCCATGTTCAACCAGATTATTCTATTGCAGGGAAATACCATAGTTTATATAACTTTACTGTTAAGAGATTTGTATTGTTTCCAATTTGTTACTATTGTTAACCTTTCTGCTATATGCATTCTTGTGTGTGTTTCCTGGTATAGTCATGTTGTGAAAATCTCTGGATCCAAGGAATAGAGTGCTGTGTTGCAGGATATTTAAATAATTATGTTATCAGAGAATACCAAAGTATTTTTAAAAAGAGAGCCAATTTGCACTAACTCCAGCAATATCCAAAGTTCTTAATATTTTACATCAATATATGGCATTATCAAGGTTTTGAATAGATACGAATCAGATGTATTTTAATCTGTCCAATTAAGTTTGTATTTTCCTGAGCAATTTTTGTATTTTAGCCATCTATAATCTCTTATAAAACATCTACTCAAATTTTTTAAAAAATAATTGATTTATTTGTAGGAATGCTTTGAGTGTTCTGGATATGAGTGTTGTGTATACTATGATTGTTACCCATGTTCTCAGAATTTAATACTGAATCTGAGCTCAGCTTCCCACAGAACTGGTAATACCTCCTTCTGTCAAGGAAATTGCAATTTCCATTGGTTCCTAAAATCTGGGTTTCCCAGACATCACCAGCAAAAACTGCTAGCATTAAATAAGACTGGCTGGCAGAACAAGCTATTTAACCAACAACTGACAGGTCTGCCTTGTTCATTTCCACTTATTAAAGTACAGCTTACTCTTTATACCATAATACAAGATGTTGTGAAATTTGCCTCAAACTTTGTTGATTGGAAAACAATGTGTCTTCTGTAGCAATTAGACACTATGTTTTAAAGATATGTTTTAAATCAGGCTTATTGTATTATCAATTTTTCTTTATTCTTAAGTTTTTTTATTTAATATGTTCATATTTAGAGGGCTACATGAAAGTAACTCACAGTACTTGTGGATTTACCTACTTATCCTTGTGCATCTATCAATTTTAAACTATATTTTGAGACTTTGAAACTATTACCTTAGGTGAATACAAATTTAGAATTGTTATGTCTCTTTAGGATTTTAATATTTTATTATATGTACTGAAGCATCAATAAAGTATTGAATGTTTCATCAGTGTATATTTAGGGGAATTTCAAGGTCAACCACATATTCAGACTCACAGAATCAGAATAGGGTGCACATGGCATTAATTTAAGCAGAGAGACAGAGTCAGGAAGTACAGACTGCCAGCAGTGTAGCATAGTCTTCAGGGGATGTGGTTTTTGCATCAGTCTTTGCAATGGTCTATGCAGTCATTCAGGAGCTATTTCCTTTGGCCTCCAGATGAGAGCTCAGGAGCAAGAGACCATTCCACATTTGTAAACATGGGTTCCACATTGGCTCAGAATTTTATGTGAGTAGAGCCAATATCTCTTGTCACATGTCTAAAGTATATATTCCAAGGTACCCATAAGAGATAAGCACTGTACCAAGATTACTATCCTCAAGGAATCTAAAGTTATGGTTTTCTATTAGGTTTTTAGCATCTATCCATACTTCTAAGGTCAAAAGCAATTCACTAATCTTGCCTGGTAACACAGCTGACATGCAACTTTTGTTATGTTTCTGGGATTTTCCCAGGTGGTCCAGTGGTTAAGAATCTGCCTTGCAATGCAAAGGATAAAGGTTTGATCCCTGATCGGGGAATTAAGATCCCACATGATTGGTGTCCTTCATGGTTCAAATGATAAAGAATCTGCTTGCAATGTGGGAGACCCAGGTTTGATCCCTGGGTCAGGAAGATTTCCTGGAAAAGGGAATGGCTACCCTCTCCAGTACTCTTGGCCTTCCCAAGTGCTGCAGTTGATAAAGAACCCATCTGCCAGTACAAGAGACATAAGAGATGTGGGTTTGATCTCTGAGTTGGGAAGATCCCCTGGAGGAGAAAGTGGCAATCCACTCCAGTATTCTTGCTTGTAGAATTTCATGGACAGAGGAACCTGGAGGGCTACAGTCCACAGGGTCGCAAAGAGTTAGACACAACTGAAGTGACTTAACACACACACTTGTGTGTTCTAAGTCAAATGCAATTCACTAATCTTGCCTGGTAACACAGTTGACTTGCAACTTTTATCGTGTTTAGGGCAATAGAGACAGAAAGTTAGCTCAAGGTCAACTGTGTCCTTAGAAAAGAAGATGAGGTTTTGTTATCCTTTACTAACCAGTGACTGTTTTCTTTAGCAATTCTTTTTCCTCAATGTATATAGAATCTGATATTACTGTAGTTATACCAGATTTCTTTTTTTTTTTTTTAAGCTGGGACTAATCTTCTATTAAGGTTTTAACATTAACATTGTGTCTTTTTTTTTCTCATTCAGTCTTTTTAAAATTGATTTCTGTTGGAGTATAGTTGCTGTACAATGTTATAACCTTACTGTCATTCTGTCGTACAGCAAAGTGAATCAGTTAAACATTTATCCACTCTTTTTAGATTCTCTTCTCATCCAGGTCACCGCAGAGCACTGAATAGAATTCCCTGTGCTATGTGGTAGGTTCTCATTAGGTTATCTATTTTATATATACTAGTGTACATATGTCAATCCCAATCTCCCAATTCACTCTGTCCCCATTTTCTCCCTTGGTAGCCACAGATTTTTTTTCTACCTCTGTGACTCTATTTCTGCTCTGCAAATTAGTTCGTCTGTACCATTTTGTAGAGTCTACATACAAGTGATATTACATGATAATATCACTCCATATCACAATCTCTAGGTTCATCCATGTCACTTCAAATGGCATTATTTTGTTCCTTTTTATGGCTGAGTTATTTCCATTGTAGATATGTACCACATCTTCTTTATGCATTCCTCTGTTGATGGACATTTAGGTTGCTTCCATCTCTTGGCTATGGTAAACAGTGCTGCAGTGAACACTGGGGTATATGGATATTTTGAAATTATGGTTATCTCTGGGTATATGCCCAGGGGTTCTGGGCAGTCCCAGATTTGGGAGTTGATCCTTCTGCAATTTTCCTCTGTATTCAATGACACCCTGGTAGCCAGTGTTCTTTAGCCATAGCTCTTCTCATTCATATTTTTATCCCAAGTACATAATGTGCTTATTTTCAAACCTTATTTACACTTTTGTCCTCTCTAGTTCTGAGATATATGCTCTGTCACACCTCTTGAAAGTTCTTTATTACTTCTGTGTGAAACTAAGAGTACTGCCTTCTGTGGGTTTTTGTTTGGAAAGGCCACTTGAATTTTCCTACCAGCAGTGCCTTCTTCAACTTTTTGATTTTAAACAGTACAAGAACCAAAACTCCCAGATGTTCAAGCTGGATTTAGAAAAGGCAGAGGCACCCAGAGATCAAAATGCCAAGCTCTGTTGGATCATAGAAAAAGCAAGAGAATTCCAGAAAAAAATCTACTTCTAATGAGGTGGATGAAACTGGAGCCTATTATACAGAGTGAAGTAAGCCAGAAGGAAAAACACCAATACAGTATACTAACGCATATATATGGAATTTAGAAAGATGATAACAATAACCCTGTGTACGAGACAGCAAAAGAGACACTGATGTATGGAACAGTCTTATGGACTCTGTGGGAGAGGGAGAGGGTGGGAAGATTTGGGAGAATGGCATTGAAACATGTAAAATATCATGTATGAAACGAGATACCAGTCCAGGTTCGATACATGATACTGGATGCTTGGGGCTAGTGCACTGGGACGACCCAGAGGGATGGTATGGGGAGGGAGGAGGGAGGAGGGTTCAGGATGGGGAGCACATGTATACCTGTGATGGATTCATTTTGATATTTGGCAAAACTAATACAATTATGTAAAGTTTAAAAATAAAATAAAATTTAAAAAAAATTAAAAAAAAAAGGAAAAACAAATCTACTTCTACTTCATTGACTACACTAAAGCCTTTGACTGTGTGGATCAAAACAAACTGTGGAAAATCTGAAAGAGATGGGAATGCCTCCTGTGAAACCTGTATGCAGGTCAAGAAACAACAGTTAGAACTGAACATGGAATAAACACTGATTACAAATTGTGAAAGCAGTATGTCAAGGCTGTATATTGTCACCCTGCTTATTTAACTTATATGCAGAGTGCATCATGAGAAATGCTGGGCTGGATGAAGCACAAGCTGGAATCAAGTTTGTCGGAAGAAATGTCAATAACCTTAGATAAGCAGATGATACCACCCTTACTGCAAAAAGTAAAGAGGAACTAAAAAGCCTGTTGATGAAAGTGAAAGAGGAAAGTGAAAAGCTGGCTTAAAACTCAACATTCAGAAAACAAAGATCATGGCATCTGGTCCCATCACTTCATGGCAAATGGATGGGGAAACAATGGAAACAGTGACAGACTTTATTTTCTTAGGCTCCAAAATAACTGCAGATGGTGACTGCAGCCATGGAATTAAAAGATGCTTACTTCTTGAAAGAAAAGCTATGACCAAACTAGATACCACATTAAAAATCAGAGACATTAATTTGCTGACAAAGGTCCATATAGTCAAAGCTATGGCTTTCCAGTAGTCATGTATAGATGTGAGAGTTGGACCATAAAGAAAGCTGAGCACTGAAAAACTGATGCTTTTGAACTGTGTTGTAGGAGGAGACTCTTGAGAGTCCCTTGGACAGAAAGATCAAACTAGTCAATCATCTAGGAAATCAACCCTGAATATTCATTGGAAGGACTGATGCTGAAGCTGAAGTTTCAATACTTTGGCCACCTGATGCGAAGAAGTGATCCATTAGAAAATATCCTGGTGCTGGCAAAGATTGAAGGCAGGAGCAAAAGGGGATGAAAGAGGATGAGATGGTTGGATGGTATCAATGACTTGATGGACATGAGTTTGAGCAAGCTCTGGGATTTGGTGATGGACAGGGAAGCTTAGTGTGCTGCTGTCCATGGGGGTCACAAAATGTCAGACCCCTGTGAGAGACTGAACAACAACAACAAGACTGGGTCCATCTTTCTCAGGCCTATTAAAGTTTCAGAATTCAGCTCCACTTTACCATTCACAATACAGAAAATTTCTAACCCACTTATTTGTGGATCTTCTCTTGCATGGAGAATCCCAGGGATGGTGGAGCCTGGTGGGCTGCCATCTATGGGGTTGCACAGAGTCAGACATGACTGAAGCGACTTAGCAGCAGCTGCAGCAGCATGCTTTTTAAGAAATGTTGTTAGAGCAAGCCATACAGAATCACTTCAAGTTTCCATCTCTTTATCTGGTACATGAAAGAGTGTACTAAATGATAATGGCTCTCATTCTTTCCGTGGCTTGCTATAACTTCTAGATTTTACTTCCCTAACTGAGGGAATATAATAGAGATGGCCAGAATTCCCTCTTCCTGGATTCACAATGAATCCTTGGATTGTCTTTGATTTATAACTGTATATTTTATACAGTTTGAAGAAGTCTCTAAATATTTGTGATATAAGGTAATAACATTCAGTTCAGTTCAGTTGCTCAGTTATGACTCTTTGTTACCCCATGGACTGCAGCATGCCAGGCCTCCTTGTCCATTACCAATTCCTGGAGTTTACTCAAACTCATGTTCATTGAGTTGGTGATGTCATCCAACCATTCTGTGTCTTTCCTTCTCCTCCCACTTTCAATTTTTCCCAGCACCAAGGTCTTTTCAAATGAGTCAGTTCTTTGCATCAGGTGGCCAGAGTATTGGAATTTCAGCTTCAGCATCAGTCCTTCCAAAGAATATTCAGGACTGATTTCCTTTAGGATGGACTGGTTGTATCTCCTTGCAGTCCAAGAGACTCTCAAGAGTCTTCTCCAACACCATGGTTCAAAAGCATCAATTCTTTGGCACTCAGCTTTCTTTATAGTCCAACTCTCACATCCATACATGACCACTAGAAAAACCAAAGCTTTGACTAGATTGGACATCTGTTGGCAAAATAATGTCTTTGCTTTTTAATATGCTATCTAGGTTGGAGAAGGAAATGGCAACCCACTCCAGTGTTCTTGCCTGGAGAATCCCAGGGATGGGGGAGCCTGGTGGGCTGCCATCTCTGGGGTTGCACAGAGTTGGACACGACTGAAGCAGCAGCAGCAGGTCATAACTTTTCTTCCAAGGAGTAAGCATCTTTTAATTTCATGGTTGCAATCACCATCTGCAGTGACTTTGGAGACCAAAAACAAAACAAAACAAAACAAAATCTGTCACTGTTTCCATTGTTTCCCATCTATTTACCATGAAGTGATGGGACCAGATGCCATGATCTTAATTTTCTGAATGTTGAGTTTTAAGCCAACTTTTCACTCTCCTCTTTCACTTTCATCAAGGTGCTCTTTAGTTCCTCTTCACTTTCTGCCATAAGGGTGGTTTCATCTGCATATCTGAGGTTATTAATTTCTCCCAGTAATCTTGACTCTAGCTTATGCTTCATTCAGCCCAGTGTTTCTCATGATGTGTTCTGCATATAAGTTATATAAGCAGAGTGACAATATACAGCCTTGACATACTCCTTTCCCTATTTGTAACCAGTCTGTCGTTCCATGTCCAATTCTAACTGTTGCTTCCTGACTTGCATACAGATTTCTCAGGAGGCAGGTCAGGTGGTCTGGTATTCCCATCTCTTTCAGATTTTCCATAGTTTGTTGTTATCTACACAGTCAAAGGTAGGTTCAGTTTTGGGTTTCCATGTTCTTTTTCCACCTGTTCTTTCTCTTCTCTGTTCCCTCAGTGTTGATTTTTAAGGACAAGACTTAGTAGAAGCATGCATTTATAACTGCTGCCTTTACCAGAATTTCTGTCAGTGTACTTAATAAATCACTACTTTTTTCAAACAACTAAAGATTATCCATAAATATTTAAATATTGAGTTATAGAAATAAGGAAAACAATCGAGGCTATTTATAAATTTATCCTTTATTTCTAACATTTGTCGCTCTTTATGCATTGATTACAATGACTATGAATATGTTGACTCAAATTGGCTCCCTGATGTGAAATTCAGTATAATTCTATTGACATCTCTATTTATGGTAAGAATGAAAAATAATTTATTCATTTTCCAAATGCTAGTGCCTGTTTCAGATTTTCCTTGGTACACATTTTTTTTTTTTCAGTGTACCCCTTTTCCTACATCCAGGAAAGGTCCATTTCAACTCTGACTGCTACTTTCCAAAGTTTTCTTTATACTTCCTTAACAGATTCAGAGGAAATATCAAAGTCACTATCTCAAATGTCCTTTTTTCAGTAGTACGGTCACTCTCTGAAACTCAGGTATATGCTCACAGAACAATCTATAACTACTGTGGGCCATCTGGGATCCATCTGAAACATACTATAGCAGAAAATAAGGTATAAATATTACTGTTGTTCTGTAGTGTCAAGTGTGGGTTTGTAAACGTAAGAGAAAATTCAGATCTGTATTAGGATATTGATTATAACTGGATTCTTGTGTAAGGAAGGGAAAATTCCACTGATTTACTTGAATAATAAAAGTTGTGAAGTATAAGAATTATATGTTCGAGGCTCCAACATGATTCAATTTTATATGTTCTTTCATGACATTATGGTGATTTTGTAAGCTTAGTGTATGTGTTTCTAGTCTCCATAGGATAGTTTTATACACATTTTATTTCTTTAAAATCATTCAGTTGCACTGAAAGTTGTGCACAGTATTTTCTGAAATGACTATTATGAGCATGTATGTAAGACTCGGCAATATGGTAATAAACTAAATTTTAAAAACTTTAAATTTTAGAAGAGGTAGAAAAACTGTACAAAAATGCTAGCTAGCTAAAAAATGTTTTTTGAAACAAAGCATTCTGCAATTTGATGTAGTTACTTTCATATACTTTTACACGTATACATTTAACTTAGAATATATTATTTCCCTGGGTCAGGAAGATCCCATGGGGGAGGGCATGGCAACCCACTCCATATTCTTGCCTGGAGAATCCCCATGGACAGAGGAGCCTGGTGGGGTACAGTCCATGGCGTTGCAAAGAGTCACACATGACTGAGTGACTAAGCACAGGGCCTACTTAGTTTAATAATATATTATAAAGTTTCTATATGTTTTAGGTATATATTGTATACTATCATTGCTGTATATAATAATCAACTATTTGATTATAATATTGCTTACCTAATAATTAGTCATTATTAAACAATTTTTCCACTTTTTTCTTAATCCACACAGTGGTGAATTCAGCAATATAGTTTTTTTCCCCCCTACATCTGTTGAGGGCCTACTGCTTCTAGGGCATTAGATGAGGTATTACCGATAGTAATCAGATATTATTTTGGCCCTCAAATCACTTAAAATCTAGTTGGGGAAGCAGCCTTTAAATGATCACACAGCAAATGTTAATTTGTGAATGTCTCAAGTGTTATAAATGAAAAATACCCAGGACTTTAGGATCTCATAATTAGGACATTTCCTTGGAGGAGGGCATGGCAATCCACTCCAGTATTCTTGCCTGAATAATCCCATGGACAAAGGAGCCTGGTGGGCTACAGTCTATAGGGTCGCAAAGAGTCAGACACAACTGCAGTGACTGAGCACACACACAATTACGATATTTAACTACCCAGGCAGGTTGCAGAAAAGTTGCCAAGGATGAACTAAAATATTGAAGAGTCAATTAGGTGAGTAATGAATAGTAGAGCCCAGACTCTGAGTGTGTGGGAGACAGGAGGATCTGAAGATGGCCAGTGAGGAAAAAGCAGTGAGAGCAAAGAGCAGTTTTATTTTATGGAGGGAAATGGAAAGGCAGGAACTGCAGGACCTTGCTGGCAACATTTATAGTTTTAATTTTTTTCTAAGTCTATTGTGGTGGAAGGATATGAAATGACCAGACTTGGATTATAAAAAAGAGAGTGCTCTGTCAAGGTAGATACTTATTTCACCAGTTGGGTTGTTAAAGTTGGGGTACAAGAGATCACTGAAGCATTTAGGATTAATGCACTAGTGTTAACAATGGGAGAAAAATGAGAGATTTAAAATATAGTTGGGGGGATAAAATCTTTATTATTTAGCTTGGGGAATATCAAGGATGGTTATAAAGAGAAAATATTTACACAAATGAGTGACTGATGGCACCCCAATATTTCAACATCAGTAAGCATTAATCATATAGAGGGGTGGGAGGAGCCAAACAGTATCATACCTTTGTCACTGGGCATCATTCATTTAAAAAAAAATAGTATTGGGAGACAGTTATCCACAGGTCTGCCACATTTCTTCAGGTTTGTTTGTCAAGGGAAAGACGGGCTCCTCCTTGTTTCAGTCTATCTTTTCAAATATATTTGTACAGTAAAGAGCTCTGAAAGACACAGATGGCTCTGAAGGAAAGTGAAAATTTGTGTACAGCTTTGTAAAATAGAGACAGCATCTCTTTCCAGGGAAACCGCAAGTATACCTACCTATCATGATAAAATAGTCGGGGTCCTGAAGCTCAGGGACCTTTCCCTGTAATGCAGTCCGGAGTGTGTGCAGGTGTCATATGGCCTCTTTATGTCACATGTGTGGGTGCTGGGGTGCAGGGGAATAACATTAGGATGTTGACATTCTGTCCATTGTTATTGCTGTGATAATAAATCACTCTTCATCTGTGATTCCAGAGCATTCCCTCAGCATCAGGAACACAATGGGAGGCTCACTGTATGGTTAAAATATCAGACCCTTCAAAGTCCTTGACAGTAGGTTCTATTTGACACATAAAATCAAAGAGCTATGTATTAATCTCAACTATAGTACCATTGTTTAACATTAAAAAAAAACAGAGTTGAGAATTTTGAATGATACATTTTGATTATTTCCTTCAAACATTGATATACTTAATAACATACATGTTCCTCAAGTCTATCTTCACATCATAGTATTATAAGTTTTTCATAGCACAGCCTATTTTTGATATTTATAATTTAACACTTTTGATAAATTTAAAACACACGTGTATGTGTACATGTGTATCAGTCAGTTCAGTCTCTCAGACATGTATGACTCTTTGCGACCTCATGGACTGCAGCATGCCAGGCCTCCCTGTCCATCACCAACTCCCAGAGTTTACTCAGACTCATGTCCATTGAGTTGGTGATGCCCTCCAACATCTCATCCTTTGTCGTCCCCTTCTCCTGCTGGCTTCAATCTTTCCCAGCATCAGGGTCTTTTCTAATGAGTCAGTTCTTTGCGTCAGGTGGCCAAAGTATTGGAGTTTCAGCTTCAGCAGAAGTCCTTCCAAAGAATATTCAGGACTGATCTCCTTTAGGATGTACTGGTTGGATCGCCTTGTAGTCCAAGGGATTCTCAGGAGACTTCTCCAACACCACAGTTCCAAAGCATCAATTCTTCAGCGCTCAGCTTTCTTTATAGTCCAACTCTCACATCCATACACGACTACTGGAAAAACCATAGCCTTGACTAGATGGACCTTTGTTGGCAAAGTAATGTCTCTGCGTTTTAATATGATGTCCAGGTTGGTCATAACTTTCCTTCCAAGGAGTATGCATCTTTTAATTTCATGGCTGCAGTCACCATCTGCAGTGATTTTGTAGCCCCCCAAAATAAAGTCTACCACTGTTTCCACTTTTTCTCCATCTATTTGCTATGAAGTGATGGGACTGGATGCCGTGATTATGCATATACACTGTACATGTATATAGTTATAATTTAAAATGTTTTCCAGTTGATTGTTCTCTTTGGAAAATCTGCATCATAAACTTTCTACTTCTCCCTCTTGTTCATTGTTATGCTGTTGTAATATTCCTATCCACATCTGTGTATTTTGGAGACATTTATATTGTAATATTAAACCCAAACTTACTTTCTTAGAGACATGGGTTGGTTCCTAATAGTTATTCTAATCTGACTGATCATCAGTAAAGTATGTTATGGTAGCTTTGATTAGATTTCAAACTATAAAATTCAATGTTCTGAACCTTAGTCTTCCTTTTGATTTGGATCAGGTTTTCTGAATACTGTATGCTATTTTCTAAAAATTCAGAAATGTTATTTTAAAAGTTGCTTCCTGATTGACCTGTGCCAGGCACATGTTACTAGGATTTTCATTTTATTGCTTTAAAAAACTAGTCTTAAACTTAACAAATACACATATTTTCACCACAGATTACAGTGGCATCTTATGTTGCCTACTGGAAAGTGATCTGGTTCATGTTATTTGGTAGAATTATCAGTATCCTTTTTAGGTGATTGTTTTGAATATTTTTTCAGTGAAAAAACTCATTGAGTTCTTATACGTACAATGTTTAACAATATTGCAATTAAATCAATTAGAATGTGCAATTTATTACTGTTTTTTTGTTTAGGAAAATCATTCACATATTGAAACATATATGGGATGCATCAGTACAAAGATTTCCCCAATCATTTTAATGAAACTTCAAAAATTAAGTAAAACTAAATTTCTTTTTGTTTTAACTTATAGAGAGGTTGCTTTTAGCTACCTAACTTTCAGGTAATCCAAATGTAGCATGGAGACATATTAAATGTTAGAGTCTTGGTTTTTTTTTTTTTTTAGTACAAAAAGAATTCAGTTCTTATTTTCCCTTATCTTTGTGAAATCGAAAAATAACATATTATCTTTCTGTTTTTATTTTCTCAGTTGTTACTGAGCTGCTTCTTCTTTAGTGAATGACTATAGCTTTCATGAATTTGTAGGAGGAATAATAAAAGAGGTTTATGTACAAAATTTATAGCAATATATTATTTTTTCTTGCATAAGAAGTGATGTGAGAATACCAAGTGACATACCTGTAATTCAAAATTTATTCTCACAAATGTGTAAAAGAGATATTTGGAAATACAATTCATGATGAGTGAAAATGCATTACTTATGTCTTAGAAATGTGTATCAGTGAAATGAATACCAGTCTAATACCTGCCAACTTTCAAACATCAACTTATATATTAGGAGACTGGTTGACACCATCAAAAATAATAAAAGATCCAGGCTGTGTCTACACTCATGACTTTCTTTAGATGTACTGCTAACTGTCTATCCCACCTGTTGGCATATCAGAAAGTTAATTTTTAATTCTTCTAATTATTTGAATAAAGATAGAAGAGAAAAGTCTAGGTATTTTTTCAGTAGAACAAAGACACTGAGGAGAAAAATAAAATGCAACATTATTTTGGGCCAGGACAAATGGTAAAAGAGAATGGCTTCCAAAGTTTTTCTGTTTTTAAAATATGTTCATATACTTCAATGCGGGAGGCAGATGGGAACATCTTGGTAGTGTTTTAAGTGTGGTATGAAAGACACTGCTCTTTGACTCCTATCTTTTGTAACTGGGCAATATGACCAGCTAAAATAAAGTGTTTTCTAGTTTTCTTTTCTGGTAGGTATATGCATATGTCTGACTTCTCACCTATTATGATGAAAGGGTTAATGTTAGATGGGACTTCAGAGTAGGTTCCATAAATGGAAAGGGCTCAAACTCATTTTTCCTCTTACTTCCTCCTATCCCTCCAGAGCAAGGGTGTAATCACTAGAGATTTAGTAGATATCTTTTACAATGAGGTGACTTTCAAGATAGAAGCTAGGCTCTTAAGCATCAGATCAGATCAGTCGCTCAGTCGTGTCCGACTCTGCAACCCCATGAATCACAGCACGCCAGGCCTCCCTGTCCATCACCAACTCCCGGAGTTCACCCAGACTCACGTCCATCGAGTCAGTGATGCCATCCAGCCATCTCATCCTCTGTCGTCCCCTTCTCCTCCTGCCCCCAATCCCTCCCAGCATCAGAGTCTTTTCCAGTGAGTCAACTCTTCGCATGAGGTGGCCAAAGTACTGGAGTTTCAGCTTTAGCATCATTCCTTCCAAAGAAATCCCAGAGCTGATCTCCTTCAGAATGGGCTGGTTGGATCTCCTTGCAGTCCAAGGGACTCTCAAGAGTCTTCTCCAACACCACAGTTCAAAGGCATCAATTCTTCGGTGCTCAGCCTTCTTCACAGTCCAACTCTCACATCCATACATGACCACTGGAAAAACCATAGCCTTGACTAGACGAACCTTTGTTGGCAAAGTAATGTCTCTACTTTTGAATATGCTATCTAAGTTGGTCATAACTTTCCTTCCAAGGAGTAAGCGCCTTAAGCATAGAACTGTAGAAAACTAGGAGACTGAGTCCCTGATGACCTTGTAAAGCTGTACATAAGCTCTAAACTGTTTTTTTTACAAGAGGGAAAATTACCTTTCATCTTTATTTTAAGTCACTGGCTTTTAACTTGGCTGCAAACTGGAAATACTTGGAGAGTTTTAAATACTTGAGATGCCTGGATTCTATTCCAAGAGATATTGATTTAATTTATGTAAGATGCAGTCTGGGTATTGGGAATTTTCAGAACTCCCCAAATGATTCTAACATGCAGCAAAGTTTGATAACTATGAATTTAAGTTAGTTCTGTTTTTTTTCTTTGTGTGATAGCAGAGGAGTTCTGTTACAGCTAAAGACAATTACTAACTGATACATCTACTGTACACAGTTGGATTTAGGTATTATTCTTTTGATTTACAATAATCTATTTGATAAGTTCAAATGAACCCACAGGGTACAGAATACTATGTAAATTTTGTTAAAACTAAACTAATTGCTTTATATACTACAGTTAGGAATAGTTTAGCATGTTACTTATAAATACAAAAATACTATATTTACAGATATTTTATTAATATATCTGGCAAAATATTTCTATAGTAAATATGAGTAGCTAATAAAATCAAAGTATATTTGATGTTTTATGTTGTAAGAAAGATTATTGGTAATAAATACTAGGGAATTTAAATTTAATAATTTGATTATTTTGACTGAATTTAAATTATGGGGAATTTAAGTAAGATTTATGATCTTTTGAAAACATTAGCATTTTGAAAAATTGTTGAGGCAGAAACTAATTCTCATAATAAAACCAAGTGCTTGTATTTTATGTTAATACTAGAACACTGCCCCAATTTCATCATTGCCCCAGTTTCTTTTTTTTTTTTTGCAAAATTTTCTTTTTGAAATTGTTAGAATATGAGGGGTTAGACTAATTTCTCTGAATGAGACAGAATCAAATAAATAAAAGCTGAGTAAGGACTACTGGGCCATTTCAGAACCCTGAAAACTCCAGTGAATCTATTCACTTGTTAGCTTTTATTCACTGATCTCTGCCAGGTACTCAAAAGAGACTAAGAAAACAGTATTCATCTCCCAGGATCCATCTAACAAATGTAGTGTTTCAATACATAATATTGTTTACATCAGACTCTACTGTTATTTTATGACCAAAGTCTGGCACTTGAGAAAAATGATGAGAAGTAATATATTATTATCCAGAGAAACATGCAGACATAGAGCTGGCCCAGAAAGAGATACAAAAATGACCCAGAATTTTTTTTTAATTAGCAAATTTAGTCATTTACTTTACTTTCTAATAAGAAAGTCTCAAATTTTTTTACTTACAATGATTATGTTTTACAGGATTGTGATAGGCACTCAGATGTAAACACAGAGTCCCATTGGCCCCAGGAACTACTTGGTGAGATGCTTTTGCACATTAAACAATAATTAAGTGAAAGTCAACACAGAGAATGCAGAGACCTACCTTCTCAACTCACCTCCTCCTCAAGTTCCTTCCCTAATTTGGCTCAACAACTACATCCACCAGGTAGAAAATCAGAAGACGCCACTGTTGTTTTCGGAATACTTTTTCCCTTAAGTGTATCCTATTATTTCATAGATGTTTGATATCTTTTTTCTCTCTCTCTGAATATATTAGTTTATATATGTGTGCCTGCTAAGTTGCTTTAGTGGTGTCTGACTCTTTGCGACCTCATGGACTGTAGCCCTCCAGGGTCCGCTGTCCATGGGATTCTCCAGGCAAGAATACTGGAGTGGGTTGCCATGACCTCTTCCAGGGGATCTTTCCAACCCAAGGATCGAACCCACGTCTTGTCTCTTATGTCCCCTGTGTTGGCAGGTGTGTTCTTTACCTTGGAAGCCTGAGTTTATATATATTGAACCACCTAGGCTCAATCCCTGGGTGGGGAAGACCCCTAGAAAGGAAATGGCAACCCACTCCAGTATTCTTGCCTGGAAAATCCCAAGGACAGAGGAGCCTGAGGTCGCAAAAGAGTGGGACCAACTCAGTAACTAAACAACAACAACACATATATGTAATATGTATGTATAAAGTTTTCATGGATTCCCTTTATTGTCTTTGTTTTGTCTTTGTTTTTCTGTGTTTATTTCCCCCCTTCATTTTGACTTCTAATTTCCATGATGACATCATTCTCTAACATGAACAATTTGATTTTCTATTTATATTGAACAATTAAGCAATACTGGACGTTTAAAAAGAAATCTGAGACTTTTCAGCTGGTGGAGTATTTTCATTGGGGGACATGATACCAGTTGTTTCTAAGTCATTTCCCCAGAGAGAAATCTTCCAATCTTCTGGCTGGAGGATATTCAGCCAAACTAGGAAAGGAGCCTGAGGAGTAGCTAGGTGGAGAGAGAAAGTCTCTGCATTCTTGTATATACTATCACTTAATCACTGTTAGTGTGCCTTTGAATATCCAAATAATAAATCTCATTATTTCTGCCAGAGTTTGTAGGTATAGTCAACACTGATACTAGGTTGTAAAGCCTCTTGTTATTGTTGTTTAGTCACTCAGTCATGTCTGACTCTTTGCAACCCCATGGACTGCTGCACACCAGGCTTCGCTGTCCTTCACCATCTCCCAGAGCTTGCTCAAACTCATGTCCATTGAGTCGGTGATGCCATCCAACCATCTCATCTTCCTTTGTCCCCTTTTCCTCCTGCCTTCAATCTTTCCCAGCATCGGGTCTTTTCTAATGAGTCAGTTCTTTGCCTCAGGTGGCCAAAGTATTGGAGCTTCAGCATCAGTCCTTCCAGTGTATATTCAGGGTTGATTTCCTTTAGGAATGACTGGTTTGATCTCCTTGTAGTCCAAGGGACTTTCAAGAGTCTTCTCCAACACCACAGTTCAAAAACATTAATTCTTCAACACTCAGCCTTCTTTATGGTCCAACTCTCACATCCATACATGACTACTGGAAAAATCATAGCTTTGACTAGGCAAACCTTTGTTTGCAAAGTAATGTCTGTGCCTTTAGAGGGGCTTATTGCCTCTCATACTGGAGCTTCACCCAGAATCTATAGCTTGAACCCATATTTTCCCCCATTAGATGGCCCTTGTATACTGAAGTGTTAGTTTTATGTGCTTTGTGAAGTTCCCCCTCACCCATTTACTTTCCAGCTTCCATGATTTTCATACCCCATCAACTTTTTTTGTTTCCTTTCTTCTTTTTTTGTGGAAGCTTTTAAATCTTTTTATTCTCATTTCATGGGTGTTTTAGGAGGAAGTTTATTTTTAACCCAACATATTTAACCAGAGTCTTTCTAGACTCATTTCCCACTTTTTCCACTTTGGGAGGGTATTATCTTATTCTAAGTGAGTTTTATAAAGTTACCTTGAATGTAAGGCTTCCTTGGTGGCTCAGATGGTAAAGAATCTGCCTGCAATGCAAAAGACCTGGGTTTGATCGCTGGGTGGGGAAGATCCCCTGGAGAAGGAAATGATGGCTCATTCCAGTATCTTGCCTGGAAAATCCCAAGGACAGAGGAGCCTGGTGGGCTACAGTCCATGGGGTCCCAAAGAGTTGGACACTACTGAGTGACTAACACCTTGAATGTGTGTGTGAGTGGGTGTATATTAAGGTGGAGAACACCAAATCTTAGAGAATCCGCCATAAAATGGAAGTTTAGTTCATTATCATTTTTAATGATCATTATGCTTTGGGACTTTTTTCTGTAGTCTTCATGTTTTTCAATTGATTGTTTTGTCTTTCTGTTTTGTTAGCATTTTCCTCCTACTCCTGGGCTGTTTGAGATATTTTATCCTCTTTTCTCCCTCCAGCTGTATACAGTTCCACTTGTACTTCTGTTGCTGTGTTTATATAGGTTACACTTAAAAGTTTTAAATATATATTTTAGGTTTTGTATTTTTACTATTGTTCAGATTTATTTCCTATTTCTATCCTATGTTAAATAATACAAAATTCTTCTTGCATTTCACACTTTCCCTTTAAGATCATCTCTGATATTTCTTCCAGAGTTTTGTATATTTTAATATTACAAATCAATTATGATGTTGAAGTTAACTTCAATTACCATATTTCTCAACACAGTTTCTTATAAGAATATTATATATTTATAATATTTCTTATGTATTTATATATATGAAATATATTTATAATATTTCTTATATATTTCTATTTTATTTATCTTCTTAAGTTTTCTTTTTTTTTTTTTTATGTATACTATATACGAAGGTGGTAAAATATCTGAGGACATCACTTTCTAAATTTCAAATTTTGTCATTATCCTTAGCTAAGGAGTAGAAACTTATAAGTAAATAAGTATACTAGCCATTTCATCAGCTCAAGGTCCTATTTCCATTTTCATATATCCTTTGTCAGAAAAATTTAAGCCTTTAGCTTGTCAGCAAATCATGAATCATGATATCAGCAGCTCGTAATTTTTTTTCTCTTCCTTCTTTTCTTCCTCTCCTTCTGCCTTTCCTTTTTCCTTTCTCCCTTCTTTCCAATTATTTTCCTCATGCTAGTTTGTGGATAACCAGTTTCTTCAGGCTCTAATCTGATTCTTTAGCTTCAAACTGAATCTTAAATTATTTTCCAGAGAAATCTTTCAATTTTTTTAAGAGCAGAAGTTCTCCAACTATCATATCATAATAATTACCTGGACAATAATTATAATTCCTATTACAGGAAATAAACTCCAGAAAAGGAACTTGGAAATGTGAATTGTAAGAGATACCTGATATTTTTATGTATCAGAAGATAAGTCTTCAGAATTTTAGCCAGAGAGTAAAAGCTACTGTTTCCAGTTGTTTAATATATATGTGGGGATAGTAAGAGCTTCTTTGAATCAGTTATTCTTAAGCAATTGTGATTACACTGAAAATTACTCTAGGAACCCTGTATATTTTAGATAGCTGTTGATTGCTAGCTTCAAGTCTATATGGGACTTTGAAAGGAAGGACTGCTTTTAGTTTTGCAAAACTGTTGTTCTTTCTTCTGCTTTGAATGCTCCAACTGAGGCCGGTGCAACCTTTCATAGAAAGAGTATTGAGAACTGATGAGAAACAAAACCAGTTGTATCCACGGCAGAGCTAAGAGCAGTGGGAGGTACACTTGAAGTGAAGATGCAGCTGCCTATTAGGAGAGCTCAAGGATGATAGAATGTCTCTATTCCCCAATAGTAGAGAGGGATTTTTCTTAGGATGAGGCTGACCTTTGGGATGCTAGTGCAAAATTTATCAGGTTATTTTCTAAATGACTAGATACTATATTAGAAAATCCTCTAGGAGTAAAGAAAATAATAGCAGAGGGAGCATTATGGAATGAGACAACTATCATGCCTTCTCCTAGTCTACATATATTGAATCTAGATTAATAGTCTAAACTGATTAGTAAAGAGAGATTTCATTACCACTGAGTTAGAGTAGTAGTACTTTCATGGTCTCTGAGTAGAGACACAGCTAAAACTAATAACATAATATAAAATACAGCAATGGCACTCTTTTTTTAATTTCCTGATGTAAGATTGAACATATCATCCTAACCCTGGATATTTCTTTAGGATGTGCTTACACTTTAAGTATTTGTTAGCAAGTAAAATGATGTGAATATATTACATTTCAGAGAGGCTATATTACTCTCATGAAACATGTAGAGTAAACCAAGACCTAGTCTTTATCAAAATAAACTCTTTACTAAAACAGTATCATTGTTAGTTACCCTGTGTGTGTGTGTGTGTGTGTGTGTGTACGTGTATGCGCATGCACTAAGTCACTTCAATTGTATCTCTTTGCAACCCTGTGGACAGTAGTCCACCAGGCTCCTGTGTCCGTGGGATTTCCCTGGCAATAACATTGGAGTGGGCTGCCATTTTCTTCTCCAGGGCATCTTCCTGACCCAGGGATCAAGCCCACGTCTCCTTTGTCTCCTGCATCTCAGGCAGAGTCTTTACCACTGAGCCACCAGGGAAGCCCTATGTAGACCTATGTAGGAAATCTATGTAGGTACTATAAACAATGAATAGATATTTTTAATAATCTAAAAATATTTGTTTTAAACACAGTAGGATAGTTTTTTTTCTGATTTATCTCTCAGTACAGGTAGTTGATTAGCTTTAATGTTAAATTGGTTTTGAAACTCAGCTTGTAACTTTCAGCAAACAGTCAGTTCTAGCTCTAGGCTTATTAACCTTGCACAGGTCTGGCTGCTTCATGTTGACATATGTCTTAGCTGATTAGAAGCATCCATGTGTTTAGGCCTGCTGTGTCTTCACCAAGGGTTCTTTATTTGGTGCTTCTGTTGTGTACCATAGATAAACTCAAGTTCTCAAGCCTTTTCTCTTTCTATATTCTCACTTTCTAGACCTTTCAGATTTTCTTGCTTAGTTTGAGATTCTGATTTCCAACTCAGGTGTGTAGAAAAATATCCTTTTCACTGTGGAGCACCATTCTTGATTACTGAACATCATAGTATACTTTTGGTTCTGTTTTCATATATCTTCTTAGCAGGGAATACCCAGCACACAGATGCCATGTGATAGAATCCCTCTCTTACCACATGGCTATCATTTAGCTTGTTCTAATAACTTTTTTCCCTAAAACTAGCTTTCCTATATACGATATATCTATTCTTATTGCCATAATCCCCTAACTTAGGGGCAATGGTTTTACTTGACTGATTAAAAAATATTGGAATTTTAACATTCTTAAAACTTATTGAACATATAGACCTATGTCTTTCTATATATACATTCTTCTCCCACATTAATAATAGCAATCTTTGAAATTTCCTTATGATTAATGTCATCATGAAGAAATTTTAAGACAAAATAGGCTTAATGACTCTTACAAGTCCTTTCACTTTTCACTTTCATGCATTGAAGAAGGAAATGGCAACCCACTCCAGTGTTCTTGCCTGGAGAATCCCAGGGACGGGGGAGCCTGGTAGGAAGCCATCTATGGGGTCGCACAGAGGCGGACATGACTGAAGCGACTTAGCAGCAGCAGCAGCAACAGCAGAGCCATAAGAGGAAGGACCCCCAAATTAAGCAAATTGATTTTGAAACATAAATACCAGAATGTAAGTCCAACTTAGAATCTTATCACCAGTCTCTCTGGGAGAAGCAGTTGGAAAACAGGATATTTAGCCACCAGAACAGTTACACTTAAAATTAATATAAATATAATTATACACTATTGTAATTATCTGATATATAACTTGAGTTTTCAGATTGTAAATGCAAATAAAAACCGGATCAACACTGCAAATTCTAATTAGTTATCAGACAGGAACATAAGATGAAAGAGTTCAAACCAAAGAATTTTTAATGTCAGCAAATTTAATTATCTTGTTATTTTGATCCTGAACTGGAGGTTACTTTTTGCTGTTGTATGTCATTTCTCCCTTAGTGTTTTTCAATTATTCAATAATTTCATGAGCCTATGGGAAATAGATGGGGAAACAGTGGAAACAATGTCAGACTTTATTTTTTGGGGCTCCAAAATCACTGCAGATGGTGACTGCAGCCATGAAATTAAAAGATGCTTACTCCTTGGAAGAAAAGTTATGACCAACCTAGATAGCATATTCAAAAGCAGAGACATTACTTTGCCAACAAAGGTTCATCTAGTCAAGGCTATGGTTTTTCCAGTGGTCATGTATGGATGTGAGAGTTGGACTGTGAAGAAAGCTGAGCACTGAAGAATTGATGCTTTTGAACTGTGGTGTTGGAGAAGACTCTTGAGAGTCCCTTGGACTGCAAGGAGATCTAACCAGTCCATTCTGAAGGAGATCAGCCCTGGGATTTCTTTGGAAGGAATGATGCTAAAGCTGAAACTCCAGTACTTTGGCCACCTCATGCGAAGAGTTGACTCATTGGAAAAGACTCTGATGCTGGGAGGGATTGGGGGCAGGAGGAGAAGGGGACGACAGAGGATGAGATGGCTGGATGGCATCACTGACTCGATGGATGTGAGTCTGGGTGAACTCCGGGAGTTGGTGATGGACAGGGAGGCCTGGCGTGCTGTGATTCATGGGGTCGCAAAGAGTCAGAGATGACTGAGCAACTGAACTAAACTAAACTGAACTGATGCTTATTTCTGAAATGACTTACAACATTTCTTCAGAAAATTCTGTAAGTGCTCATATATGCTTAGTTAATATTCCAGTTGTGAAGAATCTCAATACTAGATCTTCTCTCCAATTATGATTGCGTAGGGAGGGAATAGTTAAGTGTAATGGTGAAAATACTATTCAAACAACATGATATTATAATTATAGTGTCTGCACAAACATTAAGGCATGCATATGTCACAACACTGCATATGGAATAGTCTTCTGGAAATTACCCATCTATTGTTCTCATCTCTTTGTCTGACCATATGAAGGATTTGCTTACTAGAATCCTTTCAGTTAGTTAGAGCCATAGCCTGTAATTGGAAGCAACATTGCCATTTTCTGATTGGGGTGTTTAATTTTTAGTAAGAAGTTCACAAATGCATGATAATGTGACTACAGTATAGTGTTGTCTTGCAGCCCCTGTGTGACTATGGATTAGCCCCTGATCCATACAGCTCACCAACCACAGGTCACACATATAAAGAGAAATAAATCTGTATTGCCTTTAACTGATGAGAATTGAAGGTTGTTTCTAACAGAGCATAACTTAGCCTTTTCTGATCAATATGTTATCGCATTTTTAATTGCCTTAAACAGCCCAACAAATTTGTGAGATATTATTCTCCTTTTTCCCTGGAGTAAGAAACGGCAGCCCACTCCAGTATTCTTGCCTGGAAATTCCATGGACAGAGGAGCCTGGCAGCAAAGAGTCAGACATGACTGAGCACCCATGCATGTATTCTCCTTTTGCAGATAAAGACAAACTCCAGACATACAAAGGACCATTTTCTCAAGGATTTTGAACCTGTTAGAACAATAAATGGGAGTTAATTCTAAGCCTGGTGCTCTTCCTACTATTCCAACTGCATTGCAAACTCAGTGGTAAAATAACTGCCGTGTGTTTTCTATCAGAGCTGTATTGGTTTGCTGGTTTGTTCAGGAAAGGCAGGGGACAGAGCTGCAGTGATTTTTAGTATTCAATTTTAGTCTATCCAAAGAGAAAACATCTGCTGCCTTCATTGCTGCTATAGCTGTTGGAGGTGCTCTCCTTAGGTTGAAGCCTGAGGGGAGAAAACCAGCAGAATGGGCTTGGAAGGACTTTTTTCCCCTTAGGTTTAGAAGGTTACATGGGTATACTCTCTATCATAGGGATGCAGATGGAAAGGAGAATGAATTTAACATGGCTTGTTGCTTCATGTTACTCAGTTTATGTGACAATGTCATTTTTAAGATTCTCCTATCACAGAATGTGTGGTCAGATCATGTTCTGACATTTGATCCTAGAGAGAAGATCACAGTAAGCATATTTCAAATGATATGTTAATTTCACATAGTGAATATTGTTTATTGGCGGAGTCTAAGAACTAGAGAATTTTTGAAGTGAAAATTTACCCTACGTAATTGAGAATAAAAGTTATGTAACTTTTATTCAGATAGCTGTTGATTTCCTTGGTGGCTCAGATGGTACAGAATCCTCTCACAATGTGGGATACCTGGGTTTGATCCTTGGGTTGTGAAGATCCCCAGGAGGATGGGCATAGCAACCCACTGCAGTATTCTTGCCTGGAGAATCCCCGGGGACTGAGGAGTCTGGTGGGCTACAGTCCATGGGGTTGCAACAGTCAGACATGACTGAATGACTAAGTACACAAAGAACAATAACATTTGATGAATTTTCTTATTTTTTTTATTAGAATTGCTTTACAATATTGCATTAGTTTCTGCTGTACAAAAACATGATTCAGCCATATGTATAAATATATCTCCTCCCTCCTGAACCTCCCTCTCACCTCCCCTGTTCACCCCTCTAGGTCATCATAGAGCACCGAGCTGAGCTCCCTATGTTCTTACAGAAGCTTCCTGCTAGCTATCTATTTTATACCTAGAGGTTTGTTGAGTTTTAATGGGATGATAAGCTGGAGTCAAATTTGCCAAGAAAAATATCAATAACCTCAGACATGCAGATGGTAACCACCCTTATGGCAGAAAGCAAAGAGGAACTAAAGAGCCCCTTGATTAAGGTGAAAGAGGAGAGTGAAAAAGCTGGCTTAAAACTCAGCATTCAAAAAACGAAGATCATGGGATCTAGTTCCATAACTTCATGACAAATATATGGGGAAACAGTGGAAATGGTGACAGACTTTATTTTCTTGGGCTCCAAAAACAATGCAGATAGTGACTGCAGCCATTAAATTAAAAGATGCTTCCTCCTTGGAAGAAAGCTGTGACAAACTTAGCATATTAAAAAGCAGAGACATTTCTTTGCTGACAAAGGTCCATCTAGTCAAAGCTATGGTTTTTCCAGTAGTCATGTATGGATGTGAGAGTTGGACTGTGAGTCTCCACATGATGGCTCTGAAATCTTCTGCTTAGAAGTGGCACAATCATTATCTGTTATAGTTTGTTGAATTTAGAAAGTTAATGGCCACAGTTTAGTTCAGTTCAGTTCAGTCGCTCAGTTGAGTCTGACTCTTTGTGACCCCATGAATCGCAGCACGCCAGGCCTCCCTGTCCATCACCAATTCCCGGAGTTCACCCAGACTCACATCCATCAAGTCAGTGATGCCATCCAGGCATCTCACCCTCTGTCGTCCCCTTCTCCTCCTGCCTCCAATCCCTTCCAGCATCAGAGTCTTTTCCAATGAGTCAACTCTTTGCATGAGGTGGCCAAAGTACAGGAGTTTCAGCTTTAGCATCATTCCTTTGACATCAATAGATAGGAATATAAAATACATTCAGTTGGTAAGAGTAGTGAATATTTTCATAATGATGTAGTTTACTTGAGTCCCTTTTGGTCACAAACATTTGCTTCTGAAATGATGTCAGTGCTATTTCAAAAAAAATAATGCAATCTACCTCATCTATCTGTTCAGACATGATCTGAGGAACTGAGAAATTATAGGACTTCTCCATAGAGTAGGGATCTCTGCCTGAAAGTTCTTGACACACGAAAGAGGGATAGATGGGAAGAAAACACTCTGTATTGAGGCAGGCAGCTCCAACAAAGAGACAGAGAGTCAAAGGCTGGGTTATACCTGTGCAGGGACCTGTCATATCTTGGCCCCACAAGGAAGCATTGAACAGTTACCTGCATTAGTTCCTTCTTTGATGAGGAGGAGTAAAAGGAAAAACAAAAATGATACTCCAAAACTCTTCCTCTCCTGGAGTGGAGTAGAAGGTCCTTACTCTTAGGAAAGCATGTTTTCCTCTAGTCCCCAGACTGTTTTTCTCTTATCTCATTGAACCTGACAGTTAAAGTTATGGATAACCAGCTTTAGGTTTTCTCCTTCAGTAGAGAGGTGCCCCTAGCACAGCTCATATGTGCTTGATCCTATTTCTATCAAGATGCCTCCTCAATAGCAAGAAATACTCCTTTATATGTTTTCCTTAGGATCCAGGGTGAGCATCTCTGCTGTTTCCCCAGATATCTCTGAAATGGGTTCTAAAAGAGACATCCACAAATTACCTGAAACATACATGTGCACATGTGCGTTAAGCTGCTTCAGTCATGTCCAACTCTGCGACTCTATGGACTGTAACCTACCAGGCTCCTCTGTCTATGGGATTCTCCAGGAAAGAATACTAGAGTGGGTTACCTTATTATTAATGAAAAATTTGCTGCTCACTTTTATTTCCTACCTTAAATAATGCCTAGCCAAATTGTTCAATAAAACTGAGTTAAGACTAGGCAACAAGCTCAAATGTCAGCATAAGTCATAATATACTGCCAGGAATGTAAAATTATCTATCTATCTGTCTACACACCAAAATCTCTTATTAAATCCCCACAAATTAAAGTATAAAATCCTGCCTTTTCCAGTTTCACATTCTCCTCATTTTCTGTCTAATATAACTGATTCAGATGCCTGGGTGGAAACGGATGTCAGTCAGCAGCAGCTTGGGCTTTATCTCTTCATTTTGAATGGATGTATTTTGTTTGTATTTATAAAGGTACATCAACCCAACCTGAAGTCTCTCACGGGACTCAGTTTTCCAAAGAGTTAGTCAAGAGGACACAGCAGAGTATTAATACTCTAGCTATATTCCCATAGGAAAATTTGAAAATAAAACAGCCCATCAAGTCATAATATTACCCCAATTATGCCAGTACACTTTAGAGCCATATGACTCTGGCCAGTCAAAACTGTTAGCAGAAGGTTAGTTATCCAGAGGAAAGGAGTAGGGAAATGGGGAGGAAGGAAATAGGGAAAAAAGTGGGGCGGGGGGAAGAAAAGAAAAAGAATGTGATTTTATTCTTGCAAAATCTATGTGATTTTTTGTGAATCTATTACTGAAATACTTAGTATTAATTGGATGAAGTGTCCCATTCAAAGGATACTTATGATTCTACAGTTATCATAAATCACATTTTGAGGAAAACTCCAAGATAGTCTAATGGCCTTCTTTTTAAAAGTGTGATATTCGAATACTCCTGCTTTCTTGCCAAATTTTGAAATATGCAGCAGTGACACCTACAGTACCAGGATTTTCTTTAGTTTCCATTTCCCAATTTACCTTTAGGTTTGATCTCTCGATTTTTATTTCTCCTTTAAACCTTGGATTCCTGACACCCAACCAAGGATGGGTTTTCTCTCCCTTTCATGAACAAAGTGCCCATATTTTTAAGAGCCCACCAAGCTTACAAATCTGTATTCATAGCCTTGTATTTTTCTTTGACCCATTCTCTTAAACTCCAGCCATGTATACTTTTGGTAGAATGTCTGAATTTCTCCATCCTGGAGATGACCACGCTGTACTGAAAAGCCCTTCTTGTCTCAGCGTTTCTAAGTTCACCAATACTGAAGTTCCAGTCTGGCCCTGTATCATGAGTGTCAGCATTTTTTCACAAAAAAATTACAGAAGAGGAAACAGGTGATCTTTTATGGGTCACTGAGAGATGGAGAACTAAGAACAAGCCAAGCTGCAGGTTTTGCCAGAGATTGTCAGTCAATGCCTTCTCTCTAGAATTGAAGAAGTTTAAAATTTTCAGTAGCAATGGCATTACTATACTGACCAATTTTCTGGAGGACCAGAGTTTGGGAGAGTCATTTAATAGTTTCAAAATTGGTTTCGGTCATTTGCAAGTTACTGTGCTATTGCATCAGATTTAGTAATTCTTAGAGCTATTAATTTTACTCCTTGGGGAAGTAATATTTTGTCCATTGTTTGTCTCAGTTTGGAATCATGGTCATTATTTTTTCCTAAGACTTTATCTTCAGGATCCCAGTTAGTAGAAACATTTAAAATAAATATAAATCAATATCTTATCCTTCTTCATAATTTTGAATTTACAAGTAATGGGGATATAACTGATATTATTTCATGTAGTGGTTGAAGTACTTGTACTTACCACTTCTTTCTATGTAGCAATGGAATATGCCTCTATTATTCTACTTATGTATACTCTTCATCATTTACAATAGTTCAATTTGTGTTTTAAAGCTTTCATGTGTTAGATTATTTACTGTTTTCTATTTCTACCATGTATAAGGCTAGGATATAATGTCTGCTTTCCGTTTTACCCCTTTGCTCTTGGATCCACACATTTGTTTTCCTACTACATTTCTCTATGCTTTCTGCCGATGTTCCATGATGAGTTATAAAAGCACTTAGGCATAAATCTTATCAACTGTTTGACCATCATATTGGATAATTCTATAAAGAATATAACCTAGACCAATATTATCAATTTTTCTCTATTATGGATCTTTGTAACATGGTTTATCTTCAGTGTGTCTTAGAGCTCTAACTTTATAAATTTTCTGACCACATTCCCTCAAGAAATATGTACATATGCTTTCTCAGATAGAAGCAAAAGTACCACAGACAACAAAAATAGTAACAACAAAAAGTATTACCTTGAAATTATCAAACATTTCTTGAAGTATCTTAGACTGATCTTAATTCTGCCTTCTGAAATCTTTCTGAATTTTCTTCAACCACCTGTCTGTGTCTGTTTTCAAATTGAGGGTTCCCAATTGCACTTGTTTCAGACTCTCTATCTGCAGTTTTGAGTTATTTTCAACAGTTTTTTAGATCTGAATTGTCCCTATGAGCCTAATTTTATTTATTTTTTTCTGTGATCTTGTTTCTCTTTCTTTGTCTCTTCGGGCCCCACACCCTCCATCATCTGTTAATAACATAATATACACAAGTCTGACTTTATTTCCTTTTATTGGATTTCACCATCCCACTGTTCTTGTTTTAAGAGCAAAATTCAATCTGATTTTGAACTACTATAGGTTCTTATTGATAGTCTGAGCAAACCTGCATTCTGTAGTTGGCGATTTAAAACATGTAATTACTAATAATGATTTTATTTTTTCTTTTATCTGTCTCAACCTAAGAAGAATATCTCAATCAAAAAAGAGTCTGTGCTTTTCAGCTGGCTGACAAAGCCAGTGACTCTACTCTGATCGCTGCAGTGCCCAGGTCTCTAAAATCAAAGCCTTTATCAAGGCTTAATTAATTAACCATGATGAACCAATTTGAGACTATTGTCTAGAAGTCAGTTGCAAACCACTTTAATCTAAAAAAATCAGAATCTTTAGTTTCTTATTTGTTCATTTACAAAGGGACAGCAATTGAAGCAATATTCTATGGTGTTAAAGTTTAAAAGTGGTGATAGATTGCAAAATCACCAAATTTCTTTACCCCCCTGCAACTATATCCATATGCTGTTTGATTTTGCAGTTTTCCTCAGTAGAGTACATATTTTATTTGCCCTTTCTTTGAACTTGGACTTGTCTTTTAAATTATTTTGGCTAATAGAATGTTGTGAAATTAATGGTGTACCAATTCTGAGTCTTGGCATTAAGAAAGCAACTTCCTGCTCCCTTGGGCCCCTGCATCTAATATAATAATTCCACCTACTTGAGGGGTTAGAAGTGCATCTAAGAGAGATGAGGCCATCATCAGACCAGCCAACAGCCCATCTCCAAGCACACAAGAGAACCCCGTCAAAATTATAAGTGGGTCTGCTTTATCTATACCTGATACAGACCTATGAAGACTAGGGTGAGATCCTAGCTGACCTCCCCCAATTCTATAGATTCCTGTTAAACCTACTGGTTGCTATTTAAACTGTTGACTTTGGGGTAGTTTGTAATACAGCAACATGGTGATGGTTGATAATTAATAGCATCAACCAGGGTCCTGTGGTCTGCCGAAGTATGTGCAATATGCCCATTGTAATTAAAGCTTTGGGACTATAGTCCTCATTAAAAATAGAATACAGTAATTTCATTAAGTAATACCTTAAAAACCAGTATACAGAATCTCTGCCAATTTCGACATCAGCCTTAATTGAAATTAAATAGACTATCTGCCTCAACCTCATCTTCAATGTGAGAAAAGGCCTGGTTGTGTTAGAGGTATGGTCAGATCCATGCCTAATTTTCTAGCAATGAATAGTTCTTCTTTCTGAACGGTGCCTCTATTGAAGACAGATTCACGCCTACAGAAACCTACATTTCATCATAAAAGATGCTTAATTCTCTATGTTATTTAGACCCTTAATTTCCTTCTTTATCCCTATTTATAAGATTATTTTCCCCCATATTTTGGTCATTCTGACTCAGGCTAAATAATCATATCTCTAGTGAGTGCTCAATCAACATACAAATAGGGGACAGGTAGGAATTAAGATATGTCTAGATTGAATAATGTAACTTGAACATAAAATAATATTTTATCGTAAGATATGCTTTAATAACTTGCAATTGGGATATGAAGAACACAAATATGTAGATGTGGAGTTCAGTAGTGCTGTTTTCTTGACATTGAATGGCACCCCCTTTAAATTGAGTTTAGTTACATTTTTTTATTTGGCCAATGAAATGTGAGAATAAGTGATATTGCATTCCTTCCCATCTAAAACCTTTTAGAGCAATGTTTTGGGGGATTCCTCAAAGCATGTAAAAACATCTATCTGCTATCTGCTAAATTCCCTGATGGAGTAAATCCTTCTAATGAAACACTGAATATGTAACCTGAGTAAGGTATAAACCTTTGTATAAAGCATGGAGACTTCAGAGTTGTCACTGTGGGGTAACCTGCATTGTACTTTTTTTTTTTAAATCCCATAAAATATCTGAAATGATTATAAATGACTAATGTCATATGTTTTTATTATGTTAGTATTCACTTACATGGTTTTAGTTTCTTGTTACTGGAGGCTGGGAAGATGGTATTCCAAGATTTTCATCTGAATAATAGAACAAAAACTGCAGCTTTGCTGTAACTTGGAAGGAAGAGAATGTACTTAATGAGAATTAAAGCAAATACATTTGGATAAAGTAGTGGTATATATTAGTTGTTGACTGCTTTTGAGAAGAAACTACAAAAAAGAAATGAGTCCAGAAACTGCTATTATCTCAAAGGTTGGTGAGAGAGTAGAGAGAGAACAGAAATTTTGGGATTTGTAGAGGTGAAAAGGTAACTAACTGCTTCTTAAACTCAAATAATAAAAGATAAAATGGAGAAATTCTTTGACCAATAAAGACAAATGAAATCTCAGCCACAAGGCAATATTGACTCAAGACAATGACTGATAGATTCATTTTGTTAAAACTTTTCATTCCAATTTTATTTTCTGTCAACTAAGCTGTCTCAGTGTAAAGGCCCAACTAAGAAGATAGTTTCAACAAATCTTTTTAATTAGAAGAAAAGAAACTCAAGGAAAATAGACAATACATGGTTCTTCCACTAAAATTTGATAGGTGGCAGAGAAATGCAATAAAATTGAGAGAAAGAGTTAAGGGTATGAGAAAGCAAAAAGATATTAAAAACATCTGAGAAGCCTAGAAAAGGCTGTGTGTGCAGTAATTGATATATGAGATAGATTTGATTCAACTATATAAGAAGCCCATGGAGGTTTTAAGAAGACTGTCAGTCAGTTCAGTTCAGTTGCTCAGTCGTGTCCAACTCTTTGCGACCCCATGGACTGCATGCAGCACGCCAGGCTTCCCTGTCTGTCACCAACTCCCAGAGCTTGCTCAAACTCATGTCCATCGAGTTGGTGATGTCACCGAACAGTCTTGTCCTCTGTAATCCCCTTCTCCTCCTGCCTTCAATCTTTCCCAGCATCAGGGTCTTTTCAAATGAGTCAGCTCTCTGCATCAGGTGGCCAAAGTATTGGCCTTTCAGCTTCAACATCAGCCCTTCCAATGAACACCCAGGACTGATCTCCTTTAGGATGGGCTGAGTGGATCTCCTTGCAGCCCAAGGAACTCTCAAGAGTCTTCTCCAACACCACAGTTCAAAAGCGTCAATTCTTCGGCATTCAGCTTTCTTTATAGTCCAACTCACATCCATACATGACCACTGGAAAAACCATAGCTTTGACTAGACGGACCTTTGTCAGCAAAGTAATGTCTCTGCTTTTTAATATGCTGTCTAGGTTGATCATAGCTTTTCTTCTAAGGGGCAAGCATCTTTTAATTTCATGGCTGCAGTCACCATCTGCATTGATTTTGGATCCCCCAAAAATTAAGTCTGTCAATGTTTCCATTGTTTCCCCAAGTGTTTGCCATGAAGTGATGGTACTGGATACCATGATCTTAGTTTACTGAATGTCGATTTTTAAGCCAGTTTCTTCTCTCTCCTCTTTGACTTTCATCAAGAGGCTCTTCAGTTCTTCTCTTTCTGCCATAATGGTGGTGTCATCTGCATTATCTGAGGTTGTTGATATTTCTCCCAGCAATCTTGATTCCAGCTTGTGCTTCATCCAGCCCGGTATTTCACATAATGTACTCTGCATATAAGTTAAATAAGCAGGGTGATGATATAAAGCCTCAACATACTTCTTTCCCAATTTGGAACTAATCTGTTGTTCCATGTCCAGCTCTAACTGTTGCTTCTTGGCCTGCATACAGATTTCTCAGGAGGCAGGTAAGGTGGTCTGGTAGTCCCATCTCTTGAAGAATTTTCCACAGTTTGTTGTGATCCACACAGTCAAAGGGTTTGGTGTAGTCAATAAAGCAGAAGTAGGTGTTTTTCTGGAACTCTCTTGCTTTTTTGGTGATCCAGCAGATGTTGGCAATTTGATCTCTGGTTCCTCTGCCTTTTCTAAATCCAGCTTGAACATCTGGAAGTTCATGGTTCACATACTGTTGAAGCCTGGCTTGGAGAATTTTGAGCATTACTTTGCTAGCATGTGAGATGAGAGTAATTGTGCTATAGTTTGAGCATTCTTTGGCATTGCCTGCCTTTGGGATTGGAATGAAAACTGACCTTTTCCAGTCCTGTGGCCACTGCTGAGTTTTCCAAATTTGCTGGCATATTGAGTGCAGCACTTTCACAGCATCATCTTTTAGGATTTGAAATAGTTCAACTGAAATTCCATCACCTCCACTAGCTTTGTTCATAGTGATGCTTCCTAAGGCTCACTTGACTTCACATTCCAAGATGTGTGGCTCTAGGTGTGTGATCACACCATTGTGGTTATCTGGGTCATGAATATATTTTTTGTATAGTTCTTCTGTGTATTCTTGCCACCTCTTCTAAATACCTTCTGCTTCTGTTTATTGTTGTTAGTCACTCACTTGTGTCTGGCTCTTCTTTTCTCAGCTATTTGTAAAGCCTCCTCAGAGAACCATTTTGCCTTTTTGCATTTATTTTTCTTGTGGATGGTCCTGATCATTGTCTCCTGTACAATGTCATGAACTTCTGTCCATAGTTCTTCAGGCACTTTGTCTATCAGATCTAATCCCTTGAATCCATTTGTCACTTTCACTGTATAATTGTAAGGAATTTAATTTAGGTTATATCTGAATGGTCTAGTGGTTGTCCTTACTTTCTTCAAGTCTGAATTTTGCAATAAGGAATCCATGATCTGAGCCACAGTCAGCTCCCAGTCTTGCTTTGCTGACTGTATAGAGCTTCTCTATCTTTGGCTGCACAGAATATAATCAATCTAATTTCGGTATTGACCATCTGGTGATGTCTATGTGTAGAGTCTTTTCTTGTGTTGTTGGAAGAGGATGTTTGCTATGACTTGCATTCTCTTGGCAAAACTCTGTTAGCCTTTTCCCTGCTTCAAATTTGCCTGTTATTCCAGGTATTTCTTGACTTCCTACTTTTGCACTCCAGTCCCCTGTGATGAAAAGAACATTTTTGGGGAATGTTAGTTCTAGAAGGTCTTGTAGGTCTTTATAGAATGGTTCAACTTTAGCTTCTTCAGCTGAGAGATATACCAAGGGAACATTTCATGCAAAGAAGGGCACGATAAAGGTATAGACTTGGATTACTGTGATACTGAATTGTTTGCCTTGGAAATGAACAGAGATCATTCTGTCATCTTTGAGATTGAACCCAAGTACTGCATTTTGAACTCTTTTGTTGACTATGAGGGCTACTCCATTTCTTTTAAGGGATTCTTTCCCACAGTAGTAGATATATTGGCCATCTGAATTAAATTTGCTCATTTCAATTCATTTTAGTTCATCGATTCCTAAAATATTGATTTTCACTCTTGCCATCTCCTGTTTGACTGCTTCCAATTTGCCTTGATTTGTAGACCCAACTTCCCAGGTTCCTATGCAATGTTGTTCTTTATAGCATCAGACTTACTTCCATCACCAGTCACATCCACTACTGGTTATTGTTTTTGCTTTGGCTCCATCTCTTCATGCTTTCAGGAGTTATTTCAGAGGATTGTGCTGCCAAAGAAACCACAAGATAGAGTAAGATATTCTCAATTCTCTTTCCAAGACTTAAAATGGCTATTGGATCCCCAGCATTTTCCAGGTAGTAAATAGGATGCAAACATTATTCAGCCTACAAACGTGTCTCCTCCCACCAATGTCTGATATATGTGGCTAAGTAGAATAATGAGAATGGAGTTATTACCCAGAGGGCAGACTCGCAAATCAATGACCAATCTCAGTAGAGCAATGAATGGAAAGCTCTTCCTAAGGAGCAGATTTGTGAGCTAATTAAGAAATGTTTTCCATGCTGCAGGAGGGAGTTCACGAATATCTGCCCAGAAGGATTTCAGGGTATTACAGCAAGTGGCTATAAGACATATTTGCCTTTCTTCTATTTTCCAAGCTGAGTCTTTATTGTAGTTGTACTGTGTCTTCCTCCAGTGTATACCAAGTGCATCAGTTCAGTTCAGTCACTCAGTCGTGTCCGACTGTTTGCGGCCCCATGAATCGCAGCACGCCAAGCCTCCCTGTCCATCACCAACTCCCGGAGTTCACTCAGACTCATGTCCATTGAGTCAGTGATGCCATCCAGCCATCCCATCCTCTGTCATCCCCTTCTCCTCCTGCCCCTAATCCCTGCCAGCATCAGAGTCTTTTCCAATGAGTCAAGTCTTTGCATAGAGAGCCCTTATTTGGTTTTAGTTTTCCAGATCAAAGAATGTGAATGATCCCATCCTCACACCATATATGAATTAAAGAACCAAACTTTACAATAAATTCTATTTATATTGAGATCTCTATTTTTTATCCAAAATTCTCAAATTAATAAGAATTTGACTTTGGATATTTTAAAGGGAACATTCTGAAGATAGGGATCAAAGGGATAAGTAATTGACTGTTGGGATTAATGATGCTTGCTCACAGCAGTGGCATGAGTGATGTGGTACAGGAAAATAATTAGTCCCTAGAGTTAATCCTAACTCTTTTAGGTCCCTAAATTCATCAATCATTGTTTAAATTCACCAGCTAATTTCCAGCTGGGTCAAAAAAGAAGTTGACCTAGATACTGCATCATTAAGTATGTGGGGGATAAAGTAAGGGGGATGTGATATACTTTGAAACACTTAATATTAAACATCAGGAAGTGGTAGATTGAATTTATGCTTCATATTTATGCTTCATATACCCTCAGAGGATGAATTAACATAGAAGTATGTTTAGAAATAAAATATCAACCATGATATAGTTTTACAGAAGCCATACGGAAAAAAGAAAACTTGTAAACACTGTGCTAATGACTTACACACAAATTCAGATTTAGACTACAAACATCTGCTTTTGGAAAAAATCAACCTTAAAGAGGTTTATGCTTTGATTGCCTGAAGCCAAATTATCTTGCTGCAAAGCTCAGGGAAAAAAATAAAGTAACATTTTGTAGGTATCAGCATAACTTCTGGCATGTTAATCTGGCACCAAGGCTTGAATAAATGTCATTTGATTCTCTGTTGGAGATTATGATAGCCTTTAACAGAAACATGTTTAGATTAGACAAACCAGAGGACACGAGTATACAGTATGTTGAAATAGAGTCTGTTTATGCTGAAAATATTTCCATAAATGGAGTAACTATAGGTATTTTGAGAGCTTAAACCATTCTGTTTTAAGGTCCCAATGCTATTATATTTTCTTTAGCAGTCAGAAGAGTTTAAAACAAAAATTTTTTTTTTTTTTAAGAACAAAAGCTTAGCCAACATTTAGATATACAGTAGAGTCAAGTTCTCAAGACGACTCAAGCCCTGCTCTTTCAGTTCCATTTGTTCCTACTATTCTCTCTTTTTCACCATCATTTATTCTCCTTCATGGAGAAGGCAATGGTACCCCACTCCAGTACTTTTGCCTGGAAAATCCCATTGATGGAGGAGCCTAGTAGGCTGCAGTCCATGGGGTCGCGAAGAGTCAGACACGACTGAATGACTTCACTATCACTTTTCACTTTCATGCATTGGAGAAGGAAATGGCAACCCACTCCAGTGTTCTTGCCTGGAGAATCCCAGGGACGGGGGAGCCTGGTGGGCTGCCATCTGTGGGGTCGCACAGAGTTGGACATGACTGAAGTGACTTAGCAGTATTCTCCTTCTGGAAAACTCCCAGTATTGTACAGGTATGTCATAATATCTCATAACTACATTTAACATATCCCTTCAGCCACCTGTTTCTTTGCTCATCTTTAAAGCAAAATTCCTCAAAATATCATCACTTTCCTTAATCCATATCTATGTACAAAAACTGCTGGTTTCAAGGTCATTAATAGATTCCATGTTGTTAAATCCAATGATAAGTTCTTGAAGTACATCTAACTGGATTTATCAGTATTATTTGACACAAATGACTATCACAACTCCTCTTGAAACACTTTCTTCACCTATCCTCCAAAAAACAAACAAAAAAAGAGTCTCTTTTTTTCCCTTCTCTCTCACTGAGTACTCTCTTAAAAGAGATACCAAAATATCCTTTTTGGTTTCTTCTTGCTGATCTGACCTCTAAGCGTTAGAGTGTCAAAATGCTAAATCCTTGAATATCTTTTCTTTATCAATAGGAATTTTCTAATTTATTTCTTTCAGTGATATGCATGTACATCTCATCTGTATACTGATAACTCCCAAATTTATGTTCTCAGTGTTAACTCTTCTGACTTCAAACACGTAAGTTCCACTTGCAGTCTTATAGACATCTCAAACTTAAAGCATCTAAAACAATTCTTGGTTTCCACTATGAAACCCTTTGTCATTCTCAGTCCAAAAACAGAAGCTTCATTCTTCTAACTGCTCAGACTAAAATTCTAGAGCAAGTCTTAACTATTCTTTATGTTTCATGAACCAGCATGAACTATTGTTTTTTTCCTTAAAATAGATCAAAATCCAACCATGTTATCCCACCCCCAGTCATTGTACCCCTGTCTGGGCCACCACCATCTATAGTCTAAATTACTGCAATACTAATTTTCCAACTTCCATTTCTCTTGATCTGCATTCTTGTTCCTTATGTTTGTCATTCTTTGCATCTTTTCTGTGTCTGAAAAGGGGAAAATCTATATGACTCAGCTCCTGACTTCCTTTAACTCTTTAATCAGATGTCTCATTGTTAGAAAGAACTTTCTTTACTCCTCTGTGTAAAACAGTTTTTGACATAAGCTTAACCAACATTTAGATATACAGTAGAGTCAAGTTCTCAAGACGACTCAAGCCCTGCTCTTTCAGTTCCATTTGTTCCTACTATTCTCTCTTTTTCACCATCACTTATTCTCCTTCTGGAAAACTCCCAGTATTGTACAGGTATGTTGTACAATCGGAGAAGGAAATGGCACCCCACTCCAGTACTCTTGCCTGGAAAATCCCACGGACGGAGGAGCCTGGTGGGCTGCAGTCCATGGGGTCGCTATGAGTCGGACACGACTGAGAGACTTCACTTTCACTTTTCACTTTCATGCATTGGAGAATGAAATGGCAACCCACTCCAGTGTTCTTGCCTGGAGAATCCCAGGGACGGTGGAGCCTGATGGGCTGCCGTTTATGGGGTTGCACAGAGTCGGACACGACTGAAGCGACTTAGCAGCAGCAGCAGCAGCATGTTGTACAATATTTACTTATTTACTATTACTCTTACCTCTTTACTCTGCTGAAGTCTCATTATAGCACTTTTTACTTCCTGAGATACTATTCATTCATTCATTTGAATTTTGTCTGTCATATCCCACTAAAATGTAGACTCCACAGAGAGACAGAATTTCTCTGTTTTGCCCACTGTTGTACTTGGAACACTGACTGGCGCATAGTGTGTTCGTGCTCAATAAATATCTATTGAACCAATCCCAAACTTAACTTAATTTCCAGTGATTTTCAGTAAGTTCTAGTCACACAAAGCAGTATCTAAAATTATACTTAATTTTAATGCTCAATATCCTTTAGAATTCAACTCCCACAGTCTGTATTTGTCTTTCATTATACGTTTGCACTGTAACCTTGAACTCTGCTGGAAGGGGTTTATGTGGGATGGATAAGACGACCTTGTAGAGACAGTCAGACTGAATAACCAGTATGGTTATGTGTTGCAGTCAGATGACAGTCAAAAACCACAATTATATCTCTGCAACAACAGAGAATGCCAAACTCTTCTTTCTCATTTTTTTTTGGGTGAACAAAATGATTAGTTATTACAAAAAGAGAGAAATCATGTAAAGAGTTATAAAAACCTCTGATAAATACATTATGGAACTATTTCTTCAAGAGGGTATGGTTTTGTATCAATGTAAATATAGCTTCTATAGATTTTTAAGCTGAATATACAGTTGATCAAGACTGGTGACCTATTTTCTTTCTGATTGTTATCTATTCTAAAATCTGTACAGGAGATACTGAAAATGCTTTCTCCCTACCCCACCCCCCAATCCTGTAAACCAATTTTTAAGAATCAGTTTCTTGAATAAAATACTACATATTAATTTTTATTTTAATCTCTGTAACTACTCTTAGTTTTGTTTACTTATCCATATATCTACTCTCTATGGTTTTCTTATTTAGAGACAGCTTTATTAAGATATAATTTATATAACCATATATTTCACCAAAGTGCATAAATCACAGAATTATGCAACTATCACCACAATCAATATTATGACACATCTACCACACAATATGAAAGTTATGATCAACCTAGACAGCATATTAAAAAGCAGAGAAATTACTTTGCCAACAAAGGTCTGTCTAGTCAAGGCTATGGTTTTTCCTGTGGTCATGTATGGATGTGAGAGTTGGACTATAAAGAAAGCTGAGCACTGAAGAATTGATGCTTTTGAACTGTGGTGTTTAAGAAGACTCTTGAGAGTCCCTTGGACTGCAAGGAGATCCAACCAGTCCATCCTAAAGCAGATCAGTCCTGGGTGTTCATTGATAGGACTGATGTTGAAGGTGAAACTCCAATACTTTGGCCACCTGATGTGAAGAGCTGACTCATTTGAAAAGACCCTGATGCTGGGAAAGATGGAGGGCAGGAGGAGAAGGGGACAACAGAGGATGAGACGGTTGGATGGCATCACCGACTCAACAGACATGGGTTTGGGTGGACTCCGGGAGTTGGTGATGGACAGGGAGGCCTGGCGTGCTGCAGTTCATGGGGCCGCAAAGAGTCGGATACAACTAAGCGACTGAACTGAACTGAACTGAACTGAGCTGAACCACACAATATACCTATTCTGATCATTTCATAAAAGTTAAATCATGAAATATCTGTTTTTTTGTGACTGGTTTCTTTTAGTTGGCATAATGTTTTTAAGATTCATCCATGTTGCATCATGTATCAGTATTTTATTCCTTTTTTGATGACTAATATTTCATCAGTATACTACATTATATTCATCCATTAATTCATTAGTGGACATTTGGATTATTTCTAATGCTACTGTAAATACTTATGTACAAGTTTTGTACATATATATATATTTAAATTTTATTTATTTTGTAACTGAAGGATACTTGCTTTACAGAATTTTGTTGTTTTCGATCAAACCTCAACATGAATCAGCCATAGGTGAATATTTATTTCTCTTGGATATATATTGGGAAGTGAAATACTGGGTTATATAGTATCTCTGTGTTCAGTCTTTATAGAACTGTCAGACTGTTTATCAAAGTGACTGCAACATTTACATTCCTAGCAATGCACAATAGTTCCAGTTTCTCTCCATACGCTCCAAACTTGTTGTTATCTATCTTTTTAATATTCATCCTAGTGGGTGTGAAATGGTATTTCATTGAGGTTTTGATTTCCATTTCTCCAGTGGTTACTGATTTTGAGCATCTTTTTATGTGCTTATTGTAAATTGGTATTTTCATTGAAGAAATGTCAGGTCCTTTGCACTTTTTAAATTTTTTTGTCTTTGTATTATTAATCTGTAAGAGTTCTTTATATATTCTGGATACAAGCCCCTTACAGATATATGATTTGTAATTTTGTTTTTCCATCCTGTGCACTCTCTTTTTACTTACATGAATATCCTTTGAAACACATTAAAAAAAGTTTTTTTGATTGATAAAGTCAATTTATTTTAGTTATTGTTGCATCAAAGAAGTCACTGCTTAATCTAAGATTACAAATCTTTGTGCCTCTGTTTTCTTTGAAGATTATTATACTTTGGGTCCTTACATTTAGGTCATTGTTCCATTTTGAGTTAATTTTTGTATATGGTGTGAGGTAAGGGTCTCTTTTGCATGTGGATATCCAACTGTCCCAAGACCATTTATTAAAAAGACTATTTTTTTCCCTTCCTATTGAATTGTCTTGGCATCTCTGTTGAAAATTAATTGAAAGATGAAAGTATAAAAAAGTAAAAACCATAAGAAATAGACACTGGATATCAGATATCATAAAAATTACAAATGGATTAAACTTGATTGCTGAGACAAAAATAACCATATGTGTCAAAAAGGTCCAATTAGGTAGACTACGAAGAAACTCACCTAAAGCATAACGTAGAAATTTTGAAATAAAGAGCTAATATATTCTGAACAACACTAATCAAAGGTGAAAATCTATAATGTCTGTATTACTTTCATACAAAATATTAAGGAGATATTTTGGATATTAAGGATATTAAAGATATTTGATATTAAGGAGAAATGCAATTGTTAAAGATGAAGAAAGTCATTTTTTTATTATAAATAAGGCTAGGGCTAGATGAAAATCCTAAGTTTGAAGTATGAAAATATGACCATGTATAGGTCTGTGATAGTGTGTTGACAAATATAAGTACTGTGTGTGTATATATAAGTATGCTGCTGCTAAGTCACTTCAGTCATATCTGACTCCGTGTGACCCCATGGATGGCAGCCCAGCAGGCTCTCCCGTCTCTGGGATTTTCCAGGCAAGAACACTGGAGTGGGTTGTCATTTCCTTCTCCAATGCATAAAAATGAAAAGTCAAAGTGAAGTCGCTCAGTTGTGTCCGACCCTCAGTGACGCCATGGACTGCAGCTTTCCAGGCTCCTTCGTCCATGGGATTTTCCAGGCAAGAGTACTGGAGTGGTGTGTCATTACCTTCTCCATATATAAGTATATATGTATTAAATTAGAAAGAGAAATTTATAAATTCGAGATCATATTGGGAGATTTAAATAACTTTTTCTGAAGTTTAAAAATCAAACTAATAAATAGCAATGTCATGAATAAAATCGTTAGCAAACTTGTTTTATTGAACACTAGATATCCATCAACTAGAGTATAATTATTTTCAGGTGCATATGACATAATTACAAAATTGACCAAGTACTAGCCACAAAAAAGTCTTAAAAATAGTAAAGAATTTATAGCTTAGAGAACACATTCTTAGACCACAGCAGAATCTAATAAAAAGACAATAACAGTGCTAATGAAAAGAAAGCAATAACAAAAATAACATACAGCATTTAAAAAGTAAATAACTCATTGTTGAGAGAAATCATGAGGTCAGTTAAAAAATATTCATAACTGAATGTCTATAAACTATAAACATCAAGACTGCTTTGAAGGAGAAGGATGTGTGCACTAGCCTTAACAAACATCAAGAATTTGATGGTGCAGAATAGTCAAGTAACATAATCAGGCAGAATAAACAAGCATAGTATATGGAACTTGGAATAACAAAACTCATAATTGGGAAATCAACATATTATTCAAAAAGGAAGAAGACATAGGGACTGTGTATGGAAAAAGGATAAAAATAGATTTCTACTTTAGACTAAATATTTAAAGTCTTTAAATTTGAAAAGGTAAACTTTAAAATTTTTAGTGGAAATTATCAAAGAATAATCCTACTATATCTGTTTTTTCAAGGTAAGGGAGCATTTTATAAATAAGATATAAAAGCACAAAGAATAATAGGAAAGATTTATTTGAGTAATTGAGTTCATTGATATTAAAATTCTTTTATAACCAAAGTCTTCAAAAGAAGTTAAAAAACAAACTATATACTTGAGGAAAAATAAAACTGTAAAGATTAAATCACAAAGGGAAACACTAAGAACCCTTATGACTGGGCAATGACCAACCCTGATGGAAAAAAAAAAATGTTGGGGGCAGAGGCTTAGGCTATATTGTGAAAGGAGAGCTAACATTTCTGCTAGTCAGTTATAAATTAATAATGAAATACCATTTTACATCAATTAAGTTGGTGAATTTTTAAATTTAATAAGACTAAGTGATTTTAAGACAGGTGTCAACTACAAATTGGCACTTACCAAGAGCATTGCCAAGGACTGAACAACATAGGTGTTTGCCATCTTCTTCTACCGAGATTGAACCCCATGCTGCTATAGCTGTTGACCTTCAACAACTCCTGAGCGAGTTCAGGGTGGAGCGAGGCACTCTGTGCTCCAGGGAATCTGGTGGGACAGGTCTTTAGATAGCTGGAGGTTTTTAGGAACAGATTTTATGATCTTAATCCTCAATCTCCTCATATCTAGAGAAGCACTAAATCCCTTCATGGTGACATCAGATCCTCAGGATTAACAAAAAACCTTTTGTGAAATGAGTGCTTTGTGGTATTGAACTCCCCCTTTACTAAAACCTTACACATTGACTTTCCCCCACAGCCACTTTGGAGCAGTCTCTCAGAGCTACCTGAGATGCTGTCTCCTGGGCTGCAGTCCTCATTTTGCCCCAAATAAAACTTAACTCACAACTCTCAAGTTGTACATTTTTTTTCAGTTGACACTGGAAAAGGTCAGTTTTCATTCCAATCCCAGAGAAAGACAATGCACCAAAATGTTCAAACTAGCATACATTTGCACTTACTTTACATGCTAGCAAGGCAATGTTCAAAATCTTTCATGCTAGGCTTCAATAGTACTTGAACCAAAAACTTCAGATGAACAAGTTGGATTGAGAAATGCAGAGGAATCAAATTGCCAACAACAAGAAAAACAAGAAAAAAAACAAGGAAATTCCAGAAAAAATATCTACTTCTGCTTCACTGACTATGCTAAAGCCTGTGAGTTGTGGATAACAAGAAACTGTGGAAGTTCTTGAAGAGATAGGAATACCAGACCACCTTTCCTGCCTTCTGCTAAACCTGTATGCAGGTCAAGAAACAACAGTTGGAACCAGACAAGGAACAATGGTCTGGTTCCAAATTGGGAAAGGAGTATATCAAGGCTGTATATTGTCACTCTGCTTATTTAACTTTATGCAGAGTACATCATGTGAATTGCCAGGCTGGATGAATCACAAGTTGGAATCAAGGTTGCTGGGAGAAATATCAACCAACAACTTCTGATATGCTCATGATACCTCATGAAAAAGATGGCTTAGAACTCAATATTCAAAAAACAAAGATCATGCATGTGGTCCCATTACTTCATGGCAAATAGATGGGGAAAAAGTGGAAACAGTGACAGATTTTATTTTCTTGGGCTCCAAAGACACTGCAGACAGTGACTGAAGTCACAAAATTAAAAGATGCTTGCTCCTTGGAAGAAAAGCTAAGACAATCCAAGACCGCATATTAAAAAGTAGAGACATCACTTTGCTGACCTAGGTCCCTATAGTCAAAGCTATGGTTTTTCTAAGTCATGTATGGAGTGAAAGTTGGATCATTAAGAAGGCTGAGTGCTAAAGTATTGATGCTTTCAAATTGTGGTGCTGGAGAACACTCTTGAGAGTCCCTTGGACAGCAAGGAGATCAAACCAGTAAATCCTAAAGAAATCAACCCTGAATATTCATTGGAAGGATTGATGCTAAAGCTGAAGCTCCAATATTTTGGCTACCTGATGTGAAGAGCTGACTCATTAGAAAAGATCCTGATGCTGGGAAAGATGGAGGGCAGGAGGAGAAGAGGGTGACAGAGGATGAGATGGTTGGATGGCATCACGGACTGGATGGACTGAGTTTGAGCAAACTCAGGGAGATAGTGAAGGACAAGGAAGCTTGATGTGCTACATGCAGTCCATGGGGTTGCAAAGATTCATACAGGACTTAGTGAGTGAACAGCAGCAAGATGTTGTAAATAGAACATCCTGCTTTTAAAGACCCAGTAGGAGTTTAAATTAGAATAACTATTTTGGATACCAATTTGGCAATAACTAGATTTGCAAAAACCTGTATCTCAGTTTTTTCACTTCAAGGATCTTTTTCTCTGTATCCAGTCTCTCTGTCTCTGTCTCACTCTTTATCTCTTTCTCTGTCTCCATTTCTCTATCCCTTTCTCTCTTGAAACACACACACTCAAACACTTGCATATGAACTCTTTTCACAAGGAGGCTTATAGGGAATAGTTATTAAAGTACTTTTATCACAGTAAAATATTACAAACAACTTGAAAGTAACAGTACAAGAAGAAAATAAGTTGTGGTTTAGTTGTAAAATTGAATACTGTGAATAAATTAAAATAAATAAATTAGATGCTTAAATTTCATAGAAACCTTAAAATAATAATGATTAATGAAAAAACAAGTTACGGAATGATACATATTATATGATATAGTAAAGTTACAATTAAAATTTATACTATGTACTGTTAATGGATACAATACATACCTATATCAATTTGAATGAAAGACAGCTTCAGATAGAGGTTGTTTTTTGGTAAAATGGGAGCAAAAATGACATGGGCGGTGGATTTTGTATTTATCCTTTAAATTTTACTCTTAAAAAACATGGAAATCTTAAACAAAGATGACAAGATGGTAACATTTGCTAAATTTTTTCTGGTTGATAGACATGCTAATGCATGTCTACTACATTTTTTTTTTTTTTTTTTGGCTCTTTCTCAGAAATATGTATTAAGCAAAAGGAAAATCTCTAATGAAAATTGAATTTTATCTTATCTACTTATAAACCTCTCTTGTCTTGCTATTTTCAAATGAGATTACTATCTGGTCCATATTTACATCTCTGAACTGTAGGGCACTTTAGCCATGGTCTGAGATTCCCAGTATATACTCGGACCAGTTTATACTGCAAACTACAAATTGGCACTTGCCAAGAGCATTGCCAACCACTGAACAACAAGAGCATTTGCCATCTGCCTCTGCGCAGATTGAACCCTGTGCTGTTGTAGCTATGGACCTTCAACACCCACTGACGGAGTTCAGGGTGGAGTGATGCACTCTGTGCTCCAGGGAATTTGATGGACAGGTCTTCAGATAGTTGGATGTTTTGCAGTTTCAGTTCAGTTGCTCAGTCCTTTCCGAATCTTTGCAACCACATGGACTGCAGCATGCCAGGCTTCCCTGTCCACCATCAGCTCCTGGAGCTTACTCAAACTCATGTCCATTGAGTCAGTGATGGCATCCAACCATCTCATCCTATATTGTCCCCTTCTCCTGCCTTCAATCTTTTCCAGCATCAAGGTCTTTTCCAGTGAGTCAGTTCTTTGCATCAGGTGGCAAAAGTATTGGAGTTTCAGCTTCAGCATCAGTCTTTCCAAGGAATATTCAGGACAGATTTCCTTTAGGATGGACTGGTTTCATCTCCTTGCAGTCCAAGGGACTCTTAAGAGACTTCTCCAACATCATATTTCAAAATCATCAATTCTTTGGTGCTCAAATTTCTTTATAGTTCAAGTCGTACATCCATACATGACTCCTGGACAATCATAGCATTGACTAGATGGACCTTTGTTGGCAAAGTAATGTCTCTGCTTCTTAATATGCTAAGTTGTTCGTAGCTTTTCTTCCAAGGATCAAGAGTCTTTTAATTTCATGGCTGCAGTCACCATCTTCAGTGATTTTGGAGCCCAGAAAAATCAAGTCTGTCACTTTTCCATTGTTTACCCATCTATTTGCCGTGAAGTGATGGTACTAGAGGCCATGATCTTAGTTTTCTGAATGTTGAGTTTCAAGCCAATTTTTTCTCTCTCCTCTTTCACTTTTTTTTTTTCTTCTTTCACTTTCCTCAAGAGGCTCTTTAGTTCTTCTTCAATTTCTGCCATATTGCTGCCATAATAACCTCAGATATGCCATAATCTGCATATCTGAGGTTATTGATATTTCTCCCAGCAATCTTAATTTCAGTTTGTGCTTCATCCAGCCCAGCATTTTGCATGATGTACTCGGCATAGAAGTTAAATAAGCAGGGTGACAATATACAGCCTTGATGTACTCCTTTCCCGATTTGGAACCAGTCTATTGTTCCATGTCCAGTTCTTACTGTTGCTTCTTGACCTGCAGCTCAGATTTTCTGGTATTCCCATCTCTTGAAGAATTTTCCACAGTTTGTTGTGATCCACACAGTCAAAAGCTTTGGCATAGTCAATAAAGCAGAAATATATGTTTTTCTGAAACTCTCTTGCTTTTTCGATGACCCAACAGATGTTGGCAATTTGATCTCTGGTTCCTCTACCTTTCCTACATTCAGCTTAAACATCTGGAAGTTCACGGTTCACGTACTATTGAAGCCTGGCTTGAAGAATTTTGAGAATTACTTTGCTAGTGTGTGAGATGAGTGCAATTGTGTGGTAGTTTGAGCATTTTTTGGCATTGAAATGAAAACTGACCTTTTCCAGTCCTATGGCCACTGCTGAGTTTTCCTAAGTTGCTGGCATATTGAGTGCAACACTTTCACAGCATCATCTTTTAGGATTTGAAATACTCCACTGGAATTCCATCACCTCCACTAGCTTTGTTCATAGTGATGCTTCCTAAGGCCCACTTGACTTCACATTCCAGGATGTCTGCCTTGGTGACTGATCACACCATCATGGTTATCTGGGTCATGAAGACCTTTTTGTAGAGTTCTGTGTATTCTTGCCACCTCTTCTTAATATCTTCTGCTTCTGTTAGGTCCATGCCATTTCTGTCCTTTATTGTGTCCCTCTTTGCAGGAAATGTTCCCTCAGTGTCTCTAATTTTCTTGAAGAGATCTCTAGTCTTTCCCATTCTATTATTCCTCTATTTCTTTGCATTGATCACTGAGGAAGGCTTTCTTATCTCTCTTTGCTATTCTTTGGCACTCTGCATTCAAATGGGTATATCTTTCCTTTTCTCCTTTCCCTTTTGCTTCTCTTCTATTCACAGCTATTTGTAAGGTATCCTCAGACAACCATTTGCCTTTTTACACTTCTTTTTCTTGAGGGTAGTCTTGGTCATTGCCTCCTGTACAATGTCACAAACCTCCATCCATAGTTCTTCATGCACTCTGTCTATCAGATCTAGTCCCTTGAATCTATTTGCCACTTTTTCTGTGTAATTGTAAGGGATATGATTTAGCTCATACCTGCATGGTCTAGTGATCACATGGACTCTGCTGGCTTTATGGTGGGGTTAATGGTGACCTCCTCTAAGAGGATACAACTAGATATTTTTAGGAACAGATTGTATTATCTCAATCCTGTATCTCCTCATATCTAGAGAAGCACTAAATCCCTTCCTGGTGACATTACATCCTTGTGACTAGCAGAAAACCTTTATAAAATGATTGTTTAATGGTAATTGGACTCCACCTTCCCTGAAACCTTATGCATTGACCTTCCTCCCACTGCCTCTTTGGAGCAGTCTCTCAGAGCTATCTGAGGTGCTGCCTCCTGACTGCAGTCCTCATTTTGCCCCAAATAAAGCTTAATTCACAGCTCTCAAGCTGTGCATCTGTTTTAGTCGACAATACTTATATTCTCTTTCATGCTTAGAAAATAAATTTGAAGAGGAAGGTATAATCTGTATAGACTGGACAGTGTTTGCCATGAATTAAAGTAAAGTAAAAGTGTTAGTGGCTTAGTCATATCCGACTCTTTGTGACCCCAAATGGACTATAGCCCACAGGTTCCTCCATCCATGGAATTCTCCAGGCAAAAATACTGGCATGGGTTGACATTTCCATCTCCAGGGAATCTTCCCCACCCAATGATCAAACCCAGGTCTCCCACATTGCAGGCAGGCTCTTTACCATCTGAGCTACCAGGGAAGTCCATGAATTTATGTAACGTGTATTTAGTAACATAGACATAATGTAGATAACAAAGTAATTTTTAAAGGGAAGGCGAGGACAATGCTGTTTATATTTCCATATTTTCATTTTATATGTTTTTTATTGATTAAGTAATCAAAAAAGGAGTCTCTTGACTTCTTAAAAGATCAGAGATTCTGAAGTTCATACCAATTAAAGACCTTGAGCAATAAGGGTCTTTCAGACTACTCAGGGGTTTTGGCATAAATGCATCCCCCCAAAACAGATAGCATTATTTGTAAAATTAAAAAAAATAGTATTTGTCAGTCTTGTGATGACATATTTCAATTTGCATGTTTCAGTTTGGTCTTTAGTACTGATTTTTTCTTCCAGTCACTCTTTCCCAATCATTTTTAATTCATTTGTGCTTCCAGTTTGATTAAAATCAAGTTTGCATTTAGAATTTACAGCTTTCATACCTGTACTATTTTAAAATTCTTAATGACTTGAAAATGAGGCAATTGCATATATACAAACATACTCTGATTATATTAATTTGTAGCTATGTACCTATAAAAAATTGCTTATTCAAATTATTACTAACAAAACTGTCAAAGCAATAATACCCTCCAGTTCACTTCAGTTCAGTCGCTCAGTCATGTCCAACTCTTTGCAACCCCTTGAACCGCAGCACGCCAGGCCTACCTGTCCATCACCAACTCCCAGAGTACACCCAAAACCATGTCCATCGAGTTGGTGATACCATCCAAACATCTCATCCTCTGCCATCCCCTTCTCCTCCTGCCCTCAATCTTTCCCAGCATCAGGGTCTTTTCCAATGAGTCAGCTCTTTGCATCAGGTGGCCAAAGTATTGGAGTTTCAGCTTCAACATCAGTCCTATCAATGAACACCCAGGACTGATCTCCTTTGGGATGGACTGATTGGATCTTCTGATTGGATCTCAAGAGTCTTCTCCAACACCACAGTTCAAAAGCATCAATTCTTTGGCGCTCAGCCTTCTTCACAGTCCAACTCTCACATCCATACATGGCTACTGGAAAAACCATAGCCTTGACTAGATGGATCTTTGTTGACAAAGTTATGTCTCTGCTTTTTAATATGTTCTCTAGATTGGTCATAACTTTCCTTCCAAGGAATAAGCATCTTTTAATTTCATGGCTGCAATCACCATCTGCAGTGATTTTGGGCCCAGAAAAACAAAGTCAGCCACTGTTTCCACTGTTTCCCCATCTATTTCCCATGAATTGATGGGACCAGATGCCATGATCTTCGTTTTCTGAATGTTGAGCTTTAAGCCAACTTTTTCACTCTCCTCTTTCACTTTCATCAAGAGGCTTTTGAGTTCCTCTTCACTTTCTGCCATAAGGGTGGTGTCATCTGCATATCTGAGGCTATTGGTATTTCCCCGGCAATCTTGATTCCAGCTTGTGCTTCCTCCAGCCCAGCGTTTCTCATGATGTACTCTGCATAGAAGTTAAATAAGCAGGGTGACAAATACAGCCTTGACGTCCTTCTTTTCCTATTTGGAACCAGTCTGTTGTTCCATGTCCAGTTCTAACTGTTGCTTCCTGACCTGCATACAGGTTTCTCAAGAGGCAGGTCAGGTGGTCTGGTATTCCCATCTCTTGAAGAATTTTCCATAGTTTATTGTGATCCACACAGTCAAAGGCTTTGGCATAGTCAATAAAGCAGAAATAGATGTTTTTCTGGAACTCTCTTGCTTTTTTGATGATCCAGCGGATGTTGGCAATTTGATCTCTGGTTCCTCTGCCTTTTCTAAAACCAGCTTGACTCTGTGGTAGAGGGAGAGGGTGGAATGATTTGGGAAAATGGCATTGAAACATGTATAATATCATATAAGAAACGAATTGCCAGTCCAGGTTCGATGCAGGATACAGGATGCTTGGGGCTGGTGCACTGGGATGACCCAGAGGGATGGTATGGGGAGGAAGGCAGGAGGGAGTTTAGGATGGGGAACACATGTACACCCATGGCGGATTCAGGTTGATATATGGCAAAACCAATACAATGTTGTAAAGTAATTAGCCTCCAATTAAAATAAATAAATTTATATTTTAAAAAAAGAAAAAAAAGAAAATCAACTTGAACATCTGGAAGTTCACGGTTCACATATTGCTGAAGCCTGGCTTGGAAAATTTTGAGCATTACTTTACTAGTGTGTGAGATGAGTACAATTGTGCGGTAGTTTGAGCATTCTTTGGCATTGCCTTTCTTTGGGATTGGGATGAAAACTGACCTTTTCCAGTCCTGTGGCCACTGCTGAGTTTTCCAAATTTGCTGGCATATTGAGTGCAGCACTTTCACAGCATCATCTTTCAGGATTTGAGCTAGCTCCACTGGAATTCCATCACCTCCACTAGCTTTGTTCGTAGTGATGCTTTCTAAGGCCCACTTGACTTCACATTCCAGGATGTCTGGCTCTAGGTGAGTGATCACACCATCATGATTATCTGGGTCATGAAGATCTTTTTTGTACAGTTCTGTGTATTCTTGCCACCTCTTCTTAATATCTTCTGCTTCTGTTAGGTCCATACCATTTCTGTCCTTTATTGAGCCCATATTTGCATGAAATGTTCCCTTTGTATCTCGAATTTTCTTGAAGAGATCTCTAGTCTTTCCCATTCTATTGTTTTCCTCTCTTTCTTTTCATTGATCTCTGATGAAGGCTTTCTTATCTCTCCTTGCTATTCTTTGGCACTCTGCATTCAAATGGGTATATCTTTCCTTTTCTCCTTTGCTTTTCACTTTCCTTCTTTTCGCAGCTAATTGTAAGGCCTCCTCAGACAGCCATTTTGCTTTTTTGCATTTCTTTTTCTTGGGAATGGTCTTGATTCCTGCCTCCTGTACAATGTCACGAACCTCCATCCGTAGTTCATCAGGCACTCTGTCTATTAGATCTAGTCCCTTAAATCTATTTCTCATTTCCACTGTATAGTCATAAGGGATTTGATTTAGGTCATACCTGAATGATCCAGTGGTTTTCTCCACTTTCTTAAATTTAAGTCTGAATTTGGCAGTAAGGAGTTCATGATCTGATCTGGAACTATCAAATATAAAAAGAATCAGAAAAAAATGTATCCTCTCTACTTATAAAGTTGTTTTCTACTTAAAATATTTATATACAATGTGGCAGTTCATTCACTTAAGATGATTCAGTGAATAATTTAGTGACTTCAGGATTTGTTTACTTTTCTTATATTTCACAAATATAATGATAGATATGAGAAGGTATTAAGTATGCTATTTAAATTTAATTTACTTACAGTAGACTTGCAACCCCTGCAAACAACCATTTGTACCCTTTTAGTCATAGCAGTCTTCAAAATGTCCTACATTATACTGGCATTTTTAAAAAGGATCTGTGATATTACCAATTATATAATCTACTTTTTAATATTCAGAATATTAATATGTAACTTACTTCTTGCAGATTTTAATTTGTAAAACATCAGTATGTCTCTTGCTTTTATTATTCATATTTGGGATAATGATTTGATGTAGACTGAAATTTTGCCAGTAGTAAGACTAAAGTTCTTTAGTGAGTAGTCAAAGGTTCCAGACTCTCTAAGTCATTATGACATATCTTTCCCTCTTTCCTAATTGTAGGTGGTGATAGATTAAATTTAACTTAGTTTCTAGACCTGGCAGGGAGATAGCATGGAGACACATGCCATAAGTTATTCATCCCATGGAGATAACAAATGGTTCATTAAGTATAACATATTTAATTATGAAATTATGGAGTGGAAGAAATTTTTGAGTGCTTCTAGTTTAATCTTTCTTCCAATTCAGGAACTTTGGTTAACATGCCAGATGGATGGTTATTTAGCCACTGCTTAAACATGTGTGGGGCTGTAGACAGCTTTTAAGAGAAACTGCTCACATTTGGGACTAGGAGAATGATTACAAAATTCTTATTAATATTTGTCTAACAGATGCTCCGTTTAAACTCACTCTCTTGGCTCCTAGTTGCACAACACAGTATCTGTTAGTTTTTTTCTTTTACTTAGCAATCTTTTTACATACTTTTAGTCTGTTATTATATATTTTCTATTCTCCAAATCAAGTCCTAAAAATCAGCTTGTGAAAATAATGTATTTGATTACATAATGATAAAAAATAAAAAGAGAATCACAATCAGGAAAAATACATGATTTTAAAAGCAGTGCAACAATGGTAAGGACATCATGGATCTATATGCCATGATGGTTTCTATGGTTGATCTTCTATTTGGGTTCTGTACTTTCTAGTAATCGAAGTGAAAGCAGATGATATTATCACTTATACTAAGTTCCTCAGTGTAATCAAAAGTTTTCAACTGACAAATTCTGAAAGGATATATTAGATGGTAATCCGTTTGTAAATCTCAGTGTTTTTTGTTTTTTTTGGTATTCTTTCAATACCCAAATTGGGTATTAAATTTTTAAGATTGAAGTATAGTTAATTTACAATGTTGTTTTACTTTCTGGTGTACAGCAAAGTGATTCAGTTTTTATATGTATATATGTATAATTATATATGTACATGTATGTATATATATATATATATTTTTTTTCAGATTCTTTTCCATTATGGATTATTATATGATATTGAATATAGTTCCCTGTGCTAAATAGTAGGTCCTTGTTGTATATCTATTTTATTTAAAAGTACATCTCTATTAACCCCAAACTCCTAATTTATCTCTCCCTACATCCTCTCCGCCCACCTCTGCTATCATCTTTGATGACCATAAGTTTGTTTTCTATGTCTGTGAGTATATTTCTGTTTTGTAAATAACTTAATCTGCATCACTTTTGTATAGATTCCACACATTTAACTCAGTATTTTAATGAACAATGTCCTCAGTAACATTCCTTCAACAATCGTATTATAATTATTCCTATGGCATTTGTCTCTAGAACTTTCACAACCTCTGATATATTCGGGGGGGGGGGAATTGAAATGTGTCTCTCATTTCCATGTGAATTAGAAAAAAAATGGACAGTGGACTATTCATTTAATAAATCTTGACATGCTGTCTGATGTGTTTCACAATGTAGGTTACAAGGATGCTGCAATTCCCCAGGATGAGCCATGTCAAGAAATACACTTAAACATCTTTGAAAGACTCAGTAGGGCATTACCAGGTACTAAGATGTCATTCCTTCTCATCAAAGTAGTAATAATAGGATTCCTGCTGCTTGCAACCGTTTATATATCTTCATTAGTGCAAACGAGTATAGATTGTACCTCAGAAGCCTCAGTGTTTTCTTGAGAAGGAAATAGCTACCCACTCCCGTATTCTTGCTTAGAGAATCCCATGCACAGAGGAGCCTGGCAGGCTGCAGTCCATATTGTTGCACAGAGTCAGACATGACTGAAGTGACTAAGCAGCAGGAGTGTTTTCTTAGGAATGAAAGTACTCGTTCCAAAAGTGCAGTCTAGTTCTAACAAATTAAAATTTATTTTTTTCTCCTTTTTTCCTTTTATCCCTACAATGGGGTCAAGAAATTAAATTGAAAATTAGATGATTTTTTCTTTTTAATAGCTCCAAAGTGACAGAAATAGTTTTAAAAATATTTGTTAGGGCAAAACTCATCATTTCTGCATCAGTCTATTCATAGAGGGCAAAACTCATCATTTCTGCATCAGTCTATTGATAGAGTGTGTTTATTCATAACATGGCTGATTTTGAATTGATGGGTAATGTACTCATTATGCATCAGAGCCTTCTAACCATGTGTCACTTGTGATTGCTGCAAGCTGACATTTCTAAAGGTAAATTATAATCCTTATAACAATAGTTTTGTATTAGGAGATATTTAAGTTAGGCTCTCCCTGATATTCTCTTATGGTGAAAATAGTAAAATGAAAATTATTTGATAGAAAGTCCTGTTTAATCTAAACAAAACAGCTATGCATAAAATAGAACAAACATAATTATATCTTCTCCATGTCCCTGTGATGAGTTGCTTCAGTTGTGTCCAGCTCTTTGCAACCCTGTGGACTGTAGCCCACCAGGCTTCTCTGTCCATGGGATTCTCCAGGCAAGAATTCTGGAGTGGGTTGCCATGCCCTCCGCCAGGGGATCTTCCCAACCCAGGGGTCAAACCTGCATCTCTGCATTGGCAGGTGGGCTCTTCACTATTAGTGCCACCTGGGAAGCCTAATTGTATCTTAAAGAATATTAAATTTAAAAAAAATTGCCAGCTGTGTTGCTGAAGAAAATGTAAACAATTAATTGAAAATAACCAAGTTGATTAGAAATTCAGCGTAGTTGAGGTTTACAAGAAAGCTCTGCCATTGTTTTTCTTGGTGCTTGTGTAGAAGGCCAGCACTCACACAAAAAGAGTGATGTGAAACTGCTTGGTTAATGCCTCCATAGAGACAAATTAGAACATTTAGCCTCCAGAGAAAATTGTTCAGTTTGAGTTATCTGGTTCGTCTCTTAATTTTTTGCTGTCTCTTTTCATCTGGTCTTTTCACATGCCTTTTCTTCAGGCTAAAGATAATGAGCCCTGACTGTGATTTCAACATCTCAGCATAAACAAAGAAATAAGTACCCAGAGACACTTTCTCATGTTTGTTTTCTTATTATGTATCTGATACTTAGTTTTGCAAATGGTAGTCTATTCAAGTCAGTACTATGATAAATTTTAGCTAGTCAAGCAATTATAAAATACTAAGCTGCATAATAGGAATTATTCATGTTAAAGTTAAGTAATAACAGGATGGATTCTGCAGCCGTTTTCTGTCACAAGAGGCTTCTGCCATGCTATTCAAGAAGGCAGCTGGAGATCAGAGGTTGGAGGTGAGGGTCAAACTTTACAGGAGTGGTTCTAATCAGTTTCTAGTGTGAAGGGGGAGAAGCATGTAGGCTATAGGCAGGATCTTAAATTCTTTACACTGACATTTTCCCTTCAGAGATTCTAACTGCAAAGAGGATATGTGTCCTCAGGAACCAAACCAAGTCCCTTTGGTACTTCAAGGCTTGGAACCTTTGATGTGAAGTCCCTGAGTGTCCTGGTGCAGAGAGAACTCCCGGAATGCTAGAAGGAGGAACACAGTTGGAAATGTGCAGTTTCTACATTGGCAAAAAATTAAGAGGTGTGAAAACTGAGTATCTGGGGAAGTTCATGGTTTGGAGTTTTGATAGATAAAAAGGGAGAATGGAGTGAATTCAGTTTACAATATGTCTTTTAAAAGTTGTATTTACTTCTCCTAGTGTCCTTGGCTTCAAATAATGAATGCTGTGAAGAGGCAGTGGATTAGACGCTTTTAAGAAGAAACATGCCGTGCACAAAGCACAATCAGAGCTGTGATAGATAAGTTCAGCTCTGTCTAGTGCTCTTGGTTTATTGGTCCCTCAGAGCCTGCCCAGAAAGTACCACAGGAAAGATGTTTTTAGGCTCTAGGCAGTTGAAGTGCTATAGTGAGATCACTTATTAATCTTTAAACAGTACTATCTGCTATTGTGTGTGTATTTTAGAGTCTAATTTATCTTACTTTCTACTGCTGCTACAGGCTATAAGGTCACATTCATAAGAACAATCAAATAGCACTGTAACAAAAGGTGAAGAAAAGCTGCTAGAAGTACTAAATCTTTGACCAACTGCGTAATTATAAATTAAACTGAAGTCCACTGTTAGGCTAATAAACTGTTCACGTGTGTATGTGTTCTACCCTATATTGCAAATATTATCACAGGATAATGCACACTTGCATGACTTGAAAACAATATACAGAAAAGTCACTGGTCTGACTATGGACAAAAATAAATTTTCTTTGGTTTAAATTTTTCTGGTTCATGAAAAAGCTATCATGGAGGACATGTACATTTCTAGTAGAATTTGAGTATCTATGTTATTATCCTGTGTTATCTAGAAGTCTTCCCATATTTTACAAGAGAAAAACAAAGCTATTAGACCTCAAAGTTAGATGCATAGTGTACTTGGCTTAGTACTCTGGTACATGGTACACACACAGGATGCGTGTGCACATGTGTATTTTTGTAAGGAGTTTTACCCAGTGTGAAGAAACCCCATGGGATGCTATTTTAATTTTTTATATATCTTTTCTTACCAGTGACATGGGGAACTTCTAGAAAGCATGAGAGACAGACTTTCAGATTTACAAGAGATGCCTCACAAGTTCCTCTGTATATGGAACATGAAGAACTTTCTGAAGGGAGTCTAAAAGTAAAATGCTACTACAATTTTTAATGAGAATAATACAGATATTATAGAATTTCCCACAAAACAAAAATATACTGTTCACATTTGCATTCCATCATCACTAATATTCAGTGGTTTATCTAGGTATAACTTTGGCCTTAAGTTTAGCAATGTGTATGATGTGATGGGCCATGAGATGCAAAGTCCAAAGAAATCCAACTGTATTCAAATTATTCTACTAAGTATTTTAATTCAGATTCAGAGACTGTGTCCTCAGTCATATCTACAGAAAACTAATGCTCAAATATTTAACTGTAACAAATGGAACAATGGAAGGAAGTGGAAGTATTTGTACCCCAAACAATTATATCACATTATACTATATAGAAGATCACATGAAATGAAGTGAAGGTTCCGATATAGGACATTACTAACTTGGTTTTTGCTTTTTGGGAAATTAGTGTATTCCTTTTTTTATCATTTGTAAGAGCTCTTTTTATGTTATTGAAGTATCATTGATCACAATTTGTGTTAGTTTCAGGTGCACAGCAATGTGATTCATTTACACACACACACACACGCACACACACACATATTTCAGATGCTTAGGTTAGTACAAGACATTGAATACAGTTCCTTGTGCTATAAAGTAAATCATTTATTTTATATATAGTACTGTACATATTTTAATCCCCAACTCCTAATTTATCCCTCTCCCTTCTTCCTTGGTGGCTCAGATGGGTAAGGAGTCTACCTGCAGGGTGGGAGACCTAGGTTCAATCCCTGGGTTGAGAAGATCCCCTAGAGAAGGAAATGGCAACCTGCTCCAGAATTCTTGCCTGCAAAATCCCATGGGCAGAGGAGCCTGGTGGGCTACAGTCCATGAGGTTGCAAAGAGTCGGACACTACTGAGCCATTTCACTGTATCCTTTGGTGACCAGCAGTTTGTTTTCTATGTCTGTGACTCTATTCCTGTTTTGTAAATAAGTTCATTTGTAATATTTTTTATATTCTGCACATAAGTGATACCATAATATCATTCTCTCTCTGACTTAGTTCACTCAGTATGATAACTCTAGGTCCATCCATGTTGATGCAAATGACAGTCTTTCATTGTTTTGTGTGGCTTAGTAGTGGTCCATCCTATACATGTATCACATCACCTTAATCCAATCATCTGTTGATGGGCACTTGCATTGCTTTCATATCTTGACTATTGTATTAATAAAGAGTGCCACTACACCTATTGGGATTCATGTATCTTTTCAAATTAGAGTTTTCATCTTTTCTGGATATATACCCAGAAATGATATTGCTAGATTAGGATAACTCTATTTTTAATTTTTCGAGGAAGCTTCATATTGCTCTGATATGAACATTGTTCTGATGTTGAAGCTGAAACTCCAATACTTTGGCCACCTGATGCAAAGAACTGACTCATTTGAAAAGACCCTGATGCTGGGAAAGATTGAAGGCAGGAGGAGAAGGGGACAACAGAGGATGAGATGGCTGGATGGCATCACTGACTGGACGGACATGAGTTTGAGTAAAGTCTGGGAGTTGGTGATGGGCAGGGAGGCCTGGCGAGCTGCTGTCCATGGGGTCACAAAGAGTTGGACAGGACTGAGTGACTGAACTGAAGTGAACTGAACATATTGTTCTCAATAGTGGCTGTACTAGTTTATATCCCCAACAACAGTATAGGAGGGTTCCCTTTTTTCCACACCCTCTCCAGCACAAATTGTAGACTTTTTGACAGTGGCCACTGGACCAGTGTGAGGTGATACTTCGTTGTACTTTTGATTTGCATTCCTCTAATAATTAGCAATATTGTTATTGTTGTCCAGTAACTGTCATGTATGACTTTTTGTGACCTCATGAACTAATCTAGTATGCCAGGCTTCCCTGTCCTTCACTATGTCCGACAGTTTGCTCAAACTCATGTCCATTGAGTTGGTGATGCCACCCAACCATCTCATCCTCTATCATCCCCTTCAATATTGAGCATCTTTTCATGTGCCTAGTGACCATTTGTATGCCTTCTTTGGAGAAACATCTATTAAGGCCTTCTGCCCATTTTTGATTGGATTGTTTTTCATTTTTTGATGCTGAGTTGTAGGAGCTATTTGTATATTTTGGAAATTAACGCGTTGCTGATCACATCATTTGCAAATATTTTCTCCCATTCCATGTGTTGCCTTTTTATTTTATTTATGGTTTCCTTTGCAGTACAAAAGCTTTTAAATGTTACTAGGTCCCATTTGTTTAGTTTTGCTTTTATTTCTCTTGTCTTAGGAGACTGATCTAAGGAAATGTTGCTATGATTTATGTCAGAGAATGTTTTGCCTATGTTCTCTTCTAGGATTTTTATGGTGTCATGTCTTATGTTTATGTCTTTAAACCATTTCAAGTGTATTTTTTTATATTGTGTGAAGGAGTGTACTAACTACATTGATTTACATGAGGCTATCCAGTGAGAAATTGATATATTTCACCGTACCCCTTAGGTAGAAACATCATCTGACTTTATGAAATATATTGCTACATATTTTCCATCATGGAAGAGAGGGACATATGCATGCATTTCTTTCCTTATTATTTGGAAATGTCCCACAATTCAGACTTCATCATCCTGAATATCTTTAAGGAGAAAGGCAGAAATTCCATTGTCGTGCGGCAAACTATTGCTATCTATTTCATGCTTCTCTATAATACATTCCTTCTGCATTTGATTTAGAACAACAGCATCAGCCATTTGGCCACCAAATCATGCTGTGGCTTAGGTACACTGTGGAGATTAGACTGCATTTCCAGCAGCAGCAGAAACCTGAGCAAAAGCCAAAAAAAAAAAAAAAAAAAAAAAAGCATGCCCTTTTATTGAACCCATCAATGTTAGAAGTGTGTATGTTGCTGTCTCTCACTGATTAGCAAATTTTAATATTTGTTCAGAGAAGTTAATACAGTTCATGGAGATATTGTCATATGAGCAACTATTTCAGTTAATGATGCATTTGTTGTCTCAATGAAAGTTGGTGTGGTGGGTTTGGTTTTGTTTAAACTTTTTAAATCGAACTTGGTTTATGATTTCAACAAACCCCTTAAAAACTAATATCTGATCACCTATTTCCTGTCTTTTCTCAATATTCAGTTCAGTTGCTCATTTATGTCCGACTCTTTGCGACCCCATGGACTGCAGCACGCCAGGCCTCCTTGTCCATAGCCAACCCCCTGAGTTTACTCAAACTCATGTCCATTGAGCCATTGATGCCATCCAACCATCTCATCCTCTGTTGTCCCCTTCTCCTCCAGCCTTCAATCTTTCCCAGCATCAGAGTCTTTTCCAGTGAGTCAGTTCTTCACATCAGGTGGCCTAAGTATTGGAGTTTCAGCTTCAGCATCAGTCCTTCCAATGAATATTGTCAATCTTATTGATCACTTATAAACCATCATAACTCTAATACACTTTACCCATGTAAGAATGTAATGGCTTCTGTGTGTGTGTGCTTAGTCACTTGTGTCTGACTCTCTGCAGCCCCATCGACTATAGCCTGCAAGGCTCCTCTGTCCATGGAATTTTCCAGGCAAGAATACTGGAGTGGATTGCCATTTCATACTCCAGGGGATCTTCCCAACCCAGGAGTCGAACCTGCCTCTCTTTCATCTCCAGTATTGGTAGACGGGTTCTTTACCACTAGCGCCACCAACAGATTCTATCACATGATAAATTGCATATTGCTTTTCTATTATACGTGTTTGTAAGAAATGTATTCTTATATATTGTTTTGTTTGTTCAGTCTGTAGTTTTCTTCTACTCTGAACTTATACACTTTGCACATCCCTGTACTGTTTATTTCACAACTAAGTTTTTTAGCAGAAAGTCCGCTCTTAGCTGTTTAGAGACACGATGCCATATGTTGCTTTCTGCAGTACAATGATGTCTGCACCTCTGTGATGAAGTCTGGACTTCTTCCAAAGAAGGAAAGTGATATCACCCTTCTGTTGAACTATGAAGTTCTCTGCTTGCACAGCGTCTTCCCCAGCAGAAAATGAGCATTGTTCACGGACAGGTTCCTTTAGATAAGGTCTAAGCGAAATGAATCAATTGGAGGGATTCAATTCAATGCCAATTTCAATTTCAGTGGCAGGCTAATTGCTAGCTCTGTACGATTTTTGCACTTTTTTTTTTTTTTTTTTTGAGGGGAGATAAAATTTCTAGCCACATACCCCAAAGCAATTCATATGTTACATTCGGTTATTTTTCAGTGTTGACATGCTTGTGTTGGTTTCCATAAACACTCCCTTGAAGAATCAGTGTGGTTTTTGGCAGCATCTTTTTAATTACACAGGAATCGAGGCAGGTGCCATGCTTGTGGTCACTCTGGTTTTCATTGTTTATCTTTGTACTGATGGAAAAACCCATGAACATAAGAAATATTAGCTCTTTTGAAATCAGACATATGTAATACATCTCACACATTTACATTTGTCAGGCTGCTTCATGAGGGATGGTAATTTGAAGAAATATTTCCTGTAAAATTTTAAAATGGGGTTGAAAATTATACCACACTGCTTATCAGTATGTTGCATATGTGGTAGAAATAATAGGATAGTGGTATCTGATAATAAACCAAGCACTAGTAGCATAAAACAAAAAGAAGCCACACACCCTTCATAGCACACGATGCCAGGTATTGCTATGGTCACAGCAGCACATGGAAATGCATTGTTGCAGAGAATCCTTTCAGTTCCCTGGGCACTGATGTTTTCAGAAGAAAAATAATGATACTAATCCTCCTCGGATATGTTTCCTTTGAAACATACCACAGAGTTTATCAGTAACTAAGAAATGCTGTGTAGTCTGGGGGAAGCCCAGAACTTTCCAGAGTCTTAGAGTTCTTTTGTAGAGCTATTGTCCATGGTGTTGGGAGGATAGATTTCCCTCTGTGCATTTGACTTATTAAGGCATATATAGATACTTGTTTATTCATTTTTATTCTCACTTCTGTTTTTATGTGACAATTCACTTTTGCAATTTTTGTCTTTATTTCATTCAGATGGTTTTAACTAGAAAAGATTTTATTTAAAAGATGCTTTTTGTCCCCTTCCTCATTTTCCATTCACTCTTTAAATACAGTTTTTTTGTTTACACTTGTTTTGGCATTGTTCTTTCTTGGAATGAGGTTGGGAATGTTCAAGCACTGCAGAGATATATAGAACTGGTTTTGAATCTGAATTGCAGCACTTAATTGTGGGCAATACTTAAGGTTGGACTGCTTATTTAAATTCTTCATACCCCAGTGTTTTTAAGTGGGGATGCTAATGATATCACAGAATCATAAGAATTGAATGCAATAATTCTGTGGCAATAAATAAACCCAACACAGAATAATTATTTCCTAAACAGGTATTTTTATTATTGTTGCTGAACTACAATTCTGATGGACTTTCTTAACTGCTACTGTCATTATTTAATTCTTTTTAAAATCTTCCCCTTGCCTTAATGTCACACAGACTCTAAACTAGTGCTTCTCCAATGCTGGACACACTGTCTCTCTAGACTCTGCTCACAAGTCTCTCACCACCTCTATGTGGTCCCCCAATCCCAAGTGCCCTGCCCATTGGTCGCTGGTAGATAGTGCACATTGGAGCATTTTGTGGCTTGCATTCTTCAGAGTCTTCCTGGGACTTTCTTGAAAGATCAGATACTTGCCTTTCCTTAGACCACCTCCATTATGGTGCATTAATCAGAAGAGGGTAATTGTTTGCATATTTGTCTCTTCCACTTGATGGTGAACTCCGTGTTCACGGGTGCAATAAGTATGGTGCTGGTATGTACACAATATTACTTGAACAGACTGGGAAAACATTACTTAACTTTAGCAATCCTTCCGTCTCTCTGAGAACTCATCTGGCTCCTTTCTGTGTTTCCATCCCCAAGTACAACAAATTTTTATAAAGTTTTGACTTCCAGTTTTTTATTCTATCCACTCCATCCTCAGTCACATCTAGTCATTGCAAAGGCTTCAGATGATCCACTGGTGCCATTCCCTAATCATCCTGACCATTCTGGCACCAGAATCTCTTTACATCCATCTGCTAAATATTTCAACAGTAATAAAACCAACATCATCTTAGGCTCTGTTTCCCCACTCCAAATTCTTCCCTTTCCATTTTACTCTCATCCAGTTAAAATGTTTTTCCTACAGCAACATTTTTCTTTCTTTAACTCATTCCTGAAGATTATAAATTATTATGATTTCATGTCACAGTTTTATAGAACTCCATTGCTTACAAAGCTCTTTAACAAATGTTATTTCATTGTATCCTTTAAAAGCCCTCAAATAATATTATTACTTAAGATTTATTAAATAAGCTATCTTTTCCAGTTACATAAAACTTTCCTGCATATAATTTATAATAATAGCAAGAGCTATTATTTATCTCTGCCTAATTTTACTTTCCTTATATTTTTGAATTCTTGCAATAATGCTCCAAGGCTGTTGTTTCCCACAAAAGGGCCATCTGAATTTTTAGAAATTAAAAAAAAAAATGCTTGACAGATCCTCTTAACTGAACTGTCTCCAATTTATTCCTCCCTTCAGTTCTGCTCAATAAATAGTTACTGAGTCGTTTTCCTACTATGCTGTTTGTATGGTATCACTCAGCTCATAACATACTTTAGGAATAGCCACTGCTTACTAACACTGCCTACAAATAGTGGATATTTCCTACCATGACATTTAAAGTCCAGGATAAAATGGTCCAAAATTACATTTCAAGGCTTATGGCAGATTTTCCAATATCCTGCAAAATGTTATATCTAAATCTAACTTTCCACTATAATGTCCCCACACTTTACAACATGAAGTTTTACTCATGCCAGCATCTGTCTAAAAGAAATTCTTCCCTGTATCCTTCTGTCGGCTTCTAGACCTGTCTTTAATATACGTTTCACTGAAGAATCTCTAATACATCAAGAAGACATGGTAATTTCTTCTACTGAATTCTCAAGATATTTGCACTTCATGAAGTTACCTTGAAGATCATTATCTTTTCGTCTTAAATTTTTGCTTGTCTTATTCCTAAGTTATTCTTTGAATGTTTGATACTATTGGGTAAGTTAAGTCACATATAAACCTCTGTTACAGAAATGACCTAAGTCCAGTAAAATTAACTTTTAAAAAATATTCAGTTTAAAAAATCCAGAACTTTAGAGTATATAATACCAAAGTTTAGCTCAAATGTAAGTATTAAAGTGAGAGGAGTTAAAATAGAAGTGAAGTTCCTTCTGGAGTTTAGGCACTGAATCTAATTGATAAAGGAGAAGAGAAGCAAGAAGAGTACAAAGCATTTCTAGAGATGGAAAAGAATGAAAACACCACCCCAGTTCCACTCTTTTACTATGTATGTGATCTAAGGGGGGCGTACACACAGCACCATGTCTGCCGACATCCATGTCAGAATTTCCTTAACGTTGTCCAGCCAGATGACAATAACCTGCACAATGTGAAACATGACAACATTCTCAGAGGACTTCTTATAAAATCCACGTAAAGTTTTTGTCTTTGTCATTGAAAAATTTCAAATACCCAAAGGCTATGGTATCTTGCTAGGAACTACAGGCACCTTTACTTTTTGATCCCTGATGTTAATATTAATGTAATATCTAGCTCACAAATCTGTATAGTCAAATCAGGTAGAAAATGATGTGAACAATTGGCACATCCACGTTTGTTTTTCTTATTATTGTTTGAGAACCTTATCTCTCCCCTCAGGTGTTAGAGAACATTATCTCTCTATATGTATATATCTATATATCTGTATCTCTATATGTGTGTGTGTGTGAGAAACTGTAGCATCTAACTTATCACCTTCCTTTACAACAAATTTAACAAAAAATGCAAATACATTCAAACTGAAGTGATATTATTACTTTGATCTTTGTTAAAATAATGTAGTATCCTCTCATGTTGGCTTTAAATCAGCTCTTTTTTTTTTTTTTAATTTTTCCCGTTGTAATCCATCTTTGTAAAAACTAACCACAATGATTTTCACAAAACAGCAAAATAGCTTAGGAAAGAGAATACAATGGAAAATAATTTTGTTTGCTACACCCGCCCCCAAAGTAGGATTGGCATTGTCCAAATCTGTGCATTTTCTTGTTTAGGAAATTGGTCCTTACATCAGACATCCTTAATGACTGGAATTCTGATGACTTGACTGATACATTTTTGGGAGAGTTTAGAGCTTAAATTACTTCGTGGGTAACATCGGGAAAGCAGTAAATACCTGCATATACTCTCCAAAGACATACAGGTTTCTTTTCCTCTAGATCCAAGGCAAGTTTCCACACAAGACCATGATACCATTTTGCTATTCTGAGTGTAGAATATCTGTGAGTCTTGAGAGTAAAGAGAAAGATTTTGATTGAGAACAGCTGAACACTTGTAGCATAGGTTGGTCTTGAATGCATTGGTTCTCAAGCACTGTGCCTCTCTAAAGATATTTTCAGCTAATCATGGGCTCTGTATTAGATGTACATGTGAACAGCGATGCGGAACAACATCCACCCCACAAAGCACCTTGAAAAATTATCTACTTAGGTAGGATACCTATCTTCAGACTGATCTCAAAGGGGCAGGTAGGGGTCCTGGGAGTACTGTAGCTATTTCTTTACTAACTCAACTTCTAACTTGGGCTAGATTTCCTAAATTTATGATTGTTTTGTTTTATTCAAATGCTTCTCACATATGTTAGTATTTTCAGGAATTTTATTTCTAACTGTACTTCAGTTGTATAAAATAGTCAATTGCTACTTTAAAAACACACAATGCTCTAATTATAGATATCAATATGTGAGTATGTCTAAGTCTTTATCCTACTAGTAAAAAATGAGGCTACTGAAAATTATACTTGATCTAATTAAAAAGAATTTTTTTCTTGCAAGCCAACCCAGCCCCATGGATAAATACAAATGTGTTGCAGGAAGCATAGGCTCTGGCAGCAACAGGAGCAAGAGAGAACTCAGGAGTGAGGAAACTGTAAAGTATCTTGGTTTATTTAAAAAAGCTTTGCACCCCGGATTGTTCTTGCTATCCTTCTTGGCCTGCTTCACTTGATTCTAGGTGACCTCAAGACATTCTTGGTTTAGGTCAAAAAGCTGGATGTGTTCAAAATGGCTCTTTCTTTCCCATGACTCCCTTCCATATTAACCCCCATGTGATAACCATAATCAGTCCCCTTCACTTGAATTTGAATTCCTATGCATCTGTATTCCCGTGTCATAGCTATTAATATTATAAAGAAAACAGGTGACATTTGCTCCAACAACATAATGATCAGAGCTGACAGCACAAATATAAACAGACCTAGATGACAGAGATGATTCCTTCCCCCTGCAGCTGGCTTTAATCATTAGTGCTGACTGTATGTGGCGGGCTCAGAACTGCCACTGTGGAGGGGAACTGTGTTATGGCACTGGAAGTAGCACTTATAGGTCAATTACATCAGTTGCTTACAGTGAAAGATTGTAAAAGAAAATGAAATGTGCAAATTATTAATATTAACAGAAGATTGGCAACAAAATATAAATTACTACGAGCTGATTTAATAATTCTCATTCAGTTCAGTTCTGTTCAGTTCAGTCGCTTAGTCATGTCCAACTCTTTGTGACCCCATGAGCCACAGCACGCCAGGCCTCCCTGTCTATCACCAACTCCCGGAGTCCACCCAAACCCATGTCCATCGAGTCCGTGATGCCATCCAGCCATCTCATCCTCTGTCGTCCCCTTCTCCTCCTGCCCTCAGTCTTTCTCAGCATCAGGGTCTTTTCCAATGAGTCAACTCTCTGCATCTGGTGGCCAAAGTATTGGAGTTTCAGCTTCAACATCAGTCCTTCCAATGAATACCCAGGACTGATCATCTCCTTTAGGATGGACTGGTTGGATCTCCTTGCAGTCCAAGGGACTCTCAAGAGTCTTCTCCAACACCACAGTTCAAAAGCATCAATTCTTTGGCACTCAGCTTTCTTTATAGTTCAACTCTCACATCCATACATGACTACTGGAAAAACAATAGCTTTGCCTAAATGGACCTTTGTTGGCAAAGTAATGTCTCTGCTTTTAAATATGCTATCTAGGTTGGTCATAACTTTCCTTCCAAGGAGTAAGCGTCTTTTAATTTCATGGCTGCAATCACCATCTGCACTGATTTTGGAGCCCAGAAAAATAAAGTCAGCTGCTGTTTCCACTATTTCCCCATCTATCTGCCATGGAGTGATGGGATCAGATGCTCTGATCTTTGTTTTCTGAATGTTGAGCTTTAAGCCAACTTTTTCACTCTCCTCTTTCACTTTCATCAAGAAGCTCTTTAGTTCTTCTTCACTTTCTGCCATAAGGGTGGTGTCATCTGCATATCTGAGGTTATTGATATTTCTCCCAGCAATCTCCATTACAGTTTGTGCTTCCTCCAGCCCAGCATTTCTCATGATGTACTCTGCATATAAGTTAAACAAGCACGGTGACAATATACAGCCTTGACATACTCCTTTTCTTATTTGGAACCAGTCTGTTGTTCCATGTTGAGTTCTAACTGTTGCTTCCTGACCTGCATACAGGTTTCTCAAGAGGCAGGTCATACCATAAATAGGGTATTAAAAATGCAAAAAGGAAGAAATTAAAACTCTACTGACACTGTCACCTTCAAGAAGAAACCAATAGATAAAATAATTTTTAGTATTGATAATAAGGAAAATATGGGTTTAAGTACAATTATTTCTTGAAACTTAAAGGATCCACTTATAGACGAACAAAAACTATTTTAGAAAAAAAATCAATAAATCGATGACCAAAATAAAGAAATAGAAACAGCTATAAAAAGTAAATATGGTATATTGATGTGTAAAATAAACCACATCAGAAAGTTATGACCAACCTAGACAGCATATTAAAAAGCAGAGACGTTACTTTGTCAACAAAGGTCCATCTAGTCAAGGTTATGGTTTTTCCAGTGGTCATGTATGGATGTGAGAGTTGGACTATAAAGAGGGCTGAGCACAGAAGAATTGATGCTTTTGAATTATGGTGTTGGAGAAGACTCTTGAGAGTCCCTTGAACTGCAAGGATATCCAACCAGTCCATCTTAAAGGAGATCAGTCCTAGGTGTTCATTGGAAGGATTGATGTTGAAGCTGAAACTCCAATACTTTGGCCACCTGATGCAAAGAGCTGACTCATTTGAAAAGACCCTGGTGTTGGGAAAGATTGAAAGCAGGAGGAGAAGGAGACAACATAGGATAATATAGTTAGATGGCATCACCGACTTAGTGGACATGAGTTTGGGTAAACTCCAGAGTTGGTGATGGACAGGGAGGCCTGGTGTGCTGCAGTTCATGGGGTCACAAAGAGTTGGACATGACCAAGCAACTGAACTGAACTGAACAAATGGTGTGAAGATAGCTGATCACAATAAAAATTTTATTCCCTACCAAAAATTTAAAAGAAAATAAAATCTCTAGGTTAAATACTAAAGCATATGAATGAAGAACTAAAAATGGGAGGTATTGCAAGTAAATGCATAATTTTGTAGTGAATTACTCTTCCAAACAAAATGTAAAAATCTGAAAAGGTACTGGAAAAATCAATAGATGTGTAGAATATCTATAAATATTTCTATAAACAAAATAAAGTAGTAAAAGCAAGATAAACATATAAAAACAGTTACTGTATAACTGTTAATCATATGTATATGTACAATAGGTATATTATGATTATATGTATATGTATATATCATATGTATAACTGTTAATCATATGTATAGTAACTATCTAAAAATTATAATAAACTTTCCCCAATTAATGTTTTAAAGATTTATGATTTTAGTAGGGTTTTGGGGAACAGAGCCTCTTGTAGGTTTATTGTTACTCACAGGTATAACATTTCTAGAGAACTCTGTGACCATATGGGTTGATATTGATGGAAGAAATTATGAAATTTAGCACATTCAAAAATTTATTCCAGGAATTGATCTTAATGAAACTATCATAAATATAGACAAAAATTTGCAAGAGTATTCATTATTCTGTCATTTCAATAGTGTCATATTGGAAATTATGTTTATGTCCAGTAATAGGAAACTGGTTAAATTAATGTTGGTCCATTCATTAACAGATTCATCTACTGTAAAATTATTAAAATATATTTTCTAATAATAGCTACTGAATTGGAACTATAAATGATACTTTGATTGTTGTTTAGTTGCTAAGTCATGTCCAGCTCTATGAGACCCCGTGGACTGTAGCCTGCCAGGATTCTCTTTCCATGGGATTTTTCAGGCAAGAATACTGGAGTAGTTTGCCATTTCCTTCTCCAGAGAATCTTTGCTACTCAGGGATCGAACCTGTGTCTGCTGCCAAGGCAGGAGGATTCTTTACGGCTGAGTCACTAGGAAAATTATACTTTTAGGTGCTATCAAGAAGAAAGGAAAAAAATGGCAAAGTTATCAACCTTGTTCTTATTTTGTCAGTCATTCCATATTACTGACAGTTTTTACAAGTGCTGTATATTGGTTTTCACAGCTCTCCTGCTTTATGAATTCTAGCTTTGTTTAATGAAGAGGACCTGATATTGTTTACAGACATTTTAAATCATTCTCTTTAGCCATAAAGTTTAAGTCTAGATGTCCTAGATGTCCATCAGCAGATGAATGGATAAGAAAGCTGTGGTACATATACACAATGGAGTATTACTCAGCCATTAAAAAGAATACATTTGAATCAGTTCTAATGAGGTGGATGAAACTGGAGCCTATTATACAGAGTGAAGTAAGCCAGAAGGAAAAACACCAATACAGTATACTAATGCATATATATGGAATTTAGAAAGATGGTAACGATAACCCTGTATACGAGACAGCAAAAGAGACACTGATGTATAGAACAGTCTTATGGACTCTGTGGGAGAGGGAGAGGGTGGGAAGATTTGGGAGAATGGCATTGAAACATGTGAAACGTCATGTATGAAATGAGATGCCAGTCCAGGTTCAATGCGATGCTGGATGCTTGGGGCTGGTGCACTGGGACGACCCAGAGGATGGTGTGGGGAGGGAGGAGGGAGGAGGGTTCAGGATGGGGAACACATGTATACTAATTAAATAATTTTCTATTAAAGAAAAAAAAAGTTTAAGTCTATAATCATAGATGAATAGATAAGGATGAAAGTACATTAAAAAAGTTTAATTTAATTTAATAATTTTATTTTAAAGAATCACATAGGAGAAGAGTTGCTATCTGGTAAGATAAAAAAAAATATGATAAGGACATAATCCACTTTCCTGGAAGCTCACTAAAAGCTCACTAAGAGTTGAAAACACAGAATCTTATTTATAAGAGACAACCTGAGATGGATGATATAATGATATAATAAACAGATAACATAGGGGAATGAAGAAGAAGTTTATTTTGACAGTAGGAAGTGATATCCTACTTCACTGATTCTAAGTAAGTCACATTTCTCCTTAACTCCCACTGCAGTTTAAGTGCTCTGAAATTGGAATTAAACCAAATGGGACTTTACAGCCATCATCAGCCATGGGGAAGTGATGACATGATTGACACACTTTTAAATTCTGGAAAGATCAGGAAAATAGTTTCTTAGAGGCAATGAAGCTCTGAAGAATGTATAAATAGAAATGGTGAAAAAAACATTTTATTTTGAAAGTTTAGAAATTGCAGTTTTTTTCATAGATTATCGAAGCAAGAATGGATCATGTACATGCATGGTAAGTCCCTTCTGTTGTGTCTGACTCTTTACGACTCCATGGCTTGTAGCCTGCCCAGTCCCTCTGTCCATGGGATTCTCCAGGCAAGAATACTGTAGTGGGTTGCCATGCCCTCCTCCAGGGGATATTTTCCCCACCCGGGGATTGAACCTGTGTCTCATATGTCTCTTGCACTGGCAGGCAAATTCCTTACCACTATTGCCATTAATTCACTTTCTTCATTTTATAAGTGAAGATACAAAAACGTAGCATTGTTAAGTGGGTCAGCCAAAGTCATAGCTCAAAGTGACAGTTAAGAGGCAGATTAAGTTAGTGACAAACTCACAACCAGAGGCAAAGCCTTTGCTGTTTGGAGAATTGTGAAGTTTAGAGCCTGTGACATAGCAGAAGGAACATGATTAGTTGAAATAGCAGGTAATTTGGGGAAGATGGGTGGTGGAGTAACTAAAATTAATAGTGAATTTAACTATGGAAACTTAACTGGCACCGTGAAAAATTTACCATGTCTTTCTACCTATTTAACAAACTGACGTAAGAGGAAAATATTGTCTACGTAATGGTGACAGGATGTGGGGGAGGATTATGCAAGATGTTTTTTCCTGTGGATTTTAAGTCAAGGTTTGTCTCAGACCCTTTTTTTCTTGTCTGTGTTAAACATGATTGATATCTTTTTGTAGTTACTGCTTTGAAAGTGGATCTGATACAAAGTTTAAATTTTAAGGAAAAAAACCAAAATAAATTGGAAATGAGAAAAAAATGTCATATTCAGAATATTCTAAATTAGATTTTTCTAATAAATTATATATGGTATCCTTCAGGGTAAATTTTGAATGTCTCCTAGCTTAATATTCCTCCAGAAATTTGTAAGTATTTTAGTATCTTCAAAAGTTTAAATGTGATAATGGCACTTTTTAAAAGATTTTAAACTTGTATAATTCAAATTCTAAGTCATTTCTGAGCATATAAGTGGAAAATATGGCCTACTTAGAAATAGTGCAGGGTAAGTGAAGAAAATGCTGGTCTAAAAGTTGGCATTGGGATCTATTTTGAGTTCTTTTAACTAGTTCTCTAAACTTGGAAAAGTTTAAAAATTCTGTTTTTCAGTTTCCTCCATTATAAGATACATAATCAGACTAGAATTATGATCTCCACAGTGCTGATTACTTACATGGTTTAAAAATTGAATCACATTACATGAATTAATTCTGTGAGTAAAATTAACTAGAAAATCCCTTGAGGTTTCTTTGAAATTGGCCAATATTTGACTAGTAGATATGTTGGCTGTTTATACAATTTAACCTAGTAACAGTAAAATCCCAGGGACAGTGGAGCCTGGTGGGCTGCTCTCTATGGGGTCGCACAGAGTCCGACACGACTGAAGCAACTTAGCAGCAGCAGCAGCAGTAAAATGTGAATTTGCTCACCAAAATTTTCATCAGACAATATGTAGAGAGAAATTTAATTCGCAAATGTCAGCATCCAAAGAATGAAAAGAAACAGGTATCTCTGATACTGAGACCTATTATATAAAAGTTTGTGGGAAGTGAGGATTTTCCCATAGCCTTTATACAAAAACAAACAAACAAACAAAACAACAGTTATAATAGCTGGTATATCCTTGATAATATCCCTATAATAAATACAAGAAAGTCTTTAATACCATGGTTTCTGGTGGAAGTCTTCAAACTGATGGGTAATGCCAAAGAGCAATTTTTAGCAAATATAATTTTTTTGAGGATACAGAATATAATGTATTTCTAAGAAAATAGTTTTGATTTGATCTAAAACTAAAATTCAGAACAAGGGAAATTTATATTTATTTCTATAGAAAACTCCCATAAGTAGTATTATCTTCATAGCTGCACTTTTGATAAAGGTGGGGTTTTTTGATAAAAAAGATGATTTCATCTGTCATGATCTTGACGTCCTTGTATTATTTGTTGCTAATTAAAACAGTCACATATGATTTGACATTAATTTTAGTAAAGATTGTAGTTACATAGTTGAGGAAAATTGTGGAACTTAAACATGATGGGTTGTTGTTATTGTTCAGTCGCTCAATTGTTTCTGACTCTTTGTGACCCCATGGACTGCAGAATGCCAGGCTTCCCTGTCCTTCTCCATCTCCAAGAACTTTCTCAAACTCATGTCCATTAAGTCCATAATGCCATCCAAGCATCTCATCTCCTGTCACCCCCTTCTCCTCCTGCCTTCAATCTTTCCCAGCATCAGGGCCTTTTCCAAAGTGTTGGCTCTTTTATCAGGTGGCCAAAGTACTGGAGCTTCAGCTTTAGCATCAGTTTGTCCAATGAACATTCAGGGTTGATTTCCTTTAGGATTGACTGGTTTGATCCCCTTGAAGTCCAAGAGACTCTCAAGAGTCTTCTCCAACATGCCACAGTTCAAAAGCATCAGTTCTTTGGCACTCAGCCTTCTTTATGGTCCAACTCTCACATCCATACATAACTACTGGAAAAACCATAATTTTGACTACATAGACCTTTGTTGGCAAAGTGATTTCTCTGCTTTTTAATACTCTGTCTAGGCTTGTCATAGCTTACTTGGGATGAGTACCTGAGTGAAAGAACAAAGAATGACTCAAGTGCGTTTCTAGAGTCTTTTTCATGAAGCTTATTTGGGTCCATCACAACACATGGATAAATGGATAATTCTATGCCAGGAATTTTTGCCAAAGATTACAGATGTAGCCCTTTTATCTTGAATTGATTATATCCACATAGATTCCATTAATGGTCACCATGAACACAGAAATGTTTCAAATGCTACTTCGTTGTCTAATTTTAATATAAAAGAGTGAATTCTATGAGAAAGTACATTATAACATGTATATCTAGATTAATGATTTTTTTTTAACTGACAGAGTCATTATATCAGAAAGAGCTGATTGGATGTTGAGAAATTTTGTTAAAAATTGATAGGATTTTACAGCATTTGACCTTAAGCCAGATTCAATCATCAAAGTCACTCCTACTGCCCTAATTCACAAATCATATAGCTTTAAGAACATTTGAATTTCTATTCTCAGTAGCTGGGAGTACATATGCAGTCTGTAGTTTCAAATCAGTAAGGAGTGAAATAAAAAATAGTGGGTTACAAAATCCATCTCTATTTGATAGTACTGTAAGTGAAGTGTTCTCTTTGTCTAGAATAGTTCTACTGACCCTGACCTTGTTAAGGTATTAATATGCAGGTTCACCTTTTGATTGGGGCTACTCTGATGGCTCAGATGGTAAAGAATCTGCCTGCAATGCTGGAGTCCTGAGTTCCATCTCTGGGTTGGAAAGATCCCTTGGAGAAGGAAATGGCAGCCCTTGCCTGGAGAATTCCATGGACAGAGGAGCCTGGTGGACTATAGTCCATGGAGTGGCAAAGAGTTGGACAGAAAGTAGTGACTAACACTTTCACTTTCATCTGAAATTAATTTCGATTTGGAAAGATTTCACTCCAGGGAGCCAAGGGCAATGAAAATATCAATAAAGCTAAAACAGATATTTTATCTTATGTCTAATAGATTTTTTTTGACAAGTTGGCTAAGCAGGACTAGGGTGAGGAAAGTGAGTCACCAAAGGGCACCAAATTTCAGGAGGCATTGGCTTTCAGCTGTGGACAAGTGAAGAAAAAGGAGTATGAAATGCAGAGGTAGAGATGAAGGGCTCTTTGCCTCAGATACAAGCACTCAGTACTTCAGTGGAGGAGAAGAACATTCTGTCAGTGAGCTTAGGGAGCTCAATGCAGGGATGTATTTTAGTGCTCTTTGCAGAGGTGGTAGAGGTGATTTCCACACTATTCTTTATGGTATAATTAACTGAAATGAGTACCTAGTAATGTACAGGGAGGTCTCTCTTTTTAGCCAAAGTTGAAGTAACTCTTCCTTGATGATTCTGCATTCTTCAAAGCTGACTGTACAGAGATAACCCTCTCATAACATATGTGAACAAATAGTTATCTCAAAAAATTTAGCTCATTATACAAAGAAGGAGCTTGGATGTTTTAATCTTACATGTTTTAAACAAACTGACGTGGAAGGGAAGTCATATTTTGTCCTTCCAAGGAAAAGGGATCCGGGCATCTAAGCCTAGAGTGGCCCCATGTATCACTAAGAAGAGCTATTCTTTGACTTATATGTACATGTCTTATTCTTTCCATTTTAGATTCTGTATTTTGTGAGCTCATGTCAGAGTGTGATAGTCACACTTTCCCTAAGGTATTACTTCATAATTCAGGTTATTGGGTATGCAATTAATCATAGCCCTCCTCCCCATTAGCTTCTAGACCAATAGAAAACTAGACCAAAAACACATGGGAAATACAGGATGAAGTTGGTTTAGAGAATAGTATGCCAGCCCAAAGTCAAAAGGGAACCTTTCTGATGCTTCTCCCACCCCAAATCTAGGGACCCAGATCTGCAAAGATGACGCTTAGCCAGGCAGCCAGTGGGCAGGACAACACTCACACAGCATAGAGTAATAGACTGGCCCAGTAAGGACCTGGACTCACCAGAAACAGGTATGGGAAGGAAAATCCGTTTTTCTTGCTGGCTGTCAACTGAGAGCAGGAGAGAGGGATAGAAGGAGAGAGTGAGAAATCTGGTTCACACAAGATCATTGTCTTTATTTCAAGATTATCTGTCAGTGTTAATCTCATAGAGAAGAGTATTGAGAAGTGGAGAAGAGACTAAAAGCCTGTCCCCTAGTCCTTCCCTGAGAGGGGAGAAATAGCACTAAAAATGTTCCTATATTTTTTTCAAAGCAGTAACTTGTGGAATGGGAAAGAAGAATTTTCCCAGTGCTGTGTCTAAGTACTGAGAAAGCATTTTAAATGTATTATCCCTTTTTATACCTGCAAGAAACCTGTGACAGGGGGCATTTATTTTCACATTTTACAAACTCAGGACGAGGTTTGATGAGTTTGAGTGACTTGGTCCATGTCACATGATGAGTGTAGAGAGAGCTGGGACTCAAATTGTGCTTGGAAATACTGCGTGGCATTCTGCTACATAGTCTTCTATGGCTCAGTCAGAATATCATCTTTCTGAGATGCTTCCTTTGTCCCTTCTATCTGATAAGTATTCTACTCTCAACATCTTCATATCTCCTTAGTACTTCTGTGGGTCTCTAACCACTCTAAGAATTGTGATCATTTATTTGGGTGCAAATGTTATCTCCTTTACTTGAGTTTAAAGCTCAGTGGGGAGGGGTTTCCATCAATCGTTCTGGACTGTCACACATAGGATCTCACAAGTGCTTGTATGGTGATGTCAGTTTTGCTTTTGGAAATTGAATAATTCATTTTGTTTTGGCAGTTTAGAAATGGTGAGAATTTGGCATTATAGATTAATTTCTGTATTCTTTCCCTTAAAATAACATTGATATTTTGATGTGTTGGACTTTAACTTCAGTTGTATACAGAATTGATCTCTCCATATCAAAATCTTCAATTTGAATTATTTTCTTTAGCAAAAAAGCCATTTGGCAAGAAATGTTCTTTTGAACCCCATAGTTCTTGAATTAGTGCCATCGTGTTAAAACCCCTAATGCTCTTTTGTACCATTTGAATTGGTACGTAAAAAGAAAGCTATTGTTAACCTGAAACTCGTTTTCTCAAGTAGAATTCTGCCTGGGGTCTGACAGGCTTTATTTTAAACCCTACTTCTTATATGAGGAGTTTGCACGCAAGCCCTGAGATTTTGAAAGCTAACAATCATGGTATGTGCATGAAATTTTGAGTCTTTTCTACATCTGTTATCTGTTTGAAAATTCTGACCTGAAGGCACAAAGCATTTGAATTACAGACCATATGGAACATCTGGAAATTTCTCATTTCCATTTGGTGGGCCATAACTAAAACCCCATCTCTTTCCTAGTTCATTACTTCACTCACTAATGATTAGTGCTACATCAGGTCTGTTTCAATTCTCCTTTCTGGCTCAGTAGTTCTTTATGCCTTTTATTTCCTGCTGTCTTGAACTCCGCCTCACTCGCTCTCCTCCATCTCATTTACTATAATGATAAGCCACCCTCCACAAATTATTTTAGTTCAATTAAGTATCCAAGAAGCCCAGATACTAATAACACTTTATTCCTCAAGTTAAATTACCACTTGTCTTGAGCATACCTTATTTCAGAGTGTACTTATGATAGTTTCATTCATTAGACTCATGATCATGTAAGGAACTATGAAAAACTTTGTCAATATATGTGTATATATTTACTTTCCAATCTGATACAGATCCAACTGCTGTTTTACTCTTTATGCTAAATTTTTCTCTCATTTATTTAAGGATGACAATATTACAGTAAGGATGTTACCTTTAAATAATTTTTATACTTTATATTTTTATAGCATTATATATTTTTCATTTATTTAAAGATGACACTATGACAGTAAGGATGTTACCTTTATAGCATTTCATTTTAACTCACTAGTTTTAGGAAGAGGTTCAGAGAGAGAAATATTATTCAAAACCCTTCTCTTTTTATTATTTTGCTCATTATTTTTGTGCTTACTCTCCACTCTTCAGCAAAACTTATCTACTTCCCACCCAGGTTTCATCACATTCACTGATCTTCCTTCCCTTAAATATGTGATACAGTTTTAGAGGATGAGTGATGGCTTTGAAGGTAAGAGCCTCCTTTGGAGGGAACAGGGCAACAAGGTTGAAGAAAACACTTAAAATATATGCACAGAACTATATATAATATATAACTTTGAAAATGAAATTGTACTTTACTTCAGATCAGATCAGATCAGTCGCTCAGTCATGTCCGACTCTTTGTGACCCCATGAATCGCAGCAATCCAGGCCTCCCTGTCCATCACCAACTCCCAGAGTTCATTCAGACTCACGTCCATCGAGTCAGTGATGCCATCCAGCCATCTCATCTTCTGTCGTCCCCTTCTCCTCCTGCCCCCAATCCATCCCAGCATCAGAGTCTTTTCCAGTGACTCAACTCTTCTCATGAGGTGGCCAAAGTACTGGACTTTCAGCTTTAGCATCATTCCTTCCAAAGAAATCCCAGGGCTGATCTCCTTCAGAATGGACTGGTTGCATCTCCTTGCAGTCCAAGGGACTCTCCAGAGTCTTCTCCAACACCACAGTTCAAAAGCATCAATTCTTCGGTGCTCAGCCTTCTTCACAGTCCAACTCTCACATCCATACATGACCACAGGAAAAACCATAGCCTTGACTAGACGAACCTTTGTTGGCAAAGTAATGTCTCTGCTTTTGAATATGCTATCTAGGTTGGTCATAACTTTCCTTCCAAGGAAAGTTTACTTCCAAGGAGTAAGCGTCTTTTAATTTCATGGCTGCAGTCATCATCTGCAGTGATTTTGGAGCCCAGAAAAATAAAGTCAGCTGCTGTTTCCACTGTTTCCTCCTCTATTTCCCATGAAGTGATGGGACCAGATGCCGTGATCTTCGTTTTCTGAATGTTGAGCTTTAAGCCAACTTTTTCACTCTCCACTTTTACTTTCATCAAGAGGCTTTTGAGTTCCTCTTCACTTTCTGCCATAAGGGTGGTGTCATCTGCATATCTGAGGTTATTGATATCTCTAAGGTACTTTACTTAGAGATAATCTGTAATCTTTTGTTTTGAGTAGCACATATAGAAACACGTTTTATATACTCTATAATGCTGTGTGACTTTAAAAGAAAGGAAAAAACATGTCCTTGATGTTGTAGGAGCTTTAGGGCATGCCAACTGAGTATATTCTTCTCTCCTCTAAGCACTGAGCCAAGTGAGAACTGGACACAGAAACTAGAATAAAAATATAGGTTTCATAACTGCTAAACATTAAAATCAGAGAAGGCAATGGTACCCCACTCCAGTACTCTTGCCTGGAAAATCCCATGGATGGAGGAGCCTGGTAGGCTCCAGTCCATGGGGTCGCACAGAGTCAGACAGGACTGAAGCAACTTAGCAGCAGCAGCAAACATTAAAATACAGCTCTCCTCCACCACACCCTCCCCGTCCCCACCATTAGCCTTGGGACTCACATTTGCTGAGAGGTGTGCTTTCCTCACACACATTGGGAAGGAGTAGAGAGCACAACATGATGGCTTATGATGAACGATGTCCCATTCGTGATTTCCGAAGAAGAAGACTTAGCTTCAGGACCAGGGACCAGGGACCAGGCTTGAACACTCAAGGGTGTTTGTGAAGCAGAGCTTTATTAAAGTAGGAAAAGGGACAGATAAAGCTTCCGACATAGACATCGGAAGGAGGATGGACAGTGACCCCCTCGCTAGTGTTAGCAAGGGAGTTATATACTTTTAAATTGGTTATTACATTAAATCAAAAGAATGTCTCAAGGTTGTAAAGCTCTTACTAGACCCACTCCCACAATTTACATTTTAAGATGACAGGACTAGAACTAAAAATAGAAAGGTCTTACTAAATCCACTCCCATAATATACATTTTAAGATAACATTATTAGTCAAAAGGTTTTCAGGAAGGAGAAACTGTCCTCAAGCAGGATACATTGTTGTTATGTAATCCTTCAGTCAGTTCAGTCCCTCAGTCGTGTCCGACTCTTTGTGACCCCATGAATCACAGCACGCCAGGCCTCCCTGTCCATCACCAACTCCTGGAGTTCACTCAAACTCATGTCCATCGTACAAGCAAAATGGTTGTCTGAGGAGGCCTTACAAATAGCTGAGAAAAAAAAAAAAAAAAAAAGGCAAAGGAGCAAAGGAAATGTATACCCATTTGAATGCAGAGTTCCAAAGAATAGCAAGAAGAGATGAGAAAGACTTCCTCAGTGATCAATGAAAAGAAATAGAGGAAAACAATAGAATGGGAAAGACTAGAGATCTCTTTAAGAAAATTAGAGATACCAAGGGAACATTTCCTGCAAAGATGGACACAATAAAGGAAAAAAATGGTAGGACCTAACAGGGGCAGAAGATATTAAGAAAAAGTGCAAAAATATACAGAAGAACTATACAAAAAGATCTTCATAACTACCACACAATTGCACTCATCTCACACACTAGTAAAGTAATGCTCAAAATTCTCCAAGCCAGGCTTCGCAGTACGTGAACTTCCAGATGTTCAAGTTGGTTTTAGAAAAGGCAGAGGAACCAGAGATCAAATTGCCAACATCCACTGGATCATGGAAAAAGCAAGAGAGTTCCAGAAAAACATCTACTTTTCCTTTATTGACTACACCAAAGCCTTTGACTGTGTGGATCATGATAAACTGTGGAAAATTCTGAAAGAGATGGGAATACCAGACCACCTGCCTCCTGAGAAATCTGTATGCAGGTCAAGAAGCAACAGTTAGAACTTGACATGGAACAACAGACTGGCTCCAAATTAGGAAATGAGTACATCAAGACTGTATATTGTCACCCTGCTTGTTTAACTTATATGCAAAGTACATCATGTGAACTGCCGGGTTGGATGAAGCACAAGCTAGAATCAAGAATGCCAGGGGAAATATCAAAAACCTCAGATATACAGGTGACACCACCCTTATGGTAGAAATCGAAGAACTAAAGAGCCTCTTGATGAAAGTGAAAGAGAAGAGTGAAAAGTTGGCTTAAAACTCAATATTCAGAAAACTAAGATCATGGGATCTGGGTCCCATCACTTCATGGCAAATAGGTAGGGAAACATTGGAAACAGTGAGAGACTTAATTTTGGGGGGATCCATAATCACTGCAGATGGTGACTGCAGCCATAAAATTAAAAGACGCTTGCTCCTTGGAAGAAAATCTATGACCAATCTAGACAGCATATTGAAAAGCAGAGACATTACTTTGATAACCAAAGTCCATCTAGTCAAAGCTATGGTTTTTCCAGTATTCATGTATGGATGTGAGATTTGGACTATCAAGAAAGCTGAGCACCAAAGAATTGATGCTTTTGAACTTTGGTGTTGGAGAAGCCTCTTGAGAGTCCCTTGGACTGCAAGGAGATCCAACCAGTCCATCCTAAAGGAAATCAGTCCTGAATATTCATTGGAAGGACTAATGCTGAAGCTGACACTCGAACACTTTGGCCACAGGATGCAAAGAACTGACTCATTTGAAAAGACCCTGCTGCTGGGAAAGATTGAAGGCAGGAGGAGAAGGGGACACAAAGGATGAAATGGTTGGATGGTATTACTGACTCAATAGACATGAGTTTGAGCGTGGTCTGGCAGTTGCTGATGGACAGGGAAGCTGGGTTGCTGCATTCTATGGAGTCGGAAAGAGTTGGACATGACTGAGCCACTGAACTGAGCTGGCAGAGTTTAAGCTGAGGTGGTATTGTGTAATCATCAGTACCAGGCTTAAAGAAAAAAAAAAATGTTTTATGTGACTAAGACTAAGTAATGTAGAGTTAAAAAAAAAAGGTGCTTGTCCTTTCCTCCTCCTTGAGAAGTACAGACCCCTCTCTCCTCCTGAAGAACCCCAGACCCTTCTCTCCTCCTCAGAGACCCCAGTCTTCTTATCAATACCCAGAAATTGACTCTCAAAAGGAGACCAAATGAACTTAGTAAGTACCTATTCAGTAGGAAAGATGGCACTGACTGACAGGTGGCAGCCTGTCTCCATTTACCAGCCAGGGCAACCCACCTGCTTCCTCTGGCAGTGGGCACAGAAGAAAGGGCAAAAGCTTCTTCAGTATTTTTAGAAGGTTAATGGCTGTAAAATACTACTTGGTAAGAAAATGGGATGGGGGAAGTACATAGTTCTCCTTACTAATGACATCTCTACTAAGAAGAAATCCATATTGCTTTCATCTTTACTATTTTGTATACAAGTTAAGTTTTTAAGCTTGAAATTTAATTATATGCCCTAGATACTCTTATATTTTAAGTGTTATGACATAGAATTGTTACTAGTTTGCTAAGTAACCATAGATTTCAAGGTAATAATAATCAGAAAATAGTTTTTAACCTAAGAGTAGTCATCAATCTTGGGGCAGAGATATGACATGATAAGATTAGAGAGTGAGAATTCTTGGGGCAGAGGCATGAATGGAAAAGAAAAAAGTAGACAATGGAAAAAAGACCATGAAAAAGAAAGAAGAAAAGCAAGACAAAAAGTAGTATAGTTTTTTTTTTAATTGGCTTTATTTTTTTAAAACAGTTTTAGGTTCATAGCAAAATTGAGCAGAAAATACAGAAATGTCCCACATGCTCCCTGCCCCTTATATACGGACAGTCTTCTCTACTGTCCACAACTCACACCAAAGTGGTTCATATAATACAGTCAATGAAATTACATTGTCACATCATAATCACCCAAAATTTGTAATTTACATTAGGAGTCACTTTTGGGCTTATCCAATTCTATGGGTTTCGGAAAATATATAATGACACGTCCACCATTAGACTGTAGGGGAGCAAAATTTGCCACCTGCAAATGTGTCTGTTTGGCTTGATGATTAATACAAGTTGATTATTTTAAGAAACAGAAGACTCAAGAAGTTTTTCTTGTTACCTCCTCCTTCACTGCCTAAAAGAATTGAGATAAAGGACCTGATTCAGAATAGAGCTATCACTAGAGAATATCTGGTAACATAGGTGAATAGGGGAAATTTCAGCAAGGTCTAAAGCTCAGAGTCTACTTTGGGTCCCTCTGTCTCTGCAAGGCCTACCAAACATTTGTTAACCAAACATGTGCTTTTCCATCTCCCAAGACTACTACCCCCATACCCTCTTTTGTCTTTAGTTGAAGATGGTGTTTAAGGTGAGAATTTTGGACATTTTGGCAAGTCCCTCAGTTTTCTTAGGGTCTCTCCCATATATTGTTATTGTTATTTAGTCATTAAGTCTTGTCTGACTCTTTTGTGACCCCAGAGACTGTAGCTAGTCATGCTCCACTGTCCATGGGATTCCCCAGACAAGAATACTGGAGTGGGTTGTTATTTCCTTCTCCAGGGGATCTTCCTGACCTGAGGATTGAACCTGCATCTCCTGCATTGGTAGGCAGATTCTTTACCACTTAGCCACCAGGTATTAAATTTTTTTTTGAGATTTTTCTCTTGTTAATCTCTCTGAACACCAAAGAATCGATGTTTCCAAACTGTGGTGCTAGAGAAGACTCTTGAGAGTCCCTTGGACATCAAGGAGATCAAACCAGTCAATCTTAAAGGAAATCAGCCCTGAATATTCATTGGAAGGACTGATGCTGAAGCTCCAAAACTTTGGCCATGTGAAGAGTTGGCTTTGATGTGAAGAGCCAACTCATTGGAAAAGACCCTGATGCTGAGAAAGATTGAGGGCAGGAGGAGAAGGGGATGACAAAGGATGAGATGGTTGGATGGCATCACTGACTCAATGGAACTGAGTTTGAGCAAACTCTTAGAGATGGTGAAGGACAGGGAAGCCTGGTGTGCTGCAGTCCATGGGGTTGCAAAGTCAGACAGGACTTAGCAGCTAGACAGCAACAACAATCTGCCTCATGTCAATTTAATTCTTAGACCAACCAAAGAACTTAGAATGGTAGAAGAAAATTTCTTCCTCTCCAATAATATTATACTCAAGGAAGAGTAGAAGGAGGTTAGTAAAAATACAAGTAACATGTACTTCCCGCCCTGAAAGTGTCTTAGTCTAGTAGAGGAAGACAGACATAACCCAAAGATACACATGAGTGATTATGGGAATTACATGAGATGTATTGTTTTTGTTGTTCAGTCGCTTAGTCATATCTGACTCTGAGCTACACTAATATAGGCTGTTTTGGAAATACCTGATTTCAAGTTTCCAAACCAGAATACTGGGAATCCAGTGTGATATGATCACTCTTACTTAGTAGTTAAGTACACATCTTCGATTCAGACAGGCTTAAGTTCTGCAGTAATTTATTCGTTGTTTTACCTTGGGCAAGTAATCAAGGATACCTTGTTTTATTGCACTTTACTTAAGTGTGCTTTGCAGATACAGTATTTTTTTCAAATTGAAGGACTGTGCAACCCTGCATTGAATTCCACCAGCTCAATTTTTCCAACAGCATTTGGAAATGCTCTTCATGTGACATTTTGATAATTCTCAAAATATTACTGACTTCATTATTATTATATTTGCTATGATGATCTGGGATCTGGGATCTTTGATATTAATATTTTAAAACAATTATGACTTGCCAAAAGTTCAGATAATAGTTAGCATTTTTTAGCAATGAAGGGTTTTCAAATTAGGGCTCCCCAGGTGGCTCAGTGGTAAAAAATCCACCTGCCAATGCAGGAGATGCAGGAGAGGTGGGTTCCACCCCTGGGTGGGGAAGATCCTCTGGAAGAGGGCATGGCAACCCACTCCAGTATTGTTGCCTGGAAAATCCATGTAAAAAGAGCCTGGTGAGTCATAGTCCCTGGGGTTGCAAAGAGTTGGACACGACTGAGCACAAGCACAACGATAAAGATTTTTTAAGACATAATGCCATCGCACGATTGTGCACTTAATAGACTACAGTATAACGTAAGTTCACGTCCATTGAGTCGACATCACTGATTCAGTGGACATGAGTTTGAGCAAGTTCTGGGAGATGGTGAAGGATAGGAAAGCCTATTGTGCTGCAGTCCATGGGGTCACAAAGAGCTGGACGTGACTGAGTGACTGAACAACAAATAGTGTAAACATAACTTTTATATGTACTAGGGCACCAAAAAAAATGTGACTCACTTTATTGTGATATTTGTTTTAATGCAGTGATCTGGACCCAAACCCACAATATCCCCAAGATATGCCTGTGCTTCATTGTTCTAATTTTCACCTTTGTCATTTGGAAAATGAGAATAATAGTAATATATGCCTTTAAAGATTAATGTGACCAATAAAAATACACATTTGGTATTTAGCGTAATACTAACAAATACACAGTGTATACATGTTGAAAATAACTTATAATTGTACTATGTTAATAAATGTCAATCCTAAAGGAAGTCAGTCCTGAATATTCATTGGAAGGACTGATGCTGAAGCTGAAGCTCCAGTACTTTGGCCACCCAATTCGAATAACTGACTCATTTGAAAAGACCCTGATTAGAAAGACTGAACTGAACTGATTAGAAAGATTGAAGGTGGAAGGAGAAGGGGACGACAGAGGATGAGATGGATGGATGGCATCACTGACTCGATGGACATGAGTTTGAGTAAGCTCTGGGAGTTGGTACTGGACAGGGAAGCCTGGCCTGCTGCAGTCCATGAGGTTGCAAAGAGTCGGACACGACTGAGCAACTGGACTGAACTGAACTGAACTGAACATAATGAGAATGATGTTAATGATGAGAATAACATCATGAGAGTCATTCATTTCATCAGTGAATGGTAAAACCTAGACAATGCATCTTGCTCTAGAACTGTGACCAAATTCATCTCCTGGACCTGTGCTAGGGTCTCGGGGACTAATTTGGGAGGTTCTTTTTCCGCTCAGATTAGCATCACCAATAAAAAACTGTTGCTGAGACTGGAACAGCACAAGTTAATTCACTGGCCAAAGCATGGAGAAGCCTGCTCTGGCTTCTGAACCTAGTTCAAAAATCAATTTCTCAACCTGATTAAGGCTGAGACATCATATATACAGGAAGGTTGAGGTAATTGGGAAGAAATTGGGTGAAGAGAGGAAAGAATATTTATAACTTATCTGAGAACAGGGGTATGGTTTGTGGATCAAGTACCGAGGCAACAATCCCTTTCAGTCCTTATTTGTGCTCCTCTGATTGTTGCCATGGTAACTGTCAATTGTTGTGATGCTGGTAGGTGTGTCACTTAGCATGCTAATGTGTTACAGTGCGTGGATAATGAGGCTCAAGGTCTACTGAAGGTCTGGTCTTTGCCCTCTTGTGCCTAGCCTTCTAATCAGTTCTTGCTTGTTTTTTTTTTTTTTTTTGCAGCTTCCTCCTTCAGAAAAGAACAGTTAATTTCCATTCCAGGGAAGAGCAGCTATATGATTCTGGGTGCAACACCTGTTAACAGAAATAGGAGGGCAGGTCAAATATTGAGGGATTTTTTTTTCTTCTCTTTTCTCTTCTATTCTTTGGTTTACCTAATCATAAGGAATCAAAATAGTAATATTTATTGCCTTTGCTAGAATATACTAGAACTGGACATGAATATCTTTCTTCCTACTTTCAGATTAAGCTTTCATGTGTAGACCTGAACTTGATCACCTAGTCAGGAACAGAGCATGCTAATTTGCCGACTCTGCCATGGACATTTAAAAACTTACCAACAATTTGAAAGGGAGATGTTCCTCCAAAAATTTTTATTCGCTTACTAAAATATTTAAGTAATATAGTTTGAAATGTATTTATTTACTTAGCTATAAAATAGTGAAAAAATAAATAGCTATAAAATAGTATAGTATGAAAGTGAGGTGATCAATAATTATCTGCTAAATTTAACAGTAATTCCTTGGCTTTTATTATTGATTCAATTAACTGCTTGCTCTGAACCATGAGACAAGTTCCACAGCATATGGCGACAATTTTAATTTACCCTAGCCATTTGTTGCAATTTAATATACATCTATTGATTTTGGCACTTAACTGTTGTAAACACTAATAGTTTTCATCATTTAGGAGTTATAGCACCCTAGTCTGATAGTTAAATCTCAGGGAGGAATGCTTCATTTGGGTGAGAAGCTTTTTATGTCAACATAAAAAGCATCATGACTTACTTTTACTTAAGGCTATTGTAGTTACGATAGATTAGGGAAACAGCATGAGATTATAAAGCACATTGTGTATTCATGTATTCCTCATTTATACTCGTTCAGGAGTAGGAAGTATTATCTGTCATTACAAGTTATTTTAAGACTTTGAGTATGTTATTAGTTTCAAATTTTCCATAATTACATCTTAGATATACAACAGGGAGAATATAATGATACTATTAAATGCACACTCTCTTTTCTAATATCTGTCACTTAATGAAAAGCAAGAGCTTAAATCATTGCACTTAGCCTGAAGTATAATGAAATGAAGTGTTCTTGCTCAAATAGGAAGAATAATAAAAATCTAGTTAGGCAATTAACATCTTTATTTTTTGCTCTATTCCATACTTTATGACACCCATGTCTTTATCTTTGAATAAACTGGTAGGAGAAGCTGGGTCTAGGAAGCTGGTAAACTGCTAGATCTCTTCACATATCAAACTGTAGAAGACTTGGATGAAGTTTTATTGCCTGTATTCTATAGTTTGATCTTCTTGTCTACTCTTCCTTAGAGGATTGTCAACAACCCTTTGGAGTGTGTAGTGTTCTGTCCATGTAGAAATGCCAGGTGGATCCAGTTCCTGATGACATCTTCTTATAGTATTTTGTGTGGCAGGCTCCTTGCACAGGACTGGAAGGAGGAATGATTGCTCTGAAGAACATATTCTGAAAAAGTGCAACACAATAGAGAAGACCTGCCTCAGAGACAAGGGAATGAACTCTTTTTAGCCTACATTTGTCTCCATTTGTTAAATGAACAAAATGATTGTCTAACTCAATTTTTATAGATGGCAAATATTTTACTAAAGAAAAAACATGAGAATTAAGATAATTAAATCTAAATAAGTTACATAAAATTAAAAAGCAACCACTTTTGCTTCAATTATCTAGATATCAAGATTTTTTTTGTTTGCTTTGCTTAAATTCCTCATGTATCTTCTTCATGTTTTTATTTTATAATGTAGTTTCCTTGTCTTTGTTAGTATATATTCAAAATAACTGGTTTTAGTCATTTGTTAAGAAACCTTGAAAATGAATGCATAACTTGAGTAATAAAACTTGAAATTTTAAAAATCAATTTTAAAACTAATAATTGTATCTACATATGACTAATTGTGTTATATAAGCTTAATAAAGATTAGGTGAGTAAATAAATATAAATACAAGACATTATAAGATTGATTATTATTCATTTTATGGGCTTCCCTGATAGCTCAGTAGGTAAAGAATCTGCCTGTAATGAAGGAGACCCCGGTTGGATTCCTGGGATGGGAAGATCGGCGGAGAAAGGATAGGATACCCACTCCAGTATTCTTGGGCTTCCCTTGTGACTCAAGTAGTAAAGAATTTGCCTGCAATGCAGAAGACCTGGGTTTGATCTCTGGGTTGGGAAGATGCCCTGGAGAAGGGAAAGGCTACCCACTCCAGTATTCTGGCCTGGAGAATTCCATGGACTTATAGTCCATGGGGTCGCAAAGAGTCAGACATAACTGATGGACTTTCACTTTATTCCTTTCATATTTCTTTTCAGTGAGAGTGGACATTTGTGCTATTTTTGCTTCATTATAATGAACGACTTCTCTCCTTCTTCAATTTTCACCGTTTGACTACTTTCAGTTCAGTTCAGTTCAGTTGCTCAGTCGTGTCTGACTCTTTGCGACCCCATGAATCACAGTACACCAGGCTTCCCTGTCCATCACCAACTCCCAGAGATCACTCAGACTCATGTCCATTGAGTCGGTGATGCCATCCAGCCATCTTATCCTCTGTCGTCCCCTTCTCCTTCTGCCCCCAATCCCACCCAGCATCAGAGTCTTTTCCAATGAATCAACTCTTCTCATAAGGTGGCCAAAGTATTGGAGTTTCAGCTTTAGCATAAGTCCTTCCAAAGAACACCCAAGACTGATCTCCATTAGGATGCTCTGGTTGGATCTCCTTGCAGTCCAAGGGACTCTCAAGAGTCTTCTCCAACACCACACTTCGAAAGTGTCAATTCTTCAGCACTCAGCTTTCTTCACAGTCCAACTCTCACATCCATACATGACCACTGGAAAAACCATAGCCTTGACTAGACGAACCTTTGTTGGCAAAGTAATGTCTCTGCTTTTCAATATGCTATCTAGGTTGGTCATAACTTTCCATCCAAGGAGTAAGCGTCTTTTAATTTCATGGCTGCAATCACCATCTGCAGTGATTTTGGAGCCCCCAAAAATAAAGTCAGATGCTGTTTCCACCGTTTCCCCATCTATTTCCCATGAAGTGATGGGACCAGATGCCATGATCTTTGTTTTCTGAATGTTGAGCTTTAAGCAACTTTTTCACTCTCCACTTTCACTTTCATCAAGAGGCTTTTGAGTTCCTCTTCACTTTCTGCCATAAGGGTGGTGTCATCTGCATATCTTAGGTTACTGATATTTCTCCCGGCAATCTTGATTCTAGCTTGTGCTTCTTCCAGCCCAGTGTTTCTCATGATGTACTCTGCATAGAAGTTAAATAAGCAGGGTGACAATATACAGCCTTGACGTACTCCTTTTCCTATTTGGAACCAGCCTGTTGTTCCATGTCCAGTTCTAACTGTTGCTTCCTGACCTGCATATAAGTTTCTCAAGAGGCAGGTCAGGTGGTCTGGTATTCCCATCTCTTGAAGAATTTTCCACAGTTTCTTGTGATCCACACAGTCAAAGGCTTTGGCATAGTCAATAAAGCAGAAATAGATGTTTTTCTGGAACTCTCTTGCTTTTTTGATGATCCAGCGGATGTTGGCAATTTGATCTCTGGTTCCTCTGCCTTTTCTAAAACCAGCGTGAACATCAGGAAGTTCATGGTTCATGTATTGCTGAAGCCTGGCTTGCAGAATTTTGAGCAGTACTTTACTAGCATGTGAGATGAGTGCAATTGTGTGGTAGTTTGAGCATTCTTTGGCATTGCCTTTCTTTGGGATTGGGATGAAAACTGATCTTTTCCAGTCCTGTGGCCACTGCTGAGTTTTCCAAATTTGCTGGCATATTGAGTGCAGCACTATCACAGCATCCTCTTTCAGGATTTGAAATAGCTCAACTGAAATTCCATCACCTCCACTAGCTTTGTTCATTGTGATGCTTAAAGCCCACTTGACTTCACATTCCAGGATGTCTGGCTCTAGATGAGTGATAACACCATCGTGATTATCTTGGTCGTGAAGATCTTTTCTGTACAGTTCTTCTGTGTATTCTTGCCACCTCTTCTTAATATCTTCTGCTTCTGTTAGATCCATACCATTTCTGTCAGATCCATACCATTTCTGTCCTTTATCAAGCCCATCTTTGCATGAAATGTTCCCTTGGTATCTCTAATTTTCTTGAAGAGATCTCTAGTCTTTCTCATTCTATTGTTTTCCTCTATTTCTTTGCATTGATCGCTGACTACTTTAGAGATTTGTTGCTATTAGATCACACATGACTTCCCTGGTGGCTCAGATGGTAAAGCGTCTGCCTACAATGTGGAAGACCCAGGTTCCATCCCTGGGTCAGGAAGATCTCCTGGAGAAGGAAATGGCAACCTACTCTAGTATTCTTGCCTGGAAAATCCTTGTTTGGAGGAGCCTGGTAGGTTACAGTCTGTGGGGTCACAAAGAGTCAGATATGATGAGTGACTTCACTTCAGATCACATATATTTTTTTTCTTAAAAAATAAACATACTGTATCTTTAAATTATATTTTAAAATTGTATTGTTTATGAGTCATTTTCTTTTGTAGATGCAGGATATGTTTCTATGAGATGGAAAGGAGAAGCATTTAAAATTTAAATTGTCTTGCCTTGTTTTTACTTTGATAACTGTAGAAAAAAAGCTCAGTCATATTGATTTCTGATCACCTGCCTCAGGAAATGAAAGTGATGTTAAGTCTCTTCTTATTTCCTACTCTCTTCCCTCTTGAGTAATTATGGTTGAGAATCACTGTTGCTAATGGAAGGCTGCTTAATTTAATAGTGCAGAATATATCTGGGGAGAGCAATTTTGCAATTGTGAAATGTAGAATGGGATCTACTTGTCAGAGTTAGAATTAAAACAATAAAGAGAGCCACCTAATGAAACACATTTTAGGACACATGGGAATAAGGATGGACTTCCTTAAATCACTGACTGTTGAGGTATTGCAGGCACAATGAGGCCAGGCCAGAGCAGAGGCATTGTGGCAACTTTGCTTCTTTATATATTTTCATGCCTCTTTTCTTTGGGTATGTGTTTCTGTGTTGCTTTTCTATTAGATGAAACACATCAAAAGAATTTTCCTGTTATTGATACTGAAATCCAGAAATAACATCTGGCACATGGTCCTTTCAAATTTGCATCTGTTTATTTGTATTATGTTCTTGATACCTAGAAGTAGGATTGATTTACCATAGAAGTTCAACTTTTATTTGAACTTTTTTAATGAATAAGAAATAAATGAATGAGTGAAAGGGATAGTTGGGGAGGATTTATATTAATAAAGAACCACATGTAGGGAAGGCTTCTTGGAAGAGATAAGACATGAGCAGAGTACAGTAAAGTGAAGAAGAGAGCTGTATGGGTACAGTTTGGATAAGTGTGCTTAGGTAGCAGGAACAGCAAAACTTTGTCTCTGAGCCAAAACCATAGTGTGTGTTTGAGAAACAGTAAGGAGGCAAAGGGGGCGATGGCAAAAATGGCAGAAGGTGTCATGGAGAGCTTGCCAGGACCTGAGTATAAGCAGCCCTTGGAGACTTTAGTAAAACCTTTGAGTGTTATTCTGGGTGAAGTGAGAAACCATGAAATGGTTTTTGGCAGAGCAGTGATTTAGTTAAATATATATTTTTAAAGCACCTTCTGGCTGTTGTATGGTGACTGGTGTATGAAATGCAAAGGGGAAGGCTGGGCTGCCAGTTGAAACTGCAATTCATGCATGTGCAGTCACTTCAGTTGTGTCCAACTCTGTGCAGCCCCATGGACCATAGCTCACCAGGCTCCTCTGTCCATGGGGTTCTCCAGGCGAGAATACTGGAGTGGATTGTCATTTCCTACTCCAGAGGATCTTCCTGATCTAGGAACTGAACCTGCCTCTCTTATGTCTCCTGCAGGCAGGCAGGTTCTTTACCGCTAGCGCCACCTGGGAAGCTGACATCAAAGAGGATCATGGCTTGGACCATGTCAGGAGCCTGGGAGGAGATGCTATGAAGTATCTTTTGATGTACAAAGAATTTGATGACATGTGTGTGACAGAAAGATAGGAATCAAAAGGGCTACAGGTTTGGGGTCCTGAGTAAAGGGAAGATGGTGGTGTCACATACAAAGTTAGGGATCCCCTGAAGGAAGAACAAGTTGTGATTAGAGTTTGTAGTTGAGTTCTGTGGACATGTTTGAATGGATTTATCAAGTTTGGAGAGATTATAAGCAAGTATCTAGGGTATATGTTCTGGTCCAGTGGAGACTGTGATTGCATGAGAGTCACTAGAGGAAATAGGTATGATCAACAGAAGAACTGATATAGACAGAGGAAAGCTCTAAAGACTTAGGTTTGGGGTGGTATAAATTAATACTCTTTGTTTTTGTAATTTTTAAAATGAGCAGTAAAACTTTATTAATTTTAAATAATTAAATTTTGTTGTTGTTTCTCATTCACTAAGTCCTGTCTGACTCTCTGACTCCATGAACTGCAGCACAGTAGGCTCCCCTGTCCTTCACCATCTCCCAGAGTTTGCTCACTCAGGTCCATTTAGCCTGTGATGCCATCCAACCATCTCATCCTCTGTCACCCCTTTCTCCTGCCTTCAGTCTTTTCCAGCTTTGGGGTCTTTTCTAATGAGTTGACTCTCTGCATCAGGAAGCCAAAGTATTGGAGCTTCAGCTTCAGCATCAGTCCTTCCAAAGAATATTCAGTGTTGATTTCCTTTAGAATTGACTGATTTGATCTCATTGCAGTCCAAGGGACTCTCGGGAGTCTTCTCTAACACCACAGTTCAAAAACATCAATTCTTTGGCGCTTAGCCTTAAGGCTTAACTCTCACATCCATACATGACTCATGGAAAATCATAGCTTTGACTCTACGGACCTTTGTCTGCAACGTAATGTCTCTGTTTTTTAATATGCTGTTGTATTGCTGTTCATCCTGCCAACTACACCAATTGTCTTGCTGACCCTGTTCACAGCACCAATTGTCTCACTGTTCATACTGTCTGCACTGTTCGCTGAACCCAGGGTAGGCAAGATGCGAGCTAAGAGGCTGGAAGAAGACTCAATGGTTTATTCACTTCTGTTATGGCAGCCACAACACAGCTTCTTTTCTGGCTGAGGCAGCGGCCATAGCAGCAGCCATAACAAAACCATAACACAGCCAAAACATAACCATGATGCTGCTCCAATGGTGAAGTTCATACAGGCGTATCATACAGAGTAGTCTCCATTCCAGCCTGTGCTTCATGTAGCTCGGCATTTCACATGATGTTTCAGCATATAAGTTAAATAAGCAGGGTGACAGTATATAGCCTTGACGTACTCCTTTCCCAATTTTGAACCAGTTCATTGTTCCATGTCCAGTTCTAACTGCTGCTTCTTGTCCTGCATACAGGTTTCTCAAGAGGCAGATAATGTCGTCTGGTATTTCCATCTCTGTAAGAATATTCTAGTTTGTTAAGATCCACACAGTCAAAGTCTTTAGCATTGTCAGTGAAGCAGAAATAGATTTTTGGGGGGGATTCTCTTGACTTCTCTGTGATCCAGTGGATGTTGGCAATTTGATCTCTGGTTCCCCTGCCTGTTCTAAATCCAGCTTGTATATCTGGATATTCTCAGTTCATGTACTGCTAAAGCCTAGCTTGAAGGATTTTGAACATAATCTTGCTAGCATGTGAAATGAGTACAATTGTATGGTAATTTGAACAGTCTTTGGCACTGTCTTTCTCTGGGATTGAAATAAAAAATGATCTTTTCCAGTCCTATGGCCTGTATTTATATAAATATATATTCAATTTGTCGGTATTTTTAATTCTTTCCCTCCTGCCCCCCACCAAAAAAAAGGATGCTCTGTACTGCTCTTGAGGAAGTATAAGGTTGATTGCCTTACTACCAGTGTTTTAGTGGGGCCAGAAGGGAAAAGCAGGTAGGAATTTCTTTCCTCTGTATCTTGATTTCCATTTAGCCCCATGCTTAGAGTTTGGTATTTGTGTCCACACACACCCGTGCCTCTTCTTACTGTCCAAATCTGGTCTTCTGTCTGAGTTTATATCTTTATCTGTATCTATTTCTGCTGCTGCTGCTGCTTCTGCTAAGTTGCTTCAGTCATGTCCAACTCTATGCAACCCCGTAGATGGCAGCCCACCAGGCTGCCCCGTCCCTGGGATTCTCCAGGCAAGAACACTGGAGTGGGTTGCCATTTCCTTCTCCAATGCATGAAAGTGAAAAGTGAAAGTGAAGTCGCTCAGTCATGTCCGACTCTTAGCGACCCCATGGACTTCAGCCTACCAGGCTCCTCCATCCATGGGATTTTCCAGGCAAGAGTACTGGAGTGGGGTGCCATTGCCTTCTCCAGTATCTATATCTGTAACCCTATATTTCCATCCTTTAGTTGTTGTTTAATCACTAAGTCGTGTCCAACTCTTTGCAACCCCATGGACCTTAGCCCTCCAGGCTCCTCTGTCCATGGGATTTCCCAGACAAGAATACTGGAGTGGGTTGCTATTTCCTAATCCAGGGGATCTTGCTGAACTAGGGATTGGACCCTGATTTCCTGCCTTGCTGGCAGCCTCTTTACCATCTGAGCCACTGGAAATTTCTGTAAATCTGTACTGCTAGGCCTAGGAGTAGAATTTCAGGATCATAGATTATTGCCATATTCAGACTTCAGTAGGTAATCCTAGATTTTTTTCTGAACTGGTTTGATAAATTTATACTTCTGCTAGCATTATGGGAATATTCATGTTGATCCACACCTTCACCACTACTTATTAAGAAGACAAATAGACATGTGATATTTATACAAAATATTAAATAATATTAGTATGAATATATTGAACATATTACATATATTTAATTTTTGACAATTGGAAGGGTATGAGATTGAGTCTCATGATATAGTTTTAATATGCATTTCTCTACATTGTGATAAGGTTGTGAATGTTTTGATACATTTGTTAAGCTTCTGTTTTTTCTTTGTTAAGTGTTTGTTATAGCCTTTTGACTTGTTTATTATTTCTTGATTTATAGGCATTTTTTATACATTCCAGATACTTGTCTCATCAATTATATGTATTGTAACATCTTTTTCTAGCATGTGGCTTATCTTTTTATTTATGGAATGATACTTTTTTAAAACTAGATGTGCTTAAATGTAATGCAATTGACTTAAGTAATTTAGTTTTCTTATTTATGCATTTTGAAATCCTACTTCAGTTCAGTTCAGTTCAGTTCAGTTGCTCAGTCGTGCCTGACTCTTTGTGACCCCATGAATCACAGCATGCCAGGCCTCCCTGTCCATCACCAACTCCCGGAGTTCACTCAAACTCACGTCCATCGAGTCGGTGATGCCATCCAGCCATCTCATCCTCTGTCGTCCCATTCTCCTCCTGCCTCCAATCCCTCCCAGCATCAGAGTCTTTTCCAATGAGTCAACTCTTCACATGAAGTGGCCAAAGTACTGGAATTTCAGCTTTAGCATCATTCCTTCCAAAGAAATCCCAGGGCTGATCTCCTTCAGAATGGACTGGTTGCATCTCCTTGCAGTCCAAGGGACTCTCAAGAGTCTTCTCCAACACCACAGTTCAAAAGCATCAATTCTTCAGCGCTCAGCCTTCTTCACAGTCCAACTCTCACATCCATACATGACCACTGGAAAAATCATAGCCTTGGCTAGACGGACCTTTGTTGGCAAAGTAATGTCTCTGCTTTTGAATATGCTATCTAGGTTGGTCATAACTTTCCTTCCAAGGAGTAAGTGTCTTTTAATTTCATGGCTGCAATCACCATCTGCAGTGATATTGAAGCCCAAAAAAATAAAGTCTGACACTGTTTCCACTGTTTCCCCATCTATTTCCCTTGAACTGATGGGACCAAATGCCATGATCTTTGTTTTCTGAATGTTGATCTTTAAGCCAACTTTTTCACTCTCCACTTTCACTTTCATCAAGAGGCTTTTTAGTTCCTCTTCACTTTCTGCCGTAAGGGTGGTGTCATCTGCATATCTGAGGTTATTGATATTTCTCCCGGCAATCTTGATTCCAGCTTGTGCTTCTTCCAATCCTGCGTTTCTCATGATTTACTCTGCATATAAGTTAAATAAGCAGGGTGACAATATACAGCCTTGACGTACTCCTTTTCCTATTTGGAACCAGTCTGTTGTTCCATGTCCAGTTCTAACTGTTGCTTCCTGACCTGCATACAGATTTCTCAAGAGGCAGGTCAGGTGGTCTGGTATTCCCATCTCTTTCAGGATTTTCCACAGTTTCTTGTGATCCACACAGTCAAAGGCTTTGGTATAGTCAATAAAGCAGAAATAGATGTTTTTCTGGAACTGTCTTGCTTTTTCGATGATCCAGCGGATGCTGGCAATTTGATCTCTGGTTCCTCTGCCTTTTCTAAAAGCAGCTTGAAATAGATTACTTAAAATTGTGAGATGTTATCTAAAATACTGTATAGTTATAAATGTGCTGCATATTTTAGTCACATTTTTATTATTATTTTTTAAATTATTTGGTTGTATTTTTAATGCCCTGATCATAGCTACTTTTTATAAACTTTTCCTCAGTACATGAAAATTTATATACCATTGTCTTAACTTGTGTTTTTTTTGTTTGTTTGTTTGGTCTATAATTTTTTTTCTTTTTCAATTTTGTACTTTCTTGATCTTTGATAGAACTATGTTTTACTTTGTTTCAATCCATATTTTACCTTTATTAATTTTGATGTTATAAATTATATGCATATAATTTTTGTTATTATAGTAGCCCCAGCCTTATCTCCTACTTGAGATCAATTAAATTCCAGACTCCCAATTAGATTTAGAAAATTGTCTCAGGGAGAATAGTGGCTTGGGTGTCTACTCTCTTCTCTTTGTAATGTTGCTTCTTTATCTCCTCTGTCCTCTAAATGTTTTCATTATTGATGTTTTAAGATGGTATTTTAAATTTTAAGACATCATTTGTATATTTAAACTGATAATGTTTTTATTACGTATCTTATCAGGTTGTTGGAAATAGGAAATTGATTCTTTTTAAAAATAAATTTTCTAGCAGTTCAAATAATTTGAGGCCATTTAGGATTGAGACATATGAATTCAGTCAGCCACCCCAAGGCATTCAGTTAATTGGCTCTGTGTTTTTCTGCCTCTTCAAGGGTTCCCAGATAATGGTCAATGATATGCCTAGTTTAACCTTCATTGCGTTATATGAGATACTGAGATTGTTGAGTTCAGCATTTCTGAGATATTTTTCATATTTCAAGGCAGGCAGCAGAGCATAGTTAGGCAGAAGAATAAGAATATAAGCTCTATTTTCTGAAGACCCTGAGTTCAGACAATACTTAGTAGTTAGGTGGCTTTATGCATAATACTTTAGATACTTATTTTGGCCTCAGTATCTGTTTCAGAAAAGGAGGAGCTTGCTATTCAAGTTAAGTGTTTCAATGATGATTAATTAAGATAAGATATATTTACTAATGTCCTTTTGTCCCTTCTGATCCATTCCTCACATTTCTCAGCTACTCTCTGCTCTGGGAGGCCTGCCTTTATGGACTATATCCAATAGACTACTCCAGAAGAGACATAGTATGTAAATAATCTGATGCAGTGAATTACTTAGAGAGGCATTCTTGAAATATTTGTTGAATAAAGAATGAGCTTTTGATTACTATTGACTAATAATATTGACATTAAATAGATACATTAAATTAAGATTCGGTCATAATAATAACTTTCAATGACGTTGTTACAAGACTTGTGGTAATCATTTTTCATACATTATAGCAGTGGTCAGCAAACTACAGTCTATAATCCACATCTCATCTGTTGCCCATCTTTGTAAATAATATATTATTAAAACACAGCCACCCACACTCTTTTGCACATTGCCTGTAAATGCTTTCATCCTATAGCACCAGCTCTGAGGCTCTGAGACTGAATCTACACAGCCCAATGGTAGAAGGTATTTACTATCTAGCTTTTTGTGAAAAAAGTTTGCTGACTTCAGCTTTATAGCATTGAATCCTCATAATGACCCCAGGAAGAAAATATAATTTATATTCCCATTTCATACCTAAAGAAACCGAGACTAAAAATGTTAATTAGCTTATAGATGCTACTGTAGAACAGATTCAATATCATTTTAATTGATTTAAGAGAACCAGTTATACATTTATCCAATATCCCAAGATGTTTTCAGTAAATAATATACTCTTCATACAGCAAACTCTACAGAGAAAAAAAGAGGCTTATTAATTTGAGATATATTCATTTGGATAAAAATGAAAAAGAGAAAAGTGGTACAAATTGCTCATACTCTATTGCCTCTATCCTTGGTTTTGGGAAAATATTATTTCTTAAAATCCAGGCATCTTCCTCAGAAAGGTGCTGGTAGGATGTGGTGGTCCTCAGCTGACTGCTTTAGGGTATCTATTTTGCACCACTTAATCAGGACCTATCATTATTCCTGAGGGTCTCAAAACATCTGAAGAAGGACAGTGTGTCTTCCAGAAATCCCAGCCCTGAGTGCACCTCGTCCATGTCATACCTTCCTCCTTAGTTCCCATCCATGAGATACTGGGTCTTTACAAGTGGTCTTGCTATTTTTTGCTATTCTGGAAGTAGTGGGAGATTGTGTCTTCCTGGTTTATTCTCTACTCATGCCTCATTTAAAAGAATGAAATTTTTTAAATTAATTCTGTTCATTTTCATTACTTAGGATGAACAATTTACTAATATTAGAAACCAAAACTTTTCTGTCAGATAATATTTGAGTGCAAAGCTCTTGATAACTCTGAGATCATTTAAAGTGAAAACATACTCACTCTTTTTAAAACTGACATTAAGTAGATTTGTTTGATTTCCAAACAGATAATCATAATGATATTTTAGAAGCGAATTTACCTTTCTTTGTGCTTTTTGTTGGAGCATCATAGACACTTAAAAAAATCTCCTCTGCACCAAGGCCCCAAAATTGGAGATTTAAATCATCATTGAATTGATTCCAGAGTTTCTGCTGCTAGTTGCAGACTTTGTCTTTATCCCTCATACAGGTTCATTTATTATTGTTATTACTAGTAGTAGGAGATGTGGGTTTGATCCCTTGTCAGGAATATCCTCTGGAAAAGGAAATGGCAACCCACTCTAGTATTCTTGCCTGGAGAATTCCATGGACAGAGGGGCCTGATGGGTTATAGTCCAAGGGGTTGCAAAGAGTTGAACATGACTTAGCAACTAAAAAACAACAAACAAGTATTAAAATAATTTTATATATTATAAAATGATACAATACTATAATGAGGTATGTATAAGATATTGTTTATGTAATAATTATCATTATTATAATTAGTAATGACAATATATACATGTGTATATACCACTAATATTATATAATATTAATATATGTTAAACTATTATATAATACACATATACCTATATATTATATATGTATAATTATAGAGAGTTGCAAATATTTATTACTATCACAACTAATGTTTATTATATATGCTCTTGGCTGGATAATCACAGCAATAAATAGTCTAATGTATTAAAATTAAAACTTAAATGATTATCTTAATGCTCTTTAAATTAGTAGTCAGGAGTCTTATTGTAGAAAATTTTAGTACAAGAGAAATACACCTTTAACAGCCTGAAAAATAAGTTGATAAAGTCATTATAAGTTAAGCTGATGAATTATTTTTAATTTTACCTAACTCATGACAACTGTCAAAAGGCTTTTATAAACTAAATAATTATTGTATGTTTTATGTCTTATTTGTTAAGCCCAGGGTTTGATGGTAGCTCAGGTGGTAAAAAAATCCGCCTACAATACAGGATACCTGATACCTGGGTTCAATTCCTGGGTCGGGAAGATCACCTGGGGAAGGAAATGGCAACCCACTCCAGTATTCTTGCCTGGAGAATCCCATGGACAGAGGAGCCTGGCGGGCTACAATCCAAGGTGTCCCAAAGAGTCGGACATGACTGAGTGACTAACACTTTCATTTTCACTTTTTCCTGCACTGCAGGCAGAGTCTTTATCATCTGAGCCACCAGGGGAGCCCTGATTTAGTATATGATCTTTTATTGACCCATAAAATAAGATTTTAAATTTGATCATTTTTAAAGCAGGCAGCGTTTAGCTGAGGGAGTAGCTTATCCCATTGCTATGTGAATACTTCAACTTACTGAAATAATGATAAATGTGTGAATAGTCTCATACATTTTTTGAATTATAATTTAATGGTTGGATAAAACTATTCCTTTATGCTGCAAAACTCAGATATTTGAAGTTATGGCTATCTGTTTACTGGAATTTTTTCCCCTGAAGTTTCAGAGACATATTCCATTTCATTGGTTTTAACAGCTTTATGATTTCACATACGTTTGCCAAAGTTCTATTTAAAAGAAAACAAAAATATTACAGCTTTCACAATTTTTCCTTTATATAATAAAGTAACTAACTAGGGCTTCCTTGGTGGCTCAGATGGTAAAGAATCCACCTGCAGTGGGGGCAATCTGGGTTTGATCCCTGGGTTGGGAAGATCCCCTGGAGGAGGACATGGGAATCTACTCCAGTTTTCTTGCCTGGAGAATCCCCATGGACAGAGGAGCCTGGGGAGCTACAGTCCATGGGGTTGCAAAGAGTCAGACATGACTGAGCGACTAAGCACGATTAGATGAGCCAGTGTATCATACACTCTAACAGACTTTAATAGTTATGAATGATTTAGTATTGTATCTAGTCAAAGTGTCAATTATTTTCAGTATTGTGCTTTGTAGAGATAACTATTGTAATGCATATTTTGTATCATGCTTTTCCATTTTAATACTTGATGATTATTTGATTGCCTATTTCTATTTGCTTTATTTCCTTCTCATTTCTCATTGCTTTTCTATTCATTAATTTTTGTTTGTTTGTTTACATTAATGTCAACAAGTTTCACTTAGATCTGAGAATCTATTTATTATTCTCTTTAATGATTCATTGATATTTCTTCCTAGCCAGTTTTAGAGTTTTTACACACTGGATATTTTAAACTTCCTTAATATTTTTTCACTTTGATTAATTAAGTTAATGTTAATAGTATATGTGTTGTATGTAAGATATGTTCAAAATGCATAATTTATACAAACAAAATGTTTAGCTGGATAGGTGGATATTTTCTCACTCAGTGTTTACATGAATATATTGTAATTACATGAAAATAATCATCATAATAAGCAGTAAAAGCACATTTCTGGAAATATTTTTAACAAAAGATTTCAGAACTAATTTGGATTTTGTTACCCTTGAGTGTCATTAAAATATGCCATGATTTTTGTGTGTGAAAAAAAGCCTAAGTAAGAATTTTTAAGAACTATATGCAGGTTGAGCTTTTTTTTTTTTTTACTTTATCAAAAAATTTTGTACATTAAAAAATATTGCTTTGTTGTAGTGCTAGAAGAAATAATTTTCCTACAATAAGACCTTTAGAAATATAAGCCTACATGTTGTGCTTACATTTAGTAGAATATTAGTATAATTTATCTTTCCTAGCCCTCATTTATTCTCCTGAATAAGTACCTCTCACAAACTGGAAAAAAAAAAAAAAAGCCTTATTGTTTACTGCTGTGAATTTATTCAGTAAAATACATTACCCCCACTGGATACCAGAAGATTAAAAAGAAGCTATCACTCTGTTTAAAATTGAATCAAATATCACTTTTTATGTGAAAACTTCCTCATCTCCCTCAGGTCTGGTCACTTTGCTTTCTGTGATTATATTACATTAAAAAAATCTCCCAGAAGGTAATTATTTGAAAACTATAATGAGTACTCAGTGAGTGTTCTTAATTTCTCTATTTTCAGTAATTATCACAATGCCTGATATGTCCTGATGTTCAATAAGTATTTGTTGAAAAATGAATAAATTACTCAGTGAAAGAAATGGGAATGGAAGTATAATTAAAGTTGGTCAGTGGATATGAGCTAAAGTATTGCCAACTGGAGAAATAAACTAGGATATTTCTGGACAAGACAAAAAAAAAGATGAAAGAGAGTGCATAATTTATATGGTAATTTAACATTTTGGTCTTCCCCAGTGACTCAGTGGGAAAGAAATCCCCTGCAATGCCCAGGAGATACAGGAGATATAAGTTTGATCCCTGGTTGGGAAGAGTCTCCTGGAGGAGGGAATAGCAACCAACTTCAGTACTCTTGCCTGAAAAATCCCATGGGCAGGAGAGCATGGTGGGCTACAGTCCAAAGGGTCACAAAGAGTCTGGTATGACTGAAGTGACTGAGCATGAATATTTAACATTTTAAGAAACTTAATGTTATTATATATCTCCAAGCCAGGCTTCAGCAATACGTGACCGTGAACTTCCTGATGTTCAAGCTGGGTTCAGAAAGGGCAGAGGAACCAGAGATCAAATTGCCAACATCTGCTGGATCATCAAAAAAGCAAGAGAGTTCCAGAAAAACATCTATTTCTGCTTTATTGACTATGCCAAAGCCTTTGACTGTGTGGATCACAATAAACTATGGAAAATTCTGAAAGAGATGGGAATACCAGACCACCTGACCTGCCTCTTGAGAAATCTGTGTGCAGGTCAGGAAGCAACAGTTAGAACTGGACATGGAACAACAGACTGGTTCCAAATAGGAAAAGGAGTACGTCAAGGCTATATATTGTCACCCTGCTTATTTAACTTATATGCAGAGTACATCATGAGAAACGCTGGACTGGAAGAAACACAAGCTGGAATCAAGATTGCCGGGAGAAATATCGATATCCTCAGATATGCAGATGACACCACCCTTATGGCAGAAAGTGAAGAGGAACTAAAAAGCCTCTTGATGAAAGTAAAAGTGGAGAGTGAAAAAGTTGGCTTAAAACTCAACTTTCAGAAAACGAAGATCATGGCATCTGGTCCCATCACTTCATGGGAAATAGATGGGGAAACAATGGAAATAGTGTCAGACTTTATTTTTGGGGGCTCCAAAGTCACTGCAGATGGTGACTGCAGCCTTGAAATTAAAAGACACTTACTCCTTGGAAGGAAAGTTATGACCAACCTAGATAGCATATTCAAAAACAGAGACATTACTTTGCCAACAAAGGTCCGTCTAGTCAAGGCTATGGTTTTTCCTGTGGTCATATATGGATGTGAGAGTTGGACTGTGAAGAAGGCCGAGCGCTGAAGAATTGATGCTTTTGAACTGTGGTGTTGGAGAAGACTCTTGAGAGTCCCTTGGACTGCAAGGAGATGCAACCAGTCCATTCTGAAGGAGATCAGCCCTGGGATTTTTTTGGAAGGAATGATGCTAAAGCTGAAACTCCAGTACTTTGGACATCTCAGGCAAAGAGCTGACTCATTGGAAAAGACCCTGATGCTGGGAAATATTGGGGGCAGGAGGAGAAGGGGACGACAGAGGATGAGATGGCTGGATGGCATCACTGACTCAATGGACATGAGTCTGAATGAACTCCCGGGAGTTGGTGATGTACAGGGAGGCTTGGTGTGCTGCGATTCATGGGGTCGCAAAGAGTCAGACATGACTGAGCAACTGAACTGAATTGAACTGATACTATTGTATATATTATATAATATATTGTTGAATAAAAAATATTTACCCCCTAGATTTGTTTCTTAGAATCGTCGCATATATTTAAGTTTAAAAAAGAAAATGCTTAGAGCGAAATACATTTAATTTACCTGCTATTTCTAATTTTAAGAATATAAAGGGAAATATTAACAGTGAGTATGTAGTTTTTCTGGAGACAATATTTGGAAAAGCAAGTGCAATAGTAAGGAAGAAGCAAGAACAAGAGGGAATAGGTAAACATTTTGTCTGCAATTTTACTCAATGTGCATTAAAAACTTTTCCATCTGCTTGTAGCTGTAAAAGTCCCCTGGATGCTAGTAATCTCAATGTTATTACCTAGTAATCTAAGTATCACTTACTTCAGCTCATTAGTAATATCATATCTATTCAAAGCACAGTGCAGTGTGTATATACTACCATTGATCAACATATAGCACGCAAATTTTAAATATTTGTCAGTGAAAAAGTATAAAAGTGCCTAGTTTTTACAAATAGTCCTGCAATTATGCATTTAGCAATGATATACCAAGCCCCAGTTTTTTTCTTTCGGTGATAACCTAGAGAGGTTTAAATTTTGGTATTGACCAAGATTTCCTTAAAAAAGTGAAAGGGAAAGTCACTCAGTCATGTCTGACTCTTTGCGTCCCAAGGACTATACAGTCCATGGAATTCTCCAGGCCAGAATACTGGAGTGGGTAGCCTTTCCCTTCTCCAGGGGATCTTCCCAGCCCAGGGATTGAACCCAGGTCTCCCTCATTGCAGGTGGATTCTTTACTAGCTGAGCCACCATGTCCTTAGTATTTCCCTCTAATTTATATAGGTTTCATCCTGAGTGTAGGCCCCTGACCACCTTTTTCTTAGAAGGCGTATTTTAGAAAACTTGGAATTGTAAATTTTTTTTCTGCCTTTTTGAGATGTAAATTTTCTCCCAGCCTCTTACAAATTTTACATCCCAGGCATGTTTTTCTCTAGAATTTGGGAGCTATTTCTTTGAAATATAATTACCAAGAAGGATAGAATGCCTGTCTCCCAGTTTCTGTAGGAAGGTAGGAGCCTAATTTCTATAAGTATGAATTAGCAGAGATGGACTAATCACATTGATCAACCTGCTTTCTCATGTTTTCTAGGACTTTTCCACTAGCTCACATTAGTGCTTAAAAACTCTTCACCTTGAGTTCAATCTTTTGTCTCTATTGCAATAATCTTGGCCCATATTATAATATTCTTTTTAATATAAATTTATTTATTTTAATTGGAGGCTAATTTTTTACAATATTGTATTGGTTTAAAGTCTTTTTTTTTTTTTTTCCATTTTTAACAGTACAGTTCAGTACAGTTTCTCTTTGACATTATAGAATTTAAATATAAGCTATAGATAACAGGTTTCTCTGTAGTAGTCATCGTCCTAAAAACTAACATGAAAAAAAAAATCAGTTGGTGAAATCATTTGCTGGTTTCTTAGCACAATCTTCAGATTTTCTTTCCCTGGTTTGGGCAGGAGATCCCTGTGATAGATAATTTTAGGTGTCTACTTGACGAGGCCATGGGTGCCCAGACAATTGGTTTAAACATTATTCTGGGAATGTACATCTGTAAGGATGCTTCTGGATGAAATGAAATTACCATTTTAATTCATAGACTGAGTAAAGCAGATTGCCATCCCTAATATGTGTGGGTCTCATCCAATCAACCAAAGACTTGAATAGAACCAAAAGGCTGAATAAGAGGAAACTTCTCCTATCTGACTGCATGTGCCCTAGTCTGCCTCTCCCTCTGTCTGCACTCTGTCTTGACTTCTCTGTGTGATCCTTCAAGATTTGCCAGGTACTTCCTCCAACACCTGTGAGTAATCAATTTCTCTCTTTTTCTATTTTTGAACTACAGCTCACCATCCAGCATCCTTGATGAGTATTAGTTTCACAGAATCACACTTAGCTTATCAATCCTTTTTTCTCCCCTTTCAGTGGTTGCCCTAGAGTTTTCAATGTTCACTTACAACCAATTCAACTCCACTTTTATATTATACGGTACGATTTCACAAGTAGTGTGAGGTACATTATAATAGCAAAATAATTTTAATTCCTCCTTCCGTCCCTTATATCATTGCTGTCATTCATTTCACTTATATATGTGTATATGTACATTTATAATATAAAATCAAATACATTTTTGCTATTCTTTTGAACAAACTAATATTTCTCAGATCAATTAAGAATAACAAAAATAAAACCTTTTTATTTTATCTTCACTTATTTCATCTTTGGGCTTCCCTGGTGGCTTAGACAGTAAAGAATCTGCTTGCAATGTGGGAGATCTGGGTTCAGTCCCTGAATTGGAAAGATCCCCTGGAGGAGGGCATGGCAACTCACTCCGGGATTCTTGCTGGGAGAATGCCCTGTGAACAGAGGAGCCTGGCAGGCTACAGTCCATGGGTTCACAGAGTTGTCCGTGACTGAGTGACTAAGCACAGCACAACATTCCATCTTTGGTACTCCTCCTTTCTCTATGTAGATCTGTTACTTTGACCTATATAACTTTCCCTCTCTCTAAAGAACTTCTTTTATCATTTCTTTCAAGGCAGGTTGACTGGCAATACTTTTTGTTTGTCTGACAAAGTGTTAATTTCCTCACTTTTGAAAGATAGTTTGCAGGGTAAAGGATTCTATGCCGGTGGATTTTTTTCTCTCAGCACTTTAAATGTTTCACTCCACTTTATTACTGATATGTTTTCTGAGGAGAAGTCAGATATAATTTTTTCTTTTTTCCTCTATCAGTAAGGTGTTGTTTCCTCTAACACTTTTCAGGAGTTTTTTCTTTGACTTTTATCTTCTGTAGTGTGAAAATAATAGCCCTAGACGAAGGTAATGGCAGCCCACTCCAGTACTCTTGCCTGGAAAATCCCATGGATGGAGGAGCCTGGTAGGCTGAAGTCCATGGGGTCGCAAAGAGCCAGACACGACTGAGAGACTTCACTTTCACTTTTCACTTTCATGCATTGGAGAAGGAAATAGCAACCCACTCCAGTGTTCTTGTCTGGAGAATCCCAGGGATGGGGGAGCCTGCTGGGCTGCCATCTATGGGGTCACACAGAGTAGGACACGACTGAAGCAACTTAGCAGCAGCAGCAGCAGTAGACTTAGCTTTATTGGGACTTATCATATATGATATTCCATCAGCTTCCTGGATCTACAGTTTAGTGCCTGAAATTAATTTGGGAAAATTCTGTCATTATGTTTCAAATAGTTCTTCTATCCTCTTCTCTTTTTTTTCTGCTCTAGTATTCCCATTCTGCATGTGTTGTCTTTTGTATTTGTCCCATAGTCCTTGGATATTCTGTCTTTTTTCTTTTCTTTTTAAATTGGGATATAGTTCCTTTACAGTATTGTGTTAGTTTCTGCTGTACAATGAAGTGAAACAGCTATTGACAGAAATCACAGCAGATCTATTTTGACCCACCTCCTAGAGTAATGACAATAAAAACAAAAATAAACAAATGCTTTTCTTTTTTTGAGGATTCTATTGATACGTTCTCAGCCTGTCCAGTCTACCAATAAGCCCATCAAATGTAATTTTCCTCTCTGTATGGTGATCTTCATCTAGCATTTGGTTTGGTTCTTTCTTAGAATTTCCATCTCTTTACTTAACATTATCCATCTGTTCTCTTCTTTATCCATTAGAGCCCTTAGCATATTAATCACAGATGTTTTAAATTCCTGGCCTGATAATTCCAACATCCCTGCCATGTATGGTTCTGACACTTGCTCTGTCTCTTCAAATTGTATTTTTGTCTTTTGGTATATCTTGTAATTTTTTTTTTTTTTTTAATAGCTGGCATGATATACTAACTAAAAGGCCTTGCTGTAAACAGGCCTTAATTACATGGTGGTGAGGTGTGACTGCAGGAAACTTACTCTGTAGTTCTAAGATTAGGTCTCAGGCTTTTGGTAAGCCTTTGCCCCTGGACTGTGAACTTCAGAAGTGTTTGTCAGTTTTTTCTGCCCCCTTAGGTGGAACAAGATGGCTAGTGTGGGCTGGATCTGAATATTTCCCATCTTCCAGGTGGAATGCTAAAGCCAACTGGAGTTTGATATTTCCTTTTCTTAGGTCACGTAGACTCTGAAAATACTCCAGCAGGTTAGGCTCTGGTTGATTAGTTTCTGCAGGTTAGGCTCTCGTTAATTAGTTTCTGCTGAGGGCAGTTCTTTGTTAAGAGGAACAGAGTTCTCTGGACTATTTCAAAAGGGTTTCTTTTTACCTCTTCTGAAAGGAAGCAAGAAGGAATTTTTCTCTGATGTTTACTGTTGGAATCCTGTTGAGCTCTCTAGGTGAATATCCCAGTAATGTGGGACCCGCATAGCTGAGTCCCCTTGGAGTTCTTAACCATCGGAGCTGTCTGCACTCTGCCTCCAGCTATTTGTCAATTAGAGTTTAGGTTTTTCCACCCCCAGCAATGGTTCCCATGGCAACTTATAGTCACAAATTTCTGCTCCAGAAAGCCATGATTCCCTACAATCAACTGTCTGTCTCTCCAGTATTGACAGCAGACGTGTGTCCGGTGTCTGTTACTAAATCTAAGCCAAGTTTGTGGTCTTGCCTTTATGTGCTTCCTGCAAGATGGGCATCTTGTGGTGTGTAGCATTCTGGTCAGGTCTTTAGGAGACTTGGGGCCAAGGTGAGTTCTTCATCTGATTAACAGCACTAAACATTGTTTCCGTATTTCTCCTAACAAAGTTTGTTTACATACATGAAGTATTTTGTGATGTATTATTTGAGTACTTTTCAGATCAGATCAGTCACTCAGTCGTGTCCGACTCTTTGCGGCCCCATGAATCGCAGCATGCCAGGCCTCCCTGTCCATCACCAACTCCCAGAGTTCACTCAGACTCACGTCCATTGAGTCAGTGATGCCATCCAGCCATCTCATCCTCTGTCATCCCCTTCTCCTCCTGCCCCCAATCCCTCCCAGCATCAGAGTCTTTTCCAATGAGTCAACTCTTCGCATGAGGTGGCCAAAGTATTGGAGTTTCAGCTTTAGCATCATTCCTTCCAAAGAAATCCCAGGGCTGATCTCCTTCAGAATGGACTGGTTGGATCTCCTTGCAGTCCAAGGGACTCTCAAGAGTCTTCTCCAACACCACACTTCAAAAGCATCAATTCTTCAGCACTCAGCCTTCTTCACAGTCCAACTCTCACATCCATACATGACCACAGGAAAAACCATAACCTTGACTAGACGACCTTTGTTGGCAAAGTAATGTCTCTGTTTTTGAATATGCTATCTAGGTTGGTCATAACTTTCCTTCCAAGGAGTAAGCGTCTTTTAATTTCATGGCTGCAGTCACCATCTGCAGTGATTTTGGAGCCCAAAAAAATAAAGTCTGACACTGTTTCCACTGTTTCCCCATCTATTTCCCATGAAGTGATGGGACCAGATGCCATGATCTTCGTTTTCTGAATGTTGAGGTTTAAGCCAACTTTTTCACTCTCCTCTTTCACTTTCATCAAGAGGCTTTTGAGTTCCTCTTCATTTTCTGCCATAAGGGTGGTGTCATCTGCATATGAAGTTATTTATATTTCTCCCGGCAATCTTGACTCCAGCTTGTGCTTCTTCCAGTCCAGCGTTTCTCATGATGTACTCTGCATATAAGTTAAATAAGCAGGGTGACAATATACAGCCTTGACGTACTCCTTTTCCTATTTGGAACCAGTCTGTTGTTCCATGTCCAGTTCTAACTGTTGCTTCCTGACCTGCATACATATTTCTCAAGAGGCATGTCAGGTAGTCTGGTATTTCCATCTCTTTCAGAATTTTCCACAGTTTCTTGTGATCCACACAGTCAAAGGCTTTGGCATAGTCAATAAAGCAGAAATAGATGTTTTTCGGGAACTCTCTTGCTTTTTCCATGATCCAGTGGATGTTGGCAATTTGATCTCTGGTTCCTCTGCCTTTTCTAAAACCAGCTTGAACATCAGGAAGTTCACGGTTCACATATTGCTGAAGCCTGGCTTGGAGAATTTTGAGCATTACTTTACTAGCGTGTGAGATGAGTGCAACTGTGCGGTAGTTTGAGCATTCTTTGGCATTGCCTTTATTTGGGATTGGAAGGAAAACTGACCTTTTCCAGTCCTGTGGCCACTGCTGAGTTTTCCAAATTTGCTGGCATATTGAGTGCAGCACTTTCACAGCATCATCTTTCAGGATTTGGAATAGCTCAACTGGAATTCCATCACCTCCACTAGCTTTGTTTGTAGTGATGCTTTCTAAGGCCCATGTGACTTCACATTCCAGGATGTCTGGCTCTAGGTCAGTGATCACACCATCGTGATTATCTGGGTCGTGAAGATCTTTTTTGTACAGTTCTGTGTATTCTTGCCATCTCTTTGTAATATCTTCTGTTTCTCTTAGGTCCATATCATTTCTGTCCTTTATCAAGCTCATCTTTGCATGAAATGTTCCTTTGGTATCTCTGATTATCTTGAAAAGATCCCTAGTCTTTCCCATTCTATTGTTTTCCTCTATTTCTTTGCATTGATCGCTGAAGAAGGCTTTCTTATCTCTTCTTGCTATTCTTTGGAACTCTGCATTCAGATGTTTATATCTTTCCTTTTCTCCTTTGCTTTTCACTTCTCTTCTTTTCACAGCTATTTGTAAGGCCTCCCCAGACAGCCATTTTGCTTTTTTACATTTTTTTCTATGGGAATGGTCTTGATCCCTGTCTCCTGTACAATGTCACGAACCTCATTCCATAGTTCATCAGGCACTCTATCTATCAGATCTAGGCCCTTAAATCTATTTCTCACTTCCACTGTATAATCATAAGGGATTTGATTTAGGTCATACCTGAATGGTCTAGTGGTTTTCCCTACTTTCTTCAATTTAAGTCTGAATTTGGCAACAAGGAGTTCATGGTCTGAGCCACAGTCAGCTCCTGGTCTTGTTTTTGCTGACTGTATAGAGCTTCTCCATCTTTGGCTGCAAAGAATATAATCAATCTGATTTCGGTGTTGACCATCTGGTGATATCCAGGTATAGAGTCTTCTCTTGTGTTGTTGGAAGAGGGTGTTAATGGTAGGCAAAATAATAACCCTTGTTCAAACACGGTCATGTCCTAATCTCCAGAACCTGTAAGTTGTTTAGTGGAAAGGGGGAATCAAGTTTGCTGATAGAATTAAGGCAGCTAATTAGCTGACCCAGAGACAAGAAGAATATTCTGGTTTACCCAGGTGGCCCCAATGTAGGCAAAAGTCCTTAGAAGCGAGAGAGAGTGAGGGGCAGGAGAGTCAGTGTCAGAGTGGGAAGAAGGGAGCAAAGAGCCAAGAAATTCGGGCAGCCTCTAGAAGCTGGGAAAGGTAAGGCAACGCTCCCCTAGAATCACCAAAAGGAATTCAGGCCTGCAAATAACTTGAATTTAGCCTACTGTGACCCTTTTTCAGACTTCTGGTCTCAGAATTATAAGACAGTAAGTTTGTTTTAAGCCACCGAGTTTGCGGTAATTTGTTACAGCAGCAGTGAAAAACGAACACAATTATCCTTACAAACCTGCAATGTAGATATCATTTTGCCTGTTTTGTAGACAGGGAATGAGGCGAATGAGGCTCAGAGGTTACACGGCATGCCTAAGGAGACTTGACCATTAAATATTGTTTAGGAAATTAACTCAGGTGTTTGGACTCCAAATCCAGTGAGCTTTTTGTTATAAAACGAGGAGGTTGGATGACATACTCTCTAAAGTTCTTCAGGCTCTAACATTTACTGATTTAAAGTGTCAAATGAAATCTCAGATTAAACTGTGAGGACTTTTGGCTGTGTATCTCCTCAGTTCTCGGGAGTGTTTCTAAAGCGAAAAGGTTTTGGCATCATTTTGCTGCATAGTAAAATATGTGGGTTCTTTGTATTGTGTGTGTGTGTGTGTGTGTGTTTTCCAAATGTAAGCCTTGTAGCCTTTGCTCCTGGTTCTGAAGTTTAGCTGCTTAGGCTCTTTCACATACATCAGTGAAATAGCTTTTTCCTTCTGTGCTGTTAGGGATTTACTGACAGTTCACCAAACTGACTTTCTGCTCATAGAAACTGATTTTTGCTTGACCTGTTTTTTGAATGAAATCCCTTTTCAACAATTCAGAACATTTGAAAAAGTGGGCTTAAATTTGGCATCTGTTTTGAAACATATTAGTTTCTTATATACATGAAAACTAATACATGTTTTTACATACTGCTATAAATTCCTTTAAAATGTTTTATTTCTTAAATGTAGTTTTTAAGTGCCAGTGCTTTATATTCAAAATATAATTTAATAGGATTTAGAGAAACGTGTAGAAATATGGTTCATAATTCCACTGACAAGATGATTCTCTGTTGACCTTTCATAAAAATGGGGCATAATCTATGCACATGCTTATAAAACACAAACAGAATAGTGTTGTAAAATGAACGGGAAAAGGAATGGCTTTATGTGACTGGTTTGGTTTATGTGTAAATTATTGAATTCAATAAAACAGAATCACTTTCTATAAGCAATGTCACATATTTGTGTTGTATATTAGGTAGCCAAACAAGAGAAAGAAAATTCTACATGAAATGCTGCTTGCCTGATTTGTCATTCCAAAAAACCTAGATTCTTACCCTATTGTTTGGGGTCCGCTTTTCATGTGATTTAGGAAGTAGTTTTAAAAAATGCACTCAGTGAAATTTAACCCAAAACTTTATAAATAAAACAACAGATAAACTTGAGAATGACTTAACTCAGAGAAGAGTGAAATGCACAATTATTTGTATATAAAAGAAACTGCAAATGTTATTTTAATTTTACATCTTTTCATAGTAAATGTGGATGAAATTTTTTGTTGGGGGTAATTAATATACTTGTTTTGCTGTGTTTTCCTTTTTCATCTCTTATCAAAATTTTACTTGTTCACTGATCTATATTCCTGCATTTGGCAGCAAAATAATTACTTCAATATGCCATGGCTCTTATTTCTCATTGCAGAGAGTTATTAGCTCCTTAGTCAGAAATTGTCTATAGTTTAGACTTGACATAAAAATCTACTTCACATACACTCTAATTTGTTACAGTTGTGTACCTGTTTCTGAGATCTGAGATCCCTCTCCATCCATGTACCTGTTGTGGCTCTGGTGGGTTTCTAATGAAAGAACATGTTTTCAGTGCAGGAAAGCCATCACAAACTTGGCAGGAAAGGTTGTTCTTCATTGTCTAAGGGAAATACAACCACCTAAATGCAAAAATAATGGTAAATAATGGTAATATGGAAAAATTTTGTATGCCAGTCTTAAATCTCAACTGGTTGTAAAACTTCAGGTATGCTTTTTTTTTTTTGGTTTTGGCTTTTATTAGAATATATATTTTACATTCTTCAGGACTTATATCAAAAAGACTGGTGCCAGGGTGGGCAAGAATATTAAAGAGTGGCCTTGCTGTTAAGGAGCTCTTATATTCATTGAACAACAGACTATACTTGAAGAGTTAAATATTAGAATAAAATAGAACTCAATGAAAACTGCACAGTGTATATATAATTTGCAAATAAGTCTTTTTAAAAAAATTATTGGGATATAGTTGCTTCACAATGGTATATTGGTTTCTTGCTGTACAGTAGAATAATTCAGTTATATGTGTACATATATCCCCTCTTTTCTGGATTTCCATCCCATTTAGGTCACCACAGAACACTGAGTAGGGTTCCTTGTGCTATACAGGATGTTCTCATTAGTTATCTATTTTATACATAATAATGTGTATATGTTAATCCCAATCCATCCCACCTACCCTTTCCTTCCTTTTCCCCATGTGTCCATTGTTTGTTGTTTATGTCTATTTTAATCTTTCATGGAAATGCTTATAGGCAAATGGGAAAAGAAATCCTTTTATTTGTATGGATTATGAATAATTTGAATCCATGAAATATCACTCATTTAGCATTATTAGGAACTTTAAATGTGAGCATAATGATCACAACAATGCTGTGGTATGTTACTATTTTTGTCCTATTTTATATATTAGGAAATGAAAAAAGTTAAATAACATGTTGAAGACCATAGGGCTATAAAGTCACATGGAAATAAAAGTGGGGGCTCTTGCTACCAAAGTACGTGTTTGTTCTGTACCCTACCACCACTAAATTAATTAGAATTGTTTTATTTTTCACCCTGATAAGTTATTCTATACGCTTACAAAGATGATGTCACGAACCTCATTTCATAGTTCATCAGGCACTCTATCAGATCTAGGCCCTTAAATCTATCTCTCACTTTCACTGTATAATCATAAGGGATTTAATTTAGGTCATACCTGAATGGTCTAGTGATTTTCCCTACTTTCTTCAATTTAAGTCTGAATTTGGTAATAAGGAGTTCATGATCTGAGCCACAGTCAGCTCCCGGTCTTGTTTTTGTTGACTGTATACAGCTTCCAAATCTTTGGCTGTAAAGAACATAATCAATCTGATTTCAGTGTTGACCATCTGGTGATGTCCATGTGTAGAGTCTTCTCTTGTGTTGTTGAAAGAGGATGTTTGCTATGACCAGTGCATTTTCTTGGCAAAACTCTATTAGTCTTTGCCTTGCTTCATTCTGTATTCCAAGGCCCAATTTGCCTGTTACTCCAGGTGTTTCTTGACTTCCTACTTTTGCATTCCAGTCCCCTATAATGAAAAGGACATCTTTTTTGGGTGTTAGTTCTAAAAGGTCTTGTAGGTCTTCATAGAACCGTTCAACTTCAGCTTCTTCAGCATTACTGATTGGGGCATAGACTTGGATTACTGTGATATTGAATGGTTTGCCTTGGAAACGAACAGAGATCATTCTGTCATTTTTGAGATTGCATCCAAGTACTGCATTCCGGACTCTTCTGTTGACCATGATGGCTACTCCATTTCTTCTGAGGGATTCCTGCCTGCAGTAGTAGATATAATGGTCATCTGAGTTAAATTCACCCATTCCAGTCCATTTCAGTTCGCTGATTCCTAGAATGTCGACATTCACTCTTGCCATCTCTTGTTTGACCACTTCCAATTTGCCTTGATTCATGGACCTGACATTCTAGGTTCCTATGCAATATTGCTCTTTACAGCCTCGGACCTTGCTTCTATCACCAGTCACATCCACAGCTGGGTATTGTTTTTGCTTTGGCTCCATCCCTTCATTCTTTCTGGAGTTATTTCTCCACTGATCTCCAGTAGCATATTGGGCAACTACTGACCTGGGGAGTTCCTCTTTCAGTATCCTATCATTTTGCCTTTTCATACTGTTCATGGGGCTCTCAAGGCAAGAATACTGAAGTGGTTTGCCATTCCCTTCTGCAGTGGACCACAATAAACTGTGGAAAATTCTGAAAGAGACAGGAATACCAGACCACCTGATCTACCTCTTGAGAAATCTGTATGCAGGTCAGGAAGCAACAGTTAGAACTGGACATGGAACAACAGATTGGTTCCAAATAGGAAAAGGAGTACATCAAGGCTGTATATTGTCACCCTGTGTATTTAACTTATATGCAGAGTACATCATGAGAAATGCTGGACTGGAAGAAACACAAGCTAGAATCAAGATTGACGGGAGAAATAGCAATAACCTCAGATTTGCAGATGACACCACCCTTATGGCAGAAAGTGAAGAGGAACTCAAAAGCCTCTTGATGAAAGTGAAAGAGGAGAGTGAAAAAGTTGGCTTAAAGCTCAACATTCAGAAAATGAAGATCATGGCATCCGGTCCCATCACTTCATGGGAAATAGATGGGGAAATAGTGTCAGACTTTATTTTTTTGGGCTCCAAAATCACTGCAGATAGTGATTGCAACCATGAAATTAAAAGATGCTTACTCCTTGGAAGGAAAGTTATGGCCAACCTAGATAGCATATTCAAAAGCAGAGACATGACTTTGCCAACAAAGGTCCGTCTAGTCAAGGCTATGGTTTTTCCAGTGGTCATGTATGAATATGAGAGTTGGACTGTGAAGAAGGCTGAGTGCCGAAGAATTGATGCTTTTGAGCTGTGGTGTTGGAGAAGACCCTTGAGAGTCCCTTGGACTGCAAGGAGATCCACCCAGTCCGTTCTGAAGGAGATCAGCCCTGGGATTTCTTTGGAGAGAATGATGCTGAAGCTGAAACTCCAGTACTTTGGCCACCTCATGAGAAGAGCTGACTCATTGGAGAAGACTCTGATGCTGGGAGGGATTGAGAGCAGGAGGAGAAGGGGATGACAGAGGATGAGATGGCTGGATGGCATCACTGACTCGATGGACTTCAGTCTGTGTGAACTCTGGGAGTTTGTGATGGACAGGGAGGCCTGGCTTGCTGTGATTCATGGGGTCACAGAGTCAGACACGACTGAGCGACTGAACTGAACAGAGATGATTGCAGTATTTTATCACATACAAACATTTCCAAAACTTATTTTCTACCTAAAGACAGACTATTTGATTTAGAAACACCTTCTTCTAGGGAAATAATAGATATGAAAGAGAAAGAGTGGTGTGAGGAGATCAGTAATTAGGCTGCAAAAAATCAAAAGTGTGTACACAAGCATAAGCCATAATTTTGCTTTAATTCTATAGTTCTTAAAATATTTTAAAAAGATTTCTTTTTTCTTAGAATGAAATGACTGCCAAGTAATCATTTGTTCATCCTGTAGTCATTTGTTGATAATGGAAAGGAACAATATGTGGTGAGACTTACTTCCAGTTGAAATTATTGTGTGCTTTTGTATAAGATTATAAATTACCATTCAATCAAGTACATCTTTCTTAGAATTTGTGATGGAAATGTGCCACAAACTATTAATTAACTCCTCATCCGATGTGAGAACATTATGTACTAAAATCAAGTCGAACCCCAAAAGATTCCATGTTGAAAGTTTTATATTTTATAGCATGAATAAAAATAAAATACATTAGACTTTAAAGCAATTTTACAGAGAAGGAATTTAATGATAGGGGTTTAAGGAAATATTTTAAATGAATGGGCACAATTTAGAGTCTAAGTTAAGCTGATTTAAAAGGCTTAAATTTTGAGCATCTCATGATATCTTCCAATATTAAAAGTGACTTAACTGTCATGTAATCTACCTGTGGGTGTGCATGTGTCTATGTGTGTGTCAGTCACCCAGTTGTGTCCGACACTGTGACCCCATGGATTGTAGCCCACCAGGCTCCCCTGTCCATGGGATTCTTCAGGCAAGAATACTGGAGTGGGTTGCCCTTCCCTTCTCCAGGGGATCTTCCTTACCCAGGACCTGAAAGCAGATATCCTGCATTCGAGGCAGATTCTTTGCCTTCTGAGACACCAAGGAAGCCCTATGTGAATATATGTGCCCAGGTAATCTCGACATATGCTGCTCATGCGCAGTCTTACCTGACTGTTTGATACATTTGGACAGAAGCCCGCTGGGCTCCTTTGTCTATAGGATTTCCGAGGCAATAATATGGAGTGGGTTGCCATTTTCTCTTCCAGGAGATCTTCCTGATCCAGGGATCAAACCTGTGTTTCCTGAGACTCCTGAACTGGTAGGCAAATTCTTTACTGCTGAGACAGCATACTGAATTACCAAATTACTAATTCATACAATTTTATTTTAGTCTACCTTGACATGTATTTCTTCATGTTTATCAGTGTTTCAGTTGTTAGGAAAAGAAGGTATCTTTGGATCTATATTTATGTTGGTTGACAGTTATTCTATAAAGTTTTTTTTTTTTTTTTTGGTCAGCAATGTAGTGAGTGAGGTAAAGGAGTTGCAGTGGGGTATAAAATTATAATGTATAATATATAATGTATAACTATAAAATATAATTAAAATGTGAAACTAGGTAAGGCTTTTTAGTCTTGAGCAAAAAGAAGGAAGAAAGGTTAAGTTGGTGATCCATCCAGACTTAAATGACTAGTATATCTCAAGAATTTCATATTTGCAGCATTTCGTTCATTCTAAATTACATTTTTAGTTCGCGTTTTCACCTCTGAAATGAGGATACATGATACAATTGACAGTATTTTACGATAATTGGCCAGAAAGCAGTTTCCGTTTCAGTGCAGTTTCTTTCACTGTGCGTGTGGGTATTGGGTCATAGATGTTCATTACAATTGAGTATATGCACTGCGCTACTAAATGTTTAATTTGACATTTAAATGTCGAATAATTTCAAGATAATTTAAGAAATAGATGAGTACAGTTATTGCCTGAAAACCTTCCACTCATAAAGTAGGGTGATATTAAAAATTAAAATATATAGACATGAAAATAGTATCTAGAAACTAAGATCTGGTTCCAGGTATTGCCTGTTGTTAATGGTGTGCCATTATCTTTATCCAACAGTGAGGTACCTGGCCTTCGTTATCTACAATTTATTTATCTACTTGTTTGTTCAAACCTAGGGTTGAACACTTGCTAACCCATAGCATGTGAAAGTCACTCAGTTGTGTCCAACTCTTTGCAACCCCATGGACTATACAGTTTGTGGAATTCTCCAGGCCAGAATACTGGAGTGGGTAGGCTTTCCCTTCTCCAGCAGATCTTCCCAACCCAGGGATTGAATCCAGTTTTTCGGCATAGCAGGCAGATTCTCAGCTGGTAAAAAATCTGCCTGCAATGCAGGAGACCCTGGTTCAATTCCTGGGTGGGAAAGATGCTATGGATAAAGCCTATCCTTTCAGTATTCTTGGGCTTCTGCCTGCAATGCAGGAGACCTGGGTTGGATCCTTAGGTTGGGAAAATACCCTGGGGAAGGGAAAGACTACCCTCTCCAGTGTGAATGTTTGAGAATCTGCCTGGGTAATGTCATAGCACATTTAATTTGGGACTTCCCAGGTCGCTCAACAGTAAAGAATCTGCCTGCAATGCGTGAGAACTGGGTTTGATCCCTGGGTCAGGAAGATCCCCTGGAGAAGAGCATGGCAACCCACTCCAGTATTCTTGCCTGGAAAATCCCATCAGAGGAGTCTGCTGGGCTACAATCCATGGGTTTGCAAAGACTTGGACACAATTGAGTGGCTAATACACGCACTGTGAAAAACAAATTTACCCAACTTAGTACACTGTTGGATACACTCATTTTGTCTTTAGCTTTATATAGCTTTATAGCTCTGGGAGTTGGTGGTAGACGGGGAAGCCTGGTGTTCTGCAGTCCATGGGGTTGCAAAGTGGCAGACACAACTAACTGACTGAACTGAACTTATAGTTAAAATACTGTTTTAAAAGTTAGTTCAGCTATTAACTATCTCTTCAGAGAGATTTAAAGAATGGAAAGGACTCTGGGAAAATGCACATTGACAATGATTATGAAATAACTCAGAAGAGTTGGACACTGAGTATGAGGCTGATTTAAGAATAACCAATTTGCTTAGCTCTTTATTTTTATATATGCATAATGATAAACATTTATAACTAAATTACTTTTAAAAAGAACTCTGTAAAATAAGTGATCAGAAAGCATTTTGTCATAGCTTAATTAGCTGTATGCACTGTGGCATAGTGGAATCAGGGCAGTTTGCAACTGATGGTGTCTTAGGTGATAAATGCATCTTTGTGTCTCTTAACCCTTATACCAAGCATGCAGTGAAATATTACCATTATTCCTATTTACAAAAGAGGAAACTGAACATGAGTGATATTAATTTGCTCACCTCATAGTATTAACAAGAAGCATAGCTGAAATGTAAAGCAACTCTGTCAAACTAAAATGCTGATATTCTTTACACAAAACATACTACCTCCTATAACAAATTAAAGATTATGCAACAGGGCAGAAATTTGACCATAGACTCAAAATGCTGCTACTGCTAAGTCACTTCAGTCATGTCCCACTCTGTGTGACCCTATAGACGGCAGCCCACCAGACTCCCCTGTCCCTGGGATTCTCTAGGCAAGAACACTGGAGTGGGTTGCCATTTCCTTCTCCAATGCATGAAAGCGAGAAGTGAAAAGGAAGTTGCTCAGTTGTGTCCGACTCTTTGAAACCCCATGGACTACAGCCTACCAGGCTCCTCCGTCCATGGGATTTTCCAGGCAAGAGCACTGGAGTGGGGTGCCATTGCCTTCTCCGAGACTCAGAATATTACTATCCTAATCCTTTAGGCTGGCACCTCTAACATGTAGTGTATTCAGTAGGAACTGAATTCTATAAATGAAGTAATCTAGTTTATTTAGAAGTAAGAAATGTTCAAATTTAGAAGATAACCCCATAATTTGCTCATTTAGACATTAATTGCTTTCTGAGGCACAAAGTAGCCATAAAATGAGGGTGGTTTCATTTTGTTTAGATCAAATGAGTGAAACATACACTATTTTGAATGATTTTTAACTTTATTAAAACTATAAATTTTAGCCTATTAGAAATAGTGCAAACAAGGGTGACAATGATGAATATTCTCCTATAGAAGCTTCTATACTTTCTGACACTGAAACATCAAAAGAAAATTAAAATGTAAAGCACTATGTATCACTGTGGGCTTTTCAAAAGTACTTGCTAATTTTTGAGAAAGAATCATAGAAGAGCAAATGAATTTAATTTCTAGGCCATATTTCATCCTTTATGTCATGCCAGTCAAAACAGTTCTGTTTGTTTCACAGCTTACCCAAATGGTACATTTCAGAGTGGATATTTATTTTCAACACTGTATTTTGAAATTTTAAATAGCCACAAAGCTGAATAAGAATGGAAAAAAAAAAGATGTGGGAATCCTCATATTAGGGAACTCTCCACATCTACATACATTTTTGATACTTTTGAAATCAGGTTGCTTAAATGAGTCAAACTAATTTGGATTTTTTTATTTTTGTTGCCAGAAACAAGGTACTTAAACAAATTCTCATTTTTAATATTTTCAAGGAATATGTTTATGATCTATTCAAGATGTAAAAATAGTACATAAACTTAAAACCACTCCAGATTTTATTGCACAGAAATAATTAAACATTTGAGATGTAGATTTTATACATTAGTCACTTATGAAGATAATAGAGATACATTTCTGTTTAAAATAGACTTTCACTTGTACTATTTAAATAGAAGTTCTTATTCTAACTGTTCTTTAAGAATATGGAGGTAAAATTTTAGTAATTTCTCATCTCATTGTAAACCTTCAAAGAATTAAATATTCTCTATGCCTGTTTCTCCATTGTTGCCCTGTAAATAAATTCTTCAGTACCATTTTTCTAGAATCTGTATATATGTGTTAGAATATGGTATTTATCTTTCTTTTTCTGACTCACTTTACTCTGGAGAGGGGAGGAGAGGGTGAGGTGTATGGAAAGAGTAACAGGGAAACTTACATTACCATATGTAAAATAGATAGCCAAGGGGAATTTGCTGTATGACTCAGGAAACTCAAACAGGGGATCTGTATCAACCTAGATGGGTGGGATGGGGAGGGAGGCTCAGAAGGGAAGGGCTATATGTATACCTATGGCTGATTCATGTTGAGGTTTGACAGAAAACAGCAAAATTCTGCAAAGCAAGTATCCTTCAATAAAAAATTAATTAATTAAAAAAATGAAATATTAAAAACACCTCTCTACTTTAGGCTTAAGTTTATCTTTCTTTACATTCCTAAGGTGGAAATTGGGCTTCCCAGGTGGTGCTAGTGGTAAGAACCCACCTGCCAATGCAGGAAATAAGAGACGGGTTTGATCCCTGGATTGGAAGATCATCTGGAGGAGGGCATGGCAACCTGCTCCAGTATTCTTACCTGGAGAACTGCATGGACAGAGGAGGCTGGTGGGCTACAGTCCATAGGGTTGCAAAGAGTTGAACACTACTGAGCAACTCACACATAGTAATGTGGAAATATATAATGATCTTTATATCATCTTTTCTAGAGTACTAATGCTATAAAACTTTCTCTAAGCACTCCTTTCTCAGCATCCCATAAATTATCAGTTATGTTCTCATTTAGCTCAAAATATTTTAAAATTTATCTTGAGATTTCCTCTTTGGCTCATGTGCTGTTTAGAAGTGTGTTTAATCTCCACTTATTTGGGCAATTTCCAGTTATCGTTCTTTGATTTCTAGTTTAAATTCATTGTTGTCTGAGAGCAGACATTGTAGGGTTTCTATTTTTTAAGTCTGTAAAAGTGTATTTTGCAGGCCAGAATGTGGTTTATTTGGGTGACTGTTTCATGTAGGCTTGAGAAAAACATTCATTAGAATAAAAGTTGTATACAAATCCATTATACCTACTTGATTGAAAATGTTAAGTTCAGCTATATCATTAACTAATATTCTGCCTGCTGAATCTGTCCATTTCTGGGAGAGGAGTGTTAAAGTCTCCAACTATGATAGTGGATTCATCTATTTTTCCTTTGAAGTTCTATGGCCTCTATGTTTGTGCCTCACATAGTTTGATACTATTGATAGGTACACACATGTTAAGCATTCTTATGTCTTCTTGGAGAATTGACCCCTTTATCATTATGTAATACCCTTCTTTATCCATGATAACTTGCTCCAAAGTTGGAAATTAATATGGCTACTCCTGCTTTCTTTTAATTAGTGTTAACGTGGTATATCTTTCTTCAGCCACTCTTCTAAATTGTTTTAATTCAATTTTTATTTATATATGAGTGTGCTGGGTCTTCACTGCTGTGAAGATGAGCAGAGTTGAGATCAGCAGAGGCTTCTGTCTAGTTGCCGTGCTCCGGCTTCTCATTGCGGCAGCTTCTTTTGTTGTGGAGCATGGACTCAAGGCTGCACAGGCTTTGGTAGTTGTGGTGCCTGGGTTTAGTTGACCTGCAACATGTGGAATCTTCACAGCCCAGGGATTAGACCCATGGCCCCTGCATTGGCAGGGAGAATCCCAACCACAGGACCACCGGGAAAAGTCCCATCCACTTACATTTAATCTGTCTGTATTTTTATCTTTAAAATGACTTTCTTATAGGCTACATAGAGTTGGAAGTTTTTTGGTCTAATTTTAAAAGCTTCAAAAGTAGACGTGTTGGAAATATTTAGGAAGATGGGCTCAATAAAGGACAGAAATGGTATGGACCTAACAGAAGCAGAAGATATTAAGAGGTGGAAAGAAAACACAGAAGAACTGTACAAAAAAGATCTTCACAACCAAGATAATCATGATGGTGTGATCACTCACCTAGAGCCAGACATCCTGGAATGTGAAGTCAAGTGGGCCTTAGAAAGCATCACTACGAACAAAGCTAGTGGAGGTGATGGAATTCCAGTTGAGCTATTTCAAATCCTGAAAGATGATACTGTGAAAGTGCTGCACTCAACATGCCAGCAAATTTGGAAAACTCAGCAGTGGCCACAGGACTGGGAAAGGTCAGTTTTCATTCCAACCCCAAAGAAAGGCAATGCCAAAGAATGCTAAACTACTGCACCATTGCACTCATCTCACACTCTAGTAAAGTAATGCTCAAAATTCTCCAAGCCAGGCTTCAGCAATACATGAACTGTGAACTTCGAGATGTTCAAGCTGGTTTTAGAAAAGACAGAGGAACCAGAGACAAATTGGCAACATCTGCTGGATCATGGAAAAAGCAAGAGAGTTCCAGAAAAGCATCTATTTCTGCTTTATTGACTATGCCAAAGCCTTTGACTGTGTGGATCACAAGAAACTGTGGAAAATTCTGAAAGAGATGGGAATACCAGACCACCTGATCTGCCGCTTGAGAAATTTGTATGCAGGTCAGGAAGAAACAGTCAGAACTGGACATGGAACAACAGACTGGCTCCAAATAGGGAAAGGAGTACATCAAGGCTGTATATTGTCACCCTGCTTATTTAACTTCTATGCAGAGTACATCATGAGAAACGCTGGGCTGGAAGAAGCACAAGCTGGAATCAAGATTGCCAGGAGAAATGTCAATAACCTCAGATATGCAGATGACACCACCCTTATGGCAGAGAGTGAAGAGGAACTAAAAAGCATCTTGATGAAGGTGAAAGAGGAGAGTGAAAAATTTGGCTTAAAGCTCAACATTCAGAAAACTAAGATCATGGCATCTGGTCCCATCACTTCATGGGAAATAGATGGGGAAACAGTGGAAACAGTGTCAGACTTAATTTTTGGGGGCTCCAAAATCACTGCAGATGGTGACTGCAGCCATGAAATTAAGAGACGCTTACTCCTTGGAAGAAAAGTTATGACCAAACTAGATAGCATATTGAAAAGCAGAGACATTTCTGTGCCTACAAAGGTCCATCTAGTCAAGGCTATGGTTTTTCCAGTGGTCATGTATGGATGTGAGAGTTGGACTGTAAAGAAGGCTGAGCGCTGAAGAATTGATGCTTTTGAATTGTGGTGTTGGAGAAGACTCTTGCGAGTCCCTTGGACTGCAAGGAGATCCAACCAATCCATTCTAAAGGAGATCAGCCCTGGGATTTCTTTGGAAGGAATGATGCTAAAGCTGAAACTCCAGTACTTTGGCCACCTCATTTGAAGAGTTGACTCATTGGAAAAGACTCTGATGCTGGGAGGGATTGGGGGCAGGAGGAGAAGGGGATGACAGAGGATGAGATGGCTGGATGGCATCAGTGACTCAATGGATGTGAGTCTGAGTGAACTCTGGGAGTTGGTGATGGACAGGGACGCCTGGCGTGCTGCAGTTCACGGGGTTGCAAAGAGTCGGACACGACTGAGTGAATGAACTGAACTGAACTGAGGAGAGTTGAAAATAAAATCCATGAAATTGAAAACAGGAAATCAGTAGAAAAAAATCAAGGAAACCAAAAGCTAGCTCTTTGGAAAGATCAGTAAAATCAATAAACCCCTATCCAGGCTAAAAAAAAGAGAGAGAGGCAAATATATTAATATCAGAAATGAAAGAGGGGACATCTCTGCAGATCTCATGGATGTTAAAATGGTAGTAAAGGAATACTATGAACAACTCCATGCCCTCAAATTTTATAGCTTAGATAAAATGGTCCTCTCCTTTCAAAGACAAAACCTGCCAAAGTCATCCTTACAAAACTAGACATACTCTTACCATATACTCCAGCAACTGTACTCCTTGGTACTTAAAAAGAGTTGAGAAGAATTATGTGTCCACATAATTTTATGTGTGCACATGAAATTTTCACACAGATTTTATTCATAATTGCCAAAACTTAGCATCAACCAAAATGTCCTCCAGTAGGTGAATAGATTAACTGTGGTACATCCAGACAATTGGATATCGTTCTACACTGAAAAGAAGTGAGCTATCAAGCCATGAAAATACATGCTGTGCTGTGCTTAGTTGCTCAGTTGTGTCCAACTCTTTGTGACCCCATGGATGTGTAGCTTGCTAGGCTCCTCTGTTCACAGGGATTTTCCAGGCAAGAATATTAGACTGGGTAGCCTATCCCTTCTCCACAAGGTCTTCATGACCCAGGATTGAACCAGGGTCTCTTGCATTGCAGGAGGACTCTTTACCAGCTGAGCTACCAGGGAAGCCTGAAAAGACGTGGAAGAACATTAAATGCATATTGCTAAATGAAAGAAGCAAATCTGCAAAGGCTACACATTGTGATTCCAGCTATATAACATTCCAAGAAAAGGCAAAACTATTTGACACAATAAAAGGCTTGATGGTTGCCAGTGGGTAGGTGGTGGGACTGGAAGTGAATAGGTGGATATATCATTATACATTTGTCCAAATTGATAGAATGCTTCAGAATATTTTTAGGGTTTACCTTCTATTGGTGGCTTATGTGCTTATAAAGCCTTCAAGCAGGCTAGTCATTTCATGTTTTTCCACCTTGATTAGCAAAATGTCAATTTGATGTTCTTCAGGATGTTTGGACCATTTCCTTCTCTTCAAACGTTCTGATAAAGGGTGACAGAGTTGACATGGCCCTGGGGCAGAACTGTAAGTGTAGGTTGTTGTCTCTACACTAATTCTGATTGACATTTTTAAAAGTCATCGGTTAAGTTAAAAACAAAAAAAACAAAAAACACTCTATTAAAATGAGATTATGCAATGAATTAAGAGAAGGCAAAAGGTTGTCTGAGGAGGTCTTACAAACAGCTGAGAAAATAAGAGAAGCAAAAGGCAGAGGAGAAAAGGAAAGATATAACCACTTCAATGCAGAGTTCCAAAGAATAGCAAGGAGAGATAAGAAACTCTTCCTCAGTGATCAATACAAAGAAATGGAGGAAAACAATAGACTGGGAAAGACTAGAGATCTCAAGAAAACTAGTGATGAAAAGGGAATGTTTCATGCAAAGATGGGCATAATAAAGGACAGAAATGGTGTGGACCCAACAAAAACAGAAGATATTAAGAATAGGTGGCAAGAATACACAAAAGAACTATACGAGAAACATCTTAATGACCCAGACAACCATGATGGTGTGATTACTCACCTAGAGCCAGACATCCTGGAATGTGAAGTCAAGTGAGCCTTAGGAAGTGTCACTATAAACAAAGCTAGTGGAGGCGATGGAATTCCAGTTGAGCTATTTCAAATCCTGAAAGATGATGCTGTGAAAGTGCTGCACTCAATATGCCAGCAAATTTGGAAAACTCAGCAGTGGCCACAGGACTGGAAAAGGTCAGTTTTCATTTCAATCCCAAAGAAAGGCAATGCCAAAGCATATTCAAACTACTGCACAATTGCAGTCTTCTCACATGCTAGCAAAGTAATGCTCAAAATTCTCCAAGCCAGACTTCAACAGTATGTGAACCATGAACTTCCAGATGTTCAAGCTGGATTTACAAAAGGCAGAGGAACCAGAGATCAAATTTCCAACATCTGCTGGATCATTGAAAAAGCAAGAGAGTTCCAGAAAAACATCTATTTTTGCTTTACTGACTACGCCAATGCCTTTGATTGTGTGGATCAAAACAGATTTGAAAATTCTTCTAGAGGTGGGACTACCAGACCACCTTACCTGCCTCTTGAGAAATCTGTATGCAGGTCAAGAAGCAACATTTCGAACTGGACATGGAACAACAGACTGGCTCCAAATCAGGAATGGACTATGTCAAGGCTGTATATTGTCACACTGCTTATTTAACTTACATGCAGAGTACATCATGAGAAACGCTGGGCTGGAGGAAGCACAAGCTGGAATCAAGATGTCTGAAAGAAATATCAATAACCTCAGATATGCAGATGACACCACCCTATGGAAGAAAGTGAAGAACAACTAAACAGCCTCTTGATGAAAGTGAAAGAGGAGAGTGAAAAAGTTGGCTTAAAGCTTAACATTCAGAAAACTAAGTTCATGGCATCCAGTCTCATCACTTCATGGTAAATAGATAGGGAAACATTGGAAACAGTGTCAGACTTTAATTTTGGGGGCTCCAAAATCACTGCAGATGTTGACTGCAGCCATGAAATTAAAAGCACTTCCTCCTTGGAAGAAAAACTATGACCAACCTAGACAGCATGTTAAAAAGCAGAGACAACAAAGGTCCATTCAGGCAAAGCTATCATTTTTCCAGTATTCATGTATGGATATGAGAGTTGGACTATAAAGAAAGCTGAACACTGAAGAATTGATGCTTTTGAACTGTGGTGTTGGAGAAGACTCCTGAGAGTCCCTTGGACTGCAAGGAGATCCAACCAGTCCATCCTAAAGGAGATCCGTCCTGGGTGTTCATTGAAAGGACTGATGTTGAAGCTGAAAATCCAATACTTTGGCCACCTGATGTGAAGAACTGACTTATTAGATAAGACCCTGATGCTGGGCAAGATTGAAGACAGGAAGGGAAGGGGATGACAGAGATGGTTGGATGGCATCACTGACTCTATGGACATGAGTTTTAGCAAGCTCTGGGAGTTGAAGGACAGAAAAGCCTGGCAGTCTGCAATCCATGGGGTCTCAAAGAGTTGGACACGACTGAGCGACTGAACTGAACTGAGACATAAAAATATATTAAGGCATAATCTGAAACTAAGAATTTCAGTCAAAGGATACATATGTAACTTCATGCAAAGTGATCTGTGGATAATTATGCTATTCTTTAGGTGTTTTTCTTATTGCCAAACTTTAAATATAGTATAAATCCCTAGCATTTGAAGCAAAATTATAGGAAATTGAATAGTCTATACTTCAATGTATTTTATTTGTCATTAATATTAAAAATAGAAGCTTTTCTCTTCTGTATCTTTAAAAGTGAACTCTGGTACAGGCACCTATTCTTTCTTCCATTTTATTACACTGTGTATTACCTCCTAGGAACAACAGTTCTTGGTGCCATTTCAAAAGTGGAAGTTTTAATTTTACTTGTAATAAATATTGTCCTTCTGATTATGGATTTAATTATGGAAGAACAGCACTTATAGCACTTTTGAAATGTTTAATTTTTATTTTATCTAAAATATTTATTTGATAGTAATTCCACTCCTGAGTATATATCAAAAAATAATGAAAACACTAATTCAAAAGATATATGCACCCCAATATTTATAGCAGTATTATTTACAATAGCAAAGATATTGAAGCAACCTAAGTGTCTGACAGACAAGTGGAAAAAGATTTGGAATATATATATAAGTAATGGAATACAGCATGTGGATGCTCAGTCACTCAGTTATGTCCAAATCTTTGCAACCCTATAGACTGTAGCCTGCCAGGTTCCTCTGTGCATGGGATTTTCTTGGCAAGAATACTGGAGTGGGGTTGCCATTTCCTCCACCAGGGGATATTCCACCCAGGAATCAAACCCATGTCTCCTGAGTCTCCTGCACTGGTAGGAGGATTCTTGACCATTAAGCCACCTGGGAATCACAATGAAATATTACTCAGTCATAAAAATACTTTAAATTTGCCATTTGCAACAACATGCAGGGTATTATGCTTAATGAAATAGGTCAGACACAAAGTCAAATGCTGTATGTTAATCACTTATGTGAAATTAAAAATATGTATATATTAAAAAACACACACACACACAAAACAGAAACAGGGTTCCCAGATATAGAGAACAAACTAGCAGTTATGAAAGCAGAGAGGGAAATGGGGACAGGCAAAATATAGAGATTGGGGATTAAGAGGTACAAGCTAATAGAAATAAAATAAGTTACAGGGATATATTGTACAGCACAGAGAATATAGCCATTATCTTGTATAACTTTAAAAGGAGTATCAGATCAGATCAGATCAGTCACTCAATCGTGTCTGACTCTTTGCGACCCCATGAATCGCAGCACGCCGGGCCTCCCTGTCCATCACCAACTCCTGGAGTTCACTGAAACTCACAGCCATTGAGTCAGTGATGCCATCCAGCCATCTCATCCTCTGTCATCCCCTTCTCCTCCTGCCCCCAATCCCTCCCAGCATCAGAGTCTTTTCCAATGAGTCAACTCTTCACATGAGGTGGCCAAAGTATTGGATTTTCAGCTTTCGCATCATTCCTTCCAAAGAAATCCCAGGGCTGATCTCCTTCAGAATGGACTGGTTGCATCTCCTTGCAGTCCAAGGGACTCTCCAGAGTCTTCTCCAACACCACAGTTCAAAAGCATCAATTCTTCGGCACTCAGCCTTCTTCACAGTCCAACTCTCACATCCATACATGACTACAGGAAAAACCATAGCCTTGACTAGATGAACCTTTGTAGGCACAGAAATGTCTCTGCTTTTGAATATGCCATCTAGGTTGGTCATAGCTTTTCTTCCAAGGAGTAAGCGTCTTTTAATTTCATGGCTGCAGTCACCATCTGCAGTGATTTTGGAGCCCAGAAAAGTAAAGTCTGACACTGTTTCCACTGTTTCCCCATCTATTTCCCATGAAGTGGTGGGACCGGATGCCATGATCTTCATTTTCTGAATGTTGAGCTTTAAGCCAACTTTTTCACTCTCCTCTTTCACTTTCATTAAGAGGCTTTTGAGTTCCTCTTCACTTTCTGCCATAAGGGTGGTGTCGTCTGCATATCTGAGGTTATTGATATTCTCCCGGCAATCTTGATTCCAGCTTGTGCTTCTTCCAGGCCAGCATTTCTCATGATGTACTCTGCATAGAAGTTAAATAAGCAGGGTGACAATATACAGCTTTGACGTACTCCTTTTCCTATTTGGAACCAGTCTGTTGTTCCATGTCCAGTTCTAACTGTTGCTTCCTGACCTGCATACAAATTTCTCAAGAGGCAGATCAGGTGGTCTGGTATTCCCATCTCTTTCAGAATTTTCCACAGTTTATTGTGATCCACACAGTCAAAGGCTTTGGCATAGTCAATAAAGCAGAAATAGATGTTTTTCTGGACCTCTCTTGCTTTTTCCATGACCCAGTGAATGTTGGCAATTTGATCTCTGGTTCCTCTGCCTTTTCTAAAACCAGCTTGAACATCAGGAAGTTTACGGTTCACATATTGCTGAATCTATACAAATATCAAGCCTTTTTGTTGTACAACTGAAACTGATATATTGTAATCAACAATACTTCAATAAAAAATACCTATTTAAAATAAAAACACAACTAAATTTCTCTTCTGTTGAAAGTGTCCATTAAAAAAAAGGCAGTAAGTTTATAAGTAGTTTAGTGCTTACGTTTAAAGAGTTGGTTTTCAGTTACTTTCTGAAATGCAGTGAGTACTGAGAGTTTCCTGTTGAGGCTGCTTGCTAAGGATCTTGACTGTGTGCTTTGAAGTTGTTATGGCTAAATCTGATTAGAACATGTTCTTCCTGTATTGCTATTAACTGACAGGAGGATTATGTTTCCTGGCAGCCCAGGGCTGTCTATCTTCGGCTTTATATCCATATTTATTTTATCACAAATACTTCCTTGTGGCCATTTGCAGCCAGCTGACCTCCAAGGCCCTGATTGCTTTTTGTGGTAGTTGATCATTAGACTTACTCTCCTGCAAGTAGCTAGTGGGTTTTTAAAATCAGGTTCATATATTTTCCTTCGTGTGTTTTAACTGATTAGTTTGGAGATATTATATAGTCTTCTTTAATTTCAGTGTTACAAATGGCAAACTAGAAAGTCTAGCATAAGGGGAGAATTATGCAGAAAGTTAATGCTGAAAGTTAGGGAGATTGAGGGTTTTTTCCCAACAGAGAATCTATGAAATAGATCCCCATTATCCTTCTATAGCTGAAGTCTCTGTTACAACACTAAGTCTGCAAGAAAGAGCTGACATTGTCAACAGAAAAACCACTGAGCTGGGCAGCTCAGAAGAATCATCAACCTAAACTTTCCCCTTGACAGCAATAAGTCCACCCTGGGTTACAGTTCAGCTGAATTGCTTGTGCATGTTGTCTCCTTCTGTCTGGAACAATTTATTCTCTTTATGAAAGAGGGAGAAAGTTATCCAAAATACATTGTCTCCAATTTGTGCGATTAATTGCCATTGGCCAATGTGAGCAAGCCTAATAGGAGAAAGACAGGTTAGAAGAACCTGCCAGAGAGGGATTCCTGAGTATGCTCCCTCAGGTTTAGCTCAGCAGTTAATCAAACAGTTTTTAACTTGCCACTAAGGTTTTCTGCAAAAGTAGTAAAGTGGAAAATCAGTAAACATGACATTGGGAGCCCTTTCTCCTGCTCTGGAACAAGTATCAAACATTTATCTTTCACTAATGTACAACTTCGGGCTTCGCAGGTGGTACTAGTGATAAAGAACCCGCCTGCCAATGCAGGAGACAGAAGACATGTGGGTTTGATCCCTGGGTCAGGAAGATCCCCTGGAGGAGGGCATTGCAACCCATTCCAGTATTCAGGCCTGGGGAATCCCATGGACAGGGAAGCCTAGTGGGCTGCTGTCCACTGGGTCACAAAGAATTGGACAGGACTGAGTGATTGAGCACGCATGCGTGCACAACTCCAGGTTTCTTATGTCTGCTTGGTCTCCTCAACACCTTTTTCTGATGAAAGTTGTAGAAAAACTTTTCCCTGAAGAGATGACGTTCCTACTGTGTTGGTGGTGGTGGTGATAGTTTTATTTCTAAATATAGGAGTTGATATATGTTTTATCATGACTATCTAGAAAAATAAAAACAGCATGAGTTAACCAGGGATTATCTCTAGTCACCAAGAGTAAAATCGTGAATTTCTTTTGCTTAGCCTATCATGTTTCCTTGTGTTGCTTATTTCCAAAAAAGGTAGGAGGCTGTCATGAGAAGGCTTAGTTACTGAAGAGATTCAAAGGGACATGATAGTGATTTTAACTTACTCAATCTGACATTATTTGTATTGCTCATTATTTTCATGGACCTGTCTAATTGCAAACCTTGTTTTATTCAAAGAAACTGCCCAGCTGATAGTGATGTTAATGATTCAAATCACTGAATTTCTCTGAAAATATTTCTTCCAAATTGTTTTGGTGTAGTCAGATCTTTAGATGTTCTACTTCTCTAGCTGTGCAATGAAATAATCCTCATAGCTGATTGGTTTCCCTCTCTTTAGATAGCTTGGCATATGAACCCCACCAGCTTTCTCACCACTATGAATTAGTCATTTATGCTGACTCTTCAATATGACATGTGGGGCCTATTCAACTCTGGTAGTATTGCTGAAACTTCAACTATAATACTTAATTTCCAAAGACCTAATAACTTTTCCCTTATGAAGTACATTTTGTGAGATCATCTTTCATGGTCTTCGGATCTAATACAAATATCCTAAACTTCTTTGATCATTCTAAATTTTTTTTTAATGAAAGTAACTTAAAATATTCAGTATCTCTGTTGTTGAGGCATAGAACTTTCTGCCACAAATAAGAGATTTACCAACCTTGTTAACTACTATTGTGTGAGTGAGTATAGTATGACTGACTTGGCAAATTACAGGCCATCTCATTTTAGGTCCTAAGTAATGACAAAACTGTATTTTAGTACTTACATTCCTTTTGTCAAGACGCGTGCACATTGTTAGATGTCTGGTCTTAATTTTAGTCTCATTTTTATTGTCTATATCTGTTAATTGATATTATTGCAGGAAATCTGAATTCTAGCACCATAATAAATCCCTTTCTCAAAAGATAATGTTATTTTTCAAAGGATTACTCTGCTCAAATTATAAGATTAATTAAAAGTAGTTAAATGGTAGTTGATGGGAAAATTATTAGCATCCTCTTAAAGTTGATATCTGCTATCTAATTGACAGATTTTACTTCTTTCTTGTACTAGATTCTGTGTTTCCCAAAGATTACCAGAATGCACAGAAGAATGCAATTGAGTGAGGAACTCTCTAGTATAATAGGCAACTTCTTTTTGATAGAGGCTTGCCTCCTACTGCGTATGGGTATATCACAGGAATACTGAAACAGCTCTGTTTATTCCATGCTTAGCATTAATATCTAAAACCAAATAACTTACTAATTTCACATCACTAAGTAAAATTTGATTACTTTCCTAATTTATGTGTATAAAACATCATTGACATTCTTATATTAATTCACTTATTTTCTTAGATATTTACAATAAAGATGGCACACGATTGTAGTTACCTGATCAAGAGTTATTGTAACAGCTGAATACACTTAGATGGTTTCACAAAGCCTTTCCAATTTTTTCACTGCTCTGTGTGTGTTTCATCTTGGGAAATTTAAAAATATTAAGCCATTTCAATTTGGCAGCCTAACAGCAATAGAAAATCAATTAATAAAATAAATATATTGACTTTATATATTTCTCTCTATGTAGTTCTATACTTGATTAAGTTTCTATGCTTAATATAGAACTATATTAAGTAAAGTAAAAGAAATACTATACCTATTATTGAAACAAATAGGATAATTAGACCAAAGTACTACTCATGACTAAGTAGAAAGAAAAAAATTGTAATTCAGTGTGACAATCAGATTTAACAATTTTATAGGCTATTTTAGCTGCAGTGCTGTTTATCAACTAATTTTCCATGTAAACCAACTGACACGTAAAGAAAAATATGGACAATAAAATGATGGGTTTTGGACCAAAATAAATTTATTCACAATTAGCATTATAATTTTGTTAATATATATTATTTTGGTCTTGATTTCACGTGATTGTGATTTGAAAAATCATATAAAAACATTGATTGAATTGGAAATGGAAGTGTGGCATCAATCTCTGAAGGCAAGAAGCTGCTAACTTTGCAACCAAGCTGGCATGTATTTTTCTGCATATTTTAGCTTAATATAGAAGTTTCTTCAGAAATCATTTTTCTAAATAGATGATTAAATCAGATGTAACCTTATTCTCTTGAATAAAGTGTTAAAATTATATTAAGATTTTAAATTGAAAAATTACAATTAAGTATTGATAAGGATTAAAAGTTGAATTTTTAAAATTTATTTATTGTAATTAGAGGCTAATTACTTACAATATTGTATTGGTTTTGCCATACATCAACATGAATCCACCATGGGTGTACATGTGTTCCCCATCCTGAACCCGCCTCCCACCACCCTCCCCATACCATCCCTCTGGGTCATCCCAGTGCACCAGCCCCAAGCATCCTGTATCCTGCATCAAATCCAGACTGGCGATTCATTTCTTATATGATGTTATACATGTTTCAATGCCATTCTCCCAAATCATCCCCCCTCCCACTCCCACAGAGTTCAAAAGACTGTTCTATACATGTGTCTCTTTTGCTGTCTCGCATACAGGGTTATTGTTACCATCTTTCTAAATTCCATATGTATGCGTTAGTATACTGTATTGGTGTTTTTCTTTCTGGCTTACTTCACTTTGTATAATTGGCTCCAGTTTCATCCACCTCACTAGAACTGATTCAATGTATTCTTTTTAATGGCTGAGTAATACTCCATTGTGTATATGTACCATAGCTTTCTTATCCATTCATCTGCTGATGGATATCTAGGTTGCTTCCATGTCCTGGCTATTATAAACAGTGCTGCGATGAACATTGGGGTACATGTGTCCCTTTCAATTCTGGTTTCCTCGGTGTATATGCCCAGCAGTGGGATTGCTGGATCATAAGGCAGTTCTATTTCCAGTTTTTTAAGGAATCTCCACACTGTTCTCCATAGTGGCTGTACTAGTTTGCATTCTCACCAACAGTGTCAGAGGGTTCCCTTTTCTCCACATCCTCTCCAGCATTTATTGCTTGTAAACTTTTGGACCGCAGCCACTCTGACTGGCGTGAAATGGTACCTCATTGTGGTTTTGATTTGCGCTTCTCTGATAATGAGTGATGTTGAGCATCTTTTCATGTGTTTGTTAGCCATCTGTATGTCTTCTTTGGAGAAATGTCTAGTTCTTTGGCCCATTTTTCGATTGGGTCGTTTATTTTTCTGGAATTGAGCTGCAGAAGTTGCTTGTATACTTTTGAGATTATTTGTCAGTTGCTTCATTTGCTATTATTTTCTCCCATTATGAAGGCTGTCTTTTCACCTTGCTTATAGTTTATTTTGTTGTGCAGAAGCTTTTAATTTTAATTAGATCCCATTTGTTTATTTTTGCTTTTATTTCCAATATTCTGGGAGGTGGGTCATAGAGGATCCTGCTGTGATTTATGTCAGAGAGTGTTTAACATTAATCTTATATTGATCTACCATTTGCAATCTAAGATCATCTAATTCTACATACTATGTAAAAAGGAGGTACATTGCTATTTGGGCACAGTTTACACTGAATACACAATTTGAAGAAAAACATTTTATGTGTATTAGAATTAAAACATTGTTTCTCAGACAAACATATTATAACAAAAATTTTATTTTGAAATAATTATAGATTTCCAGGAAGTTACAAAGTTGAAAGGGACCATGTTTTCTTCATCCATTTTCCCCAATGGTTTATATCTTGTGTAACTATGGTACAATATATAAACTAGAAAATTGATAGTGGTAAAATATGTGTGTATAATTCTATGCCATTTTATCACATGTATAAATTCCTGTTATCACCACTGCCATAGAGATATAGAACTATTCTATCTCCCCAAAGATCAGCTGGTATCTGATTTTCAGCTGAGTGAAGTGTAGAAACCTTTGTTTAATCCTGTTATCCACTTCTGTTAGTAATATAATTGTTTTAAATATTTCCTCTACATACGTATTCTGTATACATACATATGTTAAAGTCTACAAGAGACAGTGTTACACTTTTTGCTTTGAACATCAAACATACTTTAGGTACCTTAAGAAAGTAAGGAAAGTTTATTGTATTATCTGTACTTTTGCTTTTATTCTTTTCAGATATTCATCCTTAAATCTCATACTTTTATGACACTTGCCTAACATTTTTACAAAGAAACTATTTTTAGGGATATAGCCAGTTTTCCCAAATAAAGCTAGAACAGAGAATGAGATGCTTAGATAGCATCACTGACTCAGTGGACTTGAATCTGAGTAATCTGGGAGAGAGTGAAGGATAGGGAAGCCTGGATGTGCTGCAGTTGATGGGTCACAAAGAGTTGGACAGGACTTTGTGACTGAACAATAAAAGCTAGAGCAAGGGATACTAGCTATTAATTATGTTGGTGTTTCCCCATATTCCCTTTTCTACTTAAGAAAAAAAATTAGTCAATAGTGGAATTGGAGTTTAGGGTAGTTTAGACATATATGGGTGCTTCCCGGTAGTTCAGTGATAAAGAATCCGCTTGTGATGCAGAAGACACAGGAGACGTGGGTTCCCTCCCTGGATTAGGAAGATCCCCTGGAGGAGGGCATGTCAACCCACTCCAGTATTCTTGCCTGGGGAATCCTATGAACAGAATAGCCTGGCAGATTACAGTCCATAGGGTCCCAAAGATCGAACAGGACTAAAGTAAATGAGCATGCACACAGGTACGCAGACATATTTGGGGGAAAGAAAGAAAATTGGAACAAAGAGAATACTGTAGAAATCCTTTGCACCAGTGCTAATTTCAATCACACTCGTATGATCTGAACTGATTAGAGGTTCCATGATATTATTATCTGTGGAATAAAATCAATTGGCCAGTTATTGAAGCTAGCACATGAAAATCAGAATGATAGCCGAATAATTTAACGCATCTTCTCATTATTATTTATTTAGTACTTCTCAAATTTTCCTTTACTCTGATTGGGTATACTTAGGGGTATTCTGTATTAATCTAGGATTTAATATAGGATTTTAAGAAATGGATTTTAAGAGTATGGGATTGATTTATAAGGAACATAACTATTTTTGAGAAGGGAATATTTTTCCCATGCGACAGAAAGTTAATGAAAATTCATCCATCAAATTAAATAACAAATGCTGTTTCCTTCCAAGAAAAGTATTTTTGAATAGCTCCTATATTCATATCTTTCAAAAATAAAAGCACATTACAAAATAAAAGGAAAATTCTCCCTCTCACCTTCTCTTATATCAAACTAGGATATAACTGTCTACACCATCAGTGGTTTATTATTACCCTTACTTATTAACATTATTACTATTACTAATAATTCTTGCATTTCTATGAAAATATAAAGATTCTTATTTTTCACTGTTTACATACTAATTATTTTTTTCTCCTTGGAGATACACACATATCATTAATATTATTCCTTATACATATTTTTACGGTTTTATACATTTTTCTAAGACAGTTATGCAAGGAATCAGTTCAGTTCAGTTCAGTTGCTCAGTCGTGTCCGACTCTTTGCAACCCCATGAATCACAGAGCACCAGGCCTCCATATCCATCACCAACTCCCGGAGTTTACCCAAACTCATGTCCACTGAATCGGTGATGCCATCCAGCCATCTCATCCTCTGTCATCCCCTTTTCCTCCTGCCCCCAATCCCTACCAGCATAGCATATTAAAAAGCAGAGACATTACTTTATTAACAAAGGTCTGTCTAGTCAAGGCTATGGTTTTTCCAGTGGTCATGTATGGATGTGAGAGTTGGACTGTGAAGAAAGCTGAGTGCTGAAGAATTGATGTTTTTGAACTGTGGTGTTGGAGAAGACTTTTGAGAGTCCCTTGGATTGCAAGGAGATCCAACCAGACCATCCTAAAGGAGATCAGTCATGAGTATTCATTGGAAGGACTGATGCTGAAGCTGAAACTCCAATACTTTGGCCACCTCATGCAAAGAGTTGACTCATTGGAAAAGACCCTGATGCTGGGAGGGATGGGGGCAGGAGGAGACTGGGGCAACAGAGATGCTGGTGCAAGGAGTAACCTTGTATAAATGTCACCTTATATAAATGGTATAGCTATGTATATATAAAGCTAAATTTCTGGTAGTATAACTACCAGGTATAATAAGGAGGCATGTATCATTTTATAATCCCATCAGTAATCCATTTAGGCCACCCTTTATACACATTCCTGACAACTGAGGTTGTTTGTAGTCCTTTTCAACGTTTTGAAACTCAATTTTTAAATAGAATTTCTCAGTCTGTTCAGTTCAGTCACTCAGTCATGTCCGACTTTTTGCGACCCCATGGACTGCAGCACACCAGGCCTCCTTGTCCATCATCAATTCCCAGAGCTTACTGAAACTCACGTCCATTGAGTTGATGATGCCTCATTCTCTGTTGTCCCCTTCTCCTCCTGCCTTCAATCTTTCCCAGCATCAGGGTCTTTCCCAATGAGTCGGTTCTTCGCATCAGGTGGCCAAAGTATTGGAGTTTCAGCTTCAGCATCAGTCCTTCCAATAAATATTCAGGACAGATTTCCTTTAGGATGGACTGGTTTGATCTCCTTGTAGTCCAAGGGACTCCCAAGAGTCTTCTCCCAACACCGCAGTTCAAAAGCATCAATTCTTTGGCACTCAGCTTTCTTTATAGTACAACTCTCACATCCATACATGACTACTGGAAAAACCATAGCTTTGCTTAAATGGACCTTTGTTGGCAAAGTAATGTCTCTGCTTTTGAATATGCTGTCTAGGTTGGTCATAACTTTCCTCCCAAGGAGTAAACATCTTTTAATTTCATGGCTGCAATCACCATCTGCAGTGATTTTGGAGCCCCAAAAAATGAAGTCTCACTGTTTCCATTATTTCCCCATCTATTTGCAATGAAGTGATAGGATCGGATGCCATGATCTTAGTTTTCTGAATGTCTAGTTTTAAGCCAGCTTTTCACTCTCCTCTTTCACTTTCATCAAGAGGCTCTTTAGTTCCTCTTCATTTTCTGCCATGAGGGTGGTGTCATCAGCATATCCCAATCTGTTAGGTTTAATAAAAGGCTTGATGAGCTTTGACTGAAATCTTACTTCGTGTGTGTGAGGTCGTATACTTGTTCAGTTGCTAAGTTGTCTATATGTTGCAAATATTTCTCACCTTTGTTGTTGTTTGTGTTCTGACATGGTTTTCAGTGGTTTTCTCCTCTTTTAAAACTTTTCATTGCTCTTGTAGTTAAATGTCTTAATCTCTCTTTTTTTTTAAATGACTTTTGGTAACTGTATTATTGTTCAGACAGCTTCTAACATTTCATGTCTTATTTTTCTCCATAGCAGTTATTATGTTCTAGTGTATATCATTAACTTATTATAATTATTTATTTTATGTATTATGTTTCCCACATAAGATCTCAAGTGTCATGAACACAGAGACTTTCTTACACTGCGATAGTTTCTTCACCTGAAAACAGTGCCTGACATAGAGTGATTGTTCCATAAACACTTGTCAAATAAATGAATGAATGAATGAATATAGGTTCTCTAGTTCAGAACTTTAGAGAGAGTAACTCAATAATAGTCTAGAGATTGGATTATGGTTGAAAGGCCATTGAGTATTATTGTCCTTTGTCTTTGGGTCATCCAGTTGAAAAATAACTGAGAAAGGGTTCTAATTAAAGATCAATGACTAGGAACTAAGCAGTGAATCTGTGTCAAACCCATGAGCCATCTGTCATAGAAGAGGAAAAACACAAAATTCATTGTTCATTCTTTGAGAGAGAATCAATGGCTGATCTCTATAAATTACATGTGCAACATCTTTTTCTGTACTTTCTACAGAGTCCTACTGGAAACCAGTAGAAGCCCTATAAAAGCACTAATTTTTGTTCAGTGACTCTGCCTATCCAATATGACCTTATTGTAGATATTAAAAACTATGACACTTTGGGAGTACATTAGAGACTACTGAAATAAAGGGAAAAACTGACCTCATGAAAAATTTCCAAAAGAGAATGGAGATAAAACAGGAAAAAAAAAAAAAAACTCAAAGTTGTCAGTTTGTGTTCACTCAAAGGACAGGATTTGAAACTATTTTTAAAAAGAAACTAGGAATATGACCACAAGTGAAGGCTTAAAAGTGGAGTTAAAAGACATAAGTGTTGGCTTGGTATGAGTGGAAAGTAGAATATGGCTTTGCATGACTTTTGTTGACGAGACTATAATCAAAGAATATATTTGTTAAGGTCCATTTAATGGTGATTTGCAGGTTTCTCTTTGCAATTTGCACTGAAAAAACATTGAAGAAGTAAAATGCCCAAAGTATAAAGGCAAGTTCCTTGCCATTTTAGTTATGTGTTATTTAGAGACAGCCAACAGGGTGACAAGCTTTTTTTTTTTTTTAACCTTTAAACCATTCATATTTTTGTAAATGGAAACTTAAAGAATATGTCTGAATCCCTTAGGTTTGAAGGGCCCACATGGCCACACTGAGATAGATGTTTGCCAACGAAATACAAAGTATGTACAAGATTTTGAAGTGAGACGTTATGGGTTGAATTATGTCTTGCCAAAATTCAGGTTAAGCCCCATTTTTCTCAGAACTTGGACTTATTTGGAAATAGAGTCTTGGCAGTTGTAGTTCCATATAGCTCGTTCTGGAGTAAGGTGAGCCCCACATTCAATATAACATGTTCTTATACAAAAAGAGGAGATTTGAACGAAAAGATAGACGTAAATAGAGAAGATGCTACAAATAGGGAAAAGATGGCCACGTATGAGCCAAGACAGAGGCCAGGAAAGGGTCCTTTTCTCACAGACTTCAGAAGGGACAAATCCTGGTGATATTTTGATTTCAAACCTCTAGCCTCCAAAACTTGAGAAAATAAATTTCTGTTGTTTAAGGTAGTCAATTTGTAGTACTTTGTTAGGGTCTTTTATTTTACATAACAAAATTGTTCTAAGTTTTAAAGAAATACAACTTTTCACTAAAGAATAAATATCACTTTATTTGGGATAGGTCTCCAAAAAGCTGTTCTTATTTTTAGCAAAGGTCTGTTTTTTGTTTTTTTCTGGTCCATCTTCTTACTCTCTTAATGCCTAATAGTGGATTTTTAATTTTTCTAAGGAATATTTAAGTAAAAACCCTTTTATTAAAAAGCCACTTCTAGTGAAAATTTTCTTTTAATCAGTTTCTAGCCGCCTCTAAGGATCATGAACATGGCAATGAAAGGTTGTTATTGAATCATGCAAAGACACCGGGATTCTTGGCCCCCAGAGGAGAAGAATTCAATCCGGGGCCAGAGATGAGGCTTGATTGCTCAGAGCTTTTGTGTAATAAAGTTTTATTAAAGTATAAAGGAGATAGAGAAAGCTTCTGCCATAGGCATCAGAAGGGGGCAGAAAGAGTACCCGCTTGCTAGTGTTAACAATGAAGTTATATACTCCAAAGAATGTCTGGAGGTTGTAAAACCTCCCATATTTTACATTTTAAGATAACAGAATTAGCCAGAAGGTTTGATCCAGAGACTGTCCTTAGGCAGGATACATTATTGTTATATAATCCTAAGGAATGTGGAGAAAGAAGAAAAAAGTTTGTCCTTTCTTCCTGTTTGAGAATTCCAGACGCCTCTCTTCTTGGGAACCCCTAGACTCCTTATCAACCTGCCTAGGAACTGACTCTCAGCAATTAATGCATTGCACAGGTACAGGTTTGCAGCATGTAAAATACAGTACTTCTCTGGCTCTGAAATCTACAGTTTGTTGACATTAACGTCATTTGAACTTTTAATAAAACAATCTTTAGCCAGTTTCCATAAGCTAGAGAAGATTTGGGGAAGTTGGTTCATTTTGCTACTCCAGGGACATTTCAAATAGAATACAATTAACCCAACTGATTGAGGTCAGAGAAACAAGTTAATCAGTTTGATCTATTTACTTTAAACTTATTTTCTCTTAAGATGCACATGTTTATTTCCAAATTTTCAATGAAAAAATACCAGAGTTCAGTAATAATATAAACAAAGAGCTAAAACGCTGTGGGAAAGCTTTCAGTTGTCAAGGAAAAATGTTCTGGTTTTTCTCTTTATCATACAATGTCATTCTAGGCATGGGTGTATGACAAACGGCTCAGTACTTTATAAAAACTGAATTTTAAAATGACTGAAATGCTATTCCATATTAAATATCTCTTAAGTGCTTCTACATTTACATATCAAAAGATAGCTGTCCCACCACCATTGTCCTTGGCGCTGCTAAATGGAAAATAAGCTATGCGATTTGTAAAACAGGGTTTTGATGGATACAGTTATTATTCATCATTTCAGGATCAAAATTAGCTAGTGGCAGATCTTACAGAAAAATCATTATTTTTCAACCAAATCAATTTTTGTGAGACTTTATAGCTGGTCATTGATATTGCTCATTTTGTGTTAATCTATTCTCTTGTATTGCTAGAATGGTAATAGATTTGTAATTTTTATTAAAAATATTTAATTATTTGTAATTTTATTAAAAAAATTAAAATATTTAACTCAAACTAGTTATTAATCAATAAAATGATATATAGAGACTAGGTTTTACCAGAATTAGAATTGTCTAGATGGGAAAATCACTAGTACTCTCAGAGCTAATCTCTAAGTGTTCCTGTGTCATATAATTTAATCCTAACTACAGCTCTCTAAGAGGAAATGCCATTAGTATTCACTTTTTACAGTTGTGAAAACTGAAGTATGGCCAATTGAGTTGAAGGGATAAGTAATTGAAATAAAATATGATATAGTATAAGTAAAGAGTATCCTTTAATAATGCTTAGGACAAATCAGTTTGGGCTAAGAAGGTAGAAAAATGAATTCATAGAGCAGGCAATGTTTGAGCTTCACTTTGACATCAAAGTGGAGATTTTACAGGGAAAGTGAATTTCCCAGAGGGGGTAAATACAGGATGACCAAGAATAGTTTTTCTGTTCACGTCAAGCCATTTTGGTGGAAAAGAGCAAAAACCTGCTGAAGCTAGCTCAAATGGGGGAAAGTTTATTTGAAAACAAAACAAAACAAAACAAAACTCTCAGTGAAGATAACATTCAGAAAATGTCACGAATTAAGGTAGTCTTTTTATATTTCTCTGTCTGCCTGTCTTTGATTGTCCTCAGTGACTAAACTTCTTGTTCTAAGCCGGCATGTCTTTCGATTGACTTCCTCTTGTTATTTTCTCTGCAGACATCATGCTCATGGCTTTCTAGCCCCAGAACCTGAATGACTTTCTAGCTGAGTTCCCCATATATTGCTATACTTATTCCTCAGTGTACATATTTGAAGTTGTCTAGCAAAATCTGATTGCCCTAACTCATCTTTTTATACCAGAGCACACACACTCTTTCTATTCCATTCAGCTAAAACCAGAATAGTGAAGTATGAGCCATTCTATTGTCAACATCTGTAAACAGGAATTCAGTGAACAAGTCTACTAGGTAATAATATGGTGAAGCAACTGCTCATGGCAGTTATACATGCATTTGGTAGATAATGGTAGAAAAAGTAGGATTATGGAGATCCTTCTTTATTGTGGAACTGACATGATCATTGAGCTGCAGCAGTTAAAAACTTCCAATTTTTTAAAACTTTGGAGTCTTATAATACTACTACTCCTTTAGAAATAATACTTCAGAATATGTAAACAATAAGAAAATGTCAAGATACAGGAAGATAGGGGATAGTTTTGGTGATTCAGGCTAGTGATGAGGAGTAACTAAACTCAAAATGACAGGCACCAATCCCTAATATTGATACCAAAGTGAAAGCCTTCACAAAATGTCTTTCTGCTTCTGAAATGTGAAAAGGATGGTATGTTCCTTTACTCTGTGATGATTCCACATTTGGGATAAAAACAAAAAATATATATGAGAAAACCTTAGAAAGATGTAAACTAGAATCCAGAAATCAACGAGTGGAAAAACAATGAGGAAAAAAAGGAAAAAGAATAAAAGTGTAATTGTAGCATTCTTATATAAGCTATATTGGTTTTCAAAAAGGGAGGCAATAGAAGGGACTCCTGTCTGTTTAAAAGTCATGGCATATTTTATCCTACAAAATAACAAAAGCATTCAAAGGCATGAATAGATGCAAGGAATCTAGAAGATAGGTATCATGAATGTGTAGTTCTCTGTGTGTGGGAACATACCCACAAGGTGATGCTAAACTCAAGAATGTGCCAACATAGGAAAAAATTGTCCTTAACTGTCAAAATTATCCATGACGGAGGCATTAAAGGAAAAAGATATAATGAATTATAACAGTAACATTAATCATTAAGACCACAACCTATAAAGTACCACTATATATCTGGTATTATACCAAGTACTCTGTTCGGGTTATTACATTTAATCTTCACAACACCTCCAAGATGTATATAATAATAAGATAAAAATGTTAAGTTTCAAAAAGTTAATATTCAAGTTAGTAACCATTTCTGTAAGAAGAACTGAAAGAGCTTAAACCTATAGTCTTAATGCTGCATTGGAAAACCTCCCTGGAGGACTGTTGAAAGCTGACAAACACCATGAGAATATGGGTTCATGTAATGCTTTAGTTTATAAGGCTTTAAAAGAGGGCTAAAGGGCATAGTTTTAGATTTCTGAAAATAGATTTTGTTTTTAGATGAGGGTTTCTAAAAATTGGAAATGCTTCTGTTTCATTACAAATTATCCAAATAAAGAAGTATCTCATGATCAACCGAAGACAACCAATATATGGGGATATTAAATGAACACAGGTCTGAAAGGACTGTTGAACAAAGGGCTGAGTTAGAATATAAATGTAAACGTGGCATTTATAGCATCAGGAATGCTAAGTGACAGACTGTGCTAAAAGCCGGTGAAAATGGTTTTTAAAAAGGATCATGTATGCCTTTTAAATATGTTAAGAGCAAGGCGATAGAGGCAGAAAATGCTATCACTTGAAGACTATTTAATATTAAAAAAGTAAAAATAACACCATTAAATAGAAACGTAACCTCTAGTCTAAAAATATTTATGAAAGGAAGTAGGCTCAAGAAGTAATGGCACCCAGGATGTGAGAACCTCATAGCTGTTTTAAATGAATTTAGTTCTTTTTCCAGGTATTGAAAGAACTTAAAGGTATACTTGCACAGCAACTCATTGATAAAACTACAGAGGAAAAAGAAATCACATTTTTTTTAAACTTTATTTCAGAAATATCATGTATGAAACGAGATGCCAGTCCAGGTTCAATGCACGATACTGGATGCTTGGGGCTGGTGCACTGGGACGACCTGGAGGGATGGTATGGGGAGGGAGGAGGGAGGAGGAGGAGGGTTCAGGAGGGGGAGCACATGTATACCTGTGATGGATTCATTTTGATGTTTGGCAAAACTAATACAATTATGTAAAGTTTAAAAATAAAATCAAATTTATAAAAAAAAAATAAAAATAAAACAAAAAAAAAAAAAAAAAAAATAGCATTCTATAACACATAAACGGTAAACCTAATAAAACTTAGGAATTATTAAATAGATGGTTTATAAACATTTACAAAAGAAAATGATACTTAATAAAAGTCATTGTAGGTCTACCAACAAAAGTTCACCAGAAATCAAATTTATTATATTTTTTCAACATGCTTCAACAGGTTATAGCGGTTCTTTCTACTTTGTCTGTATTCATTCCTTTTCTTCTAAAAGAACCCTTTACAATGGTTTTGTGAAACTGTTCCCACTGCACTCGGATCGTGGTGTTGGTATGGCCCTGTCTAGGTTTTGCCATTCAGAGAATTCCATTTCTTAGGCAGGTTGACTGTATCATCAGACAGTAAGTAGAAGCCTGGAAATTGGAACCACATGGAGAAAGGAAAACACTTCTTCTGGCACTTCTAACTAGAGGAATATGTAATTTTTGGTGGCAATTTTATATCATGAGGGGAAACTTTATTGCAGATAAAGCCAAAACACAGAACTTAAAAGCTTAAAGATGGAGATAGAATTCTAGCAACAGGATTTTATTTTTTTGGAGTTTTTAGTTAGATAGTAAATCTCACTTTTGCTTATGCCACTCTGAATTATTTGAAACTAAATTCTAGTTCTGAAATAACTCCTTGGAAATAAGAGTATTAAAATTGAAAAGTTTAAACTGTGAGTTGTTTATTTGCTAAAGAATACAAGCTGATGATTCCCCCTCACCTTGGTTGAGAAGATATTGATACCCGTTATACAATGGAAAAAATTGTTTATTCTTGCTGCCATGTTCATGCAAAATTCAGTTGGCTCTCAGATTTTCAGTTCTCTGAGGCTAAGGCTTTTGGAAACTTCTGTAGAGAAATGGCAGTACTTTAGAATATATTGACTATTTTTTGTGACTTTCAATAAGTTCTTTTCTGAGAGAGATGAGTTTCTTCTAAATAGCCTACTTGAAAGCAGAAGAATAAATACAACCTAGTGGAGAGATGCTCTTTTTGCCTATAGGCAGTGGCATGAGGTAGCTGAGAATCAAATAACCCTCCGTTTGACAGGACTGTAAATCTTAATACCCTGCCCTAAGCTAAAGTTTATGGTAGAAAAAACAGCTAAGGAGGTAAGAAGCAAAATGAAGACAATACTTGAAAAATGAAACTAGAGAAACCACTGTCCTCCTTCACCTCCCTCATGTAGCTAAGTTTTTCAATCTCTGATTGACAGGTGTAAACAATTATTCCCACTGCAGAGTTTAATCCATTGGGAAACACCTTGAACAAAGGACTCTACTATTTCCACTGTCGCAGAATAGTGGCAAAGCTGGAAGCCATCATACCAGTGCTACAGAGACAGCAGAGCACCAAAGCCTCTTGTAAAAGAGAAGGAATTCCTAATCAGTGGTCTAGATTCTGGAATTGTGACTGGACCAACTCTGGTTTTGGCTATTACTCCATGAAGTTTTGGGTTCCCAATGTATATTACATAAGTTGAGTTGGTTTAAAATTTATTGGCTAACCATGTTTCTAAACTATAAGGAACTTTGCTTAGCAAAGACCGAGAGGCAATCCTGTGCTTGAAAGTGAAAGTGAAGTTGCTCAGTCGTGTCCGACTCTGCAACCCCATGGACTGTAGCCTACCAGGCTCCTCCCTCCATGGGATTCTCTAGCCAAGAGTACTGGAGTGGGTTGCCCTTTCCTTCTCCAGGGGATCTTCCCGACCCAGGGATCGAACCCAGGTCTCCTGCATGCCAAGCAGAGGCTTTAACCTCTGAGCCACCAGGTTGTGCTTGAACTTATGTGTAATTTAACTCGGAGTGAACCTTGGCTCCTCATGTACTTAATGACTTAAAGAATGCATCACAGGCTCAAATTCTCTATCATGAAGCAAAGTAATTAAAGAAGTTAGATGATCCTTCTTTGTAACCATGCTGTTCTAGGCCTACAAAGGCTAGTCTCTGAGCATGGGCATGGTCAGTCTTTACTGCCCTAAGTGGCCTGAAAAACAACAGCAATGTAGGATGTAGAGTTATTTATATAGTTAAGAAATCTTATCTTAAGGTGAAAGGGTAAAAGCAGTTAAAATAATTTTTATTGGAACATTAAAAAACCGGTGAAGTGTACATATTTAGTATTATATTTAATAGGGGATAAAGATACTGTGAAACAATAATTAGTTCCTTAGTCTTTGTTTCTCAAAAAACTTTGATCTTGATATATTTAAATATTCAAATTTCATCTCCTCCTGTGACAGATGAGAGGCTGTCATATTTGGAAAGCCTTAAATCCTACCACTAAAAATGACCAAAATCTAGGAGAGAGGTTGAAATTCTAGAATCTAAATTATCTAATAATTGAATTAGGATTCAAAATGCATCCATTTATTAATTTTTATTATCCATGTATAATTTTTTAAAAATTAAAATATTTTGTAAGAAATATTAAAAAAGAGTTGTTCCAAATTACTTACCTTATTATTTAAGGAAGCAGTAAAACAGTAAATCTGTTCCAAATGAGAATTAGAGGAATAAGGATTATATAGTCTTTCAAAAAAGGCATTTTAAAAATGAAATTGCTGGGTTAGAGCTCATATGGTTAAAGTCCTACAAGGCAATACAACCATAAGCTTTGAGTTTTATCTTTTATACTAAGCAGAAATGTGCAAATTAACATGTAAATTCACAGAAATTGATGCTCTTACTTAATAGGAAATAGCAAAGATAAATGTAAGCACGTTTCCCTAGATCAGAGGCCAAAAACCAAGCTTTCTGTCCAGTGTCCTGTTTTTGTGGAGTTTTAATGTAACACAGTTTTATCTATTAATTTATGCATCATTAGTGGCTAATTTGAGTTGTTGTGACATAGAGTGTATGACCTGAAAAACCTAAAATACTTAAGAGAAAGTTTGCCTACCTCGGCCTTAGATAATTAAATGATATTTAAATAGCTTTTATTCCCAGTACCCTAGTTTGAGAAATAATTTCTAAATAGTTTTGATGACAAAAAGGTCATTCTTTTTATGGGTCGATAAGTTCTGCTTATTTTATCTAGGTTTAGCAAGAGTTGCATATGTAAGCCTGTTTATGCAGATGGTGTCATATAACTTATGAGTCTAAATAATTTCTTTTTAGGAAATTTAGTTTGCTCTTCTAAATGTTGGAAAACCAATTGAAAGAAATTCTCTCTAACAGTGTTATCTGTAGATTTGAGCGACTTCCTCTCTTCATAAGGTCTACCAGATTTTCCAAGTTCCCGGCCTGACACAGAGTCACACGCTTGTCACCCAGCAGGCTGGGACCCTGGAACCTGGGTGCTAAGTCTGTTTCCTTAGAAAGATTGGGAGGTGTTGGCGCCACATATAAAGTGCAATTCTTTTTCATTAATGGCTAGTTTGTTCTTACTGTGTTGTTTCATTAATGGTGGGCATTGTTTGGTTTATTAAACATGACACTCTAGGCATGCTTTTGATTATTGCATACTTAGTTTGTTCAATTATATACTAATATAGGGGGAAATTGTCTTATTGTACTTATGTGAGCACCAATGTTATGAAAAATGAGACTGAATACAAGTCAATGTTACCAAAATCACTTTTCATTAAAACAAAACCACTCTTTTCTTTGAAAAACAAAAAGATACACTGTTCCTTTGCATACATAGTTATATTTCTTTGCTGTTATTATTTCCAGTATGCACTCAATCACCCATATTAATTATATGTTTACCCAAGTTAACTAAACTAACCACATCACCCATCTTAATTCTAACTTTTAGTCAAATCAGCTACTATTTTACAGACAACACTAGGAGTTAGGTAATTGAAAATTGCCTGTTATATACGAGCATATTTAACAAAGCTCATGAACAAACCTAATGATCACCTATAAACATCCACATCACTTTCCCACCAAAGATAAAAGCACTAGGTAATATAACAAACTGAGAAATGCAGCTGTTCCTTGTGACCAGTGTTTCAGTAGTCTATCTTACTTAGGCAGTATTAGATGTGCAAAGATTGCCTATTAATGAACTCAATTTTATATCATCTAAGGTTTTAAAATTAAATAAAATTAACCTCACATACTACTGAGCAAAAATTTTTTTCAGCCTTTAAACTTTTTATTTTGTATTGTTGTATAGCTGATTAACAGTGCTGTGATAGAGTCAGGTGAACAGTGAAGGGACTCAGCCATACATATACATGTATCTATGAACAAAATTATTATTGAAATGTTTTTCAGAAATAGGGTTTGATATAGTAGAAACTGTTTTCTTTTTTTCCTTCTTTTTAGTCCTAAATATGATGTAAAAGTAAAATAGCTCATCTGATAGCCAGCATAAGCAGTTTAGGAAGTTCAAAATACCTAGATCTCTATGAAAAAAATTATATAATTGGTTATATATTCCAAGATGATAAATCAGAGAACATGTACTTGTATTTAGGGTTTTTTTAAATCATATTTTCAGACCATCTGATTGGTCTAATGATTCATCTTGATCGACCGAATTTGAATTCTTTTATTACAATTCTGCTGAAGTAGCAGTCTCTATAAGAGGGACTTTTAAAAAGACTACTATATTTTCAGTTTTACAAAGTTTCATTTAAAAAGTTTATTTCTGACAACTGAAGAGGATATTATTGCTATGTAAACATGTGTTAATCTCTTCAAGCCAATCAGAACAGAATTATGTTTGAGACTTTTATAATTTTATTAATAGTTGCCAAGATAGCAAAATATTTTATATTTACTAAATAAAAGGTAAATACTTTTATAGCTCTTCAGTCTTCAGTTCAGTTCAGTCCCTCAGTCACGTCCGATTCTTTGCGACCCCATGAATTGCAGCAATGGCACCCCACTCCAGTATTCTTGCCTGGAAAATCCCATGGATGGAGGAGCCTGGAAGGCTGCAATCCATGGGGTCGCTGAGAGTCGGACACGACTGAGCAACTTCACTTTCACTTTTCACTTTCATGCATTGGAGAAGGAAATGGCAACCCACTCCGGTGTTCTTGCCTGGAGAATCCCAGGGACGGGGGAGCCTGGTGGGCTGCCGTCTCTGGGGTCGCACAGAGTCGGACACGGCTGAAGTGACTTAGCAGTAGCAGTAGCAGGCCTCCCTGTCCATCATCAACTCCTGGAGTTCACTCAAACTAGCAAGGGTTAAGATAAAAGAAGCAGAAAAACTCATAATCTAGATCTCAAAGGGCTAGCCTCCTTTCTAATAGTCAAGAAAGATTTTCTTGATTGATGTGAGGTCATAGAAACATTTGAACAAATTCATAATCCAAAAAGGAAAAAAAAATCTAGCAAATCATTTTTGTTGTTTTTTGACTGACAGAAAACAGATTTGTTTTAATTTTTTTCTCAATTTCCAAACCTGTTGCTACTACCTTTATGTCTTTCTCCTTCTGCTTGTTCAATTCAGTTCAGTTCAGTCACTCAGTCATGTCCGACTCTGTGACCCCATGAATCACAGCACGCCAGGCCTTCCTGTCCATCGCCAACTCTCGAAGTTCACCCAAACTCATGAGCATCGAGTCAGTGATGCCATCCAGCCATCTCATCCTCTGTCATCCCCTTCTCCTCCTGCCCCCAATCCCTCCCAGCATCAGGGGCTTTTCCAATGAGTCAACTCTTCACATGAGGTGGCCAAAGTTTTGGAGTTTCAGCTTCAGCATCAGTCCTTCCAGTGAACACCCTGGCCTGGTCTCCTTTAGGATGGACTGGTTGGATCTCCTTGCAGTCCCATAGCTAACAAGCTGAAAGCCACGTAGTATTGCCAGAAATCATCATTCAAGTATTTTTTTCAATCCAAAAAGTAAAGAACACTCTTCAAAAGGCTATCAAGTATAAGAATGGATAAATATATTAAAATTCCTTTTTAATAGACAACTTTCTGGAGAAGTTTTAGGTTCAAAGCAAATTTGAATGGAAGGTGCAGCGATTTCTCATTAATTCCTACCCCCAGTTATGCATAGCCAACTCCTTTTTTTAACATTCCCCATCAGACTGATACATTTGTTCAAATCAGTGAAACTGTCAGTTTATAGGTTATGTTAGGATTCATTCTTGATGTTGTACATTCCATGGGTTTGGACAAATGTATAATGACAAGTATTCACAATTATAGTATCATACAGAGTAATTACACTGCCCTAAAAATATTCAATGACTGACTCATTTATCCCTCCCTCCCTCCTAGCCTCTGGCAACCACTGATCTTTTTACTATCTCTATAGTTTTGCCCTTTTCAGAATGTCATATAGTTGGAATCATATAGTACATAAATTTTTTGATTGGCTTCTTTCAATTAGTAACATGCATTTAAACTTCCTCCTTGTCTTTCAAGGAGCTTTCAAATGAGCCTGAAGCTCATTTCTTTTTTAGTGGTAAATGATATTTCATTATCTGGATCTACCAAAGTTTAACCATGCACCTACTGAAGAGCATTTTGGTTGTTTCCAGATTTTGACAATTACAAATAAGACTGCTCTAAATATCTATGTGCAGTTTTTTTGTTTGGACACAAGCTTTCAACTCTTTGGATGAATACCAAGGAACATGATTTTAGAATCATATGGTTAAGAATGTTTAGGTTTTAAAAAAAACATCCAAAGTGTCTTCCAACATGGCTGCGTCATTTTGCATTCCTACCAGCAGTGTTAGAGAGTTCTTGTTGTTCCACATTTGTGCCAGAATTTGGTGTTGTCAGTGTTCTAAGTTTTGACCATTCTTAATTGGTGTGTACTGATATCATATTATCATTTCAGTTTGCATTACCTGGATGACATGATATACAGCACCTTTTCTTGTACAGATTTGCCATCTATATATTTTCTTTGGTGAGGTTATTTGTTCTGCTATGGTCTTTGACCCATTTTTTAGTAGTTTTGTTTATTTTCTTTTAAAATATATGATGTTGGCTTCCCTTTGAGCTCAGACGCAAAGAGTCTGCCTGTAATGCAGGAGACCTGGGTTTGATCTCTGGATCAGGAAGATCCCCTGGAGAAGAGAATGGCAATCTACTCCAGTATTCTTGCCTAGAGAATTCCATGGACAGGCCATGGGGTCACAAAGAGTCAGACATGAGTGAGCAACTAACACTCATATATGTAATGTATATTTCAAGTTCACAATGTAATGGTTTGATATGGTACATATCCATAGTGAAATAATGACCACATTCAAACTAATTAACATAAACATCTCTTCATATAGTTACCGTGTGTGTGTGTGTGTGTGGTGAGAGAACCTGAAATCTACTCTTTTAGCAAATTTCTAATATACAGTACAGTAGTAAGTATAGTCATCACGCTGTGCACCAGATCTCTAGAACTCATTCACCTTATATAATGGCAACTTTGTACCCTTTGGCTAACATGTGCTGATTTCTCTCACCTCCCCATTCCTAGTAACTACTGTTCTATTCTATGCTTCTATGAATTCAACTTCATTAGATCTGCATATACATAACTCATGCAATATTTTTCTTAATATGTGTGGTGTATTTCACTTAACATAATATCTTCCAGTTTCTTTCATGTTGTTGCAAATGGCAAGATCTCCTCTTTAAGGCTAAATGACTTTCTGTTTGGGTGTAATCACAGTTCCTTATTCATTCGTCCATTAACAGAGGCTTAGATTGTTCATGCTTTGGCTGTTGTGAATAATGCTGAAGTAAATATGATTCAGGTGTTTGTCTTCTAACTGTTGACTTATAAGAGTTCTTTGCATATTTTGGATAATAATCCTTTATTCAGTGTGTATTTTGCCAATATTTTCTCCTAATTTTGCTTTTTTCATTCTCATGATACTATCTTTTGGAGAACAGAAATTTTAATTTTAGTGAAGTCCAGCTTTTTCAATTATTTCTTTCATGGATCATACATTTTGTGCTCTATCTTTAAAGGAATATTATATCCAAGGTTATCTAGGTTTTCTCCTATGTTTTCTTTTAACAGTTTCATTATGTTGCATTAAGGTCTGTGCTTCATTTAGAATTAATTTTTGTGAAGAGTATAAGGTCTGTGTCTAGATTCATTTAAATCCCATTTGGTCATGGTGTATAACTCTTTTTTTTTTTTTTTAAATTTCTGTAGATTATTTAATGATGGTTTGTCTACTGAGACATAAAATGCATGTAGGGAAATACATACGTTTTTTTTTTTTTTTTTAAATTTCTTTAATTTCAGGTATACACGTGCTCCCCATCCTGAACCCTCCTCCTCCCCCTCCCCATACCATCCCCTGGGCCGTCCCAGCGCACCAGCCCCCAAGCATCCAGCATCGTGCACTGAACCTGGACTGGCATCTCGTTTCATACATGACATTTCAAATGTTTCAATGCCATTCTCCCAAATCTTCCCACCCTCTCCCTCTCCCACAGAGTCCATAAGACTGTTCTATACATCAGTGTCTCCTTTGCTGTCTCGTATACAGGGTTATCGTTACCATCTTTCTAAATTCCATATATATGCGTCAGTATAGTGTATTTATGTTTTCCTTCTGGCTTACTTCACTCTGTATAATAGGCTCCAGTTTCATCCACCTCATCAGAACTGATTCAAATGTATTCTTTTTAATGGCTGAGTAATACTCCATTGTGTATATGTACCACAGCTTTCTTATCCATTCATCTGCTGATGGACATCTAGGTTGCTTCCATGTCCTGGCTATTATAAACAGTGCTTCTTTTGGGGTACACGTGTCTCTTTCCCTTCTGGTTTCCTCAGTGTGTATGCCCAGCAGTGGGATTGCTGGATCATAATGGATTAAAGATCTCAACGTAAGACCAGAAACTATAAAACTCCTAGAGGAGAACATAGGCAAAACACTCTCTGACATACATCACAGCAGGATCCTCTATGACCCACCTCCCAGAATATTGGAAATAAAAGCAAAAATAAACAAATGGGACCTAATTAAACTTAAAAGCTTCTGCACATCAAAGGAAACTATTAGCAAGGTGAAAAGACAGCCTTCAGAATGGGAGAAAATAATAGCAAATGAAGCAACGGACAAACAACTAATCTCAAAATATACAAGCAACTCCTACAGCTCAACTCCAGAAAAATAAATGACCCAATCAAAAAATGGGCCAAAGATCTAAATAGACATTTCTCCAAAGAAGACATACAGATGGCTAACAAACACATGAAAAGATGCTCAACATCACTCATTATCAGAGAAATACAAATCAAAACCACTATGAGGTACCATTTCACACCAGTCAGAATGGCTGCTCTACAAATAATAAATGCTGGAGAGGGTGTGGAGAAAAGGGAACCCTCTTACACTGTTGGTGGGAATGCAAACTAGTACAGCCACTATGGAGAACAGTGTGGAGATTCCTTAAAAAACTGGAAATAGAACTGCCTTATAACTCTTTTTATACAGTTTTGGATTTGATTTGTTAACATTTTTGTTGAGAATTTTGCATCCATGTTTATGAGAGATAATGATCTGTAGTTTCCTTTTCTTATAGTATCTTGTCTGGTTTTGGTATTAGAGTATTGCTGATCTCATAGAATGAATTGGGAAGTATTCCTTTTGCTTCTATCTTCTGAAAGAGATTATAGAGAATTGGTATAATTTCTTTCTTAAATGTCTGGTAGAAACTAGTGAACTCATCTGGACATGGTACTTTCTGCTTCAGAAAATTACTAATTGTTCAATGTGTTCAATATATCCAAGCCTATCTTCTTGCTTGAGTTTTGGCAGATTGTGCCTTTTATTGGAATTCCTCCATTTTATCTAGGTTATCAAATTTGTGTATATGCATCAAAAAATTTCTAGTGTTTTTGCATATTTCCACAAGAGCATAGAGAAAACTGGATTTATTTTAAAGAGAAGAAAAATGGATTCAGCATTTCTGAATGTTTTGAAAACCATTAAATACCATAAGAAAAAAAAAATCAATTTAGATGAAAACTATTTGAAAATCAGCCTGTAGGTGACAATTTTTATCAGTTCACTGTACTCATTGAATAATAATCAAAGCCCTGTGTTTTAGGTACCCAATGCAGCATTTCCCCCTGCTCTCTTGTTTTCCAACTCTTAACTTCCTTTGCTTTCCACTGCTATTGATTTGGAATGGCAAAATTTTGTTTAACTTGGGGGCTGATATATAAGGCTAAGCTTTGTCTACGAACATCATTCATGGCATGGATTCCGTAAGATGTGGATTTTGAGCGATGCATTTAAGACTGCTAAGAAGAGTTTAAGCTATTTTTTCTCACTTGACCAGCCTTCCTGTGGGCTGTAAGTAAAATATATGTTTTAAGTGATGGCAAGATTTAAGGGTGCAGTTAAAACATTTACTACAGATATTAAACCTAAAGTGTGGCCTCTCATACATTTTTGACATTTTCAAGCAAGAGATCATGTGAAAATCTGGTGATCACTGGGATAATGAAATTTGAATTCTAAGAACTTCTAACTTTTCTGTAACTGTAATTATGAGTATTTGTTATCAAGTACGTTTTACCTAATAATTACTTTTTAGGATCAGAAGCATCAGAGGATATAAAATACTGTTTTTCTAAAGCTTTCTAGTGACCAGTTTTTACTCTTTGTTCATATGTATAAGATATCAGATTTGACTTATTAATGATGTTAATTCAATATATTTCCTCTGTGGATTATATTTCTTTTATGGTCAGAAAAAAACCTTCTCAGACAACTGGATTTCTTTTTAATTTCCTTCATTTCACCTCCTGTGTCAAAATTGTAATGAGGATGCCCAGTATCGTATTTCTGGTGTCATCTCCCTGCTTCCATTGGGTTTTGATTATCTGTGTGATTAGGTTACTGATGTTGCTATCTACATCCTGCTTGTTCTGCTAATTTCTTTAGACACACTCTCTCAAAGAGAAAGATGAGATCTTCTGCATTGTCGCATTTTAAAAGAATTTCTTTTTAATTTCCTGTAAACTTGTTTTAAAAGAGGATTTTCCACTGTCCATTTTTGAATGATTTAAATATAATTTAAGATACAGTTAAGGAAAGTAAAAAAAAAAACATAACCACTTAACACGTATATTAAATGACTGTAAAACACATGCAAGAAACAATAATGTGTGTCAGATATCAAACAGCCAAGAACACTAAATAGGTACACATCAAGATCCATGTAATACAACAGTATCATGAATGAAGGAATGTATATTGTCCAGTGTTATAAACTAAGACATGTGTATCTCAATCCCCAAAAATTTGCACATGAGATCCTCATTAGTTGAATCACAGATCATTAATTATTTATAAATTCCAACTGAATAACAATATGGATTCTGTTTCTTACAGATTGGTCTTTGCAAAGATTGGCTGATTCATGTCAATGTATGGCAAAAACCACTACAATATTGTAAAGTAATTAGCCTCCAATTAAAATGAATTATTAAAAAATAAAATATAAAATACACATTACTAACAAAAAAATAAAAAGAATAGACATTAAAAAAAATTGCAGTAAACTTTCTTTAGTTCTCGAGTATAGATGCTGAAATGGAGATTTGCTTGCAGGAAATTTACTGGGGGATCCTCTCAGTATTAAAAGCCTATGGTATCGGTTGAAAGTTTGTCTCACCTTCAAATTCATAGGCTGAAATCTTGTGGTATCAGAAGCGGGGCCTTTTGGAGGTCGAGTGGGACATGAGGGTAAAGCTGTAATGACTGGGATTAGTGCCCTTATAGGAGAGACCCCAGAGAGCCCCTTCTCCCTTTCTCTCATGTGAGGTTACAGCAAGAAGAGGCCCCCCCACCCCAACACCAGATCTGCTAGCACCTTGATCTTAGAACTTCTAACCTTCAAACTATGACAAATAAATGTCTCTAGCCATTGTTCATTAGCCACATAGTTTGTTATCTTGCTATATCAGCCAGACTGAGCAACCTGTGCGGGAGGAAATTAAGGAAGCAAAGTCTGCTCCAGGAACTGCAGTGCCATGGGAAGTTGTGCAGCTGGGTGGCGCTCAGAATTGTGAATGGAAAAAGAGGGCTGGGGTGTCCTATCCATGCATACATCAGGAACTGGGGAGGGACTTCAAGGTAGGGTGAAGCAGTTTCCGTGGGCTAATATAGGGAAGGGTTCAGTTGTGAACTGGCACCAGGGGAATCTCCTAGAAACTGAAAGGATGAATCCTTTAATCTGTAGTCATGGGAGTACAGGCAGCACACTCTACCTAGCCTTTACCATTGGCCAATAACCCAATAAATCTTGGTGATGTTCAGGACTTTAATATACTTTTCTAATTATCATAAAGTATCATTCATTCATCAAACCAACAAATGTTAAAAGGTGATGCTTACTTAATGATGGTTTGAATGAAACAGTAAGAAAGTAAAACTTTTCCAAAAGAGGTGAATACAAAAATAAATCACACATTGGTAGAATTTTTTAAAAGCAGTTGGAAATGAACTTTTTTAGATACCAGAAAAATTAAAAAGAAAATGCAAAATATGGCAAAGTATTAACAATATATTTTCTTGTTTTAGTTATTTTTGGAACATAGATTTTGTATATAGTTTTTGAAACAGTTTTTTATACTTTTTATATCTTCTCATTTTTTTTTGCCAATGAACATGTATTATTTTGACAGACAAGTGATTTCAAAAATTAATAATGACTTTTCGGGAAATAGCTTAGTATTTATAAAAGCTCCAAAGAGAGGAGTAGGAATCATGACATTATTCAGTGTTTAGGCTTCTGTATAGTTAAGGAAATGGCAACCCACTCCAGTGTTCTTGCCTGGAGAATTCCAGGGATGGGGGAGCCTAGTGGGCTGCCGTCTATGGGGTTGCACAGAGTCGGACACGATTGAAGTGACTTAGCATAGTTAAGGACTGACAGACAGGGATTTTGCAAATCTAGGGTTTGGCATTGGTTTACTTTCTCTGGGCATTCTATTGTTATTTTTTAGCATGGTTGTTTTGCCCTGAAGGTTGCATATTATTACTGCTGACTCAAGACCATGCTATCCTGAAAAGCAGCTTACTACTATATATGAATTTTGCTGATAGCAGTAATTCTTCAATTTTGTTACACTTCACTACATCCTGGAGGAATTTATCCAGATCTCTGAGTGTTTTTTTTTTTTTTTTTAATTCTGTTTTTTTCATATCACATGTCCAGGAACAAAAAAACCACAATAATATGTAAGAGACCACTCTATTCCTAGAGTGTTCCTCTCCTAAATACAGTAATCTGTAGCAACTTTTCTAGAAAAATGAAGCTTTGGGATATGTGAGGCATTTAGGGAGGAGGGATTTTGGGAGGGAGAGAGAAAGACAAGAATGTAAATGCAAAGAGATAAAGAGAAGGAAGCAAACTAGAATGATGAGGGAAATTAGAAAATGACTTCCGGATGGTATATCTGTCTTCATTCCATTACCAATAGAAATAGCACCTATACGTCTTAGAGCCTCTGGTCCCAGGGCTGACACCATTTCCTGAAGGTGCAGAGGAAGGCCTGCTGCTTTAATTTCAGCACAAGGGCATCTGTGCTCGAAACCTACATCTTAATAAGGTAAATGGTCTGTTTTAGATATCGGATATCTAAGCACTGTTCTTTTGTGTTAGCTACATTTCTGTGTGATCAATTCTCTAGGCTGCCACGAAAATAAAATACATGGATGTGTGTATATGAAATCATTGTTCCTATAATTGTGCTGTGCCTGATCTCAAAGCAAATTGTTGATACGTTTATGTGCCCTGGCTTGTTTCTTGTTATTAGAACACAGTATTTCTGAAAACACAATAGTGAATATTATCTTTTTAAAGCTTTTATTTATCAACTTATGTACCAGAATCATGTGCTAAATGCCATGTTTAAGAGATAACTTAGTAATTCTAAATAATATGTACTGTTATATAGTATTTATTCCTTTCACTATTATAACTGGAAAATACAGGCAACTGGTTATTCCATAAAAAGAGAGATAAATGGGATTTATATGTTGTATGCCAAAAGAAAATTATAGCTACAGGAAATGATAAACTTGAGGAAAAATTAATATAAAGTGTCAAATCTTTATAAGTTCACAAAAGTCCATATTAAAAAAATCACCAAATTCTCTTGGATATAAATAGTATTGCCAATAGTATGGAAACAGCTTGCTTACATTTTATTCCACAGGTGCCTTGTCATGGAAAGTTTGAAGGAAGGATATTGTTAAAGTTTTCTGTATATAAAATTAGAGTTTATTAAAAATTATAAGAGTGAACTAGTAAACCTGAAAGGCAAAACATCTATGAATCATACTGAGTATGGACCAGTAATTGATGACTGCAATTATCTTGAGGGAAGAGATTTAATACAATGCTAAAACGGACTTGAACATACATTTCTTGGTTGCGCTTTTATATATACAACACATCTAGACACATGAATATGTGGAGATCATACCAAGTGGGAAGAAGGTCTGTGTTAGGAAGAAAATGCTAGGAAACATAGATAAAACCGTTGAGGAATTTATTTTTTTTAAACATAAGACCAGAAACTATAAAACTCCTAGAGGAGAACATAGACAAAACACTCTCTGACATACATCACAGCAGGATCCTCTATGACCCACCTCCCAGAATATTGGAAATAAAAGCAAAAATAAACAAATGGGATCTAATTAACCTTAAAAGCTTCTGCACATCAAAGGAAACTATCAGCAAGGTGAAAAGACAGCCTTCAGAATGGGAGAAAATAATAGCAAATGAAGCAACTGACAAACAACTAATCTCAAAAATATACAAGCAACTCCTACAGCTCAACTCCAGAAAAATAAATGACCCAATCAAAAAATGGGCCAAAGAACTAAATAGACATTTCTCCAAAGAAGACATACAGATGGCTAACAAACACATGAAAAGATGCTCAACATCACTCATTATCAGAGAAATGCAAATCAAGACCACTATGAGGTACCATTTCACGCCAGTCAGAATGGCTGAGATCCAAAAGTCTACAAATAATAAATGCTGGAGAGGATGTGGAGAAAAGGGAACTCTCTTACACTGTTGGTGGGAATGCAAACTAGTACAGCCACTATGGAGAACAGTGGAGATTCCTTAAAAACTGGAAATAGAACTGCCTTATGATCCAGCAATCCCACTGCTGGGCATTCACACTGAGGAAACCAGAAGGGAAAGAGACACGTGTACCCCAATGTTCATCGTCACTGTTTATAATAGCCAGGACATGGAAGCAACCTAGATGTCCATCAGCAGATGAATGGATAAGAAAGCTGTGGAACATATACACAATGGACTATTACTCAGCCATTAAAAAGAATACATTTGAATCAGTTCTAATGAGGTGGATGAAACTGGAGCCTATTATACAGAGCGAAAAGTAAGCCAGAAGGAAAAAACACCAATACAGTATACTAACGCATATATATGGAATTTAGAAAGATGATAACAATAACCCTATGTACGAGACAGCAAAAGAGACACTGATGTATGGAACAGTCTTATGGACTCTGTGGGAGAGGGAGAGGGTGGGAAGATTTGGGAGAATGGCAATGAAACATGTAAAATATCATGTATGAAACGAGATGCCAGTCCAGGTTCAATGCACGATACTGGATGCTTGGGGCTAGTGCACTGGGACGACCCAGAGGGATGGTATGGGGAGGGAGGAGGGAGGAGGGTTCAGGATGGGGAGCACATGTATACCTGTGATGGATTCATTTTGCTATTTGGCAAAACTAATACAATTATGTAAAGTTTAAAAATAAAATTTAAAAAAAATAAAAAAAAAATAAATTTATTTATTTTAATTGGAGGCTAATTACTTTACAATATTGTATTGGTTCTGCCACACATCAACATGAATCCATGCAGGCGTACACATGTTCCCCATCCTGAACCTCCTCCCACCCCACCTCCCTCCCGCAAGTTGAGGAATTTATTTGTTTTATAGGTAGAGGGGCCTCCCTGTTGACTCAGACAGTAAAGAGTCTGCCTGTAATGTGGGAGACCTGGGTTTGATCCCTGGGTTGGGAAGATCCCTGGAGAAGGAAATGGCAACCCACTTCAGTATTCTTGCTTGGAGAATCCCGGGGATGGAGGAGCCTGGTGGGTTGCAGTCCATGGGGTTGCAAGTAGTTGGACATGACTGAGACTAAGCACACGCACGGCATGAATAAATCAGGGGTTTTGCAGGTGGTGCTAGTGGTAAGGAACATGCCTGTCAATACAGGAGACATAAGAGAAGTGGGTTCAGTCCCTGGGTTGGGAAGATCCCCTGGAGAAGGAAATGGCAGCCCACTCCAGTGTTCTTGCCTGGACAATCCCATGGACCGTGGAGCCTGGCGGGCTACAGTTCATGGGGTCACAAAGAGTTGGACACGAATGAAGTGACTTAGCACACGTGAATAAATCAATACCCAAATCCCTGATCATTTTGGATCTTCTTGCCAAGCTGGCTTCACAGAACTATGAGTGCCTGGGTTGGCAGTTTACTCCACTCTGGAGAGCTTAATCCAATAAAAGATGAACCTGTGTGATTTGTATAGTAATGCAGTGTCCATTTGGCAGCTCTTTGGATTCAAACTCAGTTTAGCTGTCCTCTCCTCTCCCTTTTCTCCCTTTTATTTCATGCTTTTTTATTCTTAACTAAAAGAAGGCAATGGCACCCCGCTCCAGTACTCTTGCCTGGCAAATCCCATGGACAGAGGAGCCTGGGAGGCTGCGGTTCATGGGGTCACTAAGAGTCAGACACGACTGAATGACTTCACTTTCACTTTTCACTTTCATGCATTGGAGAAGGAAATGGTAACCCACTCCAGTGTTCTTGCCTGGAGAATCCCGGGGACGGGGGAGCCTGTTGGGCTGCTGTCTATGGGGTCGCACAGAGTTGGACACGACTGAAGTGACTTAGCAGCAGCACGAGCTACTCATCTAAGATATAAATGAAAAATAGAAATGAACAAATAGCAATGTTGAAGAAAATGCAAATGCATACTTTGAAGCCATGAAAATGTTCAGGTCATCCCATAAAATAGCTTAAAATGGCCAAGAGAAATGACATTAAACAGTAAATGGCAGTGGGTCAGGGTGAATTTGGAAAAGGACAAGGGAAAAGGTCATTGCCAAAAATGAGCTTAAGGTCACTTTTTTAATATAAAAGTATCAAAATACACTTTTTAGAGGTGTTAAAGCAAGGGCTTTAAGATCCTTTAAACACTTAGTAAATGCTCATTAAATGTGAGGTGCTATTATTATTTGCCATATAACTTTTTTTCTTTAAGTATCTCTAATACATAATAGTTTATTTTTACTTTCTAAGTTTACGCATATGGTACAGTGCACTATTTTTCACAGTACCTGATTTCTTTTACTCAACATTATGCCTTTAAGATTCATCTGTGTGTTTTGGTGAGTTTGTAGTTCATTTCCAATGCTGTATAATATCTTATAGTTTGTATATAAACACTGTGTTTATTCTATTATTGATGGGCATTTGATTACTTCTTGTTTGAACCTATTTTGAACACTTCTACTTTCTATACTCTTTTCCATGTATCTGGGACATTATAAGCATGCATTTCTGTGGGCTATATACTCAGAAGTAGAAAAGGGAATATGTGTATCTTCAGTTTTAGTCAATACTGCCCAATTTTGTTCACAGTAGTTTACAAAAGCTCTATTCCCATTGCCATTTATAAGAATTCACTTTTTCACCAAAATTTTCTATTGTCAAACATTTTAATTTTGCCAATCTGATGGACTCATACTGAAATAGTTATGGTTTTAATTTGTACTTCCCTATAATTAATGAGGTTAGGAACATTTTATTGATCTATTAGCTCTGTTGACACTGTTTTGTGAAGTACCTGCTCACATCTTGTGCCATTTTTATTAGATTCTTCTTCTGTTTGTCAGTTTTGAAAGCATGTGCACATTTGGGGTACAAGCTTCTGGTTGATAATCTGTCAAAACAGCTGATAGATGCTTTACTATCAGCATTAATTTTTGTGTGTGTTTGTACGTGAAGCAAGGTCTTTTTTTTTTTTTTTTTCCCCAGTTTGGATGTTTTAGCATCATTTCTTGAAAAGACCACCTTGCTCTCTCTGCTCTATGATGTTGCCTCTTTTTTAAAATCAAGTGTTCATAGATACCTAGGTCTGTTTTTATTTTGCTGCACTTGGTTTTTCTAAGACAGACCCACACTTTCATTTCCATAGTTTTAGGACAAATCTTGACTTTCAGTAACGCAGGTTCTCTTCCCCCTGACTCTTTCAAAATTTCTTTGCTACTTTCTGACCATCTTGTCTTCATACAAATTTTAGTATCAGTTTATCACCAGAAAGAAATATTATTAAGTATTCAGGTTTTGTGTGGGATTGCATTATATATATATAAATTGGAAAGAACTGACATCTTTAATAATGCTGAGCTTTCTAATCCGTTAACATGATTTATGTCTCACCCTACACCTGCATTTCTTTAGATGTTTCTTTCATTACAATTTAATAGCTTTCTTTGTAGAGTTTTGCATATCTCCTGGGAGCTATATTCCTAAGTATCTGATAATTCATCTCTTGATCCTTCTGCATTCTAGGTATATCCAATCACAATAACAATAGTATTTTAATTTTTTTCAATCTTAAAAATTTGTCACTCTATCTTGTCTTGCCGCCTTAGCCAAAACCTCCAATATAGTGATTAACAAAAACAGACAAAGCAGGGTTTTTTTTTTTTTTTTTTAAAGCTCAATGGAAAACATTTTATGTCTCCAATTAAGATGTTTGCTATAGATGTTTTTGTACATATGGTGAAGAAATAAGCAAAAATTATTGGGCTGACCAAAAAGTTCATTTGGTTTTTCCAGAAGATATATAGGAAAACCCAAATGAAACTTTTGGGTTTCATATAATTCATATATTTCAAATATTAAACAAGGAGGGTATCCATGACTCCTGTCAATATCTCATGCACTACATCATACTCACTAGCACCCCTTACCACCTCCAGGTAGGTGTATAGCTTTCTTGACATACATCAAGCAGAGGTTTTTATTGGTCTTCATTTTTTATATAGCTGGATATGCACATGTTAGAACATTTTCCCATTAGAATCTTAATAATTCAGATTAATTTGAATAATTTAAATTGATTATTTAATTTTTATCTTTCTAATGTCAAAAATTGAATTTAAAATACCTCTATTAAGTGAATATTTTACATTTGTCTGGCATTATCTTTCAGGTAGGGGCTTTCCCATAGATAGGCAGGGTTGCTGCCCTTTTGTTGCTATTCATTTGGTCAGTCATGTCCAGCTCTTTGCAACCCCATGGACAGCAACATGCCAGGCCTCCCTGTACTTCACCATCTTCTGGAGCTTGCTCAAACTCACATAAGTTGAATCAGTGATTCCATCCAACCATCTCATCCTCTGTCATCCTCTTCTCCTCCTGCCTTCAATCTTTCCCAGCATCAGGGTCTTTTCTAATAAGTCAGCTCTGTGCATCGGGTGGCCAAAGTATTGGCGTGTCAGTCCTTCCAATGAATACTCAGGATTGATTTCCTTTAGGATTGACTGGTTTGATTTCCTTGCAGTCCAAGGGACTCTTCAAGAGTCTTCTCCACACCACAGTTCAAAGGCATCAATTCTTTGGCGCTCAGCCTTCTTTATGGTCCAACTCTCACATCCATACATGACTACTGGGAAAAATCATAGCTTTGACTCTGCAGACCTTTGTCAGCAAAGAAATGTCTTTGCTATTTAATAAACTCTCTAAGTTTGTCATAGCTTTTCTTCAAGGAGCAAGTGTCTTTTAACTTCATGGCTGCATTTGCCATCTGCAGTGATTTTGGTGCCCAAGAAAGTAAAGTCTCTCACTGTTTCCATTGTATCCCCATCTATTTGCCATGAAGTGATGGGACTGGATGCCATGATCTTCATTTTTTGAATCTTGAGTTTTAAGCCAGCTTTTTCACTCTCGTCTCTCACTGTCATCAAGAGACTCTTTAGTTCCTCTTCTCTTATGGCTTTCTGCCATAAGGGTGGTGTCATTGCTCATCTGAGGTTATTGATATATCTCCCTGCAATCTTGATTCCAGGTTGTGCTTCATCCAGCTAAGCATGTCGCATGATGTACTCTGCATTTAAGTTAAATAAGCAAGGTAACAATATGCAGCCTTGACATAACTCCTTTCCCAATTTGAAACCAGTCCATTGTTCCATGTCTGGCTCTAACTGTTGCTTCTTGATCTGCATGTAGGAGGCAGGTAACGTGTTCTGGTATTCCCATCTCTTGAAGTATTTTCTACTGTTTGTTGTGATCCACACAGTCAAAAGCTTTAGCATAGTCTGTGAAGCAGAAGTAGACCTTTTTCTGGAATTCTCTTGCATTTTATATGATCCAGCAGATGTTGGTAATTTGATCTCTGGTTTCTCTGCCTTTGCTAAATCCAGCTTGAATATCTGAAAGTTCTTGGTTCATGTACTGTTAAAGCCTAGCTTGGAGAATTATGAGCATTAATTTGCTAGCGTGTGAGATGAGTTCAATTGTGTGGTAGTTTGAACATTCTTTGACATTACCTTTCTTTGGGATTGGAATGAAAACTGACCTTTTCCAGTCCTGTGGCCACTGCTGAGTTTTCCAAATTAACTGACATATTGAGTGCAGCACTTTCACACCATCATTTTTCAGGATTTGAAATAGTTCAGTGGGTATTCTATCACTGCCAATAGCTTTGCTCATAGTGATGCTTCCTAAGGTCCACTTGACATCATATTCCAGGATGTCTGGCTCTAGGTGAGTGATCACACCATTGTGGTTATCTGGGTCATTAAGATCTTTTTTGTATAGTTCTTCTGTGTATTCTTGCCACCTCTTCTTAAAATCTGTTTCTATTATTAGGTCCATACTGTTTCTGTCCTTTATTGTGCCCCAATTTGCATGAAATGTTCTCTTGGTATCTCGAGTTTTCTTGAAGAGATCTCTAGTCTTTCCCATTCTATTGTTTTCCTCTATTACTTTGCATTGATCACTTAGAAAGGCTTTCTTATCTCTCTTTGCTGTTCTTTGGAACTCTGTATTCAGGTGGGTATATCTTTCCTTTTCTCCCTTGCCTTTCACATCTCTTCTTTTTTTCAGCTATTTGTAAGGCCTCCTCAGACAACCATCTTGCCTTTTTGCATTTCTTTTTCTTGGGGATGGTTTTGATCACTGCCTCCTATACAATGTTATGAACCTCCATCCATAGTTCTTCAGGCACTCTGTCTATCAGATCTAATTCCTTGAATCCATTTGTCATTTCCACTGTGTAATTGTAAGGGGTTTGATTTAGGTCAAGCCCAGATCTCTCACATTGCAAGTGGATTCTTTTCCATCTGAACCACCAGGGATGCCCACCTTAGAAAAACTCAAATAGACTTCCATCTGTTAGCAACAGAGAACATACCATTGTCAACATTTTCATCCATGTTGGGGCTATAGGCTACTAAAGAGACAAGTGAATTTAAGGGTCATAACAACTAAGCAGCTAGCAGATTTGCAAATATTTTAGGGTTTTTAAAATGAAAAAGTTAGATACATAGTTTAGTCATTTCTTTAAGATTAATTAAAACAGCTTTGTTCCACAGTATGACTGTTAAATACAGCCATATATTACTAAATCCAAATAATGGATTTACATTTTTTTTTTTTTTTTTAGAAAATTGTCTTGCTTGATCTCTGTGTCTGAAGGTGAAGGGTGAGAACCCAAACTAATCCTTTGGCTTATTCTGACCAAATAAAATCTTTGATAGGCTTCCTTCTGGTTCTCCACCCCCAAAGCATGCTTTCTAGTCTTACTGCCCCAATTCCTCCCTCCCTTCCTAACTTTTCTGAGTAATTCTTTTGGTAATATGCTACTTGGGGGAAAGATAATGAAAACCACATTGTCATTTCTCCTTGAATTTGACTTTTATTCTCCTTATGGTATGAAATGAGAAAAATACTGTATGATCTTAAAGAGTGGTCATAATTGATCACAAAATCATTTTTTTTCCAACTCCAAAACACATTTTGAACAAATTCTTTGAATGTGTCAGTTATCTACAAATATCACCAATGCAGCATTTTTATTTAGTTGGCTATTTTATCCTTTTTTTCTCTAATAAGTTATGCTTACTGACTCATCCTTCTCTCACAACAAAATTTCAACAGAATCCTCCAAAATTAATGAAAAGAAACATTTTTCATTTCTTATAGCCCTAATTTTTATCTTACTTTAGCAAAAGATTTTTCTTTTGGAAAAATTTTTACCTGTTTAAAATATTTAAATTAAGGAAATACTTAGCTAATTCAATGATAAAATATAGAACAAACCTTTGTTGAACATTTATGTCTTTGTTAATTATTTGTTGAATGTTAACTCATACCTCTCACTGTCTAAATGTTGTGATATTTGGTTGAAAGTCATTAAAATCCTCCAGAAACTTAATCTACAGGGAGCGGATCTGTATAGAGCTAATGTTTATGGGCGATTGTATGAGAGCTTTTCAGCAAAGAGGAGGATTGGGAGAGTGATAGATTTCATAAACGTTGACCTTTCCATTATTGAAATTTAATTGGTGAAATGAGAAATAGCAAAAAGTTTAAAAAAGCAAGTATAATAATTACAAACTTAGTACCATGCTCAGCAGCTTCTGCAAAAGTTCAGTAGGAGCAACCCTTTCCTTTTAAGAAAGCTATTTGATAGGCATTACAAGAAGAAAATGAAATTGCTAAAGCAAAAAATGGAGGAGGGAATTCAAACTAAGACAGCGAGCTCTGTCTCTAAAGCAAAGTGAATTGAGCTCATCTCTTCGATCCTCTAGTGAAGATTTTGCTTTGCTGCACTTCATGTCTGTGGCAGGTTTTCTACTGTAGTTGTGTGCTAGCTGTAGCCAGGCAGGAAAATTAGCAATAAGCTGGGAATCAGAAAGTTCCCTTTCTGATACACTGGTTGACATTATTATGTTTGACATTTGCACAAGAAATGAAATCTAGTTTCTTGATCTATGAGATGACATTAATACTGAATATGTCTTTGCTTACAGGGATGTTATTTCCACAAAATTAGATAATAGACTTGAACATTTTTTATACAATTAATGTGTATGCATATATTTAGTGTGTATGTATGTGTGTGAAATAACTTTGGGCAATATAGATAGAATCACAGAATCAGACAATGCAGAGTGGCTAATTTCCTCTTTTCCCACTGGACCTCTCTAGATAGTCCCTTTCTCTCATCTGTTTAAATGTAAGGATCATTATAATACTGAAAAACACAGATTTTACTGTATATGATAAATTTCCAAGATGAGTGGTCCTTACATTAATGGGAGTTGGGTGCAAAAAGTTTATTTCAGAATTCATCTTGTTGGAAATTCTGAAACACCCTTTAAAATCCCCAAGGGAGGTGTTATAATGCATTTAACTAATATGCAATCAGAGTTAAGTTATATAGCACAAGGCTACTTAGTGGCAAAGTTAAAACACAAGCTGGATTCTGAAGTCCAATTTCATTTTTCTTCCTGAGTGTGTAGAGCAATATGTTTATATTTTAAACTTTTATTATGTATGAAAAGGGAAAGTGCCGTAGCTGAGAACCTTTTGTAATTGCATATCACCTGCTATTTACTTAGCTAATCAGAAGTGTTAGTTTTCCCTGTGGGGAAAATAAACATTCATAAGATATAATAAAAGATCCTGTCAGTTTATCATATCTCTGGGAAGTATAAGCCTACTTTCTAACTATCTCTATGCATAAATTAAGTAGTCAGAGTTATAAATAAATGTACTTTCTATTAATTTGCATTATGCAAATTTATTTTTTGCTATATATTTTTCTAGACAGTGTAACTCTTACTTTTCTTGCATAATTAAAAACAAAGATATAAATGTTCTCCACTGTAAAAACTGACTCTTTAGATAGATTTTTGATGACTTAAGTGGTTAATGATTAATATTTTACATAGCTAGTGCAAAACTTTATTAAAACTCATATGCATTTGAAATTATTTTGGGTCTTATTGTTCATGCTTAGTATACTATTAAGCATGAATAAGAAGTTATTAAATATTCCTAATCTTATATATAACGCTGATAACCATATCCAACTTGGAAATTCAATTACAAAAGTCAATATCTCTGACAGAATTAATTACAAAGGGACTATCTACACAATTTCTAAATGTTACTAGGGTTTTTGATTTATCACTCTGTAGAAATCAGCTGATTACATATATTTAACTGTATACGGAAATTATTGCATTATATATATACATATATAAAGATATATATTTGTATATTAATAATTGACTTTAGGAAGATTTTCTAACTATGCTCAACTGGGCTTATTGGAAGAGAAATTTAGTAAATACATATGATTTAATGCAGGAAATAGATTTAAATGAAATATTTTTAAAAAGCAATTTTCTTAGCACCATTTAAACTAGGAAAATAAATGTTATTTATCTATCCTTTTGACCATGGCCTAGAAATTCATTTTAAGACATTTTTTAAAAGTGGTTAATAATTTATGTGAATGAGGTGTTTGGAGTATGTGGCAAGGGAAAGTTGAGAACTACTCCATTAAAATAAGGTCTAAACAAAATCCTTCATGGGGTTTTAGGATTTAAACTGCCTATAGTGGTGTGAAAAATAATTTATTATCTTTTTATATATATATATATATACACACACACACACAAATCTTTATTCTCTTTATATATACTTATATATATATATATGGGTGTGTGCACGTGTGTGTGGATATATGCATATATGTATGTGTGTAAAATGTACTGTCCTGGATTGGTACATGTGATTTATTCACTAAATGCTGATTACAGAACTAGTTACAGTTTGATTATAATGGTCTATAAGAATGTGAAGTGTGGCATTAGTACCTGGGTGGTTTTAAAAGGTAAAAATATCAAAAATTCTTCATGATTAAAATATAAAGATTACTTCATTATATTCAGTAAAAACTCTAAAGTGTCTTATAAATATACTAGTGTTTGTGTATGTTCCATGCAAATTATAGCACTAAAATCAGAATTAGGATTATTTTTTTGTGGGGAGGTAGGGGGAGGGAGGCTTTCCTGGTGGCTCAAACAGTGAAGAATCTGACTGCAATACAGGAGACCCAGGTTCTATCCCTGGATTGACCCCCTGGAGAAGGGAATGGCAACCCACTCCAGTATTCTTGCCTGGAGAATTTCATGGACAGAGGAGTTTGGTGGACTATAGTCCATGGGGTTGTAAAGAGTCGGACATGACTGAGTGACTAATGCTTTCACTTTCTACTTTTCAGTTAATTTTTTAAGCTTTTCATTAGTTTTCAAGGAAGTAGACCTTGGGAAAACCCCTAGCCCTTATGTAGCCTAAATTCATAGTTGGTTCATTTTAGTTGCATAGTTCATTGAATTTTATTAGTTGTAAACTTATTATCTAGGAGTTATGTTGTAACCTTATCAGTAAGAGTTCTAGGAGAAGAATCAAGGTAACTTCTCTAGCTTTTTCATTTGAAAGATATCTTTGTTAATGAAATAATTTTTCTTAAAGCTAATGAGTAAAAGAGACTGCTGGAGCATTACTGATGTATTTTCACACTTCAGTTTTTAGAAATATGAATACTAATGAGGATTTGCTTTTACACATTAGGGTTTTTTAATAAAGATGAGAATTTTTAGGGCTATCTACTGTTTCCAACGGAAAGAGTACATATATATTTTATAAATCACCTACTCCATAAAAATATTATGCATTTTATATAAATGTAAAAATAATAGTTTTGCAATCTAATCGCATTACCACTTGTGGCTTTCTCCAATTTCACATGTTTTCTTTTATGGACTAAAAGAAGAGACACACAACATGAAGCGAAATCTCTCATGCTTCCTTGATAAAGCAAGTAGTTGGAATCCCAGATACTTTTTCAGGAATTTTTATAGAAATGTGTGAATAGCAAAGAAACATAAAACAAAAATATTGATCTAAAAGGATATAAACTTGAGCTGTGTTCTCTGTTGTAATAAGACTAGCTGAGTGGAATTTACTGATTGTTAAAGATGGTCATTCAGGAGCTGTAAAAGAGCATTTTAACAGAGCATAGATTTTTTAAAGTAATTTATTTTATTTGGAGGATAATTACTTTACAATATTGTGATGGTTTTTGCAGTATATCAACATGAATCTGCCACAAGTGTATCGTGGCCCCCCCACCCCCATCCTGAACCCCTCTCCACATCCCTCCCTACCCTATTCCTCTGGGATGTCCCAGAGCACTGGCTTTCCTGCCCTGCTTCATGCATCAAACTTGCACTGGTCATCTATTTTACTTATGGTAATGTACATGTTTCAATGCTGTTCTCTCAAATCATCCCACCCTTGCCTTCTCTCACTGAGTCCAAAAGTCTGTTCCTTCCATCTGTGTCTCCTTTGCTGCCTTCATGTAGGATCATCAGTAGCATCTTTTTACGTTCCATGTATATACTTTAATATACAGTATTTGTCTTTCTCTTTCTGACTTCATTTCTGTATAATTGACTCCAGGTTTATCCACCTCATTAGAACTGACTCAAATGTATTCCTTTTATAGCTGAATAATATTCCATCATGTATATGTACCATAACTTCCTTATCCATTCATCTTTCAATGGACATCTAGGTTGCTTCCATGTTCTAGCTATTGTAAATAGTGCTGCAATGAACATTGGGGTACATGTTTCTCTTTCAATTCTGGTTTCTTCAGTGTGTATGCCCAGCAGTGGGATTGCTGGGTCGTATGACAGGTCTATTCCCAGTTTTTTAAGAAATCTCCCCACTGTTCTCCATAGAGGCTGTCCCAGTTTGCATTCCCACCAACAGTGCAAGAGGGTTCCCTTTTCTCCACACCCTCTCCAGCATTTATTGCTTGTAGACTTTTGGATCGCAGCCATTCTGACTGGCGTGAAATGGTACCTCATTGTGGTTTTGATTTGCATTTCTCTGATAATGAGTGACGTTGAGCATCTTTTCATGTGTTCATTAGCCATCTGTATGTCTTCTTAGGAGAAATGTCTGTTTAGGTCTTTTGCCCACTTTGTCATTGGGTTGCTCATTTTTCTGGAATTGAGCTGCATGTGTTGCTTGCATATTCTGGAGATTAATTCTCTGTCAGTTGTTTCATTTGCTATTATTTTCTCCCATTTTGAGGGTTGTCTTTTCACCTTGCTTATAGTTTTCTTTGTTGTGTAAAAACTTTTAGGTTTACTTAGGTCTCATTTTTTAAATTTCTGTTTTTATTTCCATTACTCTGGGAGGTGGGTCATTGAGGATCTTGCTGTGATTTATGTCAGGGGGTGTTCTGCCTATGTTTTCCTCTAGGAGTTTTATGGTTTCTGGTCTTACATTTATGTCATTAATCCATTTTGAGTTTATTTTTGTGTATGGTGTTAGGAAGTGCAGAATATAGATGTTAACCAAGTAAAAGACAACTAGTGTATTGACAAAGAAAAGAAGAGAATGAGGTGGCTTTAGACATGCTATGAGGCTAAGGTCTTCAGTGATTCCTCCCTCAAATATCATGATATTAGACCTTTCTATCTGATCTCAGGCATTCTGTTGTAATACTACGATCTCAGAAATGTAAAATTAACTTTAATGTGTCCTATAAAAGAGGCAACAGTGTTACTTCTATTACACTAATATGTAGATTATACATATTCATAGATTATAATTCGTCATTTAAAAAACTTATCTGAGGCAAGATTATCACATGAGGCAGGAGATGTTTTACTTTGAAATGATGCATTTTATTAAGATATTATTGATAAGCACTTTTATATTCAGCAATATACAGTGCATAACCATACATATTGATGAGTGCTAATTTGTGATGGCAATAAGGACTGAGCTATTAGAATTATCAAAAAGGCCAAGTGTATTTTTACAAAAAATAAACTAAAATGCAACAACAGTTATGTTCATCACTTATTCACATTCTAGACTAACCATGTAAAGTATTGTATTCTTAATAGTTGATTTTTATTTTATTTTTTTCCTTTATTTTATTTTTTAACTTTACAGTATTGTATTGGTTTTGCCATATATCAACATGAATCCACCAGAGGTATACATGTGTCCCCCATCCTGAACCCTCGTCCCTCTTCCCTCCCGGTACCATCCCTCTGGGTCATCCCAGTGCACCAGCCCCAAGCATCCAGTATCATGCATCGAACCTGGACTGGCGACTCATTTCATATATGATATTATACATGTTTCAATGCCATTCTCCCAAATCATCCCACCCTCTCCCTCTCCCACAGAGTCCAAAAGACTGTTCTATACCTCAGTGTCTCTTTTGCTGTCTCGTATACAGGGTTATTATTACCATCTTTCTAAATTCCATATATATGCGTTAGTATACTGTTTTGGTGTTTTTCTTTCTGGCTTACTTCACTCTGTATAATAGGCTCCAGTTTCATCCACCTCATTAGAACTTGATTTTTAAAAATGTTGATATTCTAGCTTGGAAGCAAACAAATCATTTGGAGGACATATTTCACTTCAGTTTTCCTAGTGCATTGGTTTAGAATGCTAAGATTATAAAGAATTTAAAATACCATGGAGGTGAGTTGAATTTAAGGGAGGATAGTAGACAGGTCACCCAAATAAGCTGCCCTAGGTAAGGGTACACTGAAGTGGATGTAATAGAATCCTTTCATTCTACTTCAAAATTTTGTTTCCCCGAGGACTGTAGATAGTAGTGAATGGAGAATACACTTAGAATAGGCTTTTTGTACCAGAACAAAGGTAAAACAAAAACATATGTTCTTTTTCAACCTAGTAATTTTTTTTTTTTAAAGACAAGAAGCAATATACAATCCTGAAGTTTGCTGCCTTGACAGCTGATAATCAGCAGAAGCTAACAGTCCCAGTGGGGCTCACTTTAATCTTATTCTTTTGATATTGAGCTGCATTTTAAGGCTCCATACAAGATGCTGTTTTAAAGCTTGTATGTATAAAAACAGTCTTGCCTTGAGATTTGTTAGCTGCACGTGTTAAGTGCCATGAGACCAGATGGAAATCTTTGTTTGGGGTATTGCCCTCATGGCACATCAATAAATGGTGACCTTCTGTTGGTGTGTGCCACATGAAAAACTACTTTGTAATCAGTGTGTATTTTTAATATAAGTGTAGATTTTAAATAAAAATGGCCACACTGGAATTTGGTGGCATATATATATATATATATAAAAATGTCACAAAAAGAATAAACCTTGATAAGGCATTTACCTTTTTATTCCTGATTTAATCAAAGAAAGGTAGGCAAAAATGCTAGTCTTTTTCAGAAATTTTCCAGTACCATCACTTTCGGAGATCAAATCTAGAAATAAAATCCTTTGGGACATTTCTTAAAAAACTAAATGCTGAATCCTGATTGATAAAGAATAACAAGCCTTCCTTTAAGAGACTTACCTAAATTCCAGTTGATATTATCATGTTTTTCTTCTACAATGTGATGACAAGCATATAAAGTAGGGTTTTCAATTACAGTTCCTAAATCCAGTTCACAGTCTCAGAGAGGATATAATTATGCTCATTTCTTTCTCTCTTTTTAATCTGTCTCCTTCTTTTGAGGTAATTAGAACCAAATGACACTTTTTCACTCTCTTGAATAAGCAGATTAAGTGTTCTCAAGAATGGATTATTAAGATTATAGATAAAAGTAACAAGAATAATTTTGGAATATTTTACAATGACTAACTTCTCATTGAACTTACAGTAATAAATGACTTATAAGAGTGCAAACTATGTGATCTTAGTTATACTGAGTTAACTTGAGTATAAATTTAACATTCCTAACTTTAGTATAAATATAACATTTACATTAAGACAGTTAAGACCAAGACAATAGATATATTATTTTAGTGTTATAAAATTGCTTAATTTTGAATACGCATTACTTAATATGGTATAGTGAGTGAAGTGAAGTCGCTCAGTCGTGTCTGACCTTTGCGACCCCGTGGACTGTAGCCCATCAGGCTCCTCCGTCCATGGGATTCTCCAGGCAAGAATACTGGAGTGGGTTGCCATTTCCTTCTCCAGGGGATCTTCCTGACCCAGGGGTCGAACCCAGATCTCCAGCATTGCAGGCAGACACTTTAACCTCTGAGCCACCTATGCTCAAATTATGTGGAAAGGTATGTGGCATTTATGGTAACAAATCAGAAGATACATGGTTATACAATAGGATTGCAATGGGCTGCTTGTAACAGAAATCTGACAGCAATAGATCAATAGCTTTTTCCTATAATAAGAAATTTGAAGATGAGCAGACCAGCACTGGTGCAGCAATGTTATGATATCAAGGACCCTAACCTTGTCTGACTCCTTAGGCTACCATTCTTAGCATGTGACTTTTCCCTCATGGTCACAGGCTGGCTGCTACAGATGTCTTATCTGTGTCTCAGACAGGAGCAAAGGAGTACAAAAGCAAAAAGTACAAACCGCTAAGTCTTTCCTTTATACCAGGAAAACATCTTTCTGGCAGCTTATTTAGTGGACATTCCCTTGCACCTTTACTGATCCAAGCTCTGTTACTGTTTCATTGCTAGCTGCAGAGGAGTTGAGAACCAGTTGTAGCTGAGCTTTGGGCACCTTAACAAAGCCAGATTTCTACTGGCAAGGAAAACAAGGAGAACAGATTTTGTGTAGGCAATTTCAAGTTGTGCCAACATGAGCATAGAAGTCAATTGGTAAATGTTACCCCTATCTCATAGCACAAAGCAAATATCCCTCCAGGGATTATTTCAGCTGTTTCTAAAAGGAAGATTATTTCACAATTAAAATAATACTTGTTTAATTGCTTTTTCACATGTTTTTCTAGTATAAATTTTGGCAGAAAAACATAGCATCAGCATTAATTATTTTCATGGTATGCACTAAATTTATTCAGAGCACACTTTAGGAAATTCTGGCCTTAAGTCATAGAAATAATCTATTTTAAATAACAGACATATTCACATTAAGAAAACTCAGAACTTATCTCAAGATTTCTTTAAATCACACCCTCTCTTAGATTAAAAACATTTAATTAAAATTTTAAATATAACTCAGAACCAAGCTTGTGGTATCCTACATAGGACTACAAATTTTCATTTCCAAATTCCAAATGGTTAAATAGTAACACCCTGTATACTTCCTGGAAATTTTTTCTAAAAACTATTATGTGCACTGTTAATCTGAGTCTTTTTAGTATCTGTTTCATTGTTTTGTCATTGTCCCTGTCTGTCACAAAGTCTCCTTTTACTTTTTCTATAGACGTTACTCCATTTCCTGAGTGAAATTAATCCTCCTTTCTTGCACTTAATTCTGAATTATTTCATTTTTAAACATAATGCCTATATGAAAATATACAAGCTCATAGTAAAATTTTTAAACATCATGAATATTTATGTTTTATCTAGTACAAGTTCTCTCTCATAAGTAACTGTTAATGCAATTTGTATTCTTGCAGAGTTTTTGAATGCATATAAATAAGAGTTTGAAAAAATATCTCATTGTAGGTTTGATGTACACTTCAATGAGGAGCCTGGTAGACTGTAGTCCGTGGGGTCGCGAAGAGTTGGACACGACTGAGCGACTTCATTTTCACTTTTCACTTTCATGCATTGGAGAAGGAAATGGCAACCCACTCCAGTGTTCTTGCCTGGAGAATCCCAGGGACAGGGGGAGCCTGGTCGGCTGCCGTCTATGGGGTCGCACAGAGTCGGACATGACTGAAGTGACTTAGGAGTAGCAGTACATCATGATTAAGGGTGGAACACCTTTTCATTTACCTCTGGCCATCTGTTTGTCTTAGAAAAATGTTCAAATCCTCTGCCCATTATTTAATTGAATTGTCTTATTTTTAATACTGGATTGTATGAATTCTTTGTAAATTTTGGATAATAAACCATTTAAAAACATTTTCCCCATTCAGTAGGTTTCCCTTTTCTTTTGATGATGACCCTCTATGTTGGGCAAAAGCTTTTTAGTTTGATTAGATCATTTTTGATTGCCTTACTATTTTTGTTGCCCTTGCCTGAGGAAGGAAACAGACCCAAAAAAGTATATTTGTTAGACTGTTGTCCAAGAGGGTACTGCCTATGTATTCTTTTAGTGATTCTATGGTTTTAGGTTTTAAAATCAATATTTTTAATCTATTTTAAGATTATTTTATGTATGGTGTGAAAAAAATGTTCTAGTTTCATTCTTTTACTTCTAGCTGTTTAGATTCTCAGCACCACTTTTTGAAGAGACTGTCATTTTTGCCTTCTATATCCTTGCTTTCTTTGTTACAGATTAATTGAAAATATGTGCATGGATTTATTTCTTGGCTCTCTTCCATTCTATTGATCTATGTATCTGTTTTTGTGGCAGTTTCACATTGTTTTGATTATTATAGCTTTGTATTATAGTCTGAAGTCAGGAAGCATTGTATCTCCACCTTTATTCTTTTTAAATATTTCTTTGATTATTCAGAGCATTTTACCATTGCATAAAAATTCTAGGATTATTCTAGTTCTGTGAAAAATGTCATTGTATTTTGATAGAGTTTGCATTAAATCTGTAGTTTGGTTTGGGTTGTATGGACATTTTAATAATATTAATATTCAAATCCATGAACATGGTTTATCTTTCCATTTACTAGAATGTTTAACTTCCTTTATCAGTGTCTTACAGTTTTCAGATTACAGCTCTTTTACCTGTTAGATTTATTCCTAGGTATTTTACTATTTGTGATGCAATTGTAAATAACATTTTAAAAATTTCTCCTTCTGATGGTTCATTATTCATATATAGAAATGCAACAGATTTTGTATATTAATTTTGTATCCTATAATTTTACTGAATTCACTTATTATAATAGATTTTTTTAGGGTTTTCAGTATTTTCTATATTTAGTACCATGCCATTTGTACCTAATGACAATTTTACTTTTTCCCTTCCAATTTATATGTCTTTTTTTTTTGAATTGTCTGATTATTGTGGCTAGAACTTATAATACCATGCTAAATATAAGTGGCAAGAGTAGGCATCCTTGTATTGTTTCTGATCTTAGAGGGAAAGCGTTCAGTTTTTCATCACTGACTATGATGTTACCCTTGGGTTTGTCATAAATGGCCTTTATTATATTGAGGTGTGCTTTCCTCTATAGAAAATTTCTTGAGAATTTTTATCACAAATGGATGTTTAGTTTTGTCAAATGCTTTTGCTTCATCTATTGAGATTATGTGGTTTTTGTTCTATGTTTTGTTAATGTGGTGTAAAATGTTGCTTGACTTGCAAATGTTGAACCTTCTTTGCATCTCTAGAATAAATCCCTCTTGCATAAGGTATGATCCTTTTAACATATTATAGCACTTGATTTACTAATATTTTGTTAAGGATTTTTGCATGTATGTTCATCACTGATATTGGCATATATTTTCTTTCTTAGTATCTTTGTTTGATTTTGGTAATGATGGAGTGAGTTGTAAGTGTTCCCTTACCTTTAATTTTTTGGAGTAAGTTGAGAATGATGGGTTTTCACTCTTTTATATATTTGGTAGAATTCCTCTGTGCAGCAATCTGGTCCTGTGATTTTACTGTTGGGAGTTTTTTTAACTACTGATTCAGTTTCATTCCTATTGGCAGTCTGTTCAGATTTTTTTTTCTTCCTGAATCAGTCTTGGAAATTATATGTTTCTAGGAATTTACTGATTCTAGATTGTCCAATTTGTTGGTATATAATTGTTAATAGTGTTATCTTATGATTATTTGTATTTCTTTGAAATTGGTTATAATTTCTCTTTTCCCATTTCTAAATTTATTTATTTAAATTTTATTTTTCCCTTGGTAAGTCACACTATGGTTTATCAACTTAAAAAAATTTTTTTTTTAGGAATAACAGCTCTTAGTGTCACTGATTTTTTTAAACTATTTCTTTGGTCTCTTTTATTTCTGCTTTGATCTTTATTATTTTATTTCTTCTGTTAAGTTTGGGCTTTGTTCTTTTTCTAATTCCTTTAGGTAGAAAGTTGGGTTATTTCAGATTTTCTTTCTTGAGGTAGGCCTGTATCACTATAACTTCACTCTTTAGAACTCTTTTTTACTGTGTTCATAGATTTTGGATAGGTATGCTTCTATTTTCATTTGTCCCCGTTTTTCTTTTAATTTCCTCTTTGATTTCATTGTTAACTCATTAGTTTTTAGAGACATGTTTTTTAGTCATCATGTATTGGTGTATTTTGCAGTTTTCTTCCTTTAATTGATCTCTAGTTTCATATCATTCATATCAGAATATGCTTGATATGAATTCAGTTTTCTTAAACTTGTTGAGATGTGTTTTGTGGCCTAGCATATGATCTATTCTGGAGAATGTTCTATGTATACTTGAAAAGAATGTGTATTCTCCTGCTTTTGGATGGAATGTTTTATATATATGTATATGTGTGTGTGCGTGTGTGTGTGTGTGTGTATATATATATATATATATATATATATATATATATTCATCTGTGCTAATGTGTCATTTAAGGCCACTGGTTCCTTATTGATTTTCTGTCTTGATGATCTATACATTGATATAAGTGGGGTATTAGTCCCTTACTATTATTTCATTGTTGTCTATTTCTCCCATAATATCTATTAATAGTTGCTTTATATATTTAGGTACTCCTTTATTAGGTCTATATATGTTTACAAATGTTACATCCTTTCTTTGGATCACTTTATCATTATATAATACTCTTTATCTTTTGTTGTAGACTTTGTTTTAAAGTCTGTTTTGTCTGATATAAGTATTTTTACCCCAGCTTTATTTTTATTTGCACTTGTATGCAATACCCTTTTTTATACTCTCATTTTTAGTCTCTGTGTTTTTTAACTCTGATTCTCTCTCTCATAGGCAGCATATAGATAGCTATGTCTTTTGACTGGAGCACTCAGTTCATTTACATTTTTATTGGGCTACAGTAGTTTTACAATGTTGTGTTAGTTTCTGTTGTGCAATGAAGTGAAACAGCTACACACACACACACACACACACACACACACACACCCCCTCTTCCTTGTGTAACTTCCTCCCATTCCCCTCTGCACCCAGTCCCATCCCTCTAGGTCATCACAGAGCACTGATCTGAACTTCCAAGTTCCCACTGGGTGTCCATTTTACACACGGCAGTGCACATACATCAGTCCTAATCTCCCAGTTCATCCCCTCACCCTGTGCCCGCATGTCCTCTATGTCTACATCTCTATTTCTGCCCTGCAAATAGCTACATCTGTCAGATTCTAATTTCCACATATATACATTAATGTGTGATATTTGTTTTTATATTTCTGACATTTCAATTTGTAATTGATAATTGATACACACTTACTGCAATTTTGTTCCTTATTTTCTGGTTGTTTTTGTAATTCTTCTCTTTTTTTCTAGTCTCTTACTTTCCAGTTTGATTTTCTTTTGTGTTATTTTTGGGTCCTTTCTCCTTGTTTTTTAGGGGAATCTATTGCAGAATTTAGTTTGTGATTCATATGCATCATGAGCTTTATATGCATTAACATATATATCTATAGCTAATATGTATATATCTATATGGTTGTTTTAAATTGATAGCTGTCTAAGTTGAAACACAGTCTAATAGGTCTACATTTTATGCTTCCCTCTAAAATTTTAGGTTTTCAATGTCATATTTTACACCTTTATATATGTGTTTCAACTGTTTATTGTAGATGATTTTATGGTTTTTGTCTTTTACCCTGTGTATTAGCTTTTTTAAGTTTTGATCTACTGACTTTACTATCAGTTCAGTTCAGTTCAGTTGCCAGTCTTGTCTGACTCTTTGCAACGCCAAGAATAGCAGCACGCCAGGCCTCCCTGTATATCACCAACTCCTGGAGTTCACTCAAACTTATGTCCATCGAGTCAGTGATGCCATCCAGCCATCTCATCCTCTGTTGCCCCCTTCTCCTCCTGCCCCCAATCCCTCCCAGAATCAGAGTCATTTCCAATGAGTCAACTCTTTGCATCAGGTGGCCAAAGTATTGGAGTTTCAGCTTTAGCATCAGTCCTTCCAAAGAACACAGGACTGATCTCCTTTAGAATGGACTGGTTGGATCACCTTGCAGTCCAAGGGACTCTCAAGAGTCTTATCCAACACCACAGTTCAAAAGCATCAATTCTTCAGCACTCAGCTTTCTTCACAGTCCAACTCTCACATCCATACATGACCACTGGAAAAACCATAGCCTTGACTAGATGGACGTTTGTTGGGACAGTAATGTCTCTGCTTTTGAATATGCCATCTAGGTTGGTCATAACTTTCCTTCCAAGGAATAAGCATCTTTTAATTTCATGGCTGCAATCACCATCTGCAGTGATTATGGAGCCCCAAAAAATAAAGTCTGAGAGTGTTTCCACTGTTTCCCCATCTATTTCCCATGAAGTGATGGGACCGGATGCCATGATATTCGTTTTCTGAATGTTGAGCTTTAAGCCAACTTTTTCACTCTCCACTTTCACTTTCATCAAGAGGAGTTTTGGTTCCTCTTCACTTTCTGCCTTAAGGGTGGTGTCATCTGCATATCTGAGGTTTTTGATATTTCTCCCAGCAATCTTGATTCCAGCTTGTGCTTCTTCCAGCCCAGCATTTTTCATGATGTACTCTGCATATAAGTTAAATAAGCAGGGTGACAGTATACAGCCTTGACGTACTCCTTTTCCTATTTGGAACCAGTCTGTTGTTCTATGTCCAGTTCTAACTGTTGCTTCCTGACCTGCATACAAATTTCTCAAGAGGCAGATCAGGTGGTCTGGTATTCCCATCTCTTTCAGAATTTCCCACAGTTTATATGATCCACACAGTCAAAGGCTTTGGCATAGTCAATAAAGCAGAAATAGATGCTTTTCTGGAACTCTCTTGCTTTTTCCATGATCCAGCAAATGTTGGCAATTTGATCTCTGGTTCCTCTGCCTTTTCTAAAACTAGCTTGAACATCAGGAAGTTCACGGTTCACGTATAGCTGAAGCCTGGCTTGGAGAATTTTGAGCATGACTTTACTTGCATGTGAGATGAGTGCAATTGTCCGGTAGTTTGAGCATTCTTTGGCATTGCCTTTCTTTGGGATTGGAATGAAAACGGACTGTTTTCAGTCCTGTGGCCACTGCTGAGTTTTCCAAATTTGCTGGCATATTGAGTGCAACACTTTCACAGCATCATCTTTCAAGATTTGAAATAGCTCCACTGGAATTCCATCACCTCCACTAGCTTTGTTCTTAGTGATGCTTTCTAAGGCCCACTTGATTTCACATTCCACCATGTCTGGCTCTAGGTGAGTGATCCATCGTGATTATCTTGGTTGTGAAGATCTTTTTTGTACAGTTCTATTGTGTATTCTTGCCACCTCTTAATATTTTCTGCTTCTGTTAGGTCCATACCATTTCTGTCCTTCATCAAGCCCATCTTTGTATGAAATGTTCCCTTGGTATATCTAATTTTCTTGAAGGTATCTCTAATTTTCTCTAGTCTTTCTCATTCTGTTATTTTCCTATGTTTCTCCACTGGAGAGGGGAATGGCAAACCACTTCAGTATTCTTGCCTTGAGAACCCCATGAACAGTATGAAAAGGCAAAATGATAGGATACTGAAAGGGGAACTCCCCAGGTCAGTAAGTGCCCTATATGATACTGGAGATCAGTGGAGAAATAACTCCAGAGAGAATGAAGGCATGGAGCCAAAGCAAAAACAATACCCAGTTGTGGATGTGACTGGTGATACAAGCAAGGTCCGATGCCGTAAAGAGCAATATTGCATAGGAACCTGGAATGCCAGGTCCATGAATCAAGGCAAATTGGAAGTGATCAAACAGGAGATGGCAAGAGTGAATGTCAACATTCTAGGAATCAGCGAACTGAAATGGACTGGAATGGGTGAATTTAACTCAGATGACCATTATATCTACTTACTGTGGGCAGTAATCCCTTAGAAGAAATGAAGTAGCCATCATGGTCAACAAAAGATTCCGAAATGCAGTACTTGGATGTAATCTCAAAAATGACAGAATGATCTCTGTTCGTTTCCAAGGCAAACCATTCAATATCACAGTAATCCAAGCCTGTGCCCCAACCAGTAACACTGAAGAAGCTGAAGTTGAGTGGTTCTATGAAGACCTACAAGACCTTTTAGAACTAACACCCAAAAAAGATGTGCTTTTCATTATAGGGGACTGGAATGCAAAAGTAGGAAGTCAAGAAACACCTTGACTTAACAGGCAAATTATGCCTTGGTGTATGGAATAAAGCAGGACAAAGGCTAATAGAGTTTTGCCAAGAGAATGCACTGGTCATAGCAAACACCCTCCTCCAACAACACAAGAGAAGACTCTACACATGGACATCACCAGATGGTCAACACTGTAATCAGATTGTTTATTGCCGGGGACCAGCCCCGGCTGATCCAGGGAATTCGAAGCGGGGACGGCGTCGGCGAGGATCAGGAAACAATTGCTTAATTAAACGTTTATTAAGGATATAAAGAGTAATAGAATGAGGATAGCCCAGTGAAGAAATTCAGCGAAGAAAAGAGGCTGAATAAAATTCCAAAGCAGGGAATTTACGTCACCTACGAAGGCCGCAGGCGTCCTCCCGTTCTCCCGAAGGAGAGGAGACACTAAGGCCTCCCCGGTCAGATCTTAGAAGCCCAGGCAAAATTAGTAGGCTTGACGAGCTTCCCTGCCTCAGAGGAAAAGTTCAGCTAGAAGGTGAAAGAAAGAACGACATGGGGACACCAAATTCTGGTGAACAAAAGGAGATACTTTATTTTCCAAAGCAGTTTTATACCTTAAGTTGTGCATAGAGGATAATGGGGGAAGGGGTAGAGGCATGCAAAGACAGCAGTTCCTGATCCTTATCGAAGTCAGGCTTTCAAACTTATCATATGCAAAAGTTTAGGTGATTTACATCATCTTCTGGCCAGGAAGCCTGTTAACATTTTAAGAAACTTATTTTTCTCTAAAGGTGATTATTCTAAAGTCAGGCGCCAGCCTCCAAAAAGCATTGGAGAAAGTTGCATTCCTATAGGGCAAAGGTGAGGTGGGCTCAAACAAGAAAAGAATTAACTCAAGGGTCCAAGATTACAAACATTGAGGCAACTGCTTACATTTCTATACACCCATTATATCAATCAATACACCGCCAAGGACACAGTAGGTAAGGGATATGGAGACTTAGCAGCAAACATTGGCCCAACAAGTGAAAAACCCTTCACCAATACAATTTCTAATCAATCTTTTAACTACTCAAAGGAATCTGTGTTTAGACAGTTTAGAACATCTCCTGCCTCTCACAGTTGGGAGGCTCTGAACAATCACATGTTGCCGGAAAAAACCTATTCAGGCAGGCTAGAGGACTTCCAAAGGAGTTTGTAGGTTGAAACACTGTCACACCCAAGAATTATTAACTGGAGCTGTAAGCTAACTCTTTTTTCAGAGAGAGGTAGTGGGGGACAGCCCCCCGTAAAGTCAGAGGTGTAGGTGACAGCACAAAGCAGAAAGTAGGCAGACTCTGGTTTTGGGGGTAGATTGCTCGAGAATTTCCAGGGAGACTCCTGAGGCTTGATCCCGCCTTTGCGTATGCCAAGCCTCCTTCCTCATGACCTTTGCCAGGGGCGGAGCTCGCTCCCCACAGTTTATATTCTTTTCAGCCAAAGATGGAGAAGCTCTATACAGCCAGCAAAAACAAGACCAGGAGCTGACTATGGCTCAGATCAAGAACTGCTTATTGCCAAACTCAGACTGAAATTAAAGAAAGTAGGGAAAACCACTAGACCATTCAGGTATGACCTAAATCAAATCCCTTATGACTATACAGTGGAAGTGAAAAATAGATTTAAGGGACTAGATCTGATAGAGTGCCTGATGAACTATGGACGGAGGTTCATGACATTGTACAGGAGACAGGTACCAAGACCATCCCCATGGGAAAGAAATGCAAAAAAGCAAAATGGCTGTCTGGGGAGGCCTTACAAATAGCTGTGAAAAGAAGGGAAGTGAAAAGGAAAGATATAAGCATCTGAATGCAGAGTCCCAAAGAATAGCAAGGAGAGATAAGAAAGCCTTCCTCAGAGATCAATGCAAAGAAATAGAGGAAAACAAAAAAATCGGAAAGACTTTACTATATAATTACCGTTTTTTCTTCATTTATTTTCCTTCTTTCTGTTTATGGTTCTTTCTTTTTTGCTTAAAGAACATACTTTAATATTCATTGTAAGACTGTTTCAGTGATGATGAACTCTTAGTTTTTGCTTGTCTGAGAATTCTACCTCAATGGGTAGAGTATCCTTAGTTGTATGATTTTTTCTTTCAGCTCTTTTAAAATATCATAGCTTGTTATTTGGTCCTGCAAAGTTTCTGCTGAAAAAAATCAGCTAATAGTCTTATGGGCATTCACTTTTCTGTGATTTTTTATTTTCTTGCTGCCTTTAAAATTATCTTTAATGTTTGCCATTGTAATTATGTGTCTTGGTGTGGGTCTCTTTTGGTTCATCCTGTTTGGGACTCTGATTTCTGGCCCTGGATACCTATTTCCTTTCTCAGGTTAAGGAAGTTTTCAGTCATGATTTTATCTAATGCATTTTCTTTTCTTTTTTTTTTTTTGCATTTCTATATATGTATAGATTTATTTTGATATTCTTTGTTCTGTTCTATTTAGTCAATGTGTCTTGATTTACAAAGCTTCATAAAAAGTCTTAATTTCTGGTAAAGCAAGCTTTTTTCTCTCAGAATTGTCATTTTTGGTCATACTCTTCCATATACATTTTAAAAATCAGACATTATATGTTTCAAGAAAACCACTAGCAACACTTTTATTGTCAACACACTGAATATATAAATTATTGTGGTGGGAATTAACAATAGTATTTTATTATCAAAGCTATGCAATTAAATTGGTTCTTAACAGCCCTGAAGTGGGTGAATGTTGGTGAAATAATAGACAATCTTTAAAATTTATTAAGACTTGCTTTTATGGACTGGTCTTTCCTCATTGTAGGAAATGAGTTCTATAACTATTCATTAGATACAGCTCATTCCTATGCTATTTAAATTTTCTATATTTTGCTAATATTTTTCTTTTTTTTTAATTTTATTTTATTTTTAAACTTTACATAATTGTTATCTAATAGATTTTCTGTCTCTTTCCTCTCTCTTCTCCTTCTAGGACACCTATAATGCAAATGTTAGTATGTTCAGTGTTGTCTCGGAGGGCTCTCAAACTAGCCTCATAAAATTGTTTCTCTTATTGTTGTTGTAATCCTGTGATTTTCACTGTTCTCTCCTCCAGGTTGTATATGTGTTCTTTTGTATCACCTTATATGCTGTTAATTATAGTGTGTTTTTTATTTCCATTACTGTATTTTGCAGCCCAAATTGGTTTCTTTTTATATTTTCTGATTATTTGTTCTCTCTGTGTTCCTTTGTTCTCCCAATGAGCATGAATATTTATATATATATTTCATTGAACTCATTATTAAGTCTGTGTCTTTTGATTGGAGCATTTAATCCATTTATATTTAAAGTAATTATGAATATATATGTTCCTATTGCCATTTTCTTAATTGTTTGGGGTGGATTTTGTAGATTTTTTTCTTCTCTTGTATTTTTTGACTACATAAGACCCTTTAACATTTGTTGTAAAGCTGGTTTGCTGGTACTGAATTCTCTTAACTTTTGCTTATCTGAAATGCTTTTTATTTCTCCATCAATTTTGAATGAGATCCTTGCTGGGTACAGTAATCTTGGTTGTATATTTTTCCCTTTCAGTACTTTAAATATGTCCTGCCATTCCCTTCTGGCCTGTAGAGTTTCTGCTGAAAGATCAGCTGTTACACACATGGGGTTTTCCTTATATGTTACTTGGTGCTTCTCCCTTGTTGCTTTTAATATTCTTTCTTTGTGTTTAATCTCTGTTAGTTTGATTAGTATGTGTCTTGGCCTGTTTCTCCATAGGTTTATCCTGTATGGGACTCTTTGTGCCTCTTGGACTTGATTGACTATTTCCTTCTCCATGTTGGGGAAATTTTCAAGTTGAATCTCTTGAAAAAATTTCTTATACACATTATTTTTCTCTTCTTCTGGGATCCCTATAATTCAGATGTCGATGTGTTTCATATTGTCCCAGAGGTCTCTGAGACTATCTTCAGTTCTTTTCGTTCTTTTTACTTTATTCTGCTCCTCAGGAGTTATTTCCACCATTTTATCTTCTAGCTCACTGATCCGTCCTTCTGCTTCAGATAGTCTGCTATTGTTACCTTCTAGAGTATTTTCAATTTTAGTAATTGTGCTGTTTGTCTCTGTATGCTTATTCTTTAATTCTTTTAAGTCTTTGCTAATTGATTTTTGCATTTTCTCCATTTTGTTTTCAAGGTTTATTATTATTATTATCATCTTTACCATCATTATTCTGAATTCTTTTTCCAGTAGTTTCCCTATTTCCTCTTCATTTATTTGGACTTCTTTGTTTCTAGTTTATTCCTTCATTTGTGTAGTATTTTTCTGCTTTTTCATTATTATTATTATTTTTAACTTACTGTGTTTGAGGTCTCCTTTTCCCAGCCTTTGAGGTTGAAGTCTTTCTTCCTTTTGGTTTCTGCTCTCCTAAGGTTGGTCCAGTAGTGTTTGTAAGCTTCCTATAGGGTGAGATTTGTGCTGAGTTTTTGTTTGTTTGTTTGTTTTTCCTCTGATGGTCAAGACAGTGAGGTGGTAGTCCTGTCTGCTGATGACTGGGTTTGTATTTCTGTTTTGTTATTTAGATGAGGCATCCTGTACAGGGTGCGATGGTGGTTGGGTGATGCCTGGTCTTGTATTCAAGTGGTTTCCTTAGTGTGAGTTCTCACTATTTGAGACTCCTTAGAGTTAGTTCTCTGGTAGTCTAGGGTCTCAGAGTCGGTGCTCCCACTCCCTAGGCTCAAGGCTTGATCTCTGGTCAGGAATGAAGATTCCACAAGTGGTTTATTATGGCATTGCTGCTGCTGCTGCTGCTAAGTCGCTTCAGTCATGTTCGACTCTGTGCTACCCCATAGACGGCAGCCCACCAGGCTCCCCCATCCCTGGGGTTCTCCAGGCAAGAACGCTGGAGTGGGTTGCCATTTCCTTCTCCAAATGGCATTAAGTTCAGATTAAAACAAATACCCAAAAATGAGAAACCAAAGATGGACCCCAGACAAATGACAGTTATAAAATGAGGCAAATAATAATTAAAATAATGGAATATACACGTAAACATATACACCCATAAGCAAAATCAAAACAGTTCAACAAAAATAAAGTACAATAGATTGACCCAGTGAACAAAGGAAACCAAAAATTCTATCTGCCAGAAAAAAACTAAGTAAAGCACAAACTGAAAACGAAACTAAAGCAAGGTGCCAACAGGGGAATAAAGCAATGAAAATAGAACTAACAAATATGTTGAGAGGAAAGGAAAGAAAGAAAGGAAGGATAGATATGCAAAGTTAAACAGAGGTAGATAAAGATTTATATACATTAAAGGTTAACTGCAAGGGGAAAAGAACAGTAGGAAAAGCAAACAAAGGAATAAATATAGAAAAAATAATAATAGGTTTAAAAATTAAATTTAAAAAGAGAGAGAAAAAAAGAAAAAATTCCCCGGAACTGCAAAACCCTAACCCTAACCCTAACCCAAACCCAACACAGAGGCAGTGGTTTATAACAACAATAAAAAATGTGACTTAATGATTAAAAAAAGAGAAAAAAAAGAAGCTCAAAAGCTTAATTAGATTTCATAGTGTCAATAAAATCGACAACTACAAGTTGAGGACAGAGGGGAAAAAAATCCAAAAGAATCTACAGAAGGAGACAAAACATAAGAATAATACATGTTTTTCTTGAGTCACTGCTGTCAGAATCCTTTCCCTTGCTGGGAGTGACAGTCTGCCTCGCCTCCCTAGGATGCCCTTCAGCACTGTGCTTATCTCTGGACCTGCTGTGAGGACAGCTCGGATTCTAATCTGTCCTACTCCTTTGTGTTCTTGCTTCCAATGTCTGCAGCTATTAGAACTAGTATGTTTTCTTTGTAGGAGCTCTCAATGTCCTTTTATATATTTCATAGAGACAGAGTCTGCCTAGTTGATCATGTGGATTTAATCTTCAGCTTGTACAGCTGGTAGGAAGGTTTTGGGTCTTCTTCCTTAGGCACACTGCCCCCGGGCTTCAATTTTAGTTTTATTTCCACCTCTGCTTGTGGGTCAACCACTGGGGTTTGCTCCTGGGGCTGCCCTGGAGGATTTGGGTTTGTCCCTGTGAAGGCCAGGTGTGGAGGTAGTACAGCTGCTTGGGTCACAGGGGTTCTGGCAGCACTAGGTACTCAGGGGAGTTGGCGGCTAGGGCAGCAGGAAATGTAGTGCTCTAGAAGGATATGGCAACCAGTACTGGCCAATACACTCCTGTATTCTTGCCTGGAGAAGCCCTTCCCTGACAGAGAAGCCCAGCAGGCCATAGTCTGCAGGGTCACAAAGAGTTGGACACTACCAAAGCAACCCTGTGTGCATAGACATGAGACTTTTTCTGCCTCTGGAAGCTCTGCCCCAGTGAGAATTGAGAGTGAAGGTGGCACAGCTACTTGGCTTGTGGGGACTCTGGTGGCTCCAAGTGTGCAGGGACACGGACTGCCTCTGCCACAGTAGTTATGGCCCTATCGGAGTCTATTTTCAAACCTCTTGTAGCTGGTGATCAGAAGTCCTCTTTGGCCAGTCTTTCTCCATAGCTCTGCCAGTTCAGGCACTTAGAGGGCTTCCTTGCCTCAGGTCCTTCTCTGTTGTTCAGCTTGTCAGGCACTTATAGGGGCACCCTGTGTGGGGTTTTACTCTGTAGCTCGGTCCTTCAGGCAGTTTGATGGGCCAGCCTCTTTGTTGTTCAGCTGCTGATGCTGGAGTGTTGGGGAGAAAGGCTATGGTGATGGCTCCACTCCTTATGCCTGACTCAGCAGTATCGCCTTCCTTTCGTGGCTGCCCAGCTTTCCTCCACAAGCATTTCCCACCACAATCTGCTCCATCCCATCCCTTTAATCCATCTCTCCGCAGTCAACAGCCGCACTCGCCCTGGGATTGCTCCACAATCCCTTAACTCCAGCTTCCAGCTGCTGCGCCTTCCCTGTCTGGGGTGTGTATGGCTTCCCAGAGGATCTGCCTCCCTGTCTGGGGTGTGTACGGCTGCAGCAAGGACTCTGATTCTCATTCCATTTAGGCTACCACAGATCAGCTGTTTCACTCTCAGCCTTAAATGTTTCTCCTCTGACTCAGACAATTGCCCCGATGTGGGGATCAGACCCCTGCTTCAGTTCCCCCACCCACGAAGGGCAGGTCCAGTCCTATTAACACTCCTGTTTTTTCCCCTAGTTCCTTCATCCTACCAAGTTTTGCATGGGTCTATAAATTCTTTTCCCTGGTCAGGTACTCCTGCCCTCTCCCAGCAGGTGTTCTGCATGCACTTCTGCATCTGAGGGTGTATTCCTGATGTATCCATGGAGAGAGATGTACTCCACATCCACCTACTCCCCTGCCATCTTTTTCTCTCTATGTGCAACTTTTATGTCATGTTTTAAACAACACCATCAGCTATCTAAGGGGTAAACACAGAGCACAGCATTTGTAATTGGATTGCTTAGGTATCTAGAATGCTTCAAAAGCTAGAAAATTTATCTGGAAAATTTTCAGTTTCTTTCTTTCTTTTTTTTTAGTTTTTCTGTAAAGTATTAAGGTTAGGTGACTTGATGAATATCTCAAATTTTGAAGATGAGTATTCTTAATTTAGCAGGTTTTCAGACTTTGATTGAGTTTATAAAGAATAGATAAATGAAGTTTTTTTAAACCTTATTGTGGTCATCATAGTTATAGTATTATGGCAATAAAACAGGATGAAATAAATGCACTTGAACACTTTAAGATGAAGATTTTGTCAATGAATAGAACATAAAATTCAGTAAATATATATCCTGTTTTATTTTGAAGGAAATTTGTACATAGGTATTCAGTATGCTAGAAAAATTATTTAGAATAGATTGCCTATGTATTCCAAATAATTGTTTCCAATTAATCTTTAGCATTTAAGCATAAGATCTATATTTTTGTTAAAAGTATATACAAATAGAGTTTGAATGCATAAATAAACAGATATCATATTTAGAACAAATTAAATTAATTTTCCAGATAAAATGATGGCAGTATTCCCGTCTTGACATCAGACCTGTTGGCTTTAATGCACAGGACCTAATTTTTATCTGCTGAGCTAAAAATTGCTGTTGGCAGGCAAAAAGAAGCTGGTTTCTTTTCAAAGATACAACTAAATGCTAATTACAAAAATGAACTTAAAGTTACCAGAGGGAACATTTTTTACAAGCCTTATGAAAAGTACTGCTAGACAATACTCAATTAAGACACCAAGAAAGTTCATTTATTCCTGCATTCTATTAGTGGCATATTACTTATAGAGGACATAAAAGGAGGAAGTTAAACTTTTGATTTTCTGCATTTTTATTTTTGCCTTTTTAAAATGGCCAATCCTGTCTTTCTGTATTTTTTGGTGTTTTCAGTATGCTTCACCTAGCTTTGAATATGAAGCATATAATGCTTCTCCTATAAGGAGAAAATAGAGGAAGAATGTTTAGGCTGATAGTTAAAGGGGATAATGCTATTAATAAAGAAACAGATATTTGTTTTGCTTTCAGTGGCATAAACATTATAGACAGAATGAAACAGAAACTCAAACATAAATAGATTTTTAGTCATATTTTATTTCTACTGTATTTCATTGAATGGTGATTTGTGTTATTAGAAATGTTTGTGAAGATAAATTAAAAAAAAAATGTTTGTGAAGAATGTGAAGAATGGACTGGCTAAGAAGAGTATAGTCTTAAGAGTCTCATGTTCATTTATTCACTCATTTAATTTGATACACAGTCCTTTATTACCATTGATAACCATTAATCTTGCATTTAAATCACCAAGTTCTAATTCTCTCTGTTCCCCATCCTATCTTTTCCCCAACTTGTTACTAAAATTATAGACATATGCAAACAAAAATTAGCTAGTCCAATTTCATGTACTCATTTATTGATGTTGTTTGGAGTTTTCAGGATTTCAGTAAATGAAGTAAAAACCCTTGATAAAAAAAGGTTTTTGGAGATTAATTTTTGCCTTATTTCCCAAGGAGTATATGATGAAAAAAATACAAAAAAGATACAAATAAAATTGAACTGATGAACCAATTGCTGGGATTTTAAAAAACATGTATTTCTATACAATTCAACCACAGCCTTTGAATTTTAAACATGAATCTTTCTCAGCCTGTTGCAATGGAAATGGAGAGTGGAGTCGTGGTACTTTCTTTTTCTCAGGAGGAGATCAGTTGGTAGTAACAACTCATGCAGTTTTCGGTGATTTACTTAGGACAAAATCTATTGAAGAAACTTATTAATGTCATAATCACTTAGAAAAATTTTGGAGAAAATAAATTAGATTGAATAGCATAGTGGTAATTTTATCAGAATCCAGTCAAGAACAAAAGATCCCTCAGGGATTATGAATTTGGGAACATCCTACCTTTGGCTTTCAACTTTAAATGTTAAAACACAAATGGAAACAAGTCTGAAATAAATGTTCACAGAATATAAATGTGCTTATTTTAGATAAAACAGAAGAAATAAGAAAGTTTACAGCATATTAGCATCTCAAAGATGAAAAGTTGTGAGATAAAAAGTTTAGGAGTTGACATTATAGTTATCATTCACTAAGTGATTAAAATGTTAATGAAATTTTATATATTACCACATAAAGTGGCAATATTTTGAAATTGGAGAAAGACAGTATATTTAGTCTTCATACAAATGATAATGCAAGTGCCTGGCTCCCCATTTTCAAAGTTACTTACCTTTCTCCATCAGTAGGACTGAGCAGTCCAGGTTAGAAAGCAATCTCTCCCTACCTGAGGATTCTCTGCAAGGATCAATGAATATACTCTCAATTGTACCCAGAGGAGTGTTTAAAAGTTAAGGAAAGAGAAGTACATCTAAATATGCTTTTAAAGTAGTAGAAACGGGAGTAGTTCATTGTGCACCCAACTTGAGTGAAGCAGGCAGCATCTCTAGAAATCTCTATTCATTCAACTAGTATGTACTAAGTGCCTACAATGTGCCATTCACTTTGACAGGCACTGGATTGTATTGGTTAAGGAAAAATTTTGTTGCTGGTCTCATGCAAATTATAACTATGTCAGAGAAAATATCTGTGAGTTTTCCTGGAGTCTAAGGTTCTTTTAAAATTTTGATTTATTAAAGCATAATGGGTTTAGTTATTGTATAATGAGATGACACTATTTGACACCATGGCTTTTTTTTTTTTTTAGTCTATTACCACTGTGGTGCTTGGGCTTCCCTGTGGCTCACTGATAAAGAATCCTCCTGCAATGCAGGAGACATGGGTTTGATCTCTGGGTCAGGAAGGTCCACTGGAGCAGAAAATGGCAATGCACACCAGTATTCTTGCCAGGGAAATCCCATGGACACAGGAGCCTGGCGGGCTGCAGTTCATTGGGGTAAAAAAGAGTAGGATATGACTGAGTGACTGAACAACAGCATACATATATATATATATAGTGAGAAAAGGAAGCATACATATACATATATTCAGATTTTATCTAATTTAAATGCATAATTCATGCTTTTATCTAGACAGCAACAGTAACTATGATACTTATAATAAACAACATAATCATCTTATCCAAAGGAGCCTAATGTGACTACTTATTATTGCCTTCTTCAACCACAATGTAGCTTATCTGGGTACTTTGCATTGGACATACACAGATTAAAATCTGGAGGTTATAATTGAACCAATCCTTTAAGAAATACTGTGCTTTCTCTAAAGAGAACAAAAATCCTTCAGCTTTCCCTTGGTTTTTAATTCTATCGACAGCAGTTTTTCATTTCAGAAAGACTATCTGGCCAAAGTGAAAGTCAGTTGTGACTCAAACATTGACCAGGTCTCCATTTAATTTTGTGTGTTCATTGCATTTTAATCTCCATGATTGTTCATTTTCTCTTTTAAAACTACGTAAAATACTATGACCTCATTTTCTCTGATATATTGAGTTGTTATCAAATGTATAATAGATTACTCTGTCTCATTTTAAAATAAACTTTTTTTTTTTTTTAGGACTTATCATATTTGTGTTTACTTCTACAACTGCTTGCTGATACCTAATGACCTTTTGGACAATCTCCTGCATTTGATGATTCTGGTCTTTGCTACCCCCAGGTGGATCAATGGTAAAGAATCTACCTGCCAAAGGATGAGACAAGGGTTTGATCCCTGGGTCAGGAAGATCCCAGCCATCTCATCCTCTGTCGTCCCCTTCTCCACCTGCCCCCAATCCCTCCCAACATCAGTATCTTTTCCAATGAGTCAACTCTTTGCACGAGGTGGCCAAAGTATTGGAGTTTCAGCTTTAGCATAGTCCCAGACAATTTCATCATCAAAATGTAAAGTTATAGAATAACTAATACAGAAGTTTTTCCTCTGATCTTATTACATTTTATTAGTCTAACAATCCCAACTATGACTGTTCTTTGACCTCAAGAAGATTTTTAGTCCACAGACCCAATTATTCTCTTCCTATTCATGATTTTTTCCTTAATTCCATCTGTTTCTACCAAACATGCTGTCACGTGTTTTTAATTACATTTTTGTCATTGCTATTAGGATTTGTCTATTTCTCCTTTTGTCATTTTTCTTGGGAAAATGAAACCAAACATAATATTTAAGAAAACTATTTTCTCTCTCTGATAGTATCTAACCAATTAAACCGTGCTGTAGAAAACCACCTAGCAGAGCATGTTGGTAACAACATTTATGAAATCTAAACCATCTATATTCTCAGGGCCCTAAATACAATTTAATATTGAATACATTTTCTTAACTTGATCCCCTTAGTCTGCAATGTTGGGAGAACAGATCCAGAGAAACTAAATAAAATTAGGAGTTCCACATGCCAAATATGTGGTAGAGAGGAACACAGAAAATAAATGGGTGGTATTGCTGGTTAAAGTTATATACATATAAAATTTTGATAGCTCATTCCAGATTAGTTTCCCTAGAGATGAAGCTATTTCTATTCCTCCCAGTGACATGACAGTACTCATTTTCACAACTTTGTCTCTGTTGTGTGTTTGTAACTCATTTCGTATTTCCCAGTCTGATGGGTGTAAATGGGTATTTCATTCCTGTTTTTATTTATATCTTTTTATATTATACTGAGATTAATTGCATATTAACATAATCTGTTCATCTCCCTATTGACATTTTTTATTCCATTTCAGGTTTTCAGTGACTTCTTCTGATAACAATTATCAGCTTATAAAAATGATAAAAGCTTATACTTTATGTTTTATTTGAAAAATTAGTAAAGCAGGAAAACTATCTATAATTACACAGCATGGAAATAAACACTTCATTACACTGAAGTGTTTTTACTTCAGTGTAATTACTTCCCATTTTTATTATTAACAATAAAACAGACATGGAGAACAGACCTATGGACATGAAGGGAGAGGAGGAGGGAGAGGGTGAGATATATGGAGAGAGTAACATGGAAATTTACAATACAATATGTGAAATAGATAGCCAACGGGAATTTTTTGTATGAATCAGGGAACTCAAACAGGGACTCTCTGACAATCTAGAAGGATGGGATGGAGAGGAGATGGGAGGGAGGGGCCATGGGTATACCTATGGCTGATTCCTGTTGATGTATGACAGAAAACCACAAAATTCTGTAAAACAATTAACCTTCAATTTAAAAAATAAATTTAAATAAAAAATTCAAAATTCAAAAAATAAATAATTTTCATGAAAAAAAATTGTTACAATTGATGAACCTACATTGTTATCATAAGTGTCCACAGTCTATATTAGGATTTGCTCTTGGTGTTTTTACATGCTATAGCTTTTCTATAGTGATAAGTATCTACCTTATGATACCATACAGAATAATTTTATTCTAAAAATCCTGTTCTTCACCTATTCATCCCTCCTTTCCATACTTCCATCTTCTCTGTTCATTGGCAATCACTGATCTTTTTATACTCTCCATAGTTTTGCCTTTTCCAGAATGTCATTACAGTAGTTGGAATCATATAGAATGTAGCTTTTTCAGGATGTCCTTTTTCATTTACTAATATGCATTTAAAGTTTCTCCATGTCTTTCCATGGCTTGATGTTTTATTTCTTTTTAATGCTGAATAGTATCCCATTGTCTATATGTCTTTATACTTTCAACCTAGTTCATCTTGGTTGCTTGCAATTGTGTATAAAGCTGCTCTAAAATATCCACGTGCAGATTTTTGTGTGTACATAGTTTTAAAAGCATTTGTGTAAATACAAAGGAACATGATTCTTGGATCAAATGTAAGAGTTTGTTTACTTTAATAAATTGCCAAACTGTCCTCCAAAGTGGCCATACCATTTTACATTCCCAATAGCAATGATGAGAGTTCCTTTGCTCTACATCCTCACCAGCATTTCTTAGTATTAGTGTTAGGCATTTTGGGCATTCTAATAAGGTTTTTATTTTATTCCTTTGGTATCTCATTGTTTTAATTTACAATTCCCTACTGACATTATATGGAGAATATTTTCCTATTATTATTTGTCATTGTTTATCTCTTTAGTGAGGTATCTGTTCAGGCATTTAGGCCACATATTAGTCAGGTTCTTTGTATTTTTATTGACTTTTGAGAGTTCTTTGTACATAGTGGGTGGGTAACAGTCCTTTATTAGATATGTATCATGCAGATATTTTTTGCTGATCTATAGTTTGTTTTCTCACTACCATGACAATGTCTTTACCAGAACAAAATTTTTAAAACATTTTAATGAAGTCTAGCTTATAAATTTATTTATTTCATAGATTGTACCCTTAGTATTCAGCATAATATTCAAGGCCATATAGATTTTCTGTTAGCTTCTAGGAGTTTTATAGTTTTGCACTTTATGTTTGGGTCTATAATCCATTTTAAGTTAATTTATTAAGGGTATAGGTCTGTGTCTAGGTTCATTTTATTTTGAATGAAGATGTCCAGTTGTCACAGCATCATTTATTGAAAAGCTTCTTTTTTTCTCCATTGTATGGCTTCTGTTCCCTTGTCAAAGATTAATTGGACTATTTATGTGGCTCTGTTTCTGGATGCATTTTTTTTCCATTAAAATTTCATTTCTTCTATTGGGTTTGCCTAAGTTTATGGACATTTTATGTCTTTTTCACTTTCCTGAATGTTCAGTTAATTTCTAACATGCTGCAATCCACAGGGCTGCAGAGAGTCATATGGGACTTTGTGACTGAATAACAATATCTTTTTTACTTTCCTGAACGTTCAGCTAATTTATACGTATTCATGTCTTAGATTAAATGCTAGATTGGCTTACATGGTTGGTTCCTATAGTTTTGTGTAGTTTATTTCTTTATAAAATTTGTCTTTTTTTTTTTTTTTTACTATTAGCTGAGACTTTTTTCCATCCAGTTTTAGAGAGATATAATTGACATCAGCACAGTATATTTATCACGTACACCATAATGATTTGACCTACATCATGAAATGATTACCACAATAAATTTAAATCAATTATATAGAAAAAATAATAAAAAGAAATAATTTTTTGTTGGGATGAGAACTTATAGGATTTATTATCCTAACTTGAACGTATAACACAACAGTGTTTATTATATTAATCATGTTGCACATTTCATCCCCAGTACTTATGATCTAACGACGTATGTGCATTTTCATCACCTTTACCCACTGTGTCCTGTTTCTAAAGTTCCTTAATCAGGGAATACTATTACATGTATAGGAATATCTCTCAGCTATGAATACATGAACTACTGATTCATACAGCAAGGTCAACGAATCTCAAATGCATTACGCTCAGTTGAAGTCAGACTCAAAATTCTACATATTCTATTAATCTATATAACATTATGGAAAAGGCAAAATCACAGGGACAAGAATCAGAACAGTGTCTGTAAAAAGTTAGGATAATAGAATTGTTGACTGAAAGGGGCACAGGAGAAATTTTGGAAGGTGAAGAATCTGTTCTACCTATTGATTATATGCCTTTGTCAAAACTAGCAGAATTACCCTTGAGTAAATTATATATGAATTATACCTTAAGATATGTGTATATTTATGAGAATTTTATTGTTTTGTCATAATTTTTTCACTCCAATGTTTTTTCTAATTCCTATTCTACATTTTTTCTTCTTGAATATGTAAAACGTAACTGGCCACCTCAACAATCACCTTAGTAAATAAAAATATTATTAGACTTTCTTTGAGTCTCTGTGTATGCAGTTTTATCAGCAAAAGAAGATAATTTTAGCTCTTCTTTTAGCTCATTATAATTTCTTTATGCCAGATATTCATGATCTGTTCTTTCTGAATTTTCTAGATATGCCAAGAAATATTACATAGTAATACTGATAGTAATAACTCTGTGTAGTTCCTGTTTCATTTAAAATTGTTTTTTACTTGGAAAAGTATGGGCTGGTTTTCGATAAATCATCTGTATTATATGTAAAGAGTTTGTTTTTAAATATTTTGCTTCAAACTGTCATTTATTTGGAATGTATGGGGTGTAGGAAATGCACAATATCCTTAGCACCCTTTGATATAATTTTTATATTTTGCTACAGTGACTCATAGCTATTTAAATAAGATAGTTGAGAAGATAAAGAATATATTCTTGATTGTATAAAATAATAACCAGTGACAACTTTGTTTAGAAAATAAAAGGGAATTAATTATCCAGTAATATTTATCTTCTTACTACTTTCTTACTTCTGTAAAATAACCATGAATCTCTGTGTTAAAGATGGCATCAAGCTTGTGCATGTATTTTATAACAGTCTTAATTTAACTAATCTTCAGAAGGGATTATTTCTATCTCCAACTTCAAGTTCAGGACATTTTTCCCCCAGTGTATAACTTCTTATGTACTCCAATAAGTTTGCTTATATTGATTCTCCCAAATATTAGCTCTTTTTGATGTAAATTATGCCCCACTGGGAAGGAATGCTTAGAAGAAATTATTATTTAAAATATTTCTCATTAAGAGAAAAAAGAAATTGACTTAAATTCTAGTCTATTTCAATAGACCATATATTTAAATCATAAAAAATCATGAACCTTGATGCCAGAAACACCTAAATATAAATCCAACTTACTATGTGAACAAAGTAAATGAGCTCTGTTAACCTCACTGCAGATGGTGATTGCAGCCATGAAATTAAAAGATGCTTACTCCTTGGAAGGAAAGTTATGACCAACCTAGATAGCATATTGAAAAGCAGAGACATTCCTTTGCCAACAAAGGTTCATCTAGTCGAAGCTATGGTTTTTCCAGTGGTCATGTATGGATGTCAGAGTTGGACTGTGAAGAAAGCTGAGCACTGATGAATTGATGCTTTTGAACTGTGGTATTGGAGAAGACTCTTGAGAGTCCCTTGGACTGCAAGGAGATCCAACCAGTCCATTGTAAAGGAGATCAGTCCTGGGTGTTCATTGGAAGGACTGATGCTGAAGCTGAAACTCCAATACTTTGGCCACCTCATGCGAAGAGTTGACTCATTGGAAAAGACCCTGATGCTGGGAGGGATTGGGGGCAGGAGGAGAAGGGGACGACAGAGGATGAGATGGCTGGATGGTATCAGCGACTCGATGAACATGAGTTTGAGTGAACTCGGGAGTTGGTGATGGACAGGGAGGCCTGGCGTGCTGTGATTCATGGGGTCACAAAGAGTTGGACACGACCGAGCGACTGAACTGAACTGAATTGAACCTCACTTTCCACAATTCTAAACAGAGGAATTAAACACTGTTGTCATGATAAGGCAATTCATATAGCAAACTAAAAATCATTATTTACTTGGTTCAGAGCAAAATAACAATATATATAGGCAATTGTTTTTATTGGTAGTAGTATTTTATGTTTAAATAGGTAATGACATACTGAGTAATGACATCCTCAATCTTCTTGGTAAATCTCCAGCATACATCTTTGTGAATAATAAATATCTTCTCCCATCCTGTAAGATTAATCATTACCCTGATGTTGTCAACTCTAAGAATCTTGTCCACATCTTGCTTAAACTCACCTGAAATAAATCCATATCCAATGCCAATAAAATTGTCTTGTAATCTGTACACTGAAAATACAGGGACTTGAGTTATGTTCATTAACAAACTTGGAAAAATTTAAGTACTTGATGATATGCTCCCGTTAGCAATAGCAGCAATAATTTGATTGACATAGACTAATGATATGGATGCTATTTTTTGCTGCCTTTTCACAGTACACTAATGTTATTTATAGGGCTCCATTTTAATATTTGGTTGAGTGCCAGGAAAATGGGTCTCAGCAAAGTGAATCTATCCTTTGAATGATACTGCTGGTCAACATAAAATCATATGATTAAATGTTCAAACTCTTATTTTTGTTGTAGAACAAAAACTCTTCTTAGTTTCAAGTGATGAGGTTTTGTTGCAGTTGGCTCCATATGGAATAATACAGTAACATCAAAGGAACTTCAAACATAGTGCAAAGAGTCCTTGCTAGAAGAGGTTATCATTGCAGAGGAATATATTTGAAAAGTTGTGGGAGATTAGATTGACTATGCACTGATCTTAAGACAAACACTGATATACTCTCATGTCCTTCATCTTTTCCCCTAAAAGCAAAATACCAAAAAAGTAAATTCCATTTAAGGTTTATTCTACCATTAATAATAAAATAATGAAAGATCACTGATACATTTAACTGTATTTCATCTTAAACATTATATTTATTTCTCTGAGCCTTGAAAACAAAAGATCAAAGAATATTTGTGTAAGTGGAGAATAATTGTTACTGAAAAAAGTCAACTTGAAGATAAAAATGGAATTTGAAACTCAGTACTATGGAAATATTTTCAAACTGATTCTAGATAGGAATACAAGCTATAACAGAGAATATATAAAATACTTTTCAGGAAATTGTGATCATTTCATGAGAAAATATTTTGTGTAATAGGAACTCTTGCCTCCCAAAGAAACCTCATTACAGCCAGGAACCTGATACTGATAGTACAATGAGGACCCTATATTTATACATGTTTAGCGTATATACATTTCCTTTACACGAATGTAGCAGTTCATTTTAATGTAAACAATAACATAATTAAAATAAAATATAAGTAACCTTCCATGAGCATTTGAATGAGTCAGGCAGTATTATAAGCACTTTACACATGAAATAAATGTCATTGCAACCATTTTTCCAAATAGTTTGCTTACCTGGCCAAACTTTCAGAGCTAGAAAGTTGTCATCTGTAATTCATATCCATTTACACGATAGTTTGTACAGGTACAATTGGCAAATTAATGAATTAAAATAGGAATTTATTGCATATCACCTGAGTGCCATGCACTTCTATGTCCTGAGAAACAGCAAAAAAGGAAAAGTTTCCGCTCTCCAGGAATTTACATTTTATTTAGGGATGGAAATATTAGACAAATAAATATACACAGTATTGACAGAGGTAAATATTGTGAGGAAAATTAAAGTATCCTAATAAGTGGAGGGCCAGTGGTCTAAAATGAGCTCTGCACAAAGAGGACAGTCAGAAGAGAGCTGACTGTTGTGTGGAATGACCAGCGTTAGACACATGGTTAAAGAGAGCTCTAGCAGAAAGATGAGCAAGTCAACATGCTTTAGACAGGCATGTGCACAGTCAAGGAATAGCAAAATGACCAAGAGATGGATCACAGCAAGTAGGAAAAGTGGGAGAATTGAGGATGATTGTGAGAGTGAACTAGGGACCAGAGGTGTGTGTCATGGGAGGAGCTTGGTATTTTATTTTAAGGATGTGGGAAAACAACCAGAGTGTTGACATGAAGAGAGTGGCTCAATCTGATTTCTGTTTTATAAGAATGACTCTGGTTCCATGCAGAGGATATTCAGTATAGCAAGAGTAGGGCCAAGGCTTTTTCTGCTTTCTGCACGGGTCATTAGAAAAGATGATCAGGCTTAAAGTACGTGGCACCAGTGCAGGGAGCAAATCTGAGGATACTGGCTGCTAGTTTGATTGGACTCTTAATGAAGTTAAAGTGTTTAGTTCTGAAATAATTGCAGTTAAATTTAGTATGTTATCTTTTCAGTTTATCATTTTTTTCCTATAACCAGATACTGCTATCCTGTGAAAAGCACAGTCAACTGAAAAAATGCCTATTGAATGAATAAATGACAAAAAGGCATTTCTTTTCTATTTTGTAGATCTATCTTCATATGCAGTGTTGAATAATTTATCATCGCATCATACTCCGGTAAGTTTAGCATGCTTCATAGCTTCAAAGTTAAAAAGAATTTTTTTTCTTTTTTTTACTGTAGTTATCTAAGTAATCCTAAAATGTGGCATGGAGTATTAAACTTAAAACTAAATAAGCTTTTCTTATGTAGTTTTCTAGTGAATATCATATTTTCTAAATATCTCTGATGCTAACCTTTATTGTTGTATACTGATCTAACATTTCAGGTAAATTGTTACATCAATTTTAACTTTATGAAATCTGGGATAAAATGCATAGAATTGTAAAAAAAAAAAAGTGTATTAAAGGAAAATGGTTTCAAATGCTGCTATTATTCTTATCTTTTCATGTTTCTGAAGGAGAAATGCAAATAGCTTCATGTTCAAAATATATGTGTGTGTGTGTGTATATATATATATATATATAGGCAATGAATGAAAGAATTAAAAATGTATTTTCTTAAGGGACTGTTAAATTGGCCTTGAAAACGGTACAGAATATACAGCCTTTTCAGCACTTTCTTGCTTTCTGGTTGTTCTGTGAACTGTTGTTTTTTTTCTTTTCTGAATCATAGAAGTCATAAGATGTAAAAATGTAAAAGTGTTGGTGAATATACTTTTGCTATGTCGATAAAGATGGCCTGCAGTGGAAGGGGAAAATGTAGCAGAGATACCTGCAGACTCTAAAGCAAGAAACAGATGAGCCTTCAGTGTTCAAGACCTGAGACTGCAGTCCTAGGCTTCTCTAAGACACTGCATGTATCTTATCAAGTCTCTCCTTAGTATGAGCTGGATGTGGAACTTAAATAATACACCTGTTTAAAAAACAAGTTCAAAAATACTTGGACTAAATATATGACTCCTCATTGTGAATACGTTAGCTAAAGAACACTTAAAAGGTTCTGTAGCTTTATATAAAAGTAATCTATATTTTCTATATTATTAATCTACAGATTACGTAGTCATTTTTTCTTGAATTCACCTATCCAAAATAAGCAAGAAATACTATTGGGGCTTGGTATTCTACAAATAAGCTACAAGAAATAAACAAGGAAATACTATTAGTGATGTCATTTAGTCTCATGGCTTTAAAGCTACTATGTATATATGGTAATATCCAAGTTTATATCTATAGGTCACATCTTTCCATTTGAGTCCATACTCATATAGCTCATTCTCATATACCTAATATCTCCATGTAAATATCTTAATAAACTTTTAAACCAAAGTATTCTTTTCTTGTTTAATGCATTAACATTCACCCTCAAATCCTGTAGACTTGACCTCATAACCTCCCCATGAGTTGATCACTCCTTATCACCACCACTATTTTCCTGTCACAACCATTTTTTTTTTTCTTCTTGCCAAAATATTTCTAAATATGTCTTTAGAACTCCCTTCTAAATATGTCTTTCTACTTCAGCTGTTGCCCCTTTCAAGAAAAAATGGTTAAGACAAAAATTAAACCATCACACCCTACAGTTTAAAAGCCTTTGATAATTTTCCATCTCTTTTAGAGAAAAAGAAAGATGACCTACTAGGTTCTAGAAGATGTGCTTTATCCTCCATCCTTTCTTTTCTCTGACCCACTTTTTATTGTCTCTGGGCTGGCTCACCTCCTCCCTCCAGGGGCAGACACTGTGCCTCGAGCGCTGCTGGCAGCTCTCTCCCAAACGGTTGAACTTGTTCTTCCTGGTCCAGGATGATCTTTATCTAGATGACTATGATCTTGCTTTTTCACCTTCTGTAGTATCAGGGTCTAAATATTATTTGTAAACTCTTAAAAGGCATTGTTAAAGGCATTTAAAATATTTTGAAGAAGGAGATTTAGCACGTGGAATTGGTTTTACAAGTGATGGGAGTGCTAAGAACTTGTAGGTTAGCAGCAGTAGGAAACCATCTAGCCCAGGGCAAGAGAGACCACAGAAAGAGGCAGTGTTATCAGAATTTAGGCCTTGGAGTCAACCAGAAGAATCCTGAGCTGCAGTTAGCCCATCCAGTGGGAGTTAGAGCCACAGAAGCAAGGCAGCCACTGGAGGCACTGCCTAAAGCTGGGAAAGTGGGAAGCACTGTCTTCTTTCTTCTATATCCTCTTGATTTCTGCCTGTTAGCCAAAACCAGCCAGTCTGAAGGTGTAGGTAAATGACTATGGAAGTGGTCTTTCGCTGAAGAGTTTCACTGAAGTTGAACTGAACATTTCATTTAAGAGAGATTTAGGCGCTCACACAGGTCTCATTAATTTAAAGTGCTAGGTGAAATCAAGTTTCTGCATACTGCAAATTCCAAGGAGCCAGTTGGACATACAAACATGAAGCATCTCAGCAAACAGCCACACACAACCAAAGTAAACAGCCACTGAGCCATCAATAAAGTATCAAAAAAAAATATCAGAAACAAGCATAATAGTTCAGGTTCTACCAGAGTGAGGACAAATATGCCTTCAATATGACTTAAAGCATGAAAGTGTTAAATGTTCCCTCCATCTTGGTGGTGACCTTGAAGCATCAAAAAAGATGCCTGTATAAAATATGATAAAATATATTCAAAACTTGTATGATTTCAGTCACAGAACATAATTCCTAATTTCAAATTGTGTCACAAGTTGTCTGACTTTGTGAGATCTTTTTATATAGGCTTACTACAGGGATTAAATGAAAGGACACTGATCATTTTAATTACCTGGAACACTTACCTAGCACACAGGGGATGTCATTTTAAGTCCTTTGAAATGCAATTAAATATACCCAAGTACAGTTGAGCAAATATGTAAATAATAAAATTGAATTTAGATATAATTTTCAGTATTTTGAGTTAGAGTGAAATAGAATTTGCATCACAGCTCAAATTTATTTATAATAACTGCCAAAATAGAAATGGAGTAATTCTGGTTTATGTCACCACCTAGATATATTATTAGCCATCTTTTGAAAACTTATTTGGGAATATTTTCAGTTAAGTTAAATTTAAAGTTAAATTATTGTTTGGGCTATAAATTGTCATAATGTCAAATAAAAATTCTCATTTTTAATGTTTAATTTGTAATATAGTTCAGTGGCATCTTTCCTTTCAATTTTTTGATAGGCCTGATATAGTCTTGGTTAAAAAAAGAAAACCAATTACTCTATATTATGATGACTATTTCAACATAATTGCCCGGAGCAAAATCAATCAGATGCTTATGCGTTATGCTTTCAAAGGTATGCACTTTGGGAGTATGCAATTCATTGGTCCATTTATTTTCCTCAAATGCAAGCTTAAAAAAATGAAGATGCAGTTTTGATTTAAGACATCAAAAAAATTTTTTATCAAGACTTAAATACGTTTTCCATAGTATCTGATTTTATTGTTTGGGATTCTATTACACTAAAGTGTAAAATATGTTATAATGACCAATTTCTAGTAATTTATAGAAATACAGTGGAAACCACTCAAATATCATTGATTTTTGGGGGTTGATATGATAGTGTATACTTAAGAAAAGTTTAACTCTGCTACTAAAATTTAATCACAGAAGTGCATCCAAATACTGACCATGAGATAGAAATAATGTGGGTAAGATGAACTAGAGTGGTATTTTTCTGAGTATCAAATCTAAATAGATATGACGAATAATTTCTATGGACTACAGTATTAGATGTTAAAAAAAATAAAGATATTTTATAGTGTTAATTGTTCATTTGTCTATTTAAAAGTGTTTTACTGAGCTTATACTACGTATATAGCACTATGCTTTTTCAGAAGCCGAAAAAAAGAGAGGAATTTTATTTGCCTTTATAAATTATGCTATAGCAGTGGTAAAAAAAAATAACACACCATTAGTGAACTATACTGTCGATTCCTGTCTACCTCACTCGACTCATATGCAAACAAAATGTGTATGTGACCCTGTCCTATTTTTCTACTAGAGAAGCAGGCCTAGGAGAATGGGAAGAGTTTTCCCGTTTACTAGTGTTACCAGACTTGGGGAGGATCAAAGAGGACCGCCCCCCACCTCAACCCCCGTGGGCCTTGGTCCTTGGTAAGAATACAAAGAAGAATCTGAGGTCTTACCGGTTGGCAAAAGCACGTTTATTAAGAACAGAAAGAACACCTGCAAGAAGAGGTGGACCAAGCCAAGAGAGGCGCTGGCATCAGAGGTGATGAGGTACTGGGTTTATCAAGACAGGGCTTTTACATATTCATCTCGGTGGGTGTGGACTGACAGTCTTGATTGACAGTTGCAAATTGCATAACAGCAGACTCTATTGCACATGCCTTTTCTGTTGAAATCAGATGTATGTATGTATAATGTATTTACGAACCCTTAATAGGCTCTCTGCTGCCTAAGGTCACTTGAGGACACAGCTGTGCATCAAGGGCACATGTACCAGAGTTGGAGAAGCCCCTGTGGTTAGTTTGTAGGCGCATGCGCCAGAGTTGGAACACTCTGGTTATTTTGTAGCATATCTGTGAGCTCTCCTGGGCTGCTCTGGGGTGGGATTTAGAGATCAGCTTGGATCTTTTTAGGCTAGGCCACTCCTCCATTGCTCATGCCCAACCTCCTACTTAATACTAGGGAGATGGAGAAAGAAAGAAGCTGTGTTCTTGGTTTGGGATGCCTTTGGTGCTTCCTTCACATCTGGATTTAGCCTCCTTTCTCAGCTAACAGGCCCAGAACTGAGGTTTCTAATTCTGAAATTTTGCTACCAAGGTGAGACAAGTCCTTATTTTAATCCACACCCCAGAACTCTTCCTTGACTTGATTGATTTCTGCTTTTCATCAATAGACTTCAGTCTGCCACTGGACTGGGGCCACAGTATTCATTCTACTACAAAATGCTGAAAGAATTTAGTAGTGGTAGAGATTCCAGGTGGGCAGATCAGCAGCACTTTGTGGAAGATTTTACCACTGAACTCAGCTTTGATTGATAGGATTGTGCTAGACAGAGTCACAAAGGGAATATGTTCTAGACAAAGAACAGTGTTAATAAAAATGAATGAATGGACAAATACTAGCATCCCAAAAGTATACACAATATTTGCAGAATCAAAAATTCTTGTTTAACTGGAGAGTAGGGCATGGATGGAAACCTGAACTGCTTATGGAGGAGAATGAATGCCAGATTTAGCTTTCCACATACCAGGCCCCATTTCAACTTTTCAGGTTGAATACCCAGCCATTTGCTGTCTTTGTAATCTCTTGGCTAGAAACAAGGAGTGACACTGCTTAGCACATCAAGAACCTTCTTCCTGAGACCAGTAAATTGTAGGAACACCTTTTCTGAATCTTGCCCTGAAGCTGTCAATCTTCACATCACACATCTCTTGCCATCCTCCAACTTCTAACTATTCTGGATTAGCCAGGTCATCTATATGATGTGTTTGGCTTGGAACTCTCAAAGTCAGGGTTTCTTTATCCCTATTTAGGACACTAATCAGTAAACTGTGAGGAAAAGGAAACAGTTTCAGACAGCTTCATTGTTAATGTCAGCTTATTTTGAAGACTCTGCTCTTGTTTCTGGTTTCTTCTGCCCTTTTTCAGATAAAGTGTCTAGAATGACCCTAACCCACCTGCCATCACTGCTCTGCACTTACAAAATGATATCCTAGCTGTACTTCCAGGAGAGGGCAATGGCAACCCACTCCAGTACTCTTGCCTGGAAGATCCCATGAACGAAGGAGCCTGGTGGGCTGTAGTCCATGGGGTCACGAAGAGTCGGACACTTACTGAACGACTTCACTTTCGCTTTTCACTTTCCTGCATTGGAGAAGGAAATGGGAACTCACTCCAGTTTTCTTGCCTGGAGAATCCCAGGGACGGTGGAGCCTGGTGGGCTGCCATCTGTGGGGTTGCACAGAGTTGGACACGACTGAAGCAACTTAGCAGCAGCAGCAGCTGTACTTCCAAGAATGAGTCCTCCATTGCACTTCTAACACCTAAAATAGACACCAATGAATATGCAAAGTCTGTGCTTGAACTTTAGACTAATAATCTTTGATGATATGTTACAAAATTGAGAATGGCTAATTTAAACAGAAAGCATAATTTGTTAGATTTGTGGAGTATCCCAGATTAACAGCAACAAAATGTAAAGAATCATATTTGGGAGAAGGAAGGAACCAGAGTGGAGATAGAACATACCAGAATGCTGCCACTTCTTCCCACCGGAACCTTACCCAGTCCTCTATGCTGGATACAGCAGATATTGTTATTGCCAGTGGACGCAGCTGCTGTTCAACCCTCTGCCTTGAATCTAATCACCCTGTCCATTTTTCTTTGCATTATCTACTTCAGACTTAAAGTTCTGCAAAGCAGAAAATGGACAATAGGTTATGTCCTCATCCTCAATATTAGTGAGTGAGTGCGTCCTACCTGTCACCAAGATTTAGAAAATGAAGCATTCCTCTAAAATATAAAGGTTCAGACCCTGGACAAGTGTCCACTAGGTCTACCTTTTGACTACTACCCAATATCCACATACATTTTTCTTCCACATATACACTTATAAAATTAAAATGCTCCAGAAATCTTTGAATTCTTTACTTCATATTATGCCATATACTATCAACTGTGTTTAGTATGCAACACTCCTGAGTCCAGGTTTCCAGAGAAACAGGCAAATCCTTGTGGTTATTCCTATATCCTCATATATCCTATATATGAGTATATCTAATTCAGAGTCATGGGTAAATGCACCCCTAAAATATTCATCCCATTCTAAATTTATGTTCCGTATACCCCTGGAATCCATTCTCAGAAAATTTCCCCAGATTTTACTGGCTGGAAATTAGTCCTGCACTTCTATTTTTTTTTAATATTTGTTTCTAGTTAATTGATGATTGCTTTAAAATATTGGTTTGATTTCTGTCATATGTCAGCATGAATTAACCATAGATGTACATATTCCCCTCCCTCTTTATGTGGTCTTGTCTTCCATGTTTTGACTTTGCAGTTGGCCAGTTGGAAATATGAATATGTTGAAATATGATTCCAGATATATGTCTGTAGACCAAAATAGGTCATGGGGAAAGCTAACTCCTAAAAAAAAAATATATATATATATATATATATATAGTATTATTTTGCCTCATAGATGAAGGAGTATTACTAGTCTGACTAAGGGAGATTAATGGCATTGGGAGTTTGGGTTACACTTAGTCTCTGAATTTTCATGTATGTCTCCATTGCAGTATTTGTGGTCTGTTTTTGGAAGAATGCCCTAAATTTCTCATAAGAGATGTGGAGATATATTCAATAGATGTAATCTCACAACTTAAAGAATCAAAGTTTGGTTTTGGCTACTGCGAAAAAGGAATAAATTCTATTAGTCATGAAAGTCAATATGACTCACTGTTCGAAGGAGTCATTTAATTCCATATCCATGAAATTCACATGTCCTTCCTACTGTTTATACTGTCTTATTGCAGGGGCCTCCAACACTTCCCAAACATTTTGCTTAATTCATTTTCAGAGGACTGTGGGTTATTATTTAATTAGATATTTCCCCTCTGCTGCTGGAATCCAGTCCTTGAATACCAGTAGAATTGTCTGCCTTCTAACACCCACATGACACTTTTACCAAATCATAGTCCACATATTTTCCTGAGGAAATTCTGTCTTCTATTCAGTTATGGTGCTTGGTTCAGCCTTTGGATACTGATCTACTTATCTTATGCAGAAAGTACTATATTGGAAGTATTTTTGCATAGCTCCTTAAGTTGGCAAGAAAGCTTGGGAACTATATTTTGAAAATGGTCAGGAACAAGTGAAAGGCAAAACAAAAACAACAACAAAAAGAACCCCACCAATCTGACTATAGCACCACCATGGACACAGGCCACCAGGATAGTGGCCAGGTGTAAAATGACCTTGCTATTGTACACAGCAATATATTGCTATTGCTGCTGTAGATTCATACTCCACTTCCATTCCTCCTCATGATATTTTTTCAAGAATCACATTTTTAGGTGGTTACAAATAATTGACCAAACCTGGGTTATTTGCTTTCCCGTTGGCTTGCAGGTTGTAGGGAGAAGAAAATATCTGTCTTAGGCTTTCATGGTGGGTAAATGCTTTGACTCTCCAGAGAATCATGTTGTGAAGACCTGCTTCTAAATTAGGAAGGGGTTTTCATAATAGAAAGTCCAGAAAAGACCACCGTCCATAGAAAAGTTGGTAATGTGTCTTCCCTAGTTTTCCTTGCATTCCTGTTGGATAGCTGACCAGTACCCTTTGGCTCCTCTTAGATCTAGAATTTACTGTGGTGGTATCCATGATAACTGTCTCCTCTCTCTCTACTGGGAGCAAATGTTGATGATTTGGACTTTTTAGGAGGTAAAGAAAAGCTGTTGGAGCCTGTGAGCAGGGTGATTATACAGTCAGGGTGAGCCTTGGGGATATTATCTCACAGGAAAGATGAATGGAGGACCAGCCAGTGGAAGCTATCACTATCTTAGGATTTTCTTGTAAAAGAGAAAATGAGAGGTAAAAAGGAGTTTAAGTAAGTTTACGGAGGTAATAAAATAGAACTGAAGTGACCTTACTGAATTTCAGTATATAGAAGTATATATGTGCTAGCTTAAGATAATGAAGAGTTAAACTTTATGCACAGACGTTTTAGCGTAAATGACTAGAAGGATGGTGGTGCCATCAGAAGAAATAGGGAAGTCAGGAGAGAAATTTATTGTAGTAGAGGAGACAAATGATAAACATGGTTTGTATTATTTTCAGTTTGATGGGCTGGTTAAAAAAAAAAAAAAGCAAGTTCAGGATATTGGCAATGCAGAACTGCGGTGTGCAATCCTTCATAATTTCAGTTTGTTTGTTGGTTTGATTTACTATGATAGGTGATTTCGAGCTCTCAAAGGAGCATGAGATGAGATGGTGAATGGCACTGAGTATATGCGTTAAAAATCATAAACCAGCGATGGATTGCTCACCACTCTGATGTATAATGTAGAAAACAGATTTCTGAAGTTTTAAAACTACTTGCTGAATAGTGAGTAGGATAAAACAAAAACATAAAAGCATGTGATTTATGAAGCTTATTAAACAACTCTAAATCCTCCAAAAGATTCTACACCTTGTTATTAAGATGAAAAAGGCACTCAAAAAACAAGCACAGAAGTGACCAATGTTGTATTAAGAACACAGTGTATTAAAATTTTTACTTTTTAACAAAAACAAAGATAAAGTAATTGCTCAGTTTAATTAATTAGGCTTTTTAGCAATGATTTTTAAAGAAATATTTTTGGTAAATTTCAAAATAACCAATTGAATGATGACAATTGGTACATAATTGCGATAGCTGATAAATTCCACAGATTTACATAAAGTGGTTGCACTTAAAAGAACATTGTTTTTATCATCTTCATAAGACTATAAAAATCCATAAATTTATTTGAATTTTTTTCTTTAGACCACTTCCTTATACTGTAACTACTGACAACACAGATCTGCTAACAGAAACAATTGTTCTAAAAGAAAATATTTTCAGTTTCGAGGAACTTCCCTTTGCATTCATTGAAAACCTGATAAATATGTCTTTAGGAAGTTCGTAATAATTTTCTTTGGTGTGATTTGACAAATAATTCTGATTTATTAAAATAAAAAACAACCTTGATAATGAGATTAACTAATGGCACTGTGATCTTCCTTCCATTAAGACAACTATCCAAATTGATGCAGGATTAAACACAATTCCTTCTTATTTGATTTGACTTCTGTGTAGTCTTAGATTTCTGTGATTCAAATTTCTCCTTTTTCTAACATTATGACCAGTAATTTGCAAGACAAATTCAAAGCAAACTCTTATCTTTTATTCCTCTGTGTGTTGGATTCTCCATAATATTTTAATAAATTAAAGACATTTCTTATAATTCTTCTTTTAAAGCAATTCCAGTAAACATCTTCTAACAGGATATTTTTACTAAAAGTTGTGTTTAATTAAACCCAGCATTAGGAAATAATTTTCCAGTTTACAGATCTCTGGGTACAAAGATTCTTAGTTATGATTCACGGGAAACTTTTAAGAACAATCATTAACTCTCAAATTTCAAAGTGGATGAGTAATCTATGATGGAGAAACAAATTCATATTTTATGACTATAAATTTCAAACATGCTCTTTTGACTGTTAAGCTATTATTTTGAGTAATATCACATTTTAAGTTATTTCTTGTTTATTTGGTTAAAGAGCTGGGGGAGCATAATACAAAGGAACATGATTGATCTAATGCATTTATTTATTGAACAGTGAATGATACTTTAGCGGATAACACAGCCCAGTTTTCTTTCTAGTCAGTGATGATGTCATCACTAACATTAAAACCAAATTTTTGTCCTGAAAGAGCTTATATCCCATCAAAAATGTGTTAAGAACAAAAAGATGTATTATATAATGTTATGTGATAAGTGCTTTGAGAAAAAACACAAAATGATAATGAGATAAAAAATAATTTCTAAAGCAAAAAGGAAATGAGTTGGGGGGAGAGAGTGTGTTACTTTAGAGACTTTACATCGGCCACTGTGTAACAGAGCAGCAGAGACTCACATGATTATCTCCCAGGTCGTGTTTCCATAAAAGGGTTTCACAAATGGGGAAATTTGAAACCCTAGCAAAATGATGAAACTAGCAAAAATACAAATAAATTAGCCAATAGATAAATATGTAAACACTTGGACTGACAATTTACAGAAGAAGAAACATCTAAGACCACTAAATATATGAATATATGCTCAAATTCAATAATAAACAAAAATAGAAGTTAAATTTCCAGTGAGGTGTGTTAAGCCTAAAAGCTTATTTCAAAAATTCTGGTAATTTTAAGGCCGAGTAATAATGTAATACAACAGTGCATTTTACACACTACTAGAAGGGTACAGTTTGGTACAACTATTTTTTTAAAACAATTTATTGTTTTTGACAGAGTGGAACAAATCTATAAATCCACCTTAGAAAAATTGACACACAAGTTCAAGATGCAATATTTAAGAATAACCCTAATGACATGGCATGTGGCAGAAAAGGCAATCCACATTTCTATTGTGAGGTGAGCAGTTAGGTAATTTTGGGGTAATTGGTGTAGTGGAATGCTATGCACAAGTTAAAGTGTATAAAGTATAGCTACAGGCATCATTTAGAATGAAAAGCTATAAAAAAAGTCACAATACACACAATATGATATAATTTACATAATATTTCAATCTGTGCAAAATTAAGTAATATATTGATGCCTAAATTTATGGTAAGTTTAGTTGCCCAGTCATGTCTGACTCTGCGACCCCATGGACTGCAGCAAGCCAGGCCTCCCTGTCCGTCAACAATTCCCGGAGTTTACGCATTTTGTGTCCATTGAGTCAGTGGTGACATGCAACCCTCGCATCCTCTGTCGTTCCTTTCTGCTTTCACCTTCAATCTTTCCCAGCATCAGGGTCTTTTTAAATAAGTCAGTTTTTTGCATCAGGTGGCCAAAGTATTGGAGTTCCAGCTTCAGTATCAATCCTTCCTATGAAAATTCATGACTGATTTCCATTAGGATGGACAGGTTGGATCTCCTTGCTGTCCAAGACTCTCAAGAGTCTTCTCCAGCACCACAGTTCAAAACATCAATTCTAAAAAAAAAAAAAAAAACATCAATTCTTCAGCACTCAGCTTTCTTTATAGTCCAACTCTGACATCCATACATGACTACTGGAAAAACCAAAGCTTTGACTAGAAGGACCTTTGTTAGCAAAGTAATGTCTCTGCTTTTTAATATGCTGTCTAGGTTGATCATAGCTTTTCATCCAAGGAGCAAGTGTCTTTTAATTTCATGGCTGTAGTCACCATCTGCAGTGATTTTGGAGCCCCTCAAAATAAACTCTCTCAGTGTTTCCACTGTTTCCCTATCTATTTGCCATGAAATGATGGGACCAGATGCCATGGTCTTTACTTTTCTGAATCTTGAGCTTAAGCCAACTTTTTCACTTTTCACATTCATCAAGAGGCTCTTTAGTTCCCATTTGCTTTCTGCCATAAGGGTGGTGTCATCTGCATATCTGAGGTTATTGATAATTCTCTCAGCAATCTTGATTCCAGCTTGTGCTTCATCCAGACCAGCGTTCTCATGAAGTACTCTGCATAGAAGTTAAATAAGCAGGGTGACAATATACAGCCTTGATGGACCCGTTTCCCAATTTGGAACCAGTCAGTCGTTCCATGTCCAGTTCTAACTGTTGGTTCCTGATCTGGTAATAAATTTCTCAAGAGGCAGGTCAGGTGGTCTGGTATTCCCATCTTTTTAAGAATTTTCCAGTTTGTTGTGATCCACACAGTCAAACGCTTTGGCATAACAATAAAACAGTAGATGTTTTTCTGTAACTGTCTTATTTTTTTGATGATCCAACAGATGTTGGAAATTTGATTTCTGGTTGCTCTGCCTTTTCTAAAACCAGCTTGAATATCTGGAAGTTCATGGTCCATGTACTGTTCAAGCCTGGCTTGGAGAATTTTGAGCATTACTTTGCTAGCATGTGAGGCGAGTATAATTGTGTGTAATATGAGCTTTCTTTGGCATTGCCTTTCTTTGAGATTGGAATGAAAACTGACCTTTTCCAGTTCTGTGGCCACTGCTGAGTTTTCCAAATTGTTGGCATATTGAGTGCAACACTTTCACAGCATCATCTTTTAGGATTTGAAATACTCTACTGGAATTCTATCACCTCCACTAGCTTTGTTCATAGTGATGCTTCCTAAGGCCCACTTGACTTCTCATTCCACGATGTCTGGATCTAGGTGAGTAATCACACCACTGTGCCTATCTGGGTCATGAAGATCTTTTTTGTATAGTTCTTCTGTGTATTCTTGCCACCTCTTAATAGCTTCTGCTTCTGTTAGGTCCATACCATTTCTGTCCCTTATTGTGCTCATCTTTGCATGAAATGTTCCCTTGGTATCTTGAATTTTCTTGAAGAGATCTCTGGTCTTTCCCATTCTATTGTTTTCCTCTATTTCTTTGCATTGATCACTGAGGAAGGCTTTATCATCTCTCCTTGATATTCTTTGGAAATCTGCATTCAAATGGGAATATCTTTCCTTTTCTCCGTTGTCTTTTAGTTCTCTTTCTTCTTGGATATGTGTAAGGTCTCCTCAGACAACCATTTTGCATTTTTGCATTTATTTTCCTTGGGGATGGTCTTGATCACTGCCTCCTGTGCAATGTGACAAACCTCCATTTATAATTCTTCAGGCACTCTGTCTATCAAATCTAATCCCTTGAATCTGTTTGTCACTTCTACTGTATAATTGTAAGGGATTTGATTTAGGTCATACCTGAATGGTCTAGTGGTTTTCCCTGCTTTCTTCAATTTAAGTCTGAATCTGGCAATAAGAAGTTCATGATCTGAGCCACAGTCAGCTCCTGGTCTTGTTTTTGCTGACTGTATAGAGCTTCTCCATCTTTGGCTGCAAAGAATATAATCAATCTGATTTTGGTATTGACCATCTGGTGATGTCCATGTGTAGAGTCTTTTCTCATGTTGTTGGAAGAGGGTGTTTCCTATGACCAGTGCATTCTCTTGGCAAAACCCTGTTAGCCTTTGACCTGCTTTGTTTTGTACTCCAAGGCCAAATTTGCCTGTTACTCCAGGTAGTTCTTGACTTCCTATTTTTCTGTATATAGTACTGCATATGTACTTTTGGGTACATGAACCTTGAACTTCCACATGTTCAAGCTGGTTTTAGAAAAGGCAGGGGAACCAGAGATCAAATTGCCAGCATCTGTTGGATCATTGAAAAAGCAAAAGAGTTCCAGAAAAACATCTACTTCTGCTTTATTGACTATGGCAAAGCCTTTGAGTGCGTATAATGACAAACTGTGGAAAATTCTTCAAGAGATGGGAATACCAGACCACCTCTCCTGCCTCCTGAGAAATCTGTATGCAGGTCAGGAAGCAACAGTTAGAACTGGACATGGAACAACAGACTAGTTCCAAATTGGGAAAGGAGTACGTCAAAGCTGTATATTGTCACTCTGCTTATTTAACTTATATGCAGAGTACATCATGAGAAATGCTGGACTGGATGAAGCATAGCTGGAGTCAAGATTGCCAGGAATAATATTAACAACCTCAGATATGTGTATGACACCACCGTTATGGCAGAAAGTGAAGAAGAACTAAAGAGCCTCTTGATGAAAGTAAAAGAGGAGAGTGAAAAAGTTGGCTTAAAACTCAGCATTCAGAAAAGTAAGATCATAGCACCTAGTCCCATCAGTTCATGGCAAATAAATGAGGAAACAATGGAAACAGTGTGAGATTTTATTGTTATGGGTTCCAAAATCACTGTAGCTCTGTGACTACTGCCATGAAGTTAAAAGACGCTTGCTCCTTGGAAGAAAAGTTATGACCAACCTAGACAGCATATTAAAAAGAAGAGGCATTACTTTGCCAACAAAGGTGCATCCTGTCAAAGCTATGGTTTTTCCAGTGGTCATGTATGGATCAGAGTTGGCCTGTAAAGAAAGCTGAGTGCCAGAGAATTGATGCTTTTGAACTGTGATTTTGGAGAAGACTCTTGAGAATCCCTTGGACTGCAAGAAGATCCAACCAGTCCATCTCAAAGGAGATCAGTCCTAGGTGTTCATTGGAAGGACTGATGTTGAAGCTGAAACTCCAATACTTTGGCCACCTGATGCGAAGAGCTGACTCATTTGAAAAAACCCTGATGCTGGGAAAGATTGAGGGTAGGAGGAGAAGGGTATGACAGAGGATGAGATGGTTGGATGGCATCACTGACTCATTGGACATGAGTTTGGTTAGGCTCCAGGAGTTGATGATGGATAGGGAGGCCTGGTGTGTTGCAGTTCATGGGGGTCATAAAGAGTCAGACATGACTGAGCAACGGAACTGAACTGAACTGATACAGAAAATTTATTATACATGTACTTTTGGTTTTTAAGCAATTTATACTAAACACAATTTTCAAGAATAAGAATTAGATGCAATTAGTGGAAGAAGTATTCTAGCCCTTTCAAATAGTTTTGTTGAAAAGCATGAAATAGGTGGCAGATGGAGCAGATAATGTGGCCAGGGACAGGGTGTGGTGTGTTTGTTTATATTGTGGGCTTTTTTGTTTTTGTTTTTGGTCAACATTTTTGGTTGAGTCATTTTGCTTTGTTTGCAAGTTAATGAAAGTGATCTAGTAGAGAAGAAAAATAGTAATGGCATGAAGACATGCCTGTGGTTTGGGCAAAGTCCTTGTGTGGAAGAAAGGGAAAGGGGTTGACTCATTAGTAGGTGTTTTGTGCTCTAGCCAGGCTGCGTATTGGCAGTCCCACAGAATTACGGTATCTTTCACAGCACCAAGACTGCAAGCTGTTTACTCTGTCTTTGATTCTCTTTCCCCACTGTCCACCTGTGAATTTTCTCATCTTTCAAGAATTCAGCTCCAATGTCATCTCATTAATCAACGTTTCCTTACCAACCCACATGGAATTAGTCATCCCTTCACCAGCATTCCACAATATCTATACATATGTGTGTGTTGAAGTCACATTTATCATTCTGTATTCTGACTTCCTCACTGTGAGCATTTTGTCTTACTTATTTGTGTATAGCTTTACTGTCTAGTATTGAACCTGACATATCATAATTCATCATAAAATATTTAAATGAGTAAAAAACAGATTTTACTCAAAAATAGTGAGTGATACAAAATGTTTTGAAGGCATAGCTAGTTTCCCCATTTCTTCCCATCCCAATGATTTCAAAGTCTTCAATTTAAAGAAGGTGAAGTAAAAATATTTTAAACCCCTTTCCTTTAAAAATTGTACTAATCTACAGAGAATGAAAAACTGAGAGGGTATAAGCCTTCCATACTCAGTGAAAAATAAAAATCAACCAGGAGTAGAAATGTATACTTGATGCTACTACAAAATCTGGTTCATAGCTACACAGAGCTTCTGTTATCTAAATCAGAAAACACATTTTTCCCAGATGGAAAGACTCATGGTTCTGAAAATACTTTGATTAGAACCATATTTCATAGTTTGTGGCTGGGTCCTAGGATTAAAGGGCAGGGTCTCTATGGAGACCTAGGTCACTAACACAGATTGGTAGGAAAGGTGATGCTAAAAGGGAACATAGGCGGATGTGTATCATATAAACTAGTTCCCTAGCCAAGAAGACTTGAATTAGGAGATATGTTCCAAGTTCTAAGAAAATGATTAGTTTTATTAGTCAGTAATTGACTGTGAGCTTCATAAGACACAAAGCTGATTTGGGTTATGTTCCTGCCTGACTAAACAACAACAATAGAACAAAATGTAATCTGGAAAAGATCAGGGAACTAACAAGAATAGAAAATGAAAACATAAATTAAAGCTATACTATAAATTATGTTTACAGGATGTATATTACTAAAAACATACTATGGGGAAATCAACCAGAAGAGAATGGAAATAACAGACAATAACATCTGTGTATACCATAAATATATAGGACAAAAGGACACACTGCTGCTGCTGCTAAGTCGCTTCAGTTGTGTCCAACTCTGTGCGACCCCATAGACGGCAGCCCACCAGGCTCCCCTGTCCCTGGGATTCTCCAGGCAAGAACACTGGAGTGGGCTGCCATTTCCTTCTCCAATGCATGAAGGTGAAAAGTGAAAGTGAAAGTGAAGTCGCTCAGTCCTGTCCGACTCTGAGTGACCCCATGGACTGCAGCCTACTGGGCTCCTCCGTGCATGGGATTTTCCAGGCAAGAGTACTGGAGTGGGATGCCTTCTCCGAAAGGATACACACACACACGCAATTTATTTATTACATGCCAACTTTGGATGCCCATAATATCAGGACAAACAAAGTGGAAAAATAGTGACTACCACGTATGCCTGTTTGAAGAAAATTGTCTTTCCAGTTGGATAAATGTTAAACGTATTGAGAAGATAAATCTTCAGTTGCCATGTGTGTGACATATCCATAAGGAAGGCATGCTTAACAACTTTTTGGTCTCCCAGAAGATACTGATAATTTACTCAATTCAGTTTTATGAATGGTGGGCGTGAGACTGAGGAGTCCAGGTGTGTGTACAGTAAAGTAAGACACTGCAGTTTGAATAAGCAAAGTGGCATCTACACAAAGAATAGCTTGTGGCCCCAAAACATCTTCCTAATCTTAATCATGCTGAAGGAGTAGCTGCTGCTAAGTTGCTTCAGTTGTGTCCGACTCTGTGCGACCCCATAGACGGCAGCCCACAAGGCTCCCTCGTCCCTGGGATTCTCCAGGCAAGAACACTGGAGTGGGTTGCCATTTCCTTCTCCAATGCATGAAAGTGAAAAGTGAAAGTGAAGTCACTGAGTCTTGTCCGACTCTTAGCGACCCCACGGACTGCGGCCCACCAGGCTCCTCCATCCATGGGATTTCCCAGGCAAGAGTGCTGGAGTGGGGTGCCATCACTTTCTCCAGAAGGATGTAGCTGGAAAAGTCAATTTGATCAGATGGTGGTCACTTCTTTTCACAGTGATTTTGAAAAGAGGAAGTGATTAAAAGCTTCCTTTTGTTTCTCCCTATGAAGTATTATAACAACTTGGTCTCTGAAGGCAATAGGTTCTTGCTGGAGTTTTCAAATTGGGGAATGAGATAAAAAACAATTCATTTATAACACAGATGCTAACAGTGAAGAACAATCCTATGATTTCAAGTGACTTGCTCTGAGGACCTTTCTCAGGTCAAATCTAGGATGTGTCACATCTCATCAAGTTTTATTACTCAAATCAAGTCACACAGCCAAGCCAAATACATGTCAAAGAGAAAGTAAGTGTCTGTAGGGGGAGGGGTTGGAGGAGTGAATATTATGAACAATAATACAATCTATTATACACACCAGACATGTCCATTATGATTTTGAATGTGAAAAAGTTTTTTTCCAACTACTTTAGAAAACAAAAAAATATTTTATTTATGTAAGTAAAATTCACATACAGAAATTTGGGGGATATTAGTCCATATACAGTTTTCAGATAATCATTCCTAACAGACAACATTAAATAAAATTATTTTACTGATAGATATTTTAAAAATATATATGTATTTGAATTGTTAATTAGGCAAGACCTTGTCTTAAACTGAATATTTTTACCAATAAAGACATCTATTTTAATTGGAAATTTTTTTTTAAATTTTATTTTATTTTTAAACTTTACAATATTGTATTAGTTTTGCTAAATATCGAAATGAATCCACCACAGGTATACCTGTGTTCCCCACCCTGAACCCTCCTCCCTCCTCCCTCCCCATACCCTCCCTCTGGGTCGTCGAAGTGCACCAGCCCCAAGCATCCAGGATCGTGCATCGAACCTGGACTGGCGACTCGTTTCATACATGATATTATACATGTTTCAATGCCATTCTCCCAAATCTCCCCACCCTCTCCCTCTCCCACAGAGTCCATAAGACTGTTCTATACATCAGTGTCTCTTTTGCTGTCTCGTACACAGGGTTATTGTTACCATCTTTTTAAATTCCATATATATGCATTAGTATAATGTATTGGTGTTTTTCTTTGTGGCTTACTTCACTCTGTATAATAGGTTCCAGTTTCATCCATCTCATTAGAACTGATTCAAATGTATTCTTTTTAATGGCTGAGTAATACTCCATTGTGTATATGTACCACAGCTTTCTTATCCATTCATCTGCTGATGGGCATCTAGGTTGCTTCCATGTCCTGGCTATTATAACAGTGCTGTGATGAACATTGGGGTGCACGTGTCTCTTTCCCTTCTGGTTTCCTCAGTGTATGCCCAGCAGTGGGATTGCTGGATCATAAGGCAGTTCTATTTCCAGTTTTTAAGGAATCTCCACACTGTTCTCCATAGTGGCTGTACTAGTTGGCATTCCCACCAACAGTGTAAGAGAGTTCCCTTTTCTCCACACCCTCTCCAGCATTTATTGCTTATAGACTTTTGGATCTCAGCCATTCTGACTGGCGTGAAATGGTTCCTCATAGTGGTTTTGATTTGCATTTCTCTGATAATGAGTGATGTTGAGCATCTTTTCATGTGTTTGTTAGCCATCTGTATGTCTTCTTTGGAGAAATGTCTATTTAGTTCTTTGGCCCATTTTTTGATTGGGTCATTTATTTTTTTGGAGTTGAGCTGTAGGAGTTGCTTGTATATTTTTGAGATTAGTTGTTTGTCAGTTGCTTCATTTGCTATTATTTTCTCCCATTCTGAAGGCTGTCTTTTCACCTTGCTAATAGTTTCCTTTGTTGTGCAGAAGCTTTTACTTTTAATTAGGTCCCATTTGTTTATTTTTGCTTTTATTTCCAATATTCTGGGAGGTGGGTCATAGAGGATCCTGCTGTGATGTATGTCGGAGAGTGTTTTGCCTATGTTCTCCTCTAGGAGTTTTATAGTTTCTGGTCTTACGTTGAGATCTTTAATCCATTTTGAGTTTATTTTTGTGTATGGTGTTAGAAAGTGTTCTAGTTTCATTCTTTTACAAGTGGTTGACCAGTTTTCCCAGCACCATTTGTTAAAGAGATTGTCTTTAATCCATTGTATATTCTTGCCTCCTTTGTCAAAGATAAGGTGTCCATATGTGCGTGGATTTATCTCTGGGCTTTCTATTTTGTTCCATTGATCTATATTTCTGTCTTTGTGCCAGTACCATACTGTCTTTCTGATGACTGTGGCTTTGTAGTAGAGCCTGAAGTCAGGCAGGTTGATTCTTCCAGTTCCATTCTTCTTTCTCAGGATAGCTTTGGCTATTCGAGGTTTTTTGTATTTCCATACAAATTGTGAAATTATTTGTTCTAGCTCTGTGAAGAATACCGTTGGTAGCTTAATAGGGATTGCATTGAATCTATAAATTGCTTTGGGTAGTATACTCATTTTCACTATATTGATTCTTCCAATCCATGAACATGGTATATTTCTCCAATTATTAGTGTCCTCTTTGATTTCTTTCACCAGTGTTTTATAGTTTTCTATATATAGGTCTTTAGTTTCTTTAGGTAGATATATTCCTAAGTATTTTATTCTTTGTGTTGCAATGGTGAATGGAATTGTTTCCTTAATTTCTCTTTGTTTTCTCATTATTAGTGTATAGGAATGCAAGGGATTTCTGTGTGTTGATTTTATATCCTGCAACTTTACTATAATCATTGATTAGTTCTAGTAATTTTCTGGTGGAGTCTTTAGGGTTTTCTATGTAGAGGATCATGTCATCTGCAAATAGTGAGAGTTTTACTTCTTCTTTTCCAATTTGGATTCCTTTTATTTCTTTTTCTGCTCTGATTGCTGTGGCCAAAACTATGTTGAATAGTAGTGGTGAAAATGGTCGCCCTTGTCTTGTTCCTGACTTTAGAGGAAATGCTTTAAATTTTTCACCATTGAGGATAATGTTTGCTGTGGGTTTGTCATATATAGCTTTTATTATGTTGAGGTATGTTCCTTCTATTCCTGCTTTCTGGAGAGTTTTGATCATAAATGGATGTTGAATTTTGTCAAAGGCTTTCTCTGCATCTATTGAGATAATCATATGGTTTTTATTTTTCAATTTGTTAATGTGGTGTATTACATTGATTGATTTGTGGATATTGAAGAATCCTTGCATCCCTGGGATAAAGCCCACTTGGTCATGGTGTATGATCTTTTTAATGTGTTGTTGGATTCTGATTGCTAGAATTTTGTTAAGAATTTTTGCATCTATGTTCATCAGTGATACTGGCCTGTAGTTTTCTTTTTTTGTGGGATCTTTGTCAGGTTTTGGTATTAGGGTGATGGTGGCCTCATAGAATGAGTTTGGAAGTTAATTGGAAATTTTTTAAAAAGGCATACTTTTAAAAAATTGGAGATGTTTCAGCAAGGATTAGAATTATGACATAGCTGGAATATGTGTGCTCAGTTGTGTCTGACTCTTCACCACACCATGGGATGCAGCCCTCCAGGCTCCTCTGTCCATGGGATTCCCCAGGCAAGAATACTGAAGTGGGTGGCCATGTCCTTCTCTAGAGTACCTTCCCAACCCAGGGATCGAACTCGCGTTTCCCATGTCTTCTGCACTGGCAGGCAGATTCTTTACACTGAGCTACTTGGGAAGCCTATAGGTGGAATAGAGAATAGCATAAGGCATGTACAGTATTCTTGCTTGGGAGAATCACCATGGACAGAGGAGCCTGGCGTGCTATAGTCCATGGGGTCGCAAAGAGTCAGACATGACTGAGTGACTCAGCACAGCACGTGTCATTAAATACTGTTACTGTATAGGACAAATTTAACTTATTCTCTGTGATTCAAGGAACCCGGTTTAACAAACACAGAAGACAGATGTTATGGACTGAATGTGACCTCCCCAAATTTATTTGTTGAAACCCTACTCCCCCACCTCACCCCCCAATGTGATGGTATTTTGAGATAGAGGGATAATTTCAGGGAGATAGTTAAGGTTAAATGAAGTCATAGGATGGAAGCCTAATCCAGTATGATTATTACCATTATTACCTGAGTGTTCTCTCTGTCTGTTATGTGAGGATAGAGAGGTGTCTAAAGCCGTGAAGAAAGCTTTTACCATAAACCAAATTTGCCTGTATGTTGATCATATACTTCTGCCTTCAGAACTGAGAAAATACTTATTGTTTAAACCACACCCAGTCTGTGGTATCTTGTTTTGGAAGCTCAAGCAGACCAGTATCATAGATAAAGCCTCAAACCGACAAATACCTTTCTTATGCTTAGAGTTTTTAAAAATGAAATGCAGCCTGTAGTAAACTTTTATTTGTGGAAAAGAAAGAATAACTTATATGCTTGGACAGGTGTGAAACTGAAAATTCTTTCTGCCATTTGTTTTGCATAATACATTAGTAAATTGTTCATATATTTCTTTCATTTTGAAAAATTTCTTAGTGAAGGCTTAAGGGCACATTTGTCAGAACGAAAGGTGATAAGATGACCCCAAAAAGGTGACAGAATTTCTGATGCTATTGAGAGCAACAACAACAAAACAAAACCCATGACCTTGTGTGAATTTTGGCATCTACTCTTCAGGTTCTACATTTAATTTGCCATATATTTTTAAAAATAGCAATGTCTTAAGTTTATTTATCTATGATTGGACACCTGTACTCCATCTATGGAGAAGGAAATGGCAACCCACTCCAGTATTCTTGCCTGGAGAATCCCAGGGACAGAAGAGCCTGGTGGGCTGCCGTCTGTGGGGTCGGACATGACTGAAGTGACTTAGCAGCAGCAGCAGCACTCCATCTATATATCTATGTTTATTTCTCCTAAAGTGTTGGAAAATATCTGAAAGAACACAGATAGCAGTTGCATTAAATATGCGGGCAAAACTGAACTAATTTTGACATGACAAAGAACAGATCCTCACCAAGGCCCATGTATCTGTCCAATTCTAGTTCTGCCTAAAAAAAAAAAAAAAAAAATCACTGAAATTTGATAATACCAGTTTTCCTAGAAAGATACAAAGACTCCATTTAAACAGAATTCTTGCATCTTTTATAAACATGTAATTTAAGTTGTCTACCATGGTAACTAATATCCCTTCTATGTGGATCTATAAGATATATTTATATGTAAGTGTAATCTCGGAAAAAAGTCTAGACGTTATTTATAATTTTAGGGAAAAAAAAATCATATTTCCCCTCTTTGCGGTTAATTGATTTACAGGCATTTGTATTTGTAAAGCATAGAAGTTAAGTCATCTATGATACTTACTAGAATCTGTTCCCTTTCTGTTTTATTGAAGTATAGTTAGTTTACAACATTAATTTCAGGTATACAGCATAGTGATTCAGATTCTTTACTGATTATACTCCATTTAAGATTATTACAAAACATTGGCTATAATTCCCTGTGCTATTCAATATATCCTTGTTGTTTATCTGTTGTATATATAGTAGTTTGAATCTTTTAATTGCACACTCCTATCTTGTACCTTCCTGCTTCCCTCTCTGCACTGGCAACCACTAGTATGTTTTTTATATCTGTGAGTGTGCATCTGTTGTGTTACATACATTAGTTTTATGTTTTAAATTCTACATATAAATAAATACAGTATTTATCTTTTTCTGACATTTCATTAAGCATAATAATACCCTCTAAACACCCTCTAAGTGCTGCAAATAGTAGAAATTTTTCTTTTTAATAGATAAGTAATATTCCATTGGAGAAGGCAGTGGCAACCTACTGCAGTACTCTTGCCTGGAAAATCCCATGGATGGAGGAGCCTGGTAGGCTGCAGTCCATGGGGTCGCTAAGAGTTGGACACGACTGAATGACTTCACTTTCACTTACTTTCATGCATTGGAGAAGGAAATGGCAACCCACTCCAGTGTTGTTGCCTGGAGAATCCCAGGGACGGGGGAGCCTGGTGGGCTGCCGTCTATGGGGTCGCACAGAGTCGGACACGACTGAAGCGACTTAGCAGCAGCAGCAGCAGCAGCAACATTCCATTATGTGTTTATGTGTGTGTATGCATTTTTATCCATTGATCTGTTGATGAACACTGGGTTGCATCCATATCTCAGTTATTGTAAAAAGGCTGCTATGACATTGCAGTACACATATCAATTTGAATTAGCATTTCTTGAATGAATAACCAGGAAGGGAATTGGTGAATCATACAGTAGTTCTATTTCTAATTTTTTGAGTAACTTCCAACTGTTTTTCACAGAGTCGGCACCAATTTACGTTCCCATCAAGGGCATGAGCGTTCCGTTTTCTCCACATCCTCACCAACAGTTATTATTTGTAGACTTTTTGATGATGACCATCCTGAAAGTTGTGAGGTGATGTCTCATTGTGATTTTGATTTGCATTCCTCTAATGATCAGGATATTGAGCATCTTTTCATGTGCATGTTTCATTTCTTAAAGGGTAGGTTTAGTGCTGATGAACTTTTAGTTTTTATTTTTCTGATAAGTTTATCTCTCCTTCAATTGTAAATTATAATCTTGCTAGGTAGAACATACTAGTTTGCTGTTTGTTTTTTTCCCATATCAGTACTTTGAATATATCATGCCACGCCCTTGTGGATAGAAAAATCAGGTGTTAGCTTTATGGGGATTCCTTGTATAGTAACTCTTTTGCCATTACTGCTACTAGAATCCTCTAACTTTTGCCATTTTAATTATGCTATGTCTTGGTGTGAGTCTGTTTGGGTTCATCTTGTTTGGACTTTCTGTGCTTCCTGGGCCTAGTTATCTGTGTCCTTCTTCAGATTTGGGAATTTTTAAGCCAGTATTTCATCTAATACATTTTCGGACCTCTTCTTTTTTCTTCTCCTTCTGAAGACCCCTGAAATGCAAAGTACAGTTGAAGCTATCCCAGAGATCTCTTACACTGTTCTCATTTAAAAATATATATGTATATATTCTTTTTGCTCTTCTAATTGGATGATTTCCATTTATACTGTCTTCCACATCACTTGTATTTTCTACTGTCTCATTTAGTCTGCTGTTATGTCCCTCTAGTGTGTTTTTCGTTTTAGTTATTCTATTAATATCCTTCAGTTCTGACTGGTTATTTTTCAGTTCCTTGTTAAAATTTTTACTGTGTTCATCTATTCATTTCCCTAATATATTAGCATCCTTAATTCTAATTCTTTGTATTCTTTATCTGGTAAACTTTTTTTCTATGTAGTTTATTTTTTCAGAGGTCTTCTGTTCCTCTTCCAGTTGGGACTGGTTTATCCCTCTCCTCGTTTTGCTCAGTTTTCTCTGCTGGTGTGAATTCAGGTGAAACGCTGACCTACTGAAGTCTTGAAGTATTGCCCTTATATGGGAGCATCCCTATACAGTCTGCATGGACCCAATGGCTTCAGCAGCAGAGCTGGATTTGATGTGCACACGTCACATCTTTCTGCAGGGTGTCCTGAGAACTGGAACCTTGGGAAGAGGTAGGACTGGAGATGGAGGGGTTGTGGCTGGAGCCAGGTGTGAGCCAGGGCTTCCCCTCTGCTCAGTGACTGTCCTGTGTGCCTGTGTAATGTGAAATAAGTGATGCTAGTGCCTTTGCTCTGTTCAGGCTAGAGCACGTGCCAGGGGATGATTGCAGGCAATACAGGAAGCCATTTAAGGAGTTTTCAATCCACTTTCAGGAAACAGCCAGAGCTCCTCATAACCAGAGTCTGGGCTTCCCATAGCCCTCCTGTAAGTCTCATCAGCTGTCCAACCAGTAATTTCAACCAGCCAAGAGCACTTGTCTTTCCTGTGTCAGACCTCAATATGTTACTTGATCTGCTCACTTCCCAGGACAGATCTCCATCAGTGAAATCTCCCTTTTCTTCCAAGTCTCCTCCCAGGGGTGCATGTTCCAACCTGATAGCTCCTCTTCTTTTCCCACCTAGTTCTGTTAGCTCTTTCTTAGAGCCTTGGTTGTATAGGAGGCTTTCTGCCAGTTTCCAGGTAGTTTTCAGTGAGAACTCTCCCACATGTAGGTGTATTTTTGATGTGTTCAGGGGGGAAGATGAGTTCTGCATCCTTCTACCCTGCCATCTTGATTGAGCTCTCAATTCCCTTTAATAATGCAGATGATCTTTCTGTCAATCAAGGTTCTTGCAAGAGCAAGATGCACTCTTAAACTATTTAATTGAGGGTAGTTTTAAAAAACTATGTACCAAGGTTTGGGCAGAAGTTAGGAAAGTCAGTAAGATGGTGTGTTTTCAGAGACGAGCAAAAATAGGCTACTCCCTGCATATTTTCCCTAGGCTCCCTACCTAACCTGATTTCTCTTTTCCTAAATTGGGTTCTTCTACCCTCTGATCCTGACATCCAGGAAAAAAATAAGGGGAAAAGAATGCTTTCATGAATCTATAAAAGAAACCTCCAGACATTAGAGAAGAGGCTGGACAGGTATAAAAGCTATAAAAGCACAAATAGAATAAATCCAGGAGAATATTTATTTTTATTGTTAGACATTTTACATTTATTTTATAGGTAAAATTATTTAAGGAAAATTCCTATAAAGTAAATAAAATACTAAAATTAATTAACCAAATAAACACTAATATATATTTTATATTCAATTTATGTATCTTTTAATCCACTTCATTAAAATGAGTATTAAATATTATAATGAAGCTATTTTTAATAATTTGGAGATGGCTAGTGATAATACTTCATCATTAATTACCTCACAGAAGTTTCTGTTATAATCCTGTTAGTTTTGAGTGTTTTATATTTTATAAAGAAGCTTTACAACTATTATTACTAAGAATAACTCAGTGGGACGCTAATTTTTTAGATAATACTCATTTACTTGAATGAAAAAAAAAAGACTTAATGGAGTCTCATAGTATGCAAGGCTGAACATAAAACAGTTAATTATAGAAAACTGACTTTATAGCTCAGGTTTACCAAGGAAATAAGAAAGTAATGCCATTAATTTTGGAATCAAATATTTTGAGGAATAAATGTGAGCTTAATCTCATTGTTCTATAATAATATTTTTGTATAATATATAAACTTGGAACATTTAATAATATATTTGATTGTAACCCCATTGAAATAAATTAAAGATATGAGATCCATTTAAATGATCTAGTGGTCAATTTCTGGCCACAATATTACATCCTTGAGATAAAGGATCTGGAATTGGAAGTTAGTTAATTATGACGCATGCTTGTCTCTATGGCCTAATGCATGCCATTGGCCATAGTTTAGATTTCAGTATGTAGTGTGATAAGTAAGACTGTTGTATTTCATCAAATTCCTGCATTTCCTTACTCATAATTTTTCCTGCATCTGGAACCTGTCCTTCATCCATTTTTTATAGTCATTCTGTTTTGTTAGTAAGCATGGAGACTACTTTGGCCACCTGATGTGAACTGACTCATTTGAAAAGACCCTGATGCTGGGAAAGATTGGAGGCAGGAGGAGAAGGGGACAACAGAGGATGAGATGGTTGGATAGCATCACCGACTCAGTGGACATGAGTTTGAGTAAACTCTGGGAGTTGATGATGGACAGGGAGGCCTGGCGTGCTGGAGTCCATGGGGTCGCAAAGAGTTGGGCGTGACTGAGCAACTGAACTGAACTGAATAGAGAATAGCAATTGAGGAGGAAAAGGATGATTTTGGAAGTCTTTCCTTCTTAGTGAGATGAAATTGAATATTAGGTATAACTTTATTAGGTCAGTATCTTTTTAATACACAGATTTTTAAAGCCCTCTGACCAGCATATTTAAAGTAAAGGGAATGTAGTGGAAAAGAGGTAAATGTATTAGGTTGAAGACTACCTTTGTGTTTGCCAATAAAACAATGAACCCAAAGCATTTCTTTGTAAAGCAAAAAATGACTATTATAATTTATTCTCAGGTATTTTCTACATAATACCATTCATCGAATACTTCTTCCTTGCTGAATGTCATTAGAATATTCTGGCTAACTGTTTATTAGTGCACTTTTATCAAAATTAATCAACATTCAGGAAAACTATCAAAATACTCATCTGTGATTCAGATTGTAAAATAAACAATCAAAGATATAGTGCCTGTGACTAAAGGAGGAGAGTGAAAGTTTGTGGGAATTGTATTGTCCAAAAAAAAAAAATCTAGGCTTTACTTGAAAAAACTAATACGGAGGGAAAATACTCTGACCATGAGATTTGCAAGCATCTCGGAGGACAGATAAATGCAATTTTCTTTTATAAGGTGGAGTAAATAACCCTGGAAAAAAATGGGTCTAGGGGAATAGGATGAGTGGATGATAACTGAACTTGATCAGGAGGTGTCTGACCGCAAAGCTTCTTCATTAAGAACTAGCTAATCAGTCAGAGAAGGCAATGGCAACCCACTCCAGTACTCTTGCCTGGAAAATCCCGTGGACGGAGGAGCCTGGTAGGCTGCAGTCCATGGCATCTCGAAGAGTCGGACACAACTAAGCAACTTCACTTTCACTTTTCACTTTCATGCATTGGAGAAGGAACTGGCAACCCACTCCAGTGTTCTTGCCTGGAGAATCCCAGGGATGGGGGAGCCTGGTGGGCTGCCGTCTATGGGGTCGCACAGAGTCGGACACGACTGAAGTGACTTAGCAGCAGCAGCTAATCAGTGTATTCTAAAAATACAAAATTTAATATTTCAAAGCTATCTGTATAGCTCTAATTTCTCTTGTACTTCCAATCCTATGTTTGTTGTTGGTAATAAACAACAATGTATTAACTATTACCCTCATCTGAAAGTAAATATGAATGTGGGTGATAACAAGAGTGTAAGTTAGTTTTTTAAACAAATACTACTATGAGAGATGGAGAACTTAACTCACAAATACTAATTGTACCTTACCCACCTCCATGTTTTGTTTTTTGTTTATATAGATTTTAACTTGTAATTTAAAAATTTTTACACATTTTATGGTATTATTTTCACCATTGGACTTCTCAAACTTTAGTGTCTGTAAGAATCAATTGAGGACCTCTTTAAAATGCAGAGGCCCAGTCCTTCTCCAGACAGTCTGGTTTCGCAGGACATGATGTCTACATTTTAAACCGGCATCCCATCTTTAGCATAGCCATGAAAGGGAATTCAAAAGATAGTCAAACAAGAACAAATAAATTGGTAATAAATTTATGGGGCAGCATTGAAGATCCGAGTGGATTTGAAGTAGATATAAAAATGAAGAGTTAAAGTGCTATCAACCCAAACCTCCTATTTTTCTTTCTCCCCAGCTTTTTTTTGGTGGCCAGTCATAAAAGTAAAGATGCTACTTTTTAGAATTGATCCGGAGATAGTGTTGATTGAGTGCGATAGAAAAAAGTAGGGTTGTAGTGAGACAAAAGAACCTATGAAGAGAGTGCTGCAAAGGCTATTTATAGAAAATGAAGAAGGGCCTAATAAGCTGTGAAAATATGAACTGACATATGGAAAGGACTTCTAGTATCAATACTGAAGTCAAAGGAAGATGTGGGTAGAATACAGAAGAGAGGCCTTGAGTTTTAAATATAGTGTTCAGCATGTAACTTTTTTATTTTTATTTTTTAAAATTTATGTATTTTAATTGGAGGCTAATTACTTTACAATATTGTAGTGGTTTTTGCTATACATTGACATGAATGAGCCATGGGTGTATAGTAACCTTTTTAAACACAAGGAAACAGATGTTTGTAATGATCTAGAATTTACAAGAAAGTATGTGTGCTGCTACTGCTGCTGCTAAGTTGCTTCAGTTGTGTCTGACTCTGTGTGACCCCAGAGACGGCAGCCCACCAGGCTCCCCCGTCCCTGGGATTCTCCAGGCAAGAACACTGGAGTGGGTTGCGGTTTCCTTCTCCAATGCATGAAAGTGAAAAATGAAAGTGAAGTCGCTCAGTCGTGTCCGACTCTTAGTGACCCCATGGACTGCAGCCTACCAGGCTCTTCTGTCCATGGGATTTTCCAGGCAAGTGTACTGGAGTGGGGTGCCATTGCCTTCTTTGAAAGTATGTGTACAATAATACACAAATATTAAGATATGTTTAGAATTTGGTAGTAGTGCATATGCATACATCTAGAAGTTTGAATCAAGAAGGAGAGAGTTTCCATTTACTGTACTTCCAAGATAATTATTATCTCCCATAAAACTGAAATAATGGGAAAACCAACCTTACTGAAATAGTTTTCCCAATCCTTGTAGAGATCATATGCCAGTTTTACCTGTTGAAATAATACAGATTAAATAAATTTGACATAAATATCATGAGACTTTTCTTGAATATTCTAGAAATAATAAGAAATGATCCAACTTAACAATGTATAAATTAGATTATTTATTGTATATTCTTTAGATTCAATATTCTTTTAATGTCAGTTCAATTCAGTCACTCAGTTGTGTCTGACTCTTTGTGACGCCATGAATTGCAGCACTCCAGGCCTCCCTGTCCATCACCAACTCCCAGAGTTCACTCAGACTCACGTCCATCAAGTCGGTGATGACATCCAGCCATCTCATCCTCTGTCGTCCCCTTCTCCTCCTGCCCCCAATCCCTCCCAGCATCAGGGTCTTTTCCAATGAGTCAACTCTTTGCATGAGGTGGCCAAAGTATTGGAATTTCAGCTTCAGAATCAGTCCTTCCAATGAACACCCAGGACTGATCTCCTTTAGAGTGGACTGGTTGGATCTCCTTGCAGTCCAAGGGACTCTCAAGAGTCTTCTCCAACACCATGGTTCAAAAGCATCAATTCTTTGGTGCTCAGCTTTCTTCACAGTCCAACTCTCACATCCATACATGACCACTGGAAAAACATAGCCTTGACTAGACAGACCTTTGTTGGCAAAGTAATGTCTCTGCTTTTCAATATGCTATCTAGGCTTTCCTTCCAAGGAACTTTCCATACTTTCCTTCCAAGGAGTAAGCGTCTTTTGATTCCATGACTGCAACTATCATCTGCAGTGATTTTGGAGCCCCCCAAAATAAAGTCTGACACTGTTTCCACCGTTTTCCCATCTATTTCCTATGAAGTGATGGGACCAGATGCCATGATCTCCATTTTCTGAATGTTGAGCTTTAAGCCAACTTTTTCACTCTCCTCTTTCACTTTCATCAAGAGGCTTTTGAGTTCCTCTTCACTTTCTGCCATAAGGGTGGTGTCATCTGCATATCTGAGGTTATTGATATTTCTCCTGGCAATCTTGATTCCAGCTTGTGCTTCTTCCAGTCCAGCGTTTCTCATGATGTACTCTGCATAGAAGCTAAATAAGCAGGGTGACAGTATACAGCCTTGACGTACTCCTTTTCCTATTTGGAACCAGTCTGTTGTTTCACGTCCAGTTCTAACTGTTGCTTCCTGAGCTGCATATAGGTTTCTTAAGAGGCAGGTCATGTGGTCTGGTAGTCCCATCTCTTTCGGAATTTTCCACAGTTAATTGTGATCCACACAGTCAAAGGCTTTGGCATAGTCAATAAAGCAGAAATAGATGTTTTTCTGGAACTCTCTTGCTTTTTTGATGAGCCAACGGATGTTGGCAATTTGATCTCTGGTTCCTCTGCCTTTTCTAAAACCAGCTTGAACATCAGGAAGTTCACAGTTCACGTATTGCTAAAGCCTTGCTTGGAGAATATTGAGCATTACTTTACTAGCATGTGAGATGAGTGCAATTGTGCGGTAGTTTGAGCATTCTTTGGCATTGCCTTTCTTTGGGGTTGGAATGAAAACTGACCTTTTCCAGTCCTGTGGCCACTGCTGAGTTTTCCAGCTTTGCTGGCATATTGAGTGCAGCACTTTCACAGCATTATCTCTTTTAATGTACCACTGGGAAAAAAAGATTTCTGAATGATAATTGTCAGAAAGTTGAGAGTTATAATTAAAATGGAATGAAGTAGATAACATGGTTCTCATTATTCTCAGTAGAATTCAGATTTCTACTGGAAACATACCCCCAAAACTTTGATTCTTATACCTTGTAAGGCATAAGAATGAAGAATAAATTTCTCTGCAGCAAAATTACTTCGCAAAATAAAAAATTAAATAAGCAGCTGGTTACCACTTAGAGAAAATAATTTAATAGCACAGAGAACCAGGGACTAGGAAAAATAAATATCACATATATGGGACTGTATATATCTCAAATAAACACTAGAGAATATAATCTTAATATAAATGCATGTGTATCAAGCATTCAGTTCTGTTTATTCATTTACAAGAGGTTTAAACAGAGTCTGACATCCAAGTTAAAAAATAAGAGGAATCCTAAATGGTGTTATATAATAGATATTTCCACCTCACACGAAAATTCCATAAATAAATTATATCTTCTTTTTTCCAGAAATAAAATAAATTAACTTCAATCAGGTATATCTATGACTAACAACTATTGGCTCATATTATTAATAGCAAGTTAAAAAATAGACTTTTTATTAAATATTTAATGAATTTAACATTGACACTATTGGAGCATTCAATAAATTTTATACTCAGTCAAAATTTATAATAGCTTCATCAGGTGATTGTTTTTATTTTGTGTGCATGTTTGGGATTACATCACAGTTTGACATCTACTCTATGTGGTTAAAAAGGAGATAATTACACTTAAATGATATTTTCTGAGTTGTGATTCTTTTCCATTAAATTCATAAATAGTTACCAAAAAATATGTATTACTGACTTGATAAGTGTGACTTATTTTTAAGTGATTCCAAATTTTTATTATTTAGGAGTTAAAATAGTATAAAGATAATACTGCTGAATATCAACCTTATGTACAGTTATAACTTTTCTCTATAAAAGTCAAGATGAAAGTGGTTTATGTGAAAGCAGAACTGTGGTCCACTGATAGAAAAGGAAAAATGTCATAGAAAGAAGTAACTTTCCTTTCAAAGTGCTCGGTGACTACTGTCAGCCCTGAAACAATTGTCTGAGGTGCCAAACGCATGAGAAGAGATATATTTATAATTTACCACTTCAAAACTATTTTTGGTTCAGAAGACATTAAACATTTCTGAGAAAAATAAAATTGCTTTACAAGACGCTATTGCTTGAAAATATGCCTTTTATCCATAGTTATGGGAAATAAAAGACTAAAACATATTTTAATCCAAAATATTGTCTCCTAAAATACAAAAAGGACTTTTATGAGCTTTAAACTATTGTTTTTTCTTGTTTCAGTTCTTAATTCTTCTCATGTATTCATAGCACAGTGTTTGCTATATTGTTTTTAACAGTTTTATGAATATAAAAACCTCCAGTTGCAAAGTCATAAATAAAAACAACTGTGGAAATGTTCTGATGTTTGAAATGTGAAGAGAGAAGATTATAATAAAACTAATTCTACTTTTGAACACTTATTTTGTACAGAGCATTGCTACACAATTCATACACATTAATGGAATATAATTTCATCCGTACCAGCCCATAGAAGTTTTGATAGTAGTTCTACTTTGCGATGTGGGAAACTGAATATTAGAAGGAAAAACTGGCAAAAATTACAGGGCTAGTAAAGAAGCATGAATGTGCATTCAAGTCTGTCTGATTCCAAGGATGGCTTTCTTAACATTTGGATCTTCCTGGTATAGAATTCAATAAGGATCTAAAAATGAAGCTTCAAAGATAGTTTGCAGCAGACTATGTATGAGGTATACTTTGTTACCCTTGGCACATGGCTTGCATCTATTTCACTTTCTGTCTTAATTGTAATTTCAGACATATTGCTTTATTTGTACTTGCTGCTGCTGCTGCTAAGTCGCTTCAGTCGTGTCCGACTCTGTGTGACGGCAGCCTACCAGGCTCCCCCGTCCCTGGGATTCTCCAGGCAAGAACACTGGAGTGGGTTGCCATTTCCTTCTCCAATGCATGCAAGTGAAAAGTGAAAGTGAAGTCGCTCAGTCCTGTCTGACTCTTCGCGACCCCATGGACTACAGCCTTCCAGGCTCCTCCGTCCATGGGAGTTTCCAGGCAAGAGTACTGGAGTGGGCTGCCATTGCCTTCTCCGTTATTTGTACTTAGAAACATCTAAAAATTAACAATCATGTTCTGAGTTAATTTTAAAAATGACTGTTTTCATACCTGCTTCATATTTCTCCCTTGAAAGAGCCCAGATCTCTCCCTCACAGCCTAGAGTCATTTGGTTTTTAAATCCAACCAGTTTTCATCAGCGTGTCTTCCCAACATATACACCTCTAAATACCCTCTGCCTAGGTGTGGAATGTCGCCATCTTTTCTTAACTCATCACATCCCATTCTCTCTCCCTCTCTGCAAGTCTCATTTCCTCCAGTCACTTAGTTCTGAAAACAACAGTTAGAACAAAACAAAGAATGCAATCAGTTATTTCTCATCTTACTTTATTTTTTTAATTTTAATTAGAGGCTAATTACTTTACAATATTATATTGGTTTTGCCATACATCAACATGAATCCACCACGGGTGTACACGTGTTCCCAATCCTGAACCACCCTCCCACCTCCCTCCCCATACCATCCCTCTGGGTCATCCCAGTGCACCAGCCCCAAGCATCCTGTATCCTGCATCGAACCTGGACTGGCGATTCATTTCTTATATGATATTATACATGTTTCAATGCCATTCTCCCAAATCATCCCCACCACCACAAGCCAACAGGGTAATTCCGTCTCCTCACAATTTTGCTCTTTCCTAATTTTCTTCCTTTTCTAATTATTCTTTAATATTCTCAGCACACAGTGATCTACTTTTATTTAAAATGTACAATTTGAGTTTAGACCTATGTATGTGTGCATACTAAGTCGCTTCAGTTGTGTCCAACTCTTTGCAACCCTGTGGAATGCAGCCCACCAGGCTCCTCTGTCCATGGGATTCTCCAGGCAAGGATACTGGAGTGGGTTGCCATGCCCTCCTCTAGAGGACCTTCCAGACCCAGGGATCGAAGCATTGGCAGGCAGGTTCTGTACCACTAGCGCCACCTGGGAAGCCCAGATATCTGTATACATTAGTGGAAATCATCACCATGATCAAGATAATGAACATTTCCCCCTGAAGTCTTCTTATGCACCTTTGTAATCTCTTCTTCTCACCCATCAACAATGCCTGCTGCCACCCTCTCTGGTCTGATCTGGTTTCAGACCCTACAGGTGAAGCTTAATGAGAGTCACACTGCAACTATCCCCAAAGAAAAATTTCTTAAATTATCTTCTTAATATCATACCATCTCTTTATTCTGTGAATGACTAATTTTTGAGCTATAATATCAGTTCTCATTTGTCCTTTGGAAAATATGCATCTTAATCTGTGTCGAAAAATTTGCACTACATGGGGTAAATAGACAGGGAAGATATGTTTTTTGGGAAGGCAATACATTATTGCAATAGAGGACAAGACTAATGCTATAGGGTGAGAGACTGAACTGTGTGGGAACAAAAGGCAGGAGCATACCTAAACTTCTGTATCAACTAGGGGAAAAATTGGGGGGCGTTAGGGCAGAGGTTGGTCAATGTGATTAGCATAACTATGTTTGCTAATGGAATTAAGTTCCACTGGAACTAGGAGACTGGGATGGTACTATTTTTCTTTCTTTCTTTCAGATTTTATTTTTATTAGTCGATTTACAATGTTGTGTTCATTTCAGGTGTACAACAAAGTGAGCCAGTTGTGCATATACATATATCCAGTCTTTTAGATTCTTTTTCCATGTAGGCCATTACAGAGTGTTGAGTAGAATCCCCTGTGCCACAAAGTTGGTCCTTATTAGTTATCTATTTTGTGTACAGTAGTGTATATGTCAATCCCAGTCTTCCAATTTATACTCTCCACCTACCCCCTGGTAATCATGTTTATTTTCTACATCTGTAACTCTATTTCTGTTTTGTAGATAAGTTCATTTTTACTCCTTTTTTAGATTCCACATATAAGTAATATTATACAATATTTGTCTTTCTCTGTCTGACTTTACACAGTATGATGATCTCTAGGTATATCCATGTTGCTGCAAATGGCATTATTTTGTTCTTTTGTTCTTTTTTTATGGCTGAACAATATTCCACTGTATATATGTTTATTTACCTATATATGTGTATATACCACATATTTATCCATTCCTCTGTTGCTGAACATTTAGGTTGCTTCCATGTCATGGCTATTGTAAATAGTGCAGCAATGAACACTTGGTGTGTGTGTATCTTTTCAAATTATGGTTTCTCTGGATATATGCCTAGGAGTGGTGTTACTGGATCCTAAGGCAGCTCTGTTTTAGTTGTTGTTGTTGTTTTTTTTTTTTTTAAAGGAACCTCCACTCTCTATAATGGCTGTACTAGTTTACATTCCACCAACAGTGTAAGAGCATTTCTTTCTCTTCATACCCTCTCTACCATGTATTGTTGTAGACATTTTAATGATGGTCATTCTGGCTGGTGTGTATTTCATTATAGTTTTGATTTGCTTTTCTCTAATAATTAGTGATGTTGAGCAACTTTTCATATGCTTTTTAGCCATTCAGATGTCTTTGGAGAAATGTTTACTTAGATCTTTGGCCAATTTTTTTGATTGGGTCATTTTTTTTGTTTGTTTTAACTGCATAGAGTTCGTATATTTAGGAGATTAATCTCTTGTCAGTTACTTTTTGCAAATATTTTCTCCCATTCTGAGGGTTTTCTTTTTGTTTATGGTTCTTTTTGTTTTGTTTAAGCTGTGATGTGCAAAAGCTTTTAAGTCCCATTTTAAAGGGATAGCTCCCAGGTCCTTAGTCCTGGGGTTAACTCGAAAAAGGCTGGAAGAAGATTTACAGCTCAAAGGGAAAGGACAAATGTTTACAAGGGCAAGTTATCTAAAGAAAATGCTTTAAGAAAAGGGAGGCCAGGGGCCTACAGTTGGGTAGCAAACTGTATGGAGTGGAAGTTGCTCAGTCGTGTCTGAATCTTTGCAACTCCATGAACTGTAGCCTACCCTGTCCCTTCCACCGCCCAGGCTCCTTTGTCCATGGAATTCTCCAGGCAAGAATACCGGAGTAGGTAGCCATTCCCTTTCCTAACCCAGGGATCAAACCTGGGTTCCTGCATTGAAGGCAGATTCTTTATGATGTGAGCCACTTAAAAATATTAAGGATACTTTAGGGGCATCTAGCAACTTACCTGAGTCTGTCATTTCTATGTACCTTAGAATGCCTCAGTCAAAATGGCAAAAGGTTGCTAAATACACTAATAAATAACTAATAAAGAGGAGATATAAGTGGCCAATCAGTTCAGTTCAGTTCAGTCACTCAGTCGTGTCCAACTCTTTGTGACTGCATGCACTTCAGCACGTCAGGCTTCCCTGTCCATTGAAAACTCCCAGAGTTTACTCAGACTCATGTCCACCGAGTCAGTGTTGCCATCCAAACATCTCATCTTCTGTCGTCCCCTTCTCCTCCTGCCTTCAATCTTGCCCAGCATCAGGGTCTTTTCCAAGGAGTCAGTTCTTTGCATTAAGTGGCCAAAGTATTGGAGTTTCAGCTTCAGCATCAGTCCTTCCAATGAATATTCAGTACTAATTTAATTTAGGATGTACTGGTTGGATCTCCTTGCAGTCTAAGGGACTCTCAAGAGTCTTCTCCAACACCACAGTTCAAAAGCATCAATTCTTCAGCGCTCAGCTTTCTTCACAGTCCAACTCTCACATCCATACATGACCACTGGAAAAAACATAGCTTCGACTGGACGGACCTTTGTTGGTAAAGTAATGTCTCTGCTTTTCAATATGCTGTCTAGGTTGGTCATAACTTTCCTTCCAAGTAGCAAGCATCTTTTAGTTTTATGGCTGTAATCACCATTTGCAGTGATTTGGAGCCCCCCAAAATAAAGTCTGTCACTGTTTCCATTGTTTCCCTATCTATTTGCTATGGGACCAGATGCCATGATCTTAGTTTTCTGAATGTTGAGTTTTAAGCCAACTTTTTCACTCCTCTTTCACTTTCATCTAGCAGCTCTTTAGTTCTTCTTCACTTTCTGCCATAAGCGTGGTGTCATCAGCATATCTGAGGTTATTGATATTTCTCCTGGCAATCTTGATTCCAGCTTGTGCTTCTAGTGGTTTCCTTTCTTCAATTTAAGTCTGAATTTTGTAATAAGGATTTCATGATCTTAGCCACAGTCAGCCCCCAGTATTGTTTTTGCTGACTATACAGAGCTTCGTAGAGTCTTCTCTTCTGTTTGTGGAAGAGGGTGTTTGCTATGACCAGTGCATTCTCTTGGCAAATCTCTATTAGCCTTTTCCCTGCTTCATTTTGTACTCCAAGGCCAAATTTACCTGTTACTCCAGGCATCTCTTGGCCAATAGGTTCATAAAAAATTTCTCAGCTTCACTAGTGATCAAGGAATTGACAAATAAGCCTGACTGAAAATACCATTTCACTTATAGTCATAGAAAAATGTCCTAAAATCTGAAAACACCATATGCTTAAGAACATGCCAGTGGGGAAGGGAGAGGATGGGACAAATTGAGAAAGTAGCATTGACATAAGGAAATGGCAACCCACTCCAGTATTCTTGTCTGGAGAATCCCAGGGACGGAGGAGCCTGGTGGGCTGCCGTCTATGGGGTTGCACAGAGTTGGACACGACTGAAGTGACTTAGCACCAGCAGCAGCAGCATTGACATATATACATTATCATGTATAAAATAGATAGCTTGTGGGAAGCTGCTATATAACACAGAAAGCCCAGCCTGGCACTCTGGTGACCTAGAGGGTAGGATGTGGGAGTAGGGAAGGAGGCTCAAGAGGGAAGGGGTGTGTGTGTATATGTATGTGTGTGTGTGCAATTATGACTGATTTCACTGTTATACGGCAGAAACCACCACAACATTGTAAACACTGTAAAGCAATTTTCCTCCAATTAAAAAATTTTAAAGAATTATAAACTATCATACACAGCTGGTAGGAATTAAACTTATAAAAAGACTTTGGGAGAGTAATTTGGAGTCTTAAAAATTTAAAGAAAGTATTCCCAAGAAGCACTCATTCTATTTCTATAGATATGAATAAGGAAATGTGTACTCATGCAAATAGTCATAGAAACACTATCTGTAATAGTAGAAAAAAAGGGAAAATAACCTAACAGCTTAAATATTAATCATAGTGAAGATAAGTAATTTTATATTCAAAGACTAAACAGTAAAGTAATTTTATATTCAAAGACTAAACAGGAATAAAAATAATTGATCTAAGAAAGCTGTATCAATATGGTTAAATCTTCCAATCACTACACAAAGTGAAAGTGAGCTTCAGAAGAGTAGATACAGAATGACACAGTTTATACAAATGTTGCAAGTGGAACATAACAAATTACTTACAGAGACACATAAGGCAGGCATGTAAATAATAAACTCTAAAATCAGGAAACAATACACTTATACAAAAAGAAAGAGATGGATTTCAGGAGGTACATTTAGGGAGTATAAAGAGTATGCTGCTGAGTGGTAGGTACGTGAATGTTACTTTATACCTCTTGATTTGACTGGAATACTTCATAATGAATTAGCATTAACAAAGGTGTGTGTGTGAAATCATTATTTATGTGTATATATGATATCATTTATAAGTAAAATGAAATAAAATGAATGATTTTTTGATATTTGACTGTCAAAATATCAATCATTTATAATTTAGAATTGAACTTTCAGTAAACGTGAATTGGATTTTAATTTGATAATGTTTGCATCTTAAGTGGAAAAATAGGTGACTTTAGAGTATTAAAAAACATGAATCCACTGTTGACTTTCCAAACAAAAATTATGGGAGGGGGTCAAAAGTCCAAGTTCCATAGGACAAAGGTGTTCCTAGGAAAATTCTTGATGCTAGGACATGAAAATAACATAAATAACAAAAAAATGTTCTTGATAGCCCATGGAAAATGTAATCAGTGTTACTTATAGATATAACATTGTACATTGAGACTGCAATGTTATGTTAAGTTGATTAAACAGAATATTTTTCCCCTAGTGAGAATGCTGAAGTTTTTCATGAAGATGTTACACTTCTACATAGCTCAGGACAAGTAGGTCAATATGGTCCTAGGAAAAGTAAATGACAAATATAAAAGCATTGCATAAACACATAATTATTTGCTGTTTGACTCAATTTTAATTTAGTGCTTATTCTAAGGAAATATTCTAAATGAAAAGTCAAACAGCAAATAATTATGTGTTTATGCAATGCTTTACACAGACATCAAATTATGTAATAGTGATGACTTTTTATTGTGTTGGGCTTTTCTCCAGAAATATTATAGATCTACTTGAATAGTTACTTGTAAACTACTGAGAATCAAATACATTGTGTTGAATCTCTTCTAATACGCGATAGTTAAGTGTACATTGTTGCTGTAAATTCACAATAAGTATTTGGAGGTGCATTTTCAGATAATGGTGATTCATTTATTCTGATGAATCCTTTGTTTCTAGTCTGCCTCCCCTGACAAACATTATAATGAGTTGGCTACTATCATAAATAAAAGGGGTATAATCTGTGGTCATTGAAGAGAAAAAATTGATTTGCTCACATCAATAAATAGTTTTTTTTAAATTAAATTTATTTTAATTAGAGGCTAATTACTTTACAATATTGTATTGGTTTTGCCATACAACAGACACTGACTTCTTATAATATAACAACTTAGGCCATCTTAATTTTATACCACATATATGTTTAGTAGTTTAGTTTGAAAACCATTAATGCTTAAGTTGCTATTATAGCAATGATAACATTGAGAGTAATGTTTTCTGTGATATGATACTGGTATTATAATAATACTGTGACACTTAATATCTATTGAGTATGTGTGGTGGGTCAGGCACGATTTTGATGCCTTAAATAAACTATCTAACCTTAGCTACAACACAGCTCTCTAGGATGGGTACTCTTGTCATTAGAGGTTAACATGGAGCCTGGAGCACAGAATGGTTGTTTAATTTGCCCAACTGGCAAAATCTGCTAGTGACAGAGCTAGGATTTGAACCCAGTGACACAGAGAATAGTTGACTGGGTATTTGCAAAGTGAGGCTCTGTCATTTTCTTCCACTGAAGGATATTTCTAAAACCAGGGAGAAAACTTGACATTGACTCTTCAACAAAATTCCTTTTTTATGTGAAGGACATTAAAACAATAACACTTCAACTGGTAACCCGTTTTCCAAGATAATAGCTTTTCTATTTTTTTCTTTAGTCTTTTGTTCTTTTTTTCCCCCTACTGTGGAACTTGATTGGGAAAAAAAATCTCAGTTTGGTAGTCTGCTCTCAAAAGAATACCTACTAAAGGCAAGGAACTTTTAAAAGAATAAATCCTTTTGTTCCCTGTCTGACAAAATATAGAAATATGGTACAACGAAACCCCTCAACTGAATACTCGGCAAAGAGGGAAAAGAAATCTGTTAAAAGGTAATAGCTATTTGAATTTTTTCCAAGATAAATCACGTACATTTCATTTAAAGTGGAACTCTTTTACAGGAGTTGTTGGAAGACAGATTGAGCAATACTGAAAGTAATTGGAAACTTCCTGCAACATACAGGCAGTTCATGAAAACATAGTCAATGAATCATATCTCTGAGTCTTTGTATACATGATTAATCCCGTCTGTCCTTCACAGGAGGTAGTTTGAGAAAATAATTCAGAATAAAATTATATTTTATTTAAATAAATTGAAGGTGTTGCTTGTTAAATGTTTAGAGAAAATATAACCATATAAGCAAAGAAGAAAAATAGAAAACATTCCAAATTTGATCCCCCAAGATAACTATACTAATATCCCCATGTATATTCTTCTCATTTTGCATACATTGTGCACACAGACATAAAAAGAACAAGATAAAACCATAGTATATTTCAGCTATATTTATTATTTACCTTTTATTAAAACTCATGTTTCCACTTAATTGTACATGGTGCATAGCAATAACAATTTTGCCATAAGATGATTATGGTAAATAATTTTACCATAAGATATTTAGTTGTTACCAATCATTTTATGGTAACAACTAAATACTATGTCCTTGTACCACATATCTAATGCTAAATAAATGGATAATGATATGTTATCATTATCCATTCAGCTAAGATGAATAATTACAAATTATAGCTAATCATTTAGTTTTCATTATGATAAGCATATATTTTAATATTTTAAAGATACCACAAAACACTAACTGCAACCATTATATAAGCCTAAGACCTAATGAACATTTATCCTAGGGATACAATATTTGATTAACAATTGAAATTAATACAGTTAAACCGATTCCAGTTTAACAGATTAACAAAACATAAAGAAAACCATATGCTCCATTTAATAGATAAAGAACAGGCATTTGCCAACATCTAGAATCCATGCTTGATAAATCTTTTAGCAAAGAGCAGTTATATATAACTTCCTCAAGCTGATAAAGTGTATTAGTTTCCTGGGGCTGCCAGAACAAAGTACCACAAGCTGGATGCCTTAAACAACAGAAATTTATTGTCTCACTTCTGGAGGCTAGAAGTATGAAATCAAGGCATCAGCAGGATTGGTTCCGTCCCAGGGCTGTCAGGGAAAAACTGTTCATGCTTCTCTTGTAAGCTTCTGGTAGTTTCAGGCATTCCTCAACTTGTAGATGGTATTGTGTTCACATCGTCTCCCCTCTGTGCATGTCTGTCTTTGTGTCTATACCAGGCATCTAATCTGAAAAAGCAGTAAAACTGTCTTCATTGTAAGATAACATGATCATCCACATTGAAATTCAATGGAACACATGAAAATACTATAAAAACTAATAAGCATGTTTGACAAGGCTGGAGGATATAAGACCGATATAGAAAAATCAATTGTATTTAAATATACCAGCAACAAACAATTGGAAATAAAAATTAGGCAACCACTGCCATTCACAATAGCTTTAAAAAATCTAAAATACTTAGGACTAAATCTGACAAAGCGTGCTTATGACCCAAACAGTGAAAACCAAAAAGCATTGCTAAAGAAAACCTAAGTAAAAAGAAAGTTATAGTGTTATTCATTGAACAAAAAATTGGAAAAAAAAATTGAATAGAGGTAAGATATCAATCTCTCCAAATTTGATATATATAGTCAATGCAGTCCTAATCAAAATCCCATGAGGCACTCCTGTAGTAATTGAAAAGCTAATTTTAAAATTCATAACAAAAGACAAAGGAACTAGAACAGCCAACGCAATCTTTTGAAGTAAGAAAATTGATATAATACCACCTGATTTCCGCCAGTGTTTCTTCTTATTTCTTTTCATTTTTTGGGGGATACATTTCATATATCTTGAATTTGTCCAACAGCTCAATGACTCGGTGATCATTTTTTATATATGTCTTTCATTTTGGATTAAATCTTTTATGTCTTCATATTTATTTTATCTTCTGTGATATCTAATCTGAAGTTCAGGTCTGAATTCTGCTCAGTGTATTTTTCATCTATAGCTTTCATCTCTAGAGGTTTTATCTGAGTCTCTTTTCTAATTCTTATGACTATACTTGTTCAATATTTTTGTTAGCTTTTAAACATATGGAATATATTTTAATAATTGTTTCCTGTCCTCTGTTGCTAATTCTAGCAGCTATGTCAGTTCTGGATTTTTTTAATTAGTTGATTGTTACTTGTCATGTGATTCATATTTTCCTGCTTCTTTGCTGACTAGAATCCCATACATTATGAATTTTATCTTTTGGTGGCTGGGTATTTTTATATTCCTATAAATATAATTGAGCTTTGTTCTTAAATGCAGTTAAATTAGTTGGAAATGGTTTGATCCTTTCCGTTTTTTATTTTAAAATGTGTTAGGACGAGAGCAGGGTTTAGACTAGAGCCAGTTTTGTCTTAATAATGATTCCAGATGCTTTATCTGGTGCCCTGTGAGTTGTGATGGTTTTTATTTTCAGTTTGGTTGGCCCTGTGGGAACATCTACTACCATTTCCTCAACTCCTTTTAGGTGGTTTTTCTTGGTTTTTGGTAGTTTACCCACTGCATGTGCTGATAAGTATTATGCTAAATGCTCATGGAAGACCCACTCCAGATCTTTGTAATTCTTTCTGTTCAGTTGTTTTCTCTGTGGTTAACTGTCCTGGTCTTAGATTCTCAACTCAAGAAGTTCATCCTTTTCACAAGGGTTTTTTTGGTCTATGTCATGATCTAGAAACTGTTAATGCAATGAACTGTGACAGTCACTAGGCCACCTGTCTCTCAAGAATCAATGGCCTTTGTTGTATAGTGTTCAGTGTCTTGAAAATCATTTCATATATTTCATCTATTTTTTTGTTGTTGTTTAAGATACAGTAAATCATATCCCTGTTCACACACCTTGCCTTGAAGCAGAAGTGATCCTTTACTATTTCAGAAGTGAATAATATTTTTCCATGAACTTACTAACAAAGTTGAATTCTTTTTAGTTGCTAGATATTCTAGGGTAAGGAATCAAATTCAGTGACTTGCTGGCTGACAATAGGTTATTTGAGATTTAAAAGTAGTAAGCTAAAATCTATATACAAACAATTGAAATTGGGCTATGCCAACAAAAAGTGACTTTTGAGATTTTGAAAATGCTGTTAATAGTTCTTCTGTTAATCTTGGACTTTAGAGTAAAAGATTAAAAACTAGAGATACTTTTGTCATTGTTTGTTTATTCAAATTTCACCCTAAACTTTTTAAACAACTCTTTAGGGTATACTCTTATGATAAAAGTCTTCAGAGAAATTTATATATGTGTGTGTGTATACATGCATATATTTATGTACATATACATAAATGTACATAAATCTACATATATGTTTATATATACATATATACATATACAAATATTTTTTGTGAGCAGATTTTGGATCAAAACTTTTAGCTGAGAAAGTGCTAATGTCAGCTGAGATGTGTGTGTGTTTAGAAGAAATCACTAATTTGCTTCCTTGCTGCTTTTGTCTTTCATCAGCAAAAGAAGAACATTTGGGGACATATGCACACTAAATATAAAATAGGACTAATTTTTAACAACTTCAAAGAGAGCATATGGCTGTTTCTTTCTTGTTCTTAGTAATGGGGAGTCAGACATTTGCATACATAACTAGATAACCCATAGAAGTCACCCTGAAAATTTAATAAAAATTATGTTTGAAAAATCTTTTATGGAGTAAGTACTACATATGAAACATTGTTCTCAACACCAATATTCAAAAGTGTATAAATGACAGTTTCTGATTTTGAGCAGTTTAGGTTTTGGAGAGGAGGAAATGTTTGAATCATCTACTGAGTAACAGGCAGTAACTGCTTTGGTAGAACAGGAAAGAGTTCTGGCAGTCTGGGAGGAAGTCCAAGAAGGAAATTATTTGAGAGTTCATTCTTTAAAAGCACAGACAAAGGTAACAGTAGGAGATTGGCATACAGAAGTTTTCAAAAACTGAGGACTCTATGTATAACACCCTTGACTTGAATGTCTTTGGGAACTAGTCATGTTTACTTTTCTGATAGCTCTTTTAAAATTTTTTTTATATTTTTATATATATATTTTTATATATATTTTTATATATATTTTTATATATATTTTAAAATTTTTAAAAACATTTTTTATATTCAAAATTTTATATTAATGCTATATAAATCCTACCCGTGTCTCCAATCCATTATCCATATTGTAGGTAGGATATATTTGTGAACACTGCAGTTTATACGTGGCAATCTTCTGCTTAAATGTCTGTAATAGCTATTCTCCCAATCCCATCAGGAAAAAGCCCCAAATATTTAAAGTGTGTTCCAAGTTCCTTCATGTTCTAGTCAATTATTGTCACTTTATTTCAATGTCATGTCACCTTCCTCATTGAGTATTTGGACCAGCCATATTTATTTCTACTTTCTAAAACTTTTAGGTTTTAGGCTTTCTTTGGCCAGTAAACATTCCTAGGCTACTTGAAATCTCTCCCTGGCGTTGATGCTTACATCAGCAGGAGTCTACAGAGTGTGTGCTAGAAATATGATTTTCTCACCCTACAACTCTAAACTTCTGTCATCAGTTCTTGAAAGAAATCTGTACCCGCTCAGAGACAGGCCAACCCTGGATTCCTCCAACTCAGTTTCCAGATCTTTACCTAACAAAGTGGAGGAGAGTGCTGGCCTCCACACACCTCCCAGCGTTTTCTGCCTTCAACCATCCCCACTGCTCTCACTGTGCACTTCACTCATGTTGATGCTGGTCAGTGATGCCAGTCTCCACAAGAAGTCCAGGCCTCCAGGTCATTGCTTACTCCCTTCTGCTTGTTTTCTAGATCCCATCTCTTTTCAAGGACATTCCTTCAGCTAATCTCCCCACTATCAAACTAACCACTGATTTTTCTTTATTACTGAGTACGTCTCATCTGCCATAAAACTTGGCCACATTTATCCCTATAATTGTTTCCCAGTTAACTGTTCCTCTCTACATCAACTCTCCCTCCAGAAAACCTGCCTTGCGTTCTTCCTTTCACATCTTATTTTGTTCCCACCTCTTCAATAACCCCAACCTTTTCTAAGTTACCATGATCTCCATTTTGCTACATTCAATGATCCACCCTCATATCAAATTACATTGACTTTTTGGTGAAAGTGGAAGTGTCAGTCACTCAGTTGTGTCTGACTCTTTGTGACCCATGGACTGTAGCCCACCAGCCTCCTCTGTCCATGGAATTCTCCAGACAAGAATACTGGAGTGGGTTGTCATTCCCTTCTTCAGCAGGTCTTCCTGACCCAGGGATCGGACCCAGGTCTTCTGCATTGCAGGCAGATTCTTCACCATCTGAGCTACCAGAGAAGGCACCCAACCTTTTAGTAGAATTTATTAAAACTGTCTTTTCTCCTCTTTGAAACATGGTCTTCTTGGCTTTTAGAAAAATTTGCTTCACTTGTTTTCCTCGCATATCATCAGTCTGTTCGTCAATCTCCTCCACAAGATGTTTTTCATATCTGAGAGTAGTAACATAGAAACATTCCAGAATTAGTCCTTGGTTCTCCCTTCTGCTATATATTTATTTCAATCTGTTGGTGATCTGACTCTTACAGATCTAAATTCACAGCTCCATTTGCCCCAGATTACTTGACTCCTTGTTTCCTCCCTTGCCTCATTTCCAGTATTCTTCTTGACCTCTCTCTTTCTACTAGATTCCATGTCAGTGCTTGAGGTCTCTTAGGAATACTTTGACTTTTGGAACTTTGCATTTGCTATTCTTTCTACCTGGAATGTCTTTGCCTCAGATATCTTTAGGACTCTTTCCCTCACCTCGTTTAAATACTCGCTTAAATATAACAACCTCACTGAAAAGTTTCCTAACCAATTTTTAAAAATTGCCCATTATCCTGGCACTGACTAAACACTGTCCCTGGTTTATTTTATCCATAACATATATCACCTAATTTATTATATGTTTATTTTTAATTTCTGCGTCTACTCAATAGAATAAAGTCTATAGGAAAGAAATTCTTTCTTTTTTGTTCAGTGATCTCTCTCCACTGCTAAGGAAAGTTTACAGTGAATGGTAGGTATTTATAAATATTTGCTGAATAAATAAATGAATGAATGAAGCCCTTGTTCAGTTGACATCTTTATTTTCCTTTAGCAGTCAGTATAGTTATCACTTTTTCCAGCACGTTTTACCTAATTAGGTATCATCATGATGTTCTTTCCTTATATTAAGAATTATTGTGCTGCATGCATTGTTACTGCTTTTCTAATTATCTTTCTCCCTTAACCTGAATTGTAAGCTAAAAGAGGTGAGGGGATAGTCTTATTTGTTGACCATATTTTACGAAGTATTTAGAAGAGATTGATAGGTATTCCACTCAACACAATTTTGATGCATGTCTTGTGACTGCTTTAAAAGGTATAGGAAAAATAATTTCAAAAGTCTTTGAAATAATTTGTAATTGTATAACTTCTCACAAACTATTTGCTGTTGTCATTGTCAAAACTAGCACTTAAAAGATGGTACATTTTGTATCGCCTATTTTCCTGACCTTTCCCAGCAGACATTACAAAAGCCAGATCTCACATCTTACAGCACAGTGGGAAGAACCGCTCCCTCTGGTCATGTGCAAAGTTTGAGTGTGGGCAACAGAGCTGTTGTGAATTCTGCCAGGGAGGCCTAGCCAGCTTTATGGCCTCATCCACTAAGCAAGTAGCCAAAACCTGAGCAGCAGGTAGAGCTGAGCCAATCCAGGGAGGCACATGAACTGAGTCCAGTACAGAAGTGTGCAAATGTTAAATATTCATAATCTTTGTCAATGCTATGCATAGGATAAGGAGACATACATACATACATACCCATCGACAAAATAAAGGATAATTGTAGGGATAAAGGCTTAGGCTTCTTTGTCAAGAGTATTTAAACTGAAAATTAAGCATGCAAAAGAAGTTGGTGTTTACATTTATGAATACTTAAATGATTGCTCTGCCAGTCTCTACATTTCCTAATATGTAGCCCTGGAAATAAAGTTAAGGAGACTTTATTGATGTCTCTGTTTAATACTTGACAGTGTAGCCCACTCTTGGAGTTGGGATATAATATCCTGAAAATATCAATTAAGTCTAGTTGTTCTGTTGTATCACTTAAGTTCTCTGTTGCCTTACTGATGGATTTCTCTGTCCGTAAGATCTGTCCATTGATATGAGTGAAGTGTTAAAGTGCCCTACTTTTTTTGTATTCCTGTCAATTTCTGCCTTTATGTCTGTTAGTATTTGTTGTATGTATTTGGTTGCTCCTTAGGTGCATATATGTTGGTGAGTGTAAAATCCTCTTCTTGTATTGATCTGTTGATCATTATATAGTGTTTTTGTTGTTGAGTTGCTCAGTTATGTCCAACTCGTTGCAACTACATGGACGGCAGCACATCATGCTTCCCTGATCTTCACCATCTCCCAGATCTTGCTCAAACTCATATCCATTGAGTCAGTGATGCACAGAGTTCTTTTTCTCACTTTTGTTTAAAATTTATTTTTAATTGGAGGATAATTGCTTTACAATGCTGTGTTGGTTTCTGCCATACAACAATGTGAATCAGCCACAAGTATACATATATCTCCTCCCTCTTGAACTGCCCACTCCTCTAGGTCATCAAAGAGCATCTGGCTGAGCTAAGACAGAAATCTTAAATCATATTTTGCAACTCTCAGTACTTGTAAGAGACAAAGTATTTATTAGATTATTGAATGTTTTTCTCTTCACTGTGTAAAAAGTAGAAATCCCTCAGCCTTTTTTATTCAGTTCATGAATCTTTAACCATAAACTTGTAAACCACTAGAAGTAGTATAGTCAATTAAAAAAAAAAACAATTTGTGAAGCATTTTTAAAAATTGCACTTGACCCAGAATAAAACAGTTTTAACTGAAGAGTTGTCTTTATAAATAGTGTTATTCTGAAAGAAGTTTATAGGTTCTAAATGTAGTTGGAGGTAGGCAATATCTGTGCACAGAAGCTCTCTGTTGACCCTGAGTGCTGTTCTCATGAATCTAAAACAATTAGAAACAGCAAGAGTTATCAGTTAATAAACTGTGGTGTTCTCTTTGTTTTTGGAAGCACATAATCTTTCTAAATGCTAATAATTGTCACTTAACAATAATTTTATGAAAACAAACCTAAAAAGCTATGAGAAAATGTTTTGGCATTTCATGTAATGTTGCTCTTTTCTACTTACTAAGATAAAACTGAACATATTCTAATTATATATTTAAATCTAAAACAAGCTATCCTAGATTATGTGTTGTATATAATAGAGAATAAATAGGACTATTTTTCATTTCAAGTTAAGCAAAATGCTCTAAGTTTTTGATGTCTCTTTGTAGTAGGTGGACATTTTTGTCGTCATAGCTTTGGGAGCTCCACCAATTTCCTTTACAATTCCCTTATGCTATAATGAGAATAGCATCACAAATGAAAGATTTTTGGTCAGGGAAATCTCATGGCATGTTAAAGATATTTGAAGATTCCATCCAGGTTACATCTATTTACTTCCATTAATATTTTTAATTACTATAGAGTATGATGTTTTGTCAGCCATTGTTTTAGTATTCTTGAGGAAAATGAAAACTCTTGGAGAAACAGAAAGTATTCATTGAGACCTGATATATCCTGATTTTGATTTGTGCCACTTGTTTTGGGGGAAAGAAAACATATAACTAGAAATGAATTCATATGAAATAAATTGCAATGTGTCAGGAATCGTGCTACAAGGATTTTTAATGTTGAAGCAAGCTGTAAAGTATTTGAGCTTGTTGTATTTGAAAATGCAGAACATGTTTTGGAGAGGTTACTTTATATAGTCAGAGCGACACAGTTACTAACTATTATAGCCTGGAGTCCATCACCTTCCATTTTGCACTTTCTGCCACACTATCAGGCTGTCACATGTAACTGGAGAGATGAAACTGAAGTTGAGTACAGTGTGACTAGGCAAGATTTTTGTGTTCAAACTTGAATTTCAAGGGTGGGTAAAGTGATATAAAGAAATAAGCATTAGGAACTGAGGAAGAAAGTCAGCAAATACACAGGGACTGAGGGGACTGACAGAGCAGGGAGAGATCTGTTTAAGCAGAACATATACAGGGAAGTTGGGTTAAAGTGACGTCAAGTTGTAAAGAGAGCTGAAACTGAGTTAAGGCAGGTCTCTGTAACCAGGCAGAATGGTTCACTTATAATATGTGTGTTGTAGAGCAAAGGTTGCTTGCATCAGAGAAATAACATGGTGGAATTATAGACTGAGGTGACATTATAGACTGAGGAGACATTATGGACTGAGGAAGGAGGACTGAAATAAAAAGGATGGAATTAGATGAGTTAATATGTTTTTAGCATTAATAAAACTGATATTAAGGACTCTTTTGAACTTGATTTACTTCTGAGCATATCTATAGTCTCAACACAAATACATAATATACATTTATATGTATAATTTTGATAATAATCAAATATTTATTAAGCAATCATTATGCATTTGGATTTTTAAGATACAGCAACAAAGAAAATAAAGTCCCAGTCTTCCAAAAACAATTCTAGTAGATAATTCATACAATCAGTTCAGTTCAGTTGCTCAGTCATGTCTGACTCTTTGCAACCCCATGGACTGCAGCACATCAGGCTTCCTTGTCTATCACCAACTCTTGGAGCTTGCTCAAACTCATGTCCATCGAGTTGGTGATGCCATCCAACCATCTCATCCTCTGAGATGAGATTAATTCATACAATAAATAAATACAGAAGATGTCAAATGTGGTAAGTTTTATGAAGAAAATTAATTTAAATTTATGTAAATTTATTATAGTTTCCATAGGTCAGGAATCTGGACCCTATTTTTCTGGTTTCCCAGCTCAGTGTCTCTCAAAGCTATGACAAAGGGCTGAATTGGGCATGAATTCTTATCCTAGCTTCAGGGTCTTCTTCCAAGCTCACTCCAGTTTTGACAGAATTCACTTCTGTGCTGCTCTAAGAACTCATGACAGCTTGTTTCTTCAAGATCAACAGGTGTTTCTCTTTGATCTGCAGATTATCTCTTAATAAGCCCATCTGATTAGTTCAGGCCAATTTAGGATGATTTCCCATTTGATTCCGTGGTGGCTCAGACAGTAAAGAATCTGACTGCAATGTAAGAGACTGGGTTCAATTCCTGAATCAGGAAGATCCCCTGGAGAAGAGAATGGCTACCCACTCCAGTATTCTTGCCTGGAGAATTCCATGGACAGAGAAGTCTGGTGGGCTACAGTCCATGGGGTCGCAAACAATTGGACAAGGGTGAGCAACAAACACTAACGTAAATTCAACGGATTGGAGACCTTAGTTACATCCGTAAAATCTTTGCCATATCAAAGTGGTTAGAAGCAAGCTGCAGTTTCTGCCCACACATAGGAGAGGGGATTATATAAAGGATCAGTTCATTTCAGTTGCTCAGTTGTGTTTGACTCTGTGACCCCATGGACTGCAGCACACTAGGCCTCCCTGTTCATCACCAACTCTGGGAGTTTACTCAAATTCATGTCCATTGAGTCAGTGATGCCATCCAACCATCAAGATGCCTTCAGTCTTTTCCAGCATCAGGGTCTTTTCAAATGAGTCAGGTCTTCTCATCAGGTGGCCAAAGTATTAAAGTGTCAGCTTCAGCATCAGTCCTTCCAATGAATATTCAGGACTGATATCCTTTAGGATTGACTGGTTTGATCTCCTTGCAGTCCAAGGGAGTCTCAAGAGTCTTCTCCAATACCACAGTTCAAAAGCATCAATTCTTCAGTGGTCAGTTTTCTTTATGGTCCAACTCTTAACCCTAACCCTAACCCTTACGTGACTACTAGAAAAACCATAGCCTTGACTAGATGGACCTTTGTTGGCAAAGTAATGTCTCTGTTTTTTAACATGCTATCTATGTTGGTCATAGCTTTTCTTCTAGGGGAGTGTGAATATCTGGGGCCATCTTAGAATCCCAACTACCATACACTATGACGATGGCTTAGAGGTAATTTAAGAGAGAAAAAATAATAATCTGTTTGTATTTTAATTTCACATATTATAACCAGCAAGATAGTAATAATATCTCCATAAACATTTATTAACACAATGCTAAATTAAAGTTTTATTATTTTTGCATCATAACTAAAAGGAGACTTTTGTGGCCATTCATTATTAAGGTAATTTTAATATAATCTATGGAAGTAATCTTCAAACATTTGACCTAATTCAGAATTGGAGCTTTGAGAAAGAGTCCCTCTATAAATGTGGACATACTTGAATACTTTCATGATGTGAAGAATGAGAAATATTAAAAGATTTCCCCATCATTTGGACTTTTGTGATATTCTAACATCGATCCTTGTCAGTCAAGAGTACTTATGCCCCACTTGTGTTTTAGATTGTGTAATACAAAAGTGTCTAATGCTATCAAACAGTATTTTCCTGAACTTAAGATTGTTTTATTTCAATCTTTTAGTAAATGTAAAAATAATCAAGAGAAATGAAAGCGTCATACTGGATTTCATTGAAAACTATTAATAATTTATTAAACATTAAATAATGTTTAATGTTTATCATGAAGCAAAACTATTGATGGGCATAGAAATCTTTCCATGCTTGAATAATGTTTTATTTTGAAATATTTATTCCTTAGAGTTTACCAATTTATGTGCCTAGATAAATATATTCAAGTTAATATCCAAAATTTAAAATGTAGTTATTTTCAGGGTAAACTTAATTGTATTAAATTTTTAATATTGTTATTAACTGAGTCCACTCAGTAAATAATGAGTCCAGTCTACAAATTATAACCTCAGCTTCTATTTTGCCTTTTTATATCCAACATAAGCTATAGTATAAATTATTTCGATAAGACAAAATAAAAGTTACATCATTTAATTCTCCTTTACCTTGGAAATTTCCTGAGCAGGGGAAAAGGATGAGAATATTGACCAGAGAAACTGCCATTGGTTATAACATTGCCCACTATTCAAGCACTGTCATAAAGTAAATACCAACTAAAAGGTTATACATAATTAGAAATATAACCTTTTCTCAGTTAAACCAGAACTTCTTCCTGTGCTGAGTCCTTGGTATGTTCATATTGTGATTGGAATGGTTATAAGTGGTTGAACATTCTCTGTTCATCAAGGATTCTTTTTCTCACCTAAAATTTACAAGATTTTAAAAGTTGTATTGATCTAAAAGCACTTTCTTTGCAGCCCATGTTGCTTTCTCTCTAAGCGTTATTGCCCACTAATTGCTCTTGAATTGATAGCCATTACAAGTAACTCCTACTGTGGTCAATTATCAGACAGTATAATTTAGAACAGTGGGGACTATCTAATATGATTCTTTGATCCACTCAAAAATATGAAGATTTTAAGGATGACATCTAATACATGTGAATTTCATTTTGTAGGCCAAAAAAAAAAAATAAAAGCCCAATTTAAATTCCAGCAATTTGTGAGGTCCATCATACTACGAAGGACAAGTGCGACAAAGCATTTAGCATACAGAAAGAGACAACATATTTTATCATACTTTGTCAAGGCAATGCAGTCTAGATACTCTTCCTAGAGCTTTCTGGCACCCTACAGAGTCATGACGTTATTTAGTATGACATGAAGCACGCACAAAGGACTACTAAAAAATCCCTGACCTCGCAGACTTGCTCTCATAATATATAGAATCATGAGTTAAACCTTGGATTCTTGTTAAAATTTAAGAGTAATTTCAGCAAAGGGTAGCAAGTCATACCTTAAGGCAATTTATGTCAAACTATTTGTCAGATTATGATAGTGGATGCCAGTGAGGCAAAAAGAGGGGTTTTTGTCTCCTAGGAGAAAAGATATGTCTGCACTGTCTTTACTCGTTTTCCACCTTCCTCCTTTCGCTACCAATGGAGAAGGGCATGGCAATCCACTCCAATATTCTTGCCTGGAGAATCCCATTGACAGAGGAGCCTGGTGGGCTACAGTCCATAGGGTCGCACAGAGTTGGACATGACTGAGAGACTAACACTCCACACACTACCATTGCATATGACAGTAATTGTGTACGACACAAAAAATCAAGTATAACCTATGGCTAGCATATGAATCGCCTCATTATTCCTCAAGAAGAGAGGCCCAGGAAGAAACCTGCAATGGCCCTAGAAGTGTAGGCCATTTGAGTAGATTCCAGTGTTTTATAATCCCGAGCCTTGCCTAGACTAGGTAAAAGGCTCCATGTGGGCACATCCCATTGGCCCCACTGACTCCTCATCCAGTGGGGAGGAGCTTGGTCACAGTAAGGTGAGAACTGGAAACTCTAAAGACAGGGTCCAGGACAGGGGTCCTATTTTCCTAAGTCTGCAGTAGAACTATGCTCCTTGTTGATTTTTTTTTTAATGTTCTGCTGATTTATACAAATTTCCCTTAATTTCCTGATTTAGTTTTTACTAAGAAGTATATTGTAACAGCTAGTATTTTTCCTTCTTCAATATAAGAAAATTATTTTCCTACCAATGTTATATATATTTATATATGGTAACTGTATATATACAGCATCAACACAATATTTTCTAAGTGTATATATTTTAAAATTAAACCTATGAGTTTCATATAATAGCATTATATACCTTTTGATGAGTATTTCATGAAAAAATATATATTTTAAGTCTATTCACAGTATTCAGAAACTAATGTCATAAACCATAATGAGATTAATTGAGCAAATATAACTCCAATTACCACTTAGTAGTTGTGGTTGTTTGTCAATAGAGTAATACTTAATTTTTGTTATTGTAGTGGCTGTTTGAAAATATTTATATTTAATTTCTTGAAATTTCTTCAATATACTATTATGATTCTAAGTTCTTTTGATTTCATTTTGAATTTAACACTCATTAACCTAAATTTTGCTCACTTTTGGCTTTACCTAAATGTCTAGAAATATTATTAGCTCTTTCTTGCTGTACAATTGTCTTGATAATTTTAGATTTTTATAGCTAAATCTAGAGAATTCAGTACTTAGATAAGTTAGGTTGGTGAAAAGGGAAGCTTAATCATACATAAGATGAGGAACCTAATTCCATGATGGTTTTCAGTTTATTTGGCATTAAAAGATAAGGATGTCTGGATATGAAATGCCATCAATAATATTTTTCCTAATCCTAGATGAAAATTAATTTTACATAAAGGACATATAATGGCTTAATTTTGAGAGAAGATCAAAGGAAATTTCTGTTTATTATGTCCCCATAGTTTACCTAGATGAAAATAGTTCATTAACCCAAATGGCACAGAAACTCCTCAGCACAGGAAAGTATTCCCAAATAGAAAGACATATACCTTCTCATATTACAGAACATGGTAACTCTGTGCTACCCATGTTAACACAATTAATTGTGGAGCAAGATTCTCAGTTGTGTCAAAAGGTAAGACTTGCAATAGAAAGGTAAGGTTGCAATAGAAAGGTAAAGTTGCAATAGAAAGGTCAATGATCTACCTTCTCTACTAAAGAAGGAGTATGACTAATTCTCTCTTGACTTAAAAAGAGAGAATATTTCCTAAAACTTTTTCAACATTCTTGGGAGATAAGCAATTTCAAACGGTATCTCATGCACTACTATTTTGGTCAATCAGATCGAACCTCCAATGTTAATAGTAGCATCCAAAAAAAAAAAAGTCTACTGACACCAAAGCAATGTGTAAAGTTTGACCTTATTAAATTGATAAATACAGCATGGTTTTTAAAATATGAAAGCATTGCTTAAACTGTAGATTACTATTTTAGTCCAAATTTTGTTCTGATTTATCCCCCTCAGGGAAATGCTGATAAAATTGTGTACTTCTATGAATCATGAAAAAAAGTCTCATTGTTAATAATTTTATTATTGAGAAATAGCATATAGTATCATGAAATAGCCTATTAGAAAGCATTGCTTTTTAAAAATTATTTTTGCAGCAGAATGGCTTGGGAATCAAGATATGTGAGATTACATTTCAACTCTTTCAAAATTAGTTGTATAACATTTACCTTTTATACCTGGTCTCTTCATGTGTTAAACTGTTAAGACCTAGTACTATCTAGTCCTCTTTCAGCTCTAATATTCTGTGATAATTATTTGCAAGATAAGGAAAGAATCCCCTTTTAATTAAACTATGTACATTTGTGATATTTTACATAGATTTCACCTGTATGAAGCATTAACATTTATAATAAACTTAAAAGATATGTTTTCCAAAATATTCCATTCAATGGTAATCTTAACCTGTGTTCTTTGTGGATTGTACTTAAGGGAGTACATATGCCTTGGTAGACAATAGACTCAATATATTTTTGTTGAATGAATGAACTCTACAGTCCATAAATCTTTATATATTTTATGTGTTTTAATCATTTGGGAGAAAATCGTGTTGAATTGTATCCATTCACTTAGGCCGTACATTCCTTAAGGTGACAGGGTATAGTTTCCTTGCTCTGTCAAAGAGGAAAATGTTTGGACCTTCCCACTCCAGTACTCTTGCCTGGAAAATCCCATGGGTGGAGGAGCGTGGTAGGCTGTAGTCCATGGGGTTGCTAAGAGTCGGACATGACTGAGCAACTTCCCTTTCACTTTTCACTTTCATGCATTGGAGAAGGAAATGGCAACCCACTCCGGTGTTCTTGCTTGGAGAATCCCAGGGACGGGGGAGCCTGGTGGGCTGCCGTCTATGGGGTCGCACAGAGTCAGACACGACTGAAGCGACTTAGCAGCAGCAGCAGCAGCAGCAGCAGCAGGGTGTTGTCATGGAGAAGGCAATGGCACCCCACTCCAGAACTCTTGCCTGGAAAATCCCATGGACAGAGAAGCCTGGTGGGCTGCAGTCCATGGGGTCGCTAAGAGTTGGACATGACTGAGCGACTTCACTTTCACTTTTCACTTTCATGCATTGGAGAAGGAAATGGCAACCCACTCCAGTGTTCTTGCCTGGAGAATCCCAGGGATGGGGGAGCCTGGTGGGCTGCCGTCTATGGGATCGCACAGAGTTGGACAAGACTGAAGCGACTTAGCAGCAGCAGCAGCAGGGTGTTGTCAAGTGAGGAAATTGCTAGGGAGCAAGAAGCAGTCAGAAATGCTTGAAAGACCCTGAGTCACCAAGACAAAAGATAGAGCCCATTATGGAAGATAAATTGTTCTTCCCAGCTTATGGAATACAAACTCAAGATACTTATTTTAAATAAAATTATTAAATGGTGGGAGGTGCATTTTTGTTTTATGACTTCTAGCTTAGATAACAGGTAGAAATGGTAATTTCTTTCATCAGCTTAAAAGATTCATGTGTTTGGTATCATTATATACTGATGTGTATGAATATAATGAAATGTCTGGGTTTTTGTATTCTGGCACTATAAACTTAAACCGTATATTAACTATTGTGTTTTTTTTTTTTGTCCAAGTATTTATTGAGCCATTACATGATAGACTTACTGTCTGTTGATTCCACTTCTCAACATCTTTCTCTAGGAAACGTGTCTAATTCAGGTACATTTTAGAAAACAGGACATAGGATGGATAGGGTCAATAATTTGGTTTCAGCATAATGAAAATCATGAACTTTTATTCATTTCTGAGACAATTTGAGAAATTTAGGTAATTTTGAAAATATTACAGAGATTTAGGTCTCCTAGATCCATTGTAGAGTGAACTTGAACGTGAAAGTATCTTCAAACTTGTCTAGCTACCTCCAGGTTGCATGTAAGCCACACTGGTCCCTTGAGTACTAAACAGACACATGATTTCTGAATATTGAGAATCTGGAGCCCTAGGCATCACCTTGAAGGTAAAAGTTCTTGATTAGATTACAATTGTTTTTTAGGAAATGTAATAAGTGTTAAGTAATCACTTTCCTTTTTTTTTTTTTTTTGCTTACATGAAAAAATGGAAAAGGTATTTCCTAAAATGTTCTTTTCATTCCTTTCTCTAATGAGGTAGGGTATAAGAATTACCATAAAGTTGAAAAAAAAAAAAAAAAAAGGGGGAAATACATTCAAAATCCATTTGTAGGTAAATCCATACATGTGGGATGAGATGTCTTCAGCGACCTGAATCTCAAACACAAAAATAAAGCAAAACACCCATAAATCTTCTAAATGGCAAGTCTGTCTTCAATCCTAAGACAACATGCAGTCACAAAGTTTGAAATCAGAACATAAATGAGAAAGTTTCCAGGAGATTGTTGTCAAAATATGAATATTGATATTGTTATTGTTCGAGTCATTCAGTTGTGTCTGACTCTTTGAGACCCCATGGACTGCAGCACACCAGGCTTCCTGTCCTTCACCATCTCTAGGAACATGCTCAAACTCATGTCCATTGAGTCAGTGAAAGTGAAAGTGAAAGTGAAGTCACTCAGTCGTCTCCGACTTTTTGCGACCCCATGGACTGTAGCCTACCAGGCTCCTCAGTCCATGGGATTTTCCAGGCAAGAATACTGGAGTGGGTTGCCATTTCCTCCTCCAGGAGGTCTTCCTGACCCAGGGATTGAACCCGGGTCTCCTGCATTGTAGGTAGACGCTTTACCATCTGAGCCACCAGGGAAGCCATTGAGTCAGTGATGCCATCCAAACATCTTGTCCTTTGTCATCCCCTTCTCCTCCTGCCTTCAGTCTTTCCCAGCATAAGGGTCTTTTCCAATGAGGCAGTTCTTTGCATCAGGTGGCCAAAGTATTGGAGCTTCAGTTTCAGCATCAATCCTTCCAATGAATATTCAGGGTTAATTTCCTTTAGGATTGGCTGGTTTGAACTCCTTGCTGTACAGGGGACTCTCAAGAGTCTTTTCTAACATCACAGTTCAAAAGCATCGATTCTTTTGTGGTCAGCTTCTATTATGGTCCAACTCTCACATCCACACAAGACTACTGGAAAAACCATAGCTTTGACTAGACGGACCTTTGTTGGCAAAGTAATATCTCTGCTTTTTAATACACTGTCTAGGCTTGTCATAGCTTTATTTCCAAGGCACAAGCATCTTTTAATTTTGTGGCTGCAGTCACCATTTGCAGTGATTTCACAGCCCCCCAAAATAAAGTCTGTCACAGTTTCCATTGTTTCCCCATCTATTTGCTATGAAGTGATGGGACCGGATACCATGATCTTAGTTTGCTAAATGTTGAGTTTTAAGCCAACTTTTTCACTCTCCTATTTCACCTTCATCAAGAGGCTCTTTAGTTCCTCTTTGCTTTCTGCCGTAAGGGTAGTGTCATTTGTATATCTGAGGATACTGATATTTCTCCCGGAAATCTTGATTCCAGCTTGTACTTCATCCAGCCTGGCATTTTGCATGATGTACTCTACATGTAAGTTAAATAATCAGGGTGGCAATACACAGCCTTGACATACTCTTTTCCCAATTTGGAACCAGTTCATTGCTCATATCTGTTTCTTACTATTGTTTCTTGATCAACATACAGGTTTCTCAGGAGGCAGGTAAGGTGTTCTGGTATTCCCATCTCTTTAAGAATTTTCAACAGTTTGTTGTGATCCACAAAGTAAAAGGCTTTAACATACTCAGTGAAGCAGAAGTATATGTTTTTCTGGAATTTTCTTGATTTATCTATGATTCAACAAATGTTGGCAATTTGATTTCTGGTTCCTCTGCATTTTCTAAATCCACCTTGAACATCTGGGATTTCTCAGTTCATGTACTTTTGAAGTCTAGCTTGGAGAATTTTGAGCATTAACTTGCTAGCATATGAAATGAGTGCAAATGTGCAGTAGTTTGAACATTCTTTGGCATTGTCCTTCTTTGGGAGTGGAATGAAAACTGACCTTTACCAGTCCTATGGCCACTGCTGAGTTTTCCAAATTTGCTTGTATATTGAGTGCAGCACTTTCACATCATCTTTTAGGATTTGAAATAGCTCAACTGGAATTCCATCACCTCCATTAGATTTCTTCATAGTGATGCTTCCTAAGGCCCACTTGACTTGGCACTCCAGGAGGTCTGCCTGTAAGTGTGTGATCACACCATCGTGGTTATCTGGGTCATTAAGATCTTTTTTGTACAGTTCTGTTTATTCTTGCTACCTCCTCTTAATATCCTGCTTCTGTTAGTTCCATACCATTTCTGTCCTTTATCAAGCTCATCTTTGCATCAAATGTTCCCTTGGTATCTCTGATTTTCTTGAAGATATCTCTAGTCTTTCCCATTCTACTGTTTTCCTATATTTCTTTGCACTGATCACTCAGGAAGGCTTTCTTATCTCTCCTTGCTATTCTTTAGAACTCTGCATTCAGATGGATATATTTTTCCTTTTATTCTTTGCCTTTCAGTTCTCTTCTTTTCACAGCTTTTGTAAGACCTCCTTAGATAACCATTTTGCCTTTTTGCATATCTTTTTCTTGAAAAAGGTTTTGATCACTGCCTCCTGTAAAATCTTACAAACCTCCATCCATATTTCTTCTGGCACTCTATCAGATCTAATCCCTTGAATCTATTTGTCATTTCCACTGTATAATTGTAAGGAATTTGATTTAGGTCATACCTGAATGGCCTAGTGGTTTTCCCTTCTTTCTTCAATTTAAGTCTGCATTTGGCAATAAGGAGTTCATGATCTGAGCCACACTCAGTTCCCAGTCTTATTTTTGCTGACTGTATAGAGCTTCTCCATCTTCAGCTACAAAAAATACAATCAATCTTATTTTGTTATTGACCATCTGTTATGTAGAGTCGCCTCTTGCGTTTTTGGAGAGGGTCTTTTCTATGACTAGTGTGTTCTCTTGGCAAAACTCTTCTAGCCTTTGCCCTACTTCATTTTGTACTCCAAGGCCAAACTTGTCTTTACTTCCGGGATCTCTTGACTTTCTACTTTTGCATTCCAGTTCCCTATGATGAAAAGCGAAAGTGAAAGTCACTCAGTCCTGTGTGATGCTTTGCGGCACCATGGACTGTAGTCCATGGATTTCTCTAGGCCAGAATACTGGAGTGGGTAGCCAATCCAAAACCAGGGACTGAACCCAGGTCTCCCACATTGCAGGCGGATTATTTACCAGCTGAGCCACAAGGGAAAAGGATATCTTTTTTTGGTGTTTGTTCTAGAAGGTCTGGTAGGTCCTATAGACCCATTCAACTTCTGCTTCTTCATCATTAGTGGTTGGGGCATAGACTTGGATTACTCTGATATTGAATTGACTTGGAAATGAGCAGAGCTCATTCTGTCATTCTTGAGATTTCACCCAAGTACTGCATTTTGAATTCTTCTGTTGTCTATGAGGGCTACTCCATTTTTTCTAACGGATTCTTGCCCACAGTAGAGGATATTATGGTCGTCTGAATTAAAGTTACCCATTGCTGTCCATTTTAGTTCACTGATTCCTAAAATGTGATGTTCACTCTTGCCATCTCCTGTTTGACCACTTTCAATTTGCCTTGATTCATGGACCTAACATTCCAGGTTCCTATGCAATATTGTTCTTTACAGAATTGAACTTTATTTTGATCACCAGACACTCCACACCTTCGCATTGTTTTTGCTTTGATTCAGGCTCTTCATTCCTCTGGAGCTATTTCTCTACTCTTTACAGCAGCATATTGTCACCTACTGACCTGGGGAATTCATCTTTCAGTGTCACATCTTTTTGTCTTTTCATACTGTTCATGGGGTTCTTAAGGCAAAAATACTGAAGTGGTTTGCCATTCCCTTCTCCAGTGTACCATGTCTTGCCAGAACTCTCCACCATAACCCATCCATCTAGGGTGGCCCTATGCGGCATGGCTCATAGTTTCACTGAGTTAGACAAATCTGTGATTCTTGTGATCATTTTGATTAGTTTCCTGTGATTGTGGTTTTCATTCTTTTGGGCCTCTGATGGATGAGGATAGAAGGCTTGAGGAAGCTTCCTGATGGGAGGCACTGGCTGTGGGTAAAACTGGGCCTGGCTCTGGTGAGCAAGGCCATGCTCAGTAAATTTTCCATCCTCTTGTCTGCTGGTGGGTGAGGCTGTGTTCTCTCCCTGTAGTTTGGCCTGAGACCCAATTATGGTTGGGGTAATGGCAGTAATGGCGACCTCCTTCAAAAGGACTTATGCCAGCATGCTGCGGCTCCCAGACTATTGCAGTCACTGTCCCTGACCCTGCAGAAGGCCACTGTTGACCCACACCTCTGCCAGCAACTCTCACAGGCAAGTCTGGCTCAGTCTTTTGTGGAGTCACGGCTCCTTTCTCCTGGATCCTGATGTGCACAAGGTTTTGTTGTGCCCTCCAAGAGTCTGTTTCCCCAGTCCTGTGGAAGTTGAATATTGGGCTTACTAAAATAAAACAAAGCCTAGGTAATTTTTTTTTTAATTTTGTCTAATAAGTATCTAATAAGAGGATGGTGATTGCCTTCCTCTCAGTAACAAACAGAAAGCTAAAAGTTTAAATTGCAGCAAAAAGAATTTGTGTAAGTCATAACAACTATTTTTTTTCTAACTTGTATTATAAAGTACTGGGAAGATTAAGCAAGAGTAATTTTTGAAATTTCTAGCTTTTTGCTAGAATAAAAATTCTAATGCAACACTTTTGGTTTTAAGGAAGGGTTGAGACTGGTAAACATTTTGAGATTTGTAATCTGTAATGATAGCCATGTCTATATAAATTATTTTATGCTTTTTCATAAAATTTCAAGACCAAGATTTATCAAGTGTTCACTTGTTTTAGTACACTCACTGGTTACTGATAGTTTTTAGAGCTTCTTTTATTTTATTCTGCCACTTTCCAGGATAAAGTATATGGAACTTTAGAAGATGGAATATGGAAGACAATGTGTCTGTTCCAGGAAAACGTTTAACATGCTCTGCATTGGCACATGCCTTTAGAGAATAATTTAGGCTGTTTTCATTTTAACAGATAAGAGGAAAGGGCTTAATGCAGCAAATATATGAGTTAGACATAAAATGCCTTTTAGTTCCTATTTTGCTACCCAAACCTAAACCCATTATAAGGTGTTCCCTTCCACCAATATTTTCACTTTGTTTTCTAAATACCCCAGAGGGAAAAAAGATACAAATAATTTAAACTATTGAAAATATAAAATTTAACTGTACATGAAATAAGCTACAAAAATATACCAAATATGTTGTGATTCCATAAACATTCAGTGGAAACATGAACTAAAAACTTTAGAAAAAGTTTCACTAGCTTATGTACTTGTCCCTATAAATATTTTAGTAACAGTATATCATACTGAAAGAAGAACATTGGCAAAATAAAATGAGATGTTGAAAGACTTTTGAGGAGAGCATTATTTGCTACCTTATGGTGTGTGTATGCATCAGAGGTAACAGAGGAAGGAGGCAGAGGTATTATAAATAAATTTCTCAGTTATTTGTTTACCTTAAGCCTAGGGGAAACTGGGGTGTGGATGATAGAACAGACACTGTAAGTCATTTCTACCAACTAGGCTTTTGGGAACTGCATGCAGCCATATAATGGCCCTTATTAGAAGGGATTACATTGAAATGAAAAGTCAGAATTAGAAAATGTGAAGTAGCAATAGAAGATTGATTATTCATCGTTCCCTTAGACATTTGTAGCAGAAAGAGTTGGGAAACTCAGAGATAGGAAACAAATGAAGAATCAAATAGAAAGAAAAGATAGAGTGCTTTTAAACAAATTACCCTATCCTGTCTTAGAAGCAAGTAAATAAGAAGCTGAGGATATACTGGATAGAATAGGGACTAGGTATTGCATTTATGGAATTTATTTCAAAAATGAGCTTTAATTCAATGGATGCAGTGACTATCTTGAAAGAAGAGTGGAAAGCAAGCTTGCAACGGATATGAGGTTGCCATGTTCTATCCTGTTTATGCAGCTAAAAGAGCAATCTTGCCCTAAAGTTGGAATAATTTTTATAGCTTTCAGTGAATCTTTATACATAAAATATGTGAAAATATAAAAGCAAAATGGGAGTTACAGGAAGGTCATCTTGAAAAGAAAGCATAATGAGACTCACACATTGCTTGCAAGTTGACATCACTGCCCTAACAAAGTTTGATTTCGAGTTACTTTATCTTGCCCTTGGATGACCTGTTCAGCAGGAAGTCGAGAAAAAAAATTACAATGGGAACAAATTATGTTTCTTTTCCTTTCCACTAAAAGGAACATTATAGTATATTTTCCACTATTAAACGTAAATTAAACCACTCTGAATTATTAAAGTAATATGAGGTTGAAACATAATAGTATAAAAATGGGGCCTCGTACTAGCAGATAGCTCTCACCTTAAAGAGCAGCCCTTAGTTCTGCATTTCCTTTCTTTGTGCTTGCACTTGCTTATCTTTTCCCGAGAGAATAAACTCACTGGGTTTAAAATACATTAAAGAGTTGTTTGTTCGCTCTTAAATGGGTATAAATTTTCAATATGATCACTTATCCAGCATTTGTTGTCTCTTCTTAAATTTCTTTATTTGGCACTATTTTTATGGAAAGGCATTCAGCTAGGCTTCAATTATAGATTTACAAAGCAAACCAGAAACTCTATCCTAAACACATTTAGAAGAAGCTATAATTAAAGTCTTCCTGTGTAGCAGTCACTGGGAGTATAGTTTATTGTTATCCTGAGGAAAAGGCAGCCTTTAATTCTAACTATGGGATTCTGGGAAGGCTTAGGAGCAGGGCTGGTATTGCCACTGATTCACAAAAGATGAGTTGAATGTAGATAGTGGAAAAACTAAAAAGTAAGCCAAGAGAAGTCTTATGAGCAAATATTGAGAAATAAGAAAATTCATAGACTAGGTTAATTTTCTCAGTTCAAGAAATATTTACTCTCTTGATCTCATGCACAAGGAATGGTTAGAGTTGGAAATTTGTAATTCAAGGTACATTTCAGATATTCAGCTGGCACACACTGGTACAGATGTCCTGAGTGTTAAAATATTGAAATGCTGTGATTTTATTTGATAAATAGTCACAGCCCTTGCCCTTCAAATATGCCATTCTACTCTGTCCAGCCTGGGACCTTTTTTGAGATTCTGTGTACCCCTCAGAATCAAATAGTGAAAGCAAAAACTTGCCTGGCATAGCAGAGGATCTCAAAGAGCCTGGTTCAGATTAAAGATGTTTAGGATCAATTTTTATCAGCTAGTAAATTTACCATAGCAGTTATTATATATTATGAGTTTACCCCTGCATATATAGAATGGACAATACATCTGAAAAGAAAGATCAAAAGCGTATTGTGAAAAGCCTTGACTATGGTGCTCAAAATTCAGGGGAGGTTTATTTATTGTTTATGAGAAGTAGGTGAAATGATCAAATATTGTAATTATTACTTTTTTCTAAATGTATCTCTAATGTTAAAATAGTGTATAGATTTGATATTTGATGTAAGTGTTCAGAATGGCTAGAGGAAAATTGTCTATACAATAGAACAAGAGAAATCACATGAATACTACCTCACATTTGAAATCTAATCTTGTTCCTTTTGTATCTAAATTATATTATTTCTCATTCTTTTAAGTAGAACTTGTTTTCACATTACTTATAAATTTATCTAAAACATGGGGATATCAAATTTCCTTTATGGAAAGATAGCTGGGAAGAGTGGGTTCAAGGTCAACAAATTTAAGTTAAGTCAGCATGTCCAAGGGCTGCCCAGGTAGTGCTAGAGGTAAAGAATTCACCTGCCAATGCAGAAGCCTTAAGAGATGCAAGTTCTGTCCCTGGGCCCAGAAGATCCCTTGGAGGAGGGCACAGCAACCCACTCCAGTATTCTTGCCTGGCGAATCCCATGGACAGAGGAGCATGGCGAGCTATAGTCCAAAGGGTCGAGAAAAGTCGGACACGGCGGAGCACGCCTGCTCGCCCCATGTCACAGTTCATTTTCACTCTCTAGGGTTATAGAAGGACCAAAACAGAAACCTGTCTTTTCCTTTACTAACAGATCCATGTCCAGTATCCAAGATTTTACCAGCTAAAATTCTAACCGAGGCCCATCCTTTGTAAAGATTCCCCCCATTTCTAAGATTTAGTGCTTCTTGAAGAATTACTTTTCACAGTTCATGAACTACAGTAAGCTAAGACAGCATTAATTTCATTTGATTGCTTTACTTCATATTACTATACCCTCTATTGCCCACAATTAAGCTACATTACTTGAAATTATAATTCATTTTGTGATTATACCTTTGCAGACACCTTCTTTTAACAGGCCATCTGGGAGTTATTTGCCTACCTTCAGCAACTACCTGCAACTATTAGAACAGTGATCAGCTTTGCTTTAAGCCAGTGATTGACAAGCCTTTGGAGAATAACTCCTGCCCAGTCTATTTCATATTTATTATGTCTTCCAAGTTAGGTTGATTAATTTAAGGAGCTGACTCTGCCATTTGTGAGATGAACAAATCTCAGAGTGACGCTATGTTGACATTTTGAAAGTAAAATGCATGCTGCAAAAGAGTGCTGCCAGGGCAATTTTGGCCAGCCTGCTGGATTCCCAGATCCTTTACAAGATAGTAAGAACTTGTGATGCTATGTCAGTGATATGGAGAAGGCAATGGCACCCCACTCCAGTATTCTTGCCTGGAAAATCCCATGGACGGAGGGGCCTGGTGGGCTGCAGTCCGTGGGCTTGCTAGGAGTCGGACACGACTGAGCGACTTCACTTTCACTTTTCACTTTCATGCGTTGGAGAAGGAAATGGCAACCCACTCCAGGTTCTTGCCTGGAGAATCCTAGGGACGGGGGAGCCTGGTGGGCTGCCGTCTATGGGGTTGCGTAGGGTCGGACACGACTGAAGCGACTTAGCAGCAGCATGGTCTTATATGTCTAGGAACAGGATTTTATCATTGCATCCTGATACCAAATACCTTGGTGAATACTTGGTGAGCAAGGTATTAGCCTCTTGAATGATATTCTTGAGAAGTATCTTGGTCAGGCCAGTGGTTTTCAAGCTGTATTCTATGAAACTCTAGAACTTCACTGTCCAGTATTACAGCTTCCAGTCTTAAAATATTGAACAATTAAAATGTGGCTAGAGAAATTATGGAACAGAATTTTAAATTTTATATAAAGTTTTAATTTTGTTTGTATTTTAATATATATTAATTTAAATTAAAAGTTAAAAAATGGATAGTCAATTAAGTTTGAAAAACATGTTTAGAACAACAGTGGGTTTGTAACTATACTTTCTCAACTCCAATTTTTCTGAAATCTTTGTATAGATCACATATTTCCATTAAATTAAGCATTTGAACTGAGATGAACAGGAAGTAAAAAATGCACATTAAATGTGAAAGCTTACTAGAAAAAGAATGTAAAGTATATCATTAATTTTTTGTTAATGATATAGTAAAATTATTTTTCATTTATTAGATGATTCCATTTACTTCATTTCATTTTTCATTTATTTACAGTTCATTCATAAAATGATATTTATATTAAATAAAATCTAGTTATAAAATTAATTTCAGCTCTAACTTTACTTTTTAAGGAAGTGGTTCCTAGGAGATTTAAAATAACACATTTGGCTCACATTATGGTTTCACTGGACAGAACTGTTTTAGAATACGGGCTGTGTGCAGACACCAGGCCCACAGTGCCATCCTTCCCATATCAGACTTCCCTTAAACAAGTGTGTCTCTTCTCTTATACATTTGTATGTTTTACAGTTGAGCTTTCATTAGTTTAACCCCAAGAAAGCACTGTTTTTTTTTTTTTAATTTTATTTTATTTTTAAACTTTACATAATTGTATTAGTTTTGCACTGTTTTTGAAAATAATGTCTAGAAACCTCATTTTAGACCTGAATAAGGTTTAATAAAATAGTATGATGCTGTTTGGTTTTTGTTTTCTTCAGTTTGAATATAATATGCCGAGATATAGGTTTTTTTATTTATCATGCTTGGTACTTTCTGGATGCATGGTCTATCTCTAATTTTAGAAAAGTTTTGTCCATTCTTCAGTTTGTCCAATACTTCAATTATTCCTTTAACTCTGTCTCTCTTCTCTTTCTGGTATTCCAACCATGTGTATGTTACATACTTTATAATTTTCCCACAGTCCCTGAATGGTCTGTTCTGTTTTTGTCATTGTCTTTCTGTTTACATTTTAGTTTGGGAAATTTCTATTGACTTATCTTCAAGATCAGATCACTGATTCTTCTGCATATTGTTTTCAGATCTCAGCATAGCATCACCCTGAGATTTGTTATATATTCACGCTTTAGGTATGTGTATCATTTTATTGTATTCCAGTTAACAGATATTATGTCTCCTTTCAAAGATGCTAATTAAATTAAATCTTATTTGACTACCTTTTTCCTCATATAGTGGAACTTAAGAGCTAATATTCATATCTCTATGTTTTAACAAATCATAAACTGTTACTTGGTGCTGTTGGAATTACAAAGAAGGATCAAATAGAATTTAAGCCCCAGTGAAGCTTATTGTGTATATAGAGAGATGAAGCTTATCTAGAAACAACTGAAAAAAGGTTAGCTACCAATGAAATTTAGAGAGTAAAGAATGGCTTCTAAAGACACTTCAGTGTAAGAAATGGTGTACTTCAGAGTCTAGATAAGCATGCAGTTCATGTGACCAGGACGGAAAATGAAAGCATTTGATTAAATTGTCTTACTTTATAAATGGAAAAAAAAAAAAAAAACATTGACAAGAAACAACTTATAGTTACCAGTGTAACTGAGAAGAGCTTCTAAATTTTCGAAAAGTTTATTGATTTGTTAAATTATTTAGGATTAAAAAACTAATTCATCATTGATATACCACCTGCAGGCACAGTAGCATTTTCAGATGGTTTTTCTCAGCTAAATGAACACAATTTAGGCGTATCATTCAGTACTAAACATTCAGTGGTGACTCCAGCCAATAAAGGAAGTTCAAGTTACAGCCCCAGTCTTCATCAAGCTGATTGACATCACTCTGAAGTGTGTGATACCAACTCTGAAAATGAACACAGTTTCTTACATATGTACTTCCAAACAATAGCTGTCAGCAAATAATAGTTCCTGAATGATATTTACAATATTTTTTTCTCTCTGGCACTAGAATAGCCTGTTAATTTTTTTTTTCTTGTGGGAAATGACAAAATTTCAAATATCATTTAAATACTAGGAGTCTTTTTAATGGAAGATATGTTCAAGATATTTATTTTATGCTATTGTAATAAAGTAATAAAATATGTAACATTTAAAATCTCAGCAGTAATTATCTTTAATTTCTTTTAAAATTTATATTTATGGACTGGAACAAACTTCCTGTAACCCTGAGACAAGCATTAATAGATGAATTTAAATGTTGGGAATTTTATGTTATGTCCTAATATGGAAATACAATTTATCAAACCTTACCTTTTACTACTTGCTAATATGCAACTTCTGCTCATTTATAGCTCCTCTTCTTATAGTCTTGTTCTGAAAAGACAGTATAAAAGAGTCATTAAAAATGTAGACTGTGACTTCTACGTATAAATCTGAATTATATGTCTTATTAGCCATTGAGTCTGGTAAAGGCTTTTAATATTTCTATGTGCAGTTTCTTCTTAACACAATGTGGAATCCTACTTACCTCACAGGGTTTTGAAAAAAATTAAAGTAATAAGTTTATTTATTCGCTTAATATTTTTAAACTATTCACTATGTGCCAAATCCTGTTGTAGATTCTGGACATAAAGCAATGAAGAAAATATAGACAAAAATCCCTGCACTTATCAAGATAAAATTCTAGTGAATAGAGATACATAATCAATATGCAGCATTAGAGATGGTAATAAATGCTCTAAAGTAGAATAAGGCAAGGTAAAAGTATTGAGAGTAAATGGAATTGTTATATCAGATGCAATTATCATGGAAGACATCTCTCAGGAGGTGGTATTTGAGAGAGAAGTTGAGACCCAATCAAATGAAACTAGCCAAGTGGTTGTAATATGAAGAGGTTTTTTTTGTTGTTGTTTTTTTCCCGGAGAGCCCAGAAAGTGAATACAAAGATCCTAAAGCATGCATGTGCTTGACATGTTTAAGCAGTAGCAAGGAGGCAAATCTTTCTGGGTCAAAGTCGGCAAAAGGAGAGTGGTCAGCAAGTAGATGAGAGTGGTAGCTGGAGGCGGGGTGCCGGAAAGGGGTGTGCCAGGTCTTGTGAAGCCATTCTAAGGATTTTGCATTGTATTCTGAATCAGGAAGAAAAGCCATTCATTTTGTGTAGAACAATAATATGGTGTACCTTGTGATTTTAAGGAATTATTCCTCTGGCTTCTTATGGAAGAAGACCCTATCAGAGAGTAAGGCAGGGTGAGCTAGGACTGACTGGATGACTGTAGCAATTGTCCAGGAGGCACGTGGTTGTGGGTTAGAGGAGACTACTGGTGATAGAGATAGAAAGTGCTAGACTCAGCATATATGTTGAAAGTAGAGCCCAGAGATGTGTAGAGAGATAGCTCTCCCAAATTTTTACCTGAGCACCTGTAAGAATGGTGCTTCCCAGGTGGTACTAGTGTGAAAGAATCCACCTGCCAATAAAGGAGACATAAGAAATGTGAGTTCAGGCTCTGGGTCAGGGGATTCCCTGGAGTAGGAACTGGCAGCCCATTCCAGTATTCTTGCCTGGATAATCCCATGGACAGAGGGGTCTAGCCGGCTATAGTCCATAGTGTTGCAAAAAGTCAGACATGACTAAAGCGACTTAGCATGCAAACACGCTGTAAGAATAAAGTTGACAAATTTTGAAGTGAGAGAGGAAAACAAAGGATAGGACTTCAGATGGGGATGGGCATGGTCTGGGTATAGCTAAGGATATAACCTGTTCTGTGCAAAGAGTGCAGTATGTATAGCTCTCCTTTCTACCATAAATGCTAGTCTCTGCCTTGTGTACCTCTAACTTTGCCCTTGAACTTTGTCATTCCAAATTCTTCCTTTCGTTCACAAGTCAGTTTGAAACTTATCTCTAATCTCACCCCAATAATCTTCCCCTTCTTTCAAATCTTAAATATAGTAACCTGCATAGATTTTCTCATACAGTTCTGTGTTGCTTTACATTTTTCTATCATTCTATGAGCCATAACACTGTGTGTGCAGGGTAGGCGCACAAAGGCATCACCTCTCATATCTCTAAAACTTTCAGATGACTTTGTGCCAGACACACCAAAAATTAATATCTTCTGCAGAACACAGGACTAGGTGTTGTGAAATATTCGTTAAAGAATTTTCTTTTCTTTGACAAAACGTGTAGAAATTTAGGTGTTGTGTGTCCCTATAATTACAGGTTCAAATGTTTACCAAATAAGACTAAGTTCTATAAGAAAAGGGTGATCTTTTGGAGGATGTGTTTGTTAAATATTTATGATATATGTTCTCATGTATTAGTTGTTTATTGTCTCTTCTACTCTAGATGTGCTCTCATTAGAATTCATGCACTTGAAGATCTTCACATCTTCTCACTCCCATCCAGCCATTCATAATGTCTCTTTCCCAGACTCTTTGCCTTCCATCTTATAATCTTTCTCTTTTAGGCTCCTGGCCAAGTGACCAGTCCATTTGCTGCTATTAGGGCTACTCCTATAACCAGCTGTTTCAGAACCAGAGAATAGGCTTCATGTGCAAGAAACTTGCTAGTAACGAACAGGAAGGGGAGCTTGAAAGAGGGACACAGGAAAGGAGAGAAAGCTATTCGAGTATATCATTCATTTGGTTCCCACTGAGGGTGATTGGATCTCAACCCCACTCGAGGCCCTCAGTGCCTGAGACGTAACTGAGGGACCATTTGTACTGGCTCAGTTAAGCTCCCCCATTTCTCAGGGGTTAGCCTAGGGAGCATAAACACCTCCAGCTTTGTTTTACACATGGGCTAGAATGTTTGAGCTACTGCATCCTGTATGGTGGTGGAAAAGATGCCCCAGGGCAGAAAGCAAGAGATACAGTCATCTTAACTCAGGCTAGGTGATGTTAGGCTGCATTTATGTACAACTGGGTCATAAAATAGATTTTATATGTTGTCCTGCGTATGGTTTATTTTCAATTTCTAACAAATTTTTCTTGGTTTGTAAAATTAGTGTTTCTGTTATCAGTGTTTTGATGAGGCAACTGTCTCCTAAAGCTCATTTCCTAGTGTTACTGATTATCTAGATGGCTTATGAAGAAGTGGATTAAGGTTTTAAAAGTATAATTACTGTAGTTGACATAGTGTTCTCTGTGTCTTCCAGCTGGAATAGTCTATGTCAGCCATTTGAAATCACCAAGGCTTCATTTACTTTTAAGGAATATAATTGGCTGCATAGCTTGGTCATTTTAGAGGGAATGAGAAGAGATCCATGACTTTACTCTTTATGCTGCCTGCATTTTCCCCAAAGAACTCGGCCCATCTTTCCAATGTTTAAATTCCAAAATTTAAATTCTTCTCTGAGGTCTAGGCTTTTTACCCTCTATTAAAATGCAGATAATACATTCTTCATACCTTAATGCATTGGTGTATTAGATCCTCACCTGAAATCAGATTTTGATGTTAAGAATGACAGAGTGAATGGGAAGATACTTGTATCAAAAGCTATGAGTTGGCCCCAGTGATGGAAAATGTCTGCATCTTAATGTTTTCTAGAGTTCTCTTTGAAAGAAGGAAGTATTTCCTCAGTTGAATAAAAGTTAGAATAAATTGCCCTTAAGAGGGTGGAGGAAAATGGGAACAATCTGATGCAGTTTAGTAATGAACCTGAACAAACAGGGTTAGTAAGGAGAAAGATCCAATTCATTCCTTGCTAATGTATCCTCCTCAAAGAAGTGAGTGTGTTACTGAGCAGCAGATTTAAATAGAAGGCGTGTTTGGAATAAGAAGGAGCAACAATGCTGAGCATTTATCAGCCTGAGACTAGATAACAGGGGTTCCCTTTCAGACTGAAATTGTCTTTCTGAACTGAATCCAATATACAAAGAAGAGGGCAAGTCTATTCTTGTTTGTAATTTTAAAGAGTTTCACAGATGGTTTTAATAACAGTGAGTCTTGGCTTTGAAGGTCCAATAAGCTGATATTTTGAATAAAGCTGCTAAGTCTTACAATGAACATTTCCTCAGTGACAATTTTGATACATAACTCTTCTCATAAACATTGGCACTGTGTTTGGAAACAGAACACAGCTTTGTCTCTTGTTAACTTGAATACTTTACCCAGCATCTGAGAACCTCATTTTCTTTATCTGTAAAATGGAACAAAAAGAACTCTGTTTTAAAGTTATTGTAAGTAATATATTTTAACAACATTTATTATACATTCTCAAAATAGTAACAGGAATTTTACAAAATATTAGCTCATTTATGGGCTTCCCTTGTGGCTCAGGTGGTAAAGAATCCCCTTGCAGTGCAGGAGACCTGGGTTTGATCCCTGGGTTGGGAAGATCCCCTGGAGAAGGGAAAGGCTACCCACTCCAGTATTCCGGCCTGGAGAATTCTATGGAGTGTATAGTCCATGGGGTTACAAAGACCTGGATATGACTGAGCGACTTTCACTTCACTTCAGCACGTTTATAGCAGTACAGAACATATAATTTTAGCTCAATAACTACTGTAGTATACTTGAATGTCAGTGTTAATATCAGATAAATCAAAGGAATCAAAATATATTTTACCAAGTTTATCTAAACTGATTAACATGGCTCATATTATTCTCTTAAGACCTGAGTGCTATCTGAAAATAAATGTTTCAGATAATATCTTTTTTTCCTTTAATATATTAAAAGATCATATCTTGATGTTCTGGGAAAGTTACAAATTCCCTAGCTCTCACACTGCTTTGTTTTGTTTTCAATTTTTACTTGTTCAGAATCTGGCTCTAAAATTCAGTCATTTCTGTAGTATTCCTATTCAGTAGAAAAGCATTTCCTGTCTTGAGGTTAACATGAATGAACGGTATTCCGGGGCTCCCTTACCAGGACTGTTGTGAGATCATCTCGCTGATCAGAACTTTACTTTAGTCCCTTTTATCCTTTTCCATGCATGCTGCTTTCTTTGGATTGCTGAACTCTAATTATTATCTTGTTCTTTTCATAAAAGTTTTCTGTAATTTGACCTGTTTCCTAGGCTTTGTGTTCATTGTTTGCCATGACACTATCATCTGGCAAAGCAGAATTATTCACTTCTTCCTTGCACTTCCCAGGACTTTCTGATTTGATCTGTGGTTGCTTACTGTTTTTCACATTCAAGGAATGCTAATCCTGATCCTATTTCTATATCCTATGTTTGACATCAGCTCTAAAGGTGATTGCAAAAAGAACAGACCCATCCCTTCTTCACTGCCATTTTGTGCAAGAGCAGGACTATCTGCAAAGGAAGATGCTTTTGAAGTTAACCTTTCTATTCAGTGAACCCCCTGACTTTTGAAAAGGAGCCAGTTGATTTGTTAACTGATAAAACAAAAATTTTAATAAGGATTTAAACTGTATCATCCATGAAAATTAACATTTATATTTGGAAATATGCATGTGCTTAACTGAACAGAAACTTTAAGGGAACTTACCTGACATGGCTGGGAAAATAAAGCCTCCAATTAAAATAAATAAATTCAACAACAACAACAACAAAATAAAGATCCTGACCAGATGATCCATACTGATCTTATATAAGGGGTTCCAGAGTCCCTGATTCATCTGCAAACTTGGGGAGCAGTAGATATCATTGGTGAAATTCAGGGATTCCTTCAGATAGACCAACTCAAGTCTGGTGAAGGAAGAGAGCAAGATTTCCTCTTGCCAGTAGAAGAAGCTGTATTTCCAGGTAGAGATTTGGATGAAAAAAATTAAAGAAGGCCTACCTAGGGAAAGAGATAGTAAAGCTAAGGAAGACAAACCTAGGCAGAGAGGAGAGAAGCAGAGGAATGATGAGAACTCTCCAAGATTCCTTTCCTTTTAGACCTAGGATGTAGTCCACAGTGTGTGTCCTAAGTCACTTCAGTTGTGTCTGACTCTTTGTGACCCCATGGACTATAGCCCGACAGGCTCCTCTGTCCATGGGGTTCTCTAGGCAAGAATACTGGAGTGGGTTGCCACACCCTCCTCCAGGGGATCTTCCCAACCCAGGTCTCCTCCATTGCAGGAGAGACTAATTTCTTACTCCTCCATTGTACTTTTTCTTTGGAATTGTTCCATTTATCTGTACAACAAGGTGTGAGCATCTCAGAGGAGAATGAAGGGGCTTAGAAGTGTAGGATTGGAAGTCCTTATTTCATCTTCTTACTGACTCCAGTAGAGAAGTGATAATGAATCTAAGTTCTATTTGGTGCCCAGACATACAGGAATGTTGTTGATAAAGAATTTGGTGTCACTGGACAAAGACTATTAGTGCTAGGACGGATTCTGAACTAAATGACAAGTAAAGCTGTCCAGTCTTATTTCCATGTTGGTATACTGAAGGAAGCTTCACTTGGGCAACAGGAAAGAAAAGTTGGAGATGTGAGTTATGGCTTCTGTACCATAGTCTACTACCTTCCAGCAAAGTATCCTCTTTCTCTCTCACTTTGAACTGACATGACTTTTATCTGAATTATGGATTGTATCCTTTTATGTTATATAATAAAAGTATTTATATAATAGTAGTCTATTTATAAACACTGCCATTTAAATCACACCATTTGATTCAGTCATATCATCATTTATAACCAGGGATTTGGGAGAGGATAAAAGATAGTATTTGCATTGATCATATAATATTCATTTATCAGAACTTAGATTTTTTAAATAAATGGAAGGCATTTAATAACAATAACAATTTGTATCGCAAATTGCTGAGGAATGATTACAAGTGATAAAATAAGAGGCTGAAAAATTTTAAGGTACTTATTACTCTAGCCACTGATCAACCACCCATCTATCTATTATCTAGTCATCTGGCTATCTATCTACCATACAAATTTTTCTCCCCCAAAAGACAAAGCAAATGAGTATACTCTCAATAAAGCAAACAAACATAAATTAACAACAGAGAGTTGAAGTCTTGTTTGCTTTTTTTGGTTATCACACCAAAAAAAGTTATTCTCATGCTACATAACTTTTGCATATCTTTTTCTGTCCAACTTCTCTCTCTCTCTCTGTTTCACTTGACCAATTCTTATTTGATGAAGGAAGGAAGTGGCTATCGTTATAAAAGGATAGCAAAGGGATCCTTGTAATGAAACTTCTAAATTACGTGGTGGTAATCACAAAATCTACATATATGATAAAATGGCATAAAACTAAATACACTTACACCCATAAATACACTTAAAACTGGTGATATCTGAATACGGTTTTCTCATGTCAATTTCCTGGCTGTGTATTGCACTATAGTTTTGCATGATGTTAGCATTGGAGAAAACTGAGTGAAGGGTAATAGCATCTCTTTATATCATTTCTCCCCACTGCATGTGGATATATAATTATTTCAAAATAAAAAATAAAAAAATAACCTTCTCAGATGTCCATAAATATCTGTATTATTTGTGTGACATTAGCAGTGTTTGGAGAAGGCAATGGCACCCCACTCCAGTACTCTTGCCTGGAAAATCCCATGGACGGAGGAGCCTGGTGGGCTGCAGTCCATGGGGTCGCTGAGGGTCGGACACGACTGAGCAACTTCACTTTCACTTTTCACTTTCATGCATTGGAGAAGGAAATGGCAACCCACTCCAGTGTTCTTGCCTGGAGAATCCTAGGGACGGGGGAGCCTGGTGGGCTGCCATCTATGGGGTTGCGTAGGGTCGGATACGACTGAAGCGACTTAGCAGCAGCAGTGTTTATTAAAGGGTTTTTTTTTTTTAACATTTATAGACAGCTGTACAAATTAGTCTTTCAGCATAAATCCCTACTAGACTTAAGATTCTTAACATAAATTCCTATGAGACTTAGGTCTAGTTAAGTTTCTTAACTAGTCCTAAAATTTGCTGGATCCAGTGATCAATTATCTATCCAAACAATTAACACCAGAACAAAAAAATGCTTCCTTTAAACATACATATTAAGTATAGGACTCCATGAAAGGAAAGTAAATAAGTTCTTGTTTGCTTTGACGTGACTCACTATTTCTTCTTATTTTCATTCCTGGATTCTCAATTTCTATTGACCTGTACATGTTGGCTAGTCCAAAATGTCACTCTTTTTCTCTTTTTAAGAACTGTGAAGACCCTGAAGTTTTACCTTAATTGCAAGCTAATAAATTGGCTTGCCAAATTATATAGGTGCTGGCAAAACACACCAAACTCCTGAGTCAGAGCCAAAGGGCTTTACGGCTCATGTTACAACAAGTAGCAGGAGCTTCATGTTCCCGTTATTTTCCATTTTCCCCCAGGCCCACAAAGATGATGCAGAAGTGACCCAGGTGGATGCTATTGTAAAGATCCACCACATGTTCTGAAAACCCCTGCACTGATTTTTAAGGGCTACTGGTCAATATGCCCAACAACTGTCCAGGGCAGAGTCATTCTTTTTATTATGTGGGTCAGGAAGCAAATTTAACCTTTGCTCCTGGTGGATACACTATCTCTATATTCCAGGCAATTTACCTCGCAAACATCCTTCAAAGAGGCAGAAACAAAAACTAAAGAAATGTCTTAGGGAATTATTTCCCAGCCCTTTGTTTCTCTGGTGATCTCATCTGGTTCCATGGTTTTCATTATCATTATATGAATGAGTCTCAATTTATAACTCTAATATTAACCTCTTTCTAAACTTATACCAACTTAAAAAAAAGCCTTTATATAAAGCACTGGAAACTTAATATCAAAACAAAAATTGTGGGTTCACTTCTGAATCAAAACATGTTTTTTTCTTTTCAACGTTATTTATAGATACCCATTTTCAGTGTTATTTATAGATACCCAGTTTCTCAGGAACAAACATGAGAAGTTATCCTAATTCCTTGATTTCTTCAATTCTCATATGCACATCACTACTAAATCTTGTAGTTGTTGTTCAGTCGCTAAGTGGTGTCTGACTCTTTGCCACCCATGGCCTGAAGCATGCCAGGCTTCCCTGTCCTTCCTTATCTCCTGGAGTTTGCTCAAGCTCACGTCCATTGAGCTGGTGATGCCATTCAACCATCTCATCCTCTGCCACCCTCTTCTCATTTTGCCTTCAGTCTTCCCCAGGATCAGGGTCTTTTCCAATGAGTTGGCTCTTTGCATCAGGTGGCTGAAGTATTGAAGCTTCAGCATCAGTCCTCCAAATGAACATTCAGGGTGGGTTTATTTCCTTTAGGGTTGACTGATTTGATCTCCTTGCAGTTCAAGGGACTCTCATACATCTTCTCCAGCACCAAAATTTGAAGGCATCACTTGTTCGGTGCTCAGGCTTCTTAGTGGTCCAGCTCTCACATCTATATATGACTACTGGAAAAGCCAGAGCTCTGGCTATACAGACCTTTGTCAGCAAAGTGACATTTTTGCTTTTTAATACACTATCTAGGTTTGTTAGAGCTTTCCATTCCAAGGAGCAAGCATCTTTAAATTTCATGGGTGCAGTCACCATCCACAATGATTTTGGAGCCCAGGAAAAAAAAATCTGTCACTGCTTCCACGTTTTTCTTATCTATTTGCCATGAAGTGATGGGACTGGTTGCTATGATCTTAGCTTTTAGACTGTTGAGTTTTAAGCCAGCTTTTTCACTCTCCTTTTTCCCCTTCATTGAGGTTCTTTAGTGCCTCTTTCATTTTCTGCCATTAAAGTGATATCATCTGCATGTCTGAGGTTGTTATTTCTCCCAGAAATCTTGGTTCCAACTTGTGATTCATCCACCCTCACATTTCACATGATATACTATGCATATAAGTTAAATAAAGAGGGTGACAGTATACAGCCTTGTCATAATTGTACTCCTTTCCCAATTTTAAACCAGTCATTTGTTCCATGAAAGGTTCTAACTGTTTCTTCCTGACCTGCATACAAGTTTCTCAAGAGGCAAGTCAGGTGGTCTGGTACTCCCATCTTTTTAAGAACTTCCCACACTTTGTTGTGATCCACACAGTCAAAGGCTTTCACATGGTCAATGAAACAGATGTAGATGTTTTCCTGCAATTCCCTTGCTTTTTCTATGATCCAACAAATGTTGTCAATTTGATCTCTGGTTCCTCTGCCTTTTCTAAATCCAGCTTGTACATCTGGAATTTCTCAGTTCATGTACTGCTGAAGTCTAGCTTAAAGGTTTTAATCATAGCATTACTAGTATGCAGAATGAGCACAGGTGTGCAGTAGCATGTACATGGTTTGGCCACGCCCCTCTTTAGGACTGGAATGAAAACTGACCTTTTCCATTTCTGTGACCACTGCTGAGTTTTCCAAATTTGATGACATATTGAGTGCAACACTTTAACAGGATTATCTTTTAGGATTTTAAATAGCTAAACTGGACTTCCATCACTTCCAATAGCTTTGTTTGGTTTGTAATAAGGCTTCCTAATGCCCAGTTGACGTCACACTTTAGGACGTTTGGCTCTAGGTGAGTGACTATATCACCATGGTTATCTGGGTCATTAAAACCTTTTTTATATAGTTTTTCTGTGTATTATTGACACCCTACTTTAATCTCTTCTGCCTCTGTTAGGTCCTTACCATTTCTGTCTTTATCATGCCCATCCTTGCATGAAAATTTCCTTGGAATCTCTAATTTTCTTGAAGCAATCTCTAGTCTTTCCCTTTCTGTTGTTTTCCTCTATTTCTTTGCACTGTTTACTGAGAGTCTTCCTATTTCTCCTTGCTATTCTCTGAAACTCTGCATTCAGTTTGGCATATCTTTCCTTTTCTCCCTTGCTTTTGGCCTCTCTTCTTTACTCAGCTATGTGTAAAGCCTTCCTATGTGTAAAGCCTTCCTGTGTGTAAAGCCTTCCTGTGTGTAAAGCCTTCCTGTGTGTAAAGCCTTCCTGTGTGTAAAGCCTTCCTGTGTGTAAAGCCTTCCTGTGTGTAAAGCCTTCCTGTGTGTAAAGCCTTCCTGTGTGTAAAGCCTCCCTGTGTGTAAAGCCTCCCTGTGTGTAAAGCCTCCCTGTGTGTAAAGCCTCCTGTGTGTAAAGCCTTCCTGTGTGTAAAGCCTTCCTGTGTGTAAAGCCTTCCTGTGTGTAAAGCCTTCCTGTGTGTAAAGCCTTCCTGTGTGTAAAGCCTTCCTGTGTGTAAAGCCTTCCTGTGTGTAAAGCCTTCCTATGTGTAAAGCCTTCCTGTGTGTAAAGCCTTCCTGTGTGTAAAGCCTTCCTATGTGTAAAGCCTTCCTATGTGTAAAGCCTTCCTATGTGTAAAGCCTTCCTATGTGTAAAGCCTTCCTGTGTGTAAAGCCTTCCTGTGTGTAAAGCCTTCCTATGTGTAAAGCCTTCCTGTGTGTAAAGCCTTCCTATGTGTAAAGCCTTCCTATGTGTAAAGCCTTCCTGTGTGTAAAGCCTTCCTGTGTGTAAAGCCTTCCTATGTGTAAAGCCTTCCTATGTGTAAAGCCTTCCTATGTGTAAAGCCTTCCTATGTGTAAAGCCTTCCTATGTGTAAAGCCTTCCTATGTGTAAAGCCTTCCTATGTGTAAAGCCTTCCTATGTGTAAAGCCTTCCTATGTGTAAAGCCTTCCTATGTAAAAGCCTTCCTATGTGTAAAGCCTTCCTATGTGTAAAGCCTTCCTATGTGTAAAGCCTTCCTATGTGTAAAGCCTTCCTATGTGTAAAGCCTTCCTATGTGTAAAGCCTTCCTATGTGTAAAGCCTTCCTATGTGTAAAGCCTTCCTATGTGTAAAGCCTTCCTATGTGTAAAGCCTTCCTATGTGTAAAGCCTTCCTATGTGTAAAGCCTTCCTATGTGTAAAGCCTTCCTATGTGTAAAGCCTTCCTATGTGTAAAGCCTTCCTATGTGTAAAGCCTTCCTATGTGTAAAGCCTCCTATGTGTAAAGCCTCCCTATGTGTAAAGCCTTCCTATGTGTAAAGCCTTCCTATGTGTAAAGCCTTCCTATGTGTAAAGCCTTCCTATGTGTAAAGCCTTCCTATGTGTAAAGCCTTCCTATGTGTAAAGCCTTCCTATGTGTAAAGCCTTCCTATGTGTAAAGCCTTCCTATGTAAAGCCTTCCTATGTGTAAAGCCTTCCTATGTGTAAAGCCTTCCTATGTGTAAAGCCTTCCTATGTGTAAAGCCTTCCTATGTGTAAAGCCTTCCTATGTGTAAAGCCTTCCTATGTGTAAAGCCTTCCTATGTGTAAAGCCTTCCTATGTGTAAAGCCTTCCTATGTGTAAAGCCTCCCTGTGTGTAAAGCCTTCCTATGTGTAAAGCCTTCCTATGTGTAAAGCCTTCCTATGTGTAAAGCCTTCCTATGTGTAAAGCCTTCCTATGTGTAAAAGCTCCCTATGTGTAAAGCCTTCCTATGTGTAAAGCCTTCCTATGTGTAAAGCCTTCCTATGTGTAAAGCCTTCCTATGTGTAAAGCCTTCCTATGTGTAAAGCCTTCCTATGTAAAGTTAAAAAGCCTTCCCTATGTGTAAAGCCTTCCTATGTGTAAAGCCTCCCTATGTGTAAAGCCTCCCTATGTGTAAAGCCTTCCTATGTGTAAAGCCTTCCTATGTGTAAAGCCTTCCTATGTGTAAAGCCTCCCTATGTGTAAAGCCTTCCTATGTGTAAAGCCTCCCTATGTGTAAAGCCTTCCTATGTGTAAAGCCTCCCTATGTGTAAAGCCTTCCTATGTGTAAAGCCTTCCTATGTGTAAAGCCTCCCTATGTGTAAAGCCTCCCTATGTGTAAAGCCTTCCTATGTGTAAAGCCTTCCTATGTGTAAAGCCTTCCTATGTGTAAAGCCTTCCCTATGTGTAAAGCCTTCCTATGTGTAAAGCCTTCCTATGTGTAAAGCCTTCCTATGTGTAAAGCCTTCCTATGTGTAAAGCCTTCCTATGTGTAAAGCCTCCCTATGTGTAAAGCCTTCCTATGTGTAAAGCCTTCCTATGTGTAAAGCCTTCCTATGTGTAAAGCCTTCCTATGTGTAAAGCCTTCCTATGTGTAAAGCCTCCCTATGTGTAAAGCCTCCCTATGTGTAAAGCCTCCTATGTGTAAAGCCTCCTATGTGTAAAGCCTTCCTATGTGTAAATGTGTAAAGCCTTCCTATGTGTAAAGCCTCCCTATGTGTAAAGCCTTCCTATGTGTAAAGCCTCCCTATGTGTAAAGCCTTCCTATGTGTAAAGCCTTCCTATGTGTAAAGCCTTCCTATGTGTAAAGCCTTCCTATGTGTAAAGCCTTCCTATGTAAAAAAACCCTATGTGTAAAGCCTTCCTATGTGTAAAGCCTTCCTATGTGTAAAGCCTTCCTATGTGTAAAGCCTTCCTATGTGTAAAGCCTCCCTATAAAGCCTTCCTAAAGCCTCCCTATGTGTAAAGCCTCCCTATGTGTAAAGCCTCCCTATGTGTAAAGCCTCCCTATGTGTAAAGCCTTCCTATGTGTAAAGCCTCCCTATGTGTAAAGCCTTCCCTATGTGTAAAGCCTTCCTATGTGTAAAGCCTTCCTGTGTGTAAAGCCTTCCTATGTGTAAAGCCTTCCTATGTGTAAAGCCTTCCTATGTGTAAAGCCTTCCTATGTGTAAAGCCTTCCTATGTGTAAAGCCTTCCTATGTGTAAAGCCTTCCTATGTGTAAAGCCTCCTATGTGTAAAGCCTCCCTATGTGTAAAGCCTCCTATGTGTAAAGCCTCCCTATGTGTAAAGCCTCCTATGTGTAAAGCCTCCCTGTGTAAAGCCTCCTATGTGTAAAGCCTCCCTATGTGTAAAAGCCTCCCTATGTGTAAAGCCTTCCTATGTGTAAAGCCTCCCTATGTGTAAAGCCTTCCTATGTGTAAAGCCTTCCTATGTGTAAAGCCTCCCTATGTGTAAAGCCTCCCTATGTGTAAAGCCTCCCTATGTGTAAAGCCTTCCTATGTGTAAAGCCTTCCTATGTGTAAAGCCTTCCTATGTGTAAAGCCTCCTATGTGTAAAGCCTTCCTATGTGTAAAGCCTCCCTATGTGTAAAGCCTTCCTATGTGTAAAGCCTCCTATGTGTAAAGCCTTCCTATGTGTAAAGCCTCCTATGTGTAAAGCCTTCCTATGTGTAAAGCCTTCCTATGTGTAAAGCCTTCCTATGTGTAAAGCCTTCCTATGTGTAAAAAGCCTCCTATGTGTAAAGCCTTCCTATGTGTAAAGCCTTCCTATGTGTAAAGCCTTCCTATGTGTAAAGCCTTCCTATGTGTAAAGCCTTCCTATGTAAAAGCCTTCCTATGTGTAAAGCCTTCCTATGTGTAAAGCCTTCCTATGTGTAAAGCCTCCCCTATGTGTAAAGCCTCCCTATGTAAAGCCTTCCCTATGTGTAAAGCCTTCCTTCCTATGTGTAAAGCCTCCCTATGTGTAAAGCCTTCCTATGTGTAAAGCCTTCCTATGTGTAAAGCCTTCCTATGTGTAAAGCCTCCCTGTGTGTAAAGCCTTCCTATGTGTAAAGCCTTCCTATGTGTAAAGCCTTCCTATGTGTAAAGCCTTCCTATGTGTAAAGCCTTCCTATGTGTAAAGCCTTCCTATGTGTAAAGCCTTCCTATGTGTAAAGCCTTCCTATGTGTAAAGCCTTCCTATGTGTAAAGCCTTCCTATGTGTAAAGCCTTCCTATGTGTAAAGCCTTCCTATGTGTAAAGCCTTCCTATGTGTAAAGCCCCTTGTGTAAAGCCTTCCTGTGTGTAAGCCTTCCCTATGTGTAAAGCCTTCCTATGTGTAAAGCCTCCCTATGTGTAAAGCCTCCCTGTGTAAAGCCTTCCTATGTGTAAAGCCTTCCTATGTGTAAAGCCTTCCTATGTAAAGCCTCCCTATGTGTAAAGCCTCCTATGTGTAAAGCCTCCTATGTGTAAAAGCCTTCCTATGTGTAAAGCCTCCTATGTGTAAAGCCTTCCTATGTGTAAAGCCTTCCCTATGTGTAAAGCCTTCCTATGTGTAAAGCCTTCCTATGTGTAAAGCCTTCCTATGTGTAAAGCCTCCCTATGTAAAGCCTATGTGTAAAGCCTCCTATGTGTAAAGCCTTCCTATGTGTAAAGCCTTCCTATGTGTAAAGCCTTCCTATGTGTAAAGCCTTCCTATGTGTAAAGCCTTCCTATGTGTAAAGCCTTCCTATGTGTAAAGCCTTCCTATGTGTAAAGCCTTCCTATGTGTAAAGCCTTCCTATGTGTAAAGCCTTCCTATGTGTAAAGCCTTCCTATGTGTAAAGCCTTCCTATGTGTAAAGCCTTCCTATGTGTAAAGCCTTCCCTATGTGTAAAGCCTTCCTGTGTAAAAAGCCTTCCTGTGTGTAAAGCCTTGTGTAAAGCCTATGTGTAAAGCCTTCCTATGTGTAAAGCCTTCCTATGTGTAAAGCCTTCCTATGTGTAAAGCCTTCCTATGTGTAAAGCCTTCCTATGTGTAAAGCCTTCCTATGTGTAAAGCCTTCCTATGTGTAAAGCCTTCCTGTGTGTAAAGCCTCCCTGTGTGTAAAGCCTTCCTGTGTGTAAAGCCTTCCTGTGTGTAAAGCCTTCCTATGTGTAAAGCCTTCCTGTGTGTAAAGCCTTCCTGTGTGTAAAGCCTTCCTATGTGTAAAGCCTTCCTAGGCAACCGCTTTGCCTTCTTCCACTTCTTTAACTTTGGGATGGCTTTGGTCACCACCTCCTATAAAATGTTACAAACCGCCATCCATAGTTCTTCAGGCACTCTATCCAATCTAATACCTTGAATCTATTTGTCAAGTCCACTATATAATCATAAGAGATTCAATTTAGGTTATACCACACTGAAGTGACTTAGCAGCAGCAGCAGCAGACCACCTGACCTGCCTCTTGAGAAACCTATATGCAGGTCAGGAAGCAACAGTTAGAACTGGACATGGAACGACAGTCTGGCTCCAAATAGGAAAAGGAGTACGTCAAGGCTGTATATTGTCACCCTGCTTATTTAACAAATATGCAGAGTACAACATGAGAAATGCTGGCTGGAAGAAACACAAGCTGGAATCAAGATTTCTGGGAGAAATACAAATAACCTCAGATATGCAGATGACACCACCATTTTAGCAGAAAGTGAAGAGGAACTAAAAACCTCTTGATGAAAGTGAAAGTGGAGAGTGAAAAAGTTGGCTTAAAGCTCAACATTCAGAAAACGAAGATCATGGCATCTGGTCCCATCACTTCATGGAAATAGATGGGGAAACAGTGTCAGACTTTATTTTTGGGGGCTCCAAAATCACTGCAGATGGTGATTGCAGCCATGGAATTAAAAGATGCTTACTCCTTGGAAGGAAAGTTATAACCAACCTAGATAGCATATTCAAAAGCAGAGACATTACTTTGCCAACAAAGGTCCATCTAGTCAAGGCTATGGTTTTTCCAGTGATCATGTATGGATGTGAGAGTTGGACTGTGAAGAAAGCTGAGCAGCGAAGAATTGATGCTTTTGAACTGTGGTGTTGGAGAAGACTCTTGAGAGTCCCTTGGACTGCAAGGGGATCCAACCAGTCCATCCTAAAGAAGATCAGTCCTGGGTGTTCATTGGAAGGACTGATGCTGAAGCTGAAACTCAAATACTTTGGCCACCTAATACGAAGAGTTGACTCACTGGAAAAGACTCTGATGCTGGGAGGGATTGGGGACAGGAGGAGAAGGGGACAACAGAGGATGAGATGGCTAGATGGCATCACCAACTCGATGGACATGAGTTTGTGTAAACTCTGGGAGTTGGTGATGGACAGGGAGGCCTGGCGTGCTGCAATTCATGGGGTTGCAAAGAGTTGGACACCACTGAGTGACTGAACTAAACTGAACTGAGTGGCCTAGTGTTTTTCCCTACTTTCTTCCATTTAAGCCTGAATTTTGCAATAAGGATTTCATGATTGAAGCCACAGTCAGCTCCAGGTCTTGTTTTTGCACACTTTATAGAATTTAGCCATCCTTAGCAGCAAAGAATATTATCAACCTGATTTTGGTATTGACCATCTGGTGATGTTTATATGTCGAGTCATCTCCTGTGTTGTTGGAAGGGGGTGTTTGCTATGAACAGTGCATTCTCTTGATAAAACTCTGATAGCCTTTGCTTTGCTTCATTTTGTACTCCATGGCCAAACTTACCTGTTACTCCAGCTATCTGTTCACTTCCTACTTTGGTATTCGAATTCCTTATGATGAAAAGTGCCCTTTTTTTGTAGGTCATCATAGAACCATTCAACCTCAGCTTCTTCAGCATCAGTGGTTGGACCATAGCCTTGGATTACTCTTATGTTGAATGGTTTGCTTTAGAAACAAACCAAGATCATTCTACTGTTTTGAGATAGCACCCAAATACTGCATTTTGGACTCTTCTTGACTATGAGGGCTACTGCATGTCTTCTAAGGGATTCTTGCCCACAGTAGTAGATGTAATGGTTATCTGAATTAAATTTGCCCATTTCTGTCCATTCTAATTCCCTGATTCCTAAAGATGCCAATGTTCATTCTTGCCATCTCCTGCTTAACCACATCTAATTACCTTGATTAATGGACCTAAAAGTCCCAGTTCCTATGCACTGTTGTTCTTTACAGCATTATACTTTACTTTCACCATGACACAGCCACAACAGGCTGTTGTTTCTACTTTGTCCCAGCTCCTTTATTCTCTCTGGAGTTATTAGTAATTGTCCTCCGCTTTTCCCCAGTGGACACTTTCCAACCTGAGGGGCTTGTCTTCTGGTGTCATATCTTTTTGCCTTATGCTGTTCATGCGGTTCTCACGGCAAGAATACTGGAGTGGTTTACCATTCCGTCCTCTACTGGACCACATTTTGCCAAAACTCTCCACTGTGATCTGTCCATCTCGAGTGGCCCTGCACAGCATGGCTCATAGCTTCATTGAGGTACACAAGCCCCCTCACCATGACAAGGCTGTCACCCATGAAGGGTTAAATTTGGTTGACCCTGCCCCTAAAATATATCCTGATACCAAACCACATTGCTGAGATGACCACTGCCACTATGGTTACTACACTTCCCTTGTAGCTAAAAGTACATATAATATGTAAATAGAAGTATTGTGGTAATTCCAGAAAGGCTAATTAAGGGCACTGACTCAAAAAGAAATTGGGCTTTTGAAATAAGGCTTTTGAGGGTTTTTTTTTTTCTTTTGTCCTCATCCTCTTTATTGGAATACACAATAGGAAGCCTGAAGTTCTAGAAATGTTAAGTCACTTGTAATTCAAAGATCTAGGGGAAAAAAAAAAGAGAACCTGATACTCTATCAGCCTGAGAAAAAATAGAAGACTATAGATAGCTTTTCTGGAATTGTCTTCAATCTTATAAATTTGAGATATTGACCAATCTTGACTTGCTTCCTCTCTCTGATTATGAAAAACTGACCAGTGAGGATAAAGCTTAGGAGGATAGATGATGGAATCATGTAGAATCTAAACTTTACAGCATCTAAGAAACTGTTCCTCAACAACATCTTACTTTCTGGTATAATATCAAAAAGCTTTTTCCTTTATTTCATTCACTGGTGGTTCATCAGTAGGACACATATGCTTGATTTCTTCTGCCCTGTTATGTCCTCTGGGTCTAAAACTAAGACCCAGAGGACATTTACTACCCTAAGAGGGTAGTAAAAAGGCAGTAACTCCACATCTATCTTTCAATACCAAAAATGGGCCTTTTTTTTGGGAGTTGAGGGTTTATTTTAATTGACCCAGCAAATGAAGATGATGGAAAACTTTTACTGAGTCCTAAAAATGGTGAGTTTACTTTAGGGACTGGATACTAGCTTGAGGACATTGTACCACAACTACTCGGTTCAAATGGTACAACCTCTGGGAAGCTTTTCCAGATAAAAGACTGGGACTAAATTAAATGTACCTTCTCTGTGTTCTAATTAGAGTCAAGTTCATTCCACTATTACAGCATTTATCTCCCTGTATTGTAATTAGGTTTTTAAATCGTCTCTTCCAATATACTGGACATCTCTTAAGGCAGGACTTGCATCTTATATTAATAGATCTTGAGGGCAAGGACTAGGCTAGATAGATACTATATGCTTAATAAATATTGATTGAATAAATGAATCAATCAATGATTTGTATAGTAAAGAAGGAATGGCTGAATGAATTATAATTTTCTTAAGACAGATACAATAGCACAGAGTAATAGTGAATTGGCCATACATGATTGATCATGGAAGCAAAACCTTAATTATTATTTGCTTATTAAATCAGGAAGTCTATGCGTTTTAGGAAGCTCTGCAAAAGCTCTAGCAATGGAGTCATGAAATCTTGTCCAGTAATCCTAGTTTTCTAAAGTGTAAAATTGTCCTTATTTTATCTACATTAGAGAATTGGTATTGAAATAAATAAAATGATATTAAAGTTTTTAATATATTCCCTGATTTTTAGTGATTAATAGTCATTTATAATTTAAAAAGATATATGTATATACCATAAGTAGTCACTCTTTGTAGGTTATAAAGATTAAATAATCTTTGTAAGTTATAAGATTAAATATTTGATGTAATTTATTCCCAATTCATAGGCTTATGTATAAACATATTTGAATATCTGATCTTAGCTTTGACAATAGGGAATATGAAATGTGATGAATAAGTTTGTATACAAATTGATTTTAGACAATATATGCTATCTTTTGTAGAAATTATGTCAAAAAAAAGTTAAAAGCAATTTAAAGCATGTTTCTACTTCCTTTGATTTTCTTTCTGTTAAGAGATGGTAATATGTTTAAAAGGAGACACACCAAGCATCACAAATTAATATTTTATCCATTTGGTGGGTTAGTGTAGTTCAATTATTTTCTGCCTTTAGTTGGAAATAATTTATTAAAACTCTAAGAATTCTATAGTAAAAGATATACTCTAAGTGAAAACTGTAAGAACAAGGAAAGAAGCTGTTCTTCCAAATGCATTTTCTGAACTCTTTCAGATAAGCTCATGCTCTCTGTGTCCCATGGACCATGGGTGGTTGGATAGATAGGCTGCAAGAAATTTTTAAAAAGTAGCAAAAACTGGAAGTAGAAATGCAACTTTATTGATCTCCAGCAGGTTTATTCTTATTACTAAATTTTCAGCTGTTCCAAAATTCAGAGTCAATTGAAGTGAATTCAGAAATGACATTTCTTGTGGGTTTGCTTTATTCAGTGAGAATAACAAATAAGAGCATTTCTCCTAACCTGAGCTATAGAATGACATATTACTCTTTGCTGATACTGTAGTTTTAGTAAATGATAGATATAAGCATCACCTTATTCTTTATGGGATATAATGGGTAAAATATATTCTAGATGTGAAAGAATAAAAGACCATCATGTTCATTCAACAAAATTTATTGAACTTCTATTATGTGCACCATTTTATGATTCATAAGTCTATGGGGAGATAAAGCTGTGAAATCATATGATCCTCAGCTGCAAGAGCTTACACTAAAATAGAAGAGACAAGGAACAGTAGAAAAGCAATAGGAGAAAGCTACTGATAAAATGTTTATAGAAACAGAAAGAGAGTACTGTCTGAGAGATCTATTGATTGACTGGTAGAGAAAAGCATAGATACGGGTAGATATAAAATTTTAAAACATACTTTAATAAATATTTAGTTGTATGTTGGTATGAGATTTTACTGCTTCAAAATATTTTCAATATGTTATTTAAGTAACATAACAACTGTGCCTTCAGGATTGGTTTTATTGTCTGTTTCCCTTTTATTGTTAAGGAGATGAAGCTCATTGAGGTCATGTTCATGAATTAAGAAAAAGCATACATGTCTCTTCATTCCAAATCTTAGAACTGCTTTCGACTGTAAATTATTATTTTGATATGTATGCTTAATCACATGTACCATAGTGTGAGAGGATGTATAGCCATTTAGTTAATAGTTTGAGCACTGGAATCAGACATAGTTTGGCTTACTAGCTGAAGATGCAAATTTCTTTCATGACTATATTTAAAAAAATAAAGATAGAAATAACAGTAATTGCCTCATAAGACAGTGTATCAGTTAAGATACTTTCAACTACAAATACTGAATGGTGGCTTATATAACATAGACTTTTTTTTTACTTTATTTTTTTAGAGAAGTTTAAAGTTCAAAGCAAAATTGAGGGGAAATATAGAGATTTTCCATATAACCCTCTGCCCACGCATGCTTGGTCTCCCCTATTACTACATCCTCCACTAGAATACTACATTTGATATCATTGATGAGTCTACAATACGTGTCATAATCACCAAAAGTCCTATGATTTACAAGACAGTTCATTCTTAACTTTGTGCATTCTGCAGCTTTGGACAGACGTCTAAAGATATATACTATTATTATGGTATTATAATATTTTCAGAGCCTTAAAATACCTCTGTACTCTGCCCATCCATCCCTCCCTCCTCTTCAACCCCTTAGCGATCACTGGTCTTTTTACTACCTCCATAGTTTTGCCTTTTCTAGAATGTCATGTATTAGGAATCCTACAATATGTTAACATTTTCTGATAGGATTCTTTGCTTTAGTAACATGCATTTGTTTCTCCCACATCTTTTCATGGCTGTTGGCTCATATCTTTTTAGTAGTGCTGAATAATATCCTCTTGTCTGAATATACCAGAGTTTATCCATTCACTTACTGAAGGACATCTTGGTTACTTCCAAGTTTTGCAATCATGAATAAAGTTACTATAAATATTACTATGCAGGTTTTTTTTTCATGTGGCCATGTTTCAGACAGCTTCAGGAAATAGCAAGGAGAACAATTGCTGGAACTGATAAGAATATGTTGAATTTTGTAAGAAGCCACAGAACTGTGTTCCAAATGACTACATCATTTTTCTTTCTCATGAGCGATGAGTTTCTGTTGCTCCAAATCCTTGCCAGCATTTGGAGTTGTCAGTGTTGTGGATTTTGCCATTCTAATAGGTGTGTACTGGGCCTCATTGTAACTTTAATTTACATTCCCCTGGTGACTTGTGATGTGGAACACACTTTCCTATGCTTGTTTCCCATCTGTTTATCTTCTATGGTGAGATATCTGTTAAGCTTTTGGGCCCACTTTTTAATTGGATTGTTTTCTTATCATTGATTCCAAGATTTCTTTGTACATTTTGGGTAACGGTCCTTTATCAGATGTCCTTTGCAAATACTTTATTTCAGCCTGTTGATTGTCTTCTAATTCTCTTGACATTTCCTTTCCAGAGCAGAAATTTTAATTTTAATGAAGCCCAATTTACCAATTATTTCACTGATTGAGCCTTTTTAGTTCAGTTCAGTTCATTGGCTCAGTCATGTCCAACTCTTTGCGACCCCATGAACCGCAGCACACCAGGCCTCCCTGTCCATCACCAACTCTTGGAGTTCACCCAAACCCATGTTCATCGAGTCGACGTTGCCATCCAACCTTCTCACCCTCTGTTGTCCCCTTCTCCTCCTGCCCCCAATCCCTCCCAGCATCAGGATCTTTTCCAATGAGTCAGCTCTCTGCATGAGGTGGCCAAAGTATTGGAGTTTCAGCTTCACCATCAGTCCTTCCAATGAACACCCAGGACTGATCTCCTTTAGGATGGACTGGTTGGATCTCCTTGCAGTCCAAGGGACTCTCAAGAGTCTTCTCCAACACCACAGTTCAAAAGCATCAATTCTTTGGCCTTTTTAAATTGAACCTAAAAGGTCTTTGACATATCCAGAGTCATCTAGGTTTTCTCTTATATTCTGTCCTAGGTGGTGGTGGTGGTTTAGTCGCTAAGTCGTGTCCGACTCTTGCGATTCCATGTACAAAGGAGCCTGGCAGGCTACAGTCCATGAGATTCTCCAGGCAAGAATACTGGAGTGGGTTGCCATTTCCTTCTCCAGGGGATCTTCCTAACCTAGGTCTCCTGTACTGTAGGTGGATTCTTTACCAAGTGAGTTGTCCTAGGAGACATTGATTATTTTCATGCAGATACTTTGTAGGTGGGTAGTTCCAGGTTTGGTTCTGCAGCTCAGCATTGCCACCAACAGACTGGGTTTATCTCATCTGCTTAGTGTAGCACTATTAGGATTTTTGTGACATCTTTCCTTCTGGACTAATATTTCTATGAAGCTGGTTTCCTTCTTGTCTGATGTTTGTGTGTGCAAACATCATACCCACATAGAACTGTGTAGAAGGAGTTGTCCTGCATGTGTCTCACTTGATCTTTCAAATCCCTTCTCGAACCTCTTCTAGCCATTCGTTCTATGGTACAAGAGGCTAACAAGAATAGACTTCTTCAGTCAACTCTGATTTCTGGTTTATTTCAGCAAATGAAACCTGGAGGTTAAAAGTAAGAAGAGAGATGTTGGTGTATTCATTTCCCAATGCTTCCTCACTGCCAGATCAGTGTGGGTTGTTTATCTGTGACATTGATATTCTTCTCAACTGAGATACTTTCATATAACAGCTACTTACCATGCCAGTGATTTTTGTCCCTACATACACTGGACTGTTAATGATCTGTATGTGTCTGATCTAAGAAGTTATTACATAGGCAATTTCTTTTCAAAATGTCACACAATTAAGCAGACTTCTTCAACTTCTCCTAAAATATCCATAAATAGAAATATAAAAAGAATATTCTCGACACCAATCAAAGCAGTATCAGGCAACCTATGATATTTTAATTTACAACCAGAAATCATATGGTTTGTCTTTGTCTCCATTTCTGGCACAGTGCTTGAAATTTCCTAAGTGGTAAGAGCAATAAAAGTGTCTATTGTATTGTGATGAGGTGACTTTTGGAAAGTTCCTAGGCCGCCCAAGGATGGGGCCTGGTTGCTAGGGGAAGCGGCTACGTGATGAGAGGATTGCATGCAACATTCAGTCCCACCTCTTGACCAACTCCAGAAGGGAAAAGGGACTGTAGGAGATTGAGTTCAATTATCAATAACCAGTGATTTAATCAATTATGCCTACGTCATGAAGCCTTTATTAAAAAACAAAACAACAACAAATAAAACACCCAAAGGATAGGGCTTGGAGAGCTTGGCTCACCAGTTTAGTGAACCAGAACAGATCTTACTTCTGGGAGGGTGGTGAACCCCAGACTCCCCAAGACAGCTCTTGTGTTTTGGAACCAGCATAACCTTGCCTGTGTATCTTTTCTTCTGGCTGTTTATTTGTATCCTTTAATATCCTTTGTAATAAACCTGTAATCTAGTAAGTAAACTGAGTATTGTGAGTCACTCTAGCAAATTAATCGAAACTGAGGAGGGGGTAATGGGAACCTCTGATTTTCGGCCAGTTGGTCAGAAGCACAGGTTTCCAACCTGTACTTGACACCTGGAATGGAGGTAGTCTTATAAGACAGAGCCCTTACCCTGTGGGATGTAACACTATTTCCAGGTAGATGGTGTCAGAATACAGTTAGATTTGTAGAACACTCAATTAGTGTATGTTAAAAATTGGAAAATTTCTTGTTGGTATCAAAACACACACACACACACACACACACAGACTACCTAACTATAAAATCAGGAATAATTCAAAACTAACCATGAGATAGTATAGATTGAAAAGATCTATTTTAACTTCTGGAATTTACACTTTACAATATGAAATAAACCTGACCTAAGAACACAAAATATGCTTTGTACCTTTCCATCATGGTTTCTGTGATTCAGACTTTCAGGACCTAAACAAGCTTAAAAGTGCATTTCCCATTCACTTTTCTGAAGAAGTGCTTTACAAAGCTCTGTTTTCTCTATTCTGTTTATGATGAGAACCGACAGCAACATAATTTTCTATCCCTAAGCTAAATAATTGGAGAAGGCAATGGCAACCCACTCCAGTACTGTTGCCTGGAAAATCCCATGGACGGAGGGGCCTGGTGGGCTGCAGTCCATGGGGTCGCTAGGAGTCGGAAACGACTGAGCAACTTCACTTTCACTTTTCAGTTTCACGCGTTGGAGAAGGAAATGGCAACCCACTCCAGTGTTCTTGCCTGGAGAATCCCAGGGACGGGGGAGCCTGGTGGGCTGCCGTCTATGGGGTCGCACAGAGTTGAACACGACTGAAGCGACTTAGCAGCAGCAGCAGCAGGAAGCTAAATAATACTGTGAACTGGTAAAAGCAATTTAGCAATTTGCTTTAAGAAATTCTTGTTTCTAGAAGACAAGATTGGGAAAAGAACTAAAATAGCTTACTTTTCAAAACTATTTGCTGATCATTAAGATTCCCTTCAAGATACTTTACCATGATGAGTCTTAAGCTAAAACTATTAAGATGTAAACTTCCTAATCCCGAGTTTTCCACCTTGCAAAACTCACCTTAAAATCCTTCAACCTAGTCCCTAAAGTCATTTAAGTATACTCCTATGACTTCATCCTTTTGAGATACTATTAAGATTCAGTCAAAATAATATCCCCCATACTGCCCTAAACCAAACTGCACGGCTTTGCTTGGTTTTTTCTAATGGTCTTTTGGAGACTTGGCATCTGACAGCTTTCTACCTTACCTTCAGCTATCCTGAAATCTTACAGCACCCAGATGGAGACTGCAAATCCTAGATTCTAACTGAACCAAAAGCAAGGATTTTGAGGGGAATGGATTGATATTGGTTAGCAATACAATCTATGGTTTTAAATTTTTGTGAGCCAAGTGCAGTTGGGATTCTCAGGAAGAAGAGAGATTATATCTGAAAGCAGTTTATATCTGAAAAAAACAGATTATATCTGAAAGCAGTTTACCATGTATTACATGGTTTTGAAGCATCAGACCACCAAGAGGTGTGGGATAGGAAGAAGATAATGACCCTATCTTACTAGAAAAGGAAAATAGGACTAAGATATGTGCACTTCAATTGTACATTCAACTCCAGATCTAAGAAGAGTATTCACCTACTAATACAGTTCAGAGTGAGTGATGAGAGAAATCTGCAGTTACCTCACACTTCTGCCACTGCAAACTAATTAAACTTATTGTTATTTAGTCACTAAGTTGTGTCTGACTCTCTTGCGACCCCATGGACTGTAGCCCACCAGGCTCCTCTGTCCATGGGAGTTCCCAGGCAAGAACTCTGGAGTGCGTTGCTATTTCCTTCTCCAGGGGGTCTTCCCAACCAGGGATTGAATCTGGGTCTCCTGCTTGACAGGCAGATTCTTTACCACTGAGCCACCTGGGATGCCCTAGGTATTTATTATTTGAGAATGAATAGAGTGGGGAGAAAATCAACCAGTGGATTTTTTTTAAAGACTTTGTTACAAGAATAGATTAGAATCTCAAGACCAAAATCACCTAGGAAACTTTTAAAATATAACAAAGACCAGGAGACCCTATTAATAGGGATTTTGAGTTAATAAATATGTTTAGGCCCTAGTTCCAATATGCAAGTAGGATTGAGGAGTGCAGATCTATTAGAATGGAGGTTGGGAAACTACTGTTTATGGGCAAAATCTGGCCCACTGCCTGTTTTTGTACAGCTCACAGCCAAGACTTTCTTTTAAAATTTTAAGTAATTGAAGAAAAAACAAAGAATATTTCAGGACACATGCAAATTAATATATAATTAAATTCAAATTATAGTGTTCATAAATAAAGATTTATAAGAACACAGTCACCCTTGTTCATTCACATATTGCCTGTGGTGGCTTTTGTATTGCACAAGCAGAATTAAATAGTTGTGATACAAACTGTACAGCTTGCAAAGCCTAAAATTTTTAATAACTATACCCTCACAGAAAAAGTTTACTGATTTCTAAAGTATATCTCATTAGCACAATTTAGCACAATTCAGTATAAAATTTCAGGCAATTTTAATAATATGTAATAGTTTAAAATGATTAAAATTGGATAACTTAAAATTATGTGGCAAAAAGTGAAAGTCACTCAGTCTTGTCCAACTCTTTGTGACCCCATGGACTGTGTATTCCATGGAATTCTCCAGGCCAGAATACTGGAGCAGGTAGCTGTTCCCTTCTCCATGAGATCTTCCCAACCCAAGGATCGAACTGGGGTCTCGATTGCAGGTGGATTCTTTACCAACTGAGCTACCAGGGAATCCAATTATGTGGAAAAAACACATTTAATCACTATCAAAAGGCATAATAGAATAACAAAAATATTTACAACAGCCTGACAATATGACTTAACTATTTAGCATAAAAATAGTAGAGGGAATAAAAAATAAAATAAAGTGGGTATCTATGTATGTAAAAGCATGAATTTTGAACTTAAGATACATTACAGTAGTTGAAAGATAATCCTCTAAACTAAAATCAGAAAACATGAATATTTTTCAGCCAAATTTCTATGTTTAAGTCTAAGTATGGAGTGAATTCATGCATTAATTTATTTTGTAGGGATACATTCTCACATTCTATTTTCAAAGACCATCTTGTAAGTGAGGCATTTGTCTTTCACAGCTTTTGCTGACCTTATTCTTTCCATTTGTGGGAGTGTGAACATAAATATTTCATAATACCAAAGTGTAAAATATTTAAATGCTGCATTTCATACCACTATATGTATATTTTAAAAGATGGTTCAGAAACGCTCTAGTTTACTGTTTCCTGGAATGTTTAGTATATTTGTAGGAATAGTGCTTTTTAGGATTATTGACAACTCCCTCTGATCATAAAAATTATACATATTTTATAATATATTAAGCTAAATGTTTTGGAAATGAATGACTTCTGAATGGAATCATGATATCAATTATAAAGTAGATTTTTATTGCATACCTTAAAATATGTCCTATATTTACCTTATTTCATGGAATGTAGGTTGCAGTTTATAATGAAAGTGAAAGTGTTAGTTCCTCAGTTGTGTCCAGCTCTTCTTGACCCCATGGACTGTAGCCCTCCAGGCTCCTCTGTCCATGGGATTCTCCAGGCAAGAACACTAGAGTGGGTAGCCATTCCCTTCTTCCTGACCCAGGGATAGAACCCAAGTCTCCTGCATTCCAGGCAGATTCTTTATCGTCTGAGTCACCAGGGAAGCAAACCATTATTTTATGTACCACCAAGAAATAAAGAATTCATCCAATTATCAATGAATCATGAACTATAAGGAAACAAACATTTTCAGAGATGCTAAAATATAAAAACAAATACCTCGGGCCTAAAATTCATGGCAATAATATAAAGTATTTTATCAGTTTTTTAGACACGACCTGCTGCCCAAAGTCCTTAGCACTTGTTTAGTGCCTTGTATTTTCAGTTTATTTTCTTTATTCTCTCTGATATTCTGATTAGCATTATATGTTGCATCTTATACTTCAAAACATGATCTTATATTTTCTTCAACTCTGCATAATAGTTTCTTTCAACAAGCCTTTTTGTTTAGAGAGATCAAAGGTTTTCCTTTAGTTACAGTTGTATTTTAGCATACCTGATATCTTACTGGATGGTAAAGCAAGAGCTTTGCTATGAGACTCATGTTATATGAAAGCTTTATGCATTACTGCCTTCAAGATAGAGCAGATGCTTTCCTTTTTCTAGATTATTAGTGCTGAAAGATAATTCTATTAGAAAGACATTCTATAAAAAGATAGTCCGTTCGGTAAAATATCTTTGTACCTTCCACTCAATTTTGCTATGAATCTAAAACTGTTCTAAAAACAGTATGTGTGTGTATGTATATATACATACGTACATACATACATGATATTCTGAATGATCGTTTTTAAGTTTGACTGTAAAACAACAACACAAAAAAGTAAAGTTCTGAGAAAAAGGACAGGATAGATCACATAGGAAAAGTGTTTAATTTATAAATTGAGTGACATTCAGGAGTGATGTAACTATTGCACCAGCAGCATAATGACCATATGACTATGCCATTTCTGCATTATACTCATAGGGGCAATTCACACTCTGAAATTAGATGAAGTAAGCTTTACAGCTTCTGGGTATTCTGTATAGATCTAATCATACATGTACTGAACATCAATGACCTATAAAACACTCTGCTGGCAAATCTAGACTTCCTAACATTAAGAAGTTTACAGGTTTGTAAGATGGAGAGGATTCTGAGTGGATTTTTGGAGAAGGAAACTGAAATTCTCTGGAAAAGATTCATTTTGGCAAGTGATAGGGTTTGATTTTCTAACAGTAGAAGGGGTGGAGCAAGAGATTCCAATTGGGTTTTATCTTACAGTAATTATTAGAAGTAATTCACCATGGAATTGAAATAAAAAAGAGGTATAGGTAGATAGGAATGTTTCAATAGGAAATTAAGGAGACAGAGGATGCTTTCTGTGTTCCAGATCTAAGGTAAAGGAGCTGGGAGAGAAAGGAGTTAGAGACAAACATGAAAAGAAAGAGATTAATGTAATATCTAATTTTTAATTGTAAGATCTAAAGACCAACAAGATTATATTGACATTGTAATATACTCAAACAGATGATCAAAGAATATTTTTAGAAACTTTCCTGTTTTACCATGTTTCCTACATATTATGCACCAAAATCCTCACTAAGAAGGCTGTCTCTAGGTGTTATTCAGGTGAAAAACAATATATCCTGGATTTATATATATGTATACACATATGTATATGCAATATAATTGTGTGGCTATATATATACACATATAGTATGTATATGAACACATAATACCTGGATTTCTTAACTATGTCTTAATATTTATTTTTAATTATACTACAGTTTTGAAGATACAAATATTATTCACTGATGAACTCATGATCAAACAACTTGTCACTTTTGATACAAATTTAGAGGAAGCATAAGACAAAATTGTGTCTGGTCTCAGAGCTCAAGATGCCACTCATGTTATATAAAGTTGAGAAAGTAAGCTCATATTGGAGCTCATATATTCAAATATAATTAACAGTGAAATGAGATCGGATCAATAAAAAAAAGCCTAGCACTTATTAAAAAAAAAAAACCTACTTCAGTATTATATCAAAAGTGAATTCATTAAAAAAAAATCAATTATAAGCAATTGATTAGAAATCGCATCCTCTCAGTAAAATGGCAAATACAATTTTCATGAACAAATGACCAAGTCAGAATTAGGAACAAAATTCATATGCATTGTTCCAGTCGGGTTTGGTTAATTCATGCTGTGGCAACAAACAGCCCCCACATCTTTTTAAATTTAAACAAGTATGGATTTCTTGCTCACACTGTAGGTTCATCTTGGCTTAGTTGGTGTCCTGTTCTCTGTTGAGCTGTCTCATGGAAGTAGACTGAGCCATCTTCATGAACACTGACTATCACTGTGGTAATCGGGAAGAGCAAGAATAATTATGTATTTTCTTCTAAAAACCTTTGTCTGGAAATGACACCTATCAAATCCACATACAGCTCCTGACAAAATCAGAGCAGGGGCAAGGGGACAGTAAGATTTCCTGTCCTTTAGCCATCAATAGAAAACCACTGGTACTCGTATAGGCCCCAGAGTACAGATGGCTTTCTCTAGGTTTGCTATATAAGTGAGCTAATTGGTCCAGGCATATTGATCCTCTGTCATTTACTTCTTCACAGCAGGCTAGGACTGTTAGCTCAAAGCTTACCAGCACCAGACTCAAATCCTACACATCCAACTGCTTTAAATATAGCTCAGTTAGAATCTGCTTTAATCAATTTAGAGTCTCCTTGCTTTTCATACCCCCATGAAACTGCACCTAACATCAGCTAGCCATACCTTAGATAAATTCTGTACCTTTAAAATACCCCAAACTGCTGTTGTACTTTAGCGTTCTCACTTTTTGTGCCAGATGACATTGTTTAGACAGGTGAGGTCTGTATCATAGTCCCCTTTCCTCAGGGGATCTTCCCTACTTCTCCCCCAAGAAGACTGTGTAAAAGAGTTAGCAAGCAGGTATATATAGAGTTACTTGTTTCTGGGTTTCCTAGAGATTTTAAATGTTTGTACCATCTTCCACTTGGCCTTTAAGATTTTTTTTTAATTGTTTACCTGAACCTATACAAGATGTTTTTGGTGTTAAAAATAAATAAAAATAAAATAAAATAAAAATTCAGCACATTTTACTAATGGGCCTTTATTATGACTGCCTTTTTCTTTCACGCTCTGCAAAGATAAGATAATCCATATGACACCTCTCTGAAAGAGGGGCTGCCACTCTTTGGATTTTAGTTTGTCAAGTACCTTACATTCTAAGCTTTCTGATGAATGAAACAAAAAAAATATGATTTTATAGATTATCCAGGTGATTCTTATTTTAGATTGTTCTTTGTTAGTGACTCCTGAGGCTTAATACTTCTAAAGTAGAAGTAGATGATGCTAGATTTTGAATCTGATTTACTTGGAGTGACTTTGTATTTTCTATTAACTGGGAGGGGATGAGTTTGCTGTTGTTTGAGGTTGACTTTGAATTCATCCTATAAATTTCTGATATTCAAATATAATGGATATTACATTGAAGGAAAAAGCCATGACTATTTGAGTTCGTAAACTATTTTAAAGCTAATATTTACTAAGTCTTTACTGTGCGCTCAGAAATAATTAGAAAAGCAAACTTACATGGTACATATCCAATTTTATGGTTGATGTAGCCTAGATATGTTATATAGCTTTTCTGATGTCAAGAGAAACTAGGCTCTAGTCTCTTATTAATGTGTTATCCTGCTTGAAATCATAATTTTCAAAGGCTGAAATTATAATAAGTAGCAATGTAATAGCTTAACATTCAAACAAAACTTTAATTGCTTTTTATATAATAGAGTATAAATTAATGATTGGTCATTATTGTCACTCATGAAACATATATTTTAGTCATGACTATATAAATATTCATATTATATCATATGTATTTTCCATTTTAATTTTATGTAATTTTACTGTCCTAAGCATATAAAGCTCCAAACTGAGCACATTTATTTGAAAGAATAGCAAGCTAAATATAAGACTGCATTAAAACATCATACTTAGAGAAGTGTTAAGCTGCTTGGTTTTATACAGTCATCATTGTACACTTTGATGGCACTGTTACTAAAGCCAGTCCTCTGTAGAGTTGGAAGTGGTTAATGTATCACTAGGAAATAGCAATATGCTTTAAACTCAAGCAATTATTTCTGTCATGTGTGACCTTGGTAGTAAAGTCATCGTTTCCAATCTGTGTGATTGTAAAGCTATCCAAATTTTAGTTTTAGTGGAAAACAGAACTTAGAGAGCTCACAGAAGAGCAGCTAATTTTTGAAAGTTTGACATTAAACTAGAAGACCAAAACTCATCTTGGCGTCAGTCTTACCAGAGAATTTTTTTTTTTTTAACATTTGAATAATTACAGAGTTTTAGTGTATAGATATGGGAAGTTTTCGGAGAAGGCAGTGGCACCCCACTGCAGTACTCTTGCCTGGGAAATCCCATGGACGGAGGAGCCTGGTGTAGGCTGCAGTCCATGGGGTTGCTAAGAGTGGGACACAACTGAGCGACTTCACTTTCACTTTTCACTTTCATGCATTAGAGAAGACAATGGCAACCCACTCCAGTGTTCTTGCCTGGAGAATCCCAGGGATGGGGGAGCCTGGTGGGCTGCTATCAGCCTGGTGGGCTGCTATCTATGGGGTCACACAGAGTTGGACATGACTGAAGTGACTTAGCATAGCATAGCATGGGGAGTTTTTCAAAGCTGAAAACGGGTGGTGTCTTACACCATAGATAAAAGAAAATATGTAGATGGAACAAAGCCTATGTAGATAGCCCATGCCTGTGTTATGTACTTACGAATTAAGCCACTCATGTAGAAATTTCAGTGTGAAATTCTAAAGTCACCCATGCTTGAAGTACTCTCCTTTCCTTTTTTTTTCCCCCCATATGTAGAGTTTTTTTTTTTTTTTCTTCTAGTCGCTTCAGTCATGTCCGACTCTTTGTGACGCTACAGACTGTACCCCGCCAGGTTCCTCTGTCCATGTGGTTCTCCAGGTCAGAATACTGGAGTATGTTGCCATTTCCTCCTCCAGAGGATCTTCCCAACACAGGGATCAAACCCATGTCTCTTATGACTCCTGTATTGGCAGGTGGGTCCTTTACCACTAACCCACCTAGGAAGCCCTTTGTTAAGTATTGAATAAATATAAATCCAGGAAAACAAAGCCAGATCCAGATGGATTATATATCTTTATTTTCCTCTTTCAATATTTTGGAATAATTTTCAAAGTGCTTTATATTAGCTATTTGATCTTTGCAAGATAACTCCTACCAATACATAAGTTCATGTTCACTTACTCAAATATTCCAGCTAACTTTAGAAATATGAATCCATTTGCTTTATGTGCTTAACAAAAGAAACAAATTGGTGTTTTGAGGATAAGAATTTGATTCTAAGGTGGAAGTGTTGTCTGAAAATGCACATTATAATTATACAGTATCATTATTACACTGTCATTAGAGATTACTTTAGAACATAATTAACCAGGATGATGCATATAATGTTTGAATCATCATTGTAGTTGGTACATTTATACAAAGGAAACAGAAAGTTAATAAGTATTTGAAGTTAATGAGAGTTTTCCCTGAATTCCACTGTTCTTTCTCTGACTGATTTAAATTTCAGTTGAGTCAGGTATCATCTTTTCATTTTGTAGACATTCTAAGTTTTGTGGTACTTCTGAATTAAAAAAGAGATGGAAATTTTAGATGATTTAAAGCAATATTTTAAAACATGATAAAGCAACCTTCAGTTGCTTAAAAGTAGGAATTGTCACTCTTTCTACAGCTTAATATGCATAAAAATTTATAATAGTCAATTGATAAGCAAATGGAATACACAGAGATTTTTAAAGAAAATAAATCCTAATTAATGAAAATTGAAATGTCGAGTTGAGTTTAGGAGTAACTCACTAAGTAGTAGAGTGCAATATGGAGAGTACAATGGCAAATTCAGAAGTTATTTGAGTTACTGCTGCTGCTGCTAAGTCACTTCAGTCGTGTCCAACTCTGTGCGACCCCATGGATGGCAGCCCACCAGGCTCCCCTGTCCCTGGGATTCTCCAGGCAAGAACACTGGAGTGGATTGCCATTTCCTTCTCCAATGCACGAAAGTGGAAAGTGAAAATTGAAAGTGAAGTCGCTCAGTCGTGTCCGACTCTTAGTGACCCCGTGGACTGCAGCCCACCAGGCTCCTCCATCCATGGGATTTTCCAGGCAAGGGTACTAGAGTGGGGTGCCATTGCCTTCTCCAATTTGAGTTACTAGGAACTATATAAAAAGTGTTGAGAAAGCAGATGCTATAGAAGTGAATGACAGTTTACACCACTCCTTCAGTTTACTCATCTGTAGATTAAACAAAGAAAACCTGTCAATTACTTTGCAGCTTTAAAACTTATATTCAGTACATGTGAAAATGAACTCTTATAATGTTCCAAAGCAGAGGTTATTTAAAAATAATAAACATTCAAAAAACGTCTAAAACACCTACATTATCTTTTAAGGAAGAAGGACCCTGTTTTGTGTACACTTTCTCTTTTGTAGAGGTTAAAAAAGTGCACTTCTGTAGTGAGAGTGCTCATCTATGGGATGCCTTGAACAGGACGCACTTAGTTCAGGGATTACTCATAGTAACCAAACCCAAGATCTATGGATTAAGGGGGCACAGCTCCCTGGCGGATGTCTCGTAAACTGTGTGAACACGTAAAGTGGACATGTTTCATATGCTAAAGACTCTCCACTTCGTGAAATGACCTGCAAATCTCATTTAAGATGCCATCTATGACTCTGGGCTGTAATCTGAGGAGCCATGTGTCTTACCCTTCTCTCCACTTCATCTGTTCCTCTCAATCTCTTAGATCCTTGAACTTAATATAAAGCTTAATACTGTAAATCTGATTTAACAATTCATAGTTTGTGTTCATTCACGCATAGTAAAGGAAATTGAGGTATGATATGACTGAAGATATCAATCCTGTGCAGATCTCCATGATAAGATGAAAAGGAATCATTTATTCTGAATCTGTGAGACCAGTGGAAAGGGAAAGAATGTTCATGCCTGTGACTGGGATGAAGACGTGATTTTCTGACTGTCTAAAGGAGTTCAGCATTTGGCAGCCTACGGATACTTTTCAGATATGAGGTTTTGTAACTTGTGGTTTTGATCCTTGGAAAACATAATCATGCTAATTCTGATAGAACTTGGAAGATATGGGGTGAGCCAGAGCTACTGGTGTATGATACATTACTTCCAATCTGTATGCTTTGGAAATAGAATCATTTGAAAGATCATCCTTAGACCTAAGTACGAGTGGTCCTTGACTAGAAAACCACACTCTGGCCCTCTATTGGCTAACCCCATTTTAAGGTTTGAATTCTAAGGGCCAGGTTCAAATTCCATTTGTTGTTTCACCTTATGTGCCAAAAAGCTGCCAAGGGACATCACAGCCTTAACGTTAATCCTAGCTTCCTTAAAGGTGCTGCTTTGTCAGGAACAGGCCCCAAATGAAGGAAGCTGGGCCACTTCCTCCCTCCCATCTGCAACTTGGTATCTCCCATTATCTTTGCCAGAGGAGTTGTCCATACTAATAGTATTTCTATCATAGTGTATTGTATCCTTTGAAGATTAGCAGTTCATTAGAGGGAGGGTGGGGCAGGGGACAGTTTCTATAGAGAAAAAATAGTGTTTGTTGTATAGCTGTTGTGGGGAGGGGTGGTCATCTATCCTACGTGAAGCTATTATTTTTCTGATTCTTTTTGTTTCTGCATTTGTGTCCTCCACCACTCCCATCTTGGCTGACATCGATATGCCTGCCTAATTATGAAGCATCATACTTCAGTTAAAGGTTGCTGATATTCAGTCACTCAGTCATGTCCGTCTGTTTGCAACCCCATGGACTGCAGCATGCCAGGCTTCCCTGTCCCCCACTATCTCCCTGAGTTTACTCAAACTCATGTCCATTGACTTGGTGGTGCCATCCAACCAACTCATCCTGTGTCACTCCTCCTTCTCCTGCCCTCAGTCTTCTCCAGCATCAGGGTCTTTTCAAATGAGTTGACTCGTGCATCAGGTGGCCAAAGTGTTGGAGTTTTAGCTTCAGCATCAGTCCTTCCAATGACTATTCAGGGTTGATTTCCTTTAGGATTGAGGTTTGACCTCCTTGCTGTCCAAGGGACTCTCAAGAGTCTTCCCCAGCACCATAATTCAAAAGCTTTTGCACTAGGCCTTCTTGTGGTTCTTACATCTGTACATGATTACTGGGAAAACCATAGCTTTGACTATATAGACCTTTTATATAAAAATATATAAATTAGCTGATTAATGCCAAAAACAGGGAAGAAGATGTGAAATAGAGTTTTTAGATATAAAGAGATACAAAACTCAGAGTTTAAAATGAACTGGGAGCAAATATTATTGAAAGAATTATGTGACAAAAAAAATTATCTGAAGAAAAACACAGTTGATATCAATAGGGATGCCAAATTATGGATGTACAGTAAAAGGTTAATTCAGCAGGCCTGTACAAACCTGGTACATTTCTAGGAAAAGAACTGAAACTTGATAGAACTCTGAGCCTTGGGATATTCCTTCCATCTGTTAAGAATGTTTCTGTATGTTTGAGGGCTTGGGCCGAGCCTGAGAGTTTATGCTAAAAATGAGATCAATGGTGAATGCCTGCTTTTGTAAGCTTGAGACTTTGTGCCAAGCTGATCAGCGTGACTCTTGCACTCTCAGTTAAGGGGTCAATCAGCTTGAACATCTAAGAGAATGGTCCAGTATTCTTCCCTGACTAGCAATACCTGTTGTTATGCATTGTTGTTCAGAGAAATGAGCATTGTCTCTTTGACTCTGTAAGCTTGTTCTTGATTACCCCTGACTTTACTCATATGCTTTTTTCTTTACTGACTTTAATGGATTTTTTGTGCACAAATAAACCATAACTGTGAATTTAACAGCTGTTCTGATACCTGTGAGTTAAGGTGGTCTTAGAGACCTCTGACACAGCTGTATCTAACCATTGTTGTTGCTAAGTCGTGTCCAGCTCTTTTGTGACCCCACGGACTGTAGACCAACAGGCTTCAGGGGATCTTCCTAACCCAGAGATTGAATTCCATGTCTCCTGTGTTGACAGGCAGGTTCTTTACCCCTGACCCACCAGAGAAGACTGTATCTAACCATTACACTATCTAAATAACCTAGGTTTTCTACCTAAATGACAGACCCACATACTGAAATAATTTAAAATCTTGAATGTGCTATAAAAGAAAAATAGAAGGAAATTTTATTTACAGTGAAATTATTTAGCATGCTGCAACTGAGCAGAAATGGAGGTCATTGAGAGCTGGTTTGCAGATAATTTTAAAATAATATCATTTAATGGCCATATACAAATAAAATAAAAAACAGAGTGGAGCTGTTTTTATACCCATTACTTCAATGTCTATAATAGCATCCTATTTACTACTAATACCTTCCCGCTATTGCAAAGGCACCTCAAAGGAGCTGAAAAAGCTAATTCTGAAAATGAGTCATTCATGTTAATGTAGGAAAAGCGATATGAAGTCAAATAGTTTGGTGTTTGATCATTGCTGTGATGAGAAGCAAGTGCTGCATAAAAGTCAGTGCCAAAGCTGAAATAAGGGGGGTAATGTCCAGTCTGATTCGAAATTTAACTCCTACAGTGTCCAAGAAATGCTTGCATACATCCCAGTAAATAATAGATGTTAGTTACAATGATAACAAATATTACTTTTAACATGATTTGTATGTTTTTAATGGTTATTAAGTTTTTAGGACTTAAGTACATATTAAGTAGTTTAGACCTAACTACTCAAGCAAACAGTTATGCATTTCTTTTGGCCTGAGTGTGCTGTGGAATAAAAGCACTAAGGATACTGAGAATGGAGAAATTAAAGGAATGTCTTATTATGGCATTTTGACTCATTGGAAAAGACTCTGGTGCTGGAAGGGATTGGGGGCAGGAGGAGAAGGGGACGACAGAGGATGAGATGGCTGGATGGCATCACCAACTCGATGGACGTGAGTCTGAGTGAACAGGAGTTGGTGATGGACAGGGAGGCCTGGTGTGCTGCAATTCATGGGGTCACAAAGAGTCGGACACAACTGAGCAACTGAACTGAACTGAATAATAGATCACAGGTTTTCCTTGTCTCAGATTTATTGAACCAGAACTTAGGTTTTATAGAGACTAATCAGAAGTTTAAGAAGCTTTTTAACTAATTCTGATGATTTACATCTACATTTCCAGAATCATTCCTTATTACTGCCGCCTGTGGTTGTTATTTGTCTTGTGATTGACTATTTAATGATATTGTTCATATTCATTATGGTCAACTGATAAAGTGTTTTATATTAGTGTTTTTGTTGTTATTATTTTATTATTATATGTATATGGGCATTTTTGCAGCAGCCCCTAAGTTTAAAAGAAACCATCATCTTAAGACCTCCCATTGGAACCAATTAGCACTTTGAGTGTTTATCATGAAAACTCTAATTGTTCCTTAATACATGCACTCTCAGTTAAATTTTAATGAGGTTATTTATTTAGTTCTTTTGACAATAGGCCTTTATATCCTACATGTGACTTTGATGATGAATATTAATGAGCTAGTATAAAATAGTTCTGCAAAAAGACTTCCACATGATTCTTTGATCTATGGAAGTGTTACAATTTTGTCAGTCATTAACCTACAAATGTTGGGAGTAAAGGGCACCATTAACTCTTGTAGGAAGCTTACCTCTGGCCCAACTGTGGAGAAAAAAAGATTGTAAAAGAGTGTTCACTAGAAGTTAGCTATACTGATTAATCATTATGAGAGATGCTGTGAGAAAGAAAGTTTATACAATAATTTAGAGAAAGCAATATACAGTATGTTTTCATGATCCATGGTTCACATTTTCATATTAAGTGCTCTGTATGAGTACTTCTTTAGTATTAATAAATAAACAGTTGAACATTGTTAACTCCAGTGATTAGCTACCATTTTTTTAATGATAACACCCATTATTAATCCAAATAATTTTTGCTCCTAGCAGGGTACTTTCAGAAGTGCTATATAAGAAATGTGCTATAATATTCATCAATACTCAATGAGTGTTTATTAAATGTCCATTATATATGAGTCAATTCTAGACACTGATGTAGAGGAGGAAGAAATTTTTCTTTACCTGTTAGGCTATTCTGGCTGGTCAAAAAGTTAAACTGGTGTGAGACAAATTAACAGAAAACCAAGCAGAAGTTTAATACCATGCATACATGGGAGTGTGTGTGTGTGTGTTAGTCACTCAGTCGTGTCCAACTCTTTGCGACTCCATGGGCTATAGCCCGCCAGGCTTCTCCATCCATGGGATTCTCCAGGCAAAAATACTGGAGTGGATTGCCATTCCCTTCTCCAGAGATAGATGGGAGAAACCCAGGAAAATTAAGTAACTTGCCAAATGGCTGAAAAGTGAAAGTGAAAGTCACTCAGACATATCTGACTTTTTCTGACCCCATGGACTATACAGTCCATGGAATTCTCCAGGCCAGAATACTGGAGTGGGTAGCCTTTCCCTTCTCCAGGAGATCTTCACAACCCAGGGATCAAACCCAGGTCTCGCACATTGCAGGCAGATTCTTTACCAGCCGAGCCACCAGGGAAGCCCCAAATGGCTGAAAGCCTTTTATTTATTAAGTACCATCTTCAGCTAAAGGCAAAATATGTTGAGGATAGTGGTTTAGGAGGGCTTCCCTAGTGGCTCAGACAGTAAAGAATCTGCCTCCAATGTGGGAGACCCAGGTTGGATCCCTGGGTCAGGAAGATCCCCTGGAGAAGAGAATGGCTACCCACTCCAGTATTCTTGCCTGTAGAATCCCAAGGATAGAGGAATCTGGTGGGCAACAGTCCATGGGGTTGCAAAGAGGAGGACACAACTGAGCAACCTACACACACAGGGGTTGAGGACTTCAAAGTGCAGGAAGGAGATGGGGATGTCAATTTGCAAACGTTTGGCAAGCGTTTCCTGAGCCATGCAGTGACAGTGAGATGCAGAGAGGAATTTTATCAGACTTTGTTAGATTCCTCCCTGTCTACATGCCTAGTTTATACTATAGTTATCATGGTAGGACTCCCTTCCTGGAATAGGCCCTCTAACATTCTTTAGACAGTTAGGGAAAGGTCAAAGATTCTTCCTAATTCTTCTAGACCTTGACTGTTTTTAGCTCAAAATAAAGAGCTTGCCAAAGAGACATTTTGGGCTGGCAAATTATGATCTGCATTGGACATACAATGATGCAGACAGATCCACCTCACTTTTAATTCTTTACTATCTTTTCTCACCAGAGTGAAAGCTTTATGAAAGCAGAAACTGCATCTGCTTTCTCTTCAGATGTTGCCCCAGATAATGAGAATGTTGTCTAGAATATTGTAGCTCTTCAAAAAAAATTGAAAAACAACTTGTTGACTAAAAGTAACCTGAAAATATTTAGTCAAATTGAGCATAAACTGAAAAAGTTTAGTATAAAAAGTAGACTGTACAGCAGAATCCAGCTCTTGATTCATTACCATGTATTTTGAACTGAATGTGTCTCCCTAAAATTCAATGCTGAGGCCTTAGTCCCCAGTGTCTTTAGAAGTATTTCAGTTTAAATGAGGTTGTAAGTGTGAGGCACTGATTCACTAAGATTATTGTCCATATTAGAGGAGATACCAGAGAGCTGAGCTGTCTCTCTCTGGTAGAAATTCACAGAGAAAAGCCCATGTGAAAATATAATGAAAAGGTGGCCATTTATATACCAGGAAGAGAGCTCTCACAGTAAACCAATATTTATAGAACCTTGATCGTGGATCTCTGGCCTCCAAAATTGTGAGAAAATACATTTATGTTGTTTAAGCCACCCCAGTCTGTTGTATTTTGTTATAGAAGCCCAAACACTCTAAGACACTACACAATTATTTAGTATATATTTTATGCAAAATGGGGAATCATTTAAAGAATTTAAGCAAGAAAAAATTAGAAAATCACTCTGGCTGCAGTATGGAAGATTGTGGGAGGCTACTGTGATAAAATGTCAGTGGGAAGGTTAATTATATTTAAATATGTAGATTGACAGAATTTGATATCTAGCTATGTAACAATTCTTGTCTTAAAATTGTAGATTAAGATTTTGATACACCTTAATCTACAATTGTAGATTAATTGTATATTAAGTTTATGATACTAACAGTCAAATTAGGGAAGTTTGAATGGCTCCTTGTTGTCATGTTGAGTTTGATGTTGAGAAATATTCACTACAGCTATCCAAGAAAGACTTGAATACATATGTCTGGAACTTGGAAGGAAGGGTGACCTAGAGATACACATTGCTCTTTGAGATTTATGTGTGAATTCAAGCCATGTGGAGAATTTATATTAAAAAAAACCATGGAGAATACCTAGAAGAGAGGTCTAAGGAATAAAATAATTTAAAAGATTGGAAGAGACAAAGAACTTGCAATGAAATACATACAATAACAAATTGAAAAGATAAACTGAAATTTTTGAGAAAGGAATAGTGGAAAGAAACTTTTTGAAAAGGGACTATGATAACTTATTTCAGTTGGATATATAGTATATTTCTTTCAAATGTAAAGATGTATGTTTCTTCCTCCTGAGTCCATTGTGAGGAGTAAGATGTGCATGAAGGTGGTCAAAAAGCACAAATTTCAGTTGTAACATATATTCTAGGGCTATAAAATACAGCATGATAACTAAAGTTAACAATAACATATAGTGTATTTGAAAGTTGCCAAGAGAATGGATCTGGAAAATTATCAGAAGGAAAAAACACAGTTTATAAATATGTGAGACAATGGATAGTAACTAAACTTATTGTGGTAATAATTTCCAAATATATATATATATAAAATCATTTTTATGTGTGTATATATATATATAAAAAATCATTTTTTGACACAAACTGTAAATGTAATTGCCAATTCTATCTCAATAAAATTTGGAAAAAGTGATACCTTTTCCACATATCAAAATATAATTTCAAAGAAAAAGAAAATAAAGTTCTATGACTACCCATTTAGCTCCCCCATGTAGAAATCTTTCTAATATAAAATACTAATCTGCTTCTCAGGGTGCATTCTTCATCTAAAGCCTTTTTAGCTTGCAACATTGACACCTTTGCTATGCATAGCTTTATAAGCCCATTCAGTCAGTGCAGGCACTCTATCATGTCCAACTCTTTGTGACCCCATGGACTGCAGCATGCCAGGCTTCCATGTCCATCACCAACTCCTGGAGCTTACTCAAACTCATGTCCATTTAGTCAGTGATACCATCCAACAATCTCATGCTCTGTTGTCCCCTTATCTTTCTGTCTTCAATCTTTCCCAGCATCAGGATCTGTTCCAATGAGTCAGTTCTTCGCATCAGGTGGCCAAAGTATTGGAGTTTCAGCTTCACCATCAATCCTTCCAGTGAATATTCAGGACTGATCTCCTTTAGGATAGACTCGTTAGATATCCTTGCAGTCCAAGGGACTCTCAAGAGTCTTCTCCCACACCACAGTCCAAAAGCATCAATTCTTCAGCACTCAGCTTTCTTTATACTCCAACTTTCACATCCATACGTGACTACTGGAAAAAAGGAAATGGCAACCCACTCCAGTATTCTTGCCTGGAGAATCCCATGGATGGAGGAGCGTGGTGGGCTACAGTCCACGGGGTTGCAAAGAGTCGGACACGACTGAGCAACTTCACTTTAGCTTTCTTTGACTAGATGGACCTTTGTCGGCAAAGTAATGTCTGCTTTTTAATATGCTGTCTAGGTTGGTCATAACTTTTCTTCCAAGGAGCAAGCACTTTTAATTTCGTGGCTGCAGTCACCATTTGCAGTGATTTTGGAACCCAATAAAATAAAACTCTCATTGTTTCCATTGTTACCCCATCTATTTTCCATGAAGTGATGGGACTGGAGGCCACAATCTTAGTTTTTTGAATGTTGAGTTTTAAGCCATCTTTTTTACTCTCCTCTTTCACCTTCATCAAGAGGCACTTCAGTTGCTCTTCACTTTCTGCCATAAGGGTGGTTTCATCTGCATATCTGAGGTTATTGATATTTCTTCCAGCAATCTTGATTCCAGCTTGTGCTTTATCCAGCCTGGCATTTCACATGATGTACTCTGCATATAAGTTAAATAAGCAGGGTGACAACATACAGCCTTGACGTACTCCTTTCACGATGTGGAACCAGTCCTGTTGTTCCATGTCTAATTCTAACTGTTGCTTCTTGACCTGTATAAAGGTTTCTCAAGAGGCAGGTCAGGTGGTCTGGTATTCCCATCTCTTGAAGAATTTTCCACAGTTTTTTGTGATCTACACAGTCAAAGGCTTTGGTGTCATCAATAAAGCAGAAGTAGATGTTTTTCTGATATTCTCTTGTGTTTTCAATGATCCAGTGGATGTTGGCAATTGGATCTCTGGTTCTTCTGCCTTTTCTAAATCCAGCTGGAACATTTGGAAGTTCACAGTTCACATACTGTTGAAGCCTGGCTTGGAGAATTTTGAGCACTGCTTTGCTAGTACGTGAGATGAGTGCAATTGTGTGGTAGTTTGAACATTCTTTGGCATTGCCCTTCTTTGGGATTGGAATGAAAACTGACCTTTTCCAGTCCTGTGGCCACTGCTGAGTTTTCCAAATTTGCTGGCACATTGGGTGCAGCATTTTCACAGCATGATCTTTCAGGATTTGAAATAGCTTAACTGGAATTCCTTCATCTCCACTGGCTTTGTTCATAGTGATTCTTCCTAAGGTCCACTTTACTTAGCATCCCAGGATGTCTGGCTCTAGGTGAGTGATCACACCATCATGGTTATCATGGTTATCATGGTCATGAAGGCCTTTTTTGTGTATTTCTTCTGTGTATTCTTGCTGCCTCTTAATATAAGCCCTATACAAGTCACTTATTTCCAAAGAATATCTAATACATAATACATTGTTAATTATTTGACAAAAAATTTCCCTATCGCAAAAATAAAGTGACAAGAAACAGCTCTTTGTATATATATTAGAGTGGGAATGAAAAAAAAAAAAAAACATTTAATTAAAACACAGACTAAGTGAATCCTTAATCCTAAGATCCCTGTCATATAATTAAACTAATGAAGAGAGAAAAATGACAGACTTTATAATAAACGGTATGGTGGTTTGAACATTAAATTTAAAATTTCTGATTATATTAATGCATTTTATTTTATAGATAAATAATTTATATAGACTGTATTTTTAATGCTCTCCTGTGAAATTCAAATGTTTCATAAGTCATACCACTGAGATGATAGAAAATATACAGAAATTCTCCTATTTCAATTTAAAATGAGATTCATCATTGTCATGTATCTCTGAAGATGAAAGCAAAATACTAATAAAGGCAATGAGCAGCATTTTCCCAAGTGAACCCTATAGTAAACAAAGAAAATTTCAATGGAGTACAAGAACTTTGAGTAAAAGAAAGGAAGACTTACAGAACAGTAATGTTTTTAAGCACCATGATTATCTAACTAGAGTCAACCTATTTGGGGATATTTTTAAAATTGCTACTGTTTTTTTCAGAGTGACTTACAGTCTATTTAAGTGTGCCTTTTTGAATTATCTAAGCTATGAATTTATAATTTCTTATGTAACAGGATTTGTATTCATTGTATAGTACTCAAAATAATAGCAAGAGAAACAACTTTTAAAAATTGGATACCCTGCATTTGTTAAATTATCTTTGAGAAATATTCTGCTAAACTTGTTTTTCAGTCCTCACAATTGCACAGAAATGTAAGGTTCTTGGTTCTCCTAACCCAATTAGAATCTTGGGAAGCTCTGCTTGCTGCAAGCAATATGTGAGGTTTTTTTTTTCCTTTTCCCCCACAGTGGACTATTGATGGGACAAATAAGAAACATAGTGATGCAGTTCCCCAAACATTTATGTTTAGGAGTCTGGTAATAGACTTGCTTGGGAAAAATTTATAATTTCTAAAAATATTGATCTAACTGTTCAAAGGTGAAGATTATTTTATTAATAAGGTCAGACAGGTATTTTGGAGTCTAAAGTTTTTATAATTTTAATACCTCTTTTTAAAACAAGATATAAGATTATACATAATAAATTAGATAATTTATTTCCTTATTATTGCCATACAAATAAAATGGCAACATATTATAAATTTTAAAGTGTTTTATATTTATAATAATTATGTTTGTGATATCACAAACATCATTTAATCTAGAAAAAATATTAATCTCCTAACACAACTCCTAACGCTTCCCATACTTTTGGCCTACATCTTCAGATTTCCTCTTCATATGACCACCATTCTGAGTCAAATTTTCTATAGAGAAAATAGAAAGGTAATTCAGTGTTTTCTCTCTTGTAGATTTTAAAACGTATTTATTATCAAGATTTGACTCCACACATGGACGTGTACACTGTTTGAGCATCACTGCAGATGTGTGTTATACAAATAGGAAATTATTCTCTTTAATATAATTTACTTATTTATTGTGGCTGTGTTGGATCTTTGTTGCTGTGCGGGCTTTTCTCTAGTTGTGGTGCACAGGCTTCTCCCTGTGGTGGCTTCTCTTGTGAAACACAGGCTCTAGGCACACAGGCTAGCGGTTGTATCATGTGGGCTCAGTAGTGGCTGCTCCCAGGCTCTAGAGCACAGGCTCAGTAGTTGTTGCACATGGATCAGCTGTTCCAAGGCATGTGGGATCTTCCTGGATCAGGGATTGAACCCATGTCTCCTGCATTGGCAGGCAGATTCTTTACCACTGAGCCAGCAGTGAAGTCGTTCAGTCGTGTCTGACTCTTTACAACCCCATAAACTGTAGCCTACCAGGCTCCATGGTCCATGGGATTTTCCAGGCAAGAATACTGGAGTGGGCTGCCATTTCATTCTCCAGGGGATCTTCCCAACCCAGGGATTGAACTCCGGTCTCCTGCATTGCAGACAGATGCTTTACCGTCTGAGCTACAGAATCTGCCTTCTGAATCGACCATCAGAGCCAGCAGGGAAGCTCCCTAACTGGAAATTCTGATCATTTCTTTTGTAAAAAAAAAAAAAAGTTCCATATATGCATAATTCCATGTACATATTCGAATATATTACTATTATAAGAATTTGACTAGGAATTGATTAGAATTAAACCTCCCACACTGATTTTGCATATTTGGAAGGATTTCTATAACTTCTTCTTCTGCCCATTTTAAGCCTTTTTTTCTCCTCCACTGTGTACATGCATCCAGTACAGTGGACTGTGGAGCACATTGTATCAGCATCTGCTCTCAGGCCCTGTATCTGTGCTGTGATGCTAGGTGAGCTGGCAGAGTGGAGCTCATCTCTATGGTGATGACTAGCAATCAGCTACCTAGACACTGACATCACCGATTTACATGAAGACATTCCCCTGTAACCTAACTAAATAGAACACAGATTCACCTTTCCCTTTCCTGGATCCCTAAAATTCTCACAACCATTCTAGCACCATATGACTGTTTATAGAGAACAGGGCTTCTACTTGAGTGCTGTAAAATATAACCCTTGCCATTAAAAAAAAAAAAAAAAAGACCACATGAATATACTTCTAGAGTTTCTTCCAAGGTTTCCAAGGTCCAGGAAGGGGCCAATGAAAGTGAGCAATCCTGAAAGTTGAGATTCATTAGCTTCCCATTTATCTACTGTGGGCTTCTATTCTTAATTACACATTTTATAACTACTAAAAACAGCATCCCCAGTATTAAAAATAATACGTGATACATTTCAGCTACTGGAAGGTGATTAATTACAGGCTGAAATCTGGGTTATTCTTCATGAGAAAATAATTGCAACGATCATCTTTAGACCTGATATGCATTTAAATTAAGTGTTTTTAAAGGAATGGTCTAATTGTCATGGTTTTGTAAAGTTTTCAAATCTCATTCTTCTTATGGAAATCAGTTTTTGTAATACACGAGCTCTTAAGATAAATCATTTTAATGATGACTAATTAATAGAATGTCAAAGATATTTGTACTTTATATATTCCATTTATAAATAGCATTCCCTTGTTCCTAAAAAAATTATTATGAAATATTAAACCTATCATAAAAATCTAGATTAAAAAAATCCTTGAGTTTTATTAAAAAATGGAAAGTATTAGCTTTCATTTTTATAAAAATGGCTTTATTTTATGTGAACTGATGAAGCTTCAGCTGGTTATAACAGATAAATGATGTTTAAAAAGAGAAGTTATTTTGCTTGAAAATAAAGTCTCTGACAGTTTCTATGCAATGGAAACTATTTGTCTATTACCACTTACATGCACTTAGAGTTTTATAAATAAGTAATGGGAAATGAATCCATACAAGTTACAAAAGGACTTTTGATAGTCAGCACGAACATGTAAATGGATCTTTTGAATTGGCAACTTTTGGCTGTAGCAAACGGAAATAAATCCTCAGTGACTTGGCAAACACTTTCACTTCAATTCAGTGAGGTTTTCTCTTCTGATAGGCTTTGAGTTTGGGCTTAGTTGTTCATTTATTTCTATTCTACAGTGAATACTGAGAGCCATTCTCAGAAATCAGATCTTCATTCTCCAAGGAGAACCATTCTAAGTAAACATAAGAAGCCTTCTAAGGAAATCTTGTGGGCTCTTAACAACTAGTTATGTAAAAGTGGATACTATCAAACCAAAACTCACTTCTGTTGAAGATTTTTCTTTGAATCTCTAATGACCTTCTCATTGTGATTTACAGTTTCAAATATGTCTAAAAATCAGATCAGATCAGATCGGTCGCTCAGTCGTGTCCAACTCTTCGCCACCCCATGAATCGCAGCACGCCAGGCCTCCCTGTCCATCACCAACTCCCGGAGTTCACTTAGACTCATGTCCATCAAGTCAGCCATGCCATCCAGCCATCTCATCCTCTGTCGTCCCCTTCTCCTCCTGCCCCCAATCCCTCCCAGCCTCAGAGTCTTTTCCAATGAGTCAACCCTTCACGTGAGGTGGCCAAAGTACTGGAGTTTCAGCTTTAGAATCATTCCTTCCAAAGAAATCCCAGGGCTGATCTCCTTCAGAATGAACTGGTTGGATCTCCTTGATAGAATTAAATAGAATATATTATACAGGATAATTGTATCAAAATAGAGGGTTCTATTTATTATATTATATGTATTATACTTTTTCTACAGTGAAGACTGTGGCATTTGTATATTGATTTCTCTAATATGAAAGTTTAGTCACTCAGTCATGTCCGACTCTTTGTGACCTCATGGACTGTAGCCTACCAGGCTCCTCCGTCCATGGGATTTTCCAGGCAAGAGTATTGGAGTGGGTTGCCATTTTCTTCTCCAGAGGATCTTCCTGACCCAGGGATTGAACCCGGGTCTCCCACATTGTAGGCGAATGCTTTACCATCTGAGCCACCAGGGAATTCCTAATAAAGAATTCCTAATATCATAATTATAAAGATATATGGTTATACCTAAACAATATTTAAATCTAAAGTAATCCATATTCTAGGAATTGAACAATAGACATTAAAATCGATTCATATTTACAAGTACTCAAAAGGTATAGGAAAGCTGTTAATAAGAAATGCATAGCATCTAAGAGTTTCCTTTAATAATTTACCTATTCCTGTTTGAAGCTAAAGTGAGACTTATGTTAGAAAACTCTTACACAAAATAAATTGACCCTGCTGTCTTTATTTATAAAATATCTGTGTTTGTATCAAATGACTTCTAGCTTCATAATATAGAAAATTAGATTAAATTTTAAATACAATTTTATTTTCCTAATATATGCATTTAAATGTAAACATTTCCATTTAAGCAGTGCTCTAAGTGCATTTCTCAGATTCTGACTTGCATTTTTACTTTCAACCAGTTCAAAATACTTCCTCATTTTCTTGTTATTGTTTTCACCCATAGATAATTTAAATTTGCACTCTTTAAAATGGAGATTTTTTCCATATATCCTTTTGTTATTGACCTCTTATTTAATGTTATAGTGATTAGAGAAAATTCTATGATTTGAAACATTTAAATTTTTGACACTGGTTTACTTCTACCCCCTCCTTGATAGTGTATTTTGATACAAGTTTGATGTGTTCTTCCTCCATTCCTAGCTTTATTAAGGAGTAATTGCCATACAATATTGTGCGAGTTTAAGGATGTGTTCTTAAAAAACTACATTTGACTATTATTGGATTGTTGTTGTTTAGTGGCTAATCATGTCCCACTCTTTGCAACCCCATGGAATGTAGCATGCCAGGCCTATCCCACTATTGCTGGGATAGTACTCTATAAATATTAATTAGATCATTGATTTAATAATGTCATGTGTTCTGTATTCTTTCTGATTATCAAAAACAGAGAGCATAGGGTTCATAACTTTAACTATAATTGTACACTTGTCTATTTTTTCATTGAATACATTAGTCTTTAGTCTTTTTCAGATATTCTTAAGCACTATCATTCTCTGCATACATGTTTAGGATTGCTATCTTTTTGAAGAATTAACCCCTTTATAATTGAGAAAACCAAAGGCAATAATTCTTTTTAACCGATACAGAAGATTTCTCAATAAAATATTAGCAATCAAATCCAACAATGTAAAAAAAGAATGTGCATTGATATACTGTGAATGTTTACTTTTTTTAGATTGAATGCTTTGTTCCCCTATCCCAAATTCATAGGTTGAAATGGGTCTGACAGTTTGAGACAATCCCATGGGTAACTCTGAAGGTGGGGTGTTATTTCAGAACTGCCTTATGCTGAAGCAATGGAATAAGGTCTTTATCCCTGGACAGACCAGTTACGAGGTGTGGACTGCTTCTGGGATGAGGAAAAGACCTTGGTCAAAGCAGTTTTCTTAAGCCAAGGCCAGTTCTCAGAGAGGCGCTTAGTTGTGAGCTCTGCTCCGACCCTGCTAGCATTGGGAGAATGAGTGTCCTTGTACTGAAAGTGCAGGCTTTGGTGGCACACCACAGTATCCACTACTGAAAGTAAGAGAAAAAAATTTCACAATTTCTTGATAATGTGGTCATGTACAACAAAATGTAAGAGAGACCAAAGTTTATCAGATACATGATGAACACTCAGAAGTCTATAACATTTTTATGTCTCATTAATAGCCAAGTAGAAAAGATAATGGGAATTTACTATTTACAGTGGAAGTGAAAGTCATATATCCAGATATCATCCTAAAAAATGCACATTATAAATTCATAAAGTAAGAAATATAAGTATAGTGATAGACTAAAATTTTAAACATATAAATGATCCCAGGGTTTATATACCAATTTAAATGTAGCTCTCCCTAAAGTTTGAATACCATTTGGTAGGAAACTAGACAAATATACTAATTTATTTTAAGAAATATATATGTTCAGAGATATTTAAAATAGCTTTGAAAATAGAGTTAAACATGTAATGAGAATATAGGTGGATTCAGGTAAACACTATTGTGCTAATTTTTTAGCACATACAAATAGTTGAATTAAACCAATAAGTGTAGGAATCATAATATGAGAGAAGCAACATATGGATGAGTTAAAAAAAGTATTGTTTATTACTGGTGTTGTGAAAGTTTTCTTAATCAATAAGTAATTACACTGCTCATACCATGAACAAATAAAACTGAAAAGTTTAATGTAAATGTTCAAATAATAAAATTAGCATTATAATTCATAAACTTTTCTTTTGAATTTTATTTGCACAAGCATTTTTAAATAGGCCACCAAGAAACCTGAATTATAAGAGGAAGAAATAAATAATTGATTTCTGTGTCTTCTATGGATAAAGATATATATAAAAAAAAAAGCAGAATATGCATAGTTGGCATAGCTTAAGCTGATCAGAGCTCTGTAGTTTGGTTGTAGAAAACACTACTAAAGTTCAGTAATAGAAGCAGAAAATATAATAAACAATAAGTGATATAAATTGTGTAAATCTGAATAATTAACAAATCTAGTTAGAAAATATTATTTTATTAAAGGTTATAGAGTAGAAATGAGAACCTATAAGGACTTACTCCTTATAAACATCAGATTGTTAAAAATTAAAACATCACATACAATGAATGCCAGTGGTAATCTACGTGTACTACTGACAGGAGTATGAAAAGGTGCCAGATATCTGAAGATTAATTTGTCATTCCTCAACAAAATTAAGTGCATTTCTTACATTTCTTTTTAGAAATATGAATCATTTCATTTATTATATCAGGGTAGCAAAGGCTTTCCAAGAAGGCAGTGGCACCCCACTCCAGTACTCTTGCCTGGAAAATCCCATGGATGGAGGAGCCTGGTAGGCTGCAGTCCATGGGGTCACTGAGGGTCGGACACGACTGAGTGACTTCACTTTCACTTTTCACTTTCCTGCATTGGAGAAGGAAATGGCAACCCACTCCAGTGTTCTTGCCTGGAGAATCCCAGGGATGGGGGAGCCTGGTGGGCTGCCGTCTATGGGGTCGCACAGAGTCGGACACGACTGAAGTGACTTAGCAGCAGCAGCAGCAGCAAAGGCTTTGTTCATCAAGATATTAACACCAGAAACCGTGGTGGAAATTTTGATAAATACGATTACAAACAAATTACAAATTTCTCTATGACCACAAAGGCAAGAGAAAAGGCCACTTTGAAAGTCCATTTGATGTTTTTTGCTACTGTTCAGTCACTCCCTCATGTCTGACTGTTTTTAATGCCATGGACTGTAGCACTCCAGGCTCCTCTGTCCTCCACTATTTCTCGGGAGTTTGCTCAAATTCATATCCATTGAGTCAGAGATGCTGTCTAATTATCTCAGTCTCTGTCACCCCCTTCTTCTTTTGCCTTCAATATTTCCCAGCATCAGGGTCTTTTCCAGTGAGTCAGCTCTTCACATCAGGTGGCCAAATTATTGGAACTTCAGCATCAGTCCTTCCAGTGAATATTCAGGGTTGATTTCCTTCAGGATTGATTCATTTGATTTCCTTGCAGTCCAAGGGACTCTCAAGAGTCTTCTCCAATATCACAATTTGAAAGCATCAATTTTTCGGTGCTCAGCCTTCTTTATGGTCTAACTCACATACATACATGACTACGGGAAAAAACCATAGCTTTGATATATGGTCAAATGTTTGTTTGCAAAGTGATGTCTCTGTTTTTTAACATGCTGTGTAAGATTGTCATAGCTTTTTTTCCAAGGAGCAAGCATCTTTTAATTTCATGGCTGTAGTCACTGTCTGTAGTGATTTTGGAGCCCAAGAACATAAAATGTGTCACTGTTTCAACTTTCTCTCCTTCTATTTGCCATTAAGTAATGGGTCCAGATGCCATGATCTTAGTGTTTTGAATGTTGAGTTTCAAGCCAGCTTCTTCACTCTGTTCTTTCACCCTCATCAAAGAGGCTCTTTAGTTCCTCTTCACTTTCTGCCTAGAGTAGCATCATCTGCATATCTGAGGCTATTAATACTTCTCCTGGAAGTCTTGATTCTACCTTGTAATTCATCCAGCCTAGCACTTCACATGATATACTCTGAATATAAGTTAAACAAGCAGGGTGACAATATACAGCCTTTCCCAATTTGGAGCCAGTCAGTTGTTCCATGTCAGGTTCAAACTGTTGCTTCTTGACCTGCATACAGGTTTTTCAGGAGACAGATAAGTTGATCTGGTATTTCCATCTCTCTAAGAATTTTCCACAGTTTGTTGTGATCCTCATAGTCAAAGGCTTGGATGTAGCCAATGAAGCAGAAGTACATGTTCTTCTGGAATTTTCTTGCTTTCTCCATTAGTCAGTTCAGTTCAGTTGCTCAGTCGTGTCCAACTCTTTGCGACCCCATGAATCACAGCACTCCAGGCCTCCCTGTCCATCACCAACTCCTGGAGTTCACTCAGACTCACATCCATTGAGTCAGTGATGCCATCCAACCATCTCATCCTCTGTCATCCCCTTCTCCTCCTGCCCCCAATCCCTCCCAGCATCAGGGTCTTTTCCAATGAGTCAACTCTTCGCATGAGGTGGCCAAAGTATTGGAGTTTCAGCTTTAGCATCAGGCCTTCCAATGAACACCGAGGACTGATCTCCTTTAGGATGGCCTGGTTGGACCTCCTTGCAGTCCAAGGGACTCTCAATTTGTAGCAAGTGCTAATTTCCTTCTTTCAATAATTTCCTACAAATTTGGATATTTGCTTACTAGAGGAAAACCTACAAATTTGGGTGTTTGGTAGAGGAAAACCAGTTCATAATCTTCATTATTTTTTTATAGCGATAGTAAGATTGACATAAGGTGATATTGGTTTCATGTGTACCACATAATGACTATCTTTCAATCTTCTCATTGTACTCCTGAGTATGGAACTACTTGCATCTCTATTATTTATCAGAGTTCTCATTTCAGGAATGATGGTAGTAGCAAAGAGTCAGAAGCTACTTATGCTTACTGATAACCTGAATAGCTAAATTGTAGTATTTGCATACAAATGGTAACTATAGGTTGGTTCAAAGGAGAAGGCGGTGGTAATGTCAATGCCTTCCAGGCAAAGACTACCAGGAACACACCTGGCTGACTGACAATATAATGTGCCATGGACCCTGGAGTCTGATTAAAATTCTGTATATTTTAGGTCCATCTTGCCGTTCACATGCATAATATTTAACGAAAAAGTGAAATTACACTGTCTGGAACAGAAGACTCTAATGAACTGAGAAGTGGAAAATCTAAGCTGTCCTTAGAAGTGATCTTAGAGTTGTCCATCTTAGGTGGTCTCAAGATGATAAAAAAATCAGTTTAATATAAATTTTTACATTTTTTTCTAGTCTGAGAAGTTTCCCCTTTGCTTTTGGTATTCATTATTGCTAAAGAGATGCCTAGAGGCAATCTGACTTGTATTTTACTATACGCGCTAAATTTTTATTTTCACCTTACTTTTGTTAAATTTGTCTCTTTTCCTTTGTTTTAAATTTTCACATTGATAAATCTACTAAGTGGCCTTCCCTTTCTCTATAAACCAGTTGATGGGTGGCAGTGTGTGTCTTTCTAATCTTCATTCTCATTTTGTCAAGAAACAACTCATTCAGTTCAGTTCAGTTTTTCAGTTGTGTCCGACTCTCTGTGACCCCATGGACTGCAGCACGCCAGGCTTCCCTGTCCATCACCAACTCCCAGAGCTTGGCTAACACTCATCATGTCCATCGAGTCAGTGATGCCATTCATCCGTCTCATCCTCTGTTGTCCCCTTCTCCTCCTGCCTTCAGTCTTTCCCAGCATCAGGGTCTGTTCCAACGAGTCAGTTCTTTGCATCAGGCAGCCAAAGTATTGGAGCTTCAGCTTCAGCATTAGTCCTTCCAATTCAGGACTGATTTCCTTTAGGACTGACTGGTTTGATCTTCTTGCAGTCCAAGGGACTCTCAAGAGTCATTTCCAACACCACAGTTCCAATAGCTCATTGGGTCACTTTAATCTGGAAATGCATATCCTCCCTTTCTGTGATGTTTTCTCATATCATTTAAAGAATTCTTCTTACCTTTCATCTTTTTTATTCCCCACCTTTTATTTTCTATGAATCAGATGTTGAATCCTTTAAATTGTCTAACTAGATTTTAATTACTTTCAATCTTTCTGCATGTTTTTTAGATTTTAGCAAGCATTTCATTTTTTTTTAATTTTCTGGTCTTTCCCTTCCCACTTTATTGTCTTTTCTTGCTCTGAATTTAGTATTTGAAGGTAGCTTTGTGAGGGTGATATATTTTCTGTAAAGTCTTGTTTGTGTTCCCTTATTTATATTTGCTTCTTTCATGATACATATTTTCTTTTTAACTTGGGGGGAGCATTTCTTAAATATGTAATTGTCCTTGATTGTCAATCTATGTTTAATAATTTAAAAAGCAAAACAAGAAAGCATCCTTTGGGGCTCTTAGTTTATGTGTGTCTTAGTAGCAGATAGACTGCAGATTGAAGTGATGAAGCAGTTATGCTGAGTTAACCCTGTCCATGTACATCTTAGTCACTAAGTCATATCTGACTCTCTTGCAACCCCATGGATTGTAGCCCATCAGGTTCCTCTGTCCATGGTACTTCCCAAGCAAGAATACAGTGGGTTGCCCTGTCTTCCTCCAGGAAATCTTCCTGACCTAAGGATTGAACCTGTGTCTCCTGCACTGCTGGCAGATTCTTTACCGCTCAGCCACCAGAGACACCCCATTTAAACATATTACACTATTTTAAACTCTATTATCATGTCCAATCACTCTACAGATTGGACACACTTGGAGCTCTCTTGATTCATATTTTAGTATTTAATCTGAGAATTACTATACTTGTATGAATTTCTAACTTCATGAAAAAAGTATCATAACAGTGAAAGTGTTAGTTTTTTTGTTTGTTTCAGAGGGAACTTGATGTAAATCTCAACTCTACTACTTCTTACAAATTTACATCTTTGAGTTTAAATTTCTTCACCTATAAAATAAAGGTGACATCTCTGGGATTGCTAGAGAAATTCCTAGAGAAAATTTCTGTAAATGAAAGCATCGTATACAACTTCAAGAATTTAGTGACCAACAAAAGCCAGGCAGCATTTCACTTATGTAAGCTTAAGTCTATGCCTTTATCAGAGTAATGCAGGTACAAAGTAAATATGTGGATGGGAAATTACATTAATTAATATATAAAGTGTGACTTATTCAGAGTAAAAAGCAGTTAAGTAGGTAAACTATTGATAAATTACCAGGGAAGTAACTATTTTGTCTGGATGTAAATTTGTTGTGTGTGTGTGTGTGTGTGTGTGTTAGTTGCTCAGTCGTGTCTGATTCTTGTGCCCCATGGTCTGTAGCCTGCAAAGCTCCTCTGTCCCTGGGATTTCCCAGGCAAGAATACTGGATGGGTTGCCATTTCCTTTTCCAGTGGATTTTCCCTACCTGGGGATCAAACCCACATCTCCTTAATGGCAGGCAGATTCTTTACCTCTATGCCATCTGAGAAGCCTGATAAATGTTATAGTACTGTAAAGTATACTGAGAAATATCAATGGCAAGATTTTAATGACAATTATTCCCACCAATAAAATAACAGTTAGTTTGTTCAGTATTATATTGTTATAAACATCGAGTATTGTCAATACTTACATGCTAAATACGGAGTCACTTTAGAAAAAAAACTTACCACAAAACTATTTCACACATACAAAACTGATGATCTTGCTAATGCTAAAGAAATTTAATATAAAAATTTCAAAACTATTAACATTAATAGGCTTTATTTTTGAACAGTTTTAGATTTACAGAAATATTAAGAAGGTGATATAGAGAGCTTCTGGGCTTCCCCAGTGGCTCAAAGGTAAAGAATCCACCTGAAATGCCAGAGACGCAGGAGATGCAGGTTTGATCCCTGTGTGACTCTTTCCATTTCACAGATACATATATATTAACAATAACTTTATTTTTTCCAGTTTTACTGATAAATATGACATACACACTATTTAAGCTTAAGGCATACAGCATAATGATTTGACTTACATAATTGTGTGACCTACATGTTTATACTTTATAAATATTATGTTGAATTTATTACTGTATTTTTATATTATGCCTCATGATTGGGATTGTCTGTCGGTTCATGAAATTTGTTCCTTTTCTTTAGTGCTATGTAGCTATTATTTGGGGTTTCTTGCTTTTAGATGTAAACTTTAGAATAAGTTTGTTGATATCCATATAACAATTCATTGGGCATATGCCGGGGTCCAGCCCAGGCTGATCCAGGGTATTCGAAGGAAAGATGGCATGGGCAAGGATCAGCTGCTTAATTAAACGTTAATTAAGGATATAAAGAGTGGTTAAATAAGGATAGCTCAGTCAGGAAAATTCAGTGGAGAAAAGAGGCTGAGTAGCTTGGTTTACACGGGAGACCAATAAAACTTCAAGACAAGAAGTTTGCACCACTTACGTAGGCCACAGGCATCCTTCCGTTCTCCTGAAGGAGAGGAGACACTGAGGCCTCCCCTGTCGGATCTTAGAAGCCCAGGCATAATTAGCAAGCATGGCGGGTCCCGCGCTCCAGATGGAGACTCAGCCAGAGTTTGAGAGAGAGAGAGACATGGGGAGACCAGTCTTTCGAGGAACTGATCCCAATTCTTTATTTTCCATGGTCTACTTTTATACACAGAGATGTTATGCAAAAGTCACGAGGGGTCAGCAGTCCTGACTTTTATCAAAGTCAGGTGCTTCATACAAATGTATACAGAGGTCTTAGGGGTGTTACACCATCTTCTGGCCAGGGGGCCTGCTGACAATTTATGACCCTCTCCTTGTGACAGCGGTCAGTCAACCAGGACACTTATTTCTCCAGGGGTGATTATTCTTAAAACAGACACCACCCAAATAAAATTACATTCCTATAGGGTGAGGGTGTAGTGGGTTTTAGTTAAGGAAAGAATTCACTTAGCCTAAGGTCTAATGTGATTAATATCAAAGGTTAATACTTATTTCTTCTATATATTCATTAATGTGTGTAAGGGCAGGGGATGTGGAGACTTAGCAACAAACATTGGCTCAACAAATGAAAAACCCTTCACCAACACAATTTCTTTCTTTTTTTTTTTTTCTAATTAGCCCACTATACTTATAGTTTTCTAACTTCTCTAAAGAACCTGTTTTTAGAAGGTTTAAAGCATCTCGTGCCTTTCACAGTTGGGAGGCTGTGAGCAATCACATGTGGCCGGACAAGCCTGTCAGGCAGGCTAGAGAACCTTCAGAGGAGTTTGTAGGTTAAAACACTCTTGTCACGCCCAGGAGTTTTTATTAACTGGAGCTCTAAGTTAACTCCTTCTCCAAAAGAGGTGGTGGGGGACAGCCCCCCGTAAAGTCAGAGGTGTAGGTGAGAGCACAAAGTAGCAAAGTAGGCAGGCTCTGGTTATGGGGATAGATGCTCGAGGATTTCCAGGGGGACTCCTGAGGCTCGATCCCGCCTTTGAGTATGTCGAGCCTCCTTCCTCATGACCTTTGCCACGGGCGGAGTGCCTCACGCTGGCCCCCAACAGGCATATGATTAAGATTGCACTGAATTTATAGATCAAATTGAGAAGAACTGACATCTTTCTAATCATAAACATATTTTAGAATGTCTCTCCATTTATGGAGCCTATCTAACCATGAATAGGCCTCTCTGGTGGCTCAGTGGTAAAGAATCTTCCTGTCAATGCTGGATAAGGAAATGGCAACCCACTCCAGTATTCTTACCTGGGAAATCCCATGGACAGAGGAGCCTGGTGGGTCTATAGAGTCACAAGAGTTGGACAAGACTTAGTGAATAAACAACAAGAAGACATGAACATAGAATGTCTCTCCATTTATTTAGACTTTCTTAAATTTCTGTCATCATAGTTTTATAGTTTTCCTCATGTAGATCTTACATTTATACCTAAGTATTTTATTTTCTTGATACTAATACAAATGGTATTGTGTTTTTAATTTTGAATTTCTACTGTTGAATGCTGGTTTATATGAAAGAAATTGACTTTTATAGATTTGTGATAATTGCTAATAAGTTCAAGGAGAATTTGTCAATTTGTTGTGATTTTCTTTATAGATAATCATTATATCTATAAACAAAGACAGTTTTCTTTCTTTATTTTCAGCCTGTAGGCTCTTTACTAGCTTAGTTCTTTTCCTGACTTATGCGTTAGCCAGCTCTCCAGTACAACATTAAATAGGAGAGCTGAGAGGAGATATCCTTGCTTCATTTCCTATGTTAAATAAAATTAATCAGTTTCTCACAATTAAGTATGATGTCAGCTCTAGGCCTTTTGTAGATTTTTTTTTTTATCAACTGTAAAAGTGAACCTGTATCCTGTATTCCTAATTTACTGAGTTTTTATCCCTGTATCTCAGATGGTAAAGAATCTGTCTGCAATGCGGGAGACCTGTGTTTTATTACTGGGTCGAGAAATCCCCTGGAGAAGGGAATGGCAACCCACTGCAGTTTTCTTGCCTGGTGAGTCCCATGGACATAGGAGCCTGGTGGGCTACAGTCCATGGTGTTGCAAAGAGACAGACACGACTGACTGACTAACAATACTGCTGCTGCTGCTGCTGTCGCTTCAGTCGTGTCCGACTCTGTGAGACCCCATAGACAGCAGCCCACCAGGCTCCCCCGTCCCTGGGACTCTCCAGGCAAGAACACTGGAGTGGGTTGCCATTTCTTGCTCCAATGCATGAAAGTGAAAAGTGAAAGTGAAGTCACTCAGTTGTGTCCGACTCTTCTCGACCCCATGGACTGCAGCCTACCAGGCTCCTAACAATACTCCTAATACTTTATTATGAAATAGTGTTGGGTTTTTGTCAAAATCTTTTTTCTGCATATATTGATAAGATTATATGATTTTTCTTCTTTAGCCTTTAATATAACAAATTACATTAATTAATAATTAAGTGTTGAGCAAACTTGGCATACCTAGAATAAATTTCACTGGGCTGTGGTGTTTAAATTTTTTCAAATGTCATTAATTTGTCACTGATATTTTAGTGAAGATTTCTTTCTATGTTAATGAGATAATGATTGGTAGTTTTCTTTTCTTGAAGGTCTATATATAGCTTTGGTATTAGGGTAATGTTGGACTGATAGGATAAGCTGGGAAGATTTCACGTTTATTTTATGAAAAAGATGATAGAGAATTAATATAATTTCTCCCTAAAGTGTTGAATAGAATTCACTAGTGAAACTATATGGGTTTGTTGTTTTCTTTTTTTTTAATTTAAATTCATTTATTTTATTTTTTTTTTTAAATTTTATTTTATTTTAAACTTTACATAATTGTATTAGTTTTGCCAAATATCAAAATGAATCCATCACAGGTATACATAATTGGAGGCTAATTACTTTACAATATTGTATTGGTTTTGCCATACATCAACAAGAATCTGCCACGGGTGTACACCTGTTCCCCATCCTGAACCCCCTCCCACCTCCCTCCCCATACCATCCCTCTGGGTCGTCCCAGTGCAACAACCCCAAGCATCCTGTATCCTGCATCGAACCTGGACTGGCGATTCATTTCTTATATGATATTATACATGTTTCAGTGCTATTCTCCCAAATCATCCCACCCTCTCCCTCTCCCACAGAGTCCAAAAGACTGTTCTATAGATCTGTGTCTCTTTTGCTGTCTCACAGGGTTATTGTTATCGTTACCATCTTTCTAAATTCCATATATATGCGTTAGTATACTGTATTGGTGTTTTTCTTTGTGGCTTACTTCACTCTATATAATAGGCTCCAGTTTCATCCACCTCATTAGAACTGATTCAAATGTATTCTTTTGAATGGCTAATATTCCATTGTGTATATGTACCACAGCTTTCTTATCCGTTCATCTGCTGATGGACATCTAGGTTGCTTCCATGTCCTGGCTATTATAAACAGTGCTGCGATGAACATTGGGGTACACGTGTCTCTTTCAATTCTGGTTTCCTTGGTGTGTATGACCAGCAGTGGGATTGCTGGATCATAAGGCAGTTCTATTTCCAGTTTTTTAAGGAATCTCCACACTGTTCTCCATAGTGGCTGCACTAGTTTGCATTCCCACCAACAGTATAAGAGGGTTCCCTTTTCTCCACACCCTCTCCAGCATTTATTGCTTGTAGACTTTTGGATAGCAGCCATTCTGACTGGGTGAAATGGTACCTCATTGTGGTTTTGATTTGCATTTCTCTGATAATGAGTGATGTTGAGCATCTTTTCATGTGTTTGTTAGCCATCTGTATGTCTTCTTTGGAGAAATGCCTGTTTAGTTCTTTGGCCTATTTTTTGATTGGGTCGTTTATTTTTCTGGAATTGAGCTGCAGGAGTTTTCTTTATTGGAAGATTTTAAATTAATAATTGCTTTAAATTCTTTCAGTTAGGGCCTATTCATATTATCTGCTTCTCATGTGTGAAATTTTATAGTCTTTATTTTTCAAGGAGCTGGTCTATTTCATCAGAATTATCAAATTTGTGGGCATAGATTTTTTCATAATATTCCTTTATTATCATTTTACTAACAATAGATTGAACAGTGATAGCATCTCTTTCATTCTCAATTTTGTTAATTTATGTCTTCTCTTTTTTTTAAGGGTTATTCTTAATAGAGTCTTGTCAATTTTTATCTTTTCAAAGAGGTGACTCTTATTTTTCTTATTTTCTCTATTATCCTGATTTCAATGTAACTGGTATCTGCTCTAATTTTATTTTTTCTTTTATATTGCTTGCTTAGACTTATATTACACTTTGTCTAGTTTTCTATGGTAGAAGCTAAATTATTGATTTTAGTTTACTTATTAATGGATAACTATTTAATTTTACATTGGAGTATAGCTGATTAACAATGATGTATGAATTACAGGTATGTGGCAAAGTGATTGAATTATACCTATACAAGTATCTATTCTTTTTCAAATTCTTTTCCCATTTAGGTTACTACAGAATATTGAGCTGAGTGAGTTCCCTGTGCTATACAATAGGTCCTTGTTGCTTACGTGTTTAAACATGGTAGTGTGTGCATGTCAAGCTAAAACTCCCAATCTACCCTCCACCCACTGCCACCCTTAACCCCTGGTGAAGCCCATAAGTTCTTTCTCAAATTCTGTGAGTGCTTCTGTTTCATAAATAATTCATTTGTATCATTTGTTTTTAGATTCCACATCAAAACAGTGTCATATACGTGTCTTTCTCTGTCTGACTTATTTTACTTAGTATGATAATCTCATGTCTATCCATTGTGGCAAATGGCATTATTTCATTATTTTTTTAATTTTTTAAAATTTATTTTATTTTATTTTTTATTTATTTTTTTTATTTCATTATTTTTAATGGCTGAATAATATTCCATTATACATTATGTGTATATATACAGCAGCTTGTTTGTTTATTCATCATACAGATGGCTAACAAACACATGAAAAGATGCTCAACATCACTTATTATCAGAGAAATGCAAATCATCTGTTTATGCATATTTAGATTGCTTCCATGTCTTCGCTATTATAAACAGTGCTATGGTGAACATCAGGGTGCCAGTATCCTTCTGAAAAATGGTTTTCTTTGATACATATACAGGAGTGGGATTGCTAGATCATGTGGTAGCTCTATTCTTAGCTTTTTAAGGAAACTCCATATGGTTTTCCATAGTGGTGTAGCAGTTTATATTATACCAACAGTGTAGGAGGGTTCCCTTTTCTTCACACCGTCTCCAGAATTCATTGTTTGTAGACTTTTTAATGATGGCCAGTCTGACTTGTGTGAGGTGATATATCTTTGTAATTTTGATTTGTATTTCTCTAATAATTAGCAATGTTGAACATCTTTTCATGTGCTTGTTGGCCATGTATATGTTTTCTTTGGAAAAATATCCATTTAGGTCTTCTTTCCAGTTTTTATTAGGTTGGTTGTTTGTGTTTGATACTGAGCCACATGAGCTGTTTGTAAATCTTGGAAATTAATTCCTTTTCAGTGTATTGTTTGAAAATATTTTCTCCCATTCTATGGGTTGTGTTTTCATTTTGTTTATGATTTCCTTTGCTGGGAAAAAGGTTTTGGACTTAAATGGGCCCTATTTTTTATGTTTGTTTTTATTTCCATTACATTAGAAAATAAATAGAAAATGATTTTGCTGCAATTTATGTCAGAGGGTGTTCTGCCTATGTTTTCCTCTAAGAGTTTTATAGCATCTGGTCTTACATTTAGGTCTTTAATACATTTTGAGTTTATTTTTTTTTGTGTGTGTGTGTGTATGAATTTAAAAGATGTTCTAATTTCATTCCTTTACATGTAGCTGTCCAGTTTTCCCAGCACCATTTGTTAGAGAGACTGTCTTTTCTCCATTGTGTAGTCTTCCTCCCTTTGTCATAATTTAGATGATCATAAGTCCATGGGTTTATTTCTAGGCTTTCTATCCTGTCCCATTCATCTACATTTCTGTTTTTGTGCCAGTACCATATATTTTGATGACTGTAGCTTTGGAGTCTGAAGTCAGGGAGCCTCATTCCTCCAGCTGCATTTTTCTTTCACAAGATTGCTTTGGCTATTCAGTCTTTTGTGTCTCCATAACGAATTTTAAGGGGTTTTGCTCCAGTTCTGTTTTAAAAAAAAATGCCATTTGCTATTGTTTGCATTGAATCTGTAGATTGCCTTGAGTAGCACGGTCATTTTGATAATATCGATTCTTCCAATCCAAGAACATTATTTGTCTTTCCATCTGCTGTGTCATCTATTTATTTAGTCAGTGTATTATAGTTTTCAGTGTTCAGGTCTTTTGCCTCCTAAGCAAGTTTATCCCTGGCGATTTTATTCTTTTTAATGTGACAGTACATGGGATCATTTCTTTAATTTCTCTTTCTGACCTTTCATTGTTAGTCTCTAGGAATCCATTAGATTTCTGTGTATTAACTTTGTATCCTGCGACTTTACCAAATTTATTGATGAGCTCTAGTAGTTTTCTGGTAACATCCATCTTTGGGACTTTCTATATATAGTATCAAGTTATCTGCAATCATTGACACTTCTTCTTTTCCAATTTGGATTACGTTTATTTCTTTTCTTCTCTAATTGATGTGGCTAGGACTTCCAAAATGATGTCGAGTAAAAGTGGCAAGAGAGGGATACTTGTCTTGTTTCTGATCTAAGAGGAAATGCTTTCAGCTTTTCATCATTGAGTATGATATCAGCTGTGGGTTTGTCCTATATGGTCTTTATTATGTTGAGGTATGCTCCCTCTATGCCCACTTTCTGGAGAGTTTTTACTCATAATGAATGTTGAATTCTGTCAGAAGCTTTTTCTGTGTTTATTGAGATGATCATATATTTTTTAATATTCAATTTGCTGATGTGGTATGTCACACTGCAGTCATGGGGTTGCAAAGAGTCTGACGTGACTGAGCAAATGAACATTAATCACACTGATTTATGCATATTGAAAAATCCTTGCATCCTGGGGATAAATCCCAATTGATTGTCATGTGTGATCCTTTCAATGTAGTTGGGTTCAGTTTGCTAGGTTTTGTCAAGTATTTTTGTGTTCATGTTCATCAGTGATACTGGTCTGTAATTTTTAATGTTTTTCATGGTATCTTTGTCTGGTTTTGGTATCAGGGTAGTGGTGGCCTCATACAATGAGTTTGGAAGTCTTACTTCCTTTGCAGTTTTTTTAAAGAGTTCCAGAAAGATAGGTGTTAACTCTTCTCTAAATGTTTAATAGAATCCACCCTTGAAGTCATCTAGTCCTGGACTTTTGTTGGAAGTTTTTAACTCACAGTTTCAATTTCAGGAATTGTGATTGATCTGTTCATGTTTTCTATTTCTTTCTGATTTAGTCTTGGGTGAAACTGTACCTTCCTAAGAATTTATTTCTTCTATGTTGTACATCTTATTGGCATATAGTTGCTTGTAGTAGTCTCTTATAATCCTTTGTATTTCTGTTGTGTCTGTTCTAAGTCCTCCTCTTTCATTTCTGTTATTTTTTTGAGTCCTCTCCCTTTACTTCTTGATTAGTCTGGCTAAAGGTTTACCAATTTTCCTTATTTTTTCAAAGAACCAACTTTTAGTTTCATTTCAACTTCTTTTTCAACTTTTAATTCTATTGTTTCTGGTTTTTGCAACACATGACAACACTTGTATTTTCTGTTATGCAAGAGAAAAGCCATTCTATTAAATTGTTATCCAGGTCTAAGGCTATGTTTATTTATTTTTTAATTGATTATAAGTGATTAATTTACCAACTTAAAAAATGATATAAAATGCATTATTTAAAATATAATTTTTGGAACTAAATGAAAAATATTGGTCAATATTGCAGCAAAAAAAAGTTAATGTTGATTAGTATCAGTATTATAAATAAATTATGAAAAACATTTGAGAAATTCATTCCAATTTTTAAATTTTATGTAAATTATTGGAATGTTAGTAACAGTAATGGCTTTCTGCTATTAATAGGGAAAAAGAATTATTTGAGTCAGTTATGCTTAAAATTATTTTCCCAAAGGTATTTTAAAATAAATAAGTGATATATTTACATTCTTACAGTTATATATAACACTATCAGTTTATATGTTTTATTTGCTATTATTTTTGGGTGTGAGATGCAGGGATTTATATTTTAATGAAACTCACCATAGGGTGTTAGTATGTAACTATGACAGGAAGAGTAGGCAAAATGTCTGGAGCACAAACTCTGACATTATCTTTTTTTCCCCAAAATAGCTTAATCCCACTAGTTTAGAAGATTAAAGCTTTTTGAATATGAAGTTTAATAGGCAAAGAGGTTCAGATTTGCAAATCCCTTTAATAAGCCAGCACAGTTTTATTAGTTCAAGACTGGAGAGTGCATGTGGTGGGGAAGCATGATTATGAAAGAGAAACCAGGCTGTTTGATCCCGTGAACCTTAGCAGGAGATAAAGATGATTTGGTATCATGGACCCTGTGGTACCAGGGGCTGCTGAATTCTTCTCACTATTTTCATCACATATTTTATGAATTTTTTTTTTCATGTTGATGATTAAGAGATAAGCTGTCATGTAAGGACAGTGAAAGAAAAAAGGACTAACAGCTTCATTAGAGACAGGCTGTAGATTAACATCTCATCAATGCACCAGCTTCTCCCAAGCAGTTTAATGCTCACTTCAGAGCTCAGATGCTAATTTCTTTCTTTCTTAGGCTGTCCTAATATGATACTGAAACTGTCTGTGTGGTGGGTTTCATGGAATTTGAGATTCTAAAAATGTGAACATGTAACAGAAAGGTTGAAGCTGCTTTTGTTGTTGCTCAGTAGTTCAGTCACGTCCAACTCTTTGCAAGCCATTGGACTGCAGCACTCCAGGCTCCTCTGTCCTCCACTGTCTCTCTGATTTTGCTCAAATTCATGTCTTTTGAGTCAGTGTTGCTACTAACCATCTCCTCCTCTGCCACTCGCCTCTCTTCCTGCCCTCAATCTTTCCCAGCATCAGGGTTTTTTCCAATGAGTTGACTCCACATCAGGTAACCAAAGTATTGGAGCTTCAGCTTCAGCATCAGTCCTTCCAATGATTATTCAGGGTTAATTTCATTTAAGATGGACTGGTTTGATTTCCTTGGAGTCCAAGGGATTCTCAAGAGTCCTCTCCAGCACCACAATGTGAAATTATAAAATCTTTGGTGCTCAGCCTTCTTTATAGTCCAACTCTCATATCTGTACATGGCTACTAGAAAAACCATCACTTTAACTATATGGACCTTTGTTGGCAAAGTGATGTCCCTGCTTTTTTAATAACTTGTCAAGGTTTGTCAGAGCTTTCCTTCCAAGGAGCAAACATCTTTTAATTTCATGGCTATAATCACCGTTTGTAGGGATTTTTGAGCCTAAGAAAATAAAATCTGTCACTGTTTCCATTTTTGCCCTTCTATTTGCCATGAAGTAATGGGACTGGACTGGTTGGATCTCCAAACAGTCCATCCTAAAGGAAATGAGTCCTTAATATTCATTGGGAGGACTGCTGCTGAAGCTGAAACTCCAATACTTTGGCCACCTGATGCGAAGAACTGACTTATTTGAAAATATCCTGATGCTGGGAAAGATTGAGAGTGAGAGGACAAGGGAAGGATGAGATGGTTGGATGGCATCACTGACTCAATGGACATGAGTTTGAGTAAGCTCTGGAAGTTGGTGAGGGACAGGGAAGCCTGGCATACTGCAGTCCATGGGGTCACAAAAAGTTGGATATGACTTAGCAGCTGAAATGAACTGAATGGGAGCCGATGCCATGATCTTAGTTTTTTTAATGCTGTTTCAAGCCATTTTTTTACTCTCTTCTTTCATCCTCATCAAGAGGCTCTTTAGTTCCTCTTCACTTTCTGCCATTAGAGTAGCATCATCTGCATATCTGAGGTTGTTGATATTTCTCCTGGCAATCTTGATTCCAGCTTGTGATTTACCCAGCCCAGCATTTCACATGATGTACTCTGCATATAAGTTAAATAAGCAGGGTGACAATATACAGCCTTGTCATACTTCTTTCCCAATTTTGAACCAGTTTTTCCATGTCCAGTTCTAACTGTTGCTTTTTGACCTACAGACAGGTTTCTCAGGAGACAGGCAATGTGGTCTTGTACTCCCATCACTTTAAGAATTGTCCACAGTTTGTTGTGATTCACACAGTCAAAGGTTTTAGTGTAATCAATGAAGCAAAAATAGATCGTTTTCTGGAATTCTCTTGCTTTCCCCATGATCCAGTGAATGTCGGCAATTTGTTTGCACAGTGAATCAAATATGTGGTCCCTGCAAATATTGGCATCAATTAGGAATGAAAGTTTGAAAAATCATGGGATTTTTCCAGGCATGATTTTCCCAGCACAATGGGATTTCCAGGCATGAATACCAGAATGGGTTGCCATTTCCTTCTCCAGTGTATCTTTCCGACCCAGGGATCAAACCTGGGTCTTCCACATTGTAGGCAGACGCTTTACTGTCTGAGCTACCAGGGAAGCTGAGAAATAAAGAACTCCAGAGCAGAGAATCAAATCCTCTTTCAGTGGTGCTAAAACTAAATCAAATCTGTTTAAGTGGGCATTGCAATGCCCGGTAAAAGGACAGAAGTCACACACGGTTTTGGCCTGAGAATGCCATACTGAAAGTCTTAATTATGTGCTTTTCGCCATCTGGGACAGGGGAAAACTAATCCAGAACTGATGAAGTGTATTGCTTTGTTTTTCCCTAAGATAGCCATCAATCTCAAGTACAAATGTGAAATTGTTTCCCAAATACCAACCACCAAATGTTGTCTATAGAAGCAGATTATGACATGCTGGTTAAGAAACTCTGAGGAATCTGGTCCCTGTTTTGATTACAAGATCACAGATTCTGAGGTCTCCGGTAATGGAAGTCTGTTATTCCTGGCAGATTGTTGTAGAGAGAGGACTAGTTTATTTAAATTGTTCAAAGTGTTTATATTAAAATCACATTCCCCAAATGTCAAACAGACATTAACAGGATAGCTGCATTCTGTCTCCTGTATGACAAGATCATGACAACATTTTATTCTCTCAGACATAGCTGTTGACTTTCATTCATTAAATCATTTTTTTTATATAACACAGAATGGCCAATACATTGACATGTGCTCTTTGTTCATATATCAATTTTCAGGCTTTTGTATACTTTTCTACTCAGCCTTTGATAGTCTTCATCTGTCTAACCTGCTCATTCTAAAAGGAAAATAGCATCCTGATAGGTAAAATGGCAGAACTTAATCTTTTTGTCAAACTCTGGCCATGGAAAATATAAATGTCTTGGAGTGAATATGTGTGTCATTGCAAAATTCATATGATGAAATCCTAAAACCTACTGTGCTTATATTAGGAGTTGTGGCCTTTAAGAAGTAACTAGGTCATGAGGGTGGAGACTTTTAAAGGAGATAGTTAAAGGTTCTCTAGCACTCTTTTCTAAGCTCCTTGGCTTAAAACTCAACATTCAAAAAACTAAGATCGTGGCATCTTGTCCCATCACTTCATGGCAAATAGTTGGGGAAACAATGGAAACAGTGAGAAACTTTATTTTGTTGGGCTCCAAAATCACTGCAGATGGTAACTGCAGCCATGAAATTAAAAGACACTTGCTCCTTGGAAGAAAAACAATGACCAACCTAGACAGCATATTAAAAAGAAGAGACATTACTTTGCCAACAAAGGTCCATCTAGTCAAACCTATGGTTTTTCCACTAGTCATGTACAGATGTGAGAGTTGGACTATAAAGAAAGCTGAGTACCAAAGAATTGATGCTTTTGAACTGTGGTGTTGGGGAAGACTCTTGAGAGTCCCCTGGACTGCAAGGAAATCAGACCAGTCCAATTTAAGGAAATTAGTCCTGAATATTCACTGGAAGGACTGATGCTGAAGCTGAAACTCCAATACTGTGGCCACCTGATGTGAACTGACTCATTGGGAAAGACCCTGATGCTGGGAAAGATTGAAGGCAGGAGGAGAAGGGGTCGACAGAGGATGAGATGGTTGGATCGCATCACCGACACGATGGACATGAGTTTGAGCAAACTCCAGGAGTTGGTGATGGACAGGGAAGACTGCCATGCTTCAGTTCATGGGGTCGCAGAGAGTTAGACATGACTGAGCAACTGAACTGAACTGAGCCCTCTTTCTGCCATGTGAGGACACAAGGAGAAGTTGGAAGTCCGCAACCTGAATCTGACCAAGATAGCAGGATGATCTTAGACGTCCGGCCTCCTGAACTGTAAGAAATTGCTGTTATTTATATAAGTCATTCAGTCTGTGGTAATTTGTCATGGCAGCCCCAAATGACTAAGGTATTGGATAACATAGATCACTTAGTGTTGCTGTATCTTTATAGCAACTGTCAAGAATTCTTTTTCTCTAGCATTCATGGTGGCTCAGACAGTAAAGAATCTGCCTGCAATGTGGTACACCTGGGTTTGATCCCTGTTTTGGGAAGATTCCATGGAGGAGGGCATAGCAACCTTCTCCAGTATTTTGCCTGGAAAATCCCTATGGACAGAGGAGCCTTGGTAGGCTATAGTCCATGGGGTCACAGAGTGAGACATGACTCAGCACAGCATTCATGGTAAAAGTGCAATTACATTCTCAGGCACATAGTCTAGAAAGATATATGATGAAGGAAAGGCAGAAGCTGCCCAAATTCTGCTACCAATTGATTCTGCCAAACAAGTATACTTGTTGCTGAGGATATTAAGAAATAAATTGCTGACTCCTTATTCTGTATCCAATCTTAATACAAACAAGTGTATGGTTAGGGTTAAGGTCCAAGCGACTGTAATGGTACACATTGTAGACAGTGCCTTCTTATTAAAAAGCAAGAATAGATTCTTGTTGTATGTGTTAAACCCAGAAAATTTCTTGGTATCAATAAATTTAGTACCACTAATTACTCTTACTTGCAGTATTATTATGTTAAGAAACAGTTAATTACTTTGCTAATGAACTGGATTCTTTCCCAAGGTTTCTAATTTCTAAATGCCAATCTACTGTCTTATTCAGCATTCATTACTTAAGGAATGACAACAAGGAAAAGACAAAAATAGTGAAATTTGGAAAGGATATAGTATGGTGATTTCCCACACCATCACCTACAAAATGTTTTTTTTTTTTTTTTTTTCAATCAATCACGACTCGCCATTACAGCAGTTAATTCTCAAGGCACTCACAATAAAGTCTCATCCAGAGAGCTCTCCTTATTAATTTTCCAAAGAAACCAAGATGTCTGTGTTGATCCGTATTTTATCTTGCCCAGGCTGTTCATTAATGTCAATACAAAAGTTCATGAGCTGTAAAATCCTGAGGTTAAGATTAAGCAGCTATTACAAGTGTACCTTCTGGCCTAAAGTGAAAGCCTCATAGAGTAAATTACTCTGCTGCATATCACTGCTTTTGTGGTTCCAGAGTGATTACTTTTTTTTTTTTTACTATTTTATAAGATCTTATGGAAGCCTCTTTGAATCTTTTATTACTTTCCTTGCAGTAAACTGGGGAGGGGGGCAAAAATAAAAACTCCACTCTGAATAGAATCCATTACTTTTCATCCTCTGAAGATTTACACTTCAATTGATTTTTTTTTCTTTCAGGACAGGGGAAAAGATGCACTTCATATTTCACAACATTCTCTTTACTGTAATTCTAAGCACCATTTTTTTGTAGGAATAAAAATAAGATGAAGGGTACTTTGTCTCTTTATATTTTTCCTTGATGTAGTCGGTTTTCTTTGCTCTTAGCCAAAGAATCATATGCAAACTGTAATTTCAATATACAGGACAAAGGATGCCAACGTAAAATGTATCCCTTGATAAAGGTCATAAAGATTTCTTGATAAAGAATTAAGACCCTTTTCTCAGACTTTATAGCAACTTAATGTTATTATTCTCAGTGAGTATTTAGCTATTTTCTTCCTTTTATCTTTCATAGATTTGTAAGTGTAAATCTGCTATTGCTTGCTGTCTCAAGGAAATTAGAAGTAGTAATAGTAGTTGCTCAGTCATGTCTGACTCTTTGTGACCCCATAGACTGTAGCCTGCCAGGCTCCTCTGTCCATGGAATTCCCTACACAAGGATACTGGAGTGGGTAGCCTTTCCCGTCTCCAGGGAATCTTCCCAACCCAGGGATTGAACCCAGGTCTCCTGCACTGCAGGTGGATTCTTTATCATCTGAGCTATCAGGGAAGTCCTTGAAGAACTTACAGTCTCAATTTCTGTTTGTCCTTGACTAGCAGCCAATAGGATGAGCCAACAGCTTCCCATGTTTAGCTATGAGAATCTCTTGTCCTATGTAATGGAAATGGTGTTGATTAAAAAATAAACCCACTTTCCAAATGTACTCAAACTCAGAACTGCCTTGACTTTCTTGATATGTATTCACCTGAATGTTGAAGTTATACTTGGTTACAAATGACCATTTACTTGAGCAGCAGATTTTCTGCTGTGGAAATTAAATATCATTCTGTTCACCTGATGCCAGTCCCTGACTGTGTCTGGTTATATGCTGCTATCTTTTGGATCACCATTTCTGTAAATAGCAGCTATGGCAGCATATGCCCCAAACTGAAGAATGTCTCAAGCAGTGCAAGTTGATTTTTTCAGTCACAGAATAGTCACAAGTAGATGGCACTGGCTTGTGTGTGGTTTTCCTTGTGGTGATTCACGGACCCTGACTCTGTGCTTTTGCTTTAGCATTGTCAAGGGCAACACAGGCCTATAGACTTTTCTGCAATGATGGATATGTGATAGTAGCCATTAGCTATGTGATTTTTGAGTGCCTGAAATGTGGCTGATGTGATCGAGGAACTAAGTTATAATTGTATCTAACTCTAATTAATTTAAATATAAACAGCTGCATGTGACTAGTGACTGTCACATTGGACACAGTGTAAATCCAGGGTCATCTTGTTGTCTTCATCTACCTGGAAGAAGCATGAGAAACTATGGAGGAAACACAACCATATCATAACAGTCTTGATATGGAAAAGACGCACACAGTTCTACTCACTATTCATTGCCTAAGGTTCAGTAACCTGGACATATCTAAATGAAAGAAAGCTAACCCGTGCAATCCTGGTTTGTGCCTGGGAGAAAGAAGACGAGGACCACATAGACTTCCGTGAGCAACTAGCAGACACTCTGCTGCACTGAACAAAGAAATATATCTATTAAGTATCTAAACATCAAAATGGAATTTAGTTTTGAAATTTTGGGTTTAGTAATTAAGCTGTCATTACAGAAGAACCAAAATTCTTGTTTGGTTATTCGGCCACCGCGGCATCAAACTAAAATAAGCCTTTAAAAACCTCACCTGGTCCTTTTCACCTGGACATATACTGCTGTTGAACATATAAAAACAGCTCTTACAGCCAAAAACCAGCCAAGAAGGAGAACGCTGCCTCATTGAACCGTGCCTCCTTGATACTAACATTCTCATGCTTTTGAGCTCATTTGGACTTTCCAGTCCCATTGCATAAAGATGTGGTGACCTAGTGTCTAATTCTCTCATGATGCAGTTTCTTGTTAATTTTATAATTCTGATTACACCCGTGCTGGCAGTGATTTTTCCTGGCCAGTCTTACAGCTAACCTTTACCTGCTGTGAATGGTGACAATCATATCCAGAAGTTTGCTTTTCTGACCAGTTACTATTTGATGGCCTATACCAATCTGAGTTGACTTTACTAACCCTATCTATGTGTGACTGACTATCAAACAGTGAGACGCAAAACTAAAGAGCCTTCTAGGGAATGTAATCTTTGAATCTGACATGACTTGGACTCTTGATTCCTCCCTTATTCTTTTTCTTTTATAGGTTTTCCAAATACCTTTAATAAACACCCGTCAGGGCTGACAGCAACCAGCAAACTGTATCCTAAATACACATGAGAGGATAAGTGTGTATGTGTATAGGTGTATTCTTCCTACATTTGCATTAATGTATTTCTATCCACTTTGCATTTTTCTCTGCCTAGCTTTACCTGCAAGTAGTATTTCATTAGGGACCTGAATAGAAGAACTTCAAAGAAATGTGTCAGTTAAAAAATTGTCATAAGAAGGGATCAAAGACAGTATTTCAAAACTTTCCTTTTAGGATACCTTTAAATTGTTAAATGTACAGATATTGCTTTGTACAAATAAACAGTAAGAAAAACACTAAACAAGTAAAATGGGACAAGGAGATTTCTTGGCATACTTATGAAAAAAATACATGTCACTTTCTGACATTTTATTCTCTTAAATTTTGTAGCTGTTCATTTAACTTCTGTTAAGAAATCTTTCTTCCAAACTATTACCAAAACTTTTTGTTTGAAAATATCACCTAGGTGGCAGAAATTTTTAGATGCCTTATGTTAAAAATTCCAAGTATATTGGTACCTTATAGAAAACAGACTAATATGTAACTATTTTTGTGATGAGAAGGGAGGAGTTAATGGGATTGGCTTATGTAAATTTATGTACATACATTGTAGTAGTTTTGCATGATTCATTCATCAAATATTTTGGATGTTTACTCTTTTATAGTATTAGGTATATAGCAGTGATTCAGTAACACATATATCTATGCTTTTTCAGATTCTGTTCCCATACAGCTTATTATAGACTATTGAGTAGAGTTCCTTGTAATATACAGTAGGTCTATGTTGATTATTTACTTTTATGTATGTTAGTGTGTATATGTTAACCCCAGCATCTTAATTTATCCCTTCCCCTCACCTTTACACTTTGATAACAATAAAGAGGAGAGTGAAAAAGCTAGCTTAAACTCAACATTCAAAAAATGAAGATCATGGTATCCAGTCCTATCACTTCATGGCAAATAGATGGGGAAACAATGGAAACAGTGACAGACTTTATTTTGGGGGCTCCGAAATGCATCTGGTGTCATCTGCATAGCTGAGGTTATTGATATTTCTCCTGGCAATCTAGATTCCAGCTTGTGCTTTATCCAGCATGGCATTTCTCATGATGTATTCTGTATATAAGTTAAATAAGCAGGATGACAATGTACAGCCTTGGCATACTCCTTTCCTGATTTGAAAACAGTCCATTGTTCCATGTATGGTTCTAACTGTTGCTTCTTGATCTGCATACATGTTTTGCAAGAGGCAGGTGAGGTGGTCTGGTATTCTCATATCTTTAAGAATTTTCCAGTGCTGTATTCTACAGTCAAAGGCTTTAGCGTAGTCAGTGAAGCAGAAGTAGATGTTTTTCTGGAATTCTCTTGCTTTTTATATGATCCAATGGATGTTGGCAATTTGAGCTCTGGTTCTGCTACCTTTTCTAAATCCAGTTTGTACACCTGCAAGTTTTCAGTTCACATACTGTTGAAGCCTAGTTTGAAGGATTGTGAGCATAACTTTCCTAGGATGTGAAATTAGTACAATTGTGTGGTAGTTTGAACATTTTTGCCATTGCCCTTCTTTGAGATTGGAATGAAATCAAACCTTTCCCAGTCCCATGGCCACTGCTGAGTTTTCCAAATTTGCTGTCATATTGAGTGCAGCACTTTAACAGCATCATGTTTTAGGATTTGAAATAGTTCAGCTGGAATTCTATCACCTCCACTAGCTTTGATTATAGTGATGCTTCCTAAGGCCCACTTGACTTCACATTTCAGAATGTCTGGCTCTAAGTGAGTGATCACACCATTGTGGTTATCCAGGTCATTAAGATAGTTTTTCTGTATACTTCTGTGTATCTTTGCCACCTCTTATTAATATCTTCTGCTTCTGTTAGGTCCATACCGATATTTCTGTTCATTACTGTCCCTACCTTTGCATGAAATTTCCCTTAGTATCTCTAATTTTCTTGAAAAGATCTCTAGTCTTTCCCATCTTATTATTTTCCTCTACTTCTTTGCACTGATCACTGAGGAAGGCTTTCTTATCTCTCCTTGCTATTCTCTGGAATTCTGCATTCAGTTGGGTATATCTTTCCTTTACTCCTTTGAATTTGGCTTCTCTCCTTTTCTTAGCTATTTGTAAGGCCTCCTCAGACAAACATTATGCCTTTCTTTTTCTTTGGGATGGTTTTGTTCACCATCTCCTATACAGTGTTATGAACTTCCATCCATAGTTCTTCAGGCACTCTATCAGATTTAATCTCTTGAATCTATTTGTCACTTCCACTGTATAATCATAAGTTATTTGATTTAGGTCATACCTGAATGGCCTAGTGGTTTTCCCTGTTTTTCTATTTAAGTCTGAATTTTTCAATAAGGAGTTCATGATCTGAGCCACCGTAAGCTCCCAAACTTGTTTTTGCTGACTGTATAGAGCTTCTCCATCTTTAGCTGCAAAGAACATAATCAATATTATTTCAGTTTTGAATATCTGTTGATGTCCATGTGTAGAATCATCTCATGTCATTGGAAGAGAGTTTCTGCTATGAACAGTGTGGTCTCTTGGTAAAACTGTTAGCCTTTGCCCTACTTCATTTTGTACTCCAAGGCCGAATTTTTCTGTTACTCCAGGTATCTCTTGACTTCCTACTTTTGCATTCCAATCCCCAATGATGAAAAGGACATTTTTTTTTGGTGTTATTTCTAAAAAGTGCTGTAGGTCTTCATAGAACCAATCAACTTCAGCTTCTTCAACATTAGTGGTTGGGGCATATACTTGGATTACTGTGATACTGAATGGTTTTCCTTTGAAAAGAACCAAGATCATCATGTCATTTTTGAGATTGCACCCAAGTACTGCATTTTGGACTCTCTTGTTGACTGTGAGGGCTACCCCATTTCTTATAAGGGATTGTTGCCCAGAGTAGTAGATATAACGGTCTTCTGAATTAAATTCACTCGTTCCCATCCATTTTAGTTCACTGATTCCTAAAAAGTCTGTGTTCACTCTTGCCATGTTCTGCTTGACCACATCCAATTACCTTGATTCACGGACCTGACATTCAGGTGCCTAGGCAATATTGTTCTTTACAGCATTGGACTTTACTCTCACTACCAGACACATTCACAACTGAGTGTTGTTTCTGTTTTGGCCCAGCCACTTCATTCTTTATGGCACCATTAGTCATTGCCCTCTACTCTTCCCCAGTAGCGTATTGGACTCTGTCCAATCTGGGAGGCTCATCATCTGGTGTCATATCTTTTTGTCTTTTCATACTATCCATGGGGTTCTTGCAGCAAGAATACTGGAGTGGTTTGCCATTCCCTGTTCCAGTGGACCACATTTTTTCAGAACTCTTCACCATGACCCATCTGTCTTAGGTGGCCCTACATGGCATGGCTCTTAGCTTCACTGAGTTAGTGCAAGCCCCTTAGTGCAAGCCCCTTCACCGTGACATGGCTGTGATCCATGAAGGGGAGGAGTTAATGGGATTGGCTTATTATGTAAACTTATATACATACATTGTGGTATTTTTGAATAATTCACTCATCAAGTATGCTTGACATTAACTTTTATTTTTATTATAGAAGTCATTTTTACCTGTATATATTAATTTGGTGTTGCATGGACTGTTTCTTAGCTTATCTGGCCCTGTAAAAATGTTTAACGTGCTACATTCAGAGAATGACCTGGAAATAATTCTGCCTTTCAAATTGTAGATAACTCCCATAATCCTATTTTTCATCACTTTTAAAATGGTTGGGATATCACAACAGGAAAAACTAGTACAGAATTTAAATTTTTTTGAAATGAATCGTGTTCAGTTCAGTCGCTCAGTCATGTCCAACTCTTTGTGACCCCATCAACTGCAGCACGCCAGGCCTCCCTGTCCATCACCAACTCCCAGAGTCTACCCAAACTCATGTCCATGGAGTCAGTGATGCCATCCAACTATGTGTAAAATAGTTAATTCAGTGAATTAATTTGCTCATCAACTACTGCATGTTTTTCCAGCCTATCTTAGATTTGAGACAAAAATATATACAAGTTCTAAAACTTGTTGTCTATTTCTCCTGTGCATTTCTTTATCATAGTTCTATCACACTGAATTTAACTTGCTTACGTGTATTCTTTTCTCTACACCAGATGGCTAATTGCCTGCCAGTCAGGGCTCCCCTGGAGACTCAGTGGTAAAGAATCCACATGCCAATGCAGGGGATGAGGTTTGATCCCTGGGTTAGGAATATCCCCTGGAGAAGGAAATGACAACCCAAGTTAGTACTCTTGCCTAGGAAATCCCATAGACAGATTAACCTGGTGGGCTCCAGTCTATGGGGCTGCAGAGTTGGACTAAACAACAACAAGGACCAGACAGGAAAACTCTATTGGGCTTGCATTTAAAGGGCTTAGGTTCAAGAAATTAAAAAAAAATAATAAAAAATTATGCCATAACTTTAGTGGAGGAGAAAACCAGTGCTAGGATGAAAAGCCTCCCTAAATAATTAATAGTTGCCTTCTAGTGAGAAAAGAAATTCCTCAGGTTCGAGGCGAACAACAGAAGCGCCTGGGGAAAATACTACTCCGGCCCATCATATTCTCACATTCCTTGAATGTGGTTTATGCAATATTACAAAATGGGGCTTTTAATAGATGACTGGCTCTTATCTTTTCATGGAAGTAATATTTATTTTTATAGAAGTAAGGCAAAGATTTATTGGTTGGAGAAAAGTGGTTGAGTGAAAAGCATTTTTTGAAATATTATCTGATGTTATTTGAAATATTATCTGATTATCTGATGCTATTTGGTTCTTCTGTTTTCTTCTATTTGCTAACCTTTTTTTACTGTTTACTAAGTATATTTGCTGCCTTGAGAAGTTGTATAATGAAGATAGAGCTTCCATATTAGAAGCATTGAGGGATCTGCTATTCAAGTCTAAGCATCGTGATGCCAGTCTATGATATTAAACTCCACTAAGTACTGTCTCCTTCCAAATGTGTAAGGCAATGAAATGCTGTGTACTAAAGCTAACTTTACTAAAAAAACATCATACTACCTGTCACTAATCTGTATATGAATGACAAAGGATTATTTACTGTGGTTCAGTGGAAATATGGAAGTCATTAGGAAAGACAACATGAAATCAAGAAATTTGAGTTGGCCATCAAGATCATCAAAGATGGAGAATGATTTACATAGGTTTAGGAATGAAGATGTGTATTAAAGAAGGTTTAAAAGGTAGATTGTGTTCAAACTATAGCAGTTTTTGACTCCTCTATGAGCTTTTTGCCTTGGTCATTGAAAGACTTTGAAAAGTAGAAGGTCACCAAGTTGAATATAATGTCATTACAGATAAGATGAACAGGCACCTTCTCACCCGGCTCTTTTTTAGACTGCAAGGATTAATTCTCAGTAATTGCAATCGAAAAAAATGGAAGTATCCTAGGGAAACTAGAACGTGTGGTCACTCAAATTATAAGCCGTGGGATGCATCAGGGCTGCACTTACAAGCATGTTCAGTTCAGTTCAGTCATTCAGTTGTGTCCGACTCTTTGCGACCCCATGAACCACAGCAAGCCAGGCCTCCCTGTCCATCACCAACTCCCGGAGTCCACCCAAACCCATGTCCATTGAGTTGGTGATGCCATCCAACCATCTTATCCTCTGTTGTCCCCTTCTCCTCCTGCCCTCAATCTTTCCCAGCATCAGGGTCTTTTCAGATAAGTCAGCTCTTCGCATCAGGTGGCCAAAGTATTGGAGTTTCAGCTTCAACATCAGTCCTTCCAATGAACACCCAGGACTGATCCCCTTTAGGATGGACTGTTTGGATCTCCTTGCCATCCAAGGGACTCTCAAGAGTCTTCTCTAATTGACAGTTCAAAAGCATCAATTCTTCGTCACTCAGCTTTCTTTGTAGTCCAACTGTCACATCCATACATGACTACTGGTAAAATCACAGCCTTGACTAGACAGACCTTTGTTGACAAAGTAATGTCTCTGTTTTTAATATGCTGTCTAGGTACAGGAAAAATGGACATTGTCATTGTCTAGATGTGAAATATGAGGGTATAGACTATAATGATCATCAGGAGGATGAAATAAAAGCAAACAATTCAAAGGCACACACAGAGACTGATAGAGGTTAGTGTTTGCTTGGATGTGACTATGCTATGCTATGCTAAGTTACTTCAGTCGTGTCCGACTCTGTGTGACCCCACAGACGGCAGCCCACCAGGCCCCCTCGTCCCTGAGATTCTCCAGGCAAGAACACTGGAGTGGGTTGCCATTTCCTTCTCCAGTGCATGAAAGTGAAAAGTGAAAGTGAAGTCGCTCAGTCGTGTCCAACTCTTAGCAACCCCATGGACTGCAGCCTACCAGGCTTCTCCATCCATGGGATTTTCCAGGCAAGAGTACTGGAGTGAGGTGCCATTGCCTTCTCCGGGATGTGTCTATAAGAATGAGTAAAAAATAAGGCCCATTATGACTGAATGTGTCTAAAAGAATTTATCATTCTTAAAAATTACTATATCTATCCTACAAGCCTCAGTTTCAACTTGTGACAGAGAAAATGAAAGAAAATGGTATATATATACTGTTAGGGGATTCTAATGCAAACAAACCACTGACTTTTACAAACCAAACTAAAATTTTTTACTAGACAATTAGGGCAGAAGAGTAAGTTGTATTTATTGCTTTTTCCACCAAAATGTAGTTTAGTCCATGGCACATATATTTTATTGATACTGTTTTGATTATCCTTAAATGGAAGTTTCTATTTTTAGAACTCCGTTTTTAATGTTAGATATCTTAGGGAATAAATTATAATACTCCTAATAAGGTACACTAGAGAACAATTTTATTGTGTTAATAATTCAGTTCACAAACCTCAAACCAAAGCTCAATGCCCCAGGTACATCATGGAAGAGTGAATAACATCCATTTCTAATAAATGAAATAAAGCCACCTGGTGTCTTTACTAAATCAGGATAAATCACAAGGCTATGGGATAGCAAAAATCAATTAAGTCATTTGATATTATTTTAACTCACCCAATAATTATGATAAAAGTACCATGAAATCAAAAACGTGTGATCATTAATGCCTTTAATTCATCTAATTTTATTCTGAAAGGGAAAGTGAGAAAAAAAACTGCTTCATAAAACCACTGATGGAAAAGCATTGAGAAACATGAATTCCCCTTAGATGAATTGTCAAACCTCTATTCTTTGCTTTGAGACTTTCCCTAAAGTATTTATGTGGGAGAATAAACCAATTTTCATGGCTTGGTTAATATTATTTTTAGAGGAAGGAAGTTCATCTACTAATTTAGTGAAAAAATTCCTCCCACTGGCAAAGAAAATAATTCAAAATTCAAAATTACTGTATATTATAGACATCTCAGGCGAAGAGTTGACTCATTGGAAAAGAATCTGATGCTGGGAGGGATTGGGGGCAGGGGAGAAGGGGACGACAGAGGATGAGATGGCTGGATGGCATCACTGACTTGATGGACATAAGTTTCAGTAACCTCCGGGAGTTGGTGATGGACAGAGATCCTGATGTTCTGTGATTCATGGGGTCGCAAAGAGTCGGACACGACTGAGTGACTGAACTGAACTGAACTGATAGACATCTCTTGTAATTGTCATTTATTTTATTATTAATTTATTATTGATTATTATTAATCTATTTATTAATGCCTTATTATATTATAATAATTATACAGATACAGTTCTGGATATATATATATATATGATATATTGAAGTTTCGACTTGACCTACTTTGGAAAAAGAAAAATGTTGAAGTTATTGTGAGAATTTACTTTCACTACATTCATCTTAACCACTGGACAATACTGAGCCTCTGAAGAGCTTTTGTGCCGACTCTGTAGCTTCTTGCCCTCACCTTTATTTCAGCCATGCAGCACTGGTTCTGTCCATCTTCAACAAGCCTTATTTGCATTCTCTGTACCTCTGTCCCTGCCCTAGAGCTTCCCTGAATATATGGTATAGGGAGGCAGCTGGGAATCCTGCAGAAATTGCTTAATCCTCATAAATGCAGTCTTGAAAATGTGTGAGAGTTAACACTTCATAGGCAGCACTTTGTAAGTCGAGGGCAGGTGCCACTAGATAGCTAAATGCTTCCTTCCTTTGTCTCCTGGGGGGATAGTTCTGAGATATATTTTATAAGGCGCCTCACAAACTTTTGGTGACATCCCATTACTGAGTCACCCTCAGTTGCAGTCATTGTCATAACCATCTTTCTATTGGTTTTTACTCCTTTCCTTACTTCAGCTCGCTGGCATTCCAAAATAAACCACCTGACTCTAGGTAGCTAACTGGTGGTGAACATTTTCTACTATTTGCTTCATTTGGATCATTACTTCTGGGCAAACAGTTGTGCTTAAAGTTGTAGATGCAGGAGTTCTGCCTCTAAACAGGTAGAGGTGACATCAGGGAAGAAGTTTGTAGTAGAAAAGTGAATAACTTTCATAAAGCATAAATAAAGAAGCATAAAGAAGAAGAATAAAGTGTAATTGGTTAATACTTGAGGCCTTCCCAGGTGGCTCAGTGGTAAAGAATCTGCCTGCCAATGCAGGAGACATGGGTTTGATCTCCAAGCTGGAAAGATCCCCTGGAGAAGGAAATGGCAACCCAGCATTCTTGCCTGGAAAATCCCATGGACAGAGGAGCCTGGTAGGCTACAGTCCATGAGGCTGCAAAGAGTTGGAAATGACTGAGTGACTGAGCATGCATGGTTAATACTTGAAGTTATGGGATGTACCACCTATCTTTACCACTGATCTAAATCTTTTTATGGTTGCTGGGTCTCTATTTCTTTTATTTTTGTCTTTCAGTTGAAGTATAGCTGATTTATAATATTAATTTCACACATTCAACATAGTGATTCAGTATTTTTTATAGATTATACTTCATTAAAAGTCATTACAAGATAATGGCTTATACTTCCCTCTACTGTACAATGCATCCTTCTTGCTTATCTATTTTATGCATTGTAGTTTGTATCGCTTAATCTCATACCCCTAATCTTCCCATCCCCACTTCCTTCTCCCCTTTGGTAACCACTAGTTTTTTTCTGTATCAGTGAGTCTGTTTGTTTTGCATACACATTTGTTCATAATTTTAGACTCCACATGTAAGTGATATCATACAGCATTTGTCTTTCTCTCTCTCACTTATTTCACTAAGGAGAATACTCCCTGGGTCCATCCACCTTGATACAATTGGCAGAATTTCTTTCTTTTTATGGCTAACAGTCCATTGTGCATCTGTGTGTTATCACTTTTTCCTTATCCATTTGTCTGATGATGGACACTTGGGTTGCTTCCTTATCTTGGCTACTGTAAACAGTGCCACTATGCACATTGGGATACATGTGTCTTTTCAAATTAGAGTGTTTCATCTTTTCTGAATGTATGCTCAGGAGTGGGATTGCTGTGTATCCCAGAGATTTCTCAAACAGCTTTCATTTTTTTTTCCCTTTGCTATTCTGATCAGTTGATTTTTATTATTCTGTATTCCAGATCATTCATCCACTCTTCTGTATCACTTAGTTTTCTATTCATGTCTTCTATTAATAGTGTGTTTTTATTTCAGCTATCAAAGTCTTCATTTCTGACTGGGTCTTTTTTATACTTTTTAGTTTCTTGTTAAAATGTCACTGTTTATATCAATTACTTTCCCTAATTCAGTTGACATTTGTATTACCAGTGTTTTTGAATTCTTTATCTGGTAAAATTTTTACTTGTGTCATTATTTTTTTCAGGTGTTGTCTCACTCTTTCAATTGAGACCAGTTTCTCTACCTTTTAATTTTTCTTAACTTTTTCTGCCTCTATGAATTTAAGTGAAGCAGTTACTTATTGCAGTGTTAAAGAACTGTTCTTATGTGTAAGCATTCCTATATAGACTCTGAGTGCCCAGTGCGTTCTAGGGGAGAACTGGATTTGATGTGGACACAAGTCACTTATTTCTTCAGGGTTTGTAGCATCTATCACCTTGGTAGAGGGTGGAGCTGGAGATGAAGGAGCTAGGGAAGGTTTTGGGTGTGGGGTGGGACTTCCCCCTGCTCAGTGGCCATTACCACTCTATTATGGACCAGGTCTGATCCCAATTTGCTAGAACAGAAGCCCAGAGGGTCAGGCTTGAAGTGACTCTTCTCCCTTTAAGGTTGATTTTTCCCTCTCCCTACACTGGGTCCTTTCCTCAAAGGAAGGGAGTACTGACGTGAGTGTTGCCCTTGAACAGACAGAGGGCCGATGCATTGTCTATGTAGGCATCCATGGCTCTGTTCAGACATGGCCTTAGGTTCAATCTCCCTTTGTTCCTCACAGCTGATCACTATTCCCTGCTTTGGCCACCCCATCCTGTTGTGGAACCACTCAGTAGGGCTGGCAGGGGCCCTCATGATTTCTTGGCGTGTATTGAGATGTTAGCTGTGGTGGGGAGTCTGCCATCAGAGATGTGGTGGGCTTCTGAGACACAACTTGAGTAAGCTCCAACAATGGCTGACACCACCCCACCTGAGATCTACCACAGAACCAGATCATCTCTGTATCATAGGCAAGTCCTTTCCCCAGTCATGGCCATGCCAGATCCAGTGCTGCGCTGTGGCATGGAGTGAGCTGGACTGAAGCATCCGCTAGGTTCAGCCTGTGGAGCATGGTGAGGTGGTCATGTAAACACATTGCCACTAGAGCAGACCTTTCTTCACTCTGCCTCAGAGACTAGCCAGACCCTGGACCCTCCTCACAGGTGTAGTCCAGGGTTTATGTCATTCTTCTCTTTGGTTCAGCCTTCCTCTGGCCAGCCAAGGGGGCTTGTCTCCTTTACATAGGACCCAGGACTGGGACATCCAATTTATGGCTCAACCTTCTCACTTCCCAGGTCAAGTCTCTACCCATGAATTTTTCTTTTCCTCTGGGTCCCTTCCCAGGGGCACAGGTCCTGACTTGATCACTTTTCTTCCCTTTCTGCCTGATTTGTCAACCCACTCCAGTACTCTTGCCTGGAAAATTCCATGGACTGAGGAGCCTGGTAGGCTACAGTCCATGGGGTCGCAAAGAGTTGGACACGACTGAGCAACTTCACTTCACTACTGACAGCCTTGGTTGTACACAAGTCTTTCTGCCAGCTTCCAGTTAGTTTTCAGTGAGAATTGTTCCACACGTAGACTTATTTTTGATGTGTTTGTGGAAGAAGGTAAGTTCCACCTCCTCTTACTTCGCCCTCTTGATCTCCTTTTGGGTCTGGTTTCTTGAAACTGTGGGAATTATGGGCTAACATTAGTTTAGCAGTTAATATTTTTAAGGTGTCTTCAGTATTTTGTTTATATTATCTTATTCTTTAAAAAAGAATGCAAATAATCATGAAAACTGGGAAGCCACTAGGTTATATGATCTACCAAAGGACTCAACCTCTATTCAGTTAGTGACTGACTGACTTAACATCCATGTTTTTGGTCTTTTCTTTAGGTCATTTGCCTCTATTTAGTTCATGACCAGAGTCATTTAAAATTTTCTCTTATTTACAGTCATCATTGTTCTTTAATAAATGTAAAAAGTGGTTGAATATATTTTTTGCATCTTCTCAAAATTGCTACATCAGTGGGTAAAATAAAGAGAAAGACAATTACAGTCAAGGGGCTGATTTCCTGGTGAGACTAGAATTATCATAGCCTTTTCACACTGCAGAATCAAACATGAGTTAAATAATAATTATTCACTTATTATATGATCACACTGAAGACATATGAAAAGAATGGGGATATTTATTATTAATAGATATAATGCATGAAACGGTTTGCTAAAACTTGGAATTAAACCAATGCTAAGAAAAACCAGATGTCAAGACACAAAAAGGAAGGTTATCCTCAAATATTACAATTGGCAAGAAGCAATCAGAGCCTAAATAATAGTTCTCTATCTTTAACCACCTCATTTAATGGTAGCTTCATCTTCCTAATTCTTCAGGCAAAAAAAAAAAAAAAAAAAAAACTGCATAATTTTTGACCTCTATCTCTCAGAACCTACATGTCACTCCTAACAGATCAACATGCATATTTTATGCAGAATCCTGCTGTTCTTCATCTCCACTGACACTACTATAATACAAAAATCTAGTGTGACTTGCTTGGATTATGGTAGTAGTTTTCAGCTGTTTCCCTGATTCCACTCTGGATGAGGAAATGGCAACCTACTCCAGTATTATTGCCTCGGAAATCCCATGGACAGAGGAGCCAGGCGGGCTACAGTCCATAGGGCCTACAGTCCATAGAGTCAAACAGGACAGTGTGACTGGGCATGCACACACTTATTCCACCCTTGCCCCCTTTAGTCACTTCTAGATAAAGAAAACCTGTTAAAATATACTGCTGCTAAGTCGCTTCGTGTCCGACTCTGTGAGACCCTAGAGATGGCAACCCACCAGGCTCCCCTGTCCCTGGGATTCTCTAGGCAAGAACACTGGAGTGGGTTGCCATTTCCTTCTCCAATGCATGAAAGTGAAAAGTGAAAGTGAAGTCACTCAGTCATGTCTGACTCTAGCGACCCCATGGACTGCAGCCTATCAGGCTCCTCCGTCCATGGGATTTTCTAGGCAAAAGTACTGGAGTGGGGTGCCATTGCCTTCTCCGGTTAAAATATACTAGATAACATTAATTCAACTCAAAAACTTCAGACACTATGTTTCTTATGCAGAGTAAAAGCCAAACCCATTAAAATCCATTTTAATGTAATTCCATTTAATTCTAATACAGGCCCTAGATGATCTGGTCGGTTGCCCTCACACACCGCTCTCTATCTGATCTCCTATCACCCTCTTCCCATCTCACTGCATTCCACCATCCTGTCCTCCTCTCTCCAGGGACATGTCTAGCACACCGAGTCCTTGCTCTGCCTAGAATATTCTTTACTTGTGTGGTATGACTCATTATCCCAGCTTCTTTAAATCTTCCTGTAAATGCCACATTCTCATTAAAGCTTGACCTTATTTAAAATTCCAAAATCCCCCCTCAGCTCTGCATATTGCCCTTCCTTTATTTTACTCCATTACACTATCACCAGTTTATATATAATATATATTTTACTTATTCATCTTGATGTCTGTATCCTCCCATTGTAAAAATGAATAAGGGGAATTTGTTTTCTTCAGTGTTGTCTCTACTGTCTGACAGATGGTAGGTGCTCAATAAGTATTTGTTGAATGGAAGAATGAATAGCATAAGAAAAAGGTCTTTTAAATACTTTGAGGGTAGACTCTTTTCCTCATGACTGAGCACTTAGAAATTATGAAGGCCTGATCTGAATTCTCCAATTAAAGTATATCCACTTTTGGTGGATGAAGCATCTAAAAGCTACTCAGCCATGACATTCTTTTTTACAGTTAAATCTGTTTTTCATTTTCTTAATCTGTCTGTATCATCGACTTTCTCTTATTAGTGTAGTGGTGAGCCTTACTGTCACTACCTGTCACTTTATAGTGTTAATGTGGACATAAAAAGAATGAAAAATTGAGTTGGCAAAATAACTGAAAAGAATTATTCAGTTGTTAGCATAGGTATGGTGTTCATTCTTTGTGCTATACTTGAAAGAATGTAACTTGCATTTAATATTGGAACCTTTTGGAAAAATCATTAAAGTCCTCTGACTTTCTGTCTTGTAAGCCATACAATAGGAATGTTTCTGGTCCTATTTCATGGACTAAGGAAGAAAGGAGAAAGGAAGGGAGAGAGGTAGAAAGGAAGGAAGAAGATTTTAATGCTGAGACTTTATAAGAACCGAGTTTTGAGCACTATTTTTGGGTTTTGGAAAATATGCCTGTATCATACACTCCTCCACAAGATTAATGTATAGTGTGCTTGTCTCTCAGACACACAGCTGTGGTAACTTTAGCAACCCAACAATAATTTTTGTTATTAGCAAAAGAGACACTGATATATAGAACAGTCTTATGGACTCTGTTGCAGAGGGAGAGGGTGGGGAGATTTGGGAGAATGGCATTGAAACATGTAGAATATCATATATGAAACAAGTTGCCAGTCCAGGTTCAATGCACGATACTGGATGCTTGGGGCTGGTGCACTGGGATGACCCAGAGGGATGGTATGGGGAGGGAGGAGAGAGGAGGGTTCAGGATAGGGAACACATGTATACCTGTGGCGGATTCATTTTGACATTTGGCAAAACTAATACAATTTGTAAAGTTTAAAAATAAAATAAAAATTAAAAAAAATCACACACACACAAAAAAGACTTCATAGACATGAGTACACTCTCTTATATAGTTATAAAATCTACTATGATCTGTTACCACTTGCTCTCCTGGAATGCATTCAATTCATTCCTTTAATGCTGACTCTGATCCATGTCTTCATTTTGATTACCATGCCTGGAAATATTCTCAACATTTCAACTGCTTATGGACCCCAAGGATCTTAAAACAAGTTCATTACTAGGGAAACATCTCAGCAGTATTATACAGAGCAGCATGGTTGAATGGAGATTTCATGATCTTCATGTAAGCTTTAAAGGACTTAAATACCTTAGAGGAAAAGTGTACCATGAAACTTGGGCACTTTACTATTTATGACAAAGTTTCTGTCTAAATTTGCTTTGTTTTTTGATCAGGATGAATTGCATTTTATGATGCTTTCCAAATCTTGGCCTTATTTTAGAGAACATTTTGATTTATGTCCTTTATACAGAAGTTCCAAACAAAAATGGTGAAATTGGTGTTAGTTCATATCACTGAGCAAGTATTGCTTCAGCTTGTATTCTTCCAACAATATTTTTCAACTCGTAAATTTGTCGTGCTATCAAGCGGTAGATATTTCTTCCCTCAAGCAATTCCTTCACTACTTCCTTAGTGTTAAGTGCACATTCTAAATCATTACTCTTCCTCTACTGAGGAGATAAACACAACTAGTATTTTCTTAGGAAGTCCTCTCCATATGATTTTTTGCTCCTCCTTAATCTGAAGATCTGATCAGACATAGAAAACATTGATATTAAATATTCTTTCTTTATTCCAAATCCTTCCACAGTGCTCACTTACTACAAGTCTCATGTGGATGTTTTATTCAAACACCATTTTCTAGGTATTTCCTAAGTACTTTGACTCTGTGTTACTCACACCCATGGTGATAGCCAAAAACTAGTCACCTCCTAGTTCAATTCAGATCAGAAATCTTAACTTTCAGCTTCTCTCTTGCTGAAAACAAACTATTTTCCCACCCAGACATACTACGACACATGATACACTCATGCTATGAAATGCTATAACCTTCCACCGTATTGATCTTCCTATCTTCTCAGCGTCTAAAAGGAGCTTTCTTATTTCACTTTTCTAGACAGTCTAAAACCCTGGATTCATCACCTGAAGCACGTTTTTCACCGTCGTTCTCAAATCTCTCCCATCACCAGTCCTTCTACTATACCCATCTGACCAAATACGCAAATAAAAGGTGCTCGAACTTGAATCAATCTTAGTATTTATTTTTATTGCTACTAAGTTTCCTAAGCTCTGACTAGGTATAGTGCCTCAGCCATATACACTGTTACCGGGAGACATTCAGGGAACCCATTGTCTTTTTCCCTAACGTTTTTCCTCTTCTGTTATCTCAATTAGTGGTACACCTAAATAGCCACTCACTTACAGCTAGACTGTAAAAAGACAGTCTAAATCTTTTCTGCCCCCCAAATGAATACGTCATTGTACTCATGAAATTCTAATGATATTTGTCTCCAAGTTTTCTTAAATTTGCCTTTTTTCCCTCAGCTTATCACTGGCCTGGTTCATCCTTTAACATATTTTGTCTAGATTATTGTAAAAAGCTTTGAAGTAGTTTTCTTGCCTCCAGTCCTAAAGTTTTATCTACAACAAAGTCATAACTATATCATCCCTCTGCTTAAAAACCATCAGGTGCCTCCTGCACTGCATTTATGACTGAGCTAAAATTATCTTTTCTATGTCTCTGCAGTATTTTCATCTGTATCATAAATCTAAGTATATTATATTGCTCTTAATATTTTATTCTATAGGATTGCTTACTGCCACTAAATGTAAGTTTTTGAGAGCTATGATTTTATCTATTCAGTTATAAGCTGTTAGCAGAACTTCTAAAAATGTTTTTGGTTCTTATTCAGTATTTGATGAGATGGTTAGATAGTATCACCAACTAAATGAACATGGATCTGAGCAAACTCCCAGAGATAGTGAAGGACAGGGAAGCCTGGCATGCTGCAGTCCATGGGGTCACAGAGTTGGACATGACTTAGTGACAGAACATCAACAACAAAGTATTTGACAAATAGAATAAATCATCCAGATTATGAAGAGTAGAAGCCAACCAATTCATACTGGAAGGTATGAAACAAAATGCTAACTCAAAATTTTGTTAATAGTTATAGATGTGTGAAAACACAATGCATATTCAAAATATTGTTTCTGTGCCGAGTGCTTAAGCTTTGATACTACCATTTCAGTTGGTGAGTTGTGTAGGTCAGGGGTAAATTTTGCTTTCTTTAACATATTAATAACAATCACAAAGATATTTGTTTGAAACTGAAAACGTGTCAGTTTACAGCCTTATCAAAAATGTTTGCTGTGCAAACAATGCTGTGACAGTGTTTACAAATTCTGAGTTTCTGGCTCTTTTACATTTTTTCATTTTCCATGTAAATATGCATTGGCACTTCCATAGATCCCCACATTATTAACATGTCACCTGCGTGATACAAGGGTCAATGATTGATTATTAACTATTTAAATCTAAAACTATTGTCATCATACAGTTGCAGCTTCCTCTTAAAAATTTTTTTTTATTTTTAATTAGAGGATGATTGCTTTACAATGTTTGGTTGGTTTCTGTCATACTTCAGTGCGAATCAGCCATGGGTATGCATATATTCCCTCCCTCTTGAACCTCAATCCCACCTCCCCACCTCCCTCCTCTAGGTTGTCACAGAGCACCAGGTTGAGCTCTCTGTGTTATACAGCAGCTTTCCATTACTATCTGTTTTACATATGGTAATATATATACTTCAGTGCTACCCTCTTAATTTCAATTAAGCTAATTCCTTGGATATTGTCACTTAATCATATAAATAGTTCAAAAACCTGTCATGGAATGTAGTATATTGACATAGAAGAAAAATAATGAAGAAAAGAAGATGATAACACAGGTTTTATCACACTGAAATTTCCTACCCCTGACTTAGCATGTCTAAATCCTACTTTCCTTAAGATGAAATGAGGTTCAGCTACCCTCTCAGCACTATCACCCACTTCCTCCCATCCCCTCTGTGTCTATAAGTTGTAGTTTCGTGTTTTAAATCAGTGGTTCTCAACAGTTATGTCTCCTCCCCACCCTGGAGGCCAACGTCAATGTCAGGAGACATGTATTGTTGTCACAGCTGTGGAGAGGGAGCTAGGAACTAGAAGCTACTGGCATCTAGTAGACAGAGCCCAGAGAGGCTGATAAACATCCTAGAGTGGACAGGACAGCCTACAACAATGCCCAAGTGTTCAGTGAGATCTTTAGGAAAGACCGAAACGTCAATGGTGCTGCAGTTGAAAAATCTTGGTTTGTTTACGTATTTACCACTTAATACTGATTTATATCATAGAACATCGTACTTAAGTGCTGTTGGGAACCAAAGAAAGACTTCTATAAGAAACTGCTTTCAAGGAGCTTATAATCTAATGTAATAAGAGACTATTATTAGTTATCCATAGTTATTTATACATAGTTACATATGTAAAATGGAGATAAAGATAGTTACTACTATTGAGGAAGAAAATTTGAAATTATATGAAAGTTGAAAGAATTATTTCAAACTGAGAAGGAATATAAAAGACATTGGGTTTAATCCCTGGGTCGGGAAGATCCCCTGGAGAAGGGCATGGCAACCCACTCAGGTATTCTTGCCTGGGAAATCCCATGGACAGAGGAGCCTGGAAGGCTACAGTCCATGGGGCCAGAAAGAGTTGGATATGACTTAGTGAGTAAACAACAACAACATACATATGTACCTATATGTATATATGTAAATGTCCCTGAAAAGAGAGATGAGTGAGTAATTAATTCATTTTATATGAAAACATGAGAGAAGCATCCAGAAAACAAGAACTTTGGATTGAACTCTGTTAAATGAGTGAGAATTTGAGGTCAGAGGAAAGATAAGATACCACAGAGCAAGAGTCAGGTCAGGGGTGTGAATGTGCTTGTTTTTCAGAGAATGAGGCTGGATATATTGTTTAGCAAGTATATGGCCTTAGGTGTAGATTTAATTCGCCTGTGTACTCTATATAGGCTTTATTAAATATTTCATTTAAATAGCAGCATTATCCAATAGTAATTACTGGCATTTTATTTTGCTTTCAAATTTAGTGTCAGTGAATATCACATTTAGCACTCCATTTAATGTATGTATGTATATGTGTGTGGTGGGGTTGTGTTCATTTGTTTTGTTTTGGTATTTTTAATAGTTAACTCTTCTTTTACTTTCTCTGCCCACCTAAGACTTGATTTTGAGACTGAGATCCTGGGACACGTCCCATGCTCCAAATCACGTTTAATAGATATTTCTTAGCTTGACATTTGGCAGCAGTCTGAGACACAACACTGTGTAAACACCGCAAGAAATGGATTAGAGGGAGATGATCAAGGATCTGGCTGTGATAATTGGACAACTTTACATTTTCTAAAGTAGAAGTTTGCAATGAGCCTCATCTTACTGTTTCTTCTAAAATTTAACCTCAGAACATATCGAAATTTTGTATGTCATAGAAAATCAGCTGTCCCAGACTCCTTGCTCTTCCTTACTCCCCAAGTCTAATCAGTCATCACAATCTGAGGTGCCTGCCTTCTCCAGTGTCTCTAATTTATCTCTGCTCCCCACTCCTAGGTGAAACTGGATGTCAAACTCTCTGTTCATGTTTTCACTGGGCCTTCTCCAACAGCTCCTTAACAATAGTCCTGAATTCAGGCTTCAATCAGTGCTGCAGAAAAGATTTAGAATGCAAATTTGCCCCCCCATGCTTCCTTACTTAAAACTTTTCTATGGCTTCTGCTGCCTATTGGATGAGATCCAAACTCCCCAGAGAGACTGAGGAGACTGTTCAAGTCCCAGCTTGATAGTATTACTGGCCTCATGCCTTGCTCTGTCTTAACAAACACACCCTAGCTGTGTATGCAATAGTTGCTGGGTATACCATTCATGCTGGTGGCAGATGAAATTTTCTCAAGAGAGGACATTGTCCAGCTGGGAGGAGTGTGACCAGCTCTGCCTCCTTCATGTCTCTGCCTTTGAGCTGAGCCGTGCTCCTTTCAGGGTGGCTACAGCCAACTGCTGAGTAAGACTGTGGAGTAAGACTGCTGAGTAAGACTGAGTAAGACTATCACCTTACCACCTCTGCCACTGTAGGAGCCTCTAACTAGGAAGTTTTGCTCCAGAGTCCCACATGAGGCTGTCAGAGGTGTGTCAGGCTTATAATTTCAATCCCCTCTGCCTGATCTTGCAGGGGGATCCCTCTTTTCTTTGGAAAGGCCTAACTCTCCAATAAACTCTTTACTCTGTCTCAGTAGACATTTCCGAGGTTCAGTGTGCCCAGTCCTAGGCAAGCTGGCCCTCAGCAAAGGACACCCACTCTGTCCTTTACATGGAGTTCATCTTGTCCACTCAGACTTCGTGAAGTAAAACAGTTTCCTTCTTCATCATCATGTCTTCTCTCATTGAACTGTAATTGTTCATTTACTTTTCTCTCTCTCCCAACACCCAGTCTTCCCCAGGAGAAGTCTTCCCCATGCCTTACTTGATTCTGTAACTTCAGTGCTTAAAATTATATTTGACAGATTTATTCACTTTCTGATTTAACAGTTTTAATTTAGTGTTTATTCACTGGAAGGCCCCATGCTGGAGATATAGATGTAAAAAAGGAAAATAGGTTTTGTCCTTATTCAGTATACATATACATGGAAAAACTAGTTATACAATTATTTATCTTTTACTATTGAATAAGTGCAAGGAAAGAAAAAATACAAGGATATAAAAAGAAGGATGGATCTGACATAGGCTGAAAGATTTGGAAAAATTGCTTTGAGGAAATATAAATACAAGCTGAATTCTAAAGGCTGAATAGGAGTTAATTAGCTGAAGTTGGACGGAACATGATAAGTGTTTATGGAATGAATAAAATGTATTTTATGTTTATAAAACTATACTCCAGAGATGAATGCAACAATTTTTATTGGCCACATCAAATCTTTCTTTACTTGACCAATTACAATTAATATACTTTTTCTTCCAGGAAATATTTTATTCATATCTTAACTATTATATCCAAAAAGCTATTTAAATGTACTTTTCTACTTGTAAATATGTCTAGTTTCAAATTTCAAGATATTATTTGTTGATGGTTTAAGCACCTACATAAACACCACAGAGTATTAGAGCTACCATTTTCCATGATTTTCCAAATATTATTTTTTCTGAAATGTCATTTATTTTTAATTTCTGCAATAAATTCTCTAAACAAGTATTTACCAACAGAATTGATTCTTACAAAGGTTATTCATACCAGACAGCCAAGAGTATACTTATACATTCTGGCAACAAAATCTTCAATTTTAATGGCATTTCTTTAAAATTTATTTTTAAATTGTTCCTTCTAAACATCTCTGATATTTCTAGGCTTGTAGAAGATACTCAGTTGCAACATGTCTAATCAAAGAGAATTGAACTGCTGAAATGTAAACAAAAAAATAATTTGGGGGAAAAATAAGTTACTAGAAATTTGAGAGTACAGCTTTTGATATCAAATAGCTGGTTGGATTAATTTTGTATTTCATCACCATGTTGTTGGCTCCATGCAGACAGAAATCTATTTCTATTGTTTCCACTTTCACTTCACTCCTTATGCCTCATTAGGCTTACAATAGAGAAAAGGCCAGCACAAAATAAAGCTTAGATCAATCATTCCCCTATAGGCCAGAGCAAGCAAAATCAATCACTGTCCATTCAAGTGGTTCTCAGCTATTGACTTTAGACTTTCCTGGTCTTGAGGTTACTGTACTGTTAATTGCACTGAAGTTGAATGTTTGCACTTCAGCATATTCCTTAACTATCTTTAAAGAATATACACTACTATATGTGTACTAATTTCTTATGTGAATAGATGAAGTTTGGGATCTTTAACTGGTGATTAGCAGTCTGATAGTAATACCCTAAAGCATTTATGAAAAGCTCTTACACAGAAACTGCTACTTGTTTGTTGAAGAATTTAGAGCTTTTAGTTTCAATTTGCATAGTATATTGTTTTATTTAAAGCTCTATATATTCATTATTAATATATCTACACAAGAAAAAATTTTTCTTAAAGTTAAACAAATATAAACTTTAAAAAATCATGTGAAAATATATGATTTGTGTTGTCTGACATTTTTAAAATTTCCTTTTCCCTACAGTCACAATTACTGTATGTACTGTGTGCATGTGCGCTCAGTCTTGTCTGACTCTTTGTGACCCCACAGACTATAGCCCACCAGGCTCCTCTGTCCATGGGATTTCCCAGGCAAAAATACTGGAGTGGGTTGCCATTTCCTTCTCCAGGGGATCTTCCAGACCCAGGGACTGAACCAGCATCTCTTGTGTCTCCTGCATTAGCAGGTGGATATTAAATATACTAGTTGATTATTATATTTTCATATTAATAATCATGCACAATTTTTGCTTTTGCATACAATAGAGAGTAGGTGTTATGAGTTTAGATAAGTTACTTTTGAGCATGAAAATTTGTTTTGCAACCATGACTTTTGCTGAGAAACAAAGGCAATTGATATGTGTCCAAAATATGGTCGTGTGTATCTTCATATAGTCTTCTTGGTGATGTTGTTGTCTAGTTGCTAAGTTGTGTCCAACTCTTTCCAACCCCATGGACTGTAGTCCACCAGGCTTCTCTGTCAATGAGACTTCCCCAGCAAGAATACTGGAGTGGGGTACCATTTCCTTCTCCATGGTGTCTTCCTCACCCAGGGATCAAACCTACATCTCCTGCATCGCATGTGGATTCTTTACTGCTGTGCCAGAGGCCAAAACCCTGACTTTCCGCTAAAATCCCACAGATTTGAAATAGGTTAAATCTAGGAATGACTGTATATCTGCATAAAAAAGAGTTTCTAGAAGAAAACAAATAGATTCAACTTATCAGTAAATGTTTGATGAAACAAAGGTCAATGCAGAGTGAAATGGAGTATAAGGTGAAGAAGCACAGAAATTATGTGAATGCTTATAAAATACCAAAGTTTGAAGAAGAGCAGAAAGTGAAAAGTATAGCTATAAAATGGGGTTGTTACGGATTTTCTAAAAATGCTTAATCAGTAAAACTCAGAAACAAAAACAGCAAATTGCATTAAATATATATTCATATTTATGTATTTAGCCAAATTTTCCACTAAGCAAGTTTTTATCATTTTTGTCATTGATTCATGCTACTGATGCTTTCATTTTTTCAGTCAATATTTATTGATTAAAAAACTGATTATTTTATCTTTTATATTATTCCTGGTCTGCCAGGGATTTATATGTTTTAAACAAAATTCAATTTTAAAATTTTATCAGATTACCTTAGGTTCCCTAAATACAAGTAGCTGTTGTTCAGTCACTAGGTTGCGTCTGACTCTTTGCGACCCCATAAACTGCAGACTCCAGGCTTCCCTGTCCTTCACTATCTCCCAGAGTTTGCTCAGACTCATGTCCACTGAATTGATGATGCCATCCAACCATCTCATCTTCTGTCGCCGCCTTCTCCTCCTGCCCTCAATCTTTCCCAGCATCAGGGTCTTTTCCAACGAGTCGTCTTCTCATCAGGTTTGGATGAGGATTGAAACCTCATTAAAAGATTGGAACTTCAGCATCAGTCCTTCCAATGAATATTCAGGGTTGATTTCCTTTAGGATTGACTGGTTTGATCTTGCTGTCAAAGGGACTCTCAAGAGTTTGAAAGCATCAATTCTTCAGCTCTCAGCCTTCATTATGGTCCAACTCTCACATCTGTTCATGACTACTGGAAAAATTGTAGCTTTGATTATATGGGCCTTGGTTGGCAAAGTGATGTCTCTGCTTTTTAATACACTGCCTAGGTTTGTCATAGTTTTTCTTTTAAGAAGCATCTTTTAATTTTGTGGCTACAGTCACCATCTGCAGTGATTTTGGAGCCCAAGAAAGAAAATCTGTCATTGTTTCCACTTTTCCTCCATCTATTTGCAAAGAAGTGATAGACTGGATGCCCATGTTTTGAATGTTGAGTTGTAAGCCAGCTTTCCCACTCTCCTTTTCACCTTCATCAAGAGGCTCTGAAATTCCTCTTTGCTTTCTGCCATTAGGGCGGTGTCATCTGCATATCTAAGGTTGTTGATATTTCTCCCAGAAACCTTGATTCCAGCTTGTGCTTCATCCAGCCTGGCATTTCATATGCCATACTGTGCACAGAAGTTAAATAAGCAGGGTGACAAAATACAGCCCGATCATACTCCTTTCCCTTTTTGAACCCATCTGCTGTTCCACGTCCAGTTCTAACTGTTGCTTCTTGGCCTGCATACAGGTTTCTCAGGAGACAGGTAGGGTGGTCTGGTATTCCCATCTCTTTAAGAGTTTTCCACAGTTGTGATCCACACAGTCAAAAGCTTTAGCATAGTCAATGAAGCAGAAGTAGATGCTTTTCTGGAATTCCCTTGCTTTTTCTGTGATCCAATGGATGTTGGCAATTTGCTCTCTGGTTTCTCTGCCTTTTTTATATCCAGCCTGTAAATGTGAAAGTTTTGGTTCATGTACTTTTGAAGCCTAGCTTGAAGGCTTCTGAGCATTATCTTGCTAGCATGTGAAATGAGTGCAAACTATATGGTAATTTGAACATTCTCTGGGATTGCATTTCTTTGGGATTTGAATGAAGACTGATTTTTTCCAAAGAAGAAATATCACCTGTATACCTTTAACCCTGTTACAAACACTATTAGTAATTTTATAATCTTTGCTCTACTATTTGCATTTGAAGTCATGAATAACATTAAGCTTTTGTAAGTTTTCACATAGTTTGTTGATCCATTACTATTTTTGTTCACACAGATAAATTAGGGTCTCCTACTTGAAAAGCATTCCTTTTTCATTGCTTTATCTTTTACAATATGTATATAAATGAGATTTCCATTGGCTAAATTAGATTGAGAGCATTAGATTCTCCTTTATAGAGCTAGAAACACAATTAACAGAAAAATATGAAACCCAGAATGACCTATATTTTAGTGTTTCTTCAAACCAAATGTACTATATGTATTCTTGATACACTTTACATTTACACTGGTTAGCAAATGTTTTCCTAAAACACATTCTGATATTCCAAATAGATACTCACTGTAATTCTCTCTTCCTGGCACACCCCACCCTCCCAAATAGATAGCTCTTTGATATCACCAACATATAACCCTTTGGTTTAGGGTGGAATGATTAAGGCATGGTGGTGGTTTAGTCACTAAGTCATCTGACTCTTGGGACCCCATGGACTGTAGCCTGCCAGGCTCCTCTGTCCATAGGATTCTCCAGGCAAGAATACTGGAGTGGGTTGCCATTTCCTTCTCCAGGGGATCTTCCAAACTCAGGAATCGAATCTGGGTCTCCTGCACTGCGGCAGACTCTTTAATGACTGAGCTACAAGGGAAGTGAGTACCTATTCTCTTACTATAAGAAAAATAATTTGCAATATTTGAACAAATATTAAAATTAGAAAAATGTATAACATTAAGATATTTCATTTTCTGTGTTCTCAGGAGGAATATATACTCTTGCAGTGCCAAAGATAACATCTTTTACTTTTGCATAATGAACATATAAGTAACAGGTTTTCGTAACTTTTGTGATATCTTTAATTGCTTTTTGATTTTCTCTCAAAGTATGACTCTAAATATAGAAAACTAAACTTGTTCTTACTCTACTTGATGTGCAAATCAAACAACAGATTTTTAGGGGATTTTTTTCCCTCATATTTTACATCATCCTTTTATAGTTCATGAATTTTCTCAAAATCAGCTGATATATAATTTTCATCTTACTTAGGTAAATTCATTCTAAAATAGCTTGCTTAATTATAAGTAGTAATTAGTATAGTAAAAACTTCTAGCTTTCTGTAATCAAAATGTTTATTTTATATAGATAAAGATAAAATTTTCCTGAATGGAATATAAATTATATTCAAACTGATGAGTTACAAAACCTTCTGTAGAGATATTTTCTCTTTTAAATTAATTTTAATCATTATCATTTACATGAATTTACCATAAATAAAATATATATGAACTTACAAATCTTATAAATGATACTTTGTTAAATAACACACTCTTTAAAAATGAGTCTCATTTATTTTTGACCTTTATATTATTCTTAATTTTCCCCTCTTCTTAGTAATAATTCTAACTCCTGTAATATGAAATAAGAGTTCACTTATTAGAGAGTGAAGCACCCATTGGAAATTGTGCAGATTCAGTTTATCCAGTTCTGAGATTTACATGTCAGAGTCTGATGGAGACATTCACATTTCTGACATGAGCAGTAAATTTCTGCACATAGATACCCTGCTTCCTTTAACTCACTAAATGCAGTACTTTTTGTTCTGTGCTAGAGAGCCACTGATTTATATTCTTGTGCTTTTAATCTATATTTTTCCACTACAATCATAATGATAGAAGGCTAAAGCAACTTTACAATTATGCCATCTAAGAACTTGAGTAATAGCATATTTAAACTATTTCAGTCTTTTTAATATCTTCTGGAGAAGGGAATGGCAAACCACTTCAGTATTGTTACCTTGAGAACCCCATGAACATCATGAAAAGGCAAAAAAGATAGGACACTGAAAGATGAACTTCCCAGGTTGGTAGGTGCCCAATATGCTACTGGAGATTAGTGGAGAAATAACTCTAGAAAGAATGAAGAGATGGAGCCAAAGCAACACCACCACCCTGTTGTGGATGTGATGGGTGATGGATGTAAAGTCTGATGCTATAAAGAGCAATATTGCATCAGATCAGATCAGATCAGATCAGTCGCTCAGTCATGTCCGAACTTCGTGACCCCATGAATCCCAGCACACCAGGCCTCCCTGTCCATCACCAACTCCCGGAGTTGACTCAGACTCACGTCCATCGAGTCAGTGATGCCATCCGGCCATCTCATCCTCTGTCGTCCCCTTCTCCTCCTGCCCCCAATCCCTCCCAGCATCAGAGTCTTTTCCAATGAATCAACTCTTCGCATGAGGTGGCCAAAGTTTCAAAGCTGAAACTGGAGTTTCAGCTTTAGCATCATTCCTTCCAAAGAAATCCCAGGGCTGATCTCCTACAGAATGGACTGGTTGGATCACCTTGCAGTCCAAGGGACTCTCGAGTCTTCTCCAACACCACAGTTCAAAAGCATCAATTCTTTGGCGCTCAGCCTTCTTCACAGTCCAACTCTCACATCCATACATGACCACAGGAAAAACCACAGCCTTGACTAGACGAACCTTTGTTGGCAAAGTAATGTCTCTGCTTTTGAACACGCTATCTAGGTTGGTCATAACTTTCCTTCCAAGGAGTAAGCGTCTTTTAATGTCATGGCTGCAGTAACCATCTATAGTGATTTTGGAGCCCAGAAAAATAAAGTCTGACACTGTTTCCACTGTTTCCCCATCTATTTCCCATGAAGTGGTGGGACTGGATGCCATGATCTTCGTTTTCTGAATGTTGAGCTTTAAGCCAACTTTTTCACTTCCACTTTCACTTTCATCAAGAGGCTTTTGAGTTCCTCTTCACTTTCTGCCATAAGGATGGTGTCATCTGCATATCTGAGGTTATTGATATTTCTCCTGGCAATCTTGATTCCAGTTTGTGTTTCTTCCAGTCCAGCGTTTCTCATGATGTACTCTGCATAGAAGTTAAATAAACAGGGTGACAATATACAGCCTTGATGAACTCCTTTTCCTATTTGGAACCAGTCTGTTGTTCCATGTCCAGTTCTAACTGTTGCTTCCTGACCTGCATACAAATTTCTCAAGAAGCAGGTCAGGTGGTCTGGTATTCCAATCTCTTTCAGAATTTTCCACAGTTTATTGTGATCCACACAGTCAAAGGCTTTGGCATAGTCTATAAAGCAGAAATAGATGTTTTTCTGGAACTCTCTTGCTTTTTCGATGATCCAGCGAATGTTGGCAATTTGATCTCTGGTTCCTCTGCCTTTTCTAAAACCAGCTTGAACATCAGGAAGTTTGCGGTTCACATATTGCTGAAGCCTGGCTTGGAGAATTTTGAGCATTACTTTACTAGCATGTGAGATGAGTACAATTGTGCAGTAGTTTGAGCATTCTTTGGCATTGCCTTTCTTTGGGATGAAAACTGACCTTTTCCAGTCCTGTGGCCACTGCTGAGTTTTCCAAATTTGCTGGCATATTGAGTGCAGCACTTTCACAGCATCATCTTTCAGGATTTGGAATAGCTCAACTGGTTGTCTGAGGATGCCTTACAAATAGCTATGAAAAGAAGAGAAGTGAAAGGCAAAGGAGAAAAGGAAGATATACCCATTTCAATGCAGAGTTCCAAAGAATAGCAAGGAGAGATAAGGAAGCCTTCCTCAGTGATCAATGCAAAGACAGAGGAAAATAATAGAATGGGAAAGATTAGAGATCTCTTCAAGAAAACTAGAGATACCGAGGGAACATTTCATGGAAAGATGGGCACAATAAAGGACAGAAATGTTATGGACCTAACAGAATCAGAAGATATTAAGAAAAGGTAACAAGAATACACAGAAGAACTATACAAAAAAGATCTTTATGAACCAGATAATCACAATGGTGTGATCACTTACCTAGAGCCAGATATCCTGTAATGTGAAGTCAAGTGGGCCCTAGGAAGCATCACTACAAACAAAGCTAAGGTGTTGATGGGTTTCCAGGTGATCTATTTAAAATCTTAAAAGATGATGCTGTGAAAGTGCTGCAGTCAATATGCCAGCAAATTTGGAAAACACAGCAATGGCCACAGGACTGGAAAAGGTTGTTTTCATTCCAATCCTAAAGAAAGGCAATGCCAAAGAATGCTCAAACTACTGCACAATTTGCACTCATCTCACATGCTAGCAAAGTAGTGCTCAAAATTCTCCAAGCCAGGCTCCAACAGTACATGAACCGTGAACTTCCAGATATACAAGCTGGATTTAGAAAAGGCAGTGGAACCAGAGGTCAGATTGCCAACTGCTGTCAAAAAAGCAAGAGAGTTCCAGAAAAACATCTATTTCTGCCTAATTGACTATGCCAAAGCCTTTGACTGTGTGGATCACAACAAACTGTGGAAAATTCTTCAAGAGATGGGAATACCCGACCACCTGACCTGCCTCTTGAGAAATCTGTATACAGGTCAGAAAGCAACAGTTGGAACTGGACACGGATCAACTGACTGGTTCCAATTGGGAAAGGAGTACATCAAGGCTGTATATTGTTACCCTGCTTATTTAACTTCTATGCAGAGTACATCATGAGAAATGCTGGGCTGGAGGAAGTACAAGCTGGAATCAAGATTGCCGGGAGAAATATCAATCACCTCAGATATGCAGATGACACCACCCTTATGGCAGAAAGTGAAGAAGAACTAAAGAGCCTCTTGATGAAAGTCAAAGAGGAGAGTGAAAAAGTTGGCTTAAAGCTCAGCATTCAGAAAACTAAGATCATGGCATCTGGTCCCATCACTTAATGGGATGGGGAAACTTGGAAACAGTGTCAGACTTTGTTTTTGGGGGCTCCGAAATCACTGCAGATGGTGATTGCAGCCATGAAATTAAAAGACACTTGTTCCTTGGAAGAAAAGTTATAACCAACCAAGACAGCGTATTAAAACAGAGACAGTATTTTGCAAACAAAGGACGTCTAGTCAAAGCTATGGTTTTTCCAGTAGTCATGTATGGATGTGAGAGTTGGACTATAAAGAAAGCTGAGCACTGAAGTTTTTTTTTTTTTTTTTTTAATTTAAATTTATTTATTTTAATTGGAGGCTAATTACTTTACAATATTGTATTGGTTTTGCCATACATCAACATGAATCTGCCACGGGTATACACGTGCTCCCCATCTTGAACCCCCCCTCCCACCTCCCTCCCCATACCATCCCTCTGGGTCATCCCAGTGCACCAGCCCCAAGCATCCTGTATCCTGCATCAAACCTGGATTGGCGATTCATTTCTTATATGATATTATACCTGTTTTAATGCCATTCTCCCAAACATCCCCCCCTTTCCCTCTCCTACAAAGTCCAAAAGACTGTTCTATACATCTGTGTCTCTTTTGCTGTCTCGCATACAGGGTTATCGTTACCATCTTTCTAAATTCAATATGTATGCGTTAGTATACTGTATTGGTGTTTTTCTTTCTGGCTTACTTTACTCTGTATAATCGGCTCCAGTTTCATCCACCTCACTAGAACTGATTCAAATGTATTCTTTTTAATGGCTGAGTAATACTCCATTGTGTATATGTACCACAGCTTTCTTATCTATTCATCTGCTGATGGACATCTAGGTTGCTTCCATGTCCTGGTTATTATAAACAGTGCTGCGATGAACATTGGGGTACACGTGTCTCTTTCAATTCTGGTTTCCTCAGTGTGTATGCCCAGCAGTGGGATTGCTGGGTCATAAGGCAGTTCTATTTCCAGTTTTTAAGGAATCTCCACACTGTTCTCCATAGTGGCTGTACTAGTTTGCATTCCCACCAATAGTGTAAGAGGGTTCCCTTTCCTCCACACCCTCTCCAGCATTTATTGCTTATAGACTTTTGGATCTCAGCCATTCTGACTGGCATGAAATGGTACCTCATATTGGTTTTGATTTGCCTTTCTCTGATAATGAGTGATGTTGAGCATCTTTTCATGTGTTTGTTAGCCATCTGTATGTCTTCTTTGGAGAAATGTCTATTTAGTTCTTTGGCCCATTTTTTGATTGGGTCATTTACTTTTCTGGAATTGAGCTGCAAGAGTTGCTTGTATATTTTTGAGATTAGTTGTCTGTCAGTTGGTTCATTTGCTATTATTTTCTCCCATTCTGAAGGCTGTCTTTTCACCTTGCTTATAGTTTCCTTTGTTGTGCAGAAGCTTTTCTATAGATTCAATGCAATCCCTATCAAGCTACCAATGGTATTTTTCACAGAGCTATAACAAATAATTTCACAATTTGTATGGAAATACAAAAAACCTCAAATAGCCAAAGCAAACTTGAGAAAGAAGAATGGAACTGGAGGAATCAACCTGCCTGACTTCAGGCTCTACTACAAAGCCACAGTCATCAAGACAGTATGGTACTGGCACAAAGACAGAAATATAGATCAATGGAACAAAGTAGAAAGTCCAGAGATTAATCCATGCACCTATGGACACCTTATCTTTGACAAATGAGGCAAGAATATACAATGGAGAAAAGACAGTCTCTTTAACAAGTGGTGCTGGGAAAACTGGTCAACCACTTGTAAAAGAATGAAACTAGAACACTTTCTAACACCATATACCAAAATAAACTCAAAATGGATTAAAGATCTAAATGTAAGACCAGAAACTATAAAACTGATGGAGGAGAACATAGGCAAAACGCTCTCTGACATAAATCACAGCAGGATCCTCTATGACCCACCTCCCAGAATATTGGAAATAAAAGCAAACTAAACAAATGGGACCTAATTAAAATGAAAAGCTTCAGCAATGAAGATTTGATGCTATTGAACTGTGGTGTTGGAAAAGACTCTTGAGAGTCCCTTGGACTGCAAGGAGACCCAACCAGTCCATCCTAAAGGAAATCAGTACTAAATATTCATTGGAAGGACTGATGTTGAAGCTGAAACTCCAATATTTTGGCTACCTGATGCAAAAAACTGACTCATTTGAATAGACCCTGATGCTGAGAAAGATTGAAGGCAGGAGGAGAAGGGGGCAACAGGGATGACATGGTTGGATGGCATCACCAACTCAATGGACACGAGTTTGAGTAAACTCTCGGATTTGGTGATGGACAGGGAGGCCTTGTGTGCTGTAGTCATTGGGTCGCAAAGTTGGATATGACTGAGCGACTGAACGGAACTGAACTGTGAGTGCTAGGAGGAGCAATATAGTCTGTGCCTCTAGCTAGCATTCCTGGGTTGAAATGAACATACTGTACACCAACCTTATCCTAAATAACCTATCAAATGCTATTTATTTTCTGAATTTTTTGCCACCTTTTAATTTAAATTGGACTAGTGACATTGAACAAGGTGACTGTCTCCTCTGGGTCTTTAAAATGGTGATAATAATACCATACGCTAGCTGTTGGAATTAAATAAGATTTGCTATGTATAGTATCTAGTAGAAGAATGCCTAACCATAGCTCATATGTGATCATATTTAACTGGATAATGATGATAACAACTAACATGCAAATACAGAGTTAATAGGATCAAAAACTAAGACCATGTAAATAGTCAGGTTTTACTTTTTTAGGTAATTCTTGCCTAGGAATATTATATAATGTCATTATTTGTTTCAGAATCTACCTAAAAAATGTATTTACACAAATAATAGACTATTCCTTTAGCCTGTCTTCTCAGGGCAATGTCTTACTCAACCAGGAAGGCTATTATCTTATCAAATGAGTGGTCATCCATCAAGGCACATTCAAAACCTTCATTATTCTCCACCAATTCTCAGTTATAAATCATGAGTTTTGGGTTGCTGCATTAAAAGACCCACCTTAAATCAGATTATAATTCTCATACCTGCTTGCTAACTATCTTCTAGAGACACTGGTAAACCTGTCAAGGAGGTATTGTCTATTGGTAGCAAACACATCTCTGCTTGACTAACGAGTTATGTTGGTGGAGTGTACAGAAAGTCAGCAGTTGTAAAGATGATGATAGTAATATTTATGCTTTTGTGTAGAATTTATTTTCACTAACCAACTTCAGATTTAATGTGTGCATTTTTACCTTGTTATAAATTGGGGACTGCATTCATTTCACATATGTTTTGTGAAGTGAATGGGCTTCTGAAGTGGCTCAAGTGGTAAAGAATCTGACTGCCACTGCGGGAGACATGGGTTCAATCCTTGGGTCAGGAAAATTCCCTGGAGAAGGGCATAGCAACCCACGCCAGTATCCTTGCCTGGAGAATTCCATGGACACAGGAGCTTGGTGGGCTAAAGTTCATAGGGTCACAAATAGTTGGACATGAATGAGCACACTTGTGCCCTGTGAAGTGAATATCATGTAAACAAGTAGCTGAGATGAGCTAGAATCCCTAATTTTTTGATTTTCTGTCTCATATTCTGTTTTTCTTATTTTAAGTGTCCTTTGTCATAAGTTATTTTCTATAGTCACCTTCACTTTAAAAATATTGTTAATTTTAAAGAATAAGGCCAAAATAATAGATCACATAGAGCTATACTATTTTTAGCAGTATTATTTGAACTAAGTGATTGTTTGAAGTCATCATCTATTTCTAAGCCAACAGATACACAGATATAAATTTAATTTATTCTCTTTATTCCTACAACATATAGATATTTCAAAATTTTGGCAGGGACAAGGGTCAAGAGGACCTTATACTCTACCTCTCAAAATTTCACTGGTGATTTTTCACAAAATATTCCCCTTTTCATAATTCTAGTTAAAAGAATTGCCTTTGTCAGGTACTTGAAAGAAACTCAGCTCATGTAAATTCATCTTTTCTTTCATAATAAATGTACCTGAGAAAGGTCACTTGCTTATTTTGTAAAGACATTTATTTACAGAGTCTAAAACTTCTTATGCAAGAGCATACAAGTGGATAAAGCTTCCTTTAAAGAACTAGCTGTTTTACACTCATGAATATAAGGAATTATTAAGGAATTAATAAAATTTGTGAAATTCCACTTTAGAAGTGCATAGACATGCAGGCTTTGCTAAAACGTCTGTTACGATCCCAATTACCAAGTATTTATTGATGTCCTAGAAAAGAGCCTGGCAAATTTTGTGTCATAATTTCTGTCACAGAACAATGAATATATTTTACAAACACTGATAAAAACATAATTTAACTCTATTTGCAGACTTTGCTGATTCTTACCATGATTAATTCACTCTTATATGTAACCATCACAATCTTGGTCATAAATTAACTAAGTAACATTCTGGACCACTCCACAGTAACCCATGTAGGAGAATACTTAGTAATATTTAGGAACACATCTTATAGTAATGGTCAAATGTGAGTCCATTGTCAACTCATATTCTGAAGCAAGAGAAGAGCTTTTAGAACTCTCCTTTTGACAATGCAAAGGGAGAGAACTCAGCCATCTAAGAAGAAAACTGCAGATTTGGGTAGAAAAAGCAGAAACAATACTCATGTTAAAACTGCAGATTTGGGTAGTGATTCCTGCACTATAGCTTATAAAGAAAGTGGAAGAATTCCTCAGCACACTTGGGGCAAGTGCCTAACCAAAGGCAATCTTCATAATAAAAGCCAATAAACATCCTTCAGAAGCACCCATCCAGTCAGCCATCCCAACCCAAGCCAGTTTTTGGAATATAAGGAAGTCTTTCAGGTTGAATTTGCAGAGTCTTAATTCTCACTCTATCCCTACCACCTCTCTGGTTTAGGATGAACATATATCCCTTTACTGAGGCAGAACTGGGGTCAGACAATGAAACCAACTAGTCTCACTTATGTAAACACACACATATTTAAAATATGTGCAAATGTAGGTGCGTGTGTGTGTGCTCAGGTGTTAAGTCATGCCTGATTCTTTGTGACCCCATGATTTTCCAGGCAAGAATATTGGAATGGGTTGCCATTTCCTTTTCCAGTGGATCTTGCCAACCCAGGTATCGAACCCGTGTCTATTATGTCTCCTTCATTGGCAGGCAGATTCTTCACCACTTAACCTATATAAATGTATATTTATATATGAATTATGTGTTATCATTATGGAAAATTCATTATTTAAATCAAATTATAAGTTTATCATGATAAATCTCTTTACTATAATATTTTCTCCACCCAAAGTAACAACAAAAAGCTACACTGATGTCTCTTGGGCTTCACTGGTGGCTCAGATAGTAAGAATCTGCCTGCAGTTCAGGAGACCTGGGTTTGATCCCTGGGTCTGGAAGATCCCCTGGAGAAGGAAATGGATACCCACTCCAGTATTCTTGCCTGGAGAATCCCTTGGACAGAAGAGCCTGGTGGGCTAGTCCATGGGGTTGCAAAAGTCAGAAACGACTGACAGACTAACATTTTCACTTCTCAGAGTTAAGGTTCCATTTTCCAGAGTGAGCAAAACACCAAGAAAAGTCTTGTAAGATTCCTTCTTTAAGAAACTTATTTTTGCCTGTACTTGATATGAATTATAATGTAACTTGCAGATAAATATCTTTTTGGAATAGCTTGGTAACTATTACTGGATGATCTCATCATTAGCATTTTCACATTACAAGCTGTTTCATCCTCCAAAGTAAAATTTGCCATATCCCCCTCTGCATAGGCTTGCCAAATTCTATGGACTTTCAACAATCTTAGTGTCCTGCCATGAGTATAACATGTCAATTCTTGACAGATGGTTTTACACAATCTGCTCTCATGCCCCTTAACCATTAGTGTTTTCTGGCTTATATTATGCCAATCCAACTTTTTCACATCTTTTTAAGCTCATTCTTTTCCAGAATCTTGTATGTATTGCCAATATGAGGGATTACTTTAATTTTCATGGCTGTGTATTGTAACTTCTGTGCAGACTCAGAATCTGGCATGTTTAGGAAGCAAAAGCTAACCTTTTTAAAAGTTTCAATTGAGTTAATAATTAGCTTGGTATAATCAGTGATAATCAGGCTTTTGCATACCAGTACATCTTTCATATTATAGTCATTCAAAAATCAGGTAACTTTCCCCAGATGACCACTGCTAATTGAAAGAACTAAAAATAACTACAGAAATGTACGTATCTAATGATATGCATCTCCTAGGTGGTTTTTTCCCCCTTCACTTGAAAAGGGGGAAATACACTTCATGTATTAAGGGGGTTTGTTTGGCTTTTTTATACTGTTTTCTATGATTCTATGAGTTTGGTTAGTAAAGAACATATCAGTTACTACTTTGAACAGAATAAGGGGGCTTTCCCAGTAAATGACCCACAGAAGGCCATTTTATGCATGAAGGATGTTATTCTAGCAGAGAAAGCAGGACACCCCCCTATATAAAAAAAGGGTAATTCAAGTTAGAGATGGAAAAATTAAAGGCCAACAAAGTAGGTGATTTGACAAATAAAATACCACTCCAGTTAAGGACCCAGGAAGGGTTATTAACTAAGGTCAATAAGGTCATACTTTAAAGGTATTCTACTGGAGAAACTTGTAAGGAACAGAGAGAGAGAGAGAGAAGGGAATTGTATTAGTTTGCTTAAATTGTGATACTTCCCTGGTCAAAAGGTACCTCTGGATTTGCTCTGTGGTCAATTGGCCCTGTCTGTCAGACTGCTTGAGCATTGCTGGACGATAGCTTCCAGGTGTTCTGGTCAGGCAGGGCGAGGTTCTTCATTTGATATCCCAAATCAGGCAGATCTGCACCCCACCGAGTTCTCTGGTCAGACCGCACTGCCATCTTGGCTCTGCAGATAAGCAAGCCACTGGCTGGGCCTACTGCGTGGGTACTGTAGGAAGGAACTTGGTCTTCCAAAATCTGAGTGCTGGCTGTTGCAAGGTCCTACCCGCTTCTCTTTCAAATCAGATTCCCAGTCAGGTCCTGCAGATTTCCCTGAAATCCTCATGGGGTAAGACTAGAGCAGGGAATCCTAACAAGTGACCCACAGTGCTAAGGGACCTGGATGTCTACCCTGAGTACTTTTCCCACTGGAGCAACTGTAGGCCCAGGAGAGACCACTCAGTGCAGTGCCGTACTGGCCTGAGGGAGGGGCAATGTGGTCAGCACCCAGCTTCTCCTCTTAGCCTTTTGATGTTGTCCATCTCAGACTCTATGTTGCAGGGGAATGTTTTAGCCTTTACCTGTGTTCTAGAATTTTCTCAGTGGTGTCTTCTCCAGGAAAAGTTGTTAATTGTTGTTCTTATGAAGGAGAGCAAAGTTACTAATGACTTACTTATGTTTCCATCTTGGTGATGTCACTTCTTAATTCACTTTTTAAAATCTAAGTTAAATGGGAATTTAATGTAGTAGGTCATGGGGAGCCAACACTGGTTATTATTAGGGGGGAAAAAAGGACAGTTTAGTCATAGTTTAGAGAACTGTGAATTAAAACAATAATAAAATACCACTACACTTGTGTTGATAGCTAAAATGCAGAACACTAACAATACCAGTTCTGGTGAGGATGTGGAGAATCAGGAACCCTCATTTAATCCTGATAGGAATGCATGATGTGTGTGTACTTAGTTGCTCAGTCGTGTCTGACTCTTGCAACCCCATGGACTGTAGCCTGCCAGGCTCCTCTGTCCATGGGATTCCCCAGGCAAGAATACTAGAGTGGGTTGCCATTTCCTTTTCCAGGGGATCTTCCCAACCCAGGTATCAAACCCAGGTCTCCTGCATTGCAGTCAGACTCTATCGACCGAGCTATGGAGCAAGACGGTATAGCCACTTTTAGATAGCTTAGAAGTTTCTTACAAAACTAAACATATTCTCACCATATGATACAGCAGTTGTGCTCCTTGGTATTTACCCAAATGAATTTAAAACTTATGCCCTCACTAAAAACCTGTACACAGATGTTTGTAACAGCTTTATTTACCCTACCTCAGAGATACAGCGGGTTCAGCTCCAGGTCACTGCAACAAGATGAATATTGCAGGAAAGCAAGTCACATGCTTTTTTTTTTTTTGGTTTCCTGGTACACACAGAAGTTATGTTTACACTGCACTATAGCCTATTAAGTGTATAATAGCATACTGTCTAAAAGGTACATATCTAAGAATACTTTATTGCCAAAAAATGTCCAATTATAGTAAAAGTGTAAAAGATCACTGACTGACCACAGATCACCATAACACATAAATAACTGAAAAGGTTTAAAGTACTGTAAGAATTAACAAAATAGGATACACAGACACAAAGTGAGAAAAATGCTGTTGGAAAAACGGCACAACAGACTTGCTTGATTCAGGGTTACTATAAATTTTCAGTTTGTAAAAAAAACCCTCAATATCTGCACAAAGTACAATAAAGTAAAAGCAGCCAAGATGTTCTTTAGCAGGTGTGTGGGTAAACAAACTGGTACATTCAGAAAATAGAATATTATTTAGTACTAAAAAGAATAAGTGATCAAGCCATGTAAAGACATAAAAGAAAAGTGAAAGTGAAATCGCTCACTCGTGTCCAACTCTTTGGGATCCCATGGACTGTAGCCTACGAGGCTTCTCCATCCATGGAATTTTCCAGGCAAGAGTGCTGGAGTGGGTTGCCATTTCCTTCTCCAGGGGATCTTCCTCACCAAGGGATCGAACCCAGGTCTCCTGCATTGCAAGCAGATGCTTTTACCATCTGATCCACCAGGGAAGCTCATGTAAAGATAGGAAAAATATACAAATACATATTATTAAGTGAAAGAAGCCAATTTGAAAAGATTACAACTGTATGACTCCAACTCTATAAATTCCTGAAGAGGAAGCCCTATGAAGACAGTAAAATATTAGTGATTTCTGGGAGTTGGGGAGATGGGAGAGAGGAATAGACAGGGTATGATATATGTTGGTCTGTGGAAACTATTTTGTGTGATACTACAGTGCTGGATACATGCGTATCCAAACTGATAGAATGTACAAAAACAAGAGTGAACTCCAGTGTAACCAATGGACCCTGGATGATAAGGATGTGTCAGTATAGATCTATCAACGGTAACCCATAGGAATGTCAGTAGTGAGGGAGAGTGGGCATGTATGGTTCAAGGGGTATATGGAAATTCTCTGTACTTTCCATTCAATATCATTGTGATCCTAAAACTGCTAAAACTAAAAAAAAATAGTTTATGAGTTTTTAAAGAGTTAAGGGATAGATATATACTGAGCTAATGTTAATAAAGAAGAAGAGCAATTATATTAATTATAGGCGAAGTCAATTTCAGAACAATAAAAAATAATCAGCATTGGGGAGAAAGATTTCATAATGATAATTCTCTAGATACCTCAACCAGATTGTAATATTTATGCACCTAACCACAGAGTATCAAAATTAGGAGACAAAAACTGAAAGAACTGTGGAAAGAAATTGACATATCTACTATTATAATTGAGATTTCAACCCTTCTCTTTTGGTAAATGATAGATAAGCAGGCAGAAAGCTAGGAAGGATAGAATTGATCTAAATAGCACTTTCAGTCAACTTGATCTGATATTTATAGAATACTCCATCCAACAACAGCAGAATAAACCTTCTTCTCAAGTTCCCATGAACATTCACCAAAACACATCTTAAAATATTGAACAAAAGTGAAATCATATATAAACTATGTCTGAAGGTATCATTAAATCAGTAAGGGAAAGGAACAATGCTCAAAATCTCCCAATATTTGGAAATTTAACAACATACTTCTAAATAGCACATGAGTCAAAGTCTCAAGAGAAATTAGAAATATTTTGAACTAAATGAATATATTACGTACCTAAGTTTGTGGGATGCAGTGAAATTGCTGCTGAGAAAATTACAACACTAAATACATATAAGAAGAAAAAAGATCTAAAATCAACAATCTCAGGATCTATTTTAAGAAAACAAAGATAAAATAAACTAAACCTAATTACAAGAAAGTAAAACATACTACAAGAAAGGAAAATTAGGCAAATGTTTCTCATGAATATAGATACAAATAACCTCAATAAAATATCAGCATGTCAAATTCAGAAATATATAAAAATTATACAAAGATAAAATGCAATTGATTCCAGTTTTACAAGCCTGGTTCAAAGTTTAAAAATCAAAAAATATAATCTGAGAAATGAACAGACTAAAGGAAAAAGTCATATAGTAATAGATGTGGGAAAAAATTTGACAAAATTCAACACACATTCATAATAAAAACTATAAACTAGTAAAAAATGAAGAGGAACTTCCTCATAACTAAAAAGTACTCAATAGTGAAAAACTGGACATTTCCCCCTTAAGATTTGCCTCAAAACAAGGTTATCTTTCAACACCTTTACTCAATATCTTATTGAAAGGAAGATGAGAAAAAATAAAGGGATTACATGAATTTGAGGGGATCCAATAAAGCTATTTTTATTCATACACAATATAATTATCTATGAAGGAAATGCCAAAGCCTCAAAACTTCTTGAAACTACTTACTGAATACTGAAAGGTTGTAGGATACAAGGATAATATATATAAAGTCAATTGTTTTCCCGTATACCAGTAGTGAACAATGTGAGCACTAAATAGAGTAGTACTAGATTAGAAATAGGACTATAAAATAAATACCCATGAGTACATATTGATATAAATACATTCTTCTAAAATGGATAATTTGCTGAGAAAAGAAAAATTCCCTATGTAGAAGAATTTCCACAATTTGTGTAGATACTCTTCCTCCAAGTAAGTGTAGTATAACTCCTCACCAATAAGTGTGGTTGTACTTAGTGACCTCTTTGTAAACAGTGGTGTGGAAAGGGAGAAAAAAAGAAATGTCAGGTGTGCAAACCTGACAAATACTACTTCAATGAAGAGATTAAGGTCAACACTTGGAGGGTTAAGTCATTTTGATGCTCTGTATACTTGATATGCTGTAGTGAAATGGCAGTGATCTTTCATCCAAAAACACATAACCCCATTCCAAAAAAAAAAAAAAAGACAAATCCCAGAGGAAATCTGAAAAAAAAATCAATACCTTAATGTTTGTATTTTAAAAACTCTAGTAAATCTAGATGCTGAAAGTAGAAACCAAAGTTATGGGTCCTATATTTATTTCATAAACATTTTCTTTGTTATTAGAAGATGAACTGTTTAAGAGTCTCACAATAATTTAATATGAAAATTTTAGAGTATTTTTTCTTCTCTATGCTAGATATATATTTTTAGAACTGTCAACATAGAACTACAGTTATAAGTGTCTTTCTTTGCATGAAATGTCTACAGTTCAGTTCAGGTCAGTTGCTCAGTCATGTTCGACTCTTGTGACTCCATGGACTGGAGCATGCCAGGCCTCCCTGTCCATCACCAACTCCTAGAGCTTGCTCAAACTCATGTCCATCAAGTCAGTGATGGCATCCAACCATATCACCCTCTGTTATCCCCTTCTCCCCCTGCCTTTAATCTTGCCCAGTATCAGGGTCTTTTCCAACGAGCCAGTCCTTCACATCAGGTGGACAAGGTATTGGAGCTTCAGCTTCAGCATCAGTCCTTCCAAAGAAATATTCAGGACTGATTTTCTTTAGGATTGATTGGTTGGATCTCCTTGCAGTCCAAGGGACTCTCAAGAGTCTTCTCCAACACCACAGTTCAAAAGCATCAATTCTTTGGTGATCAGCTTTCTTTATTGTCCAACCCTCACATCCATACATGACTACTGGAAAAACTATAGCTTTGACAAGATGGACCTTTGTTGGCAAAGTAATGTCTGTCTTTAATATGCTGTCTAAGTTGGTCATAGCTTTTCTTCCAAGGAGAAAGTGTCTTTTAATTTCATGGCTGCTGTCACCATCTGCAGGGATTTTGGAGCCCCCAAAATAAAGTGTCTTACTGTTTCCATTGTTTCCCCAACTATTTGCCATGAAGTGATAGGATTGGATGCCATGAACTTAGTTTTCTGAATGTTGAGTTTTAAGCCAACTTTTTCACTCTCCTCTTTCACTTTCATCAAGAGGCTCTTTAGTTCTTCATTTTCTGCCATAAGGTTGGTGTCATCTGCATATCTGAGGTTATTGATATTTCTCCCGGTAATCTTGATTCCAGTTTATGCTTCATCCAGCCCAGCATTTCACATGATGTACTCTGCATATAAGGTAAATAAGCTCAGTGACAACATACAGCCTTGACATACTCCTTTCCCAACTTGGAACCATTCTGTTGTTCCATGTCCAGTTATAACTGTTGCTTCTTGACCTGCATACAGATTTTTTAGGAGGTAGGTCAGGTGGTCTGGTATTTCCATCTCTTGAAGTATTTTCCACAGTTTGTTTTGATCCACACAGTCAAAGGCTTTTGCGTAGTCAATAAGGCAGAAGTAGATGTTTTTCTGGAACTCTCTTGCTTTTTCAATGATCCAATGGATGTTGGCAATTTGATCTCTGGAGAAGGAAATGGCAACCCACTCCAGTATTCTCGCCTGGAAAATCCCATGGACAGAGGAGCTTCTTAGGCTGCAATCCATGGGATTGCAGAGAGCTGGACATGACTGAACGACTTCACATTCACTTTCACATTCCTCTTCCTTTTATAAATCCAGCTTGAACATCTGAAGTTCTCAGTTCATATACTATTGAAGCCTGGCTTGGAGAATTTTGAGCGTTACTTTGCTAGTATGTGAGATGAGTGCAAATTGTGCAGTAGTTTGAACATTCTTTGGCATTGCCTTTACTATTGCATATAATTACTTCTGGTCACATTTTCAGAGCATTACAATACTTTAGAACATAATTTATGTTAAGATACACAGAATTTGAAGGATTTCACTTCTATATTCTTGAGTTCAGTGGACTGTTATGGTCAAGGCAGTAATTTAGGCATACTCTTGTATATAGGTTGCTTTTTTAATATATGAAACAATTTACTACTGTATTATCCTATTTTTAAATTTCATTTATTGTTAAAAACAATGTAATTTTTCATACTAGTACCATTTGTTTCTTTTTATGTCAACATTTTTTCCCCAAAATGTTTTAACACAGTATAGAGATTTCTGCCTTAGGTTAAATTGCTCAGTTTAGTTATATACTTTGGAAATATATTTTAAAAATAATATCCTATAAAATGCATTTTCCTTTGCCACATAAATCATTTAAACACTGTTCTACCATTGCTATAGTCTCTTTAAACTTGATTTGAATGTTTATTTATAGCACATTTTGATCACTTTTCAAGTGATAATTTCTAACATTTTTCCCCAGCAATATCATATTTAATCCTATCTGTAACTGCATTTTAACCAGAAATACAATATTTTTACTCAGGAATATCAATTTACTTGAAAAACAAGTATTTATTTGACTTAGAACATCTACAAAAATTCACTCCCACATTTTCTTGTGTCTTATCACCATATTTAAGATGCATTACCATTCATGCCAGTTAGAATATTTACTCACAGAGTTAGGGCTATTACTGCTAATTATTCCCTGAATTGCTTAGGATTTAAATCTAGCATTAAGTACTCCATAGTAAGTTACTTTCTAAGATCCCTCTTTGATGCAGTATGGTCAACAGAAAAATCAATTATTTAAGGTCTTAATATTACTATTTGAAACACATTGGCTTGGATTATATTTTTTAAAAACAGGATTAAGATCTTTGTACTATCCACTTGAAACTTGTTATGTCAATTTTCATTCTCTTATACTCTAATCAAAATATTTAGTAGGGTCCAGAAGTGCATTTTCTCCCCATGACCAAAGCTTAACAATTAAATGACACCCACAAGCAATTCTGAAAACAGGAAAAAACTCAGTATGATTCATTTCCAACCAGAAAGCAGAGATTGTTTAATATAGTAAAAAAAATACACACGAATATTTTCTGCTTCAAAGACACCTTAAACTCACTGCAGCCATGAAATTAAAAGACACTCACTCCTTGGAAGGAAAGTTATGACCAACCTAGATAGCATATTCAAAAGCAGAGACATTACTTTGCCAGCAAAGGTCCCTCTAGTCAAGGCTATGGTTTTTCCTGTGGTCATATATGGATGTGAGAATTGGACTGTGAAGAAAGCTGAGTGCCGAAGAATTGATGCTTTTGAACTGTGGTGTTGGAGAAGACTCTTGAGAGTCCCTTGGACTGCAAGGAGATCCAACCAGTCCATTCTGAAGGAGATCAGCCCTGGGATTTCTTTGGAAGGAATGATGCGAAAGCTGAAACTCCAGTACTTTGGCCACTTCATGTGAAGAGTTGACTCTTTGGAAAAGACTCTGATGCTGGGAGGGATTGGGGGCAGGAGGAGAAGGGGACGATAGAGGATGAGATGGCTGGATGGCATCACTGACTCGATGGACATGAGTCTGAGTGAACTCCTGGAGTTGGTGATGGACAGGGAGGCCTGGCATGCTGTGATTCATGGGGTTGCAAAGAGTCACACACGACTGAGCGACTGAACTGAACTGAAGGCAGAAAAATGTTCCCACCAAAAGAGGTCCCCATCCTAATTCCCAGGAGCTGTGACTTTGTCCTCAAACTTCCTTTGTTGTAAAGGGACTTTGCAAATGTGATTATGTTAAAGACATGGAGAGGGGGAGAGTATCCTGGATTATTCAATTGGGTAATCACATGATTATTCAATTTCTAATCACATGAAACCTTAAAAGCCAAGAACCTTTCTGACTGTGGTTGGAAGGAGGCGTGATTACGGAAAAATGGTCAGAGATGGAGGAAGGCAATGAACAGCTATGGAATTTTAGGTACCTTTACAAGTTGGAAAAGGCAAAGAAAGGAATTCTCTGCTAATTGCCTCAAGAAAGGAACACAGCCCTGCCAATCCCTTGGCTTTAGCCTACTGGGACTTGTGTTAAACTTCTAACCTTTATAACTTTAAGGCAGTAAATCTGTGCTGTATTAAGCCATTAAGCTTATAGTAATTTGCTAAGTCAGAAGCACAAAACTAATGCACAGACCAAGATAGAATCTATGACTTAACACTTAAACCAGCCCCCTCCCCACACTGTTTTTGATTTACCAGGGGTATTCCTATACAAGCAAACCTCATTTTATTGCACCTTGCTTCGTTGTACTTCACAGGTATTGTTATTTATTTATTTTTTTATAAATTGAAGGTCTCTGGTAACCAGTGTTGAGCAAGTCTGTCAGTACCGTTTTTTCAACAGCATTTGCTCACTTTGTGTTTCTGTGTCACACTTCGATAATTCTCACAATATATACATTTGACATAATACTATCACACATTTAATAGACTACATGCCCTGGGAAATGAAAACCTTTGTGTGATTCACTTTATTTCAATATTCACTTTATTGCAGTGGTGAGAAATTGAACCTGCCATGTCTCTGAAGTATGCCTGTATTTTTGACAATTATTTTCTCTACTATATTATAGATTTCATGAAGACCAATTTGCTCATGTTTTCCCCATTTGACTTTAGATAAATTATATACTGTATAGACCTCATTTATCTTATCACACCTGGATATCTTAGTTGTTTGAAGGCATCAGCCTGAAAATAGACTTTCAAGAAACTTTTAAAGCCTTTGAGATATTTGTTTACATGTTAGAGAAATTTAGTGAGGTAAGAATGTGTGTTCCATATTTCCTCCTCCTCACTTCTAAGCACATACCCGGAATCTTGCATTTCTTTACTTAGGTTATTTTGCAAAGCAGAAAACAGTGGTTGCCTAGAGCCTTTATTTCTGACTTTTATAGAAGTCTAAACTTATTGAAGGAGTTATTTTGGTAGCATATTCTAACTGCCCTACTCTTAAGGGCAACAGAGTAGGGGAAGGATGAATCTTATAAAGACAACAAAGACGTTGAAAATTGAGAGGTGGAGAGAGGGTAATGGAGAGAAGTGTGTCCACAAATCCTTGGTACATATTCGGGGTGATGAGACTTGGAGCTGAGGAGTGGGATGACTGTGCAATGTGCCTTCAGAGGCTGGATTATGGGCACCAAGGTCAGAAGCTGGTCTGAAATTAACAGAGCCAATAGACTAAAGGTTTCACTGTACAATGGATATCTAGACATGGGCTAAGATGGGATTGCTGTCATCATATTCTTCCCTGACATATGATTCTACATAGAACTCTGTGACAATTCTGGAGTAGTAGACTAAATGTCTCACATACCTGGCAGAAGGACTCAGCATTAAACTGATATGAAGAAAATAACAATATGTCTAAGATATCCTAGAAACTACATTAAAATTTGATGTTAAATTATAGGAATATTTTGTATTCCCCTCAAATGCAGAATTTGGAGAAGACAATGGCAACCCACTCCAGTACTCTTGCCTGGAAAATCCCATGGGCTGAAGAGCCTGGTGGGCTGCAGTCCATGGGGTCGCTAAGAGTCAGACATGATTGAACGACTTCACTTTCACTTTTCACTTTCATGCATTGGAGAAGGAAATGGTAACCCACTCCAGTGTTCTTGCCTGGAGAATCCCAGGGACAGGGGAGCCTTGGTGGGCTGCCGTCTATGGGGTCGCACAGAGTTGGACACGACTGAAGTGACTTAGCAGCTTAACAGTAAATGCAGGATTACTGCATCCTGGTTTGAAGTATTTTGGTGCACAAATTGTTTATTACAAGTGATACTTCTGATGAAATATATTCTAATCTCCTTTTCTTCAAAAGATATGGCTAAAATATGTACAAATAGCTAGACTTGTAGAGAACTACCGCATAGAGTAAATAAGGGATGGGAATTTGGATAAACAGGATGTTGGATGATTCAAGTAAACTTGTAAAAGTAGGTGATGATTTGAATGAAATAAAATGCTTTTTCAGGAGAGAATGAAGAGGTGACAAGTGTAGTAGCTACCTCCCATTCACATTTGATGACAGGAACTAGAATCTGGGTCAGCTAGATTGTGATGGACATTGTGAAGAAAACACTATTAACAAGGTATAAATCAGGTTTTAAGGGAATGGGGAAAATAAATAAAGGAGAACCACAGGTTAACACTTTCATAGAGACATTACTGAATTTTGGAGATAAAAATTTTTTCTGATAGCATATATTTTTAAAAAACAAGAAACATTTATAATGATTATTTAAGTGGAAAAACTGAAATAAGCTCTCTGTGGTAGCAGCTAGCAAAGGTATAAGCCTACAATGATTTCTCCTTTCAAATTGAATTTTTTTTTCATTCATGCTTCACAGCTTCTTTGGTTTCCTAGCATATTCATTTCTAGTTGGTTGCTTCCTATCAATAATTATTTTTCAATAATTCCTATATGATCCAACCTTTCATTAGCTTCAAATATAGTTTTTGTTCTTGAATATTGCCCTTTAAAAAAAGAGTTGTCCAATTTATCTTAGTCATGCCTCTGAGAAACATATTCCACTAGTTCTTCCCCCTTCTGACTACCTAGTCCTGAAGTGTTCACATAAGCATAACATCGTAACTATTTATTCAAGTGAGCAGATAAGGCAATGGCACCCCACTCCAGTACTCTTGCCTGGAAAAATCCCATGGGCAGAGGAGCCTGGTGGGCTGCAGTCCATGGGGTCGCTAAGAATTGGACACAATTGAGTGACTTCACTTTCACTTTTCACTTTCATGCATTGGAGAAGGAAATGGCAACCCACTCCAGTGTTCTTGCCAGGAGAATCCCAGGGACGGGGGAGCCCGGTGGGCTGCCATCTATGGGGTCGCAGAGTTGGACACAACTGAAGCAACTTAGCAGCAGCAGCAGCAGCATTCAAGTGAGCTAAATGACAGGTGTTTCCTTATGATGACCTGGTTTCTATCCTTTCTCTGTTCAGCCTAAATTTAAGCTTTTCTAGAGAAATGACTGGAAAATCCCATGGACGGAGGAGCCTGGTAGGCTGCAGTCCATGGGGTTGCTAAGAGTCGGACACGACTGATCGACTTCTCTTTCACTTTTCACTTTCATGCATTGGAGAAGGAAATGGCACTCCAGTGTTCTTGCCTGGAGAATTCCAGGGACGGTGGGGCCTGGTGGGCTACTGTCTATGGGGTTGCACAGAGTTGGACATGACTGAAGTGACTTAGCAGCAGCAGAGAAATGATAGGAAGCTTTCAACTAGACTCTGTCTTAAGGCATATCTTTGTAAATTATTAAAATAAGAAAAAGTAGAAGTTGAGTCATTTAAGTTCAAGAAAACAGGCTAATTTAGGAGGAGGTGTGATCCTGAGAGGAGAAGGCAATGGCGCCCCACTCCAGTACTCTTGCCTGGAAAGTCCCATGGACCGAGGAGCCTGGTGGGCTGTAGTCCATAGGGTCGCAAAGAGTCGGACACGACTGAGCGACTTCCCTTTCACTCTTTACTTTCATGCATTGGAGAAGGAAATGGCAACCCACTCCAGTGTTCTTGCCTGGAGAATTCCAGGGACGGGGGAGCCCGGTGGGCTACTGTCTATGGGGTCGCACAGAGTTGGACAAGGCTGAAGCGACTTAGCAGCAGTGATCCTGAGAACTGAACCCAGTCTTCCTATTCTGCTTACCAGGAATCCATGGCTGAGTAGTAGAGTGAGAATTCTAAAGTACATGTGTGAGTAGCAACTACACAAAGTTTGTCATTTTATTACTACCTTCACCAAGAAACTTTGAGAAGGCCAACTGTCACGCTCGTTGGTAGTCACATTTATCACTGATACAAGACAGCAATAAATTGACCTGTCATATAATAAAAAAAAAATCTTATCCCTGTAGGGGGAACTCAATAAATTGGTTTTCCTGGACCCTTGCCTTCTGGCTGGGAAGGCATCACTACACTCAGTTGTAAAACGGGGATACAAAATGAATTATACTTCCAAATAATTACTTTAACTTGCCTGAGTGTACCAAGTGAATAATGCTGGGCAGTGCATATGAAAATAAACAGAGGTAGAATACTGACAGTCTCAGTAAACTGTCTCAGTAAAGATGAAAATATATTCACAACAAAGGAGACAACACTGAATAAAACAGTGTGTAGATTATTTCTGTGCATTAGGAGTCAGATATAATTCTAGGTGTTTCTGCCAATCCAAAACTTCCTAAAATTTCCTTCATCATTAGTTTCTTGCTAAACCTCCTTGTTCAATTTCCTGGTGTTTAATTAAATTATACCAGGTTTTGATTCTTCAGATTTCTTAAGCAAGCAAGCACTTTTGTACACATTGGAAGGATGACACTCACATTCAGCTTTGCCACAATGAACAAACAGTGGTTGAGAACACATACCTGCTCTTTGCACCATTCCTCACGGGTTTGGACCCACAGGCAGGCAGAGTTCACAGATGCACTGCACTGTTTCAAATGCATTCTGCGATATTCAGGACTCTACATCCAAGCACAGACATTACAAGGAAACTAAAACAGGATGTATTGTTGTTTCAAATCAATTCCAGTGGGGCCGTAACTCTAAATGCCTTCCTTTAGTGAAATCCACTGGATGAAATGTTAAGCAGGATGGACAAAAACACAGTAATTCCTGGATTATGTTCTAAATACTTCTACTTATTCAGGTAAATCTGCTACTTTACAACTTTTGCTTCAGATTCCTTCACCAAGAACTCTAATTTGTAGAAATACACTTAACTGCCTCCACCACCACTTCAAGCGCTACACTGTATAATAATGATGTAACTTATGAGTCTTATGTTCAGTCTGTTCAGTTCAGTTGCTCAGTCGTGTCTGACTCTTTGCAACCCCATGAATCGCAGCACGCCAGGCCTTCCTGTCCATCACCAACTCCTGGAGTTCACCCAAACTCATGTGCATCGAGTCAGTGATGCCATCCAGCCATCTCATTCTCTGTTGTCCCCTTCTCCTCCTGCCCCCAAGCCCTCCCAGTATCAGGGTCTTCTCCAATGAGTCAACTCTTCACATGAGGTGGCCAAAGTACTGGAATTTCAGCCTCATCATCAGTCCTTCCAATGAACACCCAGGACTGGTCTCCTTTAGGATGGACTGGTTGGATCTCCTTGCAGTCCAAGGGACTCACAAGAGTCTTCTCCAGCACCACAGTTCAAAAGCATCAATTCTTTGGTGTTCAGCTTTCATCACAGTCCAACTCTCACATCCATACATGACTACTGGAAAAACCATAGCCTTGACTAGACAGACCTTTGTTGGCAAAGTAATATCTCTGCTTTTTAATATGCTATCGAGGTTGGTCATGACTTTCCTTCCAAGGTAATTTTTACAGGAAGTGTTTCATTTTGAAGTCATTTTCTTTTAGAGAAAAATTAGGAAATTCACATTTAATACTACATTTAATTCAATAAAAAATCAAAGACCTTTTCATATCTTTCTGCTGCTACTGCTGCTAAGTTGCTTCAGTCATGTCTGACTCTGTGTGACCCCATAGACTGCAGCCCACCAGGCTACCCCATCCCTGGGATTCTCCAGGCAAGAACACTGGAGTGGGTTGCCATTTCCTTCTCCAATGCATGAAAGTGAAAAGTGAAAGTGAAGTCGCTCAGTCATGTCCGACTCCTAGCGACCCCATGGACTGCAGCCTACCAGGCTCCTCCGTCCATGGGATTTTCCAGGCAAGAGTACTGGAGTGGGGTGCCATTGCCTTCTCTGTTTTATATCTTAGAAAGTGGTTTAAAGTTATAAGCATGATATAGATGTCTATGGGTACATCTGTTTGTATATTTTAACCTTATCACCATTCTCTTCCACAGACCAAAGTTTTGCAAAATCTTGCATATTTCATCCTTCCTCAAATCTCACATAGCCTCCTCTTCTCCCCTTCTGCTGATTAATCTCATTACTAATTTTGTTTGAAAGTTCATTTTGTCACAATCAAATTTACCAAAGTTCCTTCCTCGATTCCATTTTTGCTCCCAGTATGCTTGACATGGGGCTTCCTTAGAGATCTCTTTTTCTGAGATGCAATGGATAGACCTCCAGACTCAGGACACAGTGACGTTAGACACTCATATATTTCTGATGTGTGACTTATTCAGACATAGGTAGTAGTAGTTCAAGTAGTGCAGGACTAAACCAGTGAAGTCTCTTTTATATATATCTTTTCTTGAGCCAAAAGTAAAGAAAAATCAAGTTAATGCTTTGTCCTAGAAGAGTCTCTTCCTAATATGTCTCTTAAAAATTACTTTGTAATGTGGCTGACATTAAACACATATAGACATACATTCACACCTCCCAAACTACATAATCTACCATGAAAAAAAAAAAAAAACATACAAAACTTTTTGGATCAGTCTATCAGTCTGGATTAAAAAATACTTTGGAAAGAAAAATTATTATAAGAAAATATTCACACTAAAAAAACCAACCCTGTAATATACCCTGCATTACTGGAAACAGAACCTGCCTCTCTTGGTTCAGTATTATCTCAAAAGTGTTAGATGAACTTGACTTATATTTACATATAGTCACAAAACTTCTACATTAAATAGCAGCCAACTCCCCCAAAACAAATTTATCTTTCCCACTAAAATATGTAAAGTATGTTTTTATGCACTGGATGAGGATAGAGATGATACAATGATAGCTGATACTCTATTAAATGGGTATTTCTTAAAATTGAAGTATAGTTAATTCAACCATACTTGATGTTCAAGCTGGTTTTAGAAAAGGCAGAGGAACCAGAGATCAAACTGCCAACATCCGCTGGATCATCAAAAAAGCAAGAGAGTTCCAGAAAAACATCTATTTCTGCTTTATTGACTATGCCAAAGCTTTTGACTGTGTGGATCACAAAAAACTGTGGAAAATTCTGAAAGAGATGGGAATACCAGACCACCTGATCTGCCTCTTGAGAAATTTGTATGCAGGTCAGGAAGCAACAGTTAGAACTGGACATGGAACAACAGACTGGTTCCAAATAGGAAAGGGAGTTCGTCAAGGCTGTATATTGTCACCATTAATTTAACTTATATGCAGAGTACATCATGAGAAACACTGGACTGGAAGAAACACAAGCTGGAATCAAGATTGCTGGGAGAAATATCAATAACCTCAGATATGCAGATGACACCACCCTTATGGCAGAAAGTGAAGAGGAACTCAAAAGCCTCTTGATGAAGGTAAAAGTAGAAAGTGAAAAAGTTGGCTTAAAGCTCAACATTCAGAAAACAAAGATCATGGCATCCAGTCCCACCACTTCATGGGAAATAGATGGGGAAACAGTGGAAACAGTGTCAGACTTTATTTTTCTGGGCTCCAAAATCACTACAGATGGTGACTGCAGCCATGAAATTAAAAGATGCTTACTCCTTGGAAGAAAAGTTATGACCAACCTAGATAGCATATTCAAAAGCAGAGACATTACTTTGCCAACAAAGGTTCGTCTAGTCAAGGCTATGGTTTTTCCTGTGGTCATGTATGGATGTGAGAGTTGGACTGTGAAGAAGGCTGAGCGCCAAAGAATTGATGTTTTTGAAGTGTGGTGTTGGAGAAGACTCTTGAGAGTCCCTTGGACTGCAAGGAGATCCAACCAGTCCATTCTGAAGGAGATCAGCCCTGGGATTTCTTTGGAAGGAATGATACTAAAGCTGAAACTCCAGTACTTTGGCCACTTCATGCGAAGATTTGACTCAGTGGAAAAGACTCTGATGCTGGGAGGGATTGGGGGCAGGAGGAGAAGGGGACGACAGAGGATGAGATGGCTGGATGGCATCACTGGCTCAATGAACGTGAGTCTCAGTGAACTCCGGGAGGTGGTGATGGACAGGGAGGCCTGGCGTGCTGCGATTCACGGGGTCGCAGACAGTCGGACACGACTGAGCGACTGATCTGATCTGATCTGATAGTTAATTCACATCATTAGCTTTAGGTATACAGAATAGTGATTCAGTATTACTAGAGATTATAATTCCTTGTTATAGAAGATAATGGCTATAATTGCCTGTGTTATACAGTGTATCTTTGTTGCTTATCTATTTTACATACATAGCAGGTTGTATCTCTTAGTCCCATATCCCTAACGCGTCCCTTCCTCTCTCCTCACGGGCAACCAGTAGTTATTTGTGATTCTGTTTCTGTTTTGCATATATACTCATTTGATTATTTTTAAAAAATATTCCATTTATAAGTGATATTATTCAGTATTTGTCTTTCTCTGACTTTATTTCACTAATTATATCATCTAGGTTCATCCATGTTGCTGCAAAGGGCAGAATTTTATTCTTTTTTTATGGCTGTTATTATTCTATGTGTACATGTATGTGTGTATATACACATATCCCTGAATGGATAAATGTGTATATATATGCTTCTTCTTTTTCCATTCATGTGTTATATGTAATACCATGCCATCACCATTCATCTGTTGATGGGCAGTGGGTTGCTTCTGTTTGGCTATTGTAAGTAGTACTGCCTGGGATAGAGCTGCATGGGGGTTCCTGTATCTTTCCAAACTGGTGTTTTTGTTTTCTCTAGCTATATACTTAGGAGTGGAATTGCTGGGTTCTACTTTTAGTTTCTGAGGAAACTCTGCATTGTTTTTTTATAGTGGCTGCACATTTATATTCCCACAAACACTGTCTAAGTGTTCCCTTTTCCTCATATCCTTGCCAGCATTTGACATTTGTAGACTTTTTGAGATTGCCATGCTGACAGATATGAGGTGATATCTTGTGGTTTTGATTTACATTTTATAGATGAAAAAATACTCAAGTACAAATATTGAGTAATTCTTACTAAGTAGTACCATATACCACGGTATTCATTAAATGATTATTGAGCTATGAGTAAGCTTATAATATGAAAAATATTGAACAATCTTATAAACATAGATCAAATATAGAAAAAATTCTGTGACATCCAATAAGAATACTCTCAACCTTATATCATTTCACCTTTTGCCATATTACCATTTCCTCAGTATTTGCTTTATTTTTAAATATTTTATTCCCAAATGCTATTTAGCACAAAAAACTAAAAACTATCATTAAAAAAACCTTCTCTAAATAATAAACTATGTCCCTTATTATAAGGAAAATATAGAAGTCACTTTAGACAATTTTCCCCTAAACAGTTTATACTGGACAATTTCTATAAGCCCACAAACCATGTAACTTTTACAATATTTCTCGGTATGTAAGCTCCAGAATTAATTTAGTACACTAAATGAAAAGTCACTCTTTTCAGAATGAAAATTCATAAGTTCTACTATAACCAGTGGCTGGGATAGTATTTACCAGCTATAGTTTAAAAATAACATTATTTTATAGACTTTGTCCAACTATTTTATGGAATTTCTAGCCACTCTTGGAAAAAAGCTATCTTTTACTAGTCCTAAGAATTTATTAAAATGGCATATTTATAATCATGTGTAATATTTTAAAATTTTAACTGGGGTTGGAGGACTAATAAACTATTTTCATGAACAAAATACTGAGTAGCAGATATGATGTTTAACAGCAGCCATTATTATCTTCATTTATAATTGCAGTTTATAATGAGTTTGAGATCCTCCTTCTCCCCCTTCTTTTACACAAAGCTAATTCCAAGTTTTAAGGGTAAATCATGGGTAGTCTCAGTAGCCCATTTCTGTGGCTCAGTTCTGTTGCCAGGCATTGGTTCAATTTGGGCTTGTGATGCAATCCTGGCTAATGAGATAAATAAAAACATTTACTGAGAGATGCTTGAAACTGTTTCTTAGATCTTACAAAGTTCAAAGAGAGAATCCCTCTTTCTCTGATGGGCATTGTCATATCTGTGATCTTGCGGTTATAATAGCAGGCAGCCTAAGGACAAATTCAACCACAGAAAGTGGGAAGATGGTAATAATTTGGCACTACGATGGTATGATTATGCTACTAAATTAACCAATTCTGGACTGTACTTTGCCTTGAATCTGGTTACATAAACATAAATTGTTCTTTATTATATGAGCCCAGGGTAGTTAGTTTTCCTATTCGTGAAGTCAAAGTATTGGAATAGATATATGAATGCCTGTATCCCAAATTTTACATTTTATTTGCAATCTCTAAACTCATTAGTAAGTTTTAAAAATATGGTATTATAACTTCTATATTTGAGTATGTAATAATAAAATGAATTGCAACTTGTATTCTTAGATTCACCATACAGGATATGACTTAATTTATTACATATATGTATACTATATACATGTAGGTAAGAATAATCAAAAACATTTTTAGAGATAATACAAGTTTAGTCAATTCTACTAAAAACTACAAAAATATGTACATTCTTCTAAAATATCTTGCATATAATATATATGTATGTGTGCTAAGTCTCTTCAGTCATGGGTTGCCATCTATGGATACTGTTTATTGAATAGTACTAAATATTGATATTAAATATCATGAATTGGCTATAACAGATCCTCTCACATTCTTACAAATTCTAGAATGAGACTTTACCTTCAGTCAATTTTCTATTTCTTTTTTTCCTGGAAACTTCATACGAGTAGAATATTGCTTATGGTAAAATTGACCAATTCGGTAAACTGCATCTGGATTGAGAAAATTTTGTAAATACTTAGTATAAAGCCATGGTTTTGAGCATTCTTGATTGCAGTGACCCTTGTAACTTGCCTGTCCTTTGCTGAACCTGAAAACCATACCCACTGAATTGTCACAAGCAACATTAGCTCCTCTAAGGAATAAGTATTACCCTGGGATGGCTTCTGTACCTCACCAATATGTCGCCTTTCATTCCCTCACCCTGGTCTATCATCTGAAGAACCACAGAGGATAGTTCCTGGATGCTACACAGACTATTTCAAGGACACCCATACAAGTTGGATAGGCATCACTACCCTGTTGGAAAATTGTGTTTTCTGGCCTAAATTCTTCTAAGTAAACCTATTGTTAAACATGGCCTATGACAGGTATCTTATGAGCCTGACTGTTCAGTGGACTCTAAGAATACCTCCTGAGTATTTCAGTGTGATACTGCAGATACGGTCCTTAGAAAATTCATAATTGATCATTTGTTTACCAGAAGAAATCCTATCCTCTCTAATGTGAAAATAGAATTTTCAATTAAATAAGTCATGTATTGGATGCTATCTATCCTTGTAAACTATCCTTGTAAAAATTGAGATACAAAAAGAACAAAAAGAGACCTTTACTTCTGGTTAAGTTATGAAAAGTTGTAGGAAACTGTTGCTCCCTACAAAAGCAAACAAAAAATGTGAATATAAACCAGATAAAACCAAGTCACAATTACTTTAAAAGGCAACAGAAGGTGGATGATGAATTTAATTAAAGAAACTGAGGCAAATTTAAGAGAAAAAAGTCTATTCTAAGAGAGAACAGTTACATGGCTATTTTCACTGGAAAATGGTGGGAGAAGGAGGAATCCTATGGAACCTCAGCTTTAGAAAATGTCTGCAGCTACCTCCAACTTTTCCCACTGATTTTCAGTGAGTGCATAGGTAATATGCCAAAGACAGGGCCAGGCGATAAAGCTGAAAGATTAACATAGGAGGCACATGGGACCTTCCCAAGCATGTAAATCATCCCTCCAAATACTGAGATCAGCAAGACAGAGAATAACTGAGGTACAGAAAGCTAGTGTAGGTGTTAAAAACTAAGAGGATTGCCAAATATTCCTGAAAACTGGACACTATAGTATAAATTGTGAGATCTCTAGAGACTTACTAATCACCTCTCAAAACATTTGCAGCTAAGAGTGAACCAAATATATCAGAAGTTGTAAGAGTGCCCAGACTCTGCTCAACTAGTAGAATGACATGGTAACATTATCAACCTTTCAAAGGAAAAGACATACTTTTCCTTATCACTTACTCTTAGTCTCCAATGTTATTTTACACAATGCCTAACATACTATAATTTTTTTTAATTTCCACGAAGATGCAGGAAAATGAGACCCAAGATGAGAAAAGCAAATATACTCTAGAAACAAATACACAGATGGCCTGATATTTTAATTTTCAGAAGGGAATTTAGAATAACTATAATAATTATACAGAAGCATACATGAAAGTTGTATGCATTAGCCAGAGTTCTCCAGAGCAGCAGAACCAAGATAATAAACACACACACACATACATACACACACTGACATATTTATGGAAACTGAGAAGTCCCTAAATCTGCCATCTACAAGCTAGAGAACCAGGAAAACTGGTTGTATACTTTAGTCTGAGTTTGAAGACCTGAAAATCAGAGAAGCTGATGGTGTAACCTGCAGTCTGAGGACAAAGGCCTGAGAACCAGGGGTATGTTATAAGTCCCAGAAACAGAAAGGCCAGAGAACAAAAAGCTCATACACTCAAAGGCACTAGGAAATAGACACTCCAGGTTAAGGGAGAGAGAGAATTCACCCTTCCTTTGCCTTTTCATTCTGTTCAGGCCCTCGATGGATTAAGTGATGCTCACTCACACCGATGAAGACAGGTCTTCTTTTAATTAGCCTACTTAATCAAATGCTATTTTTTCCAGATACTCTCATAGACACAGCTAAAAATAATGTCTTACTGTCTGGTTGGGCATCCCTTTGCCTAATCAAATTGACACACAAAATTAACTATCACAGTGTATAATAGGCATACGTGTGTTAAACATGATAAAATTTAGCAGAAACCTGGAAACTATTTTTTTTTAAAAGCCAAAATGAAAATGCTTAAAATAAATATATAAGTATACTATTTTTTAAAAATAAATTCACCTCAGATCTTAAAGTAGTCACTTAATCCTCTTTGGAGTCAGCAGAGAAAAGATCATTAAAACTGAAGATAGTCCAAACTGAAACATAAGATAAAATGATAAACACAACAAAGAGTCGCTCCCTGCTCACTGCAACTAGAGAAACCTGTGCAAAACAAGGAAGACCCAGCACAGCCCACACTAAATAAATAGATGTTCACAAGAGAATGAAAGCGAATAAAATTATGACAGGCTGTCTGGAAATATGTGGAGCAGAATTAAATGTATGTATATGATTATTGGAGTACATGATAAAGAGGAGAGAGAAGATAGGGCAGAAAATTATTTGAAAAGGTAATGGGCAAAACTTTCTCTAAATATGTGAAATATATCACAGAGGTTCAAAAAGATGAAACTGCCTCAAGAAGGAAAATGCAAATAAAACCACATTAAGTCCACCAGATTAGGCTGATCATTCTAACTGCTGAAAACCAAAGATACAGCAAAAATTTAAAAAGCATCCAGGGTCTAACACAAGATGATTAAATAGAAACAACAATTAAAAAAAAAAAAAAAAAAACAGCTGCTTCTCATCAGAAATAATGAGGGCCAGAAAACAAAAGACATCTTTAAAATATAAAAATGGGGGGAAAAATAAACCCATCTACTTACAATTCTGTATCACTGAAAACACTATGTAGATATGAAAGCAAAAACTATTTTCTGAGACTTCATCTTCAGCAGACCTGCATTATAAGGGATACTGAAAGTTTTTTAAACTGAAAGAAATGATTACATACAGAAATTTGGCTGCTGAAAAAAAAAATAGAAGTCAATATCTGGGTATTTATGAAATACCTTTACAAGTTAACTTATGAACAAACTATATAAATGTGTGTGAATATATATATATATATATATATATATTATATATCATATAATCACTGTGACTCAAGAAAATAAATCATGGAATTATTACATATGTAGAAAAATTGATAAGAGATCAAAATTCATGAGAAGAATAAAGTATTATAAGGTTTTACCTATAAGTTCATAAAGATAGTCCTATTATTTGAAAACAGACTGAAGTTAATATGCATATTAACAGTTATATCCAGTGATCATGGTATTGGGATCTTTAGTTACATGTGAGTAACAGCAGGAACCCATATTTCCCTATGGTGATTGAAGTCATGCTGCTGCTGCTAAGTCGCTTCAGTCGTGTCCGACTCTGTGAGACCCCATCGATGGCAGCCCACCCAGGCTCCCCCGTCCCTGGGATTCTCCAGGCAAGAACACTGGAGTGGGTTGCCATTTCCTTCTCCAATGCATGAAAGTGAAAAGTGAAAGTGAAGTCACTCAGTCGTGTCTGACCCTCAGCGACCCCATGGACTGCAGCCTTCCAGGCTCCTCCATCCATGGGATTTTCCAGGCAAGAGTACTGGAGTGGGGTGCCATTGCCTTCTCCTGGATTGAAGTCATACCCACTATAGAACTACACATGAGGTGAAGCTCAATGGGGAAGTCTGCTTATATCCCAGTCTTACTATTACTAGTTATTATCATTATCCAGACTTAACCTTCAACCCAGGGAAGAGTATTAGAAAAGAGAGAAGGATGGTAAAAGTGTTAGCTCCAGCTGAAAGCATGTAGATTCTATGGCTTTTCCCCAGGTCTGTCTCTTCTCTCAAACAATAAAAACTATACAGAAAGATTCCTACAAAGTAGAAGACAAAACAGACTTGGTAAGGGGATATTAGATTCCACAAATCCAGTGGAAGCTGTTCCTCAACTCGGTCCCTCCCCCCTTATCCATACAATTCTTAAAAATTTATTTTTATTAAATGGCAACCCACTCCAGTATTCATGCCTGGGAAATCTCATGGACAAATCGCCTGGTGGGCTACGTTCATGGGGTCACAGAATTGGACACGACTGAAGCAACTGAGTATGCATAGTTGATTTACAATGTTGTGCTTCAGGTATAGAGCAAAGTGAATTCATTAAACATATGTTCACTTTTTTTTTAGATTCTTTTCCCATATTATTACAGAGTATTGAGTAGAGTTACCTGTGCTATACAGTAGGTCCTTATTGTTATTTATTTTATATATAGTAGTATGTATGTGTCAATCCCAAACTCCCAACTTATCCCTACCCCCACCCCTTATCCCCTGGTGACCGTAAGTTTGTTTTCTACTTTTGTGACTTTATTTCTGTTTTGTGAATAAGTTCATTTGTACCCCTCTTCTTTAAGATGCCACATACAAGCAATATCATATGATATTTGTCTTTCTCTGACTTGTGTCACTCTGAATGACAATCTCTAGGAATTTTTAAAGCAGCATTAGCTTGCCTATAACGGCTCCCTTTGAAAATTCAGTAATATCTACAAAGGATTAAGCATGGCCTTTAAGCATAAGTTTCTACAAAGAGAGGTAAGCAAAATCAGATGTTTGGCAAATATCTGCTGTAGGCCTAAAGCTGTACTTTATTGGTCATATACAGAAGCATATAAGATGTGATAAAGATTCTTATATGGTATGCCATAGGAATTAATATTTTCCTTGTGGGCAATTGATAATTCTGGAAGATTTCAGAGGAGTAATTAAATGACATTGTGGTGTTTAGATAAATATTGACAGAGAATACAAGCATATAAATCTGTGCCAGAATACCCAGATGGCCCTGAATAAGAATAAAATCCATGTCAGTGACATGAGAAAAGGAGAAACAGTTGGGGAAAGTGAAAATAAAAACACATTCAGTATATAGTACGTACTATGTCCTCCTATGTTTAAGTGATTCTTACAGCATCTATTATTTAGAGGATATTTTCATTGTATCAGTAAGGGAATTGAGACATGAGGACTTTGTCACTTTAAAGACCACACAAGTCACAAGTGGAGAAACCAGGATTGGAAACTAATAATAATGAGTCTCTAAAAACATTATTGTATTCTTGAATAAGGAGATGTGTTTTTGAAATAAGTTGAATTTTCTGTCTGATTCTATCTGAGATTTTAGGAAGAGACAAGAGAGAAACTATATAGTTATTACGGTGGGTACTGTGCCATTTACCAAAGAAGAAGAATATGTTTTAAGGTTGAAAAAATTCAAGTTTTATATTAAGCTTGAGATTTTCACAGAGTATGAAAGTGAATATTTCTAAAATTATGTTGGAAATATATGTATGAAATTTAGGAAAGATGTTTACAGCTTCTAGAAGGCAGGACCATATTCAGTCTCCTTTTGTCCACCTAGCACCTTGCACAGTAACATGACATGTTGAACTCATGAAAGCTGATGAGAATGTCTACAGACAGAAGAATGTGCTTAGAACACAGAACTAAGGAAAGAGCACTCAGATTGGTCAAAGTAGAAACTGGAAAATGAAGGACCACAAAATGTACCAAAAATCAGAAATTATAAGCGATGATAAAATCAGATGTTACCAAAAGTTCAAGTAGATGAGATTTTACAAGATATAACTTGATTGTATTTAACAACTAATAGAAATGTCAACGAAATACAAAATTTTAGTGTTCTAAGTCTAGTATTCTAAGACTACAAGTAGTAAAGTGTGTTGACTTGATTGGCAAAATAAAGAAAGTCATTTCAATGGAGGGGAAGTTAGGAATGGTGAAGCTAATACAAGTCATAAGTCATCAAGCCAAAGAAAATATTTTCAGATGAGACTGGGCACATTCAGGGAAGTATGGCCATAGACAAGAAAATGTTTTCAAATGCTTGAGTCAAGGCTTTGACTGCACTTGAGATGTGAAGACTGCCCCCTCATTAAAAGTATAATAGGGCCTTTGAGGCTTGTGCAGTTGGCTGTAATTGAAATGCATTATTTCTAGAGAAAATTGTTTGCTCTTAGAAGTAGCTGTGACTAAATGAATTCGTGATTCATGAAACAATCTAATTTTGCTCTTTCAAACTAAAATTCTTCACATAACTATATAGTTTTTTTAAAGTAATATGACATCAGTGCAAAAAGGTTCTGCATGCATATTAAATAGCTATTCATTTGATGTTGATTCAACAAAAACTTGAAAGACTATCAGAAAATAATACACTGAAAAAATTTTGAGTTTGACAGAAGTTGATAATCTAGGAGATATGTTTTGACTAGCATCCTTTGTGACTACCATATCATTTTCCAGGCTGTGCTTTATAGTTTGTTCAAACAATGTCATTTCTTAAAAAGGCGCCAATTCCCAGTAAGCTTTCCCTGTTGACTTGGATGTTTCTGCAAAGCAGATATGAAGCTCTTTCTTACTTTTTTTTTTTTTTTTTGTTAATTAAACCAGTGTTTCTCAGCACGGGACCTTGTTGCCTCTGCATGTGTGGAATAAGCATGTGTGTTCACTAGGATTGGGCTGGGATGCTCACTAAGAAGGTCACAGGAAATGAGTCCACCAGTCATGCAGTTTCAGTACACCTTTCCTGACCAGTTTCAGGGGTAAGCCAGATTGTATGAAATGCTTATGACAGAGTTCAGACTTTACACAAGTCTCCTGTTAATCTCCGTGGTTCTCCATCCAGCCAAGGGGACACATCTCCCCTGTGTATGACCCCAACTAGGATGCCCAATCCATGACCTGTTCACTTTCAGGGTTGGTCTCTGCCCAGGTATATTCTCCCTTTTCTCTGAGTCCTGACTTGTTTCCCCTTCCTTTCTGATTACATATGGATCTTTCTTACAGCCATGGATGTACAAGGGTCTTTCTGCCAGATTCAATGAAAATCTTTCCACACGTGGATGTATTTTTTGTTGTGCTCATGGGGAAGGGTGAGTTCTACGTTCTCCTACTCCACCATATTGTTAAATCCCTCAAAAAGTTATTTTTTAAATTCTTGACCCCCAAAATTTTCCCCCTAGAAGCAGTCCTGTGCTATTGGGAATGCATGATATATCTCACTCAAAATATACAGTGAGTGAGGCCTATTTCAAATCCTAAAAGACAATGCTGTGAAAGTGCTGCACTCAATATGCCAGCAAATTTGGAAAACTCAGCAGTGGACACAGGACTGGGAAAGGTAATTTTCATTCCAATCCCAAAGAAAGGCAATGCCAAAGAATGCTCAAACTACTGCACAATTGCACTCATCTCACACACTAGCAAAGCAATTTTCAAATTTCTCCAAGCCAGGCTTCAACAATACGTGAACCATGAAATTCCAGATGTTCAAGCTGGTTTTAGAAAAGGTAAAGGAACCAGAGATCAAATTGCTAACATCCATTGGATCATTGAAAAAGCAAGAGAGTTCCAGAAAAACATTCTGGAACTATTGACCACTTCTTCTATTGACTGCTCTATTGACTACACCAAAGCCTTTGACTGTGTGGATCACAACAAACTGTGGAAGAGTCTTCAAGAGATGGGAATCCCAGACCACCTGACCTGCCTCTTGAGAAATCTATGTACAGGTCAAGAATCTACAGTTAGAACTGGACATGGAACAAACAGACTGGCTCCAAACAGGAAAAGGAGTCCGTCAAGGCTGTATATTGTCACCCTGCTTATTTAACTTCCATGCAGAGTACATCATGAGAAATGCTGGGCTGGAGGAAGCACAAGCTGTAATCAAGATTGCTGGGAGAAATATCAATAACCTCAGATATGCAGATGACACCACCCTTATGGCAGAAAGTGAAAAGGAACTAAAGAGCCTCTTGATGAAAGTGAAAGAGGAGAGTGAAAAAGTTGGCTTAAAACTCAACATTCAGAAAACTAAGATCATGGCATCTGGTCCCATCACTTCATGGCAAATAGATGGAGACACAGTGGCTGACTTTATTTTTCTGGGCTCCAAAATCACTGCAGATGGTGATTGCAGCCATGAAATTAAAAGATGCTTACTCCTTGGAAGAAAAGTTATGACCAACCTAGATAGCATATTCAAAAGCAGAGACATTACTTTTCAACAAAGGTCCATCTAGTCAAGGATATGGTTTTTCCAGTGGTCGTGTGCCGGGAGCCGGCATATTGCATATTGAGTGCATATTGCATATTGAGTGCAGCACTTTTCAGGATCTGGAATAGCTCAACTGGAATTCTATCACTGCCGGTAGCCAGCGTGAGGAACTCCACCCATGACAAAGGTCATGAGGAAGGAGGCTTGGCATACGCAAAGGCGGGATCAAGCCTCAGGAGTCTCCCTGGAAATTCTCGAGCAATCTACCCCCAAAACCAGAGTCTGCCTACTTTCTGCTTTGTGCTTTCACCTACACCTCTGACTTTACGGGGGGCTGTCCCCCACTACCTCTCTGAAAAAAGTTAGCTTACAGCTCCAGTTAATAATTCCTGGGTGTGACAGTGTTTAACCTACAAACTCCTTTGGAAATCCTCTAGCCTGCCTGAATAGGTTTTGCCGGCCACATGTGATTGTTCAGAGCCTCCCAACTGTGAGAGGCAGGAGATGTTCTAAACTGTGTAAACACAGATTCTTTTGAATAGTTAAAAGATTGATTAGAAATTGTATTGGTGAAGGGATTTTCACTTGTTGGGCCAATGTTTGCTGCTAAGTCTCCATATCCCTTACCTGCTGTGTCCCTGGCAGTGTATTGATTAATATAATTGGTGTAAGTAGTAGCTTTAATGTTTGTAACCTGGGACCCTTGAGTTAATTCTTTTTCTTGTTGTAGCCCACCACACCTTTGCTCTGTAGGAATGCAACTTTATCTAATGCTTTTTGGAGGCTGGCGCCTGACTTGAGAATAATCACCTTTAGAGAAAAAGGCCTCCGGGCCAGAAGATGATGCAAATCACCTAAACTTTTGCATATGATAAGTTTGCAGGAAGAAAGCCTGGCTTACTGCATGACTCTACCCCTTCCCCCATTATCCTCTATGCATAACTTAAGGTATAAAAACTACTTTGGAAAATAAAGTGCGGGCCTTGTTCACCGAAACTTGGTCTCACCATGTCGTTCTTTCTCTTACCTTCTGGCTGAATTATTCAGCCTCTTTTCTACACTGAATTTCCTCACTGAGCTATCCTTATCTCAGCCTCTTTTCTCCACTGAATTTTCCTACTGAGCTATCCTCATTCTATTACTCTTTATATCCTTAATTAATGTTTAATTAAGCAATTGTTTCCTGATCTTCGCCTACGCCATCTCTCCTTCGAATACCCTGGATCAGCCGGGGCTGGTCCCCGGCAGTCGTGTATGAATGTGAGAGTTGGACTATAAAGAAAGCTGAGCATGGAAGAATTGACGATTTTGAACTGTGGTGTTGGAGAAGACTCTTGAGAGTCCCTTGGACTGCAAGGAGGTCCAACCAGTGCATCCTAAAGGAGACCAGTCCTGGGTGTTCATTGGAAGGACTGATGTTGAAGCTGAAACTCCAATACTTTGGCCACCTGATGTGAAGAACTGACTCATTGGAACAGATCCTGATGCTGGGAAAGATTGAAGGCAGGAGGAGATGGGGAAGACAGAGGATAAGATGGTTGGATGGCATCACTGACTCAATGGACATGAGTTTGAGTAAACTCTAGGAGTTGGTGATGGACAGGGAGGCCTGGCGTGCTGCAGTCCATGGGGTCGCAAAGAGGCAGACACAACTGAGCAACTGAACTGAACTGTACTGTAAGTGTAGTAACCTAAAAAAATGAAGAGAACAAACTTTAGCAGAGTTTCTGCTTGGAAAGGTTGGTTTAAATACTTACTGAATCTGGATGCATGACTGTGAAAAGCAAAGTGTTATGAAATGTAATCATACTTGCTGAAGCTTAAACACAAAATTATATGCATTTTATATAAACAGCTTTCTAAAGCAAAAGAAGAAAAAGATTTTTTTCAAAAATATTTATCAAATTCAGTTGTGGCTAAAATGGAAACAAGCCCAACCTCAGAAAACTATTGCCTACAGGGTGAAAGAGCAGCCCAAATCAGGTTAGTAAGGGTCAAGTTCAAAGGTAGAGAAAACTATGAAGATTTAAATTGAGACTGCCCATAGGCGGACCAGCTGGCAGAGAGGACAGCTGGCCGGCTATAACAAGTCTGTGGGCATGGCGGATTCTGACCCTGAGGTACCAGAAGTGAAGTGAAAGAGGCATAAAATCTGTTCCGCATAGGAAAGCAGTTGGCAAATGTCAATGAGATCGGTAAGTAGTGAAGATTTCAACAAGGCAGGCTGGGTCATATCCAGATTTTTTTTTTTTTTTTCTTTTGAGGCAGGGACACTTACCAGGCAAACAATTACTTGTGAAAGGGAGATAAGTCATTCAAGCCACAGCCTGAGGAATAAAGCAGTGGATATACCCAGCCACAGGCACCCGGGCTAATAGAAGAGAGTACTAAGGGAGTTTAAGCATCAAGTGTCAAAAAACTAAAAATACACAAGATGAGACCAAGAGGAAAGATACGTCTGGCACTAGCAACAGCGGAACAAGCACTGACAGAGGATTAGAGACCAGTTTCTTTCTCCTCTTGCTTTACATCTCCTAGAATAAAGCACTCGTGAACAGGGGTAAATAACCCATCACCTGAAAGGCAAACAGTTGATTGTGGCCACACCTTTAGAGGAAGCCTTTTCTGAGAGTCCTGAATTCCAACTCCTTTATCATTTTGTCATGTCAGTCTCCAATACTGAGTCATTTCTTTTCTTTTCTCTGCAATTGTTCTCAGGTTAAACAGCACAGCTACAAAACAACCAAGAATATATAGTGGTATATACCACTAGGTATCAAATTTAAGTATACTACTTACTTTCCCCAAATATGATAACTTGCCTCATTTCACTGTCTCAGGTATAAGCCTACAGTCAGAAACTTATTTTATATACTCCACAATGCCCTATATTTCATGTTTTTGGTAACAATCATCCCACTTTTAGTACAAATTTTTTCTCCACTAGAAGTCAGCCTCTTAGTGGCAGGGGGGGCACCACCCTGGTTATTACTATTTCCCCAACACCTTTCATAGTGCAGGGAACATCAATAACTATCTGTGTCATGACAGAGTGCATAAGAGTAGAAGAGAACAGCATTGCAGGAGGATGGAGGGAAAGAACAAATGAACAAACAAAAAAGAGGTAAAAATGTCCTTTCCTCAGAGTATTAAGAAAGTTTTATTTCTTCCTCAGAACTGGCCATTTATGTCAGATAAGAACTATTCCCCTTTTAAATAAATGCTGGTATTAAAATAAGTACTTATCCAGTTTCATTTTATAAATTCTAAATGTATATATTAAGGGATCTGCATTACAAAAATTTTTTTATTTCATCACATTTATGTATCAAAGCAAACCTATTTAGTTATTTCATAATTAAAGAAAAACATTTGGTTAGATGTTATTTTTCCTTCCCAATTGTAAAAATCTCAAGAAATGTCTCCAAGTAGATAATGAATTAGTGAACACGAGAAGCTTCCCAAGCAACACGTAATGCCATTTAAAAAAGTAAGCACCTAATAGAGAAATATCAGCAAATTAATATTCTTTAGACCATAAATCAGAGAAGGCAATGGCACCCCACTGCAGTACTCTTGCCTGGAAAATCCCATGTGCGGAGGAGCCTGGTAGGCTGCAGTCCATGGGGTCGCTAAGAGTTGGACACGACTGAGCGACTTCACTTTCACTTTTCACTTTTCTGCATTGGAGAAGGAAATGGCAACCCACTCCAGTGTTCCTGCCTGGAGAATCCCAGGGACCGGGGAGCCTGGTGGGCTGCTGTCTGTGGGGTCGCACAGAGTCAGACGCGACTGAAGTGACTTAGCAGTAGCAGCAGCAGACCATAAATATTTCATTTTATAAGGCTATGCCACATGTTTTAAATTCTCTTATAGAGTGTTATAAAGGGCATTGATTGCCATTAAGAAAACTTATTTTAACTGGCTCTTAGAAGATCTGTAATGCTTGGTTTTCTCAGAGGTCCTAGTCCACCCAAGTCCATTCCTGTTGATCTCCACAACAGCCAGCAGGACCCAGGGCCCATGCATCATCACCGGTGATGTGTATTCTTAGCCACCTTATTTGGAATTTAGAATACAACTTAACCATATAAAATATCTGATAGGGTAAAAAGCATTAATTAATACTATATTTTATATATTTGAAGGGCTGAATTGGGCATCTGTGGCTTATCTTCAATCATTAATCATCACTATATATTTTGAGGAATGGATTCAGATTTCCAAAGATCAATTCACAAATGAATTTTTGGCAGAAAAACCGTTTGTCCATTGAGCTATATCCATAGTTTCCTAAAATATATTTTTTCATAGTTTGCTTATGGCAGCCTAGTTAAACCCAACATACCATTGCTCCTTCAAAGAAGACTCTCAGTGGTATTGGCAAGGCTTTGGCTTTGCACTATTCTAAGCTTAGCTTGCAAAACCTCAAACAAGCCTGCATATCTATGCTTAGGCAGCCTTAACTTAGATCCTTTAAACTTGTTTCAGACCTTCTCCTGTTTTATGTTAGAGTCCATTTAGTAAAAATGAAGTCTCTGGCCAACTGAGCAAAACGCGCCTAGGTAGTCTTTCTTTAGTTGCCATGTCGATCTCCTGGGGACATCCAGGTGCTTTAATGGCTGCTTAACCAGAAAGGTTTTAGGAACTGTAATCTCCGCATTACCAGTTTTTTTCTAGGACTGTCTGTGTTTATTACTTGTTTTTGTGGGCCTGTTTGATAAAACCCACTTTCCAAAAACAAATGTCAATTCTGCAGGTTGTTTTAGGGAGCAGCAGCAGCAGCAGGTAAAGAATGATATGCTAATTGGGCTCTCTTGGGAAACACAAAGCAATTTCTCAGGTATAGTACACAGAACAGATGACATGCGGGTAGCTTTTGTGCCAGTGCTACTTTCTTAAAGAAAATGATACCTATGGCTGAGACAGATGCTGCAAATTAAAAATCAAATTCATGGCGTGACTGTTTACATATTGTCTATGGTATAACAGTATATAATGTTCCTGACAAAATTATTTATGAAAAAATGCTAATTATTTAAAATTTAATCTTTTAAGAAAGGAAGTATGAATTCTACATCAGGAGAAGTCAGATTAGAATACCATTATGCTTATGTAATGTCCGAAATATTTTACTCTTTCTATCCACAGCAATTGTTTCCTATTTTCTTAAAAAAATCTGATGCAGGAATTCTGACTGAGTTTTGGTTGATATGATTATATAAATTCCTTATAAATATATTATTAGAGATACTTCTTAAAAATATTCACCTAGCCTTAGTTTAATATACTTGAAATAACTGTTCTGAATAATCATTTTTTTTCCTGATGCCTCCAATAAGTAAAACAAATAAAATAAAATGATTATCTATGATTGAATGTGTAACTCACAATTTCTTCTCCTCTCAGAACTGCATTAGCATCATGTTACCTAAAGGCAGTATGGTATATCAAAAAGAGTCTTCATTGGGTAATATCTTGACTTTTTCTCTAACCATTTGTGTAACTTTAGATGCATCATTGAAACTTTCTATTAAAGCCTTAATTTTTTTTATCTGCAACATAACCTTAAGGATGTATTACAGTGATTGAGAGGCATCATTGGAATAGCCAGCACTAATTACACATTAGATTGATAACTATGTAATAATTACCAGCTTCTCATTTCTTTTGAATTATTTTACTTATTTATTGTCCAGCTGTATATGTTTCTTTACTAATAATAAGCTGTAAGCCAGAGTATTCATTTTTGTGTGTTCATTACACACACATACACAGATGCACTCAAGAGCTACAGGAATTCTTCTTTGCTGTGGTATCTGAACAAGTACTCACCTTCTATTCCTCAGCCTTTCTTTCTTACCCTTAGAAATAGCAATCACTTAATTTTAAATTAGTAATTCATAAAATAATTTTTAGCATCCATGACATTTAAAAATTTTATCCATGTTAAATCTGTTAAATGTCTGGGTGAAAGATGAGGAAGTGACTCAGGATGTTATTGAATTTGCTAAAAGACCTTGAGGCACTGGATATGGGGGTTGATTCATCTTTGAGGTCTCTATTGTAAAAATCTATCACAGTAAACAGTTCAGTCACTCAGTCCTGTCCAACTCTTTGCAACCCCATGGACTGCAGCATGCCAGGCTTCACTGTCCATCACCAACTCCTGGAGTCTACTCAAACTCATGTCCATTGAGTTGGTGATGCCATCCAAACCACCTCATCCTCTGTCATCCCCTTCTCCTCCCACCTTCAATCTTTCCCAGCATCAGGGTCTTTTCAAATGAGTCAGTTCTTCACATCAGGTGGCCAAATTATTGGAGTTTCAGCTTCAGTATCAGTCCTTCCAATGAATATTCAGGACTGATTTCCTTTAGGATGGACTGGTTGGATCTCCTTGCAGTCCAAGGGACTCTCAAGAGTCTTCTCCAACACCACAGTTCAAAAGCATCAATTGCAAAAATTTATCACAGATAATTATTAGAAAACAATGTTTTTGGTACTAGAAAACCATAGAATAGAGAGCCCAGAAATGAACCTAAATTGGCATGGGCAATTAATCTAGGGCAAAGGAGTCAAGAATATAAAATGGATAGAAGATTACCTCTTCAACAGATGGTGTTGGGAAAACTGTGCAGATACATGAAAAAGAATTAAACCGTATTACTCTCATACCATATACAAAAATAAATGTAAGACATGAAACCACAGAACTTCTAGAAAAAAACATAGGCAGTACTCTCTTTGACATAGGTCTTAACTATTTGGAGGCATATGTCTCTTCAGTCAAGGGAAACAAAAGCAAAAAGTAACAAATGGAACTTTATCAAACTAAAAAGTTTCTGAACAGCTAATAAACATAGCAACAAAATGAAAAGACCACCTACAAATGAGAGGTATAGTACTTGCAAACTATATATTTGATAAGGGATTAATATTCAAAATACAAAAACTCATACAACACAAGAAACACACAACCTAATTAAAACATAGGCAGATGATCTGAACAGACATTTGCACAAAGAAGACATACAGATGGCCAACGGGCACATGAAAAAGATGCTTGATATCCCTATCAGGAAAATGCAAATCAAAACCACAATGATATTACCTTTTACCTGTTAGAATGGCTGTTATCAACAAATAACAAGTGTTGACAAGGATGTGGAGAAAAGGAAACCATGAGGCACTGATGATAGGACTGAAAATTGGTGCAGCTGCTATGGAAAACAGTGCAGAGATTCCTCAAAAAATTAAATATAGAATTATAATACAATCCAGAAATTCCATTCCTGGGTATTACCCAAAGAAAATGAAAACACTAATTTGAAAAGATGTATGTACCCCTCTGTTCACTGTAGCAATACCTACAGTTGCCAAATACCTACAAATACCAATACCTACGGAAGCAACCCAAGTGTCCATAATAGATGAATGGATAAACATGTAGCATACACATATAATGGAATATTAGCCAAAGAAAAGAATGAAACCTTGGCATTTGGGACAACATGGATAGATCCAGGGGGTATTGTGTGCTAAGTAGCTTCAGTTGTGTCTGACTCTTTGTGACCCCATGGACTGTAGCCCGGCAGGCTCCTCTGTCCCTAAGATTCTCCAGCCAAGAATTCTGGAATAGGTTGCCATGCCCTCCTCCAGGGGATCTCCCCAACCCAGGGATCGAGCCTGGGTCACCTGCCTTGCAGGTGGATTCTTTACCATTGAGCCATCTGGGAAGCCGTAGGGGGTATATATGCAGTGAAATAAGTCAGGCAGAGAAAGACAAACACTCCATGATTTCACTTATATGTGGAGTCTAAAAATGAAACAAATGATCCTGTGTAACAAAACAGAAACAGAGTTTTAGATACAAAGAACAAACAGGTGATTGCCAGAGGTGATGGGGTGGGGAAGGGAAAAAACAGGTGAGGGAGAATAAAAAGTACAGACTTCCAGTTGCAAATCAAAAGAGTCACAGTTATGAAATGCACAGTTTGGGGAATTCAGTGTGGGGAATTTAGTCCATAACTAAGTAATATCTTTGTATGGTGATATATAACTAGATTTATCTTGGAGATACCATGCAGACCCCTGTGGGGCTCTATGTAAAGTGAAAGTGAAAGTCGCTCAGCTGTGTCTGACTGTTTGTGACCCCATGGACTGTATAGTCCATGGAATTCTCTAGGCTGGAATACTGGAGTGGGTAGCCTTTCCCTTCTCCAGAGGATCTGCCCAACCGAGGGATCAAACCCAGGTCTCCTGCACTGCAGGCGGATTCTTTACCAGCTGGAAGAATGGAAGCCCGTGGGGCTCTGTGCTGCTGTTAAGTCACTTCAGTCGTGTCCAACTCTGTGCGACCTCATAGATGGCAGCCCACCAGGCTCCCCCGTTCCTGGGATTCTCCAGGCAAGAACACTGGAGTGGGTTGCCATTTCCTTCTCCAATGCAAGAAAGTAAAAACTGAAAGTGAAGTTGCTCAGTTGTGTCTGACTCTTAGTGACCCCATGGACCACAGCCCACCAGGCTCCTCCATCCATGGGATTTTCCAAGCAAGAGTACTGGAGTGGGCTTCCATTGCCTTCTCCGTGGGGCCCTGTAGGACAAAGCCTTTCTGTGTCCTCCATTTCTTTGATTACAGGAAACAGCCTTCCCTCAGGCCCCATGACCTCCTTGAGTTCCAATGGGCAGATTCCAGCGGTTGTTAATTAAGGAGAGGAGGGGAGGGAGGACTAGGGAGAAACACTGAGCCAAGAGCAGCCTTTGGACAAGGTCCTGTTTCCCTATCATCAGATATACACAACAATATCTTTGAACTATTTTGCAGATACCAAAAACCCCTTCAGGTGGGAGAAGTTAATGCTTAACAATGGTACACTGCCTACAAGCATATAGACCTCAGACCAGTTGGATCTGAAGGCTGATGGTGCTGACTCCTACTTAACTTACCACCACCCCATCAGAAGAATGCCCATGAGCTGATTACACCTCTTTGAACAATTACTGTAAAACTTCTATCTTTCCCAAGGAGATGGGCACACAGTATTGATGGCATTAGCCCACTGTGTCTCCCTTTGACTGTCAAAGCAATAAAGCTGTTCATTTCTACTTCACCCAAAACTTTGTCTCTGAGATTTGATTTGGCACTGGTAAACAAAGAACCTAAGCTTTTGGCATCACTGGTAATTATTTTGAAATGTATAAAAAAATCACTACCAAACAAGACCAGGAGCTGACTGTGGCTCAGATAATGAACTCCTTATTGCCAAATTCAGACTTAAATTGAAGAAAGTAGGGAAAATCACTAGACCATTCAGGTAGGACCCTAAATCAAATCTCTTATGATTATACAGTGGAAGTGAGAAATAGATTTAAGGGCCTAGATCTGATAGATAGAGTGCCTGATGAACTATGGACTGAGGTTCATGACACTGTACAAGAGACAGGGATCAAGACCATCCCCATGGAAAAGAAATGCAAAAAAGCAAAATGGCTGGGGATGCCTTACAAATAGCTGTGAAAAGAAGAGAAGCGAAAAGGAAAGATATAAGCATCTGAATGCAGAGTTCCAAAGAACAGCAAGAAGAGAGAAGAAAGCCTTCCTCAGCAATCAATGCAAAGAAATAGAGGAAAACAACAGAATGGGAAAGACTAGAGATCTCTTCAAGAAAATGAGAGATACCAAGGGAACATTTCATGCAAAGATGGGCTCGATAAAGGACAGAAATGGTATGGACCTAACAGAAGCAGAAGATATTAAGAAGAGGTGGCAAGAATACACAGAAGAACTGTACAAAAAAGTCTTCATGACCCAGATAATCATGATGGTATGATCAATGACCTAGAGCCAGACATCCTGGAATGTGAAGTCAAGTGGGCCTTAGAAAGCATCACTACGAACAAAGCTAGTGGAGGTGATGGAATTCCAGTTGAGCTGTTTCAAATCCTGAAAGATGATGCTGTGAAAGTGTTGCACTCAATATGCCAGCAAATTTGGAAAACTCAGCAGTGGACACAGGACTGGAAAAGATCAGTTTTCATTCTAATCCCAAAGAAAGGCAATGCCAAAGAATGCTCAAACTACCGCACAATTGCACTCATCTCACATGCTAGTAAAGTAATGCTCAAAATTCTCCAAGCCAGGCTTCAGCAGTACATGAACCATGAACTTCCAGATGTTCAAGCTGGTTTTAGAAAAGGCAGAGGAACCAGAGATCAAATTGCCAACATCTGCTGGATCATTGAAAAAGCAAGAGAGTTCCAGAAAAACATCTGTTTCTGCTTTATTAACTATGCCAAAGCCTTTGACTGTGTGGATCACAATAAACTGTGGAAAATTCTTCAAGAGATGGGAATACCAGACCACCTGACCTGCCTCTTGAGAAATCTGTATGCAGGTCAGGAAGCAACAGTTAGAACTGGACATGGAACAACAGACTGGTTCCAAATAGGAAAAGGAGTACATCAAGGCTGTATATTGTCACCCAGCTTATTTAACTTCTATGCAGAGTACATCATGAGAAATGCTGGGCTGGAAGAAGCACAAGCTGGAATCAAGATTGCCGGGAGAAATATCAATAACCTCAGATATGCAGATGACACCAGCCTTATGGCAGAAAGTGAAGAGGAACTCAAAAGCCTCTTGATGAAAGTGAAAGAGGAGAGTGAAAAAGTTGGCTTAAAGCTCAACATTCAGAAAATGAAGATCATGGTATCTGGTCCCATCACTTCATGGGAAATAGATGGGGAAACAGTGGAAACAGTGTCAGACTTTATTTTTTTGGGCACCAAAATCACTGCAGATGATGACTGCAGCCATGAAGTTAAAAGACGCTTACTCCTTGGAAGGAAAGTTATGACCAACCTAGATAGCATATTCAAAAGCAGAGTTATTGCTTTGCCAACAAAGGTCTGTCTAGTCAAAGGCTATGGTTTTTCCAGTGGTCATGTATGGATGTGAGAGTTGGACTGTGAAGAAAGCTGAGCGCCGAAGAATTGATGCTTTTAAACTGTGGTGTTGGAGAGGACTCCTGAGAGTCCTTTGGACTGCAAGGAGATCCAACCAGTCCATTCTGAAGGAGATCAGCCCTGGGATTTCTTTGGAAGGAATGATGCTAAAGCTGAAACTCCAGTACTTTGGCTACCTCATGCTAAGAGTTGACTCATTGGAAAAGACTCTGATGCTGGGAGGGATTGGGGGCAGGAGGCAAAGGGGACGACAGAGGATGAGATGGTTGGATCACATCACAGACTCGATGGATGTGAGTTTGAGTGAACTCTGTGAGTTCGTGATGGATAGGGAGGCCTGGCGTCCTGCAATTCATAGGGTCTCAGAGTCGGACAGAACTGAGTGACTGAAGTGAACTGAACCTTGTGTAATGAGAAATGCCATAGTATTACACCTCTCAAACAAACAAACAAACAAAATACAAACAAATTCATAGAAAAAGGGATAAGATTTGTGGTTCAGTTCAGTTGTTCTATCGTGTCTGACTCTTTGCGACCCCATGGACTGTAGCATGCCAGTCTTCTCTGTCCATCATGAAGTCCCGGACTTTACTGAAACTCATGTCTAGCGAGTTGGTGATGCCATCCAACCATCTCATCCTCTGTCGTCCCCTTCTCCTCCCGCCTTCAATCTTTCCCAGCATCAGGGTCTTTTCCGAGGAGTCAGTTCTTCACATCAGGTGGGCAAAGTACTGGAGTTTAAGCTTCAGTAACAGTCCTTCCAATGAATATTCAGGATTGATTTGCTTTAGGATGGACTGGTTGGATCTCCTTGCAGTCTAAGGGACTCTCAAGTGTCTTCTCCAACACCACAGTTCAAAACCATCAATTCTTCTGTGCTCAGCTTTCTTTATAGTCCAACTCTCATATTCATACATGACCACTGGAGAAATGATAGCTTTGACTAGACCAGAGGTGGAAACTAGGGTAAAAGGAACTGGATGAAGGCAGTCAAAATGTATTGTAAACTTTCACGTATAAGGATGTAATATACAACATGATAAATATAGTTTATATTATAAACATTTAGGCACTGATGTATGTTATAGGGAGGAAAAGACCCATGGAAAATGTGACACATTTATAAGGGAAATTGGGTAGGCTCAGTTTTAGAGTGAGTATTAAGAGTATATAAAAATGCCACTCAGGTTCATAACTTTTTAGGTTGTACAAAATGAATAAAAGAGTGTTTCTAAACTATCTAGGTTTGATAGTGGAGAATGGAGAATATGAAAATGGAGAATATGATCTTGATCTATAAATTATTGTGGTAGAAATGTCTACAAGTTACATCAAGAAGACAGCTGGTGCTAATTCTCGTGAATTTATTTACTCTAAAGTCCTATGAAAGGGCTCCACCTGTAGTCAATCCTTTTATTTTTAAATATACAAATGAAGAGTTCCACTCAGCTTTCAAGATAATTCAATTATCATTGCTCCCTAGTTTGATAAAAATTAAAAAAAAAAAAAAAAAAACATACATGTAGCCCAGGACTTCCCTGGTGGTCTAGCGGCTAAGACTCCTCACTCCAGATGAAGGGGGCCGCTGTTTGACCCCTGGTCGGGGAGCAAGATCCCAAATGCCGCAACTAAAGGTCCTGAATAACGCAACTGAGGCCTGGCACAGCCAAACAAATAAAAATATTTTTAAAGTAAAATAAAAATTGAAGTTCTCTGCATTTACATGAAGCATGATAGGTTCAGGAAGAAGCAAGTGTGAGATGCATTTTAAAGAAAGATACATGTGCCCCGACGTTCACAAAAAAAAAAAAAAAAAGTTTCATAAGCGTGAGGTTTATTTCCAACTTTTTATGTTTACTATGGGGTTCAGTGGCTATAAGTCATTCACATTGAATCAGTTCTAAAAAAGGATGCTTCAGGTTTCCTCGAAATACATAAGAAGCTTAAGAATCTAGTAAAAATTGCTCATAAAATAGCCTTTTACTCAAGGTCTGATCCTGGCTTAGCCTGGCTTTGACCTTGCAATATCTATCTGGAACGGACTTACTAAATTTATGAGTGAGACTTAACATGACCCTCTGTGTTCATAAGAGAGTCTCCAGTCTGTTCAAAGGACTTGAAAGTGTTAATAGTTTTATAGATGCAGAAATGAAAGAAATAGAGTATAGAAATAACTTAAAACTGCTATCAGCTTAAAATGAAATTTAACTTATAAGAAATTAATTATGACACTGAGTGCTATAAAACTGAAAATATTTGGCTAGAAAAAATTCCTTAGTAAGAAAATAAATATGCAGAATAATAGTTTCATATAACATTAGGTCACATATAACATTAGGTTGGGGCTTCCCTTGTGGCTCAGCTGGTAAAGAATCTGCCCGCAATATGGGAGACCTTTGGTTCGATCCCAGAGTTGGCAAGATCCCCTGGAGAAGGGAAAGGCTACCCACTCCAGTATTCTGGCCTGGAGAATTCCATGGACTGAGTCTATGTGGTTGCAAAGAGTCAGACATGACTGAGCGACTTTCATTTCACAAAAAAAAAAAAAAAAAATATATATACCTTAGAGGATTTTGTACAAAGAAAGATACCATAGATAAAGTGAATATATAGATGATAGAATGAGTAATTATATGTAATTCTAAGGAAAACAATTGAGTAATTATATGTAATTCTAAGGAAAACAATCAAATACCTAGAGTACAGTAACAATACTGTACTCAAAAATACTCAAACCAGAAATAAAAAAGACAGCAACCTCATTGTAGAAAGGGTCAACAGACACATACTGAAAAGTAAAAATGAAAGTCCAAAGAGCACATGAAGAGATGCATAAACACACATTAATAATGCAAATTAAAATGATATGATTTTATGCCTAGTATGAGGAAAATCTGAAAGATGGTTGTCAAATATCAAGAAATATTTACCAGCTGCTAGAGAATGATGTAGCCATTGGGGGAGTACTGTGTTGCTCACTAGTCAAACCAAGTATGTACACCCTACTGAAAGGTGGTTGTTGAATCACACGAAGACGCTGGGATTCTTGGCCCCCGGAGGAGAAGAATTCAATCCGGGGCCAGAGATGAGGCTTGATCGCTCAGAGCTTTTGTGTAACAAAGTTTTATTAAAGTATAAAGGAGATAGAGAAAGCTTCTGACATAGGCATCAGAAGGGGGTAGAAAGAGTACCCCCTTGCTAGGGTTAGCAATGAAGTTATATACTCTCCAATAAATCCAAAGAGAATGTCTGGAGGTTGTAAAGACCTCATCAGACCTACTCCCATAATTTACATTTTAAGATAACAGAAGGTTTAATCCAGAGACTGTCCTTAGGCAGGATACATTATTGTTATATAATCCTAAGGAATGTAGAGAAAGAAAAAAAGTTTGTCCTTTCTTCCTCCTTGAGGATTCCAGACCCCTCTCTCCTTGGGGACCCCTAGACTCCTTATCAACCTGCCTAGGTAATGACTCTCTCACTACCCATGACCAGTGTGGACTCACTGATATCCAGAATATAAATAATATTATGCTATTTGGGTTGTATTTTCTATATTTAACATTTTTACATTTATTATTATTATTATTTTTACCACTCTTGAAGGTAAAGAGAGCAAACTTTGTCTTGAGAATATTTTTATTTCTGTCTTGTCTTCTCACCTTTTATCTTACTTGCTTTCTCATTTGCTAGCTACATAGGCATAGTTCCTAAGCACATCTTTTTTCAAACATACTTCCTCACCAGGACCTTTGTTTTTTATGTCCTACAAGTAGAGATGCTCACCTGATGTGGATCACTGCTCCAATATGACTACTAGTCCACATATTTGCCTCCGTATCAGTAAGTACTGACCTGTACCTAGTCTTTTTTCATATGCAGTTACAATATTCATTAGCGACACACAAGCAGAAAGGCTGTAATTAAGTATATACATATGAGAATTTAGACTAAAGATGTCTCGGTGAAATCATCAGGTGAGAAGAGGAGCCATGTGCTCTAAAATAAGGCATGGCAGGTAGCTGAGGTGAGATCCTTTAGGACCATGTATATACTGCGAAGGACAATGAACACTGGAATGAACAATAGTAGTCCCATTTTGTGAACACTGAATATTTAAAATATTGGTTGCTGTTTATTAGAAAATCCAAAAATTACAAATTCACATATTAAAGTGCCCATTTAGAATTAGAAAAAAAAAAAATCACTACAAATTAGAATTTAAGGGAAAAGTCTCTAAATTATCACAAATTTGAAAATATCTGGAAAAAGAACAAAGTTTGTAGTAATTACAAACCACTCAGTGTTTGTAGTAATTGACATACCACTCAAACACGTTCTTTTCCAAAAAGTTTGGATGGTTTACCTTTGATCACTTCTTCCTATATTCTCATTAGGAGACAACTTCTGGTTGGACCATGCTTCAAAGAGAACCAAATATTCTGCTTATAATTTTTCACATCTAATTATTCAAGGAATTTTCTGAAGACTGGCTCCTGGCTTTGTTGATTTCAGGAGCTTTTTTTCTGACATATTTTGGGATTGGTTATCACAGAACTCTTATATTTCAATAAGGTATGTCTTGTCATGATATCTAACATATTGGCACAAAGGGAGATAGAAGATGGAAGTCATTCCTATATCTGAATGACTTCCAAAGGCAACTATGAAACACATAAATATATCTCACTGTGGCCAAACTCAAAACCCTCTTATTCATATTCAAAGAAATGTCAGAGGCTACGCCACTGCCAGTCAAAAGAAAGGGATTTGTAAATGAGAGCAATTTAGAGTATAAAAAGACAGAAGTTTTAAACTTTTGCAATAAAAATCTTACTTTCCAAAACTGTACAAAATACACAAAAATGTGAATACATTGCTAACACTTCTTAGAGTGTAACTGAAGCATCCTAAAGCTTAAGTATTATTAGTTTCACTTTTTTTTTTATTAAATACAAAATATACCTTCTCTTGACTAAATACAAAATATAAGATACTTAGTGCTACCTTGGGAGTGAAGAAGCAATGACTCTGATAATGAAAATTTTAATTGGAAGAATCTTTTGTGCATACTTTTGACAGCATTAAGGTTATTGGTGTGTTTAATGATTGCAACATCTGTGGAAACTTAAGGATAGAAACTGTTTTGTATTACAGAAGTAAAGGCAGTTGGTAAAAGTAAGCAATCAGATGCAGAGGGGAAAATTACTTTGAAGATGTCATTTTGTTTTGACTTGGTGTTTTGAATGAGACTGAATTGAGCATATACCATTGCCAATGGAAGGAAACTAGGATTATGTAGAAGTTTAAAGATAAAAATACTGAAAAGTGAAAAAAATGAAAGAGAAATGACCAGCTTCATTTTAAGAAAAGAAACAATCCCACCATAGTAGAAAAGAATGGAAAAAGATGAGACTGATGCAAAGAGGATAATTCATTATACTTGTCTATGTTATAAACTGTTTTACAGTAGGAAAGTACTACCTTTACTATCATAAGCTACAGAAGCTTTCAAAAGATAAATATAGAGGACTAGAACAGTAAATGATGCCTCATTTACTAGTCAATGATTTTAAAACTATTTAAGAAACAGGTAAGTGCTCAATTAATCTCAAATACAATGTGACAATTTAAAAACAGATATTGTGACAAAGCCCATTGTAAAAATTAAATTTAAGAAAATTTAGATATTTGTAGATTCATATGCAGTTGCAAAAAGAAAAATAATAGAGATGTCCCATGGCCCATTACCAAGTCTCCCTAATAGTAACATCTTGCGAAACAATAGTATAATATCTCAACCAGTATATTGACAGTCTAAATACAGAAGAATTCCATCAAAACAAGGATCCCTTCATGTTGCTCTTTTATAACCAAACTAACATTTCTTCTCCTCAACTCTCTCCCCAACCCAATTCCAGTCTCTGATCCCTGCAATGATTTTGTGTTTTTCATTTATATAAATTTGTCATTTTAATAATACTATATGAATGGAATGTAACCTTTTGTTATTTGCTATTTGTTCTCAGCAAATTCTTTCGAGATTACTTTATGGTGTGTATCATGAATGTATATTAGTAGTTTGTTCCTGTACTGCAGAGTACTATTCCAATATATGTATATCTAACAGTTTAAACATTCACTCATTGAAAGTCACTTGGGATGTTTTTGATTTGCAATTATTGGGAATAAAACTGCTACAGACATTTTTATCGAGTTTTTTTTTTAATCATGTGCTTCCATATGCATTGTAAAGAACACCTCCAGATTTAAGAAGAAAAGAGAGAAAGAGCCAATATTTTCTAATCACTCTGATCTCATTCTTGGTCCTCAACTCTTTCAGTCTCCTGACAAAAGAAAACAAAGTAAAAAAAAAAAAAAAAGTAAAACAGTGAAACAAAAAAGAAAGAAAAATCACTAGGAAATATTTGTGTCAGAAACAATCATCATATTTTACATTAAAAATGGATAAACATTTAAATTTTACAGAGAAATAATTTGAATATTTTTGCCATTAGGATCTAATGATAATTAAGAAAAAATTTGATGGAAAAGAGTTTAAGATCTTATTGTTGAAGTAAAAGTACACAGATTTTGAAAAATCTATATAGAATAAGTTTAAAAGAATAGATAATCATGTGCTGTGCATGCTTAGTTGCTCAGTCGTATCTGACTTTGTGATCCCATGGACTGTAGCCTGCCTGCTCTGTCCATGGGGATTTTCCAGGCAAGAATACTGGAGTGGTTGCCATTCCATACATTTATCCATTTACTTTAGACATTTCTATAGACAAAATCCATAGACATTTCTCTAAAGAAGACATACAGATGGCTAACAAACACATGAAAAGAAAAGATGCTCAACATCACTCATTATCAGATCAGATCAGATCAGTCACTCAGTCGTGTCCGACTCTTTGCAATCCCATGAATCGCAGCACACCAGGCCTCCCTGTCCATCACCAACTCCAGGAGTTCACTGCTCTGTCCATGGGGATTTTCCAGGCAAGAATACTGGAGTGGTTGCCATTCCATACATTTATCCATTTACTTTAGACATTTCTATAGACAAAATCCATAGACATTTCTCTAAAGAAGACATACAGATGGCTAACAAACACATGAAAAGATGCTCAACATCACTCATTATCAGATCAGATCAGATCAGTCACTCAGTCGTGTCCGACTCTTTGCAATCCCATGAATCGCAGCACACCAGGCCTCCCTGTCCATCACCAACTCCAGGAGTTCACTGAGACTCATGTCCATCAAGTCAGTGATGCCATCCAGCCATCTAATTATCAGAGAAATGCAAATCAAAACCACAATGAGGTACCATTTCATGCCAGTCAGAATGGCTGCAATCCAAAAGTCTACAAGCAATAAATGCTGGAGAGGGTGTGGAGAAAAGGGAACCCTCTTACACTGTTGGTGGGAATGCAAACTAGTACAGCCACTATGGAGAACAGTGTGGAGATTCCTTAAAAAACTGGAAATAGAACTGCCTTATGACCCAGTAATCCCACTGCTGGGCATACACACTGAGGAAACCAGAAGGGAAAGAGACACGTGTACCCCAATGTTCATCACAGCACTGTTTATAATAGCCAGGACATGGAAGCAACCTAGATGTCCATCAGCAGATGAATGGGTAAGAAAGCTGTGGTACATATACACAATGGAGTATCACTCAGCCATTAAAAAGAATACATTTGACTCAGTTCTAATGAGGTGGATGAAACTGGAGCCTATTATACAGAGTGAAGTAAGTCAGAAAGAAAAACACCAATATAGTACACTAAAGCATATATATGGAATTTAGAAAGATGGTAACGATAACCCTGCATGCAAGACAGCAAAAGAGACACAGATGTATAGAACAGTCTTTTGGACTCTGTGGGAGAGGGAGAGGGTGGGATGATTTGGGAGAATGGCATTGAAACATGTGTATCATATAAGAAATGAATCACCAATCCAGGTTCAATGAAGGATACAGGATGCTTGGGGCTGGTGCACTGGGATGACCCAGAGGGATGGTACGGGGAGGGAGGTGGGAGGGGGGTTCAGGAGGGGGAGCATGTGTATACCTGTGGCAGATTCATGTTGATGTATGGCAAAACCAATACAATATTGTAAAGTATTTAGCCTCCAATTAAAATAAATAAGTTTAAATTAAAAAAAAAAAAACTCCGTGAAAATTTTATTTCAAAAATGAAAAATAAAGGAAAATGTTTACTAAGAAAAACGGAGAGGATTCATTACCAAGAGCTCTGCTCTGCAAAAAATGTTAAAGGAAGTTCTTCATGGAGAAAGAAAATGACATAGGTCAGAAACTCAGATCCACATAAGGAAAGGAATAATTCAGAGAAGATAAAAACAATAATCAAATAAAATATTTTATTTGCCTATTCTTAACTAATCTAACAGAAAACTGCTCAAAATAATAACAGCAATGTATTGGGTGATTACAGAATATGGAAAAGTAAAATAAATGACACCCACATAATAAGGGATGGGAAGGAAGAATTGGGAATAATTTACTATCAGATGCTTGCACTCCTGTAAAGTTGTACAGTGCTATTTGAGTATGGACTTAAATTAGTTGTGAATGAATACTGCAAATATTTAGTGAAGCACTAAAAAATCTTTAAAAGAAGTATAATCAATACCCTAAGAGAGGAGATAAAATGAAATTATATAAATGTTCTATGAAAATCAGTGAAGCCTGTAAAACAAAGGAAATAATAAACAATTTAAATGAATAGAAAACAGTTAGAAATATGGTACAGATTAAACAATTTCAGTAATCACTTTAAATGTGAGAGGGGTAAATACACCAAAGGACAGAGACTGTCAGAATATATTTAAAAATACTCCAATATATGTTGTCTATACGAAATCCTCTTTAAAGACTCAGTTTAAAAGTAAAGGCATGAAGAAAGATATACCATGCTAACACTAAGCAGAAGAATTTAAGTAGCACTTATGATTTCAGATAAACTTCAAAACAAAGAAAATTATTACAGATAAATAAGGAGATTGCATAATAATAAAGGGACTTCCCTGGTGGTGCTAGTGGTAAAGAACCTGCTTGCCAATGCAGGTGACTTGGGTTTGATCCCTAGTTTGGAAAGACCCCCTGCAGGAGGGTAGGGCAACCCACTTCAGTATTCTTGTCTGGAGAATCCCATGGACAGAGGAGCCTGATGGGGTCACAAAGAGTCTGACATGACTGAAGTGACTTAGCAGGCATAATAATAAAGGGGTCAGTTCTCTAAGAAGACATAATAATCCTTAACATTGAGAGTGGCAAAATATCGGAGGTAAATAAATACAATTTTAAAGTGAAGTAGACAAATCTAGTGGTATAGTTAGAGATTTAAACATTCTTCTTTCAGTAACTGATAGATCAAGCAGGCAATGATCAGTAAGGATATATTTGACCTGAAAAACAGCAATAATCAACTTGATGTAAATGACATTTATGGATGCTTCATCTAACAACTGTGAAATACACATTCTTCTCAAGCTCACATGGAACTACATTACATGATAAACTACATTCTGGTCATAAAATACGTCTGAAAAAATTTAAATAATAGAAATTATGCAAAGCATGCACAAACATGAAACCAGAAATTACTAACAAAAAGGTAGTTGGAAAAATCCCAAAATACTCAGAGGTTAACAGCACACTACTAAATAAAATAAAGATCAAAGAAATTTCAGGAGAAATACTAAAATATTTTGAATTTATGAAAATTTGTGGTATGGAGCAAAACAGTACTTATTGAGACAATTATAGCTTTGAATGAGTATATCAGAAAATGAGAAAGATATAAAATCAATAATTTGTTTCTCCCTTGAAAACTAAAGCAATCAGAAGAAAAATAATAAATAATACAACAGAAATCAATAAAGTCTGTAAAATCAAAAGTTGGTTATTTAAAAGAAATAAACCTGGCAAACCCCCAGCCATGCTAACCAAGAAAAAACAAAATATAATTACCAATATTAGAAATGAAATAAAAATCATCACTATTGATCCCAAGGACATCGAAAGTATAGTAAAAGAATATTTTGAATAATTCTACAGCCATTATTTCATAAATTAGATGAACAATTCCTGAATATACTACCAAAACTCACACATAGACAAAGACCCTTAATAGGCCTATATTTATTTATTAAAGAAATCAAATCTATAATTAATAACACCAAGAAAATCTAGCCTAGATGGTTTCAATAATTAATTCTACCAAACATTTAAGAAAGAAACGGTGCCAATTTTAAAATATTTTCTTCCTGAAAACATAAGCAGGGTGAAAACTTTTGTTATGAACTGAATTGTGTCTCAAAAATTCATATGTTGAGATCCTAACACCCAGTACCTCAGGATGTGACTGTATTGGGAGTAAAGTCTTTAAAGACGTGGTAAAATAAAAGTGAGACTGTCCAGTCAGAATGGCTGTGATCCAAAAGTCTACAAATAATAAATGCTGGAGAGGGTGTGGAGAAAAGGGAACCCTCTTACACTGTTGGTGGGAATGCAAACTAGTACAGCCACTATGGAGAACAGTGTGGAGATTCCTTAAAAAACTGGAAATAGAACTGCCTTATGATCCAGTAATCCCACTGCTGGGCATACACACTGAGGAAACCAGAAGGGAAAGAGACACGTGTACCCCAATGTTCATCACAGCACTGTTTATAATAGCCAGGACATGGAAGCAACCTAGATGTCCATCAGCAGATGAATGGATAAGAAAGCTGTGGTACATATACACAATGGAGTATTACTCAGCCATTAAAAAGAATACATTTGAATCAGTTCTAATGAGGTGGATGAAACTGGAGCCTATTATACAGAGTGAAGTAAGCCAGAAGGAAAAACACCAATACAGTATACTAACGCATATATATGGAATTTAGAAAGATGGTAACGATAACCCTGTATACGAGGCAGCAAGAGACACTGATGTATAGAACAGTCTTTTGGACTCTGTGGGAGAGGGAGAGGGGAGAGGGTGGGAAGATTTGGGAGAGTGGCATTGAAACATGTGAAACGTCATGTATGAAACGAGATGCCAGTCAGGGTTCAGTGCACGATGCTGGATGCTTGGGGCTGGTGCACTGGGACCACCCAGAGGGATGGTGTTGGGAGGGAGGAGGGAGGAGGATTCAGGATGGGGAACACATATATACTAATTAAATAATTTTCTATTAAAGAAAAAAAAAAGTGAGACTGTGATGGCAGACCCCAATCCAGTGCGACTGTGGTCCTTATAAGAAGAGGAAATTTAGACAGACACACACACAGAGACCAGGGGTGCGCATGCACAAGGAAAGATGATGTCAGGACATAACAAGAGGATGGGCATCTACAGGCCAAGGAGAGAGGCCTCAGGAGAAACCGAACCTGCCAACATCTTGATCTTGGACTATGAGCCTCCAGAACTGTGAGGAAATAAATGCATGTTGTTTAAGCCACTCAGTCTGTGATATTTTTATGTTGGCAGTTCTAACAAACTAATCCAACTTCTAAATTCATTTTATTAGGCCAGCTGCAATACCCAAACCAGATAAAAACATTAAAAGAAAAAAAAAAAAAACCTCTAAATATTTTAATGAAAAAAATAAAAATTCTTAAAATATTAGCAAGTCAAATCAAAAAATGTAGAAAAAGAAGTATACTTCATAACCAAATAGGGTTGATTCTAGATATGCAGAGCTGATTTAGCATTTTTACAAATCAATATAATCCATGACCTCAATGGATTAAGGAAGAAAAGCTATTCTGATCATATTAACTGATGCAACAGAAGCTTTTGACAAAATCCAAAGAAAACATTTATGGGTAAAAAAAAAATCTCAGCAAAATAGGAATAGTGAGAAACTTTTAAACTTAATAAAGAACATCTATAGCTATCATTTTCCTTCATGGTGAGAAATCAGGTTTTACCCCTAATGCAAGGAATAAGGCAAGAATGCCTTGCCTCACCACTTCTATACAACACTGTACCAGAAGTCCTAGCTATTGCAATAATACAAAAAATGAATTGAATATACATAGAATTAAAAGAAGTAAAAATGTATTTTTTCTTCAGATATCATGATTGTCTGTAGAAAATCCTGAAGAATCAACAAAATTCTCTTGGAACTAATAAATAACTCTAGTATTGTTTCTGAATCCTACTCCTGGGGATCTTCCTGACCCAGACACATACACACACACACACACAGACACACACACACATATCTATCTATCTATAATATATATAAATAAATTCAAAAGAATACATGATTCACTCCTTTAATAACTATTTACTGAGTATGTAATAAAGGTTAGCCAATGAGGTGATAGAAAGTTGAAAAAAGACATAATTACTTCTATCAGAGAATTCTAATCTCTAACAGATTAGAGAGTAAATGTTAAATACTTATCATGCAAGATAATAAAAGTGTTTGAAAAGATACTAAAATATAATGTTATAAAGGTCAGAGGAAGAAAGTCTATAGCTGCATAGTAGATTAGAAATAGTCACTTTGGGAAGGAATGATATCAGCAAAATGGTAGAATAGGAAGCCCCAGACTCTCCCTACTAAGATTTCAAATTAAAAATATACAGACCAACTCCCTTCATGAGAAATTCAGAAACCAGTTAAGAGGCTCTTGTATCCAGTTGAGCGTGAAACCAGCTGCAATAAAGTGGGAGGGAAAATTTTGGCACCCGCTCTTTACACCCTCTATTCCCAGCATGGGCTTCCCTGATAGCTCAGTTGGTAAAGAATCCACCTGCAATGTAGGAGACCCAGGTTCTATTCCTAGGTTGGGAAAATCCCCTGGAGAAGGGAAAGCCTACCCACTCCAGTATTCTGGCCTGGAGAATTCCATGGATTGTATAGTCCATGGGGTCGCAAAGAGTTGGACACAGCTGAGCAACTTTCACTTTCACTGTTTCCAGCATACTGTAGTGCAATAGAGAAAAAATCCAAATTCTCAGTTTCTGCTAGAGACAAGGAGAAAAGAATGGACCATACATTCAAAGTTCTGATTTCTCAGAAGGCTGCTTGAGGGACAGAATTCTATTTTGCCTGAGTCTAGGGGCCTCGGAGAAGAATAGTATTGGTTTAGAATAACAAGTATGAACCCACCAGAGCCTTTCCTATATGGAAAAAAGCATAAAGCAGAAAGCACAGAGTTAGGGGGGAAAAAATCTAACTCTTGGTTATTCCTTGTGAGGAGAAAAGTTGGAGCATAAGTCCAACTTTCTGGTTTTGAGGGAATTAAAGGGTAAGGCACCTTTTCAGTGGTTTCTGTATAGCCCATCTGTGAGTACTAATGAGACAAACATTTGTTAAGATGCCCAAGAGCTAATGAGAACAAGAGAGAGGAAGGAAGTTTGTGTGAGTCTTATTCCTGCTCTAGAAGACCCATGAAAACAGCAGACAGAGATCAGTTTGCTTGTTGAAGTCTACCTCCAGGAAAAAGGAAAACAGTTGTATTGTGTGTCCAACTTTCCAGTTCTGAGAAAAGGAACTTCCCTAAAGACCGGTTTCTGTCTTACCCAAATCTAAGAGTGGAAAGTAAAGGGTGCCAAGTTGGGAGTTACTGAGAACAAAGGTGGAGTTGAAATGCTATGTACACATGTATACACCTGCCAGAGCCCCTCTCCCCTGACAAGCACAAGATGATTAGGAGTAAATCCCCATCTCCTGACTTCTCCTTGGAAAGAGAAAAAGCTGGAGTGCATGTCTAATACTCTGGTTTTCCTGTGGGCTGTCTGAAATAAGTCTTTAGAAATTGAACATATCGTAATGGAAGTCTATAAATTACTTGAAAAATAATTCAAAACAATTATCACAAAGATACTCATTGATGTTAGAAAAACAATGCATGATCAAAATAAGAATTTCAACAGACATTAAAAAAAATAAGAAAACGCACAAATAGAAATTTTGGATTTCAAGAATAACTGCATTGAAAAATCATTAAAGGGACTAAAGAGCAGATCTGATTAAGCAGAATAAAGTATAAATGAACTAAAATACAAGTCATTTTAAATTCTTCCAGAAGAACAAAAAGAAAAAAAAGAATGAAGAATAGTGAAGAAAATCTAATGAATGTATGGGACAACATTAAGTACACCACATTCATTATACATATGACACAATATATACACATTATTGGATCTCAAAAATTCTAAAGAGAAAGAAAGGGACAAAAAGTTCATTTGAAGAAATAAAAGTTGAAAACTTCTAAAGTCAGGACATCTGGATTCAAGAACTTCAGCAGACAGGAAATAGGATAAACCCAAAGAATTCAACATTATTAGCAAACAGTCAAAGACAAAGAGAAAATTTTGAAAACAAGAAAAAGTGACACATTGTATATGAGGGAGATCCTAATAAGAATGTATTTAGATTTATTGACAAAAACATTGCAGGTAAGAAGAGAGTGGGATAATATATTCAAGGTACTGAGAGAAATAACAAAAATAACCTTACCAAGAATACTGTATACATGTGTACATGTGTTCCCCATCCTGAACCCTCCTCCCTCCTCCCTCCCCATACCATCCCTCTGGGTCGTCCCAGTGCACTAGCCCCAAGCATCCAGTATTGTGCATCGAACCTGGACATGTATACCTGTGGCGGATTCATTTTGATATTTGGCAAAACTAATACAATTATGTAAAGTTTAAAAATAAAATAAAATTTGAACAACAACAACAAAAAAGAATACTGTATCTGGCAAAACTGTCTCTCAGTAATGAAGGACAAATAAAGACGTTCTCAAAAAAAGAAAAAAATAAGGGGGTTTATCAGCCACTAGATCTGACATAGAAAATGTGCTGAAGGGATCCCTTCATATTGAAAAGAAAGGATGCCTTATAATAATATGAAAGCATATGAATGTTATAGGGTAAATGAGTAAGTTCAGTTCAATTCAGTTGCTCAGTTGTGTCCGATTTTTGCAACCCGTTACTGCAGCACGCCAGGCTTCCCTGTTCATAACCAACTCCCAGAGCCTACTCAAACTCATGTCTATCAAGTCAGTGATGCCATCCAACCATTTCACCCTCTATCATCCCCTTCTCCTCCCACCTTCAAACTTTTCCAGCATCAGGGTCTTTTCAAATGAATCAGTTCTTCGCATCAGGTGGCCAAAGTATTGGAACTTCAGCTTCAGCATCAGTCCTTCCAATGAATATTCAGGACTGATTTCCTTTACAATTGACTGGTTTGATCTCCTTGCAGTCCAAGGGACTTTCAAGAGTCTTCTCCAAATCCACATTTCAAAAACATTGATTCTTTGGTGCTCAGCTTTCTTTACAGTCCAACTCTCACATCCATACATGACCACAGGAAAAACCATAGCTTTGACTAAATGGACCTTTATCAGTAAAGTAATGTCTCTGCTTTTTAATATGTTGTCTAGGTTGATCATAGCTTTTCTTCCAAGGAGCAAGCATCTTTTAATTTCATGGCTGCAGTCACCACATCTGCAGTGATTTTGGAGCCCCAAAATTAAGTCCGTCACTGTTTCCATTGTTTCCCATCTATTTGCCATGAAGTGATGGGACCGGAGGTCATGGTCTTAGTTTTCTGAATGTTGAGTTTTAAGCCAACTTTTTCACTCTCCTCTATTACTTATATCAAGAGGCTCTTCAGTTTCTCTTCACTTTCTGCCATAAGGGTGGTGTCATCTGCATATCTCATGTTATTGATATTTCTCCTGGCAATCCTGATTTCAGCTTATGCTTCATACAGCCTGGCATTTCACAAGATGTACTCTGCATATAAGTTAAATAAGCAGGGTGACAATATACAGCCTTGATGTACTCCTTTCCTGATTTGGAACCAATCTGTTGTTCCATGTCCAATTCTAACTGTTGCTTCTTGACCTGCATACAGATTTCTCAGGAGGCAGGTAAGGTGGTCTGGTATTCCCATCTCTTGAAGAATTTTCCACAGTTTGTTGTGATCCACACAGTCAAAGACTTTGGCATATTCAATAAGGCAGAAGTAGATATTTTTCTAGAACTTTCTTGCTTCTTCTATGATCCAATGGATGTTGGCAATTTGATCTCTGGTTCCTCTGCCTTTTATTTATTTATTTATTTTTTATCTTTCCCATAGTTCTTTATTTTAATTTAATTTTATTTTTAACTTTACAATATTGTATTAGTTTTGCCATATATCAACATGAATCCACCACAGGTATACACGTGTTCCCCATCCTGAACCCTCCTTCTTCCTCCTTCCCTGTATCATCCCTCTGGGTCGTCCCAGTGCACCAGCCCCAAGCATCCAGTATTGTGCATCGAACCTGGACTGGCGACTTGTTTCATATATGATATTATACATGTTTCAATGCCATTCTCCCAAATCATCCCACTCTCTCCCTCTCCCACAGAGTCCAAAAGACTGTTCTATACATCAGTGTCTCTTTTGCTGTCTCGTATACCGGGTTATTGTTACCATCTTTCTAAATTCCATATATATGCGTTAGTATACTGTATTGGTGTTTTTCTTTCTGGCTTACTTGACTCTGTATAATAGGCTCCAGTTTCATCCCCCTCATTAGAAATCCAGCTTGAACATCTGGAAGTTCACAGTTAATGTATTATTGAAGCCTTGCTTGGAGAATTTTGAGCATTACTCTGCTAGCATGTGAGATGAGTGCAATTGTGCAATAGTTTAAACATTCTTTGTCATTGCCTTTCTTTGGTATTGGAATGAAAACTGACCTTTTCCAGTGCCGTGGCCACTGCTGAGTTTTCCAAATTTGCTGGCATATTGAGTGTAGCACTTTCACAGCATCATCTTTTAGGATTTAAAATGGCTCAAATAGGTAAATATATAGATAAACAAATAATACTCTAATGATGGTACAGAAATTACTTTTACTTCTAGCTCAGAATTTATAAGAAAATTCTGTATAAAATATACTAATGAATACAGGGTAAAACAAATAAGTTTTAATATCAATAGTATAAAATATGTGATGAAGAGCAAGACATAAAAGTGTAAAGTTTTGTAGATGACTGAAATTGTTACAAATGTAAATTTTGTAACTATAGTATGCTTTATGTAAGTCTTGTGGTAATCACAAAAAATTCTGAAAGAGACGGTAATACCAGATCACCTGACCTGCCTCTTGAGAAATCTGTATGCAGGTCAGGAAGCAACATTTAGAACTGGACATGGAACAGACTGGTTCCAAATAGGAAAAGGAGTACGTCAAGGCTGTATAGTATTACCCTGCTTATTTAACTTATATGCAGAGTACATCATGAGAAACGCTGGACTGGAAGAAGCACAAGCTGGAATTAAGTTGCTGGAAGAAAGATCAATAACCTCAGATATGCAGATGACACCACCCTTATGGCAGAAAGTGAAGAGGAACTCAAAAGCCTCTTGATGAAAGTGAAAGAGGAGAGTGAAAAAGTTGGCTTAAAGCTCAACATTCAGAAAGCAAAGATCATGGCATCCAGTCCAATCACTTCATGGGAAATAGATGGGGAAATAGTGGAAACAGTGTCAGACTTTACTTTTTTGGGCTCCAAAATCACTGCAGATGGTGACTGCAGCCATGAAATTAAAAGATGCTTGCTCCTTGGAAGAAAAGCTATGACCAACCTAGAAAACATATTAAAAAACAAAGACATTATTTTGCCAACAAGGTCTGTCTAGTCAAGGCTATGGTTTTTCCTGTGGTCATGTGTGGATGTGAGAGTTGGACTGTGAAGAAGGCTGAGTGCCAAAGAATTGATGCTTTTGAACTGCGATGTTGGAGAAGACTCTTGAGAGTCCCTTGGACTGCAAGGAGATCCAACCAGTCCATTCTGAAGGAGATCAGCCTTGGGATTTCTTTGGAGGGAATGATGCTAAAGCTGAAACTCCAGTACTTTGGCCACCTCATGTGAAGAGTTGACTCATTGGAAAAGACTCTGATGCTGGGAGGGATTGGGGGCAGGAGGAGAAGGGGACGACAGAGGATGAGATGGCTGGATGGCATCACTGACTCGATGGACTTGAGTCTGAGTGAACTCCGGGCGTTGGCGATGGACAGAGAGGCCTGGCATGCTGCGATTCATGGGGTCGCAAAGAGTCGGACACGACTGAGCGACTGAACTGAACTGAATCACAAAAAAATATCTAGAGAAAATGAGAAAGAAAGAAAAGTATGTTATAAAAATATCAATGAAATACAAAGGAACACAACAAAAGAGAAAAAGACAAAGAAACTATAAGACAGAGAAGACAACTGAAAATATGGCCACAGTAAACCCTTCCTTGTAAAAAAAACACTGAAAGAACAGAAGGGAAAAACAGATGAAAATATACTAATAACAGGAAATTTTAATACCCGTGTTCATTATGGATAGAATAATCAGAAGACCATTAAGGAAACAGAGGACTAAAAACTATAGACCAATTGAGTCAAACTGACACAAGCAGAATATTCCACTCAAAAGCAAGAGAATACATACTCTTCTCAATTGCATATGGAACATTTTCTGTGATAGATCACATACAAGGACACACCATTAAGAGCACTGAAATAATACCAGGTCTATTTTCTTACCATAATGTAATATAAGTAGGAATCAATAGAATAGAGAAATTTAAAAAAGAATCATTAGTGAAAATTAAACATCACAGTCTGAAACAGCCAACAAGTCAAAAAATAGATTAAGAGGGAAATTAGAAATTATATTAAGACAATCTTCAAATAAAATGTAGCATGCCAAAACTTATAGCATTATGCAAAGTAGTACTTAGAAATTTACAGCAATAACCACCTACATTGAAAATGAAGAAAGGTCTTAAATAGACAATTTAAACCACAAGCCACTAGAGAAGAATAAAGCACAAAGTTAGTAGAAGGAGAGAACTAATAATGATTAAAAGTAAATAAAATAGGAACTAGAAAGACAATAAAAAAGGTGTAGAAGATTTGGATTTTTTTTTAAACAAAATTGACAAAACATTAACTAGACTAGCCAAGATAAAGTAAAGAGGACTCAAATAAATGAAAGTAAAAATGAAAAAAATAGATACTGCAACTGATATCACAGAAATACAAAGACTCACATGGGTCCACTCTGAGCAACTAAATGCTAACAAACTGGGGAACCTAGAAGAAATGGATAAATTTCTAGAAACAACCACCTACCAAGACTAAGTCTTAACAAGGAGATCAGTAATCAGAAACCTCCCAACAAAGAAAAGATCAGAACCAGATGGATTCTTTAGTAAAGCTATCAACTATTTAGAGAAGATTGCTAATCCTTCTCAAATTCTCCCCCAAAAATGAACGAGGGAATATTTCCAAACTTTTTATTTTTATGAAACCAGCATTATCCTGGTATCAAAGCCAGAAATGGATACTATAAGAAAGCTACAATGCAATATCCCTGATGAATAGAGATGCAAATTTTTCAACAAAATACTAGCAAACTGAACATTTAAGTATACAAAAACAGTCATATTCCACGACCAAATGGGATTTATTCCTGGGATACAAGGATGGTTCAATACAGGGATGAATTGGTATGATATACCACATTAACAGAACAAAGGATAAGAATTACATCATCATCTCAACAAATGCAGTAAAGGCATTTGACAAAATTTGAAACTTTTTCTTGATAAAAACATTAACAAACAATGAATATCAAAAATTTCACCAATAACAGCTGCAGCTAAATCATACTCAACAGTAAAACAAAAACAAACAAAATACTTAAAAGCAATTTCTCTATGATCAGGAGACAAAGCAAGGATATCTATTCTTACCAACTCTTTTCAACATAGTACTGGAACTACTAGTGAGTATAATTAAGAAAAATAATAAAAGGCACACACATTAAAAAGGAAGCAGCAGAATATAGGACCTATATATATATATATATATATTAGTGCTTCATATTGCTAATATTCTCCATATTTAAAAAATTAATTTATTTATTTTAATTGGAGGCTAATTACAATGTTGTAGAGGCTTTTGCCATCCATCGACACAAATCAGCCATGGGTGTACACGTGTCCCCCGTCCTGAAACCCCTCCCAGGGTCGTCTCAGTGCACTGGCCCTGAGCGCCCTGTCTCATGCATCAAACCTAGACTGGCGATCTATTTCAGATATAGTAATATACGTGTTTCAATGCTATTCTTTCAAATCATCCCACCCTTGCCTTCTCCCACAGAGTCCAAAAGTCTGTTCTTTATATCTGTGTCTCTTTTGCTGTCTTGCATATAGGGTCATTGTTACCATCTTTCTAAATTCCATATATATGTGTTAATATACTGTATTGGTGTTTTTCTTTCTGACTTACTTCACTCTGTATAATAGGCTCCAGTTTCATCCACCTCATGAGAACTGATTCAAACACATTCTTTTTAATAGCTGAGTAATATTCCATTGTGTATATGTACCACAGCCTTCTTATCCATTCATCTGCTGATGGACATCTAGGTTGCTTCCATGTCCTGGCTATTGTAAACAGTGCTGCGATGAACATTGGGGTACACGTGTCTCATTCAATTCTGGTTTCCTTGGTGTGTATGCCCAGTAGTGGGATCGCTGGGTCATATGGCAGTTCTATTTCCAGGTTTTAAGGAATCTCCACACTGTTCTCCATAGTGGCTGTACTAGTTTGCATTCCCATCAACAGTGTAAGAGGGTTCCCTTTTCTCCACACCCTCTCCAGAATTTATTGCTTGTAGACATTTTGATAGCAGCCATTCTGACTGGTGTGAGATGATACCTCATTGTGATTTTGATTTGCATTTCTCTGATACTGAGTGATATTGAGCATCTTTTCATGTGCTTATTAGCCAGCTGTATGTCTTCTTTGGAGAAATGTCTGTTTAGTTCTTTGGCCCATTTTTTGATTGATAGGACCTATATTTTACACTGTACACAAAAATGAACTAAATCAACTCCAAATGGATTAAAGACCTAAATGTAAGGACTAAAACTATCAAATTCATAGAAGAAAAAATAAAGAGAATATCATTACATTGGTCTTAGAAATTACTGCTTGAATTTGGCAATAAACCACAGGAAACAAAAGCAAAAGTAGACAAGTGGAACATCAAACCAAACATCTGTGCAGCAAAGTAAGCATTCAGCAGATTAAATAGGTAATCTATGAAAAGGAAAAAAAAATCAAACAATATACTTGATAAACAGTTTATCTCCAAAGTATATAAGAACCTTCTACAAATCAATAGAAAAAATGAAAACAAAAAACAGGTAACCTGATTAAAAAATTATCAAGGACCTGAAAAGACATTATTCCAAAGAAGACATACAAATGGCCAGTGGGTATATAAAAAATGTTCAGTGTCACTAATCAAGAATATGCAATACAAAACTACAACAAAACATCACTTCCTATGTGTTTGGGTGACCATAAACCTTAACAAAACAGATAGAAGCATAACTAGCAGGGTAGAATAATAATAATCAGAACCCTTCTGCACTCATGGTGCATTCCAGGTATGAATCTCACTTGGTCATAGTGTATGATCATTTTAATGTGCTATTAAAGTTAGTTTGCTAATTTATGAATATAGGATTTTTTACATCTATATTCATAAAGAATGTTGGTTTATTGTTTACTTATAGTGTTATTTTCTGTCCAGATAAGGACATACAAGAAAACTATGAGCCAATACTTCTGATGGACAAGGATGCAAAAAATTTTAACAAAATATTAGCAAACTAAATTCAATAATATATTAAAATGATGAAACAACATGATCAAGTGGGATTTATTTCAGGGATTCAAGTATTTTTCAAAAACTATAAATCAACCAACATGATACACCACATTAACAAAAGGAAGAATAAGTCATAAGATTATTTCAATAGATGTATAAAAAGCCTTTGACAAAATTCAACATCAATTTATGATTACAAACTCTCAAGAAAGTGAGTATATAGGGAATCGACCTCAATATAATAAAGGCTGTATATGACAAGGCCACTTCATACTCAATGGTAAAAAACCAAAGGCATTTCCTCTAAGATGAGGACAGGACAAGGATACCTTGCCACTTTTATTCAACATAGTATTGGGAGTTCTAGTCAGCGTAATTAGGCAAGAAAAAGAAATAAAAAGCATCCAAATTAGAAAGTAGGAATCAAAACTGTCACTCTTTGAAGTTAACATGATACTATGTATTGAAAACTCAAAATTCTAATACACGTTAAAAAAAAAAACTATTAGAAGTAATGAATGGATTCCTTAAAGCTGCAGGATACAAGATGAATATACATAAATCTGTTGCTTTTCTATACATTAATAATGAATTTTCAGAAACAAAAATTAAGAAAATAGTCCTATTTACAATTGTATCCCCAAAATAAAATACCTAAAAACAAATTTTACCAAGGAGGTGAAAACTTGTACACTGAAAACTAGAAGGCATTGATAAAAATACATTAAAGATGTCACAAGTAAATGGAAAGATATTTCATGCTCAGAGTTTGGAAGAATTAATATTCAAATGTTCATACTGTACAAATCAAACAACAGATTCATTATAATCCCTATCAACATTCCAATGGCATTTTTAATAGAGAACAACTCTGAAATGTATGTGGAATCACAATACACTCCATTTAGCCAAATCAAACTTAAGAACAAAGCTGATATATCACAATCCTGATTTCAAAATATATTTACAAGGCTATAGTAATTGAAGTAGTATTGCACTGGTATAAAAATAGACACAGGGATCAATGGAACAGAACTGATAGCCCATAATAAATCCACACCTATATGGTCATTTAACTGATGACAAGTCAAATGCCATATGGCAAGGAGGCAAGAATATGCAACGGGGAATGGATAGCCTCTTTAATTAATGATATTTAGAAAACTGGACAGCATATGCAAAAGAATGGAACAGACCAATATCTTACAATGAACATAAAAATCAACTCAACATGGAATGTAACTTGAATGTAAGACCTGAAGCAATTAAATTTCTGGAAAAAAAAACAAGTGGTAAGCTCTTTAGCATAACAACGTAGTAGACAAGTGTTGGATACCCGAGTCAGGAAGATTGGGAGGAAACGGGAACCCACTCCAGTATTTTTGCCTGGAAAACCCCATGGACAGAGGAGTCTGGTAGGCCACAATTTACAAGGTATCAAAAAGTCAGACATGACTGAACACTCACACACATACTATGTTAATAGCTGCAAATACAAACAAAGTAAATGCTATGTAAATAGTTGCCAGCTAGGGGCAAACTTGTTTTGTTCTTTGGTATTTTCTGGGATTTTTTTCCCCCATATATATTCAATACGGATTTGGTTGAATCAGCAGACATGGAACCTGCACATGTGGAAGACCTACTGTACTGCAGTAATGACACAATTTCAATGACTTGCATAAGAAGTCCTTAATGGTCTTTCCTGTTTCCTTAAAGACAATATCAAAAAGGGTCTTGTTGCTCTCGGTTGTTCTCAAAAAGAACCTGAATTACTAGTACTACCTGATATCTAATATTATTGTTAGAAACATATATTTTAAAGAAATATTTTTAGTGTCCCTAAATCACACTTGCTGTTCAGTCACTAAGTCATGTCCGATTATTTGCAACCCTATGGACTTCAGCATGCCAAGCTTTCCTGCCCTTCACTATTTCCTGGAGTTTGTCAAACTCAATTCCATTGAGTTGCTGATGCTATCAACCATCTCATCCTCTGCCATCCAACCATTCATTCTCTGTCACCCCCTTCTCCTTCTGCCTCTAAATCATACTTGCTGCTGCTGCTGCTGCTAAGTTGCTTCAGTCGTGTCCGACTCTGTGCGACCCCATAGATGGCAGCCCACCAGGCTCCCTCGTCCCTGGGATTCTCCAGGCAAGAACACTGGAGTGGGTTGCCATTTCCTTCTCCAATGCATGAAAGTGAAAAGTGAAAGTGAAGTCACTCAGTCATGTCTGACTCTTCGCAGCTCAATGGACTGCAGCCTACCAGGCTCCTCCATCCATGGGATTTTCCAGACAAGAGTACTGGATTGGGTTGCCATTGCCTTAGATGATCTTCATTCCATACCTTATAAAAGATTTTTGGTTTCTCCCTTTCCTTCTCTGCACTGAATTCAGTTAAGCATTGCCTGCATCTCCCAGTATTTTTAGGACTAAAGCATTTATTCCCCTGGCACTAACAGCTCACAACTCAGCCCCTAATCCCATCACCCTGATCTTACTTTAAGGATACTCCTAAGATGAAGTTCCAAGACTGGTGCATGCCAAATTCTGAACTGCCATCCTAGCTTCAGAGGTCCTTGTCATAGTGAATGATCTTTGTTCAGATTCTATCAATAATCCAACTTCTGCTGAATCCTGCTTCCTTTATTCTTGCATTTGGTTGATTCCTAGAGCATTCCCAAATGACTTATGTGTACACATAGTTCTGCCACAAGATCTGTTTCCAGGGAAGCTTAACCATGACGTTCTCTTTAAATTCATTCAATTATTAAAATCTGCTAGTTTATCTCATATATAGCTTCAAAACTTACCTCTTCCCCATCCCCACAGCTATTATGTTATACCAGACTCATACTTCTTTTAACTGCTTTGCTTTTTTCCTCATTAAACCCATCCTTCAAGCCATTATAAAATGATCTTTTAAAATTCCAAAACTTCTAAGCCTCTGCCTATCTTAAAATCTTTAAGTATTGTTTTATTTATGGAAAAAAATTTAAACTCCTTAAGAAGACATTAGATTCTACAGCACCTAATCCTTCAAACCATTTTTCTCACTCTGTACTTCAACAATCCTGGGAAATTTGTAGTTTTCTATGTTTTGATGTTCTTTCATTTCTTCATTGATAGGTATAGGCTCTTCTTTTAATCTGAAATTATATTTCAATTTTGTGTACCTCTAAATTGATATGCATCCAAAAAGGGTCATTTTTTAACTTATCTGGGAAAACTTCCACAGGCACAATTCTACCCTTTCTCAAAATAACATCAATAACACAAAATAACAGTGTTGTACTTATATTTTTCCATGGAACATGATTAAATAAATAACTGAAAGAAGTGATGTTAATTACAGAAATATTGCTGATGGGAAAAACTTGTATTGCAATTCTATTTTATCTGTGCTAAGTTGCTTCAGTTGTGTCCAACTATTTGCAACCCTATGGACTGTTATCCGCTGGGCTGCTCTGTCCATGGGATTTTCCAGGCAAGAATTTCTGACCCAGGGGGTCGAACCCATAGGGAAGCGAGTTCTTTACCACTGGGCTTCCCTGGTGGCTCAGAGAGTAAAAAATCCACTTGCAGTGTGGGAGATTTGGGTTCAGTTTCTAGGTTGGGAAGATCCCCTGGTGGAGGGCATGCCAACCCACTCCAGTATTCTTGCCTGGAGAATCACCATGAACAGAGGAGCCTAGCAGGCTACAGTCCATGGGGTCACAGAGTCAGACATGACTGAGTGACTAAGCAGAGCACAGAGAGAGCTGCCACCTGGGAAGCCCCAACTCTGTAGGATTTTTTTGAACATTTTTCAATGATTCTCCACCAGAGGGAAGTCTTCCTTTCCTGCAGACATCAACCACATCAAGTCACTATGCTGTGTACCCTGAAACTAATAATATTGTAAGTCAGTCAGTTTAGTCGCTCAGTCGTGTCAGACTCTTTGGGACCCCATGGACTGCAGCACATCAGGGGTCCCTGTCCATCACCAACTCCCGGAGCTTACTCAAACTCACGTCCATCGAGTTGGTGATGCCATCCAACCATCTCATCCTCTGTCATCCCCTTCTTCTCCTCCCTTCAATCTTGCCCAGCATCAGGGTCTTTTCCAATGAGTCAGTTCTTCGCTTAGGAGGTCAAAGTATTGGAGTTTCAGCTTCAGCATCAGTCGTTCCAATGAATGTTCAGGACTGATTTCCTTTAGGATGGGCCATACCTCAATAAAGAAACACACATACAAACCTATTGTCTAACTAATATTTTTAATTCATTAGAAGAGTGACTACTGGCAAATAATCAAGAAATATGATATTGTTTTTCACTTAAGGAAGTCTCTGATTTGAGGAATAAGACAAAGAGATCAAATGATTATAAAAATAGAACATGTCCTAATGCATATAAAACATATATTTTTAAAGAACTTTAAACAGAGACAAGGCCTTGAAATCTGAAGAGGGTAAAAGGAAGAAATTATTAATCAACTGCAGTTTTCTCATTTAGTTTATATAACACCATTTTGAGTTTGCTAATATTTCCTCTGCTTTACAAATGAGAGAATTGTGCCCAACACGATCATTAAATGACTTTAAGGACTTGAACCAAGGACTTTATGACTCCTGAGTCAAGAACTTTCCCTCAGTGATAGTCTGTTTAGCTTTTCTAAAATTCTCTTCACTGAATGCCCATTTACTCAATGATATATCTATTATAGGTGCGTCCCAGGTAGCACTAGTGATAAAGAACCTTCCTGCCAATGCAGGAGACATAAGAGACTCGGGGTGGATCCCTGGATCAGGAAGATCCCCTGGAGAAGGAAATGGCAACCCACTTCAGTATTCTTGCCTGGAAAATCCCATGGACTGAGGAGCCTGGCAGGCTACAGTCCCCTAGGATCGCAAAGAGTTGGATGGGACTGGAGCGACTTAGCATGCACACATCTCTATTATAATATAAACTGTTTCAGCATTTCCTCTACAAAAACATCCTGTTTTTCATAGGTTTCTTGTCTTCAACTGATTAACTTCCCTCCTGCTTTTTCTTTTTGTTAAAAAATGCCTGATCAATGCCTTCCAGGTGTCTTGATGATTAAAGAACATATTTGCATATCAAAAAACAGATATGATGGCTGGGAAACCATCTGATCCAGAATATTGCTGTCTGAAAATTTGCTGACCTGCTCCAAAATATAAGAAAACAAATTATAAAATTCCATTAAAGGAATCTGGCCAACTATTTGCTACCAGCATCACTAGAATTGATGACATGCCCCCAAATTGACCCTTTGACAATAGTAAATAGCTGCACAGTTGCATGCTCAAAATGAAAGGAGGCTAGGGTTGGAGATACAGCTAAGCCGATAATTACAGTTTGACATGTTGACATGGACTGGTGATGGGTTATTATGTGGCTAGTTTCTGGAAATACATAAATATACAGATGCTATATTAAGGATATTGCCACTGATATCATTATAGGCATCTATAAAGTGGAGAAAAAGCTGTTATGATGAAAAACTGAATTGTGTGTGGGAAAAAGCTTCTCTTGGAAAAGGAAAATTAAAACATGCTTTATGAATACTTAGGATGTCAAGTTTACTTGTTTAGATATGTATTATTATTACCTCATGAATGGAACTAAAATTTATCTACATATTACATTAAGATATAATACACAGGATAAATACAATTATTATATAGTACCATTTGATCAGCTGTAAAACAGAAAGTAGAACAATAATGCCATTTTTAAAACCCTGACATTTTAAACTTCGCCTATATTTTAAGGGCTTCCCTGGTAGCTCAGATGGTAAAGAATCTGCCTGAAATACAGGAGACCTGGGTTCAATGCCTGGGTCAGGAAGATCCCCTGGAGAAGGGAATGTCTATCCACTCGAGTACTCTTGTCTGGAGGATTCCATGGACAGAGGAGCCTCGTGGCAGACTAAGTCCACAGGGTTACAAAAGTTGGACATGGTTTATTCATAAACATTAGCTATAGCTTTTTCTGTACATTAGTTTCCTTGAATACACCTTAGTGATGCCAGACCAATATGCTGAATTTGCAAACAGTCATAAGAATAAATCATGAATAATTGAGGAAAAGTAGGTAATGTTCAGCACAGTGAGATGAATTCAAGGCCACCTGACCTGGATGCTGGACTTCTTGGATTACTTATATAGGTAAATTGCAGTGAAAATCAGCATATGTGAAAGCTTTAATGGAAATGTGAACTTCCATGTGTCCAGGTCTCTTCTCATTAATACAGCTAGAAAATTTTTTGTGTCGAAATTGCTTCCTTAAAATAAGGTGAAATGTCTTGCCTAGGTAGGTCTCCAGCTGATAGTAAATGATACCTATTGCATAAGTAGAGCGAGTGTGAGGAATGAAGAGAGCAACATCTTTTAATTAGAAATCATGTTTTGTGTGTAAAAATTGCTATTACTGTACTAAACGGTTCTTACCTTTACTATCAGTCCTTTTCAGATGTCAGACAAAGATATCTCTAATATAAGAAAGATAGCTCTAATGTAAGTATTACTCATTGGGAGAAATCATATTTGAAGTAGACTAATAAAAACATTATAAGAACATTAGTTTAGAAACTTGGATATACTTTTGTAAATGTCTAAAATTTGGTTCAAAAATTCAGTCTTTTTCCTTTGTTCACAAAAATGCTGACAAAAATGTGTATGGGCTACTGCATTTTCCCTCATATGCATTCCATCAATCAATTTACCTATGGCCAATTTCAATTTTCACCTGGAAATTTTAGGCATTTTAAACATGGACTACTTTAAGTTAAAATTTAACAATTTCAGCATTTTCCATGGAAAATAGCACTTGACACCTGTGAAGATAAAGGCTTGTAAAGGCATATTTTGAAAAGCTAATGTAGAAATTTGTAGAAATTTCACTACTGTGAAAATTTTCAATCACAGAACTTGCTATAATTTGTGATTTTCAACATGAAATTTTAGCTAAGTTGCAAGGAAATATCAAAAGAGATTACAAAACTTTGAGTTTATATTGATATGATATGAATGTGAGTTTGTTGTGACAAAAATACCATTCCTTCAGTTACTTCTTCTACTTGGACAATAATGTACTTAGGACTTAACTTCCATAAATACATAATACATATGTATTATGTACATATTACACAAGTATATAATAATGTACTTAGGACTTTACTCACAAGTGACCATGTGACTGGGACCACATAGACAAAATGATACAGACACCATATATATTACATACATCAGATATAATACATGGGCTTCCCTGGTGACTCACTGGTAAAGAATTTGCCTGCCAAGCAGGAGACACAGGTTCGATCCCTGGGTTGGAAAGATTCCATGGAGAAGGAAATGGCAACCCACTCCAGTATTCTTGCCTGGAGAGTCCCATACATATATTAAAATTATGTATATGCATATATATGTGAATCAAGAACTTCCAGGTATACAAGCCAGATTTAGAAAAGGCAGAGGAACCAGAGATCAAATTGCCAACATAAGCTGGGTCATAGAAAAAACAAGGGAATTCCAAAACATCTACTTCTGTTTCATTGACTACGCTAAAGCCTTTGACTGGGTGGATCACAACAAACTGGAATATTCTTAATCAGATGGGAGTACCAGACCACATTACCTGCCTCCTGAGAAACTGGTATGCAGGACAAGAAGCAACAGTTAGAACTGGACATGGAATAGACCATTTCAATGTTGGGAAAGGAGTACATCAAGGCTGTATATTGTCACCCTGTTTATTTAACTTCTATGCAGAGTTCATCATGCCAAATGCCAGCCTGGAGGAATCACAAGCTGGAATCAAGTCTGCTGGGGGAAATATCAACAACCTCAGATATACAGATGATAACAATTCAATGGCAGAAAGTGAAGAGAAACTAGAAAGCATCTTGATGAAGGTGAAAGAGGAGAGTGAAAAGCTGGCTTGACTGAACATTCAAAAAATGAAGATCATGGCATCTGATCCTATCACTTCATGGCAAATAGATGGGGACAATATGGAAACAGTGTCAGATTTCATTTACTTGGGCTCCAAAATCATTGCAGATGGTGACTGCAGCCACAAAATTAAAAGGTGCTGCTCCTTGGAAGGAACACTATGACAAACCTAGACAGCATGTTAAAAAGCAGAGACGTCACTTTGCCGACAAAGGTCTGTATAGTCAAAGCTTTGTTTTTTCCAGTAGTCCTGTACAGATGTTGTGAGTTGGACCATAAAGAAGGCTGAGAGCTGAACAACTGATGCCTTCAAATTGTGGTGCTGGAGAAGTCTCTTGAGGGTCCCTTGGACAGCAAGGAGATCACACCAGTCCATCCTAAAGGGAATTAACCCTGAATATTCATTGGAATTACTGGTGCTGAAACTGAAGCTCCAATACTTTGGCCACCTGATGCAAAGAAATGACTCATTGGAAAAGAAACTGACGCTGGGAAGGATTGAGGGCAAGAGAAGAGGGTGAAAGAGGATGAGATGGTTGGATGGCATCACTGACTCAATGGACATGAGTTTGAACAAATCATGTTTGAATGCTTATCACTGTCTCAGAGAGACGGTGAAGGACAGGTAAGCCTGTCATGCTGCAGTTCATGGGTTGCAAACAGTTGGACATGACTTAGTGAATGAACAACAACAAAAATGACAAAAAGAGCAGATGCTTCATGTACTTTGTAAGCATATTTGTTACTATTATCACCACAAGCAATATCATATAGAGAATTTATTGTTGCTTACGTTTCCAGTTGGCAATGGATTTTGATTCAGAGCAACAAAATGGAACTAGCAGATGCAAATCCATTGATGTTTGGCAGCTGGAAGTTGAACAGCTGGAAGACATGGTATTTTGAAGCCAGGATGGAAAAGCAAGAATATTTGGCACAAACTGAACAGTTTAAAATAGCAGTATTGCTTTCTGAGTCACTAATGCATAGTATAAATAAAATACTAGGAAAGGTAACTATATAGTGTTAACTTTGTGAATTAAAATTCAACACCTGTGAAAATTACTTAGACCATTTGAAATATCTTTGCTAAATTAATTTTAAAGCACAGAGAAATAAGTATAACAAAAAACCTTAGGTTTTTTTTTTTTTTAATGTAACTCAAAATATACACATAAGCACTGTTTCAAGGTTAAATGTTTAGGAATAACATTTCAGGATTTAGTACCAAGTCATATATCTAGCAGAAAACAACAGAATGCCTTTAAGTATATAAAATTTTGTCATGAGGTTTATTCACAGAATACATCCAATGTATTTATTAGTTTTTATTTGGAGTTTCATTAATTCATAAAACAGTTTCTTAGTATCAGGCTATAGCAGAATGAAATAGAACAGTAGAGTAAGACTCCTAGGGACAGGTAAAGGGTGAGCTGGCTAACAGTCCTTAGATTGAATGAAGGAAAAATGAGTTCTCCAGGAATGACGTTACCATAGAGTAGAAGGATAAAAGATTGTTATGAGACTGCTGAGTCATCAAGTAAAGTCTGCATTATTATCAAGTCAGTTTATGAAGCATTAAAAAGATAAAATAGATTTTTAGGGGAAAAGATGACCAAAAAATGTGTAAAATTTGAAAAGATATTGGTGCTTAAATAGGCAGGAATCAGACAGATGAAACATAAAGTTATGCATATCACCTTTTTTCCTTCAAAGAGAGCAGTAAATTTAGATGTTATATTAACTCATGTATTTAGCAATTATTCATTGTATACAGTAGATAAAAATCTTTTAGATATTTAAAGCTCTCTCACATAAATCCCAGTTTAAGGTAAAGTATACATGCATATATAGGAATGTGATATGTGTATATCTATGTATATATACACATGTATGTGTACTTTACTCCAAACTGTGGTATGTGAGAGAGAGTTGTAGAGGAATAAGTAAAGAATAGTACCAAAAGTAAAGTAGGGCATTTCTTGGTTAGGGGCTGGAAGTGATCAAAAAATGCTTCACAGAGTAAGTGATAATTAAGCTGAATCTCAAAAAGTAGTAAGAGTTTATCACATGGATTATATAGGAAAGAATCATAAGAAATAGCTTTTGGAAAACTATAAGTACTCTGTTTAAAGACTAGTAAAAAGTTTTAAGAGTATAGTTTATTAAAGAAAGTGATATAATGGAGTCAAGATACTGGAGTTAATCACATTTTTCTCTATAAGGGGCAAGAAAGTAAATATTTTAAGCTTTGCAGGTCAAGTGATCTCTGTTGTAACTACTCCCCTCACATTTTTGGGCTCTGACATCTCAGGAAGAACTGCCCTCTTCACCCTGCTGCTATTGCTAAGTCGCTTCAGTTGTGTCTGACTCTGTGCGACCCCATAGATGGCAGCCCACCAGGCTCCCCTGTCCCTGGGATTCTCCAGACAAGAACACTGGAGTGGGTTGCCATTTCCTTCTCCAATGCATGAAAGTGAAGTCTCTCAGTCAGGTCCGACTCTTAGAGATCCCATGGACTGCAGCCCACCAGGATCCTCCGTCCATGGGGTTTTCCAGGCAAGAGTACTGGAGTGGCTTGCCCTTGCCTTCTCCCCTCTTCACCCTGGGAGGATTCCAGTACCTCATTAGGGTCATCCCCAGCATGGGTGTTCCCCTCATGCAGCTTCTGCTTGTGGAATATACAGTAGGATTCCTCACCAGCTCCCTGTCCGGACACCCTCCTCTCTGCACTTGGGTTCGGTCACACCATACCATGCTGGTCCTCTGTGAGGATGGCCTCTTTTTTGGGCTGTGGGTCCCTATTCTCCATTACCATCACATGTTGATGTTCTCCTCACCCGATTTTAGTTCTGACAATGGACACCAAAATGCCCCTACTCATGGAAGCCTTCTAGACCCACTGGGATTGTTTCCCTTCATTAGAATGCTACGTTTTATTTATTTTTTAAAACCATATTTGGGCTCCTCTTTCCTGGCCATGCCTCTATAGGATTCCATCCTCACCCACCTTAGGTCCTGAACCCATGGAGACAGAACAACCTCATGCCAACCAGGCTTCTTGGACATTTTAATCAACAGAAACTGCTAAGAGACTAGATGAGGAATTCAGGCAAGGCCTTACTGGGACTCATGCTGCAGCATGAAGGACTGAAAACAGTTAACAGGTTTCCTGGCTTGCTTCCTGAGTGGAAGCAAGCTGCTTTCTTAAATGGGGTGAATGTGGGGGCAGATAGGTATCGAACAGGAGATGATGTAAGGATGTGTGGTGACCTGCTTTTGCTCCCAGGACCTCAGAAATGATAGTTAAGTTTTGGCCTTGTTGTACGTTACTGTTCATACTTTGTCCCAACTTCCTATGGATGCAGTTACTTTTAGTTCCTTATAGCTTCTTTGTATTCTATTGCTGGAGGATACATTTGTCCAGGTGTAAGCACCCTCCAGTAAAGGGACCCAGGTCCCACTTGCCTCAGAACCATCCAATATATTAAGCATTGTGGGGACTAGGTTTCTCATGTGGATGGGAAGAGTTACAAATATATACATTATATAAAAATAACTATCCCTAAATACTTATTAATTATAGAGGGAAGACAACATAAAGACAGAGAGCAAAGAGCCATCTACAAGCCCAGAGTACAACATGGAGTACAAGGCCCTGAGTACAAAGTGAAGCAGGGCAAAGGCTAACAGAGTTTTGCCAAGAGAATACACTGGTCACAGCAAACACCCTCTTCCTACACATGGACATGACCAGATGATCAATACAGAAAGCAGACTGACTGTATTCTTTGCAGCTAAAGATGGAGAAGCTGTATACAGTAGGCAAAAACAAGACCAAGAGCTAGCTGTGGCTCTGACCCTGAATTCCTTATTGCAAAATCCAGGCTTACCTGGAAGAAAGTAGGGAAAACCACTAGGCCCTTTGAAAGTGTTAGTTGCTCAGTCATGTCAACCCCATGGACTGCAGCCTGCCAGGCTCTTCTCTCTACGGAATTCTCCAGGCAAGAATACTGGAGTAGGTTGCCATTCCCGTCACCAGGGGATCTTTCTGGCCCAGGGATCAAACCCAGATCTCCTGCATTGCAGGCAGATTCTTTACCATCTGAGATACGGTAGACAATTCAAGTACCACCTGAATTAAATCCCTTATTTTTATACAGTGGGGTTGATGAATAGATTCAAGGGATTAGATCTGATAGACAGAGAGCCTGAAGAACTGTGGACAGAGGTTCACAACATTGTACAGGAGGTGATGACCAAAACCATCCACAAGAAAAAGAAACACAAAAAGGCAAAGTAGTTGTCTGAGGAGGCCTTACAAATAGCCTAAAGAAAAGAGAAGCAAAAGGCAAAGGAGAAAGGGGCGGATATACCCATCTGAATGCAGAGTTCTAGAAAAGAGCAAGGAGAGGTTAGAAAGCATTCTTAGCTGATCAATGCAAAGAAATAGAGGAAAACAATAGAATGGGAAAACTAGAGATCTCTTCCAGAAAATTGGAGATACCAAGGGAACATTTCATGCAAAGATGGACTCAATAAAGGACAGAAATGGTAAGCACCTAACAGAAGAAGATAAATTAAGAAGTGGTGGCAAGAATACAGAGAACTGTACCAAAAAGGTCTCAGTGACCCAGATAACCATGATGGTGTGGTCACTCACCTAGGACCAGACATCCTGGAATGCAAAGTCAAGTGGGCATTAGGAAGCATCACTACAAACAAAGCTAGTGGAGGTGATGGAATTCCAGTTGAGCTATTCCAAATCCTGAAAGATGATGCTGTGAAAGTGCTGCACTCAATATGCCAACAAATCTGGAAAACTCAGCAGTGGCCACAGGACTGGAAGAGGTCAGTTTTCATTCCAATCCCAAAGAAAGGCAATGCCAGACAATGTTCAAACTTTTGTAAAATTGTGCTCATTTCACATGCTAGCAAGGTAATGCTCAAAATCCTTCAAGATAGGATTCAATAGCAGGTGAACCAAGAACTACCAAATGTACTAGCTGGGTTTCAAAGAGGCAGAGGAACCAGAGATCAAATTGCCAACATCAGTTAGACCATAGAAAAAGCAAGGGAATTCCAAAAAATTCTAATTCTGCTTCACGGACTGTGCTAAAGCCTTTGACTGTGCGGATCACAACAAACTGTGGAAAATTCTGAAAAATATGGGAAAACCATACCACTGTACCTGCCTCCTGAGGAACTTGTATGCAGGACAACAAGGAACAGTTAGAACTGGACATGAAATAACGACTGGTTCAAAATTGAGAAAGATGTCCATCAAGACTGTGTATTGTCCCCTTGCTTATTTAACTTATATGCAGAGTACATCAAGCAAAATGCTGGGCTGGATGACTCACAGCTGGACTCAAGATCGCTGAGAGAAATGTCAACAACCTCAGATATGCAGGTGATACTACCCTAATCACAAAAAGTGAAAAACTAAAGAGCCTCTGGATAAGCATAAGCACTCCTCCTATCCTCCTCTTATCTGCCCAAGAACTGACACTTTCAGATTGTGGTGTTGGAGAAGACTCTTGAGAGTCCCTTGGACTGCAGGGAGGTCAATTCTAAAGGAAATCAACCTGAACGTCCATCAGAAGAACTGATCCTGAAGCTGAAGCTCCAATGCTTTGGCCATTTGATGCAATGAGTGGACTCTTTAGAAAAGACCCTGATGCTGGGAAAGATTGAAGGCCCGAGGAGAAGAGGACGACAGAGGATGAGATGGTTGGATGGCATCACCGACTCAATGGACATGAGTTTGAGTAAGCTCCGGGAGATAGTGAAGGACAGGGAAGGCTGCCGTGCTGCAGTTCACAGGGACACAAAGTGTCGGGCACAACTTAGTGACTGAACAACCACCACAACAATCCAAGGTTGGCCTCAAAAGAAATCAGTCCTGGTGACACCTTAATCGCAGAGCCCTAACCTCCAGAATTATGAGGAAACTACTTCTGTTGTTTAAGCCACCTGGTCTGTGATTCTTTGTTATGGCAGCCCTAGCCAACCACTGCAACAGCTATGTGAAAGGCATCTAAAATCAATCATGAGGAAACCTCAGACAAAACCAACCTGAATGACAACCTACAATTAAGTAGAATTGCAAAAGCAACAAAGTCATGAAACCCTCAAGCACGTTCACCTTCTGTGAACAAACCTCACTAAAAGTTCAATCCCTGGGTCTAGAAGATCCCCTGGAGAAGGAAATGGCAATCAACTCCAGTATTCTTGCCTGGGAAGCCCCATGGACAGAGGAGCCTGGAAGGCTGCAGTCCAAGGGGTCACAAAAGTGTACACAAGCCATTCTATCTGCTGCCTACAGTCTAAATTTATCAGAAACAAGAATTTAAGCCTTGCAAACTTTAGGGAAAAAATAATTTTTTCCAATGACTAATATGAGGAGATAAACTCAGAGCATTTCTCAAGGACCTCTCTACAAGTGCCCTCCATGAGACAATATCCTCCATGCCCCAGACTCATCCTTCCTTCAAACATACTGCTTAGATGGCCGCACGTTTTCATTAACTTGAGAAAGGGGGCATGAGCTGAGAAGAGAAAGCAGTGAATAAGTGAGATATTTTGCTTTTAAACTATATTTAGAAGAAAATCTTGGCTTTAGTAAATTAGACTTTCATGACAGCAAGTAGTCCGAAAGTTAGGTTTCTCAGTAATTATATTGCCTAAGAAACAAACAAAAATCTCCAATACCTTTGACTCTTCTACTCCTAAAATGATTTGCAACCTCTGGGCCTTCAGCTTACATGCAGGAAAGCAGGCTACAGAAGCGGTATCACTGCAGATGAGAATACAAATGCACCCCACTGTGATCTGATGTGACCATGAAGGATAATGGACAACAAATCCAGAATCCAGAAAGGACAATGGACAGGTTTGTTTTTTGCTTCTCTCAAACAAATAAATAAATAAAAAACCTAATAATAAAGGAGAAGTCCATATACCCAGTTAGAGACTCTTCATAATTCCTGCCCTTCGGGTTTTAATAATTGCGATGGAAAAGTGACTGTGTCCCCAACATGCCCACTCCTTTCTTCTTTTTTCAAAGTGGGTATTTTTGGAACGGGAGATTTTACTGAAGCCATCTTACACAAGTAGTGTATGTCGGTTGTAGGTGTGTAGTAGAGGAATCTTACATTTTAGTTTGTAGGTCACTGGAAAATGAAGATTTCTGTTTGCACCTGGAGGAGGAGCCCTGAACATCTGACTAATCCTCAGAAATCATGGGTTTGCAGCTGGATATGGAACCTATGGATGTCATTTTAACCTTGTCTCCTTTTGGAGGAGGTACAAGTGTTGTAAAATGTATATCCTTGGGTTCGCTGGTGTTCAGAGGGATGAATTTGTTCCTTAATCTCACTTATCCTTTTCTTCCCTTCTTCTGGGCATTTAACCACCTGAAGTGAAAGTGAGAGTGGTAGTTACTCAGTTGTGTCAGGCTCTTTGTGACGCCGTGGACAGTAGCCACCAGGCTCCTCTGTCCATGAGATTCTTCAGACAAGAACACTGGGGTGAGTTGCCATTTCCTACTCTAAGGGAACTTCCCCACCCAGGGATCGAACCTGGGTCTCCTGCATTGCAGGCAGATTCTTTACTGTCTGAGCCACCAAGGAACCCCCATTTAACCACCTACCCACCCAGAGACTATATTCCTTTACAAACAGAAGAGAACAACTATCTCTTGGTGAGCCTCATCTGTTTCAGTCAAACAGTTGATAACAATATCATAATGAGTGGTAAAGCAAAAAATAAATTTAATAATAATAATAATGAAAAGAAAAAAAAATCATGGTCCTTGAATGATCTCATAATGTTTAATTTCCCCACTAAATCTAGAAAACCAACCTCCATCTGGTCTGTTCCATAAGGGTTAAAAAAAAAAAAGCATTTAATTACCTTACTTATTGCAGTTAAGGACTTACCTAATAAAAAACACTATTAGAATAATACTGATTATAGTCAACACATTTATTCATTACAAATTGTGTGCTGAGCACTCTGCTCAGTGTTTTAAATGAATCATCTAGTTTTCCTTACATTAAAAAAAATCTTACAATTCATATATAACTAATTTTTTCATTGTATAGATGAGGAAACAGATTTGATGCATTTAATAATGATTTTTATATTAAAAATGCCAAAATTTCTTAAGTAGTTAAATTAGTAGAAAGTCATTTTATTAGACTATTTTGTTGTTATTAAAACAGTTGCCAAGTACATGTGAAAATATGACAGAACACTTGTTATATTTTGTGAATAAGGACTCAATTGTATGCAGAATATGGATACAACCAACAGAAATTTTATAAACTAAAAAGGCCTATGCATTTAAAGAAAAGGAACAAATATATACCAATAAATCAGGAACTCTGTTTTATGGTTATATTTTAATTTATATATATATATTTTTTTAATTTTATTTTTAACTTTACAATATTGTATTGGTTTTATGATATATCAACATGAATCCGCCACAGGTATACATGTGTATTTTAATTTTTTAAAAAATGAAACAAATGACTATTGTCTCCCTTAAAAATTTTTTTTCTATTATTAAGCCTAGATATTTTTTCTTTTATTTATATTCCTGAAGTATTTCATATGATTTCATATATTTCAAGAAGTTGACAGATATTTTCAAAATTAAAAAAAAACCACTGAAACTCAACAAACTATCTGCTATATTGCATAACACTCATGTTTAGAGGTGGACTTTCTAAGCAAAATGGTTGGTAAGAACTGATGATCATCGATTGCTAATATGCAGTTGTTTCTAAACTGTTATTTTTCCATTTATTTAATATATTTTGAAATCTATTGATTCTGTTTTTTAAAATACTTCTATTCAGTGTCTTATGCATTCTGGGAACTCTGCTGAGTGCTAGAGAGATATAAAGATGAAAAAGACACTGTCCCACTTCCAGAAGAGTTCTTTGTCCAATGGGATCAATTATTTCTAAAGAAAAATACATTAAGCAACATAGTGAAACTTCAAATTTAGTACCACTGTGCATGGATTATTTATTGATCTTATCCTAGGACATTAATTGCACTATTTCTTTCTAAATAGTAACATTAAAATTGTAAACCACATTTATCTTGAGGACTTATTTAAAACGCCCAGCCACTTAAGGTTGTTGAGCTCTGTAGTATGTCTTGTGTTTCAGGCACTGGAAAAACAGAAATAAAACACACTTGAATGGTATCAGGTTGCTAAAAATAACCTCAAATTCAGGTTTGACTCCACAGATAGCATTGAAGGCAAAACACATCTGGTGAATAATTTAACATAGAGAGTAAAACTGAAATACAAAAAAGTTCTGACCCACTTGCCTCAGTAATAAGTACTTGTAAATATTAGGAAGTGTATGATATTGCAACATCATGTAATCTTATTAAAACTTATTCAGATGCTCAAAATAATTTTTATAATATGAAGCACTTTGTCTTTTTAATATTCTGTAGACAATTTAAAAAGTCATGTCCACCATCCACCGAGATGATAACTGCCAATACACTGTGAGGGAAGACACAACTGCCTCTCACTTCAGATCCCACTCTCCCAGCAAAGCCCCTGGGCACACAAAGACTGCACAGGGCCACCCACACCAGGTCTACAAAGACTGCACAGGGCCACCCACGCCAGGTCTACAAAGACTGCATAGGACCACCCACACAAGGATACCTCTTCAAGTCTGCAGTAGGTAAATGTTTCATCTGATGTCATGGAGACAGAGAAAATTAAGCAAAACCAGGAGGCAGAGAAATTTGTTTCAAATGAAAGACCCTGAAAAACCCTTGAAAATACAGCTAATGAAAGAGACAATTCACCAGATAAAGTGTTTGAACATCAGTAATGAGAACAGTAATTGCTAAGTCACTTCAGTTGTGTCCGACTCTGTGCGACCCCATAGACAGCAGCCCACCAGGCTCCCCCGTCCCTGGGATTCTCCAGGCAAGAACACTGGAGTAGGTTGCCATTTCCTTCTCCAATGCATGAAAGTGAAAGTGAAGTCGCTCAGTCGTATCTTAGCGACCCCATGGATTGCAGCCTAACAGGCTCCTCCATCCATGGGATTTTCCAAGCAAGAGTACTGGAGTGGGGTGCCATTGCCTTCTCTAGAACTATGAAAAAGAATAAATGAACGCAATGAGGATTTTCACAGAAACTAGAAAATATAAAAATGATCCAGTCAGAATTGAAGAACACAATAACTGAAATGAAAGACACACTAGAAGGAATTGGAAACAGACCACATGATACAGAAGAATGCATGCTGATCTAGAAGACAGAATAATGGAAATCATTTAATAGCATAGCAATAAGAAAGACAAAACAGAGAGAGAGTGAGAGAGAGCTGAAGAGATTTCTGGAACCAAAACTAATCTATCAATATTAACATTATAGATATCCCAGAAAGAGAAGAGAGAGAAAGGGGTAAAAAATGTGTTTGTACAATTATGGCTTGAAACTTCTGGAACCTGTAGAAAAAAACAAATATCCCTGGTGGCTCAGCTGGTAAAGAATCCACCTGCAATGTGGGAGGCCTGGGTTCGATCCCTGCATTGGGAAGATCCCCTGAGAAGAATACCCACTCCAGTATTCTGGCCTGGAGAATTCCATGGACTGTATAGTTCATGGGGTCGCACAGAGTCGGACATGACTGAGTGACTTTCACTTTCACAGGACACACAGAGTCCCAGACAAGATGAACCTAAAGAGACCCACACCAAATTATATCATAACTAAAATGTCAAAAGGTAAGGGTAAAGAGAGAATTCTAAAGACAGCAAGGAAAAATAAGAGTCATACAAAAAGAATCCCCATGAAACTATCAGCTGATTTTTCAGCAGAAACTTTACAGGTCAGAAGTGAATGGCATGACAGCATGATACAGTTTAAAGTCCTGAAAGGAAAACCCCTACAACCTAGGGTAGTTTTAACCAGCAAGATTATTATTCAGAGTTAAAGTACACATTAAAAAAACCCCAAAAAACAAAACAACTTCTCAAGCAAGCAAAAACTTAAAGAATTCATCAATACTAAACTGACCCTAAAAAAAAAAAATGTTAAAGGGTCTTCTCTAAGTGGGAAAAAAGGGTTACAACAAGAATTAAGAATTTATAGGAAAGGAAAACAAAAACTGCTAGTGAAGGCAAATGTAGAGTAAAGGGTGTGGATTAACCACATAAATGCTAGTACAAGCTTTAAAAGAAAAAAATTGGAAAACCAACAACCAAAATAAAGGGTTAAATAAGCATAAAAATGTAAAATATGACACCAGAAATGCAAAATGTGGAGGACAGAAGTAAGAAAAAATGTAGAATGACTACCAGTTTAAAACATGTAGATATAGGTCAACATATATGAAACCCATGGAAATCACAAATCAAAAACCTACAATAGATATACAAAAACTAGAAAGGAAGCAACAAAAACATACTGCTAAAGAAAGTCATCAAACCACAAGGAAAAACCTACAAAAAGAACAGAGAAGAACTATTAAAACTATTAACACATTGTATTAAGTAATACAATGGCAAGTACATACATATCAATAATCACTTAAAACACCAATGCACTAAATGGTCAAAGACATAAGGTGTCTGACTGCATAATAAACAAGACCTATTCATATGCTGCCTACAAAAGACTCAGAGCTAAAAACAGACGCAGGTTGAAAGTGTGTGGATGGAAAAAGATATTTCATACAAACAAAAATGATCAAAGAAGACATAAAAAGATGTCAACAAGCACATAAAAAGATGATCAACATCGTTAACCATCAGAAAAATGCAAACCAAAACCACGATGAATTATCAGCTGACACCTGTCATACTGGTTATCATAAAAAAGACCAAAGATATACATGCCCCAATATTCATAGTATTATTTACAACAGTCATGATATGGAAGCCATCTAAGTTTCCATTAACAGATGAATGATAAAGAAGTGTTTTATATATATATATATATATATATATATATACAATGAAATGTTGCACAGACATTAAGAAGAATGAAGTTCTGCCATTTTCAGTGACACGAATGAATTAGAGGTTATCATGCTTAGGGCCATAATCCTCTACGTTATCATTTACGTGTGGAATTTTTAAAATATCCCAGTACATTGAGCAATACAGAAACAGACTCACAGATAAACAGAATAAACTTGTTACCAGTGAGGAGAGGGAAAGGGCAGGGGCGAATTAGGGGTATGAGATTAAGAAATATGTATAAAGTAGATAAGCCACAAAAATACACTGTACAATGACTTAAGGCTCTGGTTTCCTGAGGTACCAGTGGGGCATGAAGATGTGCTACTGCCTTGTGGCCACACCTGAGAACTACAACTTTAAAACCCGCACTGCCGGGCACTTAAGGGTCACAAGTTCTCTGGGCTGCCCTTGAACCCCTTCCCTCAAGAAATGTCCCAAGGCAGGTAATGGGAAACAAAATCAAAACAGTACTGACTCTCTAGAAACCAATCTCAAGAGCTAAACTTTACTGTCTCAAAGAAAATTCACCTGAAAAGATGCTCAGCCTCCCTAGTGGTTAGAAAAACTGCCAATCATAATGAGGCTATATCCCCTGACACCAGTCAGATCCAAACAGGAAGAATGCTACAGAGGGCAGGGATAAAAGGGAGCCACCATACACTGAAGGTGGGAATGTAGATTTGCAACAGCCACTATGGAGAAAAGTAGCAAAGTTCCTTATAAAAATGAAAAATAGAGGTACCCTGAGATTGAAGAAAGTAGGGAAAACCACTAGACCATTCAGGTATGACCTAAATCAAATCCCTTATGACTATTCAGTGGAACTGAGAAATAGATTTAAGGGACTAGATCTGATAAACAGAGTGTCTGATGAACTATGGACTGAGATTTGTGACATTGTACATGAGACAGGGATCAAGACCATCCCCATAGAAAAGAAATGCAAAAAAGCAAAATGGCTGTCTGGAGAGGCCTTACAAATAGCTGTGAAAAGAAGAGAAGTGAAAAGCAAAGGAGAAAAGGAAATATATAAGCATCTGAATGAAGAGTTCCAAAGAATAGCAAGGAGAGAAGAGAAAGCCTTCTTCAGCAATCAATGCAAAGAAATAGAGGAAAACAACAGAATGGGAAAGACTAGACATCTTGTCAAGAAAATTAGAGATACCAAGGGGACATTTTATGCAAAGATGGGCTCGATAAAGGACAGAAATGGTATGGACCTAACAGAAGCAGAAGATATAAAGAAGAGGTGGCAAGAATACACAGAAGAACTGTACAAAAAAGAGCTTCATGACCCAGATAATCACGATGGTGTGATCACTGACCTAGAGCCAGATATCCTGGAATGTGAAGTCAAGTGGGCCGTAGAAAGCATTAATTACTATGAACAAAGCTAGTGGAGGTGATGGAATTCCAGTTCAGCTATTTCAAATCCTGAAAGATGATGCTGTGAAAGTGTTGCACTCAATATGCCAGCAAATTTGGAAAATTCAGCAGTGGCCACAGGACTGGAAAAAGTCAGTTTTCATTCCAATCCCAAAGAAAGGCAATGCCAAAGAATGCTCAAACTACCGCACAATTGCACTCATCTCACACGCTAGTTAAAGTAATGCTCAAAATTCTCCAAGCCAGGCTTCAGCTATACGTGAACCGGGAACTTGCAGATGTTCAAGCTGGTTTTAGAAAAGGCAGAGGAACCAGAGATCAAATTGCCAACATCCGCTGGATCATGGAAAAAGCAAGAGAGTTCCAGAAAAACATCTATTTCTGCTTTATTGACTATGACAAAGTCTTTGACTGTGTGCATCACAATAACCTGTGGAAAATTCTGAAAGAGATGGGAATACCAGACCACCTGACCTGCCTCTTGAGAAACCTATATGCAGGTCAGGAAGCAACAGTTAGAATCGGACATGGAACAACAGACTGGTTCCAAATAGGAAAAGAAGGACGTCAAGGCTGTATATTGTCACCCTGCTTATTTAACTTATATGCAGAGTACATCATGAGAAACACTGGTCTGGAGGAAGCACAAGCTGGAATCAAGATTGCCGGGAGAAATATCAATAACCTCAGATATGCAGATGACACCACCCTTATGGCAGAAAGTGAAGAGGAACTAAAAAGCCTCTTGATGAAAGTGAAAGAGGAGAGTTTAAAAAGTTGGCTTAAAGCTCAATATTCAGAAAATGAAGATCCTGGTATCTGTTTCCATCACTTCATGAAATAGATGGGAAACAGTGGAAACAGTGTCTGACTTTATTTTGGGGGGCTCCAAAATCACTGCAGATGGTGACTGCAGCCATGAAATCAAAAGACGCTTACTCCTTGGAAGGAAAGTTAAGACCAACCTAGATAGCATATTAAAAAGCAGAGATGTTACTTTGCCAACAAAGGTCCATCTAGTCAAGGCTATGGTTTTTCCAATGGTCGTGTATGGATGTGAGAGTTGGACTGTGAAGAAAGCTGAGCAGTGAAGAATTGATGCTTTTAAACTGTGGTGTTGGATAAGACTCTTGAGAGTCCCTTGGACTGCAAGGAGGTCCAACCAGTCCATTCTATAGGAGATCAGTCCTGGGTGTTCATTGGAAAGACTGATGCTGAGGCTGAAACGCCAATACTTTGGCCACCTCATGAGAAGAGTTGACTCATTGGAAAAGACCCTGATGATGGGAGGGATTGCGGGCCGGAGGAGAAGGGGACAACAGAATGAGATGGCTGGATGGCATCATCGACTCGATGCACATGAGGTTGGGTGAACTCCTGGAGTTGGTGATGGACAGGGAGGCCTGATGTGCTGCGATTCATGGGGTTGCAAAAGATGGACACGACTGAGCGACAACTGAACTGAACTGAACTGAAATTAGGAATCTCACTATGGAGCATATACCCAGATAAATCCATCCTTCAAAAAGACACATATCCCTCAAAAGTCATTGCAAGACATAGAAATAATCGAACTGTCCATCACCAGATGAATCCAGAAAGATGTTCCATATACTCACTATACTATTACTCAGCCAGAAAGCAGAATGAAATTTGTGCCATTTGCAGCATCATGGATGGACCAGGAGATTATCACATGAATCAGGTAAACCAGACAGAGAAAACAAGCATCACGGATACCATTTATGCTGCTGGTGCCGCAGCCAAATCACTTAAGTCATGTCTGACTCTGTGCGACCCTACAGACGGCAGCCCACCAGGCTCCCCCGTCCCTGGGATTCTCTAGGCAAGAACACTGGAGTGGGTTGCCATTTCCTTCTCCAATGCATGAAAGTGAAAAATGAAAGTGAAGTTGCTCAGTCGTGTCCGACTCTTCGTGACCCCATGGACTGCAGCCCACCAGGCTCCTCCACCCATGGGATTTTCCAGGCAAGAGTACTGGAGTGGGGTGCCATTCCCTTCTAGAGGACTCTAAAACCTGATACAAATGAACAAATGTACCAAACAAAAACAGGCTCACAGACTTAGAAAAGGAACATAGTTACCAAAAGGGGAAGTTGGGAGGGATAAAGTAAGAGGCTATGACTATGAGAAACACACATATAAAAGAGATAATCAGTGAGGACCTTGAGATAGTCCAGGAGACTCTACTCAACATTCTGTCATAACCTTCATGGCAAAGGAATCTGAAAAACAACAGGTACAGGTATATGTATAAGTGAATAGTGTGGTTGTAGAACTGAAAAGTCAACATTGTATAGCAACTATGGATGTGAGTTTGAGTAAACTCCAGGAGCTGTTGATGGACAGGGTAGCCTGGCATACTGCAGTGGGGTTGCAAAGAGTTGGACACGACTGAGCGACTGAACTAAACTGATATTGCAGTAGAAAATAGAAACTGAATTTTAATAAATGTTTAAAAATAAAAATAATATATTGCACAATGAAGGGAATTATAGCCATTATCTTATAATATCTTTAAATGGAATATGATCTATAAAAATATTGTTACCATATTGTACATCTGAAATTAACATAATATTATAAATAAACTATACTTCAACTTTTTAAAAAAAGTAAAAAGAATGAAAAATATGGTACAACTAAGACATAAAACTTTGTGGAAAATTTCTTGGACTAAATCAGGTACTGTGATCAGTACTTTACGCCTTTAAAACTAAGGTTTATAACCTCTAGTGAATCATGGATTCATCTTAGTGTCTCAAACAACACTTTCTAACAGAATAAAAGTGAAAGTCGCTCAACTGTGAACAACACTTTGTGACCCCACAGTCTGGACCGTCCATGGAATTCTCCAGTCCAGAAAGAACCTTTCCCTTCTCCAGGGATCTTCCCAACCCAGGGATAGAACCCAGGTCTCCCACATTGCTGGCAGATTCTTTACCAGCTGAACTGCCAGGGAGCTTCTAAGAGAACAGTATGAAAATACATATAATTTCTGAGTTTATCACTTTCAGAAAGATTAAGCATTATTCTTCGTGTAACTTTTGCTTCAATTGTGTGTTAAGTCTGTGTGTATGTGTGTGCACACGTGGCATGTATTTCCATTCCTGACAGAATGTACTACATGCTGTAGGGCACAGACAGACCATTTGATAGTCCCTGGCTTAGCTCACTTAAGTCACCACAACAAAAGTATATATTAGGCCCAATTAACAGTGCCAATTTATAGAAGGAAAATTGCTTTTCATATTTGACATGTAATTTTACCAATTCACATTTACTGTGTTAAATCTTGAACCTGAGATTCAAAACATATCATAATACCATGATTTAGATTCTGCTTTTTCTGAGTATCTGTTTTTTCACAGATTTCCTAGTTTTTAAACCTCTTAATCCCTTTCAATCTCTATCTCCCTCCCTGGCTCCCTCTATCTCTCACCCCACTTTATGATCTAGAATAATTCTGTTCTTAGTTTAATCTTTTCTTCCATGCCAACCTCTGTGAATTCCCATCTTTCAGCTAAAAAGAAAAAATAAAAGTGTTTCTTAGTGTAATCTCTATGATCAATTTGTAAATAATCTCATATGAAAATATTTGCCATTATACATTTGAAATTTGTATGAATTTATCGACTATGTCAATCCTCTCTTGTTCTTCCAGGGTTCCAGGAGAACCACACGAACCTGTCTTCAGCATTTTATACATACACACACTCAACTCTTTCTAGGACATGTATTTATGATAACATAGCATTCTGGATATTACAAAAAGCAAAACATTTAGGAGTTGGATGTTGTTCAGGCTCTAAGTTGTATCTGACCCTTTAGACCCCATGGACTATGGGATTTCTCAGGCAAGAATACTGGAGTGAATTGCCATTTGCTTCTCCGGTTGGGTTGGATCTTGCCAATCCAGAGATCAAACCGATGTCTCCTGCATTGACAGGCAGATTTTTACTGCTCAGCCACTAGGGAAGCCCAGGAGTTGGATAAACTATAACAAATATAAATGTATTGCCAAGCTTTTAAGAACTTATAAGCAAAACATCCAAGAGAAATAAACAAACACACTGCTAAGTCACTTCAGTCGTGTCTGACTCTGTGCGACCCCATAGACGGCAGCCCACCAGGCTCCCCCGTCCCTGGAACTCTCCAGGCAAGAACAATGGGGTAGGTTGCCATTTCCTTCTCCAATGCATGAAAGTGAAAAGTGAAAAGGAAGTCGCTCAGTCGTGTCCGACTCTTCACGACCCCATGGACTGCAGCCTACCAGGCTCCTCCGTCCGTGGGATTTTCCAGGCACACTAAAGCCCTACAAAAACCCAATGTATCCAATTCTAGAAAGTAAAAGGTAAGTTAAAAGACTGAATTAAATGCAGAAGAGAGTGTTGCTCCCTCAGGGCCAAAACCTAGCACAGCAAAACAGAGTTTGGAGCATTGTCACCACACAGACACAAAAGGTAACAGTGTGAGTTAGTGGATGTGTTAGTTGATGTTGTGGCAATCATTTCATAATATATGTGTCTATCAGATCATCCCTTGTATGTGATAACATTTGCAATTTCACTTGTCAATTATACCTCAATAAAGCATGGGAAAAACAATTGGGGCCATTGTAGTTCTAAGGGGGAACTGTACATTGATCCTACAGCCAGGCAAAGTCAAAAGAGAGAGCTGGTGTCTCAGAGAATTGAAAAAAACCTAAAGCTGATACTTATATAAGGGATGCTTTATTTCATTAGCCATTTAGGATACTCTACTTCATTTGTCATATAAGAAGCATAAATTATTTTAAAAGCTTTACTGAAATAGAGTTGACATGCACATATTTAATGTGCACAATTTGGTAAGTCTGATGTATTAGTAAACATACGACATCATTACCACCATTAAGATAATGAAGCTATCCATCACCTCCAAAAGTTTCCTTATGCCCTTGTAATTTCCTTGTGCCCTTTGTAATTCCTCTGTTCACCCAGACACTCTTCATCTCTGTATCCACCTGCATCAAACTCTCCACACCAGTCCTCAGTTACCCACAGCCCTACTTTATCTGATTATATTAAGGTATTGGCTTACATTTCCAAGAATGTTACACAAATAATATTATTCCACTAGCCCATTCAGGTATGACCTAAATCAAATCCCTTGTGATTATACAGTGGAAGTGAGAAATAGATTTAAGGGCCTAGATCTAATAGATAGAGTGCCTGATGAACTATGGAATGAGGTTCATGACATTGTACAGGAGACAGGGATCAAGATCATTCCCATAGAAAAGAAATGCAAAAAAGCAAAATGGCTGTCTGGGGAGGCCTTACAAATAGCTGTGAAAAGAAGAGAAGTGAAAAGCAAAGGAGAAAAGGAAAGATATAAACATCTGAATGCAGAGTTCCAAAGAATAGCAAGAAGAGATAAGAAAGCCTTCTTCAGCGATCAATGCAAAGAAAAAGAGGAAAACAACAGAATGGGAAAGACTAGGGATCTCTTCAAGAAAATCAGAGATACCAAAGGAACATATTATGCAAAGATGAGCTCGATAAAGGACAGAAATGGTATGGACCTAACAGAAGCAGAAGATATTAAGAAGAGATGGCAAGAATACACAGAAGAACTATACAAAAAAGATCTTCACGACCCAGATAATCACAATGGTGTGATCACTGGCCTAGAGCCAGACATCCTGGATTGTGAAGTCAAGTGGGCCTTAGAAAGCACCACTACGAACAAAGCTAGTGGAGGTGATGGAATTCCAGTTCAGCTATTTCAAATCCTGAAAGATGATGCTGTGAAAGTGCTGCACTCAATATGCCAGCAAATTTGGAAAATTCAGCAGTGGCCACAGGACTGGAAAAGGTCAGTTTTCATTCCAATCCCAAAGAAAGGCAATGCCAAAGAATGCTCAAACTACCACACAACTGCACTCATCTCACATGCTAGTAAAGTACTGCTCAAAATTCTCCAAGCCAGGCTTCAGCAATATGTGAACCGTGGACTTCCTGATGTTCAAGCTGGTTTTAGAAAAGGCAGAGGAACCAGAGATCAAATTGCCAACATCCGCTGGATCATAGAAAAAGCAAGAGAGTTCCAGAAAAACATCTATTTCTGCTTTATTAACTATGCCAAAGCCTTTGACTGTGTGGATCACAATAAACTGTGGAAAATTCTGAAAGAGATGGGAATACCAGACCACCTGATCTGCCTCTTGAGAAATTTGATGCAGGTCAGGAAGCAACAGTTAGAACTGGACATGGAACAACAGACTGGTTCCAAATAGGAAAGGGAGTTCGTCAAGGCTGTATATTGTCAGCCTGTTTATTTAACTTCTATGCAGAGTACATCATGAGAAACGCTGGACTGGAAGAAACACAAGCTGGAATCAAGATTGCCTGGAGAAATATCAATAACCTCAGATATGCAGATGACACCACCCTTATGGCAGAAAGTGAAGAGGAACTAAAAAGCCTCTTGATGAAAGTGAGAGTGGAGAGTGAAAAAGTTGGCTTAAAGCTCAACATTCAGAAAACGAAGATCATGGCATCCGGTCCCACCACTTCATGGGAAATAGATGGGCAAACAGTGGTAACAGTGTCAGACTTTATTTTTCTGGGCTCCAAAATTACTGCAGATGGTGACTGCAGCCATGAAATTAAAAGATGCTTACTCCTTGGAAGGAAAGGTATGACCAACCTAGATAGCATATTCAAAAGCAGAGACATTACTTTGCCAACAAAGGTTCGTCTAGTCAAGGCTATGGTTTTTCCTGTGGTCATATATGGATGTGAGAGTCGGACTGTGAAGAAGGCTGAGCGCTGAAGAATTGATGCTTTTGAACTGTGGTGTTGGAGAAGACTCTTGAGAGTCCCTTGGACTGCAAGGAGATCCAACCTGTCCATTCTGAAGGAGATCAGCCCTGGGATTTCTTTGGAGGGAACGATACTAAAGCTGAAACTCCAGTACTTTGGCCACCTCATGCAAAGAGTTGACTCATTGGAAAAGACTCTGATGCTGGGAGGGATTGGGGGCAGGAGAAGGGACGACAGAGGATGAGATGGCTGGATGGCATCACTGACTCGATGGACGTGAGTCTGGGTGAACTCCGGGAGTTGGTGATGTACAGGGAGGCCTGGCGTGCTGCGATTCATGGAGTCGCCAAGAGTCGGACATGACTGAGTGACTGATCTGATCTGATGCTCTCTTTATTTTGGGAGAATGGGTCTGGCTCCTTTCACTCAGCTCAACTATCTTGAAATTGATTCAACTGTTACACATACCAATGTTTTTTTGACACTTTATGATTAGGTCTTATTTCATCATATTTATAAAGCATATTTTTGTCCATTCATCAGCTGAAGGAAACCTATGTTGCTTATAATTCTAAACTATTACAAATAAATTCTGTGAAATTTTGCATATCAATCTTCTTCTGGAAACATTCTTTCATGCCTCTTGAGTAAGCACCTTGTAATACAAAGCCAGAGTCATGTGGTAATCACAGGTTTATCTTTTATGACGCTCCGAACTGTTACCGTATCCCTTACCCCAAATCGATCATACTATTTTAGGTGTGTGAGCATTCCGCTTGTACAATATCCTCACACATGTGGTATTTTGTTGTTGTTGTTGTTAATTAGAACTTAAACCATTTTAACAGATACTGATGAAAGACAAATCAAAGAAAATTTAAATATAAAAGGGTTTTTTTTTCTTCTTCTGTTCTTTGGCCTCCTCTCTCCCTTCTCCTGTGCCTTGTGTATCTGCATCATTCACTGACCAAACCTTCATCTCAGCAGAAATACTTGTTCACCCATAAAGAACAACATTCTCCAGTATTGACAAGGTGACTCCTTAGGAGATAATCTTCCTGCTTAATCTTGTAAGGGGCCACAATGACCCACGACCTACTACTCGCTTTGTACGTGAAGACCTGGATTGTGTAAGCTGTCAATAATGTGTCACTTAATGTATAGCCCCTTTTCTCAAAACTTTATATAACTGTGCTTTTGGCTCTAATGGGCAGAACAGTTCTTGGAACTTTCTGAGAGGCTGTTACTAAATTTTTTCATTAAGAGCATAAAATGAAACCTCATTGGGGCATAATTGACATTTCCTAATGACTGATTTTTAAATATTCTGGTGTTCATTTGTCATCTGTATATCATCTTTAGCAAAGTACCTGACAAATTATCTGCTCATTTAAAATATTGCCTTTTGCTTTCTTATAGTTGAATTTTCAGAAATCTTCATATATCATGAATATATGTATTGAGCTGGCCATAAAGCTTATTTGGTTTTTTCTGCAACATTGTACAGAAAAAATCTAAACAAACTTTTTGGCCAACCCAATATTTTATCAGACTTAATACTTGCAAATATTCTCTCCAATTCTGTAGTTTGCTTTTCATTTTCTTAACAGTATATTTTGAGGAGCAAAAGCTCTTAATATTTTTGAAGAAAAATGTATCCATTTTCTTTTAGTGATTATGGGTTTTATGTCACAAGAAGGAAATGTTTTGCCTTAAAAAGATCACAAAATTTCCTATTATATTTTGTTCTAGAAGTTACATAGTCATGGGTTGTGCACGGTTTGTTGAAAAGACTCTTCTTTGTCTACCAAAGTGCATTTGTGCTTTTGACGAATGTAAACGGACCATATATGTATGGATTTAGTTGTGAACTCTATATTCTGAACTATGAGGTCTAGTTTTGAAGTCTATATTGATTTAGTTTTCTGTCTTTATAGCAGTACCGCATACTATTGATTACTGTAACTTTAAATAACACACTTCCAACCTTGCCATTCTATGAAAGCTCTTTTGGCTACTGTATTAGTGTTCTTCAGAGAGACAGACTGAACAGGGAGTGTGTGTCTGTGTGTATTTGTCTCCTGACGAGTCCCAAGATCTGCATATCGTGTCAATAAGCCATCAACTCCAAGGCTGGCAGGCTTGATATCCGCAAAGAACCAATGTTTCAGGTTGAGTTCTAAGGCAGGAATAAAAGTAGTGTCCCATTACTAAGGCAGTCTGAACAATTTTCTCTTACCTGGAGAAAGGTCTCTCTTCAGATCTTCAACTGATTGGATGAGGCTTACCCACATTAAGGAGAGTCATCTCTTGTTTTCAGTCTAACAATATAAATCTCAGTCTCATAGCCTCCAATTAAAATAAATAAATTTAAATTTTAAAAAAGCCTTCACAAAAACATCCTGAATAATTTTTGACAAAACAGCTAACACTCTGTGGGCTGTTCAAAGTGACATACAAACTTAACTGTGACAGTTACTCTAGTCCTTTGCATTTCAATATGAATTTCAGTTGATGGAGTTCTACAAAAATCTACTGGAATTTTGACTGGGATTATGTTGAATCTATAGTTGATTTTAGGAAGAACTGAAATAACAAATATATTTCAGTTTCCTGATACATAAACATTGTAACTCACTATTTAGGTTTCCTGTCTTGTCTTTAAGCAAAGTTTTATAGTTTTCACTGAACAGTCCCCGGAGTTTTTTTTTTTGCCTAAAATGCCTCTAAGCAGTTTGTATTTTTGGTGCAGTAAGTGGCATCACTGATTTCTGATATTTTTATGTCTTCTCTCTCTCCTGGACAAAGGTTAGCTGGTTATACTAATTTTCTGGGGAAAAAAAACTACTTCAGTTTTCATTGAGTCTTTTTGTTGTTGTTTTTCTTTATTGCTGATTTCTACTATGATCTTTTTTTATTTCCTTTTATTTGCTTACTTTGTGGTTCATCTGCTCTTATTTCTCTAGTTTCTCAAGGTAATTAATATCTACACACATTGATTTGAAAGCTTTATTTTATTCTGAGTTAGATGTTTAATGCAATAGATTCCCTTTTTAGCTGCATCCAACAGATTAAGTATGTTGTAGTCTCATTTTCACAAATTTAAAAATATTTCTTACTCTCTTTTGATATCTCCTTTGACCTGTATGTTATTTAGAGTTATGTTGCTTAATTCCAAATATTTGGGAATTTTAAATATATCTTTCAACTAATAATCTTTAATTTAGTTCCTTCATGGTCACAGAACTTACTTGGTAGACTTGAATACTTTGGAATTTACTGAGTTCTGTTTTATGGCAAAGAATGTAGTGAATGTTCTTAATCAATGTTCTATGTGCACTGGAGAAGAATGTGCACTTTGCTATTATTGGGTGAAATGTTCTATAAATGTCAATTTGATTTTCTTGTTTAATAGCGCTGTTCAGTGTTTTCAATCCTTACTGGTTTATCTATTTGTTCTATATTCTTGAGAGAGGAGTTTTGAAATCTGCGAGTACTACTGTGGATTTTCTTCTTTTAATTTAATCAGTGTGTGCTTAAGTATTGCGAATCTTTATCATTCGGTGCAGAAACACCTAAGATGGTCCGAGGTTATTTGTTTTTTTGAAAATTGATCCTCTTGCTATCATGCAATTACCTTCTTTATACTTTGTTCTGAAATCTATGTTAGTAAAACCACTTTTTTTCTTTTGAAATATGGTGAATTTTTCCATTAGTCTACTTTTTACCTTTTCTGGTTGTATGTTTAATGTGGTTTTCTTGTAGGCAGCATGTAGTTGGGCCTTTTTAATATATATACACATTAGAATAAATTCTCTCTTAATCTGAGTATTTAGCGCCTTCACTTGATTTTGATTATGGATATTGCTGGGTTTTTACCTACCATTTTCCTGTTTGTTTTCTCTGTGTAGCATCTGTTCTTGTTCCATTTGTCTTCTTTTTCTGTCTTATGTTAAACAAGTTTAGTCCTCTTTCTCCATCCATTTTATCTCCTTTGTTGGCTTATTAGTTTTGTTCTCTTAATGGCTGCTTTAGGATTTATATACAGCTTTAAATTATCACATTTTAACCTTTAAGTGATATTACACCACCTGATGTTTAATATAAGAACCTCATAGCGGCATAATTCCATATCTCTCTTTCTAGGCTAGGTGACAGTTTTGTTGAAAAAAAGAAAAAGAAAAAGCAGCCTCTGCTATCCAGAATGTAATCTAATGCTCATAGCTAAGCCTTGATGTTATTATATAATGATTTAATGCTTACAGCTTAATCACTTTGTTCTACTATTGAATGTGACAAAATCCCTGTATCAGGTGAGATTACTTTGAGATTACGATACAATGAAACAAAAACAAGGTCACTAGAAAATTCACAAAACACTAAGGGTCCCGCATTGTAAGTGTCTTCACCAATCACAGCTCTGTCCTCATTTTGGTCTGCCTTCTTAGAGAAAAGAATTATTGAGATGCCCAATCATGCGATCGTTCCACTTTCTGACAGAATGTGCCCCTGCTTCTTTAGCACCTTCCCCAAATTTCCCAACCAGAGCCTAAACCCTCATAAGATTCTTCTAACATCCTCTTCCTAACGCACTCCGCAGCTCCCGATGCTGCGTTCCAGCCCACTGCAACGAGTAATAAACTCAAGGCCTTTTACTGTATGTACTTTCCTGGTGATCATTAGTTAAAGAGTATTGACATTTTCATATATTTTCTTTTACATGTGTAACAAGATTATCATGTGAAGATGTGGAATAAAAAAAAAATGCTCAAATGCTCACTTTGTGAAATAAAAAATCTGATCATTTGGACTACCATTTTGATACTATCTTATAAAATTGAGAAGGTAAGCAACCTGTGAATTATACTCCTTGATTAATAGGCTTGTGTACCAGCCAATGAATATCTCCAATATGCCCAAACAATTCTGTTTATAATAGGACAAAAACTGAAAACATTTTATTTCCATCCACAGGGAAATGGACAAATAAACTACAGCCTGTTCATACAGTGAACATTAATGAAATGTAGTTGCATGCATCAAAATGAATACATTTCTTATTCAGTCAGAAAAGAAAATAATATAACAACACTAAATAAAAAGAGCAAATTATATAAAACCAAACAGTATATGGCTGGGCATGTATACATTTGTACAAAAAATATAACCAAAAAATTTTAAACACAACATTTTGGTGATTAGTTTCCTCTGGGTAAGAAGAGAGTTTGGATCAGTGATTTGTATGAACAAAGGATTAAAAATATAATTATTTTATAATTTCTTAATACTTAACTTGGGCTTCCCTAGTGACTCAGAGGTAAATAATCCTCCTGCCAATGCAGGAGACATGGGTTTGATTCCTGGGTTAGGAAGAGACTTTGGAGGATGAAATGGCTACCCACTCCAGTATTCTTGCCTGGAAAATCCCATGGACAGATGAGCCTGGCGGGTTATGGTCAATGGGATCACAAAAGAGTCAGACATGACATAGTGACTAAACAACAATACCTAACTAGGGCTGTGAATTAATGGGTTCTTACTATACTTTTATCATGCATGAATTAGGGGTGCATGATTATTTTTCATAGTAAAAGGACATTTATCTATTTGTATATGTTATTAAAATTATCCAAATTTAAATATAAGGTTTAAAAATGACTAATCTTTAAAGACTACATATATGAGATCATTTTCTAACAAGGCTGCCTGAGTGAGTGAGGCTGTCTCACTCTTCAGAGGAATTAAACTTTGAACAATAATTTGCGGCTTGTATAATTTATAATCATATAAATCTGATAAAGCATAATTTTTTGTGCTCAATAAAGAGACGGTAACCTCAAATGTTTATCAAAAATCAGTTTTTAGAAACTTACTGAAACAAAAAATCAGTTTTCGAAACTTTTCCATTTTATTCATGAACTATACAAAATGTCCATTCTCAAATCATTTTTGGACTAGGCTTGCATCCTGCTGGTTCCCTCATTAAATATATGAATTTTTTCCCTTGAGCATTATATTTTTAACATTTTGAGAACTGTAACTGACTCTTATGAAAATCCCACTGAGATGTTACACTCACTCGATTGGGAAACAGCTCATGGATGAAGAAAATTAACGAGTGCAGCTTTGAAACCTCTGCCCTTTCCTGATCAGTGAATTCTTGCTGACTTGTGGCAGAATGGCTTTGTTTTCAGAACTCCTATACGTTAATATCTAATGACTTAAGTTGTCTTTATCTTTCAGAAGATAGAAAATTTAAAAACACAAACAAACATAAGCAATGACTGAAAACTGATTAAAAAGATGGTCAAATCCTCATTACTCTGTTTATTATCTTTCAAATTGGAATCTGAAATATTTAGTCTGATTTGGTCTTGGAGTTCATGGCAGAATGTTTTCCCTCCAGAGTCAAAGCCTTGTATATCTGGTTCTAGTTGGACCCCTGCCTTTTTGCAACTGGGGTACTATCTGGGATGCCATTGTTTCAGTGTGAAAAACCTGTGAAAGCTTCAAATGGTGAAATAGAACAATGAACTTTCAGATGCCTGCTAGTGCTTCTTTTGTTTAAGGAATTTCATGGCTGGGGGAGAAGTGAGGGAGGTCACAAAGTTAGAATCACAAAGTTAAGTGGGAAAGGAAGTAGCAGCCCACAGGGGCCTGTATGTCTTATAAATGAAGAAAGAGTAAAATATGTACATATTTTTATTAGGATAAGAAATTACAATTTCTTAAAGGTCTGCCTAATGGAAAGGTTTTGGGATTTTTTTTCATCCATTTTGCCACACAGGAATTGTTTTCATGTATTTTTTGTGTCTGGATTTTTTTTCATCTATGGAAAAAGTTGTAAAAGAGAAGTTGCGAAGTTCTTTATGAACTTAAGTATTTTATCTGTAAAATAAAAGAGCCTTTATTTCTTGTGCTAATGTTATATTAACATGAAATCTTTTCCTAAGATATAACACATTCAATTATAAAGTTTCTTAACATTAAAGAAGTCCTTATTCTGATCAGCTAATAAAGAATAAATGCATCTATAAACCTGAGAGGCTCATAAGAATTCAATTTGAATATACAGAAAGAAGAAGCCAAACTTTGAATACTTGAAATATACTAGGCTTTTCAGAAGAATGTTTTCTTACCAAAGCTGCTAATACCACCACTCATTTTGAAATATTTGTATAGAAAACATGTATATTTAAAAATGTAAACGATTTGGTTTGTTTTGCCCTGGAAAGCCTAGTTAATAAAAACGTACTTGAACTTTCACATCAGCACGATGGCAGAAGCTCTATACAGTCAGCAAAAACAAGACCGGGACATGACTGTGGCTCAGATCATGAACTCCTTATTGCAAAATCAGACTTAAATTGAAGAAAGTAGGGAAAAGCATTAGACCTAAATCAAATCCCTTACGATTACACAATGGAAGTGACAAGTAGATTCAAAGGATCAGAGCTGATAGACAGAGTGCCTGAAGAAATATGGATGGAGGTTCATAACACTGTACAGGAAGTGGTGATCAAAACTATCTCCAAGAAATGAAAATAGGCAAAACGATTGTCTGAGGAGGCCTTAAAAATAGCTGAGAAAAGAAGAGAAGCTAAAGGCAAAGCAGAAAAGGAAAGACATATCCATCTGAATGCAGAGTTCCAAAGAATAGCAAGGAGAGATGAGAAAGACTTCCTCAGTGATCAGTGCAAAGAAATAGAGGAAAACAATAGAATGGGAAAGACTAGAGATCTCTTTAAGAAAATTAGAGATACCAAGGGAGCATTTTGTGCAAAGATGGGCACGATAAAGGACAGAAATGTTATGGACCTAACAGAAGCAGAAGAAATTAAGAAGAGTTGGTAAGAATACACAGAAGAACTATACAAAAAAGATCATACTGACCCAGATAACCATGATGGTGTGATCACTCACCTAGAGCCAGACATCCTGAAATGCAAAGACAGGTGGGCCTTAGGAAGCATCATTACAAACAAAGCTAGTGAAGGTGATGGAATTTCAGCTGAGCTATTTCAAATCATAAAAGATGATGTTGTGAAGGGGCTGCACTCAATATACCAGCAAACGTGGAAAACTCAGCAGTGGCCACAGGACTGTAAAAGTCACTTTCCATTCCAATCCCAAAAAAGGCAATGCTAAAGAATGTTCAGACTACCACACAATTGTACTCATCTCCCACGCTAGCAAAGTAATGCTCAAATTTTTCCAAGAGGTTTCAGCAGTACATGAACTGAGAACTTCCAGATGTTCAAGCTAGAGTTAGAAAAGGCAGAGGAACCAGAGATCAATTGTCCATACCCGTTGAAACACAGAAAAAGCAAGATTTCTAGAAGAACATCTACTTCTTCTTCATTAACTATTCTAAATCCTTTGACCCTGTAGATCACAACAAACTGTGGAACATTCTTAAGGATATGGGATTACCAGACTACCTTACCGGTCTCCTGAGAAATCTGTATGCAGGTCAAGAAGCAACAATTAGAACTGGACATGGAATAACAGACTGTTCCCAACTGGGAAAGTACATCAAGTCTGTATATTGTCACCCTGCTTATTTACCTTATATGCAGAGTACCTCATGTGAAGTGCCGGGCTGGAGGAAGTACAAGCTGGAATCAAGTTTGCCTGGAGTAATATCAATAACCTCATATATGCAGATGACACCATCCTTATGGTAGAAAGCAAAGAGGAATTGAAGAGCCTCTTGATATAAGTGATAGAGGAGAGTGAAAAAAGCTGGTTAAAAACTCAACATTCAAAAACTAAGATCACGGCATCCAGTCGCATCACTTCATGGTTAATAGATGGGCAAACAATGGAAATGGTGAAGGACTTCACTTTTCTTGGGCTCCAAAATCACCACAGATGGTGACTGCAGCCATGAAATTAAAAGACATTCACTCCTTAGAAGAAAAGCTATGACCAACCTAGACAGCATATTCAAAAGCAGAGATATTACTTTGCAGATAAAGGTCCATCTATTCAAAGCTTTGGTTTTTCCGGTAGTCATGTATCGATGTGAAAGTTGGACCATAAATAAGGCTGAACACCCAAGAATTTATGCTTTTAAACTGCAGTTGGGAGAAGACTCTTGAGAGCCCCTTGGACTTCAAGGAGATTAAACCAGTCAATCTTAAAGGAAGTCAGTCCTGAATATTCATTTAAAGGACTGATGCTGAAGCTCCAATATTTGGCCACCTGAAGCAAAGAACTGACTCATTGGAAAAGACCCTGATGCTGTGAAAGGCTGAAGGCAGGAGGAGAAGGGGATAACAGAGGATGAGATGGTTGGATGGCATCACCGACTTGATGGACATGAGTTTGAGCAAGCTCCGGGAGTTGATGATGGATGGGGAGGCCTGGTGTGCTGCTGTCTATGGGGTAACAGAGTCAGACACAACTGAACAACTGAACTGACACTAAGAGAATGTTTCTTTGAAAAGATAAAGTTGATAATCTATTAGCCAGACTCATCAAAAAAAAAAAAAAAAAAAAACAAATTGCCCAATAAAATAAGAAATGAAGGTAGAGAGTTATTATAACTGATATCACAGAAATACAACTATAAGAGAATACCATGAATATGCCAAGAAACTGGACAATCTAGAAAAAATTGAATAAATTCCTAGAAATATACAATCTATCAAGAATCAATCATGACAAAATAGAAAATATAAATAGACCCATTACTAGTAAAGAGATTGAGTCAGTAATAAAAAACCACCCATAAACAAAAGTTCAGGACCAGATGACTTCACTGCTGAATTCCACCCAACATTTTATGAAAAACTAATCTTTCTCAAACTCTTCCAAATGATCAAGGAAGATGGAACACTTTGAAACTCATTTTAAAAGGCCAGCATTACCCCAGCACCAAAACCAGAAGGGAATTTACAGGCCAATATCTTTGAGGAACAAAAATGCAAAATTCTTCAACACACTATTAGCAACTGAATTCAACAACATATTGAAAGTAGTCGTATATATGGCCAAGTGAGATTTATTCCTTGAATCCAAAGATGAGTTAACATCTACAAATCATTTAATGTGATATACTATGGTAAACAAAAGAAGAATAAAATTTGTAATCATCTCAATACATACAGAAAAAGCATCTAACAAATCTACAGTCTACATTGAACTTCATTAAGCACTTTATTTCAGTTGTTTCCAGAGGGTTCAGGATGGGGAACACATGTATACCTGTAGCGGATTCATTTCGATATTTAGTAAAAACCAATACAATATTGTAAAGTTTAAAAATAAAATAAAATAAAAAAAAACATTTTTAAAATTACCACTTTTTAGTGTGCTTATCTGGGCTATTAGTATGGTGAGATTATGATATTCACCTCAGATAGCCTCTTTATGGTTATGCTTTGGTCTTGTTTTGTGTTTTGCATATGACCTCACTAACATGTCCAGGGGTATTTTAATACTTTATAAGAAGCTAATAGTTTGGTCTGATGGTGAAGAATCTGCCTCCCAATGCAGGGGACACGGGTTCAATCACTGGTCCAGGAAGATTCCACATGCTACAGATCAACTAAGCCTGCACCACAACTCCTGAGCCTGTACTCTAGAGCCTCAATAGAGCAACTGTTGAGTCCACGTGCCACAACTATTAATACTCAAGACTGCACACTTGGAGCCCATGCTCCTTAACAAGAGAAGCCACCACACTGAGAAGCCTGCACATTGTAACTGGAGAGTAGCCCCCATTTGCTGCAACTATAGGAAACCCCTATGCAGCAACAAAGACCCGCTCAGTCAAATAAATAAATCAATTAAAATTTTAAAAAAGCAAAGTGACATGTAGCATTAAAAAAAAAAAAGAAACCAATATTTTATAGTGGCACTCTAAAGAGAAATCAAATTTAGGTTTAAACATCATTAATAATTTTCCATTTTCTTTAAAATAAAGAAAAATCAATTATCTTTCTCATCCTCCTCCTCACTACATTTAGGCTATCGTCCTTTTTCTTTTTCTGAAATCTCTACCATTGATGCTTTCTTTTTGCTGTCAGCCTTGCAAATGCTGATATTCCTATCTTTTTTTAATTTAATTTGTTTTCACATCTCAGCCCAAGACGTGTTCTTATGTGTTCTTATGCCATAACTCACATAGTACAGGTCTTTTCTCAATTGTAATTATTACCACACTTCCTGTTTTTGCTCTTCTAATCATCTGTATTTCTCATTAGGCCAGAGTTTGGGGAGAGTAATGCTTATGTCCATTTCAGGGCCATTCGACAGGATTTTGCAGCTCATATAGTGAACAAAGTTGCCCATCAAAGAGTGAGTATTTCTTTAGGGTTTTATTTTTCTGGGCTCGAAAATCACTACAGATGGTGACTGCAGCCGTGAAATTAAAAAACGCTTACTCCTTGGAAGGAAAGTTATGACCAACCTAGATAGCATATTCAAAAGCAGAGACATTACTTTGCCAACAAAGGTTCATCTAGTCAAGGCTATGGTTTTTCCTGTGGTCATGTATGGATGTGAGAGTTGGACTGTGAAGAAGGCTGAGCACTGAAGAGTTGATGCTTTTGAACTGTGGTGTTGGAGAAGACTCTTGAGAGTCCCTTGGACTGCAAGGAGATCCAACCAGTCCATTCTGAAGGAGATCAGCCCTGGGATTTCTTTGGAAGGAATGATGCGAAAGCTGAAACTCCAGTACTTTGGCCACTTCATGAGAAGAGTTGACTCGTTGGAAAAGACTCTGATGCTGGGAGGGATTGGGGGCAGGAGGAGAAGGGGACGACAGAGGATGAGATGGCTGGATGGCATCACTGACTCAATGGACGTGAGTCTGAGTGAACTCCAGGAGTTGGTGATGGACATGGAGGCCTGGCGTGCCGCAATTCATGAGGTCGCAAAGAGTCGGACACGACTGAGTGACTGATCTGATCTGATCTGATGTTCCACTCTTTACTAGGCCATTTGCTCTGTTAGCTTCTCACTAGATGGGGTACAGTTTTGCAATTAATTATCAGGTTCTTTTAAAAATCCTTGCAGAGGCCTGGTATGTACCCCTGGGCTAGCTGTTCCTAATAGTCTCTAGGATCAATTCAGTGCCTTACAAAGATAAGTACTTAAAAAAAAAAAAAAGTTTAATTGAATTACTTAATTATTGTTACCTCCTGATAAATCAGGTTTCTTCCATTCAGTAATAGTGCTTTAGTTTTATATCATCTTAGGAAATGATTGATATAGCTATGAGACAACAAATTTACCAACTGTGTGCCCTTGGGAAAGGTATGGAACTTCTCTGATTTTTAGTTCCCTCATCTGCTAAATGAAAATATTAAAAAGAATACATTTGAATCAGTTCTAATGAGGTGGATGAAACTGGAGCCTATTATACAGAGTGTAGTAAGCCAGAAAGAAAAACACCAATACAGTATGATAACGCATATATATGGAATTTAGAAAGATGGTAACGACAACCCTGTATGCAAGACAGCAAAAGAGACACAGATGTATAGAACAGTCTTTTGGACTCTGTGGGAGAGGGAGGGTGGATGATTTGGGAGAATGGCATTAAAACATGTATAATATCATATAAGAAACGAATCGCCAGTCCAGGTTCGATGCAGGATACACGAAGCTTGGGGCTGGTGCACTGGGATGACCCAGAGGGATGGTACGGGGAGGGAGGTGGGAGGAGGGTTCAGGATGGGGAACATGTGTACACCTGTGGCAGATGCATGTTGATGTATGGCAAAACCAATACAATATTGTAAAGTAAAAAAAAAAATTAATAAATAAATTTAAAAAAGAAAATATTAATAGTACTTATTCCACAGAACTATCATGGAATTAATGAATAAAAATATATAAAGAGCTTGAGACAGTGCTTGATACATAAACATGTTATTTAAGTTCTTGTTACTACTGTAACTGTCCAAAACAGCCATGTAAAATTCATTATTTAATTACTTGAAGAGTATTGTTAATTGCATCTTTCATTAGATCACTCAGATTTCTTAAAGGTAAAATTTCCTTCTGGTTTCTGTTGTAGGAATAGTGTTGTTTGTGATGAGAAATGGACTATTTGAAATTGATCATGTTCACATGTTTGTGTTGGTGCTCAAGTATTCAAAGCTGAATGTGCAGTCCACTTGCAGCAATTAATAAGATTTTATAACATGTAATTCACATACTAATTTACATAGGTCTTGCTTATATATTACCTTTAGATTGTATTTTTATTATCTTAAATTGATTTAGGAAACTGATGTTTTATATCAAATAATCACAGAAAAATAGGAGAAAAGATAATGACCCTACTTTTCTATGTAATTTTGTCAAGTCTTAATTGGACAATATCATTTTCTCTTCTATCTTACTAATAGAATAAAACCTATCATAGAGGAAAATGGAATATTTTGCATAATATTCTTTCTGCATGTAAAATATTTTATTTGTATTATTTATTATTAGGGGACACATTATCAAAGATAAATTAGAATACAGTTATTGTAATTATATTTACACACCACCCTAAAGTATTTACTACTATATTATGTCTTTATAATACATATATAAGGAACCATATATTTTGTGGAATATGCCATCTATAGACGTTACTAATTTGAAGTGGCTACATTAAGGAAATAAAATTTTCCCAAGAAAGGAAAAAAACGAAGCAAACAGACAAACAAAATATCCTGGCTATTCTAAAATCACAGTGAAAACTTTAATATTTGATTCAAAATTGCTTTAATATCAGAGGTACTAACAGCCCCTGGAGATATTATTAAAACTATAATTATGCAAAGGCTGGAACAGATATTTTTCTGGTTGTTAAGCCACTGCATGTACTTCCTTAAACAATTTCTAATGGTAATGATTTAAAATACATTGACAGTGTTCTGATACAATCACAACTTGGGAAACATATGTGATGTTTATATATTCTGAAATAAATATCCCATTTTACTTTACTTGGAATAGAAAACTGAGCTTCTAAGAAATGTATAATTCTGACTTTTTGTTCTGTAATGACTCCAAAGTTAGCTTTCAGTGATTTTTCCTCTCTTTATGCCATCTTCTTAGGGTCAAAAACTCGTTGTGCCATCATATTTCAAAATAACTTCTAGAAAAATACTATTATAAATTGATATTAACAAGTTTAAACTAAATTTATCCAAGAGATCTCCTTCCAGAGTAGGTGTCTTGGCAAGTGAGGGTTATGAACTTTATTCTCTCTTCCTCTTATCAAAAATTCTCACACAAATTCCCTAGGCAACAATAAAGATAACACCTTTAATGGTCTAGGTAATTAGAACCCAAGAAAAGTGCCTGATGGAATAGCCTTGACAGTTTTTTTTTTTTCAAGTCTTTTAAGAAAAAAAGTAAAGTCCCTGAAATTATTGTACATATTAATTATCAGATCAGATCAGTCGCTCAGTCGTGTCCGACTCTTTGCGACCCCATGAATCGAAGCACGCCAGGCCTCCCTGTCCATCACCAACTCCCGGAGTTCACTCAGACTCTCGTTCATTGAGTCAGTGATGCCATCCAGCCATCTCATCCTCTGTCATCCCCTTCTCCTCCTGCCCCCAATCCCTCCCAGCATCAGAGTCTTTTCCAATGAGTCAACTCTTCTCATGAGGTGGCCAAAGTACTGGAGTTTCAGCTTTAGCGTCATTCCTTCCAAAGAAATTCCAGGGCTGATCTCCTTCAGAATGGACTGGTTGGATCTCCTTGCAGTCCAAGGGACTCTCACGAGTCTTCTCCAACACCACAGTTCCAAAGCATCAATTCTTTGGTGCTCAGCCCTCTTCACAGTCCAACTCTCACATCCATACATGACCACAGGAAAAACCATAGCCTTGACTAGACGAACCTTTGTTGGCAAAGTAATGTCTCTGCTTTTGAATATGCTATCTAGGTTGGTCATAACTTTCCTTCCAAGGAGTAAGTGTCTTTTAATTTCATGGCTGCAGTCACCATCTGTAGTGATTTTGGATATTAATTATAATTGTATATAATTAATATATATAATGTTAATATAGTTAATATTATATATATTGTATATATAATATACTGTATATATTAATATTATATTAATATAGTCTCCCTGGTGCTGTGCCTTCCTGTATCTTCAGTAGACATATTTAACCAAAATGCAAAAGATCAAAGAAGGGAGTATTTGTGCTGCCAATCCCTTTCACCAAAATAAATTGTGGGCTTGGAGAGCAGGAAGTCCCGTTCTCTAATTACATGGTCCTGTCACTTGATATTGTAAAACTCCCTCAATTTCATGAAGTTAGTTACCAGCACGGATTAACTGCAATGCAATCCTATCAAGTCAGTCTGCATCTGGTTGCTTAATCTTATACAGTTGATGGCATTTTTCTTGCAAGGAATGAATATAAATATTCCGATGCTAATGAAGTTCCTCAAAGCTTGGATTTTGTAAATTTGGACAATGATGTATTAGTGACAGTCTTCAAGCAGCCAAATAACAAGAAACAAGTCTAAATTCTAAAATAATTACTGTGATGAGAAAGTAGATAGAGAAAAGTATTGGTAAGAAGCTATTACCATGATCTAGGCCCTAAAGCTGAAGCTACAATACTTTGGCCACCTGATGTGAAGGTGGCCAACTCATTGGAAAAGATCATGATGCTGAGAAAGATTGAGGGCAGGAGGAGAAGAGGGTGATAGAAGATAAGATGGTTGGAAGGCGTCACCAACTCAATGGACAAACTCCATTGAGTTTGAGCAAACTCCAGGAGATAATGAAGGACAGGGAAGCCTGGAGGTTATGAGTCCAAAATCACAATGTCATTAGTGCTCTCTGAAACCAATAATCCTCCGTTTCATGGTTTACAGATGTATCAATCCAATCTGAATTCCCCTCTTCTCAGAAGGACAACAGTGATACTGGATTAGGGCATATCTCTATTCCAGTGTGAGCTTATCTTACCTAATTTGATCTGCAATGACTCTGTTGCCACATAAAGTCATATTCTGAGGTAAAGAAAGCTGAGTGCTGAATAATTGGTGCTTTTGAACTGTGGTGTTGGAGAAGACTTTTGAGAGTCCCTTAGACAGCAAGGAGATCAAACCAGTCAACCCTAAAAGAAATCAGTCTTGAATATTCATTGGAAGGACTGATGCTAAAGCTGAAACTCCAATACTTTGGCCACCTGATGTGAAGAACTGATTCATTGGGAAAGATCCTGATGCTGGGAAAGACTGAAGGCAGGAGGAGAAGAGGATGATAGAGGATGAGATGGTTGGATGGCATCACCGACTGGATGGACAAGGGTTTGAGCAAGCTCTGTGAATTGACGATGGATAGGGAAGCCCGGAGCGCAGCAGTCCATGGGGTCGCAAAGAGTCGGACATGACTGAGAGACTGAACTGAACTGAACTGGGAGGGAAAGACGTCATAACATCTTTTGGAAGGATAGTATTCAATCCTTAACAGAGATTAAAGAATGATACCATGCCTTCAAATTCAAAGTGCTTAATGAAGCTCTTCGAGTACTTACACCTACCCACCTTCTGTTTATCTTGGAACTTTAAAACTTGGTGGAATTCGAATCAATCCAAAAAAACTGAGAGGCACAAATACTAAGTCCTTTTATCGTAAACACTTTAAATATACATATTTTTGGAAAAGCACATATTATTAGCTATTGTTAATTTCACTTTCATGATGGGTTTGATGGTTTCTTAGCAAAAAATTAAGGATAATATAAATATCAAAACATACTAGTGAAATTACAAGCTCTTACAATGCAATTCAAAAACTACCACTTGGTGGCAAGATAATGCTGCTGTTAATGTGCCTAGCAATGACCTAAATACTTGCTCTTTGGAATTACAAGTCTTTGATAAATTTAAAATAGGCTTGTAAAGGGAGTCAGGCTAAATCACTGACACTTTTTTAAAAGAAAACAATTTACATCATAAGTGATTCTGATAAAATAAATATATAAAATTCAATTCAAACAATGAGTTAATTCTATTGACTATCATTAAAAAGATATCTAAAATAAAGCATGAAAATGAATGACACAATAATATTCCATAGATATATTTTATATCTATATGTATCTTTAAAATTCCTAGCCCAAAGTATGGTGTCATAAATTTTTTTTTTTTCAGTTCTAAACTCATTTGGTTGAGCATAAATATTCAATTCAGTATTTATATTTATCTCCTGGTAGAACTTCAGAGTGTCTCCCTGTATTATTGAACTGCTGCCACATTTTACAAGAATTAATGAAGCTTCTGGGAGAGCAAATGGATTCCTTACTTTCCTCATCAATGGCATGGTATCAAGTGTCCTACTTAGAAAATGTACAAGATCTGCTTAATGAACCTATTCTTTCTAAAATATTGAAGGAGCGTAACTATTTCCAAGGATTTCTCTTTTTGAGGAAAAATGCAATAATAATAATAAAAGCCTCTTCCTGTTGGTAAGGAACAACAAAAAGGGACAGTTAGAAAAATGCTGGTGGGAAAGAACTTACATGTTTTTAGAGAGTACCAAAGGTTAAATGATATTCTTGAGCAAAGGGAATATCATATAATTAGTCAGTTTCTTTGTTGTATAATGATTGACCCTTCTCAACACTTACTTAGGTTTTCCATAAATAGTCATTCTGGGGCATATTTAAAGGAAGAAATAGCCTCTTTGGCACAGGAGAGATAAGAGCTTGGAATATTCTATTTTGATGTTATTTTGAGGCAATGTATTCTAGTAGTTGGGTAAGCAAGATTTGGCATTAGACTATCTGGTTCGAGCCCCACTTTATCATCTATTAGCAAGGCAGGCTTAAGGAAGTTACTTAATTTTGTCTCACCGTAGTTTCATCACTTGTAAAATGGCTTCCCTGGTGACTCAGATGGTAAAGAATCTGCCTGCAATGCAGAAGACCCGAGTCCGATCCCTTGGTTGGGAAGATCCCTTGAAGAAGGGAATGGCTACCACTCGAGTATTTTTGCTTGGAGAATTCCATGGACAAAGGAACCTGGTGAACCATAGTTCATGGAGTTGCAAAACAGTTGGACACAGCTGAGCAACTAATGCTTCCACCTCATAGTGCTGTTTTAAGAATTAAATAGAATTATGCACTTAAGGTGCTTGGCATAGTACCTCTGATATTGCTAACACAAAGTACTGTGCTGCTTATTGTGTGCATGGGTACACGTTTCTCTTAAGGTATCTGTTGAATAGTGAGTATCTTGGAGGGATCTCAGGAAAGATGTTTCTACCAAATTTCCTTTTCCCAAGCCTTTTCACAGCTTACTAACAATTTTCAAGTACAGAAAGATTATGCGGTCATTTAGGTTGCTGACAGAAGATCAATTTTTCTCACTCTTTCTGGCCTTTGGTGCTTGGCTTTGGCTGGCAATCGGAATTCAAAGAATGCCTGGAGGTGTCACATTTTCTGGGAAAGTGCTGGAGCCCCGTTGTGTTAATGCTGACTACAGTTCCAAGATGAGCCTTTCAACTTCTGTGCCATGCTCTTTAATGAATATTGCCAGGGGCTGCCAACTTTTAAACTTTTTCTTTCTTCTCAAAAATTTTAGTCTCTTAACATATAGCCAAAGCAGACAGAAGGATATCACAATGTCACTCAAGGTGCTGAAATATTCTATTTCATAGCTCTTGCCATTGGCAAAAGGGCAACACTACATCTAAGCAAAGGATTCTAAATACCCTTGCTGTACAAATTAGGTCATAGAGGAATGCTCTTTTTTGTTAAATTTTTGTCTGTTAGTCGCTCAGTTGGATATGACTGAGAGTCATCAGACACGACTGAACTGAACTAAACTGAGTTGCTCAGTGGTGTTTGACTCTTTGCAACCCCATGGACTGTAGCCTGCCAGGCAACTCTGTCCGTGGAATTCTCCAGGTAAGCATAATGGAGTGGGTTGCCATTCCCTTCTCCAGGGGATCTTCCCTGCCCAGGGATCGAATCTGGGTCTCCTGTATTGCAGGAAGATTCTTTACCATCTGAGCCACCAGGGAAGCCTATTAATTAAGATTGGCTATTTGTTAATTTAAAAATATAATTTACTATAAGCAATCTATGGATACATAAAGAAATCAACTTGGAAAATTAAGTTTAAATGTTAGAAAAGAATATTTCACAGAAATATGTGGCATCTCAGGACTTCAAAGTTTGCTTTCATATGTTTATAGGTATATTTTGGTGCTCATGTAACAAACAAGCTATTTTAAGAAATATTTTTGGCAGAGTCATCTCCTAACATAAATAATTAACAGCAGCAAACAGCTGAGGGAAACAAAGAGCCCTGGAATATCTCTCACACAACACTGTAGACAGAGATATAAAAGTAAGCCACTGGCTATTTGGGGGGCAAGAATAGCACAGAAATTCTTGCCTCTTTCTACTCAAAATACACAGAAAGGGAAAAACAAGAAAACAGAAAACATGGTTGTGCTTAACTACTTGCTGTTGTTGCCAAATCATAGACAGCATGTTTCCAGTTTAAAAAAAAAAAGAAAGAAAAAGCAAGCTTGATCAGTTCAGTGACAGTTCTGGGAATAGTAAAAGATAGTGGTGGGGACAGAAAGAATTAAAAATGCTGGTTAAAATTTCAGGCTTATTTATTGAGTCTTGAGGTGTATTTCTGTACTGAGGGGAAAGATGCCCTTCAATCAGTTATGGCTCACCTAGTCAGAGGCCCAGTTCATCAACTATTATAGTAGTTTCCTGACTATGGCTAAAGTCAGTCACAGAAGAGCACAGAAGAACAGTGCACGATTCCACTTAGCTGACATATCTAAAATAACTAAGTTTATAGAAACAGGGAGCAGAATGGTTACCAGAGGCCAGGGGGAGGGGAGGGAAATGAAAGCTGCTCTTCAGTGGATATAGTTTCTATTAGGCAAGATGAGTAAGTTCTAGAGATCTGCTGTACAACACTGAGCCAATAGATAACAGTACTCTATTGTGCACTTAAAAATTTAAGAGGGTACGTCTCACACTAAATGTTCTTACTGCAAATTAAAAACTCCCCCCAGACCGTCATCTATCTTCATGTTTAAAAGGTAAAGAGTATACACTTTCCTATTAAAGCAAACAAAACTTAGAATCAGCTGAGAATATGGAAAACATTAGGGCAGTTTAGTATATTTAGATAATAAAGCCTATTTTTATTGGGAGCTGGGGTGACATGGGATACCCTGGAATTGCCTCTTGCAGTTGATGTATGATTTATCCTTTCCAAATAGGAATTTGAAATAATTTGGAAAACTGGACTTCATAGAAGTGGACTTCTGCTAAGATCTCTCATGTCAGAAAGGAAGATGGACTATTTATTGGGCACTATATTCCACTTGGAGAAGGCAACGGCACCTCACTCCAGTACTCTTGCCTGGAAAATCCCATGGATGGAGGAGCCTGGTAGGCTGCAGTCCATGGGGTCGCTAGGAGTCGGACACGACTGAGTGGCTTCACTTTCACTTTTCACTTTCATGCACTGGAGAAGGAAATGGCAACCCACTCCAGTGTTCTTGCCTGGAGAATCCCAGGGACGGGGGAGCCTGGTGGGCTGCCATCTATGGGGTCACACAGAGTCGGACACGACTGAAGTGACTTAGCATTAGCATTAGCATATCCCACCTGGGAGTGAGTCCATCAGCACAGATTATGATTTGCTCTGTTTAGAAACATCAGAATCTATCTTCTATGTCCTGGTAGAGTATCAACTAGTACCTTTTCCTTTAAATTCCCTACTGTGCCTCTCTAAACCCTACTTATCTGAACCTGCTTTTGATCATCACCATAATTTCCTTCTTCTCTGAAGCCTCACCATATATTTCCCATAACATTAATTGGTATTTGACCATCTATTGCTTTGCATTATTTTTTAGAATCGTTGATTCATTTTATTTACATTGGTATAAGAGCTTCTGAAATTCACCTCCCTGCCTCACCACCCAATTATAAATATCATGAGATTTATTTGCACTCCCCACTCTTCTCAGTTATACAGAATGCATTTTGATAGGTTTGCAATGACAGATAGGAGCTGTTCTAGTCCTAAATCACACCTTCCAGAATCCCCAAATATTTTATTTTTGGACCTACAGGGTCCAATAAATAAAAAGATATTCTAGATACCATAGCATATGTATGCTTTAGATACATAATAGAAGTGAATGAAGAATTAGCTGACCTCCAGGGCAAAGTCTATTAGGGTAGACGTAATTATCCATGTGTCTCAGTTCTTTTTTACCATATATATGCAAAAACCCAATCAAGCTTCTTAATTTCACTTGAATGCCAATGGGAGGATTGGTTGTATTTAACTAAATTCTTTAAAATATTAAAGAATGATGAATAAACTGTATGGTCAATTATCAACATTTCACAAGATTATTCCTTTAAAAACTACTGAAATTTTTCTGCTCTCTTTTGAGGAAGGGCCTGTCATTTCTAAAATTGCAAAAGCTTAAAAAAAAGAATAAAAAAGTCAAAGTTGATGTCATGAACATGTGTGAGCATATTATAGGTATAGAGAACTCTTTGTATCACATAGCAGAGACCACCTCCAGGTGATTATAGAGTATTCACAACACTCGCATCCTTCACAACTGGACAGGGGATATGTTGAATAAGTAGTGGCAACTTGTTGCTCTTTCAGAGCTCTGTTTTCTAGATAGCTCAGTTGATCATCTTTGTTACAGTAACATTATTTTCCATACATTAATACTGTTGATTACAACTTCCTTCCCACCTAATTGCTTTTGGCTTGGACTTTAAGAAACTGCTTTCCTCTTCAACCAATAGACTGCCATTTTTTCCCATTTTAACAAGAAAGGCTTATCTTTTTAAAAAAAAAAAAACAAAACTTTTTTCGAGGCCTTTCCCTATCTCGAGTATTTCATGCACGATCTATGAACGTCTGGGAAATGAGTCATAAGAGAAATTACAAAAAACATTTTAAATCAAAAAATATATATTCAATTCCAAAGGGAAAGAAAGTGCTTCAAATCTCACCAGAGGTTTAAAAAAAAAATCAACATAGCAAAAAAAAGTATGTTTTCTCATCAGCTCATAATAATACACAATAGCATAATATTCCAAGTATGAAAGTGAACAACTTCCATGTAGGTAGTTGTTTAAGTTTTTTTTTCTTCTAAAATGGTTGGGTTAAAACTTTTATTAATTATAGAATTATCTGACAGATTACTAGCTAACATTTTTTTTCATATCATTTGTGACAGAAATTATCAGTGGAAAAAAATCCATATTTTTACAATAATGCTTTTGAAACTAAGTGAAATTTTATTAAAATATACTTAAGAATCTATCTGAATTACAGGTAACACCAGTTAATATTTATCCATTCTTTAAAATTAAAAAAAAATGATAGTTTTAAATTAAAAAATTAAAAAATGGAGATTTAGATAGTGGGAAAGGGGTTGAAAATGAAGAACAACTGATTTTATTTTGCAACAGAGGTGAAAATGTCATTTAAAAAAAGCAATAAATATTAACACTGTATTAATACTGTTATATTTCTCCACTGAATATATCTTCCTGCTCTCCTTAAAAAAAAAGCTTAGGCAAAACTGACAATGTATTATGGATCTCAATTTGGGTAATATTCTCATCTGAACAGTCATATAAAATAAGAAATTTTGGAAAAGCTGTATTATTTCTTTCAAATAAAATTACCTTGGATTTTTACATCTATATCTATATAACTCAATATATAATAAGTTTGATGGCAATACATCATCAAGATTTTGGCTTAGGCTCACAATTTAGATCTTTCAATAAAAGAGTTAAACAATTGATAGAAGAAATTGGAAACTGAGTAGAGTTGAGGACCAAAGATTAGACATGATTTATGAGAATAATGAGTCAGGGGAAAATCTTTGCCTGTATTTCCTTAAGTCTCAATGGAAAAGATGACTGAAAGTGAAAGTTAGTTGCTCAATCATGTCTGACTCTTTGTGATTCCATGGACTGTAGCCTGCCAGGCTCCTCTGTCCATGGAATTCTCCAGGTGAGAATACTGGAGAATACTGGAATGGGTTGCCGTGCCCTTCTCCAGGGGGACCTTCCCAGCCCAGGGATCAAAACCAGGTCTCCTGCATTGTAGGCAGACTCTTTACCACTTGAGCTACCCAGGAACCTGGGAAACTGGTGTTTATAAAATATATTCTGAAAGTGAAGTCGGTCAGTCGTGTCTGACTCTTTGCGACCCCATGGACTGTAGCCTACCAGGCTCCTCTGTCCATGGGATTCTCCAGGCAATAGTACTGGAGTAGATTGCCATTTCCTTCTCCAGGGGATCTTCCCAACCCAGGGATCGAACCCAGGTCTCCCGCATTGTAGACAGACGCTTTACCATCTGAGCCACCAGGGATATATTCTAGCAAATTAGAATCCCTTGAAAGATAAGATGCTGATTCACAAATTCTGTAAAAAAAAAAAAAAAAAAAAATCCTATTTTAGTGCCTAAAGAGAGCACTTTCTCCAGCAAAACTTTTCAAAAACAAATTCACTGATGTATAAAAAATAGGTTCCTCTTTGGAGTTTCACTTCCCTGTCATAAACAAGCAGAGTGTGAAGACAGGTGGACATTCTGATGATTCCTCTTAATATACAATTTCTGGGATACAAACATCTGCTAGCACGTATCATGGACTTTGTCCTGGATGGACAGACACACTGTTCTGGGCTGATTAAACTATCTGAGGAAACAGTGGGGGAACTAAAGACAGGAGCTGTACCACACCTCTTCCCTTCTTCCTATTAGAGAATCACAAACACATCATGCTACTCTGTCAAGAACCTCTGACTGTAGTACTTAATTCTGTGCCTAGTTACAATAAAGTGAGAATGAAATCACTCAGTCATGTCCGACTCCTAGAGACCCCATGGACTGCAGCCTACCAGGCTCCTCCGTCCATGGGATTTTCCAGGCAAGAGTACTGGAGTGGGGTGCCATTGCCTTCTCTCTCACTTTATAGTAAAGTGCTCAATTAACATATGTTGTTAACTAATCAATTTTCTTTCTGTGTTTATTCCATTATTTGCTCATCTGAACATATATGTATTTATATGTGGGTGTGCTTAGTCGCTTAGCCATTTTTGACTCTTTGTGACCCCATGGACTGAAGCCCATCGGATTCCTCTGTCCATGGAATTTTCCAGGCAAGAATATTGGAGTGAGTGTCTATATTCTTCTCCAGGGGATTGTCCCTGCCCAGGGATCAAACCTACATCTCCTGTGTCTCCTGCATTGACAGGCAGGTTCTTTACCACTGAGCCACCCAGGAAGCCCATGCATTTAAACAGTGTTTCATAACTTCAGTATTCTCACCTTGAAGCCCCCATTAACACTGCTGCTGCTGCTAAGTCGCTTCAGTCATGTCTGACTCTGTGCGACCCCAGAGACGGCAGCCCACCAGGCTCCCCCATCCCTGGGATTCTCCAGGCAAGAACACTGGAGTGGGTTGCCATTTCCTTCTCCAATGCATGAAAGTGAAAAGTGAAACTGAAGTCGCTCAGTCGTGTCCGACTCCTAGTGACCCCATGGACTGCAGCCTACCAGGCTCCTCCGTCCATGGGATTTTCCAGGCATGAGTACTGGAGTGGGGTGCCATTATGAAACAGCAAAAAAAAAAAATATGATACTGAAAGAAGAGGCCCCTCAGGTCAGAATGAGTCCAATATGCTGCTGGGGAAGAGTGGAGAAAGAGCTCAGAAAGAATGAAGAGGCTGAGCCAAAGCAGAAACACCACCCAGTTGTGGATGTGTCTGGTGGTGAAAATAAAGTCTGATGCTGTAAAGAACAATATTGCATAGGCAACTGGAATGTTAGGTCCATAAATCAAAATATGTCTTTCTCATTGTAGGGAACAGGAATGCAAAAGTAGGAAGTCTCTGGAGAAATAAAACTTTATCCTAGGACTGAAATTAGTCCAATAAAATTTTTTCAAGGAAAACTTGAAGCTTATAATAAAAAAATAACAGAGTACCTGAATAAGAAACACCATGAATAAAAATTAGTTTTTAAACTGCCAAAGAATTGATGCCTTCAAATTGCGGTGCTGGAGGAAACTCTTGAGAGTCCCTTGGACTTCAAGAAGATCAAACCAGACAATCCTAAAGGAAATCAACTCTGAGTATTCATTGGAAGGACTGATGCTGAAACTCCAACACTTTGGCCACCTGATATGAAGAGCTGATTCATTGGAAAAGACCCTGATGCTGAGACAAGGGCAACAGAGGATGACATGGTTAGATAGCATCACTGACTCAATGGACATGAATTTGAGCAAACTCCAGGAGATAGTGAAGGATAGGGAAGCCTGGCACACTGCGATCAATGGGGGAGTGAAGAGTTGGACATGACTTAGGTAATCAACACCAACAGCAAACCTAGACCTAACAAGCCTTAAATATCGTACCTATCCGACACAGAAAATAGACAGCTCTGCTTACTTTAATATTTTTAGTCTTCAAAACCTCGGCAGAAAATAGACACTATATATACTGATCTATATTATCTGGGGGGAAAATGGGGACACAGATTGAATAAATTAAATATGGAATAATCCAAAAGAAAAACAGAATAAATGGGTTTACAAGCTGATTAAATATAGTTCATTTTGATTTGCATGTCATGTTTTGACTTTATACTTCCACAGTGTTCATCTGCAAAAAGATTTTTGGCTCTCTGAAAATTCATAACTTCATTGTCAAAGTGCTAACCTGATAAACTAAACTGGAAAACTTCCAGTCACATGGAGAATGAAGTAAGGAATGGCAACTAACTCCAAAGTTATTGCCTGGAAAATTCCCTGGACAGGGGAGCCTGGAAGGCTGAAGAATATGGGGTTGCAAAGAGTTGGACATTACTGAGCATGCACACACACGCATGCACACATGCATACAAATGCAGTTCATAACAGAACAAAGGACCAGAAAAAGAGAGCTGCTCAACTATCCAGAACTTAGCAAAGACTGGAAATATTTAAAAGAAGTTAGGCAACATGATGAAGAATTATGAAAGCCTAACCACAGTAAAAGGAGAGTAGCGGGTGTGTGTCAAATGCTATATTGAAGAAACAATGGGTGAGAATTTTCCAAAATTGAGGGACAAAAGTCACAGATTCAAAAACTGCAAAGAATCTGAAGTTAAATAGAAAAACATATGCATTTAAGGATGACAAAATGAAACTGGACAATAAACATTCAAAAATAAAATTCTTAAAACAGTCAAAGGGAAAAAAGTATTCTTCAAGGAGTGATAGTTAAGTCTCCTAGATCAGTTTTAAACATTAGAAGCCAAAAAACTGAGAAAAAAAGTTTCAAAACAGAAATATATACTCACAAAGATGTTTTCAAACCTACACAGAGCTTGCCATTATTAAAGGAAATTCAAAAGGCTGTCCTCCTGGCAGAAGAAAAATTATATAAGAAGAAATGGAGGGAAATGAACTGCAAAATCTGTGAATAAATCTTAACAAATGTCAACTGTATTAAACAATGATTATTATATGTTCAGTTAAAAAACAAGACAGAATTACAATAAATAATACTATTTCAAAATCAACTGAGAATATAGTACTGGTGTTAACATCTTTAAGATCCTTGTGTTATTAAGGAATAACTTGCTCAAAATATTATTAATCATTCAGTTCAGTTCAGCTCAGTCATGTCTGACTCTTTGTGACCCCATGGACTTCAGCATGCCAGTCTTCTGTGCCCATCACAAACTCCCAGAGCTTGCTCAAACTCATGATGCCATCCAACCACCTCACCCTCTGTTGTCCCCTTCTCCTCCTACTTTCAATCTTACCCAGTATCAGGGTCTTTTCCAATGAATCATTTCTTTGCATCAGGTGGCCAAAATATTGGAGCTTCAATTTCAGATCAGTCCTTCCAATGAATATTCAAGACTGATCTCCTTTAGGATGGACTGACTGGACCTCCTTGCAGTCCAAGGGACTCTCAAGAGTCTTCTCCAACACCACAGTTCAAAAGCATCAATTATTCGGTGCTGAGCTTTCTTTATAGTCCAACTCTTACAACATACATGACCATTGGAAAAACCAGAGCTTTGACTAGATGGACCTTTGTCGGCAAAGTGGTGTCTTTTCTTTTTAATATGTTATCTAGGTTGGTCATATCTTTTCTTCTAAGGAGCAAGTGTCTTTTAATTTCATGGCTGCAGTCACCATCTTCAGTGATTCTGAAGCCCAAGAAAAGAAAGTCTCTCACTGCTTCCATTGTTTCCACATCTGTTTGCCATGAAGTGAAAGGACCAGAAGCCATGATCTTTGTTTTTTGATGTTGAGTCTTAAGTTAGCTTTTTCACTCTCCTCTTTCATTTTCATCAAGAGACCTTTTAGTTACTCTTTGTTTTCTTCCATAAATGTGGTGTCATCTGCATATCTGAGGTTACTGATATTTATCCCTGCAATCTTGATTCCAGTTTGTGCTTCATCCAGTCCAGCATTTTGCATGATGAACTCTGCATATAAGTTAAATAAGCAGGGTGACAATATACAGCCTTTACATACTCCTTTCCCAAATTGGAACCAGTCCATTGTTCCATGTCCAGTTTTAATTCTTGCTTCTTGACCTGCATACAGATTTCTCAGAAGGCAGGTCAGGTGGTCTGGTATTCCAGTCTCTTGAAGAATTTTCTACAGTTTGTTGTGATCCACACAGTCAAAGGCTTTGGCATAGTCAATGAAGCAGAAGTAAATGTTTTTCTGAAACTCTTGCTTTTTTAATGATCCAGTGGATGCTGGCAATTTGATCTCTGGTTCCTCTGCCTTTTCTAAATCCAGCTTGAACATCTGGAAGTTCTCAGTCCACATACTGTTGAAGCCTGGCCTGGAGAATTTTGAGCATTACTTTGCTAGAATGTGAGATGAGTGCAATTGTGCCGTAGTTTGAACATTCTTTGGCATTTCCTTTCTTTGGGATTGGAATGAAAAGCGACAGTTTCCAGTTCTGTGGTAATTGCTGAGTTTTCCAAATTTGCTGGCATATCGAGGGTAGCACTTTCACAGCATCATCTTTTAGGATTTGAAATAGCTCAACTGGAATTCCATCATCTCCACTAGCTTTGTTCATAGTGATGCTATGGCCCACTTGACTTTGCACTCCAGGATATCTGGCTCTAGGTTAGTGATCACACCATCATGGTTACCTGGTTATCTTTTTGTATACTTCTGTGTATTCTTGCCACCTCTTCTTAATATCTTCTGCTTCTGTTAGGTTCATACCATTTCTGTCATTTACTGTGCCTATGTTTGCATGAAATGTTCCCTTGGTATCTCCAATTTTCTTGAAGAGATCTCTAATCTTTTGCATTCTGTTGTTTTCCTCTATTTCTTTGCATTAATCACTGAGGAAGGCTTTCTTATCTCTCCTTGCTGTTCTTTGGAACTCTGCATTCAGATGCATATCTTTCCTTTTCTTCTTTGCTTTTAGCTTCTTGGTTTTTTTTTTTTTTTTTTCAGCTATTTGTAAGCCTTCCTTAGACAATCTTTTTGCCTTTTTGCATTTCTTTTCTTGGGGATGGTCTTGGTCACTGCCTTCCGTACAATGTCATGAATCTGTGTATATAGTTCTGCAGGCACTCTATCATCTCTAATCCCTTGAATCTACTTGTCACTTAAACTGTATAATTGTAAGGGATTTGATTTAGGTTATACCTGAAAGGTCTAGTGGTTTTCATTAGATTTTTATAAATTAAGTGCATATGTAGTTACTATCATGTAGTTATTGATATTTATAATATGGGAATTTACTTTCTACTTGAAAAATTATGTTAAATGGCCTCTTCCCTCTCCTAAATACAAATATTACAAATTAGTGTCAGAGAATCCAAAGTGTGTTGCTGAATTTGCTATTAAATTCTAGTGTATAGGAATATTTGTATAGATATTTTTTTAGAAACAAGGAAATGTATGCCTTACCTCATTTTTCCATATTGCTATTCTTCAGTAAAGTGTGCTAAATACATGGACACTTATTTTAACTTTTGTTTCCTGGGGGTAAAGTCAAAGATATGTAGCTGTCTTCTATATTATATTTGTCTCAGGATATAGTAGTGAAAACATCTATTATCTTAATTCAAAGCAACTAGGACATCTGAACAGATGTAAAGAAAAGATATGTCATCTCTAAGCACTAAACATCTTTGGGATATTTAAAAGAACAAGGAAGTCCCACATAAAAGTTCACTTATGTTTAGAAAACAGAAAATAGTAGTCTTGAAATATTATGTGATATATTATTTAAACCTTATGTTACAAATTCTTAACCAGATGTCATATAAATTACTTATATATTAATACTATTTTACTTTGTCATTTTACCTTTCTAAGCATATATGAAAATAATAAAGTCAGAGGAAATATATTCTCTTTCATATAATATCCTGCTTCCTATATCTGTTTATTGCATTTATCCATTTTGGGGGAATAGGAGGTAAATTTTATATAAGGATTCTGCATATATACAGGAAAGTGCACATTATAAGTTCATGAATTTTCACAAAGTGAACACACCATGTAACCATAAGCTGGGTTAGTCAATAGCACAGACGTGGCGTCCAGAACCCAGCATCCTGCTGCAATCCACCTACTACCCTGTGGTTTAGTGTAGCCTACTTTGGTATTTGTAAGAATGGGATCATGCTGTACTTTTTATTTTTGAATGGCTTCTTCCAACATTATTTGGTTTGTCCAGTTGTCCCACGTGGTTTCAAGTACCAATAATTTAAATTTTTGCATTGTATTTTATTCCGTTGGGTGCATATATGACAATTTATTGATTCCATTGTTGGACAATCTAAGTTATTTCTAGCTGTTTTCATACTGGAAGTTATACTTGTATGAATATTTAGTTGCACATGTGTTCAGTGAATGTATGTACACGTTTCTATGTCATATATAACCTAAAAGTGGGGATTGCTGAGCCACAGGGCAGATCTGTTCAGTTTTAGTATTTAAATTAACTGTGAACCACTATCACATCATCAGTGAGATCAAAGTAGTGAGGAGAGGCAGATGAAATATTTAAAGTCAGCTGTAATTTAGTCCTGTTCGCACTACTTTTTATTCCTAATACTAATAAGTATATTGTTTAATTTCATTGACCCTTAGCCTATATATCTATAAAAGCATGTATACTATACCATACATTCTATGAAATAGAATAATGTATGTTGAAACATATGCAACTAGTGCCTATATTCATTTGTTTGACTGGGTGTTATTAGAGTTAAAATTAAATTTTATGTGGATGTGAGCACTGCTAGACATGGGCCTTAGCACTAAGTTGCTTTTTTCTCAATCAGTCTCATTTTATCCATTTGGAATAGAAGGGCTAGAGCAACAACATCGAGGCTTCCAGAGGCTTTCAGTAATCAAGGCAGCTGGTTGGACAGCAGGTAAGCACCAAGGTTCAAATCTGCAGACAAGAGCCTCAAGAAAATTGACTAGAGGCTGAGCCAAACCAAAGCAAGATGGCCTGAGAGCAATAGAAGCGTCCTAGATGGTTTTTATATTATATTTGAAAACAGCCCAAGGCAGGAATATCATAATTTCAAGGCCAAACTAATCATCATTGTATGTACAATCTGCTTCTCCCAGAGGAATCGCAAGGTGAAGAGGACAGAACATTTCCACTTTCATTTATTGCTTGAATGCAGACTTTCTATACACGTTACCTATATAATAAAAATGTACATGGTATGAGTATATGTCACGGTACAAATAGAGTTTTAGAAATCTTGAACCCATGCTTCCTGTTCACATAAGCTACAACTACGAGCATCATTTGGCAATCTCTGCCCTAACCCATACTGTCCCTTGCCACATGTCCCTTTTAATTTCATCAGTTCTTTGTAAGTTTAGTGTGCACAGTTGGCACAGCAACTAATAGTCATCAATTAAGTAAGAATTTATTATGTGACAGCTATGTGTTCAGCATTGCTATAAGAAGAAGGCACAGTAAGCACAATCCTCATTTCCTATTCCTGCAAAATTTAAACACGTGAGCGTACAAAGTTTGAAAGAAAATCTAATTTTACCATTTTACCAGTCAGCTACATACAACTTTTACAAATATTTTCTAAGATGTTCTTCTCAAAAAGAATTGTGTAGAGTCTTAGTTTTAATGAACATTTCTACTGATTTTTAATAAGTACAGATGAACAAATTCTTTACAACAAAAGGGATGAGAATATTAAGATTAATAAAGGCCACTGCTCATCAGGACTGAGATTCTTAAACAAGTTTTGCTCTTCTTGTTAATCATTGTTCAGTTCTAGAGAGCAGACTATCAGACGCAAAACAGTTCCATTTATAAATAAGTCTGGCAAAATAGAAGTTAATCATAAGCAATGTGTTTTTTGTTTGTTTTTAATAGTAAGAAATAAAATTCATTATTTGGAGTATAGGCTGAGTGTTATATGTGACCATGATATTCTAATATGTTCTTAGATACACATACATAAAGTATTTTCAAGGGGCAGGAGTACTGAAAAAGTGAGAGCAATGTATTATTGTTGTGTGGGAATTTAAGAGGTTACAGAACAGTATAGCTGAAGGCAGAACAGGAAGGATAATCACTGATTGGATTTTGAAATGTAGCAAGGGTTGATTAGACCTTTGTTGGGTGGTATTAGTATGTTATACACATATGGCACCATGCATGCAAAGGTGCAGGTAGATTAAGTAGCACAGCCTCTGTATGAAGAACTAAAATGGTTGGCGTCTTTTGGAACATTAAGAGCAAACAGACATATACGTGAGCAGAACATAAAATAGGTGAAGTGAACAGGAACTAAACATAAAAGTCCTTGCATATTTCTAGCTATACTCTGGAATTTGGTCTTAATTTGCTAAACCAGCGTTTTTAATATTTCTAAGTGCACAAAACTTCCTCATACTGCCTTAAAAAATGCAGAGTTAAAGAACCTTGCTACCATCAATTCTTCTCCCATCTTTTTACTTAGGTAGACAGAGGACTCATAGAATTAGCACTTTTAAGGTTTTTCACTGCAATAAATACTATTTTAGGCACTGAAAAACATTGAGAACTACTACGTAGAAGACTGATGTTGTCATATTTCTAAGTTTTAGGAATAATTTGAGAGCAGTGAGTCGGGGCTGACTGGTTAGGAGGCTAATAGACCGTGAGCAATGATGAAGTTTTGAAATATAACAGTAATTTACGACAAAGGGTAGAAATGCAGTGTATTTGGGAAATGATGGTATGTTTAGTAAATAGCTATCAATAAGCAAAGTAGACCTCTTATTTTCTGACTCCTACATGCACAGAATTTCTATTTCAAATCAAACACAAAAATTTCACTTGCATTGAAAATCCTAAATTTGAGAGGTAGAACAAGATTTCTTAGAGAATAATTTTATTCTTTGGCTTAATCATCAATTTTAAAAATTGTATATAAAAGACTTCAAATGAAAACAATGATAAAATGGGCCATATCCATGGTAGTATCTCTTATTATTTCAAGACATCATTAAGAGGGTGACAGGGTGACCCAAAGAGTAGAAAAAGCTATTTTTAATACATATACCCAGGATATATAAATATTTCTTTAAAATAATAAGAAAAAAATCAGTTGAAATACGGGTTAAAGGCTAACTTTGAAAAGTAGATATCCAAATGGCCAATTAACATGTGAAAAGTTACTCATAAGGTAAGATAACAGAAAAATGCAAATAAAAACCACAACAAGATACCACTCTATACCCAGTAGAATTTTAGTTGTTGTAGTTGTTATTTAATCACTAAGTCATGTCTGACTCTTTGCAACCCCATAGACCATAGCCCACCAGGCTCCTTCTGTCCATGGGATTTCCCAGGCAAGAATACTGGAGTGCTTTGCCATTTTCTTCTTCAGGGGATCTTCCCAATCCAGTGATTGAACCTTCATCTCCTGCATTGGCAGGTGGATTCTTTACCACTGAGACACCAAGGAAGCCCCATCCAGCAGAATAGATAAAATTCAAAATGATTTAAAAAATTAAATGTGAGGAGAGGAGTCAAGATGGTAGAACAGAAGGATGTAGAATTCATCCCTCCTCACAAGTACATCAAGAATACATCTACAAATGGAACCATTCTTATAGAGCACCTGCTTAATATTTGCAGAAGTCTTCAGACACTTAAAAAGATGAGAAAAATCTCCTCACAACCAGGAAGGATGTAAGAAAGAAGGAAAAAAAGAAAAGAAGAACAGAAAGAGGACTAGCAACCTTGGTGGGAAGCTGAAGGTGAAGGGAGGTACCACATGCCTAAAAAACACCCTGCATGGTGGGGAAATCAACTGGGACAAAACCAGACATATGGAGGATAAAAGGAGAATGAAGCAGACAGGGTGTGGAAGGTGGGACAAAGTAAGAACTGCACCTATGGTCTACATCATAACTTCATACTTTCTAGCCTGAGTCATGGGTCACCTATTTTGAAGGGATGCTAGCTAATGGAAAGCAGGGTTAGGAGCATGGACTCAGGAAGGGGAAGCAAACTAAATGCCCATTGCCAGATGGATGGATAAAGAAGATGTAGTACATACATACATACATAAGGGGAGTATTACTCAGCCATAAAAAGGAATGGAACTGAAACATTTGTAGAGATGTGGATGGACCTAGAGAGTGTCATACAGAGTGAAGTAAGTCAAAAAGAGAAAAACAAATATTGTATTTTGACATATATATGTGAAATCTAGAAAAATGGTATAGATTATCCTAAATCAGAGAGAGAAAAACAGTGTATATTGACATTTATATGTGAAATCTAGAAAAATGGTGGAATTATCCTATTTGCAAAGTAGAAATGGAGACAGACATACAGAACAAATGTATGAATACCAAGGAGGAATGTGGGGGTGGGGAGGTTTGGGATAAATTGGGAGATTGGGATTGACATATATACACTATTGATGTTATCTATGTATAAAATAGATAACAAATGAGAACATAAGAACACACTGTACAGCACAGGGAACTTTACTTAGTGCACTATGGTGACCTGAATGGAGAGGAAATCCAAAAGCAGGGGATATATATATATATATATATATATATATATATAGCTGATTCATTTTACTGTACAGTAGAAACTAACACAAAAGTGTAAAGTAACTCCAATAAAAATTACTCCAATAAAAAAATACTCCAAAAATACTCCAATAAAAATTAATTTAAGAAAGATACACGAACCTCAATGCTCATAGCAGCACTATTTACTACAGCCAAGACATGGATTCAACGTAAATGTTCAACAGATGAGTGAATAAAGAAGATATGGTAAATATACACAATGAAATACTATTCAACCATAAAAAGAATGAAATAGTCCCATTTTCAGCAAGATGGATGGACCTAGATATTATCGTACTAAGTAAGTCAGAAAAAAACAAATAGTATATGATATCACTGATTTATGGAACCTAAGTACCACACAAATCAACTTATTTACAAAACAGAAACAAACTTAGAGACATAGAAAGCATTTTTATGATTCCCAAAGGGGGATGGTGGTGGAGGAGGGGTAAATTATAAGTTTGGATTGTGACACAAAAATACTACATATAAAATAGGCAAACAACAAAGTCTCACTATACGGCACAGGGAACTATAATTATATCCTGTAATAAATCATAATGGGAAAAATATGAAAAAGAATATATATATATATATATAAAATCACTTTGTTTTATACCAGAAACTAATACAACTTTGTAAATCAACTATACTTTGATTTAAAAATTAAGAAAAAACCCAGCCTATTCTCTTAAGTCTTTCTCTGTGTTTAGGGGTATGTTAAGTCCTGTGTTTAGGGGTATGTTAAGTCCTGTTTAGGGGTATGTTAAGTCCTGTTTAGGGGTATGTTAAGTCCTGTTTAGGGGTATGTTAAGTCCAGGACATAGGTTTGTCTTTGCTTTATGTAAGCAAAATAATAAAAGTAGAATCATCAAAAAAATCAAATGTGGAAAGGATTTTGAATAACCCAAATTCATACACTGCTTGTAGGCAGGCAAATTTTTACATCTATTTTGGAAAATTATTTGGATTCATCTCCTAAATTGAATATATAAATACCCTATTAATTCTATACCTGTTTATACACACAACCTAATATACACATGCTACTGCTGCTGCTAAGTTGCTTCAGTCGTGTCCGACTCTGTGAGACCCAATGGATGGCAGCCCACCAGGCTCCCCCGTCCCTGGGATTCTCCAGGCAAGAACACTGGAGTGGGTTGCCATTTCCTTCTCCAGTGCATGAAAGTGAAAAGTGAAAGTGAAGTCTCTCAGTCGTGTCCGACTCTTTGCGACCTCATGGACTGCAGCCCACCAGGCTCCTCCATCCATGGGATTTTCCAGGCAAGAGTACTGGAGTGGGGTGCCATTGCCTTCTCCAAAATATACACATAGGTTCAACTAATAGACACTATAATACTCACAGAAGCACTTTCACATGAGCCACAAACTGGGTACAATCCAGATTCTCATCAATAGTTGACAATAAACTGTGGGATTCAAAGAATGGATACTACATGTTCCAATTGTCTATTGCTGCATACAAAAGCACTTCGAACTTAGTAGATTAAAATAACAAACATGATCATAGATACTATGAATCAAGAATTGGAATTGGTTACAGTGGGGATGAAGTTTCTCTGCTCTACAGTATATATGTCTTCAGCTTGAAAGACTTTGCATGACTAGGGATAATTTCAATGTCTGGGAATCAGAAAGTTCTGAAGCCTTCTTTACTCACAAGTTTAATGTCTAACTGGAATTACTAGAAGGCTATCCTCAATTACAACATATATATGTGGCTTGTACTTCTCTGAGCATTTCTGCTTTATTCTAAGAAGGTAGAATCCTTAGAGGGAGTATTCAAATAGGTAGAGTTTCTTTGTGAAGGTTAAAAAATTTCTTCTGTCTTAGCCACAAATCATGGACTGTCCCTTAAGTACCATAGTATTGATTACAAGGAAGAGAATAAGGTCACCATAATTCAAGGGGAGGAGAAGTAGACTCCATCCTTTGAAAGTGGAAAGGCCGTTTTACAGAAGACTATGTGGACTGTGATGTACTGCACTCTCCATCTTTGGAAGCACATTCTACCACAAATACACTGATGAAATCCAGAATTTTGCACATCAATATAGATAAATCTCTCCAATGTTATGCTGATCTAAAGGAACCAGATACAAAAGAGCACAGGGAAAGAGCAACAAAAATGTTACAGGAGTTATAAGGTTTGAAAGAGCAACAAAATGGTAAATATGAGTTACAAGGCTGGAATTAGCAAGTGAGCAATCATTAATTGTTTGCTTATGATACAAGAATTTTTCCCTGTGCATGTATTATACATCCATAAAAAGTTAAACTAAAAAGACAAAAAAAAACCCCTTTGGATTTACCTACTTTTAGTATATATTTCTGTGATATATAATTGTGAATATTTTAAGATCATTTAATTTTTTTCTTATTTTTCTCCACTCATTTCTTGGTAGTTTCTTCATTTTCTAAGTAATTATACATCTGTACAGAACTTACACAAAGAAGCATGCTACTCTGTTGGAAATACTTGTAAATATAATGTTGGTCTAGTTACTCATTGTTTACTTAATACAGAATAATTTATTTCTAGAAGTAAAATTAGACTCACCACTATGAGCATCTCTTTGTTAAAAATAATAAAATTTATTGAAAAAGACATGAACAATTAAAATACATGCAGTAACTTATCTTGTACCTTATTTATATTTATATATACTTGGAAATAGCCATTTCCCCTAGAATTTAAAACTTGTCATCTTATTCCTAATAGATTAGGCATTCTTTCTCAAACCCACATTTAATCTATCATCAAATCCTTTCCTTTCCTATTTTGCTTTAACACATATCCAGAATTCAAAAATTCCTAACCACCTCTACTGTTTCTTTGTCCCAATCTACTGTTATCTCCTACTTAGATTTTTCAACAGCATCCTAATAAGGACCCCTGTTTGGCCTTTGCCTTCTTGCATTCTAATTTACAACACAGCAGCCTGAGTGATCTTTTAAAATCTGTCAGATCATGTAGATCATAATTGCTGTTACTCAACTCATCCTGCAATGACTTTAATTAGACTAAAAGTCAAAGTTCTTACCAAGACCTACAAATTCCTACAAATCTTCAGCTCCTTCTTCTCTCCCAACTTGCTCATTTTGCTTCAGTTACTTCATCTTCTGATTTTATCAAAAATAATCAGCCAAGCTCTCATCTTGCATCTTTGTATTTGCATTTCCCTTTACCTAACCCACTTTCCCCCAGAACTATGAATGATTTATTCTTTCATTTCCTTTTTGTATTTGTTCAAATTTCACCTTTTCTTTGAAGCTCTTTCCTGACAATTTTAAAAATTTCCACCCTTTCCCTATTCCCATCATTTCCATCTTATTCAACTCTTTCCTGAGTTGAAAGCACTGATCAACTATACATCCTTATTTTGCATTCATTTAATTGTTTTAAATATGTTCTACCCCACTTTCCCAGGTAGCATTAGTGGTAAAGAACCTGCCTATCAATGCTGAAGATGTAAGAGATGTGGGTTCGATCCCTGGGTCAGGAAGATGCCCTGGAGGCGGATATGGCAACCCACTCCAGTATTCTTGCCTGGAGAATCCTGTGCACAGAGGAGCCTGGTGAGCTATAGTCCATAGGGTTGCAGAGTCAGACACGACTGAAGCGACTTACCATGCATCCCACTTCCACCCTTAATAGAATGAATCCTGATTCTACAGGCCAGAATGTGTGTGTATATCCCGGAGCTTTCACCGGGTCTATTTCCTCTCTCTCAAGCAATCTTCTCTACTCCATTGTTCTTTATCTGTTTTTCAACATTCATATTCAACTTTAAATGTCTTCTTAGGTAATCTTTTTCTGAACATTCTACAAAAAGTAGTCTGACTTTTCATCTATTTATCTTTCATATTTCCCCATTTCTTTCTTTCATAGATCTTTAGCAATATGTAGTTATTTTGTTCACCTAATTATTGACTTTTTCTAATTAGAATATAATCTCAATGAGGAGAAGAACTCATTAAAGAAGGAATGTGTGAATAAACAGCAGATTTTACCCAAATATTGTCTTTTTTTGACAATTATTTTTATAGATAAAATTTATACTTTCCTTTTGAATATATATTTTTTGTTGCTTCAGTATAGCTGAAAAATAGAGCTTCATAATATTTTTATTTGCCAATATATGAAACTCTATTTTATTTCTACTTGTGGGAGTACTCTGATTTTTTTTTTTCAGGTTATCATATTTCTTTCATACAAAATGGAAAGCTTCCTTCATCTACAGGTCCAGGGATGAGCCTGATAAATCCAATGGTAATCCCTAAATCAATTAACTACAGAAATCCCTTTGGCTCCAGGATTGGCATATGACTGACTCCAAGACAAAAAAGTGAAATAGGGGTTTGCTGGGAGCTAAAGATAGAGAAGTTTTCTATTTCCTAAAATAAATCACCAGAAGAAATAACTTTTCATTCTGTAGGTTTTGTGTTATGCGACTGTGAAGATTTGACATTCCATAGTTATGCTGTTCTCATGACGGAGGCTACCTTAGGAATGAAGACAGATGAATTCTTTGTAAGGGAAATTGCAGAGATACAGATCAGTTCCAATGGATTTAGCTACATTGAATCAGTCACACCTCTGGACTTCTGGTTGTGTGAGCAAATATACTTGCTTACTTTATCCATTATAGTTGGCTTTGCTATACTAACAGCCAAAAGCGGTCTCACTGAAATTCAGAGTTTCGATTTTACTACCACTTTATACAACTGTACACAATTGGAGGATTCCACATATCATCCATTGCTTCAGACATATGTTGATTTGCACATCACTGTAGCTCTTTGGAGAGGTATTTTATGGCTGAGAGCTTGTACCTGTTACCTTCACATTGCTTTGAATACAGATACTATTTTTTAGTGAACTTCCAAATGTGAGACCCTAGTTTCTGCCATCATTACTGTTATTGATTAGTTTAGTATCTTCTAACAACTAAAATCAGTTACAAGTCAAAGGTAACGCTATTTTGCTTTTCATCCTGCAGACTGTACACTAACAGGAGTTTCTTTCCAGTAGTAAGAAACCTATTTCAGAGTTTGTCTGCCTCTTTCAAATTGTATCATCTTTCATCAGTAAATATTGATTCATTTTCACTCAGGTTGGAAATGTTTTAGAGAAACTATCAGTACAACTAACCAGTCTTACAAGTCAGTAATATCTAAACTTTTCTGACAGTATTCCATACTTACAGATGATTTGTTTCTTCTTGTGCGAACCCTTGTATGCTACCATATCTTTGTAAGCATGGAGAAATAGTAGAATTTCCCCTTTTTTATTAAAAAAACAAAAACATGTAATAATTTTGCTATGAATTCATGATAGTTTGATTTCATGAAGAACATGTAAGACATGCAAATATATGGAATAATATTTTCCTTTCTGTTATTTTCCATCTCTTTTAGAGTCTCAAAAAAGTCCTACAATACTGGCTCTTAGGTTACACACAGACAAAAATATGTGTGAAATTATTATCATTATTATTTATAGAAAATAATGTTTTTAAACAGTTAAAATTTTGAAAAGTTGAATTCAGCCAAAATTAAATAACTTTTTAAGAGAATAATATAAGATATTTCCATACTTTAAGATGTTATAGAAGTAAAAGCTAGAATTTTCTATGAAAAACATAGATATGTGATTACAAATATGAAAATCTATTTGATACATTAAAAAAAAAAAACTGGTCACTAGATCAATAATTTACCACAATCTCTTAAAATAATTTATTAGATATATTTTACAGATTATACTCTTAATTTAACCAAAGCATTTTTCTGTTACATACTGGTTTGTTTAAAAAATGTTAGATTGTTATACTTAAAAAATATTTTTAAAAGTAATCTACCATATTATAATAGTGCTGATGTATGAAAAATTGCTACGTTTCACTGTATTACCACTTAAGTTCATTTTGGGTGCCTTAGTATTTCTTTCATTATTGTGTAATACATTACTGTATTACAAATGGACATACAAACATTTTAAAGAAAATATTAGCAGATGGAATGCAGTCATGTACAATAAAAGGAAAATAGCACAGGCATTATACTAGGAAAGTAAAAGACATCTTGAATTTTCAGGTTCATCAATGTAAGCCATTTCACACTAATAGAAAAATAAAACATTTTATGATCACCTAGATAAATGAAGAGAAAAAATTTGACAAAACTAGCAAAAGTTTATGATAAAATAATTCTTAAGAAGTTAGAAATAGAATTGACCTTTTCAATGTGAAAATGAATTTTTACAAAACACCCATCATACTTAATGACTTACATATGATTTAAGTATGAAATACTGTAGATTTTCCTGTTGAGAAAATGTGATAAGCATGCCCTATGTTTAACATTGTTGTGGTCCTAACCAGTTCAATAAGATGAGAAGAATACGTAAAATGAATATAAATGAAAAAGAAGAAATACCACTGTCATTATTCACAGATGGCAGTAATATGTACTCAGAACATCCAAAAAATCTATAGACAGGCTATGAAAAGGTACAAGGGATATTTACAACAGTCCTAATTAGAAGTTAGACATACAAAACTAAATTTGTTTCTATATACTACTAACAAAAGTAATTTTTTTTCAATTACAACAGCATTAAAATTTCAAAAGCCTAAGATTATATCAATCTAGGATGATACATATCTTTCAATGAAAGGTGTAATTTTAGAAGTTCTAAGTAAATAGAAAAATATACCATATTCACAGATTATAAGATTAATTTAGTAAATATGACGACTTTCTTTGAATTCATCCATATGATCAAAAGAATGATAACAGTTTTGTTTTTTTAAATTGTGTTGCTTCATGGAAATTAACAAATAGATTATAACATTTATTTGGTGTTGGAGATGTAAAGAAATGAAAACTTTCAAGATAATTTTGAAGAACAATAGTTGAAGGATTTCAGCTACCAGATGTCTGGACTTATTATAAGGATAAATCAAACTGTGAGTTATTGGCAGAAAGATAAATAAACAAATGAAACAAAATACAGAATTCACAGCGAGACATACTCATACTGTACCTTGATATATGGCAAGATGACATCAAGATACAGTCAAGAAATTATTTCATTAAATAGTATAAGATAAAATGGATATCCACATAAAAATAAATTTTAACTCTTCCTTTAAAACATACTAATATGATTCATACCAATGAATTGTATTTCTAAATGTGGATGGCTAAATTTGGGGAAAAAATGGCTTTGTGAACCTGGAGTGGACAAAATATTTTATAAAACAAAGAAGTAACCATAAAAAATATAATTTTGATTACATTAAATTAAAAAGTTCACATTATCCAAAGATACAAAAAGCATACAGCGAGGAGAATCAAGATGTAGAGTTGGAGGATGTGGAGTCCATTTACCCCCCAAGAACAAACATCAGAAGTACATTTACATGTGGAACAGTTCTCACAGAAAATCAACCAACAGTTCTCACACACACACACACACAAAAGAAATAATAATAACTGTCACAGATCTTGCAGATGATCTCCTATATAAACAAAGCTGCAAGAAATATCTCCACGTAACCAGTAACCAGGTAGAAAAGGGGAAAAAAAAAAGAATCAGGATGGGACCAATGCACCGGGGAGAAATCTGTGAAGGAGAAAAAGTCCATAGGGGCAGATCCTCATCATGGGAAATTTGCTGGGTTAGATAGAGGGGCTGGAGAAGCCTAGTCTCTACTCACAAGTAGTGAGCACATGGTGACTTGCTAATAATTAGAGCAGAGAGAGGCTGGGGCTGGCAGCTGCCACCTACCTGCACTTCCCAATGCAAAATACAGATTGAGTAGGGGTACAGATAGAGGCAGTGACTAAGCACTGGATCTCAGGCAGATGAGTCCTGGGAGAAGACTTGGGGTGTGGTCTGGAAGGAACCAAGGAGCCCATTGTTAGCACTCTCATAACAGAGGCTGGCCAGAGCTAATTCTCAAAGATCACATGACGGGGGCATCCCAGCTCACTAGTGCGTGTTCACACTGGGAGATACCACAGAAACTCATGTCTCAGGCAGACAGACCCTGGGGAGGAGTACACAGCAGTTTGCTTCTTCAAGGGAACAGCTTGGAGCACATCTGTGTTCCAGGAGAGATCTGCCACAGGGCAGCCCAGGCCCCAGACAGCAGCACAACCACTCTGAATCCTGCAAATACAGTACCTCAGCTCCGTACACTAGCCAACTCCACAGCACAGTCTAGGGATGAACACAAGGGGAAAAAGGATGTAACTTTGGGCTGATTCTGGGCAGAACTGTGGAAGCTGGCAAAGGTGGCATGTATGCTTTCTATAATCACACAGATTATCACTTGCCTCACTAGTCATCACCTTTGGTGTAGGGTATGCACTCAAAAGGTGAGACGCCTGATCAAATCTGACCCTCGGAGCTTAAATTCCAATAAACTCGGAAGCAGACCCTGACCCTGATAGGGCTGAGATAGCAACAGAGCAAGTCCCACCCAACATCCAGTACAGGCTCTGGATATAAAAATATGAATCAGACCCTCTATCACAGGGATAATAGCCAGCACGCTCTGAGGAAGGACATGGAAAGCCATACTGAAAACAGCTCTTGCACAAAAGTATTGGACTCACACTGTCTATATACTCCCACATAAAATAGCCCCTATGAGACCATGGAAGACAACTGTTTCTCCTAAATTCATAAAGATAGAGAAAATTAAGTAAAATGAAAAAGCAAAGGAAGTACTCCCAATTAAAAGAACAAGACAAATCCCCTGAAAGAACAAATAATGAAACAGACCACACCAGTCTACTCAACCCTGAATTAAAAAAGGAGATAATAAAAATATTAAAAGAACTAAGAAAGAGTATCAATAGAAATTCAGATCACTATTACAAGGAACTAGAAAGAATAAAAGTAAACTCATCAAAATTAGACAACTCAATTGCTGAGATAAAAACTTGCCGAGGACCTGCCCCGGCTGATCCAGGGTATTCGAAGCGGGGACGGCGTCGGCGACCTATTTATTTAAATATTTTATCAAAGATATAAAGAGTAATAGGATGAGGATAGCTCAGTAGGAAAATTCAGTGGAGAAAAAGAGGCTGAGTAGCTTGGTTTACAGACCAATAAAACTTCAAGACAAGAAGTTTGCACCACTTAAACAACAAAAGGAGGAGACACTGAGGCCTCCCGGTCGGATCTTAGAAATGAAATTAAAGCATGGTGGGTTCCAAGCTAAGACTCAACCAGAGTGAGAGAGAGAGCGACATGGGGAGACCAGTATTTCAGAAACTGATCCCAATTCTTTATTTTCCATGGTCTACTTTTATACACTGAGATGTTAAAAAGTCACGTGGGACTTTTATCAAAGTCAGGTGCTTCATAAATGTATACAGAGGTCTTAGGGGTGTTACATCATCTTCTGGCCAGGGGGCCTGCTGACAATTCTACCCTCTCTCCTTGTGACAGCGGTCAGTCAATCAACACTTACTTCTCCAGGGCTGATTATTCTCAAAACAGATGCCACCCAAGTAAAGTTACATTCCTACAGGGTGAGGGTGTAGTGGGTTTTAGTTAAGGAAAGAATTTACTTAGCCTAAGGTCTAACGTTAAGGTTAATACTTATTTCTTCTATATATTCATTAATGTGTGTAAGGGCAGGGATGTGGAGACTTAGCAACAAACATTGGCTCAACAAATGAAAAACCCTTCACCAACACAATTTCTAATTAGCCCACTATACTTATACTAATAGTTTTCTAACTTTTCTAAGAACCTGTTTTTAAAGGTTTAAAGCATCTCGTGCCTCTCATGGTTGGGAGGCTGTGAGCAATCACATGTGGCCCCTGTGGCAGGCTAGAGAACCTTCAGAGGAGTTTGAGGGTCAAAACATTCTTGTCACACCCAAGAGTTTTTATTGACTGGAGCTCTAGGTTAACTCCTTCTCCGAAAGAGGTGGTGGGGGACAGCCCCCCGTAAAGTCAGAGGTGTAGGTAAGAGCACAAAGTAGTAAAGTAGGCAGGCTCTGGTTATGGGGGTAGATGCTCAAGGAGTTCCAGGGGGACTCCTGAGGCTCGATCCCGCCTTTGCGTATGTCGAGCCTCCTTCCTCATGACCTTTGTCATGGGCGGAGTACCTCACTCTGGCCCCCAACATCAACTAATCTAGAAGCAGTGAATATCAGACTAAATAACCCAGAAGAAAACCTTCAAACAACAAAAGGGGGGGGGGAATGAATAAAGGAATAAAGAACTACAATATCAACTGGAAAACAAAGTTTTAAAATGGGAATATTGACATAGCTATCAAGAAACACTTTAAAAGTCAATGGATTAAGTGTTCAAATTAAAAGAGTGACAAGATAAAAAGTCAAAACCCTACAATATGCTGCCTACAAGAAACTCAATTAGGGCTTCCCTGGTGGCTCAGAGGTTAAAGTGTCTGCCTGGAACACGCGAGACCAGGGTTCGATCCCGGGTCGGGAAGATCCCCTGGAGAAGGAAATGGCAACCCACTCTTGTCCGGAGAATCCCATGGAGGGAGGAGCCATGGGGTCGCAAAGAGTCGGACATGACTGAGCGACTTCACTTCACTTCACTTCAAGAAACTCAATTTAGGGTGAAAGACACAAAGATCCTGAAAATGATGGGACAGAAAAGATATTTTAGGCAAACAGATATTATTAGGATATTGGGGTGGGGGTGGTGAGCAGTACTTGTATCAGACAAAATACAATTAAAAACAAAGTCCATAAAGAGAGACAAAGAAGGATGTTATATAAAGAGATTAATACAAGAAAGGGATATTATACTCATTAACATATATACACCAATATAGGAGCACTTAGAAATTTAAAACAAATACTAATAAGCATAAAGGGAGAAACTGATGGGAATACAAGAATAGTAGGAGACTGGAACAACCCACTGACCTCAATGGACAGATCTTACAGACAGAACATCAGTAAGGCAACAGAGGTCCTAAATGACACAAAGGATCAATTGGACATGAGAGATATGTATAGAACACTACATCCAAAAACAGCAGAATACACATTCTCTAGAAGTGCACATGGCACATTCTCTAGGATAGAAAACATACTAAGTCACATAACAAACCTCAACAAATTGAAGAAGATAGAAATTCCAAGCATCTTTTCTGACAACAATGTTATGAAGCCAGAAATCAATTACAGGAAAAAAAAAAAAAAGAAAATAATCAACTCATAGAAATTAAACAACATACTACTTAAAAGAAAAAAAACAGTGGGTCAACAATGAAATCAAGAAAGAAATCAGAAAATACCTCCAAACAATAATGAAAATATAACCTCACAATATTTATTGGATGCAGCAAAAGCATTCTAAGAAGTAAGTTCATTTATATAAGACATCCTTGAAAAATCAGAAAAATAAAAAATAAACAAAATAACCTACTATCTAAAGGAATTAGAAACAGGAAAAAAAAGGTCAGTAGAAGAAAGGAAATAATAAAGATCAGAGAGCTTTTCATTAGAACAGAGCTCTAAAATGAGTAGAAAAGAGCAGTACAATCAAGAACAGGATTTTTGGGGGGAAAAATATAGGAATAATGTCATGGCCATGAAATTAAAAGATGCTTGCTGCTTGGAAAGAAAGCTCTGACAAAACTAGATAGTATATTGAAAAGCAGAGGCATTATTTTGCTAACAAAGATCCATCTAGTCAAAGCTACGATTTTTCCAGTAGTCATGTATGGATGTTGAGAGCTGGACCATAAAGAAAGCTGAGCAATGAAGAATAGATGCCTTTGAACTGTGGTGTTAGAGAAGACTCTTGACAGTCCCTCAGACTGCAAGGAGATCCAACCAGTCAATCCTAAAGGAAATCAGTCCTGAATATTCATTGGAAGGACTGATGCTGAAGCTCCAATACTTTGGGCACCTGATGGGAAGAACTGACTCCTTGGAAAAGACCTTGATGATGGGAAAGATTGAAGGCAGGAGGATAAGGGGATAATAGAGGATAAGCTGGTTGGATGGCATCACCAACTTGATGGACAATGAGTTTGAGCCAGCTCTGGCAGTTGTTGATGGACACGGAAGCCTGGCATGCTGAAGTCCCTGGTGTTGCAAAGAGTCGAACAGAACTGAGTGACTGAACTGAACTGACTGATACAGGAAAACAAACAAACAAAAAACAAAACAAAACTCTAGTCAGGTTCAACAAGAAAATAAGAGATAAGAGATAGAAGATAAATAAACAAAATAAGAAATGAAAGGAGAAATTAACAGCTGCTACCATAAAGCTACAAAAAGTCATAAGAAATAACATTAACATGTAAATAATATCTACATGCCAACAAACTAGACAACCCAGAAGAAATGAACTATTGTCTAGAAATATCAGCATGCCAAAATTGAGTCAAGAACAGAAACGATTTGAACATAACAATCACTAGAAGTGAAATACAATCTGTAATTTTAAAAAAAAGAAACTTCTCTGTAAACAAAATTCCAGAACTGGACAGTTTCACTGAGGAATTCTACCAAACTTAACAAGAAATACTTACACCTATCCTTCTCAAACTATTCCAAAATATTGAAGAGGAGGGAACATGCCTAAATTAATTCTATGAATCCATCATCATTCTGATAGTAAAACTCCAGGCAAAGATACTACAAAAAAGAAAGGATATTAAAGGCCAGTATCTTTGATGGATACAGATACAAAAATCCTCAATAAAATATTAGCAAACCAAATCCAACAATACATAAAAATTTGTACACTGTGATCAAGTTGGATTGATTCCAGGGTCAAAAGGATAGTTCAACACACAGAAACCAATCAATGTGATACACCACATTAACAAAAGGAAAGACAAAAAACACAAACTTTCCTCAATAGTTACATAAAAAACATTGGATGAAATTAACTTCCATTCATTATAAAAACTCTCACCAAAGTGGGTATACAGGGAATATATCTCAACATTATAAAAGGCATGTATGACAAACCCACAACCAACTTAATGCTAAATTATATAAAGTTTAAAAAAAAACAAAAACTGGAAGACTTCCCACTAAATTCAGAAACGAGACAAGTATGCCCACTCTCACCACTTCTACTCAACACTGTATTGAAAGCACCAGTCACAACAATAAGACATGAAAAAGAAATTAAAGGTATCCAAATTGGAAAGGGAAAGGTAAAACTGTCACCATATGCAGGATGACATGATAATCCACAAAAAGAACCCTGCAGTATCCACACGAAGTAATTAGTGAATTCAGCAAGTATTAAGGAAGCTGCTTACTAATAACCCCAGAAATAGTGTCAGGCTGGGGTCAGGAAGTCTGCATTTGCTTTTGCAGTCATTATGGTCAGTTTCCCACTCTTGGAACAATTCCAGTTACTCAGTGTCCTCAGTTACAAATTGTGGTCATTTTTATTATTGGTCTGGCAGACTAATGGGTAAGAAATGTGCCCAGTATAACAATTACATTCAGATTACCGAATTATGTATCTAGATTTTTGAGGGAAGAAAGTTTCCTTACAGGCTATCCTTGGATTTGTGTTGTCATTGTGAAATAGGAATTAGATTTACTAACACAGATATGCGGGGCTTCCCAGGTGGCATTAGTGGTAAAGAACACACCTACCAATGAAGAAGATGTAAGACACATGGGTTCAATCCCTGGGTCAGAAAAATCTCGAGGAGGAGGGTATGGCAACCCACTCCAGTACTCTTTCCTGGAGGATCCCATTGACAGAGGAGCCTGGTGGGCTATAGTCCCTAGGGTCATAGAGTTGGACACAACTGAGGTGACTTAGCACAGCACAGGAGACAAGGTTAATGTACTAGGAATCTGCTGCATTTATTTACACTAACAATGGAATATCAGAAAGAGAAAGTAAAAAAAGCAAAAGAAAACAAAAACTTCCATATAAAATAATGTCAAAAAGGTACCTAAATATAAACTTAACCAAGGAGGTAAAAGACCTCTACACTGAAAACTATAAAACACTGATAAAGGAAACTGAAGATGATTTAAAGAAATGGAAAGATATTCCAAGATCTGGATTAGAATAATTAATATTGTTAAAATGACCAAGCTACCAAAGCAATCTATAGTTTTAATGCAATCTTTATTAAAATACCCATGATATTTTTCACAGAACTAGAATAAATAATCCTAAAATTTATATGAAATACAAAAGACCCAGGATTGTCAAAGCCATCCTAAGGAAAAAGAAAAAAGCTGGAGGCATAAATTTTCCAGACTTAAACAGTACTGAAAAGCTACAGTAATCAAAACAGTGTGATATCAGTACAAAACCAGATATATAAATAAAAGGAACAGAATAGAGAACCCAGAAATATACCCACACATCTATTGTCAATTAATTTATGACAAAGGAGGCAGGAATATACAGTGGAGCAAAGACAGTATCTTCAACAAGTGCTGTTAGGAAAGCTGGAAAGTTATATGTAAATAAAAAAAAAATAGAACATTTCTTCCAGTCATATACAAAAATCAACTCAAAGTGCTTTAAAAACATAAATATAAAACACAAAACCATAAAATTCCTTTAAGAGAACATACTCAAAACATTCTCAGGTATAAATTATAGCTATATTTTCTTAATCAGTCTCCTAAGACTAAAGAAATAAAAGTGAAAATAAAGAAATGGGACCTAATACAATTTTAAAACTTTTGCATAGCAAAAGAAACCATCCAAAAAATTACAAATTATATAAATGAAAGGCTAATATCTAAAATACACAAACATCTCATACAACTCAATATCAAAAGGCAATCCCATCAAATATGGGCAGTAGACCTAAATAGACATTTCTCCAAAGATGACATACAGATGGCCAACAGGCACATAAAAAAAGAAAAAGAAAACTGTTCAACATCATTCATTATTAGAGAAATGCAAATCAAAACCACAATAAGGTATCACTTCACACTACTCAGAATGGCTATCATCAAAATGTCTACAAGTAACAAAAGACAGAGAGGGTGTGGAGAAAAAGGAACCCTTCTACAGTGTTGGTGGGAATGTAAATTGGCAGCCACTATAGAAAACACTATGGAGGTCTTCAGAAAACTAAAACTACAGCTATCATATGATCCAGCAATTCCATTCCTGAGAAAAGACAATACTGATTCTAGAAGTTATATACCCCTCACCCCAATGTTCATATCAGCACCATTTATAATAGGCAAGACATTGAAACAACTCAAGGGCCTATCAACAGACAATTGGCTTAATAAGATGTGGTATATGTTATATGCAATGGTATATTACTCAGTCATTCAGAATAATTAAATATTGTCATTTGCAGCTATATGGATAGACCTAGTGAATATCACGTTAAGTGAAGTCAGAAAAAGACAAATATTATATGATATCACTTATATATGAACCTAAAAAATGATACAAATGAATTTATACACAAAATAGGAACAGACTCAGACACAGAAAGCAAACTTATGGTTACCAAAGGGGAAAGGGAAGGGGGAGGGATAGATTAAGAGCATGGAATTAACACATACAAAGTACTGTGCATAAAATCGATAAGCAACAAGGAATTATTGTATAGCACGGGGAACTATGTCCTCTAATGGGAAATAATCTGGAAGAATATTTATTTATAACACTGAATCACTTTGCTATATACCGAAAATAACACAACATTGTAAGTCAACTATATTTCAATTAAAAAAAAACATACAAATACATAGGGCAGGGTGAGAAAAATGTTTACTACTGAGATAGCTAACATTTCTCAAAAATATCTAACACGTGTTAAGAATTTGCAAAGAACTATAATAAACAAAAGGTGGAGAAACAGAAAAAAAGAAAACTGACTTGGTCAAATACATCTTGAAAAAGTTTACAGCTTTTTAAAAAGACACTTGAGTGGTAATTTCAAAGGAGATAGAAAGGATAAATGAAAACTGATTCTTAGAGGAGAAGGAATATTGGCCTTAGGAAATGGTGGAACAGTAGCTTAGATAAGAGGAAGCAGAGCCTCTGGATTGTAAAACAGAAGGAGATGAAACCGTTTCTGAGACTGACCCGCAGATGATCTTCAGAAAGATCTTATTGAGGAGTTTCTCTTTTCTTTATAAAGAGGGAAAATCTTCTCGTGAAAGCAAGGAGTCAGAAGCAACAGAAAGTGGAAATCTGAGGAGGGTGGAGATTTCACTGTGGAAAAGTGAGACTGAGTTGAACAGAAAAATGGAGCAGGGATTTTGGGAAATATTTCTGGTCTATTTGAAGTTGACAGCCATTTATTCATTTAGAAATTAATTCTAGAAGCAGTTGGCTGCATTTTGTGAACCCAGCTCTCAATAGAGTTTTCCCTAATTCTCTCCTACCTAGTCTGTTGGCTTCCAATCTGTCCACCATATCTATTTCCTTTGAAATTTCCCTACTTAATTAGCTTTGATTCTAAAATCAGGATTAATTTTGACTAAAATAAAACATAAACATGATTTTGAATGGGTTATAAAAGTACATTTTCCCCCCTCATATAACAAAACTTCTGGAGGTGGACTGAAGTCCTCCCAGTAGTACAATAATAGCAGGGTTCTAAGTTCATGTCTGTGCAGTTTTTCCATTATTTCTTTAACGGTGACGAGATGAATCCTGCAACCCCAAACACTGTCGTCTCACTAACATTTCATTTGAGAAGGAAGAAAAAGGACAGACAAAGGGTTTTCCTATTGTAAGAAAGAAAAAAGATTCCTGAAGATTCCTCTCCCCTACCACCATCTTATTCATCTTCTGTTGCTGCTTCAAACTAAGAGAGGTTTTGTTAGTAAGAAAATGAGAGGAAAATGCAGTTAAGTAAGCAACTACAGTATTCACTGTTGTTCCCCATTTAACAGGACTTTTGCCAATGTCTTAAACCTTCTTGCCCTTTGTCACTTCGTCACATCCATATGTAAAGATTCCAAAGTTGAGTATTTGTGAAATGTTGATAACTGGGCAGCGTAAGACACAGAAATTTAAATTGAATTTTACTGTTTTCTCTTAAAAAGTAACCCTTGTGTGCTTTAGGAAACTTAAAACTATATAATACAGGAAGAAATCGAAATTAAAGAACACTTACTATTTTTAGTAGTACGTTTACCATTTTAGGCACAGTTCATGTAAAAAATTAGTACATTCTATAACTCTCTAAGCTGCACAAAGTCCTGGAGATAAATACATAAATAAATAAACAGGAAAAAGTTTTAACATTTCAAAAGTTTTCAACTATAGGAAAGTTTATCATGCAATCTTATGGTCATATTTAATTCAATACTAAAAATAACAATAAACCACTAATATGTGTAAGAAAATCCAAAAGAGATCTCTTTATCCTCATGACAACTATTTATGGTCTTTTTTTATAGTGTTCATATATTGAATCTTTTCAAACATGAAAAACATACACAGCATAATACCAAACACATCTTCATGCTTTCTTCAAAAGTTAACCACTATCCCCAGTTTTGCACTATTTCCCCTGCATGCTTTTATAGTGATATTAAATAAATATCTTTAAAGTATTCAGTTGTATTTTATGCTAGTGCCATATTAGGCTGTATCTGTCTTCAGCTTCCATTTTATCACACATCCATGTGAGATTTATCTCTGCTGATACCTAAAATATGAAATTGATTTCTTTATGTTGTAGAGTATAAAATATTTTCTCCTTCTCCAGTGGGAGAATTATAGGTGTCCTATTGATGTCTGTAATGGCCATACGATTTTTTTTAGACAACGAAATGTTGAAGGGAAGTGATGAGTGTCAGTGGTATGCCTTTGTGATTTCTTTCTCTTTTTCATGAAAAGCTTGATGATCCATATAGAAATATCTCTGACAATTTATCTACAGAGTGCAAAGGTTAGGAAAAAAATAGAGGCTAATCTATGATGTTGTGTGAGAGTAATAAACTTCATTGCAAGCCACTGGGATCACTTGTTATTACAGCATAAACATAGGTTAAGCTGACTGATGTAACTGAGTTTCATTGCTATTAAATATTTTATTGTGTATGTCAACCAAAATATGTTTTGGTTGATCATTATTGACAGAATTGTGTCCCTGCCCAGAATTTGTACCTTAAAACTCTCCCCCCCACAACCACCCTCCATGGACTATATGTGGAGACAGAGCCTTTAAAGAGGTAATTAAGGTGAATGATGTCATGAGGGTTGTGCCCTAATCTGATAGTTGGTATCCTTTTAAAAAGAGGAAGAGACACCAAGGAAAATCACAGAGCAAAGGTCATGTGAGGACACAGAAGACACTTATCTGCAGGTCAACAATAAAGTCCTCAGGAGCAAGTAAGCTGCCAAAATTTGATTTTAAACGTTTAGTCTATAGAACTGTAAGAAAATAGATGGGTGCTGTTTCAGTCCTGCAGTCTATTGTATTTTGTTTTTGCAGCCCTAAAAATACTAATATACAAAGGACAGTGATTAAAAAAATTTTTTTCTGCTACAAATATTGGTATAATGAACATCCTTATTTGTACTTCTTGGCATACAAACTTGAGAATCTATCACATAAGCTAAAAAAAAAATTTTGGATCAACAGAAGTTTTATCTTCAAACAAGATTTTGATGAACTTAATTTGTATGAGAATTATGTTTCCAAATCATTACTGCTATTCAGACTCTGATTATCTCTTCACAAATATGGAGTCACTCTGATTTTAGTTAAGCTCATTAAGCATAGAAGATGTACCAAACATAGTTGGATCTCTGTTAACACATGTGTAATGAACATTTCTGGTAAATATTTCTATTCTATGAGGAAGACATTAACATATTATATTGTCAAACTATATAAGAAAAAACATGAGTATCAGATGGAGTTTGAACAACCCTCATATTAACTATTAAAATGAAGTCTGAGAATTTTTCATTTTTATTTCGAGATTATCTGTTGAAGAGATAGAGAAGATTTACTTTGTGTACTTAATATTAACCCTTGATCACCAATAGAACCATGTTTTTCTTCTAAATAGTAGATATATACATATTAGTCCTTTCAAGATACAGCAATCATCTCAAGGTAAAAGCTAAATAAATTGATTTTACTTCATGTGAAACTTGAGCTCAGTCCTGTTGGACTCTTTGCGACCCCATGGACTATAGAAGGGCTTCCCTGTACTAGTTTGCATTCCCACCAACAGTGTAAGAAGGTTCCCTTTTCTCCACACCCTCTCCAGCAGTGTGGAGATTCCTTAAAAAACTGGAAATAGAACTGCCTTATGATCCAGCAATCCCACTGCTGGGCATACACACTGAGGAAACCAGAATTGAAAGAGACATGTGTACCCCAATGTTCATCGCAGCACTGTTTATAATAGCCAGGACATGGAAGCAACCTAGATGTCCATCAACAGATGAATGGATAAGAAAGCTGTGGTACGTATACACAATGGAGTATTACTCAGCCATTAAAAAGAATACATGTGAATCAGTTCTAATGAGGTGGATGAAACTGGAGCCTATTATACAGAGTGAAGTAAGCCAGAAAGAAAAACACCAATACAGTATACTAACGCATATATATGGAATTTAGAAAGATGCTAACAATAACCCTGTATGCGAGACAGCAAAAGAGACACTGATGTATAGAACAGTCTTTTAGACTCTTTGGGAGAGGGAGACGGTAGGATGATTTGGGAGAATGGCATTGAAATATGTATAATATCATATATGAAACCAATCGCCAGTCCAGGTTCGATGCACGATACTGGATGCTTGGGGCTGGTGCACTGGGACGACCCAGAGGGATGGTATGGGGAGGGAGGAGGGAGGAGAGTTCAGGATGGGGAACACATGTATACCTGTGGCAGATTCATTTTGATATATGGCAAAACCAATACAATATTGTAAAGTTAAATAAAATAAAATAAAAGAAGGGCTTCCGTGGTGGCTCAGAGGTCAAAGCGTCTGCCTCCAATGCGGGAGACCTGGATTCGATAGGTGAAAGTGAAAGTGAAGTCGTGTCCGTGTCCAACTCTTTGCGACCCCATGGGCTATAGCCTACCAGTCTCCTCCGTCTGTGGGATTCTCCAGGCAAAATACTGGAGTGGGTTGCCATTTCCTTCTCCAGAAGATCTTCCCAACTCAGGGATTGAACCCAGGTCTCCAGCATTGTAGGCAGACGCTTTACCATCTGAGCCACCAGGTAAGCTCGTAGACTATATAGTCCATGGAATTCTCCAGGCCAGAATACTGGAGTGGTAGCCTTTCCCTTCTCCAGGAGATCTTCCCAACCCAGGGATCAAACCCAGGTCTCCCTGCATTGCAGGCAGATCTTTACTAGCTGAGCTACAAGGGATACTGGAGTGGGTAGCCTATCCCTTCTCCAGCAGATCTTCCTGACCCAGGAATCTAATCAGGGTCTCTTGCATTGCAGGGAGATTCCTTACCAACTGAGCTATGATCACGTACAGTAGGAATAATATGTTCGCCTTTTTTACATACAAGGTTCCTTCAGAAAAACTGTTGAAAATGTCAATCAAAACTTATGATTTAAAGAGTTTCATTACTGAGATAACAGTCTAAACAAGAAAAGATTTATTTCTACTATTTTTTATTCAAAATCATTGAGTTAAATAAATCCCTAAAATAAACCAAGTAGTTTCTATTTTCCTTAATACCATGCTGGCTAGATATTTAGTGAACTAAAAGTCAGTGCTCCTGAAAAGCTGGTGTATTTACATGCACGTCCCTACCAATTATTTAGGATGTACCAAAAAACCCCAAATGGTATATCAAGCAAATCTACATTACTTAAAAATGTGAGGGTGAAAAGTGAATTTCAACACATAGCATTGCAAACACAAATACGTAATTTAGTTCAGAGTTATTTTTAATAACAACATAATTTACGGTAGAGTTTCCTTAACAGAAATAAAAGAAAATTTGAAAAAAAGTAGTTGCTTTCTGAAATAGACACTTTATATGACCCCAGATAACTAATGTATGTTCTCAAAATTTAGCATATCTCTGAATACAATAAACTGCAGAATTAGTGCATTAGCATCTACAAATTTTAAAAAAGCAGTAAAATTTAACTAAGCTGAGAATCCCAAGGACAGGGGAGCCTGGTGGGGTGCCGTCTATGGGGTTGCACACTGTCAGACATGACTGAAGCGACTTAGCAGCAGCAGCAGCAGAACTAGTTTAGCACTTGTAAAAATCCCAAGTCAAAATTTATCTTCTAGTTTTACATCTAACGATTATTTATGGTTTGTACTAAACCTATGAATTATGGTATCAGAAACAGAAATACCACAGGGCATTTTAATACTGCCTGCAGGCATTACTTCATTATGTATTTGAATCAGAGATAAAATTATTGAGGCCTAGGAAAAAAGAACCTATTAAGTGAGCTGAGGAGATTCGAATGGAAATGCAAAACAATTAATCCTAGTAAAATCCATGCAAAAGTGATTCAATATAAAATGATATACCTCTCAAGTGACAAAAAGGAATGTGCTTTATAGTCTGTAGTATAATAAAATTCCTTAGGCATCCAAATACAGGAGAAAGAAAAAAAAGTGATAAAAAATAACAAAAGAACAATAAGAGAAATGTGAAAATTTATGCTGGCTTTATATCTAAATATTGTTTTATTATTTTGACTAAATAAAATGTGTTGTGTGTGTGCATATGTGTGTGGGTGTTAGTGTGTGTTACTGCTATTATACTTCTGATGCATAAAAAAGTAATTATTACCTTTTCCCAGCCCTATCTGGGCCCAACAAAATATATACATTTTCACAATGCCACAGAATTTTGCTAAAACTGTTACTGAAAAATCAGTAATTAAATGATGACTGAGCACAGGAAGTACAAAACAGACGTTAAATTCTTTAGAAAACAAAGTACATCATTCAATAATCCCTCAAAGTTTTAGTAATATAGTCGGCAAGATAAAATGTGCAAGTATTTAAGTATAAATTTGACTTATTTCTAGACAATGAAATACTAGACAAAGAAATAAATATTTTTCTGTTCTTCAAAGGAATCTGAGTTAGTTAACTAGGATTTTCGACAATCTGAACTGTAGGTACACTTATGTATACTGGAGAAAGAATACTGAGACCATCTGTAAAATTTTCAAATTACATACATTACGGAAAAGGCCATGAAACAGGTTAGTGAGAATGTCTTGAAAAAATAAGATTTAATTTAACTAAAAGAAGAATCAATTGAACTAGCTTTCAAATATCTTTGAGAATAAAACTATAATGGAGGATAATCATTTTTTTAACTCTGAGAAGATATTAATATAAATAAGCAGGTTTTAATTAAAATTATTCAGTAGACAACTAAATACTCCTCAATACTCTATTGTTATTTAGTTGCTAAACTGTGTCCGACTTTTGCAACCCCAGGGAGGATAGCCTGCCAGGCTCCTCTGTTCATGGGATTTCCCAAGCAAAAATACTGGAGTGGGTTGTCATTTCCTTCTCCAGAGGGTTTTCCTGACCCAGGTATCGAAACCCCCTCTTTTGCACTTGAGGCAGGTTTTTTACCACTGAGCCACCAGGGAAGCAAGCTAATATTGAAAATTTAACACAATGTAATCAACTGATCAATCAGAGAAATTCTTTTATTTTGGTCAATATATTTGATTAAAATTATGTTCAGCATTAAAGATATATTAAAATGTTCAGAAACATTTGAAAGGATATCACAACAAAGTCTATGACTAGAGATTTCAATTTGCAAAATCTATGTAAAACAATAATCGAGGAACAGATGTAGGTAAAGTAAGGGAGAGGGCTGAAGCTGCCCAAGAAGAAAAACAAAGGCTTCAGACAGATCCAAGTCTGTGACTAGACTGGAGGTCATTAATGACTTCCTGTATAGTAGTTTCAGTGGCCCAGAAAGGATGCAAAGGAGACTGAGGATCTAGCATATTGCTTAAATCGGTATTTTAAATCTCTTCATGAAGAGAAAGAGAAAGATGGAAATGATTTGGGGAATGAGTTTTGCTAGTTTGCTCATTTTTCAGTAAGGCTTGAACATAAATATAATTATGTGTCTTTATAAGTAAGTACAGTTGACGATTGAACAACAAAGAGGGTTAATCCTTGTGTAACTTACAGTTGGCCCTTATACATGTTCAGCCAACCTGCAGACCATATAATACTCTAGTATTTACTAACGAAAAATTTCCATGTGTAGGTTGACTGCTGCAGTTCAAATCCATGCTGTTCAAGGAACAACTGTAAATTTATTAAATGGACTTTTTCAAAGTAATTGTCGCTAGTAGGAATTAGAGCACATAACTTTGATAATAGCAGTAATTTTTGCTAGGAATTATTTTACAAACTAGTTCTCTTACAGTTCACATTTGACTTCCCCTATAGAATATAATGCCAAGGGGCAGAGGTCTAGTCTGATCATTTCAACATTATGTCCCCAGCACATGTAGACAAAAAACAGAATTTTTGTAATAAGTATAAATCTAATGTTCACAATAACAGTGTTTCTAACTTCTGTGTTACTTCTACATAATTTTATAATGATGCATAGTATAATAAAAATACTTTTACAATCCCAGTAATTATTAAAATCATTTTTGTATTTCTTTCAAGGCTTTTCTATTATCCTATACATAAAATTCAGTCTAATTTTTCACTCTGAATCAGTGAGATTATACTAGTTTGTGGTGAGGTATCAGACAACCAAAACGTGCCAGCAGACTAATATGGTCAAGTTTTATATATCATGGATACTCTATATCCACTGTGGGTCTAAGTATGTGTATATGCATGCAGGATGTCTCTTCTCATAGCAGTCACTGAGCCTGACTGAGGCTTCCCACCAATATGCAGCTCCAAGTCATGCAGCAGAGGAAAGAGGATGTAGGAACTCTGATACTGGCTCTTAAACCTCTCACCTGTAACTGGCAGAACTTAAGGCGTGCTAAGTCACTTTGGTTTCCATTTCATTTGCCAACCAAATTTGCAACCATGACTACTTTCAACAAAAAAAGGTGAGAAAGGGAAAACCTATCGATTGCCTCAAAAGCAAATATCTGGGATTATTTAGTAGCAGTAATTCCGCCTTCCTAGTACTTTCAGATTACTGCTTCACCCTAATGAAAGAATGCTTCTGTTACACAAAAATGTCTAAGAAGTGTCAGTCACAATTCAGGCATCAAGTCAATCCTAAACTATAACTTATAAAAACAATATGAATCAATTTGAATCACTTGTTATAGACTGATAGAACAAAAGGAATTATGTATCAAAAAGGTGTAACACTGAAGCTTAATGAAGCATGTACCATAATAGTGAAGGATGTTAAACATTAAGATAATGGTTGAAAACTATAACTATAAACATGAGAATGGTGCTGAAGATATACCCTTTGTAATGTATTAAAATGCTTACATTTTTCTAAAGACAAAAGAAACCATGTTATGGTTGGCAGTTGGGATTGCAGGTTCCTTTCAGTAGGTACATGATTTGTAGTGACACATTGTCTACATGTGTGAGTACAAGAAACAAAAACTAAAGTACTCACTGATTTTTAACTGAAGCACCTTCTTTCATGCTTTAGCATTGTCATAAAAACATACCATCAGAAAAAAGTTTTATACTGAGTTGTAGAAAGAGAATACGTGTCTTCTCAGATGGTTACCAGGCAAATATAGTTATGAATACAAATGGGTAAATACAAAAGGTTGATTATCATCTTATTTCAAATTGAAATTAAGTGTTATTATCTTCTTCAGGTCTCTGCTATTTTCTCCTTTTATGTTATCTTTACAAAATTTAAAGCAAACAGTTTCATTGACTTTCTTGGAAATCATGATGGATAACTTAAACAGAAAGATTTTGTAAAGTAAAAACACTCAAAAAGAAATCATGTAAAAATATGTCTAGGTGTCTTTGCAGTCTTATGATTTTAGGTAACAATCAGGGTACCTTAAAATATTATATATTTCCTAATCTGACTGACTTAAAATAGTATTTCCCTGAATTGTACTGAATTAGACATATAACTCATTTAGCATACCTGTTTCTTTTTTCTTATTATGTTTTGATAGATTTAGCATATAAATTTTCAAATTCCAATTTGGAGTGAATATTTTCTTTAGAGGTGTCCTTCATCCCTAGTAATTTTCAATTAATTGGAATCTAACCCAATTGTTCTACCATCATTTATACAATTTTTTAAAATATCTGAACTTTCATTATTCTTATTGAAGACAACTCAAAATCTTCAAATTATTAGAAATCCGTAAGTAAAATGACTAATTTACATAATATAATGAAAAATGCATTTAGAGGCTAAACTTAGTTTTTTTGACATGACAGATTACTTAAAGTAGTTGAAAAGAACAACTATGAATTTTTTATTGTAATATTACTGATTATGCCAAGAAAAATTTTTCAAGATATCCTAAATAAGTTCATATCGGAATGACAATCATGTTCTTCATTATAATGTACTTATTTAAAATTCTGATATTATTGAGAGAGGATCACAAAAATATTCTTCAGCTTATTAACCTACCCAATACAATATCCACCTCTCAGGTTTGCTATAGAAAAATGACAATGGAATCCAAATTTCATATCTCAAGAAGGTGCACCCTGGATTAAATAGACACCTTTAGTTTTAGCCTTTGCTTTATGCTAGTCTATTATTACAGTAATTATCCTTATGCATCTGAAAGATTTTTTTTCAAGATGTATTTATAACTTTACTTTTCTGAACACAAAAGCATTGCTAAATCAGGTTTCCATGACCTGCAAAGAAGTCAAGTTTGCTGATGTACTATTCTGAAAACATACATTATGAGCGAATTTGATTGTTCCTGAAAAGCTCCTCCTTCCTTCTTTATATCCTGAGTTTTACACAAGTTGTGACTTTATACTTATTCATAAATTATATTGAAATCAGAAGACATAATTTAGAGACTTAGCTACATGTTATAACTCTATTTTTTCACTTACATATAAAAATATCTAAATTTCTAGTGATATAGGGATGATTATATCAGATGAAAAATCTTTGAAATTTAGAGGCATGAGTATGTTGAAACATATGATTATCCACAAATAATAACTGTCTGAAATTCATGATTCATAGTAATATTTCCTACCACACCTGGGGAAAAGAGACTAGCTTGTGATGGTTAGGAGGAAATAATCAGTTCTTAAATCACATGAGTAAACACAAAAGATCAACAATCAACTTGATAAAAAAAAACTAGATAAAAATGATCAACTAGATAAAAAAAATCTTCATAATACTTCTATCTTTTGATCTTTTATGCTATCTCTATAAATTTTAAACTGGCATTTTGGATAATATCAAGTGGCTGATTTTCTTCTGCTTATTTGTATTTTTCCCTGAATGATTTCTTGAATCATTTTCAATACTGACTTTCAGTTCAGTCACTCAGTCATGTCCGATTCTTTGTGACCCTATTTTCTGCCATAAGGGTGGTGTCATCTGCATATCTCAGGTTATTAATATTTCTCCTGGCAATCTTGATTCCAGCTTGTGCTTCTTCCAGCTCAGAGTTTCTCATGATGTACTCTGCATAGAAGTTAAATAAGCAAGGTGACAATATACAGCCTTGGCATACTCCTTTTCCTATTTGGAACCAGTCAGTTGTTCCATGTCCAGTTCTAATTGTTGCTTCCTGACCTGCATATAGGTTTCTCAAGAGGCAGGTCAGGTGGTTTGGTATTCCCATCTCTTTCAGAATTTTCCACAGTTTATTGTGATCAACACAGTCAAAGGCTTTGGCATAGTCAATAAAGCAGAAATAGATGTTTTTCTGGAACTCTCTTGCTTTTTTGATGATCCAGCAGATGTTTGAAATTTGATCTCTGGTTCCTCTGCCTTCTCTAAAACCAGTTTGAACATCTGGAAGTTCATGGTTCACGTATTGCTGAAGTCTGGCTTGGAGAATTTTGAGCATTACTTTACTAGCGTGTAAGATGAGCGCAATTGTGCAGTAGTTTGAGCATTCTTTGGCATTGCCTTTCTTTGGGATTGCAATGAAAACTGATCTTTTCCAGTCCTGTGGCCACTGCTGAGTTTTCCAAATTTGCTGGCATATTGAGTGCAGCACTTTCATGGCATCACCTTTCAGGATTTGAAATAGCTCAACTGGAATTGCATCACCTCCACTAGCTTTGTTCATAGTGATGTATTCTAAGGCCCACTTGACTTCACATTCCAGGATATCTGGCTCTAGGTGAGTGATCACACCATCATGATTATCTTGGTTGTGAAGATCTTTTCTGTACAGTTCTTCTGTGTATTCCTGCCACCTCTTCTTAATATCTTCTGCTTCTGTTAGGTCCATACCATTTCTGTCCTTTATCAAGCCCATCTTTGCATGAAATATTCCCTTGGTATCTCTAATTTTCTTGAAGAGATCTCTAGTCTTTTCCATCCTGTTGTTTTATTTCTTTGCATTGATCACTGAGGAATGCTTTCTTATCTCTCCTTGCTATTCTTTGGAACTCTGCATTCAGATGCTTATATCTTTCCTTTTCTCCTTTTACTTTTTGCTTCTCTTCTTTCTATTTGTAAGGTCTCCCCAGACAGCCATTTTGCTTTTTTGCATTCCTTTTCCATGGGGATTTTCTTTATACCTGTCTCCTGTACAATGTCACGAATCTCCGTCCATAGTTCATCAGGCACTCTGTCTATCAGATCTAGTCCCTTAAATCTATTTCAGCTCTATACAGTCAGCAAAAACAAGACCAGGAGCTGACTGTGGCTCAGATCATGAACTCCTTATTGCCAAATTCAGACTGAAACTGAAGAAAGTAGGGAAAACCACTAGACCATTCAGGTATGACCTAAATCAAATCTCTTATGATTATACAGTGGAAACTAAAATACTAAATACTGAATAATAGTATAGGGGTCACAAAGTAATAGGGGTCACAAAGAATTGGACAGGGCTGAGTGACTAAGCACAGCACAGCCATAGCAATCAGACAAGAAAAAAGAAATAAATGGTATCCAAATTATAAGGGGAGAGGAACAATTGTCATTATATGCAAATGACATACTATATATAGAAAACCCTAGAGACTCCACACAGAAACTACTAGAAGCAATAAATGAATTCAGCAAAGTAGCAGAATACAGGATTAACATACAGAAATTAGTTGTATTTCTGTACATTAACAATTAAATATCATAAAGAGAAAGTAAAAGAAAAACCCTGTTTGAACCCCCCCCACCTCCCATCCCTCAAAATAAAATCTCAGAAATAAACCTGACCAAGAAGGTAAAAGACTTATATGCTGAGAACTATAAAACATTAACAAAGGCAACTCAAGATGATTCAAAGAAATGGAAAGACATCTCATGCTCTTGGGTTGGAGGAATTAGTAGTATTAAAATGGCCATACTACTCAATGTCCAGATTTAATGTGATCCTATCAAATTGCTCAGGACATTTTTCAAAGAACTAGAAAAAAAAATAATACTAAACCATGGTTTCATGGAACCATGAAAGATCCAGAATTTCCAAGAAATCCTGAAGAAAAAGGACAAAGTAGGAAGCACATCGCTGCCCCTCACTCCACCAAGACTTAAGACAGTACTATAAAACTACTATAATCAGAACATTGTGGTATTGGCACTAAGAGAGACATATGGATCAGTGAAACAGAATAGAGAGCCCAGAAATAAACCCACATGTCTAAGGTCAATTAATTGTCAGCAAAAGAGGCAAGGATATACAGTGGGAAAAAGACAATCTTTTAAATAAGTGGGCTGGGAAAGTTGGACAGCTGCATGTAAATCAATGAAGTTAGAATGTATCTTCATACCATATAGAAAAATAAACTCACAATGACTTAAAGACTTAAATATAAGACATGATATCATAAGACTCCTAGAAGAAAACACAGGCAAAACGTTCTCTGACATAAATCGTATCAATGTTTTCTTGGTTCAGTTTCCCAAGGCAATAGAAATAAATGCAAAAATAAATAATTGGGACCTAATCAAACTTACAAGCATTTGTTCAGCAAAGAAAGCCATAAACAAAATGAAAAGACAACCTACAGACTAGGAGAAAATATTTGCAAATGATGCAACTAACGAAGGCTTAATTTCCAAATTATACAAACAGCTCACACAACTCAACAACAACAAAAACCAAATAGCCCAATCAAAAAATGGGCAGAATACCTAAATACACATTTCTCCAAAGAAGATATACAGATGGCCAGAAGGCACATGAAGAGATGCTCAGCATTGCTAATTATTAGAGAACTATAAATCAAAACTACAATGAGGTACCACCTCACACCAGTCAGAATGAAAGTGAAGTCGCTCAGTCGTGCCTGACCCTTTGTGATCCCATGGACTGTAGCCTACCAGGCTCCTCCCTCCATAGTATTCTCCAGGCAAGAGGACTGGAGTGGGTTGCCATTTCCTTCTCCAACCAGTCAGAATGGCCATCATTAAAAGTCTACAAATAACAAATGCTGGAAAGGGTGTGGAGAAAGGAGACCATCATCTGCTGTTGGTAGGAATCTATATTGGTGTAACCACTATGGCTAACAGTATGGAGGTTCCTCAAAATATTAAAATACAGTTATCAGATGATCCTGCAATCCTGCTACTGGGCATATATCCAGACAAAACTAAAATTCAAAAAGATACACACAGCCCTATGTTCATAGCAGCATTATTCACAACAGCCAAGACATGGAAACAACTTAAATGCCAATCGTCAGATGAATGGATAAAGATGTTGTGGTACATATATACAATGGAATACTACTCAGCTATAAAAACAGAATGAAATAATGCTACTTGCAGCAACATGGATGGGCTTAGACATTGTCATATTAAGTGAAGTAAATCAGAAAGAGAAAGACAAACACCATATGCTATCACTTATATGAGGAATCTAAGTAAGACACAAATGAATCTATTTATGAAACAGAAACACACACACAGACATAGAATACAGATTTTTGGTTGTCAAGGGGGAGAGGGAAGGGGGGATGAACTGGGAGTTTGGGATTAGCAGATGCAAACCACTATATACAGAATGGATAAACAAGGTCCTGCTGCATAGCACAGGGAACTATATTCAATATCCTTTGATAAATCATAATTGAGAAGAAGCTAAAAATAGAATGCATACATATAACTGAATCACTTCAATGTACAGCAGAAAGTAACAGAACATTGTAAATCAACTATACTTTAATTAAAAAAAAAAAAAAGAGAAATTGAAAGAGGGACATTCCAAAATCATAATATACATTTAGAATAGTAGTTTTACTTTACATCTAATAATTAATAACTTTCAATTATGATAAAGACAGAATTGGAACAGCATATAGACCTCTGAAAAATAGGAATTTGTTGTAACTGATTACAGATTTAAAGTTTTAGGTATTATATTAGTGAATTAAATCATACATAATTTGCAACTAAGAAAGAGTTGATTCATGAAGAATATTCACCAAGATGATTCTCATTCCTTGGAATGGAGAAAGTGTGGATACTGAAGTTGAGAGTAAATCTGTATCTTCCAGCATGATTGTCACAAAGTCATTCTATTTACTAGATAAGATAGCTACCAGAAAGAAAAAAAAAGAGAGAGAGAAAGAGAAAGAGAGATAACAGCCATCAGGCAAAAGCAAGCATGGTGTTTTGCTTTTAGTTTGTCATTTGAATACAATTAGTGACACCATCTTCACTATTTCTTTCTGGTGATCTTTTTGTTATGTCAGGACACTTCCCTAGGAGCAGTGCATCCTTTAACAATCAAGAGGGTATGGAAAACCAAAGTTGTTAAATTAAAATTGGCATCACACTTCCTGCCCCACTCAACAAAATAGCTGAATTTAGAACACACCACTATGGGTCAAAAATCCTGCTTTTAATGTAATGCTTTTCCATAACAGAAATATTTCTGAGACAGTGAAAGAAAGAAATGAAGCCTTAATTGCTGCATGCTGCCTTGATCAAGGAGACTTTATGAAAATCAGTATTTCAAGTTTTCTTCACTGATTTAGAAGTTTTAACACTTTAAGACATTTCAAAATGGGTGAAAATATTATTTTCTTATTTTATGTGGAAGAGGAAAAGGAGAACCTCATGATTTCTTGCCTGAAGACAAATATTTGTTAGCTCAGTCTAAAAAATGGATTTCATGGAAGCTGGGGTTTCTGGAAAATAATTCCTTTAAGGCTATCCATGTTATTTTTGAGACTGGAATGAATTTGCATCTATACCTATAATTATAAATCTATCTCTATCCATAGCAGGTTTAATCTTTTTTGTTTCTCTAAGAATTGTCTGTTCATATATCTTCTATGGTAAATTTCCTGTTTACGTTTCCTAATGAACATTTCAACGAAGTGTAACATGGATTAAGAAAAGCCTATATATCATAAATAAGTAGTGATGCAAATTTTAACATATATGTAACCAAGCACTCATATAAGGAGCAGAGCATAGTTTCAGAAAACATATTTCTTCTTTAAATATAAGTCTTCTCTAATGCCTTTCAGCAATGTTTTTTCTAGTTTGCAGCATAGAGATTCTGTATATCTCTTTACAGATTGATGACTTTTGATGTTATTGTTAATGGACAACATTTTAATGTTATGTTAGATTGCTACTAGTTAATAGAAATAAAAACTAGTTTTACAGACTGACCTTGTATTTAATATCTTGTCTTATTCATGTATAAATTCTACTGTTATGTAGATTTTAAATATTTTCACATACACATAATAAAATATGATTCAGTTCAGTTCAGATGCTCAGTCATGTCCAACCCTTTACGACCCCATGGAATGCAGCATACCAGGACTCAATGTCCCTCACCAACTCCCGGAGTTATTCAAACTCATGTTCATTGAGTTGTTGATGCCATCCAACCATCTCATCCTCTGTCATCCCCTTCTCCTCCTGACTGTAATCATTTCCAGCATCAGGGGCTTTTCAAATGAGTCAGCTCTTCGCATCATATGGCCAAAGTATTGGAGTTTCAGCTTCAATATCAGTCCTTCCAATGAACATTCAGGACTGCTTTCCTTTAGGATGGACTGGTTGGATCTCCTTGAAGAGTCTTCTCCAACATCACAATTCAAAAGCATCAATTCTTCAACCCTAAGCTTTCTTTATAGTCCAACTCTCACATCCATACATGATCACTGGAAAAACCATACCCTTGACTAGATGGACCTTTGTTGGCAAAGTAATGTCTCTGCTTTTCAATATGCTGTTTAGGTTGGTCATAACTTTCCTTCCAATGAGCAAGCGTCTTTTAATTTCAAGGCTGCAGTCACCATCTGCAGTGATTTTGGAGCCCAGAAAAATAAAGTCTGACACTGTTTCCCCATCTATTTGCCATGAAGTGATGGGACCAGATGCCATGATCTTACTTTTCTGAATGTTGAGTTTTAAGACAACTTTTTCACTCTCCACTTTCACTTTCATCAAGAGGCTCTTTAGTTCTTCTTCACTTTCTGCCATAAGGGTGGTGTCATCTGCATATCTGAGGTTATTGATATTTCTCCTGGCAATCTTGATTCCAGTTTGTGTTTCTTCCAGTCCAGCGTTTCTCATGATGTACTCTGCATATAAGTTAAACATGCAGGGTGACAATATACAGCCTTGACATACTCCTTTTCCTATTTGGAACCAGTCTGTTGTTCCATGTCCAATTCTAACTGTTGCTTCCTGACCTGCATATAGGTTTCTCAAGAGGCAGGTCAGGTGGTCTGGTGTTCCCATCTCTTTCAGAATTTTCCACAGTTTTTTGTGATCCACACAGTCAAAGGCTTTGGCATAGTCAATAAAGCAGAAATAGATGTTTTTCTGGAACTCTCTTGCTTTTTTGATGATGCAGCAGATGTTTGCATTTTGATCTCTGGTTCCTCTGCCTTTTCTAAAACCAGCTTGGACAACTGGAAGTTCATGGTTCACGTATTGCTTAAGCCCGGCTTAGAGAATTTTGAGCATTACTTTACTAGCGTGTGAGATGAGTGCAATTGTGCGGTAGTTTGAGCATTATTTGGCATTGCCTTTCTTTGGGACTGGAATGAAAACTGACCTTTTCCAGTCCTGTGGCCACTGCTGAGTTTTCCCAATTTGCTGACGTATTGAGTGCAGCACTTTCACAGCATCATCTTCCAGGATTTGAAATAACTCAACTGGAATTCCATCACCTCCACTAGCTTTTTAGTAGTGATGCTTCCTTCCTAAGGCCCACTTGACTTCACATTAGAGTATGCCTTGCTCTAGGTGAGTGATCACACCATCGAGATTATCTGGGTCATGAAGATCTTTTTTGTATTTTTATGTTATTGATTACTATGTTTCTATCTCTCACCTTCATTATTTTCCAAGTTCCAGATGTATGTACTCATCACCAAAATAAGGTGTTTAGATTTAACCCTTGACTCCCTTGAAAATGTCTGTATATGCTGCTTCCTTACTCATACTCCTTGGAATATGCCAAGCTTTTCTTATTCCCAGGATATTTACTTGTGTATCCTACTGTTGGAAAGACCATCTGTTAAATCTTTACCTGGTCATGCTCTACTATCCTGTAGGTTTTCTTGCAGAAAGACTCTTCTGGCAATTCAACATAAATCAGGTCCTTCATTTTTATTCAGGTCCCCCTTCCCCACACACAGAATTTATCATCATTTGTCATTATATATTTATTTGTGTGTGGTAAAATTGTCATGATCACTATGCCTGTTTAGTATTTAAGCTGAGTGAATTTAGAAAATATATATTTTCTGATTCCCTCATTCATTCTCAGTGTCACATCTAGAGCTAGACAGAATAGCTTATTATTATTTGTTGAGTGCTGCTGCTGCTAAGTCGCTTCAGTTGTGTCTGACTCTGTGCGACCCCATAGATGGCAGCCCACCAGGCTCGCCCATACCTGGGATTCTCCAGGCAAGAACACTAGAGTGGGTTGCCATTTCCTTCTCCAATGCATGAAAGTGAAAAGTGAAAGTGAAGTCGCTCAGTCGTGTCCAACTCTTAGCGACCCCATGGACTGCAGCCAACCAGGCTCCTCCATCCATGGGATTTTTCCAGGCAAGAGTACTGGAGTGGGGTGCCACTGCCTTTTCTGATTTTTTTTGAATAAATGCAGGCAATAGATGTTTTTCACTAAAATTCTTCTAAGATCAGACTATCCTCCCTTATTTACAGGAAATAGATTTGTTGTCTAATTTGTTGCCTAATTTTAAAATATTCTAATTTTCATTGTGTTAAAGCAATTTATTATTTTTTTCTGGTCCACTTAAAAATAGAGAAAAATCCAAGAGAAAGAAACTGGTTATCATTTCTCCATTCCAAAAACACAAATTAGGTAAAAACAGTAAGTTGTCACAGAAATTAAATTACCAAAGTAAAAAATCTCTATATTTATCCAGGGTAAAATCTATAGTATGAAAAAGACTTATTATGCAAACGTTCTGTCATTGTCACGCATACATTAGGACTGACTCTTTAGTGTTAGAGATCTTCAGGCTCATTTTTCTTGATTAGTTAGTGATGCCATTGAGAAATTACATTTTGTTAATCTTTAAAATATTGAAGGTTTTCCACATAAACAATAACCTATATATGAAAAATAAGTCACTGGTTCTTATTACCCAGTATCATATATTCTCTTAGACATATTTTCTTTTTAAAGGCAAACATATCACACCCTATTTAAATTACATGGTCCAAAGTTATATGTTGCTACTGCTGCTGCTAAGTCACTTCAGTCGTGTCCGACTCTGTGCGACCCCATAGATGGCAGCCCACCAAGCTCTCCTGTCCCTGGGATTCTCCAGGCAAGAACACTGGAGTGGGTTGCCGTTTCCTTCTCCAATGCGTGAAAGTGAAAAATGAAAGTGAAGGTGCTCAGTCATGTCCGACTCTTAGCGACCCCACGGACTGCAGCCTACCAGGCTCCTCCATCCATGGGATTTTCCAGGCAAAGTACTGGAGTGGGGTGCCATTGCCTTCTCCCAAGTTATATGTTAGTATAAGAAAAAACAAATAATTTTAGATATTCTTTCCTAAAACCAGAGAGAAAAAAACTAAGAATGCAAAGAAAAATTGAATTCAAAAACATGAAATGCAACCCTGTACTATTAGAGTCACAAATTGTTGCTTTGAAAGATGAAAAAAGTATGATGATCTTATGTACATGATTGCTCTGCTCTTATACTTCCTTGAAGATTGAAAAATTAAAAACTGCAAAGCAGTTTACACCGTAAAAGCAGATAATGTGTAAGAGCCACTTAAGTTGCAGAAGTACTACCTGTCATTATATCTCCCACACCACTGAGAGAAATTAGGTGTTTGAAAAGCAATAATGTGCCTTTTACTCGGAATGCTCAGCCTTTAATTTCCTCTCTGTGGAGTAGCTCTAATGTGATGGTGCCTGTCTCTGTTTAATCTGAATATTATACTCTTTTTTTATAAAAGTGAAATATAAAACCCAAAGAAATCTTTTTTCAATTTGCATTTATCCTGTCCATTAAAAATAAAGCACTCCCAACCATTTCCATTACATACAAAAATATGTGTTTCCTGCATTTTAAATCTTTGTAACAGGACACTAAAAAAGGACTCATTCTTCCTCAGCTTCTATTGAAATGTCAGTGAGACAGAATTATATACCAAAATGATTGTGAGACCAATATGCATATGGAGCTTTTCGGAGAAAAGGATCCACCACTTTTGAGTTCTAGCACCTCCCCAAAAATATAAAAATGAGATCAAAATTTGAAAAGGGGAGATTTTATAAAATAGCTCTATGAGGCTCTTATCTTACTGGTCAGGGCTTGGAAAAATTAGAACATGTAAATATGTCCATCTCAGTCTAGATCAAGGACTCACTCATGGCTAAGCCACATCTTAAAAAGCTATAGTGGAATTATGGATGGATGTCTGAATTCCAACCTCTCACCTATTTGCTCAGGAATTCTAGAGTCGAGATTAAATGTGACAGGTGTCACTGATTTATCAACAGAGCCCAGATAATTTCCAGAGTTTGTTGAATTGTTGAATGTTTCCATGGTGGGGTTGCCACGGGCTATTTTCAATAGGGCTAAGTGAATCTTAGCAAAAAGAGGTTTTGTTCCACCAAATTACCCAGTAGATGCCAAAGAGGTTGGACACTACTGAGTGACTTTCACTTACTTGTTTATGGAAAAGAAGGATATTCACTGTTTATGAAAACATGGATGGTCCTTGAGGACATTATGCTAAGTGAAATAAATTAGAGAAAGATAAATACTCTGTGATTTCACTTATGCTGCTGCTGCTGCCAAGTCACTTCAGTCGTGTCTGACTCTGTGCGACCCCATAGACGGCAGCCCACCAGGCTCCCCCGTCCCTGGGATTCTCCAGGCAAGAACACTGGAGTGGGTTGCCATTTCCTTCTCTAATGCATGAAAGTGAGAGGTGAAAGTGAAGTCGCTCAGTTGTGTCCAACTCTTAGCGACCCCATGGATTCCAGCCTACACAGGCTCTTCGTCCATGGGATTTTCCAGGCAAGAGTACTGGAGTGGGTTGCCATTGCCTTCTCCGGATTTCATCTGGCATCTAAATAACAAAACAAAAAACCAAAAACAGACTGGTGGTTGCCAGAGGCTGGGCTGAGGATGGGTAAATGGGTGAAGGTGGCCAAAAGATGCAAACTTCCAGTGAAAAATCCATTAATTGCTGGAAAAGTACATCATTTACAGCATGATGACAACACTTAATAATACTGTACTGTAATTTGAAGGTTGCCAAGACATGGGTTTGGGTGGACTCTAGGAGTTGGTGATGGACAGGGAGGCCTGGAGTCCTCCGGCGTTGCAAAGAGTCGGACACGACTGAGTGACTGAAGTGAAGAGAGGTAATTCTAAAAAGTTCTTATCACAAGAATACAAATTTTTAACTATGTGTACTAAATGAATGTTAACTATACTTATTGTAGATTATTCCAACATGTAGAAATATTATGTGGTATGTTATACACTTGAGAGTACTATGATATTATAGGTCAATTATATCTCGATTTTAAAGGTTAAATAAGTTAAAAAATAAAAATGAATTATATAATTCTGTAAAATTTGACATAAGATTAACATTAAAACACAAAAACATAAGCAAAGTATTTGAAACTATTTTTCATTAGAACAGGTAGAATTACTGTAAAACACATCAACTTTATTCAAAAAAACTACTTTGAGAAACCAGCCTTTAACTATGTAGTGAATTATATAAAACCTATTTATAGGAGTTTCTCATATTTTAGTATCTATTACCTAAATAGAAACTTTATTATTTTTTCTTCCACTTTTATTGAGATATATTTGACATGCAGTACTAAATAAGTCTTAGAGACAGGAATGGGGACCCACTCCAGTATTCTTGCCTGGAGAATTCCATGGACAGAGGAACTTGGCAGGCTACAGTCATGGGGTCGTAAAGAGTTGGAAATGACTGAGCGACTAAAACACGCAAACACACACTAAATAATTTTAAAGTGTAGAACATAATGATTTGACTTATATACCTCATGAAATGATTATCCCAGTAAGTTCAGTGGGTGTCCATCATCTCATATAGGCTCAAAATGTTTAAAAATAGAAAATAAAAACTGTTTTTCCTCATTATAAGAACTCTTAGAATTATGCATAATAGCTTTTATATATAACATATAGCAGCATACAGGAAACCTGGGTTAGATCCTTGGGTTGAGAAGATCCCCTGGAGAAGGGAATGGCTACTCACTCCCAGTATTCTTGCATGGAGAATTCTGTGGACAGAGGAGCCTGGCAGGCTACCATCCATGGGGTTGCAAAGAGTTGGATACGACTGAGCAACTGAGCGCACACACACCAATAGATCTTATAAATGGAAGTTTGTGCCTTTCAACTGCCTTCATCCAATTTCTTCTCCCCTTACCCACCCCACCCACCTCTGATAACCACAAATCTAATCCCTTTTTCTCTGAGTTAGTGTGTTTGTTTTTGAATTATGATTGACCAACGACATTGTTAGTTTCTATGAAACTACTAGTAATTTGACATTTTACACATTATAAAATGATCATCACAGTAAGTTGGTACCATTTGTCATCTTACAAATATAAAACATCATTATTGACTGTATTCCCCACACTGTACATTTTGTACCTGTGACTCATTTATTTTGCAACTTGAAGTGTGTACCCTTATCTCCCTTCCCTATTTCTCACCTTATTATTTTTATTTAGTCTTTCAACTGAAACAAAATTTTACTGAATAATCTAGGGATATGGAATAGAATAAATGCATAAAGCACACTAAAACACCAAGATATATCAAGTAAGTTATGTTTATGATAGCATTTTGTTTTCTGTTTTGTTCTTTGTCATGCAGAAAGAATGCCATAAATATTATTTTTAGGAAAAAATAATTTCTTCCTTCACCAAAGTCCAAAAGTGTTTATCTCTTACTCCTATATGGCTCTTTCTCTTATGTACTGTTGTAACTCATGTTGTGTTATTATCTCCTGCAAAAAAATAAGCAAATTTCTTGATACCAGGCATGTTCCTTGTCTTATTCACTACAGGCATATGTTAGAGATATTCTAAGACCACCACAATAAAGTCTATATTGCAATAAAGCAAGTTACATGGATTTTTTGATTTACCAGTTGCATATAAAAGTAACATTTATACTATAGTGTAGTCTGTTAAGTATGCAATAGCATTATGCCTAAAAAAACAATGTGTGTGCCTTAATTAAAAATACTTTATTATTAAAATATGCTAAATATCATCTGAGTCTTCAGTGGGCCATAGTAGTAAACAACATCAAAGATCACTCCCTGATCACAAATCACAATAAATAATAATGAAACAGTTTGAAATATCACAAGAATTACCATGTGTGACACAAAGACATGAAGTGACCAGATGCTGTTGGAAACATTGTGTTTAAAAGACTTGCTTGATACAAGGTTGCCACAAGTATTCAATTTGTAAAATCTAAGGGCAATAAAGTAAAGCACAATAAAATGAGGCATACTTGTATTTCCTTCTCTCAGTGTCTTTCAAAGGATGGGTATTGATAAAGTAAAAAATATTAGAAGATGAGACTATAAAATGAAGTAACAACCAACAAAGTATTAATCACTTATTTTAAGTAATACCATTCAAGAAGCACCTGAGGGATATCTAAACAAATAGATTCTGAAACAGTAACCAGCAATTTTAGGAAAGTAGCCATAATATCACTGAGTTTCACAAAATCGATTTTTAAAATTGTCCAACTGAATTAATTAAATCAACCAATTTAGATTGTTACTTGGTTTCTTTTTTCCTTCAATATTATCTTTCCTGGTGTCTTTTTTGGGGGTATTATATATTTACTACTTACTTTGTTAGTTCTGATAGGCAAAATTGTTTTATATTTACATGTTATCTCTGAACTTTATTACATATAATAAATACTTTGAAGAAGACTCTATATGTCGTTTAACTCATAAATGGTCTTATGCTTCTCTGTTTACCTCTTCATGTATGGTTTTTACTATTATAATTTTCATGGTTTAGTTTATATAATAGGACACAATGCTGTTGTTTAGTCATTAAGACATGTCTGACTTTTGTGACCCCATGAAAGGTAGCCCACCACACTTCACAGTCCATGGGATTTCCCAGGCAAGAATATTGGAGTGGGTTGCCATTTCCCTCTTCAGGGCATCTTCCCAACCCAGGAATCAAAGCACTATCTTCTGCACTGGGATGATGATTCTTTACTATTGAGCCATCAGGGAAGTAATAGTTGAGTTTCAGTAGGCCAACCTTATAAAAAACTGATTGAAAATAAAATTATCCAGATGTTACATAATATTCAACTCTTCCTTTGACTTTGTTTGTGGAAATTAGGACTTGGTTTTTGTTGGCCATATTTTTCTGTCTTAATATTCCAAAGAGATTTTAGAATGATTTACTTTATGAAATGAGAAGAAATTGGATTTTAGACCTTTATGTTGACCCACTCTTCAACCACTAATGAAATCATTTTCCTTCATATTTGGATTCCCTTGTAATCTTACCATTTACTACATGAAGGTGAGATTACTCAATCTTGTTCTTCATGACTTCCTGCAGGTTTCCAAAGATATCACCTTTAGATCATCATCGTGGTTAATGGGAATTATATGAGATCATAGGCTCCCATGGTGTTGTGAAAGTTAATGAGGATGAGGATGTCTTTAATTCCAACTCCTTTTGGAGAGAATTTCTCTGTCTTTCCTTTGAAAATAGTACTTCTTTTATAGAGACACATAGCTTTTTGTTATTCCCACTGGAAGAAAATTGTCTTCAAGGTATTGTTGTATAATGGTGAAATAGTTATCAGTAGTTAAACCATAAAAACAAAAACACTTCAACAAAAATAAACACCTCAGAAGTATAAAAAATGACAAGAGAGTATGTGAAGGTGAGTCAGCAATAATACAGCATATGATACTTAAACATATATGAGAAGGAGAAAGAAAGTGAAAACGAAGTTGCTCAGTCATGTCTGACTCTTTACAACCCCAGGACAGTAGCCTACACAGACTCCTCTGTCCATGGGATTTTCCAGGCAAGAGTACGAGAGTGGGCTGCCATTTCCTTCTCCAGGGCATCTTCCCAACCCAGGGATCGAACCTGGGTCTCCTGCATTGCAGACAGATGCTTTACCATCTGAGCTACCAGAGAAGATAATCAGACAAAAATAAGTGACACTATCAGAGGGCAAAAGGACATGCTTATGCAGAAATGTTTGATATTACCAAGGGTCTGAACAACCCTTTAACTTCAGAATTCACTGGAGAAACTAAAAGGTCATGCCATACTTGCAGACCATATCTCTCTCTGAAGAGAGGGATATAAAACAATGAAATATGTTTTAATAAAAATAGATTAAGAACTCTTTTAAAAATACATTTTGATTTAATGCATCTTTGCATATTTCAAAGTCAATTCTTTGAATTTGCTTTTGCAGTATCTTTATTGTGTTTCTAATTTTGGCCTCTATTACTTTTTCTCACCATGTTTGTGACAAAAATTAAGAGGACATTTTCACTGTGATGCTAGAAAATGAAAGTGGTCTCTGACCTGATGTACCTGCAGAGAAATTCAGTATTTCGCATAGAACTGTCCTCAGTGTATGAAACATAATAGGTAAGTGGCATACTTGAGAAAATAGGAAAGCTAAGACTGTAACTGCTTCTGGTAAGGTGCAAAAATCTGACACATATTCAAATTATCTGCAACATTTTATTCTAACTGGGTGAGCATTGCTAAATAAAGTAATTTATACTTAAAGCCAATATGTAGCATGATCTTTCAAATTTATTTTCAGACAAAATATGTGAAGAAACAACGTCATAGTACAAATCTCTGAAGACAAATTATATCATAAGTTATCTATCATTATTTTTAACATTTATTATGCCTTCCTGGGCTCAGCCAGTAAAGAATCTGCCTGCAGTGCAGGAGACCCGGGTTTGATCCCTAGGTCAGGAAGATCCCCTGGAGAAGGGAATGGCTAACCATTCCAGTATTCTTGCCTGGCGAATTTCATGGACAGAGGAGCCTGGTGGGCTATAGACCATGTGATCATAGAGAATTGGAATGACTGAGTGACTAACATTTTCACTTTCTTATGCACAATTGAGGAACTTTTCCCTTCCTCCCTCTCTTCTTTACTTTCCATCTCTCTCTCCAAATGCATATGTAAATATATATAAAGAAAGAGAAATACACACATGTGTACATGTATGCTCATGTTTATAATGAAGTATAATTAAGCTGTTAACATATTCATAAATAGAATTGAAAATTTTTCTCATGTTCTCCTGCTATTTATAAATATAGCATGATGTTATTAGCCTTATTGTACTTCACTACAAAAAGGAATAATCATTTAACTACTTAAAACTTACTTTAAATTTGTTTTAAATGTTTAAATATTATGAAAGATGTCCTGATGAATATACTTGTGAAAACAACTTTTGAGTTGTTTTCAGCATCTCTTTAATTATAGATGCATTTGACATTATACAATACTTATAATTATTCACATTATAATTATTATACATATATTATAATTATAACTAATGCACTATGACAAGTAATTTTATTCATTTATTAAATGTTAATAGATGCATAAACATATTCTATTTATTGTTATAGAAGCAAAGATATAGAAATACACAAAAAATAATGCTACCTTGATTCATGGATTTTATAGTGAAGAGAAGGAGACAAAGATAAGTATGAATATATATATAGTATATTAGATGTTCAGTCTTCTATAAAGGAAAATAAAGTAGAAAAGAGGAAGTAATGACAGAGGAGGGCAATTTACTAGTGAGAAGTTAATACTTGAATAAAGACATGAGGAATACAAAACCATGGGCCACACAATTATCTGGAAAAGGGAATTTCAGCAACAGGGAACAACAAATGCAAAGGTGTTGAACCAGCAATGAAATACTGCAAGGAATCCACTGTGATGGGAATAGAAAGTGATGGCAAAGTGTCAGGAGATAACCTTGAAGAGGTAGCTGGGATTGTAGATCATGTAGGGTTTTGTAGGCTTTCCTGATTTTGTATTTTGTTCTGAGTGATACTGGAAACCTCAGAGGCTTTCGAACAGATAGTGAAATCTCCAACTTGCTTTTTAACAGGATATCTCTGGCAGTTAATCAGAAAATCAACAGAAGAGGACCAGGAGTTACATCAGATTTAAAAAGGTACTTGCAGTTTCCCAGGTGAGATATGTCTGTGATATGACATGGTTGTAGTAGAGGTATTAAGGGGAGGTAAAAAGTCTAGTCCTACTTGAAAAGTTGAGCCAAGAAAATATTGTTGAAAGATTGGAAGTCATAAAGAAGAGAAGGAAAGTGTTCCAGGTGACTCCAATATTTGACCTGAGCTATCAGAGAGATGGAACAATCATGGGTTAATATGAGGAGATTTTGGAACTTGCAGTCATGAAGCCAAGATTAGAATTCACTTTTCAAAATGGTGAATTTGAGATGCAATTGATATTTGAATTGATGTGGAATTTGAGATGAAAATGGTGAAGAGATATTGAGTGCTTGCTTAAATGTGAGTCTAATGTTCATGGGCAAGGCCAAGGAAAGAGATGTGATTTGGGGATTCAACAGAGGGTGGCTCAGCGGTGAAAGAATCCACGTGCAATGCAGGAGACCCAGATTTGATCCCTGAGTCAGGAAGATCCCCTGGAGGAGGACATGGCAACCCACTTCAGTATTCTTGCCTGGAGAATCCCATGGACAGAGGAGCCTGGTGGGCTACAGTCCATAAGGCCACAAAGAGTCAGGCATGACTGAAGCAACTTAGCATGCAAACACAGTGGGAGGCTGGTTTTTAATGCCATAGACTGGATGAGATCATCAAGAGATTAAGTGACATCAAAGTGAAGAGACTCATGATTTGAAACCTGGAGGCACCAGCAATAAAAGTTTAGAGAGATAAGTACGAATAAGCAAAGGTCATTAAATAAATGATCAGTGAACACAAAAGGAAATGAGGAAATCATACTATTCTTAAAAGCCTCATGAATGTTTTGGGAGGTGAGAGTGATCAGAGTCTTCAAATTCTACTTCTAGATCAAGATGAGATTTGAAATAAAATTGGAGGCAAATGATTCACCAATCATTTGACTAAGTTTTTCATCAAATACTCACTGAGGTTATTTCTAAAGGAAGAATACATTTGCCAGTGTTTATTTGACTTTAAATAAAACGTTAGAACTTATAAATAACATTTTAGTATATAAAAAAAGAAAATGTAGGTTATTTTTTAAATGACAGGTAAAAATATCAGCATCTTGTCACTTTGATATAAAAATGTAAAAATATATTTCATCTTGACTCTTAGCAATAATGTCCAAAAATAATCTTATCTTTAAACAAAAAATGTTAAAACAATATTTTAAAAACATTACATGAACATAATTGAGCTATGTGGATGTAAAAAGTATCTGCTGGGATGCATTATACAAACCATGGAATTTGAATTAGCCCAATGTATTAACATATAAATGAAATTCCCAGCCTAGTTAAACAAAACCAATACTACAGACATCACCATATTTTAATCAATGGAAGTTTCCAATTTGAAAAACATTTTTGATTGTTCTGATTATGAAAGGACTATAGCTGTTTTATAGTGAGTTCATAATCTGATTCTAACCCACGAGTCCAATTTCATCTTCCTGCATCTCTCTGCCTAGCCCATCTACATTTTACATGAAACTTATTGTCTTCTGAGCATAAATCCTAAATCCATTTAAAACTATCTGCTTTTGTAACATGATCCCAGCTAACTTTAAAAAACAAATAACCTATTCATCGTCTTCTCTCATTTCCTCAGTAATTTCTTGAACATACTTCTCTAACTAAGGCTTCTGTTCCTGTGTTAAGTATTCATTGTCAGCATTGCAAATGCTCTTCCTGGCTTACATAGTCCAAATCTGTTTCCTTTGTCCTCAATGGTCTTAGCTTTCACTGCATGTTGTGCCTTTTGTCCTTATCTTGCCGAGTGAAAACCTATCCCCTGCCCTGTGCTGTACAGAACCACAATTCTATAGAGGGCACACAGGGATTGGATGCTAAGTTCAACTTTTTGTTCTTTGTAGGCTGTATGTGAGATATTGGTGTATTATCTCAGTTTGTTGAAGGCAGGCCTTATTCAAAATCTTCCTGTAGTCTCTTCCTGGATTCATGCCTATTTTATGGATTTCCTTGAACTTCATATAATTTTGTATTGCCCCTTAATGACTTACAAATGAAGCAAGCATTGAACAAAACTATCAAATATTAAAGTGAAACTAGTAATGAAATGCTCTGTCTCAGTGGGTCAGTGCACCCATTTTCCAGTTGCTGTGAATGAGAGTGTTCATAGCTAATGACTGCCCTTCTTCTACAATGGGTTGCTCATTGGACTTGCCTAACTGAAGTTGCTTCCTCAGGGAAGTTACTTCCTCTCTCCAAGATTGACTGGCACTGAGGACAAAGATCCAGCTCCTTTTTTTTGTTTGTTTTGTTTTCTTTTTTGCTTCATTGAAAGATAACTTGACTGGCTGGGTCATATTCCAGAGCACTCTCCCTCTACTCCCCAATTTCCAAACTCGACAACATGTGTATATGCATAACAGTAATACATAATAGTGGTGGTGGGGGGGTAGATCCAGAATAATGTTTATGTTATGGGACCGTTTTTGTAAAAGACAGAATATAAACATCACTGCTGTTGTTGTTTGGTCACTCAGTCGTGTCTAACTTTTCTGCGACCCCATGGACTGTAGACTGCTAGGCTTCTCTGTTCATGTGATTTTCTAGACAAGAATACTGGAGTGGGTTGCCACTTCCTTCTCCAGCTGATCTTTCTGACCCAAGGATCGAACCTGTGTCTCCTGCACTGGCAGGCAGAGTCTTTACACTGAGCCACCAGGGAAGCCCCAATATAAACACATTTTGGTAAACATAGAATATCTCTAGAAATATACACAGGATGAAAATACAGCATACCTCTATTTGAGTGTTTGAGATATTAAGAGAAAAATAAAGAAGAAAATGTATTATTTTTAAACTTTTTATTTTGTATTGGAGTATAATCAGTTGACAATATTGTGGTAGTCTCAGGTGAACAGTGGGGACTCAGCCATACATATACCTGTATCCATTCTCCCATAAACCCCCCTCCCATCCAGACTGACAAATAACCTTGTGCAGAGTTCCATGTGCTACACAATAGGTCTCTGTTAGTAAAATGCTGTACTATGTGCACGCATTACTTATTCAAAAGTATTATTATTGTTTTCATTTTCAAAGGTAACTGATTTTATCAGTAGCTGTTTTCAGTTTGTGTGCAAGGCTAGCCACTGTTAGGAATCAGAGACAATGTCACAAAAAATCAAATTGTGACTCCTTTGTTTGAGATAGTTTTGACTATAATTCAGACCACTGATGGGTTGGAAAGCATCACAAGTTCAGATCAGCATTTTGGGGAGCTCGGGTGTGAGTCTGGCATTGATTTTTATGAACCTGGGACATTGGAACCTACCTGCTCCACGGAACAAGCTTCAGTCTTCAGGCAGGTAATCAGGGAAGAGCTGTTAGTTTGGCAAATGGCTAACTGATGAATTATATACATTTTATGAATTATATTTTTACAGTTCATACTTACGCTTGCATAATGTGAAAAATAACTTGCATCTAAAGGAATGGCATAGGAAAGAATCTACCGGGAGGAGAGATACACCAGAGAAAGAGGAAAACACTAAAAATTTTAAATCATATGCCAAAATATAAACAAAATTTGATTTATTTAACCAAAATATATTGAAAATAAGGATTGTGGAAGTGATTCAATAGGGATCTATTAAGATTTCTAAGATATTTACTGAAACCAAGATTTAGCTATCTTGGAAAACCAATGAAGTTTAATCAATATATATTCATTTTGCTTTGTTTTATTTTTAGTTTTATAAGTACTATCGTCCAAGCCTTGATGTCAACTGTGCCATTAAACAGGGCTGAGATTAATAGGTATGAAAAATGTCACCTGGATAGGGATTTGGAAAATAATTTTTAGCTCTATGAGTTTAGATTAAATGCTATAAAAATCTAGTGCTTTAACCTTAAACATGCTGAGGATAATGATTGTTTAGACACTTTCTGAGACAAATATCATATACTATGTTATCTATTCCTATTAGATACACAGAATAGTGGCTCTGAATATATAAAATGTCTTTTATCTCAAATATTTGTTACAAAACGTTTAACTTTTTAACACGCATTTATAGGGCTTTAATTTACAAGGACATTTTACATGCCAAATATGTGCCTGGCTCTCTGCTAAGGCATACAAATGTGTAAAATGTTATTTTTAACAAAAGAGCTTCATGATCTAGAGGGGAATAAGACATACTAATATGAAAGAGCATTATGAAGTCATTACCCAGGTAAAGAATGTAAAAATTTTGCATTATTACTTAGAGATTGTAAAAGACATAATAGGGAGCCCAGGTTACCAAAATATTTACATATTCCAAAACATCTTACAGGAAACCCAAACTTTTTGGCCAACCCTTTAGAATATTCTCAATAGTATACCTCAAGCGACAAAATTTCAAGAAATTCTTTTTTTTTTTTTATTCCTAGTTAGCTAAAAGACTCACACAATGTAAAACATAAATCTCTTTTGAAACCCTTGAGTTTGTCTCATGATTTGACAGCACTTCTTATTACATGTTCCATCCTATTTCAACAAGTGGTGCTGGGAAAACTGGTCAACTACATGCAAAAGAATGAAACTAGAACACTTTCTAACACTATACACAAAAATAAATTCAAAATGGATTAAAGACCTAAATGTAAGACCAGAAACTATAAAACTCTTAGAGGAAAACATAGGTAGAATACTCTTTGACATAAATTGCAGCAAGATCCTTTATGACCCACCTCCCAGAGTAATGGAAATAAAAACAAAAATAAACAAATGGGATATAATTAAAATTAAAAGCTTTTGTACAATGAAGGAAGGTAAAAGGACACCCCTCGAAATGGGAGAAAATAATAGAAAACAAAACAACTGCCAAATAATTAATCTCCAAATATATAAGCAGCTCAAGCAGCTCAACACCAGAAAAACGAGCAACCCAATCAAAATGTGAGCAGAAGACCTAAACAGACATTTCTCCAAAGAAGATACGCAGATGGCTAATAACACACGAAAAAATGTTCAATATCACTCATTATTAGAGAAATGCAAATCAAAACCACAGTGAGGTATCATCTCACACTAGTCAGCATGTCCATCATCAAAAAGTCTACAAACAATAAATGCTGGAGTGGGAAAGGGAACCCTCTTACACTGTTGGTGGGAATGAAAACTGTACAGGTACTATGGAGAAGAGTGTGGAGATTCCTTAAAAAACTGGGACTAGAACTGCCATACGACTCAGCCTACAAAGGTCTGTATAGTCAAAGCTATGGTTTTACCAGTAGTTATATATGGATGTGAGAGCTGGACAATGTAAAAGGCTGAGAGCCGAAGAATTGATGTTTCTGAACTGTGGTATTGGAGAAGACCCTCTAGAGTCCCTTGGACTGCAAGATCAAACCAGTAAATCCTAAAGGAAATCAGTCCTGAATATTCACTGGAAGGACTGATGTTGAAACTGAAGCTCTGATACTTTGGTCACCTGATGTGAAGAGCCGACTCACTGGAAAAGAACTTGATGTCACTAAAGATTGAAGGCAGGAGGAGAAGGGGACGACTGAGGATGAGATGGTTGGATGGCATCACCGACTCAATCGACATGAGTTTGAGCAAACTCTAGGAAATGGTGAAGGACAGGGAAGTCCAGCATTCTGCAGTCCATGGGGTTGCAAAGAGTTGGACAAAACTGAGAGACTGAACAACCACCACCCAGCAATCCCACTGCTAGGTATATACCCCGAGGAAACCATGTTATTTTAAATAGAGGGAGATATTATTTTATACAGCAGAACTAAAACTACAAGTACAATCTTCACTGAAAATGAAGAGAGCTAAAAACCAGAAAACACAAATTAGATGGTGGAGCTGCCAGAACAGAGGAGATAAAACTAGACAAATGGATGTGGAAGCAGAGACAGAATCCTGGACTAGGATCTCAGAAAAGAGCTGGAATAGTACCATTCTCAAAAGTGAGGCAAAGTCTATGTTTACAACAGATGTGGGTACTGTCTCTAGGAGATTTTCTGAATGCTATTTTGGCCTAAGATGCAGCAGAAATGGACCTAAATGAGAAATACCATAGGCAGGCCATATTTGGTTCACAGGAAATTTTTTTCCTGCAGTTGAGAGAAATAAAGACTGAATTTTGAATCGCCACACAGCTACATAACTTAGGTAACTGGGTCAGAGTTGTGAGGAGTAAGAGTTAAATGCACTCAAGTAGGCTTACAGAATATAACTCCAGGACGCAAGAACAATGCTCTGTTATCTAACTTGAAAAACAGTCCCCATCCTGTTCCTACGTCTTTCTCTCTCTCTCCCTCCCTCTACCTCTCTCACACACACACTCATCCTCTAAGCACACCCTCTCCCCCAACACACGTTAAACACACCTATCTCTCTTACAAAGAGCCAGTCCTGGAAGAGTACTCAACTATTTCAAAGAATAATCTAAGAAGCAGCCAGGATAGGCTCTATACTAATGTACTAGACAGAGAGAGGGAAGGGAGGGAAGGAGGAAAAACAGAACTGGAGGAAGAGAAGAAAAGGTGGGTCGGTGGGCAGGAGGGAACAGGAAAAAGCCTCTCCAGAAGACAATACTTAGTAGAAAATATTGCCAAGACAAGAAACCTGAAAAAGGCATTACTAAAACCTTAAAGAGCAATAACATATTGGCCTGTATGGGGCTAGAGTACAGATTAGAACCACCTGACAGGGAAGAAATATTGAGGTGACAGAGATATAAAATGTGAGAAGTCAAAGCAGTGGAGGAAAAAAATGATCATTAAAAAATAGAAAAGTTTAGGGACCTCCCTAGTGGCCCAGTGGTTAGACAGCCACCTGCAAACACAGGGGACATGGGTTCAATCCTTGGCCCGAGAACTACCATCCCACACACCACAGGGCAATTAAGCCCATGCGCCCACCACAACTACTGAGCCTTTGTGCCCTAGCGCCTGCCTGCTACCACAGGAGAAGCCATTGCAACAGGAAGCCTGAGCAACCCAACTAGAGAGCAGCCCCCGCTTCACCACCCTAGAGAAAGCCCATGCACAGCAACAAAGACCCAGCACAGCCAAAATTAAATTTAAAATAAATAAATAAACAAATAGAAAAAGTTGGAAATGCATGAAAAAACTGAGACGCTTCTACAATCACTGGAAATGAAGTCTAGAGAGGACAAAAATTTTTTTTAAAAACTAAAATGATATGAGACAAAGCGAAGACTAAAGTGATAAATAGGATAATTATAGAGATGAGAAAATAAGATCTAGCATATATATAACTGACCTCTCCAAAAAAGCAATTTAGTAAAATTTTCCAGATATAAGACAACATATTTTCAAATGGAAAAGATACAGCATATCTCCCCCCAAAAAACTAGTAAAGTACATTAAAAAATACATATGTTAATAAATTACTAGATGTCAAAGATTTTTAAACGCCAATTAAAAATTTAGCTGTCTTTTATGATCAGGGCTTAGAGGCTTCAAAAACCCAGAGACACATTTTTAAGGGTAATTTTGGAACTTTTTCCATTGGCACAATTAGAGCCTACATCCACACTGATTTGGGAAAATCATACTAAAAAATGAACATGAAAATTTCTTGTTTACCATTTCACTATGATACATGGTTTCTGATTAGGCATTTATTAAACATTTGCAGAAGTAACACATCAATCAATAAATGGTTTGGAAAATTAATTTACTCTGAAATGAATTGGAGTGTTTTAGTACTACTCTTGTCTGATAATTGTCAAAGCATAAGTACCTGCTTTTAACCTATAACAGAGCTTCTACAATTCAATGAATTATTGGATAAAACTACCAGGACCTCTAGCACCCATCTAATCAAAACACCAATTTAAATAAGTAGTGTAGAGAATTTACATAAAGGATATGCATTTACTACTTTTTAACTTATTTTCTTACATTTGCTTTTTAATCATGGAAGATAATGTGATTGTCTTATACATGTGCTGAGTTTGACCCCTTGTAAGTGCTTACAGAAATGTATGCTGATATTGATACCATAAGTCTTTAATTATGGCGTTATGAGAAAGGGTCCTTTGACACTAAAATTACAGTGTTTATTGCTTAGAGAAGAGCAAGGGAATATTTCTTAGGTCTTATATTAAGAAATAATGTATACAGCTTATTGCAAAATAAATTGAATAGAGACTGTTGGATTCTGATAGATCTCCAAGAGCAGATGGAGTTTTGAACTAAGACTTGAGGAAGGAATGCATACCAACCAATACAACTCATAAAACGGACAAAGGCATTTTATGCACAACAGCCTGTAATGAGGAGTATTTCTATCTACAGTGGATCATTTGTCTAATTTTAAGGAGCAAATGATGGAATGTCTGGACATTAATGTCTGTGAACTTGAGATCCTGCCGGGATGCCTAATCTAAAGCCCTCATGACAACATCCATAAAAACAAATCTCTGCTTCCTTTGTTGATGCTGTTTGTTGAAATGCAACTTGGTCCCCACGGTCTTTACATTTTTATCAATATGGACAAAAGACAACCTCACATCATTTGTAGTTAACATCCATGGAATCTTGTTATGCCAGACATAGGTCATAAACTTAACATTTAAAAGTGTTTCCTGCTTTTTCTCTGTCTCAAATCACTTGTCTCTATCACTGTGTCTCAAACTGAAGTTAATATAATACCATCACAAGCATTGTATAATGTAATATACACCAATTTTCTTTTTTAAAGTTATATTGATTTGAGAACTAACCAACTTTTTACAGTTAAATGTCAGTAACAATAGCTTAACCTTTAAGGGATTTTGCAGGATGTCAAGATTTCTGCTGAGTAGATCAGCTTTCTACCAGGCAAGCACTACAGGGTGGTGGGGCTTGCAAGTCTTAGAAAATAATAGGGGTTGATAAAGACTAGTGCTCTAAGGGCTGACAGGTGAGGACATCAACTAACAGAGAAGGTAATGATTCATGGGTATTTGTTAGGACAATATTGCTTGGGCCTTTACAGGCTTCTTTAACTGTACAGTGTACTGTATTAACTCAAGTATTTCCAAATGCTTGACTATATGATTACCCAATAGCCATTTGGATCTCATGGGGGAAATGATACATATGTATCAATCATCTTTGTATTTATTTTTAATTAAAAAACAAATCCCAGGGAGATAAATAATGAGGCCACAGAAATGTAGAAATGGAAACTGAGTCAGTGCTAACATTGCCTATGTTTTAAAATTTCAAAAATACAGAAGTAACAAGGTTGAATAAGTAAACTACTTTAATAATCCTTTGAATTATAGACTTATGAAATCTTAAGGCCCTAAAAGGGAGACTCTCCTAATACATACACAGAAGTGTCTAATGATTGCCTGTCACCTGTGTTAGGTATTATATGAAGGGAAATGATTGTTAAATTGGGGAGAGGGGTGGTAGGTATGAAAAAAAATAATCAATGCAAAAATAAACTTAAAAAAGAAAGAAAAGGAGAAATGGGAGAGAGGAATGGATGGAGGAAGCAAAAAAGGAAAGCGATGACACTTAAGTTGGAATTTATAGACTAAAAATGAAAAGGAAGATGAGATTAACTTTAGACTCATGATAACAAAAGCAATGGAGGAATGAAAATTTATGGTGATTTAAGGACTGTAAGTAGAACAAGGTAGTTAAATATAAAGGCTGCAGAAAAAAAACTATAGTTAAATACAAGAAGCTAAATTGGAGCAAACTGTGAAAGGCTGTACTGGCTCCATAACAGTGCTTTGCTGTACTTGCTGCAGCAAATGAAGCAACATAAAATGGCTTTAAATTGAGAGGTAATACCTTATTTACCATTTATTTTTATGAATATCAATGTGCTATTTACTTAATTTAACATAGTATTAATGCAACTCTATATAAAATAAAACACATTTGATGTTGATTTTAAATCAAATACCCCCTGTCTCCTTTTTCTTATACACCCATCAGCACCTCAAGCCTCTCAACTGGTTTTCCTGCCTCCATTTTTGACCTTTTCAAATTCATCCTGGAGAATTCAGTTACAAAATTCTTTCTAAACCAAAATATTCCATCTTATCTTAAAAAAAAAAAAAAAAAAAACTCAGTGGCCTTTCGTTGTGCCCATAAAGAAGAACAAACTACTTTTAAAATGTAGATTATAAGGTTCATTCTAATCTCAAACATTGGCACTATCTGCTACTTCACTCCACACTGCTACCCTCTGGGTCTAAGCTCTAACTGTACTTATTTCTCAGTATTTTTAACCACAAGGTCTTCATTTTTCTGGTCTTTGCCTGAAATACATCACACACTCTACCACATTCAATCAAACAATTTTAACACCTAAACCCCACTATATAGATGAGGAAACTTAAAAACACCTAATTTGGTAACTTACCAAAATCACAAAACGAAGTGAAGATCAGGATCTGAGCTTGAGGAATTCAACTTCAGAGTCCATACTGGAACTGTGAAAGGAAGTTTCTGGGGAAATTTTCTGAAGCGGCGTCCCAGCTAGGTTAAGTGCAATAGGAAAATATTTCCCCTGTAGTGGGAAAATAGTAATACACACTTAGAGTTTAATTCAACCCAATGCATCATTTGTTTGTATTTGTCACTTACAAATACAAGTATGTGAAACTGAATCTCAGTGCTCTCCTATTCTAGACTGATTTCAACGTGTTCTAAAACCTGAGTTCTTTACATCGCCATGCATCATTCTTTCCGTAAATTGCGTCTTCAGGCCAATAGTTTTGACCCGTAGAAACTGATAGAAGACTTGAAAGTGATAATGCTGGACTTTTTGTGAAGAAATAAAGAGTATCATGCTAGATATTAAAGTGCAAGGTTTACAAAGGTTTGGGGACACTTTCAAGGAAACACAGAATAATTATCAGTGGATGTGCTTTGCTGTTGTGGAGGGATTAGAAGTAGTCACTGGAGTCAGGAGGTTGATCAAAAATTATGAGACTTCCCTGGTGGTCCAGTGGCTAAGACTCCACGCTCCCAGTGCAGGGCGCCGGGGTTGCATCCCTGGTCAGGGAATTAGATCCCATGTGCTGCAACTAAAAATTAGATCTCGCATGATGCAGCTAAAGATCCTGTGTGCTGCTACTAAGACCCGCACATGTTTAAATAAAAATATTTATAAAATTTGCATGAAGATTAGCATGGTAGGCACTGCAGTAATTTCAGGGGCTGTGGAGAAAAGTGAAAAGAGTTTTTACATGAAATGTGATTTCTTCAGAATTAAGAGAAAAAACAGTGTTTAAAAAGACAGCCTTTTGATTTTGTTTTGTTTTTCAGTGATAATGCATTACTTTAACTTATTTATAACTATAAAACAACAACAATGAAGTAACAGACCATAAGAGCACCTCCAAAGCTAAAAACTGGGACTAACAGTTTCCCATAAGCCATTTAAAAAGCTTGGAAATTGTCACTCTATCCTACAGCAAGTAAAAGCTAACTTGAAAAATCAACAACACTTAGGTCCGTAAGAAAAGTAAGCAAAAGTGTCCCCCCATGCATTGGAGAGACAGATGGGCGAATCCAGAGAATCGTAACTTACCTGAGCAGAAATCCACAAGCTGAAATGTTAATGGAAAGCTAGCACTGGCATACAGCTACCTGAACTGCCATTGATGAATTTCTGGAGGCTCAGTGTGGACAACTCTGAGAATTAAAAACTCCAGAGGGTCCAAAGCATAGTTGGAGTTTGACCTCTTGGAGTTTTAGCAGGTTCTCACAATGAATAATAAGAGAACTTCCCTCACCCTTTCAGCTTCTGCTGGAAAAAGGAACCATTTTGAAGTTTTCCAGAATATGCTGTCCTTAACAAGATGTGTCCCCAGGAGAAAGTATTTAAGGATAATCTAACCCAGTTGGGATTTATCAGCGCTTAATTGACCTGAGAGACTAGAAACAGCCAATTCTAGGTATCTCTAGCCTTCTACCTAGAGGAAGAGACATACCCAAATCCAGCCCACTCTGGTCATCCTGTCCTACCTAAGGAGTGCTGAGAAACACGTGTAAGTTCACAGCCCAGGGACACAGGTGGAACTAGAAAACTGAGAACTAATAAAACAACTATAGCACACTTCCCCTCCCCCAACACTTTATCACCTCATCACTAAAGGCTTATTTACAGCAGTTCGTTTTATCTAGTATGGCAGGTTCAGCTATCAAAGTTAGGTTGAACCTTAAAAGTAGTAGTTTGAATCATTAAAAGGTAGTTTAAACGCAAAAATCCTGTTGGAAGAGACATAGCAAAACTTGTGTGTGTGATAAGAATATTTAGGACAAACTCTCAGCAAATTTCAAGTATACAATACTGTATTATTAACTATGATACCGAAAGCTCAGTCGCTACACCTGTGCCAACTTAAATCTTGGAGGCAGAGTTCTGAGTGCAGTAGAAAAGGATAGTTTTAGTGCTTTGCCAAGGGAGACATTCTGCCTCAAAAAACTATGTGTCTCAACCCAGGAGGGTCTGATGAAGAGTATTAAAACAATGATTTAAAGGTAGGGGTCTCTGACAAGATTGGAATGAAAACTGAAAACACCTTTTCCAGTCCTGTGGCCACTGCTAACTTTTCCAAATTTGCTGGCATGTTGAGTGCAGCACTTTCACAGCATCATCTTTTAGGATTTGAAATAGCTCTACTGGAATTGCATCACCTCCACTAGCTTTGTTCGTAGTGATCCTTCCTAAGGCCCATTTGACTTTGCACTCCAGGATATCTGGGTCTAGGTGAGTGATCACACCATCGTGGTTATCTGGGTCATGAAGATCTTTTTTGTACAGTTCTTCTGTGTATTCTTGCCATCTCTTCTTCAGTTTTCATTCCAATCCCAAAGAAAGGCAATGCCAAAGAATGTTAAAACTATCACACAAATGCTCTCATCTCACACGCTAGCAAAGTAATGCTCAAAATTCTCCAAGTCAGGATTCAACAGTATGTGAAACGTGAACTTCCAGATGTTCAAATTAGATTTAGAAAAGCCTGAGGAACCAAAGATCAAATTGCCAGCATCCGCTGGATAATCAAAACAGCAAGAGTTTCAGAAAAACATCTACTTCTGTTTTATTGAGCCAAATCCTTTGTGTGGATCACAACAAACTGTGGAAAATTCTTCAAGAGATGGGAATACCAGACCACCTGACCTGCCTCTTGAGAAATCTGTATGCAGGTCAGGAAGCAGCAGTTAGAACTGGATATGGAGCAACAGACTGGTTCCAAATCAGGAAAGGAGTACATCAAGGCTGTACATTGTCATCCTGCTTATTTAACTTATATGCAGAGTACATCTTGTGAAATGCTAGACTGGATGAAGCACAAGCTGGAATCAAGATTGCCGGGAGAAATATCAGTAACTTCAAATATGCAGATTACACCACCCCTATGGCAGAAAACGAAAAAGAACTAAAGAGCCTCCTAATGAACATGATAGAGGAGAGTGAAAAAGTTGCCTTAAAATCCAACATTCAGAAAACTAAGATCATGGCATCCAGTCCCATCACTTCATGGCAAATAGATGGGGAAACAATGGAAACAGTGACAGACTTCATTTTCTTGGGCTCTAAAATCACTGCAGATGGTGACTGCAGCCATGAAATTAAAATACGTTTGCTTCTTAGAAGAAAAGCTATGACCAACTTTAGACAACATATTTAAAAGCAGAGACATTACTTTGCCAACAAAGCTCCATCTAGTCAAAGCTATGGTTTTTCCAGTAGTCATGTATGGATGTGCCTACTGAGTGTCTGAACTTAACTGACAAGATTAGGGTGTTAGCAGGCTTTGTTTTTGTTTTCCAGTCACTAAGTTGTGTCTGACTCCTTGCGACCCCATGGACTGCAGCACACCATTGTCCCTGTCGCTGTCCTTCACTAGCTCTCAGAGTTTGCTCAGATTCATGTCCCTTGAGTTGGTAATGCTATCTAACCATTTCATCTTATGTTGACCCCTTCTCCTCCTTAGCAGTCTTGTACTCCCTTAATCTCATCTCAGGTGGTCAGGTGTCTGGAATCCTAAATCTTGGCTCTTACATCTTGCCTCAGGTGCTTTCTTGGCTGCTCCTCTTTTGATTAGCAACTGTTCCAATCTGGCCTTTGGAACTCAGGAAAGGTCAAGAAGGCTGGAATCTTGCCTACAAGCAATAGGAGACAGAAAGGGCCTCCATGCCTGAGAGCCCCACAGAGTCCTACTCAGTTTCACGCATAGTCATGATGTCATTCATTAAATCCTCAGGACGTCTTTATTTTATAACTGAAAAATTGTACCCTTTGATTATCTCCCATCCCCCCACTCCTCAGCCCTGGAAACCACCATTCTCTGCTTTTGTGAGTTTGTTTTTTATTTTTTAGATTGCACATGTAAGTGATACCATATGGCATTTATCTTTCTCTTTCTTATTTCACTTAGCGCAATTCCAGGTTCATCCATGTTGCAACAAATGGCAGAAGTTACTCCATTTTTTAAGGCTGGATAACGTCTCACTAATATATACCTCATTCTCTTTTATCCACCCATTGTGCGTTCTATTAACAGTGGCTTCCCCGGTGACACCACTGTAAATAACCACCTCCCAATGCAGGAGAGTTGGATTCAATCCCTGGGTGGGGAAGATCTCCTGGTGTAGGAAATGGCAACCCACTCCAGTATTCTTGCCTGGAGAATTCCATGGACACAGGAGGCTGGAGAGCTATAGTCCATGGGGTTCCAGAGAGTCAGATACGACTGAAGTGACTTAGCACACACATTCCCTGGTGGCTCAGTGGTAAAGAATCGGCCTGCTAATTCAGGAGACACAGAAGACCAGAGTTTGATCCCCAGATCAGGACGATCCCCTAGAGAAAGAACATGCAACCCACTCCAGTACTCTTGCTTGGAAGATTTCATGGATGGAGGAGCCTGGAGGTCTATATTTCATGGGGTCACAAAGCGTCAGATCCACAAATGATCCACTGAGCATGCACACATAACCATGTACAAGGGTTCCTTTCTCTCAACACCCTTGCTAACACTTGTTATCTCTTGTCTTTTTTATAATCACCATGCTAACAGGTGTGAGATGATGTATCACTGTGGCTTTGATTCACATTTCTCTGATAACTAATGATGTTGAACATCTTTTTTATGTACCTGATAGCCATTTGTACGTCTTTGTAAAAATGTCTGTTCAGGTCCTTTTCCAATGTTTTAATTGGATTATATGGCTTTTTATTTTTGTTTTTATTTTATGCCATTGAGCTGTTCTAGCTCCTTACACTTTTTAGGTATTAACCTTTTACCAAATATACGGTTTACAAATATTGCCTCCTATTCCATAGACTGCCTTTTCATTTTGTTGATTGTTTCCTCTATGTGCATAAACATGTTTAGCTTAATGTATTGAATAGTTTTACTTGTTTATTTTTGAATTTTTCAGTTTTACTCCTATTATTGATTTCTAGTTTCATACCACTGTGGTCAGAAAAGATATCTGATGTGATTACAGCCTACTTAAATGTGTTAAAACTTGTTTGTGACTTAATATATGATTTACTCTGGATAATGTTCCTTGTGCACTTAGAAGTATATATGGTGCTATTCAATGGAATGCTGTTAATGTGTCTATTAGGATATTTGATTTACAGTGTTATTTACATCCACTCTTTCCTTATTAGATTTGTCCAGATGAGCTGTCTAGTCTGAAAGTAGGATAATTAAATCCCCTACTATCATTGTATTATTGTCAATTTCTCCTGTCAAGTCTAATATTTAAATATTTAGATGCTTCAATGGTAGGTATGTAAATATTTACAATCATTACCACCTCCTGATAAATTGACCCCCTTGAAATGTCTTTTGGATTGAGTTTTAGAAGATGAAGTGTGAAAGTGGAGATGTTTCTTGGCTTGAGTCTCTTACCAGTGGAGATGCAGAGGTAGGAAAGTAGCTAGCAAGAGAAAGAAAAGACTAACTGTACTTCGTGGCACTGCCATCCCTCTAGGTAGTCTGTGGCCTTGAGACTGTTGTGACGGCTGCTGTTGGATCTAAGGTGCAGATTACTGGATTCTGTGGCCCTGTGGGTAGAAATGGTGCTAGACGGAGCAGCCTCTACCTGAAAGCCATTGCAATAGCAAGAGTAGCTGTTTTCTCTGCCGTCCCCTGACCCTCCTTGACTTCCATCCCTATCATAGAGTCCTCCCAGGATGCTGAGGCTCCCACAGCTGATAGAAGCCCTCCTCCCACCTAAAGACCTTAGGCAACCAGGTCCTGGGTACTCGTCAGGGGCAAAAATATTAAATTTTAAGCATAAAGAAATAATCCACTGAGGTTTCAGGAAGAAAAACATATAAGGCAAGTAATGAGGAAAAAACTCAAGTTTAGCTCAAATGTCGCAATAGCCACAGTCAATCCAAACTTAAATAATGTGTTGGCAGCTGAATTCTAAGTGATGCAAAAGGTGCCTCAAATGTTAAACACAAGCAAGCTGTCATTCATGCCTAGATACAGAAAAAAGACCTTTAAAAAGAGTACAAGAGCTCAGGGAATGTAGCACTCAGAGACTATCCAGAAAGGTATGATGAAACACTGCCCACTAATAGATTCAGTGAAATACAAAATTCAGGAACATAGAAACCATGTCATGGTATTCCATTTCATTGCTGCTGTTGAGCAATGAATCCATTTAAATGAGGAAAACTACTACAGTTGCAAGAATTACAGTACACAAGGGAAAATTATAAACAATGACAATATGAGATAATATTATGTTATATAATAGCAAAAACATTGAGATAAAGTGAGAGAGGAAAGGCGGGTGGAAGTAGTGTGCAAAGTAATTAAATTATATAATCTATGTTACAAAAATAACTTTAGAAAGAACTAACAGACATCTGTATTCTTAACAGATGGCAAAAAAAAAAAAAAAAATCCACATATGATCCCCAAACAACACACAGATTATGTAGTCAAAGAAACAAAGGAAATATCAGAAAGCGTTGATATTGGCATTTCTTCTACAGTACAGCTGGAAAACATACCAGCCCTTCACCTTCCCTCAATTGTTTTGTTGGATTTCTTTCTGCCAACATTAATAACTCCCTGTTACCCACATTTTGGCAAGATTCTAAAGCTTTACAGCCACTTTTAGGCATGAAAATATTTCACATACTTTAAATCAGCCTTTACTAGCACATCCAATTTAGTGTTTCTCTACTTTCCCCAGGCAGGGGATAGAATACCAGGAAGAAGTGTGGAGTTGATTATTTTCAGGCTTTGTATACCTCCTTCTTCCCTTGCTTCTGCAACTCAAACTCCAAGAATAAAAATGACCAGGCTAAAACTTCCTCACAGAAAGGCTGTTTTAGTGAGTCTGTGCTGTTAGTAATTTTGTCTCACATTTGATTCCTTCTTTTTGTGTTGTTGCTGTTTGTTGTTTAGTCACTAACATGGGGGTGTTCCCATGTGGTGCTAGTGGTAAAGAACCTGCCTGCCAATGCAGGAGACGTAAGAGACGTGGTTTTGATCCCTGGTTTGGGAAGATCCCCTGGAGGAGGGCATGCAACCCACTCCAGTATTCTTGCCTGGAGAATCCCATGGACAGAGGAACTTGGCAGGCTACAGTCCATTGGGTCACAAAGAGTCAGACATGACTGAAGTAACTTAGCACCCATGCTAAGTTGTCTGACTCTCTGCGACCCAGTGGACTGCTGCATTCCAGGCTTCCCTGTCCATCACTGTCTCCTGGAGTTTGGTCAAACTCACATCCATTGAGTTGGTGATACTACCCAACCATCTCTAAATACCCACCTCATCTCGATGAGGGTCCGTGAATGGGTTCTTTAGAGGACTCCCTCAACCCGTTGCCTCTAAACTGCACTATTCCCTGAGCGATGCCTCCTCTGTTTTACCTTCTCAGAATTCCCTTTTTATAGTTTCTTGTTTTGTTACCTGCCTAACATCTACTTTTTCTAGCATTTAGCATATCAAGATGGTATCCACATGAAAATTTGCTTTTATACCATTAAGTGAAGTGAAGTGAAGTCTCTCAGTCGTGTCCAACTCTTTGCGACCGCATGTTCTGTAGCCTACCAGGCTTCTCCATCCATAGGATTTTCCAGGCAAGAGTACCAGAGTGGGTTGCCATTTCCTTCTCCAGGGAATCTTCCCAGGGATCAAACCCGCTTCTCCCACCAGGCAGATGCTTTACCCTCTGAGCCACGTAGCACAGAGGTGAACTTTATATCATTATTGCCCTCCTTTTTTTTTTTTTTTTGTAATGTTATTGAAGATTGCTGTTTCTACCCTCTTTCCTTCAGATTTTTCCAGGTGAGACTCTGAATTCTTACTTCTCAAGATCCTAAAGTCAAGAAACCTCTGGAACTCTGTTCTCAGAGCAGTGGGCTTGCCAAATTTTTGAGATATAGTAAGAATTCAATGTGGCATTCTGATGCCTGTTGTAAGGGCAAATACAAATTAAAATTAAGAAGTGTTTCAACCTGTTGAAAAATAAGTGAAAGTAAAAGACAAGAGTCCCCCCTTTACTCTTTTTTTTCCAGAGTATTTACTTTAAAGAAATGTAACTATAAAGTTCTTTATATGTATTTTTGAAATGTAAAATTTCTGAAAATATGAATAAGGCTTGTGCCAACTTTATGAGCCTGACATGTATTTCTTAAGGACTGGACAACCATCTCTTTGAAATGTATACGCCAAGGAAGATAGTATCCTACCTTCCAGTTTCTGTGGGAAGGCAGAGCTTGACTTCCTCAGGGTCTTCTTGTGACACCGTTTAGTCATGTCCGACTCTTTGCAACCCCATGGACTGTAGCCTGCCAGGCGCCTCTGTCCACGGAATTCTCCAGGCAAGAATACTGGAATAGGTTGCTATTTCCTTCTCCAGGGGATCTTCCTCAGGGTGCCTAGCTCCAAATTGCAAAACTCCCTCCTATTATAAAAGATTGTCTTTGCAATCTCTTAGCAGATTGCCTGTGATGACTGTCACATTCTGGTTTATTTATTTAATATGGAATTGTTTTCTTTCTCTTCTCTCACTCTGGAGAGATTTGCTGGATTTGAAGGAAATTTTGTTTTTAATTTCATTTCAACATTGTCCTGCAAGCAGCCATTCTTTTACAGCCCAATTACATGACCTGGCATATGAAAGCATCCTCCTTTTCTAAACAACAGTAATAAGACATCACAGTACTTTTTAGGAGGATATTACATGGCTCAGTAGGTAAAGAATCAGCCCACAATGCAGGAGACTAAAGAGACGCACATTTGATCCTTGGGTCGGTAAGATCCCCTGGAGGAGGAAATGGAACTCCAGTATTCTTGCCTGGAAAATTCCATGAACAGAGGAGCCTGGTGGGCTAGAGTCCATGGGGTGCAGAGTTGGACACAACTGAGCACATGGCACATTACATTTATGTATTTTTCAGAAGCATGAGGTTTTTCTCAATGAATTTCCTGTATGGACTGAACTTAGTGCTCAGAATGGATATTTGATGGATTGATTATAATGCTCATGGGATGAGGTAGTACTCTTTGCAATTTGACAATATTTGTCACTCATTGTCCCTCAAATTCACACAGATATCCACACACATAATTGTATTTTCAGAATACCTTCTCTGGAAAATCATGCAAGAACATGTTGTCAGTGGTTACCTCAGAGCTATGAAGTTGGACTGGGAATTAGAAACAGTATTTGGAAGGCTGTAGAGATTTCTTTTTTCCTTTCTTAAATGTAAATTTTATTTTTTATTTATTTTGTGGTAAAATACATATAACATAAATTTAGCATTTTCATCATGTTTAAATGTACAACTCAGTGATAGTAAACATATTAACATTGTTGGGCAACCGTCATCGCTATTCATCTGCAGAACTCTTTTATCGTCCTAAAGGGGAACTCCAAACCCATTGAGCAATAACTACCCATTCTCCTCTGGTAACCATGATTCTACTCTCTCTATAAATTTGACTCTTCTAAATCCCTTTATAGGAAAAATCTTGCGAACATTATTCTCTGTGATTGTATTATTTCATTTAACATACTGTTTTAAGATTCACCTATGTTGTAAAATGTTAGAATTTTTTTTCATTTTTAAGGCTGAAGAATATTTTATTGTATGTATATATCACATTTTGTTTATCCATTCATCCATCAAGGGACAGCTGGATTGTTTCCATATTTTGACTATTTTGAATAATACTGCTATGAACATAGATGGGCAAATATCTGTTTGAGTTTCTACTTACAATTGTTTGTGTATATGCCCAGAACAGAATTGCTGGATCATAACTCCAGTGTTCTTGCCTGGAGAATCCCAGGGACAGGGGAGCCTCGTGGGCTGCTGTCTATGGGGTCTCACACTGAAGTGACTTAGCAGCGGCAGCAGCAGCAAGGAAAGTTATGACCAACCTGGATAGCATATTAAAAAGCAGAGATATTACTTTGCCAACAAAGGTCCGTCTAGTCAAGGCTATGGTTTTTCCAGTGATCATGTATGGACGTGAGAGTTGGACTGTGAAGAAAGCTGAGCACCGAAAAATTGATGCTTTTGAACTGTGGTGTTGGAAAAGACTCTTGAGAGTCCCTTGGACTACAAGCAGATCCAACCAGCCCTCCTTAATGAGACCAGTCCTGGGTGTTCATTGGAAGGACTGATGCTGAAGCTGAAACTCTAATACTTTGGCCACCTCATGTGAAGAGTTGACTCATTGGAAAAGACTCTGATGCTGGGAGGGATTGGGGGCAGGAGGAGAAGGGGACGACAGAGGATGAGATGGCTGGATGGTATCACCGACTCGATGCACATGAGTTTGGGTGAACTCTGGGAGTTGTTGATGGACAGGAAGGCCTGGCGTGCTGCAATTCATGGGGTCACAAAGAGTCAGACATGACTGAATTACTGAACTGAACTGATAGTCACTTCATGTTTAAGTTTTTGAGAAATCATGGTACTCTTTTCTACAGAAACAATACCATTTTACAATCCTACCAGCAATACATGAGCTTTTTTCTCCACATTTTTGCTAACTCTTGATATTTTCCGTTTTTTTATTATAGCCATGTTAATGGGTATGAAGTAGCATTTTATTGCAGCTTTGACTTGTATTTCACTAAATATTAGTGATGTTGAGTTTCTCCTCATGTATTTATTAAGCATCTTGTTGAATAAAAATCTATGCAAGTCCTTTGCCAATTTACTAATGGATTTGTTTGCATTTCTATTGAGATTTAGTTCTTTACATATTCTGAATAATAATTCCTTTTTGGATTTATGATTTGCAAATATTTTCTCCCATTCTATAGACTGTCCTTTCATTCTGTTGCCAATGTTATTTGATGCAAAAAAGTTTTTTTATTTTGATGAAGTCTAGTTTATCTATTTTTTCTTTTGCTGCCTGAACTTTTGGTGTGATATCTAAGAAATTATTGACAAACTCAATGTCATGAAACTTTCCCCCGTTTCCTTTAGGAGTTTTATGGTTATATCTCTTATATTTAAGTATTTGATCTATTTTGCATTAATCTTCATAAGTAGGTAAGTGTTATGTACTATTTTGTATCTGGATGTCACATTTTCCCAACACTGTTTTCTGAAAAGACTGTCACCTCCCTATCAAATGATCTTGACACTCTTGTCAAAGTCATTTGACCATATACACAAGCTTTCGTTACTGGGATTTCTGTTATACTCCATCAGGCTATATGTCTTTATTCTAGTACAACTTTTCTTTGACTATTTTTTTGTAACAAGTTTTGGTATCAGAAAGTATGGGCCCTTCATCCTTGTTAATCTCTTTCAAGATTGTTTTGGAAATTCAGTTTCTCCTGTGATAGCATGAATTTTAAGATGGATTTTTCTATTTCTTTAAACAGCATAATTGGCTTTCTCTAGTTCTTCTTTCTTAAGATTGTTTTCAGTATTCATGGTATTTTGTGCTTCCATACAGATTTTAAAAGTTTTTGTTTTAGTTCTGTAAAAAATGTCATTGATGTCTCGATAGGTGCTTTACACTGAATCTGTAGATTGCTTAGGGTAGTATGGACATTTTAACAATATTAGGTCTTCTAATCCAAGAACATGTATATCTTTCCATCTGATTCTGTCCTCTTCAATTTCTTTTATCAGTGTAATTGTTTTCTAAGTACATATCTTTTATCTACATGAGAAGGTTTATTCCTAAGTGTTTTATTTTTTCTTATGCAATGGTAAATGGGATTGAACTTCTGATAGATTTTTGTTAGTGTAGAGAAATGCAAAAGATTTCCATGTATCAATTTTGTATCCTGCAACATTACTGAATTCATTGATGAGCTCTAATAGTGGTTTCTTTAGGGAGAAATATTTGCAAATTATATAATTGATAAGGGGTTACTATCCAAAATATATAAACACCTCTTACAATTCAATATCAAACAAACAACTGAATTAAAAAATGGCCAAAAGATCTGAACAGGCATTTTTTCCAAACAGAAAATGTAGATGGCCAATAGGCGCATGAAAAGATGCAAAACATTGCTAATCATCGTAGAACTGCAAATCAAAACCACAATTAGTTATACCTCACAACTCTCAGAATGCCTGTCATCAAAAGGACATAAATAACAAATGTTATTTATGGATGTGGAAAGGAAACTTTCCTACACTGTTGGTGATGATGTAAATTGACGATGTAAATATCTGTATCTATATAGATATAGATATATAGACACACACACATATACACACACACAATGGAATACTACTCAGCCATAAAAACTGAAATTTTGCTATTTGCAACAACAGGATGGACTTGGAGGGTATTATACTATGTGAAATAAGTCAGAAGAAGACAAATACTGTATCTGTCAAATCTAAAACATACAACAAAGTATTAAATATAACAAAAAAGAAATAGACTCAGATCTAAAGGACAAATTGGTGGTTACCAGTGAGAAGGTTAGAACGGGACGGAAAAATATAGAGGTAGGGAATTAAGAGGTACAAACTATTATGTATAAAATAAGCTATAAGGATATATTATATAGCACAGGGAATATAACCAATATTTTATGATATCTATAAATGAAGTATAACCTTTAAAAATTGTGAATCACTATATTGTACACCTGAGGCATATAATATTGTATATCAACTATACATCAATAAAAATAAGATAAATTTGCTAAAACTTTCATTGGAATTTTGGTAGAGATTGAATTGATTCGACAGATCACTTTGAACAGTATTGACATCGTAACAGTATTAACCTTCCAATGCATAAACATGAAATGTCTTCATTTACTTGCATGTTCTTCAATTTCTTTCAGCAATATTTTGCAGTTTTCCATGTATATCTATTTTACATCCTTGGTCAGATTATTTTTAAATATTTTCTTGATGCTACTAGAAATAGAATTTCTTTTCTTAATCTTCTTTTTGGATTATTCATTGTTGGTATATACAGTACAACAGATTTTTGTGTGTTGATTTGTGGTCTTGAAAATTTGTTGAACTTGTTTATTACTTCTTACAAGTTTTTTTTTTTGCATGCATTCTTCATTGTATTTTATTTTCAATAAATATTCACATGCAAGTCAAAGGGTATAAAAGCACACATTATATAGACTTATTCCTTTCCTTTTCCTTCTGGTATTCACATTCCTTCTCCAGGTTATCAATTTCTTATGCACTGTCCCAAATATATTTCTTAGATATATGAGCAATTAATATATCCTTCTATTCATGCTACTTTGTACTTTTATTTTGTCCACTTTCATTATCTCATAGCAATGTATAAAATGCTTCCTTATTCCATGATGCAAAAAGCTGCATGTTTGGCCGCAATGTGGTATACCTGTCATATTTTATTTCTTTTTACTGTTCATACTGTCCATTCATGCATTTCAGAAAGATATCCCCCGAAGAGCAGTTTAATGTTTCTTAATTTTGTTCTTTACCTTCCATGATATATATGTATATGTACATGTATATATATATGCTGCTGCTGCTAAGCCGCTGCAGTCGTGTCTGACTCTGTGCGACCCCATAGACGGCAGCCCACCAGGCTCCCCCGTCCCTGGGATTCTCCAGGCCAGAACACTGGAGTGGGTTGCCATTTCCTTCTCCAATGCATGAAAGTGAAAAGGGAAAGTGAAGTCGCTCAGTCGTGTCAGACTCTTAGCGACCCCATGGACTGCAGCCTACTAGGCTCCTCCATCCATGGGGTTTTCCAGGCAAGAGTACTGGAGTGGGATGCCATCTTAATAATATTTGCAAAATTAACCTATATTGTATTTTCCTTTTCTTAATGACCTGTAGTAGTATCATAACCTTCTAGATTTTGTTTCAGGGGAATGCACAAAATATTTACTAATGACAATGCATCTTATCTACTTTCAATTTCTTAAAGTGGTAAATCTCAACCAGCAACCCCCCATCCCCCACCCCGCTGCCACTAGTAGCTCAGCTGGTAAATATCCTGTCTGTAATGCAGGAGATCCTGGTTTGATTCCCCAGTTAGGACGCTCCCTTGGAGAAGGGATAGGCCACCCACTCCAGTATTCTTGGGCTTCCCTGGTGGCTCAGGGAACCCACTACAGTTTTCTTGCCTGGGGAATCACCAGGGACAGAGGAGCCTGTTGGTCTACAGTCCATGGGGTTGCAAAGACTCAGACACAACTGAGCGACTAAGCACCGTACAGTACAACCAGCATTAAATCTAGATCTGGACTCAATATATTAATGCACTTCTGATACTGCCCTCATGTGCCTCCCTATTGTTCTTTAGAGTATTAATTTCAGGAATTACATTGGACTTTTTCTTAGGCAATTGCTATATTCATTTTAAATACCTGCATGGCCCTGGAACTTATGTTCAATTCTTTGAATTAAATTTCTTCTGACTTTTGAGAATGTAAATAAGCTACATTCTCAAAAATCCCTCATGGCTTAAATGGAGAATGGGTTTTGGGGACAACCAATCTATATATGTTAGTTGCTCAAAGTGTCCAATTCTTTGAGACCCCATGGACTGTAGCCTGCCAGGCTCCTCTGTCCATGGAATTCTCCAGGCAAGAACACTAGAGTGTGTTGCCATTCTCTTCTCCAGGGGATCTTCCCAACCCAGGGATTGAACCCAGGTCTCCTACATTGTGGGCAGATTCTTTACCGACTGAGCCAGAATGGAAAAATCTATATTTGCTTAGCAAGGCCTGATATTAACCATTTAAAGCTAAAACTTCTGAAGTATTCCATGATATCTCATAACTCGGGTGCCTTAAAGTTCTAAAGAAAAAAAAATTTAACTCCTAATAGATGAAAGGCTTATATGTGGAAGATTCTGTTCCCAATAACTGAGACAGAAAAAGCTATAACTGTATAATCAATTCATGGTCAAGCACCAGTAGTCTGCATCCTGAAGCCATGGAGGCTGCTAAATCCCATCCCTTTGCTGAGGTCTGCCTGGAAGTCATTAACTTGCCTAGTCTCCTGTGGCTGGCACTTATTGAGGTTACATTTGCACTTCAAATTTGATTGAGTCAACCTCTAGCCACAAACCTCTCTCATGCTTTTGCCTTGGTTGAAGACTGTAGGTCTCCTGTGATTGCTGGGGTCCATGGCCATTTATTTATGGTCTGGCACACACAAGCTAAACATTAAGAAACTGTTGATGACCTGTGGTTTTTCCAGTGGTCATGTATGGATATGAGAGTTGGACTATAAAGAAAGCTGAGCACTGAAGAATTGATGCTTTTGAACTGTGGTGTTGGAGAAGACTCTTGAGAGTCCCTTGGACTGCAAGGAGATCAACCAGTCCATCCTAAAGTAGATCAGTCCTAGGTGTTCATTGGAAGGACTGATGCTGAAGCTGAAACTCCTATACTTTGGCCACCTGATGTGAAGAGCTGACTCATTTGAAAAGACCCTGATGCTGGGAAAGATTGAGGGCAGGAGGAGAAGGGGTTGACGGAGGATGAGATGTTTGGATGGCATCACCGACTTGATGGACATGGGTTTGGGTGGACTTCAGGAGTTGGTGATGGACAGGGAGGCCTGGCATGCTGTGGTTCATGGGGTCACAAAGAGTTGGACACAACTGAGTGACTAAACTGAACTGAACTGAACTGATGACCCAGAGAAATAGCCACTCATTTAGGGATAAAGCATCATTAAGAAGCCTAAGATTTCCTATCTCTTGTTCAGGCTAACATGTAAAAGCCAAATTGTAACAACTATACACTTCTACAATTGGGAAGAACAGCCTAATTGCTTGAAATAGGCATCTACAAACAGCAGAGTCAAGATGCTGTTTCCAGACAAAAATAAGCTCTAGGCACCACTCATGTACCCTCATCTCAACAATATCTTTCTGTAATGTTCATTTTTCTCTTCCTATTCTACTGCCTACATATTTCCGCCACATACTGCACATTGAGGTAAAAGGAGGCTTAATTAATTAGTAATTAACACTACACCCTGGCACCCAAATGATAAATTAATTGAAAAATAATGACAAACATGTACATTGAAGACAAAGCAGATATTGGTGAGTAGTTTTCCTAATACTGAGCTTTGTGTCATGACTGTCATTCCTAGTGGGGTTAGGCTGATAGTCATCTCATTTCAAGGATCGATCCAACACTTGGAGAAGAAAAGCAGATTCATGTTCAATCTGGGTAACTCACTACTGAGAGCAATGAGAAAGTATCTGGTCAACATATGCATCCTTCCTTTGTTCTAAATCTACCAGCTGTATAAGCCATTTAATTTTTCCTCCTGTGCGGTGGATAAATGAATGGATATAAGTCAGTACTGTCACATGAATGTGGCTTCCTCGGCTTAGGAGCGCTGGGATGTGGTAAAGGAATTACTCATATCACCTTCAGTCCTTGAACTCCCCTCCAACATGCCCATCAACACACTGCATTCTAAAATAATTCAAGCTACATTTCAGCTGAGTTTAATACATTTCTCTCAATTTACATCTCTGAAACTTTAATCCAGGCATGTATTCATTTTGAAGAAAAATAGTATTTAAGGGAAAAAAATGTAAGATTTGTTTTAACTGAGAAGAAGAGCACTTTAATCTTTCCTATGGTTACAACCGAAGAGCTACCTTCTTCTAATAACCTCCATCAATGACAATATAGGTAGATGTCAATGTCTCACTGCTATGTCATGCTTCCTTTCCATAAGTTATTCCATATATACCACCATACACATATATACCACCCAATTATCTATATCTATATATCAGAGAAGGCAATGGCACTCCACTCCAGTACTCTTGCCTGGAAAATCCCATGGATGGAGGAGCCTGATGGGCCTCAGTCCATGGGGTTGCTAAAAGTCAGACACGACTGAGAGACTTCACTTTCACTTTTCACTTTTATGCATTGGAGAAAGAAATGGCAACCCACTCCAGTGTTCTTGCCTGGAGAATCCCAGGGACGGGGGAGCCTGGTGGGCTGCTGTCTATGGGGTCACACAGAGTCGGACACGACTGAAGCGACTTAGCAGCAGCAGCAGCGGCATATCTATATATAATATCATATATATATATATATATGCATCATATTACGTCATGGCTCATGCAGTTATGAAGCCCCACCATCTGCTGTCAACAAGCTGGAAAATCAAGAGTCAGTGGTATAATCCAGTCTGGGTCCAAAGGCCCAAGAAGCAAGGAGGTCAAAGGTTTAAGTCTGAGTGTAAAGGCCAAAGAACGTGGCATTGAGGGTATAAGTCCTGGTCTGAGTCAGAAGGTTCAAGAACCAGTAGTGCCAGCGCTCAAGGGCACGAGAAGACTGATGTCTCAGGTCAAGCAGAGCGTGAACTCACCCTTTCCCTGCACTTCTGTTTTATTCAGGCCCTCTGTGGACTGCATGGGGCCCACTTGCATAGGTGAAGGCAATCTTCTTTACTCAGGCTACCAATTTAATTGTTCATCTCCTCAGGAAACACTCTCGCAAACCTGGAAATAATCTTTTACCAGCTATCTGGATGTCTCTTAGTCTAGTCAAGTTGCCACATAAAAGTAACTATCACAGAGGGTAAGACAGGTTGTGAGCATGTGGTGTCTTTTCTATTTCTTCTCCGGGTCACGTTTTTCCCAAACGTCAATTTCCCTTTCTCCCCTTGTCAGGTAGTCTCCCTCACCCTTCAAACCATGCAGTCCCTCTTAGACCTCATGAGCTGGGTGAACAGACAAAATGATCTTTTTATATTTTAAAAAAATTCCAAATATGTCATTCTTATCATTATTAGAGACCCTTCTTCCCTATATCCAAAGTAGTAAAATGACCAAAAAAAGCATGACCAACTTTTTAGCTTAGAGTCTCTCATAAAATTCCTTTAAAAGTTCTGTTATGAAAATGGAGAATATTTTTATACAGAAAGAAAAAGATGACAAGTGACATGCTAGATAGTGCTGGCAATGGCACCCCACTCCAGTGCTCTTGCCTGGAAAACCCCATGGACGGAGGGGCCTGGTGGGCCTTAGTCCATGGGGTCGCTAGGAGTGTGTCCGTGCATTGGAGAAGGCAATGGCACCCCACTCCAGTGCTCTTGCCTGGAGAATCCCAGGGACGGGGGAGCCTGGTGGGCTGCCGTCTATGGGGTCGCACAGAGTCAGACACAACTGAAGCGACTTAGCAGCAGCAGCAGCAGGACTCACACTGCAGCTTTCCAGAAAGAAATTTAGAAGCACAAGGATCATCAGAGGTTAAGAATTACTTGGTCCTTCGCCTTCGAGTGCAAATAATGCCATACTTCTAAATTTTCTCACACTTAAGTGTTGTACGTTTCTAGTACTAACATCCCCAGATCGGTTGAAAGTCCATTCTCCATCTTTTGGATCTCAGAGTGGAAGCTGGACAGAGTGGGAGATTAGAAACCCTAGAATGAGCCCCCAGAATTCTAGCTGTTGATGATGAATTTATGATTAGTCTGGCCTCTGGGCTTCCCTTGGAGAAGGAAATGGCAACCCATTCCCGTATTCTTGCCTGGAGAATCCTGTGAACAGAGGAGCCTGGTGGGCTTCTGTCCATAGGGTTGCACAGAGTCAGACATGAATGAAGCAACTTTGCATGCATGCATGCATTGGAGAAGGAAATGGCAACCCACTCCAGTATTCTTGCCTGGATAATCCCAGGGACAGAGGAGGCTGGTGGGCTGCTGTCTATAGCGTCGCACAGAGTCAGACACGACTGAAGCAACTTAGCAGCAGCAGCAGCTGGGCTTTCCTGGTGGTTCAGAAGGTAAAGAGTCTGCCTGCAATACAGGAAACCCAATTCAATCCATGGATTGGGAAGATCCCTTGGAGAAGGGCATAGCTATTCACTCTAGTATTCTTACCTGGAGAATTCCATGGGCGGAGGAGCCTAATGGGCTGTTGTCCACGAGGACTCAAAGAGTTAGACACGACTGAGTGACTAAGAACACACACTTGCCTATTTGGTCACAAGGGCTCCTGGGTCAGTACTCTCTCTGGGCAAGCAAGGCCTTTTCATGGAGTCTCTGTGGTGACTCCAGATCTTCTATACTGAATGTATGCATTAAATGTGGAAACTAATCACATTTTTTCTTGATATTTGTATGATAAAATAAATTCACCTTACACATATATACACTATAACTTTCTAACAGGCTATATGAAGTCCTCTGTAAATTATTTCAATGACTCAGTTTTTGTTTTTTTAAATAAAGCTAATCTTTCTGGCAAAAATCATATAGTAATGAGTCCAACTAACTTAATTTTCTGAGAGGTGGGAAGCTGTAGTTGGGAAGGCATTACTGTGTTTTTGTTTAATCTGTTTTTCATATACTCATTCTCAAAACATTTGCCTTCCTCTCAAGTTTGCTGTGAATATAATCCTGCTCTAAAAGTCTTTGAAAATATATATATTTTTAGATCTTTTCCGCATTTTTATTTCACGCAATGTTTCTCTGAACAAAAGAAAAAAATAATTCCTCTGTGTCATTTTCCTTAGCAATATACATGCGTGTTTTCATCAGTTGTTAAATGTATCATTTTCATTATAAATGATTAGATTTTATATATTGTTCCAAATGTAGCTAAACCTTCAGCTCCATTCAGCTCAGGTCTCCTGAATCACCGGCAGGTTCTTTACTAGCTGAGCCACAAGTTCAGTTCAGTTCAGTTCAGTTCAGTCACTCAGTCCTGTCTGACTCTTTGTGACCCCATGAATTGCAGTAAGCCAGGCCTCCCTGTCCATCACCAACTCCTGGAGTTCACCCAAACTCCTGTCCATAGAGTCAGTGATGCTATCCAGCCATCTCCTCCTCTGTCATCCCCTTCTCCTCCTGCGCCCAACCCCTCCCAGCATCAGAGTCTTTTCCAATGAGTCAACTCTTTGCATGAGGTGGCCAAAGTACTGGAGTTTCAGCTTTAGCATCAGTCCTTCCAAACTTGTGTCGATTTTTAAAATGATTTATTTATTTACTTATGTATTTTGGTTGCACTGGCTCTTCATAGTCGTGTGTGGGCCTTCTCTAACTGTAGTAAGTGGGGCTACTCTTCCTTGTGGTGCAGTTTCTCATTGCAGTAGATTCTCTTGCTGTAGAGCATAGGCTCTTGGGTGCATGGGCTTTAGTAGCTGCGGCACGGGGGTTCGCTAGTTGTGGCTTTCGGGCTCTAGAAATCTGGCTCTGAAGTTGTGCAGCATGGGCTTTGACTGCTCCACAGCATATGGAATTTTCCCAGACCGGGGAGCAAACCCATGTTCTTTGACCTGACCGGCAAATTCCCATTCATTCTACCACTAGGGAAGTCCTTACTTGAATAGATTAAAAAAAAAAAAAAAGAAGAAAGTAATGCAGTAATTTCTTCTCTTAACATTGAATATATATACATACATATATGTATATATGTATGTATATATATATATACTGAAAACAATCATGACTTTTACATGTGCATAAAAAGAAACTCTAGCCTTTGACTGTGTCAAACAGCAGTTTCCAATGAAATATTTTCTTTTATGTTGTGAATTACTTTCTGCAATAATTCACTAGTGTTGGGATTTGCTGTACAACTTGTTATATGTCACATTTTTAGAGATTTGTAGATTTCATGTTATTTAATTGTATTAGTGAAAATGATACCTAATAGATATTTAATTCCACTGTAACTTGAAAACTAGCCCTTCCTCACTAAATAACATATCTCCAAATTGCAATCACGTGCCAAGCACTTTCTACTATAGATGTTCCTTGTGAATGTGTCAACAAAGTTTTCATTCCCTAGTCACCTAAAAGAAAATTTCAAATAAGAAGAAATTGCCCCCATTGGTCCAGAGTAATAACTGTTATGTTGATGCAAGCTTTGATATGAAGAGTGCAAAGATGGGTGAACCCTTGCGGCCCCTTAGGAAGGCTGCTGAGTTAACAGAGTCTGCAAGGTTTGACCTTCCTTGAATGTAATTGGAATTGGCCTTCAAGGCCCATTTATGTGGACTCATAAAGATACAGAATGAATACCTAAACTTAAGCCATTCTCTAGTATTCTCTTCAAAGAATAAAGAATTTGTGTTCTTATGTGAGGAGGATTAACAATATTAGCTTTTCTCAGGAGAGGAAAGCTTGTATTTCCTCCCTGCAAAGAAAGACATTTCTCTGGGCTCTCATTCTCTATTTTTGACAAAATAGTTCAACATTATCTTACTGGAGAGGATCAGTGGAGTGAGACCTCTTGACACTGAGTGGCCCTTCTCAGCTCTTCAGGACCAGACTCTGTCAGACACCAACTTTGATTAAAATGAAACAGGGTTGGTTTTGGTGAGGTAGATTATAGGGGAAAGTGGAACGTGCATTATAAATATCCCATCATATGTATGATAGAGTTATACTGCAGTTCTTTTTTTCTCCTCCCACAGAGGCTTTTTTCCTTCTTAAGCAGCAGCTTATGGGGGAGTACAGTCAGACCTAAGCAAGTATTTCTCACACTTCTGGCTCTACCTATGGGACGTATTATGTTGTATATGAAAGATCGTGTGCCAGGATCTGCATGGAATCATTCTCCATCTGATAAAGGTAGAACCTTTAGCCCTCTGCCAGTATTAGCACCTGGATGGAGTTTAAACTCAGTCACCAGGCTGTATTTTAGGCAAAAAGCTGACAGGAAGGAAAACATATTGTGGGGAAGTGCACAGTATTTCACTTTTCTTTTTGCTCAGGAAAGTGGTAACACAAAGCTTTACTTGCTGCAAATCTGACCTCCAATCTAAACAGAGGATTTCTGTAGTTCTTGTCCACGTAATAGCTACCCTCTGGAACAAAATCTCCTCATTATACGGCATTTATAGGATATTGCTCAGCTCTCTGCAGTTGACAGTTGAGCAATAAAAGGATTCCCCAGGGTTGCTTGCCGACTTGACTGGGGTCAGTCATGACACTGACCTGGTGAGCGGAGTCAGGCTGAGTGTTCTCCCAGGCTCCATTATAAACAGCCTCAGCTTTGGGGGTTTAACCTTCCAGTGCAACCCCTTTCAGGATACATACACGAAAAGCCTCTTATTTGCTAGAGACAGCTTTTCTCTTTGTTAGATAGATTTAATCTAAACATTTGAGTTGAGGATCTTAAGGAGGTATACTTGCCTACTTCAACATTGAGACTTTTACATACGGGTGAATTTTTTGGCCAGAATTTATGAAGTAGGAGTGAGTTTGCTGCATAACACACACGTGTGTAATATTGCTTTTCTTACTTTTATAAATCAAGTTAAATTTGATGGTTAAGGCTAATGGTAAATTTTCAGTATTCTTTTTTTTTTCTTTTTGAGGTATTAGTTTTATATTTCTGCTGCAACAACTTAAGACAAATGTGGTGATTTAAAACATAAACAAAATTTTTGCCTTACAGTTTTGTAGGTCAGATGCCCTACACAGGTTTCATGGGTCTAAAATTAAGGTATTAACAAGGCTGCATTTCTTGCAGGAGGAGGGAAATGCTGGAGGGCAGAATTTGTTTTCTTGCCTTTTCCAGCTTTTGGAGACCACTGCTATTTTTTGGCTTATAGACTTTCTCCTTCATTTTCATAAACCAGAGCAGATTGAGTTCTTTTCACATCCCATCACCCTGACCTCTCTGCCTCCATCTTCTTCAATACTTTTAAGAAGCCTGTGAGTACCTTGGACCTATCTGGATAACCCTGGATAATCTCCTTATTTTGAAAACAACAGATTAACAACCTTTATCTCTATTTGCAACCTAATGCTCCTACCCCATGTAAAGTGGCCTACTCATAGTTACCAGGAAACTGGATGTGGTTATTTTTGGGAAGAGGGCATTTTTCTGCCTACAACCAGATGTATGGAATCTCATGATCTTGCTCAGGCCAGATGGACATAGTATTTAGGCTTAAGTGGCTGCTATTATCATCAGTAATGCTGCTGTCGTTTAACCGTGTTTTCAACTGTTGGTCATTGTGCCCTCCACTTGTTCCTTCAAATGTACCCACGTGCACTGGACTTCAGGGCCTGCCTCCTCCTACATGCACAACCTCCTCTCCTCACCTTTGAGGCACTTTGTGGGAGTGTCTCCTCCTGTCAATGGCAGAATCATGGGATATGCACCGTGGACTTGGAACTGTCCACTTCTCTAGTGTCCAGTCTAAGGAATCTTCCCCTAAGGGCTGACCGCTCCTCCTCCTCTCCCACGCAAGTCATCAGCCTCTCTTCTCCTTACCAGCATCCAGTTACATGAGTGTGATTCTAAAGAGCTAATCTTCAAACTCAAAGGCAAAAGGTGGTATTGGGGAAAGTCCTCCGTGGTCCACTGACCCAGGGTGGTGAGCAGAGGTTGTCTTTAGAACACTAAGACTTAGTTATTGCTCTAGGAAGAAAAATGTGTGAAAGGTAAATTTCCAACCTTTCTTTGATTGAGTTTCCTCTCTTTTTCGTACTCTCCTTCCCACTTCTGGTTCCTTTTAGCATTTATTGTCCTTGGCTGTCTTCTGCTGTATAAAGTCGAGAGGGAAAATATCCCAGAATAGATGCTTTGTTCCTACTACATTTACTCTTATATCGTATTAATGACATGCATGCTTCTGAAATTGTCTCCAGCTGCACATTCTAGCTCTTTCCTCTGGGAAAAAAGAACATATTTTATATATTTCAGAGAACTGTGGGAACATAAAAGATGCTTTGTTTCCTGTAGAAAACAGAGTAAAATAATTAAAGTGAAAAATTGTTAGGTATATACATAGAAAAGGTGTATAATCATACAAAGGGCAAAAAAATCACTTGAAGCCTTTTATGATAAGCCTAAACTATACGTGCAGAGATAAAGTCAATATAGAGTGACAGTAATCAGTGAGTATGACACTTAGAATGCTAATACAAATTTTAAAAGAGGGAAGAAATCAAGAGGAAAAGAAAGAGAAGAAAGGGAGAGAGAAATAAAAGAAAGAAGAAAAAAAGGTGAAAGGTAAAGAGGAAGTTCTAAAGTCAAATGATATTTTCATTAGAATATGCTTGTCTTTAAATGGGGCATATTTTCTTTGAATAATGAAATAAACTCCCTGTACCATCTTACCGGCATGACCACATTTCAGAATAAGCTTAAAGAGGTAATACCAAGCAGGAAGCTGACAAAATGAGGAGAAGTAGTGGCATCCATAGGAAAATGATTAGTGCATTATTTTAGGCATAGCCCAGGCAATCGCGACACCGCACGGCATAAGGAAATCCATTGTCCACTACATATACATTTAAAATTGAGCCAAGATTCGATTTTCAGATACCAAAGATGCTTTCAGCAGTGATTTGCTTTAGTGGTTTTGCCTTCGGATATGGTATTAAAATATGAGGATTAGTCCATAAAATTTATAGTTATGACCAAATTATTTTTCTTGCCTCTTTCTTTCTTGTGTTTGTCACTCAGTCGTGTCCAACTCTTTGCTACCCCATGGTCTGTCCATAGAATTCTCTAGGCAAGAATACTGGAGTGGGTTGCCATTCCCTTCTCCAAGGGATCTTCCAGACCCATGGGTCAAACAGAGGTCTCCTGCACTCTGGGCAGATTCTTTATCATCTGGGCTACCAGGAAAGCCTGTTGTGATTGTGATCTTAATCTGCAGTGATTCAACCTGAGAGATTAAACTGTATAATGAAAAACTTCTTGATATACTCATTCATTTCCTGGTAGTAAAGAAATGTAGTGACATAGCTTCGTATCTTTTGGATACCTCCAAACCACTTGAGGGGAAGGAGAATGGGATGATAGAGGATGAGATGATTAGATGGCATCATTGACTCAATGAACATAAGTTTGAGCAAATTCTGGGAGATAGTGAAGGACAAGGAAGCCTGGCATGGTGCAGTTCATGGGGTCACAAAGAGTTGGACATGATTTAGTGACTGAAAACCAACAATAAAGCCTCTTGAATTACACATTTTTACAACAGTATTTAAAAAACCATGAATTTATCCTCTGAAAATTCTGTTAAAACATTATGCTACTTGCAAAAAGTAAAATTGTTGGAAACATATTTTCTTTTATTGTATATGTATTGGAAATAAGTTTTATAGTCTGTAATCATAGGAGATGACAAAGTGTCTCAATTTAAACAAAAAATAGAATAGTCTGCTAAATGTCCATTACTTTGCTTTTTCTAGAGAGTGTTTCCCTGGTGGCTTAGATGGTAAAGAATCTGCCTGCAATGCAGGAGACCTGGGTTTGATCCCTAGGTTAGGAAGATCCCTTGGAGAAGGGAATGACAACCCACTCTAGTATTCTTGCCTAGAAAATCCTATGGACAGAGGAGGCTGGCAGGCTACAGTCTACAGGGTTCCAGAGTTGGACACAACTGTGCGACTAACAGAGAGAAGAGCAACTTATCCTTTTCATTGCTGCATATCCAAACCTCTTAGAAGACATTCTGACACATAATATACTGTTAAAAACAATCTGTTGAAAGTAATCTTGAGAAATAAGATTGGGGCTGGAGGAATCAAGCTTCCTAACTTCAGACCATTCTATAAAGCTGCAGTCATTAAGGTAGTATGGCACAGGCACAACAGACATACAGACCCAAAGAATAAGACAGAGAGCCTGGAGATAAAATCCATGCTCCTATGGGCACCTTATATCTGACAAAGGAGGCAAAACAATGGAGAAAAGACAGTCTCTTTAATAAGTGATTCTGAGAAAACTGGGCAGCTATGTGTAAAATAATGAAATTAGAACACTTCCTAACATCATACATAAAAGTAACTCAAAATGGATTAAATACCTAAATGTAAGACCAGAAACTATAAAACTCTCAAAGAAAAACATAGGCTGAACCCTTTTTGACATACATCACAGTATGATACTCTATGCCCCACCTCTTAGTGTAATGGAAATGAAAACAAAAATTAACAAATGGGATTTAGAAACTTTTACACAATGAAGGAAACTATAACCAAGGTGAAAAGACAACCCTCAGAATGGGAGAAAATAATAAAAAAAATGAAACAACTGACAAAGGATTAATCTCCAAATTAGACAAGCAGCTCATTCAGCTCAATACCAGAAAAACAAACAATTCAACCAGAAAGCGGGCAGAAGACCTAAACAGACATTTATCCACAGAAGACATACAAATGGCTAATAAACACATGAAAAGAGGCTCAATACCGCTCATTATTAGAGAAATGCAAATCAAAACTGCATTGAGGTACCATCTCACACTAGTCAGAATGGCCATCATTGAATAGTCTACAAACAATAAATGCTGCAGAGAGCTTGCAAAAATGGGAGGCCTCTTGCACTGTTGGTGGGAATGCAAATTGATACAGCCATTACTGTAGTTCAGATGGTAAAGCATCTGCTTGCAATGCAGAAGACCTGGGTTCAATCCCTGGATCAGGAAGATCCCTTGGAGAAGGAAATGGCAACCCACTCCAGCAACCCTGCCTGGAGAATCCCATGGACAGAGAAGCCCGGTGGGCTATAGTCCATTGGGTTGCAAACAGTTGGACATGACTGAAGCAACTTAGCACTATGGAGAACAGTATGAAGATTCCTTAAAAAACTTGGAATAAAATTACCATATGACCCAGCAGTCCCACTACTGGGCACATACTCTTAGGAAACCATAATTGAAAAAGACACATGTACCCCAATGTTCACTGCAGCACTATTTACAATAGCAAAGACATGGAAGCAACCTAGATGTCCATCAACAGATGAATGGATAAAGAAGCTGTGGTACACATATGGAATGGAATGTTACTCAGTTATACAAAGGAACACATTTCTGTCAGTTCTTATGAGGAGGATGAACCTAGAGCCTATTATACAGAGTGAAGTAAGTCAGAAAGATAAAAACAAATAGCATATATTAACACATAAATATGGAATCTAGAAAGATAGTACTGATGGTGTTATTTGGAGGGCAGCAAAGGAGACACACACATAAAGAACAGATTTTTGGTTACAGTGGGGTGGAGAGAGTGGGATGACGAGAGATTATTAGCACTGAAATATATACATTATCACATGCAAAATAGACAGCCAGTGGGAATTTGCTGTATGATGCAGGGAATCCAAAGTCGGTGCTCTGTGACAAACTATAGGGGTAGGATGGGGAGGGACATTCAAAGGGGACAGGACGTATGTATATCTATGGATGATTCATGCTTATGTACGGCAGAAACTATCATTATATTGTAATCGTGCTCCAATTAACAATAAAATTATTTTTTAAGAAAAGTTTAAAAAATGTTGAATATAAGAATACACAATAGTTCATAGTGCTTCCAAGCTAACAAACCATTGGCATATATTTAGCTTTATCTACATGAGCTATTTCAAATCTTAAAAAAATGATGCTGTTAAAGTGTTGCACTCAATATGCCAGCAAATTTGGAAAGTCAGCAATGGCCACAGACTGGTTGAATGAGACACGGAACAACAGACTGGTTCAAAATTGAAAAAGGAGTATGTCAAGGCTATATATTGTCACATTGCTTATTTAACTTATATGCAGGGTACATCATGTGAAATGCCAGAAAGGACGAATCACAAGCTGGAATCAAGATCACTGGATGAAATACCAACAACCTCAAATATGCAGATGATACCACTCTAATGGCAGAAAGTGACAAGGAACTAAAGAGCTTCTTGATGAGGGTGAAAAAAGAGAGTGAAAAAGCTGGCTCAAAACTCAACATTCAAAAGACTAAGCTGTTGCCATCCAGTTTCATCACTTCGTGGCAAATAGAAAGGGGAAAAGTGGAAACAGTGGCAGATTTAATTTTCTTGGGCTCCAAAATCACTGTGGACTGTGACTGCAGCTATGAAATTAAAAGACACTTGCTCCTTGGAAGAAAAGCTATGACAAACCTAGACAGAGTATTAAAAATCAGAACATCACTTTGCTGACAAAGGTCCATATAGTCAAAGCTATGGTTTTTTTTGCAGTCATGTACAGATGCAAGAGTTGGACCATAAAGAAAGCTCAGTGCCAAAGAACTGATCCAGCACCACAGTGCAACAGCCCCTTGGACTGCAAAGAGATCAAACCAGTCAATCCTAAAGGAAATCAACCCTGAATAATTATCAGAAGGAATGATGCTGAAGATGAAGCTCTGATACTTTGGCCACTTGAGGCAAAGAGTTGACTCACTGGAAAGGACCTTGATGCTTGGGAAGACTGAGGACAGGAGGAGAAGGGGGCGACAGAGGACAAGGTGCTTGGATGGTGATGGCATCACCATCTGAGTGGACATGAGTTTGAGCAAACTCAGGGAGATAATGAAGGACAGGGAAGCCTGGCATGCTGCAGTACATGGGGTTGCAAATAATTGGATAAAACTTAGTGATTGAAAAACAACAAAAACATGTAAAAATAATGGGGGTGGGAAATGGGGAGTTCATATCACACTAATATGGTTAGATTCACTCTTTGCTTTACTTTTTTTTTTTTTTTTAACTGTAAACAAGTTTGTTTATAAATCTTAGAAAATTCAGTTCAGTTCAGTCACTCAGTCGTGTCTGACTCTGCGACCCCATGAATTGCAGCATGCCAGGCCTCCCTGTCGATCACCAACTCTCGGAGTTCACCCAAACTCACGTGCATCGAGTCAGTGATGCCATCCAGCCATCTCATCCTCTGTCTTCCCCTTCTCCTCCTGCCCCCAATCCCTCCCAGCATCAGAGTCTTTTCCAATGAGTCAACTCTTCCAATGAGGTGGCCAAAGTATTGGAGTTTCAGCCTCAGCATCAGTCCTTCCAATGAACACTCAGGACTGATCTCCTTTAGGATGGACTGGTTGGATCTCCTTGCAGTCCAAGGGACTCTCAAGAGTCTTCTCTAACACCACAGTTCAAAAGAATCAGTTCTTTGGAACTCAGCTTCCTTCACAGTCCAACTCTCACATCCATACATGACTACTGGAAAAACAATAGCCTTGACTAGATGAACCTTCGTTGGCAAAGTAATGTCTCTGCTTTTCAATATGCTATCTAGGTTGGTCATAACATTTCTTCCAAGGAGTAAGCGTCTTTTAATTTCATGGCTGCCATCACCATCTGCAGTGATTTTGGAGCCCAGAAAAATAAAGTCTGACACTGTTTCCACTGTTTCCCCATCTATTTGCCGTGAAGTGATGGGACCGGATGCCATGATCTTCGTCTTCTGAATGTTGAGCTTTAAGCCAACTTTTTCACTCTCCACTTTCACTTTCATCAAGAGGCTTTTTAGTTCCTCTTCACTTTCTGCCATAAGGGTGGTGTCATTTGCATATCTGAGGTTATTGATATTTCTCCCGACAATCTTGATTCCAGCTAGTGCTTCTTCCAGCCCAGCATTTCTCCTGATGTACTCTGCATATAAGTTAAATAAGCAGGGTGACAATATACAGCCTTGATATATTCCTTTTCCTATTTGGATACAGTCAGTAGTTACATGTGCAGTTCTAACTGTTGCTTCCTGACCTGCATATTGGTTTCTCAAGAGGCAGGTCAGGTGGTCTGGTATTCCCATCTCTTTCAGAATTTTCCAGTTTATTGTGATCCACACAGTCAAAGGCTTTGGCATAGTCAATAAAGCAGAAATAGATGTTTTTCTGGAACTCTCTTGCTTTCTCCATGATCCAGCGGATGTTGGCAATTTGGTCTCTGGTTCCTCTGTCTTTTCTAAAACCAGCTTGAACATCTGGAAGTTCACGGTTCACGTATTGCTGAAGCCTGGCTTGGAGAATTTTGAGCATTACTTTACTAGTGTGAGATGAGTGCAATTGTGCGGTAGTTTGAGCATTCTTTGGCATTGCCTTTCTTTGGGATTGGAATGAAAACTGACCTTTTCCAGTCCTGTGGCCACTGCTGAGTTTTCCAAATTTGCTGGCATATTGAGTGCAGCACTTTCACAGCATCATCTTTCAGGATTTGAAATAGCTCAACTGGAATTCCATCACCTCCACTAGCTTTGTTTGTACATACTGAATATTGTTTTAACAAAATCTGAAATTATGAAAATGGAAATACTTCCACAATTGTGTGTGCTTCTGAACAGAGAATATATACAAAGAAGTAAACAATCTTCAGAGTCACCATTAACAAGAAAGATCTGCACAGCCATTCAGGAATGATGAGTTTGTATGCAGAAAGCCTAATGTATAATCAACACCCTCTAGGCATATCCATTTCATAGTACAAGGGAAAATCCTTCAGTTCTATATGATCTAACCGGGATTTCCCTCCTTTTTCATTCATTATTTTTTTAGTATTCAAGGATGTAATGGTGCATAATGTACAACCCTTGATCTTGAGTAGTGGATGGTAAGGTGGTGATTTAAGAAAAGAAAACACAACTTAGAGTTGCATCGAGCATGCATGTTAAGCCAGAGTAGATGTAAGGAAACAACTCTGAGAAGGACTGAGAAAGGGTGCCAAGTTTTTACAGAATTCAATTTCCTAGATAGTAAAATAATGCATCAAATCTCTTTCACACAGAAGAAGCTAAGGCAGAATGCTGCTTTTTTCCAAAATCAAATGTTACAATTTTATGTTTAAATACTGGAAATAAATTCAGTTTTTCTGGCTTATATCACGCTTTCTCATCATTCAGGGTGATTGGAAATAAATAGAGTTAAGTATTGATAAAATACTGAGTAATACTTTGTCATTGTTTTTACCACTTCTTAAATTGTTTCCTGAAAGTTTCATATATAATTAAAGTCAATTACTCTTATCATCAGAAAACAAATCTTTTTGGTTTGTTTGTTTGTATCTTTCTAAAACCCTGAGAATAAAAATTTCCTAAGGTCACATTTTCTAACTAGTTCCTGCCTTCTCCTTCTCCCCTAAGCATTTCTGTTTTCTGCTTTCACCTTATTTCCTTTATTGTCTGTTCCCCACTGGTGCTGCCATGAACATGTACTCCTTTTTTTGATATCTGCAGCCTGATTTTTCTAAGCACTTTGTCTGTCATATCCTCATTCTCTCTGACTTACAGTTCCTTGTCACTCCCGTTTTCTCAGGGACACATTATCTTTTAAAATAACCTGTCTCTCACAGTTCCTCTCTTCCACATATTCCTTCTCTGTCACTGCATACCTATCCTCACTATTGTCTGCCTCTCAGACAAACTCACAGCTTAATGTCTAAATCAACAAGGCCAGATATGCTTATATTCAGAGTCAGCAGTACCGAAGCACCGCATCTCAACTGTACTGCTCTATCTCCAAGTAGTGACCTAGTAACACTCAACTTCCTCCAGCATTAAGAAAGCATGCAGTGACTCTCAACATTGACCATCTGCCACTTATGTGTATGCACATATACACAAACCCACACCACACACACAGATACATCCTCCACACACCCACATTCACATGCACTCACCCTTCCCAGGGCTGCTAAATACCATTGTTCTCTCTTGGCTCAACTTCTCTCAGTGACTTCAACTCTTACTGGTATTGGGAGCACAGGAGACACGGAGATGGCCTGACCTATGGTGCATGGCATGTGGAAGGAGGAGAACAACGCCGGGAATCCTATTAGTTTGTGAGTCAAATATCTTTGGGGAGAAAATGAGAAAACATAAAGTCTGTGGACCATGGAATCAAGGGCTAAAGGGAAGTGGAATGGCAACTGTCTATGCATTATGTTTCATATTGCTATTTCTTTTAAAAATATAAGAAGGTATCAAAACTTTATCTGGAGTTATTCTTAAGAGAGATTACATTTTTTTTTTGACTATTAAAAGTTCAAAGTTCACTCTTTAATTTACAACAACTGAATACATATTTTCACACCTGAAGATGAATTTTAGAATAACACTGTCTTTCATTATTTTCCATTGAAGAATATGCTTCTTTTTATTATGTTTTCTTATAAATAAAATGTTTGGAAGAAATACATATTTCACCCAAGTTCTGCATGGGCCAGAGAATTAGCATAAGAAAAAATGAGGTACAGATTCAGAGTTATCTTCTCAGTAGACTAGAACAGTAAAAGTGAAATCATGTAAGTCTAAAAGGCGAGACTTATTTCCAAATTGACATATGTTGAAACAAAAAAGTTACCCTTCTGGTATGAGCAGAAATTCTTAACTTTCTTTTCTAATTTTCAAAAGTTATAAATAATATACTGTACCAAGATAGATACTAGACATCAAACAGAACATGGAAAGTATCTGGTATTGTTCAAAAACAGCTCAGAACTATAATTAAGCAGATTTTGTATCTTCAGGCCTGAACATGAATCAGGTCTCTTCTTAAGTATTTTCTCAAAGTAATTAAAATTCTTTATCTCACTTTGTACTGATACAGTGCTAAAATCACATTTCTATGTAGAATTTTTGCTGGCTCATGTGATGAAGTCATTATATGCATTATTTTATTTCATTAAAACAGGCTATCCCTATTTAAAATTTTTCTTTTTTAGTTGAATTGGTTTCTGACTTATGAATACTACATGGTCATTTTTAGGTACAAACACAGTTTTCAAACTTTTAAAAAAATTTTTTTTAGGGTAAGCTACATCACTGTTTCTGCTTTTTTATCCTCTCCAATGAGAAGATCCAATGTATCTTCCACTTGCACTATTTGGAGGTATTTTTCCATAATTTTTCTCCATTCAACCTGACTTCACCTTGAAGAATGTGTCTTTCACTTCACTTCTCACATTGTAGCATTCTGTGAAATCCTGGGTGTTTTATACTTGCTATATAAACATATATCTAATATCATGATTCCTTTTCTCCTCAAGAAGCTATTATTGAATCAAAGGTTTATCTTACATTAACTGTGTCTTAGAATCAGGCACATAAGGCACATAGAATTTGCAGGCAGTCACTTTACTTCCTTGGAAACTGGTTTTCTCATTTTCTTCCAACGTATAGGCCCATCTTTTGGGAAATATTCTACAAAAAATGCTGCTCTATTTCTTTCAAGTCTTCGTATCTCCAACCACACTGGGGTCATCCTCGACCTCCTCTGCCTGCTCACGCATCTCCTCTTGGTCACTCTTATCAGAGTCCTCTTCATCTACTTTATGCAGTCTTTTCAGCAGACACTTTTAGAGTTTATGTTACATTTAAGTCTTAAGTAAAAATGTAAAATATATTCTGGAGACATTAAAAGCCCTGGGAGTCTCAGTGAGGAAATACGGAAAAGAGTTTTACAATCTGAGGCACTTAATGTGGTACTAGAAAAATATGAGCATAGATTCTAGGAAGCACAGAGTTTGTATGAAGAAAATATCCCTTGGAATACTCCCTAAAGTTTAGTTCAGACATATGGCTTCTTAAATCCAGACAATCTAACATTAGTCATAGAAACTGCATATAAGCTACAGCAGTGCCTCTAGTCCCTCTCTCCCCTGGGCTATGGGCACTGCTGGCCTCCCAGTCACTCCCTGACATTCAAATACTATTCTCAAATGTTTGGTTATGTGTGAGGCAGAGAGTTGGAACTGAGAATCTGTATGGATCTGGTCTTTTAAGAGGGCCCCATCATGATATATACAGTGGTTTTCCCAGGACAGTTATCAGTTTCCACTTCTTATCCAATTGTAATTGTCCTTGTTTGTAAAATAAATGATATCTTTATCCACTTAATATGGAGATAGAAAAGCTGTACTGGTTCAGAGAAGCATCAAATAATCTTTCCTCTTCCTGGAACTTGGGGAAGGAAACGAAACCCTTCCAAGGAAAGAGCACCCTATATATGCAAGTTCAGAGTAATATTTACACTCCTCTCAAAGTCTTGGTAATAACAAGAGTCCACCTTCAGGGACACTTAAGGACAGGAGATGCCAGAGACTTACACAGAAGGAAACATATTTTGTTAAAGATGTTAAAGATGAGAACACAATAAAGATAGTTGTCACATAAGGTGATGATCTACCTGATGGCCATTAAGTTGACCCTTTCTCAAGAAAGGAAAGGGAAGGAAAAAAAATGATTGGAACTTGAAATAATTGAACAGACTGACACTGTCAACTACCTCCCCTTCCATTCTTTCCTCCCTTTTCTTGCTAATGAAAGTCTTTCTCTCTCTGTCTCTGTCTTTCTCTCTCACACACACACACATACAACGTGACAGGATTTGAACGGGGTTCTGTGCACTTTCCACGTCAATTAAGGAGTTTACTGATTAGCCAGTACATCTTGTCTCTTCCCATAAGCCAAAACAAAGACATCGTGTGGTGAGTCAGCAATGACCCTGCCAGGAATGGTAACAGGAATAACATCCTCATTGATGGCAGAATAAGCGGAAGAGAGTTGTGTCCCTGAAATTCTTAGGATAGAGCTGCCTACACTCCCTGCCTGACCTATTATGTGAGAAATAAATACAGTTCTGTGTTATCTGAAAAACTATAGCTTTGAGTCTCTTTTTTTAAAAGCAGCTTGCTGCTGCTGCTGCTGCTAAGTCGCTTCAGTCGTGTCTGACTCTGTGCGACCCCATAGATGGCAGCCCACCAGGCTCCCCCGTCCCTGGGGTTCTCCAGGTAAGAACACTGGAGTGGGTTGCCATTTCGTCCTCCAATGCATGAAAGTGAAAAGTGAAAGGGAAGTCACTCAGTTGTGTCCGACTCTTCGCGACCCCATGGACCCCATGCAGCCTACCAGGCTCCTCCGTCCATGGGATTTTCCAGGCAAGAGTACTGGAGTGGGGTGCCATTGCCTTCTCCGAAAATCAGCTTAAGCTTATCTTAATCAATAGATGATAATAAATAAAATGAAAATAAATAAGATAAAAGAAGGAAGAGAAGCCAGAATGAAAAATAAGACACCCTGAAAAAAATAGATGAAAAATTTGAAAACAGATCCAAATAAAATTGGAAAAAATTAAAATTTGAGACAAAAACAGAAATGTTACAAAATTACTATACACATACAAATACATAGTAAAGCTCTGTCTTGTGTATATTCAGTTCAGTTCAGTTCAGTTGCTCAGTCGTGTCCGACTCTTTGCGACCCCATGAATCACAGCACGCCAGGCCTCCCTGTCCATCACCAACTCCCAGAGTTCACTGAGACTCACATCCATCGAGTCAGTGATGCCATCCAGCCATCTCATCCTCTGTCATCCCCTTCTCCTCCTGCGCCCAACCCCTCCCAGCATCAGAGTCTTTTCCAATGAGTCAACTCTGCATAAGGTGGCCAAAGTACTGGAGTTTCAGCTTTAGCATCATTCCTTCCAAAGAAATCCCAGGGCTGATCTCCTTCAGAATGGACTGGTTGGATCTCCTTGCAGTCCAAGGGACTCTCAAGAGTCTTCTCCAACACCACAGTTCAAAAGCATGTTTTTTGGTGCTCAGCCTTCTTCACAGTCCAACTCACACACATACACACACACACACACACACACACATATATATATATATGAATGTCTTGTGTGTGTGTGTATATATATATATATATATATGAATGCCAAGGTCACGTGGTAAGAGCATATACACAAGGGAAGAGACAATATTTTAAAGGATAATGGGTGACACATTTTTCAGGACTGAAGAATGATAAGAATGGTCAGATTGCAAAACCTGCCTCATCCCATGAAGTCTCACACTGACACTGTAATAAATTTGCAGAACCCCTCATAGAGGAGTTATTATTTTTTAAATTCTTTTAAATACTGTAGTACATAAAGTTTTTAGAACTTAAAGTAATCCCAGAAGACATAAATTAATATCTTAAACTACAGGAAGACATATATCCTACAAGTAAAGATGAATGGCCACAGAAGAAAGATTTGGCAATTTGTATCAGAGGAAAAAAGTTTTACCAATCAAAAAAATATTTCTTCAAACATATAAGGATAAAAAATCTAATCACAAATAAAAATACATCAAAGAATATTAACAATTCATAGAAAAAATCCTCACTATACTGTAAAAAAGGTACTCAATATCTTTTTAAGAAAATGCATATTTAGATTTCATGGATATCATTTTTAAGCATATCCCATCGTCACAGCTCAAAAAGTATGATAAAACTCCACTTTGTTGAATGTATAGTCACAAGTACTACTTATGGGAGTATGAGTTATTAAAAATCTAATTTCTTTGCAGCACATTTGGAAAATCAAGCCAATTTATAACTGTATATTTTTTGACCAAAAAGAAATTCTACTTGAAATTCTTATATATACTGTACTCATTAGAGCATTGTTTATAATATCTAAAGATTGAAAACAACATAAATGTTTCCCAACAGGAGCTTATAAAGAACTTGGAGATTAAAATTACAATATATATATATTTTTTATTTTTAATTAAAATACTATAATCCCTCATACTTTCAGAAATTTTTGCTTTTATAATAAAATTACAATATATTATTATGCAATATATACTTGTATGACATTATTTCCAAGATAAATTACTGTTAAAATTTTTGAGAACATAGTGTAGACTAGGTTACTGTATGTGAAAAAGGAGGAGTAACAGAATATATTTTAAAGTAGATTCGTTTGTCATCTTTGTTTGTTAGAACCTTGAAAGCATATGTATGAATATTTCCTACTTATATATACGTTGTTTATTTTGAACTGGCGTATATAATTCAAGGTGGCTTATTTTGCTCACTGTAGCATTTCATTCACTTTCTAGTTTAAGTCTGTCCAAACACCATGACAATCAGGCTATTATCAGAAAAACAGTCAGCTTACCGTTACAAACTTGGCCCCTGTTTCAGATATTTGTCCTGGTATGCCTCTATACAGCTTATTATGAGAAAGTTACAGATTCTGTGGTATTTAGAATGACAACTTAATGTTTGCATTCTTCACCCCTGTCAAACTTCAGACAAAACACCCAAATATGATCATTCCTAAATATCAACCATAAGAAGTGCTGACCTAAAACAAATACACTGCCAGGAATTTCTCCAGCAAAGATGGGTTTATTCAGGATTAGCAAAGAACTGCAGTTCCGGGTCTGTAACCACGATGAGCCACATGCAGGACCCCCAGCACAAGGGAAGGAAGATGCTTTCATAGAGAGGAAAAGAAAGTTTGGAGGACCAGAGTAAGCAAAAAGTGTCTGGCTTTTCTTTGTCTGAATCCCTGCCAGGAAAAAGGAGGAATTATTTTTCTTCCTTTTAGGCTCTGTTGTCCTCACAGGACATGAGAATTCCTCCCTTTGGTCACCTGACTCTATTTAATTGAGGTTTCCACTTATTATAATTTTTAAAGAAAGTAAAAATTATCCATTTAACATAAAATTGTGAAGTCTACACTCCACGACCAAGTGAATGACATTTAATTTGGTAAAATAACGAGAAGACCATTAACCAGAGCAGATTTGCCTCTAAAGAACTGACATTTAAGGTGGAATTCAGAACATAGTCCATTTTTGGCTGAATATACCCTTAACTCATTTTTCCTCTTGAGGTTTTATGAATTTGATTTAAAAAACAACAATGGAAATTTAGTTTCTTCTGTCTTTCCTCCTCCTTTGTTTGCAATGACAATGATAATGTTAGGTCCTTTCCTTTTGTTATGAGTGACAGATTATTTCTCTTCACAAAGTAGAAAGGTGATTATCTCTCATCTGGAATTTGTTGAGCAATTAAACTGATAGATAAGTAAAATAATGGCAGAGTACAGAAATAAGGCGGAAAGAGCAAATCTGACAGGAACATAGACAGTCTCTGCCCTCCTTGCTTGAACTAAAAAAGATGAGAGAGTTTCTCTTTTTAATTACTCCAAGGAAGGTGATTAGGCTTATGCTATATTGCTTGCTCAGTCCATGGGGTCACTAAGAGTCAGACAAGACTCAGCGACTTCACTTTCACTTTTCCCTTTCTTGCATTGGAGAAGGAAATGGCAACCCACTCCAGTGTTCTTGCCTAGAGAATCCCAGGGACAGGGGAGCCTCGTAGGCTGCCGTCTATGGGGTCGCACAGAGTCGGACACGACTGAAGCGAATTAGCAGCAGCAGCAGCATATTGCTTGCTTGCCCACAGCTGAATATAGTATATCAAATAAATGAATGATACAAAGTAAAAGAGGATGTAGTATAGACCCTCTTTGTTGGTATGAGAAATATGTGAAGGACATATCTTGTCAACATGATTTGATCAAAAGGAATTGTGAAAGTATACCCCTGGTCACCCAAGACAACCTAATGTGCCACAAAAAAGCACAAAATCAAATGACATCTGGTTTCTAATGAGGGGGCCATGGACCAAAACTGACTTCTGTGGTTTACACAATATTTCCTACATTCTAAAAAGCTTTTCAGCCTCTTTCAATAGCATACGAAATTCATAGTGAGATTATGAAATAGATGGCCAGTGGTATTTTAATAAGTGCTGCTCTAGAAAAATCTTTTATTTCGTTTAAAATCTTTTTTGAATTTGTTACAATATTGTTTCTGTTGCTTTTATATTTTGTTTTCTTGGCCACTAGGCATGTAGGATCTTAGAACAGTGACCAAGGATGAAACCCACATCCCCTGTGTTAGAAGGCAAACTAGTAACCACTGTACCACCAGGGAAGTCCCTATGAAAATCTTTGAATGAGAAAGGCCAGGACAAAATAAAGATATTTCTTCTAAGGTGTAGGCAGATTATTGGGATTTAGGGCCAAGAAAAAAGAATTATGCAGTTTTAAAACTGCATACTAACTACTTAATATAGCTGACATAATTATACTTTCTAACCTTAGATATTTATTATTATTATTTTTTATTTAAAGGATTTCTATGACTATGGGAGGTAATTAGTAAATACCTTTGGCAAGTCACATGCTTTCTAAACATGCCAAACCTCAACATGGTATAGGTGCTGTACTAGAGCAGTGCACTGAAGAAATTATTGATTGGACCATAATTTCTTTCTATCGATGTCTGTTTGGAATGGTTGAGGAAATGATAGAAATTTCTTTCTATCAAAAGACTTTGATCACAATAAATTTCATATAGTCATAAAATTGCAATCTGTTTATAAATAGCAGATTTTAAAAATCTTTCACATAAAAAAACCTGATCAAATATCATGGAAATGGCAGAAATGTGGAAGGGAGAACCTTTTTTGGAAAGGTGTTTAAGTACATATTTACTGAATTTGAAATCATCATGATCTGCCTTTCAGTTCAGTTCAGTCGCTCAGTCGTGTCTGACTCTTTGCAACCCCATGAATTGCAGCACTCCAGGCCTCCCTGTCCATCACCAACTCCCTGAGTTCACTCAAACTCATGTCCATCGAGTTGGTGATGCCATCCAGCCGTCTCATCCTCTGTTGTCTCCTCCTCCTGCCCCCAATCCCTCCCAGCATCAGAGTCATTTCTAATGAGTCAACTCTTCACATGAGGTGGCCAAAGTACTGGAGTTTCAGCTTTAGCATCATTCCTTCCAAAGAAATCCCAGGGCTGATCTCCTTCAGAATGGACTGGTTAGATCTCTTGCAGTCCAAGGGACTCTCACGAGTCTTCTCCAACACCACAGTTCAAAAGCATCAATTCTTCAGTGCTCAGCCTTCTTCACAGTCCAACTTTCACATCCATACATGACCACTGGAAAAACCATAGCCTTGACTAGATGGACCTTTGTTGGCAAAGTAATGTCTCTGCTTTTCAATATGCTATCTAGGTTGGTCATAACTTTCCTTCCAAGGAGTAAGCATCTTTTAATTTCATGGCTGCAATCACCAACTGCAGTGATTTTGGAGCCCTCAAAAATAAAGTCTGACACTGTTTCCACTGTTTCCCCATCTATTTGCCATGAAGTGATGGGACCAGATGCCATGATCTTCGTTTTCTGAATGTTGAGCTTTAAGCCAACTTTTTCACTCTCCTCTTTCAGTTTCATCAAGAGGCTTTTTAGTTCCTCTTCATTTTGTGCCATAAGGGTGGTGTCATCTGCATATCTGAGGTTATTGATACTTCTCCCGGCAATCTTGATTCCAGCTTGTGCTTCTTCCAGCCCAGCGTTTCTCATGATGTACTCTGCATATAAGTTAAATAAGCAAGGTAACAATATACAGCCTTGGTGTACTCCTTTTCCTACTTGGAACCAGTCTGTTGTTCCATGTCCAGTTCTAATTGTTGCTTCCTGACCTGCATATAGGTTTCTCAATAGGCAGGTCAGGTGGTCTGGTATTCCCATTTCTTTCAGAATTTTCCACAGTTTATTGTGATCCACACAGTTAAAGGCTTTGGCATAGTCATTAAAGCAGAAATAGATGTTTTTCTGGAACTCTCTTGCTTTTTCGATGGTCAACTGGATGTTGGCAATTTGATCTCTGGTTCCTCTGCCTTTTCTAAAACCAGCTTGAACATCTGGAAGTTCACGGTTCACGTATTGCTGAAGCCTGGCTTGGAGAATTTTGAGCATTCCTTTACTAGCGTGTGAGATGAGTGCAATTGTGCGGTAGTTTGAGCAATCTTTAGCATTGCCTTTCTTTGGGATTGGAATGAAAACTGACCTTTTCCAGTCCTGTGGCCACTGCTGAGTTTTCCAAATTTGCTGGCGTATTGAGTGCAGCACTTTTACAGCATCATCTTTCAGGATTTGAAATAGCTCAACTGGAATTCCATCACCTCCACTAGCTTTTTTCATAGTGATGCTTTCTAAGGCCCACTTGACTTCACATTCCAGGATATCTGGCTCTAGGTGAGTGATCACACCATCATGATTATGTTGGTCGTGTTATGCCATAAAAGTAAAAGAGACTGGACAGAAGAGAATATTATTAAACAAGATAGAAGTACATTAAAGTCACTCAAGTGACAATATTTCTTCCACATTTCTGTAGGCATGATCCTTTATTAAGACTTGTTATTTTCAAAAGTCTAATCACATTATCAAGCATATTCTGATTTTATTTAAATTGATAAAATGAAATTAATAACTGAAGAGTCAAGTAACAGCAAACAAATGTAATTTACAAATAAGAATATTCATTTTAACCTTCATTAATTAAAAGACGGAGGGAACATAATTTTGCTGGAACATCACTAGTAGATAATATCTGAACTAGAAAAGTACTTGGTTTGTGGGCAGATCCACCGGTGCCTACTGTCTTCTGGACATTACAATAAAGACAGTTGTATACTTGCTATCATGTGCTAAATAAAAGGTAACAAATTAGACTTCAAGTATACAGGCAAATAAAATTTGTAGTTGTCTTGAAGTAGTCAAATTATATCCATAGTGCCTCATGTGTAATGCCGGGCTGGATCAATCACAAGCTGGAATCCAGATTATTACCTGGAGAAATATCAACAACATCAGATAAGCAAATGATACTACCCTAATGGCAGAAAGCTAAGAGGAACTAAAGAGCCTCTTGATGAAGGTGAAAGAGGGGAGTGAAAAAGCTGGCTTAAATTCAATACTCAAAAAACTAAGATCTTAGGTGATCTTAGTTGACACCTGGTTCTATCACTTCATGGCAAATAGATGGGGAAAAAATGGAGACAGTGATAGATTTTATTTTCTAGGGCTCTAAAATCACTGGGGATGGAAACTGCAGCCATGAAATTAAAATATACTTGCTTCTTGGAAAAAAAAGCTATGACAATCCTAGACAGTGTATTAAAAAGTAGAGATATCACTTTACTGACAAAGGTCCATATAGTCAAAGGTATGGTTTTTCCAGTAGTCCTATATGGATGTGAGAGTTGAACCATTAAAGGCTGAGCACCAAATAATTGATGCTTTTGAATTGTGGTGCTGGAGAACTCTTGAGAGTTCCTTGGACTGCAAGGAGATCAAACCAGTCCATCCTAAAGGAAAGCAGTCCTGAAGATTCATTGGAAGGACTGATGCTGAGGTTGAAGCTCCAATACTTAGGCCACCTGATGAGAAGTGCCGACCCACTGGAAAAGACCCCAGTGCTGGGAAAGATTGAGGGCAGGAGGAGAAGGGGCCAACAGAGGTTGAGATGGGTGGATGGCATCACCGACTCAATGGACATGAGTTTGAACAAACTATGGGAGATAGTGAAGGACAGGGCAGCCTGGGATGCTGCAGTCCATGGGGTCACAACGAGTTGGACAGGACTTTGGGATTGAACAAAAGCACAAAGTCAAATTTAGTGAAAAGAAAGCCAGTTAAGAACCAAACAAGTTAAAACTTAAGGCATCTATGGTATTTTTATTCACTGATTTATTTTTCCTTTGTTTTGAAATAATTCAGTGACTAGAAAATGTATTTGTAGAGGTGTTGGGGAAAATGCCAGAAAATGCAGAGCCATTTGTACTAGCTTTACAAATCTTTGCCAATGATCAAGTTTCAATGGAACCACAGGAACAACCATTACAGGATTAAAATAAGTTTTGAGCAATTCTCATGTTAATCTTGAGGTATTAAATTATAGTAACTATATTTATTTTTGAAACAAACTGTGGAAAAAAGAGTCTAGTGACTCAGGCCTAATTATGAATTATCATTTTGGATAATTCTAAATTCTAACAACTGTTTGAATTATGTGGTGAACTCATGATTTAGAGTAACACAATGACAAAACTATATTTGCTCAATTTTTATTGAAATGTTAGAAATAATTTTATAGTTCATTCTTCTATTTTAAAATGTATTATTACAATTCTTAACCTTTCTTTGAATATTTACTACCATGCACGTCATAGCAGTCAACTTTAATTATGACGGAAGTTAATTCCTATGAGAATGTGACTACCTCTGCTCACAATGTCAATAATCTCATAGTTTCACAAAGCCACATTAGGATACAAAATACTGAGAGTATGAAATAGAAATTAAATGTATAAATCAGCCTGACGTTCATTCTAAAGCTGTTTATAAAAGAAAACAAATTAAATGACTGTAATTGCAGTTATTTAAGAGCTTCAGGTTTTTTTATTTGAGGTCTGATTATAGTGGAAAATTCTATAGTGCCAAAATTATCATAAAGGAGAAAATAACATCAGTGTTATTGATGAAATGAAATGTGATTCCACACTGGGTAGAATGGCTTTATATAACTCTGAAATATGTCTAATATCTTCTTTGGTATTTTTTTCTTATAGTTACAAATAGTTATTTATATTATCTAAACAATATTATCATATTTCAGCAATTGTTGGAAAAATATCGCTTGCTTTTTATAGTCCCTTGTGTGACCTATTTTACAGATCTTTTCAACATTCAATGATCCCTAGAGGCTCTTAAGTTTGTCAGTGTTACCCTCAATGTTAATAATTTATACTCTTGCTACATGAAAAAAGCATTGGAGACAAAAGGACTGGTAAATAAGGAAAAATAAGAACAAAAGCACTGTAAATTTGAAGAAAGCTCAGAAATTGAAAGTAAGAAAGCAGTGTGTGTATGTGAGAGAGAGATAAAAATGAAAAGAAAACAAAAAGGAGAAGACGGTTAATTCACAGTTTTGAATTAAGAATCATAACAATTATTTAGGGCAGAAAACATTTTTTGATGTTAAATGTCCGGAGTAGTGTTTTCTATGACTATATTACCTCTAATATTTATTCCTCCATTCTGCAAATGCCAGTTAAATATTTGTACTGTGTTGGGGGTCCTATGGTAAGTGTCAGAGGCATCAACATCTTCAAAGAGGTTAAGGTTTAGTAGAAGTAGCTGGGCAAATTAAAAGTGTCACAATATCATTTTATAGATATTGTGTGGGTATCCTTGTGGGATTCTGTGGAAGGAAGAACAAAGAAGGTTTGCCCATGGTACCCAGAGTTAGGCCATGATGAACAATGAATGTCATTGAAAAAGTTGGGGACTTTGACTAGAATCCCAAGAAAACAAAGACAGAAGGGCAAAAACTTACTGATAAAACTTTATTAGAGGTCGTCTCTGGTGGTACAGTGGATAAGAATCCACCTGCAGGGCACACGGATTTGATCCCTGGTCCAGGAAGATTCACATTCCCTGAAGCAACTAAGCCCATGCACCCCAACTACTGAGCCCATGCACTAGAGCGTGTAAACCGCAGCAAAAGAAGCCACCGCAAGGAGAAGCTTTTGAACCACAACGAAGAGTAGCCCCCTCCCGCTGCAACTTGAGAAAGCCCGCGAGCAGCGATAAAGACCCAGCACAACCAAAAATACAATTAACTAAACAAGTAATATTTTAAATAAAGGAAACCCTTAAAACAATTTATTAGGAAGTACGATTCCTGGGAAGGAGCAAAAGGAGACTGAAACAAACAATAAGGGAACACATAAAAGCTGGCCACACACTCTTCACAGAGGCCCTGTGAACGGCCTGAGGAGCAGAGGGAGGAGCTGCTGCTGCTGCTAAGTCGCTTCAGTCGTGTTCGACTCTGACTCTGTGCGACCCCATCAACGGCAGCCCACCAGGCTTCCCCATCCCTGGGATTCTCCAGGCAAGAACAATGGAGTGGGTTGCCATTTCCTTCTCCAGAGGGAGGAGAGAGGCAGACAAATTTTTCTACTGGCTTTCATCTTATTTTTTTAATTTTTAAATGACTATTGGCTATGTTGGTCTTTGTGCCTGCTCGTAGGCTTTCTCTAACTGCAGCGAGTGGGGGCTATTCTCTAGTTCTGGTGTCTGGATTTCTCATTATGGTAGCTTCTCTTGTGGAGCACAGGCTTTAGGCATGTGGACTCAGTAACTGTGGTGCCCAGGCTTAGCTGCTCCAAGGTATATAGGATCTTCCTGGATCAGGGATTGAACATGTGTCCCCTGCATTCGTAGGTAGATTCCTAACCACTGGAACACCCAGTAAGTTTGGCTCTCACTTTTATTGGTTAAAAATTGGCCAACATTAGCAACAATTCTCTAAGATTTCCAGAAATTCATGCTGAACACTATTGAGTCTTGTTACTCTTCATGCCAGATCAGAGTAATGCCGCAGATCTGGAGGCAAGAGGTGGCAGGGGAATTTGTGTGAGGTGTGGCTCTGTTGGCTGTGCCTAGAAGCAAGAAGAGTGATCAGAAGCAATGGCCCCAGAGACCCCCTCAGAGGCAGTAGCATCAGAAGCAACAGCAATAACTCACATGACCATGAAAATTATGGGCAGGTCTGTGTGTGTGTGTGTGTGTGTGTGTGTGTGTGTGTGTGTTCAGTTGCTTTAGTCATGTCCATCTCTGTGTGACCCTATGGACTATAGCCCACCAGTCTCCTCTGTCCATTGCATTCTCCAGGCAAGAATACTGGAGTGAGTTGCCATGCTCTCCTCCAGGGGATCTTCCCAACCCAGGGATTAAACCCACTGGAAGGCAGGTCTTTACTGGCATGTCTCCTGCACTGGCAGGCAGGTTCTTTACCACTGGTGTCACCTGGGAAGCCCAGGCAAATCTGACCGAATAAAGTAAGTGCACAGATCTGGGATGGTCCATAAACTATGATGATCCATAAGCACCGCATCTTGTGTATGCTGCTTGAAGTTAGTCTTGAAAAATAACTACATGTTCACCAAATGAATATGCAATCAGAAGGTGAATCCTAAGAAAATGCATGACTGTATGTAACTGACTCTTGAATTATATTACTCTTGAATCAATTCATGTCCTCCATTGATACTGATACAGTCTTGCCCTATTCTCTGAAATATAGCTTCTTAATTAACAGCCTTAAAAAATCACTATCTAATTAATCTGTCCATATTCAAGCTTTACCCTTTCCTTTCACAGATCTTCTTTCCATCATCCATTGAACATCTAGTTCTGGGATTTCAAGTCTTAAAATACTTCAAAGAATTTTCTTTCATTTAAGATAAAATTCCCAATCTTTAACATGGCTTACCAATACTTTCTAGCACCAACCTGTGTTTTCTCTTAGCCCAAAACTTCTGGCTCATCATTCCCTCACAGTGCTGAGATCCTTCTCACTCCTATAGGCTAATTACCTAGCAGATTGTCTGATTAACATCCATGCAAATAGACAGGAAGGAAATGAAGATAATGCCTCCCTTTAGAACCTCCATTGAACAGGTGTGTGTGTTCAATCGTTCAGTTTTATTGATTCTTTGCAACCCCAAGGATGGTAGACTGCCAGATTCCTCTGCCTATGGAATTTTTCAGGAAAGAATACTGGAGCAGATTGCCATTTCCTACTCCAGGGGATCTTCCTGACCCAGGGATTGAACCTGCAACTCTTGTGTCTCCTGCATTGGCAGACAGATTCCTTACAACTAGTACCACCTGTGAAGCCCCCATTGAGCAAAAGAGGCAGACCAAAGGATATGTCAAAGATTGGAATCAAATCTACATAACTGGAACTTTTATAGTTGTGTTGGATTTGAAGATGAGAAAAGCATTAGAAAACTTTTAGTGAAATAGTCCCTGAATGAAAAATAGGAGTGGATATTTAGTCATGGACTGCTGTGCATTCTAGAAGAAAAATATTATCGTGTGTTTTGGATTGCAAAATGCTTTGGTAAGATCAGAGGAAGTGGAGTAATCTGTCTCACTGGCACTTGGGGTGTGGGGTGAAATAACTGGACTGGGACTGGAAGAGAATATTTTTTTTAGTATCATACTTTTTGCAGTCTCAGATTTATGTTTTTCTGCAAAAGTATATATCTTCATAACAAGTTACTCTTCACTCTGTCAAGTCCATTTATGTATCATCTTATTAATGGGCAGATCTGTGTGATGTTTTAATCATAAATCCTATCTCATTATATATAGTATTACTATAAACTTATGTTTACCTTTTTGTGTTAAAATCTCCAGGCCACTTGATTTCTTATTCAAATCCAATATTTGGCCTAAAGATATACAAGTTCAAAACTACTGCCTCTTACTTCTTGGTGAATTTCTTGCTCTTTGTTTTTCAGTCAACCCATCCAGTATTATTTTTTCAATGTCAAAGCACATTTTTGCTAAAATATTTTCTTTTAGTTATACTAGCCCTTATGAATCAGTCACACTAAAGATCTAGTAGAAGCAGAAGAGATCAAGAAGAGATGGCAAGAATACACAGAAGAACTGTAAGAAAAAGATCTTAATGACTCAGAAAACAACAATGGTGTGGTGGCCCACCTAGAGGCAGACAGCCTGAAGTGTGAAGTCAAGTGGGCCTTAAGAAGTACTGATGCCAATAAAGCTGTTGGAATTGATGGAATTCAAGAAGTGCTATTTAAAATCCTAAAGGATAATGCTATTCAAGTGTTGCACTCAATATCTCAGCAAATTTGGAAAACCAAGCAGTGGCCACAGGACTGGAAAAGATCAATCCTCACCCCAATTCCCAAGAAGGGCAGTACAAAATAATGTTCAGACTACCATACAATTGCACTCATTTCCCATGATAGCAAAGTTACGCTCAAAATCTTTCAAGCTAGGCTTCAGCAGTACTTGAATCAAGAACTGCCTGATGTACAAGCTGGGTTTGAAAAGGCAGAGGGATCAGAGATCAAATTGCCAACATTCGCTGGATCATAGAAAAAGCAAGAGAAATCCAGAAAAACATCTATTTATGTTTCATCGACTATGATAAGCCTTGGACTGTGTGGATAACAATAAACTGTGGAAAACTCTTAAAGAGATAGGAATACCAGACCACCTGACCTGCCTCTTGAGAAATCCGTATGCAGGTCAGGAAGCAGCAGTTAGAACTGTACATGGAAGAACAGACTGGTTCCAAATAAGAAAAGGAGTATGTCAAGGCTGTATATTGTCACCCTGCTTATTCAAGTTATATACAGAGTACTTCATGAGAAACGCTGGGCTGGAAGAAGCACAAACTGGAATCAAGATTGCCAGGAGAAATATCAATAACCTCAGACATGCAGATGATACCAACCGTATGGTAGAGAATGAAGAACTAAAGAGCCTCTTGATGAAAGTGATAGAGGAAAGTGAAAAAGTTGGCTTAAAGCTCAACATTCAGAAAACTAAGATCATGGCATCCGGTCCCATCACTTCACGGCAAATAGATGTGGAAATAGTGGAAACAGTGGCTGAAATAATTTTCTTGGGCTCCAAAATCACTGCAGATGGTGACTGCAGGCATGAAATTAAAAGATGCTTACTCCTTGGAAGGAAAGTTATGACCAACCTAGACAGAATATTAAAAAGCAGAGATATTACTTTGCCAAAACAAAGCTATGGTTTTTCCAGTGGTCATGTATGGATGTGAGAGTTGGACTGTAAAGAAAACTGAGCGCCGAAGAATTGATGCTTTTGAACTGTGGTGTTGGAGAAGAGTCTTGAGAGTCCCCTGGACTGCAAGGAGATCCAACCAGTCCATCCTAAAGGAGATCTGTCCTAGGTGTTCATTGGAAGGACTGATGTTGAAGCTGAAACTCCAATAATTTGGCCACTTGATGCAAAGATATGATTTATTTGAAAAGACCCTGATGCTGGGAAAGATTGAAGGCAGGAGGAGAAGGAGACGACAGAGGATGAGATAGTTGGATGGCATCACCGACTCAGTGGACATGGGTTTGGGTGGACTCTGGGAGCTGGTGATGGACAGGGAGGCCTGGCGTGCTGCAGTTAATGGGGTCACAAAGAGTCAGACACAACTGAGTGACTGAACTGAACTGAACTACAGGTGTATTATCTAGGGATCAAAGTCACTATAAATACAGAATAAGCCTCCTACTTAGTAACATGTTCAAGAGTCAAAAATGAATAAAAGTAATAATAATTATAAAATAATAATAGTAATATCAGGGAACTATGTTCCAAACACTCGTCTAAACACTTTGTTTAGATTATTTCAAATCTTCAAAAGTCTATGATGTTGATAATAACATATTCTCTTTAAATTCATAGTCATTAAATTTGAGAGATCTTTAGAAAAAAATAAATGTTTATTATCCAATTATGTAACCCAAGTGTGCAAGTAGTAATAATGTCACATAAACATAAAAGTGCCAGAGTTTACATGCTCATTAAGCCGCATCAATAATATTTCCATCAAGTTGTCCTAGCTGATCTTTCCATCTGCTGCTGCTGCTGCTAAGTTGCTTCAGTCGTGTCTGACTCTGTGCAACCACACAGATGGCAGCCTACCAGGCTCCCCCATCCCTGGGATTCTCCAGGCAAGACTACTGGAGTGGGTTGCCATTTCCTTCTCCAATGCAGGAAAGTGAAAAGTAAGAGTGCAGTCGCTCAGTCGTGTCCGACTCTTAGCGATCCCATGGACTGCAGCCTACCAGGCTCCTCCGTCCATGGGATTTTCCAGGCAAGAACACTGGATTGGGCTGCCATTGCCTTCTCCAGATCTTTCCATCTAGAGTCATTTTAAAGCATATGTTTGGAACAACAGCCACTCAATTTGGGTCTCTGAGTGCAAAAAATGGTGATAGTAGTGATGGTATGGAAATAAACTTATGTATATATCATCAATTACCCTCTCCATTGTGTACATGGATGCAAACATGAGAGGAGACACTTACAAGTGTGGAGAAGGAAATGGTAACCCACTCCAGTGTTCTTGCCTGGAGAATCCCAGGGATGGTGGAGCCTGGTGGGCTGCCATCTGTGGGGTCGCACAGAGTCGGACACGACTGAAGCGACTTAGCAGCAGCAGCATTGACACTTTGAGGGTTTCCCTGGTGGCTCAGATGGTAAAGAACCTGCCTGCAATGCAGGAAACCCAGGTTCAATCCCTGGGTAGGGCAGATGCCCTGGAGAAGGGAATGGCTAACAACTCCAGCATTCTTGCCTAGAGAATTCCATGGACAGAGTGACAGTGACCTGGTGGACTACAGTCCATGGGATCCCAAAGATTCGGACACGACTGCATGATTGACACTTTGGCATTGACACTTCTGCAAATATTCAGATCCGGATGTAATTTCAATTCTTTACATTTGTTTTTTTTTTTTATCCTTGCAAACTGAAAAAGTCAAATGGAAGCTATTTTTCTAATAATATTTTGTGCATATAAAAATAATTATTTCTGGGCAGTTAAAATAAATGTTCAGCTTCTATAAAAGTCATTAAAATCTAAATTTAAAAATTTTTTAATTTAATAAGTCACAAAGAAAATAAACTTTTAAAATAAACAGTCACAATAATGGCTTTTGAAATATTGATTTCAAGTCACAATTCAAAACCTGTAATGTGTAACTATAAAGCATTTTGCACTGGTAGCTGTGTTTGGTAGTTACTTTTGTTATTTCTCCTCAAGAGAAATTAATACAAATATTTTTGAGTCTGAATTAAACAATGAAGTAAAAAATAAGTGGTCAGCCTCAAAATACCCTATATTATGCCTTAATACAGAGGCACTGCTAGGAATAGCACCTGGGTTCTGTAATATATCCTACTACCATACATTAATTTTGGATTTAAATTTTAATTATCTTAACTCATTACTTGTTTCTGTACATGATTTTAATTACATACCTCATTATTCATTTTAATGCACTTGTATAATGTCTTGTACTGATCTGGAATTTCTTCTCTTAATGTACATACAACCTAACTTTTTGGAAAATGTGCATATTTAATCAACTCATGCTGCTGCTGCTGCTGCTGCTAAGTCGCTTCAGTCGTGTTCAACTCTGTGCGACCCCATAGACTGCAGCCCACCAGGCTCCCCCGTCCTTGGGATTCTCCAGGCAAGAACACTGGAGTGGGTTGCCATTTCCTTCTCCAATGCATGACAGTGAAAAGTGAAAGTGAAGCCACTCAGTCGTGTCCGACTCTTCCTGACCCCATGGACTGCAGCCTACCAGGTTCCTCCGTCCATGGGATTTTCCAGGCAAGAGTACTGGAGTGGGGTGCCATTGCCTTCTCCAATCAACTCATAGTCTCCGCTTAAACTTTTGTCAACAATTTTTAAGTTACATTGTACATTTTTCTTTTCTTGGAAAGTCTAATGAAACTTGAATAATCATAAAAATCATTTTAGGTATATGAAGGCATATTTTTTTCATAACTTGGCTCCTTAATCATTACTTAATTTATATATACTTAGTTTGCAGGGAACAATGAAAAAATCCAATTACTCTTTCTTGAGAGGAATACAAACTTGGATCCATTAACCTTTATTATGTTCCAGACAGTTTGACTATATATCTGTTTATTCACTGTAATACTCCTCCAGTTTATGAAGTTCTAGTAAATACTGAATAAATGGTATCAGTTATTATGTGCTGATCTCAAATCTTCTAATTGCTTTTGAATATAAAATTTTATTTCTATTCATAATACTATGAAGTAGGTATTACTGTTATCTCCATTTTTCTGATGAGGAAATGGAAGAAAAAGTTAAGTTAAGCTTTCTCAGGGCCAGACAACTAGTTATTTCATTCCCTAATCTGAATGCTTAACCAATGAGATATTAGGGCCTCATCCAAGTATAAGCGGAGAGACGATCTGTTTTACTGTTACCAAAACATGGCACATTGAGGAGCATGGTTTCAGTGGCAAACAGATATGACTTTGAGTCCTGATCCTAGACAGTTTAACTTCTCTGACCCTCCCTTTTCTCATCTGTGAATAACAGAATTTTTCTGAGGACCTGAGAAACTACCTACCTATATGTTGAGTGTTTTACAAACAGTAGTTCTTATATAATTAATTTTAAAACCAATAATATTAAAATGAACAATAAATTGATTTGGAGTATTAGGATAAAGGATAAGGTATTTCAGTGAAAAATAGAGATTGGATGTGAGTTAAGAAAATGCCATTTCTATCCTAGAGGAAAAGCCATTTCATTTTGTAGTTTCTGTAAGATCTAAGCTTTCCCAAGACTGCATCTGAGTAGAGCCAGATGCAGCTGCTTCAGTTACTCAGATTATCTCTGATAAAGTCCATGGATAAATCCCTGAAGAGTGAAAAAACCTTTGGCATTCCCAATACTAAATAAGCTATTTGATTTTCTTTACTCTCCATGGAATAAGAACTGTTTGACAGTTTGCATTGATTATGTCTGCATCATTTAAACACAGATGTCTCCACTATTAAAATTACCTAATTGTTTTAAAATACTAAGATAGGTTTTTCATTGTCCTAAGGGAAAAGATGAAAAACCCATATTCAATAGGAAGAATCAGATAGCACAGCTTAATACTCTCAACAACTTCCAGGTGCCAGGAACCTGGAAGAATTAACCCTATAGGATTAGATACACAACTGTTGCAGAGTGATCCAGGATACTTTGCACTTGAGATCCTGCCTCTTATATATGTATCCCCAGCATGACACTCTTTTACCAGAAAGGGAGAAGGGTAGAAAAATGTCTCTCCTCTACAATAATGTTATTATAAAATCTCGCCAAGTACCAGGTATGTGGTACTGTATTCCTGAATTCACCAATATTTATATCATATTTAATTTCCTTTCCTGCTTTTCCTTATAACTTCCTACCTTTGTGCATATCTTAAAGCCATACCTATGAATGTGTCTATAAAACTGGCCAAAGAACGACAGTTAAGCAGAGGATTACAATAATTATGTGAAAAAAACCTTGACTTCTTAAAGCAACAAAAGTTCAGTAGGTAATTATGTCGAAATTACTTTTCTTGATCTTAAATTATGCAGATAATTTACCCAGACTGCTTTTTTATCTGGAATATAGAAATTTATATGTTTCTTTTGGAATATCAAGGATATTAATCTCTATGAAGCATTTACATAGATTAAATACCCTTTTTAGTGGAAAATATAGTCAAGGTTAACATTTTAACAACCATGTCTATGAAAATAATATAATATACAGCGTATGATTTATTTAAAACAAAACATATTAGAGTTTTAATATATTTGGAACACGTTAAAGGTTCTAAATTGACCCTAAGTAGATTTTACATATTTTCAAAAATTTTTGAAGTAAATTAGATGTTACGTCCTGTAAAAAAATGAAGACATATTTTTGCCAAATTATATATTTTTTAAAGATTTTGTGGGAACTCTCCTTGTGAATACTTGAAAAATGGTTGAATCTCATGCAATTTCATGACAACATCAGTCAAGTATACCATAGACATAGTTTTGAAATATTATTAAGCATCAGAATCACCTGAGGACTCTGTTAAAATGCACATATCTGAGTCCTCTAACATCTTTTTTTTTTTAAAAATCTCCAAGGGAAAGGTCTGTTCACCAAAATTTCATATAGCATAGATTCCCGTGATCCTGACACTCAATGTAATTTGGAAATTATTACTGTCAAAAATATTGTTATCCTGTATAGAATTTAGGACTACACCAAATTTTCAAATAGCTTGCAAATAATATTTTACAAATATCTAAAGTGTATCTATGGTATCTTTCTTTATGATCATTCAGTATTAGGTCTGTGCTTTCTCTCTAAACTGAACCGCTTTAGAAAATGCACTTAGGTAGAAGCAAAAAAGCTGCCCCTTGAACAACATGCAATTTAGCTGTGTGGATCCATTTATATGTAGAATTTTTTCTTCTTTTTTTTTTCTTTTCTTTTTTTTCTCATTTTATTTTATTTTTTAATTTTTTAACTTTACAATATTGTATTGGTTTTGCCATATATCAACATGAATCTACCACAGGTATACACGTGTTCCCCATCCTGAACCCTCCTCCCTCCTCCCTCCCCACCATCCCTCTGGGTAGTCCCAGTGCACCAGCCTCAAGCATCCAGTATCGTACAATACTACACCATGTGCAACTGGTTTAACCATGGATGCAGAACTTCAGATGTGAGGTTGGAATATAAGGTTACGTGTGGATATTGCACTGCTCAGTGAGTCAGCTCTCTTAACTCCCATATTTTTTACAGGCACATATGTGTAACAGATATAATACATGCACATATACCTGGTATAGCGTATTTGGAAGCTAATATACACTACTTTGGAGAAGGCAATGGCACCCCACTCCAGTACTCTTGCCTGGAAAATCCCATGGACTGAGGAGCCTGGTGGGCTGCGGTCCATGGGGTCGCTAGGAGTCAGACACGACTGAATGACTTCACTTTAACTTTTTGCTTTCATGCATTGGAGAGGGAAATGGCACCCACTCCAGTGTTCTTGCCTGGAGAGTCCCAGGGACGGCGGAGCCAGGTGGGCTGCTGTCTCTGGGGACGCACAGAGTCGGACACAACTGAAGTGACTTAGCAGCAGCATACACTACTTTAAATAAATATCAAACAATTTCACTAAGATAACAGACATTTATTTAAACTATTCTAGGTGCATTGATTTTGACAAACATATTCATTATAAAAAAGGGTTAGATATTTTTTATAATTTACAATAAGCCATCTTTACTATTTTTGTTTATTCTTATATCTTTGGCAACTAGAATAGGATTGGGACAGGGTTAACATTTAAATATGTGCAGAGTTATTGTGTGAAATACAGATTGACTTCAACTGATGAATTTGCCTTTGATTTCCAGAAACATGTAATATTTTATAACTGAAAGATACTTAATGTATCTGTGATCTCAGTAAAATTTGTTTATACTGCTTATGATCACTCTTTTTAGCTCTCATAATATGTAATGACTACTTAAGTTTCCCAGGTTTTACCTTATTAGCTTTGTAATATATAACCTGCTACTTCCAAAACAAGCTAAGTAAATACCATATGTAATTAAACCTATTTTCAAGCATACTATTGTTTTAAGCTTCATTCATTAACTATCACAGTAGTATTTTATTTTTGTAATTTTGACAGCCAGTGAACCACAAGTTCCAGGTGAATAGTATTTGAAGTTTCTATGACAGTATATGGGAGAAGGTGATGACACCCCACTCCAGTACTTTTGCCTGGAAAACCACATGGACGGAGGAGCCTGGTGGGCTGCAGTCCATGGGGTCGCGAAGAGCCGGACACGACTGAGCAACTTCACTTTCACTTTTCACTTTCATGCATTGGAGGACGAAATGGCAACCCACTCCAGTGTTCTTACCTGGAGAATCCCAGGGACAGGGGAGCCTGGTGGGCTGCCGTCTATGGGGTCACACAGAGTCGGACTCGACTGTAGCGGCTTAGCAGCAGCAGCAGCATGACAGTGTATTGAATATGATTACTTCTGTTGAAGACTTACATGGACTTTTATGTATGAATGTAAATACCTCATAACAATAAGATTTAGATTATTGTGCTTCTGCTGCTGCTAATTTGCTTCAGTCGTGTCCGACTTTGTGCGACCCCATAGATGGCAGCCCACCAGGTTCCCCCGTCCCCGGGATTCTCCAAGCAAGAACACTGGAGTGGGGTGCTATTGCCTTTTCCGTATTGTGCTTCTAGGCAGGTTTAATTCACAAACTTCATTAACAATCGTGTATTATTTTCTGTGGACCTTTGAATTAATTTGTGTGTGTTTGAATTTTTACTGTGCCAGTAGCAAAGTTCAAATAATTGATAGACATTATAAAAAGAATGTTAGAGTACTACATCCTTATTATCTTTGAATGAAAAGACAAATATAAGTTGTGATGCACAGCAAGTTACTAAATGTTAATGGCTTTTCTTTTGTCTTGATGTACTAATGCACGCATGCATGCTAAGTTGCTCCAGTCATGTCAGAGTCTTTGCGACCCTATGGACAGTAGCCCGCCAGGCTCCTTTGTCCATGGGATTCTCCAGGCAAGAATACTGGAGTGGATAGCCATCCCCTTCTCCAGAGGATCTTCCCAACCCGGGGATCAAACTCGGGTCTTCTGTACTGCATGTGGATTCTTTACCATCTGAGGCCCCAGGGAAGCCCTGGTGTACTAAATCAACATATAGATTGCATTAGAATATGATGCTCTTGCACTTAAGTTTTGGAATCACAATCTAACTCCTTTATCATGAACAAACTCCCTTATCATTTTTATTTTTCTCTTCATATACAACCTCTCATTAACTGTAAGTTTTTCTAGTCTTATTACATCTTTTGAGTTGCTCTTCAAAGTGAGCTGCTTTTCCTTCTAATCTTTTTTCAATACTCACAACTTTGGCCAAAGAACAGACTATGGTTCTGTGGCTCTCTCTTCCACTAGAACTCCTGTCTCCTAACAAACCCCTGCCAAATGATTTTCATCCTGATACCACTTTTACCATCTTTGTCACTCAGGCCATTTAACAAACTCCAGGACACTCATCCACTTTCTTCAGTGATTTTAGGTCACAGAGTCACAATTTTCCTTTTCAACTTGTCCTCTATCATCTTTTTAATCTTAAAAAAATGCACAGTAAAGACTCTTCGCAAATTCTGAACTCACTGTTTTTCAGATTTTTAAAAAAATTATAATAATCTTCACTATATTTTAGGCAACCAACAAATAACTAACATTAAACTGTGTCTGTATCAGAAATGTCCTGTTTCCCATATTCTTAATCCTGAAATAATGTTTCTAGCCTTTCTACCTGTTTCATTTCTATTAATTTTATTTATCACAACCCTTATTAACTTATCTGCCACACATGTCAGTAGTCCTCAATATCCTGCGTCCTCCACCCATACTTTTCTCATCCTAATCTCTAAACTCTTTCTCACCAAGGATCACACAGACCCAGATATTTTTCATCTGTTTCTCCTGTAGCTGGGGTATCTTCCAGTTGTTGGACTTTGGTGAGTACACTCTCTGTTACCTCCATTATCTCTTTTTTATTATGCAAAATCATACTGCTTTTTTTTTCTAAAATTGGAGAAATGGGATACAATATCATCTAATCACTCATTATATTTTGGCACGTTTTATTTATCACCTGATGCTAAGGACCCATATCCTGACCAATCACCCTCAGCAACGGTAGTCCTCTCACTTCCACTTCTGTTATTTTACTGAAAGTATACAAATTTTCTCCAGTCGGCTGAGCAGCATCTGACTTACCTAAAGAAGAGCCCTAACAGCATGTCAGATGTGTGTGTATCTGACCCTTCACTTTCACCCTAACTCTTGATTTTCTCCAAACTCCCACTGCCTCTAGATCCTTCAACTCTAGCCTCTTAGAAACTTTATTCTACTTTAATTGTTAGAGATGATCTTAGATGTTTCTAAACTCATATAGTTTTCATGAGGATATATTTATTTCTAAAACATATAACACCAAAAGGTCCCCTGGAGGAAGGCATGGCAACCCACTCCAGTATTCTTGCCTGGAGAATCCAATGGACAGAGGAGCCTGGCAGGCTACAGTCCATACATTCACGAAGAGTCAGACATGACTGAAGCAACTTGGCCAAAGGTAACAAGGATAACACTCTCTTCTAAAATAGAAGCCCTATGATCTATAAGACAAGCTCAGGTTTTTTCAAAACATTGGTATCAAAGAAACACTGACAAATTAGAAAAGACAATTATCAGCCCCAGAGACAGCTTTGTCATTATAAAATGTTTATTTATAAAATGTTTCATAAAATGTTCAACTCTGTTACCCTACTCTCCATATGAGGCAGGGACACTATGTTGGAATTTCTGAGTCTATAGTAAAGGGCAGTATTTAGGATAAATTTTAGATATATAGTATTGCTAAAAGAATGAATGAGTGATATAGGTAATGATGACAAGCTGTTAGTTATCTTCTTTTGTTCATTCACCATGCAGCTTCTAAATTTTATCAGATCAGATCAGTCACTCAGTCATGTCCAACTCTTTGTGACCCCATGAATTGCAACACGCCAGGCTTCCCTGTCCATCACCAACTCCCAGAGTTCACTGAGACTCACGTCCATCGAGTTGGTGATGCCATCCAGCCATCTCATCCTCTTTCATCCCCTTCTCCTCCTGCCCCCAATCCCTCCCAGCATCAGAGTCTTTTCCAATGAGTCAACTCTTCGCATGAGGTGGCCAAAGTACTGGAGTTTCAGCTTTAGCATCATTCCTTCCAAAGAATGCCCAGGACTGATCTCCTTTAACATGGACTGGTTGGACCTCCTTGCAGTCCAAGGGACTCTCAAGAGTCTTCTCCAACACCACAGTTCAAAAGCATCAATTCTTCAGCACTCAGCCTTCTTCACAGTCCAACTCTCACATCCATACATGACCAGCATCCATCAAAACCTTAATCTTTTCAACTGAGAAAATGGTAAAACTAGTATAAATTATATCACAGTGTCCTTGGGAGAATAAATGAGCTAATATGTAGAACAACTGTATAATACTGCCTATCGCCTTGCAAACACACACACACACACACACACAAATGTTAATGATGTTATGACTTACTAAATATTTCCTTGCAATATTACCTCTGATCTCTGACACTGCTGTCAAAACCTCCTAAACAGTTAGCTATTGATGACCAAATTCAATGATCATACATTAGTCAGTCCTTTCTCCCTCACTTTCTGAAGCCTTTTTGCTCTTTACCTGCTCAGCCTACTATGAGACTTGGGGTTTCTGCATCACTTCACTATACTGGTCGTTATCCTGTCCCTCTGATTATTACCATTTACTGATGCTCATTCTATCTAGAAATTCGCTCTGCACTTAAAAGGTCTCCTCCATGATTTCGAGCTCAATGGCTCTGTTGATCTGATTAGCCTATAACAAGCTGTTTGACCAGAGCAGAGGCATTCCTGATTTGTAAGCTCTACAGACAGCTCATTCCAAACTTAAAGGAGGTAATAGGCTTTAAAAAAAAAAAGAAAAGAAAAGAAAGAAAAAAAAAACCTTGAATCACCTTCTCTATCTTTTCTCTCAGTTCAATACTCAGCTCAAATGCTAGTTTCATGAAGAATTTTCTGTATTCTTATTTTATATAATGTCCTTTAGTTTTGAAGCTGAAATAGTCCATTTTCTCCTAACCCAGTCAAATATTATTGTTAGCATTTTATCATGTACACTTGAATATTCACCTCCTCTTTCTCTAGACTGGAACAGTTTGATAGTAGAAAAGGTACTTTGCCATTGTATGCCTTGCAGATCCTGTGCATTCATGTTCAGTCATGTCTGATTCTTTGCAATCCCATGGACAGTAGCCTACCAGGTTCCTCTGTCCCTGAAATTTTCCAGGCAAGGATACTGGAATAGGCTGCCATTTCCTACTCCAGGAGATCTTCCTGACTCAGGAATCGAACCCACATCTCCTGCATTGGCAGGCAGATTCTTCACCACTGAAGGCTTTTGACTAGATAGGCACACAGTGTAATTGGCTGAATGGACTAAAGAGGGCATTATTATTATTTCAGAGTGAAATAATGAGATAAAAATCGGGGAGTTCCCTCAGGTCATCCATGCCCATTTGTGGCGCTAAGAAAAATTATAACCTGCAAAAGCATTTAATTAAAAGAGTTCCTCACTTCCACACTTTTTGGTACATAACGTCTAATCAGTAATGGTGAAGGTTGCATATTACGTTCCCACTGCCACCTACAGATGGCATGATGAAAACAAAGCCGCCTTCCTCCGCTGAAAACTACAAACAAGGGACGCATGCGCACTATTCTCCTTTTTCCTGTCAGGCTTTCGTTTCTTTAATCCTTTGTACCCTTTTTATTCCTTCCTTCCCTCCTCTCTTTTTCTTCTTTTCTCCTTCCTTCCATTCTTCTTTTTTCTGTTATTTTTTCCTTACAAAAATGTTTAACTTTAAACACATTGAATTTTATTTATTTTATCAAGGTTATATATGCATATAATTTAAAGCATCAGTTAGGTTTCCTTACGGTGTTAGAGGATGGGCTGAGGTGCTGAGAACAGCGCTGACTTCTTTAGCTATCTTCTCTGCTTTACATTTTGGCCCTTAAAATAAACTTTACTTTATTATGACCTTGTCTATGCACTTAAAAGGAGATTTTATTATGTCCAACATGTCTAGGAATTTGGTAACAAAGAGTTTTTCTTTGATGTATATGATGCCATATTGCTAACGTTTAAATTAAATGGTCTCCCTAGAAATTTCAGGTTTAAATCTGATTTTATTTTTTTATTTTTTAATTAAAAAAATTTTTATATTATTTTATTTTTTAACTTTACAATATTGTATTGGTTTTGCCATATATCAACATGAATCTGCCACAGGTATACATGTGTTCCCCATCCTGAACCCTCCTCCCTCCCCGTACCATCCCTCTGGGTCGTCCCAGTGCACCAGCCCCAAGCATCCAGTATTCTGCATTGAACCTGGACTGGCGACTCATTTTATATATGATATTATACATGTTTCAATGCCATTCTCTCAAATCATCCCACCCTCTCCCTCTCCTACAGAATCCAAAAGACTGTTCTGTATATCAGTGTCTCTTTTGCTGTCTTGTACACAGGGTTATTGTTACCATCTTTCTAAATTCCATATATATGCGTTAGTATACTGTATTGGTGTTTTTCTTTCTGGCTTACTTCACTCTGTGTAATAGCCTCCAGTTTCATCCACCTCACTAGAACTGATTCAAATGTATTCTTTTTAATGGCTGAGTAATACTCCATTGTGTATATGTACCACCGCTTTCTTATCCATTCATCTGCTGATGGACATCTAGGTCACTTCCATGTCCTGGCTATTATAAACAGTGCTGCGATGAACACTGGGGTACACGTGTCTCTTTCCCTTCTGGTTTCCTCAGTGTGTATGCCCAGCAGTGGGATTGCTGGGTCATAAGGCAGTTCTATCTCCAGTTTTTTAAGGAATCTCCACACTGTTCTCCATAGTGGCTGTACTAGTTTGCATTCCCACCAACAGTGTAAGAGGGTTCCCTTTTCTCCACACCCTCTCCAGCATTTATTGCTTGTAGACCCACCTCCCAGAATAATGGAAAAAAAAGCAAAAATAAACAAATGGGACCTAGTTAAACTTAAAAGCATCTGCACAACAAAGGAAACTATAAACAAGGTGAAAAGACAGCCTTCAGAATGGGAGAAAATAATAGCAAATGAAGCAACTGACAAACAACTAATCTCAAAAATATACAAGCAACTCCTACAGCTCAATTCCAGAAAAATAAATCTGATTTTAAATTCTTGGGAGTTTGTATTCTAAAAGTCAGACTAGGTATTTGAGTCAATTATTTTTACTATAAACATTCATTCACATATTCAAACATTCATTTACACATTAACTGGGTAAATATCAAGTGCCTACGATGTACCAAACTTGATTCTAATTGTGGGATACACAATAATGTATAAAACAGATAAACAAGAAAAACAAAAATATTTAGCTAACAAGCTAGTGATACTATCTGCATATCTGACTATCTGATGTTTGGGATCTCATACATATATAATTTGCAAATACATAGTATATTCTACAGTTTAGTTTAGAAACATCCAGAAAAATATTATTTAAACTGAAAATACTAAAAGTTTTCCTTTTTGTTCATGGTTTTACTTCCAGTTAGTGGTAGGTTATTACATGATCTGTGTGAAGGTGTTTCTATATATTTTATTATTCTAACATGAAGAACAACATTGAATAGATTTTCCTACAAAAACTAAGCTTACATAATGAAACATGGAATGGTAAATGCAGACACCACTCCATTTTTAACAATCAAATATATATAAATTTCAATATTTGTATAAATGTTCAGCCTTATGTTGACATTATCTAAGCATTCAATATCATTTTGGCATGAGATATTTATTTTTATAAATTTGTATACAGACCTGCTGAGTCTTAAAGAAGAAACACTATTCTTAAAATAATTAATAATCTTGGAATTTTTTGAAATTTGATTTTACTAAATGTAACCTTATGAAATTTAACACTCAAATGCTAACATCAGGATATTATGAAATTTAAGAGTGTATGCAGTCATAGAGAAATATATATCACTTAATGCATCACATTTCATATATCTGAATGCCTTATTAAGACAGAAGAATAATAATTAAAATATTAATATTGATAATTATGTGCTGACACTCAAAAGTCCCTTGTTTTAAATTTAATAAGCTACATTTACAAAATTGTAAATCATATTTTCTCCTTTTAAACAGACTTTTTTTTTTTAAACAGATTAGGTTTACAGCAAAATTGAAGAGCAAGTGTGTATTCGCCCTGCTCCCATGCATACATAGCTTCCCCCACTACCAACACTTGTACCACATGCGTTTGTTCTAAGTGCTGAACATATACTGACACATCCTTATCAGCAGCCATAGTCCACACTTTGCTCCTGGTTGTTGCATGTTCTGTGGGTATGGACAAATGCCTAGTGACATCCATCACTGAGTAGGATATGGAATGACTTCTTCTTACTATAAATAATAATCTGCCTTATAAATCCTCTGTGTTTTGCCTATTCATCACACACTCCCACTAAGCCCCTAGCAGCCCCTTACCTTTTAACTGTGTCTATCAGTTCAGTTCAGTTGCTCAGTCATGTCCAACTCTTTGCAACCCCATGAATCGCAGCACGCCAGGCCTCCCTGTCCATCATACTAAGTGAAATAAGCCAGTTTGAAAAGGCTGTATCATGTATGATTCCAATTGCCTTTTCCAGGGTGTCATATAATTGGAATCATACATGGTGCAGCCTTTTCAAACTGGCTTTTTCCACTTAGTATTATGCAATTTAGTTCTCTTCATGTATTTTCGTGGCTGGATAGCACATTTATTTTTAACATGGAATAATGTTGCACTGTGTGGACGCACCATCATGTATTTATCCATCCACCTACTGAAGAACATCTTGGTTGCTTATCAGGTTTAGCAATTATAAACGAAGTTGCTATAACATACAACATGCATGTGCAAATTTTCATCTGGACATGCTTTAAACTCATTTGAGTAAATAAAAACCAGTAAATGCAACTTCCAGATGATATGAAAAAAGAATGTTTGTTTTTATAAGAAACGGCCAGACTGGTTCCCAATGTTGCTGTATAATTTTGCATTTCTACCAGCATTGAATGAGAATTCCTAGTACTCCATATCCTTATGACAGCATTTGGTACTGTCAGAGTTCTGGATTTTGGCCATTCTGATAGGCGTGAGTGGTATCTCATTTTTGCTTTAATTTGTATTTTCCTAATGACTATGATATAAAGCATCTTTTCATATGGTCATTTACCATCTATACATTTTCTTTGATGAGGTGACTTTTCAGGGCTTTTAACCATTTTTAATAGGTTTTTATCAGGTTGTTTCCTCATTTATGAATTTTAAGAGTTGTTTATATATTTTGTAAGTCCTTTACTAATTTTTTTTTTACAAGTATTTCCTCTCAGTCTGTGGCTTGTCTTCTCATTCTCTTGTCAGCGTGTTTCACAGGGAAAAAAAAAATTAATGAAGTCTAGCTTATCAATTATTATTATCAAGGGGTCATGACTTTGGTGTTTTATTTATAAAGTCATTGTCATGATCAAGTTTATCTAGACTTTTTTCTTGTTATCTTTCAAGAATCTTATAGTGTTGTGTTTTACATTAATACCTGATCCATTTTGAGTTAACACTTATGAAGTGTGTAAGGATTGTATCTAGAGTCATTATTTTGTAGGAGAATGTCTAGGTATTCTACCACCATCTGTTGAAAAGACTGTCTTCTCTCAATAGCACATCTTTTGCTCCTTTATCAAAGATTAGTTGACTATATTTATGTGAATCTGTATAAATCATTTTAACATCTGGTATTTAATAATTCCTATACATTCTTGTGGGCTTCCCAGATGGTGCTAGTGGTAAAGAACCTGCCTGCCAATGCAGGAGACGGAAGAGACACAGGTTCAATCTTGGGTCAGGAAGATCCCCTGGAGGAGGGCATTATAATCCACACAAGTATTCTTGCCTGGGGAATCCCATGGACAGGGGAGCCTGGCAGGCTACAGTCCACAGGGCTGCAAAGAGTTGGACATGACTGAAGCACCTTAGCCTGCACGCATACAATCTTGTAAACATTATTGATATTCACACTTAATCCCACTGTCTAGAGAATACATCTTTCTTTTTCGTATTACCATTTCTATTTCAACTGACAATCACATTTCTTTCTGCTGATATTCTTAGGCAAATGATTAGAATTATTGGTTCAGGCATGCTGTTTCTACATCTTCATCCTTGCTCCTTGTGACAGCTTAAGTATTTATCAGAACTTGCATAAAACTTAAATATCACCAGTCATCTATTCATTCATGTAATTTTCTGAATGACTTTGAGGTACTAGGCAGTGGTCTATGTTCTGTAATATCTTATTGTAAATTCAGTTAGATTTGTATTATATAGACATATATAAGTGGATGCATTTGTGTAAACATGTATATATATTTATTTATTTATATTTTAATTATAGTACTAAGATAATTTATTTCCATAATTGAAATATGTACAAAATACTTATTGAATAAACCATTACTATTTATGAGAAAGAAGAAAAGATATTTGAATCAGATCATTGAAAGGTTAGCTAGGGGTGCCCTAAAATTCAGGAACCCACAAGTAGTTCAGTACTGATATAATTTAGGATTATCCAAAAAGTTCATTTGGTTTTTCTGAACTTTTTGGAGAACCCTATAAAAAATGCAAAGACACACGTCAGTCAATGAGTCTGGATGGATAGATGAATACAGCACTATTAAAACTAAGGTATGGTTAGAATGTGGTATTTTTATCAAGGTGAAAATAAAATAAATAGGTCATTCTAAGATTATGTTTTTATTTGAAAAGAATATACTGACAGCACTGTGGAGAAATGACTGAAAAGAGTAAAAGCTGGAGACAGGGTACTGGTTATTTTAAAGCTTAAAATGAAACATAAACCTGAGATCAACTCAACGATGCTGAAATGGAGAGGAGGAAGCTGAACTAGGGAATGGTTCAAAGGTTGAATAACAGCATTTTATGAATGTTTGATATGCAATACACACAACAAAGAAGGAATTTAGGATCTCTTTTGGTTACTAGCACCAGTAATTGGATTCATGGTAGCACAATTTTCAGAGGCATAGAATAAGAAGGAAAAGTTCAACTTTTGAAGAGTAGAGAATTAGATTGTTTTTAAAAATTTGCTATAGAAGAGCCAGTCTTCTGAAGATGTTTATTTAGTTATAGTTAATCAGTCTCCCCTTCATGGATCATAACCTTACTGTGGCAAAAGGCCTCAATGAAGCTATGAGCCATGCTGTGTACGGCCACCCAAGATGGATGGGTCATAGTTGAGAGTTCTGACAAAACATGGTCCGCTGAAGGAGGAAATGGCAACCCACTCCAGTATTCTTGCCAAGAATAACCCATGATGAGTATGAAAATGCAAAAAGATATAACATTGGAAGATAAGACATCCAGGCTGGAAGGTGTCCAATATGCTACTGGGGAAGAGCAGAGGACAATTACTAATAGCTCCAGAAAGCATGAAGTGGCTGGGCCAAGTGGAAATGACACTCAGTTGTGGATGTGTCTGGTGGTGAAAGTAAAGTCCTATATTGTAAAGAACAATATTGCATTGGAACCTGGAATGTTAGGTCCGTGAATCAAAGAAAACTGGACATGGCTAAACAGGAGATGGAAAGATTTGAACATAGATATCTTAGGAATCAGTGAACCACACTGGTAGTCTCACATAAAGTTTACACCAGATTCATTACACAAATATAAGCTATTAAATAATACCTGTTACAGTTATGTTGTTGTTGTTATGTAATGATGATGATAAGTAATACTTACTGAGCTGCTAAGATATACCAGGCTTTGTTCTATTAAATATTAAGAGCTAACGTATGTCAGCTCACTAATACAAGCTCCACTTTAACAATTAAGGAGACAGAAACTGAAGAAGTTAAGTAACTTGTCCAGGGTCACATAACCAATAAACAGCAAACCCTAAACTCCCTGCTGAAACTGAGCAGGACCCTCTGGGATTCCTTAGCACAAAAGCCTTTCTGTGTTCCCACATTTCATTTTTGGGGGGTGGGGTGCACTGGGTCTTTATTGCTGCCCAGAGGTTTTCTCTGTTTTATAGAGAGCAGATTGCTATCTCTGAGACAGAACTCATTTCCCCTACACTGGCAGACAGATCCCTATCCACTGTGTCACCAGGGAAGTCCCCCATTTCTTTATTAAAGGACTAGGCTTCATTCAGCCTCCATGACCTTCCCTGAGTTCCAATGGGCAGGTTCAAACGGTCACTGATTAAACAAGGGAGGGGATGTGGAAACTAGGGAGGAACAGTCAGGAAACTATAGTGCAGCCCTGGGGCAACGTTCAAACTACTGCACAATTGTACTCCTCTCACAGGCTAGCAAAGAAATGCTCAAAATTCTCCAAGCTAGGCTTTAACAGTACATGAACCAAGAACTTGCAGACATTCAAACTGGATTTAGAAACAGTAGAGGAATCAAAAATCAAATTGCCAACATTCATTTGGTCATAGAAAAGCATGAGAGTTCTAGAAAAACACCTACTTCTGCTTTATTGACTACACCAAAGTCTTTAACTATGTGGATCACAACAAACTGTGGACATTCTTAAAAAGATGGGAATACCAGACCACCTGACCTGCCTCCTGAGAAATCTGTATATGGCTCAAGAAGCAATAGTTAGAACTGGACATGAAACAACAGACTGGTTCCAAATTAGGAAAGGAGTACATCAAGGCTATATATTGTCACTCTGCTTATTTAACTTATATGCAGGGTACATCATGCAAAATGCTGGGCTGGATGAAGCACAAGCTGGAATCAAGATTGCCAGAAGAAATATCAATAACCTCAGATACGCAGATAACACCAACCTTATGGCAGAATGAGAAGAAGAACTAAAGAGCCTCTTGATGAAAGTGAAAGAGGAGAGTGAAAAAGTTGGCTTAAAACTCAACATTCAAAAAACTAAGATCATGGCATCTTCGTCCCATCATTTCATGGCAAATGGAAGGGGAAACAATGGAAACAGTGACAGACTTTATTTTGGGGGGCTCCAAAATCACTGCAGATGGTAACTGCAGCCATGAAATTAAAAGACGCTTGCTCCTTGGAAGGAAAGTTATGACCAACCTAGACAGCATATTAAAAACCAGAGACGTTACCTTGTCGACAAACAAAAGTCTGTCTAGTCAAAGCTATGGTTTTTCAAGTAGTCTTGTGTGGATGTGAGAGTTGAACCATAAAGAAAGCTGAGTGCCAAAGAATTGATGCTTTTGAACTGTGGAGTTGGAGAAGACTCTTGAGAGTCCCTTGGACTGCAAGGAGCTCCAACCAGTCCATTCTAAGCGAAATCAGTCCTGAATATTCATTGGAAGGACTGATGCTGAAGCTGAAACTCCAATACTTTGGCTACCTGATGCGAAGAACTGATTCATTTGAAAAGACCCTGATCCTGGGAAAGATTGAAGACAGGAGGAGAAGGGGACGACAGAGGATGAGATGGTTGGATGGTATCACCGGCTAGATGGACATGAGTTTGAGCACGCTCCAGGAGTTGGTGAAGGACAGGGAAGTCTGGCATGCTGCAGTCCATGCGGTCACAAAGAGTCGGACATGACTGAGGGACTGAACTGAACTGGGTCAAGGTCTTGGTTCCCCCTCAAGGGATATACACAAGAATATCTTTGAGCTATTTTGTAGATACTGACACCCTCACCAGATGGGAAAATTTAACTACATGCTACCCACAAGCATTTAGACCCCAGACTGGTTGGAAGCAGAAGTTTGATGCTGCTGACTCCCGGTTACTCCACTCCTCAACTCCTCAACCAATCAGAAGAATGCTTTCTTTGAATTATTACCTGAGAACCCCTCCAGGTCAGGGCACATTGTACTGAGGGCACTAGACTGCTGTGGCCCTCTTTGCCAAGTAAAGCAATAAAATAATTCTTTTCTACTTCACTCAAAAATAAATAAATAAAATGAATGGAAATGGGTGAGTTTAATTCACATGATCATTATATCTACTACTGTGGGCAAGAATCCCTTAGAAGAAATGGAGTAGGCCTCACAGTCACCAGAAGAGTCTGAACTGCAGTACTTGGTGCTCCCACAAAAAGACAAAGGATCTCGGTTCCTTTCCAAGGCAAACCATTCAACATCACAGAAATCCAAGTGTGTGCCCCAACCACTGATACCAAAGAAGGTGAAGTTGACCTGTTCTATGAATACCTGCAAGACCTTCTAGAACTAACATCAGAAAAAGATGTCCTTTTCATCATAAGGGATTGGAATAAAAAAGTAGGAAGTCAAGAGATACCTGGAGTAACAGATAACTTTGACATCGGAGTACAAAATGAAGCAGGGCAAAGGTGAACAGAGTTTTGTCAAGAGAACATGCTGGTTGCAAACATGTTGCAAACACTTTTGCAACAATCCATGAGATGAGTCTACACATGGATCTCACCAAATAGTCAATACCATAATCAGATTGATTATGTTCTCTGAAGCCAAAGATGGAGAAACTATATGCAGTCAGCAAAAACAAAACCTGGAGTTGACTATGGCTCAGATCATGAGCTCCTTATTGCAAAATTCAGGCTTAAACTGAAGAAAGTAGGGAAAACCACTAAGTCATTCAGGTATGACCTAAACCAGATCCCTTATGATTATACAGCAGAGATGACAAATAGATTCAAGGGATTAGATATGATAGAGTGCCTGAAGAACTATGAATGGAGGTTTTTAACACTGTATAGGAGGTGGTGACCGAAGCCATCCCCAAGAAAACGAAATGGAAGAAGGCAAGATGGTTGTTTGTGGAGGCCTTACAAATTGCTGAGAAAAGAAGAGAAGCAAAAGGCAAAGGAGAGAGTGAAAGATATAACCAAATGAATGCAGAGTTCCAGAGAAGAGCAAGGATAAATAAGAAAGCCTTCTTAAGTGAACAGAGCAAAGAGATAGAAAAACACAATAGAATGGGAAAGTCTAGAGTCCTCTTTAGTTTAAGCCTGAATTTGCTATGAGGAGCTGATGACCTGAGCCACAGTCAGCTCCAGGTCTTGTTTTTGCTGACTGTATACAGCTTCTCCATCTTTCGCTACAAAGAATGTAATCATTCTGATTTCAGTATTGACCATTTGGTAATGTCCCTGTGTAAAGTCACCTCTTGTGTCGTTGAAAAGGGATGCTTGCTATGACCAGTATGCTCTTTTGGCAGAATACTGTTAGCCTTTGCCCTGTTTCATTTTGTACTTCAAGGCCAAACTTGCCTGTTACTCCACTGGGCCAGTCAGGTATGACTTAAATCAAATCCTCTTTGAATATACAGTGAAGAAAGCAAATAGATTCCAGGGACTGGATCTAGTAAACAGAGTGCCTGAAGAACTATGCACAGAGAGGTGCACAATATTGTACAGGAGGCAGTGAACAAAACCATCCCAAAGAAAAAAATGCAAGAGGCAAAGTGGTTGTCTGAGGAGGCTTTACAAATAGCTAAAGATACAGGAGAAGTGAAAAGCAAGGGAGAAAGGGAAAGGTACGCTCAACTAAATGCAGAGTGCCAGAGAATAGCAAGGAGAAATAAGAAGTTCTTTTTCAGTGAACAAGGCAAAGCAACAGAGGAAAACAACAGATAAATCCGCAACCTCAGATATGCAGATGATTCCACTCTTAATGGCAAAGTGAAAAGGAACTAAAGAGTTTCTTGATGAGGGTGAAGGAGGAGAGTGAAAAAGACAGTTTAAACTCAATTATTAGAAAAAAAAAAAAAAAGATCATGGCATCTGGCTCCATCACTTCATGACAAATAGAAGGGGAAAGGGAGGAAGCAGTGAGAGATTTTCTCTTCTTGGGCTCTAAAAATCACTGTGGATGGTGACTGAAGCCATGAAATTAGAAGATGATTGCTTCTTGGCAGGAACACACCTAGACATCGTGTTAACAACCTAAGACACCACTTTGCCAATAAAAGTCCGTAGAGTCAAGGCTATGGTCTCCCTAGTAGTCATGTACGGATGTGAGAGTTGGACCAAAAAGAAAGCAGAGCATTGATGAACTGATGCTTTCAGACTGTGGTGCTAGAGAAGACTCGAGAGTCCCCTGGACAGCAAGATCAAACCAGTCAATCTTAAAGGAAATCAACCCTGAATACTCATTGGAAGGGCTGATGCTGAAGCTGAAGTTCCAATACTTTGGCCATCTAATGGGAAGCACAAACTCACTGAAAAAGACCATGATGCTGAGATAGATTGAAGGTAGAAGGAGAAGATGCGACAGATTATGAGGTGGCTAGATGGCATCATCTATTCAATGGATGTGAAGTTAGGAACACTCTGGGAGATGATGAGGGACAGGGAAGCCTGGCATGCTGCAGTCCATGGGGTCGCAAAGAGTCAGATACGACTTGGCAAGTGAACCACAAATGAGACCTCTTCAGGAAAATTAGAGATACCAAGGGAACATTTCATGTGAAGATGGACAGAAATGAAAAGAACCTAACAGAAGCAGAAGAGATTAAGAGGTGGCAAGAGTACATAGAACTATACAAAAATGGTCTTAACGACCAGGAAAACCACCATGGCATGGTCAGTCACTTAGAGCTGGATGTCCTGGAGTGTGAAATCAAGTGGGCCTTAGGAAGTATTACTACAAAGCTAGTGGAGGTGACAAAATTCCAGCTGAGTTATTTCAAGTCCGAAAAGATGATGCTGTTAAAGTGCAACACTGGATATGTCACCAAATTTGAAAAACTCAGCAGTGGCCACAGAACTGGAAAAGGTCAATTTTCATTCCAATCCCAAAGAAGGGCAATGCCAAAGAATGTTCAAACTACCACACAGTTTTGTGCTCATTTCATATGCTAGTAAGGCTATGCACAAAATCCTTCAAGATAGGATTCAGCAGTATATGAACCAAGAACTTTCAGATGTGCAAGCTGGGTTTAGAAAAGGCAGAGGAGTCAGAGATCAAGTTGCAAACATTCACTGGATCATGCAAAAAGCAAGGCAATTCCAGAAATACATATACTTCTGCTTCACTGACTAAGCTGAAGCCTTTGACTGTGTGGAGCATAAGAAATTGCAGAAAACTCCTAAAGAGATGGGAGTACCAGACCATCTTACCTGTCTCCTGCAAAACCTGTATGAGGGTCAAGAAGCAACAGTTAGAATCAGACATGGAGCAACTGACTGGTTCAAAATTGGGAAAGGAGAATGTCAAGGCTGCATATGGTCACCCTGCTTATTTAACTTCTATGCAGAATACATCATGTGAAATGCTGGACTGGATGAAGCTCAAGCTGGAATGAAGATTACCAAGAGAAATACCAGCAACCTGGTATTAGAGTAGTATGATACCACTCTAATGAAAGAAAATGAAGAGGGTCTAAAGAACTTCTTGATGATGGTGAAGGTGGAGAGTGGAAAAACTGGCTTGGAACTCAACATTAAAAATCTAAGCTTGTGGCATCCAATCTCATCACTTCATAGTGAATAGAAGGGGAAAAATTGGAAGTAGTGACACACTTTATTTTCTTAGGCTCCAAAATCACCGCAGACGGTGACTACAGCCAAGGAATCGAAAGATGCTCGCTCCTTGGGAGGAAAGCTATGACAAACCTGGACAACGTATTAAAAATCAGAGACATCACTTTCGGACAAATGTCCATATCATCAAAGCTATGGTTTTTCTAGTCGTCATGTACAGATGTGAAAGTTGGACCATAAAAAGGGCTGAGCACCAAAGAACTAACGCTTTTGAATTGTAGTTCTGGAGAAGACTCTTGAGGGTCCTTTGCACAGCAAGGAGATTAAACCATTCAAACCTAAAGGAAATCAACCTTGAATATTTATCGGAAGGACTGATGCTGAAGCTGCAGCACCAATACTCTGCCACGTGATGTGAAGAGCTGACTCACTGGAAAGGACCCTGATTCTGGGTAAGACTGAAGGTGAAAGTAGAAAGCGGCGGCAGAGGATGAGATAATTAGATAGCATCACTGACTCAATGGACATGAATCTGAGCAATTCCTGGATATAGTGAAGGATAGGGAAGCCTCGCATGCTGCACTGCATGTGGTCACAAAGAGTCGGACATGACCTAGTGACTGCACAACAACATATCATTCTAGAATTCAAAGCAAACATTCGACTTGAGATAAACAATTGAGTTTACAAGTATTTAGGTGATGCCATTGATAATCTTGAGAGAAATCATGGATTACTTCTTTGTTCTCAACTGATAATTTTTCCTATAGCTTGTCAATCTTAACCATTGTGTTTACACAATCTCTTTTCTGTTCATGGATTTATTTCCCTTGCATTAGATTTCTTAAATGGTTTCTTCTTTCTTTTAGCAAAAAATAAACCAAAAAAACCCTTTTAGCAAAAGACTTTCAGTTCAGTTCCGTTCAGTAGCTCAGTCATGTCCTACTCTTTGCAATCACATGGACGGCAGCACACCAGGCTTCTAAGCTTTAAGGAGGAACTCAGTAATAAATAAAGTGAGTTTTAGGTTTTGATGATTAAAATAAAAGTAAATAGTTTTATTTTGAATATATCTCTAGATAAATAATGATTTATTAAATACTATTTTTTGTTTTTATTAATATTGCTTATGGATACATTAGTGCCAATATTGGGAGAAGTTTCATATGGAAAAAATTCATTTTTACAAAGTAGACTCCAGTAATATTGCCTCCCATTTACATTTACTTGTTAAAGCACTTACTTAATTTAATACTTTTAAAGGTACCATGAGGAGACTTATAAAAATACATAGTGCACATATTTTCTAAATATTTATACTTCTTTCCAATATTCTATATTTTTAAATTTATACTGAAATATAATAACCCAAAGGTTGTGGGAAAATAAAAGAGAAATGGTAATTAAATGCATTTATTATTAGATAATACAGAATTGCTCAGGAGCTACCCAGTATTAAATGAATTTGGGGCCTTTAAATGAATTTTTAGTAGCTGCTCTTCATCATGCAATTTACTGTATGTTTTTATTAGGGTTTTTTTTTGTAATATTTTTTTGGCCATGCCACATGTGAGATCTTAGCCCCCTGCCTAGGGATCCAGTGTGCACCCCTACCTTGGAAGCACAATGCCTTAACCACTGAACTGCCAGGGAAGTACCAGTGTTGGTGGTTAAAGTGTTAAAAATTTGATTATTTTCCCTCTAAAATCTTGAAATAAGAAACCAAAATATGCATGTTTCTTTCACAGTGTGTTAAATTTAGATTTGAGAAATTTTGTACATGCAGAAACAGTTCCCAAAGTGTTAGATCTATTGGGAATAGGAGGGTTCCACTACATTGACACGAACAATTCGGCAGTTCTCACCCCTTCTCCAAACACCGGTGTGACTTACATTAGTTACATGGAGATCTCCAAAGGAAGGCAAAGAACTGGCTGTAGACCAAGGATGTTGGTGGATTGAGATAAGGTCACTATGACTTCCTTTCCTGGGAGACTGGAAAGGAAGTGCTAGAGCATCCTTTCTCCACATAAATGGACAAGTAACATGCTAACTTGATATATGTTAATCATTATATTTTCCAAGATGTGGAAGATAGAAACAAAATACTCACATCTGTAGTGACAAGAGGATAAGTAAACAAGAGACAAAGGGGGAAATAACCAAGTTTTGAGTTTCCTCTAGTTGATGTGAAAAAGCATACTTTTAAGACAAAAATATTATGAGTCAGCTCTAACCTTCCTGATTCTTGATAGCCAAAGACTGATTTTGTCACGTCTTATATTTATGTTAATATTCATAAATTCCCTAACAAACACATTGTTTCTTTCTTCAAAGATTAGAAGAAAAACCTTCTCCACATTCTACTTCATATTCATTTATTTTATTGTACAGTAATTTTCATCGCAAAAAGAAAGTGAATAACTGCTGGAGCAAGCTTAAGAAAACAGTAGTAATTCTAATGAAAATACAAGTTGTGTTAAAAACAAAACTAAGCAAAAGCAAACAGTGATATCTATAAGGTTTCTCCCTCTGACTTCTGCTTCTCTCTATTTTATTTTTCTCTTTATATGCAACTTGAAGCTTCAAATATATATTTTTCCCTTCTTCTCTCTACATCTTGGAGATGATGGACATCAACAGTTTCTTATTTTTGCATATTACATATTCTTTCATCTGAAGAGATGTCCTCTCTCATGTTTTCTTTCTCTTCCCAAGGAGAGAAATTTTATTTTCTCATGCCTACATCAAACATACATGACTAGGGAAGAAGAATCATGATGTATAAAACAATAGAATTTGCTACTGAAGAGGCCACGTATTTAAATGTGAGATGAAGACAGCAGAGTCTTGAAAATTTCTATTAACTTGGGAGTCAATTATGCAGTTCTCCTTTATGCCTGTCTACCTACCACTCATATTGGGATGTAAATTGCCTATCCATACAAAATGTTCATCTTACTTCCCTTTCCCATGACAGGCATTGCTAATTTGCCGTTATGCCTTTATCATCAAATTCAAATGCAGTCATTAAATCCTGCGAGGCAGAGGGCTCCAGGAACCTCCTTTAAATCAAGTGGCATGCAAAGTAAATCTAATTTCTCATATCTTTCCTCTCACTTTCTCATTATATCTCCCACCCATTCTATGAATATTATAAAAGGTACCCTTCACTGTGTGAATAATACCATAACTACAGTTCTCTCACACTACTCTGAGAAGATGCTTTTGGAGAAACAAAAAGATAAGGAAAATATATAAACATTTGTATGCTACATTGTCTCTAAGAACATTAATATTGCTTACGAGGATACTTACTTACTAAAGCTTCAAAAATCTCTAAGACCCAATATATCCTAAGTAAACCTAAGGCCTGAATTTTATTTTTAATATCCCTAAATTTTCTGAACATTGATTATATATATAAATGTATCCTGGTTCTTAAATTGATTTTCATGCTTAATAGAAGTTCTGTGTCAAATGCATATAAAACATTTTAATTAACATAAGTGCTATTATACATTTTAAAAAGCAAAGTATCATGACTTTAATTGCAACACATTAATGAAAGTTTAAATGATGTAATAGCATTTTGGTAAAGTGAATTCATCTTCACAAAGGATTAGTATTTAGGGGGTATAGCATCTACTTCCTGTTCTCTGAAATCAATGGAATTATGCTATTATTTTAAAATATACATCATTTTTATTTCAATTTTAAAGAGTAATTCAGTGGTCACTTTTCCCTATTTATATTCTGGGTCAGGCTATGTCCTAAAATTGGACTGAATACATTTTCATATTGTTTGCTCATATACTGGGCATTGGAAAGAGAAAAGGAGGAAAAGAACTGTGGTGCGGTTTCCTAACTTTCTTATCCTGATTTTATTTTGTGTTTATATTCTCCCTCTATCTTCTTTCTTTTCTCTTCTCTTTTTCCTTCCTTTTTTTCTCTTCCTTCCTTCTCTCTCTCTCCTTCCTTTCATTCCTTCAAGTGTTCCTCTGTTAGCTCTGCTTATCTGTCTTTCTTTCTCTCTTTATGCCTTCATTCTACTTGTATTATTCCTAACCTCTCAGAACAACCTCTCCTGTAATGAGCTGATGGTACAGCCCTTGCAATGATATTCTTCTGGTCACAGAGGGGCCAGAGAGACGCTAGGACATCAGGAACTTGGACTACTGCAGTTCTTATGGAAGACAGCAAGAGTCTGTTTTATTATTTCACCATTTTGATGTGTGAAGCAGCACATGTTTTCATTATGGAAATGGACATATTGTGGCCAATGCCTTAATTAAAAAATATAATTTATATTTGACAGAGAAATATTGATGATTTGCAAATAACAAAACACATAGAAAAAACTTAAAAAATTACTCTAGCAATTCAGTATGTTACTTTGAATCATCTTGGACTCGGTATATCACAATACTACACAAGATACAAAGATTCTTCAAGAATTGCTGGGCTGATTGTAAAGTTGAGAATAGAAAAATCTCTATATATCATTCAAAATTGAAAGTAAGCATAACCTGAATTTTTATCATAGAGTTTAGATATTATAGTTAAAATTTTCTAGCAAAATGATTCATTTCAGTATGTCTTCAAGAAATTTTATTATTGAACTAAATATTTCTAATCAATAAATGAATTTGCCTATTATAACAATTGTTTTGATAATGTGAGTTTTTTTAAGGAATATCCATGGAAACTAGTAGGCATTGCCCCATTTATGTTTTGTCAAAGTGACTTTTATGTAACTTTACCTTACTTATACTTGAAAGCAAAACTTTTCCAAATAAATTTTCAGTATTTTTCTCACTTTTATTTCCTTTCTCTATTAATCTATTTAATGTTTCCCATGGCATGTTTTCATTGTAAGAGGCTTAAGTTTCTCAATTTCAGGGCATTTTCCACCTTGGAAAAAATTTGCATCACATTCTATGTTCTTTCACTCATATTTCTGCATTAGCACGTTTCTAAAACTTAGCCTTGCTCAGACTGTGGGTTTCTGCTGACACATAAAGGCACTGCTGCAGAAGCAGAACTAAACTAAATAGAAATATGCTTGCCCTTGCATTAATAGCATTTCCTACAGGCTTTTCCATAAAGATAATCCCAGAAGAAAGTATAAAAGTGAAACTTTTGTTACTATAAAACAATGACAAGAGTTTCTTCTTTTGTGGGTTATAAACACTTGCGAAGGTCAAAGTTAGCATTAGTAAAATGAGAAGAAATTGTCCTGATATTTCTTTTGAATCCTCTCAGCCTTAATATCCTCTTTTTCTTTCTTCTCAAACTCCCTTTCCCGTTTTGAACCTAGTTCTTTCCCACAAAGAGAACCATCTGAGGTTCTCTTTGGGAGAACAACCAACCCTCCCTTGTTGCCCTCTAAGATGATCCAAGCTCTAGTCCTTTCATTAGGAGAGTTGTATTCTCAGTGCTAGGTCAAGTTTCAACAGTACACAGTGTGTTAGGAAAAATACAAAAGTAGACATACTAGACTTACTTATAACACAGGGTTTGCAAAACCAAGGTGGAAAAGAAATTGCAACTGATCTTAGAATGTTTCTGGCAATCAATAAAATAACACAAATGCCACTTAACATTAAATGAAATTTTAGTCGTGATAAATAATAATACTCTATAGATAATTTCTGGGCATTCTGACTTAATCTGCAGAAAAATGTCAGCATCTCCTTCTACCACATTTTTATGAGATACATGATGGTGGTTTTGTTTTTCTGTAGGAACTGACTTTTTGTACCTGGCTTCCCATCAAAATAAATTTTAATATTAGGAGTCAATATTTTGACTCATATATCTTGCCTTCTTAACTATGACAGAGGTTCCAACACTGTAATTTAGCATGAATGTGTGACACTAAAGAAAAACAAAAATTTGAAACAGAGTAAGGCTTTGATTGACACCTCTCTAGGACCTGGGCTCCATGGGCTTTCTCTATCTAATATAACTGCACAATAAACATGTCTTTGGCTGAGCACCGAAGAATTGATGCTTTTGAACTGTGGTGTTAGAGAAGACTCTTGAGAGTCCCTTGGACTGCAAGAAGATCCAACCAGTCCATCCTAAAAGAAATCAGTCCTGAATATTCATTGGAAGAACTGATGCTGAAGATGAAACTCCAATACTTTGGCCACCTGATGGGAAGAACTGACCCATTGGAAAAAATCTCGTGCTAGAAAAGATTGAAGGCAGGAGGAAAAAGGGATGACAGAGGATGAGATGGTTGGATGGCATCAGCGACTCAGTGGAAATGAGTTTGAGCAAGCCCCGGGAGCTGGTGATGAAAAGAATGCCTGCTATGCTGTAGTCCATGGGGTCATAAAGATTCAGACACGACTGAGAGACTGAACTGATTGATACGTCCTAAGATGCTCTCACATTCTGGGTTAGATGCCTTCCTCTTCTTAAATGCCACTGAGTACAATTTAAAATCTGTTTTTATCCTTCCTCCCCATGCTTGCCTGTGTGCAAAAAATAAATAAATAAAAAAATAATCTAAAAGCTCTAATTGACACAATATTAGGGGGAAAAAAAGCTCAAGGTTCTAGGAGCATGGATCAGATTTTGAAGACATGATCTTCATAATGTTGCTCTTTATGTCACTTATTCAGTCAGTCTTTGAACATAAACACAAAATCCCTACTCCCACCTTAAATCCCATTAATCATGCTCAGAAGCTTAGTGTACCCATATTTCAATTAGGCAGAGAAAGAAAGGGCAAAATACTATAAAAGTTCAATACAAAGCACATAGTGACAAATTGGCAATGATACTCCTACCTTTAATTTCTTCTTCAGGATTAAAAGTGTTTATGAACAAATTATACTATGCTAAGAGTTTGTAGTGATACAGAAAACAATGCCACATGTGCACATTTTTACTGGAGATGGCTTTGGTATAAGTTAAATTTCAATTAAAAGTATACCCATATTTTTCTTTGCTTTCACCAAATTTGGTTTAAAAATATTATTACAATAAAGACAATATATTTATGGTTCACATCAAAGGAGCCTAGCCAGTAAATCAAAGTATGTCAGTGTTTTTTAAAATTTTATATAGCTTCCAGCAGGACTAAGGCAAGGTTCTGCTAAGGAATAGTAAGTGTAAGAACGACTTGGAAATTGTTTAAAAATTCACTGTCTGTTATTAAATACTTGCAATCTGTACTGAATTACATATGGAAAGCAGGCCACATTAAAGAGGTGGGAAGAGTCTAAATGGCACAAACAAGAGAATCCAGAGAAAAAGACTAGAATCTCTGTGTGTGTGTGTGTGTGTGTGTGTGTGGCTTAATTATACTCCTCGTGTGCTACCTCATCAGTTGATGTGCATTCTAAAGAACAGAGTTCTTTGAATCTGGCTTGCTCAGACGAGTTACATGTTATGATTTCTTTTGCTTTCAGAACATCTAGAACACTTACATCATTTGTCATTAGTAAATATATGTTTTTTAAAGGTATTATATGTTCTTTAAAGGTATCTGTTGGCATCTTTATATGAACCACATAACCTTCTCATTTTGATGCTGACCCACAGACTCATCTCTAATATGTTTATAACATTGCTACTACCCATTCTAGGTAGGGATTTGATTCTCAGACAGGATGGAAGAGCTGCAACATGACACAGGCTCAGCTCACTCTTCGTATACCACCACAAGGCCAACATGACCGCAAGTCATGGCGGAGGGTTCCCTTTATACAAATTACCAAGGAACTGTGACTCACATGATAGCAACCTGATCTGATTTTAAATGTTTATTTTGGATTCATACTGACACTTCTCAACTACTCTGAACTAAGGTTAGGTGGGACAATATAAAAATTTTAATAGAAGCAAGGGTTAAAAAAAGGACATGAAGGACAAAATATACTTAAATTCAAAATAAACTTTGAAAATCAATGTGGCTGACATTAGGGAGATAGCAAAAAGACTTGAATATTTTTTATAATACTCTGCCAGAAGAACTGGAATATGTTTAATTGACGCCTCTGAGAGAGATTTTGGCTTAAGTTTCAGGTAAAACATATTAAAACACTAGAGACTAATACTCATTAAAATATATCATTATAAGAAGATGGTGTTTTCAACAATGTATTAATTACACAAAAAACATTTAAATATCCTCAGCAGATAAGCTCTTAGCCCTATCAGTAAAAATAACTTTGTGTAGTACATAAAATTAGGCTGTGAAGAACTGCTTTTTTCCTATCTTTAGAAGTATTAACTCTCAGTGCAATTAATTCCTAGAAATCAATATGCTGGTTCAGAGTAAAATCTTTTTTTTTTTTTTTTAAACCACTTCCGCTGGGTGTACGTAAGGAGTCTGCCCCACTTGAATTGTATTGTTCCATTGCATTTCATCAAGGAAATTTTAAAATGCTTCATGTGCTAAGGGTAAAAGCTTTCTAAATGGAAATTCATGTGTATGAGATCAATTAAAGGTAAGAGATACTTTACTGTAGCCATCAAAAATTGTGAAGTTACTGGAAAAGCATAAGCCATTGTATATTAGAAGATTGCATATGTGTTATATCTGTCTGTAATTTAATTCTATATAACAGATTTGAGAGAGAAAACCACAAATAAGTAGATGCTGCTTGAATGCTAATGAATGAGTTTCACTTGGTATATGATTTATTTTAATCATACATTTTAATAAAACTTATTTTAACTCAACTACCTCAGGAAAGAAAGAAAGAAGAAAATGCTAGTTGCTCAGTTGTATCTGACTCTTTGAGACCCCATGGACCATAGCCCGCCAGGCTTCTCTGTTCATGGAATTCTCCAGATAAGAATACTGGAGTGGATTGCCATTCCCTTCTAGTCTAACCTGATTATTATAACTGAAGAATGTTTTAGGAGGCAATATGAACCAAAAAGATTTAAATGATCCTTTTTAAAATAAAAAAACATATTTCATTATTAGTACAGCAAATCATTAAGCACAATATATCCTGCTAAAGACATATATAATTATTTTCAGAAAATAATAAGATTAACAAAAATTTTTCTAAAAATGTTATAGTGACCAGAATTTCCAAATGAAGTATTGCTGTTTTGTTTAAAAAGAATCTTTTAGGATTGTGCCTCACGTAATGTGTGCTTAAAATATTAAAATATTTAACTGTTTTTAGCACATATGTATACGTATATATATATAATATATGCTAAGTGCTTGTTAACAGATTTGGAATATTTAAATTCTGTTCATAAATTTATTTGCATTTAACTCTAAACATGTTAGAGATTGAAAGCACATAAATTTAGTTTTTAAATTTAACTGATACCTTCATGTGACTTTTGTGATCACTCAAAAGAACTGAATTTTATAAATACATGATTTTAAATATGACCTGCTTGCCTTTTTTAAACACTAATATAATTCAAGAGTCTGGTGTGGTGATAAAGGTGGTATTTGATGATAGATTAAATAGGCAGATCACTAACTTTTTAAGCATATATGTTTTAGTGCTGTTTATGCTTTAGCTGTGAAAATGTATCTTTATAATCAAAATATTACTCAATAAAGTTATGGACAGTAAGGTACATTTTTTTTTCAAACTATAAAATTTTTTATTTTTTTTAAATTTTATTTTATTTTTAAACTTTACAATACTGTATTAGTTTTGCCAAACATCGAAATGAATCCACCACAGGTATACCCACGCTCCCCATCCTGAACCCTCCTCCCTCCTCCCTCCCCTACCCTCCCTCTGGGTCGTCCCAGTGCACCAGCCCCAAGCATCCAGTACCATGCATCGAACCTGGACTGGTGACTCGTTTCATACATGATATTATACATGTTTCAATGCTGTTCTCCCAAATCTCCCCACCATCTCCCTCTCCCACAGAGTGCATAAGACTGATCTATACATCAGTGTCTCTTTTGCTGTCTCGTACACAGGGTTATTGTTACCAACTTTCTAAATTCCATATATATGCGTTAGTATACTGTATTGGTGTTTTTCTTTCTGGCTTACTTCACTCTGTATAATAGGTTCCAGTTTCATCCACCTCATTAGAACTGATTCAAATGTATTCTTTTTAATGGCTGAGTAATACTCCATTGTGTATATGTACCACAGCTTTCTTATCCATTCATCTGCTGACGGGCATCTAGGTTGTTCCATGTCCTGGCTATTATAAACAGTGCTGCGATGAACATTGGGGTACACGTGTCTCTTTCCCTTCTGGTTTCCTCAGTGTGTATGCCCAGCAGTGGGATTGCTGGATCATAAGGCAGTTCTATTTCCAGTTTTTTAAGGAATCTCCACACTGTTCTCCATAGTGGCTGTACTAGTTTGCATTCCCACCAACAGTGTAAGAGAGTTCCCTTTTCTCCACACCCTCTCCAGCATTTATTGCTTGTAGACTTTTGGATCACAGCCATTCTGACTGGCGTGAAATGGTGCCTCATAGTGGTTTTGATTTGCATTTCTCTGATAATGAGTGATGTTGAGCATCTTTTCATGTGTTTGTTAGCCATCTGTATGTCTTCTTTGGAGAAATGTCTATTTAGTTCTTTGGCCCATTTTTTGATTGGGTCATTTATTTTTCTGGAGTTGAGCTGTAGGAGTTGCTTGTATATTTTTGAAATTAGTTGTTTGTCTGTTGCTTCGTTTGCTATTATTTTCTCCCATTCTGAAGGCTGCCTTTTCACCTTGCTAATAGTTTCCTTTGTTGTGCAGAAGCTTTTAAGTTTAATTAGGTCCCATTTGTTTATTTTTGCTTTTATTTCCAATATTCTGGGAGGTGGGTCATAGAGGATCCTGCTGTGATGTATGTCGGAGAGTGTTTTGCCTATGTTCTCCTCTAGGAGTTTTATAGTTTCTGGTCTTATGTTTAGATCTTTAATCCATTTTGAGTTTATTTTTGTGTATGGTGTTAGAAAGTGTTCTAGTTTCATTCTTTTACAAGTGGTTGACCAGTTTTCCCAGCACCACTTGTTAAAGAGATTGTCTTTAATCCATTGTATATTCTTGCCTCCTTTGTTAAAGATAAGGTGTCCATATGTGCGTGGATTTAGTAAGGTACATTTTTAATTCTTCAGTTTAAAACAAAAACATAACACAGCATAAAGCATGTTGAGATGATTTATAAATTTGCAATTTGTAATTATTTCCTCTTCACATGGGTTTGACAGTAAACACGTGGGTTTGACAATAAACACATTCAAGTCATTCAGGCCCCACAAGGCTTAAGAACAGGGCCAGCTGCATGTCTATTTAGAGGGAAGAGACTGATTACTTCCTAAGCCCACTGGGCTTCCTCTAACTATACAACTTTTGTTTTGACAAATTAATATATTTAAGTCATAAAACTATCTGTGATTTTAAATTCTTCACATATGGTTAAAATTGCCCATTTTTCTTATCTACAAAAACATAAAGGCTTTTCTTGCCAGTCCTTCATGCTTAAAACATGAAACAAAGCTCAGAAAAATATGTATTCTTCATCATATATTCTTGCAAAGTCATAATATATTTTTCTATAGTTGAGAAATGTTGATCTCTGCCACTTCAGTAAGCCTTCCAATAAATTCTGCCCAATTCCCCTTCTGATCTAACAGAAATGTCCATACACCCACAAAGTACTATATTACATAAAAGGATGAAGCAAAATACCAGTTGAGATTCTAAGAATGGATAGCGCCCATTATTGAAAACATCAAAACAAATTCTAAGGCTAAATTCAAAGAGAACCTGATTATTGATGTGTCCATTCCCACAAACCCAGGGACTAAAGACCTTGGACTGGTTTGAAAACCTTGGTTAAGAGAGATTGGTGTATACACAATATTGATGGGGAGGCGTGGTATGGATGGGAATACATAGGACAAATATAAAAAGATTTTCTCTTGGCAACCACATTTCAGTATTTACCATAGGATGTAATTCTTTCACTGTTTCCTGTTTTGGAGGATGGATGGAGGCATTAGACTGGTTCTTCTCTCTGAAGTTGAAGGGAGAAAGACAAAAGAATTTTGGTATGAGTATGTGCAAGAAGAGAAGACTGTCACTCTATGCCTTAGACTACTGATTATTTATCCATCAGACTTAATATCTAGCTGGCGTAGAAAGTGTTCTAGGGGAAAGGGGTACAGATATTAAACAGATAATTCATACCTGCTCATGTTCTTGGTTCTAAAGAGATATGTGAGATAAATGACTAAGTGCTTGAAGAGAAATTATTTCAAATGACAAATTTATAAATCATCTCAACATGCTTGATAGTATGTTATGTTTTTGTTTTAAATTGAGGATTTAAAAAAGTACCTCACTGTTCATAACTTTATGAGATGTATCCCTGCTGAAGGGACTCAAATATATAAGAAACTTTGTACTAATAGTACAAAATTATACTTTTTTGGTACTATAGGACAAAATTATTACAGACCTGGAAGGGACAATGGTAAAGTTTAGGGGGAGAAACAAGACAAGCAAATTGGATGCAGACAGGGATGAAGTTAGCTGGTAACTGTTGAAGTGAAATGAGGTCGCTCAGTCGTGTCTGACTCTTTGTGACCCTGTGGACTGTAGCCTGCCAGGCTCCTCTGTCCATGGGATTCTCCAGGCAAGAGTACTGAAGTGGGTTGCCATTTTCTTCTCCAGGGGATCTTCCCAACCCAGGGATTGAACCTGGGTCTCCTGCATTGCAGGCAGATGCTTTATCCTCTGAGCCACCAGGGATAACTGTTGAAGGCGTGTGTAAAATTAAGTTCATGTCAGCCACACACTCTGTTGTTGACCAGTAGAATGGGGCCAGCAAACTTGTTTCTACTTATACTGTTGTTTAGTCACTAAGTTGTGTTTGACTCTTTTGCAACTCCATGGACTGTAGCCCACCAGACTTCCCTGTCCATGGGATTTCCCAGGCAAGAAACTGGAGTGGGTCCATTTCTTTCTTCAGGGGATCTTCCTGACCCAGAGATTAAACACATGTCCCTGACATTTCAAACAGGTTTTTACTGCTGAGCTCCCAGGGAAGCCCACTACTTATACCAGATGATGTAAATATTCCAACCAATAAAAAACAAGCACTGCCAACTCATGTGGGGCACAGGTTGCTGCATTTTAACTCCTGACTTTTCCATTTTCCATCCCCCAGTGCCAGACACATAGGACAAAAAGGGAATGTGAGAGCATGGGAAAGCATATTACAAAAGTTCTTACTAAGACTGAGCAGACGCACATTACTTAGTGAGCGAAGGTGGCACTTCGATTTAAATAAAATTGAAATGTTGAAACAGATACATTTAAGTCTTAATGCTAAATGTTGACTGAAATAATAACTTGTTTTACCCAGGGAATTCAGTACCCAGAAGGGAAGTTTTTTTGAACAGAGTATATTACCTTTACTAGGAAAGCAAAATAATTTCATGTATCAAAGCATTATTTTCAAAAGGTTTAAACATGCCTCATAAAAATACTGACTAGACAGTAATCAAAGTTTGATTAACTGTTTAAAGAGAGAACTTGAAAGATGTGAAGATCTTTATCACATCATTTGAGAAAATTTCCATGGTCATTTGAGGAAAGTTTGCTAAGTTGGAAAACAGATTGGTTTATGTCCCATAGAGCAATAAAATCTAAATGTTTTGGTCACCTTCTCTATTCAAGAGACATGATTTGCATTTCTTCAAACAAAATCTACATTTTAGCCTGTAATTTCAAGAGACAAACTTCTAATAAATAGTCAACAGTAAATCAAACAAACACACATTCCAAAGAAAATTAAGTGATATGTGAGTAGACCTATGAGACCAGGGGTCATCAAGATTTGTGTGTGTATGAAAATCCAGATAATATTTTAGGCTCTGTGGTATACATAGTTTCTGATGCAACTAGTCAACTTTATCTTTGTAGAGTGAAAAAAAAGACAGAGATAATACAAAAAAAGTAGCATAGCTATGATTCAAAATAATTTTATTCATGGACACCAAAATGTGAGTTTTATACAATTTCTTTGTTATAAAAAATTGAACAGTTCTATGAAGACTTACAAGACCTTCTTGGACTAACACCCCAAAAAGATGTCCTTTTCATTATAGGGGACTGGAATGCAAAAGTAGGAAGTCAAGAAACACCCAGAGTAACAGGCAAATTTGGCCTTAAAGTACAGAATGAAGCAGGGCAAAGGCTAATATAGTTCTGCCAAGACAAGACACTGGTAATAGCAAACAACCTCTTCCACACATGGGCATCACCAGATGGTCGACACTGAAATTAGATTGACTATATTCTTTGCAGCCAAAGATGGAGAAGCTCTATACAGTCAGCAAAAATAAGACTGGGAGCTGACTGTGGCTCAGATCATGAACTCCTTATTGCCAAATTCAGACTGAAATTGAAGAAAGTGGAGAAAACCACTAGGCCATTCAGGTATGACCTAAATCAAATCCCTTATGACTATACAGTGGAAGTGAGAAATAGATTTAAGGGACTAGATCTGAAAGACAGAGTGCCTGATGAACTATGGACAGAAGTTCATGACACTGTACAGGAGATAGGAATCAAGACCATCCCCAAGAAAAAGACATGCAAAAAAGCAAAATGGTTGTCTGAGGAGGCCTTACAAATAGCTGGGAAAAGAAGGGAGGTGAAAAGTAAAGGATAAAAGGAAAGATATACCCATTTGAATGCAGAGTTCCAAAGAATAGCAAGGAGAGATAAGAAAGCCTTCCTCAGCAATCAATGTAAAGAAATAGAGGAAAACAATAGAATGGGAAAGACTAGAGATCTCTTCAAGAATATTAGAGATACCAAGGGAACATTTTATGCAAAAGGGGGCTCAATAAACGAGAGAAATGGTAGGGACCTCACAGAAGCAGAAGATATTAAGAAGAGGTGGAAATAATACACAGAAGAACTGTACAAAAAAGATCGTCACAATCCAGATAATCACGATGGTGTGATTACTCACCTAGAGCCAGACATGGAATGTGAAGTCAAGTGGGCCTTAGAAAGCATCACTATGAACAAAGCTAGTGGAGGTGGTGGAATTCCAGTTGAGCTATTCCAAATTCTGAAAGATGATACTGGGTAAGTGCTGCACTCAATATGCCAGCAAATTTGGAAAACTCAGCAGTGGCCACAGGACTGGAAGAGGTCAGTTTTCATTCCAATCCCAAAGAAAGGCAATGCCAAAGAATGCTCAAACTATCGCACAATTGCACTCATCTCACACACTAGTAAAGTAATGCTCAAAATTCTCCAAGCCAGGCTTCAGCAATACATGAACTGTGAACTTCCAGATGTTCAAGCTGGTTTTAGAAAAGACAGAGGAACCAGAGATCAAATTGCTAACATCTGCTGGATCATTGAAAAAGCAAGAGAGTTCCAGAAAAACATCTATTTCTGCTTGATTGACTATGCCAAAGCCTTTGACTGCGTGGATCACAATAAACTGTGGAAAATTCTGAAAGAGATGGGAATACCAGACCACCTGACCTACCTCTTGCGAGATATGTATGCAGGTCAGGAAGCAACAGTTAGAACTGGACAGGGAACAACAGACTGGTTCCAAATAGGAAAAGGGGTACGTCAAGGCTGTATATTGTCACCCTTCTTATTAACTTATATGCAGAGTACATCATGAGAAACGCTGGACTGGATGAAGCACAAGCTGGAATCAAGATTGCCGGGAAAAATATCAATAACCTCAGATATGCAGATGACACCACCCTTATGGCAAAAAGTGAAGAAGAACTAAAGAGCCTCTTGATGAAAGTGAAAGAGGAGAGTGAAAAAGTTGGCTTAAAGCTCAACACTCAGAAAACTAAGATCATGGCATCTGGTCCCATCACTTAATGGCAAATAGATGGATAAACAGTGGCTGAAGTTACTTTTCTGGGCTCCAAAATCACTGCAGATGGTGATTGCAGCCATGAAATTAAAAGATGCTTACTCCTTAGAAGGAAAGTTATGACCAACCTAGATAGCATATTGAAAAGCAGAGACATTACTTTGCCAACAAAGGTCCATCTAGTCAAAGCTATGGTTTTTCCAGTGGTCATGTATGGATGTGAGAGTTGGACTATTAAGAAAGCTGAGCGCAGAACAATTCATGCTTTTAAACTGTGGTGTTGGAGAAGACTCTTGTGAGTCCCTTGGACTGTAAGGAGATCCAACCAGTCCATTCTGAAGGAGATCAGTCCTGGGTGTTCATTGGAAGGACTGATGTTGAGGCTGAAACTCTGATACTTTGGCCACCTGATGTGAAGAGCTGACTTATTGGAAAAGACCCTGATTCTGGGAAAGATTGAGGGCAGGAGGAGAAGGGGACGACAGAGGATGAGATTGTTGGATGGCATCACTGACTCAGTGGACACGGGTTTGGGTGGACTCTGGGAGTTGGTGATGGCCAAGGAGGCCTGGCGTGCTATGGTGTGTGGTCGCAAAGAGTCAGACATGACTGAGCAACTGAACTGATGTTTTAAAATATTCTTCTTTTGATTTTTTTCAATTAAAAATGTGAAAAACAAGCATTGCCTGTGGTCATATAAAAACGGGGTGGGCCAGATTTGGTCCTGGTGTTAGATAGTCTATGACATTTAAAGGAAACATGTTTTTTTTTTTTTTTTATCTTTACATCCAAGTTGTATTCATATGTGATTACACATTAGTTAGTTGAATCTTTTCACACTTGTTCTACTTACAATTTGAAGTTCTTAGTTTAAAATGTTTCAAAGGTATCGGGCCTTAACCAGAAAGACAAGGGACCCTTAAGCATACTGAGAAATAGTTTTTCTAGCTTTAACCTTATGTAACCCTAGATAGGCAAGTTACTTGGATTATTTGGACATCTCATAGCCCAGGCACTTGAGATAAATAATTTCTAAGGTTAGTCTTTGTATAAGACTATTTAATACAAATGAAAATTATTTAGGAAAATATTTTCTCTACATTGTTTTTTCACACTTGTAGAGAAATTTATGTCAAGTGAGAATTACATTCTCAATCTCAAACACATGTCATCATCTTCTACATTTTATACAGCTTTGTGTGCAATGGATTTGCATTTAGATTGACATAATACATTTATTTTCAGAGGATTCACACCAACAATTATAGCCCTAGAAGCATTTATAAAACTGAGCAATGTTGAGGAGGGACAATATAATCAAAATGAAGTTGTATGAAATGTGGGCAATTGCTATTTTATTATAGGATTCTGAATGAAGAATCCAAAGTCAGGAGGAAAAAGGCATTCAAGACTAAATGACTTATCTAAATTAGATTCTAGTTCTATAAAAATTTCATAAGCAAAATTATGTCAAAGGGGAGAATCTAGATCACTTAGAAATTAATATGAAAATTATAAACAAACAAATCTTCTTTCAAACACAAGTGAAACACGAAAATGTATGGCCCATTCTGCCACCTGAAACTATTTTCACTTACGCATACTCCAGAGAAGAAATAAAATTTGAAGATAAGTATACTTTTTAATGCATAAATGATATGTATTAATGAAAAATATTTCAATTACATCACTGTTAATGAGACTGGTGACACTATCATAGAAACATCTTGTATTGTGATAGTTGGCAAGAGACTATTTCTAATTATCTCCTTTTATTGCATTGCTTCTTAGAGAGAGATAACTAGCCCATCTGAAATTTAAAATTTGAATAGCTTGTAAGAGTTCTGTTATATGTTTAGGACAGAAAGTGGGGGACTTAAATAATCTGAATATTTTATTTAAAATAAAAGTTTATATGGAAACCTTGTTATTCAGAAGTACTTTTTCTTCCAGATTATCTTTCTCCTTTCTCTGTATCTATTCAATTAAAAAGTGTTCAGTTAAATAAAAAGGGGCCTAATAAGCCCCACAAATTTACTGACCTTACTCTTTGTGGAAATATAAAGTGAATGAAAAAGCTTTCTTTGGCCTTTTCTTTATTCAGTTTTTATGTTTGCCACATATATCCAGGAAAGGAAAACTTAAGAAAAAAATTTTTTTTACATAGACTAAGAAAACTAAGATCATGGCATCTGGTCCCATCACTTCATGGCAAATAGATGGGGAAACAGTGGAAACAGTGTCAGACTTTATTTTTGGGGGCTCCAAAATCACTGCAGATGGTGATTTCAGCCATGAAATTAAGAGATGCTTACTCCTTGGAAGGAAAGTTATGACCAACCTAGATAGCATATTCAAAAGCAGAGACATTACTTTGCCAACAAAGGTCCATCTAGTCAAGGCTATGGTTTTTCCTGTGGTCATGTATGGATGTGAGAGTTGGACTGTGAAGAAGGCTGAGTGCCGAAGAATTGATGCCTTTGAACTGTGGTGTTGGAGAAGACTCTTGAGAGTCCCTTGGACTGCAAGGAGATCCAACCAGTCCATTCTGAAGGAGATCAGCCCTCAGTGTTCTTTGAAAGGAATGATGCTAAAGCTGAAACTCCAGTACTTTGGCCACCTCATGCGAAGAGTTGACTCATTGGAAAAGACTCTGATGCTGGGAGGGATTGAGGGCAGAGGAGTAGGGGACGACAGAGGATGAGATGGCTGGATGGCATCACCGACTAGATAGACATGAGTTTGCGTGAACTCCGGGAGTTGGTGATGGACAGGGAGCCCTGGTGTGCTGTGATTTATGGGGGTCGCAAAGAGTCGGACATGACTGAGTGACTGAACTGAACTGAAGAAAATGTTTAACATACATTAATATCCCAAATGAGAACTAGAGTACTGTAAAAATAATAGTGTATAAAAGTAATAGAACCTGCTTTGATTACCACAACTCCTGTTAATTATATGTCCACATTGTTTAAATCACTGCAATAATCACACCTATTATGTGCCTATTATGTTTCAAACAGTGTACTAGACAGAAACGTTTTTGTCCTTTTTTTTACGCGAAGGAAGAGACAAACAGAGACTATAACAAAATGGGAAGAATGTAGTCAAAAGTTAGAAAATTAACACAATAGGACAGTTCAACAAATAGAAAAAGAAATCACAGAAAACATCATTTGTTATAATGCAAAGTAAGCTTTTCCTTGTAGAATCATTTATGTTAAAATCCCTGGGGTATTGGTGAAGATATGTCATGTAAGCTAACCTAAATCTTAATAAAGTATTTATTAAAGCAGGACAACAATAGAGTACAATAATATTAACATTAATAATTATAATAATAATTACAATTTTTTCAGCTAAATTTTATAAAGATTGAAGAAACATATGACTTAAATCCATGGGACTGAAAGCCACTACATTTTAGATTAACAAAATACAATTTTAAACAGTACAAAGAATTATATAGTTAATAAGTCAGTGTTATAAAGTATCAAGATAATATTTAAAATCTATTTTCATTTCTCTTTCTCCTTATATTTTGATACCAATTTCTTTCACATTAATATCCTTGCCCTAAATCACTTTTATTTATACATTTTATACATGTTATATACACCATGTTGTTTTCAGGTATCAGTAAGAATTGCTTTTGGTCATTGTATGTTCTGCTTATGGACATATCTATAAATACATATTTTTCTAAACTAGGTGTGTAATTTAAATACAAACTTACCTTAACATTCACAAATTGCATCAAGTGACACAATGACAGTGAGCAACAGGATATATACATAACTTTGAACAACTTTCACACCTATTTCTATTGATGCCTCCATGACATTGGTAGAGCACTTATAAGAAACTTTGAAAGGTGATGCCTGAATTTTTTAGTTAAAGTTACAAAAATGCTTTCATGCTCAGTCACTCAGTCATGTCCAACTTTTTGTGACCGCCTGGACTGTAGCCCGTCAGGCTCCTCTATCCATAGAACTTTCCAGACCAAAATATTGGAGTGGGTTGCCATTCCCTTCTTCAAAGGATCTTTCCTGACCCAGGGATTTAACCCACAGCTCCTGTGACTCCCGCAGTGATAGGCAGATTCTTTACCACTGAGTCACCTGGGAAGCCCACTTACAAAAATATACCACACAAATGCACTGCATATCAAATATATCCCCATTGGCCTCTATAGTTTTAATGGGAACTTTTATTGGATTTAACATGAATATCCCAATTTTGAAGAAATACATGCATGCTTAGTTGCTTAATAGTGTCTGACTCTTTGTGAGCCATGGACTGTAGCCCGCCAGGCTCCTTTATCCATGAAATTCTCCAGGCAAGAATACTGGAGTGGGTAGCCATTCCTTTTTCCAGGGGCTCTTTCTGACCCAGGGATCGAACCCAGGTCTCCTGCATTACAGGCAAATTCCTTACTGTCTACAGTCTAACTTTTACTGGATTTAACATGAATATCCCAATTTTGAAGAGATACATATATAATCACAACTTTAATGTAATATAATATATAGAGTATAAATTATTGAGTATCTTCAAAGAATGTTCTAAAAATAAATACATAGAGGAATTCTAAATATTTCTTTCCATATCCAATGGTGTAAGTTGTTCTCCCCCTTTGGGGACTCTGTAGGCCACTATTGTAGCTCAATAATTTGCAGCTCAGGGATGGGGAAGGTAGGTTTTATGCTACTAGAATTTGGAGGTAATATATATCAGACTTTGGGGACGGATGACACGATATATGTTTTAATAAGTGTTTAAAAATCACTGGTCTGAAAGAAGAAACTTTCAAATCGGAATCCCAAAGACTTTTATTCCCCTATCATGTATCTAAGAATCCTTTTCTCTGCAATCTTCTTTCAAAGAACAAGAACTCTGTCAAAGAGTAAAATGGGATTAGAGAAAGGTCATATTATTTAGAAATTATGCCACTGCATACTTAATAGCCAAATTTATATCCAATGATAAGGATAGTCTAAGAATTTTTACATATCATCCAGGTATGCAGAGAAGAACTGCAACCCCTAACATAACTGAAGCTCATTTTTACATTTGTAATTTGTCAGTAATAAATTTTAAAACAATTATTACGTTGCATATTAATTCATCTGTTAGCTCACATCCATGGGAGTGTTGTGGTTTCTTCCAAAACAAAAACAATAATATATAAGCATCAGAAGCCATGAGAAATGAGAATATACTGTAAATAATCAGGAAGGAGAGCATTTAACTTGTACTATCAATCATGCTACAATAATATCTAATGTAACTTTTAGAAATTGATTGGGTTGTATGAGCTGTTTATGTATTTTGGATCTTAACTCATTATCAGTCATATCCTTCGCAAATATTTTCTCTCATTCTGTATGTGGTCTTCTCATTATTTTCAGTAGTTTCCTTTTCTGTGCAGAAACTTTTAAATTTAATTAGGTCTCATCAGTTTATTTTTGCTTGTATTTCCTTTGCTTTAGGACACAGACCCCACCAAAAACTTATTGCTAAAATTTATGACAGAGTGTTCTACCTATGCTTTCTCCTGGGAATTTTATAGGATCTGGTCTTATTTTTGTGTCTTTGATTCATTTTTAGTTTATTTTTGTGTATGGTGTTAGAGAATCTTCTAATTTCATTCTTTTACATATAGATGTCCAGTTTTCCTAGCACCACTTATCGAAGAGACTGTCTCTTCTTTGTATATTCTTGCCTCCTTTGTCATAGATTAGTTGATCATTGGTGTGTGGGGTTATTTCTGGGCTTTCTATCTTATTCCATTGATCTATATTTCTGTTTTTTTTTTTTTATATAACTTTATTTATTTTGGGTTTTTGCTGCTGCATGGGCTTTTCTCTAGTTGCAGAGAGCAGGAGCTAATCTAGTTGTAGCCTGTGGGCTTTTCATTATGGTGGCTTCTCTTGGCAGAGAACAGGCTCTAGGGCACGTGGTCTTCAGTAGCTGCAGCTCGTGGTATCAGCAGTTGTGGCTCATGGGTTTAATCGCTCCATGGGATGTGGGATCTTCCCGGATCAGGAATCAAACCTGTGTCTCCTGCATTGGCAGGCAGATTCTTTACCACTGAGGCACCGGGGAGTCCTGCATTTTCTGTTTCTGTGCCAGTACTATACTATTTTGATTACTGTGGCTTGTAGTATAGTCTGAAATCAGCAAGCATGAGTCCTCCAGCTCTATTTTTCTTTTTCCAAATTGTTTTGGCAGCCAAGGTCCTTTGTGGTTCCATACAAATTGTAAAATTTTTTGTACTGATTCTGTGAAAAATGCTATTGGTAATCTATTGGTATTGGTAATGATAGGGATTGCATTGAATCTGTGTATAAATTGTTCATACAGCTCAACATCAAAGGAACAAAAAACCTGACAGAAAAATGGGCAGATGAACTCAATAGACAGATTAAAAAAGAAAAAGAAAAAGACATGCAGGTGGATACCAGGCACTTGCAAAGATACCCAACATTGCTAAGCATCAGGGAAATGAAAATTGAAACTACAATGAGGTATCTTCTCACACCTGTCAGAATGACTATTACCAAAAAGAACAAAAATACCATGTCAGCAAGGATATGGAGAAATAAGAATCCTTCTACACTGTTGGTGGGAATGTAAATTTGTGCAGCTACTGTAGACAACAGTATGTGTGTTTTACAAAAAACTAAAAATAGAACCACCAAATGACCCTGCAATTCAAATTTGTATATATACATATCTAAAATAAAAATACTAATTCAAAAAGACACACACACCCTAAATATTAATAACAGCATTATTTACAACGTCTAAGATAATAGCACAACCTAAGTGTCCATTGACAGATGAATAGAGAATATTTGTCATATATATATACATGTATAAACATCTATATTATGCATGTATCTATCTTTCTATACACACACATAGATACTCAGCTATATGAAAGAATGGAATTTCACCATTTGTGACAACATGAATGGACTTGGAGCATATTACGCTATGTGAAATAAGTCAGGCAAATACTGTATGATATCACTTATATATGTAACCTAAAAAGTACAACAGACTAGTGACTATAACAACAACAGCAACAACAAAAGCAGACTCACAGGTATAGAGAAAAAATTAATGGTTACCAATGGGGAGAGAGACGAGGGAAGGGGCAGTATAAGGAAAGGGAATTAGGAGGTAAAAAGTATTATGTATAAAATAAGTTACAAGGAAATGCTGTTCAACATGTGGAATATAGTCAATATTTTATAATAACTATAAATGGAGTATAACCTTTAAGAATTGTGAAGCACTATGTTGTATACTGATACTCCTGCTGCTAAGTCGCTTCAGTCGTGTCCGACTCTGTGCGACCCCACAGACGGCAGCCCGCCAGGCTCCCCCGTCCCTGGGATTCTCCAGCCAAGAATACTGGAGTGGGTTGCCATTTCCTTCTCAATGCATGCATGCACGCTAAGTTGCTTCAGTCATGTCTGACTCTATGCGACCCTATGGACAGCAGCCCACCAGGCTCCTCTGTACACAGGATTCTCCAGGCAAGAATACTGGAGTGGGTTGCCATTTCCTTCTCCAATATTGTATACTAGTAACTTGCATAACATGGCAACTAAAGTTCAATAAAAAAAGAAATAAATTGTGTTACTCAAATATTTATAATGATTTCAAACCATTCCTTAAAACTGAATTGGTTTTACTTTCCAAATGCATGTGCTCTGCGCATCTTGACACATAAAATGTAAGTTGGCACGCTTGACTTAAATGCACAGATTGGTTGATTAAAACTCTAATGAACAACTTTAATCATTTTAGCATGTAGTTAATGACTTCCATCTCTGCCCTGGTTCACTGGTTAATAATGAAGAAATTGAAAAAGTGGTGTGTATAAGATAACTTAGCAAGCTGATTTTTTATCAAAGTCAAATACTGTGTCTTGATAGGGTGTCTGTGCACATGACAGACAGAAAAGTCCTTCAGGAAAGTTTGTATTTATCAAAACTATATTTACTTGCTTAGGTAAAATATAGATTCACTCAGTGACCTACAATGACACATTATTTATTTATTTTAATTCAGCCTAAGAGGGTAAATGCTATAATTAACATAAAGCTCTTTTCACCTCCTATTTATATATAACACACCCACCAGGGTTTGAAAAGTGGGGTGTGGTAACTCTACCTCTTGGCTAGGATGAATGACTCATTAATTTTCTAAGCAGTAGAGCTCAAAGCATACTTTCTCTTTTCAAGTTTTAGAAAGTAGGTTTGCAAGTCCTGTGGGGTTTCCTTTACTATTCTAGGTCAAGCATCAGATTCTTTTATATAGAATGAACGTCGCTTCTGAAAACTGCTTGTGAAAAGGACTGCATGTCTTTTAGAAATGTCAGGTTTTAGTCTACCACATGGCTCCAACCTGACTCTCTTCTTTGCTCCATGATATGCACACCGAACAACTGAACTGTGTACTACACCAAAAGGAATGGAAAAATATGTTTTCCTGTTAGTAAAACTGTCCCTGTGAGATGTGGAATAAAGTCTGAATATTTTTACTGTAGAACAGTGTATCAAATTTCTCTTTAGTTCACTCATAATGTATTATTTAAGCAGACAGAAGGCTGAAGAGAAAAAAAATTGTGTTGAAAAAGGCCTCGACTTTATAGTGCTGTAAATATAGTACAGTGACATGAGGGATCAGTAAAATAAACTGCTCCAAGCTGGCCAGTGAATCATGTATTTTATAAATACACCACATTTGCAAATGTAAAATAAGATGGGATACTATGGATTAAAGAAGGGTCAATTAAACTACATTTATGCTCTTTTACATACAAGATAACATGGGACGGGAAAGATAGCATTCATTTTCATACCAATAATATTTAGAAAATAATGAAGACTACTTCTATACACCTCTAATAGCTTTTATGACCTCCATATTCCAAGAGGCCTAGAAAAGATAGTCTCAAATTCCTAATTTTGTGACCTGGCATATTCCAAAGCACCTCAAGTTTTCTATGAACTTCTCAAGGCTTGAATTTTTATGTCTTCCTTTGTAGTGGTAAATAATACTTATCACTTATGACTACTTTGGAAAAAAAAAAAACCCTCTAATCCACTTCATGATTAGTTTTTCTAGCCAATGTCTGAGCTCATCAAAAATATTATTTTTGCTTTCTGAAGAAGGGTTTTCCAGTTGTAGTCACATTGCACTATATCTAGCCTACTTCAGCTTATAATCTATAGGAATGTGATTTCTTTCCCTCTCTCATTCCTTCAGGATGAAGAATTTTTCTTTACTCACACTTGATGTCTCTGCTACCCTATATTGTACTATTTCTCATTTTTTCTCAAAACATCAAATTCTTCATTCATACGTTGACAAGGTGCCTTACCATTTTTCCTCTTTTTTCCTTTATAAAACTAAGGCAGATTACCAGATTACTGTTAGAACTGTGACCCAAAACACAATCTGCCTTCTTCCTTTTCCTGCAGCAGATGGTCAGGTGGATGGTATCCCTTCTGCACTTAACCAATCCACACACCCGGTCCTGGCACTGACCTGCAAACAGCCTTGTTTCTCCTTCTTCAAAAATACTGTTACCAGAAGCGCTGCCCATCATGTTCTATGAAAATTTAGATTCCAAATATTCTACTTTATAACTGCAGACATATACATAACTCAAGGTAAGACTTACAAGAGATATTATTACATACACAACTGTGACATGGGGTTTATATTGCAGGAAATTGAAAGAAAATAAGAAGTGATACAAGGAAGTAGATGGAAATAATGAAGTTATTTTAAAAATTGCTGGTTTTATAAATTTAAATGTTCACATAGGAGTGTTTTTAGTAAATTCTCTGATTGAATTTTCAAAATCCAAAATTTATTGATAAAATTTAATTATACAGCTACTCAGAATTCTGCTTTTCAAATCCTAGCTGGTTATTTCCCATATTTATAAAGTTTGATTAAAGTATGTCCTTATTATTTTTATTCCTATTTTATTGAGATATATTTGACATATAGCACTGTATATATTTACCATATACAGCATAATGATTTGACTTACATACATCATGAAATGATTACCACAATAAGTTTTTGCTGTTGCTGTTCAGTTGCTCAGTTGTAACTGTCTGACTCTTTGCAACCCCCTGGACTGTAGCATGCCAGGCTTCCCTGTCTTTAACTATCACCCAGAGCTTGCTCAAACTCAAGTCCATTGAGTCGATGATGCCATCCAACCGTCTCATTCTCTGTCACTCCATTTTCTTCCAGCCTGCTATCTTTCCCAGCATCAGGGTCTTTTCCAATGAATTGGCTCTTTGCATCAGGTGGGCGAAGTATTGAAGCTTCAGTCTCACCATCAGTCCTTCCAATGAATATTCAGGGTTGATATCTCTTAGGATTGACTGGTTTGATCTCCTTGCAGTCCAACAGACTCTCAAGAGTCCTCTCTAGCACTACAGCTTGAAAGCATCAGTTCTTTGGTGCTCAATCTTCTTTATGGTCCAGCTCTCACATCAGTACATGACTATTGGAAAAACCATAGCTTTGATTATACAGACCTTTATCAGCAAAGTGATGTCTCTGCTTTTTAATATGCTGTCTAGATTTGTCATAGCTTTTCTTCCAAAGAACAAGCATCTTTTAATCTCAAGGCTGCAGTCACCATCTACAGTGATTTTGGAGCCCAAGAAAATAAAGTTATTGTTCCCATTTTTTTCCCATTTTTGCCATAAAGTGATGGGACCAGAAGCCCCGCTTAGTGAACATCAATCACCTCATATAGATATAAAATTTTTAAAAAGGAAAAAAATCATTCCTTATGATGAGAAAGCTTAGGATTTATTATCTTAACAACTTTTGTACATAATATATAGAAGTGTGAATTATATTAATCATGTTGCATATTATATCCCTAGTGCTTATTTATCTTTTAATTGGAAATTTATACCTTTTGTCATCTTTTTCCAATTACACTTTCCCCACCTATTGTAACAAAAATCTGATTTCCTTTTCAATAAGTTTGTTTTTGAAGTATAACTGACTTACCACACTATGTCAATTCCTGGTGCACAACATAGTGATTAGATATTTCTATACCTTATAAGATATCCTCAAAATGTCTACTCACCTTTGTGTCATCATATAAGGATGTTACATTATTATTGACTATATTTTTCATGTTGCACAATGTGAACTTTTCATATTGTATTAAATATGTTGGCATCCTTTAACCCTATTGTCAGTGAAAAGCAGTTGACAATCCTACATTTTAAGACTTTTGTTGACAATATTGAATCATTGATTGAAGCTAAAAAAAATAATGGGAAACACTAGAGATCTCATCAAGAAAATTGGAGATATCAAGGGAACATTTAACACAAACAGGGGCACAATTCAGGATAGAAATGGCAAGGACCTAACAGAAGAAGAAGAGATTAAGAAGAGGTGGCAAGAATACATGGAAGAACTTTTCAAAAAGGGTCTTAATGACCTGGATAACCATGATGGCATGGTCACTCATCTAGAGCCAGACAACGTGCAGTGTGAAGTCAAGTGGATCTTAGGAAGCATTACTACAAGCAAAGCTAGTGGAAGTTTTGGAATTCTGGGTGAGCTATTTAAAATCCTAAAAGATGATGCTGTAAAAATGCTGCACTCAATATGTCAACAAATTTGGAAAACTCAGAGGTGGCCAAAGTATTGGAAAGGTCAGTTTTCATTCCAATCCCAAAGAAAGGCAATGCCAAAGAATGTTCAAGCTACCATACCATACAATTACTCTCACTTTCACATGCTAATTAGGTAATGCTCTAAATCCTTCAAGCTATGTTTCAGCAATATGTGAACTGAGAACTTCCAGATGTACAAGCTGGGTATAGAAAAAGCAGAAACTATAGAACAAATTGCCAGTATCTGTTGGATCATAGAAAAAGCAAGGGAATTTTTAAAAATCTACTTCTGATTCATTGACTGCACTAAAGTCTTTGACTCTGTGAATCACAATAAACTGTGGAAAACTCTTAAAGAGATGAGAATACCAGACCACCTTACCTGCCTTCTGAGAAACCCTTTATGTGGGACAAGAAGCAACAGTTAGAACTGGACATGGAAAAACAGACTAGGTCAAAATTGGGAAAGGAGTCTGTCAAGGCTGTATAATGTCACCCTGATTATTTAATGTATATGCAGAGTACATCATGCAAAATACTGGGCTGGATGACTCACAAGCTGGAATCAAGATTGCTGAGAGAAATATCAAGAACGTCAGACATGCAGATGATACCACTCTAATGGCAGAAAATGAAGAGGAACGAAAAACCTTTGATAAGGGTGAAAAAGGAGAGTGAAAAAGCTGGGTTAAAACTCAACATTCAAAAAATTAAGATCATGAAATCAAGTCCCACCACTTCATGGCAAAGGGTAAAAGTGGCAACAGTGACAGAATTCATTTTATTCTTCTCCAAAATCACTGTGGATGATGACTGAAGCCATAAAATTAAAAGATGTTTGCTCCTTGGAAGCAAAGCTATGGCAAACCTAGACAAAGTATTAAGAAGCAGAGAGATCACTTTGTCGACAAAGGTCCATCTAGTCAAAGCTACGGTTCTTCTATTAGTCATTTTACAGATGTGAGAGTTGGAGCATAAAAAAAGCTGGGCATTAAAGAATTGATGCTTTCAAATTGTGGTCTTGGAGAAGACTTTTGAGAGTCTGTTGGACAGCACAGAGATCAAACCAGTCAATCCTAAAGGAATTCGACCCTGAATATTCACTGGAAGGACTAATGAAGCTTCACTGAAGGTGAAGCTGAAGCTCCAATGCTTTGGCCACCAGATGTGAAGAACCAATTCATTGGAAAAGACCTGGATGCTGGGAAATATAGAGGGCAGGAGAACTGGGCGACAAAGGATGCAATGGAATGATAGCATCACTGACTCAATGGACATGAGTTTGAGCAAGCTCTGGGAGATAGTGAAGAACAGGTAAGCCTGGCTTGCTGCATTCATGTGGTCACAAAGAGTCGTTCATGACTTAGCGACTGAACAACAACAAAAGCAACCCTAGAAATCACTGTTTAGCAATATCTTTTATCCATACAATTACATATCTTACAAACAGTAAATTATAAATAATTTCAGAAGAAAATTTAAGTAGCATGAAAACTTTCTAAATAGTTTCACTTTTATTGATTTTTTCAACAATAGTTATTAGTTCCAAAAATTCTTTTATCCATATAATGCAATGATCAAAACTTTTCATATAGAGTTGATATGTACATGCTATTTGTGGATTTTTATATGAGAAAATTTACAAAATAAGAATTTATTTGTATTAGCCTAAATCTAAAAAGTAGAATAGGATTATTTTGTCATGGGCTTCCCTGGTGGTTCAGCTGGTAAAGAATCTGCCTGCAATGCAGGAGACCTGGGTTCAATCCCTGGGCTGGGAAGATCCCCTGGAGAAGGGAACAGCTACCCACTCCAGTATTCTGGCCTGGAAAAATTCATGGACTGTATATTCCATGGGGTTGCAAAGAGTCAGACACAGCTGAACGACTTTCACTTAAATTTATTCTGCTATATTCTAAAATTGAAGACTATGTTTTTGGCAGATAACCTGGGCTTGAATTCTATCTTTAATTCTTATTATTACATATGTGACCTTTAGGCCTGTTGTTTTATATTTCTAGGCTTTCATCTCCTCCATGTTTAAGTTGGAAATAAAAATGGTGTTTTTCTGATTCCTGAGTTGCTGCAAAGGAACACACACACACACACACACACACACACACACATATTTACAATGTTTGGTAAAGCTTTGATGAGGCCTTCCAAGTGGTGTAGTGGTAAAGAATCTGCCTGCCAGTCGAGGAGACACAGTAGACACAATCTCTGGGTCAGGAAGATCCCCTGGAGGAGGAAATGGCACCCTATCAGTATTCTTGCCTAGAAAATCCCATGGACAGAGGAGCCTAACAGTCTAAAGTGAATGAGGTTGCAAAGAGTCAGACATGACTGAGCATACACACGGTTAGATTTTTTTTCTTTAGATCCAGTAAATGAAAAGTATTTGTCAACTTGGATCTTAGCAATAATGCAAGATGAAAGTTACTGGAGAGATCTAAAGGGAGAGATGGAAAAGTATAGAACCCATCCTTTTAGAGCATAACAAGATTGGAAATAATATCTAAAATATCTGTCCATTAATTCCTTATGCCATAGATATAGCCAACTGAGTTCATAAAAGTTTTAAGTTAGCCACTCCCAAATGGAATGGATCTAAAGTTCTCTTAGAAGTATTTTCTCTTATATGTCCACCACCTGCTAATGCCAGAGTTGTTGGTATACTCTCTATAATCTTATCAGATTTATCTAGTAATTAGGAATTTGAGATTAGCAGATACATATCATTATATATAAAATAGATAAATAACAAGGTCCTACTGTATAGCACTTCCCTGGTGGCTCAGATGGTAAAGCGTCTCTCTACAATGCAGGAGACCTGGGTTCGATCCCTGGGGTGGGAAGATCTGCTGGAGAAGGAAATGGCAATCCACTCCAGTACTATTGCCTGGAAAATCCCATGGACAGAGGAGCCTGGTAGGCTACAGTCCATGGGGTCGTGAAGAGTCAGACACGACTGAGCGACTGAACTAAACTGAACTGAATAAACCACAACGAAAAAGTACATACATATATATATATATATATATATACACACACATATAACTGAAAATTATTTATATATATAAAACCAAATCACTGCACACAGAAACTAATCCAACATTGTAAATCAACTATACCTCTATAAAAATAATAAAGAAAAAACAACTAAAAAGAGGGCAAAGGATATGAACAACTACTGTATCAAGAAAGAGATGCAGATGGCAACCTAGGTCTTGAAGAATGCTCAATATAAATAGTCTCTGAGGGCATACAAATAAAATCACAATAGTATATGACACAAAAATATGAGAATATATCAGGAATGCTAAGTATGGTGAGGATATGGAACTACTTCAATTATAAAACATCATTGATGGGCAAACACTTTGGAAAATAATGTGGCACTTAAAAAGTTAAACATATCCTTATTATATGTCTCAGCAATTCCACTCCTAAGTATTACTTAAGAGAAATGCAAAATTATGTTCATATAAAAACATACACCTGAATACTTATTTGTAATCAACAAAAATATTAAAAAAACATGCATAAACTGCTGTTCTTTTCAGCTTTGCAATATCCATGTAATGGAATATTACTCAGCAGTAAAAATGAACAAACTATACACAACAATATATTTCACATTTGATGGGCATATATTCAGAGAAAACTATTATCTGAAAAGATGCATGCACCTCAGTGTTCACTGCAACAGTATGTACAACAGCCAAGACCTGGAAGCAACCTAAATGTCTGTCAACAGAGGAATAGATAAATAAGGTGTGGTACATATATACAGAGGAATAGTACTCAGTCATAAAAAAGTGGATAATGCCATTTGCAGCAACATGGATGAATCTAAAGATGATCATGCTAAGTGAAATAAGCCAGAAAAAGACAAACATCATATGTGGAAACCAAAAAAGAAATTATATAAATGAATTTACTTACAAAACACAAATATACCCACAGACACAGAAAGCATATTTATGGATACCAAAGGGCAGTGGGGAGGGGTAAATTAGGAATTCACGGTTAACTTATACACACTTTTATAAATAAAATAGATAAACAATATGATCCTACTGTATAGCACAGGTAACTATAGTCAATATTTTATAGTAACCTATAAGGGAGAAGAATATGAAAAAGAGTATTATACACACCCACACACACACACACACATATACAATTGAATCACTTTGCTGTAAACCTGACACTAACACAACAGTGTAAGTCACCCATACCTCAATTAAAATAAAAAAGCTCTATGCTTAGCAAAAAAAATGTATATATACACACATACACACACACACACACACACACATATATATGTATATATATTTGAGTCTCAAGTACATTTTGCTATGTGAAACTTGCCAGACTCTTAAATCAGAAAAGTGAATTATTTCATTTATATGACATTTGGAAAAAGCAAAGTCTTATGACAGAAAACAGATAAGTAGTTTCTAAGGTCTGTAAAGGAGAAGAAATTGCTACAAAGGGACACACCGTTCTATTATTTGTGATGATAGAACTGATCTTTGTTTTGATATGGTCACAAGACTACATGAGTTTGTCAAAACCCATAAAACCATACAACAAAACTTTTCTTACTTTATGCAAATTATATTTCCATCTAAAAAGGAAGTTACTGAAGAAAATAGTAAGAATCTCAAAGGAAGTTTTTACTAAGGAAAAGAAATTGAGACTCCTAGAAATTTATAAAGGAAAAAAATAACATTGTGAACATTTAAAAATATCTTGTTTAAATTCTCACTAGGCAGACTAAATATAGTATTTCTTCAAATTTACAAAATATTTGTTGCTTTTAAAAAATACTTATGCCAATGAATTTCAATACAATTATTTTATTGAATAATTTATAAGTCATGGAAGTGTAACAAGATCAAACATAGGATATTCTAGTGTTCATTTTTAATAGCAGTGACTTTATACATTCTGGTATTTATTTTCTCATCCATTTTACTATCCTCAAAATAGACAACATGGTCCAAGATGTTGTTTGTCCTAGAATTCTAGTTCCAAGGGTACATTATCATAATAAGTAATTAGATGTAATTTTTACAGTTTCCTTTTCATTTGTTTATAAGTTAGTAAAGAGAATGATATTTGGCACATTTGACAGTTTGTCTACATTATAAATTGAAACTGAAAATTTTTGCTTTCTTACCAAAGATGTTACCCCACTGAACAAAGGCAATAGTGATCACAAGCTGTGATTGTTAAATAATAATATAGAACATACGAATTCAATGTATATTTGAGGCTAAGGAAGTGTTACTAGTATCCAAAGTTTTAATGCAATATAATTGTCATTAGAAATCAATTAAATTGTCTCATTTTAAGAAACAGTAACCAAGGCCAAAAAGGCTGACCTACTTATTCAGGACAGTGCAGCCAAGTATTGTCAAAGGCTGGAATCAATATGGACCCACACACTACCAGTTTATTATCTTTTCTACTATAATATACAATTAAATATTTTGCTAAGATTTATTTACTAAAATATAAATAATTGTAATTCATTTCTATATTACTTGACAACAATGGTTACTCAACTTATAAACTGCTAAATTCTGAGATAGATTGAGTAGTTCCTACAGTTATTACCAGTTTTTTGGCATAGAAAATAATTTTGATACTGTTTCCATATGAAAAATTATAGTCACATATAAGAATACTAATTTAACATTTACATCTAAACATAACTTCAGGCTATACTACATAGCAACAGTCATCAAGACAGTATGGTACTGGCACAAAGACAGAAGCATAGATCAATGGAACAGGATAGAAAGCCCAAAGATAAATCCACGCACCTGTGGACACCTTATCTTTGACAAAGGAGGCAAGGATATACAATGGGGAAAAGACAATCTCTTTAACAAGTGGTGCTGGGAAAACTGGTCAATCACTTGTAAAAGAATGAAACTAGAACACTTTTACACCATACACAAAAATAAACTCAAAATGGATTAAAGATCTAAATAAATGTAAGACCAGAAAGCATAAAACTCCTAGAGGAAAACATAGGCAAAACACTCTCTGACATAAATCACAGCAAGATCCTCTATGACCCATGTCCCAGAGTAATGGAAATAAAAGTAAAAATAAACAAATGGACCTAATTAAACTTAAAATATTTTGCACAATGAAGGAAACTATAAGCTGGGTGAAAAGACAGCCTTCAGAATGGGAGAAAATAATAGCAAACGAAGAAACTAACAAAGAATTAATCTCAAAAATATACAAGCAGCTCCTGCATCTCAATTCCAGAAAAATAAGCAACCCAAATCAAAAAATGGGCCAAAGAACTAAACAGACATTTCTCCAAAGAAGACATACAAATTGTTAACAAACACATGAAAAGATGCTCAACATCACTCATTATCAGAGAAATGCAAATCAAAACCACAATGAGGTACCATCTCATGCCGGTCAGAATGGCTGCTATCAAAAAGTCTACAAGCAATAAATTCTGGAGAGGTGTGGAGAAAAAGGAACCCTCTAACACTGTTGGTGGGAATGCAAACTAGCACAGCCACTATGGAGAACAGTGTGGAGATTCTTTAAAAAGCTGGAAACAGAACTGCCATATGACCCAGCAATCCCACTGCTGGGCATACACACTGAGGAAACCAGAATTGAAAGAGACACATGTACCCTAATGTTCGTCCCAGCATTGTTTACAATAGCCAGGATGTGGAAGCAACCTAGATGTCCATCGGCAGACGAATGGATAAGAAAGCTGTGGTACATATACACAATGGAGTATCACTCAACTATTAAAAAGAATGCATTTGAATCAGTTCTAATGAGGCAGATGAAACTGGAGCCTATTATACAGAGTGAAGTAAGCCAGAAGGAAAAACACCAATACAGTATATTAGCACATATATATGGAATTTAGAAAGATGGTAATGATGACCCTATATACAAGACAGCAAAAGAGATACAGATGTGAAGAACAGTCTTTTGGACTCTGTGGGAGAGGGCGAGGGTGGGATGATTTGAGAGAAAAGCATTGAAACATGTATATTAACATACGTGAAATAGATCACCAGTCCAGGTTTGATGCATGAAGCAGGGTGATCAGGGCTGGTGCACTGGGATGACCCTGAGAGATGGGATGCGGAGGGAGGTGGGATGGAGGGTCAGGATGGGGAACACATGTACACCCATAGCTAATTGATGTGAATGCATGGCAAAAACCACCACAATACTGGAAAGTAATTAGCCTCCAATTAAAAAAAAAAACAAACAACAACGAAGCAAAGACAAAAACATTGTTTTAAATAAACATACATGAATATATAAATAGAGAACTAAGCCCTCTTTTGGTCTTGAATGAGAGAAATTATTAAGAAATAACATAATAGATAGAAGATAGAAGTGAAAGTGAAAGTGGCTCAGTTGTGTCCGACTCTGTGATCCCATGGACTATACAGTCCATGAAATTCTCCAGGCCAGAATACTAGAGTGGTAGCCATTCCCGTCTACAGGGGATTCCATCTCCAGGGGATCTTCCCAATCCAGGGATCAAACCCAGGTCTCCCACATTGCAGGTGAATTCTTTACCAGCTGAGCCACCAGGGAAGCCCAAGAATACTGGAGTGGATAGCCTTTACATCTTCCTGACCCAGGAATCAACTGGGGTCTCCTGCATTGCAGGTGGAGTCTTTACCAACTGAGTTACCAAGGAAGCCCCAAAGAAATATATATTTACCCCTTGAAATCAGTTACACAATTTAGCCTGCCCTACTGCTAACACTCAACTCTTAAAACTCAAATTAGCTTTAGAAAATAGAACTTACGGTGTCAATTTATCCTAAAATTAGTATTTACAAGCTATCATGTAAGTAAGATATTTCATTGATAATCTTTTTGAAGTAGTTTTTGTCTGTATATATTTCAACTACCAGATTTATCAAACAACAATAAACTGCAAACTTCTCTTTTTATTTAATGTATTCTCAAATCTTTTCCTCACAACTGTGCTTCAGTTCTATATTTGATTTACTTTTAATAAGCTAAAGTATTTTTTCATGAAAGGTAAATTGGTTCTATCTTCTGAATTAGTGTACTCACAATGTTTTGTAACTTCTTTGACTCAGTACTTTAAAGATACTATTTTCTGACATGGACAATAGAGAGGAAATGTATAATTAGCATGGATTTTGGTTCTTTGTAGGAATCTTGGTATTTTTCCCTTTCTGATAGGATTCTTTTCTTATAATCCAGACATTTCTTCCAGGAAATATAGAGGCTAGTTCATTTGTTTAAAAACTGCCTACCTGTTGAACACACTGACCATGCCACTGCATTTCTACTACTGCGTTTTCATTTTATTCTGTTGATTTTATCAGCTTTCATTCCCATGCCTGACTTTTTCTTTCTCTTGGTGATAAGTGTTCTTTTCTTCCATATAACTTTACTTCTTTTTCTTGATATATGCCTATACATTATAATATTTAATATTAATCTGAATTTGTAGATGTTATTTTTATACTCTCTCCTTCTTATATCTAGTATCTACATTAGCTTGTTCTCTAAGCCAGATTTTTTAAAAATTACCATTCTTGTCATGAAAGCTAACTTTTTATGATTCATTAGTGTGTATTTCTGGATTTTATTGAGAAAACAAAAATGATGTTCTTTTACATTCTACCATTTTCAAAGGAGGAATGCTTTCATTTTTATTTTTGAATGCTACAGAATAAATATGGTAGAAAATTTCTAGAAACACTAAATTATCCTCCCTCTCTCTAATTTTTAAATGAGGGATATATTATATATATATATATATATATATATATATATATATATATATATATAGTTTGCTCATATATAGAATGGTCACTTGTTTCTGTGAGAATCTCTTCTCAGTGAGTGAGCTTGCACCATCAGAGCTACCCACTGCTTTTACTTCAGTGTCTGGTTTTATTAATTCTTTAACTGAAAATGCAATCTGAGAAGCTGTCCTATTTCTGGCATTTAATTATCTGTAGTGCTATTTATTAACTGATAATCTAAAACTTTGTGTAGTTCTTTCTTGGCAAGAAATTCAGAAGACACTTCCCGGAGCACTTTCCATTGTCTAGGAAATTGTGTTTAGGAAATTGTGGTGCCAGAGTCAAGTCACCATTTTCCTTCTCTTTTGCCCCAAGACAGGCTGCAATGCTGGGGATTGTAGAAGTGACATGGCTATCTCCTCAGAGACATTAACAAGGGGAGTGTGAAGAAAGTATGTTCTGTCTGTTCAAGGAATCTACTTTCATACATTAAATCAGTGGTTCTGATATGTTTTATTCTCAGGCTCTTTTTCACCATTAAACCCAACTGAGAAACCCAAACAATTTCTGCCTACTTGGATTTTTCAATGTGTATTGTATTTACTGTCTTCCCTGGTGGCACAGCGGTAAAGAATCCACTGCAATACACGTAATGTTCCATTACTGGGTTGGGAAGATCCCCAGGAGAAGGGAATGTCTACCTACTCTAGTACTCTTGCCTGAAGAATTCCATGGACAGAGGAGCCTGGTGGGCTGCAGTCCATGGGGTTGCAGAGTTGGACACAACTAACACTTTCACTTTTTTTCACTTTCATTCATTGTCTTAGAACTTAAAATGTATCAGATCTCTCTAATCCGCCTTTACGTATATAAAACGTTTGTTATATATTTATTTTTAATATGTTCAAAAATGTTAGTAAGAAACCTTTTACCAAATACACCATGTAAAAATCAGATTTTCCAAAACAAATAAGAAAATACTGAGAAGAGTAGTTCAGTTTTGCATGTTATGTCTGGCTTGATAGAAAACACCTCTATTTTCATATCTACTGCATTCACCCTTATTATGCCAGAAGTTTCTGAAAATTCTTGGCTATATATCTGTGAGTGAATGAGTGTTAACAAGATAAAAGATAGTTTTATTTTTTATGAAAATAGTTTTCACCTTGCAAAATTCCTCAAAGGTTTGCCAAGGTTCCTACTGATTCGCAGGCCACACTGGGAATTTTGACATGCTGAGTCACTGTGAGGATGCTGCCTTAACACTTGGGAGTCACTAGTAGATCAGGCTAAGTGCATGGCTACCAGGGTTTTATTCACATATCTGTCACTTACTATCTCTATGTGCCAGGACAAGCTGCCTCAAAGCTCTGTGCCTTGAGTTTTTCATCTCAAGCAAGAATGAAGCTAGTGACTACTTTTTGGCTTGCTATGAGGATTTAAGGAAGTTATTCTTAGTAAAATGTTTATGTATCTCCTCCCCTGAGATGTAGTAATCACTCAAAATTACTGTCTTTCAGAATGAACAACTGTATTTTTTCAAGTGGTAAATCTGTATTGGCTGAAAAATTATGATTTAAAATATGCTTTACAGAATATAGAGATTGATGGATATTCACCATAAATTTTGAGAAGAGGATAATTTAATTGAGAGGAGTCTTCTTTTTTTTCCTGCCAAATTGAAAGATACAGCAGCAGAATTTGGTTGAGTAAGGCTGCCAATGACAGTTTGCCCTCTATTCTCTTGATACTTAGCATTGACTCCTAAATGTTTTGTTACACTCTTAAATTATAACCTCTTTGAGAGTCCAACTCTCGGAAGACTCATCAAGAAAGGTAGGAAAAATCTTCTTACTAATTGGTCTAAGAAACATGTTCTTAAACATTTATAAGATCTTATTAAATATAATTCTGATTTATTGTAGAAAGGAAAAAACGGGCATATTAAATATCACTCTAGATTTATAAACACTGTTAATACATGTCTCTAAAAATGCTTATTTACATAATATGTTATATTGTAACATATTTTACAAAGTACATCATGCTATTATTTTAAATTTCATTTGTCTATATATATAATATTCATTATCATATACATATACATACTATATACATATATATATAATGTGGTAGATGACATAATATATACAAGTTATACTTATGCATTTGTTTATATATATATATATATATGGCTTCCCTTGTGGCTCAGCTGTTAAAGTATCCACCTGCAATGCAGGATACCTGGGTTCAATCTTTGGGTTGGAAGGATCCCCTGGAGAAGGGAAAGGCTAGCCACTCCAGTATTCTGGCCTGGAGAATTCCGTGGACTATAGCCCAGGGGATTGCAAAGAGTCAGACACAACTGAGCAACTTCACTTCACTATATATATATGTGGGTGTACTCAGTCATTTCAGTTGTGTCTGACTCTGTGACTCCATGAACCATAGCTCACCACGCTCCTCTGTCCACAAGATTTTCCAGGCAAGAAAATTGGAGTGGGTTGCCACACTCTCCTCTAGGGCATCTTCCCAACTCAGGGATTGAATCCAGGTCTCCTGCATTGCTGGTAGAATCTTTACAGACTGACCCAACAGGGAAGGAGCAGAAATGAGTTCCCACAGTCCTCACAGCTATTCTTCTTTATTCATGATGTCAAAAGACAAACCATTGTTTTATTCCACTCAAGAACATGTTGCTATCCGTGGTGAATTTAAAACTACATAAAAGCCCCATAAATCCAATGTATCCATCATTTTCTTGTGCAAATCCAATGTATCCATCATTTTCTTGTGCTCCTAATTGCCAAAAACACTTTCTTGCCTTTCACTCACAGAAAATATCTTGGCAGATAATCTCCATTGGTATATCACTTTTCTGCCCATCTTGTAAAGAGAAGCACTGGCTACCTTTGTTCTAGACTATCTTTCCAAGGCTATTTATAGAGTAAACATCCTTAGAAGATAGATATAATATCTTCCTCTAGAAGAAACGGACAGGAATGCTTAGTTACCATATTAAAGTATCATGATTTCTTAAACCTCTGAGTTCTTCTCTTGTAACACAAATAACTTTGCCCTGCAGATATTACCTGGACCTCTTTACGTAACCTTCTAGGGACTGCAGCTTGGGGAAGCCGCACAAGGAAATGCTGAAAGTCTAGCTATTGCTCGTACTGTGAGTACTAAATTCTTGCTTCTCTGACCTATTATTGTTGCTTCTTCTACTACCTTCTGTGAAATTATAGCAGACTAACTTGTTAGCTCTCTAGGGGAAGGCTGTCTGGAAGGAAGAAGAAGAGAAAGAATGTTAATCCAGCCAATTAACAAGATGTGAGTGAAGTTTATGTGAACTGGTAGTGAACATATTGACTGAATTTTGTGGTTGACTGGGCAATAAATGATTCCACACTCTACTACCTATTAACATGGCTAAGTAAGGTAGGGGCTTGCTTGCTGAGTAGTATGAAATAGGTTCAAAGACAATTGCTCCAGAAGTGTCTAATTTTTTGCAAACTCTCCCCTGCACAAAGGAAATTTTCTTGTCAATCTGGTGATCAGCCTCAGGCCCACTACTGTAACAACTATCACTAGGATTTATCCTGAATGGACAGAAGATCCTCTCCGCTATCCAACAGTTACAGAGACGCATACCTACATTGTAACACTGAGCATAAAAGAGGAAATTTTGTGCCTGCTGTGGAGAAAACCTGGTGAATCATTACAATTTTGGCTGGTTCACTTGGGAGGTAAGCCAATAAGACATTTAATGCTTGTTAAGAAAAAAAGCAACCCTGAGCTCCATAAGCTCAGCCCCTCCTGAAGTCTATCATGTCAACCTTAGATAAATTCCGAGTTGACAGTAAAAAGTCTCAGAATGTTTTGCAATGGGTTATGTCTTTATAAGAATGATATCCCTGAGATAGTAAAGTCCTTAGGGAAATCAAAGATGAGGCAATGACTCCTATTCAGACTCTTTTAATGCCCTGGAGATAGTTTTCCATGATGAAGAAAGTGAACCATTGGAAAATAAAAAACTGACTCAAAGAAATTCAGAAGGACAAAAAAAAAAAAAAGTTTGAAGCTATTCCTATACCTGGGGAAACTCCGTTAATCTTTATTTTGAAACTGAAAGGTAATCTAATAAATGTTGTCTTATATAACAAAGAGAGCAAATGTCCGGATAACAGATGGGATAAATACCTTCTCAAACAAGGTGGTTGTTGTTGTTCTGTTGCTCTGTCGTGTCTGACTCTTTTTGACCCCAGGGACTGGAGCACGCCAGGATTCCCTGTCCTTAACCATCTCCCGGAGCTTGCTCAAACTCATGTCCATTGAGTCAGCGATGCCATCCAACCATCTCGTCCGCATTGTCCCCTTTTTCTCCTGCGTTCAATCTTTCCCAGCACCAGGGGCTTTTCTAATAAGTCAGCTCTTCACATCATATGGCCAAAGTATTGGAGTTTCAATCTCAGCCTCAGTCCTTCTGTCGTGGCAGTGTGCAATTTCCTCAGTTCTGTCTCGCCCCAACAAAAATTTGAAGCAACGGATGTTAAAGCCCTCAGACAGACTGTGTCACAGCTCTCAGACAGATCAGTGTTACAGCTCTGTGTGACAGCTCAGTTTTATTTAGAAAATAAAGGAAAATGCATCATTGAGGCATGAGGGTCTGCAAACCCAAAAGACTTGAACAGGAGAGAGAGAGAAAGCGAGCATGTGAGAGAGAGAGAGTGCACGTGCACGACAGAGTGTAAGAGAGAGACAGTGAGAGAGAGCGAGAGAGAGCCCTGGACCTTTGGCTCCTCTTTTTATATGTTTTTTCCTCTCCCTGGGCCTGCCCTATGTAAATTGGGCTAGCCAGGAGTGCTGTTTTTTCTACCTGAGGGCCTCACTCTGGTCCTCGGACCTTCCTTTGTTCTATTTTCATGGACTTTTCCCTTCCTTGTCTTTTAGCCACCACCATTCTGGACTCCTTTTTTAGACTCCTGTTCTAACTACCTAACACTTCTGATGAATATTCAGGACTGATTTCCTTTAGGGTGGACTGGCCTGATCTCCTTGCAGTCCAAGGGACTCTCAAGAGTCTTCTCCAACACCACAGTTCAAAAGCATCAACTCTTTGGTGCTCAGCCTTCTTTATAGTCCAACTCTCACATCCATACATGACTACTGGAAAAACCATAGCTTTGACTATATGGAATTTTGTTGGCAAAGGTCTCAAACAAGGTAGTCACTGTGCAAATCAAATCCATGTGAACCAGAGGATATAAATCCCATAGCCATCACCAGAAGGCAAAGTATCTCTTGCTACTATAACAAAGAGTCCCCAATCTGTCAAAAATGATGACACTTCTGCCAGCTATAAAGCTTTAGGGGAGCTGAAAACATTGCATGTTGGTTTGGTTTATCCATAAATGACTATCACAGTACTGGGGGAAAGAAAAAAAAAAGTTTCTTCTTTACACCCTATGATCCCTTCCTCCCTCATTATCTCTGCCTCTGCTGCTTCCTAGAAACTGAGGCTAAAGGTCTTTTGGAATCCAAGGGGGACTGAAGAGTACATAAGTATATAGAGGAATCTGGTGAGGAAAAACCAATCAGACATTTATGGTTGTGTTTGATGTATACAACCAAATCACCATTTCACTGCATCCTTTTTAGATCAAGAGGTTTTACCAATATTAAACTGATAATACTTAGGCAGGGTTCTCTGTGGAAGAGAGAAGCTGACATGACAATTTGAGTGTGGTCCTACTAGCCAATTCAGTGTTCTCTTATTTCTTGTATGAATGTTCAGTAGGAATTAATGTGCTATATGCTTATTACTTCTTGGCCCTTTAAATTGGGAGTCCCCAACCTTCAGGCCATGGAGTGGCAGCTCCTGTCAGATCAGTGAGGCTTTAGATTAGAAATAAAGTGCACAACAAATGTAAAGAGCTTGAATCATCCTGTAACCACCCTCCCCACCATTCCTGGTCCATGGAAATATTGTCTTCCATGAATTTGGTCACTGATGCCAAAAAGGTTGGGGACTGTTGCCTTAAATGATGGGGGTGGTGTCTCCTAATTGGGTAAATCCACATATAAAAAAGTACCTGAGCTGGGGGCTTCCCTGGTGGCTCAGTGGTAAAGGGTCTGCCTGACAATGCAGGAGACATGGGTTCAACCCCTAATCCTGGAGGATTCCACGTGCCATGAAGCAAGTAAGCCCATGCACTGTGTCAACTAAAAAACACAGTCACAATTTGAAAGTGAAGAATTATTTTATTTGGTGGGAATGCACAGGACTCTGCCAAACATTAATGTCAATAGCTCTGAGACAGTAATCTCAATAGCTCTGAAAAAAACTGCCCCAAGGATGCAGGAGGGGAAGTCAGGCTGTATACAAGTTTGTAACAAAGGGAGCAGGCAGTCTGAACATCAAGGATCAGATACTGAGTTAAGGAATTTAGCATTCTCTGTTTGGGAAGATGCAAGCCTCTGGGCTCACTGAATTCATCCCTTTCATATGCACCTCATCTATCTGGGGCGAATCCTGTTTCTTTGTTCTCCTTGCTTCTTGCATTCTCCCAGCTCCTCTTGCTTCCTGCATTCCTCCAGCTCCTCAGCAATCTCTGTGGGGTGGGGCAGCATCCCGTGGATGAAGTTTTGGGAGGCCTCATTCACACTGGAGGCCAGAAGTTGCTGATGGCAGTGACATTTCTTGTTTATTGATAAGGCAGGAGATATTTTCGTTGCACAGCCGCAACTGTTAAGCCTGTGCTCTAGAGTCTGGGAGCCACAACTACTGAGCCCACATAATGCAACTACTGAAGCCCATGCACCCTAGAGCCCATGTCTGACAATAAGAGGGGCCACCACAGTGAGACGTGCATGGGCTAGACACACCGCTAGACAGTGGTCCCTGCTTGCCACAACTAGAGAAAAGCCTCAAGAGCAATGAGATCCAGCATGGCCAAAATAAGTAAAATAATTTTTTAAAAAGGGCCAGTGCATTTGGTTCCTACCACACTAATGATGCCTTCAAGTCACAAATCTCCATGAACGCTGCCCTTGTTGATTGACTTCTATAGAAAGTGGAGGCAAGCTTCCTCTAGGGATACCATAGAAAGTTTTGGATTCAACACCTTTTATACATAGCTACTAGGCACACTCATTTTTAAAAGCAGCTGGGTTCTTTTTGGATTTGATAGCCTTAACCCATGGAAGGCAACTCTCTGGCCTAATATGTCCATTACAGACAGATAGCTCAGATTCAATGACCATTAAGGTAGGCTGGACTCAATAAATCTTGCTTGTAGAAAGTAAATGGTATGGGTGAAGGATCTGCCAGATTGATCCCAGTGGTATCTTGACTATTCATGACAAACTAAACAAAGTGACAGCTCTCTTTAGGGGAATCTTTATTCCCTACTTTCTAATCCAAAGCAAAGCTGGATGTTCATTGAGATACCCAAGTCACAGATATTCCCGTAAGGGCCTGGTCCTGATCTAGTGATGGGTCAGCTAAGCTGCAACCAGATGGCATCCATTATATTATTCAAACTCAGTGCCAGCTTTGCAGAACTAAAAACGGGTGTAAACACTCTTCTCGTTAGGCAGAACTCCATGGATTACCATAGTTCTGTCCAATATTTCTTGATGAACCTTGTTTAATTTTTACTAGTTCTTGGATTGTTAACTGTGGCCACTTGGAAAGTACAGGTTAGCACATTAAAGAAGTCTTTTTTGGGGCCACACTGTGGGAAGGGAAATCATAGCTGCTGACCTAACCATCTGGGTCACTCATGTAGATGTACAGACCCATTATCTGGTCAGGCCATCTGGAATCCAACTGCTGACTGAGCCTCTACATAGCAGATGGCAAGCATTTCATCATCACACCACATTTGGCAATCTACCTACATCATAGCATGGGCACAAAATAAAGGACTCTGTGTTTCTGATGCAGGGGCTATGACTGCATGAAAATCTTATGGCTTATACCAAACTTGACTTTTTGATGTGTGGTGAAGGAGGTCACATCATACTGGGCATGGACCCAGACTGGTTACACTGAACCTTTAAAGCAGTCACAGGCTTATCAATAGTGTCATACTACCATAGATATTTGCTCAAATTATAGTGTTGCTATTATAGTCCAATCAGTTAATTCTGGTCACATACTTGTGATTCTTTAAATTAAAGCATGTCATGTTTCCACCTTTCCAGACAATTTTCACTCTGTTAATTGTTTGACTTTTATACAAATACCACCTAGCACTGGGCTGAAAGTCAAAGTGCTTTATAGACTTTCTATGCTGCCTTCCATCTGCAGGCTTCTGATACTGTTGAGTATTGGAATAATCTCCTGAAAAACTGGCTCAAAATTCCTTGAGTATACTTTCTTCACTGCCTCCTGATTCAAACACATTAGTAAGACAATTTGGTCACTAAATGCAGCTGTACCAAGAAAAAGATCACTTCTTGGCCAATTCCTGGGTAATTATCAAGATAGGAGTGTGTCATTACAAAGACCTATTTTGAAAATCTGAGATCCCACTTTGAAAGTTTCTTGGTGTTATACTTCCCTTATTCTCCTATTTGCAACTCAATGCCATCTGAATGATATATTTTCTGGGTGACAGTCTCATCAAAAAGGATCCCAGACTCAAACTTAATTCTGGTTTGTAGCTCTCTTCATCCCTTGTTAGAATGACATAGCCCATTCTATCCAATGTAAAGAGGATAATGGACACCTAGGTAGAATACACTGCTTGTTGAGGCACCACACAGTGACTCAAAGACTCTACAGACTGAGGTGGGAGACATATTTTATTATAAATTTTATTTAAAAAGTGCCATTACCTCATGAACATACAAGGCTTCTGGATGGGGGGGGGGGGGGAAATCTGTGTAAATAGGGTATGATTGAAAAAGCAGTCAAGTTTTAGTTACCAGAAAGGGGAAACTCTGATTTGCAGCACTGAAAGGATAGCAATAATCCAAACATCAGGGAGAGATTGGGAAGCTAGTATATTAGTGTCATTTGCATTTTTAGAAGAGTATTTGGAGGTTTTACATGTAGGAGGGCTTCATTGGTGGCTCAGATGGTAAAGGATCTGCCTGCAATGTGGGAGATCAGAGTTCAATCCCTGGGTTGGGAAGATCCTCTGGAAAAGGGAATGGCAACCCACTCCAGTATTCTTGCCTGGAGATTTCCATGAACAGAGGAGCCTGGTGGGCTATACAGTCCATGGGAGAGCAAAGAGTCAGGCACAACTTTCACTATCACTTTACATGTAGGAAAGTGGGCTGGTTCACTGGGGACACTGTCAACCTTACCACAGACTGAGGCAAGTCCTATTGGGAGGCTGCAACACTTAAAATGTACAATGTTCATGACATTGTACAGGAGACAGGGATCAAGACCATCCCCATGGAAAAGAAATGCAAAAAAGCAAAATGGCTGTCTGGGGAGGCCTTACAAATAGCTGTGAAAAGAAGAGAAATGAAAAGCAAAGGAGAAAAGGAAAGATATAAGCATCTGAATGCAGAGTTCCAAAGAATAGCAAGGAGAGATAAGTAAGCCTTCCTCAGTGATCAATGCAAAGAAACAGAGGAAAACAACAGAATGGGAAAGATGAGAGATCTCTTCAAGTAAATTAGAGATACCAAGGGAACATTTCATGCAAAGATGGGCTTGATAAAGGACAGAAATGGTATGGACCTAACAGAAGCAGAAGATATTAAGAAGAGGTGGCAAGAATACAGAGAAAAACTGTACAAAAAGATCTTCATGACCAAGATAATCATGATGGTATGATCATTCACCTAGAGCCAGACATCCTGGAATGTAAAGTCAAGTGGGCCTTAGAAAGCATCACTACAAACAAAGCTAGTGGAGGTGATGGAATTCCAGTTGAGCTCTTTCAAATCCTGAAAGACGATGCTGTGAAAGTGCTGCACTCAATATGCCAGCAAATTTGAAAACTCATTAGTGGCCACAGGACTGGAAAAGGTCAGTTTTCATTCCAATCCCAAAGAAAGGTAATGCCAAAGAATGCTCAAACTACCGCACAATTGCACTCATCTCACATGCTAGTAAAGTAATGCTCAAAATTCTCCAAGCCAGGCTTCAGCAATTCGTGAACCGTGAACTTCCCGATGTTCAAGCTGGTTTTAGAAAAGGCAGAGGAACCAGAGATCAAATTGCCAACATCCACTTGACCATCAAAAAAGCAAGAGAGTTCCAGAAAAACATCTTTTTCTGCTTTATTGACTATGCCAAAGCCTTTGACTGTGTGGATCACAATAAACTGTGGAAAATTCTGAAAGAGATGGGAATACCAGACCACCTGACCTGCCTCTTGAGAAATCTATATGCAGGTCAGGAAGCAACAGTTAGAAATGGACATGGAACAACAGACTGGTTCCAAATAGGAAAAGGAGTATGTCAAGGCTGTATATTGTCACCCTGCTTATTTAACTTATATGCAGAGTACATCATGAGAAACTCTGGGCTGGAAGAAGCACAAGCTGGAATCAAGATTGCCGGGAGAAATATCAATAACCTCAGATATGCAGATGACACCACTCTTATGGCAGAAAGTGAAGAGGAACTAAAAAGTCTCTTGATGAAAGTGAAAAAGGAGAGTGAAAATGTTGGCTTACAGCTCAGCATTCAGAAAACGAAGATCATGGCATCTGGTCCCATCACTTCATGAAATAGATGGGAAACAGTGGAAACAGTGTCAGACTTTATTTTGGGGGGCTTCAAAATCACTGCAGATGGTGATTGCAGCCATGAAATTAAAAGACGCTTACTCCTTGGAAGGAAAGTTATGACCAACCTAGGTAGCATATTCAAAAGCAGAGACATTACTTTGCCAACAAAGGTTCGTCTAGTCAAGGCTATGGTTTTTCCGGTGGTCATGTATGGATGTGAGAGTTGCACTGTGAAGAAAGCTGAGTGCTGAAGAATTGATGGTTTTGAACTGTGGTGTTGGAGAAGACTCTTGAGAGTCCTTTGGACTGCAAGGAGATCCAACCAGTCCATTCTGAAGGAGATCAGCCCTGGGATTTCTTTGGAAGGAATGATACTAAAGCTGAAACTCCAGTACTTTGGCCACCTCATGCGAAGAGTTGACTCATTGGAAAATACTCTGATTCTGGGAGGGATTTGGGTAGGAGGAGAAGGTGACGACAGAGGATGAGATGGCTGGATGGCATCACTGACTCGATGGATGAGAGTTTGAGTGAACTCTGGGAGTTGGTGATGGACAGGGAAGCCTGGCGTGCTGCAATTCATGGGGTTTCAAAGAGTCAGACATGAATGAGCTACTGAACTGAACTGAACTGAACACTTAAAAGCAATATTTTCTTTCCTGAGATGCCATTTTCACCCCAGACTGTAATTATGGTTCTGAAGCTAGGCATTAACCTGACTCCCTCTCAAATATAGGGCTTCTTTGGTGGCTCAGATGGTAAAGTGTTTGGCTGCAACAAGGAGACCTGGGTTTGATCCCTGGGTCAGGAAGATCCCATGGAAGATGAAATGGCAGCTCACTCCAGTATACTTGTCTGGAGAATCCCATGAACAGAGGAGCCTGGTGGGCTACATTCCATGGCATCACAAACGGTTGGACATGACTGAGCAACTAACATACTCTCCATAATGTTGGTCTTGCACTTTAGCAGCAATATTTAGAGAAATGTAAGTGTTTATGGAAGCACTACTGGTAGATCATGAAAACCTCTGAAGACTCTGGTGATTTCTTCAAATTGAGAGAATAAGCTACCTTTACTTATTTACAAAAGCTTCCTGGAAGGACAAATCTTTATTTATATAAAACCTGTGGGCAGTTATTCATATGAATGGAGTCATCTAATTAGAAACTGTGATATAAAATTGGCTCCTGACAGCTAAAGTGACACTGATAACACTTCTGCCCTGCAAGGCATACTAGTAAGCCTCAACAAACTGGCAAAGATTATTTTAAATTAAAGGATTGTCCTCAGCTTCCTCTTTGTGGATAAGGCAGTGCCCGCTTAGTCACTGGGAAAGCCAGCTCTAGCTGAATCAAGGGATTGGATCTGATAGACAGAGTGCCTTAAGAACTATGGAAGGAATTTATAATAAAGGAGGCAATGATCAAAAAAATTCCCAAGGGGGAAAAATATAAAAAGTCAAAATAGTTGTGTGAGGAGGCCTTATAAATAGCTGAAAAAAGAAATGAAAGGCAAGATATATCCATATGAATGCAGAGTTCCAAATAATAGCAAAGAAAGATAAGAAAGCTTTCCTCAGTGATCAAGGCAAAGAAATAGAGGAAAACAATAGAATGGGACTGTCTTTAAGAAAACTAGAGATACCAAGAACTGTCTTCAAGAAAACTAGAGATACCAAGGGAACATTTCACGCAAAGATTGGCACAATGAAGGACAGAAATAGTATGAACCTAACAGAAGCAGAAGATATTAAGAAGAGGTGGCAAGAATACACAGAAGAATTATACAAAAAAGAACTTCATGACACAGATAACCGTGATGGTATGATCACTCACCTAGAGCCGGATAACCTAGAGTGCAAAGTCAAGTGGGCCTTAGGAAGCACCAGTACAAACAAAGCTAGTGGAGGTGATGGAATTCCAGGTGAGCTACTTCAAATCCTAGAAGATGATACTGTGAAACTACTGCACTCCATATGCCAACAAATTTGGAAAATTCAGCAATGGCCACAGGCCTGGAGAGATCAGTTTTCATTCCAATCCCAAAGAAAGGCAATGCCAAAGAATGTTCAAACTACCACACAATTGCAGTCATCTCACAGGCTAGCAAAGAATTGTTTAAAATTCTCCAAGCCAGGTTTCAACAGTACATGAATCCTGAACTTCCAGTTGTTCAAGGTAGATTTTGAAAAGGTAGAGGAACCAGAGTTCAAATTGCCAACATCTGACGGATCAATGAAAAAGCAATAGAGTTCCAGAAAAAATCTACTTCTGCTTTATTCATTACACCAAAGCCTTTGACTGTGTGGATCACAACAAACTATGGAAAATTCTTCGAGATGGAATACCAGACCACTTGACCTGCCTCTTCAGAAATCTGTATGCAGGTCAGGAAGCAACAGTTAGAACTGGACATGGAACAACAGACTGGTTCCAAATAGGAAAAGGAGTCCATCAAGGCTGTATATTGTCACCCTGCTTATTTAACTTATATGCAGAGTACATCATGCAAAATGCTGGGCTGGATGAAGCACAAGCTGGAATCAAGACTGCCAGAAAGAATATCAATAACCTCAGAGATGCAGATGATCCCACCTATATGGCGGAAAGTGAAGAAGAACTAAAGAGCCTCTTGCTAAAAGTGAAAAAGGAGAGTGAAAAAGTTAGCTAAAACTCAACATTCAGAAAACTAAGATCATGGCATCCGGTCCCATCACTTCATTGCAAATAGATGGGGAAACAGTGAGAGACTTTCTTTCCATGGGCTCCAAAATCACTGCAGATCATGACTGCAGCCATGAAACTAAAAGACTCTTGCTCCTTGGAAGAAAAGTTATGACCAACCTAGACAGCATATTAAAAAGCAGAGACATTACTTTGCCAACAAAGGTCCATCTAGTCAAAGCTATGGTTTTTCCAATAGTCATGTATGGATGTAAGAGTTAAACCATAAAGAAAGCTGAGCACTGAAGTATTGATGCTTTTGAACTGTGGTGTTGGAGAAGACTCTTGAGAGTCCCTTGGACGGCAAGGAGATCAAACCAGTCAATCCTAAAGGAAATCAGTTCTGAATATTCATTGAAAAGACTGATGCTGAAGCTGAAGTTCCAATACTTTGGCCACCTAATTCAATGTACTGACTCACTAGAAACGACCCTTATGCTGGGAAAAATTGAAGGTGGAGGAAAAGGGGATGACAGAGGATGAGATGGTTGGATGGTATCACTGACTCTATGGGCATGAGTTTGAGCAAGCTCCAGGAGTTGGTGATAGATAGGGAAGCCTGGCATGCTGCAGTCCATGGGGTCACAAAGTTTTGGACACTACTGAGTGACTGAACTGAACTGATTCTTATATATATACTGTAACATAATCATGATATAAAAATTATTATGATAATACATATATATATATATTTTTTTTTTTTCCAAATTAAGATTTCCTCTCCTATAATAAAGCCTATTACATGTTCAGGAGTTACCTGATCTTTCAAATCCTTTGTGCGAAGAGGAGCTAGAAGAATCAACATTATACTACCCTGGGTAGTACCACTGCTATGGGTCATAAACTGTTCTTCTTTGACCAAGGAGTCTTGTGTCTTCTGTCAGTAGCCATGAACTATGACTGGGTCAACTTGTTTGTTTGAAGGTCTGATAAAATATTTCCGTTATTGACAGTTTATACCAATAAACCTCTAATATATATTCTTGAATTCAAAATTCTATCACTACAAGCCACTTGATTAAATGCTTCTGATTTTTAAATTTCAGTATCATTGTATATACTATTTAACCTTCAAGCCACTCAAGCTTCTTGGTTTTTTAAAAGGTGTAAAGAAAATGAAATTCTCATAGAGACAAAAAAATTTTTTCCTCATCATATTTCCTAATGGCATTTCTCCATAATACTAGAGCACAACAAAGTTATAACAGGAATAATTGAAAAAAAGATGGGGTAGATTGAGGAATTAGGTCTGGTTTTTGGCCCAAGTGTCAAGGACATGGGTTGGGGTCCTAATGTAGCAGAAGGGTTGGGATCTGCTTTGTGAGGTTACCACAGATCCTTTTCAGTGTGGAGGTGAGAAACCTAAAAGCAAAGAACAAGTGGCTTGTCCGAAGGATCAAAGACATTTTAATACCTCTGGGAGAGGTATCTCTGTTTCGCTGACTATTTACTACTAAGTTGGATTCATTCTCCATAAAGTTAGATGTGATCTGCAGATTTTTGTCCAGTAAAATAGATAACCCCAATGATTATATTTTATTGTGCTTTGACCTATAATATTTGAACATCTCTTCTCCATCTCTCCCATCTCTTGACCTAGTGCTTCTCATTAACAGATCAGCAAACTAGAAACAGAAAGTCTTGATTTCCACTGGTCTGAGTTAGGAATGAGCACTGCTCACTTGTCAACGAGGCCTCTGTGGATCCTCTGCATCTCGTGCTCCACATACTTGTCCCCTCCCTGTGTTAACATCACCACAGCAGGCCTCACCATCTGGGGCAAAGAGTGTATGTAGCTCTCCTGCTTTGGATGCTGTGACTGACTTTAAGTCTTTTGAGGCAGAGTCAGATGGGACTATGATTATTACTGGCTTCACTTAATAAAACTAGTTTGTTCCATATTATGGAATTTTTTTCAATTGCTTTAGAATCTGATGAGGAGAGAGATTACAAAAAAATTATCAAATACCTAGACATATGGACAAAGGGGGTTGTGTGACTTTTGAATGTCATACAGTAGCACTGCCTAATAAGCCTACCCAGAGAGATTTTCAGTCCTTTAGGTGATATATCTTTTACCTAATATTTGTATTTATTAAGGCCCACACCCCAAGAAGTCAGGTACCAACTTGAAGATTTTTGTCCATCTGAAAAGATAAGCACAATGCTTATGGTTTAATTCATATTAGCCTGCTTTATATCTAAGCTAATCCCAACATTTTTAACTACAAATAAACACTCAGTTTCTCAAATGCTCACTGAACTACTTATACCTCCTCATAGGTTCTCACATTAACGAATCTGAAAAACAATCTTTGATGCTTATTCACTATTTTATTTTACCTATCCTGAAAATTATACTTTCAAAGAACTGTAATGAATTTGTACCTTGAACTCATAAGACATTAAGCTTAACAGGAAGGAAAAAAAAAAAACACTGAAACCCAGTGGCATGCACTATATTAGATGAAGTACAAAACAATGTAATGGGAAAGTACCTGAAACATGGAAAGAAGGAACACAGAATCATTTAAAGACAGGACAAAATTGTTGGCAAGTGGTGGGCACACCACTGGGTGAATGATGAGTAAATTCAGAAAGAATGCCTCTAACAGTCACTAATGCGCATGATAAAGAGGATCTTTCTAAAGCAAATTTAAAATAATCCTTTACTCTCGAGTAACAATTTGTTACTATCTCTTCAAATTATATCCTTTAAGTTGGTCTCAATGAATTGCCTTTTGTAAGCTGCTGGGAAGAAATCCTAACAAGGTCGGAATTCTATAAAGTCGGATTGAACCCAGGCCTTTGTTGTTGCTCTGTTGCTAAGTCATGTCCCATTCTTTGTGACTCCAGGGACTGGGGCACTCCATGCTTCCCTGTCCTTCACTATCTCCCGAAGTTTGCTCAAGTTCATGTCCATTGAGTCGGTGATACTTTCTAACCATCTTGTCTTCTGCTGTCCCCTTCTGCTTTTGCCTTCAATCCTTCTCAGCGTCAGGATCTTTGCCAATGAATGAGCTCTTTACATCAGGTGACCAAAGTACTGGAACTTCAGCTTCAGCATCAGTCCTTCCAATGAATATTCAGGGTTGATTTCCGTTAGGATTGACTGGTTTGATCTCCTTGCTGTCGAAGGGAATCTCAAGAGTTCTCCAGCATCACAATTTGAAAGCATCAATTTATCAGCACTCAGCTTTCTTTATGGCCCATGTTTCACATCTGTACATGACTACTGGAAAAACCACAGCTTTGACTATACAGACCAGACCTTTATCAGCAAAGTGATGCTATCTCTGTTTTTTAATACACTGTCTAGATTTGTCATAGCTTTCCTTCCAAGGAGCAAGCCTTTTAATATCATTGCTGCAGTCACCATCTGCAGTGATTCAGGAGTCCAAGAAAATAAAACCTTTCATTGCTTCCACCTTTCCCCTTCTATTTGCCATGAAGTGATGTGAATTGAGGCCTACATATTGGTTTAAAAAATAATGATAAAGTGGGTAATTTGTTAAACTTGGCAGACTAGGACTCAGTTTAGATATTTTATACATATATATGTTACAAACAACACAAAAAATTTATTTATTCATTTTGTTGTTCCAGGTATAGTTTGTAATTTTACCATGAGGCTTAAGTAAATAAATTTTAGTACAAGTTCTGAAATCATATTACAAAAGTTGGTCAAAAATATGTTCAAAAGGAAAATATATTCTACTGGGAAGAAACAGAAAACCTTGGTAATTATTTTTTTAATGGAAGAAAAGAAAGTGATCTAAAGTGGAATGCAATAAACCTAAAAGTAACTCAAAAGAAACAAAGGCTGAATAATTTTTATAGACCTAAATAAAATTTTTATAAGAATAAGGCAAAATAGATTATCAGAAAATAAAGACAGGAAGGGAGAAGAAAGTGAAAAATAGAACCACAGAAATAATAACTAAATAAAACAGAGTAAAAATCTAGGAGATGGTGACAATAATAATGATCAACAAAGACAAATGGTTATATTTAAACATTTGACTAGTCTGGTACTAATGAGGCAAATTGCAATTAAAACTGATCTATTAAAATTTACTAAAATTGCTTAAAGGAGGCTACTCAGGACTATTAGTTACATTTCAGTTCAGTTCAATCAGTCATGTCCAACTCTTTGCAACCCCATGGACTGAAGCACACCAGACTTCCCATTCCATCACCAATTCCCAGAGCCTACTCAAACTCATGACCATCGAGTTGGTGGTGCCATCCAACCATCTCATCCTCTGTCATCCTCTTCTCTTCCTGCCTTCAATCTTTCCCAACATCAGGGTCTTTTTCAATGAGTCAGTTCTTCACATTAGGTGGCCAAAGTACTGAAGTTTCAGCTTCAGCATCAGTCCTTCCAATGAATAATCAGGACTGATTTCCTCTAGGTTGGACTGGTTTGACCTCCTTGCAGTCTAAGGGACTCTCAAATGTTTTCAAAAGCATCAATTCTTTGGCACTCAGCTTTCTTTATAGTCCAATTCTCACATCCATACATGACTACCAGAAAAACCATAGCTTTGACTAGACGGACCTTGTCAGCAAAGTAAATTCTCTGCGTTTTAATAGGCTGTCTAGGTTGGTAACACCTTTTCTTCCAAAGAGCAAGTGGCTTTTAATTTCATGGCTGCAGACATGATCTGCAGTGATTTTGCCCCCCCCCCCCCCCCGCAAATAAAATATCATACTGTTTCTGTTCTTTCCCCACCAATTTGCCATGAAGTGATGGGAGCAGATGCCATGATCTTAGTTTTCTGAATGTTGACTTTTAAGCCAACTTTTTAATTTTCCTCTTTCACTTTGATCAAGAGGCTCTTTAGTTCATCTTTCCTTTCTGCCATATAGGTGGTGTCATCTGCGTATTTGAGGTTATTTATATTTCTCTTAGCAATCTTGATTTGAACTTGTGCTTCACCCAGGCATTTTGCACAATGTACTCTGTATATAAGTTAAATAAGCAGGGTGACAATATACAGCCTTGACGTACTCCTTTCCCAATTTGGAACCACTCTGTTGTTCCATGTTCAGTTCTAACTGTTGCTTCTTGACCTCCATACAGATTTCTCAAGAGGGAGGTAAGGTGGTCTATTATTCCCATCGCTTTAAGATTTTTCCATGTTTGTTGTGATCCACACAGTCAAAGGCTTTGGTGAAATCAATAAAGCAGATGTTTTTCTGGAACTCTCTTGCCTTTTCAATGATCCAACAGATGCTGGCAATTTGAACTCTGCTCCTCTGCCTTTTCTAAATCCAGCTTGAACATCTGGAAATTCAGGATTCATGTACTGTTGAACCCTGGCTTGGAGAAATTTGAACAATACGTTGCTAGCATGTGAGATGAGTGCAATTATGTGGTAGTTTGAACATTTTTTGGCATTGCTTTTCTTTGGGATTGGAATGAAAACTGACCTTTTCCAAGCCTGTGGCCACTAATGAGTTTTCCAAATTTCCCTGCATATTGAGTGCAACAATTTCACAGCATCATATTCTAGGTTTTGAAATAGCTCACTTGCAATTCCATCACCTGCACTAGCTTCCTAAGGCCCACTTGACTTCACATTCCAGGATGTCTGGCTCTAGGTGAGTGATCACACCATCGTGATTATCTGGGTCATGAAGATCTTTTTTGTATAGTTCTTCTGTGTATTCTTGCCACCTCTTCTTAATATCTTCTGCTTCTGTTAGGTCCTTACCATTTCTGTTCTTTATAGTGCCTGTCTTTGTGTAAAATATTCCCTTGGTATCTCTAATTTTCTTGAAGAGATCTCTAGTCTTTCCCATTGTATTGTTTTCCTCTATTTCTTTGCACTGATGACTGAGGAAGAGTTTCTTATTTCTCCTTGCTATTCTTTGGAACTCTGCATTCAGATGTCTATAACCTTCCTTTTCTCTTTTTGCCTTTAGCTTCTGTTGTTTTTCCAACTCTTTGTAAGGCTTCTTCAGACAACCATTTTGCCTTTTGCGTTTCTTTTTCTTGGGGGTGGTCTTGATCACCGCCTTCTGTACAATGTCACAAACCTCTGCCCATAGTTCATCAGGCACTGTGTCTATCAGATCTAATCACTTGAATCTATTTCTTACTCCAGTGTATAATTATAAGGGATTTGATTTAGGTCATTCCTGAATGGTCTAGTTGTTTTCCCTACTTTCTTCAAATTTAAGTCTGAATTTGGCAATTAGGAGTTCATGATCTGATCATGATCAAGCTCCCAGTCTTGTTTTTGCTGACTGTATAGAGCTTCTCCATCTTTGGCTGCAAAGAATATAATCAATCTGATTTTGGTATTGACCATCTGGTGATGTCCATGTGTAGAGTCTTCTCTTGTGTTGTTGGAAAAGGGTGTTTGCTGTGACCAGTGCATTTTCTTCAGAAAACACTGTTTACCTTTGCCCTGCTTCATTTTGTACTCAAGGCTAGATTTGCCTGTTACTCCAGTTATCTGTTGACTTCCTACTTTTACATTCCAGTCCCCTATAATGAAAAGGACATCTTTTTTTGGTGTTGGTTCTAGAACGTCTCATAAGTCTTCATAGAACTGTTCAGCTTCAGCTTCTTCAGCATTACTGTTTGAGGCACAGACTTGGGTTACTGTGATACTGAAAGGTTTGCCTTGGTAACGAACAGAGATCATTCTGTCGTTTTTGAGATAGCACTGAAGAACTTCATTTTGGACTCTTGTTGACTATGAGGGCTACTCCATTTCTTCTATGGAATTCTTGCCCACAGTAGTTGATATAATGGTCAGCTGAGTTAAATTTGCCCATTCCAGTCAATTTTAACTCACTGATTCCTAAAATGTCAATGTTTACTCTTGCCATCTCCTGTTAGACCACTTCCAATTTACCTTAATTCAGGGACCTAACATTCCAGGTTCCTATGCAATATTATTCTTTACAGCATCAGAGTTTACTTCCATCTCTAGCCACATGCACATCTGGGCACTGATTTTGCTTTGGCCCTGTCTTTTCATTGTTTCTGGAGTTTTCTCCACTCTTTTCTAACCCTAACCCTGACCCTAACCCTAAGCCTAACCCTAACCCTAACCCTAATTTCTAGTAGCATATTGGGCACCTATGGACCTTGCGAGTTCATCTTTCAGTGTCATATCTTTTTGCCTTTTCATACTTTTCATGGCATTCTCAAGGCAAGAATACTGAAGTGGTTTGCCATTTCCTTCTCCAATGGACCATGTTTTGTCAGAACTCTCCACCATGACTCATCTGTCTTGGGTGGCCCTATATGGCATGGCTCACAGTTTCATTGAGTTAGACAAGGCTGTGGTCCATGTGATCAGTTTGATTAGTTTTGTGTGATTGTGGTTTTCATTCTCTAGGCCCTCTGATGGATAAGGATAAGAGGCCTTCGGAAGTTTCCTGATGGGAGAGACTGACTGGGGGCGAAACTGGGTCTTCTTCTGATGGGTGGGTTCATGCACAGTAAATCTTTAATCCAATTTTCAACTGATGGACAGGTGTGTGTTCTCTCCCTGTTGTTTGACATGAGACCAAACTATGGTGGAGGCAATGAAGATAATGGTGACCTCCTTCAAAACGTCTCGTGCATGCACTGCCACATTCAGCGCCTCCAACCCTGAAGCAGGACACTGCCAAGCCATGCCTCTGCCAGGGACTCCTTTACACTCACAGGCAAGTCTGGGTCAGTCTCTTGTTGGGTCACTGCTCCTTTCTTCTGGGTCCTGGTGCACACAAGGTTTTGTTTGTGTTCTCCAAGAGTCTGTTTCCCCAGTCTTGGGTAAGTTCTGGTGGCTCCGTGGTGGGGTTAATGGTAACCTCCTCCAAGAGGGCCTACGCCACACCCAAGTGTGATGCACCCAGAACCCCTGCCCCTGAGGCAGGACACTGACATTTTTACTTACATTTAAGCATTCTCAGATCATGAACTTCTTATTCACGACTTAAATTCAGACTTTATTGAAGAAAGTAGAGAAAACTACTAGACCATTCAGGTATGATATAAATCAAATCCCTTATGATTACACAGTGGAAGTGACAGTAGATTCAAGTGATTGGATCTGATGGACACAGTGCCTGAAGAACTATGGACAGAGGTTTGTGACATTGTATAGAAGCCAGTGATCAAGACCATCCCTAAGAAGAAGAAATGCAAAAAGGCAAAATGGTTGTCTGAGGAGGCCTTACAAATAGCTGAGAAAAGAAGAGAAGCTAAAGGCAAAGTAGAAAACGAAAGGTATACCCATCTGAATGCAGAGTTCTAAAGAATAGCAAGGAGAGATAAGAAAGCTTTCCTCAGTGATCAATGCAAACTAATAGAGGAAAACAACAGAATGGGAAAGACTAGAGATCTCTTCAAGAAAATTAGAGATACCAAGGGAACATTTCATGCAAAGATGGGCTCAATAAAGGACAGAAATGATGTGGACCTAACAGAAGCAGAAGATATTAAGAAGAGGTGTGACAAGAATACACAGAAGAACTATATAAAAAAGAACTTCATCAACCAAATAACCATGATGGTGTGATCACTGACCTAGAGCCAGACACAGCTGGAATGTGAAGTCAAGTGGGCCTTAGGAAGCATTACCATGAACAAAGCTGGTGGAGGTGATGGAATTCCAGGTGAGTTATTTCAAATCCTAAAAGATGATGTTATGAAATTGCTACACTCAATATGCCATCAAATCTTGAAAACTCATCAGTGGCCACAGGCTTGGAAAAGTCAGTTTTCATTCCAATCCCAAAGAAAGGCAATGCCAAAGAAAGTTCAAACTACCACATAATTGCAGTCATCTCACATGCTAGCAAAATAATGCTCAAAATTCTCCAAGCTAGATCTCAACAGTACATGAACTGTAAACTTCCAGATGTTTAAGCTGGATTTAGAAAAGGCAGAGGAACCAGAGATTGAATTGCCAACAGCCATTGGATCATAGAAAAAACAAGAGAGTTCCAGAAGAACATTACTTCTGCTTTACTGGTTACACCAAATCCTTTGACTCTGTGGATCACAACAAACTATGAAAAATTCTTCAAGAGATGGAAATACCAGACCACCTTATCTGCCTCCTGAGAAATCTGTATGCAGGTCAAAAAGCGACAGTTAGAACTGGACATGGAACAACAGACTGGTTCCAAATTGGGAAACGAGTCCATCAGGGCTATATATTGTCACCCTGCTTATTTAACTTATATGCAGAGTACATTGTGCAAAATGCTGGGCTGGATGAAGCACAAGCTGGAATCAAGACTGCTGGGAGAAATATTAATAACCTCAGATGTGCAGATAACACCACCTTTATACTAGGAAACGTAGAGGAACTAAAGGGCCTCTTGGCTCTGACATTATAAAGGACTCATATAATTTGAACTCCGATGAAAGCTTAGGATTTAAACCTATTAGGTGAATATAAATTTGAAAAATTCCCATTTATTACTATTTATTTTAATGGCTATATATACTTATCTGATTTGTGTTGGTTGAAACTTTGTCTGACTAGGAATATTACTTCATTAGCATGAATCATGTTCCCAGTGGCCTGTACAAGACTACAGGACATAAAAATGTTTATAATATTTTTAGAAATAAGCATCCAATGCCAATTTAATCCAAGCTTATCTTACTTATCTAGATAAGCTCAGGTGTACCATAAATCATAAATGATATAATTAATAGCCTTTTTACTTCAGGTTAATAATTTATCATTTTCCAGGCACTATTAAAGTGAAAGTGAAGTCACTCAGTCATGTCCAACTCTTTGCGACCCCATGGACTGTAGCCTACCAGGCTCCTCAATCCATGGAATTTTCCAGGCAAGAGTACTGCAGTGGGTTGCCATTTACTTTTCCAGGGAATCTTCCTGACCCAGGGATTGAACCTGGTTCTCCCACATTGCAGAAAGACGCTTTACCATCTGAGCCACCAGGGAAGCTTACTATGTTTATCTCAATTTCCTAGAAAAGCTTACTGCTATCACATGTGATGAAGTTATTGTCTATTTTATTAGAATGGAGACAGTGTCTGGTTAAAAAAATTATCTTTCTTAAAAAGTTCTATTCTTTGATGAAATCCATTAATTATTCTTATTGTCTGATTTGAATAAGTGACAAATCCAAAGCTTGACAATACCTAGTGTAAAAACGCTCTCCCTTTTATCCTGCAAGAGTAATGAAATCACAGGGAATTACAAAAACCCTCTTTTACCTTTTGTAAGTTACTCTTGCATGACTTTTGACAATGCAAAATTTCATTCTACATTTAACTCCCTTTCCACACACACACACACTATGCTGTATTAGAGGGATGATATAACACAGGGAGACAAATGATGGAGAACACTGAAGTGGAAATTTAAACTTCTTTCTATTATTATAAAAGAAATGCAGAAGGGATCTGGGTATCTACAGATATTGTTCAGGGCTCAGTCAAGAAACAGAGGTCACTTAAGAGTAAGCAGATTACTTACTACTTAGAATTAGTGGGTTAAAATAGGGACATGAGAACTTAATAACTTTTAAAACACGGGAGAAGCTTAAGTCAGGAATTTTTCAGGGAATGGCAGAACAATGTTTGCAAGAAGGTTTCCACTTGCTTCAGTTGCATGTAATTCCACAGTGGTCTTGGTAGAACCCTTAGTATTCTGGATACAATCTCTCAAAGGCCATTTGCTGAAACACACGTCCTTGCCTTAGTTGCCTGGGAGAATAATGACTTTTTTCCATTTTCTAAATCTTTTGTGAATAGATCTCATTGATTAGAATGAAAAAGAATCCTGTGTGTGCTAAGTCACTTCAGTTGTGTCCAACTCTTTTCCTAGAGACTGTAGTCCACCAGGCTCCTCTGTCAATGGGATTCTCCAGGTAAGAGTACTGGAGTGCCTTCCTCCAGGCGATCTTTCTGACCCAGGGATCGAACCTGCATCTCTCATGAATGCTTCATTGGCAGGTAGGTCCTTTACTACTAGCTCCACCTGGTAAGCCCAAAGAAGAATCTTACTAGAAACCAAATCTACACTATAAGCTTCAAAAATTTATTTTCCAGTAGTTGTTGCTGTTCAGTCACCAAGTTGTGTTTGACTCTTTGCAACCCCGTGGCTTCTCTGTCCCTCACCACATTAAATAGCAACAAATAATATCTGACATCTGAGTAAAATAGCATGTAAGCTGACTCTAACAAATGGGGGTACATTTTGAAGTGACAGGAAATTAGAAAAGTGGTAATAATCACTCCTATCTATAGGTTTAATTTTTGAATAGAAAATACAAAGGCATGAGGTTTAAAATAAGCCAAGTAACTACTCTCTATGGTATCCATAAATTTATTTAATAAAAGGGGTTAGAGTAAGACATACTTATATTTGCTTTCATACATACACACACACACACACACACACATACATATATTATACATGGGCTTTTCAGATGGCACTAGTGGTAAAGAACCTGCCTGCTAATGCAGGAGACATAAGATATGTGGGAAGACACCCTAGAGAAGGGCATGACAACCTACTCCAATAGTCATGCCTAGAGAAATCCATGAACAGAGGAGCCTGGTGGGCTATGGTCCATGGGCTTGCAAAGAGTCGGACACAACTGAGGCAACTTAGCACTCACACATATGTGTGTGTGTGAGTGTAGGTGTGTGCATGTGTAAACATGATGGAAGAGCTAACAGTAACTACTTGCTTTGCTGAGGTTTGTGTGCGGAGCTGGCGGGGTTAGGGGCTGAGTATTTGTAGAGATCAGTATGAGGGTATTTTTCAATAGACTTTCAAATTTTTAATTTTTCAAACTTTGTGCTTATGAATTTATTTCCAATTTAAACAATGAACATTAGACACAGTATGATTTTTTTTCAACATCAGTAATTTTTCCCTGATGCAAACATCATTCACAAGGGCATATCTATAGGATAAATTTTATAAGTGGAATTGAGTCTGAGACAGTATTATTTAAAGTGTAACTTGCAGAGACAACATTAACAGTATCTGGAATGTTGTCAGAAAAGATAATTATTACTCTCCCTCCCAGGTCTATTGAATCCACATCACCAGAGGTGAGAAACAGGAATTTGCATTTAAGGAGCTCTATTGGTGACACACGTGCTAACACTCAAAACACTTTTGTACACTATAGGTATATCTCCCTCGTGAAGGTTGGTACTGATTTGTGTCTCTTCAGCAATAGATTTCCTATGTAAGGCAAGGCATTATTAAACTTTGGGATTTTAAATAAGTTTGTATATGAAATATGGTGTCATTTTGACTCATCTGTACTCTTACTATTGAGGTTATATATCTTTTCACATCATTAAAAGGTACTCATATTTTTTTTTCTGCATTCTAACAACAAAGATTTATTACCACTTCATGTAAATGGAATTATACATTATGCACATATTTATGTTTGACTTATTTTTCTCAACATAATGTTTGTAAGAATCATCTATATTGTTGTGCACATTTGTAGATTATTGATTCTCATTTAAGTGGCTTATTAATTTCTATCAATATAAAAGCAGCTACTTATCTATTCAAATGATAAATTGTTTTAGGGTACTTTGAAGTACTACTTATACATTATAAGTAGTATAGCTGGGAACATTCTATTATTTGTCTTTCATTAAATAGTTGGAAGGAATGATGCTAAAGCTGAAAATCCAGTACTTTGGCCACCTCATGCAAAGAGTTGACTCAATGGAAAAGACTCTGATGCTGGGAGGGATTGGGGGCAGGAGAAGGGGATGACAGAGAATGAGATGGCTGGATGGCATCACCGACTCGATGGACGTGAGTTTGAGTGAACTCTGGGAGTTGGTGATGGACAGGGAGGCCTGGTGTGCTGCGATTCATGGGGTCACAAAGAGTCGGACACAACTGAGTGACTGAACTGAACTGAAATAGTTGAGAAAAGTACTATTAGGTATATATCTTAGACTAGAACCACTGAGTCGTTCAGTACACATTCATTCAACTGGGTAGGTATTGCCAAATAATATTTCAAAGAATTTATACAAATTTACTTTCACGACCACAGTGTGAAGATTTCTTAATTGCTTCACATCCTTGACAACACTTGGTGTGTCAGCCTTTTTAATTTCAGACATTATTCTGGGGTGTACTGGTATGTTGTAAGTTTAATTGCATTTACCCTATGACTAATAAAGTTGACCACCTCTCATGTTCAATTTTAATATTCTTTTTAATGAAGTATACTTTCTCCAGGGGAAGCCTATATCAAATGGATATTATGGAGTATACAAACACTAACAGCATTATCTCAAGTCAGGTACAACTCTGGGAATATTTCAGCTCCAGAGCTCTCCATGAAACTGAATAAAGCCTATGCTGCAATAACTCCCAAGTTCAGTTTCTCAGTTAAATTCAGTCACTCAGTCATGTCTGACTGTTTGCGACTCCAGGGACTGCAGCACACCAGGCTTCCCTGTCCTTCACCAACTCCTGGCACATGCTCAATCTCATGTCCATTAAGTCGGTGATGCCATCCAACTATCTCATCCTCTGTCAGCCCCTTCTCCTCCTGCCTTCAGTCTTTCCCAGCGTCAGGGTCTTTTCCAATGAGTCAATTCTTCACATCAGGTGGCCAAAGTATTGGAGTTTCAGCATCAGTCCTTCCAAAGAATACTCAGGACTGATTTCCTTTAGTATTGACTGGTTTGATCTTGCAGTACAAGGGACTCTCAAAAGTCTTCTCCAACACCACAGTTCAAAAGCATTAATTCTTTGGCGCTCATTCAGCTTTCTTTACATTCCAACTCTCACATCCATACATGACAACTGGAAAAACCATAGCTTTGACTAGATGGACCTATGTTGGCAAAGTAATGTCTCTGCTTTTTAATATGCTGTCTAAATTGTTTATAGTTTTTCTTCCAAGGAGCAAGCATGTTTTAATTTCATGCCTGCAGTCACCATCTGTAGTGATTTTGGAGCCTAAGAAAATAGTCTGTTACTGTTTTCATTGTTTCCCCATCTATTTGTGAGGAAGTGATGGGACCAGATGCCATGATCTTTGTTTTTTGAATGTTGAGTTTTAAGCCAGCTTTTTCACTTTCATCAAGAGGCTCTTTAGTTCCTCTTCATTTTCTGCCATAAGGGTGGTGTCATCTGCATATCTGAGGTTATTGATATTTCTCCCAGCAACATCTTGATTCCAGCTTGTTCTTCATCCAGACCGGCTTTTCACATGATGTATTCTGCATATAAGTTACATAAGCAGGGTGACAATACATAGCCCTAACATACTCCTTTCCCAATTTGGAACCCATCTCTTGTTCCATCCAGTTCTAACTGCTGCTTCTTGATCAACATACAGATTTCTCAGAAGGCAGATAAGGTGGTCTGGTATTCCTATCTCTTGAAGAATTTTCCAGTTTGTCGTGGTCTACACAATCAAAGGGGCTTCCCTAGTAGCTCAGATGGTAAAGCATCTGCCTACAATGCAGCAGACCCAGGTTCAATCCCTTGGTCGGGAAGATCCCCTGTGGAAGGAAATGGCAACCCACTGAAGTATTCTTCCCTGGAGAATCCCATGGACAGAGGAGCCTGGCAACCTATAGTCTGTGGGGTTGCAAAGAGTCAGACACAACTGAGTGACTAACACATAAGCACAAGCACGTAGTCAAAGCCTTTGACATAACCAATAAAGCAGACTATATATGCTGAAGAATTGATGCTTTTGTGTTGGGGGCCAGAGTGAGGTAGTCCGCCCGTGACAAAGGTCATGAGGAAGGAGGCTCGACATACGCAAAGGCGGGATCGAGCCTCAGGAGTCCCCCTGGAAATCCTCAAGCATCTACCCCCATAACCAGAGCCTGCCTACTTTACTACTTTGTGCTCTCACCTACACCTCTGACTTTACGGGGGGGCTGTCCCCCACGACCTCTTTCGGAGAAGGAGTTAACCTAGAGCTCCAGTTAATAATAATTCCTGGGCGTGATAAGAGTGTTTTAACCTACAAACTCCTCTGAAGGTTCTCTAGCCTGCCGGACAGGCTTGTCCGGCCACATGTGATTGCTCACAGCCTCCCAACCGTGAGAGGCACGAGATGCTTTAAACCTTCTAAAAACAGGTTCCTTAGAAAAGTTAGAAAACTATTAGTATAATGGGCTGATTAGAAATTGTATTGGTGAAGGGTTTTTCATTTGTTGAGCCAATGTTTGTTGCTATGTCTCCACATCCCCTGCCCTTATACACATTAATGAATATATAGAAGGAATAAGTATTAACCTTTGATATTAATCACGTTAGACCTTAGGCTAAGTAAATTCTTTCCTTAACTAAAACCCACTACACCCTCACCCTGTAGGAATGTAACTTTATTTGGGTGGCGTCTGTTTTGAGAATAATCAGCCCTGGAGAAATAAGTGTCCTGATTGACTGACCGCTGTCACAAGGAGAGGGTCGTAAATTGTCAGCAGGCCCCCCCTGGCCAGAAGATGATGTAACACCCCTAAGACCTCTGTATACATTTGTGTGAAGCACCTGACTTTAATACAAGTCAGGACTGCTGTCCCCACGTGACTTTTGTATAACATCTCAGTGTATAAAAACAGACTCTGGAGAATAAAGAATTGGGATCAGTTTCTCGAAATACTGGTCTCCCCATGTCACTCTCTCTCTCACTCTGGCTGAGTCTCCATCTGGAGCGCGGAACCCACCATGCTTACTAATTATGCCTGGGCTTCTAAGATCCGACCGGGGAGGCCTCAGTGTCTCCTCTCCTTCGGGAGAACGGAAGGACGCCTGCGGCCTACGTAAGTGGTGCAAACTTCTTGTCTTGAAGTTTTATTGGTCTCCCGCATAAACCAAGCTACTCAGCCTCTTTTCTCCACTGAATTTTCCTACTGAGCTATCCTCATCCTATTACTCTTTATATCTTTAATTAATATCTAATTGAAGCTATTGTATCCTGATCCTCGCCTATGCCGTCTCTCCTTCGAATACCCTGGATCAGCCGGGGCTGGTCCCCGGCACTTTTGAACTGTGGTGTTGGAGAAGACTCTTGAGAATCCCTTGGACTGCAAGGAGATCCAACCAGTCCATTCTGAAGGAGATCAGCCCTGGGATTTCTTTGGAAGGAATCATGCTAAAGCTGAAACTCCAGTACTTTGGCCACCTCATGCAAAGAGTTGACTCATTGGAAAAGACTCTGATGCTGGGAGGGATTGAGGGCAGGAGGAGAAGGGGACGACAGAGGATGAGATGGCTGGATGGCATCACTTACTCGATGGACGTGAGTCTCAGTGAACTCCAGGAGTTGGTGATGGACAGGGAGGCCTGGCGTGCTGCGATTCATGGGGTCGCAAAGAGTCGGACACGACTGAGCGATTGAACTGAACTGATGTGTTTTTCTGGAATTCTCTTGCTTTTTCTATGATCCAACGGATGTTGGCAATTTGATCTCTGGTTCCTCTCCCTTTTCTAAAACCAGCTTGAACATCTGGAAGTTCAGGGTTCACATACTGTTGAAGCCTGGCTTGGAGAATTTTGAGCATTACATTAGTAGCATGTGAGATGAGTGCAATTGTGTGTTTGAACATTCTTTGGCATTGCCTTTCTTGAGATTGGAATGAAAACTGACATTTTCTAGTCCTGTGACCACTGCTGAGCTTTCCAGTTTTGCTGACATATTGAGTGCAGCTCTTTCACAGCATCATCTTTTAGGATTTGAAATAGCTCAACTGGAATTCCACCACCTCCATTAGCTTTGTTTGTAGCAATGCTTCCTAAGGCTCACTTGACTTCACATTCCAGGATGTCTGGCTCTAGGTGAGTGATCACACCATCATGGTTATCTGGGCCAAGAAGATCTTTTTTGTATAGTTCTTCTGTGTATTCTTGCCACCTCTTCTTAATATCTTCTGCTTCTGTTAGGTCCATACCGTTGTGGACCTACCACAATGAATGACTACTCATTGTGCCTGTCTTTGCATGAAATGTTCTCTTGGTATCTCTAATTTTCTTGAAGAGATATCTAGGCTTTTCCATTCTATTGTTTTCCTCTATTTGTTTGCATTGATCACTGAAGAAGGCTTTCTTATCTCTCCTTGCTATTCTTTGGAATTCTGCACTCAAATGGGTATATCTTGCCTTTTCTCCTTTGCCTTTAGCTTTTCTTCTTTTCTCAGATATTTGTATAGCCTCCTCAGACAACCATTTTGCCTTTTTGCAATTCTTCTTCTTTAGTATGGACTTGATCACTGCCTCCCATACAATGTCACAAACCTCTGTCCATAGTTCTTCAGACTTAATTTTCTACCTCTAATGAATCCTGTTTCTTTCAGTGCCTTGTGTTGTCTTTAAGAGTGTTTCCCAATGTACTGTATGGTTAATTTATCTCAAAGCCTCTTTCCCAGGAATTCTAACCAATTACCAACCTATTTTAGATTTCGGAAAAGGATCATTTGTTGGTCAGTTTTCAGTAAGGACTACATAACTGGTATTATAGTGAGAGGAAAATTATAGTGGTACAGCTGTTAAAACTTTCACTGGAGGTGGACTAAGGTTATACACTGATGAATGAAATGCATCAGAAAACTATCTCAGCATTTCTGTGATAGTTGGAAACTAAATATAAGTACTTCTGAATTAGGCAACTGATGCTGATTGTAACAATGCATTGGAGAAAGCCAATGAAAGGCTGTGGGTGACTACTCACAAATTTAAGAAGTGTAAAAGTTAATGGTTTTCCTGAGAAGCACATTTTAAAAGCCCTCTTCTCTCCAAAAGTTAGAGGATAGAAGAAGCTAGGAACCTGGCCCAAGACCTAATTATTATGGCATTTGAGAACCATATAATTTATAATCTCAATCGGATAAATTCCCTAGAGCAAAGGTTGGCCTGGATTGAAAAAACTGGGATCCTGAGACACCAAATACAGACATATGGGTCAAAGGCGATAGTAACTTTGACACTCCAGCTCTCCTTTAGTCAGCACAAATATCTCTCCCTTCTTTTTACAGCCAAATCCTCCATGCTTTAAGGTAAGTCAGAACTTCATCCTTGTGAACCAATATGCACTATTCTAAGAATCAAATCTACATTCCTCTCAAACTTTCAAGTCATAACTTAACACAATTATGGAAGATTTCTGCTTGCTAACGGAAGAAATGAGTTATAACTTTTGAAATATCTGCAGGACAAGTCAACATTTTAAGGCAGGATCCAAGGGTATATGAATAGTGCTAAGGTATTAACTCAAAGGTGATGAAATATAAACTTTGGATCAGAGATATTTACCAATATAGATATACTCCGCTGTGAATATAGTTTAATACCTTAACAGCATTCCCAGATGGTTCATTTTATGTGTCAACGTGGCTGGGCTAAAAGGTGTCCTTTATTTGGTAATACATTATTCTGGATATCTCTGTGAGGATGTTCCTGGATGAGATTAACATTTAAATCAGTGGACTGAGCAAAGTAAATTGTTCCTGACCAATGTATGTGAGCCTCATTCACTGAAGGCCTGAATAGAACAAAAAGGCTGAGGAAGGAAGAATTCATTCTCTCTCACTGTCTTACTGTCTTCAAGCTGGGACAATCTCCTCCCTTTGGATTCAAGCTGGAACTTACACAGTCAGCTCTTTTGCCTTTGGACTCAAAACCAGAAGCATAAAATCAGCTCTCCTGGGTCTCCAGCTTATTGACTACAGAGATTTTGAAACTCCTCAACCTCCATACTAGTGTGAGACGATTCCTTAAAATAAATAAACATCTATTGGTTCTGTTTCTCTGGAGAGGCCTGTAATGGTCCACACTAAATGAAGAAGAGAAAGAAGGAAGTGGGCAATGAAGAACTGGAGCAAGAAAGGCAGCCCACATTAAAAGATAGAGAAATCCCAGAACTATAAGAGCAGAGAATTGGAGAAAGAGATGAAAAATTTTTGATCAGTTGTATTGGTATAAATACATAATTAAAGCTGGAAACCACTGGAAAATTTCCAAAGAAGGACACAAGAGACTTTATTTATCAAAGAGATAAAGACTATGCTAGTGAAGGGTCACCAGGAGAATCTCAGGGGCAACTGCCCTGTGTAGGACAGGAGTGATGATCAGATGTGCTATTAATATGATTACTACACAACTGGGCTCTCTTTTAGCAATAGAGTTAATAGGATCCTGAAATAATGGAGGTCAAAACATGAGACTCAATCATCAGGAGGTATAAAGGAGCAATTATTATAATGGGTTTCAAGTTCAAAGTGGCAGCCAGAGGAGACTGATTATCAGAAAATTAAGGACATGGTTAATAGAAATGATGAATTTAGGAAAATAATAGATTGGAAGTCTACAGAGTTATTACTTAATTTACAAAATATAAAGAAATCAAGAATGGATGCTCAGTCAATTGAAGACAATCACACTATTAAAGTTATCACCTCATAATTAGTTTCTGTAGTTTCCCCCGTTTATGGACCTATAAACCTTTGACTGAAGTCTTTCTATATGGTTATGATACTGTCAATTCTTTAAGGCCATTTATTTGGTAATTATATCCAGAAAAATGGAAATGTCCTGTCATTCTGAGAATTATTGGAGACAGGATTCAAGTTGACATTAATTTTGAGGGATCTGAAGTATCATCATGTTCCTCCCCCCAACAGAGTGAGGGTATATGATATTAGCCTGAGATAACTGGAGTCTTAGCACAGTTCATAGATTCACACAGTGGTCATTTTCCTCTGTTGAAACTGTGAAATTAGAATGCATGTTTCGTTAGTTGGTAAAAATTTGTCCTCGGCATGTGAGAGAAAAACTATTGCAGTGGAGAAAGTCAGATAGAAGTTCCTGATTTTGAGCTTCATTCTTATCAAGACAGTAAGTCAAATAAAATGTCATATACCAGGTATATGACAGAAAACAGTGACCACTTTAAGGAATGCAGGTATGGTAGTACCATCATAACCCCATTTAACTCACCAGTCCAAAACCTACTAACACCAAATGGATCCTGCCATATCAAGTGCCTATTAAAATAAAATTTAACATCATGCCAGCCAATAAAGGAGAAGCATTTTTTAAATGAGATATAGTTTGCTGTACAATATTTTGTTAGTTTCTGTTGTACAACAAAGTGAATCATTTATATGTACACATATATCCCTTCCCTCTTGGACCTCCCTTATTCTCCCATCCCACCCATCTAGATCACCACAGAGCACCAAGCTGAGCTCCCTTGCTATATACCAGATTCCCACTAGCTATCTATTTTATACATGGTAGTACATATATTCGACACAACTGACCAACTAACACATACACAGAGTGTGTACATATTCAGAGAAAGCAATGAAAGGTATATCTGGAATTGAGAATCAATAAATTGATAAATGACACTGTATACCTATTTAGGTAACTCAGCTTCTGTGTGTACCTTTCTAATTTTGAACTTCTAAACAAGAATAAAATAGTTTATATTTCCAAAATAAGAAATACTTATCCTTTTAATAAGTGAAGGAGTTCTCACTATTTCTCCCAAATCAAATTATGAAATAAGAAAATTCATAATCCAAACACTCACTGTTCTATTGGTACAAATCATGCATCAAATTCATTGCAATCCCACTGAATACTGTGTTAATGGAAAGACTGAATCTCCAATAACTTCTATATTTAAAAAGGGAAGAAGAAAAGAGAAGAATAAAATGGTTAGCATAATAACCATAAACATAAGCAAAGAGAAAGTATGCTAAACTACTATGGTTTTTATTTTTGTAGTCATAGGCTGTGATTGATATCTATGGCTTCCTCTTCCTTTGATATTTCTCAACTCTCAGTCAGAACCTCGGATGGTCAGTTCTTTCACATGATAGAGTGATCCAAAATCACTGAGTCCTCAGTTGTTCCTTAAAAAGAAAAAAAACAAACAACCTGTGGTTTTCCATTAATTCTAGGCTATGAAAGTACTAAAAGTTGCCTCATAGAATTCTTTGAGTTCCAGAAATAGTCCTCAATGCTTTCATTGTATAGAAGTAACCCAATTTCCCTAGATAGTTAGGATCAATCACTTGAGCCTATAGAACAACCCCTATTTCTGCTTGTTGGTTTAGTTGGCATGAGACAGGAAAAAAGAAGAGGTGACAGCCTCATCTTCCAATTCAATGGAACTAATGCTATGGACCCTTGTTAAAGTAATATCACTACTTTGGAGATTAAAAAGACCAAGCCAATGTGTAAAAGAATGAAATTAGAACACTTCCTTACACCATACACAAAGAAAAACTCAAAATGGATGAAAGATGTAAATGTAAGGCCAGAAAATATAAAACTCTTAGAGGAAAACATAGAAAGAACACTGTATGACAAATCACAGTAAGATCCTCTGTGACCCACCTCCTAAAGTAATGGAAATAAAAACAAAAATAAACAAGTGGGACCTAATTAAACTTAAAAGCTTTTGCACACCAAAAATAAAAAAACTATAAACAGGGTGAAAAAACAACCCTCAGAATGGGAGAAAATAATAGCAAATGAAACAAATGACAAAGGATTAATTTCCAAAATATACAAGCAGTTCATATAAATCAATACTAGGAAAACAAACAACTGAATCAAAAAGTAGGCAAAATACCTAAACAAACATTTCTCCAAAGAAGACATATAGATGGCTAATAAACATATGAAAAGATGTTCAACATTGCTCATTATTTGAGAAAGCAAATCCAAATTACAATGAGATATCACCTCACACCAGTCAGAATGGTGATCATCAAAAAGTCTACAAACAATAAATGCTGGAGAAGGTGTGGAGAAAAGGGAACCCTCTTGCACTGTTGGTGGGAATATAATTGATACAGCTACTATGGAAGTCAGAATGCAGATTCCTTAAAAAACTAGAAATAAAACCTTCATATAACCCAGAAATCCCACTCCTAGGCATATATATACCCTGAGAACACCAAAATTGAAAAAGACACAGGTACCCCAATGTTCACTACAGCATTATTTACAATAGCTAGGATATGGAAGCAACGTAGATGTCTACCAACAGGTAAATAGATATAGAAGTGTGATACATATATACAAGGAACATTAGTCATAAAAAGGAACACATTTGAGTCAGTTCTAATGAGGTGGATGAACCTAGAGCCTATTATACAGAGTGAAGTAAGTCAGAAAGAGAAAAACAAACATTGTATACTAACGCATATATATGAAAGGTGGTACTGGTAAACCTACTTGCAGGATAGCAACGGAAGCACAGATACAGAGAACAGACTTATGGGCACCGGCAGGTGGGGTGGAAGGAGAGCCTGGCATGTACAGAGTAATACGGAAACATACAGGACCACATGTGAAATAGATAGCCAATAGGAATTTGCTTATGACTCAGGGAACTCAAACTTGGGCTCTGTAACAACCTAGAGGGGTGGGGTGGATGGACATGTGAGGGCTGTTCAAGAGGGAGGGGACACAGTCATACCTATGGCTGATTCATGTTGATATTTGGCAGAAACCAACACAATACTAGGGCTTCCCTGGTGGCTCAGACGGTAAAACATCTGCCTGCAATGTGGGAGACCCGGGTTCGATTCCTGGGCAGGGTAGATCCCCTGGAGAAGGAAATGGCAATCCACTCCAACCCTCTTGCCTGGAAAATCCCATGGATGGAGTACCCTGATAGGCTACAGTCCATGGGTTCGCAAAGAGTCAGACACGACTGAGCTACCAGCTTCTAGCTACTAACACAATACTATAAAGCAATTATCCTTCAATTATAAATAAAATCAAATTTAATTAAAAAAAAAAAAAAAAGGAAATCCGAGTCATCAGAGTTCAACTTTGCCAGAATAGGAAGCAAAAATTCTGTGACTAATTGAGTTTAATAGTAAGAGGAGCCATTTCTACTCCTTGATTCCTGGACCTATGCATTCTGGTTATGGGTGAGATATGGTTATATGGTGGTCTCTGATTTAAAGCATCAATTCTATCCTGTAAGACAAATCCCTGTCTTTAAGGGGGTTTTCTCTCAGCTGACAACACATCAGAATCTTTAGGAAGCCATATTTACTTAGACCAGAGGTTAATTGTTCTATCCTTTTGTTGTGAAATGAGCACTTTATCAGTATTGGTATGGCAGATACCATAATGATTGAGTGTTGGCAAAAGCAATCAGGCAGAGAAGACAAATTCATATAAAAAACATGGGTCATTCCACACGAAAAGGAATTTTAACCCCTCTATGATGAAATAGGCTTGATGAGGGCCGAGTGGAGGAGCTGGACTTCCAGATTAATGGTGCCAGGTTCAGTGTTTATCTCTGCTTTGACAGAATACACACTTAACAGTAACATTATCAAGGTCAGCCTTGGTAAAGGGAAGTTCACATTGTTGAGCCATGTGCAGCTTTATGCCCATCACCATGGTCACAATTAAGCTATATGATTCAGAGGCCCAGATCCCGATCTCATCCACAACTATTGCTTAGAGCATCTCCCTCAGGTCATGCATATAGTTACAAATGTTCCTCCTTATGACAGATTAATGGAGAAGGCAAAAGGCCAAGTTTGGTAAATGGGTAAGTCAACAATTTTTCTTACAATTAAGATATATATACATATATAAAATATATAAATTACATGTATATTATATATGTATATATAATATACATGCACACATATATAAATCTGTATAGAGTTAATAGCTTTAAAATTATTCAGAGAATATTCTCTGACCAAAATTAAATTATTCTAGAAACACAGCTTAAAAAAAAAAAAAGAGAAAATTTCTAACTATACAGAAACAATGCAGTCTAAAAAATCCATTGTTCAAAGAGGGCTGCTGCTGCTGCTGCTGCTAAGTCGCTTTAGGCATATCTGACTCTGTGCAACCCCATAGACAGCAGCCCACCAGGCTCTGCTCTCCCTGGGATTCTCCAGGCAAGAATACTGAAATGGGTTGCCATTTCCTTCTCCAATCAAAGAGGGCATTAGAGCATAAATCAAAAAATGTTATTAACTGAAAAAAAGTATATAAATTACATATAAAAACCTATGGGAACACTGAAACAATATCTAGATGAAAACATGTAAACACATTCTAGGTTAGAAGAGCAGAAAAGCTGAAAAGCTAAAATCAATAATTTATTCTTTCTTCTAATTATGCTAGTAAAAGAACAGAAAAAATAAGTAAAGAAAGTACTTTATCTTACTAAAGAAAGTAAAATAATTTAAAAAGAAAAAGGTAGAAAAACTGAAATAGAATTTAGATGCAAGAAGGTAAAAATCTATGAAGACAAAAGATTAATTGTAAATACCTATAATAATTATCAGGAAAAATAGAAAACATAATTGATAGTATTTATAATTAAAAAAGGAATATGTCACTACAAATACTAAAGATATCAGAAAGGCAAAAAAATTAAAATCTAGATATTTGGGTATCTGTTTTAAAGAAATCTTCAGTGTAGATGGATTCACCAATTAACTCTCAAAAACATGTTAAACAGAAGTAACTCAATCTAGAAATATTCAAAGAAGTTTCCAGGTTATATCTAGTGTAGTAGTAAATGCAAGGTTGGTTCAATATGGGTAAACATTTATACAATTAGGCTAACAAGACTTTTATTCTTACTGATTCACTTTCTATTTTTTTTATCACCTGGGAGGGAAATTTGCTAAAAATTACCATCACTGTTTTATAATTTTCCCTTTTTACTCTTCTTTTTGCAACTTGCTCTGTATCTTTGGAAACTACGCTCTTGGGTGTAAAAATATTTGTCATGTGTTTTGCAAGCATGTATTTTTTTCCTAATCCAGTTGATCAATCTTATTATTTTATGTGTATATTCATCCTATTTACATTTAGTGTAATTACTCACAGTTCATTTTGTGTCTACCTTCTTTTTATTTTTCTATTTGAACTATCTGATTTGTATTCCTTAATAAAAACTTCTTTCTTGTGTTCCTTTGGATTAATAAAACTATTTCATTTATTTGCCTCACTAATTTCTTTCAGTCCCATAAATACTACATGCCTTTCCCATTTGGATTCAATCATTTTTGTTTGTTTGTTTTTTTCTTCATTTTTACTGTTGTTCCTTTGAAGATGCATGTATGCATGCTCAGTTGCTTCAGTCGTGTCTGACTCTTTGCGACTTCATGGACTGTAGCCCTCAAACCTCCTATGTCCATGGAATTATCCTGGAGCTAAATTTCACTCTTTATGAAATCTATTCCAGTAACAATTAACTAGTAGTCCTGTGATATAGTACTTGAACATTCCCAACCAAAAATTTGGGTTTTACCAGTCACTAACACACACTTTGGCATAACTTAAAATCCAAAGCATATACAGATGTGAGAGTTAGACCATAAATAAAGATGAGAGCTGAAGAATTGATGCTTTTGAACTGTGGTGTTGGAGAAAACTCTTGAGAGTCCCTTGGACTGCAAGGAGATCAAACCAATCAATCCCAAAGGAAATCAATCCTGATATTCATTGGAGGAGCTGATGCTGAAGCTGAAGGTCTGATACTTTGGCCACCTGATGTGAAGAACCAACTCATTGGAAAAGACTCTGATGCTGGGAAGAACTGAAGTCAGGAGGAGAAGGGGACAACACAGGATGAGATCATTGGATGGCATCACTGATTCAATGGATATGAGATTGAGCAAACCCTGGGAGATGGTGAAGGTCAGGGAAGCCTGATGTGTTGCAGTTCATAGGGTCACAAATAGTTGGACATGACTCAATGACTAAACAACAAAATCCAAAGTCTGCCACTCCACTATTAGGAGATAGTCAAAGTTCTGTTTGGTTTCTCAACATTTTATCAGCTGCTTACAAACAATCAGATATCTCAAGGTGAAAAATGACACTTCAAGATCACCTCTCTATGCGTCTTTCTTCCCAATGCAGTGGCCTCACAAGTCCTACTTGCCTTGAGATCTCTCATTTCTAATTTTTGTCTCTCTAGCTCCAAGAGAATACCAAAATCTTTATTCAGCTTCAAGCCATTTCAGTTTAGTTCAGTTGCTCAGTCATGTCTGATTCTATGTGACCCCATGGACTGCAACACACAGGGCTTCTCTATCCTTCACCATCTCCCTAAGATTGCTCAAACTCACATCCACTGAGTTAGTGATGCCATCCAACAATCGTGTCCTCTGTATCCCCTTTTCCTCCTGTCTTCAATCTTTCCCAGCATCAGGGTCTTTTCAAATAAGTCAGTTCTTCACATCAGGTGGCCAGAGTATTGGAGTTTCAGCTTCAGCATCAGTCCTTCCAATGGCTATTCAGGACTGATTTCTTTTAGGATGGACTGGTTGGATCTCCTTGCAGTCCAATGGACTCTCAAGAGTCTTCTCCAAAACCACAGTTCAAAAGCATCCAGCCATTTAGCACACTACTTTGTGTTCACCTTCTCAGCTCTAGTCAGCAACTTTTGAATCAGAAAACACCTGCAGGAGAAAAGCTTAGCACAGTGTGAGGTTCAACAATGTATTTTATTTCTCTTGAGTTCCTTTGGTCAAGCAAGTTTTAATTTCCTTGGTAATTCTCAAATGATTCCAAAAAAATCAAATTTTCTATATTTTATCCAGCTTTGTTCTTGGTGGACAGTTTGTCTAATATAGGTTTGTAAACAATAGGCAGACAAAACTTTGCATTACTGTTGGAAAATGCTTAATTCTACTACTGTTCAGCTTTTTTCATCAATGAAATCTCTTACGTGTGATTTTCTCAACTTCTTCCTCTATCACTGCTTTAATTTGAGCTGTATTTGCAAGCATTAATATATTTTGGCGTCTTAAGATCACACTTAAGACAGAATGCTCTCTCTGTGCTTCCAAGGCAAACCGTTCAATGTCACAGTAATCCAACTCTATGCCACGACCAGTAATGATGAAGCTGAAGTTGAATGGTTCCATGAAGACCTACAAGATGTTCTAGTACTAACACCCAAAAAAGATGTCCTTTTCATCATAGGGGACTGGAATGAAAAAGTAGGAAGTCAAGAAACACCTGGAGTAACAGGTAAATTTGACCTTGGAGTACAGAATGAAGCAGGGCAAAGGCTAATAGAGTTTTGCTAAGAGAATGAACTGGTCTCAGCAAACACCCTCTTCAGATAGCACAAGAGAAGACTCTACACATGGACATCACCAATGGTCAATACCAAAATCAGATTGATTACATTCTTTGCAGCCAAAGATGGAGAAGCTCTATACAGTCAGCAAAAACAAGACCAGGAGCTGACTGTGGCTCAGATCATGAACTCCTTATTGTCAAATTCAGACTTACATTGAAGAGTAGGGAAAACCACTAGACCATTCAGGTATGACCTAAATCAAATCCCTTATGATTATATAGTGGAAGTGAGAAACAAATTCAAGGGATTAGAGCTGACAGACAGAGTGCCTGAAGAACTATGGATAGAGGTTTGTGACACTGTACAGAAGACAGGGATCAAGACCATCTCCAAGAAAAAAGAAATGCAAAAAAAGCAAAATGGCTGTCTGAGGAGGCCTTACAAATAGCTATGAAAAGAAGAGAAGTGAAAAGCAAAGGAGAAAAGCAAAGATATACCCATTTGAATGCAGAGTTCCAAAGAATAGCAAGGAGAGATAAGAGAGCCTTCCTCAGTGATCAATGCAAGCAAATAGAGGAAAACAGTAGAATAGGAAAGACAAGAGATCTCTTCAAGAAAATTAGAGATACCAAGGGAACACTTCATACAAAGATGTGCACAATACAGGAGAGAAATCATACGGAAATTACAGAATCAGAAGATATTAAGAAGAGATGGCAAGAATACACAGAGGAACTATCCAAAAAAGATTTTCATGACCCAGATATCCATGATGGTGTGATCTCTCACTTAGAGCCAGACATCCTGAATGTTAAGTCAAGTGGGCCTTAGGATAGATCACTACGAACAAAGCTAGTGAAGGTGATGGAATTCCAGTTGAGCTATTTCAAATCCTGAAAGATGATGCTGTGAAAGTGCTGCACTCAATATGTCAGCACATTTTGAAAACTCAGCAGTGGCCACAGGACTGGAAAAGGTCAGTTTTCCCTCCAATCCCAAAGAAAGGCAATGCCAAAGAATGTTCAAACTACCACATAATTGTACTCATCTCACATGCTAGCAAAGTAATGCTCAAAATTCTCCAAGCCAGGCTTCAACAGTACATTAAACTTGAACTTCCAGATGTTCAATCTGGTTTTACAAAAAGTAGAGGAACCAGAGATCAAATTGCCAACATCTGTTGGATCATCGAAAAAGCAAGAGAGTTCAAGAAAGACATCTGCTTCTGATTTATTGACTATGCCAAAGCCTTCAACTGTGTGGATTACAACAAACTGTGGAAAATTCTGAAAGAGATGGGAATACCAGACCACCTGACCTGCTTCCTGAGAAATCTGTATAGAGGTCAAGAAGCAACTATTAGAACTGGACATGGAAAAACAGACTGGTTCCAAATTGGGAAAGGAGTACGTCAAGGCTGTCACCTTGCTTATTTAACTTATATGCAGAGTACATCATGAGAAATGCTGGGCTGGAGGAAGCACAAGCTGGAATCAAGATTGCCAGAATAAATATCAATAACCTCAGATATGCAGATGCCACCACCCTTATGACAGAAAGTGAAGCGGAACTGAAGAGCCACTGATGAAAGTGAAAGAAGAGAGTGAAAAAGTTGGCTTAAAACTCAACATTCTGAAAACTAAGATCATGGCATCCAATCCCATCACTTCATGGCAAATAGATTGGGAAACAGTGGCAGCAGTGACAGACTTTATTTTGGGGGGGCTTCAAAATCACTGCAGTTGGTGACTGCAGCCATGAAAATTAAAATACACTTGCTCCTTGGAAGAAAATTATGACCAATCTAGACAGCATATTAAAAAGCAGAGACATTACTTTGTCAACAAACATCCATCTAGTCAAAGCTATGGTTTTCCAGTAGTCATGTATCAATGTGAGAGATGGACCATAAAGAAAGCTGAGCACCGAAAAATTGATGCTTTTGAACTGTGGTGTTGGAGAAGACTTTTGAGAGTTCCTTGGACTGCAAGGACATCCAACCAATTCATCCTAAAGAAATCAGTCGTGAATATTCATTGGACGGACTGATGCTGAAGCTGAAGCTCAAATACTTTGGCCACCTGATGTGAAGAACTGACTCATTTGAACAGACTCTGATGTTGGGAAAGATTGAAGGCAGGAGGAGAAGGGGACCACAGAGGATGAGATGGTTGGCTGTCATCACCAAATCAATGGGCATGAGTTTAAGTAAACTCTGGGAGTTGGTGATGCACAGGGAGGCCTGGTGTGCTGCAGTCCATGCAGTCGTAAAGAGTCGGACACTACTGAGTGATTGAACTGAACTGAATTGCTTTTTAGACAACTTCCAGCAAGCAACGTGAAAAATGCAATTATACTGCCATCATCCTGGAGGCCCAAATTATATTTTTATAGTGGTTCATATATTGTCTTTTGGAGTAATAATTTTAGTGATATATTTTATGCAAAAATACAGCATAATAATACATGAATACTTAATATATGCTTTTCTTAGATTGAAATAATGACACAAAGATGTATCACACATGTCTTATCTATAAGTATACCCTATTTGCTAGAATCTGTGAAAACAACTATGAACAAGTTCTATCTTAAATGTAAGAAACAATGTGAGAAATATATAAATATGGAAATATTTACATTAAGAGTACACAGTGTGACATATACAGTACAGGAGGTGGTGGTTTTTCACAGAGATTTGCTTCAGAAATATGTGATTCAAATATTGATTATATCACATTCTAGTGTTATAAATTTGATCTCTTTATTCTTCCTAAACTCAAATATCATCATGTAAGTGGAATTTTTGTAATTAATTGCAACAATGTATATAAAATTCTTACCACAATAAATTCTTATTTTTAGATCTCAGCAATGTATTTTACCAGCATTATTACTATAAAATGTTCATGCTGCAGGAGGGTAACTCAAGTAATTCTTATGGTATCAGGAAGATGCATAGAAAGAGTAGGGATTGAGCTGAAATATAAACATTTTGCAAATATTCTTTAACCTATGAAAATAAGTGTTGGAAGAACAATCTAAGTAGAAGGGAGAGAATAAGCCAATCTCATGGGCATTATGCATGTGGAGAACTGTTCACTATGACTGGCATGGAGACGCTGTTATGAAAATGACAGGAGTTGAGCTTGGGCACGAGATAGAATTAGAACATGAAGAGCTTCATAAGTCTCATTTTAATGCATTCAGATTTTATCCTGTTGGTTGATGGCGGGGCATGAAAACATTTTAGATTAATCAGATTTTCATTTAATGAAAAATAGATTAGCACAGTTTAAATGATGAAGTCTGTGGACACCATATATATCTTGTGTTCTTCACTAATGTTGGAGCAAATTTTTAAATGTTATTGCTTGGAAGCATTTAATAGGCCTCATTATAGACTAATGCTTTTACTAGCTGGATTTACTTTAAAGTAATCCTGAGTTATTAGAACTAATAGTTAATCACCTCTCAAAACTATAATGCCAAAGTAAACATCTGTTTATTAGTTTGCTCAATAAATAGGCACTGAATGTTCTGCAGACATTTTACAAAAAACATCCAATGATCTAATCCGTTCTTTGATACATACAATTTGTTCCAAAGTTTACCAGTTACTTTGTCATTATTACCACAACCATTCTCTGTTGTGTGACTCTGAAAAAGTCTTACAATTAAATTGTGAAAGTTTAGAAACAAATCACTTCATTTAGTGACCTTAATTTGTAGTTAAGTTTTATGATACTCACATTACTAATACGATCATCCAAAAATAATACATATTCAAGTAGGTTTTCATTAATGTATAAAGACTATAGTGTTTTAGTGTGAAAAACTAGATATTTTAATGTATATAATAATTGTTTTCTTAGGAATAACTGATCAGCCAGACTAATCATGAGCTTTAAAAACAGTTACATACAGTTGAAAAATAAAAGATATATTGACTTCTATGAATTACCTCATAACTCTTAAATATAAAATTCAATATAACACTGACACTTCTAATAGATTATCAGTCATTCATAATAATTAGGAATATATTAACTTTTGAATGAAATATTGAAGTATCATGCTATGCTATGTTATTTTATGAATGACAGGTTATAAATTTGGAGTAGAAATTTGGAGGAAAACCAAGATTATTTTTTCCCTTTATCTTGAAGCAGAACGCTATAATCAAGACTAAAGGATACTTTTTTCTTCAATAATTCCCACATTGAATATCTTGGAGCAGACTTCTCCACTCACATAAGCAAACTTGAACTCAGATTAAATATATATTGAACAAAAATTAAGAAGTGTATTTTTATTTTGTATAAGTCAAGAACTACCCAAGCCACCTAATTTTCTAGATTATTATAAATACATATATAGATGTTATGACAATCTTAACAATCTCTGTATAATAATAAGTTATTATGGAGATTCTTGGGGGTTAATTTCTAGTTTCAGATAGAATTTAAGCTTTACAAATTTATAATACCACTTGATCACAAGATGTTTATTTTCCTTGGAAATAGGTTTTAAAAATGGAGTTTGAGATAATGAGAACTCCATATGAAAACTAAAATATTTTATTATTCTTCTTAAAACAATTCTTCTATCTCAAAACATGTCTACATCTGTACAGAGTGATAAAATTAGTCAAGCATGTTTAGAAGACATTCAAGAATTAAACTTTTGTGTTATACAAAATAAGACATTTTAATTCCTTGTACTGAGATTGACCAACAAATTGAAGCAGAAAGAAATTATTAAATGATTATGATAATATGAAATTAGTTCAATGATCTGGTTTTTACTTTTCCAAATATAATCCAATGTAAACATTTTAGGACTAAGTATACTTCTGTTAGGTAGTTAGAACAGGGAAAAGGAGTCTAGACTGGCGGTGGCTAAAAGACAAGAAAGGGAAAAGCCCATGAAAATAGAACAAAGTAAGGTCTGAAGACTGGAGTGAGGACCTCAGGTAGAACAAACAACACTCCTGGCTAGCCCAATTTACATAGGGCAGGCCCAGGGGAGGAAAAAACTTATAAAAAGAGAAGCCAAAGGGCCAGGGGTCTCTCTCACCCACCCCCACACTCTGGTGTGTTCTCCCTTTCTTCTCTTCATGTCTTTGGGTTGGCATGCCCTCATGCCTCAAGAATGTATTTTCCTGCCATTTTCTAAATAAAATTGAGCTGTAATATGATCTGTACCACTGATCTCTCTAAGAGCTATAACATGGTGTGTTTGAGACCTGAGAGCTGTAACACGGTCTGTCCAAGAGCTATGACACGCTGAGGATCTAACGTCCAGTTGCTTCAAATTTTTGTTGTGAGGAGACAGAACTGAGGAGAATACACTCACCTGACACTTCCAAATCTCCAGGGTAGTTACTCATTAAATATTTAGGTGTGAGTAGAGTGTGTGTGTGTGTGTGTGTGTGTGTGTGTGTGTGTGTGAGAAAGAGAGAGAGAGAGAGAGACAATTAATATGAAGTAACGAAGCTTTGAGTTCAGGTGTGTGAAGTGAAATCAAGAGGGTACGTACAGAAAGAGGTAAGTGGAAAATGAACAAAGAAAGAGAAGTAGTGGTTTGAGGTAAGTTTATATGAATATTTCCAAAAGGGGAGGCCCCCATTTAAATGTCAGTTATCATTACTTTAGTGCCACATCTATTCATCTTATTTATGTGTGTTTATGTGTGTGTACTTGTTGGTGTTATAAGTAACAATCCCAGTTGTCAGAATAGTTGTGTTTCAGAGAGAAGGATGTACACTAGTAAAACTCTTGCTACTGCTGGCACTAATGCATGTTCTGAAAACCCAATATATTGATGAATGTGCATGGTAGAACATCATTTAACCATTCAGACAGGATCACATGTGTCTAGGTTGCTATGGTTTAAAAATTCTTATTTTCAAATCTCTGTAATAGCAACTAAACTTTTGATTGAGCTAAGTGTAATTGTATTATTTACCAGGAAAATATCAACTTTTATTGACCTGAGACTTTGTCATATTAAAAATGCAAATTAAAAATTCTCAAAGATAACCATGGAAAAGGTAAATGAAATGGAACAAAGGAAATCAATTTAAAGGAGTAAAGAAAATGAAGAAAAAAATGCAGAAAAATATTGATAGAATAAAAAATACAATATAGGCTATTATTTATGATTTTTTAGGGAAATGAGTGAAAAAGAAAGCAGTAGAGATAAACCCCAAAATTTATCATTAAGACAGAGAATCTCAGTGTAGTAAAACATATAATAACTAAAGTATAAAATTCAGCTGCTATACTTCTTACAAGAAAAACTATAGGCAAGCTGCCAAACCAAAACTCTCAAATTAGAGAATTTTTGATAAAATAATATATAATTAAAAACAGAATTGGGTATAAATTTTATTTCTAGAAATTAATGCAAGGGCAGATAAATAGTAAAATATTAAGGAACTGAAAAAATCATTATAGTCATATTTACAGAAACCTAAATCCATATTCATATTTTATAAAACATGTGTGAAAGATTAATAATTGACTATATAGTAGACAGAACTATTCAAGGGGTCTAAGTATTTAATTAGCTGAAACAAAGTTAATTGGAAGTATCTATCTTAATCTTGTTTTATAAGGCAAATGAATAATACTGAGTTAAAAGCCATTGTTAATTGAGTTTTCTGATATTTTCAGCCCAAATATTCCTTAAATAAATAAACCAAGTTCAGAATAAGACATTATTTTGCTACTGTCTGTGCTTCCTTAAGTCCTATAGCAATTCCCATATGCATTTAACAGGTCTTTCCAAGTATTTAATATTATATTGATTGTTAATTTTTGCCTCTGGTTATAAAAGTTTTGAGTGATTTTATCCTGAAAGCATGGGCTTCTCTGGTGACTCAGTGATAAAGAATCTGCCTGCAATGCAGGAGACCTGGGTTCTATCCCTGAGTCTGGAAGATCCCCTGAAGAAGGAAATGGCAACCCACTCTAGTATTCTTGCCTGGGAAATCTCATGGACAGAAAAGCCTAGCAGCCTAGAGTCTGTGGGGTTGCAAAGAATCAGACACGACTTAGTGACTAAACAAACACACATCCTGAAAGCATAACCCTTTTAATAAATCACATAAAAACACTTACGTTTACCTCAGGTATAAATGGCATTGTTTTATATAGAATGACATATGTTTGTATTATATACAATCATTGTATGAATTATTTGCTATCCATTTTTTTTTCTAAGACATGACAGCTCATTTCATATTTTCACTTTCTATTTTAGGTTTTGAAACATGAGAAAAGCTGACAGGCTAATTAGCCCAGATCATTTGGATGAGACTTTTCTTCTTTCAGTTCAGTTCAGTTCAGTTCAGTCGCTTAGTCGTGTCCAACTCTTCACGACCCCATGAATCACAGCACACCAGGCCTCCCTGTCCATCACCAACTCCCGGAGTTCACTCAGACTCACATCCATCGAGTCAGTGATGCCATCCAGCCATCTCATCCTCTGTTGTCCCCTTTTCCTCCTACCCCCAATCCCTCCCAGCATCAGAGTCTTTTCCAATGAGTCAACTCTTCGCATGAGGTGGCCAGAGTACTGGAGTTTAAGCTTCAGCATCATTCCCTCCAAAGAAATCCCAGGGCTGATCTCCTTCAGAATGGACTGGTTGGATCTCCTTGCAGTCCAAGGGACTCTCAAGACTCTTCTCCAACACCACAGTTCAAAAGCATAAATTCTTTGGCACTCAGCCTTCTTCACAGTCCAACTCTCACATCCATACATGACCACAGGAAAAACCATAGCCTTGACTAGACGGACCTTTGTTGGCAAAGTAATGTCTCTGCTTTTGAATATGCTATCTAGGTTGGTCATAACTTTCCTTCCAAGGAGTAAGCATCTTTTAATTTCATGGCTGCAGTCACCATCTGCAGTGATTTTGGAGCCCCCCCAAAATAAGTCTGACACTGTTTCCACTGTTTCCCCATCTATTTCCCATGAAGTGATGGGACTGGATGCCATGATCTTTGTTTTCTGAACGTTGAGCTTTCAGACAACTTTCTCACTCTCCACTTTCACTTTCATCAAGAAACTTTTGAGTTCCTCTTCACTTTCTGCCATAAGGGTGGTGTCATCTGCATATCTGAGGTGATTGATATTTCTCCCAGCAATCTTGATTCCAGCTTGTGTTTCTTCCAGTCCAGCGTTTCTCATGATGTACTCTGCATATAAGTTAAATAAGCAGGGTGATAATATACAGCCTTGACGTACTCCTTTTCCTATTTGGAACCAGTCTGTTGTTCCATGTCCAGTTCTAACTGTTGCTTCCTGACCTGCATACAGATTTCTTGTTTGGTACTTGGTTAATGATTCTTTTCTAAACTAAATTTTTGATTGAGCTATTATTGTATTATTTACATTCTCCTTTTAATCTTAAAAAAGTTCCACTAGAATTTTGATATTAGATATTTGACACGGACATTTTAAAGAGTCCACAATAGTTGTATTGTAGAACTATTCACATTGCTTCCTCTGTATTGCTTTTTTTAAAGTTAGTCTGAAACTTTTGTTCATTTTCTTTCCTTTTTTTTTAACATAAGGGAGTGCTTTGATATAGTTCCAAATTTAAGAGGATTTGCCCATATTTCTTGTTTTTCAAAAACTGTTTTATCATTTGGAAAATGCAGCAGTGGCCACAGGACTGGAAAAGGTCAGTTTTCATTCTAATCCCAAAGAACAGCAGTGTCAAAGAATGTTCAAACTACTGCACAATTGCATTCATTTCACATGCTACCAAACGAACGCTCAAAATTCTCCAAGCTAGACTTCAATAGTACAAGAACTGAGAACTTCCATATGTTCAAGCTGGATTTAGAAAAGGCATAAGAACCAGAGATCAAATTGCCAAAATCCACTGGATCATAGAGAAAACAAGAGAATTCTAGAAAATCATCTACTACTGCTTCATTGACTATGCTAAAACATTGGACTGTATGGATCACAACAAACTGTAGAAAATTTGTAAAAATATAGGAATATCAGACCACCTTACCTTGCTCCTGAGAAACCAGTAGGCAGGTCAAGAAGCAACAGTTAGAACCAGACATGGAACAACAGACTGGTTCCAAATTGGGATAGGAATACATCATGGCTGTATATTGTCACCCTACTTATTTAACTTATATGCAGAGCACATCATACAAAATGCCAGGCTGAATGAAGCACAAACTGGAATCCAAATTGTCAGGAGAAATATCAATAACCTCAAATATTTAGATGACACCATCCTTATGGAAGAAAGTGAAGAGGAACTAAAGAGCCTCTTGATGAAGGTAAGAGAGGAGAGTGAAAAAGCTGAATTAAAATTCAACATTCGAAAAACTAAGATCATGGCATCCTGTCCCATCACTTTAGAGATAATGGTAATTTAGAGATAATGCTAAAATGCAAATTGAACACATCAATATCTCATTGAAAGGGATAGAGTATTTAATCCATAAATATTGTATTTTAATGCATTTGAGTGGGTGCCTTGTTCTTCATTAGCTACCTCATTTTGTTAAGATCTCTCAAAAGATGTATTTTTAGTTTGAATTTAGATTTCTTTTGCTTTAATGAATAGAGTATTTGAAGAAAAATATATAAATGCATCATATGATGTGGATTTCCTAATAAATTCCAGAAAAATTGGCCTATCTATGTTCTATATAAATATGTGTGGATATGGCCCTATTTGTTTCCCTATTCTGGGTCTGTTGCTGGGGGTTACAGTAATGTAGTCTACTGTAGATGATGTAAAATGCAAAATATTTACACAAAATACTATTGTTGTTTTTCCAGGATTTTGAAAAAATCATATGGAACTGCATTTAACTATAATGCTGAGCCAGGAAACTGTTCATACAAATGATGTCAAATGGATTTATGTGCCACTTATTTATGAAGACCTGAAAGAATCAATGTTTTCAGAGTTAAGTAAATCTCAAAATGCCCCTTCAATAATTTTTTGAAGGAGATGTGGGACAAGTATATAGACCTAATGAGGTTTTAATTGATCAAACAGAATTCTATACTAAGCAAGAATAAAAAGTATAAGTCAAATTGTATGTAGTATATATACAAACATAGACTAAGATGTAAAACAATTACATATGCCAATGTTTTTCACAAATTACTTAGGACAAATGTACCGAAGTCTAAAAGTGATGTCCCATTTACACTTTAAACGTACTTTGGACATAATCTGCTTATATCCTTGCCAATTTTTAGTATCAAGCATTCATGTGTACAAGCTACAGTCTTGCGATAAACAATTTATATTTTTGATGTCTGGATTTTCCATGTCATAACTGCAAGCTTCTTTCCAAGTTTCCAAGTTCAAGTTTTGAACCATAAAGGAAAATTGGAGCAGGTCGTGAGTGACTCAGCTCCTCTCCTTCCAACAAGGTGGCTCAGGTAAAATAGTCATGTACATCTGACCTTTAAAATGTAATACTCCAGTAATTGCAAAAAGGCCAGTTTGATGCTTTACTGCGTTGCTGCACTTTCACATATAATACTCAGGAGCTGACATTTATAAAACTGCTGGTGCACTCTGGAGAAACCTTGATAGCTGAGGTGTTATATGAGTCTATCATTATCATGATAATGGATATGCAAGTGTGTTAGAGAGTTACACTGAAATATTTTGAAAGAGAAGAGACATTTATAATTAGTTGACTTGAGTAAATATAATTTCATAAAGGTATTTGCTATTCATATACAAATTAATATTATTTTTACTCAGAGTAACAATTTGAGCAAACCAGCAAGAAAAATGTAATACAAAAACTGTCAAAGAAAAATGTTAAACAACTTTTAATAATCCACAACAGATATTAATTTTTTCACTTTCCCTATATAATATCACTGATATAATATTTACTTGGCAATAACTTTTCTCATAGAAGGTAAATGGGAGATACTTCATATGTAGCTAAAAAATAAAAACAAACAAAAATTTACTTAAATGATTTTGGGGGACTTTGTCAAGATAAATTATTTCTAATATGTTCCTATATTTTAATAAATTCAGATGAGAAAAAAGTGAATATTGTTTAAATATATAATGAATGCTTTTAGCAATCATATCCAACTGTATAGAACATTTAAAGCGTTAAATACATGTGCTGTGTATAGGTTTAACCATCCTGGTGAATTTCTTCAAGATTACAATCAAACAGAAATTAACTTTCAGATATGCAATCTGGTCTATTATTTATGTCTATTTTAATGTTTTTAAAAATTGGATATCCATGTCTAGTTATTTATATTATGGACATCACTACATTTCTCATGTTTAAAATTTGATATAATTGACAGAGGATGTGTTTTCAGTTAGAAGATTCTTCCTGAATTTAACTATTTATATAATACTTATGTTGATAATGACATTTATTATTTTCATTTAAATATACTTTCAAAAAATGCAAGATTACATTTCATTAAAACATCAGTGATATTTACTTATAAAGCCATAAAAATATTTTGAAAATATTTGTTCACTCTTTGTACAACAAATTGGCCATGATACATTCCTGAGAAACATCCACATGAACATGCCTTGCCTTGCTAAAAGCCACTCAGTCGTGTCTGAGTTTGCAACCCTGTGGACTGTAGCCCACCGGAATCCTCTGTCCATGAGATTCTCCAGGAAAGAATACTGGAGTGGACTGCCATTTCCTCCTGCAGGAGATCTTTCCAACCCAGGGATCAAGGCCACATTTCCTGCATTGCCAGGTAGATTCTTTACGACTGAGATGTCAGTGAAGCCCAAAGAACTTGTACACAAATTAGATAAGGAATACTCAAAACTCAACAGAGTGAAGTAAGCCAGAAGGAAAAACATCAATACAGTATACTAACGCATATATATGGAATTTAGAAAGATGGTAACAATAACCCTGTGTACGAGACAGCAAAAGAGACACTGATGTATAGAACAGTCTTATGGACTCTGTGGGAGAGGGAGAGGGTGGGAAGATTTGGGAGAATGACATTGAAACATGTAAAATATCATGTAAGAAACGAGTTGCCAGTCCAGGTTCAATGCACGATACTGGATGCTTGGGGCTAGTGCACTGGGATGACCCAGAGGGATGGTATGGGGAGGGAGGAGGGAGGAGGGTTCAGGATGGGGAACACATGTATACCTGTGGCGGATTCATTTTGATATTTGGCAAAACTAATACAATTATGTAAAATTTAAAATAAAAAATTATTTTTAAAAAAAAGTCAGAAAAAAAAACAATAAACAACTAACCCAATTAAAAGTTGATCTTATATTTTTCTAGAGAATAAATATATATGGTAAATAATCATATTAAAAGATGCTTGGCATCATTATTCATTCACTTCAATTCAGTTCAGTCGCTCAGTTGTGTCTGACTCTTTGCAACCCTATGAATCGCAGCACGCCAGGCCTCCCTGTCCATCACCAACTCCCAGAGTTCACTCAGACTCACATCCATCAAGTCAGTGATGCCATCCAACCATCTAATCCCCTGTCGTCCCCTTCTCCTCCTGCCCCCAATCCCTCCCCGCATCAGAGTCTTTTCCAATGAGTCAACTCTTCACATGAGGTGGCCAAAGTACTGGAGTTTCAGCTTTAGCATCATTCCTTCCAAAGAAATCCCAGGGCTGATCTCCTTCAGAATGGACTGGTTGGATCTCCTTGGAGTCCAAGGGACTCTCAAGAGTCTTCTCCAACACCACAGTTCAAAAGCATCAATTCTTTAGTGCTCAGCTTTTTTCACAGTCCAACTCTCACATCCATACATGACTACTGGAAAAACCATAGCATGACTAGACAGACCTTTGTTGGCAAAGCAATGTCTCTGCTTTTCAATATGCTATCTAGGTTGGTCATAACTTTCCTTCCAAGGAGTAAGCGTCTTTTAATTTCATGGCTGCAATCACCATCTGCAGTGATTTTGGAGCCCCAAAAAATAAAGTCTGACACTGTTTCCACTGTTTCCCCATCTATTTCCTATGAAGTGATGGGACCAGATGCCATGATCTTTGTTTTCTGAATGTTGAGCTTTAAGCCAACTTTTTCACTCTCCTCTTTCACTGTCATCAAGAAGCTTTGTAGTTCCTCTTCACTTTCTACCATAAGGGTGGTGTCATCTGCATATCTGAGGTTATTGATATTTCTCCCGGCAATCTTGACTCCAGCTTGTGTTTCTTCCAGTCCAGCATTTCTCATGATGTACTCTGTATATAAGTTAAATAAGCAGGGTGACAATATACAGCCTTGACGTACTCCTTTTCCTATTTGGAACCAAGATACTAAGCATTGGCAGATGATGGAGAGCAATCAGAGCACCCCAAGGAACTCTCATTTCCTTGGAGTAATAAAAATTTGTAAATCCCATCAGTAATAGTTGGACAGTTACTGACAATATTAAATATATACTTGTCACATGATCTAGTAATCACACGTCGAGAAGTCTGACAAAGCAATATGAAAACCAACATTGACACAAAGCTGTATGTGAACGTGTATAGAGGCTTTATTAATAATTACTAAAAACTGAAATCAACGCCCATGTCTCTCAAATGTGAAGTGAGCAAACAAACTATGAGACATTCAGATCTTAACAATGGACTCCTAACTATTCTTCCACCATAAGGAATAAACTATGGCTACATGTGACAATATGGATGTAGTGAAAAAGTCCAAGTGAAAAAATTATAGACAAAAAATTACATAAAATTCTATGATTTCATTTAGATGACATTACTTCAAAGGAAAACTTTAGGAATAGCTAACAGGTCAATGGTTGCCAGAGTCAGGAGTAAAGTGCAGAGACTGGCTACAAAAAGACATGAGCATTTTTTTAAATGATATGCTTCTCATGTCCTGAATTTAGTGATAGCAATAAGTCTGTATACATTTATAAAGATTCACAGAACTGAGCACTTGTGTGAATTTTACTGTATATTAATTATGGCTTCAATTTTTAAATGAAAAAAAATCTATAGTCAGCATTTCATACAAAGCCTGGTTAGTTCTCACACAATATAACCTAATAATATAATTGTTATCGATTGCACACAAATATATAAAATAAAGATGTAAAAATTGAATAATAGAGAAATTTTATCATTTTGATAAATTTACTTTGCTATACTTCACATTTTCTTAAAAATCTCCTTGGTGGACCAAATTTCAAAAATTGAAAGACACTATTTCTCTGATGTGTATTTTAATTCACTCTTTGAATAAAAGAACATCATACTTTCCCAGGCATATAATTTTTCATTTGTATAAATTAATTAAAATATATATCAACATTGAATATAAATGCAAGTGTTCAATAAATTGTACAGACAATTTTTTGAGTTACATTTACAAAAAAACAGGTTTCTTTGCCTTATCATTATTCTCGTAATATCATTTGTTGTTTTTGTTTTTGAGTTGCTAAGTCCTGTCCTGTCTGACTCTGAAACCTCATGGACTGCAGCACACCAGGCTCCTTTGGCTCCACCATCTGAGTTTTCTCAAACTCATGCCCATTGAGTTGGTGATATTTTTTAGCCATCTGATCCTCTGCTGCCCCCTTTTCCTTTTGCCTCCAATCTTTCCCAACATCAGAGTCTTTTCCATTAAGTCAGCTCTTTGCATCAGGGGGCCAAAGTGCTGGAGTTTCAGCTTCAGTATCAGTCCTTCCAATGAATATTCAGGGTTGATTTCCTTTATGATTGACTGGTTTGATCTCCCTTCAGTTCAAGGGATTCTCAAGAGTCTTCTCTAGTGCAATAAATTGAAAGTATCAATTCTTTGGTGATCAGCCTTCTTTAGGTTCAACTCTCACAAGTATACATGATTACTGGAAAAATCATAGCTTTGACTATAGGGATCTTTGTCTGCAAAGTGATGTCTCTTTTTAATACAATGTCTGTTTTTATACATTGCCTAGGTTTGTCACAGGTTTTCTTCCAAGCAGCAACTGTCTTTTAATTTCATGGCTACAGCCACCATCTGCAGTGATTTTGGAGCCCAAGAAAATAAAATGTGTCACTGCTTCCACTTTTTCTCCTTCTATTTGCCATGGAGTGATGGGACCAGATGTTGCTATCTTAGTTTTTTGAATGCTGTTTCAAGCCAGGTTTTTTTCATTCTCCTCTTTCACCCTCATCAAGAGGCTATTTAGTTCATTTTCACTTTCTGCCATTAGAGTGGTATCATCTGCATATCTGAGGTTGTTGATATTTCTCTTGGCAATCTTGATTTCCGCTTGTGATTCATCTAGCTCAGCCTTTTGCATGATGTACTCTGCATAGAAATTAAATAAACAGGGTGACAATGTATAGCTTTGTCATACTTCTTTCCCAGCTTGGAACCAGTCAGTTGTTCTGAGTGAGGTTCTAACTGTTGTTTTTTGAACCTCATACAGGTTTCTTAGGAGACTGGTTACTTAGTCTGGTACTGCCGTCACTTTGAGAATTTTCCACAGTTTGTTGTGATCCACAGAGTCAAAGGCTTTAGCGTAGTCAATGAAGCAGAAGCAGATGTTTTTCTGGAATCCCCTTGCTTTCTCTATGATGCAACAAATGTTGGCAATTTGATCTCTGGTTCCTGTGCTTTTTCTAAATCCAGCTTGTACATATGGAAGTTTTCAGTTCACATACTGCTGAAACCTAGCTTGAAGAATTTTGAGCATAACCTTGCTAGTATGTGAAATGAGCAAAATAGTGTGGTAGTTTGAACATCCTTTGGCATTGCCCTTTTTTGGGATTGGAATAAAAATTGACCTTTTCCAGTCCTATGGCCATTGCTGAGTTTTCCAAATTTCACCCACTGTTAAAAAAGAATCTCCTTGAATAATGACCTTGTGCATTAAAAGTAATTGAATGTTCTTTAAAACATCATCTGAGGCAATATTCAGTGAAAATGGAAATAATTAGGGTAGGAACTTTTCTCAAAGTCTAGCTCAAATACTAAAATTAATATTGATTATTTTTACTCAAAGTTTCCAAGTTTTTAATAAAATGTAAAATATCTCAAGACAAATGTTCAATAATAATAAAAGTTACATAAATTTGCTAAGAAGTAATTATAATTTCCAAATGTGCAATAAGAGAAAAATATAAATGATAAACCTTAAGGTAAACATTAAATGCATATAAATAGGAAGGTAATTTAGTATTTTTATTAGCATTATTATGGTACATCATTCTTTGCCCTTTTGTTTTTAACTCATCTATGTCTTTAAAGTGTTTGGTTTTTTTTTTAGTTTATGACATATAGCTGCGTCTTATCTTATTTATTCATTTTGGCACTGTTATTTGGTTGGTGTGTTTAGAACATTTCTATTTGAAGAGACTATTAGTACAGTTGGATTAATTTCTACCATATTTATATCTGTTTTCTATTCATTGTGTTTTTTGTTGTTTCTCCCTCTTCCCCTTTTTCTGCCTTTTCTAGTTTTAACTATTTTATATAATTCCTTTCTCTTCTCCCTAAACATATATATTATTTATATATTTTAAAAAATGTTTAGTGGTTTCTCTAGGGTTTAAAATGTATATTTTAAAACAATCTAAGCTCACCATTGAATAATACTATATGGCTACCCATGCTACTATTGTACTGCTATGCATGCAGTGCAATGACCTTTAGGCACTGCTTCATTCATTTCCCTTATCTGTACCCCATATTCACCCAGTACATGTGCACTACCATTACTTAGATAAAGTATTAATATTCCTTCTCTCATGCTCTTCTTTATTTAGATCCTGTGTCAGATCAATGGAAGTTTCCTCTCCCTGAAAAAACTTCTTTTAACATATTAATATTTTGCAAGGCCAGTATGCAGGACATGACTGTTTTTATTCATATGAGGGAGCCTGTTACTCTTTCACTTCTGAAGGATAATTTCCTGGAAATGAAATTCTAGTTTGTTTTGGCTTTTACTTTTAACACATTAAATATTTAACTCCCCTCATTGCTTGCATAGTTCAGCAGAAATTTCACTATAATTCTCATCCTTGTTCCTCTCTAAGCAAGGTGTCACACATCCTCCTCTGGCTTCCTGTAAGATTATCTTTTTGCATTTGGTTTTCTGTGTTTAAAAATAATGTGCCAAGGTATGGGTTTTGGGGTAGGGGAGATATTTATCCTTTTGATAGTCTCTGATTTTTTTTGACAGATGGTTTGTTTGTTGTCTGTTGTCAATTCTGGAAAGCTCTTGCCCATTATTTCTTTAAATATTTCTTCTGTTCCATTCTCTATAGTTTTTGTAATCCGCTTATGTGTGTGTTACATATTATGATTTTGTTAAGCAGTCCTTGGATGTTTCTTTTTCTTTTGTTACTGTTTTTAGAATCTTTTTTTTTTTATCTTTGCATTTCAGTCTATAGAATTTCTACTGGTCTCTCTTATTCTTCACTAATTCTTTCTGGCCATGTTGAATCTATCGTTGAATCTATCAATGGATCCATTAAAGTCATTCTTCATTTCTATTACTGTTTATTTGATTTCTAGCATTGACCTTTTTAAAAATGTCATTGTGAATTGCCTTTTGAATCTTTCATAGCTTTTTATCCGTCTACATTACCCACCTTTGCTTACATGCTGTTTTCTCTCTCCATTAGATCCCTTGCCATCTTAGTCATAACTATTTTAAATTTCTTTTCTCACAATCCCAATGTCTATTTCATATATGAATATTGTTTAGATGTTTGTTTTACCTTCTCAGACTATGGCTTTCCTGACTTTTGGCATGCTTTTAAATTTTTTGTTGACAGCTATACAAGTTGTATCAGGTAATAAAATGAAGCACATACATCTTTTATAAGAATTTATGTTAATTTGGCTAGTACTTGGGAGGTGTTATTTTAATGGTTAATATGTCTAACGCTTATTTTATCTTTAGGTACAAGAAGTTTCAACTTATTCCTCTGTGTGTTTGGCTTTGTTTTCTTTTTTTGGCTTTGAGTCTTTCTACAGGCTGCTCTTGAAAAGTGTCTGTGTCATGTAACTCTTTCAACCTGTAACCCACTGTAATTAAACTGGATGCCTGTTGGAGGTGGTGGTAAGGTATTAGGAGTATTCTACAAACTTCGGATTTACTATTCATCTTTCAATGGCATTGCAGGAGTGTGGCTTTCACAAGTGTTTCTGTTCCTTCTCCCCACTCTCTACTCCCTTCTCTAACTGCAGAATCCCCAATCTATTTCTTCAAAGTACTGTCCTCAGTGAGAATCTTGTTGTTCTGTTTTTTTTCCCCTCCAGGAAGACAGGATATGACAGAGCAAGGACAAATGCTCTTCCTCTATGTAGAATACACTTCCAGATTTGCACTCTGTTGAGGTTCTTTCCCTTGAAGTATAGGCCACTCTCATTGTTGAAATGCTGCTCATTCCCAGGTGGCTCAATAGTAAAGAAACCACCTGCCAAGCAGGAAGTGCTGGTTCAATTCCTCGGTTGGGAAGATCCCTGAGAAAAAGAAATGGGAACTCACTCCAGTATTCTTGCCTGGAAAATTCCATGGACAGAGGAGCCTGGTAGGATACAGTCCATGGGGTCACAGAAGAGTTGGATATGACTTAGTGATTAAACGCCAACAATGACACCTTTCACAATAATTTCATTTTGCCTTCCTCCTCCAGTGCCGTGAGGGGATCTTTCTCAAATCTCACTATGATTATCAGCTGAAATTCTCAGAAAGAGAATTCACACAAGTTTGGGCTCCCACTAAGAGCACCTCCTCCCACTTCCTCCCATAAGACTGATGTCTCTTAGAGTTTCTCATTCTCCTATTGAACCCTTCACTGAACAATCTCTGGTGCTCCCTAGTCAGCCCACTGATGGCAACAGATGAGTGGTAATAGATATTAATCAATATTTCTCTATGATGATTTTTATCACTGTAGAGACAAACTGGCTACAAACTCAAATCAACATTGATGGGAAGCTTTAAAAATACATCTGAGGTTATTTTTGTGTCATTAATCACCTGTCAACCACTTAAACCTGGAAAACCTGTAAAGGTGGGACCGGATCAGGAAGCAAATCCTTAAAGAATATTTGAGCAACCTGCATGGCTTTGATCCAATGTTCCTTCATGATGGGATTTGAGGATGTTTTAGTTGCTATATGACTATTTTCAGAATAGACTGAAGAATTATTTTGATAAAAAGTCACTACCCTAACAGTCACTAAACTGCTGCTTGATTTTATGCTCCGACCTGGGGCATTTCAACATTCACATAATGTGCCCAAGGCACATACTTGGAAACCTTTACAAAAGAACTCTGTAAGATGTTATCCACTGCTGAAAAACCACACTGTGCTCGCCAGTCACAATCTTCTGGAAAGGTTGAAAAACCCAATGGCACCCTTAAATTACAGTTAATATAATTTTGAAAACCTTTTAATTTCTTTGGTCTAAAAGTACTTCAGTTAGCCCTAATGGCCATACAGTCCTTTCATTCACAGACATGTTGATTTACTCTTTATGAATTGGCAACTGAAATGTCTATGTATTTAGAGATTTTTCTCTTTTATACTAGTATATGATTTGTTATATGCAGCCATGGCAAAATATTGCAAGGAACTTATGTACTCTACCCTGTTCTATCACAAGCAAGTTAAGATTGCCTTCCTTCTTCATAATTTTGAACAAGGAGTTTCATATACCAGGGGGTAGGGGGCGGGGGACTGGAGGGGAAAAAAAAAAACAACTACTTTTAACCTTGTAAATGATTTTATCAGGTTCTATTAACAATTAAAAAAGCAAGTTTCAAGAAGTCAATGCTTAGGTTTATATTTCACAAGTAAAGAAGCAATGTAGAATTGCATGCAATTGGATAGGTATTCCAATAGGGGACCTCAAAATGAGGGTTCATGGATACCCTAAAGACACAGCTCATCTTCCTAAGTACAAAGCTGACCAAGACCTTCAGAACAAGCAGATGATGTCAGATAGTGGACTGCTTCCACTCAAGGTGTCAAACCTAGGTTAGTTTGACACCTAAATCCTGTTTTCTTTCTTACTTTCTCACTTAGAATCATTCTTATTTTCTATAGATTCCTCATTGCTGTAAACCTATAACAACCCTTTTTCTCCTTTATTTGCTCTTTATATTTTTTTAGATCAAAACATATATAACAAAATTCTAATTGGGTCATAGGGATAAAAATGTATACTATGGCACATTTTTTAGAGTGTGCTATAGTACACATTTTTTTTAAAAATGCATTAAAAATACACATTCTAAGATAATTTTTAGATTATCCCAAATGTAGTTACTGCTTCTAATTTTACTTATTATTGAATATACCATGTATCACCAGACCCCTTTGATAAGTATTTCTGGCCAACTCTGCTCTCATAAAATGATACTTTAGGGAGTTACAGGTAGATAGTGTCTTTACTTGCAAGTATAAAAACAAATGACCATACACAAATCAACCTGTGACTTGGCCAGCACCACTCCCTCCCCAAAAAAGAAAAAAACATTACAAATCTATTAATCAGATGTTAGGTAATTTAACATTTGAATTCAACAATCTTCTTGGGGCAATAGGCTAAGTACTTGTCACTTGGAAGAGATTAACAGAGATCCAAACATGTAACCAAGCTAATGAAAGGCTTCGAGTCTGACTCTGTATTGTGGACAATGCCTTTGTTTCTCAGCATCTCTGAGTGCTTCCAGCAGGTACTAAATTATCTGTAGCCAGGGTTCCAGGTCTTGTTTGCCTTAGACAGATAACTCATGAAATTTAGGAATAATATAGAAAGGAATAATAATATAGGAAGATGTTTCTATGCATAGAGACCTTAATTCTATAACAGCTAAGTTGGAAATTCTTACCCAGGCACAATATCCACCACAACATCACTTTTGTTTATTCATAGAAATTAGTGATTCATTTTTTAACATGAACAATCAGGGCAATGTTCCCATTGGTACTAATAATACACATAGAAAAGAGTAAAGGAAACAAATTAGTAACTCTGACAGAAGTTATGAAAGACATCACCTCTGCCCTAGATGGAATATTGGCTAGTCTGAACTCATTAGCATGACTGGTGACGTGTACAAGCTGCATGGCTCTCAATTCTGTGTTGGCAAATTATAATGACGTCTGTACCATTGCTGACACTTCTTGCTGTATTTGGATGAGTGGAACAAGCAAAGTAAAATAGGGTAGGTATTATTGCCTTAAGGAAGAAGCTACTTGAATGTCTTAAATTTCCTCCTTGTGGTCTATGAGGCTTATCTGTTGGCCTTGTTTGGGATGGCTGCATTCCTGGTTCCAAACATCTTAAGGGAATTATTAATTATTGTTACTTCATGCTCATTTTAGTAAAAAATATGCTGTTTCACTACAATATATCCAGGATCTTAAATGCTTCTATACAGCTGCTCTTTTGTCAGATGATTACCAGAGCGGTACAACAAAATGCCAAGAATAGTTTTTCATACAATTGCATGGAAACAATCCTACAGCAGTGAGGATCTGGGTCTAGCCTTTTCCTCAATTGGTCAACTTCTTGCAAGGACCATATGATCAGAAGAAGGACCAAGAGACAATGTACATATGAACAATAGCCAGGGCCTACGTGACAATTAGAACTCTCACCCACAACCTCCAAAAGAACTAGCCCAGGAAGACAAACCACTACTTCTACAGACACCGACCCATAACAGTCAAAGACTTTTGGCTTCCTGGTTGTTTTCCTCACTTCCAACTAAGGACCACCCAAGTTAACATGAAAGGTTTTGGATTGAGAAGGTTAGGGGAGAAGTGGACCATATTTAATACTTGCAGCAAGAATGAAGGAGAAGCACTCATTCCTAATATATAAGAATAAAAGTCCAAGTAGCAGGAAGTAGATAATTTGCAATAAATGCATGTTATTAAATAAATCATTAATACATTGCTTCTTCCTCATTTCAAATTGCCTTGATGCTACTTGCATTAACAGCTGTGACTAAATAACAATACTCTTTCCAGGCTAGGTATTTTTGTTTTGTTTTGCTTTTGTCATCATTTCTTTCCCATTTAAAGAAATTCAACTTTCAAGACACAAGCCATTCAGCATTGTCAGCCTCCACTCTTTTTTCTTCAGCTGGGCAAAAGGTGAAGTCTTGCATAGTAAGATCTCCTTCTTCCCTCTACTGAAATCTTTTCACTTGTTTGTGAAGATAAATGTTTTCCTGCCCTATTAACTCACCAGGAAAGCAGAGGTCAAGGGCCAGAAGGTAGCTTTTTTCATAAGGCTATACTTTCTGTATCATCCATATGTAACAAAATGCAGCTGAGCAATTTTTGCTTCCTGAATATGAGTGCATTTCAGGAAATATGCTGCCAAGTGGTTTTGAAAACCTAGAATTATTGTCATAAAACATTATTAAGTTCAGTTATTACTAAAGGCAGATTGTATATCCATTACTATTTTAGGAACTGTTAGTGCTTTGTTAGTGAGGTTACCTTCCTCAGAAGGATGGCATCAGGAGAATAAGGGGTTGAGGGAACACTGGGTCAGTATCATAGCTTTAGTAGCTGTGTTGGCCTCAGTAAAATTCTGCTATGTAATTGCACAGACTCAAGATGAACTCACAGCTTGAATCTAAGAAGCTAACAGTCAAGACTGCCCTCTTTGGGTGGATTACCAAGGATGCTAGTCTCTGGAGAGACGTGAGATGACTGTTCAAGTCAGTATTCACTGGGCAATGCCATGGGGTTGGAAGGGTTCTGGTCATCCAACTTGACTGACCTAGGTTGGAGCTGTGTCAGTGGGTGTGTGTGAGGTTGTACAGGGCAGGCCATGGGAATACCTCCAGAGCCCAGAGCGCCGGAAGGCAGTGGAGGGCCAGCCTGGATCCTGACCTATACTCTGAGTGCAAGGAGCATCTGGTGAGAGACTAAGTGGATGCTGAGATATTCTTGGACAACTCTGGTCACCATGATACCCAGAAGGTAGCCTTCCTGGATTTAGGGATACTGAAGTAAGATTTAAGATTTTTAACAGCTCAGAGCAAAGTATGAGTGCTAAGATCAGAGGGCCTGTGAGCTGGGCCAAAGCTGATGGGACTTGGCAGCTGCCTCAGCTTGGTTTTGCCTAACAGTTATCTGACTCCAGTTCCTCCCTGGTGAGGAAATGGCTATGGGAATAAGTCCTCAGGTTTCAGAGGACTGCTGTATCTGGGCTCAGCCCCTGCTCCAGTGTGTCCATAGAGTAGAGGTAGTCCTATTCACTTCACTGCTTTCAGAAGTAGAGTTGTGGGAGGGTGCTTGGCCCACTGAAACCAAGGTGATGTGGTCTGCTGATGGGAGAGGCAGCTGGAAAACAGTGGTTATATGCTTTCTTTAGACTGCTATCCTAGCAAACCATAAGCTTTACATTTAAGTTCCCCTTCTTAGCCAAGTCTCCCTCCATCATCACCGTACTGGCAGGCCACTTGTCCAGGGCCCCTGAGTTAGTCATGTCCAGTGTGGGATGAGTGATGGAATTCATGTGCAGAAGAGCACAATACTCTGATACACTGCATCTCACCCTCATAGGGAAGAGCCAGCTGGCATCCTGCATGATTGGTTCAATCACCGTAACCATGTGAGTGGCTGCAGCCACAGCCATTTCTGAGAGCATTCCTTCATTTTGGTCCATAACAAGCTAACTACAGAAATGCTTACAGCGCATTTTGTTACTGTTGTTGGTATAAGCAAGCTTTGCAAGGAATTTAATTAAACATTTAAAGTTAACAAAATTTTGTGGTGGCAACTTTTGACCTGTTCTCCATAAATCTCGAAGTTTTTTTGTCTTAGCCTTGCACACTTGCTTCTATCCATTATCCATACAGATTAAAAGTCATCAAAATTTAAGGCAATTTCCATAATTAGGGTTTTAAATCAACAGCTTACAGCATGGGGGTTATCCAGGTGAGAAGCAGGGCAGTCTAAAACAGCTCTGTTTCTTTAGCTTGGAGGCCCCAGCATCAACTTAAAAATGCCCTTCTTTATCTGCTTCCTTAGGAGAAGCAATAGCACAGGCTTCAACTACAACCCCCTTTAACTATTCTCAAAGGAGTCTCCAAAGCTGGTCTTTCCCCCCACCTATCTTGATTGGCTCACATTTCAGGGAGAGCCCTTCCTAAGACTGCCAGTGCTTTTTGATGGGATTATACAGAAACATCACAATGAAACAAATAATTTGCTATACTTCCTATCAATGGCCACACAGTTGCACCTGTCTGCTGCAAATTGATCCTTACATGCTCTACTTGATTTTCTTGTTCTACTTTATTTTCTTTGGCTCTAGAATCACTGCAGATAGTGACTTCAGCCATAAAATTAAAAGATGCTTACTCCTTGTAAGAAAAGCTATGACCAACCTAGACAGCATATTAAAAAGCAAAGGCATTACTGTGCCAGCAAAGGTCCATCAAGTCAAAGCTATGGTTTTTCCAGTAGTTGTGTATAGATGTGAGAGTTGGACTATAAAGAAAGCTGAGTGCTGAAGAATTGATGCATTTGAACTGTGGTGTTGGAGAAGACTCTTGAGAGTCCCTTGGACTGCAAGGACATCAAACCAGTCCATCCTAAAGGAAATCAGTCCTGAATATCCATTGGAAGGCTGATGCTGAAGTTGAAGCTCCAATACTTTGGCACCTAATGAGAAGAACTGACTCATTGGAAAAAACCCTGATGCTGGGAAAGATTGAGGGCAGGAGGAGAAGGGGAGGACAGAGGATGAGATTGTTGGATGCCATCACTGATTCAATGGATGTGAGCTTGAGCAAGCTCTGTGAGTTGGTAATGGACAGGGAAGTCTGGCGTGCTGTGGTCCATGGGGTCACAGAGTCAGACACAACTGAGAAACTGAAATGACTGACTTGATTTGTAGCTTCAACCATTTCTCAAGGCTTTTTTTTTTTTTTAATGGAAGTCCCTGAAAGTTGATTTCTGAAGATTTGTGAGCTTAGTTCCACCTGCCTCTAACCAAATCCCAGTTTATCAAGCAGTTTCCTCTGTTTCTGGATATTTAGGGATCTCCACTTCTGTTATGCCATACAGAAAGTATACCATCTTTTCTTCAACAAGGAAAAACTCTCCATCATGATGAAGAGAGATTAGAGTTAGCTGATTCTCAGCATCCCCATGTGTCCAGTATTTTCACCAAGAGAAAGTCTTCTCGCTGAGCTGATGCTTCTTGAATATTTTGAGTTCTTATAGGGGTTCCCAGTACCTCCTCTGATATCAGTGCCATGCTGGCCCTGGAAGCACACCATCAGGTTCTTGTGAGGACAGTAGTACACTACACCATGTTCATGCACAGCTTGAATTCCCACAAAAGACTTTTGCTTTCTCACCTCTGCCCACAGTCAGCAGTGGCTAGGCTTTAGGGACTGGAGCCTGACAGGGCAGGGAGGCAGTGCCAGTGATTCTCCAGGCCCTCCACTGACCACGTCATATGTCACTCACAGTGACTCAGCCCTAATTCCTTTTTTATGTTTCTGTTTCTGCTATCTCACCTCGCTGCTCTCTGATAGGAACTCTAAGTAGAATTTGGCTAAATCATCACGTCACTTGCACATGGAGGTGTGCAAATTCATGGAAGCCTGGTCCTTCTATCAGGTGAAATGTGGAAGCACAGAAACATATGGCATATGCATGATGATGCTTTAGTTTAAAATTGGTTGCATGATGCAAATATAAACATTATTATAAAATGCATATAAGTATTATAAAATTATATAAACATATATGAATTTATAAACATTAATAATCATACAGTTTGAATCTTTGTAGGAGAAATTCGTTTCAGGATGTATTGTTCTCTCTTGTAAGAAATAATTATACAGCTGCTTAATTGCCATTTCTGGAAAAAAAAATTAATTTTAACTTGGTTGTTGCTGAAGTGTGACCTTGAAAATGACTTGTCTTTTAACAAAGGAAATGGTGAAATATGTGCTACCAAAATACAAATTTGCTCTGTCATCTTTTAAAGGTACTTCTGAAAATATTCCATACACACTTTCCATATGCAGTATAAACATCAATATTAAAATAGAAGTTAGGGGGTTTTGTGCCTGCTATGCACTCTATCCAATATTTCAAACCAAACAGTTTTTAGTTAATACTGTCTCTAGTAATCACTCTATTGTTTCCACTAATGTTGTTACTTTATGCATAAAACAAAAGAACTTCTGAGTTTTAGTTTCAGCCTTTACCCGATAAAGAGTTTGAAATGTCAGTATGCAGTGTAGTATAAATACATATTAGACAAACTGAATTTAGAAGGCAATGATATGGATGCAAATTTGAAAGGAGATTTAGAGTTTGTTTATATTTTGCAAGTTCAGCATTGCTGAATCAAGTGATCAAGGTTACTATAATAGATAGTTGTCAGTCAGAGTCCTTCAAGACAGAGAAATGGACAGTTGAATTGTCAAAGTCTGCATAAAAAAAGAATACATTATTAATTCACACACCAAAGAAAAAAGATATCCTGGAAAATATTTTCTAGGAAGAATTTTTTTAGTGGTTTTCTCATCAATCACACTAATTATCAATTTACAGACTACATACTAATAATATAGATTCAGTAGTTCCATTATTCATCCCTGCTTACCTACACATCTGACATATTTCCATTGAGTATTTTTTTTCAATTACATATTTTTCTAGAACAAATTTTGGCGTCAATTTTCCTACAATCAAATCAGTTCAAAGTTCAATGCCATTTTTTTTTTTTTTTCAAATCACATGCAACTGTGTTGGATTTTGTCACAGACAGGATAAATAACTATTGTCCCTATGTTAATTCCTCAGAGGGGGAAAAAGTATTGCAGTTGTGTAAATAATGATTTGTATTTATCAAGAAGCATAAATCATTCTGAATTTTATGGAGAGAAGGGAAAACACCTTTAATAAAAAGAAGCCAGAGTTTGAGAAAGCCGGCTTAAAACTCAACATTGAAAAAAAAAAAAAAACTAAGATCATGGCATCTGGTCCTATCACTTCATGGCAAATAAATGGGGAAAAGGTGGAAGCAGTGACAGCTTTCCTCTTCTGGGCTCTAAAATCACTGAGGATGGAGCTTGCAGCCATAAAATTAGAAGACGACTGCCTCTTGGCAGGAAAGCTGACAAATCTAGACAAGCAAACAAATCTTTTTTTTGTTAAAAAGCAAAGACATCACTTTGCCAACAAAGGTCCGTATAGTCAAGGCTATGGCCTTTCTGGTAGTCCTGTATCAATGTGTGAGCTGGACCATGAAGAAGGCAGAGCACAGAAGAATTGATGCTTTTGAACTGTGGTGCTAGAGAAGACTTGAGAGTCCCTTGAACAGTAAAGATATCAAATCAGTCAATCGTAAAGTAAATCAAACCTGAATACTCATTGAAATGACTGATGCCGAAACTCCAATATTTACCCACCTGATGCAGACAACTGACTCATTGGAAAAGACACTGATGCTGGGAAAGATTGAACGCAGAAGGAGAAGAAAGAGCCAGAGGATGAGATGGTTGGATGGCATCACCGATTCAATGGACATGAACTTGGGCAAACTCTGGGAGATGGTAAGGGACAAGGAAGCCTGGCATGCTGCAGTTCATGGGGTCACAAAGAGTAGAAGACGACTTGGCAACTCAAAAACAACATTGTTTGAGAACAATGTGCACATGCACATTTTTAAATTTTATTGAATTGTTAATAGAGAATGTTAGGGCTTCCCTCATAGCTCAGCTGGAAAAGAATCTGCCTGCAATGTGGGAGACCTGGGTCCGATCCCTGGGTCGGGAAGATCCTCTGGAGAAGGAAATGGCAACCGGCTCCAGTATTCTTGCCTGGAGAATCCCATGGACTGAGGAGCCTGGCAGACTACAGTCTATGGGGTCACAAGAGTCGGACATGACTTAGCGACTAAACCACAAACCAAGAGAGACTGTACGAGGAACACTTTAAAGGCATAAGAAGATGTCCAAGCATGCTTAATTTTTATAAAATCAGAATCATATAGCTGAATGTTGTCACACTGGGCAGTATAGAGAGAATGTTTCAACTTGGCTCTGTTTTGGTGTGATGAGAGCATTTGACAGAAATTCCATAACATACTGCTATGATTTTTGTAATGTAAGAACATTTACAATATCTGCCCATCTTACATTATTATTTTCTCTACGTTACTAGGTTTCACAATGCTTTTCTAAAAAAAAAAATGGTTTACGTTTTATCTTGTGAATTCACTGAATTGCATGACTCTTAGCTGCTATATGGCTGTGGAGTTCTTCTGTCAAAAGTGCAGAACCTCAGAGCACACACAACACACACAGGCCTTACTCAGTTTACCGTCGCTTTCTTGCTCTCTTGGTCGAAATCATTTGTGTTAGGACTATTGTGTAATAAATCATGTATTTAGAATGAGGCAAGGAATAAATGAAAATGATACGATCAAAAACACAAGATTGATTGAGGTGGTAGTTTACATAATCTCTATAGAGGGAAAAGTCACAGGAACTGCTCAAGCAGTTTTCATTATAGACTCAAAAGTCTTATGTTGATGTTTTAAAATGCCAGTTATTTTTACATTGAGACATTTTGAATGGAAGGTAGATTATGTCGTGGTGCTACTTTTCTACCAGGGCCACGTATTTTACTTTTAGGTAGCTATTTATTCCTTCTATTAGATTCAGTGGTTTTTCTTTTATTAGTGACAATATACAGCCTTGATGTACTCCTTTTCCTATTTGGAACCACTCTGTTGTTCCATGTCCAGTTCTAACTGTTGCTTCCTGACCTGCATATAGGTTTCTCAAGAGGCAGGTAAGGTGGTCTGGTATGCCCATCTCTTTCAGAATTTTCCACAGTTTATTGTGATCCACAGAGTCAAAGGCTTTGGCATAGTCAATAAAGCAGAAATAGATGTTTTTCTGGAACTCTCTTGCTTTTTCCATGATTTATATAAACTCTATATTTAACAACATGCTTTATGCTCTTTTTGATGAAAACATGAATGCTTTACCCATAAGGCTAAAAATAAGGCAAGGATTTGTACTTTCAACCTTATTTATTCTACATTATACTTGAGATCCTAGTAAGTTCAACAATGACAAAAATGAAATAAAATGTATACATTTTACTAACGAAGGGATAAATCAGCTTTATTCATTGCAAAGATAATGTTATACATCTAAAAGCTTAAAAGTATACAAAACTATTAGAATTAATTTGATAAGTTCACTTGTTATATCACTATTTAAAGTTTAATTGTGTTCTGTATACTATCAACAAACAGAAAATAAAACTAAAATAAATACATATTTTACAAAAGCACTAAAGAATATAAAACATACATGGATTAATGTAACAAAATATATATAAGATGTCTAAAATAATACCTAAAGGACTGGTGATAGAAGTCAGACAAGACTTAAATTGAGATTTATATAATGTTTATACAATGCTTCCCTGGTGGCTCAACTGGTATAGAATCTGCCTGCAATGTAGGAGACCTGGGTTATATTCCTGCCTTGGGAAGATCCCTGGAGAAGGGAATGACAATCCATGCCATATTCTTGCCTGGAGAATGCCATGGACAGAGGAGACTGGTGGTCTACAGTCTATGGGCTCTCGGTCAGACATGACTCAGCTACTAACACACACAATGTTTATGGATTCAAAGATGCAATATTGTTATATTAATTATCCCAGAAATTACTATTATAATTAACACATTCTAACAAATTTCTGAAAGAAAATGTTTTTTAAAATTGATAAAATGATCTAAAATTAATGTAGAAACTCAGGTCTAAAATAGCCAAAATAATTGTGAAGACATAATTTAAACATTTTGAAAAATCATACTACTTTTTCCATAATCAAGACATATTGTGGTATTGACACAGAGACAGGTAACTAGATCAACTGAACCAAATTAAGTGTCCAGAAACAGACATACATTTATATGGCTAATGAATTTTTAAAATGTACCAAAGCCAATTAATGGCAAAATGTAGTCTTTGGCAAATTGTTCCAGGGCACTGACTATTGATATGTGAAGAAAATGAACCGCTATTTCATACCACACAAACACTGAGATTGATATGTGACCCCAGTCTGAAAGCTAAAACTACACATCTTCTATAAGACTATATGGTATAATATCTTTACAATCTTGGCATAGTAAAGATTTCCTAGAGAGGACCCAGTAAGCATTGAAAATAAAGATCTTTAATTAAAAAAAAATTAATCAACAGACATAGGTATGAAAATTAATAGGAAGTCACAGAGTGGAGGAAAATAAGGGTTATACATAAATGTTTGGCAAAACACTTGTTTTCAGAAAACATGAATGAATGAGAGTCACTCAGTTGTGTCTGATGCTCTGCCACCCCATGAATTACCTGCCAGGCTTCTCTGTCCATGGAATTTTCCAGGCAAGAATACTGGAATAGGTTGCCATTTCCTTCTCCAGGGAATCTTTCCGACCTAGGGATAGAACCCGGGCCCACTGCACTGCAGGCAGATTCTTTACTATCAGAACCACAGGGGAAACTAAAAAGTTGCTCAGTCCTGTCCGACTCTTTGCAACCCCATTGACTGTAGTCCATGGAGTTCTCCAGGCCAGAATAATGGTTCAGTTCAGTTCAGTCTTGTCCGACTCTTTGCAACCCCATGAATTGTAGCACACCAGGCCTCCCTGCCCATCACCAACTCCCGGAATTCACTCAGACTCACGTCCATTGAGTCAGTGATGCCATCCAGCCATCTCATCCTCTGTCATCCCCTTCTCTTCCTGCCCCCCAATCCCTCCCAGCATCAGAGTCTTTTCCAATGAGTCAACTCTCCACATGAGGTGGCCAAAGTACTGGAGTTTCAGCTTTAGCATCATTCCTTCCAAAGAAATCCCAGGGCTGATCTCCTTCAGAATGGACTGGCTGGATCTCCTTGCAGTTCAAGGGACTCTCAAGAGTCTTCTCCAACACCACACTTCAAAAGCATCAATTCTTCATCGCTCAGCTTTCTTCACAGTCCAACTCTCACATGCATACATGACCACAGGAAAAACCACAGCCTTGACTAGATGGACCTTTGTTGGCAAAGTAATGTCTCTGCTTTTGAATATGCTATCTAGGTTGGTCATAACTTTTCTTCCAATGAGTAAGTGTCTTTTAATTTCATGGCTGCAGTCACCATCTGTAGTGATTTTGGAGCCCCAAAAAATAAAGTCTGACACTGTTTCCACTGCTTCTCCCTCTATTTCCTGTGAAGTGATGGGACCAGATGCCATGATCTTCGTTTTCTGAATGTTGAACTTTAAGCCAACGTTTTCACTCTCCACTTTCACTTTCATCAAGAGGTTTTTTAGTTCCTCTTCACTTTCTGCCATACTGGAGTGGGTAGCTTTTTCACTTCTCCAGCGGATCTTCCCAAACCAGGAATCGAACCAGGGTCCCCTGCATTACAGGAGGATTCTTTACCAGCTGAGCTGTCAGGGAAGTCCCATGAAGGAATACATGAAGACTGTCCATAAATCAATAATGAGCAAGTAAATCAGCAAAACAATAAAAACTTCAAAAAGAAAGTTACACATTTATCAAGAATTTAATAAAGAAGCAATCAGCATCATTAGTTATGAAGGGTGTAGAAATTCAAATATAGCACTGTTGGTGAAGACTTGAGTTCCTGACCAAAAACCTATGTATGATTTTTCAGTCCTGACCATGGGAAACTAGAAAGGCTCTACCTGGCAGGCCTCTTGGACTAAAGATGCCCTCTCCACCCCAGAACTGGCACACAGCCAGCACACTGCAGTCTTTGAATGGAGTTTCAATCAAAGATGCAGGCCTTCTCTGGCTGGCCATACTCTTAATAATATCTGCATTTCTAACCTTGGTACTTATTTCAAAGACTGTATAAGTGAATGTTGTTAGTTGCTCAGCTGTGTCCAACTTGTCACAACCAATGGATTGTAGATGGCCAGGCTCCTCTGTCCATGGAATTCTTCAGGCAAGAATACTGGAGTGGGTTGCCATTTCGTTCTCCAGGGGATCTTCCCACCCAGGGATCGAACCCAGGTCTCCTGCATTTCTTTACTATTTCTGCAGATTCTTTATCGTTTGAGCCACCAGGGAAGCCCATAGGATCATGAACATGATTGTGTCCTGTTTCAGATGATGTACTGGGCTTTATTCACTCAAAGAAAACATTTTAGTATTACTTTCAGTAAAACCTTCACTTAATCAACAGGTAATTATTAGATACATTTTATTGCCCTGCACTATATAATGTTTATGAACGCCTGAAGAAGAAAATCATTAAAAGGGTTTATCAAACATGCCAAGTTTCATAATGGAAAGAGCAAGTGAATTCACTTGCAAGAATATTTTCTTAAGCAAAATATAAATGCATCCTGAATAACTCACTATTTTTGGATGAATAATTGAGAAATCATAGAATATATTTTTTTTCATTTAAGCTTTTTAATGCTATGTCATACTATAAATGGGGGCTTCCCTCATAGCCCAGTCAGTGAGGAATCTGCCTGCAATGCAGGAGACCTAGGTTCGATTCCTGGGTCAGGAGGATCCTCTGGAGAAGGACATGGCAACCCACTCCAGTGTTCTCACCTGGAGAATCCCATGGACAGAGGAGCCTGGCAGGCTATAGTCCATGTGGTTACAAGAGTCGGACATGACTTAGCGACTAAACCACCATACTGTAATTGTCTGTATTCCCTATTTCAAAAATAATAGCTATGAGGGCTTCCCTGGTGGCTCAGTGGCCAAGAATCCACCTGCCAACACAGGAGACATGTGTTCAATCCCTGATCCAGGAAGATCCACTGAAGCCCTCAAATTCTACAGCCCATGAGCCACAATGAGACGCTGCTGCAATAAGAAGCCTACGCACTGAATTAGATAACAGCCTCCGCTCATTGCAACTAGAGAAAAGTCCATGCAGCAACTAAAACTCAGCACAGCCAAAAGTAAATAAATTAATTTTTTAAAAAGACTCTGAGAGAAAATGACTTTAAATAAAACACTAGTTATCAAATTAAATATCATTAACTATTATTATTATAATTGTTGCAACAATTATAGAAAATATTTAAAGAGCACTTATTATGTACCTGACATTGTTTAGGTACTTTACACCTCAAAAATCATTCTGTGAGTCAGGTGCTAATACTGTCATTATTGTAGCAAGTTTAGTGTCTGTCTATAAACTGCCAGAGTATTCAAGCCTGAAAAAAATGTTGACTCTTAATGAGATGATAATTATTAAAGTTGTGAATTTTATTTTTTATCTTTATTTTATTTGTTAAATTATGAAAATATGATAACACATTTACAGGAGACTTGGAAAAAAACAAAACAAAGTTACATATAGTTCCACTATATATTATAATTGTTTTAAGCAGATAAATCAAGATTTTTAGTTGGAGTTTCAAAATCAAACCCTCAGAAATTAATAGAACAAATGTACAGAGAAGTAGAAGAATATAGTAGACCTGAAGAGCATTATGAACCAATTCAACATAAGCTTTATATAATTTTCACACAATAGGAGGATACAAATTCTATTCAAGTTTCCATAGACTATAAACTAGAAAACAGCAGGACATATCCAGAGACATGAGACCAGGTATAGAAATTTCATGTCTAAAGGTATAGAAATCATACAGTCTGTTCTCTTATGACTATGGAATTATGTTAGAGATTGATATCAAAAGATATTTGAAAATAACCCACATATTTTCAAGTGCTATGTGACATGTACCAAGAGATATCTTTGATTTAGCCATTGAAAGTCTCAATAAAGTTAGAAGACTGGAAAGGATGATGGCAGAGAAGAAAGTGTGTAAATGAGAAATTAATATCAAAGACACTTTAAAAAATCCCATGTATTTGGAAATTAAATGTCCACTTTTAAATGAGGGGTATATCTAAGAAGCCATAACAAGGAAAATTAGAAAATATCTGTAGTAGAACAAAACTGAAAAAAGAATTTACCAGGTTATTTCATGCAGCTGAAGCTGCTCAATGCAATTTAGTACAATTGCAGTGGAGTCTTGAATAAGGTATGGAAATAAATAAAGGACACTAGCATAACATTTCGTGAGATTTGAACAAAATCTGTACTTTAGTTAATAATACTGTATTGGATTAGAAGTTGAAAGCCTCATTCAATTTTATTTTTAATCACTCAGATGATAAGCTTCCTAGACTTTTAGCAGTTATACGAGATGCTAAATACATGTAACTCTATAAAATTTTTGAGTGAATATAAGTTAAAAATCTAACATTCTACTCATACCAAATCAAACAAGTAGAACCAAAATGTCATAAATTATTTGGCTAGGCAAAATTTCATAAGTTTTCTAAAATATATGTATTATACATACTACATGTGTGTGTGTGTGTGTGTGTGTGTATTTATACAAAACCTTTTCCACTATGTTTGGTAACGACTTGAGAAAGAACATGAGAGACAGAGAAATTGGAAAACATAAACTAAATGAAATGGGAGCACTGAATATGAAATAGAAAAAGTGAAACAAACTAGATAAAAGTAAAAAATCATCATATACCAATAGTTTTTAAATGTTATCTTGAAATTTTTGAAAAATACAAATGCCCAGATATATTGCTATTTTTTCCTCCAAAGCTCCAGATATGTTTCTAATGAGTAGCCATGTTTAAACTTGTGCATTTTAAATAAATTCATGATTTTAGGCAGGTTATAAAGAGATTTTGAAAAATGTTTATTTGACCTATTTTTCTAGGAATTTCAGTAATACTATCTATAGTGAAATTGTGAAGTAGCAAAGAGAGAAACTTCACTATGGTGGAACTTGAAATTCTTGTTAAAGAGAAAAATATGACTTAGGGACCAAATCTTTAGTGGAATTGCTTGCACCCTTATGTTCACAGCAGCACAATTTATAATAGTCAAGACATGGAAGCAACCTAAATATCTATCAACTTAAGGATGGATAAAGAAGGTTGTATGTATGAGTGAAAGTGTTAGTTGCTCAGTCGTGTCTGACTCTTTGTGACCCCCATGGACTATAGCCTGCCAGGCTCCTCTGTACGTGGAATTCTCCAGGCAAGAATATTAGAGTGGTAGCCATTTCCTTCTCCAGGGGTTCTTCCTGACCCAGAGATCTGAACCCAAGTCTCTTGCATCACAGGCAGATTTTCTACTGAGTCACCAGGAAAGCGCGCTCTCTCTCTCTCTCTCTCTCTCTCTATATATATATATATATATATATATATATGATACATATGTATTCATACATATACAGTATATATAAGTATATATAATATGTATAGGAATATTACTCAGACATGAAAAAGAATGAAGTAATGTCATTTGCAGCAACATAGATAGACCCAGAGATTATCATATTAAGTGAAACAACAAGCAAAAGACAAATATCATATGATATCACTTATACGTGGAATCTTTAAGAAAGAGGAAAAAAATAACTTATTTATAAAACAGAAATAGACTTAAAGGCATAGAAAACAACCTTATGGTTACCAAAAGGGAAAAGTAGGGGAAAAAATTAGTATTAACAGCTACACACTCCTGCATATAAAATACATAACAAGGTCCAACTGTATAGCACAGGGAACTATAGTCAATATCTTGTAATACCTATAATGGAAAAGAATATACTTTCAGAGTCAAAAAAAGTCTGAGTCATGTTTCTGTACACCTGAAACACTGTAAATCAACTATACTTCAATTAAAGAAAACAGGGATTGTGCTTTTTATATCCTTGTACCAAGATGAAGTACTTTCTCTAAGAACAAATTATGACATATTTTAGCTTTTTGTCCATTCCACAGTAAAGTGACATTCCACTTGTTAAGTCTGGAAAATAAATCACTGAACTTAATCAATAGAGCTGTTTCTTCATCTTTACAATTTCTCATTCAGTACTGGGAGGCCTGCCTTAATTAGAGCTGCCTGTAACTGGGTGGGTAAATCAGCTTCTTACTAGTTTGATTTAGAATTACTACTTCACCTAAGATTTAGTACGAAAAATGTTGACTATGTTATCTCCTTCTACCACTCCTTTGTATTTTTAAGAAATTTTACAGACTCTTGTGTAAAAGAGATGTTATTCATTAGATATCATTGAATAACCTAAGGTACACATTAATTTTACACAATTAAATTCTTTGAAATCCACTTGCCAAATAACTATTAATTTATTTATAATACTGTATTTGCATTTAGTGCTAATAAATTATTAAGACCATCTCAGTGCAGACCAATGTGCATTTCTATCATGTTACTTTGCACTTAAGAATGATTATGTCAGTTGATTTTATGATATGAAAAATTAAGTGGCAAAAGAACTACAAAATTTTAAATTTCATCTGAAGCCTTCATGCTTGAATGCATGATAAATTCACAGCCAAGTTCTCAATTTAAGCATTTGAATTCAGGCATGAATGCAAAAAAAGGCAGGCAAGTCCCAATACTTTACAATCTACAATAACAATTTGAAGTTTCCATGAGTAGGCTGGGGAAATAAATTATTCACTGACTTTCACAGAAAATCCTTATGAATTAGATCCTGATTGAAGTTCTGTCTTCTACTAAAATGGTTTAAAACACTGCTTTTATAAAAATTCAATTAGCACTCTTGCTTTATGATGCTAGTGTATATATATATATATATATATATATATATAATTTATGAAATCCTTTTTGAGAAATATTCTGATATTAAGGTAGATCAGGTTTGCTTTTAGTAAGAAGATCTCAATTAAAATTTATTAGAAATTTCTTTTGATGAGGGAAATTAAAGATTTGTTGATATAAGCAAATGATTTATATATTGATTTACTTTGCATAGCACATTGTTGCTTTTAGCAGTAGGGGATGGTTATTTAAGGAGGCAAATTGCTCTGCAGGGTATAGAAGGAGCCAGGCAATGAATGGCTCCAATCAAGCTACTCATATTCTGGCAGGCTGTCTGTGGCTGTGGCATTATAGATGTCATTACCCAAAATGTGCTGCTAATTGTAATCTTTATTCTGAATCCAGGGGGAATTTAAATGGTTTTTGACTGATAAATTCTTATAGTAGTGTAAAATCTCTATAATTTTACTACATAAAGACATCTCTTTATTCACACTGAGCGTATCACAAGACAACTGACTATACTATACACACACACACACACACACACACACACACACACATCAAACTTTGAGATTCAGACACGTTTCTTGCTGTATCTGGGAGACTGAGACTTTGATCCTTTTGTATAAAAACTGAGTATATACATCATTCTGAGGGAAGAATCCAGGCACAGTAGGCTTAACCCAATGTGAAACTTTACTTATTACTGGAAGTAAGAATTTGTCATAGATCCTATTGTTTGTCACACCAGTTGTTTCAAAGGATCAGGACCCTGGGTGTCCAGGAGGGTCCTATTATGAGAGAGTGCTATAAGTATTCATGAAGACTGGGGCATAAATTGCCCTACTTTGGGAATCCTGTAATAAAACCAAAGGAAAAGGTAAAGTGCTATTAATCTCAACCTCTCACACTGCTCTTTAATGGACAGTCAGCTACACAGCAGAGTGGGAGAGTGATCATGCAGAACAGAGGAAAGAGTGGAGGAGAGCAAGTGGACTTGTCAAGCAGAGCAGAGTCTGGCTACACTGAGGTACTCAGTGAAAAAGTGACACTGGCCTTGCTGACATAGAATTACAAACACACACAGTAGGAAAAGTTGCCACAATAGCAATTGCCAAGACACACTCAGGGGAGACATATTCAAACATCTGTAAAACACCCTCTACATGTCTAAATCCTAGACATGATTTAAGAGGAATTCTGAAGGAGCCAAGGTCCTCAATGTGTAGATGTAGGATGGAAATTTCTGACCAATTCTTTCCATGTGAGGTAAGATCAAAGAAACTGGTAATGCATATAAACACTATATAGTTTGTTAATTATTTTTAATAAGAATAATAAAGAGAATGGAAGAAAACTTTTTGAAGAGATGAATAGATTTATGACATAGTGCTGTAATGGTTTCACAAATGCATACTTATCAAGCCGTTTTGTATGTCAGTCATATCTCAATAAAGTACCTTTTAAAAAGGAAAAAAAATTAATAGACATGGAGAAAAATAAAACAGAAAATACTCAAACCTTATTTCTGTTTCTTTAACTAGGACTAATATGTCTATATATGACTTTATATATGTGTTAGGTAGTTAGAATAGGAAAAATGAGTCCAAAATGGCGATGGCTAAAAGACAAAGAAGGGAAAAAGTCCCTGAAAATGGAACAAAAGGAAACCCAAGGACCCAAGTGAGAACCTCAGGTGAAACAAACAGCCCTCCTGGCTAGCCCAATTTGCACAGGGAAGGCTCAATCGGGGGAGGAGACAAAATGTACAAAAAAGAGGAAGCCAAGATGGACTGGGGTCTCTTCTTTTGGGTGGGTCCACCCTCACACCTCGAGGATATACTTTCCTTTGCTTGTCAAACAAACCCTGAGCTGTAACACTGGCTCACCGTTTCAAATCTTTGCTGTGGTCAGACAGAACTGAGGACATTACACATTCCCCCAACATATATGTAACTTAATTATTAATATTTTTGAAGACTCAATAAAATCATGTTCCTGTTTATCCCTATTTATCTTCTCTTTTATTTCTTCTTTTTATTTATTTTTTCCAACTACAATTTTATTTTATTTTTAAACTTTACAAAATTGTATTAGTTTTGCCAAATATCAAAATGAATCCGCCACAGGTATACATGTGTTCCCCATCCTGAACCCTCCTCCCTCCTCCCTCCCCATACCATCCCTCTGGGTCAGTTATCAGAGCTATCCAGTTATCACTACCTGAAGTGATATTAGCACATATGCAATCAATACAGTGTGTGACAGTATAAGCTTTGAAATGAGATAAACCTCTATCTGAATGCAAATTTAATAAACTGAACTATTATCAATATATTAAGCTGACTCATTTGAAAAGACTCTGATGCTGGAAAAGATTGAGGGTAGAAGGAGAAGGAGGTGATAGAGGATGAGATGGTTGGATGGCATCACCAACTAAATGGACATGGGTTTGGGTGGACCCCGGGAGTTGGTGATGGGTAGGGAGGCCTGGCATGCTGCGGTTCATTGGGTTGCAAAGAGTCGGACAAGACTGAGCAACTAAACTATCACCATATGCAGGCTTTTATTGGCCAGTTCACACCATGACTAATTTCAACAAGAGTAATTATCACCAGTTTTCATCATTCATAATTTCCTTGTCTTAATTATATTATCTACACACACACTTTATATATATATATATATATATATATATATTATGTGTGTGTGTGTATAACTAATTCACACACTGTTTCTGAGAATTAAGCAAAATACTGTACATAGAGTGCTTTTAGGTGGCACAGTGATAACACTCCACCTGCCAATGCAGGAGACACAAGAAACATGGCTTCCATCCCAGGGTTGGGAAGATCTCCTGGAGGAGGAAATGGTAATCTGCTCCAATACTCTTGCCTGGAGAGTCCCATGGACTCCGTAGCCTGATGGGCTACAGTCCATTGGTTTGCAAAGAGTTGGACACGATGAGCAACTGAGCACACACACTGCAGAGCGCTTTTAATATGAATGGCATATATCAACTGCTTGATGAATATCAGTCTTACCCCTTATGTGCTTTAGAATCTGCTGTGAACTAGATTTCTGGCTTGCTGCAATTAGTCAACCAAAATCCACATATGCATTTAGAACCTATTTCATTTTCAGGAGCTCATCTTGCCAGTTAGAGGTTAAATATAAGAAACTTTATGTTAAACTCAATGATTCATGATTAAACTTTCTCTCATTCAAATCCCAATTCTGTCTACCATCTTACTGTCGGTAAGTGACCATTTGTTTCCATTGATTCCTGTGCCTCATTCCACAACTGAGTTTTGAGGTTTCTGCTTTGCCTCAAGTATTTTTGATTACTATGATGACTGGTATTAATCATTCACTGACGATGTCCACAAATGAACTTGCACAAAATCCTGCAGTGATCCAAATAAATTTAATATTATTTTCAACTCCATTTCACAGAAGAGAGAACTGATACACAGAAAAGCTAAGAAACTCGTTGGAGGTCCCAAGGCTATATGTGGCAATATGGGATTGTTAACTTCAGCAATACATGAACTGTGAAATTCCAGATGTTCAAGCTGGTTGTAGAAAAGGCAGAGGAACCATAGATCAAATTACCAACTTCCACTGGATCATCGAAAAGGCAAGAGAGTTCCAGAAAAATATCTATTTCTGCTTTATTGACTATGACAAAGCCTTTGACTGTGTGGATCACAATGAACTGTGGAAAATTCTGAAAGAGACGGGCATACCAGACCACCTGACCTGCCTCTTGAGAAATCTGTATGCAGGTCAAGAAGCAACAGTTAGAACTGGACATGGAACAACAGACTGGTTCCAAATAGGAAAAGGAGTTCGTCAAGGCTGTATACTGTCACCCTGCTTATTTAACTTATATGCAGAGTACATCATGAGAAACGCTGGGCTGGAAGAAGCACAAGCTGGAATCAAGATTGCTGGGAGAAATATCAATCACCTCAGATATGCAGATGACACCACCCTTATGGCAGAAAGTGAAGAGGAACTAAAAAGCCTCTTGATGAAAGTGGAAGAGGAGACTGAAAAAGTTGGTTTAAAGCTCAACATTCAGAAAACGAAGATCATGGCATCTGGTCCCATCACTTCATGGGAAATAGATGGGGAAACAGTGGAAACAGTGTCAGACTTTATTTTTCTGGGCTCCAGAATCACTGCAGATGATGATTTCAGCCATGAAATTAAAAGACGCTTACTCCTTGGAAGGGAAGTTATGACCAACCTAGATAGCATATTCAAAAGCAGAGACATCACTTTGCCAACAAAGGTCCATCTAGTCAAGGCTATGGTTTTTCCAGTAGTCATGTATGGATGTGAGAGTTGGACTGTGAAGAAGGCTGAGCGCCGAAGAATTGATGCCTTTGAACTGTGGTGTTGGAGAAGACTCTTGAGAGTCCCTTGGACTGCAAGGAGATCCAACCAGTCCATTCAACAGGAGCTCAGTCCTGGGTGTTCTTTGGAAGGAATGATGCCAAAGCTAAAACTCCAGTACTTTGGCCACCTCGTGTGAAGAGTTGACTCATTGGAAAAGACTCTGATGCTGGGAGGGATTGGGGGCAGGAGGAGGAGGGGATGACAGAGGATGAGATGCCTGGATGGCATCACCAACTCGATGGACATGAGTTTGGGTGAACTCTGGGTGTTGGTGATGGACAGGGAGGCCTGGCGTGTTGCAATTCATGGGTTCGCAAAGAGTCGGACATGGCTGAGTGACTGAACTGAACTGAACCTTAGCTCTCTGGCCCTAGTGCATTTACTTTTAACCACTATGCTATGTGATTTCTCATAAAATACTTAGCATATTCCCTATTATTTAAGGTACTCTAGATGAATGTAGCACTCCAGATGTTCAAGCTGGATTTAGAAAAGGCAGAGGAACCAGAGATCAAAATACCAATATCCAGTGGATCACTGAAAAAGCAAGAGAGTTCCAGAAAAACATCTACCTCTGCTTTATTGAGTACACCAAAGCCTTTGACTGTGTGGATCACACTAAACTATGGAAAAGTACTCAACAGATGGAATACCAGACCACCTTACCTGCCTCCTAAAAAAACGGTATGCAGGTCGAGAAGTAACAGTTAGAAACAGATATGAAACAGCAGACTGCTTCCAAATTGGGAAAGGAGTACGTCAAGGCTGTATATTGTCACCCTGCTTATTTAACTTATATGGAGAGCACATCATGTGAAATGCTGGGCTGGGTAAAGCACAAGCTGGAATCAAGATTGTAGGAAGAAATATCAATAACCTCAGATATGCAGATGGCAGCACCCTTATGGCAGAAAGTGAAGAACTAAAGAGCCTCTTGATGAACGTGAAAGAGGAGAGTGAAAAAGTTGGCTTAAAACTCAACACTCAAAACAATGAAGATCATGACATCTGGTCCCATTACTTCAAGGCAAATAGATGGGGAAACAAGGCAAACAGTGAGAGACTTTATTTTGGGGGGCTTGAAAATCACTGCAGATAGGTGACTGCAGCCATGAAATTAAGAGATGCTTGCTCCTTGGAAGAAAAGCTATGACCAACATAGACAGCATATTAAAAAGCAGAGACATTACTTTGCTAACAAAGGTCCGTCTAGTCAAAGCTATGGTTTTTCCAGTAGTCACATATGCATGTGAGAGTTGGACTATAAATAAAGCACTGGGATGACCCTGAGGGATGGGATGTGAAGAGAAGCAGGAGGAGGGTTTAGGACGGGGAACACATGTACACCTATGGCTGATTCATGTCAATGTATGGCAAAAAATACCACAATATTGTAAAGTAATTAGCTTCCAATTAAAATAAATAATTTTTTAATGAAAACCAATAAAGCCTGTAAGTATATATTTTTATGGAAAAAAAAAAAAAGAAAGCTGAGTGCCAAAGATTTGATGCTTTTGAACTGTGGTGTTGAAAAAGACCCTTGAGAGTCCCTTGGATTGCAAGGAGATCAAACCAGCCAATCCTAAAGGATATCAGTCCCGAACATTGATTGGAAGGACTGATGCTGAAGCTGAAACTTCAATACTTTGGCCACCTGATGTGAAGAAATGACTCATCTGAAAAGACCCTGATGTTGGGAAAGATTCAAGGCTGGAGGAAAAGGGGACAGGAGAGGATGAGATGGTTGGATGGCATCAATGACTCCATGGACATGAGTTTGAGCAAGCTCCAGGAGTTGGTGATGGACAGGGAAGCCTGGAGTGCTGCAATCCATGGGGTTGCAAAGAGTCAGACACGACTGAATGCCTGAACTGAACTGAGATGAATGTAGTAACTCTTTCACCATTTTATGTTTACTAGACAAGTTTCTTTGATGCTTTCCATAGTCTTTCTAGGGTTGCTAATCTATACTGAACCCTCTCATTGCTTGATTACCTTACTCTTTTTCTGTTTTTTTACTTCCAGTCTTCATTAGATGCCAGACCCCTCACTACCGCTTTGGACTTGGATTATCATCTCTTCCTAAATTATTATTTCCTAATTATTTGGCTAGCCATTGGAGATGTGACTCCAGTTTGCTTTCCATGTAAATCAAAACTAGTTGTTTCTTTTCAAGTCACCCATTCAGCTGGTTTCACTGGTGCTGGAAAAGTCTTCTTTTAAGCTGTACAAAGTAGTTATTTTTTCTGTACTTAGGATCCCATCCATTCTTACTTTCCTAAGACCCAGCTACTGGAATTATTGCTGGCAGGAAGCCTTCAGCTGTTCCTATCTATGGTGACTGCCTCAGGTAGTCACATTCTCCTAACCCCAAATTATACCAATTTCTAGGCCAACTCACACCTAATAACTGATTTATGGAACTAAAAAGCCTCTTGATGAAAGTGAAAGTGGAGAGTGAAAAAGTTGGCTTAAAGCTCAACATTCAGAAAACGAAGATCATGACATCCGGTCCCACCACTTCATGGGAAATAGATGGGGAAACAGTGGAAACCGTGTCAGACTTTATTTTTGGGGGCTCAAAAACCACTGCAGATGGTGATTTCAGCCATGAAATTAAAAGATGCTTACTCCTTGGAAGGAAAGTTATGACCAACCTAGATAGCATATTGAAAAGCAGAGACATTACTTTGCCAACAAAAGTTCATCTAGTCAAGGCTATGGTTTTTCCTGTGATCATGTATGGATGTGAGAGTAGGACTGTGAAGAAGGCTGAGCGCCGAAGAATTGATGCTTTTGAACTGTGGTGTTGGAGAAGACTCTTGAGAGTCCCTTGGACTGCAAGGAGATCCAACCAGTCCATTCTGAAGGAGATCAGCCCTGGGACTTCTTTGGAAGGAATGATGCTGAGGCTGAAACTCCAGTAATTTGGCCACCTCATGCAAATAGTTGACTCATTGGAAAAGACTCTGATGCTGGGAGGGGTTGGGGGCAAGAGGAGAAGGGGATGACAGAGGATGAGATGGCTGGATGGCATCACTGACTCGATGGACGTGAGTCTGGGTGAATTCCAGGAGTTGGTGATGGACAGAGAGGCCTGGCGTGCTGCGATTCATGGGGTCGCAAAGAGTTGGACACAACTGAGTGACTGAACTGAACTGAAGATGACCTGGCCACCTTAGCCTAATTTATGAAAATTGTTAAAGGCTATTATACCTATAGGATTTCTAGTAAAGTTCCTTGAAACTATTATTGGTTCTGTATCACAGCTGATGTCTCCTTCTGGAAAATTCATCTTCTTTCCACAGAGTCTATCCTGTGGTTAATCTTTAATAAACATCCTATCTTCTTTCATCTTCAGTTCAGTTCAGTAACTGAAACTGAGCTTTAAGCCAACTTTTTCACTCTCCACTTTCACTTTTATCAAGAGGCTTTTGAGTTCTTCTTCACTTTCTCATAAGGGTGGTGTCATCTGCATATCTGAGGAGACTGATATTTCTCCAGGCAATCTTGATTCCAGCTTGTGTTTCTTCCAGTCCAGCGTTTCTCATGATGTACTCTGCATATAAGTTAAATAAGCAGGGTGACAATATACAGCCTTGACGTACTCCTTTTCTTATTTGGAACCAGTCTGTTGTTCCACGTCGAGTTCTAACTGTTGCTTCCTGACCTGCATACAGATTTCTCAAGAGGCAGATCAGGTGGTCTGGTATTCCCATCTCTTGAAGAATTTTTCAGTTTATTGTGATTCACACAGTCAAAGGCTTTGGCATATTCAATAAAGCAGAAATAGATGCTTTTCTGGAACTCTCTTGCTTTTTCCATGATCCAGTGGATGTTGGCAATTTGATCTATGGTTCCTCTGCCTTTTCTAAAACCAGCTTGAACATCAGGAAGTTCACGGTTCACATATTGCTGAAGCCTGGCTTGGAGAATTTTGAGCATTACTTTACTAGCGTGTGAGATGACTGCAATTTTGTGGTAGTTTGAGCATTTTTTGGCACTGCCTTTCTTTGGGATTGGAATGAAAACTGACCTTTTCCAGTCCTCTGGCCACTGCTGAGTTTTCCAAATTTGCTGGCATATTGAGTGCAGCACTTTCACAGCATCATCTTTCAGGATTTGGAATAGCTCAACTGGAAATCCAGCACCTCCACTAGCTTTGTTCGTAGTGATGCTTTCTAAGGCCCATTTGACTTCACATTCCAGGATGTCTGGCTCTAGGCCAGTGATCACACCATCGTGATTATCTGGGTTGTGAAGATCTTTTCTGTACAGTTTTTCTGTGTATTCTTGCCACCCCTTCTTAATATCTTCGCTTCTGTTAGGTCCATACAATTTCTGTCCTTTATTGAGCCCATCTTTGCATGAAATATTCCCTTCTTATCTCTAATTTTCTTGAAGAGATCTGTAGTCTTTCCCATTCTGTTGTTTTCCTCTATTTCTTAGCATTGATCGCTGAAGAAGGCTTTCTTATCTCTTCTTGCTATTCTTTGGAACTCTGCATTCAGATGCTTATATCTTTCCTTTGCTCCTTTGCTTTTTGCCTCTATTCTTTTCACAGCTATTTGTAAGGCCTCCCCAGACAGCCATTTAGCTTTTTTGCATTTTTTTCCACGGGGATGGTCTTGATCCCTGTCTCCTGTACAATGTCACGAACCTCATTCCATAGTTCATCAGGCACTCTATCTATCAGATCTAGGCCCTTAAATCTATTTCTCACTTCCACTGTATAATCATAAGGGATTTGATTTAGGTCATACCTGTATGGTTTAGTGGTTTTCCCTACTTCCTTCAATTTAAGTCTGAATTTGGCAATAAGGAGTTTATGATCTGAGCCACAGTCAGCTCATGGTCTTGTTTTTGCTGACTGTATAGAGCTTCTCCATCTTTGGCTGCAATGAATATAATCAATCTGATTTCGGTGTTGACCATCTGGTGATGTCCATGTGTAGAGTCTTCTCTTGTGCAGGAGCTCATCATATCAATTTCAATACAACATAACTGGAGCTCCCTAGTGACCTGACATTAAAGAAATTAAGTTGCTCAGTCGTGTCTGACTCTTTGCGACCCCATGGACTGTAGCCTACCAGGCTCCTCTGTCCATGGAATTTTCCAGGCAAGAGTACTGGAGTGGGTTGCCATTTCCTTCTCCACAGGATTTTCCTGTCCCAAGGATCGAACCCTGGTCTCCAGAATTGCAGGAAGACACTTTATCATCTGAGCCACCAGTGAAGCCCATTAAAGAAACCACCTGCAATGGAAGAGACTTGGTCTGGATCCCTGAGTTGGGAAGATCCCTGGAGAAAGTGACGTGAAGTCGCTCAGTAGTGTCCAACTCTTTGCAACCCATGGACTGTATCCCACCAAGCTCCTCCATCCATGGGATTCTCCAGGCAAGAATACTGGAGTGGGTTGCCATTTCCTTCTCCAGGGGATCTTCCCGACCCAGGGATCAAACCCAGGTCTTCCACATTGCAGGCAGACGCTTTAACCTCTTCGTTGGGAAGATCCCTGGAGAAGGGAATGGCTACTCACTCCAGTATTCTTGCCTGGAGAATTCCATGGACAGAGGAGTCTGGCAGGCTATGCCCATTGGAAAAGACCGTGATGCTGGGAAAGATTGAAGGCAGGAAGAGAAAGAGGAGACAGAAGATGAGACAGTTGGATTGCATCACTGAGTCAATGGACATGTGATTGAGCAAACTCTGGGTGATGATGAAGCACAGGGAAGCCTGGTGTGCTGCAGTCAATGGGGTCATAAAGAGTTGGACATGACTTAATGACTGAACAACCACATAATTAATTCATTATTGTATGTCTCTCCTGGGACTTTGAGCTCTTCATCTTTATGGGGTTTCTTCTAGTAGTATTTGCATATATTCAAGTCAATTTTATATTCCAATGATAATGATAAAAATCTCTCTCAACTTTATACCATAGTAATCTCTCTCTTAATTTTGATCAGACATAGTATAATGCTTGAGTTGTTGTCCACATTATCTATCTGCATTATTTATTTTAATCTCACTGCCTCCTTAATGCATTGCTATATGTTTGCAAAAATGTCATTTCACAAAATCTGCTCTTGTCAAGATTAACAATTATTCTGAATCCTGTATTCACTTCCTATTTACTGTATTTGAATTTGACTTTTAAGCACAATTTTCTTCTCTCAAACCACGTTAATTTTTAGCATCAGGAGTACCTTTCATTCCTTTTCTGTCCTTTTTATGGTTCTTCTTTAATGATTCTGATCACTAATTACAACGTAGTGGCTCTACACCACCAAGCAGTTCTTGGACACAAGCTGCTTATCCCATAATTCAAATCAATTTTGACATTACCTATCTGAAGATATATGACCATAGAAAAACCATAGCCTTGACTAGACGAACCTTTGTTGGCAAAGTAATGTCTCTGCTTTTGAATATGCTATCTAGGTTGGTCATAACTTTCCTTCCAAGGAGTAAGCGTCTTTTAATTTCATGGCTGCACTCACCATCTGTAGTGATTTTGGAGCCCAGAAAAATAAAGTCTGACACTGTTTCCACTGTTTCTCCATCTATTTCCCATGAAGTGGTGGGACTGGATGCCATGATCTTCATTTTCTGAATGTTGAGCTTTAAGCCAACTTTTTCACTCTCCACTTTCACTTTCATCAAGAGGCTTTTTAGTTCCTCTTCACTTTCTGCCATAAGGGTGGTGTCATCTGCATATCTGAGGTTATTGATATTTCTCCCAGCAATCTTGATTCCAGTTTGTGTTTCTTCCAGTCCAGTGTTTCTCATGATGGATGTGAGAGTTGGACTGTGAAGAAGGCTGAGTGCCAAAGAATTGATGCTTTTGGACTGTGGTGTTGGAGAAGACTCTTGAGAGTCCCTTGGACTGCAAGGAGATCCAACCAGTCCATTCTGAGGGAGATCAGCCCTGGGATTTCTTTGGAAGGAATGATGCTAAAGCTGAAACTCCAGTACTTTGGCCACCTCATGCGAAGAGTTGATTCATTGGAAAAGACTCTGATGCTGGGAGGGATTGAGGGCAGGAGGAGAAGGGGATGACAGAGGATGAGATGGCTGGATGGCATCACTGACTCGATGGACATGAGTCTGAGTGAACTCCAGGAGTTGGTGATGGACAGGGAGGCCTAGCGTGCTTCGATTCATGGGGTCACAAAGAGTCGGACATGACTGAGCGACTGATCTGATCTGATCTGATCTGAATGTCAGATGATCATCACATCTGACAGACTAAGGTCCCAATCCTAAAAGACTGCCCACTCCCTGCACTTCAGATGCCAATCACAAGCCCATATTGTCACTGTCAATGTGCTACCTGACTGGATACAGACCAGAAGTTCCCATGATCTCCTCCTAAGGTTCCATACATTTGCTATAGCAGATCACACGACACAAAGGAACATTTTACTTCCTAGATTGGCAGTTATAAGAAAAGGAACAATCAGATGGAAGAGATACATTGGGAAAAGTACAGGGAAAAGGCATAAAACTGTCATGATCTCTTCAGGCATGCCCCTCTCCTTAGACCTCTCCCTATATGTTTACTAACCTGAAAGCTCTCCAAACCCTATCTTTTGGATATTTGTGAAAGCATTTCACAGGCATGATTTACTGATTAAATCACTGAGTACTGGTGATTGAACTCAAACTCTTCTCCTCCTTTCCTCCCCAAAGGTTGGAAGGTGGGACTGAAGTTTCAACCATTTGATCACAAGATGTTGTCTCCTGTGGCAAATAGCCCACATCATTAGGTTACCAGGCACTTTCCAAAGTTGCCTTCTAAACAACAAAGGAGATCTTTAAGCTCTCATCACCTAGGAGAACCAAAGGGTTGTGGTGTTTTTACCAGAAACAGGGATGAAGGCCAAATACACATTTCTTATTATAAAACACAATATCATACCCTTCTTCTTCCCAGTAATTAATGTTGTTGCTCTTGACCCATTCTGTGCTTGGCTTAATTTTCATTCTCTATATTATTTTTGAATCATCTATTCATCTAACTTCAAAAGACTATTTGGACACTATTGTTACCTTAAACAAATAGACTGTCAGATATTATTTCAATATGGATGGGTTCCACAAAATAAAATTCAGTTTGGACTGTGAGTCTGGGGTTACCAGATGCAAGCTATTATATATAGAATGGACAAACCAGAAGGTCCTATTGTACAGCAAGGGGACTATATTCAATATCCTGTAGTAAATAACAATAGAAAGTGATATGAAAAAGAATATTTAAAAATAAATAAAAATCATATTTTATGGTAAGACAAAAAAATTTAAACATAAAATTTAAACACAAAATTTTCTTTCCTACCCTCCCCTTTAGTATGCATTGTGCATCTGCAGTAATCAGAACTACTTAGGAGACAACATTCCTCCTTAATCTCATAAAGGGTCACAGCCCTTAGGAGATAGTCTTCTTTCTTAATCTTGTAAGGGACCAGGATGACCCATAATCCACTACTTGCTTTGTATGTATAGGTATAGATTGTGTAAATTGTCAATAATACATCATTGAACATATAACTCTTTGTCTTGAAAACTTATATAACTGTGCTTTGACCTCAAACAGAAGGAACAATCCTCAGAGCTTTCTAAAAGACTATGCTATAATCCTCAAGTTGGCATGAAAAAAAAAATGTTCCACTTCTTTTTTAGGTACACTTTTAATTAATTTTTTTCATTGGCAGATTTATTTGGGATCAGCAGATAACTGCAATCAGGGTCTGTAACAATGGTTAGTTATGTGCAAGTCCCCATACTTCAAGGGAAGAAGAACATTCTTATAGAGGAGAAAAAGAATTTGGGAGGGCTATAGTCAGGACTCAATAACTTCACTGCATTGAGTCTTTTCCAGTAAAGAAGAGGAGTCTTTCTTCTTCCTGTTGGCCATTCTTTGCAGAACATGAGAGCCCCTTCTTCTGGCCTCCTGACTCTTCTTAACTGAAAGTGTCAGTCTCTCAGTCATGTCTGACTCTTTGTGACCCCATGGACTGTAGCCCACCAGGCTCTTCTGTCCATGGGGATTCTCCAGGCAAGAATATTGGAGTGGTTAGCCATTCCCTTCTCCAGTGGATTTTCCGAACCCAGGGATCGAACCTGGGTCTTCCATATTACAGGCAGATTCTTTATCATCTGACCCATCAGGAAAGCCACTTACTTGATGCTGAGATTTTTATTAAATTTTTACACCAAATTTCACAGCAATCAATACTTGCTAAGTTAAAGCATAATAAAGAAGTTTAACTTTTAAGGGGAATTTAAACTACAGAGAGGATTTATGGAAATTATTTTCAAAAGATATAATGGCATAAAATTGTCTAGAAATGAAAATAGTCTTCATATATAATACTCACGTCAATACAGTACTTTGAAAAATATGTTAGAGAAATAAATCTTAAAATATTAGAAGATAAAAAATAAATTGCAAAGTACTTCCAAAAAAAAAAAAAGGTTTACACTGACAGTGTATTTCAGATCAGCTACATACATGCAAGAAGTCAGTGGTATAACATATTCTAATGGCATGGGGTGGGGAGGCAAACAACTGCCAGTCTAAACTATGTCTAAACAACGGAGAAGAAAAATCTCAGACGTGTATTATTAGAAGTTGTCTTGTTTTTTTGTTTTTTTTTTTACCTTAATATTTGGAACTATTGGATCTGTTGGTATACAATTTATACCAAGTTTAGAAAGCCTTTAGTCATAATAATTCAAATAATATTTTCAGTTTCTCCACTCTGTCTTCTTTGAGGTTTGCTATTACACATATATTAGGCTGCTTCAAGTTTTCCAGCAGTCAACTGAAGTTCTATTAATCTTTTTAGTCTTTTTTTTTTTCTTTTTGTTTCATTTTGGATAGTTCTTATTGCTATTCCTTAATGCCACTAATTTGGAAAACTCAGTAGTGGCCACAGGACTGGAAAAGGTCAGTTTTCATTCCAATCCCAAAGAAAGGCAATGCCAAAGAATGCTCAAACTACTACATAATTGCACTCATCTCACATGCTAGTAAAGTAATGCTTAAAATTATCCAAGCCAGGCTTCAGTAATACGTGAACTGTGAACTTCCAGATGTTCAAGCTGGTTTTAGAAAAGGCAGAGGAACCAGAGATCAAATTGCCAACTTCCACTGGATCATCAATCCAGCAAGAGAGTTCCAGAAAAACATCTATTTCTGCTTTATTGATTATGCCAAAGCCTTTGACTGTGTGAATCACAATAAACTGGAAAATTCTGAAAGAGATGGGAATACCAGACCACCTGATCTGCCTCTCGAGAAATTTGTATGCAGGTCAGGAAGCAACAGTTAGAACTGGACATGGAACAACAGACTGGTTTCAAATAAAAAAAGGAGTACATCAAGGCTGTATATTGTCACCCTGCTTATTTAATGTCTATGCAGGGTATATCATGAGAAACGCTGGGCTGGAGGAAGCACAAGCTGGAATTAATATTGCCAGGAGAATTATCAATCACCTCATATATGCAGATGACACCACCCTTATGGTAGAAAATGAAGAAAAACTGAAAAGCCTCTTGATAAAAGTGAAAGTGGAGAGTGAAAAAGTCAGCTTAAAGCTCAACATTCAGAAAACTAAGATCCTGGCATCCAGTCCCATCACTTCATGGCAGATAGATGGGGAAACAGTGGCTGACTTTATTTTTTGGGCTCCAAAATCACTGCAGATGGTGACTGCAGCCATGAAATTAAAAGACGCTTACTCCTTGGAAGGAAAGTTATGACCAACCTAGATAGCATATTCAAAAGCAGAGACATTACTTTGCCAACAAAGGTCCGTCTAGTCAAGGCTATGGTTTTTCCAGTGGTCATGTATGGTTGTGAGAGTTGGACTGTGAAGAAAGCTGAGTGCCGAAGAATTGATGCTTTGGAACTGTGGTGTTGGAGAAGACTCTTGAGAGTCCCTTGGACTGCAAGGAGATCCAACCAGTCCATTCTAAAGATCAGTCCTGCATGTTCTTTGGAAGGACTTATGTTGAAGCTGAAACTCCAATACTTTGGCCACCTGATGTGAAGAGCTGACTCACTGGAAAAGACCTGGATGCTAGGAAAGATTGAGGGCAGGAGGAGAAGGGGATGATAGAGGATCAGATGTTTGGATTGCATCATTGACTCAATGGACATGGGTTGGGTGGACTCCAGGAGTTGGTGATGGACAGGGAAGCCTGGCGTGCTGCAATTCATGGGGTCGCAAAGAGTTGGACACGACTGAGTGACTGATCTGAAGTGAACTGAATGCCACTAATATCACCTGGTGTACTTTTCATCACATGCATCACAGTTTTTATCTGCACAAGCTCAATTTGGTTCATATTTTATGTTCTATGTCTCTACTTACCTTTTTGAGGATATGAAATATAATACACAAAATATTTTAAATACTTTGCTAATTATTACATCTGTGTTAATTCTTGGACTGTTTTTATTGCTTTTTCTAATTATTATGGGTTATGTTTTCCTATTTCTTTGGTAGTATGGTAATTTTATATTGCATTGCAAACAAAATTTTTTTGTTTGTTTGTTTGTTTTTAAACATTACCCTAGTTACATGCTGGATATTTTTATAATTCTATAAATATTCTGAGTTTGTTTGGGGACACATTTAACGTACTTAGAGGTAGATCCTTTCAAGCCTTGCTTTTAAGATTTGCTATACAGGACAAAATCAGTGTTTAGTTTAGAGCTTACTATTCTTTACAACGAAGGCAAGACTCTTCTAGGTACTCTACCAAGTGCTCAGTAATTTACTAAATTTTCCAGTTCAATCCTTTGGGAACAGGTGTTATTCTCAGCTCTGTGTGAGTACCCAGAGAAGGCAACCCACTCCAGTACTCTTGCCTGGAAAATCCCATGAACCTGGTAGGATGCAGTCCATGGGGTCGCCGAGAGTCAGGCACGACTGAGTGACTTTACTTTCACTTCTCACTTTAATGCATTTGAGAAGGAAATGGCAACCCACTCCAGTGTTCTTGCCTGGAGAATCCCAGGGATGGGGGAGCCTGGTGGGCTGCCGTCTATGGGGTCACATAGAGTTGGACACGACTGAAGTGACTTAGCAGCAGTGTGAGTACCAGATACTTTTAATCCTTTCAGATTGTTTTCCCCAACATTAACAAGTTGTCTTGAGTCCTTGTGCCAATCAATACCCTACTGAATATTTGAGGGGGACCCTCTGCAGATCTCCAGAGTTCTCTCTCTGTAAAGTTCTTTCCTGTCTGATATATTATCCCACAATTTCAGCTACCCTCATATCCTGGAATCTCAAGCCACTTCTTTAACTCAGGATATTGATTTTCTCTGCCATCCTCCACTACTGCCAGCTGGAAAATCAAAGCAGTAAGCTTAGGCAATTGTAAGATTCACCTTGCTTGTGTCTTGTCTCTTAGAAATCACTGTTCTTCATTGCCTGTGTTCAATATCTTAAAAATTGTTGTTTCAAACATTTTGTCAAGATATTTCATTATTTCAGGCAAGAAGTTAAATTTGTCCCATATTATTTCCAAGTGGCTGACAACTGAAGTCCTAGATAACATATAACAATGGTATTTGCTGGTTCTTCCTACCTTGATTTATGAGGTGGTATTGTCTGAATAATTTCCATTAAGATCATATGTTATTTGTCCTACTGAGAAAATCTGTATAGAGTCAAAAATATCAGTAGCCCAATACCTCTATAAATTTTATATATATATATATATATATATAATATACGATTATATTTGTGGTTAGAGGAATAGCATGTAAATATCATCAATAAGAAACAAGTTATACACTAAACTTGATAGCTTATCCTGTAAAATATTAAACTGAAATTCAAAATATTTGTTTATTGAGGAAAAAACTCAATGTTTTGACATGTCTAGTTAGAATACTTGGCTGTGAGAGTATATATCTATATCTTTGTATAGATATCATTATATAAACACTTCATTATAATTATAATTCATTGTATACATTTATGTTCTCCTGTAGGAAATGGCAATGCACTCCAGTGTTCTTGCCTGGAGAATCCCAGGGACGGGGGAGCCTGGTGGGCTGCCATCTAGGGGGTTTCACAGGGTCGGATACTACTGAGGCGACTTAGCAGCAGCAGCAGTAGTCAAAATGGGCTGATTAAATTTTAATCAATTTTGAAGAGAAGAGTACTGAGCTATTTATTACTCTTCAGATTGTTGTACAAGCTTCAGAAAAAATTAAACAATTTCTGCAAAAAGAATTTTCCCTCTGGTTTTATTTTTTAATTTAATGATAAATCAAATTTACTATTAAAATAAAAATCACCATGTGAGGTTTGACAGAAAACAACAAAATTATGCAAAGCAATTATCCTTCAATTAAAAAGTAAATAAATTAAAAAAAAAATCTAAATATTGAAAGGTGAATATTAAAGGTTACTAAAATAAGTAAAAATCAATAAAAATATGTATTCCAGATTTATTATTTTTGAATCTCTTTCATGAGTACCTGTGTCTACTGATGTTCCTGTGGTACTGTTTTTGATGTTCAGGCCTAAACTCTTTCACTGAAAAGTGTAATATCTGTTATAAAAATTATGCTTACTTTTATATATACTTTAACACTGTATTCTTTATGTGCTTATGTTTTCAAAGGATACTATTAATAGCTTGCTAATGATATCAAATTTAATTTTTGTAGAAAAACAATTTATTATCTCACATGTATGTAGACATGCACTTAAGGCACTGCCACATCTAAAACATACACTTAAAATAGCACTATATTTTTGTGCTGCAAATTTTACCCAATTGTATTTTCTTTACCTAAACAATATTATCAAATATACTTTCCATTAAGCAAATCTTTTGTTTGTTTTGTGAAGCAGAGAAGCACAACCTTTTAATCAGGATGCACTCTCCTAAGAAAGGTACTGATATTTTGTAGAAGTCACTAAAATTTACTTATTTTCCAGCTTAGCACTGATGTAATCTATTTCAAATAAGGGGAATACTGACAAACAGAGAAGACAGTCATTACTTTGTTTTTGTAATTTTTTTTACAACATAGTATTTCTTTATATTCTCATTCAGATTAAATATTTCAAGTGTCATTCAATTTTTTTAATCACTAAGAAAATAAACTTTCTAGACTTTTAGCAGTGATCCTCAATGCCAGAGTAAATGGAACTGTATCAAAGTTTTTGTGAAATAATTTAGAAATCTAGCATTCTATTCATACTTAGTCAAACAATTAGAACCAAAATGTCATAAAGTTTTAGCTAGGCAAAAATTCATAACTTTTCTAATATATATATTATATTATATATAATATATATATATATTATACATACTATCTACTGGGGCTTTCCAGGTAGCACGGTGGTAAAATATTTTCCTGCCGATGCAGGAGATGCGGGTTTAATTCCTGGGTCAGGAAGATCCCTTGGAATAGGAAATGGCAACCCACTCCAGTATTCTTGTCTGGAAAATCCCATGGACAGAGGAGCCTAGTGGGCTACAGTCCATGGGGTCACAAAGAGTCAGACATGACTGAGTGACTACACACACACACACACACACACACACACCATTATGTATGATCCTCTTACCATTTTCTTGTTTGGGGATTATTTTCTGTCGATCTTTTCCTTTTCTTGTATTTCCTTCCTAGAGAAGTTCCTTTAGCATTTGTCATAAAGCTGGTTTGATGGTGCTGAATTCTCTTAACCTTTGCTTGTCTGGAAAGCTTTTGATTTCTCCATCAAATCTGAAGCAAAGTCTTGCTGGATAGAGTATTCTTGGTTGTAGGTTCTTCCCTTTCATCACTTTAAAGGGAATGTGCTATTCCCTTTTGGTATACAGAGTTTCTGCTGAGAAATCAGTTGATAATCTTATGGGAGTTCCCTTGTATGTTCTTTGTTATTTTCCCCTTGTTGCTTTTAATACTGTACCTGTGTGTTTAATTTTTGCACTTTGATTACTATGTGTCTCAGTGTGTTCTTCCTTGTTTCTATCCTGCTTGAAACTCTGTGCTTCCTGGACTTGGTTGACTACTTCCTTTCCCAAGTTACAGAGTGTTGCATTGCTGTGCTGTGCTCAGTCGTGTCTGACTCTTTGCAACCCATGGACTATTGCCCACCAGGATCCTCTGTCCACAGAATTTTCTAGGCAAGAATACCAGAATGTAGTACCATTTACTATACCAGGGGATCTTCCTGACCCAGGGATCGAACCCACGTCTCTTGAGTCTCCTGCATTGCTGTAAGTTCCCAGCTATTATCTCTTCAAATATTTTTTCAGGTCCTTCTCTCTCTCTGCTCCTTCTAGGACCCCTACAATGAGAATGTTGGTGTATTTTACGTTGTACCAGATGCCTCTTATGCCGTCTTCATTTTTTTTTTTTCTATATTCTCTTTTGAGGCAATGATCCCACCATTCTGTCTTCCATGTCACTTATCTGTTCTTCTGCCTCAGTATTTTGTTATTTATTCCTCCAGTGTATCATTCATCTCTGTTTGGCCTGAAGCAACCCACCCCTTGACTCTACAGGCTCTCAGTTCAGTTCAGTTCAGTTCAGTTGCCCAGTTGTGTCCGACTCTTTGCGACCCCATGAATTGCAGCACGCCAGGCCTCCGTGCCCATCACCAATTCCCAGAGTTCACCCAGACTCATCTCCATCAAGTCGGTGATGCCATCCAGCCATCTCATCCTCTGTTGTCCCAGTCTCCTCCTGTGCCCAATCCCTCCCAGCATCAGAGTTTTTTCCAATGGGTCAACTTTCCCATGAGGTGGCCAAAGTACTGGAGTTTCAGCTTTAGCATCAGTCCTTCCAATGAACACCCAGGACTGATCTCCTTTAGGATGGACTGGTTGGATCTCCTTGCAGTCCAAGGGACTCTCAAGAGTCTTCTCCAACACCACAGTTCAAAAGCATCAATTCTTCAGCCCTCAACTTTCTTCACAGTCCAACTCTCACATCCATACATGACCACAGGAAAAACCATAGCCTTGACTAGACGGACTTTTGTTGGCAAAGTAATACCTCTGCCTTTCAATATGCTATCTAGGTTGGTCATAACTTTCCTTCCAAGGAGTAAGCGTCTTTTAATTTCATGGCTGCACTCACCATCTGCAGTGATTTTGGAGCCCCCAAAAATAAAGTCTGACTCTGTTTCCACTGTTTCCCTGTCTATTTCCCATGAAGTGATGGGACCAGATGCCCTGATCTTAATTTTCTGAATGTTGAGCTTTAAGCCAACTTTTTCATTCTCCTCTTTCACTTTCATCAAGAGGCTTTTTAGTTCCTCTTCACTTTCTGCCATAAGGGTGGTGTCATCTGCATATCTGAGGTGATTGATATTTCTCCCAGCAATCTTGATTCCAGCTTGTGCTTCTTCCAGCCCAGCGTTTCTCATGATGTACTCTGCTGCTGCTGCTGCTAAGTCGCTTCAGTCATGTCCGACTCTGTGCGACCCCATAGACGGCAGCCCACCAGGCTCCCCCGTCCCTGGGATTCTCCAGGCAAGAACACTGGAGTGGGTTGCCATTTCCTTCTCCAATGCATGAAAGTGAAAAGTGAAATTGAGGTCACTCAGTCATGTCCGACTCTTCGCAACCCCATGGACTGCAGCCTACCAGGCTCCTCTATCCATGGGGTTTTCCAGGCAAGAGTACTGGAGTGGGATGCCATTGCCTTCTCCGAATGTACTCTGCATATAGGTTAAATAAGCAGGGTGACAATATACAGCCTTGACGTACTCCTCTTCCTATGGTAGGGCTAATGGTGACCTTCAAGAGGGCTTACGCCAAGAGGCACGTTCCAGGAATTCTGCTGCCAGTGATTCCCATCTCCACAGGGAGCCACTGCTGACCCACACCTCCACAGGAGACCCTCCAGTACTAGCAGGTAGGTCTGGTTCAGTCTCCTGTGGTGTCACTGTTCCTTTCCCCTGGGTCCTGGTACATGTAACATTTTGTTTGTGCCCTCCAGGAGTGGAGTCTCTATTTCCCCCAGTCCTCTGGAGGTCCTATAATCAAATCCTGCTGGCCTTCGAAATCAGATTCCCTGGGGATTCCTAGTCTCTTTGCTGGATCCCCAGGCTGGAAAGCCTGAGCTGGGACACTGAACCTTCACAGCAGTGGGAGAACTATTTTGGTATTATTGTTCTCCAGTTTGTGGGTCTCCCACCCAGCGGGTATGGGGTTTGATTTTATTGTCATTGCTCCCGCTAACTGTCTCATTGCTGCTTCTCCTTTGTCTTTGCACATGGGGTATCTTTTTATGGTGGGTTCCAGTGTTCTCCTGTTGATGGCTGTTCAACAGCTAGTTTCAATTGTGGTGTTCTCACAGGAGGAGACAAGCACATGTTCTTCTACTCTGCCATCTTAAACCAATCTCTCAAATGTATTTTTTAGCATTCTTTATCAAAACAAGTATAGATAAATGATACATCTACTCACTGTGACAGAATATTTTATTCTCTGTATATTTTGATATGTAGTAGATGTCATATGTGACTCACTATCACATATTATTATTATAAAACAGATGTCTTATGCTACATAGTATATCATATTCAGTATGAAAGATACTCCTAGAGGCCATCCAAAAAACATTTTTGCTCTCTCTGGGCCATAGATGGTTGTTTTCACTACTTAGACATCTCACTGTACATCATTCACTGCAATCTCTGACTTTCCTATTCCAATTACATGTGCTTACACATCAGGAAAAACTATATTAAAAAGAGATAATAACTTAAGATGGTAACTATGGCATCTGTCATAAATATCTTTATGCAGGGAAATACTGGGGCTTCCCTGGTAGCTCAGCTGGTAAAGAACTTGCCTGCAATGCAGGAGACCTCCGTTTGATTCCTGGGTCATGAATATCCTTGAGGAGAAGGGATAGGCTACCCACTTCAGTATTCATGGGCTTCCCTGGTGGGTTAGACAGTAAAGAATCCGCCTGCAATGTGGGACACCTGGATTTGATCCCTGGGTTTGAAAGATCTCCTGGAGAAGGGAATGGCAACCCACTCCAGTATTCTTGCCTAGAGAATCCCCATGGACAGGGGAACCTGGTGAACTATAGTCCATGGGATCACAAAGCGTCCAACATGACTGAGCAGCTAAGCACAGCACAGCACAGGGAAATACTGATGATAAAACACTCTCTCAAATAAATATTAACAAAGTCAAAATTAACAAATTTTATTTAAATATGAAAGAAAAGTTTCCTTTCATAGTTATCCTTAGACTCCCAAAAAACAGTATTATATTGAGATTATAGGAAGTGGTGACAGGGCCATGACAGGTCAGAGTAGTATCTCATGGAAACTACTCTTTTGAACAATTGTGGTTGTAAAAGAGCCTTTTGTGGAAACATTTAATCCTTTACTATTGCTTTTGTTTTGGAAAAGTAAATCTATTAAAAACTTAATCAGCCAAAATTAGATACCACTACATACTCATTAGATGGTCATTATAAAACAACAACAAAAATAACAAGTGTTGGCAAGAATGTGGAGAAACCAGAATCCATGTGCACCGCTGCTGAGAATGAACAGTAGCATAGCCACTGTAGAAAACAGTATGGTGCATCTGAACATAATTAGATTACTATCAGATTCAGCCATTCCACTTCTTGTTATGTGCTCTAAAGAACTGAAAGCAGAGGCTTAACCAGTTTTCACAGCAGCACTGTTCACCAAAGCCAAAAGATGGGACCAATCCATGTATCTATCAATAGACAGATGGATGAACAAAGTGTGGTGCATACATATAATGCAATAACATTTAAAAATGAATAAAATTCTGCTCCATTCTACAATATGAATGATATTGAAGAAATTATGCTAAATGAAATAAAAGTTAGTCATAAAAGGACAAATATTGTACGATTACACCTATATATGGAACCTAAGGGCTTCCCTTGTGGCTCAGCTGGTAAAGAATCTGCCTGCAATGTGGGAGACCTGGGTTCCATCCCTAGGTTGAGAAGATCCCTCGGAAAAGGGAAAAGCTACTCCAGTGTTCTGGCCTGGAGAATTTCATGGACTGTATAGTCCACTGGGGTCGCAAAGAGTCAGACACGACAGTGACTTTTACTTTCACTTTTCATGGTACCTTAAATAATCAAATTTCCTTCTCCAGGGGATCTTCCTGACCCAGGAATCGAACCCAGATCTCCTGCACTGGAGGAAAGATTCTTTACCAACTGAGTTATCAGGGAAGGCCAAAATAATCAAATTCATAGAGTTAGAATGTAGAGTGATGGTTACCAGGGGTTAGAGGAAGGGAGGAATGGGGGATTATTATTTAATGGGTACAGATTTTCAGTTTGGGATAATAAAATAATTTTTGGAGACAGTGGTGATGATTGCACAACAATATGAAGGTACTTAATACCACTGAAATGCACACTTAAAAGTAGTTACATGGTAAATTTTACATTATGTATATTTTACCACATTAAGAAAAAGAACTTAACAGGGCTATCCACATTCTGTCACAGTTGTTATAATTAGCTATTATCACACAGAAACTCCAGGTATTATATAATATTACCTTTAAAGTATAAATTTCAAAAGCTTATTAACAGCAACTGTTTAAGGACAGCACATGGACCTTTAGCTGAGCAATGCATGCATTGAAATTAGATCTGTTTTACTGAATAGCTAAGGAAAATTAACATAATAAATTACATTTCACACCAAATAAAAAATAAATCATTTACTGGCCTTTACCAAGATTCCTATAACTATGCTTCCATCATCAAAATAGTTTTGCCAACTGGGCAGAATTTAAATATATATATATATATATATATATATATATATAAATTTAAGAGAGAGAGAGAGAGAAGAGAGAGAGAGAGAAAGAGAGAGAGAGAGAGTACTTCCCAAATGGAACAGTGTTAAAAATCTGTATGCCAATGCAGGAGACGCAAGAGACATGGGTTCAAATCCTGAGTTGGGAAGATCATTGGAGTAGGAAATGTCAACCAACTCCAGTATTCTTGACTGGAGAATCCCCATGGACAGAGAAGCCTGGTGGGCTACAGCTGGACACAACTGAGGGACAGAGTATATATATATACACACATATACACACACACACACACATATATATATATATATATATACACACGTATATGTATGCACACACACGTGACACACATACATACTTTTCTTCTAAAATAACAGTGCTAATAATGATATGCAAGGTTATATTAAGCTATTTCCATTTTTTAAGGTTCAGTTCAATTCAGTTCAGTTGGTCAGTCGTGTCCAACTCTTCGAGACCCCATGAATCGCAGCACACCAGGCCTCCCTGTCCATCACCAACACCCGGAGTTCACTCAGACTCACGTGCATCGAGACAGTGATGCCATCCAGCCATCTCATCCTCTGTCATCCCCTTCTCTTCCTGCCCCCAATCCCTCCCAGCATCAGAGTCTTTTCCAATCAATCAACTCTTCGCATGAGGTGGCCAAAGTACTGGAGTTTCAGCTTTAGCATCATTCCTTCCAAAGAAATCCCAGGGCTGATCTCCTTCAGAATGGACTGGTTGGATCTCCTTGCAGTCCAAGGGACTCTCAAGAGTCTTCTCCAACACCACAGTTCAAAAGCATCAATTCTTCGGCACTCAGCCTTCTTCACAGTCCAACTCTCACATCCATACATGACCACAGGAAAAACCATAGCCTTGACTAGACGGACCTTTGTTGACAAAGTAATGTCTCTGCTTTTGAATATGCTGTCTAGGTTGGTTATAACTTTCCTTCCAAGGAGTAAGCGTCTTTTAATTTCATGGCTGCCGTCACCATCTGCAGTGATTTTGGAGCCCCAAAAAATAAAGTCTGACACTGTTTCCACTGTTTCCCCATCTATTTCCCATGAAGTGGTGGGACCGGATGCCATGATCTTTGTTTTCTGAATGTTGAGCTGTAAGCCAACTGTTTCACTCTCCACTTTCACTTTCATCAAGAGGCTTTTGAGTTCCTCTTCACTTTCTGCCATAAGGGTGGTGTCATCTGCATATCTGAGGTTATTGCTATTTCTCCCAGCAATCTTGATTCCAGCTTGTGTTTCTTCCAGCCCAGCGTTTCTCATGATGTACTCTGCATATAAGTTAAATAAACAGGGTGACAGTATACAGCCTGGACGCTCTCTTTTTCCTATTTGGAACCAGTTTGTTGTTCCATGTCCAGTTCTAACTGTTGCTTCCTGACCTGCATACAGATTTCTCAAAAAGCAGGTCAGGTGGTCTGGTATGCCCATATCTTTCAGAATTTTCCACAGTTTATTGTGATCCACACAGTCAAAGGCTTTGGCATAGTCAATAAAGTAGAAATAGATGTTTTTCTGGAACTCTCTTGCTTTTTCCATGATCAAGCGGATGTTGGCAATTTGATTTCTGTTTCCTCTGCCTTTTCTAAAACCAGCTTGAACACCTGGAAGTTCACGGTTAACGTTTTGCTGAAGCCTGGCTTGGAGAACTTTGAGCATTACTTTACTAGCATGTGAGATGAGTGAAATTGTGTGGTAGTTTGAGCAATCTTTGGCATTGCCTTTCTTTGGGACTGGAATGAAAACTGACCTTTTCCAGTCCTGTGGCCACTGCTGAGTTTTCCAAATTTGCTGGCATATTGAGTGCAGCACTTTCACAGCATCATCTTTCAGCATTTGAAAGAGCTCAACTGGAATTCTATCACCTCCACTAGCTTTGTTCATAGTGATGCTTTCTAAGGCCCACCTGACTTCACATTCCAGGATGTCTGGCTCTAGGTCAGTGATCACACCATCATGATAATCTGGGTCGTGAAGATCTTTTTTGTACAGTTCCTCTGTATATTCTTGCCACCTCTTCTTACCACATCTAATAAGAGAACTTTTAGACATATTGAAGTATACAGGGCCAGGTAAAATGTCACAACTTTTCTTTCAAAGGTGGGAAGATTTGGGAGAATGGCATAAAATTCATGTAAAACGAGTTGCCAGTATACAGGGGATGCCAGGGACGACCCAGAGGTAAAGGAGGGAGGAGGGAGGAGGGTGTCACAACTTTTCTTTTGATATCTGGCAAAACAATTATGTAAAGATTAAAAATAAAATAAAATTAGAAAAAAAAAAAAAAAACTTTTGCGGCTGTGTGTTTCTATAGCTGCTGATTTACAAATGTTTTCAGGGTTGGACAGTTCTAGTATATCTTTGCTGAGGCACGGCAGAGCCAACTACTATGTTTTCGTAGAAAATTATGTGGACCTTTTATCTCAGTTTATCTAAGGAATAAAGGGGATTGGTTCAGCAAAATGTAGGATTTTATAAAAGAAGAGTTAACCTTGGGATCATGTATAAAGATGGTATAATACAGATGCATAAGGAGACAGTTTTCAAATGATGGCAGAGTCCTTTGGATATACTTCACAGATGAAATAAATTTCCTAGGATGCATCAGCATTTTAATTTATATTTAGGTATATAGGGATGGTAAGTAATTATTTACAGACTCTAGTAAGCTCACATAGGTTTAAGGACATTATAGGGAATCTACCTAGAAAATTATATTATATAATCATGTCCTGAAGAAAGAAATTAAGTGAAACAAGCACAGATAGTGATCAGCTGTCTTCTAGCACAGTGTTCTTTTGGGAAGAACTGCCTTCCATTCTTTACTCCATAAATCCTCTTTCAAAATTAAAAATAAGCTCAATTTGTTTCTCTAGCAGAAATCTTATATAGGTCTCTACTGCCTATAGATGATTTCTACCTCTTAGAATGGCATATCGTGAAGTTCTTTAATGGTGTGTACTTAGAAAATCTTGCCTCCTTCCCTCTCTTCTTGATACCCTCTCTTCCTCTCCTTTGCTTTTCCATATATGGTATCAAACTTGTAACCCTAAATATCATATTTCCTTCCCAAACTCTATGCCATTTCACATATTACTCTTCTACTAGGATGTGGTAGGCATCTGCGCTTAGTAAGATATAAGAGGGTACTATTTCTGGTCAATTACTACTATTGTAGGCATGTAGCAGACAAATTAGCTGTTTTCAGTATGTCTACCTTGGGTGTTAAGGCCTTTAAGTAATTTAGTAAACTTATTCTTGGTTACTTGAATTTTTTAAAATTTAATCAAGATCAGATCAGATCAGTCGCTCAGTCGTGTCCGACTCTTTGCGACCCCATGAATCACAGCACGCCAGGCCTCCCTGTCCATCACCAACTCCCGGAGTTCACTCAGACTCATGTCCATTGAGTCAGTGATGCCATCCAGCCATCTCATCCTCTGTCGTCCCCTTCTCCTCCTGCCCCCAATCCCTCCCAGAATCAGAGTCTTTTCCAATGAGCCAACTGTTTGCATGAGGTGGCCAAAGTACTGGAGTTTCAGCTTTAGCATCATTCCTTCCAAAGAAATCCCAGGGCTGATCTTCAGAATGGACTGGTTGGATCTCCTTGCAGTCCAAGAGACACTCAAGAGTCTTCTCCAACACCACAGTTCAAAAGCATCAATTCTTCAATATAAGTGTAGATAAATGTGTTCATCATAAATATAACACTTTCTGAATTCTGACACTTCAGGCAAACCCTTTGAAACTTTGTAACTAAACTTCATGGAAAAAAAAAAAAAAAAGATGAGAATGGTAGTAAGCAACTGGTAAGAAAGCCAATAGTAAATGTGTTAGCAGCAGATACAGAGGTCTTAGAGGAACTAAGGGGGTAATGTTGACCTCTGCCCAGGACAGGTATGGTTAGCTCCATGGGAGAAGACAGCTTCAAAAAACACTTGAAGTTAAAACTTGGGGCTGAGAAGAGCCAAAGTGCTGCCCACCTGGACCCTCACTCTACTGGGATGGGCGATGCTGCCACAACTGCAGTAAACACAGGAGGTTCCTGGGGCTTGCAAGACATCGGGACTCAGAAGTCTGTCCTCAGCAAACTTCACAAAACCACAAGACAAATACAACTATAACATCTAATAGTACAGATATTTTACTCTAGAGATGAAATTATATGTGATATGTTATTTAATCTGGCTTCCCAGGTGGCACTAGTGGTAAAAACCTACCTGCCAATGCAGGAGATGTAAGAGACTCAAGTTAGATCTTTGGTTTAGGAAGATCCTTGGAGTAGGAAATGGCAACCCACTCCAGTATTCTTATCTGGGAAATCACATGGACAGAGGAGCCTAGTGGGTTATAGTTCATAGGGTCACAAAGAGTCAGACATGACTGAAGCTACATAGCACATATTTAATCTGGCAGGTTTTGCTCAAAATTATGGATATAAGGAGAAGGCAATGGCACCCCACTCCAGTACTCTTGCCTGGAAAATTCCGTGGATGGAGAAGCCTGGTGGGCTGCAGTCCATGGGGTCGCTAAGAGTCGGACACGACTGAGCGACTTCCCTTTCACTTTTCACTTTCCTGCATTGGAGAAGGAAGTGGCAACCCACTCCAGTGTTCTTGCCTGGAGAATCCCAGGGATGGGGGAGCCTGGTGGGCTGCCGTCTATGGGGTCGCACAGAGTCAGACACAACTGAAGCGACTCAGCAGCAGCAGCAGCATGTATATAAGAGTCACTGACTTTTTAAAAATAATTACAATTGTTTTATTCACACTAATATATTAAATTATATCAGTTTTATTATTTAAAGTGATTATCAAGAAATTTATTTCATTATAGGAATATTTATTTACAACTATTTCCTCAAGGAGGAAATCAGGATCCCAAAATATGATAACAAAATATTTGTAATTAAATTACTATATATATGTGGAGTATAATTATGGGTGAAAACTCATCATATAAGCAAATCTGTAGAATAATCAGAGGAAAAGTTAAAACTATGCACCATACATCTCTCAAAACACAATGAAGCTACAGAAATTTGAGACAGCTGCACAACTACTTGTCAGATTTTAGTACAGCTTTAAAAGAAGCTTAAAGAAGTCTATTGGATTTATTAAGTAACAGCTTCCTTTAGAAGCCACAGATAAATAACTCATAAATATCTAATTTATACGGTTTAATTATAATAATGCCATATTAAATGTGACGATGTTTAGTTTTTAGATTATACAACTCACATTATGAAATGATCAAAACCAATAAACATTTTTTTGTCTCATTTGAGAGCTCTTTTTTAGTGTTCTACAATCTTTACAATGTACATGCCTTAGAGTCAGTAGTTATTTGGCTTTGTGGAACTTTAAAATGCTGCTGAACTTACAAGTGTTCCATGACACTGAAAATGTGAACAAGGTAACATCCACACCATGAATGGTGTGCTTATGCATTTCCAAATAAAATTTAGACATAGAAGATGTTGCAAAAAGAAAAAGCCGGCAATCTACATTTATTTTCTCATCACTAGGTTATTTTTATGCTACTGAAAATTATGAATTTGGAGTCAAATTTTGACTGAAAATATTTCCTCATTCATACATACATACCTTTTCATTGGTATTAAATTTATGTCTTTCTAATATAAATATTAGAGACAGAGAAACACAGAGACAGAGATGGATTTATCCAGAAATTCTGATTATTTCAGTCTCATTTTCCATAGGGAAGGATCGATCATATGAATAAGCAAAATTGATCAGGAATGTTTCTTTTACCTTTATAACACTTCATTAGAGGGGTCCATATTTCTAAGAACACCATGCACTTTACACCCTAAACAAAGGACTGGATTTTAAGATACAATTTGACTGTTCCAAACTTTATATGTTAATTATGATTTCCAACATGAAGTGATTATTTGTTTTCCTAACAGAACTGGTCCATTTAAAATTGCATTTGTAATGTTTTAAACAATACTAATCTGGTTATATTTTGTAGCTGTTTTTATTTTCAAATTCTTTGGTAACCAGATGCTTATTCTGGAGCTGGTTTTATTTACAGCCACTTTCTCTATGGTTTCTATGTCTCTCTCCCTTGAGACATTTCCTTAATCGAGATTTGAGAAGTCGATAAGAAAACTGCAGAGGCTATTGAATTTAATGGTCAATCACCTGATGGGGCTTGATCACTGTGACCTTCTCACCCCAATACACCTCTCTTGAAAGGAGACATCTGTGTTGTTTATCTTCTCTCCAGAGACATGCAGGAATTTACCTGATTCACTTTTTCGCTCCAACACTGTAGTGTTTGAGTATTTTGCTCAACACTCATGTGTTCTTAGTTTGACATTGTGTAAATATTGTGTAATGTGTAATGTGACATTGTGTAATGTGATCAAAGTTTGACATCGTGTAAAATGATTTTCCCTTCAGAAATATGGAGTTGTTCAACTATTTGTCCTTTACTTACGTAAATAAATCAGATGATTTGGAATCTTCTGGTCCTGATATTGCCACATTCTATTACTTTACTGTAAGAATTACACATTGGAATATTTGCATAATATTTGAAAATGACTGGTGATTTCACTAGTATGTTGTCAAATACTTAGTACAATTGTACATTTATACATAGAGTTTAGTTTGGCTAGGTATTAAGAATAACATTTAATTAACTGTTTAATGACTGCTCCCTAAGAATAGTTTTCAGAGGTATTTGGCTCAGCAAATCATTAGATATTCAACACATTCTAGTGAGAGAAAATGAAGAATATTCTTATTTCTAAAACTCAGAAGCTACTGAACAATCATTGGTGATTCCAGTTGTTGTTGATGTGTATATGCATGATTTCTAAGGAACTGTCAAACTCTTCTAAAGTAGATGTATGATTTTACATTCCCATCATCAATGTCTGAACATTTCAGTTCCTCCACATCTTTGCCAGAATGATGAATTGTCGGTCTTTTATGTTGTATACCTAATAACTGATGTTGAACATCTTTTCTTATAATAAGGACAATTTATTCATTTTATAAGGTCTAGTATGCATCTTATGTGACTAAATGCAATTCTCTTTTTGCTAGTTTTAATGGATTATAAGAGTTCTTAGTAAATATTAAGTCCCTTTTCAGATGCATGGTTTGCAAATATTTTCTTTCAGCTTATGGGTTTTTGTTTTTTGTTTTTGTTTCACTTTCTTAATGGTGTATCTTGTAGAGCATTCAAAGACTTTTGATATTCCTAACATTACTCTCTAAATATATACAGTATTCTTGCTGTCCTAAGAAAATGTGCCTAGCTCAAAGTCACAATTCTTTTAAAGGTGTTACAATTTTACCTCTCAAACTACTTTGGTAAATTTGTGAGCATAGTTGTTCATAATATTCCTTTACTGTTACTTTTAAATGTTATGGGGTTATTAGTGATGGTCACTCCCATATTGAGATTAGTATTTTTTTATCTTTTCACATTTTCTCTTGGTTATCCTGACTTGATTTTTAAAATAAATGTTACTGATCTTATCAAAAGAACTAGCTTTGTGCTTCATTGATTTCTAGTTTTTCATTTCCAGTTTATTTCTGCTCTAATTTCTGATTATATATTTCTGCTCTTTATTTCTGATTCTTTTATTCTGTTTGTTTTAGGCTTACATTTCCCTTATTTTTCTTCTTCTAACTGGCTAAGATAGGAGAGTAGATTATTGATTTTAGATCTGTCTTCTTTTATAATACACACATTCAATGTTATAAATTCCCTCTAGGAAATGACTTCACAGAATTTCAGAAATTCTGTATTTTCATTTTCTTTAAAATATTTTTTAAACTCTTTTGAGATTCCTTCTTTGATCCTGATGTTATTTGGGAGTGTGTTTTTCACTCTCCAAATATTTTGATATTTTATGTTATTGAAAACAACATTCTATAATTGAATTCAATTTTATTTGCTATTCCATTGTAGTCTGAGAACATAATTTATGTAATTTCTATTCACTAAAATTTGCTTAGGTGTATTTTATTGGTGCATAATGTGATCTATCTTAGTGAATATTCCATGTGAGCTTGAGAATAATGTGTATCCTAGTGCTGTGGGATGAAGTAGTCTATACATATCAATTAGATCCAGTTCTCTTCAGTTAAGTTATAGCCTTGATAATTTTGAATTTGATGGCTCTATTGATTGGTTAAAGATGGTATTAAAGTTCCAGCTACTATGATGCATTTATCTATTTCTTTATGTAGTACTATCACTGTTTATCTTACATATTTAGATGCTCTGTTTTTAGGTGCACGCATGCCGTAAATTGTTATGTCTTCCAGGAGAATTGATTCCTTTATCATTATGGAGTGCAACACTTTATCCTAGATGATTTTCCTTGAAGTCTGCTTTCTTTATAATTATATTAAAGCCAAACTTAAACTTTCTTTTGGTCAGTATTAGCATATTATATGGAGAAGGCAATGGCACCCCACTCCAGTACTCTTGTCTGGAAACTCCCATGAACGGAGGAGCCTGGTAGGCTGCAGTCCATGGGGTCGCTAAGAGTTGGACACGACTGAGCGACTTCCCTTTCACTTTTCACTTTTCACTTTCATGCATTGGATAAGGAAAGGGCAACCCACTCCAGTATTCTTGCCTGGAGAATCCCAGGGATGGGGGAGACTGGTGGGCTGCCATCTCTGGGGTTGCACAGAGTCGGACACGACTGAAGTGACTTAGCAGCAGCAGCAGCATATTATATTTTTCTTCATGTCTTTTTCTTCTTATATTTTTCTTCTTATATTTCTTCATATATTTTTCTTCATCTGTGCCCTTATATTTAAAGAGGGTTTCTTGCAGAAAGTATATAGTTGGGTTGTTAACTACTCTAACAGTCTCTGGTTTTTGTTTGTTATATTTGCACCATTTACATTTAAAGCAATTAATTATATAGTCTAACCAATATTTACCATGTTTGCAACTCTTTCTGTTTTATTTTTTTTTTAGGTTTCTATTTTATTTTTTTTATTTTACTTTTAAACTTTACATAATTGTATTAGTTTTGCCAAATATCAAAATGAATCCACCACAGGTATACATGTGTTCCCCATCCTGAACCCTCCTCCCTCCTCCTTCCCCATACCCTCCCTCTGGGTTGTCCCAGTGCACTAGCCCCAAGCATCCAGTATCGTGCATCGAACCTGGACTGGCATCTCGTTTCATACATGATATTTTACATGTTTCAATGCCATTCTCCCAAATCATCCCACCCTCTCCCTCTCCCACAGAGTCCATAAGACTGTTCTATACATCAGTGTCTCTTTTGCTGTCTCGTACACAGGGTTATTGTTACCATCTTTCTAAATTCCATATATATGCGTTAGTATACTGTATTGGCGTTTTTCCTTCTGGCTTACTTCACTCTGTATAATAGGCTCCAGTTACATCCACCTCATTAGAACTGATTCAAATGTATTCTTTTTAATGGCTGAGTAATACTCCATTGTGTATATGTACCACCGCTTTCTTATCCATTCATCTGCTGATGGACATCTAGGTTGCTTCCATGTCCTGGCTATTATAAACAGTGCTGCGATGAACATTGGGGTACACGTGTCTCTTTCAATTCTGGTTTCCTCAGTGTGTATGCCCAGCAGTGGGACTGCTGGATCGTAAGGCAGTTCTATTTCCAGTTTTTTAAGGAATCTCCACACTGTTCTCCATAGTGGCTGTACTAGGTTGCATTCCCACCAACAGTGTAAGAGGGTTCCCTTTTCTCCACACCCTCTCCAGCATTTATTATTTGTAGACTTTTGGATCGCAGCCATTCTGACTGGTGTGAAATGGTACCTCATAGTGGTTTTGATTTGCATTTCTCTGATAATGAGTGATGTTGAGCATCTTTTCATGTGTTTGTTAGCCATCTGTACGTCTTCCTTGGAGAAATGTCTATTTAGTTCTTTGGCCCATTTTTTGATTGGGTCGTTTATTTTTCTGGAGTTGAGCTGTAGGAGTTGCTTGTATATTTTTGAGATTAGTTGTTTGTCCGTTGTTTCATTTGCTATTATTTTCTCCCATCCTGAAGGCTGTCTTTTCACCTTGCTAATAGTTTCCTTTGATGTGCAGAAGCTTTTAAGGTTAATTAGGTCCCATTTGTTTGTTTTTGCTTTTATTTCCAATATTCTAGGAGGTGGGTCATAGAGGATCCTGCTGTGATGTATGTCAGAGAGTGTTTTGCCTATGTTCTCCTCTAGGAGTTTTATAGTTTCTGGTCTTACATTTAGATCTTTAATCCATTTTGAGTTTATTTTTGTGTATGGTGTTAGAAAGTGTTCTAGTTTCATTCTTTTACAAGTGGTTGACCAGATTTCCCAGCATCACTTGTTAAAGAGGTTGTCTTTAATCCATTGTATATTCTTGCCTCCTTTGTCAAAGATAAGGTGTCCATATGTGCATGGATTTATCTCTGGGCTTTCTATTTTGTTCCATTCATCTATATTTCTGTCTTTGTGCCAGTACCATACTGTCTTGATAACTGTGGCTTTGTAGTAGAGCCTGAAGTCAGGTAGGTTGATTCCTCCAGTTCCATTCTTCTTTCTCAAGATAGCTTTGGCTATTCGAGGTTTTTTGTATTTCCATACAAATTGTGAAATTATTTGTTCTAGCTCTGTGAAGAATACTGTTGGTAGCTTGATAGGGATTGCATTGAATCTATAAATTGCTTTGGGTAGTATACTCATTTTCACTATATTGATTCTTCCAATCCATGAACTTTGTAACTCTTTTCTATTTGTTATACTTGTTGTTTGATTTTTGTTTCTTAATATTCCCCATTTTTTTCTAACTTTTGAGGTTTCAAATGAGCATTTTATATTAGTCAATTTTCTCTAGCCCATTAGTATATTAATTATTTTACCTATTTTAAATTACTGGTTATCCTGGAGTTTATAATATACACTAATAAATAACCTAAGTCCACTTTAAAATAACAATATACAGCTTTAGTGACAGGGTAAGTAGTTTTTCAAAGAGAACTTATAATTCCATCCTCCCTCCCATTATAACATTGCTGTCATTTAATCTAGTTTTATTCATGTTAAAAACACTCAAATATTGATATTATTATTTTAGATAAACAGGTATCTATTAGATTAAGAATAAGAAAAATTAAATATTTTCTCTTACTTTCATCTCTGACACTCTTTATGTAGATCTAAATTTTTGATCCACATAATTTTAATTTATCCTGAAAAACTTTTAATATTTCTTGCAAGCCAGGCCTGCTGGCAACAATCTCCTTAGGTTTTTTTGCCTGAAAACATTTTTATTTCCCCTTAACTTCTAAAATATAATTTCACTGGATAGGGAATTCTAGGTTTCCTTTTATTATTTTTTTTTCTTTCAATGCTTTACATATTTTATTCACCTTTCTGTTTGTATGTTTTGTGATAAAGAATCAGATATAAATCTCATTCTTGTTCCTCCTAGATGAGATGTCTTTTCAACTCAGGATTCTTTTGATATTTTCTTTGATCTACAGTTTGAATAGATATGCCAAATGACAGATATTTTTGGTAGTTACTCTGCTCAATATTTGCTGAAGCTATAGATGTCAGAGACTTCGGTTTTGTCTAGTGTTCCTGTCCTATCATCTGTTGTTATGTTTGATTTTTTCTAAGAATTCCTTCTTAAATAAAGATTGTGTCTTGCAGATCTTTCAGTTGTGATTCTCTGTTATACTCCAGCCCTGTTGAAATGAATGATGGTAGGGTGTGCAGAGGGAAACTGTTCTCCAATCTTCTGATCACTTCTGTCTTTTGGTGGGCCTGGGTCCCCAGACTGTGACTTTCACAAGTATCTTTCAGCTTTTTTCCCATTATTCTTACATAAAATAGGAAAGGAAGGCTGAGAGGTATGGGGGATGTGGCTGAAGCTACATAAATAATTGCTTCTTCCCCTGTTAAAACTCTCTAGTAATATAGTTTCCCCTGTAGTGGTCATCTTTGTTGTGGAGAATACACCAAGAATATTTTATTTTCCTTTCCCTCTGCCCAAAACATGAGGACATTTTTATTGGATCATCAACATGAGAAACTGGTAGGATTCCTGGAGGTTAACATCTACAAAAACTTGGACTATATGGCCCCAGGAGTTTCTCTTTCTCAAGCTAGTTCATGCTCAGTCTCAGTAGGTTTGTTGAAATGACTGTATGTGCTCCTCCCAGTTTGACTTCAGAGGCTTCTGTTCCAGGTAAATTGATAAAGACTGCTAATAACTATATTGCCTGCCTCCCCAAAGTATTGATTATAATTTTTCCACTGACTTCCAATCTCTGATGAGTCTAACAAAAGTCACAGCTTTTCACATTGCTCAGTTATTTTTCTATAATGATGGCATGATAACTTCCAAGTATTATACAGGTTGGAGCTAAAATTGGAAGTCCTACAATCACATTTTAATATAAAGAGAGTATTTTACAAGTTATAAAAGTTACAAAAGTTGTAATGTATTCTGTATAGTACATATCTAAACACACTAAGAATGGACAAAAAATTATCAAGCAATAATCACAAATTTATATATAAATTATTTGATGAAAGGTAGTTCCTCTAAATTAATTACTTGTTCATTTTTTTCTGTACTTTTCACACAGTTTTCAGCATGAATATGGATTATCTTGTCAAATAATTCAAATGGAAAAAGCACTGTAAAAGGCAGCTTTGTAAAGAGTAATTTCGAATATGCAAGGTAGATAACTGCTTAGGAGTCATCGAGGTTTGCTTTTTCCATATACATGATATTATTACTTTAATTTTTAATTAATTGTGGTGCTTTTGAAATAGGGTTGAATTCTCAAGCATCAGAACTGATATTCCTGATTATATTCAGAATACAAAGACACAGTTTTCCAGCAGTGTAAACAATATTCTGCTTTATTCAACTTGTTCTCTTCTACTTTATTCAACCTGGAATACCTCTAAATGTGTTACTGGCATGTGAAAATACTGAGTCTGGTCATCTGCTAGATTTAATAAGTCATTTGAGTTCTTTCTTTGAAACAGGTGCTTGCTTTCTGCAGTTTTAAAAATGGTGTCTACAACAGTCAAATTGAGAATAAAGTTAATTGGAAAGTGTAACAATGAGGACTGGACATGGTTTGAAGAATGATATAAGATAGTGGTAAGATTCCAATGAAAATAACATGACCATTAATGTGAAGAATTTATTCAATGTTCTTTCATCATAACTTTCCGTCAGAGATAAAGTGATCTCTTTACTAATGAAAGTCATGACTTATTTGTCAGTACAATTTCACTTATGAATGTAAGCTTTTCAAATTACTTTACATTTTAATAAATGTTGATACATAAAATTCAGGGTATGGCTTCTCAAGGGTTCTAAATGTCATCATTCTTAAAAACCAACCTTTTAAATTATTTTCTCTACATAATCTATTATACCCATGGGATTCTGCCCTGCTAATTTCCATAGTATTCTATAACTTCCATATCATTGCAAACATATAGGACTCAAACCAGGGTCTCTGACAGCTGGAAAGTAATGCACTATTTTAATGAGTGCATTTCCTATAAAATAAATGTTTCAGCTTATATTAATTTTAGATCATATTAATTTTAGATTAACAGAACATCGTATCCCATTAGAGTTCTATCATTGTTTGAGGAAAGAAAAATAATATAATGAAATGTGTTCAGTACATGGTCTCTATTCTTAACCACTTGAAAATTAAACCTAAATTCATATAAATTTGGTTTATTCCTATAGTGTAAACATCCATGCTTCAGGACTTCATGAACTCTTGGAAAGCATTTTCTGCCTCCTGCTGGTTTTAGAACCATTTTTTCCAGCAAAAAATTCTAGAGATGCTTGAAAATGTGGTAGTCAGTTGGCCAAGAGGTCAGGTGAACATGGCAGATAAGGCAAATCTTCATAGCCAAATTCTGTTAACTTCTGAAGCACTGGTTGTGGGATGTGTGGTCGGGCATTGTCATGGAAAAGAATTGGGTCCATTCTGTTGACCAATGCCAAGCTGCAGGCGTTGCAGTTTTCAGTGCATCTCATTGACTTGCTGAGTATACTTCTCAGATATAATGGTTTTTACGGGATTCAGACAGCTATAGTGGATCAGATGGGCAGCAGACCACCAAAGAGTGACCATGACCTTTTCTTGGTGCAAGTTTGGCTTTGGGAAGTGCTTTGAAGCTTTTTCTTGACCCAGCCACTGAGACGGTCACTGCCAGTTGTTGTATAAAATCTATTTTTCATCATACATCACAATCTGATTGAGAAATGGTTCATAGTTGTGCAGAATGAGAGGAAGATAATACTTCAAAACAATAATTTTTCTGATTTGCAGTCAGCTCATGAGGCACCCACTTATGAGCTTTTTCACCTTTACAATTTGTTTCAAATGTCAAAAGATCAGAATGCTGGACATGGACTTCTTTGGCAACTTCTTGTGTAGTTGTAAGAGAATCAGCTTCGATTATCATCTCAGTTGGTTGTTGTCAACTTCCAATGAATGGTCACTGAGCTCCTCATCTTCAAGGCTCTCATCTCCTTTGCAAAACTTCTTGAACCACCACTGCACTATATATTCATTAGCTATTCCTGGAACAAATGAGTTGTTGATGTTGCAAATTGTGTCTGCTGCTTCAAAACCCATTTTAAACTTAAATAAGAAAAGTGCTTCAGTTTGCTTTTTGTCTAACATCTAAAATAAATGTCTAACAAATAAATATATTTAGTCTAAAATAAATATAAATAAACAGCAAGTAATAAGTCATTAGCAAAAAACATAAAGCAAGAAATGCATACTAAAATGATATATAACATAATCACCTTTATTTAACAATGTATATACCTTATACATGAATGTATATACCAACATCAAATAGCAAAATTCAAGAGTAGAATGCAAAACCGCAATTACCTTTGCACCAACTTAAAACACTTGTGAAAGTTGCTCAGTTGTGTCCAACTCTTTGCAACCCCATGGCCAGAGAGTCCATTGAATTCTCCGAGCCAGAATATTGGAGTGGGTAACCTTTCTCTTCTCCATGAGATCTTCCCAACCCAGGGATTGAACCCAGGTCTCCCACATTGCAGGCAGATTCTTTACCAGATGAGCCACAAGGGAAGCCCATTTGGCATATCTCAATTTTTTTTTTAATTTTCTATATATCTCAAGATATTTACACATACACTATTTAATTTTATGGTAATGTTAAAGCTAGATGAAAATTTTCTTTAATATTGTGGGATTAAGAAAATTTATAATTGTAATAGTGGCATTTTTCTATTAAATAATCAGAAAAGGAACACATTTTATATGACTATATTATGATAAATACCAGAGATAGAACAATGAATAAACTCTGCTCCATGCCCTGAGTCTTATCTCTTAACAGTGATTTCTATTATAGGAACCACAGAGATTTTTGACCAGCTCGTTTTTCACTGAAATTATTAATACCTCACTTCAAGGAGAATCCTATATGCTTTCTTCTCATGAAATTTCTGACTTAAAAACTGGTATTAACAATTATTTTCCTTTCATTCTATCTTTATATCTATCTATATATCATCCATTTTTTTATTATTTGCATTTTCCTCTTATCAACAATTATGTATTGATTTGAGGCATGTGCTCTAGTGAATACAAATAGTAATTACAACCAATTACGATGTCAAAGAGATTACAGTTTTGGTTGAGAGATATAAAGTGTGTAATTTATTCTTTAGAAATATGCTAAAAGCAAGGAGCAGTTTATTTCTACAATTTTGTGAATATCATCTAAACTGACATAAAATAAATGAAAATAAATGAATATGGGTCCCTAAAAATTGAAGAGCATACTTTGAGTAGTGCTAGGAAAGATTTTTTTAAGACATTTAAGTTTAGAGACACACAGGAGGTAGACACCTTTTTTTCAACTTTAATATAGATTTTGATTTTTCAGTCAATATTGCTCATTGCATACAACTATTGTGTCCTTTAATCAACTATGTCTATAAGAAAACCCAGCTTATCCTGTGTGTATCTCTTTTACTCTCACACTGCTACCACACTCACAACACCTCTGACACCAGTTGTGTGAGATTGTTTTCCCCACACCAACAAGCAATTATCTGTGACACTGGCTGGGTGTCCTACAATTTAACTGAATTCTGACATTATCTACTTGGAGATAACATCAGATCCCACAAGCTGAGGGTTCAGTCCTATGAGACGGCTCCCCATTTCAGATGCCAGCCACAAGTAGTAGGTCCCTAGATTACCCACAACTTCTATCCAGTTTGGGTACAAACCTGAAATTCCCATGATTTTCTCCTACTTGAATTTGATTATTTGCTAGAACAGCTCACAGATTCACAGAAAGACTTATGTTTACCAATTTATTATATAGCTTTATATAGTAAAAATGGATATGATAAATGATACAGAAAAACAGATGAAGAGATACACAGGGGGAGGCCTGGGAGGGTAAGAGTATAGGAGTTTCTATTCCCATGGGTTTGAAGTGCATTACCCTCCTGGTAGGTAAATGTGTTCACCAATCTGGAAGCTCTCCAAATCCTATAATTTGGGGATTTTTATAGAGGCTTCATCACATAGGCATGATTTATCAATAACCTTTTGCTAGTTTCTCTCCCCTCTCTAGAGAACTGGGGGTGGAGCTGAAAATTCTAAGACTCTAATCACAGTTTAGGCTTTGCTGGTGGCTCAACGGTAAAGAATCTGCCTGCAATGCAGAAGATGCAGGAGACACGGGTTCGATCCCTGGGTCTGTAAGATGCCCTTGAGGAGGGCATGGCAACCCACTCCAGCATTCTTAGAGAATCCAATAGACAGAGGAGCCTGGCGAGCTACAGCCCATGGGGCTGCAAAGAGTCGAACATGACTGAGAACGCACGCAAACAGGATTTGCCCTTTCTGGTGACCAGCCCTCATCCAGGAACCCTCCCAGAGTCACCTCATGAAAACAAAAGACACAGCTATCGTCCAGGAAATTCCAAAAGATATAGAAGCTCAGTGTAAGTAACTTGGGATCAAAAATCAAATATTAGAACAAAACATGCTCCTAGTGCTTCACTTAGGAAATTACAAGTTTAAAGAGCTCCGTTACAGGAATCAGGTGCAGAGACCAACGAATACATTTTCTATTACTTTACAACATCTAACATCAATTTTACCTGAAAGTAAAAACCATTATGAAAAAAGTGAAAGCCTTTTAGAGATGTGATCATCTATAAATACTCCATTTTAATATTAGCTTAACCTCAGATAGAAGGGAAGAGGAAGAAAAAATAATCATGTGGTACAACAGAAAAAAGAATAAAACAGTTCTAAATAAAGGTAATGATGTTATGTGAATGTCACTTTCTCTGTAATGTGATGTTCTCATTTATTGCTGTTTGTGTTTCCTACTTCACGTGGTTTGAGAGAATCAAAAGAGATAATACATTTTAGGTTTAGAAACACTTTTGCTATTTTTGAATTTATCATTTTTCTTTCCCCCTGTACTGTACTGCTACTGCTGCTGCTAAGTCACTTCAGTTGTGTCCGACTCTGTGTGACCCCATAGACGGCAGCCCACCAGGCTCCCCCATCCTTGGGATTCTCCAGGCAAGAACACCTGGAGTGGGTTGCCATTTCCTTCTCCTATACTGGCAAAATTCATGAAATCATTCAAAGTAGAAAAATACACTGAAAATATGGCATCTTGTTGTCATTCTTCATATCCTGTTGCCATCTATAATGACTAAGTGCTGGAGCATACGGGATAATGCTTCTACCAAAAAAAAAAAAATCAACAGTAAAATTCTCCCTTTTGGAATTGAGAGGACTCTAAGGATAAATGGAACATAAGACCTTATCAATTATTTTTATTTTATTTTGTTAGAATGATGTATGTTGAATGAAATGTCACTGTGAAGAAATGACCATTCTATAAGCAGTACAATTTCCTTCACCTTTTATTTTTTAGAAAATAATTGAAGTCACTTTTCTCTGTGACCAATCCTTCTTTCAGAGTGAGGATTAAAATGTTATTCCATTGTTCACCTTCATGAAAGCAGTTGTCATGCACATTTATAGCAAGTGCCAGAAAGGAAATGGGATAGTTCAATACCATGGAGAGTTTCATACTCTGAAGATAGCCATCAACCTATATTATGTAAGCAAATCTACTTTCCTTTAAAAATCTATTGGAAATGATGGTATATCCTTTATTTTATCACTATATTGGCATTATAATTGTATTTGCCTTACTTTATGAGACGAATTCTATATCAACATATTTCCAAATTACACAAGAGGTAACATAGTACTTGAAGAAAATTCAAATTAATAAATCAGTCATTATAATGCATAAAGCTAAATACAAGTTAATGTATAAAATATGTTTTATATTTGCTATTTGAAAAATGTTTACTAAGTCAAAGCACTCTACAAAATATAAAGACATGTAGTCTTGAATCAGGCTAACCAGAACTTTTTACATCATGCACAAGTCAAAAGGCATTTGAGAAAACAGCTAAGATTATTCTTCAGTTTTTATTTTAAATTTTACTTAAACACATGAAAAATATTAATTGTACTCACACGATGCTAGACATTTTATCTCCATTTAGTCATAACATCCTTGTAATATAGACATCAATCCATTAAGTGTGTAAAAGTGTGTCTGTGTGTCTATCTTGCTCAAAGTCAATACCTAGCTAGTATTTAAATCCAAATATGATCTGATACGCCAGTAACTTTCATTTGAAAACTATTTATGGAATTGATACTATGGAGTTTAGCAGACACGTGAAAACAACATGTGAGACCTATGAGATAATAAGCATGCTGATCTATGCATAAAGATCTCAGAAGAAAGAGTAAGGGGGATCAAAAAGGTATTTAAAGAAATCATGGCTGAAAACTTCTGAAACCTAAAGAGAGAAACAGATATCCAGGCACAGGAAAAAATGAGGGTGCCAAACAAATGAACCCAAACAGACCTACACCAACATATATTATAATTAAAACGGCAAAAGTGAAAGAAAAAATTCTAAAACACAGCAGAGAAAACAAGAGTTAATTACAAAGAAACATCAAAAGGCTATCGGCTGATTTCTGTGCAGAACACTGCAATTCAGGAAGAATTCAAAAGATATATTCAAAATCCTAAAAGGGAAAAACCTGCAAGTAGGATAGTCTAGCTAGTAAGATTATCATATGATAAGGAGAGAGAAAAAATTTATTAGACAAGCAAAAACTAAAATAATATAGCAATATTAAACTATTCTAAAGAAGTATATTAAAAAGTATTTTTAAACAGAAAAGAAGCAAGGATCAAAGTTGTTGTACAGTCACTAAGTTATGTCTGATGCCTCTTGAGAAATTTGCATACAGGTTGAAAGGTTGTTGTTGAATCACGGGAATACACCGGGATTCTTGGCCCCCGGAGGAGAAGAATTCAATCCGGGGCCAGAGACGAGGCTTGATCGCTCAGAGCTTTTGTGTAATAAAGTTTTATTAAAGTATAAAGGAGATAGAGAAAGCTTCTGACATAGGCATCAGAAGGGGGCAGAAAGAGTACCCCCCTGCTAGTCTTCAACTGGATGTTATATAGTCACTAGCAGTCTGTTAATGAAAGAAAGGAATGTCTTAAAATTCAGAATGGCACCAGGCCCCTCACCCATAAGATGCATTTTGGGATAATCTTGGCACCAAATGGCTTATCCTGGGCCATAAAATGATTAACTTGAATCTTGAAGAAGGGCAGACCACCATACAAATAGTTTCATTTACATAGATTAGGGGAACAATATCTGAGTATAACATACTGGTTTGTCAAGTAGGTTCTGGGCCAAGAGGCAGAACCGACTTGGAGACAGAGTTTGGGGTAAAAGCATAGTACATTAGCATAGCTTAAGACGGACATTTCCATAAGAAAAAGGCATTGGTTATCTCTAGGCTCAAGAATAGCTAACTTCAGGCGAAACCAGGTGTCATTATGGCAACACAATATTTTAAGAGAAACCTCCCTTTAAATTTGTATAGAGAAGGAAAAAATATTGCTAGTTTGTTTCCTCCTGCCGCTTAAGAGAGATAAAAATGTCTGACACTTGCAGGCTATTTCCTCCATTTGGAGACCCCTGGCCTTCCTGTCTGTTACCCTCTCATTTTCATCGACTCCAGTCCCCAGGTCCTGGTCTACAAAGACTGTGAAAAGTTTGTCCTTTCTTCCTCCTTGAGAATTCCAGACCCCTCTCTCCTTGGGGACCCCTAGATTTCCTATCAACCTGCCTAGGAAATGACTCTCTCAAGGTCAGGAAGCAACGGTTAGAACTGGACATGGAACAACAGACTCGTCAAGGCTGTATATTGTCACCCTGTTTATTTAACTTATATGCAGAGTACATCATGAGAAACGCTGGACTGGAAGAAACACAAGCTGGAATCAAGATGGCAGGGAGAAATATCAATAACTTCAGATATGCAGATGACATCACCCTTATGGCAGAAAGTGAAGAGGAACTCAAAAGCCTCTTGATGAAAGTGAAAGTGGAGAGTGAAAAAGTTGGCTTAAAGCTCAACATTCAGAAAACGAAGATCATTGCATCTGGTCCCACCACTTCATGGAAAATAGATGGAGAAACAGTGGAAACAGTGTCAGACTTTATTTTTCTGGGCTCCAAAATCACTACAGATGGTGACTGCAGCCATGAAATTAAAAGACACTTACTCCTCAGAAGGAAAGTTATGACCAACCTAGATAGCATATTCAAAAGCAGAGACATTACTTTGCCAACAAAGGTCCGTCTAGTCAAGGCTATGGTTTTTCCTGTGGTCATGTATGGATGTGAGAGTTGGACTGTGAAGAAGGCTGAGCACCGAAGAATTGATGCTTTTGAACTGTGGTGTTGGAGAAGACTCTTAAGAGGCCCTTGGACTGCAAGGAGATCCAACCAGTCCATTCTAAAGGAGACCAGCCCTGGGATTTCTTTGGAAGGAATGATGCTAAAGCTGAAACTCCAGTACTTTGGCCACCTCATGCGAAGAGTTGACTCATTGGAAAAGACTCTGATGCTGGGAGGGATTGGGGGCAGGAGGAGAAGGGGACGACAGAGGATGAGATGGCTGGATGGCATCACTGACTCGATGGACGTGAGTCTCAGTGAACTCCGGGAGTTGGTGATGGACAGGGAGGCCTGGCGTGCTGGGATTCATGGGGTCGCAAAGAATCGGACACGACTGAGCAACTGATCTGATCTGATTTGATGCTTTACAACCCTATGGACTACAGCACACTAGGCTTCCCTGTCCTTCACTATCTCCAGGAGTTTGCTCAAACTCATGTCCATTGAATTGGTGATGCCATCCAACCATCTCATCCTCTGTCACTCCCTTCTCTTCTTGCCATCAATCTTTTTCGAGCATCAGGGTCTTTTCCAATGAGTCAGCTCTCCTCATCAGATGGTCAAAGTATTGGAGCTTTAGCAGTAGCTGTCCTCCCAATGAATATTCAGGGTTGATTCCTTGAGGATTAACTGGTTTGATCTCCTTGCTGTCTAAGAGACTCTCAAGAGCCTTCTCCAGCACCACAGTTAAAAAGTATTAATTCTTAGGTGCTCAGCCTTCTTCATTGTCCAACTCTTATACCCATATAAAACTACTGAAAAAACCATAACACTGAGTAGATGAAACTTTGTCAGCAAAGTGATGTCTCTGCTTTTTAAGATACTATCTAGGTTTGTCATAGCTTTTTTCCAAGGAGAATTTTTTTTTAATTTATTCATTTTTAATTGAAGGATAATTGCATAACAGTACTGTGTTGATTCATGTTGATTAACATGAATCAGTCATAAGTATCGAAACATCTTTTAATTTCATGACTGCAATCACAATCCACAGTGATTTTGGAGCCCAAGAAAATTAAGTCTATCACTGTTTCCATTTTTTCCCCCATCTATTTGCCATCAAGTTATGGGATTGGATACTTCGATCTTAGTTTTTTGAATGTTGAGTTTTAAGCCAGTTTTTTTTTTTTTTTTTTTTTTTCTTCTCTCCCCTTTCACCTTTATCAAGAGGCTCTTTGGTTCCTCTTCACCAAAAAAAAAAAAATGTCTTTTTTTTTTTTATCACAGGGGACTGGAATACAAAAGTAGGAAAGCAAGAGATACCGGTAGTAACAGGCAGGTTTGGCCTTGGAGAACAAAATGAAGCAGGGCAAAAGCTAAAAGAGTTTTTCCAAGAGAACACACTGCACTAGTCAAAGCAAACATTCTTTCCCAATAACACAAGGATCTAGAGGAAAGGAAAAATCACAATAGAAAAAACAAATATATAAAAATATTGTAGATCACTTAAATAAGCCAGTGTTGCTGTTCAGTTCTAAGTCATGCAGAGCTCTGAGACTGTGGACTTAGCATGCCAGATTCTTGTCCTCTGCTATCACCTGAAGTTTGTTCAAATTCATGTCCATTGAGTTGGTAATGCTATCTAATGATCTAATTCTTTGCTGCCCTCTTCTCCTTTTGCTTCAATCCTTCCCAGCATCCGGGTCTTTTCTGGTGAGTTGGCTCTTTGCGTTTAAAATTTGTAGCCACGTCTTGGAGCTTCAACTTCAGCATCAGTCCTTCCAACGAATATTCAGAGTTGATTTCCTTTAGGATGGACTGGTTTGATTCCTTGCTGTCCAGTGGACTCTCACGAGTCTTCTCCACCAGCACAATTTGAAAGCGGAAATTCGTTGGTGCTTAGTCTTCTTTATGGTCCAACTCTCATATGGAAAAAATGGAAAATCATAGCCTTGACTATGGGAGCCTTTCCCAAGGCTATGGGAAAATCACAGCCTTGACTCCAAGGACCTTTGTTGACAATAAGATGTCTCTGCTTTTTAAAGTGCTGTCTAGGTTTGCCATCACTTTTCTTTCAAGGAGAAAGTAGCTTTTAATTTCATGGTTGCAGTGACCATCCATAGGGATTTTGTAGCCAAAGAAAATAAAGTCTGTTGTTGTTTCTACTTTTTCCCCTTCTATTTGTCATGAAGTGATTGGATTGGATGCCACGATCTTAGTTTTTTCAATGCTGAGTTTCATGTCAACTTTTTCACTTTTCTCTTTCACCTTATCAAGAGGCTCTTTAGTTCCTCTTTGCTTTCTGCCATAAAAGTAATATCATCTCCATATCTGAGGTTGCTGATATTTCTCCCAACAATTTTGATTCCCGCTTGTGATTCATCTATCCTGGTATTTCTCATGAAGCACTCTGCATATAAGTTAAATAAACAGGGTGACTAAACATGGCCTTGTAGTACTCCTTTCCTGATTTTGCATAAGTCCACTCTTCCATGTCCAGTCTAACTGTCATTTCTTGACCCATATACAGGTTTCTCAGGAGGCAATTAAGGTAGTCTGGTATTCGTGTCTTCCTGTCTCTTTAATAATTTTCCACAGCCTTTTCTTTTCTTTCTTTTTTTTTGTTGTGATCTATACAGTCAAAGGCTTTAGAGTAGTCAATGAAGCAGATGTTTTTCTGGGACTTCCTTGCTTTCTCCATGATCCAACCAATTTTGACAATTTAATCTCTGGTTCCACTGCCTTTTCTAACCCCAGCTTGTGTGTCTGCATGTTCTCAGTTCACATACTGCCAAAGCCCAGTTTGAAGACTTTTGAGCATAATCTTGTTAGCATGTGAAATGAGTACAATTCTACAGTGGTTGGAATATTCTTTGGCATTGCCCTTTTGGGGATTGGAGTGAAATTGACCTTTTCAGTCCTGAGGCCACAGCTGAGTTTTCCAAATTTGCTGACATATTGAGTGCAGCACTTAAATAGCACCATCTTTTAGGATTTAAAATAGCTCAGCTGGAATTCCATCAGCTCCACTAGTTTTGTTCACAGTAATGCTTCCTAAGACCCACTTGACTTCACACCTCAGTATGTCTGGCTCTAAGTTAGTGACACCATTGTGGTGGTTTTGGTCACTGCCTCCTGTACAATGTTAAGAACCTATATCCATAGTTCTTCAGGCTCTCTACCAGATTTAATCTCTTGAATCTATCCATTACCTCCACTGAATAATCATAAGGGATTTGATTTAGATCATACCCATATGGCCTAATGGTTTTCCCTACTCTCTTCAATTTAAGCTTGAATGTTCTGATAAGGAGCTCATGATCTGAGCCACAGTCAGTTCCAGGTCTTTTTTTTTTTCTGACTGTATAAAGCTTCTCTGTTTTTGTCTGAAAAGAACACCATCAATCTGATTTTGGTGTTGGACCATCTGTTGATGTCCATTTTTAGAGCTGTTATTTTTGGATTATCACAAAAGGGTATATGCTATGATCAGCATGTTCTCATGAAAAATTCTGTTAGCCTTTGCTCTGCTTCAATTTGAACTTCAAGGCCAAAATTCCCTGTTATTCTAGGTATCTCTTAACTTCCTATTTTTGTTTTCCAATGTCCTGTAATGAAAAGGACCTTTTCTCAGTATTAATTCTAGAAGGTGTTGTATATCTTCATAAAACCCATCAAATTTCAGCTTCTTCAGCATCAGTATTTGGGGCATAGTCTTGGATTACTGTGACACTGAATGATTTGCCTTGGAAATGAACCCAAATCATTCTGTTGTTTTTGAGATCGCACCCAAATACTACATTTGGGCTCTTTTATTGACTATAAGGGCTACTCCATTTCTTCTAATAGATTCTTCCCCACAGTAGTAGGTATAATGGTCATCTGAATTAAATTCTCCCATTTACATCCATTTTAGTTCAATGATTCCTGAGATGTCAATGTTCACTCTTGCCATTTCCTGCTCAACCATGTCCAATTTAACTTAATTCATGGACCTAATATTCCATGTTCCATTGCCGTACTGTTTTTTATAGCATCAGACTTTACTTTCACCACCAGACACATTCACAGTTGAGCATGATTTTCACTTTGGCCCAGCCACTTTATTCTTTCTAGTGCTATTTGTAATTGCCCTCTGCTTTTCCCAGTAGTATATAGGGCACCTTCCATTCTGGGGGGCTCATCTTCATGTGTCATATCTTTTTGCCCTCTCACACTGTCCATGGTGCTCTCTAGGAAAGCATACTGGAGTATGTTGCCATTTCCTACTCCAGTGGACCATGTTTTGCCAGAACTCTTCAGTATGACCCATCCATCTTGGGTGGCCCTGCACAGTATAGATCATAGCTTCATTGAGTTACATAAGCCCCTGCATCATGACAAAGTTGTGATCCATGAAGCAAAAAATAAGCTAGTACAAAGAATTAAAATAAAAAATTAAAATATTGTGAAAGTAATTATAAATGAAATGAAAATATAAAATAGGACATCAGATCATAAAATGGGGGGGTAAGAAAATGATTTTTTGAATACCAGTCTAAAGTAAGAAGATAAAGTAATGTGCTAACATAATTGAACACCGGGGTAATCACAAATCAAAAAACATACAAATAGATTCACAAAAACCCTAAAGAAGAGAACTCAAGTATAATAGAAAACCATCAAGCCAAAAAAGGAAAAAGAAAACAAGAGGAATAAAGAAGAAATACAAAATGAACTGGGAAATTAGGTTTAAAATAGCAATAAATACACAGGTATCAATCATTACCTTAAATATCAATAGACTAAATGTGCTCATCAAAAGATACAAAGTTGCCGACTGGATAATAAAACAACACCCTTCAACATGATACCTACAAAGACCCACTTTAGGGTGACGGACACACATAGATTGAAAGTAAAGGGATGGAAAAGGATATTTCATGCAAATGGAAATGCCAAGAAAAGGGGGGAGGCACCATTCATATCAGACAAAATAGACTATAAAACAAAGACATAAAAAAAAACAAACATGGACACTGTATAATTATAAAAGTGTTAGTTGCTCAGTCGTGTCCAACTCTTTGAGACCCCATGGACTCTAGCCCGCCAGGCTCCTCTGTCCATGGAATTCTCCAGGCAAGAATTCTGGAGTGGGTTGACATTTCCTTCTCCAGTGACCTTCCTGACCCCAGGGATCAAGCTTGGGTCTCCTGCATTGCAGGCAGATTCTTTACCATCTGAGCCATTTATAATCATTTATAGTGATAAAAGAATTTTTATTTCATTTATTTATTTTTATTCATTTAATATATATTATATATTATCTACTATATGTATATATTATGTCATTTATTATAATGACAAAATTATTTGATTTATTATCATTTGTAATGATAAAAGGATCTATTCAAAACTCCCTGAAGACAAAATTCAGGCTTCACTGGGGAATCCTACCAAACATACAAAGGAGAAATTATATGGAACCTTCTCAAACTCTTCCAAAACATGAAAGAAAACACTCTCAAAGTCATTCTATAAAGCCACCATCACTCTGATACCAAAACCAAACAAAGCCATTACCAAAAAATAAAACTAAGAACTAGAACAAATAATCATAAAGTTTATATGGAACCACAAAAAAGCAGAATTGCCAAAACAATCTTGAGGGAAAAGAACACAGCTAGAGGTATGGCTCTCCCAGAATTCAGACAATACAGAGCTACAGTAACCAAAACAGTATGCTATTGGCACAAAAACAGACATGGATCAATGGGATGGAATAGCAAGTCCAGAAACAAATCCACACACCTGTGGCCAACTAATCTTCAACAGAGGAGACAAGAATATACAATGGAGAAAACACAGTCTCTTCAGCAGTGGTGGTAGAAAAGTTGGACAGCTGCATGTATTAGTAACTCAGTGAAATTCAAACACGCCCCCATACACCCTTACAAAACCCAACAGAAAAATAAACTCAAAATGGTTTAAAGACTTAAATATTTCCGACATAAATTGTAACAATGTTGTCTTATGTCAGACTTCCAAGGCAAAATAAATAAACACAAAAATAAGGCTGTCACACAGCAAGGGAAACCATAAACAACAATAAAGACAACTTATGTACTGGGAGAAAACACTTGCAAATGATGTGACTGAGTGTGGCTTAATTTCCAAAATACTGCAAACAGCTCATATAACTCAATTACAAAAAAAAAAAAAAAAACCTAATTAAAAACAAAAAATGGGCAGAAGACATAAATAGACATTTCTTTAAAGAAGACATGTGGATTGTCAACAGGCACATGAAAAGATGTTCAACATTGCTAATTATTAAGAAATGTAAATCAAACCTACAATGAAGTAGCACTTCACACCAGTTAGAATGATCATCATCAAAAGGTCTACAAATAATAAATGTTAGAGAGGATATAGAAAAAAAGGGAACCTCCTACATTGTTAGTGGGATTATAGAGTGGTGCAGCAATTCTGGAGAACATATTGGAGGTTCCTTGGAAATTAAAAACAGGGTTATCATATGATCCATCAATCCCACCCCTGGTTAAATATCCAGAATAGATGAAAACGCTAATCAAAAAGACACATGGACTTCAATGTTGAACACTGAAGTGGCACTATTTACTATAGCCAAGACATGGAAGCAACCTAGGTGTCCGTCTACATATGGATAGATAAAGATGTGGTATATATACTCCATAGTTGTTCAATCACCCATCAATCGCCCAGTCATGTCTGACTCTTTGCAACCGCATGGACTGCAGTACACTAGGCCTCTCTCTCCTTCACCACCTCCTGAAGTTTGCCCAAGTTCATGTCCATTGCATCAGTGATGCCATCTAGACATCTCATCCTCTGTTGCCCTCTTCTCCTTCTGCCCTCAATCTTTCCCAGCATCAGAGACTTTTCCAATGAATCAGCTGTTCGCATCAGATGACCAAAATGCAGGAGTTTCAACTTCAGCATCAGTCCTTCCAACAAGTATTCAGGGTTGATTTCCCTTAAATTAAACGGTTTGATCTCCTTGCTGTCCAAGGGACTCTCAGGAGTCTTATCCAGCACCAGAGTTCGAAGGCATCAATTCTTTGGTGCTCTGCCTTCTTTATGGTCCAGCTCTCAGAACCACATATGACCACTGGGAAGGCCACAGCCTTGACAATATGGACCACTGTCAGCAGAGTAATGTCTCTGCTTTTCAGCACACTGTCTTAAGTTTGTCATAGCTTTCCTGCCAAGAAGCAAACACCTTCTGATTTCATGGCTGCAGTCACCATCTACAGTGATTTTAGAGCCCCAGAAGAGGAAATTTTCTCCATTTGTAATGGAAACTACTCAGCCATTAAAAATAATGAAATTTTGCTAAACTTCACATATGGAGTATCTCAAAAGACCAGTGCAAAATCAAGTAGTAAATGATGCAAATTCCCACAAAATAAATTTGAAAATTTAACTATTCAAATTTACTTTAAAATTTTCATCTGAGAATTTCCCACAATTAATTTGCATGATTAACTTTCTTTTTTCAATTAGGATCATCAAAATACTAATTTTATATTTTTGTTTCAGTAAGAATAGTGTTGCTAGGTAAAATACAGAACTTGTTGTAAATTCAATTTAAGATAAAAAGATTTTTTTAAGTGTATGTTCCATGCAATATTTAAGACATGCTTAGAGTAGAAAAGTATTCATTGCCTACATGAATTTCAAATTTATCTGAGCCTCTTCTATTTCTGTTTGCTAAATTTATAAATCAGAGGGGCTGAAACTGAGACAATTTAATATTTACTCAAACATTTTAAAGTTAATTTGAAAATATATGCAATTGAATATCTATTTTTTTCTGTCTTTAGTATCCATCCTAGCAAAGTCTATTAACTACTTAAAACTCTTCATCAGACTTTGGGGTGCTGTTAAAGCATTGCACTTAACATGTCAGAAAATTTGGAAAATTTAGCAGTGGCCACAGGACTGGAAAAGTATCAATAACCTCAGATATGCAGATGACACCACCCTTATGGCAGAAAGAGAAGAACTAAAAAGCCTCTTGATGAAGGTGAAAGAGGAGAGTGAAAAAGTTGGCTTAAAACTCAACATTCAGAAAACGAAGACCATGGCATCTGGTCCCATCACTTCATGGGAAATAGATGGGGAAACAGTAGAAACAGTGTCAGACTTTATTTTTCTGGGCTCCAAACTCACTGCAGATGGTGACTGCAGCCATGAAATTAAAAGACGCTTACTCCTTGGAAGAAAAGCTATGACCAACCTAGATAGCATATTCAAAAGCAGAGACATACTTTGCCAACAAAGGTCTGGCTAGTCAAGGTTATGGTTTTTCCAGTGGTCATGTATAAATGTGAGAGTTGCACTGTGAAGAAAGCTGAGCACCGAAGAATTGATTCTTTGGAACTGTGGTGTTGGAGAAGACTCTTGAGAGTCCCTTGGACTGCAAGGAGATCCAACCAGTCCATTCTGAAGGAGATTAGCCCTGGTATTTCTTTGGAAGGAATGATGCTAAAGCTGAAACTCCAGTACTTTGGCCACCTCATGCGAAGAGTTGACTCATTGGAAAAGACTCTGATGCTGGGAGGGATTAAGGGCAGGAGGAGAAGGGGACAACAGAGGATGAGATGGCTGGATGGCATCACTGACTCGATGGACGTGAGTCTCAGTGAACTCCGGGAATTGGTGATGGACAAGGAGGCCTGGCGTGCTGCGATTCATGGGATCGCAAAGAGTTGGACATGACTGAAAGACTGAACTGAACTTAACAGGACTGGAAAAGGTCAGTTTTCATATTAATCCCCCAAAAGGGCAATCCCAAAGAATGTTCAAACTACCATACAACTGAGTTAATTTCACATGCTAGCAAGGTAATACTCAAAATCCTTCAAGCTAGGCTTCAGCAGTAGTTGAACCAAGAACTTCCAGATGTACAAGCTGGACTTAGAAAAGGCAGAGGAACCAGAGACCAACTGAAACACCTGCTTCATCATAGAAAAAGCAAGGGAATTTCAGAAAAACATCAACTTCTGCTTCATTGACTACTCTGAAGCCTTTGACTATGTGAATCACAACAAACTGCAGAAATTTCTTAAAGAGATGGGAATACCAGACCACCTTGCCTGTCACTTGAGTAAGCTATATGAAGATCAAGAAGCAACAATTAGAACCGGACATGGAACAATGGATTGGTTCAAAATTGGGAAAGGAGTACAACAAGGCTGTATATTGTTATTCTGCTTATTTAACTTATATACAAGGCTGGATATGAAATACTGGGCTAGATAAATCACAAGCTGGAATCAAGATAGTCAGGAGAAATATCAACAACCTTGGATATGCAGATGATACCACTCTAATGGCAGAAAGTGAAGAGGAACTACAGAGCTTCTTAAGGAAACAGATGAAAAGTGGGCTTAAAACTCAGTATTCAAAAAAGTAAGATCATGGCATCTGGTCACATCACTTCGATGCAAATAGAAGAGGAAAAAGTTGAAACAGCTACAGACTTTATTTTCTTGGGTTCTAAAATCGCTGCAAATGGTAACTGCAGCCGTGAAATTGAAAAATGCTTGCTGCTTGGAAGGAAAGCTATGACAAACCTAGACAGCATATTAAAAAGTGGAGACCATTTTGCCACCAAAAGTCCTTATAGTCAAAGCTCTGGTTTTTCCAGTAGTCATGTATGGATGTGGTAGCTGGACCATAAAGAAGGCTGAGCACCAAAGAATTGATGCTTTTGAATTGTGATGCTGGAGAGAACTCTTGAGAGTCCTTTGGACTGCAAGCAGATCATTTCAGTCAATCCTAAAGAAAATCAACCCTAATATTCATTGGAAGGACTTATAGTAAAGCTGAAGCTCCAATACTTTGGCCACCTGTTGTGAAGAGCCGACTCATTGAAAAGGACCCTGATTCTGGGAAAGATAGATGGCAGGAGAAGAAGGGGGCAACAGAGGATGAGATGGTTAGATAGCGTCACTGTCTCAATGTACATGAGTTTGAGCAAACTCTGAGAGATAGTGAAGAACAGGGAAGCCTGGTGTGCTGCAATCCATGGGGTCACAAAGAGTCAGACATGACTTAGCAACTGAACAACAACATAAACTATTGGTAAATGGTGCTGAGGCAAATTTTTTATCTATGGAAAATGCATTTACTCTTCATTCTATGAAAAAAAACAATATATTTTAAATGCTAAACCATGGAAAATCACATTTTAGTTAGAAAAACTTGTAGAAAATTTTACTTATTTATCTTTAAGTTGGAAAATATTGTTAACAAATCTGTATCAAAAGGAATTAAAGAGTTGACAATTTTGAGAGTATTAATATGAAAAGTATCATATTACTTTCATAGCACCAAAATAAGAATAATTGGCAAGCCATTAGTGGATATTGGTAAGAAAATAAATTATATTTATATGCAAAACATATAAGCATCTCCACCATTTCAACTGGTGAAAGCACAAACAAGCCAAAAAAATAATTATCAAAAGTCATGAAGAATTATTTTGCAGGAAAGAAATCACATGTGGACCATAAACCTCAAAAAGGATGCTTGACATTGTAAATAATTCTTAAAACACATTAAAATTCACCATTTTATTTCCAATAGCCTGATAAAAAGTAAAAAGGCTGGCAATGCCCAATCTTGGCAAAAATAATGCAGACTCTTCTCAAAAGATCATAAATTCATGCCACCATTTGTAATGGGTACTATGATCAAATTCTGAATCTATGCTTCAGATTATTCTTTTTTTATCAACTATGATTGTTTTGGTTTAGGTTTAATAAAGTATGTACAGATATAAAGAATAAACTAGCATATAAACTAGTATCAATATAAAAGTCTGCATATGCATAAATCATACTGACTTCAGGATTGCAGTTTCCTTGGAGAATAAATTAGATTAAATGGGCTATAGGAAGTTCAATTATATCTGTATCTCTTTATATTTATAAAATTCTTAAATTTCTAAAAATTCTTTTAAGTCTGAAAATACATTTTTAGGTGCATATTATTTCTAATAATAGTTAACTTTTTCAGCATTTACTATTTAGCTAGTTCTATGTTAAACACTTTGCATCATTGTATAGTTTATATATATATTTTTTTGTTTCTGTTCAGTACTTAATAGGAACACATTTTAAAAAGCAAGTCATAAAAGATAATAAGAGGAAAGTGAGAATATTCTTTTTGGCATTTCTTTTTTAGCAAAAACTGCAAGACATTGACCTTTGTGACACTTTGATCAAACTGATTGGCAACATTTGTTGATAGAGAACAGACGGTGTGGCAGAGTGCCCAGGATGTTGCTGGATCCTGAGGTTATTAGTACAGCCAAGGAATCAACTGAGAACTAGTTAAGGCTTGTTAAACCTAGACAGTTGGAGAGTGTATGTTCTACAGTTTCACAGAGAAGATGCTGATTGATCTTTCAGAAAGTATAGTTCTCCAAACCAGACTACCTTAGGGAAATACCAACCTGAATTAGAAAGAGAAATACGGTTGTTTTTGTTAAAAATATAAGTTCTGTTGAATAATAATGATAAGTTCTGTTGAACGAGAAATAATTTTATTACTATTAGTATGGATGCAACATGCAATGGTTATGGCCACTAAGGTTTCTGCTAATGCGTCTTTAAGAAATAGATCAAAATACGTACATAGCAAAACAGATCTGTCAAATAAATTGCATTTGTCTGTTCAGTCACTCAGTGGTATCCAACTCTTTATGACCTGATGGTCTGTAGCCGCCAGGCTCCTCTGCCCATGAAATTTTCCAGACAAGAATACCAGAGTGTGTTGCCATTCCTTATTCAGGGAACCTTCCCAACCCAGGAATCATACCTGCATCTCTCGCTCCTTCTGCATTGGCAGGTGGATTCCTTACCACTACACCACCTGTTTCAGTATATCAGCATTTACAGTGTGCTTAATTTTAACACTAAATATCATTTTACCATCTTATTTTCATTATCAATTTCCTTACTATGACCTTTACAAAGTTTATTAACTAGAAAAGTAAAAATAACAAAATCTATTGAGTTCATCCAATGGATTAGAAGCTCTACTAGTATTCTATACATGTTAACGCTATTCAACACAAATTTTAATGCTGCCCCCTCCACACTTCACAAATAAGAAAACAGGGACTAAGCTAGAAAATTACTGATAAACAAAAGAAAAAGATGTCAATTCCGGAACCATCTTTAGCAAATTCAATGATTTTTTTCACTACTTTTCAGTGACAGTCACTTTTTATTGTATAGAAAAGCACAAGCTAATGGAGGTAAAATCCAAGACATTTGATTCTGATGTGTACTGTTTGTGTACAATCTCCTGTATCTCACATATGCTGCACAACATCACTTTCTCGAAGAATCCCACATCAAAAGGTGCTTTGTAGTTTTGCCAAATAATGTCTGATATGGTTTTACCATTTGTTTGCCAAACAAGCATGAGAGGAATACATGACTTGTACAATTACTACAATTTTGTGAAGAAATTCAGAAGTATGTTCAGCTTGTTCAAGGTCACAGAGCTAGTATATGTTTAGGATTTGAACCCAAAACTTTTGATTTCCAGAGCAAGTAAATTTTCACAACACTCAGGTGATTTTCTAACATCAAAGACACGTAACATGCTTTGAATCTGATGAAAACATTGATGTCTTACTATTAGCTTGATAATCTTATACCTGTATTAACCCTGTATCTTCTCTTTCTACCTCTTAGACATCAAAAAGCTATTTCTTTATGTATATTTTTACTTATTATTTTGAAAAGTTTTAATTTTTAACTTATCTAAAAAGAGTTGTGACTCAGATAAACAGTGCACAGCCTTTGTTAAAACCTGATGCAAACTTGACAGAAAATTTAGTCTCAACATTGTCTTTCCAAAGAAATACAATACGGAAAGGCATACTATGATTAGGATGAAATTTAGAAGACTGTGGAGATTCATCAGCAATCAATCATCTTACATGCAACGTAGTCGAAACTGTTAAACTGTTGAGCATTAGTCTCCTTTTTATTTCTACCTACTGCCCACCATAGCCTCCTTACCTCTTCTTTAGCAAGCAGAATTGATGAGATTCCACTGGGAACAGAGCTTTGATCCACAGACAGAAATCTTTTTTTTTTTCCTCAAGCAACAATGTTTTGAAGGAAAAAAAAAAAGAAAGAAAAGAGTTTCAATAAAGGCGCACTTTATTTTACAGAGATATTCTCTTCATAGTCATTAAGAACATAACTTTGCATCCACTGCACTAAGATGTTTAATTGTAAAAACTGTCCCATAGTCAGAGTGCATTTTTAATACTAAGCATTTTTAAGTGTGTAACATTGTCAATTAACAGATAAATGGAAATATAGCACTCATGCTATCATACTTGACTTGAAGTTTAATTTTTCCTAGTTTCCTACCATTATTTTATTCAACTGACCTGCCTCTTGAGAAATCTGTATGCAGGTCAGGAAGCAACAATTAGAACCGGACATGGAACAACAGACTGGTTCCAAACAGGAAAAGGAGTACGTCAAGGCTGTATATTGTCACCCTGCTTATTTAACTTATATGCAGAGTACATCATGAGAAACACTGGGCTGGAAGAAGCACAAGATAGAATCAAGATTGCTGGGAGAAATAGCAATAACCTCAGATATGCAGATGACACCACCCTTATGGCACAAAGTGAAGAGGAACTCAAAAGCCTCTTGATGAAAGTGAAAGTGGAGAGTGAAAAAGTTGGCTTAAAGCTCAACATTCAGAAAACGAAGATCATGGCATCCTGTATCATCACTTCATGGGAAATGGATGGGGAAACAGTGGAAACAGTGTCAGACTTTATTTTTCTGGGCTCCAAAATCACTGCAGATGGTGACTGCAGCCATGAAATTAAAAGACGCTTACTCCTTGAAAGGAAAGTTGTGACCAACCTAGACAGCATATTCAAAAGCAGAGACATTACTTTGCCAACAAAGGTCCGTCTAGTCAAGGCTATGGTTTTTCCTGTGGTCATGTATGGATGTGAGAGTTGGACTATGAAGAAGGCTGAGCGCCAAAGAATTGATGCTTTTGAATTGTGGTGTTGGAGAAGACTCTTGAGAGTCCCCTGGACTGCAAGGAGATCCAACCAGTCCATTCTGAAGGAGACCAGCCCTGGGATTTCTTTGGAAGGAATGATGCTAAAGCTGAAACTCTAGTACTTTGGCCACCTCATGTGAAGAGTTGATTGATTGGAAAAGACTCTGATGCTGGGAGGGATTGGGGGCAGGAGGAGAAGGGGACGCCAGAGGATGAGATGGCTGGATGGCATCACTGACTCGATGGACGTGAGTCTGAGTGAACTCCGGGAGTTGGTGATGGACAGGGAGGCCTGGTGTGCTGGGATTCATGGGGTTGCAAAGAGTCGGACACGACAAAGCCACTGAACTGACTGAACTGCGACCAATATATTTAATTGTGAAGTTAATACTTAAGTGTGAAGTTTCATTGACACTAACATTGAAATTTTGTGAGTTTTAAGAATACTACTTACTGTAGAATAATCTTTTATTCTATCTTTTATTGAGATAGGGTGAAACATAAATTCATATTTATATTTATATATTTTATAAACATTTATTTTGAAATTCACCATAGAAAAAGAGTTGTAGACCATAACTGTCCTGAATTAAAGAAATCATATTTAAATATTACAAAAAAAGTTTTAAATATTACATATATACCAAGTTAGAAACACATCCAGACATCTGGTTGAGGAGAAAGCAGATATGGAATGGATACAAAAAGTTATAAATAGCAGGAGGTATAAATACCTTATGAACAATTACAGAAATGAGGACAGTAGGAAATATTCATTATATACATATTTGTGTTCATTAACCCATCTTTCCCTGTCCTCTATCTCTACCATTTTGTGTAAAAGGTACATATGCATTTTAGGACTTACCAGCAAGAAGCACATGTAGAATGTAGGGGGTAAAGAAGAGGTCAGTATAGCTCCAGCAGTGGTAGCCAGGCAAATGGGCTTTCGACTATGGAAGGTTTCAACTTCCCGTGAATTACACGTTTTTTTCCTTACATCTCAATTTTATATATTATTAATGTCTCAGATTAAAAAAAAATCTAGAAAGGTGACTTGCAGCTCAAAATGAAGAGAAGAGGTATGTTCAGTTCAGTTCAGTGGCTCAGTCATGTCCCACTCCTTGCGACCCCATGAATCGCAGCATGCCAGGCCTCCCTGTCCATCTCCAACTCCCAGAGTTCAGTCAAACTCATGTCCATCGAGTCGGTGATGCCATCCAGCCATCTCATCCTCTGTCATCCCCTTCTCCTGCCCCCAATCCCTCCCAGCATCAGAGTCTTTTCCAATGAGTCAACTCTTTGCATGAGGTGGCCAAAGCATTGGAGTTTCAGCCTCAGCATCAGTCCTTCCAATGAACACCCAGGACTGATCTCCTTTAGGATAGACTGGTTGGATCTCCTTGCAGTCCAAGGGACTCTCAAGAGTCTTCTCCAACACCACAGTTCAAAAGTATCAATTCTTCGGCGCTCAGCTTTCTTCATAGTCCAACTCTCACATCCATACATGACCACTGGAAAAACCATAGCCTTGACTAGACGGACCTTTGTTGGCAAAGTAATGTCTCTGCTTTTTAATATGCTATCTAGTTTGGTCATAACTTTACAGAATGATAATTAAGTTGCTTTGCTCCTAGCTGGAGTGTAGCTGTGTTGGCCTTGGCAGCAAAAGGCGTGTGGAAGCTCCCTTGCCCAGACAGCTGAGTCAGCCCTGTGTCAGCAGCCGGGTTAGCAGTGCCCCGTCATGCTGGCCCTGGACAGGCTCCCAGACTCCGAGAATACTGTCTGCATGAAGGTGTGGCACTGCGTCACGAAGCTCCCTCTGGTGATCTCCTTGAGATGTCAGGGACACTGTTAACTTTCAGGATCAATGCCTGATGTTGCTTGTTGAGGGTTAGGGCCTCCTGGAAGGTGACCTTGGAGCCCTGCTTGAACAGACTATCCCAGATGTGAAGCAACGTGGGCTGGAGGTTTACAAATAGGCAGACAAACCTGTGCAACACGACCGGAGTACATAGCACACTGTGCCTGTCCCTTCCTGGCCACCACCGCCAGCAGCTTGGTCTTCGCCAGCTCCAGAAGGACCTCCTGGCCTGTCCTGGGCTCAGTATCGAGGGGCCGCAGTACTCTGGAAGTATTCTGTCCACTGGGACATCCAATAGCCACAGAATCAGATATCCTGCTATGAAGTTCACTCCTTTGCAACAACCAACCCCGTGGCTGTGGTGCGGGCCGGTTAGCAGCGCGTGATACAGGGTCCTCTGCAAGAAGGGGCCCGCGCCCTTCTGGAACCTCACGCTGTCCCGGAAGGCACCGTTCATGTGTGTTCTGAGGGTCTCCTCCAGGCTGTCATTCCTCTCTCCTCTGAGAACACAGTGGTAGTGGCCAGGGTTCCGGTCCATCTGGGCCAAGGCTTCGTTCACCCCCACCCAGGCGCGGGCCTAGTGGGACGCCCTTCCGGATGTGGTGCTTCACTGTCGTCATCTTCTGGACACCACTGCTTCCCTTTAGAAGTTTGAACCAGGTTATGGCCCTTCTGGTATCACCGAACGGGCGGGGGAAAAAAAAACATTCTTCAAAAGCTGCATAAGTGAAGTCCTCAGGCCTTTCCAGCACAAGAACAGATGGATCCCTGGATGCGTTCCCACGCCGCCTGGGCGCCCCTCGTGCGCGCGCCTGGAGGGCCCCGGGCACTCCTGGAGGGGGCGGCGGGGAGGGTGGCCAAATCCACCGCCCGGACTCGCAGCGCCTCGCTTCCTTGCAGACTTTAGCAATTCGTGCCTTCTGAATGCCTGAATACTAGCAGGTGTGCCTCTTTTATTCCTCCAGCTCTTTCAACAGTTTTTTTTAGGCCTATCATTTATGGTACGAACTCTTTCTGCCTGATGTGCCTAGCTTGCTTTCTGTTTTCCTGAAGAAAACTCTGTAATACTGGAGAGCCAATATTTTTGAGGAAAGCTACCTTCCTGTTTTGCTCCTCTCCACGACTTCACTGGATCCTGAAGGACTGCGGAAACATTTCCGTGGCTTTGTAGAAGCTTTTAGCCTTGTTCCCCATTCTGTTTCTTGCTCAGGATTTAGCATTATTCTGTGAAGGAAAAAAAAAAAAAAAACTGACAATACATTTCAGGCACTTGAATTTTCCAGGTTTTTCAAAAGAACCACTGAAAGCTCAATTGATCTTTCTTTTTCTATCAAAGGCCCAGAATTCTCCACCCAGAATCAGCAGATATACTAAGCGGAAAATCTTTCTGGTGACTTTTTGCTCACCTAAGAATGGTTCTGCTTCTCTAGGTTTTGTTTGTTTGTTTGTTTTAATTTGCTTTGCATTCCTTCCATGGCTCTCAGATGTTTTTTAAAACTCTGTTTACATTTTTTAATGTAGCTACATCCCCCTGCCCACACACACACACAGGTACATTGGCTAACCCCCGAGCTGCCTTCCAATGTAGTGAACTTTCTATTACCATGAATGCTAAACTGCAAGCTTGGATAAACATGTAAGCCATTTTACAGGGAGGAATGGGATTATCATGTTGATAATGGAGAGTTAGTTACTCTACTCTAAACGTGGTGTGTATTTTCCAATCTGTAGCTTGGATGTGTAACCATATTTTTAAAGTAATTACTATATTGCTAAAAGTTATTAGCAGCATTGCATATCACGTGTATATTTTTTTGTGTTTGTATGCAATAGAGTTTAATTAATTTAATCTTGCCAGTGTTATTTTCTCTTGTTATAATTTATATAAATCTTTCGAGAAAATCAAAGATATGTGCATAGGATATTACGTTTGGGAATCAAGACAGCAAATATTGATTTGAGAAGGCAGTGGTCTTAAATTTGAACTTGCATTGGAAGCACCTGGGGGATTGCTAAAACATGTATTGCTAAACCCACCCTAGAGTTTCTGATTCAGTATGACTGGAGTGGGGTCTTAGTCGTGGCACTTGCTAACAAGTTCTCACACTGATGCTGCTTCTGGGGAACACAGTTTGAGAATCTCTGGTGTAAAAACATAAAACAATTGCATGATTGTATTTCTTTTATGTTTTATGTAAACCTGAAATATGAAAAGTGCAAGTGAGGGCACAGTGGCCTCCACAGCTTACAGTTCTGCTCTATAATTTGCCCTTACAAATGGCCTGTCAAGTCAGTTATATGATCAACTCTTTAAATATTGATGAGACATTTTTACCCTCCCTGCCGTTCTCAGCTATACCAGCTTGGAACTGTAAGCAAATCATTTTGTCAGTTTTTGTTCAATGTGCATTACTTTCTCTTTCTCCCCCTCACTGTATCTTCTTCCAATAATTTCCTGTAAAACTTGCTGCTTACCTCTGACGGGAATAGCAGCAGCTCAGGTCATCCATCAAACCAGAGCTCTGTGTCAGCAGCTTCTCAAATGATATAAGGTGATTCTTGTATGACATAACCATCAGAACGCCACAAAGAAGAAGTCACAGTTGTCAACTTGGGTCATAAAGCACAGGAAATCTCAATGAGCCATCTAGTACCTACCAAGACTAGTATTAAAGAGACAGGAGGATGGAAAGATAGCATGGCTACAAATGGCAGGTAAATATGTCTTTCAATATTATAATGCATACATTACAGCATCTATATTATAGCTACTGTTGTTACAACTATGTCACCCTTTTCCTGATCTCTAGAAATGGAATTTATATAAAGCATACTATTCTGAGATAATTCACATGTGGAAAATACATTTTAAAATTTTAACTACAAATTTAAACATCAAGGATTAAATTTAGATAAAGGTAATAAAGATGTTATTGTTTGGGGCTCACTGCCTAGGTACATATATTCCTGCCTATAAAATAGCCTTTGTTTTGAATTTTCCACCTCAACTATATTTGATATATACAACTAGTCAAGTTTTATTTCATTGCAATTTGATAATTTAAAGGGAATAAGATATTTGTCTTGAATTTTCTTCCTTTACATTTACCTGTTACTATTTTGTTTTAATTTGGCATTATTTCCAAACTAGTTAAAGAAAGAAAAAAATATTTAGAGGTTTTTGTGTTTGATTCCATGGAGGTCGTGTTTGCCCATGCTTTGTAACATAAAGAACATGTTTTCAAAACCCAGTGGATTAGGTAATATGAAAGAAGAAAGAAACAGAAAGAGGAAAGGAAAAGGGGAGGAGAGAGGAAGGAGGAAAGAAGGAAAGGAGGGAAGAAAAGATGAAAGGAAGGAAGGAAAAGAATAGGAGAAACTCCCTTGACAAAAAATAATGCTGGGCAACACATTAATTATTAAAGTTGAAGAGAGTGAAACAGATATGAAATGCAATTTTAATATAAAAGTAGACACTGTCTGAGATTTCTCCATATTATCATAATGGGCAAGGAAAAGTGGGAGAGGAGGGGAGGGAAGCATGGGAAGAAAGGAGGAAGGGAGGAAGGGAAAAGACAAGTAAGAAAAGAAAACTAGAAAAAAAAACTTCCTATGACAAAAAGCAGGATTGGGCACCATGTGAATTATTAAAGTTGAAGAGAGTGAAACACTTAGATTCAAAATGCAATTTTAATGTAAAAAGTAGACTCTTGGGATGTCTCTATATCATTATAATGATCAAATGTAGACTGAGCCTCTTTGTCTCTTAACCTTTCCATATTTCTAATTTCTTTGCTGTGTTTGCTATAAAAGCTGTACAATTATTTGAACAGGTTTCAAATATATTTTGTTAGTGGTTATTTTCTAATATTTTTTGATTGTGGTTTTAATCTCAAAAGGCTTTATATCCTTTATACTCCATATAGCATATATATTTTTTTAGAATGTCATTCCTCTCAGATTATTTTTAGCATATTTGTTAGGGCTTTTATTTATATTGTTTTTTGTTCATTTATTACAATGCTTATTAATTCATCTATGTTCTTTATTTCTGAAATTATCTTCCTTATGATATTTTTTAATGTGTATGAATAATTATTATCACTGATATTTATATTTAAGAGAGAAGAAATAGATAATTGGCTGGGTTTCCTGGCAGTCTGATAGTAGGATCATTTCTTGATGTATTTTTCCATAGGTGGTGCATCAAGAGAAGTAAGTTAAATTATGCTGTAGTGACAAGCAGTTAGTGGCTTGACACAAAGGGTTATTCCTTGCTCGTGTTGAATTTCCATCAGGGGTTTGTGTCTATACTGTGTTTTAAATTGTCCTCACTTTGGAACTTGAGCTGCCACAGCACTTACTATTTGGATTTTTATTGATCATTATGGCAGAAAATGAACTCTAATGACTCCTCTGTCAACAGTTAAATGCTCCAATCTGGAAGTGGTGCTGATTGTCTAGAACTAGTGACAGGGGCCACATCCAACCACAAGAGGCCACAGATTGCACTGCTTTCATTTTCCCCTTGAAAGCCGGACGATTAAGACGGGGATTTATAACAGTCATTAATCACTACCATAGGTCAGAATTTGATCAAGAGCTCAATGTATGATAGAATGTGGTATATTGATTCCTAGACTTCAATTTATGGTGCTTTAGGTGAGAGACTTCTGTGAGGAAATGAACTTTCTATGTGCCAGAATGAAGAAGGCTTTTCTCTAGGAAACAAAGTCTACACTAGATCCCTAGTTTTCTCCAGATTCGTTAATCAGCTGCGTTAAAGAAAAATGAGTTGCCAGGCTTTTGCCTCAATTCTGCATAATGAATAAATGGAAGAAAGGGATTGGAGTTGAGTTCTGTTTTCATCCCTAACTTTCACGCTTGAAGAATTTTGTACTTGATGAATCAGAGCCAAGACCACATTAGGGTATCAGTGTGAGGACTGCACTACAATTTCTCTTGCATATCCTCAGAGCTTATATTAAACAGTAACTTTTTATGTGTTTCAGCCACTAAATGTGCTCCATCTAACTTACGATTTGAAGACATTTGTTGTTATAGGTCGATTCTAACCTGTTTTTACATTTTAGTCTCAATAATTTTTCAGGAGAGAGAGTCATATGTGTCTGGTATCTCTGCCTGAAAGGAGAAGCTAAAGTGTGGAGTATTTGTTTGTATTTTTTGGTTTTGTTTTGTTATTTAATTGGTAAGTATTTTATTTTAGAATAATTCAGTTTTATAAAACTTTTATAAAAGACAGAAAGTTCCCATGTACCCATAACCCAGTTTCTCCTATTAGCATTTTATTTTATTGTAGTACATATATTTGACACAGTAGGTGAACCAATACAAATATATTATTGTTAACTGAAGTCCAGTATTTTAAGTAGATTTCCTTTGTTTTCTGCCTAATGTTCTTTTTGTCTGTTCTAGGATCCCATCCGGGATACCATGTTACCTTTCGTTGTTTTGCCTCCATGGGCTCCTATTGGCTGTAACAGTTTCTCATATTTTCTTTCTTTTTGGTGATCCTAGAAATCCTGAGAAATACTGACCAGGTATTTTGTAGAGTGTCTCTCTCACATTTTTCCTGTTTTTTCATGGTTATACTGGAGTTCTTGAGATGGATATCACAGAGGTAAAGAAAGCATCAACTTCATCACTATATATCAAGAGTACCTATTATCAACATGCAATCATTGTTGATGTTAGCCTTGGTCACCCGACTGATTAATACTGGTTAAGTTTCAACACAGTAAAGTTACTTTTTCCCTTTTTCCACACTCTACTCTTTGGAAGGAAGTCATTCTGCACAACTTCACAAGACTGGGAAGTTAATAGTCACCATCATGAAGGTGAAATAACTACATGAATTTAGAATTACTTTGCACAAAATATTCCATCAATCATTTATATAAGTATGGACTGCTGCTGCCAAGTCGCTTCAGTCACGTCCGACTCCGTGTGACCCCATAGACGGCAGCCCACCAGGCTCCGCCATTCCTGGGATTCTCCAGGCAAGAACACTGGAGTGGGTTGCCATTTCCTTCTCCAATGTATGAAAGTGAAAAGTGAAAGTGAAGTCCCTCAGTCATGTCCTACTCTAGCAACCCTATGGACTGCAGCCTACCAGGCTCCTCCATCCATGGGATTTTCTAGGCAAGAGTACTGGAGTGGGGTGCCACTGCCTTCTCCGTAAGTATGGACTAATTTTGACAAATACAGAGAGTAATTTCTGTATCATTACAGTCTTATTTCTTTGCTTTCTATTCTGTTCCACCGATCTGGGCATGTGTGCCTGCTGTCACTTCAGCTGTGTCTGACTCTTCACAGCCACTGTAGCCCACCAAGCTCCTCTGTCCATGGGATTCTTCAGGCAAGAATACTGGAGTGGGTTGCCATTTCCTTCTCCAGGGGATCTTCCCGACCCAGGGATCTAACCTGCATCTCATGTCTCCTGCATTGGCAGGTGGGTTCTTTATTACTAATGCCACCTGATGAGCCCTCCATTGATCTAGGTGTCTATTATTTTGCTAATGCAACCTGTGTACTGTAACTTTACAGTAAATCTAAAATCTGATATTGTGAGTCCTTCAACTTTGTTATTTTTCAATATTATAATAAGTTATTCTAGGTCTTTTGTCCTTTTGTATATTTTAAACAGACTTCCCTGATGGTTCAGTTGGTAAAGAATCTGCCTGCAATGCAGGAGACCTGGGTTGGGAAAATCTCCTGGAGAAGGGCATAGCAATCCACTCCAGTATTCTTACCTGGAGAATCCCCATGTTTTAGAACACTTTATAGAGATCTATACAGTAGTCACTAGGATTTCAGTTGGTATAGGATTAGATCTATAATCAAATTCTAGAAGGTCAACTTCTTATAATAGAGAGTCCTCCAATGCATGAACATGAGATAGTTCTCAATTTGTTTAGAACTCATTATTATTTTAATATACATTTTGTAGATTTCTGAATATATGTTGTATATGTACTTTTAAAATATTTATACCTCAGAATGTAATAGGAAATTTTATATAGTATTTTTTAAAATCCAATTGTTTAGTAATTATTTTTGTATATTGGTTTTGTATGCTGTGACTTGCTATACTGACTTATTAGAATACTAGAAAGTATTTGTGAGGGTAGATTCATTGGGGGTTTTATACATAGGTACTCATGTCATTTGCAAAACAAAATAGACCAGAACAATTACTTCTCTTTTTCTAATTTGTATAGATCCTAGGACTTCCATGGTGATGTTGATTAGTAGTGATGAGAGAAAACATCCCTGCACTTTTTTCTGAATTTAGGAAAAATTCTCAATTTTGTCAAACTGTAAAAATAAATTTTGATAGGTGCCCTTTATCAAATTAAGGAAACTAATTGCAATTCCTATTTTGCAAAGAATATTTATCAGAATAAGGATTGCATTTAGTCAAATATTTTTCCTACCTCTAATAATATGTTCATATGAGTTTCATTCTTTAGCTTGTTAATATACTGGGCCACATATATTACACTTTAAATGTTGAATAAATTGCATTAATGGGATATATCTTACTTGTTTGTAGTATATTACACTTTTGTATTAATTTTGAAACATATTTCAGCTCTGATTCTCTGCATTCACCTATATCTCTAGAGTTTGGGTAGTGATCTATAATCTCAGTTCTTGAATGGATCTAAGTCATTGATTTTAAGTGTTTCCAACTTTTTCTAATTGTTAGGATGAACGTGATGACATCTAGGTCTTTACATGTTGGACTTAAAACCAGTAGCCTCTGTGTATACCCTCTATAGTTTAAAAAATTTAGTATCTTATTCCTCACAAATTATTGAGTAATTGCAGTCCCCAGATCACAATAAACTGTGGAAAATTCTGAAAGAGATGGGAATACCAGACCACCTGACCTGCCTCTTGAGACACCTATATGCAGGTCAGGAAGCAACAGTTAGAACTGGACATGGAACAACAGAATGGTTCCAAATAGGAAAAGGAGTACATCAAGGCTGTATATTGTCACCCTGCTTATTTAACTTATATGCAGAGTACATCATGAGAAACACTGGGCTGGAAGAAGCACAAGCTGGAATCAAGATTGCCGGGAGAAATATCAATAACCTCAGATATGCAGATGACACCACCCTTATGGCAGAAAGTGAAGAGGAACTAAAAAGTCTCTTGATGAATGTGAAAGCGGAGAGTGAAAAAGTTGGCTTAAAGCTCAACAATTCAGAAAACGAAGATCATGGCATCCGGTTCCATCACTTCATGGGAAATAGATGGGGAAACAGTGGAAACAGTGTCAGACTTTATTTTGGGGGGCTCCAAAATCACTGCAGATGGTGATTGCAGCCATGAAATTAAAAGACGCTTAGTCCTTGGAAGGAAAATTAAGACCAACCTAGATAGCACATTAAAAAGCAGAGACATTACTTTGCCAACAAAGGTCCGTCTAGTCAAGGCTATGGATTTTCCAGTGGTCATGTATGAATGTGAGAGTTGGACTGTGAACAAGGCTGAGAGCCGAAGAATTGATGCTTTTGAACTGTGGTGTTGGAGAAGACTCTTGAGAGTCCCTTGGACTGCAAGGAGGTCCAACCAGTCCATTCTAAAGGAGATCAGTCCTGCGTGTTCATTGGAAGGACTGATGCTTAAGCTGAAACTCCAATACTTTGGCCACCTCATGTGAAGAGTTGACTCATTGGAAAAGACTCTGATGCTGGGAGGGATTTGGGGCAGGAGGAGAAGGGGACGACAGAGGATGAGATGGCTGGATGGCATCACTGACTCGATGGACATGAGATTGAGTGAACTCCAGGAGTTGGTGATGGACAGGGAGGCCTGGCATGCTGCTATTCATGGGGTTGCAAAGAGTCAGACACAACTGAGTGACTGAACTGAACTGAATTGAAAATAGTTTATGTGGAATTATTAGAGATTAATAACATTTCCTCTTTAAGCTTTTGCATAGTCACAAGATTAAAAATGTTTTCTTTGTATCTTCTTTTATATTGCTCACTTTTTTCTTTTAAGTGATAATATCTAAACAAAAATAATAGATTAAATATGGTCAAGAAAGCCAATCAGTAGTGTCACCAGAAATAATTATTTATTGTCAAATTGTAGAGAGGTTTCTAGACATAGAATTCTCTCCTCAGTTCATACTTGGCCAAGTCATTATTTGCATGTATAAGTGATGATAATATTTGCTAGTGAAAGTAAATGAGAGATTATCCTAGCTTATCTGTGTTAAATCTGTATCCCAAAACATAAAGATAGGAAGGAATGATTAAGTCTAAGATAACAAAATTAAATTTGAATTGAGTGTCCTATATTATATTCTCTGTGAGGGACAGTTACTAACAGTGAAAAAAAAAAAAAAAATCAAATTCAGTTACATTCAGCAGACTTCTGATCTAGACTTCTGGTCTAGAATGAATAAGCAGAGGCAGGGATTACTTAATAGTCCCAAACTCCACTAATCTTGCATGAAGTGCATCATCACATAGGATTTCTTACATTTCCTTGGTGTTTACAGAGGTCGGCCTAATTGAAAGCCTGTCGGTCAGATCTGCTGCTGCTGCTAAGTCACTTCAGATGTGTCTGACTCTGTGCAACCCCATAGACGGTAGCCCACCAGGCTCCCCCATCCCTGGGATTCTCCAGACAAGAACACTGGAGTGGGTTGCCATTTCCTTCTCGGTCAGATCTAAACATCCTTAAATTGCCACCACCAAGTCCAGCAGTTTCTGAGTTGATAGCACAGCAGAGGATGTGGCATAGAAATCCTGGGCCAGGACCTGTGGAAAGAATGTGAAAGAGGTTTAGGGGCTTGAGGTAAACGAGACCTAAAATGATTCAGAGGTGTATATGGAGGCCAACTAGGCCTTAAACAAGACAAAAGAATGACCAGATCACAAGTTGAAACAGTTAAGGGCTTCAGCAGCAATTAGTCTCTCATCCAGGAAAGGACCAGTCTTATCTTTTCCTATCCAGGAAACAGCTCAAAGTAGCCTCTCCACAGTGGCTACTATAAGGAACCAGTGGACAAAACATCAGTATGTGGATGCCTCTCCCCTCTGCTATCACAAAGTTATGGAAAACCACTCTTTTCTCCACGTACGAGGAGCAGGAAGAGGAGAAGTATTAGAGTCAAAGGAACTTATTAGGGAAAATAAATCATCAGACTATCTAAATATAGCACAATGATTTGCTTTTCTTTTTACTCAATAAATCAAGGAAGTTTTAATCTGGCTATGTCAATGTTTTATTTGTAAAAAACATATGCGGAACTATTAGTACCAGTTTCTTTGTTTTGTTACTGATTTGTTTCGAGTTTTTAAAACCAGGATATTTTGTTTACTCTTAAGAGGAAATCATGGGGAGGAATGTTTTCTCAATTGTGTCTAACTCTGCAAACCCAAGGACTATAGCCCTCCAGGCTTCTCTATCCATGGGCATTCTCCAGGCAAGAATACTGGAGTGGGTTGCCACGCCCTCCTCCAGGGGATCTTCCCAACCCAGGGATTGAACCCAGGTCTTCCGTATTGCAGGCAATTCTTTACTGTCTGAGCCACAAGGGAAGCCCAAGAATACTGGAGTGGGTAGCCTATCCTTTCTCCAGGGGAACTTACTAAACCAGGAATTGAACCAGTGTTTCCTGCATTGCACGTGGATTCTTTACCAGCTGAGCTGCCTGGGAAGCCCAAAAATACTTATTTGTCTATGCTGGGTTTTAGTTGTAGCATGTGGGATCTAGTTCCCCGATGAGGAATTGAACTTGGGCCCCTTGCAGTGGGAGCAAAGAGTCTTGGAAGACCACATCAACTTCAGACTTTAATTTTATGTATTTTGAGAAAGTTTTAAACAATAACATGCAAAAACTATATATTTCCATGTATCTGTTCCTGATTTTACATTCTTAAATGTATATTTTCAGGTACCTATGTATTAGAAATATTAGCAATGCCAAGATATCATATATATGTTATATTATGTCAAATTAAAGTACATTTCCTTGGTAAAGTTATTAAAAAAAACAAAATATTGATTAACTGTATTGTCAGTGATTCTTCATCTTTTGTTAAAGAAAAGGATGCTTATTTTCTAACTATTCTGATACAGATTGTTAAGGGGGAAAGCAATGATAAATGGAAAAAAGGATTCCAAGATAAAAAGGAATACAGAAAACAAGTGCTTCTTTTTTATAATATTCTTAAGATCACACAATTTAGCTCACAGTTTTAGGATAATTTGTTTGAATATTGCATATGCATGCTTGTAGTCTACTAATTATGGAAGACAACTGTTCTTAATTGATGGGTAGAATGTTATTAAATGGACACCTGTGTTTTTTCCCCCCACTCTTCCAACGTACAAAAACCAAAATGACAGCCCTAATTTTTTTCTGAAATTTTCCTCCATTTTAACCAGCCAACCTCTACTTCAATCCTACTCTTAATCCTCATTAATGAGACTGTTTAATTCTCTAATCATGAAGAAAAAGATGTTCACCTGAAAAGACACAACATGGTGTGAGCATTCAGACACCTGTTCTACATTTCTTTGTGGGTGGATTTACCATAAAAATATTCCATGGCATTTGTTAATTAAAACTGAAATCTTTAAGTCCATAGACGTTGAAGGTAATATACAAACTTCAATTAAAAGTTGCACGCCTCCAATCTACCTGTGCTCCTACATACGGTGAAGTTAAATTTTCATCTATATGTGAAAGTTAGTTGTTCAATAGTGTCTCACTCTTTGCAACCCAACCCTGTGGACTGTAGCCCACCAGGCTCCTCTGTCTGTGGAATTCTCTGGGCAAGAATACTGGAGTGGATTGCCATTTCCTTCTCCAGTGGATCTTCCTGACTCAGGGATCGAACCCTGGTCTCCTGCATTGCAGGCAGATTCTTTCAGCATCTGAGTCACATAATTCTAAATATCTTATTATTGTAGGGAACACAGTCGGGTATATTTGATTGACTCTGGCTTATGACTAGATTGTTTTTAGTTTTATTTTATAGTAAGATGAATTATTTGCTAAATAAACTCAGTCTTGTCCCAGTTTCATCTGGTTGACTATCCTGTTTTTGTTATTACATTTTTAACTCCCTCCTTACTCCTTGTCCTTTCCCTCAACTATTTTGCTTTTATCTTTGTTTTATGTCTCCCCCAGAGGAATAATATATCCACTTTCTTCCTTTTGGAGTATGAAGAATTACCAAGTCACAGGTAACCATTTTATTAGCTTCTCAGCTCCACAGATGAAAAGGATTTTTGCCCCAGGATGCATTATACTCAAATTCTCACTTGTACATAAGACAATTTAACACATGAGATTTAGGATTAATATAAGATTTTGGACTTGGAGTTGATGTCATAATATTTTGAGAATTTTGGGGATGTTTGGTTGGGGTGAATGTATTTGGCATATGGGGTGGATAATTAAAATATTTTAGAATAACTTCTATAACATATGGTGCATTGATATGAGAAAAATATCTCTAAGTACTATCCCCTTGTACCTGATAATATGACCTTGTTTGGAAATTAGTTATTTGCATAGGTATTAAATTATGGATCTCAAGATGACATCATTCTCGATTTAGTGTGGACCCTAACCAAAGAGGGCTTCCTAGGTAAGGCTAGTGGTAAAGAGCCTGCCTGCCAGTGCAGGAGATATAAGAGATGTGGGTTCTATTCCTGGGTCCAGAAGATCCCCTGGAGGAGGGCATGGTAACACACTCCAGTATTCTTGTCTGGACGATCCCCATGAACAAAGAAGCCTGGCAGGCTATGGTCCATAGGGTTGCAAAGAGTCAGACACAACTGAAGTGACTTAGCACACATGTACATACTAACTAAGCAGTCTCTTGATGAGGGTGAAAGAGGAGAGTGAAACAGATGAATTAAAACATTCAAAACACCAATATCATGGCATTTGGTCCCATCACTTCATGGCAAACAGAAGGGGAAAAAGTGGAAACAGTGACAGATTTAATCTTAGGCTCCAAAATCACTGTGGATAGTGACTTGCAGCCATGAAATTAAAAAACACACTTGCTCCTTAGAAGGAAAACTATGATAAACCTAGACAGTGTATTTAAAAGTAAAGATTTCATTTTGCCAACAAAGGTCCATATAGTCAAAACTATGTTTTTTTTCCAGTGTTCATGTAAGGATATGAGAATTGGACCATAAAGAAAGCTGAGCACTAAAGAATTGGTGCTTTCAAATTATAGTGTTGGGGAAGACCCTTGAGAGTCCCTTGCACTGCACAGAGATCAAACCAGTCAATCCTTTAGGAAATCAACCCTGAATATCCATTGGAAGTACTGATCCTGAAGTTGAAGCTCCAATACTTTGGCCATCTGATGCAAAGAGTTGACTCATTGGAAAAGACCCTGATGCTGGGAAAGACTGAAGGCGAAAGGAGAAGGAGGCAGCAGAGGATGAGATGGTTGGATAGCATCACTGACTAGATGGACACCAGTGTGATAAAACTCCAGGAGACAGTGAATGACAGGGGAGGCCGGAGTGCTGCAGTCCATGGGGTCGCAAAGAGTTGGACACAACCCGGCAACTAAATAACAACAATTACATCTGGTTTTTAGTGCCCTTATGAGAGACACAAAATGAAAAGACACAGAGATACCTAAAGGGAAAAGTTACATGTAGGCAGAAGCAGAGATTGGAGTGATGTGTTCACAAGCATGTCAAGATGCACCAGCCGCCACCAAAAATGAGAATGGAACTGAAAAGATTCTCAGAGACTTCAGAAGGAACTCAGTTCTGCTGACATCTTGACTTTAGACTTCTAGCCTACAGTACTGTGAGATAAATAAGTTTTTGACATTTTAAGATTCTAAGCTTGTACAAATTGTTACAGCAATACTCAGAATATTTAATCATCTTACCATAGGATCTGCAACCACACTTCTAAATATCTACACAATTAACTATAAAACTTTTAACCGTATAAAACATGTATGAAAAGGCATTCAGTAGCTTTATTCATAGTCACCAAAGCTGGAATCAGCTCTTCAATAGGTGAGTGTATATATGAACTGTGGTACATCCATTCAGTGGAAAATTTAGCAATGATTAAAAAAAAATCTAGGAAGTCACAAAAGAAATCCATGAATCTTAAATATATATATTAGTAGGGTAATGAAGCCAGTCTTACAAAGCTACATACTGTATGCTTCAATTATATAGCATTCTGTAAAAAAAAAAAAAAAGTCCATAGCAATGATAAAAAGATTAATATTTGCAAAGGGTTTGAGTGGGAGTGGTATTGAAGGGGAATTAAGTAGAAGAAGCACAGAGAGCTTTTAGAACAGCAGAACTGTTTTGTATGGCCGTGTAGTGGTAAATACAAAGCATTCAGTTCAGTTCAGTTCAGTTGCTCAATTGTGTCTGACTCTTTGCGACCCCATGAATCCCAGCATGCCAGGCCTCCCTGTCCATCACCAACTTCCGGAGTTCACTGAGACTCACGTCCATCGAGTCAGTGATGCCATCCAGCCATCTCATCCTCTGTCGTCCCCTTCTCCTCCTGCCCCCAATCCCTCCCAGCATCAGAGTCTTTTCCAATGAGTCAACTCTTTGCATGAGGTGGCCAAAGTACTGGAGTTTCAGCTTCAGCATCATTCCTTCCAAAGAACACCCAGGACTGATCTCCTTTAGAATGGACTGGTTGGATCTCTTTGCAGTCCAAGGGGCTCTCAAGAGTCTTCTCCAACACAAGAGTTCAAAAGCATCAATTCTTCAGCGCTCAGCTTTCTTTACAGTCCAACTTTCACATCCATATATGACTACTAGAAAAACCATAGCCTTGACTAGACCCCATACAACTAGATAGCACAAAGATACAAGCCTAAAATACATAATTTAAAAAAAATCATTCAGAAGTTTAGGGATTTCAGGATGGAATGCAGAATGCGACAGAAGTATCAAATTACATTTAGCCATTCTCTTGATGGTGTTCCATGATTCATGTAGGCTTTCTTCATTTCTTTCTTTCTTTTTTTGATTTGTTGTACCCCTAAATAGCTAAGAGAATGGCAGCCCACTCCAGGATTCATGCCTGGAGAATTCTATGAACAGAGGAGCTTGGCGGGCTATAGCCTAGGCTATATGGGGTTGTATAGAGTCAGACATGACTGAGCAACACACAAATGGCTAACTTCAAATGATCTGGCTTCAAGTTGGTCTTTTTTTTTTTATATGATCAAGTCTGTTGTTGAAGTTATCTATTGAATTTCTCAGTTCTGCCATTGAATTCCTTAGCTCCAGAATGTTTGTTTGACCTTTAATGGTTTATTTTATTTTTTAATGAAATTCCTCATTTTGTCCATGCGTTGTTTCCTGTTTCTGTTTAGTTGTCTATCTCCATTTTCTTGCATTTCATTCAGTTTGTTTAAGATGATTATTTTGAAATTTTCCAGGCCAATTATAATTTCTTTAGCGGTAAGTTACTCGAACTTCATTAATTTCCCTTCATGGCATCATATTTACCTGATTTTTCATGATCTGTGTAGCCTAATGGTGTCTGTGCCTTTGAAGTAGCAAACATCTCTTCTAGTCCTTACCCAGTGAATTTAGTAGATAAGAGCCTTCTCCTCTCAGTTCCCCCAGAGTGGTGAGATTACATGTAGAATTGCAGTCTTGGTGAGTTGATGCCAGTTACAAGACTGTCGCTGAGTTTGCAGTGGGGTAAGCTGTTGTCAGGCTTATTTCCGGGCTCCAGGTGAGTATATATTCTATTGCATGGATAAGTATTCTAAATTCAGTGCCTCCTGGAGTGCAGCTGAGGGGTCTAGAGCCAGCTGATGTGCCACATCAGCATCCATGCTGCTGCTGCTGCTAAGTTGCTTCCGACTCTCAGTTGTGTCCGACTCTGTGCGACCTCATAGACGGCAGCCTACCAGGCTCCTCTGTCCCTGGGATTCTCCAGGCAAGAACATTAGAGTGGGTTGCCATTTCCTTCTCCAATGCATGAAAGTGAAAAGTGAAAGTGAAGTCGCTCAGTTGTGTCCGACTCTTTGCGACCCCATGGACTGCAACCCACCAGGCTCCTCCATCCATGGGATTTTCTAAGCAAGAGTACTGGAGTGGATTGCCATTGCCTTCTCCAATCCATGAAAGTGAAAAGTGAAAATGAAGTCGCTCAGTCACGTCTGACTCTTCGCAACCCCATGGACTGCAGCCTACCAGTTTCCTCCGTCCATGGGATTTTCCAGGCAAGAGTACTGGGGTGGGGTGCCACTGCCTTCTCCATCAGTATCCATACCCAGGGCCAATTCTGTCACCCAGCACATGGTTGGCATGACTCCTTCAGGATCTTTGTTATGTAGTACTGGTTCAGACCCAAAGCCAAATGAGGCTGCAGCAGTCCCAAAGGATATGGATGTGTTTCTGTTTCTGTAGCCAAGAATATAGGTGGGCAAGCTAGACACAAGTTTGTGAACCTGACTTCTCAAAATGGCCCTCTGCAGTTTTGGACTCTGCCCTGAGGTTTCACAACTCTTCCTGAATTCATGAAGCTCCAGGAAGCTTTTGTGAATTTATGCCAAGTTTTTTTTGTTGTTGTTGAAGAAGAATCTTATTCAGCTACTTAGATGACATCATCAGATTTAGATCTATATTTCTTAATATGTATCCTCACAAACTGACAATAAAAGAAATTCTTACATACGGAAAATGTTGTTACAATTTAATAATAACTTCAAGTAGTATATCACATTATAGCAACACTTTAATGGTGTTATGGTAGCAGTTAATGGTAGCAAATTTGCTGGTCTGAATTATTGAATGGCTTAATAAATATATTAATAACTACCAAAGGATCATGTGAAAAACCAAATTCAAACAATTTGGGGTTACAATACTAGGAATAAAGTCTGCCTATAAAGCATGTAGTAATACATTGCAAATTTTAGATGAAATAAACATTTTTAAATGTCTCATTTTAAAAACATTTATAAATTAGAATAAAGTTAAACATGAAAACAAAGCTAGGTAGTTCAGAAATCAGGTCATTGAAAAATAATTCATGAGTCAGGTGTATTAAATGAAGTTGAGTACACTCAACTATTAAATGGTATACAAAGGAGATAGTTGATTCAATATTTTTCTAGAAATAATACTTCAGTCTAAATTTGGGAGTTAGGTAGAGGCGGACTTTGGTTCAATGTAAACAATGAGCCTAAATTCTGGACATTGGAGTTGTGTCAAAATTTGTTCCTAATTACCAGGATTTTCTACAGTAGATAGAGGGCTCTCTCCCAATTGCAAGATAGGGAGTATCCCTATATTTTGTTGTTGTTTATGCTAAGTTGTGTCTAGCACTTTTGTGACTTGTATTGGGGTTACCTTGGTGGCTCAGCAATAAAGAGCCTGTCTGCAATGCAGACAGAGCCCTCTAGGCTCCTCTGTCCATGATATTCTCCAGGGAAGAATACTGGAGTGGGTTGCCATTTCCTTCTCCAGGTGATGTTCCCAACCCAGGGATCGAACCTGCATCTCCTGCATTGGTATGTGGATTCTTTATCACTGAACAATCTGTGCCTTCCTTATATCATTTACATAATTCTTTTCCAGATGTAACTCTCAAATTAGGTTTGATGAAGCAGTGAGTATTCTTGAGTTTTTCATGAAACAACATAACCTAAAAATAATTTACTTCAAATAAACTTGCCATTATTGAATTATAATAGTAAGATCATTTGTATCATCATAGAATGTGCTTCATTCTTCTAACCAAAATATAAACATACTGTGAATCTGTGAGTTACAATTTTTATTGTTTTTCTTTGCCTTATTTCCTTTCTGCAAAAATGAGCTAGAAATTAAAGAGTATTTCTAAGTAAAAATTGCTTATGAAAAGAAAATGTACCTTATCTAATTCATCAGCAGCTTGTCTTTCACCTCTTTAGAACTGAAATAACCTTAAAACATGTATTTACTTTATAATGAGTAGATGGCAAATACAGAAATTTTAACAGCATTGTAGGTGGTAACCTTTTTAATTTCTAAAAGTAAAGTAGATACAAAATGTCTAATAATTTGCCACTTTATGTCAACTGCATTGTAATAAATAGCAATTATCCTGAACTCTCAGCCCAAATTCTAGTTATCAATTTTCTTTTTCTCAAATAAAATTTGGTCTGAGACAAAATAAATGCAAGAATAATTATGTTACTTTATAATATTGCTAGTGTATCATGTAATTGAATGATGGTTCAGAATATTGAAGACATCTTTGAGTCTGGAACCTACTACAGTATTGTCATTTTTTTAATGACAGCATTCTGTATCCTCTCTGTCTCCCCTTGTGATAAAAATTAACTATGTGGAATGAGACTTCTTTCACTAATGACTGATTTTGTTTCCACTGTAGAAACTTTAGTACTCTCTTCCTCTACATGAAAGCATTAAAATATAAAAATATTATTTTCTACATATTCTGTATACTGATCAATTTAAATAAGAGATACAGCATTTTATCCTATCTTTCTTATACATGTAACAATAAAGCAATTCACTAGCCTTTGTCTTTGAAATATATGATTTAATTGCTCCCTCATGCATTTCATCTCTATGTGAAACTGTAACCAGAGAGTTGATACTTGTGTTCATTTTAGAGAGCTCAGATAAGCCTATATTTCATTTCTATTGATGCCAGTTTCTTGATTTCTTATTGAAGAATACAAACACATATATACAATACACAAAACCAACTATAAGAAACTTAAACAGAGTCTGTAAGACTGTTCTATATATCACTGTCTCTTTTGCTGTCTCGTACACAGGGTTATTGTTACCATCTTTCTAAATTTCATATATATGCGTTAGTATACTGTATTGGTGTTTTTCCTTCTGGCTTACTTCCCTCTGTATAATAGGCTCCAGTTTCATCCACCTCATCAGAACTGGTTCAAATGTATTTTTTTTAATGGCTGAGTAATACTCCATTGTGCATATGGACTCTGTGGGAGAGGGAGAGGGTGGGAAGATTTGGGAGAAAGGCTTTGAAACATGTAAAATATCATGTATGAAACGAGATGCCAATCCAGGTTCGATGCACGATACTGGATGCTTGGGGCTAGTGCATTGGGATGACCCAGAGGGATGGTATGGGGAGGGAGGAGGGTTTAGGATGGGGAACACATGTATACCTGTGGTGGATTCATTTTGATATTTGGCAAAACTAATACAATTATGTAAAGTTTAAAAATAAAATAAAATTAAAAAAAAAAAAACAAACACCGAAAAAAAAAAAAAGAAACTTAAACACATTTTCTAATTGCTGTAAGGATAGAATTATATTATACTATAATTACATGAATGCTTTACTAAAAATAAAGATATACTGATCAACAATGCAAAGAGTTTGTAGTACTTTAAGATTTATAATAGTGATTTGATTTACATAATGTTTTCATCTGATTAACTTTTGTTGTTTTCCAGTATATTTTACATGTTCCTTTTCAAAGGTCTTCTCTGCTTATTATATGTCAGCAGGGAAATTACTTGATTCAATAACAATTTTTCTATTATTCTTTAGTACATGAATATGAAATCTACCTTTTTTCTCTTAGCCTAGTCCATGGATACATATATAACTCAACGTATTCAGAGAAAATCTGAATACACTTAATTTAATTTTGTTTATATTCCTAAATTCTCCATTAAAGCTATTCAGACACTTGTATTGCAAAGTCTGCCTTATTTTATGTGCATTTACCCGCATATACAAAGATAAAGTTAAAAACTGAAGTATATACCAAATTCTAAATGGAATATGTATATATTAATTCATTGACTCATAAGGACATTTCATTTAAACATCACAGAGACTTCCCTGGCTGTCCATGGTTAAGACTCTGCTTTCAATATATGGGGTATGGGTTTGATTCTTGGTTGGGGAACAAAGATCCTACACACACACCAAATAAATAAATAAATGTATAGAGATCATTTCTTTCTCATGACTCTAACTGCTTATAAGCTCTAAACCTGTTAATTTCTACTTGAGCACTGAACATTAAATTTATATAGTTTTATGCAACCAAGCACTTAACTTAGAAGTTCTTGGGGAAAAATGCTGGTGAGCAAGGATGGAATAGGAATAATTTCTAGCCACTAATTTTAATTCTTACACTTGAAAGCATACTGTGGATTCTAAAATATTAGATGACTCTAGTTTCTCTTATAGGAAAAATATGAAATAACTTAAATGAATATAACTGAACCCACTTAAAAATAATAACTAAGCCTATTTTGATATGGAATGTGAGAAGCTGTGAAGTAGGAAAAGTGTGGCTGATAGAACTCATAATCTTTGTGTTTTTCTCAGAAAGCCAAGAAGAATGGCCTTTCTCTCCATATTTGGAAGGAGCTTATTTTACTTCTTTTATCATCTTTCTGTGTGAAAGCACATAATAAAAATTAATGTAGAATTGAAAGCAGCTCTCCTCCTTCACAAGTAAGAATCAGGTTGATTAAATGAATAAGACTTTGAAGTAAAACATGAAAACTCTCTGTAAAACTTGCAATGTTTTAATTTTCTATTCAGAATTTCAAAACCTCTAATAGCAGATTCCATGCTATTTAAAACTTGTCAGCAATGCAGTTATTCTGAGGAAATTACAATAAATGTCAGTGAAGAGAAATTTTAATAAGTAAAATAGTTTCTGAGTTAAGCATATTTTCATCCCCTCAGAATTTTATCACCTGCTCAAGAAGCACATTATTCTGTCTCAGAATAAGGAATATTCATTTCATATTTCTTCAAATGTGACAATTAAGCTATTGGAATATTAGAGTTGTTTAAAGCATCAAGTCAGCTTAACTTAGCCAAGATAGCCAAGATAGCATAAAGGAGTGGCTCAGGTGCTCTGGGAATGTGCTGACTATATTTGTATTGGATCTCTGGTATCTCTGATTTTGACATTAGATAACTTTTCTTAATAGCTCTTTGTTTAATCTCTTTACTGAATCTACACAAGGGAAATGTGTGTAATTGCCTAAATTCATTAGCTCTTAGACTAAAAATTGTAATGAGAATAAAATTCAACAACTATTGGAAAGTATTTAGAATATTTCGTAGACTAGATATAGAGGGTTGGCACTTCCTTGTTTCCTTCTTGCATTCGTTTGCCACTGAAATTTCAGATGACTTTTTTTTCATTTGTTACCTATTGCTGCATAACAAACTATCCCCAAATTAAGCATCTTAAACAACATTTATTATCTCACCATTTCTGAGGGTCAAGTATTTGGGGGTTAACTTAGCTGGGTGATTCTATCACCTTAGGTGATGACAATCTAGATGTCAGCTGGGACTGCAGTCAACTGAGGGCTTCACAAAGCTAGAGAACCTACTTTCAAGATAGTTTTCAGATATAGCTATGAAAAAGAATTCTCAATTCCTTAGTAGAACATGGTAAGAGTTCCACGTCATATGAACCTCTGCAAAGGGCTGTTGAGTGTCTTCATAATATCCTTATAGTGAATGATTCCTTAAAGCACAAGGTGGCATAAGGGCTTTGATTACCTGGTCTCAGAATCACATACGATGACTCTTGCAATATTCTGTTGATTACACAGGTTGCTGCTCCTGCTGCTGCTGCTAAGTCGCTTCAGTCCTGTCCGACTCTGTGCAACCCCATAGATGGCAGCCCACCAGGCTCCGCCATCTCTGGGATTCTCCAGGCAAAAACACTGGAGTGGGTTGCCATTTCCTTCTCCAATTACACAGTTGGCCCTATTTGATTTGGGAGAGAATTATAGAGCAGTATGAATGCTAGGAGATGAGGTTCATTAATGTCCATATTGGAGACTATGTTTATTTAATATTTAGCTTTATTACAGTAATGTCAAGGAAGGTTGGAAATAAAATTATTGCTTTTTATGCACATCACTTTTTCAGAAGCTCCCCCATTAGAAGTTGATGAGGCTGGGTTTTAAAGAATTTCAAACTATCCTTTCAAAATTATTTCTCATTTTCCCGAATTAAAAGGGCTCATCAAGTGAAGAGAGCTATATCATATACTTTACTCATTTTCTTCTTTTTTTCTTCTTAATTTATTTTTAATTGAAGGATAATTACAATATTGTGTTGGTTTCTGCCATATCATCATTTTCTTCTTTACAGTCAATGTTTTCATCCACTAATTCATATATACCCCATTCTTCTGGTATTTGAATAATTTCCATCTTTTCAGGCCTCATTAATGTATTCCCTAATTGACTGTGAGACCACCAAAAGCTCTAACTTACTCTAAGCATTCTGACCATCAGTATGGACACATACTGTGTTTTTTCATTATTAGCAAATAGTTTATATGTGAAGATGCTTTTTCTTATGAAGAATATAATTTTCTTGAATGGATAACATATATTCTTTTCTGAAATTCCTCATTACATCACTCAGGACAATCCTGAGCACAAAGTAACATTTATTCAGCTGAACCATCTATACAAATGTAACCATTGACAGCATCTCAGACAATGCTCCGTGCCAAAAGTACTCCAGATTCCTGCTGCTGTGGCTCTTCAGCCTATACGAGTCTATTTTCTGTCATTCATTCATGATGATTTTCCTGAAAAATAATAATTTCCCATTGATTACAACATGCTAGAAAAACAAAGTTCTAGTATATATTTTATCAAGTAATTCTCAAGTCAGTTTTACTTTCTTGTTAAAAGATTTCTTTTAAATTTGAACTGCTATTTTCAAAAAATCTTCATCCTGGGTATTTTGCAACAACTCAATTAGAACTGACAGCACATTTCAAATTCTACTTTTACTTGAACAAATTATTGTACCAAACTTCCTTCAGGCTGTACTTTGATTATTAATTAGCACACATATCATGTACCTAAAAGAAGATAGGCATTTTATGGCAGGGATTTTTGCCTAATTAAGTGTAACAGCTTATTTGTTTCCAGTGACTTTGAGGTTAACTTTAAAATCATTTTTTAACTCCTTCTTCATTATTCTTGGTTATGGAGGACAAAAATGCCTGTGAATTTCAACTGCACTTAGTGGTAACTATTATTACCAGTCTTTACTCCAGTGGTTACTTTGTCCCAGGAAGGCAGCTTCTCTTTATTAGGTTATTGTTGACAAGTGTTTCAAAGTTTACAAGGCTCTGTAATAAACAGATTTTTTGAACTATGGAAAAAAAGTAGAGTCTTCCTAGCTATCTTTTGGAGAAGATAGATTTCTTGAATTGAATATACACTGTCGGAACTTATTATTAACTTTATCAGTAGTGACTGTATTCTATTCCTTCAGTTTGAGCTCCAAAGTATGTTTGCAGATGGTTTTCAGCCTCACTTATCCTGTTCTCCCTCCTGCCTGGCTTTCTGCTTCCTGTTATCTCCAAGGAGATAACCTAATTCTGACCCTATTCAACAAATCAGTCAAGATTGTTCTAAGTTTTGAGCCTGGAGTATTTCACAGCCACCAGTTCTGCTGTGTCACCTGACTTGGAGACGGCTAAGCAGAGGTCTCAAGAAATGCTCCATGGGTGTTCATTGCTGCTTCCCACCTTTCACACTTTTTCTCATCCAGACAATGGGGCTGAAGCAGTCTATTCTCCTAGTCACAAGCAGCTACTGTAAATGATCACCACCTCTTTGTCAAAGTATAACAGAAAGGAAAAAAACTTCACCTTACCTGTCATAGAGTGGTATGAATAGGTGAGAATGTTTCATATAAATTTTGGCCTGATATTTCAACCTAGTTCTAATTAGGTTTAAACTCCCACAGGCAGCTTGAACCATGCTGGATGCCAATGTTGACCATATTGTACATGTTGATTCATATTCACAACTGCTAGTCTGTTTCTGCAGGATCAAGTCCATGGATTTCGTTAATTTTTATATTGTGATTTTTTTTTAAATCGGGCTTCCCAGGTGGCACTAGTGGTAAGTAACCTGCCTACCAATGAAGGAGACCCAAGTTCGATCCCTAGGTCAGGAAGATCCCGTGGAGGAGCGTATGATAATGCACTCCAGTATTCTTGCCACAAGAATCATCATGGACAGAGGAGCCTGATGAGCTACAGTCCATGATTTTTCTATCAGGGTACTCATTACTGAGCAGGATGGCTCATACTCACATGTTTAAAGAAATACACATTTCAGGAAAAAGGTTATAAAGTCTTTGTTATTGCCCTCTAGGAAGACATCTTGGCACTTTGTAATTAATTTTCTCCACTGCTCCTCAGTAATCATTAAGTAAGTGAATATATTTTTCATGCAGAGGAAAACTAAGTTCCTCCTCAGCAGACAAACTGATTACATGTCTGCAGTTATGCATATAGATGTGCACTTGTGTTAGGACATGTGTGTGTATGTGTGTTTGAGTGTTGCTGCTGCTGCTGCTAAGTCACTTCAGTCATGTCCAACTCTGTGCGACCCCATAGACGGCAGCCCACCAGGCTTCCCCGTCCCTGGGATTCTCCACGCAAGAACACTGGAGTGGGTTGCCATTGCCTTCTCCAATGCATGCAAGTGAAAAGTGAAAGTGAAGTTGCTCAGTTGTGTCTGACTCTTAGCGACCCCATGGACTGCAGCCTACCAGGTTCCTCCATCCATGGGATTTTCCAGGCAAAAGTACTGGAGTGGGGTGCCATTGCCTTCTCCGGTGTTTGAGTGTATATAAATATAATTTGGCATTTGGGTTTTCTGGCTTTCGTTTTGTATTTAATTCATCCTTCATCAAAATTCTAGGTACATACTGGAAACATATATTAAATAAACTGCAACTGCCCATAAGCATAGCTTGAGCAAGCAGACAAAAGTAAGAGTTTTTTTTCCCTACTGTGTATTGATGGCACTCCCTACAAGCACTCTATGTAAAGTAAAAATAACAATGACAAAGAAAACTTATATAATTGTATGTTTTAAAAGACAAAAATAATATCTTATAGACTGTCTTAGAACTTTAAATATGATCACTTTCAATCATGTTCTTTGTGAAATGGTAGATCAGACACCTACAAGAACAAATTTTCTGGAGTTTACCTCGGCTGCTCTGTGTTTATCTCCCCACACCGTGGTTATGATTTTATTAATGACAGGACTCTGTTACATTTGCTATCATGGATTTCAGATCATTTTACTTCACGGAATTGCTCACTGATGCTATTTCAGTTTGTGGTCTAGTAGTGGATTTAATGGACTGCTTAAAATACAGCACACTTTCACCTCATCTGTAAGTTTATCTGCCATATAATGCAGTCTGTTATTGGCTCCCAAGCATCATAAGCAAAGCACAACTAACTTATCTCAACGTTTCAAACAATCTATGTAAAATATGCTAATCACATCTCTCAGTTATCAGATTGTCACACACTTATATGTTTACAAACCAGCCAATTATGTTTAATAAATTTAATAATTACTGAATATCTCACTATTTTTACCCCTGGTGACTCAGACAGTAAAGAATCCACCTGTGATGCAGAAGACCTGGGTTCAATCCCTGGGTTGGAAAGATCCCCTGGAGAAGGGAATGGACACCCACTCAAGCATTCTTGCCTGGAAAATCCTATGGACAGAGGTGCCTGGCAAGCTACAATCCATGTGGTCGCTAAAGAGATGGACACGACCGAGTGACTAACACTTTCACTATCTATACCAATTGATCAGTGCTAGGAGATATTTAGAAGTTTAACACTTAATGGGTTAATATAACTATGATACAAAGTTGAAAGTCAATGAAGCATAGTGATGAGACAAATTACAAGAAAGGTACTATAAATGATTTACCGATTACACCAAGTGAGAGACATATTAAGTAAGAAAACTGATGAGTATATAATCTTACAACATTACAAACAAACTTTTAAACAGAAAAATCACCTCACACTTTGTCTAGATAATTTGGTCATTGTTATGGTTCAGATAAATCATTATTTATAGATACTTTCAATAGTTAATTGCCTGAACATTCTGAGACTAGAAAAGCATAATTCTAATGAAATGGCATCTGAGTTGATTTATTTGTAGAAATAGAAATGGACACATGGAAAATGTCTACTCTCTTATCTTCCCACCCAAGAATCACATCACCTAATACAATGAGGAAGCAATGCATCACTATTCATGTTTACAATCATGCTAGCTTTGTCACTTTGAAAATGTCCAATGAAGTCTCGAAGGATTAATTTCAGTTTAAAGACAAGATCTAATCTCAAACGAGTACTATTTGTTTATTTTCCTGGTTTTTATGCTGTCTTGTTTTTTTCCAATAATTTATTTTAATGTGATATAAATATGATAAAATGCACAGAAAAGTCTACAGATCAGTAAGTTGTGAAAAATGCATATAGCCTTGTATATACTTTTTGAAACAATCTTGAAAAACGTATACTTTTTCAAGATTGTTCCCTTCTGTCCCTTCCAGTCGATCTGCTATACTTTCTGCTTCCAGATATTATTTATACCATCATAGATTTATTGCCTGCTCTAGAGCTTAATATGGAGAAGGCAATGGCACCCCACCCCAGTACTTTGCCTGGAAAATCCCATGGATGGAGGAGCCTGGTAGGCTGTAGTCCATGGGGTCGCTAAGAGTTGGACACGACTGAGCGACTTCCCTTTCACTTTTCTCTTTCATGCATTGGAGAAGGAAATGGCAACCCACTCCAGTGTTCTTGCCTGGAGAATCCCAGGGATGGGGGAGCCTGGTGGGCTTCCGTCTATGGGATCACACAGAGTTGGACACGACTGAAGGGACTTAGCAGCAGCAGCAGCAGCAGCAGAGCTTAATAAGAGTGGAGCTGGAGAGTCTGTTCTCTTTTGTGTTCCACTTCTATTTCTCACCAAAATGGTTTTCAGTGATTTTTTTGATGCATTTTTATTGTTGCATATATCAACAGTTTGTTCCTTTTTGTTGCTGAGTAGTATTCAGTTTTACTAATATCCTACAGTTTATCCATTCTTCTGTTAATGGATACCTAGTGTTGGTTATCTCCAGACTTTCCCTCTTAAAAATAAAGCTACTATGACAATTCTTAATTAAGGTATTTAGCATTCTTGTTTTTATTTCTCTTAGATAAATAACTAGAAGTGAAATTCATAAGTCATAGTTTTAAGAAAATGTCAAGCTATAATTTTTTTAAATAGGTTATATTTCCATCGGCAATTTATGAGTCTCAGTTGCACTGTCAGTTTTTTTGAATTACTATTCTAGTGTATGTGTAGTGTTATACTATTGTGGTTTTAATTTTTCTTTCTTGCTAACAAATGATGTTGAATATTTTTATATGCTTTTTGGCCATTTGAGCATATTCATTTATGAACTGTTTAAGATTTTTCTTACATAGTTTTGTCAATATAATGTTATAGCAGAAAGAGTGGCAATGTTAAAAATAGGAAATTATTTCTATGCCTGTATAGTCATGCACAAATCTTTGTTCTACACCTTTGAACTAAAACTGTATTCTTGGCTTATCTAAATTTTGTAGTTACAAAAAAATAAAGTCTTCTCTGCAATTTCCCCTTTTATATGTGTATGTTTTCCCAATATATCAATGGATGACAGATATTGTTTAGATTTCAATAATTTAACCATATTTTCTATTAAATCAACATTCCAGATATACTATTTCATTATCATTTTCTTTCTATAATATTATACAGTGATTTTACTTCTATATAATTAACTTTTAAATTCTCTGATTCCAATACTATGAATTTCATGATTATACATTGAACTAAACTATCTTTGATTGTACTCAATACAAAGCTTTATAAGTAATAGTGATATCACTATATTAATTATATAACATTTAATGTTGCATTTTAAGTAGTAAGATTAATGCGTTACACACATACTGTTAGTCATTCTTGAAAGCTGATATTTGATATTTTAATCATCCATGGTTTCTAAAGTGCTTTTTTGTAGTACCTTAAAATGTCAGGTGAAGAGCATACTGAAGAAACACTTCCTTTATATAGCTAAGATTTCTGTTCATGCAAATCGTGCTGGCACCCGTATTTGTACCTATATGGAAGCAAATGTTGAGAGAATATGATGCCAAGAAGCAGAGATGGGAAACTGGGCCATGGAAACTTAATTTTCTGGGTCCAGTTATCTCTTGTTCCAGATGCATTCGGTCTTTGCTATGAGTAGCCTACATTTTCCCCATATGTTTTCTGCTACATGTATGTATTTGACAATAACATAAAGAACATTTGCTATGGGCCAGGTACCAACAAAAGCAATTATTGACCCAAGACAAAGTTATGAGGTAGATACTGTTATATCTCCAATATTACAGATAAGGAAATCTCAGAGAATTTAAGAAATCTGCCCTTTTCAGTTATCTGTTGCTGCATAACAGACCACCCAAAACTTAAAAGGACAGCTGTTTATTTGCCTATGATTCTGAAGGGTCAGTACTTTAGTCTGGGCTCAACTAGGTAGTTCTTTGATCAGTTTCACCTGGGATCACTCTTGGAGCTTCGAACCCCTGGTGGCTGTACTGGGCAGCATGGTCTCAAATGATTGTGTATATATAATTGTCAGTCGAATCTGGCTATCAGCTCCAGTCCTTTTTTTTCCTCTGCAAGACAGCCACCCCTAAGGGGCTAGACCTAGTTTTTTGTTTGTTTGCTTGTTTGTTTTAGATGGATTCTCTCATAGGAATGGTTCAACACTATGGGAATATGAGCCACAATTCTTCCTAAAACTTAGGCTCTGCAATTTGAGCAATAAAGCATATTCTATATTCTGTTGTTCAAAGCAAATCAAAACACAAATCCAGATATAAGAAATGGGAAAATAGATTATACCTCATTATAGATGTGGTAAACCTACATTATAAAAGTGAAAGTGAAGTCACTCAGTCGTGTCCAATTCTTTGCGACCCCATGGACTGTAGCCTACCACGCTCCTCCGTCCATGGGATTTTCCAGGCAAGAGTACTGGAGTGGGTTGCCATTTCCTTCTCTAGAGGATCTTCCTAAAGAAGTGTGCATTTAAGGAGAGGGCATTATCTTGGTCATTTTTGCAAATATTCTATCACATTGAACAAAGTCCCATAGATAACAAGTTTTAGGAGCACAGTTGTAATAACTATACTACAATGCTTTTCATGTAAAAAAATCTAACTTAATGGGAGACATACCTACCTTCACAAAAGGAGTATAATATTTTTTTACCTCTCTTTATCTCATGATATAATATAAAATAAAAATTATAGTGTATAATCACTAAATTATAAAATAAAAATATACACATTCATACAGGTACACACAGAGTGATTTACTATTTTATTCTTTCCCTATATTAAAGTATTTAAGTTTATGTGCTCTTAAATTAAGAATTGGTATATTTGCACATGGTAGTGGTTAAATTATGTTTTTAGTACATTCACATTTTTAGGTTGTCAGCATTTTAAGCTCCTTGTGATCAATAAAATACATAACAGAAATATAATATGAGATCAGTGAAAGCAAAAGTTGTTTATTTGAAAATATGAACAAAATTGACAAACATTACCTAAAATGATCAAGAAAATGAAAGATAAAATACAGATTTACAAAATTGAGGATAAAAATGGGAGGAAACTCACTAAAACTTGTGAAAATATTTTAAAAAAGGAAATATTACATTAAAAACTTCATGCCAATAAACTAGTCAATTTAGATGACAAGCAAAAGCTTCCAGATAAAAGTAAAATACCAAAACTGAATTGAAGAGAAGTAGAAGGCTGCCTATTTTTTACAAAATCTTCCAGAAAATAAAGAGGAACACATTATAACTGATTTTATGAGGCCAATATTACCCTGACAACAAAACTAGATAAAGCCATGTTAAGAAAATTAAGGACTGATACCTATCATGGACACAAGATGCAAATTCTTGAAAAGCCAAATTTAGCAACATATAAAAATTATTGTGGGCTTCCCTGGTGGCTCAGTGGTAAAGAATCCACCTGCCAATGCGGGAGATGTACATTTGATCCTTGGGTGGGGAAGATCCTGGAGAAGGATATGACAACCCACTCAAGTATTCCTGCTCGGGAAATCCCATGGACAGAGAAACCTGGCAGCCTAGAGTACATGCGATCGCAAAAAGAGTTGGACAAGACTTAGCAACTACAACAATAACAACAATGATGATTATATACCATGACCAATTGGGATTCATCCCAGGAAATCAAGACTGGTATAAGATCCTATACTATGACCAGGTATATCTAGTATGAACTACCATATTACACTGTATTATAATACAATAAAACACCAGACCCGGACTTTTATCTCAGGAAATTTATATTTTATAGAAAGAGAAATACAAATGAAGAAAAGTATATTTTGAGATGTTTATAACCACTTAGAAGTTAAGTGAACAGTTTTATGATTTGAAGGGAGAGGTCTACTTTAGATATTATGATCAGAGAAATACTCTCTGATAATATTGGCTCATTATCTCACATCATTCATAGTATATATTATGTATTAATAGGCCAGACATCTTTGCTAAATATTAAAAGTCACAAATAACTTAAAATATTTTCTGCTCAGATGACTTGTAAGGAGATAAGTGGATACCCAATTAGTGAAAATGAAACTATGGAATTTGAAAAGCAGTATTTCAATTAGCAGTCACTAATTATAAACAGCTTCAAGATTAAGCGTTCATATCAAGACAGACAATGCACTAAGGAAATTGCAAGCCTTATCTCTCTCATATACTGCTCACAACAGCTCTGCTATCGTTTTTAGCAGATGCAGAAGCAGGACTTAATAGAAAATACTTGAAACACTTGACTGAGATGCTACTGTAGGGGAGGTGTGGATGTGGGTGTATAACCCAATTCCATCTCACTTTAACAGCTGTACACTCTTCAGTAAGTATTCTGTGTTCTGATTAAAAACATGAATAATAGAGCAAAAGAGAATAACATTCCTAAGGTGAAGTATAATACATACTGGATGATGCAACAAAAGCATACCAATGAATTAACAGTTGAACTTGTTAACACAAGTGTCATTTGTGATGAAGAATCAAAACCCATTACCATTATCAAAGCATATTTTGCTCAATTAATTGCAATTAATATTTTTTTCATTTTGATATTTCACAGAAAATAGCCTACCTACCTAGGTATAATTCTGTGAGCTGAAAGATAATCATGAAGAATAAAATGTAAAGAGATGATGCAGAGGAAAAGACACAGAATTGTATGATAGAAGCCTATCTGTGAAATTTAATTCTAAAATCTTCTGACTTTAGTAATTGTACTACAGTGTCCTCCACTGCAAAATAAATACATGTTAAACTAAATCCAGTGAAGACAATGCAACCCACTCCAGTGCTCTTATCTGGAAAATCCCCTGGATGGTGGGCTGCAGTCCATGGGGACGCTAAGAGTCCGACACGATTGAGCAAGTTCACTTTCACTTTTCACTTTCATGCATTGGAGAAGGAAATGGCAATCTACTCCAGTGTTCTTGCCTGGAAAATCCCATGGACAGAGGAGCCTGGTAGGCTGCAGACTATGGGGTCGCTAAGAGTCGGACACGACTGAGCGGCTTCACTTTCACTTTTCCCTTTCATGCATTGGAGAAGGAAATGGCAACCCACTCCAGTGTTCTTGCCTGGAGAATCCCAGGGCCGGGGGAGCCTGGTGGGCTGCCGTCTATGGGGTCACACAGAATTGGACACGACTGAAGCGACTTAGCAGCAGCAGCAAAACTAAATCTCTAAGTCATTATTAGAAATTAGAATTAGAAAGCTTATTCAATTATTGTTTAAAACTACAATATTAAATTACTGTTTAAATACAGTTTAGTTTTAAAGATTTTATTATTATGATGTTTTTATTCTTGATGTTCTAGATACTGTGGATTGTCTTTCTCAATTTCTATTTCTCACTTCCTTCTTCGAAAAGTTGGAAAGCTACAACTTTATTTCTTGTGATCTCTTGTATCTTTGAGTCTGGATTTAAGAAAAATACAAAAATGTGCTTAAATTTGGAAGATAAAAATGAAGTGGAGGCCAATATCCTGAATATGTTTATCTTTTGTGATGGCAAAACAGGGTTGTACACATATGAAGGTTTCCTGTAGCCACCACTTAGGTCTCTTCATCAGCTTCCACTGTGTTAAGAGATACCTGCAGCATCACTAAGTGGTAGCTTCTTGATACTGGTTTTTCATCCCTTGACCTTCATTTTTCAGGTGTGTATGCTTGATGTCATGGCTCCAGTTCTCAGTGGTAGATAGTAAGAGAATGGGAGTTGTTCCTTATTGTTATCTAAGAGCCTGTCCTTCAGTGTTTATGATTTGTGACAGAAACTGTTTAAAACCACCTGTTTAAAAATGGTTTCTGTTTCCTGTACTTGACTTGGCTGATAACAGCAGTTGTTGCAAAAACAGATATTCAAGGATGAGAATATTTTTGTTGTTGTTGTTGTTTGTTTTGATTTGTTTTATTTGGCCTACTTGGATATGAGTTGATCTGGTGGTTATAACTGGAGGATGACAGCTGTACAGGCTATGGAAAGCAGTGACAGAAAAAGTAGTAAGGGAGACATGACTTCAGTGAAGAGTCCCTGTTCAATAGAGTGTTACGGTGAAGATGAGGATGATAAGAACTGGGAGATGGGCTAGTTGCCTCTGACACTACAAAGCTTTAAGAAAGACACCTGCAAGCTCTGAGCTGTCTATTCATAATTTAAGATATTTTTTTTTCTGTACTTAGTAGTGTTAGGGTAATAAAAACACAGATCAGATACACCGTTTTATCCATTTATGGAATTTATAAATAAATTGTTGTTCTCTTATGTGAAGGCTGGAACACTGACTGGGACATAGTGGCATTGGAGAACTGGAATGGCATCCTTTATGTGAAGTTATCTGGATACGAGTTGTGTGACTCCCTAGCCCTTGTTCTTCTTCTGGCTAATGGGTGTGCATGCTGTGGTGGAGAGCTTTAGTCATTCACCTGAGCTTTTTGCTTTGCAATGACACACCAGTTCTTCTCACTAACCACTCTTACTGCCTCATAGCCTCTAGCCAGATAAACTGATTCTGATAGCATTATGTCCCAGAAAGTGAAGTGACAATGTTAGTCACTCAGTCATGTCTGACCCTTTGCAATCCCATGGACTGGACTGTAGCCTGCCAGGCTCCTCTGTCCATCGAATTCTCCAGGAACGAATACTGGAGTGGGTAGCCATTCCCTTCTCCAGGGGATCTTCCCAACCCAGGGATCAAACCCAGGTCTATATTGCAGGCAGATTCTTTATTGTCTCAGCCACCAGGGAAGCCCAGGGGATAACCAGAAGCAAGATCAAGATAAATATACTATATGCCACATATTACATTCTTTCAACATTTATTATTGGCAAAGATCTGATAAATTTAGTTGGAGCTGCATTCTAAATGTGACAGAAAAGAAATAAAATGTCAGATTAGGGCAACTTAATCAATATGGCTATACTTACATAAGATTCTAATTGTAATGTGCCAGTCTGAGCGACAGGAGGAGTACTTCAAGCACCTTGTCCAATTGTTTGACTAAACCTAGTCTTACAGGTAGCTCTCACTAAATGTATATGAGACACCAGGCATTTATTGGCATAACTTACATGTGTAACTGTTCACTGGCTCCAAAACAATGTTAACCTCTGCAGATCTGTAATACCACTGTGCTCTATCAGAGGTGGGGCTTGTAGTCATGTAATAAGCTCTGAGTCTTATTCAGAGTAGATTCTGTATGGAGAAGCTAAAGATTTGCCCTGAAACCTTCCCCTCCCTGGGCTTCTCTGGTGGCTCAGAGGGTAAAGAATCTGCCTGCAATGCAGGAGATCTGAGTTTGATCTCTGGGTCAGACAAACTCCTCTGGAGAAGGGAATGGCTATCCATTCCAGTATTCTTGCCTGGAGAATTCCAAGGACAGAAGAGCCTGGCAGGCTAGTCCATGGTTTTACAAACAGCTGGACACGACTGAGCACTAACTCTTTCATCTTCTTCCCACTCCTCCCTGTCGAAAGAGAACAATAAAAGCAGTACTGTATTCCTTGGGGACTTTCAGAGAGTCTTAGCACAACTCCATTTAGCATGTCTGTTTGGCTCTTGCAGATGAAACATGGCAGGAATGGGAGATAACCACATAAAATCTGATGATGACTCCAATTGTTCCAGATGTAGTCTCTTTATAGGAGCAATTAACTTTGCCCCCGGCACCTATCATGCAGCTATCAAACTGCCAAAAGATTTTGCTTTCTATCAATAAGTAGAAAACATGAGCAGCAATTGGCTTTCAACTTGTAATGACAGCACTAACACTCTATTGTCTCTTTTCTTTTTATAATTCTCTCTCATAATTTAGTTTACGAAATCTAGATTAACCCAGCATCTCAAAAGACATTATGCTGGCCCACCACATTAATGTCTACACATTGACAGGATAGGCACAGTTTATATCCTCTAACATTTGACAAGGAAAAAAAAAAAATGCTTGTTAGAGAGGGATGTATGTGTGCTAAGTTGCTTCAGTTCTGTCTGACTTTTTGCAACCTATGGACTATAGCCTCCCAGGCTCCTTTCTCCATGGGATTCTCCACGCCAGAATACTGGAGTGGGTTGACATGCTTTCCTCCAGGGGATTTTCCTGACCCAGAGTTTGAACCTGCATTTCCTGCAGCTTCTGCATTTCAGGAGGACTCTTTATCTCTGAGCCACCAGGGAAGCCCTAAAAGGAGATAAAACCTATCAAATTTCAATTTCATAACTCAGTTACGATTATTGGTGTTTCCTGGCCGGAGTCAAATTAGAGTTACTCTAAAGTAAAAGACAAGGATGGTGTCTGTTATGCTCCCTAGGACTAGGCAAGTGGCACATGGCTCATTTGTCATCTTTTAACTTGAGAAGTATATGACAAATTAAATGTGCTGTATTTTGCAAATTAGTTTTTGAAGGCTACAAGCTTTTGAATTTGGGGTCCAGTCCTTAGAAAGACTCTAAGAGCTGGCCCAAGTTTTAGTGAATGCATCTTTGTCACATATGACTTGGCAGAACTAATAATACTCAAAATTTCTGTAGCAAATGAAGAAGTGCCTTCAGTCTATTGTGAGTCCTCAAAGAGAATTAGAGAGTGGACCCTTAGGGTTTGGAGAAGATCCTCTTTGAGCACTAGGAAAATCTAAAGACCGCTGTCTTACAACTGAACATATGCAAATAAATGGGCATTATCTAATTCACCAAGTCACAAATGCATGAGCTGCATTCCTGTACCATCAGGTGAAAATGTCATAGTGAAAAATGGCTTCAAGCTTGTCCCAAAAGTACAAAAAAGTTGCTCAAGCCAGTGGATCATGCTCCCAGAGCACCTATTTCTGGTACACAGCCCCTCACTCTCAACTTACTGCCATGGTCTCTTAGGGAGTTTGCTACGTGTTAACTATGGAAGGTGACATTTTAGTCTGCTTTGCAGTTGGTTCTGCATGATAAGTTGTCACCAGCTTGAGGTGGAACACTACAGTATTGAAATCTCGTTCATGAGAATAACTGAATTTACAGTAAGAGGCAAAAGAATGGACTGATTAGCATGGATTTTACTGGTTTGCCTCTGTATTCCAGCCACCTGGGATAGCCATGAGCATCTGGCCTTTCAGAATGCTAGAATGACCTTCTGAAGAATGCAGAATCCAAGTACCAAGAGAATGGATCTAGGCATGGCATTTTTATACATCATGCAATCCACTCATAAACCATTTTTTATTCCTATCCACAAGACATTATACATCAACAGTTTAAGATTTTTCTTGGCTTTTTTTCAACAGCTTTATTGTGGTGTAATTGATATACAAAGAACTGCACACATTTATTTTGTACAATTTAATGAGTTTGAACATGACCAAATACCCATTACCTTGATTGTGGTGATGACCACAATCAAGGTAATGATCATATCCAACACTGTCCAAAGTTTCCTTATGTCTATTTTGTGGGTGTGCATAAGGACACTTAACATGAGATCTACCCTCTTAACAAATTTTGAAATGCTCAATACCATATTGTTAACCAAAGGCAGTATATTGCACAGCAGATTTCTAGAATTTATTCATCTAGCATAACTGAAATGTTATACCTGTTGAACAACTACTCCCCATTTCTCCCATTCCTCAATCCATGGGAACCACTACTGTATTCTCTTCTTCTATGAGTTTGACTATTTTAGGTGCCTCATGTAAATACATTCATTCAGTATCTGTCCTTCTGTGTTCACTTATTTTATTTCACACAATGCCCTCCATCTTTATTCTGTCAAATGGAAATATTTCCTTTTTCTAAAAGGCTGAATAGCATTCTATTGTATGTATTTAACACATTTTCTTTGTTCATCTCTTGAAAACACTTGAGTTGTTTCCATATCTTGGCTACTTTGGATAATACAACAATGAAACTGGGAGTGCAGTTATCTCTTCAAAATCCTGATTTTAATTATTTTGGATACACACCCAGAGTGGGACTGCTGCATCACAATGTGAATATGAAAAGATATACAACATAATTCATAATCATGAAAATACAAATAAAAACTACAGTAAGATATCATCTCATATCTGTTATGATGGTTATCAAAAAACAAAAGATCACAAGTATTGTTGAGGACGTAGAGAAATTGGAACACTTAAACACTGTTGGTGGTAATGTAAAATGGATTTGTGTCTTTCCCAAATTCATTATATTGATGCCCTAATCCCCAAGTGATGCTATTTGGGAAATGGGCCTTGGGAAGTAATTGACTTAGTTGAGGTCATGAGGATGGGGCCCTCATGATGGAGTTGGTGCACTTATAAAGAGAGACACTAGCGTTTACTTGCTCTCTTACACTTTCATTTGAGTACATATCAAGATGACAGTATATCTAAGCCAGGGAGGCAGATCTCATCCTACCATTCTAGCATCCCTGATCTCAATTTTCAGCCTTTGGAACTCTGAGAAAATACATTGCTGTTGTTTAAGTTACTGATCTATGATATTTTGTTACGGCAGTCCAAGACGACTATCCATATCCTCTCTCTCTATATATATATATATACACACACATATACATATGGCATATATATATATATGTGTATATATATATATATATAGTATCTTCATTTCTTATTTTTATTTTGCTAGGCCAGTGGTAGCAAATATGAAAATTTAGTTCCTAGACTAAAGGATATCAAGGTCATACTAGATTTTGACAGTTACAGAAAACAAATGAGCACCACCATCTTTCTGTTGAAAATCTATGTCATCATTCAGTGAGAGTCTGTTCTGGAAGCAACAAAGCTATTTTTATTCAATTTTTCTGATCCTTTTCCCATAATTATGAAGTTGAGGCAAATAATTATATCAGTTGCCTCAAAATAGTACCTATCTTGATGAGTCTATTTTCTCTTGTTTAAAGAGACATTCATGAGCTTCAAAGTAAAACTTGCCCCTTCTGACTTTCAAAAAATTTCATTTGCTCAGGGAGTAAAAAAAAAAAAAAAAATTCCTGCTTAAAATTTTGATTTTATGCTTTGAAACATGAATAAAAAATTAAATGTGCTCAGAATCTGGCAGAATATATATATGTGTGTGTGTGTGTGTGTGTGTGTGTGTGTATACATTCAAAGAAATTGAAATTACTCAAAATTCTACTGTCAAAGGATATTAAGAGATAAACAGTCACTATTAATAATATTTTGTATAAGTGTCCTGATGATTTTAAGTATATTTATGACATTTTAAACAAAAATTAGAGTCTATTTTAAATACTGGGAAATACCACAGTGCTTAAAAAAGATTAATTTTCTAAGTATTCTCTCTTTGCTTTCAGACAAGGAAGCCTATAGAAAATATGTCAGTAAAATTAATATGTAGTTATAAAAGTTTAAAACATGAAAACTTACCATGATTTTTTTCTATTTTTTCCTCTTTATTCTCTCTTTCCTAATCAACACAATTAACATCTTTTCCCTTGATTCACATTTGCTTCATTCATAAATACAGCTATCTTCCTCTCCTATTCTCCCTTGTCATTAAAAGACATTTTAGATCTTCATTTCCATATTTTTTTCCAATTTTCCTGAGCTGATATAGCTTATTTTATCACATCTTTCATTCTCTAAGGTGCTGTAAGAAACTGAGCAAGCTAAAAATCTTCAATATACAATATTTTTAATATAACACTTTTGTCTTTTAAATAAGTCAATGTCACTATGGGAATTTCTGCCAAGCATTTCTAAAATAATAAAAGATAAACATCTAACGTTTCAATATTTTCATATGACAATACTAAAGAAATCTCGATAGTGAGTAACAAAGGCAAGAAATTCTGTCTTCCCCCTTATCCACAGACCTTTTACTCAGTATAAGACTGAAAATATGCAACAACATTACTGAATCTATTAGATAACCAAGTGACCCTAAATCATTTTCAAAAATTTAAAACTATAAATATATCTACTATTTTACCTGTGTCTCAGATGTTGGTAAATAATGATTTAGAGCATGACAGTGATAAAATAAGCATACATTAAACATATTTTTTAAAAGAATACTTACTTAAAAATTCATCTGGACCTGATCAAAGAAATAATTCAGTTCATTTCAGTTCAGTTGCTCAGTCGTGTCCAACTCTTTGTGATCCCATGAACTGCAGCATGCCAGGCCTCCCTGTCTATCACCAACTCCCAGAATCCACCCAAACCCATGGCCATTGAGTCGGAGATGCCATCCAACCATCTCATCTTCTGCCATCCCCTTCTCCTCCTGCCCTCAATCTTTCCCAGCATCAGGGTCTTTTCCAATGAGTCAGCTCTTCGCATCAGTGGTCAAAGTAATGGAGTTTCAGCTTCAACATCAGTCCTTCTGATGAACACCCAGGACTGATCTCGCCCAGAGAAATATCAATAACCTCAGATATGCAGATGACACCACCCTTATGGCAGAAAGTGAAGAGGAACTACAAAGTCTCTCGATGAAAGTGAAAGAGGAGAGTTAAAAAATTGGCTTAAAACTCAACATTCAGAAAAGTAAGATCATGGCATCTGGTCCCATCACTTCATAGGAAATAGATGGGGAAACAGTGGAAACAGTGTCAGACTTTATTTTTCTGGGCTCCAAAATCACTGCAGATGGTGACTGCAGCCATGAAATTAAAACACACTTACTCCTTGGAAGGAAAGTTATGACCAACCTAGACAGCATATTAAAAAGCATAGTTCAGTCTTCACTTTGTCAGCAAAGGTCCATCTAGTCAAGGCTATGGTTTTTCCAGTAGTCACGTATGGATGTGAGAATTGGACTATAAAGAAAGCTGAGCACGGAAGAATTGATGCCTTTGAACTGTGGTGTTGGAGAAGAGTCTTGAGAGTCCCTTGGACTGCAAGGAGATCCAACCAGTCCATCCTAAAGGAGATCAGTCCTGGGTGTTCATTAAAAGGAATGATGTGAAGAAATAATTATAAACAAAATTATTAAGCATTCTTATTTTATAAAAATGATATCAATGAACCTACTTGCAGGGAAGGAATGGAGATACAGATGTGGAGAATGGACTTGTGGACACAGTGGCATCAGGAGAGATTGGGATAATGGAGAAAATAGCATTTACACTATCATTTGTAGAAGAGATACTTGGTGAGAAGCTGATATGTAATACAGAGAGCCAAACCTGTCAATCTGTGATTACCTAGAGGAGTGGGATCAGGGGAGGGGAGGGAGGGTCAAGGAGGGGATATATGTATAATTATGCTGATTGACATTTTGCGTGGCAGAAACCAGTTCAACATTATAAAGCAATTTCCTTCCAATTAGAAAATGTTTTAAAATATTAATAAAATCCTATTTTAAATGCATTTTATTACTTAAATTCCTGTATGTTCTATAATTAAACATCAATGTTTTCAGACTAATTTATGTCTGCTTAATAACTTTCATTGAGAAGGAAATGGCAGCCCACTCCAGTGTTCTTGCCTGGAGAATCCCAGGGATGAGGGAGCCTGGTGGGCTGCCATCTGTGGGGTCGCACAGAGTTGGACACGACTGAAGCAACTTAGCAGCAGCAGCAGCAGCAGTAACTTTAATAATTCTGCAACAATTTATTGTCAAAATCTTATTTCCTCTTAAAATTTATTTTATTAGATTTATAAAATTTGATTACTTTGTCATTAAGTTTAGAAAACAGACCTGTTTAGATGTTAAATATATCAATAGTACAATATAGAAACTCAAATGAGCTTCATCAAATGATTTTATGAGATTATGCCCACTCAACATATTTCTAATAAGCACTTATAACTGGATAATAAAATGAGAATGATTATAATACAATGTATGATGATTTTCTTTAATAAATCTATTTCTTATCAGGAGATTAATGATTTATGGAAAGTCTCTCCAAATGAACTAGCTAATGTAGACAACATAGCATTTCCAGGATCAAGTATTTTTTGTGCTGTTTAATATTTTGTTGTGTTTTGAAAATGAAAGTTCAACAAATAGCTGGAATATTAGTATTACAGATTCATGATCACCCAGCGCTCCTCTTACAGTATCCTTCTGAAAATGGCAACTGTCTTCTTATATTTGATCTTTTCCAATGAGTAGGCTGTTTGCATCAGGTGGCCAAAGTAAAATTACCAAAAATTATTCCAAAATGTGGTTAAACAGCACAAATTTATTTCCTTATATTTCTGCAGGTTAGAATTTCAGATGGGTTTGACTGGGCTAAAATAAATGTATCAGCACTGCTATAGCCTTCCTGGATATTCAAAGGCAGCAACAGTACATTAAACATTATGCAGCCATCACTCTGCTTCTCCCTTGCTCTTCCACTTATAAGGATTCTGTGATTATATTGAAACAGCCCAAATAAGAATTTTCACTATCTTAGAATGCATCCATTTCTCTTGGTTGTCCCTTTTACTGGCATATAATTGTTCTTAGTGGTATCCTATTTTTGTATTTCTGTGGTTTCAGTTGTAACTACTGAAATTTATATTTATTTGGATATTCTTTTAGTCCAGATGCATATGGATAAAGATTTACCAATTTTGTTTATATTTTCAAAGAAACAACTCTTTGTATTGATAGTTTTTAAAGTTGATCTTTTATAGCAAGATTAAATCAGGAAGAAATACAAAATATAAACAAACCAAGTATGAGTAATGAAATTAAATCAGCAATAAAAAAACTCCCTCCATAAATAAAAAGGTCCAAGACCAGATGGTTTCATAGATGAACTCTACCAAAACACTTAAAGAATTAATCCCTATCCTTATCAAAATAGTCAAAAAAATTAAACAGAAGTAAATGCTTCTGGATCCATTACACAAGGCCAGTACCAACCTGTTACCAAAACCAGAAAAAAATACTGAGAGAGAGATGGAAAATTACAGGCTAATATCACTGATGAAAATAAATGCAAAAATCCTCAGCAAAATATTAGCAAACTGAATTCAGTTCAGTTCAGTTCAGTCTCTCATTCGTGTCTGACTCTTTGAGACCCCATGAATCGCAGGACGCCAGGCCTCCCTGTCCATCACCAACTCCCGGAGTTCACTCAGACTCAAGTCCATCAAGTCAGTGATGCCATCCAGCAATCTCATCCTCTGTCGTCCCCTTCTCCTCCTGCCCCCAATCCCTCCCAGCATCAGAGTCTTTTCCAATGAGTCAACTCTTTGCATGAGGTGGCCAAAGTACTGGAGTTTCAGCTTTAGCATCATTCCTTCCAAAGAAATCCCAGGGCTGATCTCCTTCACAATGGACTGGTTGGATCTCCTTGCAGTCCAAGGGACTCTCAAGAGTCTTCTCCAACACCACAGTTCAAAAGCATCAATTCTTTGGCTCTCAGCTTTCTTCACAGTCCACTCTCACATCCATACATGACCACAGGAAAAACCATAGCCTTGACTAGACAAACCTTTACTGGCAAAGTAGTCTCTGCTTTTGAATATGCTATCTAGGTTGGTCATAACTTTCCTTCCAAGGAGTAAGTGTCTTTTAATTTCATGGCTGCATTCACCATCTTCAGTGATTTTGGAGCCCAGAAAAATAAAGTCTGACACTGTTTCCACTGCTTCCCCATCATTTCCCATGAAGTGGTGGGACCAGATGCCATGATCTTAGTTTTCTGAATGTTGAGCTTTAAGCCAACTTTTTCACTCTCCACTTTCACTTTCATCAAGAGGCTTTTAGTTCCTCTTCGCTTTCTGCCATAAGGGTGGTGTCATCTGCGTATCTGAGGTTATTGATATTTCTCCCGGCAATCTTGATTCCAGCTTGTGTTTCTTCCAGCCCAGCGTTTCTCATGATGTACTCTGCATAGAAGTTAAATAAGCAGGGTGACAATATACAGCCTTGACATACTTCTTTTCCTATTTGGAACCAGTCTGTTGTTCCATGTCCAGTTTTAACTGTTGCTTCCTGACCTGCAAATATGTTTCTCAAGAGGCAGGTCAGGTGGTCTGGTATTCCCATCTCTTTCAGAATTTCCCACAGTTTATTGTGATCCACACAGTCAAAGGCTTTGGCATAGCCAATAAAGCAGAAATAGATGTTTTTCTGGAACTCTCTTGCTTTTTCCATGATCTGGTTCCTCTGCCTTACTAAATCTCAAAAACCACAGTATGATCTCTGTTCATTTCCAAGGCAAACCATTCAATATCACAGTAATCCAAGTCTATGCCCCAACCAGTAATGCTGAAGAAGCTGAAGTTGAACAGTTCTATGAAGACCTACAAGACCTTTTAGAACTAACACCCAAAAAAGATGTCCCTTTCATTATAGGGGACAGGAATGCAAAAGTAGGAAGTCAAGAAACACCTGGAGTAACAGGCAAATTTGGCCTTGGAATACAGAATGAAGCAAGGCAAAGACTAATAGAGTTTTGCCAAGAAAATGCACTGATCATAACAAGCACCCTCTTCCAACAACACAAGAGAAGACTCTATACAGGGACATCACCAGGTAGTCAACACCAAAATCAGATTGATTATATTCTTTGCAGCCAAAGATGGAGAAGCTCTATACAGTCAGCAAAAACAAGACCAGGAGCTGACTGTGGCTCAGATCATGAACTCCTTATTGCCAAATTCAGACTTAAATTGAAGAAAGTAGGGAAAACCACTAGACCATTCAGGTATGACCTAAATCAAATCCCTTATGATTATACAGTGGAAGTGAGAAATAGATTTAAGGGCCTAGATCTGATAGATAGAGTGCCTGATGAACTATGGATGGAGGTTCGTGACATTGTACAGGAGACAGGGATCAAGACCATCCCCATGGCAAAGAAATGCAAAAAAGCAAAATGGCTGTTTGGGGAGGCCTTACAAATAGCTGTGAAAAGAAGAGAAGTGAAAAGCAAAGGAGCAAAGGAAAGATACAAGCATCTGAATGCAGAGTTCCAAAGAATAGCAAGAAGAGATAAGAAAGCCTTCCTCAGAGATCAATGCAAAGAAATAGAGGAAAACAACAGAATGGGAAAGACTAGAGATCTCTTCAAGAAAATTAGAGATACCAAGGGAACATTTCATGCAAAGATGGGCTCGATAAAGGACAGAAATGGTATGGACCTAAGAGAAGCAGAAGATATTAAGAAGAGATGGCAAGAATACACAGAAGAACTGTACAAAAAAGATCTTCACGACCCAGATCATCATGATGGTGTGATCACTGACCTAGACCAGACATCCTGGAATGTGAAGTCAAGTGGGCCTTAGAAAGCATCAGTAGAAACAAAGCTAGTGGAGGTGATAGAATTTCAGTTGAGCTATTTCAAGTCCTGAAAGATGATGCTGTGAAAGTGCTGCACTCAATATGCCAGCAAATTTGGAAAACTCAGCAGTGGCCACAGGACTGGAAAAGGTCAGTTTTCATTCCAACCCAAAAGAAAGGCAATGCGAAACTGAATTCAGCAATTCATTAAAAGGAACATATACCATGATCAGGTAGGATTTATCCCAATGATGCAAGAATGGTTCAATATTCACAAATCAGTAAATGTGACACAGAATATTTAAAATTTGAAGAGTAAAAATAGAGCTATTCCAATAATGCAGGAAGAGCTTTTGACAAAAATTTAACATACACTTATGATAAAAAAACTCTCCACAAAGTGGATAGAGAGGGAATATGTCTGTGTTTAGTCACTAAGTTATGTCCAACTCTTTTGTGACCCCATGAGTTGTAGCACACCAGGCTCTTCTGTCCATGGAATTTCCCAGGCAAGAGTACTGGAGTGGGTTGCCATTACCTTCTCCAGGGCATGTTCCCAACCCAGGGATAAAACCCATGTCTCCTGCTTGACAGGCGGATTCTTAACCACTGACAACTGGGAAGCCTATATCAGATGATGAATGTTCATAAAACTTATCATGGTAATCATTTCATGATGTATCATCATCCACTACACCTTAAGCTTTTACAGAGCTCTTTGTCAATCTTATCTAAATAAAAGTGAAAAAATATAACTTCACCATCTCAAGGTCAGCAAATTAACACCCTTAATTAGATTTGCAACGTAATTGCACTTTTTCTTTTTTTTCCTTCTTTTTTTTATTTTATTTTTTAACTTTACAATATTGTATTGGTTTTGCCATATATCAACATGAATCCACCACAGGTATACACGTGTTCACCATCCTGAACCCTAATCCCTTCTCCCTCCCTATACCATCCCTCTGGGTCTTCCCAGCACACCAGCCCCAAGCATCCAGTGTTGCGCATTGAACCTGGACTGGTGACTCGTTTCATATATGATATTATACATGTTTCAATGTCATTCTCCCAAATCATCCCACCCTCTCCCTCTCCCACAGAGTCCAAAAGACTGTTCTATACATCAGTGTCTCTTTTGCTGTCTCAATTCTGAAAGAGATGGGAATACCAGACCACGTGATCTGCCTCTTGAGAAATTTGTATGCAGGTCAGGAAGCAACAGTTAGAACTGGACATGGAACAACAGACTGGTTCCAAATAGGAAAAGGAGTACATCAAGGCTGTATATTGTCACCCTGCTTATTTAACTTCTATGCAGAGTACATCATGAGAAACGCTGGACTGGAGGAAGCAAAAGCTGGAATCAAGATTGCCGGGAGAAATATCAATGACCTCAGATATGCAGATGACACCACCCTTATGGCAGAAAGTGAACAGGAACTCAAAAGCCTCTTGATGAAAGTGAAAGTGGAGAGTGAAAAAGTTGGCTTGCTCAACATTCAGAAAATGAAGATCATGGCATCTGGTCCCACCACTTCATGGGAAATAGATGGCGAAACAATGGAAAGAGTGTCAGACTTTATTTTTCTGAGCTCCAAAAGCACTACAGATGGTGACTGCAGCCATGAAATTAAAAGACGCTTACTCCTTGGAAGGAAAGTTATGACCAACCTAGATAGCATATTGAAAAGCAGAGACATTACTTTGCCAACAAAGGTGCGTCTAGTCAAGGCTATGGTTTTTCCTGTGGTCATGTATGGATGTGAGAGTTGGACTGTGAAGAAGGCTGAGCACCGAAGAATTGATGCTTTTGAACTGTGGTGTTGGAGAAGACTCTTGAGAGTCCCTTGGACTGCAAGGAGATCCAACCGGTCCATTCTGAAGGAGATCAGCCCTGGGATTTCTTTGGAAGGATGATGCTAAAGCTGAAACTCCAGTACTTTGGCCATCTCATATGAAGAGTTGACTCAGTGGAAAAGACTCTGATACTGGGAGGGATTGGGGGCAGGAGGAGAGGGGGACAACAGAGGATGAGATGGCTGGATGGCATCACTGACTCGATGGACGTGAGTCTGAGTGAACTCTGGGAGTTGGTGATGGACAGGGAGGCCTGGCGTGCTGCGATTCATGGGGTCACAAAGAGACAGACATGACTGAGTGACTGATCTTATCTGATATAGGGTTATTGTTACCATCCTTCTAAATTCCATATATATGCATTAGTATACTGTATTGGTGTTTTTCTTTCTGGCTTACTTCACTCCGTATAATAAACTCCAGTTTCATCCACCTCATTAGAACTGATTCAAATGTATTCTTTTTAATGGCTGAGTAATACTCCATTGTGTATATGTACCACAGCTTTCTTATCCATTCATCTGCTGATGGACATCTAGGTTGCTTCCATGTCCTTATCCATTCATCTGCTGATAGACATTTAGGTTGCTTCCATGTCCTGGCTATTATAAACTCTCACTGCAGATGACATGATCCTCTACATAGAAAACCCTAAAGACTCCACCAGAAAATTACTAGAACTAATCAATGACTACAGTAAAGTTGCAGGATATAAAATCAACACACAGAAATCCCTTGCATTCCTGTACACTAATAATGAGAAAATGGAAAGAGAAATTAAGGAAACAATTCCATTCACCATTGCAACGGAAAGAATAAAATACTTAGGAATATATCTACCTAAAGAAACTAAAGACCTATATATAGAAAACTATAAAACACTGGTGAAAGAAATCAAAGAGGACACTAATAGATGGAGAAATATACCATGTTCATGGATTGGAAGAATCAATATAGTGAAAATGAGTATACTACCCAAAGCAATTTATAGATTCAATGCAATCCCTATCAAGCTACCAACGGTATTCTTCACAGAGCTAGAACAAATAATTTCACAATTTGTATGGAAATACAAAAAACCTCGAATACCCAAAGCTATCTTGAGAAAGAAGAATGGAACTGGATGAATCAACCTGCCTGACTTTAGGCTCTACTACAAAGCCACAGTCAGCAAGACAGTATGGTACTGGCACAAAGACAGAAATATTGATCAATGGAACAAAATAGAAAGCCCAGAGATAAATCCACGCACCTATGGACACCTTATCTTTGACAAAGGAGGCAAGAACATACAATGGATTAAAGACAATCTCTTTAACAAGTGGTGCTGGGAAAACTGGTCAACCACTTGTAAAAGAATGAAACTAGAACACTTTCTAACACCATACACAAAAATAAACTCAGAATGGATTAAAGATCTAAACGTAAGACCAGAAACTATAAAACTCCTAGAGGAGAACATAGGCAAAACACTCTCCGACATACATCACAGCAGGATCCTCTATGACCCACCTCCCAGAATATTGGAAATAAAAGCAAAAATAAACAAATGGGACCTAATTAAACTTAAAAGCTTCTGCACAACAAAGGAAACTATAAGCAAGATGAAAAGACAGCCTTCAGAATGGGAGAAAATAATAGCAAATGAAGCAACTGACAACTAATCTCAAAAATATACAAGCAACTCCTATAGCTCAATTCCAGAAAAATAAATGACCCAATCAAAAAATGGGCCAAAGAACTAAGTAGACATTTCTCCAAAGAAGACATACAGATGGCTAACAAACACATGAAAAGATGCTCAACATCATTCATTATCAGAGAAATGCAAATCAAAACCACTATGAGGTACCATTTCACACCAGTCAGAATGGCTGCATTCCAAAAGTTTCCAAGCAATAAATGCTGGAGAGGGTGTGGAGAAAAGGGAACCCTCTTACACTGTTGGTGGGAATGCAAACTAGTACAGCCACTATGGAGAACAGTGTGGAGATTCCTTAAAAAACTGGAAATAGAACTGCCTTATGACCCAGCAATCCCACTGCTAGGCATACACACTGAGGAAACCAGAATTGAAAGAGACACGTGTACCCCAGTGTTCATCTCAGCACTGTTTGTAATTGCTCTGTTTCATGTTAATATAACATATTTGTAAGTTCTTGCAATTAAAGCATGGTATCTTTGGGGTCCATTATTTTGTCTACTACAGGTTTTGCTAGCAGTAAGTTAAATAAGGTAGCATAATTAGTAGATGCTTTGGGGAAGAGGAGAATTCTTTCTTATAGCTTTATCTTTCATCTTTCCATGGTGTTTGAACTTTTATCATATACATGCATTTTTTATGAAAATATATTTAAAATGTAATATTTTTTCTTTGACTGATATCAAATGTTCAACTATGTATAAGTAAATATTTTTACTTATACATATATTAACTCCAGCTCAACTAGCAAATGGCTGATGAGAAATAGTTGTTGATTGAGGTTTTCTTTTGGGCTTTCCCTGACTGAATGAGCACTATGTTTAGAAATTCAGCTAACTCTAGCAAACCTAATGAGGTATTGGCATAGAAAATGGGACAATGACATTAACTACACCTGAGTATATATCCATCCTAAGTGTCCATGAACAGATGTGAAATACTATATATATATATATATATATATATATATATATATATATAAGAATACATTAAAGGAGATCTTAAGCTCAGGATAGGAACATTTTTTTAATGATATAAACTTTAGAAATGAACTGCAGTCAAACATGAATGTTTTTATAAGAAAAGAAACCAAGGTTTAAATAAATTGTGAAGAATTTTCATTAGGAAATGATATTAAAAAGCTATTTGAAGCCCAACCAATTTTCTTTGATCATAACTAATATTACCTTCAATTTAAGCAAAATACCATCTACTACACAATTTAAAAATCAGATTGCATTTTTTAATATTTTAGTGTGGATGCTTGTTACCTGAGTAATAGCTATGTGCATGCTTGTTTTATAGTAATATTGGCAGGAAGTACAAATATCTGTTAGGGTAAGTGAATTGGTGAACTAAAGAGCCTCTTGATGAAAGTGAAAGAGGAGAGTGAAAAAGTTGGCTTAAAGCTCAACATTCAGAAAACGAAGATCATGGCATCTGGTCCCATCACTTCATGGCAAATAGATGGGGAAACAGTGGAAACAGTGGCAGACTTTATTTTGTTGGGCTCCAAAATCACTGCAGATGGTGACTGAAGCCCTGAAGTTAAAAGAAGCATGATCCTTGGAAGGAAAGTTATGACCAACCTAGACAGTATATTAAAAAGCAGAGACATTACTTTGCCAGCAAAGTTCCATTTAGTCAAGGCTATATATTTTACAGTAATCATGCATGGATGTGAGAGTTGGACTATAAAGAAAGCTGAGCACTGAAGAATTGATGCTTTTGAACTGTGGTGTTGGAGAAGACTCTTGAGAGTCCCTTGGACTGCAGGGAGATCCAACCAGTCCATCCTAAAGAAGATCAATCCTGAGTGTTCATTGGAAGGACTGATGCTGAAGCTGAAACTCCAATACTTTGCCCACCTGATGCGAAGAGCTGATACATTTGAAAAGACCCTGATGCTGGGAAAGACTGAATGCTGGAGAAGGGGACGACAGAATGTGATGGTTGGATGGCATCACTGACTCAATGGACGAGTCTGGGTGAATTCTGGGAGTTGGTGATTGACAGGCAGGCCTGGCATGCTGCAGTCTTTGGGGTTGCAAAGAGTCAGACACGACTGAGCAACTGAACTGAACTGAAGTGAATTGGTATTAAGATTAAGTTAGCCGTGAGTGTGTCACAGTGCTAGATAACTAGTCCATGATATTCATTGGAGGACTGATAGTGAAGCTGAAGATACAGTACTCTGGCTACTTGATGCCAAGAACCAAATCAAAGGAAAAGACCCTGATGCTGGGAAAGATTGAAGTCAAGAGAAGAGGGCATCAGAGGATAAGATGGTTAGATAGCATCACTGACTCAATGGACATGAATTTGAGCAAACTCTGGGAGATTGTGAAGGATAGGGATGTCTAGTGTTCTGTAATCCACGGGATTGCAAAGAGTCAGAAGTGAGTTAGTGACTGAACAACAATGAAAATTTTTTACATATTGATAGTCTACCTATATGTACTAAGATGCCCTCTTTGTTTTTTCTTGCCAATCCTTTGAAACAGTACAGATCCTATACATTTAATATTGTGTTTTAAACTTTCATGTACTATTATAACTCACTCAAATTTTCATACATATATATTATTTGTTTTGAAAAGAAAAAAAATGAAAGTGTTAGTCACTCAGTCATGTCTTTGTGACCCATGGACTATAACCTACCAGGATCCTCTGTCCATGGAATCCTCCAGGCAAGAATACTGGAGTGGGTAGCCATTACTTTTTCCAGGGAATCTATATATATATGACTATATATAATATATTCTCTGTATAAAATATTTATAAACTTTTAAATCAAAGGAAAATATATATATGTGTAACAGTTCACAAAACACAAAAATCAGTAAACAGAATTATCAATTATGAGAATAAATATACCAAAAAATGACTAACAATGTCATAAAATAGAACATTAGCACAAGAATCTAAAGCTCCTTCCCAATCACCACCCCCACGCTGTTCCTCAGGTAACTGTTGTTTAGTTTGTAATATAGAAGATTAGTTTCCTCTATTCTTGAAATTTTTATGAATAAAATTAAGCAGCATGTATGCTGTATTTTATATCTTTCACTAATTACTGTGAAATGTATCCATAAATTTTATGTACCACTGATTGTTTTTTTTTATTACATTAAAATTTTACAGTTTGAGGCTACACAAGTGTTTTATTTTTCATCCTTCTGTAGACTAACAATGGGTGTTTATAGTTTGTGGTTATTATAAACAATGACACTCTGAGTATTTTTATAAATATTTTAGGTATACATCTATATTAATTTTATTGTTGATACACATATAAGTTAAAGTTCTAGATCATAGGGTATATGTATTTTCAATAGTTTTACTATATAACATATACAAAAATAATTATACAGTTGTACTTTCACTAGCAATATATAATTGCCGTTATTCCATATCCTTGCCTGCTACCTACCTATGGCATTTATGTTTGTTAATGTAGATGAGCCCACTGTATGCATATTGGCAGTTTAGACAGAATTTTTGAGGAAATGTTTGTTTAAGTTATTTAACAACCTTTAATTTAACAACCTGCTTCACTGTCTATAATTAATTATGAAGATATTCTCCTATTTAAGATGTACCATACATCTGGAATTATCTTTGTATATTATGAGAATAATGGGTGAAGATTCTTTTGGTTTTACAAACCTATAGCTATTTAATTGGCCTGGGGTCATTTTGTCTAAATCATTTTGTAATAGACATGTTTGTGTGTAAATATACACACACATACATATGTGTGTATATGTGCATATATGTGTGTGTGTCTGTGTATGTGCATGTGTGTAGGTCAGATTCTTCACTCTTTATTGTGTACCATTAGTACATCTAATTATACTTGCCTTATACCATTAGTATATTAGTAATACCATCACACTGTTTTACCATGGTTGTGTAGTTAGTGTTAATAGTGCTCAGTGAAAGTTCTGCAACTTCTTCAGTAACACCTTGGATGGTATTGAACACATGTATTTACATGTAAAGTTTGGATCCAGTTTAAATGTACATACACACACAAAATATATTGGGCTTTTGATTGAAATTCAATCTATGTATTTGCTTGAAGAATACTGACATTTTCATAACCATGTACCTTTCAATGTATGGATGTGGCATAACAGTCCTATTAGTTTTTTTTTTCTCTCAAAAAGTATTATAAATTTTTTAATGTAGCTGTCTTTGTATATCTGAAATAATTTTTTTTGCCTAAAATAATCCCTTTATACTTTTCTTTATAATGACCTGCTAAAATTAATTTTTTTCACTAATTTTTTAAAATTTCAACTTCATTTGTAAAATGGATGTTTTCCTATATAAAGAAATGTTAGTTATTTTCTTTTTTTAGAAATGTCATTCAAAATTTTTCTGTCAATTATCTTTTTTGAGAAGTCAACGTCCAATTCATTGACGCTCTTTCAAGAGAAATTTGGCCTTTTCTTTTGACTAATTTAAAGATTCTACTTTCTGTTTAGTTTGCAATCATTTGCATATTTTGTACTTACATATGGTTTCATTTGTTTTTGTCCTATTTCTGGCACTTCAATTAAACATGTATTGTATTTTTTTTTTACTGCATTTCTTACATTATTCTTGAATTCCTTTTGGTACTTTTCATCATATTATTTCACCATCTTTGCACATTTTTTCAGCTGTATTCTAGTAACTGATTATTTCTTCAGCAGTTTCTTCATGTCATTAATCAGATTCTTTAAGTATAAGCACAGATACAATACTAATATTTAGTCTACAAGTATTACTTCTTCATTTTTCCCATTTTCACTTAATTTCTTGAACATATTTAAAAATATTTTAAATTTTCTATCTGGAAATTTCTGCATTTTGATTTTTGTGGTTCCAATATATTCTATATTTTACTGTTTGGGGACAATTATTTACTTTTTAATGACTAATTATTTTTATATTTGCTTTAGTTTTATAAAGTGACAGAGTATCATATTTTGTTGAAAATAATGAAGGCTCTTGTTGATATTATGTTCCTCCAGAAAAAATTTTGCCAAAGGCAAAACTGAGTGAAAGGAAGGCTTCTTTCCTTGTGAGGTCTGGTTCTTTCTTGTCCTTGCTTGCGTCTTGGGTACAGCAGTAGAAGAGCCTGGCTATTTATCAGGACCCTCCTTTTTGGTGCCCTGTGGACTCCATTTTTTCCCCCTGCTCTAGTTCTTGTAAGTTAGTTTGCCTCTCAGTCTTTACACTGAAACTTCCTTAGAATTCATAACTGCCTCAAGCAGAGAAGCAGATCCAACTATTGGATTTTATGCTTTTGGTTCACAACCTTATTTCATTCTTAAAAAACTGACTGTCTTGCTAGTTTCTCAATGACTTCAGAGAGGTATTTTTATTTTTTTCCCAGGTTTTGTGGTTGTTCTCAGCAGATTAACTACAAGCAGCATAAGCAGCCATTACCTGAAGGGGAATCAATGATTACCTTTAAATTTACCAAAAGTAGCAACATACATTCATTTTAGAAATTTTAGAAACATGAAAGAATGAAAGAGAGAGAGAGGGAGAGAGGGACAGACTATATGTATGCAAAAATGACAAAATAAAAATCACCCAATTTCAAATCAGACATACCCGATCACTATGAAAATATACAAGCCTTGTCACCAAGAATTTATACACACACACACACACACACACACACACACACACACACAGAGTTATTTAGTAGTTCACATAAAGTAACCAATTTAGTAAAATGTCCAGCATCATTGACTTGAGTTCTTACATAACAATGTTAAATTACACCAACCTAATTTATCAGTCCTGACTGCAAAATCAGGCAAAGAGAATCTCAAAGAATTTCAATACTTGACATGTAAAAAAAAAAGTTTATATTGCTGCTGCTAAGTCGCTTCAGTCGTGTCCGACTCTGCGTGACCCCATAGACGGCAGCCCAACAGGCTCCCCGTCCCTGGGATTCTCCAGGCAAGAATACTGGAGTCGGTTGCCATTTCCTTCTCCAATGCAGGAAAGAGAAAAGTGAAAGTGAAGTCACTCAGTCATGTCCGACTCTTAGTGACCCCATGGACTGCAGCCTACCAGGCTCCTCCATCCATGGGATTTTCCAGGCAAGAGTACTGGAGTGGGGTGCCATTGCCTTGTGATTCAATAATGGAATTCATATTAATCTCTATCATCAGCTACCCACATTTATTCATTCAAATCACTGACATGGGTCATGTTTTTCTAGCTCCTTAAATCAAATCTAAAATGAGTCACATTTCATCTTTTTGCATTTTATGATGATAAAATAAATATATGAATAATGCATTTGCTGGTCACTTTACTCCCTGAATAGTCTTAGGCCATTTATTAATAAGTATAGTCTTATCAAATATTACAAATGCTAAGTTATTTAAAGACTGTCTCTCCTCTAGCTTGAACTTGGTCCAGGCTATGCATATTTTTGTTGTTGTATTTTTATTTTATTTTTTAACTAGCACTTTTACTATTCAATTGGCGGGCTGCAGCCCATGGGGTCACAAAGAATCAGACACGACTGAGTGACTAAGCATAGCACAGGCTGCTTCTAGATCCTTTAATGCTTAAGTGAGAAAAGAGAAACATACAAAACAGGAAGTTTCTTTCTCTGGTCCCACCAGTATAGTGTACTTGGTGGTTTTGTATTTTGAAGATATCTAAAAATGACTCTCTTTTGGTATGTTTAATGTCTTCCATAATGTCCTCCTATAGCTGAGATTCTTTAAATTGTCTGACTCTTGCTGACTACTTATGAATCCAACCTTGCTCATGATTTCCCAAAGCTTATTGTCATAATCTTTGTGAAATTTCAGTACCTTTTCAGTAGATTCCTGGTGGACGCTTGTCTCTTGAATCACTTTTTGGTTCATTATCTGCTCTTTGGCATATATTCTGACCCTCCATCCATTTGTATGCAGTCTCTTAACACTCCAGGGTGTTCTGCTATTATAGATTAATTTAGCTGGGTATTCACTCCCACTTACCTGGCTCTTTAGGTGTAACCCAGATTTACAGTCCATTGTGTTTCTCAAAATTTAGAAGAAAATTATTATATACTTTATTGATCTATTTCCAGGTAAGAAGTCATGGGGCACCAATCTGCTCCTGTTCTATATGGACTGGGTTTTGCAGGAAAATATCTTCAAAGAAAGCATGCTTTCTCATATAATATTGGTTAAATGATGGTCCATGGACTGTAACAAATTTCTGGACCTCTTCTGAGCATAGATAATATAGACTCAGTTTGGAATGTGGGATCACTTAGACTTTACTGAAGAAATGTGACACATTCTCAAAAAAAAGGTTATGTGTATATTGGACATATCTTTGACAAACATGCCTTTTGTTATTGATTTATTTATACTGAGGTATTATTGATTATGATATTATATTAGTTTCATGTGTATAGCATAGTGAGTCAACATTTTTACATTTTATAATCCATTAAAAGTTATTACAAGATAATGGGTATAATCACTTGTGCAATATAGTATACACTTATTGTTTATTGTATACATAGTAGTTTGTATTTTTTAACCCCATATACCTAATTTGCCCCTCTCTCCTTCCCTCTCTCTGCTGGTAACTACTAGTTTGTTTTTTCACATGCATGAGTCTACTTCTGTTTTGCGGTACACATTCATTTGTTATTAATTTTTAGATTCCGTATATAAGTGAAATATCATATAAAACTTTTTTGTCTTATTTATTTCATTAACATCATATTCTTTAGTTATATCCACGATGCTGAAAATGGCAGTATTTCATTCTTTTTTTTAGCTAAGTGATATTCACATATGATTAAATATATTCAACATTCTGTATACATATACATAGATAGGTGTGTGTGTGTGTGTATATATATATATATATATATATATATATATATGTATTCTTCTTTACTCACTCATCTACCTATGAATGCCTAAGTTATTTCCATATCTTGGCTATTATAAATAGTGCTGCCATGTACATTGGGGTTGGTGCAATCTTTACTAATTAGTGTTTCCACTTTTTCCAGATATATATTCAGAAGTGAAAATTTTGGGTTTATATGGTAGTTTTATTTCTAGTTTTTTGAGGAACCTCTATACTGTTTCCCACAGTGGCTGGACCAAATTACATTCCTACCAATACTATTTGAGGCTTCTCTTTATATTCACATACTCACCAACTTTTGTTATTTTTGTTGTCTTTGATGATAGATACAAATTATGACAGATTTGAGGTGACATTTTATTGTGGTTTTGATTTGCATATGATGAGTGATATTGAGCATCTTTTCCTGTGCCTATTGTCTTCCTGTTTGTCCTTTTTGGGAAAATGTATATTCAGGTCTCTGCCCATTTTTAAATTATTTTTGTTTCCTAGGGGGTGGTGGGTTACTGAGTTTTATGAATTATTTATATAATTTAGATATTAACCCCTTGTTGGTCAATCATTTGTAAATATTATCTCCCATTCTATAAATTGTCTTTCCATTTTGCTGATGATTTTTTTCATTGTGCAAAACCTTTGAGTTTAATTAGGTCCCACAATCTTCTTTTCTCAAAAACTCAGCAGTGACCACAGGACTGCAAAAGATCAGTTTTTATTCCACTCCCAAAGAAAGGCAATGCCAAAGAATGTTCAAACTACCACACAATTGCACTCATCTCACACGCTAGCAAAGCAATGGTCAAAATTCACCAAGCCAGGCTTCAACAGTATGTGAACAGTGAACTTTCAGATGTTCAAGCTGGATTTAGGAAAGGCAGAAGGACCAGAGATCAAATTGCCAATATCTGTTGGATCATCAAAAAGCAAGAGAATTTCAGAAAAAACATCTACTTCTGCCTCATTGACTACACCCAAGGCTTTGATTGTGTGGGCCACAACAAACTGTGGAAAATTCTTCAAGAAATGAGAATACCAGGCCAACTGACCTGCTTCCAGAGAAATCTGTATGCAGGTCAAGAAGCAACAGTTAGAACCAGACATGGAATGACAGACTGATTCCAAATTGGAAAGGAGTATATCAAGGCTGTATGTTGTCACCCTACTTATTTAACTTATATGCAGAGTAAATCATAAGAAATGTCAGGCTGGATGAGCACAAGCTGGAATCAAGATTGCTAGGAGACTATTAATAACCTCAGATACACAGATGACACCACCCTTATGGTAAAAGCGAAGAACTAAAGAGCCTCTTGATGAATGTGAAAAAGGAGAGTGAAAAAGCTGGCTTAAACTCAACATTCAAAAAATGAAGATCCTGGCATCCAGCCACATCACTTCTTGGCAAATAGATGTGTGGAAACAGTGACAGACTTTATTTTCTTGGGCTCCAAAATCACTGCAGATGGTGACTGCAGCCACGAAATTAAAAGAGGCTTGCTCCTTTGAAGAAAAGCTATGACCAACGTAGACAGCATATTAAAAAGCAGAGACATTGCTTTCCCAACAAAGATCCGTCTAGCCAAAAGTCTGGTTTTTCCAGTAGTCATGAATGGATGTGAGAGTTGGACTATAAAGAAAACTGAGCACTGAAGAATTGATGCTTTTCAACTGTGGTGTTGGAGAAGACTTCTGAGAGTCCCTTGGACTGCAAGGAGATCAACTCATTGAATCCTAACGGAAATCAATCTTGAATATTCATTAGAAGGACTAATGCTGAAGCTGAAACTCCAATACTTTGGCCACCTGATGGGAAGAAAAGATTCCTTTGAAAAGACTTTGATGCTGCAAAAGATTGAAAGCAGGAGGAGAAGGGGCCGACAGAGGATGAAATTTTTGGATGGCATCACTGACTCAATGGACATGAGTTTGAGCAAGCTGTGGGAGTTGATGATGGACAGGGAAGCCTGGCATGCTGCAGTCCATGGGATTACAAAGAGTTGGAAATGACTGAGTGATTGAACTGATTCTTCTTTTTTGCTTTCTTTATTTTGCTTTGAAGGATAGATGTAAATATATATTGCTAGGATTTATCTCAAAGAATATTCTGTCTGTATTCTCTTCTAGATATTTTATGGTTTCAGGCCTTAAGTTTAGTTCTTCAATCCATTTTTATTTTTTATTTTTTTCTGTATATGGTGTGAGGAAATGTTCTAATCTTTCTGTTCTACATGTGGTTGCCAAATTTTTCCAGCACCAATTATTAAAAACTGTCTCTTATCCATTGCATATTTTTGCCTCCTTTGCTGTATATTACTTGACCATAGGTGTATGAGTTAATTTCTGGGCTCACTTTTCTGTTCCATTGACCTATGTATCTGTTTTTCTGCCAGTATCATGATGCTTTGATTACTGTAGCTTTGTGATATAGTCAGAAGTTTGAGAAGGTGATGCCTTCATCATTGTGCTTATTTCTTAAGTTTGCTTTGGAAATTCCAGGTCTTTTGTGGTACCGTGTAAACTTTAGGACTTGCCTGTTCTTGCTTTGTTAAAATGCCATGGCTATTTTTATAGGGATTGCATTAAATTTGTAAATTACTTTGTGCAGTATGAAATTTTATTAATATTAACTATGTCAACACAATAGGATAGGATAGCTTTCTATTTCTCAGAATTGTCTTCAATTTCCTATATCAGTGTTTTATATTTTTCCAGAAATAGGTCTTTCACCTTGTTGGTAAGTGTAATGGTATTTTATTCTTTCTTATGTGATTTTTAAATGAATTTTTTTTTTTTTTTTTTTTCTGAAAATTCATTATTAGGGTGGAGAAATGCAAAATAATTCTGTATATTAACCTTATATCCTGCAAATTTTCTTGAATTCATTTATTATTTTAATAGTTTTAGGGTGTAGACTTTAGGTTTTTCAATATTTAAGACTATTTCCTCTTAAAATATTGAGTTATTCCATTCCAATTTGATGTCATCCATTTCTTCCTCTTGTCTGATTTCTATGGCTAGGATTTTCAATACTGTGTTAAGCAGAAGTGGTGAGAGTGGACATTTGTGTCTTGGTCTTGAATTTAGAAGAATGACTTTTAGCTTTCCAATGTTGAATATGATGCCAATTGTGTGTTTATCATAAATGGTCTTTGTTATTCTGAGATATGTACCCTCCATACCCATTTTGAAGAGAGTTGTTATTGTAAAGGATGTTTTATTTTGTCAGATGCTTTTTTTTTGCATCTATTGAGATGATCATGTGACTTTTATCCTTTCTTTTGTTAATGTGGCTTCTCATATTGATTTGCATATATCAAAACCTCCTTACATACCAAGAATAAATAAAATATGATCAAGATATATGATGCTTTTTATACACTGTTGGTTTTGCTTACTTATATTTTGTCAAGGATTTTGGCATCTATATTCATCAAAAGTATTGGACTATAATATTATTTTTTTTTTTGGTACTATCTTTGTCTGGTTTTGGTACTGGGCAGTGTAATGATATCTTCATAGACTACATTTAGGAGTGTTCCATCCTTTTCCATTTTTTGGAATAGTTTGAGAAGAAGAGGTGTTAGTTCTTCTTTATATGGTAAAGAAATTCTTCTTTATTTGGTAAAATTGCCCTGTGAAGCCCACTGGTCATGGACTTTCGTTTGCAGAGAGTTTATCTAATACAAATTCAGTTTCACTACTAGTTATTGGTCTGTTCAGATTGTTTCTTCTGGATTCAGTCATGGCAGAAATTATTTTTTTTCCAGAAATTTGCTCATTTTTTTGTTGTCCAACTTGTTGGCATATAATTGATAATAGTTTTTCTCCTGATTTTTTAAATATCTCATTGGTATTGTTTGTTAACTATCCTCTTTCATTTCTTATTTTGTTTATTAGTGTCTTATCTCTTTTTGTTCTTGGTGAGCTTGGCTATAGATTTATCATTTTTAAATTATTTTAAAAAAAACAGCTCTTTGTTTCATTGCTCTTTTCCATTGGCTTTTTAAAAAAATCTCTATTATATTTAATTCTTCCTGATCTTTCTGATGATTTTGGGCTTTGTTTTTCTATTCCTAATTTCTTTAAGTCATATGTGAAGTTGTTTGAGATTTTTCCCATTTCTTGAAGAAGGCCTACATTGCTATAAATTACTCTCTTAAGTTGTTTTTGCTATGTCCCATAGATTTTGAAAAGCTGTATTTCCTCATTAGTCTTGAGGTATTTTTTTGGTTTCCTTCTTGATTTCTTCATTTACTTCTTTTTTTGTAGCATGTTGTTTAGTCTACACAAATCTGTTCTTTTCTTATTTTTTCTAATTATGTTATAAGATTGCTACCTGTGCTTTATTGTTGTTTCCACTTGCATGAAATACATTTTTCCATTCCTCCCTCATTTTCAGACTGTGTGTATCTTTAGCTCTGTAGCAAGGCTTCTGTAGGCAGCAAAAGGAAGGGTCTTGGTTTCTGATCCAATTAGCTACCCCATATCTTTCAATTCAGGAGAAGGCAATGGCACCCCACTCCAGTACTCTTGCCTGGAAAATCCCATGGACGGAAGGGCCTGGTGGGCTGCAGTCCATGGGATCGCTAGGAGTTGGACACGACTGAGCGACTTCACTTTTTCACTTTCATGCATTGGAAAAGGAAATGGCAACCCACTCCAGTGTTCTTGCCTGGAGAATCCCAGGGACGGGGGAGCCTGGTGGGCTGCCGTCTATGGGGTTGCACAGAGTTGGACACGACTGAAGTGACTTAGCAGCAGCATCTTTCAATTCAAGCTTTTTTTTTTCATTTAAAATAAGTAATTTTTGATGTGTGTACTTGTCATTTTATTACTTGTTTTCTGAGAGTTTTGGTAGTTCTTCTCAGTTCATTTCTTCCTTTTGTTTCTTCCCTTATGGTTTGATGATTTCCCTTAATGGTACACTTGTGTTACTTTCTTTTTAGTTTTTGTGTATTGTAGGTTTTTTATTCATTTATTATTTTTATTCATTATACCATGAGGTTCAAATATGTTGACCTATAACTATATTTACTTGTCTGAAACTAGTAATTGTTTAGGTTTAAAAGAATTTTAAATAATCTTCTTTTTTAACCCCCTTCCCCTACACTTTGTGTTTTTGATGTTGTATTTTATATCTTCATGCATAACACTTAACATATTGTAGTTATAGTTGTTTTTGCAATGTTTTTCATCTTTTAGTATTTGTACTGTTTTATTTAAGTGGTTGATATTCTTAATATACATTTGCCTTTCCTACTGGGATTTTTCCTTTCCTATAGAATCTTACTTCTTTTTCTCTTAGAGAAACCATTCAATATTTCTTTTAGAGTAGGTTTGATATTGAAGAATTCTGTTAGTTTTCACTTGTTTGAATCCTTTGTCTCTCGCTCTGTTTTACATGGCAATTTTACTGGGTAGATTTTTCTAGGTTGCAGGTTTTTACCCTATTAGCTCTTCGAATATACCATGCCACTTCTTCCTAGCCTGCAAAGTTTCTGCAGAGAAATAAGCTGACAGCCTTAAAAGGACTCCCTTACATACACACCTTTCTCTTTAATTATGATATGTCTTCATGTCAACCTATTTGGGTACATTTTATTTGGAATCCTCTATGCTTTCAGTGGGCTTCCCAGGCAGTGCTAGCAGTAAAGAACTCACCTGCCAGTGCAAGAGATGTAAGAGACGTGGGCTCAATCCCTGGGTTGGGAAGATGCCCTAGAAGAGAGCATGGCAACCCACTCCAGTATTCTTAACTGGAGAACTCCATGGACAGTGGAGTCTGGTAGGTAACAGTCCATAGGATCACAAAGAAGTGACTTAGCACGCAGACACATGCTTCATCTACTTGACTACCTCTTTTGTCAGGTTAGGGAGGTTTTCAGCCATAATTTCCTCCAATACATTTTTTAAATCTCCTTTTTGAACTCTTAGCCTTCTGAATCCCTACACTGTGAATGTTGGTATTTTTTGATGTTTTCTCAGAGATCTCTTAAATTGTTTCATTTTTTTTCATTTCACTTTGCTTTTTTTTACTGGGTGATTTTCATTATTATGTCTTCCAGATCACATACATGTTTGTCTGTATCACTTAGTCTACTATTAATTCCCATTTTTAATTAATTGTAGTTATTGAATATTTCTGATTGCTTATTTTTTAATATTTTCTAGTTCACTGTTAAAATTTTCAATGTGTACATCATTTCTTTTCCCTAATTCAGTTAATATTTTTATTACCAATCCCTTGAATTCTTTATCATATAGGTTATTTATTTGTTTTAGTATTTGTTTTTCAAGGTTTCTTTTGCTCTGTCCATTGAGAGAAGTTTCTCTGCCTTTTCACTTTGGTTAGCTTTCTTTGCTTCTATGAACTTAGGTGACACTGTTACCTGTTGATCTTTTAATAGGGTGATGTTATGTGGAAGCATTCTTATACAGATTGCATGAGCTCAGTGCCTTTGTTGGGAGAGCTGAAGTTCACATGTAGGTAAGTCACATCTTTCTCTATAGTGTGCTGGCAGCTCTCACACTGGTAGGTGGTGAGCTGGAGAAAGAACAGCTAGAATTAGTGCTGGGTGTGAAGCTGGTAGGTAACAGCCTCTACCGTTACCTGCCTACCTGCTGTACCTACCTACAGCCTCTACTGTTCTCTACTCAGTTGCAGTCACTGCCAAATTGAGAATGGGGTCTGATACTAAGTTGCTGGAACAGAAACCCTAAGGTTCAAGCACAAGCTAGATTTTTTCCCTATCCCAGTGCCTTTTGTTTTAAACATATATATATATATATATATATATATATATAATGACATTTGTTTTAATATTGTTGTAATTAATTTTTATATTTTGAGTTTTTTGATATCTTGCTTAATGATTGATTTTCCTACATAAAATGAAAACACATCATTTTTTCCCCAAATTTAGACTTTTGTTTCAGATAGAATTTTATTTCACCTATTATATGAGGTTACTGTCTAGTTTATTTTCAATATGTAAGTCTAGTTATTTTTACTTTTTTAAAGTTTTTGCTTTTATGTTTTGCTTTGGATAGCAGAGCTTTACATACTGATTTTTAATATTATTTTAGAATGCAATAAATAATCTTATCACCATTTATCTGTTTTAGGGGTCTCTGTTTTGATCATAATCTACTCTTACTTCTGAGTAAATATGAAATGTTTTGTTTGCTATACTTTCCCATAACTGTTGCTATGGCAAGTTCTCTTCCTTTTCCTCCTTCGTCTCCGTCTCCTCTACATCATCTTCTTCTCCTCCTCCCCCACCTCTTCTTTCATTCTGTTCCCTTTTCTCCTTCTTCTTCTCTTCTCCTTCTAAACTAGAAGTTTATCCCTCTTAATTTCCATCACCAATATTACTCATTCCCAATACTCAATATCCTCTGGCAACTGCCTATTTGTTTTCTTGCTGTTAAATGTTTGCTAATTTGTTTTGTTTTTAGATTCTACCTATAAGTGAAATCAAGCACTATTTGGTTTTCTTTTCCTAACTTATTTCACTTAGCCTAATAACCTCTCTACTCCAACCAGTAATGCAGAAGAAGCTAAGATTGAATATTTCTATGAAGACCTACAAGACCTTCTAGAACTAACTAAAAAAAAAAAAAGTGGTGTCCTTTTCATCATACAAGACTGGAATGAAAAGTAGGAAGTCAAGAGATACCTGGAGTAAGAGGCAAGTTTTGCTTTGAAGAATAAAATGAAGCAGGGCAAAGGCTAACAGAGTTTTGCCAAGAGAATGCACTGGTCATAGCAAACACCCTTTTCCAACAAGACAACAGATGACTCTTTATGTGGACATCACCAGATGGTCAGTACTGAAATCAGATTGATTATATTCTTTACAGCCAAAGATGGAGAAGCTCTATACAGTGAGCAAAAACAAGACTTGGAGCTGACTGTGGCTCAGATCATGAGCTCCTTATTGCAAAATTCAGACTTGAAGAAAGTGGAGAAAACCAGTAGACCATTCCAGTATGACCTAAACAAAATCTCTTATGATTATACAGTGGAACTGAGAAATAGATTTAAGGGACTAGATCTGATAGACACAGTGCCTGAAGAACTATGGACAGAGGTTGGTGACATCATACAGGAGGTGGTGACCAAAACCATACCCAAGAAAAAGAAAAGCAGCAAGGCAAAATGGTTGTCTGAGGAAGCTTACAAATAGTTGAGAAAAGAAGAGAAGCAAAAGGCAAAGGAGAAAGGGAAAGATACATACATGTAAATGCAGAGTTCCAAAGAACAGCAAAGAGAGAGAAGAAAGCCTTCTTCAGTGAACAAGGCAAAGAAATAGAGGAAAAAAATAGAATGGGAAAGACTAGAGATCACTTCAAGAAAATTAGAGTTACCAAGGGAACATTTCATGCAAAGATGGGCACACTAAAGGACAGAAATAGTAAGAACCTAATAGAAGCAGAAAGATTAAGAAGAGGTGGCAAGAATAAACAGAAAAACTGTACAGAAAAAGTCTTAATGACCTGGATAACTATGATGGTATGATCACTCACCTAGAGTCAGATCCTGGAGTGTGGAGTCAAATGGGCTTTAGGAAACATTGCTGCAATCAAAACTAGTGAAGGTAGTGGAATTCCAGCTGAGCTATTTCAAATCCTAAAGGATGATGCTGTTAAAGTGATGCACTCAGTATGCCAGCAAATTTGGAAAACACTCCAGTGGCCACAGGAATGGGAAGAGTCAGTTATCATTCCAACCTCAAAGAAGAGAAATGCCAAAGAATGTCCAGAGTACTGCACAACTGTGCCCATTTCACATGCTAGCAAGGTAATGCTCAAAATTCATTGGCCTTCAACAGTATGCAAACCAAGAACTTCCAGATGTGTAAGCCATGTTTAGAAAAGGCAGAGAGGGCACCCAGAGATCAAATTGCCAACATCTGTTGAATCATACAAAAAACAAGAGAATTCCAGAAAAATATCTACTTCTGCTTCATTTGCTATGTGTGGATCATAGCCTTGACTGTGTGGATCACAACAAACTGTGGAAATTTTTTAAAGAGATGGGAATACCAGACCACTTTACCTGCCTCCTGAGAAGCCTGTATGTAGGTCAAGAAGCAATGGTTAGATCCAGACATGGAGCAGCAGACAGGTTCAAAATTGGGAAAGAAGTAGGCCAAGGTGGTATATTGTCACCCTCTTATTTAAGTCATGTGCAGAGTACATCATGCAAAGTGCCAGGATAGATGTATCACAAACTGGAATCAAGATTGCTGGGAGAAATACCAGCAACCTCAGACATATAGATGATACCACTGTAATGGCAGAAGCGAAGGGGAACTAAAGAGCTTCTTGATGAAAGTGAAAGAAGAGAGTAAAAAAGCTGGCTTGAAACTCAATATTCAAAAAAATAAGATGCTGGCATTCAGTCCCATCTCTTCATGGCAAACAGATGAGGAAAAAATGGAAAGAGTGACATACTTTATTTTCATGGGCTCCAAAATCACTGTGGACCATGATTACAGCCATGAAAGTAAAAGACACTTGCTCATTGGCAGAAAAGCAATGACAAACCTAAGCAGTATTTTAAAAAGCCTGAGTAGTTGTGGCAAAAGGTCTCAGTAGTTGTGGCATGCAGTCTGTGGATCATGGTCTCAGTAGTTATGGTACATGGGCTTAACTGTTGCTCAGCATGTGGGATATTCCTGGACTAGTAATTGAACCCTTGTCCCCTGCATTGGTAGACAGATTCTTAACCACTGGACCACCAGAACATCTTCATTGTGTTTTGTGTTTTTAATATATTTATTTACTTATTTGGCTATGCTGGGTCTTAGTTATGGCATTCAGGATCTTTCATCTTCATTACAGCATGCAGGGTTCTTTAGTTGAAGCATGAAGGATCTTTAGTCGTAGCACTCAGTATCTCTAATTGTTGCCTGGCCTGTGAACTCTTAGTTTCAACTGACCAGGGATCAAATCCGGGCCCCTCACTGGGAGTGTAGAGTCTTAACTGCTTCAGCACCAGGGAAGTTCCTCTTTGTGGTTTTGAGCTGCATTTTCCTGATGATTATTTATGTTGAGCATCTTAGCATGTGTCTGTTGGTTAGCTGTATGTCTTTGGAAAAATGTCTATTGAGGTTCCCATCCTTCTTTGTTTTAATCTTGTTTGTGCACTGGTTCAGTAGCTGCAGAGCATGAGGCCAGGTGTGCTGCAGCATGCGGGAGCTCAGCTCCCCAACCAGGGATGGACTCTGTCCCCTGCAATGGAAGGTAGACTCTTAATTACTGGGCCACCAGGGAAGTCCCTACTCTCGGTATTTTAACAAAATTCTGTTTATTTAACTTGGAAAATCAGTGCTTACAGAAATTTTCAATGGGTTCAAGGAGTGGTTTTTAGGCCAAGTCTCCCTCTAAATTAGCACATATGCTCTCACATCTGAAGCCTCTATTGGAACCAATGAGAAAATGCATATTTTGCTAACATTACTGTGGCTACTGTGACTGTTTTTTGATAGCCATGAACAGGTAGTTCGGTACTTCCTGACAGTTTCATAACAGGTGTAAAATATGGAACTCGAGAAAAGGACACTGGAACAAAGAGTATGACCCATCTGACCTCAATTGCCTCTTGACACCAATAAATACTGAGAATTAATTAAAAGTTGAGGCTGCAGAAAAGCCTCATGTCTCCATTACTTTTCTAGCCTACAGAATGCCAAGTAAAAGGTAGGACATTAACTTTGATCATATTTCTCCCTACTAAGTCATATGTTACTATATTTACTTTGTGTAATAACTTATACTTTCCCCAATGATAAAGGAGAAAATAGATGATAGATATTGCTTTACTGTTACTTCCCACCATTAGAAAATAAAATACTCAGTGAAAACAAACATTCTAAAGCACTTAGGGACAAATTTAAGAAATATTTTATAATATTATTTTGAAAATATATATATGTAGTATAGAAGATTTATATAATTGGAATAGCTTAACACATTTGCTGATATTAAAATTTAATATCATAAAGAAGTGAATTATCCATGTATGCATTTAAAAATAATAATAATAAAAACATACAGTTTTCAAAGTAATTTGGAAAATTTCAAGTGTCTTATAAAAATGTAGAACTACAAGATCAGACAAGGCAGTGTTCTACAAAGAAGAATACGGAGAAGAAAAAAACAGAAAATACAACATGTTTTTACAAAGTGTAAAAATAGGACACAACTTTGAATGTTTCTATGGAAATTTTATGTTAATTATAGCCACAGAAAAACTAACCATGCATATGTTGGTGGAAGGAAACAGAAAAACTGAAATTTTCCAATATATTAGTTACATAATTTCAGTTTCAGTTGAGGTGTTAAGTAATGAATTATATCTTAGAATATAGAAAATATTTTAAGAAAAGCAAACCTACAAAAAAGAGGTAACTTGAAAGATGTGACCAACTATAAAAGGTCACCAAGAGAGCAACAAGATGAATCTTACCAATAAGGAATATTCTAAGAAAAGAAGATGCTGTTTCCTTTTAAAGCAAATATTCTCAGAAGGAGTTATACTTGAGCTGTCAGAACTCAGATAATAAAGTCAGCAATTATTTATCTACCTATGAGCAGAAGTCATCCCAAAGAAATAGAAGCAAAAATATCTTTAGACCTCTGAGGGATATATTTAACATATTTGGTTTATATGTATAAGAAATGATGTTGGAAATCTAAAGTAAAAAAGAAGTACTGTATAGCATAAAAAAGAAAACAATGGAGAATAAATAAACTATTTTAATAATCTCAAGGAAGGCATAAGGAGTATTTGATTTCATATCAAGGATACATGTTGAGTTAAAAAATAAGAATAATTCCTAAACTATCTCAACATAAGTGTAAGTGAACTAAGCAAATTGTATTTTCCTCCTTTTTATCATAAGCATTTAATCCCATAAAAATATATTCTAGATGGCTAGAATATCAAGGTCATATGATAGTGTCAAGAAATGCAGATGGCACAATTCTGTTTTTCAAAGCTCATGTTTCAAGTTTAACATTTTCCTTTAAGTTTTAGAAATTGCACCTAATATATATTCTCAAATCAAAGTGGGAAATAGCATTATTGAAATTAATTGAATTTTTAAAATCTATTCTATGGAAATTAACTTAAATTTTAGTTTTTCATGTCTTTATCAATTCGCTAAATGCCTAAGTAATATTTCCTTTATATACATGTGTTCAAAAAGCTAACTTCATAAAGCACATGACAGATATCTTAAATAAGATTTTAAACTTAATTCTATATTAATTTACAGTCAAGTAGATAGGTAACTTATATGTTGTAAATAAAATAGAATTTTATCGTATTTTTAATCTCCAATGTTACTACTAATAATTCAATATATAATACAGATCATAATCAAGGATTTGTATAGTCATACAAAATTTGTTCAGTATGTCAGATATTATTTTGAAACAGAAAATTTATAAATAGTGATATATATAGTTTGGGGGTATTCTACCTTGAAAAGATAATGAGACTTATTTTCTATGTATTTTGGTATTTTTAGTTAGTACTGATTGAATGCTTCCTTAAATATTTCAAAGCTATATTTGAATGTGTAAATAGTATTTTGAGTTACCCTGCTATTAGAAAATAACAAAAAAAAATGGAAAAGGAAAAAGAAAGTAAGTCTTAAAATGATTTATTTTATTCAAAATTAGAAATGTCTTATTCTGGCATCACCGACTCAATGAACATGAATTTGAGTAAACTCCAGGAGTTGGTAATGGACAAGGAGGCCTGACGTGCTGCAGTCCATGGGGTCGTAAAGAGTCAGACATAACTGAGCAACTGAACTGAACTGAACTGATTCTGGTATGACCATATTATGGATATTGCTGTAAACTCTGAAGTGAAAATGTTTTATTGTTCTATAATTAAAATGGAAGCCATTGTGTTGATTCTAATGACAGTGTTACATAAAATGTTAAGATGCAGCTCTGAAAAATATATCAAAATGCATGCAAATTACTATTTAGAGGAACACACTTGAAATTTTTATTTCTAATTTTAAAACTTTAGTACAAAATCTTTGATGTCAATACACTCCTTATAGGCAATATTTATTGAATGTCTATACTACAAACAAAACAAAACCAAAAAAAAGGGTCATTACAATTCTTCAAGTAGCATAAATAGTGTCATTGCATATATTAACCAAATCACTCATAGTGGTTGACTTAATAAAGGGATACAGATTATTACTTTCCATTTTTACAGTGTTATATTCTTGATAATTCATCATAGCTCAGACTCACACCAACCTAATTTTGACTAAAACACTAAGAAGATATCAAATAAATTTGTCACAGCTCCAGTCAAAGAGCAATGCTATATTGTTAGGATATGCATATAATTTATATTCAGTTGTAACAGGTACATAGAAAAATAAAAATTTAAAAAGACATTCCACATTCACATAGAAATACAGGGCAGATATGACCGCTAGGCTGTATCTTTGACCCACATTATTTCTAGCTTTCTCTTCCCACACTGAAGATATGGCTTCATATCTTCATCCTAGGATGAAGGATGCAGCTTCAGCCAGTAACCTCTAAATGTATAAATAATCACATTAAGTGTAAATGTCCTAAACCTAATTAAAAGGCAGAGGTTATCAAGAGAGATAAAAAAAAAGAAATTCCAACTCTATGATGTCTATCAGAAGTCTCATTTTAGTATAAAAGTAGAAAGGCATTAAAATTTGAAGAATGAAAAAGGATATATAACCCAAAGAAAGCTGAATTAATTGATAGCAAACAAACTAGATTTAAGTACAAAGTAGGGAAAGAAGGGTTATAAATTGATAAGGGCTTCAATTTGTTAAAAAGACGTAAGAATCATGTTAATGAATCTAATAGCAGAGCTTCAAAATACATGAAGCAAAAACAGATAGAAATGTAAAGGAAAAAACATCAATAGACAAATCCACAATTTTGGTCATGGAATTAAATTCTTCTCAATAACTGATAGAACAGGTGGAGAGAAATCTATAAAGATATAGAAGATTCAAACAATGTTATCAACAAAATTAATATATTTTATATTTCCAGAACACCCTACCTAATATATATTAGGTAGAGTGATAGTATATATATTCTTCTCTAGTGCATATGAACTTTTTTCAAGAGAGACTATATAGTAAGCCATAGTAAAAAGTTTCACTAGATTTAGAATATCTACAGATATTAAAATGATATGTTAATATTATAGTAATTAATGTCAAAAAGTTCAACAACATGGATAAAATGCATACATTTTTTGAAAGATACAGGTACCAAAATTCACCCAAAATAACACGTGTGTTCTTATATTTATTAAAATAACTGAATTTGTAGTTAAAACTCTTCCCACAAAGAAATTGGGGAGGGGAATTCTACCAATTGCATGTATACTTTATCTCTAAAGTTGAAGCATGAATACTAGTCTACCATTGTTCTGAAATAAGAACCCGGGAAAGCTAGTGTGTAATATCAGTAAAATGGGCAGTAGCAGAAAATGTGCTTGTACCACATGTAAGACTCTACAGTATCTCATGAAAATATATTGTAATAAATTAAAGATGAGTAATATAAACCTGAGCTGTAGATAAGAAGCCAATAAATATTTGAAATGAAATGATAAAAAGTACTCAATCCAGAAGAGGGAACTAATAAAGAGAAAACCGATGACAGAGACAGAAAGTAATTATTGATATGTTATATTTTTAAAAAATATATTAATATATACATTAAATGTAAATGGGTTAAGGAATCCAATGAAAAGTGATTTCAAGAAAAGAAAACTACAAACTCACGGGTATAGATGCAAAGATTCTTTAAAAATTTTAAATCCAGTAATAATACAAATTTATAAAATGTTATAATCAAGTGTGGCTTATTACAAGAATTTAATGTTGATTTAACATTTTGAAACCAATGAATGCAACTCACCATACTAACAGACTAAAAAAATTAAAATATATGATCATCTCTATTGATACAGGAAAAGCATTGTACAAATTCCAACAGTCAGTCCCTATAAGTTTCACCAAACTAAGAATAATAGACAAAGTATTTCTCAATGATATTTCTCAATATGATAAAAGGCAAATTCAAAAAAGCTCACTGGCTGACTTCTATTAAAAGCCACTGATAAAAAAATATATATAAAAAGATAAAAGCCACTGATATGGCTTCTATTAAAAGTTATGGTGAAAATTTACTCTCAAAAATAATCACAATATTTAATTATTACAGCATAAAATTTCTGTGGCACCTTGGTACAGAACCTGCTTGCCAATGCAGGAGGCACAAGAGACCTAGGTTTGATCCCTAGGTTGGGAAGATCCCCTGGAGTAGGAAATGGCAACACACTCTAGTATTCTTGCCTGGAAAATTCTATGGACAGAAGAATATGGCGGCCTACAGTTCATGGGGTGGCAAAGAGTTGGACATGACTGAGCACCAGAGCACAGCGTAGAATCATCATATAAAATCAGATGATATCTGATGCTTTCTTTAAATCACTTCAAATTCCTTGCCTCCTGAGGAAAAAAAAATCACTCATATTTTTAGATAAACATATTTGATTTTTAAAAAAGTCTTTTACATCTTACATATTTTTAAAGAGGTATACATTAGTACGTAAATGATTTTTTAAGTGTTACTTAAAACTAGGAGGTATGTTTTTCCTTTTGCTTAAATACAAAAAAAAAAAGGAGATGCAGCTAACTTTTCATAACTATAGTTATGATCTTACATTGCAAAATGTACCATTTCTCTCAACAGTACTCAGGTAGAAACTAAAAACTTGACTATTTGACTGCCTTTGAGTCATTTGCCTTAATTTTCCATAAGAATAATCTCACAATAAAAGTCAAAGAAACATACGGGGAAATAAGCCAGCCATTCCAGGGTTTGATAGCAACATTTTCATGGTCCTGTTAAACTCAAAGTAATATGTTACAGTTAAGGATTATAGTCTTCCACACCTGGAAAATACTCCTAAGGTTAATTGGACTAGTATATGAATAAATTGTATTTATTCTGTTTCTTGGGTATATTTTACAGCTCTTTATACTAATATATATATATATATATATATATATATATATATATATATATATAAGTATGCTGCTAAGTCGCTTCAGTCGTGTCCGACTCTGTGCGACCCCATAGACGGCAGCCCATCAGGCTCCCCCGTCCGTGAGATTCTCAAGGCAAGAACACTGGAGTGGGTTGTCATTATAAGTATACAAGTAGTTTTTAAGGAATTTTGAGAGTATAAAATATTTTTCTTTAAGGTTTATTTATGATTATCTAAATTTTCATTTGGGAAAAGATAAGGTGTTGAAGCTTCTTATACCAGTTTGCATATGGCAGATCTCCTCTACAGATGGTTTCCTTGGTAAGAGAAGAGCCAAGGTCATTTTAATGTTTAGCATTCTTACAGCAAGTATATTTTGGCTCATTATGTGTCATGAATCAAAAATAATGTTATGCTGGTCAAGATGACCCAGAGAGTTTTTTTGTTTTTTTTTTAATTAAACTGATCTCTCCAAGTGATACATAAAACAGTTGCACTACACATACTTATATTGTTACACTTCCTCTGATTCCTGAAAGCAAATAAGACAAAGAGGGAAACTATTCCTTTGACCTATATTTTCAGGGAAGAAGTGTGAACATTATGAAAAATGTGTAAACTTAAAAATACAGAGATAATGTAATTTGAGCAAGATGGACAGTTTTTGCAAATGTCTGTTAAATCTGCTCTATTAACCTGACATTCTGAGTTTGAATATTGTTCCTACAGCTCTACTAGGACTGGAGAGACAAAGCCATGTGCACTCATGGTTCAGGAGTGAAGTTAAACCTATGTAGCATAAACTTTCCATTCCAAGGGTGTACATGCTGAGAGTTTTCTTTCCACAAGGCAGAAATAAAAATTGCTGCTCTGGATCTTTCCAGGATCACAAACCCCTTACTTCTTTTCCACATGTCTTGTGTTAAATGATGCTTAACCTGTTTATTCACAGGAAGATTGCAAAAATGTGTGTAAAAGTTAATGAAGTTAGCACAAATAAATCATTTTGAATATAAGAATTTCCATGCCTCAGTTTAATAAGTTCAGAATAAGTTCATGATTAAAGTTTATTTTAGGCTGTGCTTGAGAGTACATCTCTCAGATTTAATTTTATTCTTTAAATGTCTCCTCTGAAAAACCGTCACACCTTAAATGCTCCTAGAGGGATTTAACAAAACTATCTCACAGCTCTTCAGTGACAATTCTATGATAACTCAATCTTTAAAAAACATTTGTTGAGTTCCCACTGTAAGAAATATGCATCGTTGTTTCTGAGAATTCAGATATAACCGTAGTATTCTGTCCCCATTTTATAAATGCAGTTTCAATTTGCTCGATGTTACATATTTACCAACTGTTGGACTGAGACATATATAGGTGTATCCGATTTCAGAAAGCCATGTGCTTTTATGCTTTAACTTTTCTATATAATTGCCAAGTAGAAAAGCTTAAAGTCATTAGGGGTTTAGGAGAAACTCTAAGGAAGGAGGAATTTATGCAAAACAGAATAAAATGAAACTAAAAGGCAAAAATACAATTAGACAAATTATTCAAAATTTTATAAGTCCTCTGATTTACTGGAAAGATTGAAGGTAATAAGGTAAGATTTAAGGTAATGCTCTAACAGAAATGCCTTAAAATCTCTTTATACATTTAAAAAATTTGGTTGTATTGCTGTATCAGAGAATGCTTTCCTTCTTCTAGGAGATGATACTCTTGTTTTACAGTTAATGAACTAGACAAAGATCAGGGGAAAACCTGCTGGTTGACCGTTAGTGGTCATATATATATTTTTTAATAACTGTTGTGAAGAATGGATAGGGATGCAGGTTAAATTATACCAGAATTCTACTGTAAGAGCTAAAATAAAAGTAAAATGATAGTTACATATAATTTGGACAGAATTATGCTAATTTCAGGATTTTAACACTTTTTAAACACATTTACAGTTATATACAAAGTCTGCTAATACAACAGGATTTATATGGTCCTATCTTAAGGAACTGCAAAGATACAGCTTGAAAAAGAGGTTGATTTTGAAATAATGATAAAGAGAAAACAGGATAAAAAAGTTTAGAAAATGACTCACAAATAAAACGGTATTAATCTTTGACAAATTTTTCACTGCAGAACACTGAGGGATTTTATTCTTTTCGGTAAAAGTTGCTGGGTCCAGTAAGTGTCCAAATGGACAAAGTATACCACTAACCTACCTCAATCTCTAACATAAAATTAAACTCTAGGTGGGCTCCCAATCTAATCTGTGAGTAAATAAAACACAAATGTTTCTTGACTTTGGGTTAAAGAATAATTTTTAAAATCAGTACCCCAAAGAAAGAGAACCTAATAAGTGTCCTAATCATTAAGAAAAAGTCTGTGAATTTAGGCTACATTAAAGCTAGAAAATTCTGTTAATTAAAGCAAAAAGACATCTTTACCAAGATGAAAAGGAAATTCAGAACATGAACATAAGTAACAATATAGTAGCAAGTTCTTATATCCAGAATATATTGATAATGAAAACTACTAAGCTTCAGCAATACATACCTCCCTAAGGAATCTTAGGCCTGCTGGCTCTTAAGAAACTCTTATCAGATTTGTTTGAAACCAGATTTGCCAGAATCTGTGATGTGAAAACTGAACATGTCCAGTCAATCACAAATAATTTACAGTCCACCTTGTCAGCTGAGACTTGCATTTAGAATATTGCCTCATTTGGGATATATGCTGTTTTTCACTATAGCCCTCTCAAACTTCTGTGTGGAGAAGTACTGTGCAAGTTTTGCCTGGCCAGATAAAGATAAATTTCACTTAAATTTAGAATCTTACTGGAATACCTTTTTTTTTTTCTTATTTTTTAACAATTTAATTTAATCCAAAATAAATGCAAAAGAAGTCAATCCAAATGGTAAAAAAAAAAAAAATATGCAATTGGTTGATAAAAACTGAAAATGTGGTTCACCTTCCATAATGATCTCGAAAACACATATTAAAGCAGTATAGGGAGGCAAATTTCACCTCTACCATCTTAGTTACCCACCCCACCCCGGGCTTGATAATTAAATCAACAAAATACAGATCTACAGGAGAAAAAGCATAGACATTTATTTAATGCAAGCTTTATGTGACACGGGAGCCTCCATAAGGAATGACGATCTAAAAAACTGCAAAACCAAAATGCTTTTACACAAGGCTGAATAAAAAGAGGTAGTTGAATAAAAAGAGGAAAGTAATTAAATATTTGATGAGCTAAAGGCAAGTAAAAATCATTTTATCAAGATCTGTTTGTACAGAATTCTCTCCAACTCAAGTTCCCACTTAGTGATAAGAAAGTTACATACCTTCTGGTATGTAACAGAATCAGGAATTTCATCTCCTGATTTAAAATTAAAAAAAAAAAAAAAAAAAAAGAAAGTCAGAGCGTTCTTCTTGCATCTGCTGTTTTTCAAGTGTCTTTAACTCAAAATAGTCAATATGCCAGTGTGGCATATGTAGGGATACATGTTCTGAACTCTTTAAACAACAATATAAGGTAACTAACTTCCACTGGCATAAAATCTACAGGTAAAATTAACTGACTGAGATTTGACAGGAAGTATGAAAATATGTAGTCATTGTTTGTGTTAGTGGGTTAATTGTGTCTGACTCTTCACTACCCCATGGTCTATTGCCTGCTAGGCTCCTCTATCCATAGGATTCTTACAGCAAGAATACTGGAGTAGGTTGCCATTTCTGTCTCCAGGGGATCTTCCTGAACCAGGAATCAAATTGGGTCTCCTGAATTATAGGCAGATTTTTTACCAACTGGGCTACGAGGGAAGCCCTGATGACATCTACTAGAGTTAGATATAGGCATGCCTTATTACCAAACGACTCCCTTCTGGAGATACAACCAACAGAAATAAGTATATATTTGGACCAAAGAGAAGGAAAAGTACATTCACAGCAATATAATCTGTAGTCCTTTACATTGAAAGTAATCAACAGGAAAATGAACAAATATATTGTGGCATATTCATAAAAAAGTAATATTTTACAGAAGTAAAAACAAATAACGTATGGATACAAAAACAATGTTGTGATAAAAATATTCACAACAAAATGTTAACAAAACACAAATCAAGAGGCAAAAAATGTACTGATTCCATGCAGTTAAAGTTAGAAGCAATATATAATATAGCCATTATTTACTAAAAAGCCATACAACCTTTGGAGACAGAGGTGAGAATAGTGGTAATCTTGGAGAGGTGTAACAACTACGGTGATTAAGGGAGACTTTTGTAGTGATGATAATGTTCTATTTTTTTTTCAATAGTAACAGTGCAGTTGTCTAAACTTTGTAAGAATTCAAAAACATATAAGCTTATGATGTGGGCATCATTCTGCACGTATGCAGTTCACTTCAGTTCAGTTCAGATGGTCAGTCACGTCCAACTCTTTGCGACCCCATGAACCGCAGCACGCCAGGCCTCCCTGTCCATCACCAACTCCTGGAGTTCATCCAAACCCATGTCCATAGAGTTGGTGATGCTATCCAACCATCTCATCCTCTGTCATCCCCATCTCCTTCTGCCCTCAATCCCTCCCAGCATCAGGGTCTTTTCCAATGAGCCAGCTCTTCGCATCAGGTGCCCAAAGAAATGGAGTTTCAGCTTCAACATCAGTCCTTCCAATGAACACCCAGGACCAATCTTTAGGATGGATTGGTTTGATCTCCTTGCAGTCCAAGGGACTCTCAAGAGTCTTCTCTAACACCACAGATCAAAGGCATCAATTCTTCGGCGCTCAGCTTTCTTCAGAGTCCAACTCTCACATCCATACATGACCACTGGAAAAATCATAGCTTTGACTAGATGGACCTTTGTTGGCAAAGTAATGTCTCTGCTTTTCAATATGCTATCTAGGTTGGTCATAACTTTTCTTCCAAGGAGTAAGCGTTTATTGTGATGCACACAGTCAAAGGCTTTGGCATAGTCAATAAAGCAGAAATAAATGTTTTTCTGGAACTCTCTTGCTTTTTCCATGATCAAGCAGATGTTGGCAATTTGATCTCTGGTTCCTCTGACTTTTCTAAAACCAGCTTGAATACCTGGAAGTTCATGGTTCACGTATAGCTGAAGCCTGGCTTGGAGAATTTTGAGCATTACTTTACTAGCATGTGAGATGAGTGCAATTGTGTGGTAGTTTGAGCATTCTTTGGCATTACCTTTCTTTGGGATTGGAATGAAAACTGACCTTTTCCAGTCCTGTGGCCACTGCTGAGTCTTCCAAATTTGCTGGCATACTGAGTGCAGCACTTTCACAGCATCATCTTTCAGGATTTGAAATAGCTCAACTGGAATTCCATCACCTCCACTAGCTTTGTTCGTAGTGATGCTTTCTAAGGCCCACTTGACTTCACATTCTAGGATGTCTGGCTCTAGGTGAGTGATCACACCATCATGATTATCTGGGTCGTGAAGATCTTTTTTGTACAGTTCTTCTGTGTATTCTTGCCACCTCTTAATATCTTCTGCTTCTGTTAGGTCCATACCATTTCTGTCCTTTATCGAGCCCATCTTTGCATGAAATGTTCCCTTTGTATCCCTAATTTTCTTGAAGAGATCTCTAGTCTTTTCCATTCTATTGTTTTCCTCTATTTCTTTGCATTGATCTCTGAGGAAGGCTTTCTTATCTCTTCTTGCTATTCTTTGGAACTCTTCATTCAGATGTTTATATCTTTCCTTTTCTCCTTTGCTTTTTGCTTCTCTTCTTTTCACAGCTATTTGTAAGGCATTTTGATTTTTTGCATTTCTTTTCCGTGGGGATGGTCTTGATCCCTGTCTCCTGTACAATGTCATGAACCTCCGTCCATAGTTCATCAGGCATTCTGTCTATCAGATCTAGTCGCTTAAATCTGTTTTTCACTTCCACTGTACAATCATAAGGGATTTGATTTAGGCCATATCTGAATGGTCTAGTGGTTTTCCCCACTTTCTTCAATTTGTCTGAATTTGGCAATAAGGAGTTCATTATCTGAGCCACAGTCAGCTCCCAGTCTTGTTTTTGCTGACTGTATAGAGCTTTTCCATCTTTGGCTGCAAAGAGTATAATCAATCTGATTTCGGTGTTGACCATCTGGTGATGTCCATGTGTAGAGTCTTCTTTTGTGTTGTTGGAAGAGTGTGTTTGTTATGATCAGTGCATTCTCTTGGCAAAACTCTATTAGCCTTTGCCCTGCTTCATTCTGTATTCCAAGGCCCAATTTGCCTGTTACTCCAGTTGTTTCTTGACTTCCTACTTTTGCATTCCAGTCCCCTATAATGAAAAGGACATCTTTTTTGGGTGTTAGTTCTAAAAGGTCTTGTAGGTCTTCATAGAACCGTTGAACTTCAGCTTCTTCAGCATTACTGGTTGGGGCATAGGCTTGGATTACCGTGATATTGAATGGTTTGCCTTGGAAATGAACAGAGATCATTCTGTCGTTTTTGAGATTGCATCCAAGTACTGCATTTTGGACTCTTTTGTTGACTATGATGGCTACTCCATTTCTTCTAAGGGATTCCTGCCCACAGTATTAGATGTAAAGGTCATCTGAGTTAAATTCACCTATTTCAGTCCACTTTAATTTGCTGATTACTAGAATGTCAATGTTCATTCTTGCCATCTCCTGTTTGACCACTTCCAATTTGCCTTGATTTGTGGACCTGACATTCCAGGTTCCTATGCAATATTGCTCTTTACAGCATTGGACCTTGCTTATATCACCAGTCACATACACAACTGGGTATTGTTTTTGCTTTGGCTCCATCCCTTCATTCTTTCTGGAGTTATTTCTCCACTGATCCCCAGTAGCATATTGGGCACCTACTGACCTGGGGAGTTCCTCTTTCAGTATCCTATCATTTTGCCTTTTCATAGTGACCAACCTAGATAGCATATTAAAAAGCAGAGTCATTACTTTGCCAACAAAGGTCCGTCTAGTCAAGGCTATGGTTTTTCCAGTGGTCATGTATGGATGTGAGAGTTGGACTCTGAAGAAAGCTGAGTGCTGAAGAATTGATGCTTTTGAACTGTGGTGTTGGAGAAGACTCTTGGGAGTCCCTTGGACTGCAAGGAGATCCAACCAGTCCATCCTAAAGGAGACCAGTCCTGGGTGTTCATCATAAGGAATGATGCTGAAGCTGAAACTCCAATTTTGGCCACCTCATGCAAAGAGTTGACTCATTGGAAAAGACCCTGATGCTGGGAAGGATTGGGGGCAGGAGGAGAAGGGGATGACAAAGGATGAGATGGTTGGATGACATCACCGGCTTGATGCAATGAGTTTGTGTGAACTCTGGCAGTTGGTGATGGACAGAGAGGCCTGGTGTGCTGTGATTCATGGGGTCGCAAAGAGTCAGACACTGATGTTAAATAAAATATTTTTGCACTTGTTAAAAGGGTAAGGAAGATTTAACCAGGACTATCAAGGTAGATATTAAAACTGTTGCATTAGGATAGAAAGATCAAATGCAATTCTAAACACAGCAAGGACAAGTGGGGATTCTTTGCCAAAATAGAATGACATTGTCAGGGGAAGGGAACTTACTAAGAAGAGCCATTAAGTGTAAGGAAATGCTTGCCAAGCCAACTTAATAGGATTCTTACTAAAGGCAGATAGGCTTATAAAATATCAAGGTTGGGGAGATTCTCACTAACCTGATTTAGCAGCAGTCTTGCTATAACTGGGAATGTAAATCCAGCAAGGAAGTAAGGCAAGCTGTAAACCTAGCACAGAAGGAAGCACAGGGGAACTTCACTTAAGTTTGGGTCAAAGAGTCATTGTCACCCATAATGTGAAAAAAAGTGCCATTTCTGAGTGAAGGGGAAAAAACTGGAAAAATAAATCAAAATCAGTAAATGAAAACAAATAATAGAACTAAATATCACAAAACTAAAGAAAAATTTTTTTCATAGTGAAATTTTTAATTAAATCATCAGTTTTTTTAAGTTTTTTTAAAAAATCTTATTTATAAAATTTTAGTAAATTTTAATTAAAATGATATTTTACTTTATAAGAATTATTGAAAGGTTTTATGTTGAGCATGTTTTGTTGCTACTATTATCTTAAAATAATATATGTATATAGATTAAAAACAATAAACTAACCACTTTTGACACTAGATTTCCATGATAATACCCAGAAACAACTCTCTTGACTATTGATTATTTTTCCAAAAATATTATTTCTAGGTTTATTGAGATATAATTGCATATAACACTGCATGAGTTCAAGGTGTACAACATGCTGATCTGACACATTTACATACTGCAAAATGATTACCACCAGAGCCTAGGCTAACACCTCTCTCATATCACACAATTACCATTTATTTTTTATGGTGAAAAATAGCCAATGTTATCAACTTTCAAGTATATAATAAGTATTATTAGCTGTAATCATGATGCTGTACATTAGATTCCAAGAACTCAAGCTTATTCTAAGTGGAAGTCTACACTCTTTGAACAATGTCTCCCCATTTCTCCCATTCCCCAGTCTCTGGTAACTACTATTCAATTCTTTGTTTCTACAGGTTGAGCTTTTTAAAACTTTGTATTTAAGTGATATCATACAGTATTTGTCTTTCTCTGACTTACTCCACTTAGCTTAATGCCATCAGTATCCATCCATGTTGCTGCAAATTGAAGATTTCCATCTTTCTCATGGCTGAGGCTGAATAATATTTCTTTTTGTGTGTGTTTCTGTGTGTATTACATTTTTTCTATTCATTCATTTGACAGACACTTAGGTTGTTCCCACATATTGGCTATTGTGAATAATGGTGCAATATACATGGTAGTGCAGACACTTTTAGTTTTTTGAGGAACCACCATACTGGCTGTACTGATTTACTTTACCTCCAACAATACACAAGGGTTCCTTTTTCATTCTCATCCTTGCTAGCACTAATTATCTGTTGTATTTTTGTAATAACAATTATAAAAATGTGAAGTGCTATCTCACTCTGATTTTGATGTGTACTTCCGTAATGAATAGTGATGTTGAGCTTCTTTTCATGCTATCATCTGCAAATCTTCTTTGGGAAAAAAAATATCTATTCATTTCCTTTGCACAGGTTTAATTGTATTTTTTGTTAATGTTGGATGAGTTATTTATATATTTTGGATATTAACTGGTAAGATTGGAATTGGAGAAAATACTTGCAAACCATCTATCTGGTAAGTGATTAATGCCCAAATATATAAGAATCTCCTAGAAGCAAATATCAAATAAAGCCAGGATCCTCTATGATCCACCTCCCAGAATATTGGAAATAAAATCAAAAATAAACAAATGGGACCTAATTAACCTTAAAAGCTTCTGCACATCAAAGGAAACTATTAGCAAGGTGAAAAGACAGCCTTCAGAATGGGAGAAAATAATAGCAAATGAAGCAACTGACAAACAACTAATCTCAAAAATATACAAGCAACTCCTACAGCTCAACTCCAGAAAAATAAACGACCCAATCAAAAAATGTTGTGCTATATGGGGGATATAGCCAATATTTTGTAACAATGATAAATGGAGATAACCTTTAAAAATTGTGAATCACTATATGGTACACTTGCAACTTATATAATATTATATAGCAATTATACTTCAATTTTAAAATTGCTTTAAAATAAATGATGCAAACTTATAAATAAATAAAAATTTTAAAGTCCTCAAAAAAAAAAACAAAACAAAAACAAAAAATGGGCCAAAGAACTAAATAGACATTTCTCCAAAGAAGACATACAGATGGCTAACAAACACATGAAAAGATGCTCAACATCACTCATTATCAGAGAAATGCAAATCAAAACCACTATGAGGTACCATTTCACACCAGTCAGAATGGCTACGATCTAAAAGTCTACAAATAATAAATGCTGGAGAGGGTGTGGAGAAAAGGGAACCCTCTTACACTGTTGGTGGGAATGCAAACTAGTACAGCCACTATGGAAAAAAATGTGGAGATTCCTTAAAAAACTGGAAATAGAACTGCCTTATGATCCAGCAATCCCACTGCTGGGCATACACACTGAGGAAACCAGAAGGGAAAGAGACACGTGTACCCCAATGTTCATCGCAACACTGTTTATAATAGCCAGGACATGGAAGCAACCTAGATGTCCATCAGCAGATGAATGGATAAGAAAGCGGTGGTACATATACACAATGGAGTATTACTCAGCCATTAAAAAGAATACATTTGAATCAGTTCTAATGAGGTGGATGAAACTGGAGCCTATTATACAGAGTGAAGTAAGCCAGAAGGAAAAACATAAATACAGTATACTAACGCATATATATGGAATTTAGAAAGATGGTAACAATAACCCTGTGTACGAGACAGCAAAAGAGACACTGATGTATAGAACAGTCTTATGGACTCTGTGGGAGAGGGAGAGGGTGGGAAGATTTGAGAGAATGACATCGAAACATGTAAAATATCATGTAAGAAACGAGTTGCCAGTCCAGGTTCGATACACGATACTGGATGCTTGGGGCTGGTGCACTGGGACGACCCAGAGGGATGGTATGGGGAGGGAGGAGGGAGGAGGGTTCAGGATGGGGAACACATGTATACCTGTGGTGGATTCATTTTGATATTTGGCAAAACTAATACAATTATGTAAAGTTTAAAAATAAAATAAAATTTAAAAAAAAAAAAAAAAAATAAAAAATAAAAAAAAAAAAAATAAAATGCTGAGAGTTTAAAAAAATAAAAAAAAAAATAAAAATGGGCAAAGTACTTGAATAGACATTTTTCTAGACATTATTCTAAAGAATACATGCAAATTATTACCAGGTATAAAAAAATTGTCAAAATAACTAATTATCAGAGAAACATAAATCAAAACCACAATGAATATCTTTTCATGCATGTCAGGATGGTTATTACAAAAAAAAAAAAGGTATTTAAGTGTAAGCAAGGATGGAGAAAAACTGAAACCATTATACGCTGTTGGTGGGCATGCAGAATGGTGTTGTCACTATAGCATACAGTAGGATATACCTAAAAAAATTAAACAAAGAACTATCACGTGATCTAGAAATTATATTTTTGTGTTCAGTTCAGTTCAGTCGCTCAGTCGTGTCCGACTCTTTGCGACCCCATGAATCACAGCACTCCAGGCCTCCCTGTCCATCACCAACTCCCGGAGTTCACCCAAACTCATGTCCATTGAGTCAGTGATGCCATCCAGCTATCTCATCCTCTGTCGTCCCCTTCTCCTCTTGCCCCAATCCCTCCCAGCATCAGGGTCTTTTCCAATGAGTCAACTCTTCACATGAGGTGGCCAAAGCACTGGAGTTTCAGCTTTAGCATTAGTCCTTGCAATGAACACCTAGGACTAGTCTCCTTTAGGATGGACTGGTTGGATCTCCTTGCAGTCCAAGGGACTCCCAAGAGTCTTCTCCAACACCACAGTTCAAAAGCATCAATTCTTCAGCACTCAGCTTTCTTCACAGTCCAACTCTCACATCCATACATGACCACTGGAAAAACCATAGCCTTGACTAGACGGACCTTTGTTGGCAAAGTAATATCTCTGCTTTTTAATATGCTATCTAAGTTGCGTGTATCCAAAAAAAATGAAATTAGGATCTTGAAGAGATATCTGAACTCCTATGTTCATTCAGTATTATTCACAATAACCAAGATATGAAAATAAGCTAGGTCTTAATAAATAAATGGATTAAAAAATGTGATATATACATATGTGCCCAGTCACTCAGTCATGTCCCTCTTTGTGACCCCCTGGACTTAGCCCACCAGACTCCTTGTCCATGGGATTTTCCACGCAAGAATTCTGAAATGGGTTGCCATTTCCTTCTCCAAGGGATCTTTCTGACCCAGGGATCGAACTCATGTCTTCATCATTTCCTGAATTGGCAGACATATTCTTTACCACCGAGCCACTTGGAAAGCCCCCAATATTACAAATACAGTGAAATATTACACATACAGTGAAATACTATTAAGCTTTTAAAATGAAGGAAATCTAACACTGAGACATGGATGAACCTAAGGAACATTATGCCAAGTGATATAAGCAGTCACAGTAACACGAGTACTGCATGATTCCATTTACATGAATTTTAAAAATAGCCAAAATTATAGAAGCAGAGAATAGAATGGTGATTCCCAGGAGCAGAGGAGTAGGAAACAGGGAACTGTTGCTCAATAGGCATAAGGTTTCACTTACAAATTGAATTCTAGAAATTTGCTGTGCCACACAGAAACTATAGTTATTAATATGGTGCTATGTATTTTAAAATATATAAAGGAGCTAGATCACATGTTATGTCCTTAACACAATAAAATAAACAAGAATAAACACACATATACAGCAAAAGAATATAGGAACATTTTTGGAGGTGACAGATATGATTATCTGCCACCTTGACTGTGGTGATGGTATCACAAGGGTATGAATATGTGCAAATTCATAAAAATGTATACTTTAAATATCCATAATTTTTCATGTATCTTTACCACGATGAAATTTAAAATTTTTATTTTGGTGAAAATCGATGAATTTTAGGAATAAATAGAAAATATTACAATCTTCTAGAGAAAAAATACAGTTTACTTATAGGGTAAAGAAAACCATATCATATTCTGGCCTCTCACATGTAGCCAGAATTCAGCACACTGAGGAGCAGCACCCACAAACCCTGTTGAGAAAAGAGTTCCTTAAGGACCCTCTGCCCTACAACATAGAAGTTGTTCTATAATTTTTAGGGCAATTTTAAAAAATGTACTCTTATAAAAGTCACTATATCTATAAAAAAAATCTGACACCCGTGGTGGATGCATGTTGATGTATGGCAAAACCAATACAATATTGTAAAGTAAAAAAATAATAATAATCATAATAAAATTAAAAAAAAGAATAAACAAAAACTTGTAGCAATTTACCTGACCAAATGACCATTTAATTAGAGAAGGATTTCAAAATAGGCAAAAAAAAAAAAAAAAAGAATAGAAAACAGAAAATATTGGTCTTATGACATGTTTGATAAACTTGAAATGAAATATGATGTTTCTTGAAGATTGTGTGAAATTACTGTATAAGAATTATTGAAATAAAGAGATACAACAATGCTAATGACATTAATACTGTTAACTAAGTCATGAAAATTCAACCTCATAGAAGTTTACAGTAAGAGCATTCTATTTTTCACTTGATTATGTTGTACACATACTAAATTTTGTGTTAGAATCTATTTAATTTTGTGTGATTCATAATTTATGAATAGAAAAATGTAACTGTGATAACTAAATTTATTTCAATAATCATTTTTAAATATATACATGTACGAAATCATTATGTTGTATGCCTTAAATTAATATATTATGCTTCAATTATATATCAATAAAGCAGGGGAAAGAGTTTATAAAATGTGAAATAATTAAATACACTTTTTTTGTTTGATAGGAACAAGATGGTAAACACCAAAAGAATTAAAACACATAGTAGTCATCAAAATAAATAAGAGGACAGAGTCATCTAGAGGACTAACCAGAGACAATTAACTAAGCAGGATGAAATAGAGAAGGAATAGCAGTAACAAAACAAATAAACAGTTTGGGGTAGTAGTTTTATGTTACTGAATTTTAATAGGCAAAGTTGTTTCTTATTGGCAAACCCCTAAAATAAATTATGCTTTTCTTCATTGGACCTATAGAATTTTGTGAATCACATATGAAGTTGAAAGTACTGTGAGAAGTCACAAGGTATATCCAGCAGATTATCTGATATTCAACAAGTTTTCAGTGGTGTTAATTTGGGGGGAAAGTGCTTATAAGCAACAGTATTATATATATTTTTAAAAAATCTTTAAGACTGGTATTGTCACTGAAAATGCAAGAGTCAGATTGCTAGAGGTTAAACTCTGATTCAGTCCTTCACTAGCTATGTGATTTGGGTTTTTGTTGGCTGATGTGTGCCTTAGTTTCTTCATCTGTATGAAAGAGATGATATCCTTTTGTTTCTCTTGGAATGAGTAAGTAAAATGGTCATTGCCTCCAAAGCACTCAGTGTCTGTAACGTAGCACTGCTACAATAGCTCCCTATATCTTCCTCGGAGTTCCACACCAAGTATATACCATGCTCTCCTGCCACTTTCTCCAAAGCTGTGGAAAGCTAGTTTGTACAACACTGGTACACTCCGAAAGTGTGGGAGATCTGATAAGTCCAGAAGGAACCATTAACCTATGGAGTATATAGGGTGGTAGATAAATTCTGTTCTCTGATAGTACAGTTCTAAGGTGAATTCCACACAGTTAACCAAATGGTCCACAGAAAGAATAAGGCTACCTTTTCCATAGTTATGACGAGCTCAACGAACTTTTATTTTTACCTTTGTCCTTTCTCTCTTACTTTTCACCACTTTCTCAGTTCTGCTCCCTGGGTTACCTTCCAAGTAAGCCAGCTGCTACCGTATCTTTGATTTAGATGCTTTCCATTTCCTTTCATTCTGTGAGAAAATGTTCATAATTGATTAAACTCAGATATCAAGTTTTTAAAGGTGTAAATTGGGAACAAAGTTGACAAAGAAACAGTAAATACACATAGAACAACTAATTCCAAGTACATGATGTAACTCAGAGTCTAGTCTCACTTTATTTTAATATTTAATATTGATGAGTCCCAAAGAGACCATGTGACTAGCCTAAATTATATATTTAGTTCAGCTCTAAAGGGTGTGTTTCATTACAAATAGCAACCCAAATTGGCAGTGAACTTCAGTAAAACGAAGAGAGGGGAGGATCTATCGACATTAATTCAAAACAACAAACACTCAGACATAATTCCATAAAGAGGACTAGACTTCATATGTTATCATGGCTATCTGTTTTTTTTTTTTTTTTAACTCTGTAAGAGTAATAACCCCTGGGCCACAAAACTCCATACTTGATAAAATTTTAAAATTCATGTTAAAATCTTTAGATATGGAAACCACAAAAAATACTTTCTTTTCTAAATGCTATGGAATTAATAGCTGTAGATGTATAACATTCCTAATTATATTAACTAGAGTAAGTAAGAAGAGGCTCATATATTTGCAATCTGTTGGCTAATATTTCCAGTAGAGAAGACAAATTATCTGCTGATTCAAAGTAAGTGCAAAGTAATGCTTTTCAGAGTTTGCTAACTGGCAGACATTGTATATTCTTATAATCCCTAGGATAGATATTTTCCTTACATATGAAAGGAAACAGGCCATTGGTCACAAGGTCAAATTTTATATCCCAAGTCTTTCTGATTCTAGGGAACATGTTATTTTAAACATGAAACACTGCTGTCTCACAGAAAATAGTCATTATGATGTAGAACTGACTGGGTTTGGGCTAGTGCTATTTTACTATTTGCTTTATAATGAGCTATACTGGATATGAATCAAGATATTTATTTATCAAACAACATACTTTATTTTTAAGAGGGTTTTTAGATTCACAACAAAATTGAGTAGAAGTTACAGACAGGGATTTCTCATAAACCTCATGACCCACACATGTATAGAATTTCCCACTATCAGTGACCCCCACCAGAGTGGTAGTTTTGTTATTATTGATGAACCTACACTGACACCTCATTATCACGCAAAGTCCACATTATGCTTACCTTTTATTACTACACATTCTATGGATTTGAAAAGAACTTTATAATGACATGTATCATACAGAACAGTTTCACTGCCCTAAAATTTTTCTCACTCTATAATTATTCATCCCTCACTCACCCTAATTCCTGGAAATCACTAATCTTATTTATCGTCTCCATGGTTTTACCCTTTCTAGAATGTCATATAACTGGAATAATACAGTATGTAGCGTTTTCCGGTTGACTTTTTTTTTCCTCTTAGAAATATGCATTTTAGTTTTCTCCATGTTTTTTCCATACTTATGACTTCCTAAAATGATAGCATTTTTTTTAGCAATGAATAATATTCTATTGCAAGGATGCACCACAGTTTACTTATCTATTTTCCTACTGAAAGGCATTTTAGTTGTGTCTAAGCTTATGTAACTATGAATAAAGTTGCTATTAATATCCATGAACAGGTTCTTGTTTAGACCTAAGCCTTCAACCCCTTTGGAAAATACCAAGGAACGCATAGCTGGATCATATGATAAGAGTATATTTAGTTTTGTAAGAATCTGCCAAACTGTCTTCTAAAGTGGCTGTACCATTTTACGTAACTTCAGTGTTGAAGTAGAGTTTCTGTTGCTCCCTATCCTCACAAGTATTGTGCATTGTATTTGTATCAGATTTTGGCCATTTTAATAGAATCACAGTGGTAGCTCATTGTTTTAATTTATATTACACTAATGACACATGCCGGGTGTTCATTGGAAGGACTGATGTTGAAGCTGAAACTCCAATATTTTGGCCACCTGATGCGAAGAGCTGACTCATTTGAAAAGACTCTGATGTTGGGAAAGATTGAAGGCAGGAGGAGAAGGGGATGACAGAGGATGAGATGGTTAGATGGCATCAGCAACTCAATAGACATGAGTTTGGGTAAACTCCGGGAGTTGGTGATGGACAGGGAGGCCTGGCGTGCTCCAGTTCATGGGGTTGCAAAGAGTCAGACACAACTGAGCGACTGAACTGAACTGAACTGAACGACACATGATGTGAAGCATCTTTTCATATACTTATTTTCTATGTTTGCTCAGTCATGTCTGACTCTTTGAGACCCTTTGGACTTTAGCTCGCAAAGGTGCTTTGTCCTTGGGATTTTCCAGGCAAGAATACTGGAGTGGGTTTTCATTTCTTCCTCCAGGGGACCTTCCTGACCCAGGGATCAAACCCACCACCTGCACTGGCAGGTAAATTCTTAACTGCTGAGTCACTTGGCAAGCTCCATATACTTATTAGTTAACTATAAATCTTTGGGGCATTATCTGTTAAGGTATTTTGCCCATTAATATATTGTTGTTAAGTTTTAGGAACATTTGTATATTTGGGATAGCTGTCTTTTCTCAGATATATCTTTTGTAAATATTTTCTTCCAGCTTGTGGCTTGTATTTTCCTTCTCTTTATAGTGCATTTCACAGAGCAGAAGTTTTGAATTTTAATGAAGCCCAGGTTTTCAATTCATTCTTTCATAGACTGTGCCTTTGATATCTTATCTAAAAGTCATTCCCAACGACAAATATTTAGATTTTCTTCTATGTTGTCTTCTCGGATTGTTACATTTTTGCATTTTACATTTAGGTCCTTGATCCATTTCTAGTTAATTTTTTGGAGGCTGTGAATGCTGTATCTAGATTCATTTTTCCATACTGATGTTCAGTTGTTCCCAAATGATTTAAAAGATTTTTTAAAATGATATGTTTTCTTCATTGTATTCCCTCTGAAACTTTGTCAAATATCAGTTGATTATATTTGTGTGGATATAATGCTGCACTTCCTATTATCTTCTATTGTTCCATGCATCTGTCTATTCTTTTGACAAAACACCCTGTCTTGAGTACTGTAGCTTTATAAGAAGTCATGAAGTTGGATAATGCCAATCGTCTTACTTTATCCTTTTCCTAATCTGTGTTAGCTATTTTGGATCTTTTCTTTCTCAATATAAATTTTATAATTTTAATCTGATCTACAGATTTTTTTGATTGATATAGCATTGAATCTATAGATCAGAGTGCAAATAACTGACATATTATAATACGGAATCTTCCTATCCCTAGAACATGAAGTATCTCTCCATTTATTTAGAAATTGATTTGCTTTATCAGAGTTTTTTGTTTTTCTTCTTATAGATTATGTATATATTTTACACAAGGTTTTCACCCAATTATTTCATTTTTACTTGTTCATGTATATGGTTTTGTGTTTTTAATTTCAATCTCCCTTGATCATTGCTAATATATGGAAAGGCCATTGACTTCTGCATATCAACCTTGTATACTTCAACCTTACTATAATTACTTATTAGTTCCAAGCAGTTCGTGTGTGTATATGTGTGTTACTTTGGATTTTTCTATATAGACTACCATCTGTTAACAGTAACAGTTTTATTTATTCCTTCCCAATGTGTATACCTTTTTATTTCTTTTTCCTGTCTTAGCTAAGACTTCAGTATGATGGAAAAAATGTAGTGAGACGAGACATATTTGCCCTGTTCTTAACTGTGGTGGGCAAACTTCAAGTTTCTCACCATGAAGTATTACATTAGCTGTGGGTTTACTGTCTATGTGCTTCATCAAGTTGGGGGACTTCCTCTTCATCTCTAGTTTGCTTAAAGTTTTTATTATGGGTAGATGTTGAATTTTGACAAGTGGTTTTTCAGAATCTACTGATATGATCATGTTTTTTTTTTTTTATCATGTTGATATGATGCATTACATTAACTGGTTTTTGAATTTTGAAAATGCCTTGCAAATGTGGGATAAATCTGAATTGATCATGTTGAATAATTCTCATATATATTTTGAATTTGATTTGAGAATATTTTGTTGAGGATTTTTACATCTGTTCATGAAAGATATTGATCTGTGGTTTCTTTCCTTGTAATGTCTTTGCCTGGTTTTGGTGTTAGGGTTAATGCTGGCCTAATAGAATGAGTTAGGAAACATTCCCTCTGATTCTATTCCCTAAGGAGACTGTAGACAATTGGCACCATTTCTTTACTACTTCTGTACTCAGTGAAATCATCTTGGGCTGGTGTTTGCTGTTTTGGAATGCTATAATTGGGGTATTATTTTAATAGATACAGGTATATTCAGATTTTTCACTTCTTAAGCAAGTTTATCTGATTGTGCTATTGAGAAACTGGTTTGTATCATCTTGGTTGCCAAAATTATAGGTCCAGAGTTCTCAGTATTCCTTTATTATCATTTTAGCTCCATAGGATCAGCAGTAATGTTCCCTGTTTGATTTCTGATATGAGTAATTTTTGTCATCTTTTGTTCTAGTTAGCCTGGCTAGAGACTTACTAATTTGTTGATATTTTCAAATAGCTTTTTTATTTCATTGATTTTTTTCTATTGATTTCTTGTTTTCTTTCATTTATCTCGGTTCTATTTTCTTTTACTATTTCCTTTTTTCTGCTTTTTTCTGAAGTGATTTAAAAGCACTTCTTCATCTCTTAGATGGTAGCTTAGAGGACATTTTAGATCTATTAATATCTTCTTTTCTAATTTACATTTGCAATACTAGAAATTTCCCTGTGAGTACCACTTTCATTGAATCTCACACCTTTTGATAGGCTGTGTTTTCACTTTCCTTCATTCAAAATATTTTAATATTTCTGAGATTTCTTCCTTACCCCATGTATCTTTCAGAACTGTGCTGTTTAATCTCCAGGTATTTGGTGATTTTCCAGCTATTACTGATTACCACTGTGATCTGAGAACAGATATTGTGTAATTCCTACTGTTTCAAATTTGTTAAGACGTGTTTATGATCAACAAGTTGATCTTTCTTGGTGAATGTTCCATGTGAGCTTAAGAAGAACATGTATCTTGCTTTTGTTGAATAAAGGAATCTATAGATGTCAGTACATTCATTTGATCAACATGGTTGTTAAGTTCAATTATGTCCTTCCTTATTGATTTTCTGCCTGTTGAATTTGTTCATTTCTGACAGAAAGGTGTTAAAGCCTCCAACTCTAATAGTGGATTCATCTATTTTTCTCATTACCTCATACATTTTGACACTTCATTGCAAATGGCATGCATGTTAAAGATTGTTATGTCTTCTTGGAGAATTTTATCATTAATATAATGCCTTTCTTTATCTCTAAAATCTCTCCTTACTTTGAAGTCTAATATGAAGTAACCTAATCTTATTTTCTTTTGTTTCTTGTTAATATATCTTTCTCCATAACTTTAAATTTATACGTGTCTTTACATTTAACTTGAGTTTCCTGTAGACAACATATACTCAGATTTTGTTTTCAACCCACACTAACAAACTCTGTCTCTTAACTGGTGGATTTAGAACATTGATGTTTAATGTAATTACTAATATAGTTGGGCAAATATCTACCATACATGTTATTGTTTTTTATTCATCACTGCTTTTCCTTGCTCTTATTTTTCCTTCAGCTCTTTTCTTCCTTTAGTGATTTTAATTCAACATTTTTATATGCTTCACTTTTTTATCCATCCTTGGTATATCCGTTGTATATCTTGTTTTTTACATTTTGTAATGGTTGCCCTAGAGTTTGAAATATATTTAGTTAGAACTAATCCAAATTGACTTTCATATAACTCTACACTGTTTTCAGAAGGAGTTTGTTGGTACCTTATGATACCAACAATGGAATATATTATATAAATTTTCAGATATATTTATAAAACATACATAATCAAGTACATTACTGCAATTACTATTTTGCTCAAACTGCTATTCATTAGATTAAGAACAAAATATTTGACCTTTTCTTATTTATTTTCTAATGCTCTTCCGTCTTTAGATCTGAATTTCTGGCCTATGTAATTTTCATTCTCTCTAAAGAACTCCTTTTAACATTTCTTGCAGGGTAGATCTCTTGGCAACACATTTATTTATATCTGTCACAAAAAATTATTTTTCTTCCCTTTTGAAGGACAGTTTCACATGGTATAGGATTATTGGTTGTTGGATTTTGTCTCTCAATATTTTCAATATTTCACTTCACTATCTTCATGTATGCATAGATTAGTCAGATATAATTCTTATCTTTGTTCCTTTATGTGCCAGAATTTTTTTCTCTCTGCCTTTGTTCATGATTTTTTCAAATCTTTGATATTCAGCAGTTTGAAAATAATAAGTAGTAGTAATATTTTGGTATTTATCCTGATAGTGCTCTTGAGCTTCCTGAATATATGGCTTTATTTCTGACATTAATGTTAGTATTCCCTATCATTATTCCTTCTCATATTTCTTCTGTTATTTTCTCTATTTCTTCTCCTTTGGTATTCTCATTATACATGTTACACATTTCACAATTGTCTTACTATTTTGATGTGCTATTGATTTCTTTTTCTTTGTTTTTCACTTTTGACAGTTTATACTTAGCTAGCCTGAGTTCAGTACATTTTTCTCAGCCTATCCAACTAACTTTTTATAAGTCCATTAAAAGTATTCTTCATTACTTTTATAATGCTTTTGATCACTGGTGTTTCTTTTTGATTCTCTTAGAAGTTACATCTCTCTATTTAGATTTCCCATATGTTCTTTTGTGCTGTGTACTTTATCCATTATAGTTCTTAGTACAGATGTTTCAAATTCCTAGTCTGATAATACCAATATTTCTGTCAGACTGACAGTGGTTCTGATACTTGCTTTGTCTCTCAAAACTATTATTTTCTTTTAGCATGTATTTTTTTCTTGATAAATGGACATGATATACTAGGAAAAGGTGCTATGAATACACCTTGAACAATGTAGTGGTAAGCTGTTGGAAGAGATGACATGTTCTAGAGAGTTCTATGATGAGGTCTTTTAATAAGAATGTGCCTCTCTATTGTGAACTTCACAAGTGCTTTTCAGTCCATACTTATTTAGGTGGGACAGGATGGTCAGAATGGACTGAAGTTGGGCATTTCTTTCCTTTATCTGGAAGGCTAAAGACATCCAGAGGCTTCTTTCTCTTTTCCCAGGTTGATTAGACTCTGATTAAATCCCATCAGTTTGGATCCTGAATAAACTGTTTCTCCTGAGTCCAGACCTTATGAAGAATAGAGTGCCCTGACATAATCAGAATGTTTCATATCCCCCTCCTCCTCATAGAAGTAAAAGAAAAAAAAAAAATCTGATATTCATTTTATAACTTGGCCAAATCCCTGCTGTTTAAACTCAAAAGGGTGTGGGGTCTTCCTATGACTGGGTTCTCTAGGCATTTTTGAGTTTTAGGCTTTTGCAACTGAACTTCTGGCAATTCATTCATTAAAGATTAGATTTTTTTCTACCCAGCAGTGGTTCCTGCTGTGGTTTCCTCTAGTAAGTTTCTGTTCCAGTAAGTTGGATTCTGTTTGCTTCTCCAAATCTGGAGGCAGCTATTTGTACTACGATATAATTTTATTTGAGATCTAAGAAGAGTTTTTTTTTTTTTTTTTTAGTTTGTATAGGTTTTTACTTGTTAAGATACAGTGGCAAATTCCAAGTTCGTTACATATCAGACTAGAAACCAAAAGTTTCTTCATTTATTTCAATTTTCTTTTATTTCTAGGTTTATGGAGATATAATTGACATATAGTGCTGTATAAGTTTAAAGTGTATGATATAATGATTTGACTTACATTTATCATGAAAGGATTACAATAAATTTAGTGAAGACCCATCATTTCAGAAGACACACAATTAAAGAAGTAAAATAAAAATTTTCCCTGTGATGAGACTCTTAGAACTTACTCTCTTAATAAGTTTCATAACATACAGCAGTATTAATCATATTAATAATGCTGCACATTGCACCCCCAGTACTTATAAATGGAATTTTGGATCTTTTGACCACCTTAATCTAATTCCCTTGCTCCCTTCTCTAGTAGTCACAAATCTGATCTCTTTTTCTATGAGTTTGTTTGTGAAGTATTACTGGCCTACACACTATGTTAATTCTGTTATACAGCATACTGATTCACTATTTCTAAACACTTAAAATGTTCACCACAATAAGTTATAATATGTGCATTTATTTTTACAGAATATAATGCTAGAAATACTTGATTGAAGCTAACAAGCTTTTGTTTGGTTTTACTTTATCCAGGGTTATATAAAATAGAAGTTTTAACTAGGTCAAATAACATTTCTGAATTACTAAGAATGGAGAATATTAATTTTTAATCGGCCAAGTTTTCCTATTTAACTTATGTTACCTTGAACTCTGCATTCTTAATTCATAGTCTATAATTTTGTATATACATAATAGCTATATTAAATTCATGATCATTTTATATACACTTTGTTTCCTGTGATAGCTTTCTATTTCTGTCTGAGATTTCAAAATAAAGTGATTTTAGACATCGCATACAATTTAAACAAAAAACAGGGAAATCTCAGATGTCACCATAGTTCTAATTTACTTTCATGTTTCTTTTTTGGGAATCCATTTCTCTGAGAATATCTTGATAATTGTTCATGTCATGTTTGATTTCCTTTTTGAGCTTAAAGATAAACAATGATTTACTAGGCGAATGTGTTTCAGGCCTAAGAAAATGAATATACTGAAACATGTTGACACAAAAGATGAATTCTCCTCTGCCAGCACTTCTGTCCAGTCTCTAATCTTGCTTTATAATTAATTAGCTGTCAGATTTGCTAAAGTTCCATGAAGAGACTACACAGATGTCATGGCAAATTGTCCCTGAAATTAAGATCTGAACTGGGAATGTTCTTCATCCTGACCTTACAATTCTCTTTATTGATTTTACTGTCATCTTCACCTGTTCAGAACAGAAAGAAATGGAAACGGTGCTTTATTTGTTTTTAAGAAGGAACTGTCATGTAACAATTGAAGAAATAGTTTAGTGATCATCTCAAAAATTATATATGTGTGTGTCTATGTATCTTTGAGGAACAACTCATTACTGAAGAGCTGAAGTAGCAACTTGAATGTAAGACTATAAATTTTGCAGTTTTGATGATGTTTAACATTTAAAATGGATTTCTAAAATAAAACCATTGAAAATAAAATTGGAATAAAGTATTGAAACAATATTTGTCTCCTTCCTATTATTTAAATACAGATTACCTTATTTATTAGTTGTTAAATTATTGATTGTTATTTGTATTGAAAACAATTTAGATATTTACATTTCCAATGCAAGTCCCACAGCACATTTTGGAGTCATTTGAGAAATAAAATGTTCTCTTAATGTCTTAAATTAATAAGAAATTATTGAAGTATTTGATAAATTAATATTAAATGGAAATACATAATTATTTGAACATATATTTGTATCTATACATATGCGTATCTATAAATATGCACATCTTTAATACCTCACTGTACTAACAAATTCTAATTTTCAACTGTGTGTTCAGTGCTGAGTCGCTTCAATACTGATGGACTCTTGTGACCACACGGACCATAGTCTACCAGGCTCCTCTGATAATGGGAATTTTTCCAGCTAGCATACTAGAGTGGGCTGTCATGATCTCCTCCAAGGGGTCTTCCCCATTCAGTGATGGAACCCTAATCTGCTGCCTCTACTGCACTGCAGGCAGTTTCTTTGCCGCTGAGTCACTGGGAAAGGCCCTTTAAATTTCCCAATGAATATTAAATATTTAGAATGTTCTGGTGGCATTAAAAGGTCCATGTGAATATCATTTTTATTGCATATTATTCCACTGTAAAAATTACAGTACACAGGTGTGATGACAATGACACACTATTTAAGTATTCAATATTCACGGGGCATTCCAACGTAAACACAGTGTTAACGCCTTCTTACATATACATATTTGTGCTTTTAAAAATTACCCCTTTAAAATGGTTTTCTGAAATTGAGTTGCTGCGTGTAAACCTTGGGTAGTATAAAGCCCCTCATTCATGGAAGTGTATGCTGCTGCTGCTGCTAAGTAGCTTCAGTCGTGTCCAACTCTGTGCGACTCCATAGACCGCAGCCCACCAGGCTCCCCCGTCCCTGGGATTCTCCAGGCAAGAACACTGGAGTGGATTGCCATTTCCTTCTCCAATGCATGAAAGTGAAAAGTGAAAGTGAAGTCGCTCAGTCGTGTCCGACCCTCAGCAACCCCATGGACTGCAGCCTACCAGGCTCCTCCGTCCATGGGATTTTCCAGGCCTTCTCCATGGAAGTGTATAAGTTACCTAAAAATAGTACCTAAAGAAGCATACAAGCACACCTTCGGCCCTTTCACCTTTTCTCTGAGGGGCGCCTCGCAGATTCCGACTCTCACCCACTTCTTATCGGGGGACTGAGCGTCCAGTTCACGGATCTCGCGATATACGTCACGGATCTCGCGAGCATACGACGCGGCTCCGGGTAGCCCATGTGGATGGTGGAGCGGTTGTGCTGGGCCTGCAGCATTTAGTAGAAACGTATTTTTCAGTTTTTAGTAGAAACGTGTGTTTCTGTCAGTGCACGCACGTGAGCGAGGCTCTGCTACCCTTAACCCACTGGCAGAACGTGACCCGTAAAGGTGCCTTGTCACCACACACCGCCGCAGAAGGCCAAGCAGGCTGCCATTCCTCCTGAGAGCCCTGCGGCAAGTGGAGGCCCAGGAACAGCCACCGGCCAGGCGGGCCTGTTGAAACTTCTGCAGTTTGAAGTCCACTCACCCAGCATGGTACCTTGAGTTCACAGTCTTCATTGACTGTCTCCTGTCTTCTCTCAGTGCTGACCTTCCACAGCAGTGTTTCCTTCAATCTAGGGAATGAGCTACTCTCTCAAAACCAGGTAGGAGTATACTTTTCTTAGCTCACTCACTAGTTCTGTAGATTTTTAAATATTTGTTTACTTTTACAAATGACTTATTTTAAGTCAGATATTTGAATATAAATGTGAGTTCTGAAGTGTTATTCTAATTAGTCTATTCATTATGTCAATGGTAGAACTGTTTAACTTCTAGCAGTTTGGGGGTTGTTTTTGTTGTTTAATTCCCATTAGTCACTCAGTCATGTCTGACTCTGTGCAACCCCATGGACTGTAGCTGGCCAGGCCCCTCTGTCCATGAGATTCTCCAGGCAAGAATACTGGAGTGGATTGCTATGCCCTCCTCCAGGGGATCTTCCTGATGCAGGAATTGAACACAGGTCTCTCTCATTGCAGGCAGATAATTTACAGTCTGAGCCACCAGGATAATTCCTAAGAGTTAACTAAGAAAAATGGAGAGTATTTAAAAATAAGATCTGTAGGAAGCTATCAGAAGACCAGCAAATGGAGAGGATATGATGGGTCGAGATCCAAGGGTAAAGAGTTCTCGGAGCTAAGCACAACTTATGATGTGACTTTTTTTCTTGTGTCATTTGGCAGCTTGAAAACAGGGCCTTTATAAGTCTGAATAGATATTTTTTAGTCATCACCTGGGGGCTTGGGGAATACAAAATAGAATTAAGGATCTGTTGAAAAAGGACACAACATAGAATTAACAGTAAACCACTCAGGAACCTAACTCACATTATTGAACTTCAGTTTTTGAATCAATTCAGTCGTTTAGTAAGTGCATCTAACCCTACAACTTGCTGGTCAAAAGAAACTGTCCCTCCTATTGGAAAGCATATAGCATCATTTAGTCTTAAACTGACACCACATATGTTTAAACAAAATGTTCAGCAGCCGAAAAAAAATAACCAGGTACACTAAAGACTTAAGTATAAAATGATACAAGAGAAGCAGATCCTTTTAAGACCAGATATGAGTTTATTTATGTAGACTTTAAATTATGTGTTTTATTTGTTTAAAAAAATGAGCGGTTAGAGAATTTCAGCAGACAGCTGGAAACTATAGGAATAAATTGACTTATGAAAAAAGAAAATATATGATAATAGAAGAACTCAGTAGAGGGATTTAACAATATGTTAGACAAAGGTAAAAAGAGCCTGAATGAGTTGAAAGATTATGAGAATATTACAAATACAGAAAACTTATATAAAGTGGTGAAAAGGGACTTGGAGGAAAGACATAGTAGTGAGACCCCAGAAGAATGGGGGAAAGTGAATAGGCAGAAACAAGGTTTTAAGTGAATATGGCTGGAGAAAGTTTTTAGAACAATAGGATCCTTAGCCACATATTCCAAAATATCACAGACTCAAAGTTGAATATATACAGAGATACCACAGGTAGACACATAATAGTAAAACAGCTATAATTTAAATTTTAAAAGCTTTAAAGCAGTTAGGGCAAAAAGAAAACCTTCTATGTATTTGTAGAATAAATAGTAAATATTTGTGTTATTTGTATTAATAGCACTCACATTGTGACAAAGTGTGAGTGTCATACTGCGCTTCTGTGTGTCATACTGTTTGCTATGACAGTATCGTCAAAGACATTGGTAAGGCCCCACCTCTATTCCCACCAACCTGACAGCTAAGCACCCGTTCTTTACTGAGATGTTCAGATCGTATGTGCCAGTGATTTAACTTGTTTTAAGGACTGTCAACAGCCGAGGACTGACCCAAAACACCACCTTCTCTGTCCCTTGTGTTGATAAATGTGAATGGTCTATTACAGTGACTCCTGGAGTTCTCCTATAGTTTTAAGTCAAGTCACTCAGTGTGGTTTCCTGACTTGATTCTGTACCCTTTGTTGGCTGTGTCTCCTCACTTCTCTCAGTATTCACGTTTCCTTTATATAAGTGATAAGCTACTCACTCAAGACCAGGTGAAAACCCTTACCTATGGCCGATTCATATTGAGGTTTGACAGAAAACAACAAAATTAAAGCAATTATCCTTCAATTAAAAAATAAAGAAAAACCAGGTGACAGTGTACTTCTAGAATATTAAATAAACTAAGACAAGGATGACTTTTCTTTATTGTATCAATTATAAGGGAGTCTAAAGGACATATTAATACATTTAGCATTTTTGCTATTCTGATGTTAAATTACTAATCTAGTGATAAATTAATGATGCCTTATTCAAAATTTGACAATGATTGAACTTGCAGTATGATTTGATTTTAATTTCAGCTCTAATTTATCACAGTGATAATAATACCTATAAATGTGATATCTTTACTTTTGGCTTATAGAGTAAAATCAGCTTACATTCATACTCATTAATAATTTAATACAATCATACATTATCCCTGCGTGTGTATATACTGAAATAGATAGACATATGTGTGTGCATATATATATATATATATGTATATTTAAAGGAACTAGTACCACTGCAACCAGTGTTTCTGTTTATTAGCATCGTCATTATTCTTCAATAATTTAAATTTATTTAAACTAAATTTGCTTTTTATTTTTAAAATTTTTTCAATATACTTTTAATGACATCACAATCCTCAAAGTAAAGCAATTGCTTTTTTCTGCTACTTTTACACAAATATTTTGTCAGCTATTCTTGTATACATAAAGCAATAACATCTTAAGTCATTGCTTAATACTTTATTACATTGGCCCAAAATATAAAAATGTGTGAAATTAATATGATTATAGAGATACCCTTTTCTCATTCTAAGTGAAAAGTGAAAGTGTTAGTTGCTTAGTCATCTCTGACTCTTTGCGACCCCATGGACTGTATAGCCTGCCAGGCTCCATGTCCATGGAATTCTCCAGGTAAGAATCCTAGAGTGGGTTGCCATTCCTTCTCTGGGGAATCTTTCCAACCTAGGGATAGAACCCAGGTCTCCCACATTGCACGCAGATTCTTGACCATCTAGGATATTAAATATGATAGTCTTTTGTTTTATCATTTAATGGATTTTTATTAATGTATACATTGATAGAGTTTTAAAAAGACGTGAAATTGAGTCCCTGAGATGCCTGTTCAGCTTCATTGCTTTTACAAATGATATGAAACTACTACTATGAAATATTCAGATTTCATAAAATGGTTTTATAAATGCAATATACTGTAAAGGAATTGTATAGAAAGTCTAGTAATGTAATAAGAGTAAAGAGCAAATGTAGGGTTTTGTTCTGATTAATAATTTAAGCAAAAAATTCTTCAGAAAATTTAATGAAAACATTCTATTCATAATGAAACATTATAAAGTGCACTAACAGTTACGGTGCATCAACATGTTTTCACTTTTATTAAACAGTAAAAATGAAATTCAGTTTGGGAATTTTTAGTTCTGTACCTTGGTTAAATTTAGTAAGCAGATATTTTTTTTTATCGCCTCAAGAAAATTTGACTCACAGTAAAGACTGAACTGAACTGAACTGAAAGCCTTTTATAAGCAAAGGTTTTATTAAGGTATATAGATAAATTAATTATTTCTGGTATAGAGGGAAAACACATGTATTTATCAACATGTTAGCTTTGCTTCAGTTTTAATAATGTATACATTGAAATACTGTTGCAATTAATTTATATTAAAATCAAGTAATAGGGGAAAAATAAACAAAAGTGTCACCATTTGATTATTTGTCTCAAATCATCAAGCATTTAGCTCTGTGCTGGAGTATTTTATGTTTTCTGTACATACTGAGCATGAAGTTTTTATTTTTTTCACCTTTTTGCACAGTCTTAAAATCCCTTAAAATCAGTTGTTTATTTCATTGATTTCTTTTAAGTAAGTTAATTTTTAAAAACTTTGTTGCTCCTACAAATTAAGCTTTATTAAAAATTAAGATTAATCTTATTTTCTTTCATTTAAAATAAAACTATTATTTAACACAAAGAATCTATAAATCTTTTAGGTGACAATGGTGCACTTAAAAGTTCTCAAAGTTAAACCAGTTAAAACTGCAGGTTCACGATATGACTTTTGAAGTTAGCAGCTAAGTTTTATATTAGAAAAAGACAGATATTTGTAGTGTTATAATTTTAAAAATAATTTTGAATCCTTTACTAAAGATAACATTTAATTCTCTGTAGTCTCTCTATATTATATAAATGAGGCATAATAAAATCATATATGATGAGTGATCAAGCATTCAAAATGTACTTCATCCTGAAAGTAATAGAAAATGACAAATATATTTCAGAGATATATCTTTTTTGGTCTTTTGGATTATATAGGGTATTATATAAGAATAATATTAGCTCTCTTTTAAATTTATTAATGGCAGACAGAGCCTATCAGTTGTAATATAATACCATTATCTTTTGTAAATTATGGAAATATGACTTCTATAAAGTGAGAATAACCTGAAAAATTATCAGTCAGTTCAGTTCAGTTGCTCAGTCGTGTCCGACTCTGCGACCCCATGGAAAAATTGTCAACTAGCTAATAAATAAAACACAAAGTTTATTGACATTCTCAGCTTTTGTTAACAGCTTTATTGTGGTATAATTGATATATAAATATTATGTATATTTAAGTTGTACAGTGGATGTTTTGATACGTGTACACTGTGAAATGTTCACATAATCAAGAAAACATATCCATCACATTCACATAGTTTTTGTTTTATTTTTGTTCTTTATTTTGTGGTAAGAAGGCTTGAAGATCTACCCTCTTAGCAGATTTGACATATGTTAGCTGTTAGCTACATACTGTTAGCTACTGTTAGCTACAGGCACCATGCTATACATTAGCTATGTACTGTTAGCCACCATGCTATACATTAGATCTCAAGAATTTGTACATCTTGCATATCTGAAACTTTGCACATTGTGACCAACATCAACCTGTATCCTACTCTCTCCAGGCACTGATAACCATCTTTCTGTTCTCTGACTCTATGATTTTGGCTATTTTTAATTACACATATAAACGAAACCATGCAATATTTGTCTTTTTGAGTCAGACTTTTTACACTGTGTTTAATGGCCTCCACGTTCATCTATGTTGTTTTAAACAGCATTGTTTCCTTTCTTTTTAAAGCTAATTAATATTTCACATATTGGAATAAGTTCATATAATATGTAATATTATATAATGCATAATAATAAGATGTAATACATAATAAGATAATATAGCATATTTATATAATATGATAAGCTTATTTTATAATAATACTCAATATAGACCGCATTTTCTTTATCCATTCATTCATTCATGGCTATTTGATTGTTTCCTTATCTTAGCTATTGTGAATACTGCTGTAGTGAACACAGGAGTGCAGATACCTCTTTAAGATCCTGATTTCAGTTCTTTTAAATAAATAGCCCAAAGTGGGATTGCTGGATCACATGGTACTACTATTTATAATTTTCTGAGGAACCTCCATACTGGGTTTATAGTGATTGAACAGTTTACATTCTCACTGACAGTACACACGGGTTCCAATTTCTCCATATCCAAGCACATATTTTTAAATGCTGTCTTTTTAAGTAATAGCCATCTTAACAGATGCAAAGTGAGAGCTATTGTGGTTTTGATTTACATCTTTCTGATAATTATTGATGTAGAGCATCTTTTTATGTGCCTGTTGGCTATTTTTTATGTCTTCTTTGGAAAAATGTCTATTCGGATCTTCTGCCCATTTTTAATTTCTTTTTTGCCATTAAGTTTTGAGTGTGTATGTGTGTATATACAGGTTATTGGCCCATTATCTGATACTTGATATGCAAATATATTCTGTTTTGTAGTTGCCTTTACATTTTGTTGATTGTTTCCTTTGCTCTGCAAAAGCTGTCTAGTTTGATGTAGTCCCATTTGACTAGTTATACTTTTGTTGTCTGTGTGCTTGGTGTCATGACCATGAAATCATTGCCAAGAACATTCTCATGACGCTTTTCCCCTAGTTTTACTTTTAAGAATTTTCTGATTTTTTTATAGTAAAGAATATTATTAAATACTGGACAGTCTGGGAAACTACTTAATGTTCAAATAATAAAACCGATGAATAATAAACTATGTTTCTTATTAATTGATTTTTAATTCATTTAGTAATAATCCCTCAGGGAACATCATTTTATTATTGTGCTTAGTTCAATAATCACTAAGGCTTCATATCATTCATTATAGCATCCCCCTGTCAATTAGAATATTAATGTCAAAATATCTTGAATTCTTCTTTGTACTTACAAGGATGGGAAAAACAACAATAAATCCTTCTGTCTTTAGAGTGGCAAAGCAATTCTTTTGGCGTCTTAAGAACGTTAGAACTTTTTCAAAGATGCTGTAGACATCTCACCCCTCAGTTATTTTTCTGCTTAACCACTCCCTTGTTTGCCCAGATTGATATTAATTCCTCAGGCAGCTGATTGTTTTTGATAAATGCTTTGAGAATAGGTCTTTTCCATCAGATAATTAAATAAGTTTCCTGAGTTAGACCAAGTAATGAGAAGCCCAGTGAATGAGGTCTTCCAGAAAACTTTAATACAAGTCAGAGAGTGATGGTACTCTGGAGATGGAGTTTTTGAGAAGATCCAAACCATTGTCCACTCTCCAATGTATGCTAAGCTTTATGCCTATAGGTTCCTATGTACCTGAAAACCATGTTCTCCCATTTCAAAAATATTTCCCTGTAATTATATTAAGATATATTTAAGTTTTTAAGAGGTAAAAGTACTGAATTCACTTTAATGTTTCACATCTTACATTTTCAGTTTGGGCAGAGCTAAAAAACGCTAAGGGTTAATTTACCCGTTAATTTTTCTTTTACATAAAACGAATTATAGACATACATTTCTGAGATTGTAGAATAAATAGGTGTTGACAAATATGAATAGCAAACTTGAGAAATCTCATCATATTAGTATTATAATTGATTTCAGTTTATTTTGTGGGTGAAGAGAGTGTTTAGAAGTTATAATGTTAAACTTATGGAATGAAAAAGAACCCAAGCATCTACTTATTTATTCATTTCAGCTGAAAATTCTGTGACAGTTTTATTAGATTCTAAAACTCCTAAATGAAAACAATAGATATATAATGAATACATAAATATTCAAGTAACTCTTTGTAAACACATGAAATATTAGAGTAATTTACATATCCAAAGTATGTACATTCTATATAGAGATCATTACAATTAGATGCTATTTTTTTCTTAAAAAAATGCTAATATTTATCTATTTGTGATATATTTTAATTTTTTGGATTATAACCTGAACTGGATTCAGTGTGAACTTAAGTAGGGAGAATCTAGAATATCAAATCATTGATAAGTTAATAGGTACTTGAAAGAATATTAATAATATTGACATCTAGAGTATCATGAAGTAAAATTCTATGAGAGCAATCTATAATTTAGTAACTTTATTTTTCCTAGTGCTAGAATTGCAATAATCAGCTAGCTTCTAGGAAGTTGACTTGTTCTGTCATGCTACATCAGATATGGGCGTGGCTTTATGTCCCCCTTACTCTCAAATGCCTTTCCTCTACCTTCAGACACTTTTCAAGAGACTTCAGAGCTTTCTAACTTACTGAATCTCATGGATAATTTTCTCCAAGACAATATAATGCAGTCTTGAAATTACATTACAAATGCTGCAAGCATATACTATGTACAAGATGTGATGTCATATGTTTAATTCTTCATTATCAGCCCTGTTTCACAATTCTTATTAGCAATATCTACATGGTTAAAAATATACTTATTTTCCTTTTCCTATTAAGCATTCATTTTGAAACATTTTAAAATTCTTCAGTAGTCTAGGATTCCATCTTTTCCTGAATGGGAAAGTTTTGAGCAAATCAAGAGAAATTGTAACACAGTGTGAATTAAATTTGCTCAGTTTTTAAAATTTGCTTTATGCATATTATTTGACTACATATTAAATATCAATAAATATTCATTGTGATTAAATATGGGAAAATTGAATTAAGAAATAAGAGAAAGTATAAATGGGAACTTTGAAAATTATTGTAAACTAAACCAAAATTGTCCTCTTTTATACTTATAATTATCCAAGAATGCATAATTATGGAAGAGAACCAACTCTGACATAATGGATATTTAACTGGCAAATCAAGGTGGAAAAAACCTGGAATATAACTCTGTGCTATCATAACAGAAACTTGCACGCAAATATCTTGTGTTTGAAAATCATCATTCCCTGCTTTGAGAGACTACAGCATTTCTCTATACATCAGTACTTCTGTGTTTAATAAAGGTAAATGTGTGCTGTTAAGAACTTGAGCTTGAAATGCTTTCTCCACCATACATTAACTCAGCTAATTCTTAGTTGTTCATCAACAAAGTAGTAATTATGTAACTATCTTCCTCATATGTTTAGTCTGATGACTAAAAACGTACTTAGAATAGTTGTTGTTACATAATCATTACTTAATAAGTGCCAGCTAATATTATTGATGTTTTCCTACCTTCCTTCTGCTAAAAAATCTGTGAGATAATGTTCTTTTCCTACTATACAAATGAAGTATTTGAAAACCAATTAAGTGACAGACTTAGGATTTTAAAACCATGTGTGTTTGATTTTGAAGACTATTCTTTTTGCAATGATTATTGTAATAATTATCTATTAGTAGTAAATCAGAATAAGAATGCTATCAACAAGCTGAAAGAAAGTAGGAAAGTATATATTTTAAGATAGGGAATATACATATATATATATATATATATCTGAATTTGTTTTTAAACTAAGATAGGTGATTCTACTAATCCATGAATATTAAAACTATAGATGTTTTATAGTTGTATATAGCTCCAATTTGGGACATTCATTTCCCATTTGTTTTTATTTAATGTCATTTTTTTCCTTGAAATAATCTACCTTTTCTGCTAATTATTAAACAAGTATGGACAAAATTAAAGTTTTAAAATTTTAATTTACTAAAGTTTGATATTGAGAGTCTTTACAAGAAGAAATAATATTTTAGTAAGTTTATTGTGAAGATCTAAAAAATTAATATAGTAAAATATCACCATCTTCCTTATCACCATGTCTTATCTCACTACTACCACTTTGATTCACTTCAAAAGAGATCTTCAGTTTCTCTTAATATCAAAACACAAGTAATTTACTATATGAAAAAAATTGCTGTTTCTTTTTACAGTCTTTGATACAGTAAATACACCAAGGGGAATGGAAATGCCATTTGGAAAGTGTTATATGAACACTTTACTAACTCATTTATATGTGAAATTTCAAAGCTCTTTATCAAAAATATATGATGTGAAATATTTTCTTAAAATGATTGATAAAATGCTTCTTATCTAGGCAGTGCTACTTGAAGATTATAATTTGAGATAATGTCTTTGCAGTTTTTATTTCTGTTTATAGGATGCTTGCTTTGAGTCATTCCAGTTTAGAAAGATACTTTTTCAGCAATTAAATTTTACCATAAGTGTTTATGAGAATTTAGGATGATCTTTGGAAACATATTTATTGATTATCTTGCCGAAGAATTGATGCTTTTGAACTGTGGTGTTGGAGAAGACTTGAGAGTCCCTTGGACTGCAAGGAGATCCAACCAGTCCATTCTGAAGGAGATCAGCCCTGGGATTTCTTTGGAGGGAATGATGCTGAAGCTGAAACTCCAGTACTTTGGCCACCTCATGTGAAGAGTTGACTCATTGGAAAAGACTCTGATGCTGGGAGGGATTGGGGGCAGGAGGAGAAGGGGATGACAGAGGATGAGATGGCTGGATGGCATCACTGACTCGATGGACGTTGAGTCTGAGTGAACTCCGGGAGTTGGTGATGGACAGGGAGGCCTGGCGTGCTGCAATTCATGGGGTCACAAAGAGTCGGACATGACTGAGTGACTGATCTGACTGATCTGATCTGATATATATATATATATATATTTGTCCAAAACATTCTAAAAGAAAAAGACCGAGCTGCAGGATTTATGCTTGCTTACTTCAAAACATAACTATAAATCTATACTTGATATAATGTGATAAAAGTAAACAGATCAGAATAGATATCCAAATATATACCTACACATATAGTGGGTTCATATTTTTACTTAGGTTGCCAGTTTATGAAATATGTAAAAAAAGATTTATAAAAGCTGTTGGTTTCATGTATTAATTCTGATCTCTTAAGATGAGTTACTGTTTCCTTTTCATTTTTGGAAGATTTAACAGAATTATTTCTTCCTATATAAAATTATAGACTGGAGATTAAAGACTAAGCATATACAAATTCTAAAAAATAGGAAAAAAATGTTTGCAGATTTTATCAGGCAGAGATTTTTAAGTAGGATACATAAAGCATGAATCATAAATGAAATAGAGGAAACAATGATTAACTGGGCTCCATCAAGATGAAAAGTCCAGTCTCCCAAAGTCTGTTTTAAGAAAATGAGAATGTAAATAACAGAGGAGAAATTACTTGTAGTATATATAGGTAATGCAGGATATGTATCCAAAGTGTACAAATAACTCCTACAAATCTAAGATAGGAAAAAGTAACCCAATCTATATTGCGAAAATATTTGAACAGACACTGCAGAGAGGAGAAAGATAAAATTAATTATCAATAATTAAGAACAGATGCCAAACTTCATTGGTCATCAGATAAACCCACAATAAAATATTGATGTACGTATACTCTAGACTTGCTAAAAATAATATCAAATGTTAGAGAGGAGGTTGTGCAACTGATAATCTCATAGTTTGCTAGTGGAAATGTAAAATGGTGTGATCACTTGAGGCAATATTTTTCAGTTTTAACAATATTAAGGCTAAAATTACCGTATTACTGAAACGGAATATGTATTTTCATAATAAGTGAAGTAAAGCATCTAAGTAAATTGTTTTGCATTTTGCCTGGAAATCCCATGGACGGAGGAGCCTGGTGGGCTACAAGTCCATGGGGTCGCTAAGAGTCAGACACGACTGAGCGACTTCACTTTCACTTTTCACTTTCATGCATTGGAGAAGGAAATGGCAACCCACTCCAGTCTTCTTGCCTGGAGAATCCCAGGGATGGGGGAGCCTGGTGGGTTGCCGTCCATGGGGTCGCGCAGAGTCGGACACGACTGAAGTGACTTAGCAGCAGCAGCATAAGTGTTTATAACAGCTTAATATATAGCCACAAACTGGAAACCATCCAAATGACCCACACCATTTGAGTGGATAAACACATTGTAATGTATCCATTCAAAGGGATATTATAAACTACTGTTATAAATGTAGCAGCCCAGGTAAATCTAAAAATGGTGCTGAGTGAATCAATCACACAAAAGAGTAATTACTGAATGATGCAATATTTTAAATTCTAGGTAAGCTAAATCTAGTGTATTATAACAGCGGATCCAGGATTGCCTGAATCCAGGAATAAAGAAGACTGATTTTAAAGATAAAGTGGTGGATAGAAAAGTTTTATATTGTAAATCCAAATGGTGGCTAAAGGAGTGTAGACATTTGTCAAAGGTCATCATACTGTACACTGATAGTGCAGACACTGTAAGTTTTACTCAATATTATTTAAAGGATTAAATTATAAAGAGGTATTATGAAATAATTTGTGATCACATATATTCAATAACAAAATAAATGATCAAGTGTTCTGAAAAACATAATTTATCAAATGTATACAGAAATAGATATAATGTTTGAAAGATCTTATATCTTTTGAATATAGAGTCTTTTAAAAATATTATAAAGAAAAGCTCAGATTTAGATAACTTAAGCAATGAATTCAATACTTCTAAACCTTCAAAGATTAGTACAGTTTTTCAGAGGTTTGAAAAGAGATAGAATATCTCTGTGTCTAAAAGCATTTAGTATACCCAGCATATGTTAGGTAACAAATCCTGAGAAGGACATTATTGGGAGAGTAATTTAGAAACCAACCTCTCTCAAACATGGATGCAAAAATTATCAGAAGAAATCAGCAAATGAATCCAGTAATACATGAGTATAATGTAAAATATCACTAACAAGGAAGATTTATATATGCAAAATACAGAGTAACACTTGAGAACTTACTGTTATTGTTGATGAAATTGACAAAGGCAAAATATTCATATAATTATCTAGGTGGTCAGATCAGATCAGATCAGTTGCTCAGTCATGTCCGACTCTTTGCGACCCCATGAATCGCAGCACGCCAGGCCTCCCTGTCCATCACCAACTCCCAGAGTTCACTCAGACTCACGTCCATCGAGTCAGTGATGCCATCCAGCCATCTCATCCTCTGTCATCCCCTTCTCCTCCTGCCCCCAATCCCTCCCAGCATCAGAATCTTTTCCAGTGAGTCAACTCTTCGCATGAGGTGGCCAAAGTACTGGCTGCTGCTGCTGCTGCTGCTAAGTCGCTTCAGTTGTGTCCGACTCTGTGCGACCCCATAGACGGCAGCCCACCAGGCTCCCCCATCCCTGGGATTCTCCAGGCAAGAACACTGGAGTGGGTTGCCATTTCCTTCTCCAATGCATGAAAGTGAAAAGTGAAAGTGAAGTCACTCAGTCGTGTCCAACTCTTAGCGACCCCATGGGTTTCAGCTTTAACATCATTCCTTCCAAAGAAATCCCAGGGCTGATCTCCTTTAGAATGGACTGGTTGGATCTCCTTGCAGTCCAAGGGACTCTCAAGAGTCTTCTCCAACACCACAGTTCAAAATCATCAATTCTTCGGCGCTCAGCCTTCTTCACATTCCAACTCTCACATCCATACATGACCACAGGAAAAACCATAGCCTGGACTGTGTCTCTGCTTTTGAATATGCTATCTAGGTTGGTTGGTCATAACTTTCCTTCCAAGGAGGAAGTGTCTTTTAATTTCATGGCAATCACCATCTGCAGTGATTTTGTCGGAACAATAAAGCCTGACACTGTTTCCACTGTTTCCCCATCTATTTCCCATATGAAGGCAAATTATTTGATGTAATTGAAAGTTCATTGATGATAAAACAAAAGTTTTGACAAAATATGGTTAAGAAGACAGCTTCAGCAAATTTCACATTGAAAGTGAAATATTGAAAACTTTTCATCTCATGGATAATGAGATAAGGAGTTCCACTGCTGCTGCTGCTGCTAAGTCACATTAGTTGTGTCCCACTGTGTGGGACCCCATAGACGGCAGCCCACCAGACTCCTCTGTCCCTGGGATTCTCCAGGCAACAATACTGGAGTGGGTTGCCATTTCCTTCTCAATGCAGAAAAGAAAATGAAAGTACTCTCAGTCGTGTCTGACTCTTAGTGACCCCATGGACTGCAGCCCACCAGGCTCCTCCGTCCATGGGATTCTCCAGGCAAGAGTACTGAAGTGGGGTGCCATTGCCTTCTGCAAAGGAGCTCCACTATCTGGCTTCAACTCAAAATTATATTGAAATTTTTAAGCTCTAACTTTTTATAAGCCAGTTTGTCTCCTCCCAAGAAGTGTATGCATATTATATAAGCTTTTAGGAGTGGACACAAAATTAAGAATGACTAACACTATATAGTTAAAAAAGAAAGTCTAGATAAAGGTTGGCTATTGGAGTATAGACAAGAACTTTCAGGTACCAAGTCACCGTATTTTTTCGCACTCCAAGAAAACAACAGAAAACAAAACTTCTTGAAGTTTACAAGGATATTCTGAACTTTACTTCCTCCTAAGAGTCAATATAATTAATTTTACAGTCAAATAAACATCAGAATAGCATTGAGGTAAGATTCCATACTCTGTTAAGAAAAATGGAGATTAAGAAACAATATTAGTATCCTTTGTGACTATGACTTCAAGCCAGTTTGCATCAAGAAGGAATACTTATGCAATTTGGTTTATTGCTCTTTATAATGAGAGAAACCACACAACTGTGGTGACCTGTGGAGTATTTCAATTACAAATGCTAAAAAAAGAATTTTAATAGGATTTGGCCTCATTTTAGGTGACCTTAGAGGATGATTTACTGAAGTTTAGTTTATTCTAGATTGGTTGATACCAGAAAAGAGGGATAAATATGTGATTCATTGTTGTTGAGTTGCTCAGTCGTGTCCGACTCTTTGCAACCCCATGGACTGCAGAACACCAGGCTTTCCTGTCCTTCACCATCTCCCAGTTGCTCAAACTCATGTCCATTAAGTCGTTGATGCCATCCAACCTCTGTCACCCGCTTCTCTTCTTGTTCTCAAACTTTCCCAGCATTGGGGTCTTTTCCAATAAGTTGACTCTTCGCCATCAGGTGACCAGAGTATCACAGCTTCAGCTTCAGCATCAGTCCTACCAATCGATATTAAGGGTTATTTCCTTTAGGATTCACTGGTTTGATATCATTGCTGTCCAAGGGACTCTGAAGAGTCTTCCCCAGCACCACAGTTTGAAAGCATTAGTTTTTTGGTGCTCAGCCTTCTTTATGGTTATTTCTCCCAGCAGTCTTGATCCTAGTTTGTGATTTATCCAGCCAGGCATTTCACATGATATACTCTGCATATAAATTTTATCTAGAAGAAGGAAGCCTGCATCAAGGCTAAAGCTTTAATTAGTAAAGAAGTAGCAGTTCCTGACATCCAATATATTTTGCAGAAAATAGGTCTTTAGTAGGAACTTGTTGAACAACATGTTATCCTTAAACTTTTATATTTCTATGGTAAGCTTAATAATTTGTTTTCATCATCTTTTAAGCTTTTTAATAATCAAACACATTAATATTTATACAGTGAAATAGATGGAAATTCACATTAGGTGGAATGTGGAAAACCATAGATAGCCTCAGGGCTCCAAGTTCAAGGTCATCACAAACACTCAGGTCAGTCTAGTTTACTTCCAAATGAGTTCTACAAAAACCTTGCAGTTTTCAGAGTTTTCTGGATTTTACAATGTATAGTAGTGATTGTGGACCTGTGAAACATTAAAGAGCTCTTGGTTTATTTGTACTGTTTGGAAACATTTGAGATTGATTGTATCTGTTGAGTTATGTTTTCTCACTCTCTTTTTCTTTTTTTGTAGTGTAGCTACGAATCTTTTTTAAAATTGATTGTGGTGGTGATTACAATTATATATACATGTTTTAAAATCTGTACACTTTAAACATATGCTTTTACTGTTTGTTGCTGCTAAGTCACTTCAGTCATGTCCGATTCTGTGCGACCCTATAGACAGCAGCCCACCAGGCTCCCCTGTCCCTGGGATTCTCCAGGCAAGAACACTGGAGTGGGTTGCCATTTCCTTCTCCAATGCATGAAAGCAAAAAGTGAAAGTGAGGTCACTCAGTCATGTCCGACCCTCAGCAACCCCATGGACTGCAGCCTTCCAGGCTCCTCCGTCCATGGGATTTTCCAGACAAGAGTACTGGAGTGGGATGCCATTGCCTTTATTGTTTGTTAGTATTGCAATAAATATAATTTAAAATTGATGAAAAAATTATGAATAAAAACATAGTCACTTGAACTATAATTAAACAAATATACATCGTATCTGTTTGGTTTATCTCAAGAATGCCAAAGTATTTCAATATCTAAAGTCTCTGGAGGTGTAATACATCATATTAACAGGTTAAAAGGGAAAAATATAATTGTTGTAGTAAGTACAGAATCTGATAAAATCCAATACTCGATTATGATTTTTTTTTTTGCCTTCTTAAATATATTGATTGTATTTTCCCTTGGATATTTTTAGTCTAAGGTAGGCCAAACAATCATTCTTTTTTATTTTGTCTGGTATTGAGATATAATTGACATATAACATTGTATTAGTTTTAGTGTACAGTGGGATGATTTGATTTATATATATACAAATTGCAAAATAATTACCAGAGTAATTTTTGTTGTATCTGTCAGTCTATATGATTACATATTTTTATGATAAGAAATTTTAAGATCTGCCCTTAGAAACTTTCTACTGCATGACACATTATTGATAACGTTTGTCACCATACAGTAAATCACATCTCTAGACCTTATATGTCTTATTACTGGAAGATTTTACTGTTTGACCATTATTACTGTTTGACCTTATATGTCTTATTACTGGAAGATCTTACTGTTTGACCGTTATTACTGTTTGACCTTATGTATCTTATTACTGGAAGATTTTACTGTTTGACCATTTGACCATTACTTGGCCCATTTCACCCAGCACCTCCAACCCCACCAATTCCTCTGGAAGCTATCAATCTGTTCTCTGTATCTGAATTCAGGGTTTTTTGTTTGTTTGTTTTTAAGAGTATACAAGTATATACAATAATACATTTTTCTCTTTCTCTTATTTATTTCACTTATCAGAGTACCCTTATGACCCCTGCATGTTTTGAAAATAACAGTGTTTTCCTTTTGGCTGAAAAATTTTCCAGAGTGTGTGTGTATGTGTGTATCACATTTTATTTACCTATTCACCTGAAGATGGACACAGGTTGTTTCCATGTTTTGGCTAATGAAGTAATGAACTTGGGGGTTTACATAACTTTTAGAGAGTGTAACTTTGTTTCCTTTTGATATACTCAGAAATAGAATTGCTAGATATATGGACGTTTTATATATATATATATTTTTTTTTTTGAGAAAAAGTTGTCATAGTAGCTGTTTTCCATAATGGCTATACCACTTTACATTCCCACCAGCACTGCACAAGAGTTCCCTTTTCTCTACATTCTTGCCAACGCTTATTTTATTTTATGATAATAACCACTCTAACAGGTGTCAGGTGGTAGCTCATTGTGGTTTTGATTTCCATTTTCCTGCTGATTAGTGATGTTGGCCACCTTTTTATGTACCAGTAAGTAGTTTTTGTATCTTCTTTGGGAAAATGTCTACCCAATTCCACTGCCCAATTTTAATCAGATTATTTGCTTTTTTTTTGCTATTGATTTCTATAAATGCTTTATATGTTTTCCACATTGAATTGAGCTTTTATCAGAAATATGATGAAAAATATTTTATCCCATTCTGTTGATTGATGTTTAATTTTGTTGATAGTTTCCTTTGCTATGCAAAAACATTTTAATTTGATATCATCTCACTTGTTTATTTTTGTTTTTGCTGCTTTGGCTTTTGGTGTCAAATCCAAAATAGTCATCACTAAGACCAATATCAAGGAGCGTACTTCTTACTTATATTTTCTATTAGCAGCTTTTTGGTTTCAGTTCTTATGTTCAAATCAGTATTCATTTTGAGTTGATTCTTGTGTATGATGTGAGATAGAGATCCAGTTTCATTCTTTCACATGTAGCTGTCCAGCCTTCCCAGCACCATTTATTGAATTCACTTTTTCCTGTTGTATATTCTTGGCTCCTTTGCATAAATTAACTGACCAAATATGTGTGGCATTTTTTTCTGAACTTTCTATTCTGTTCAATTGATCTGTCTTTGATGCCAATACTTTACTGCCTTTATTACTATAACTTTGTAATATAGTTTGAAATCTGAAAGTGTGGTACCTCTAGCTTTTTTTTTTCCTCAAAATTGCTTTGGCTATTCAGTGTCTTTTGTTGTTCCATACAAATTTTATGATATTTTTCTATTTCTGTTAAAAAAGAAGTTGGGATCCTTGATAGGTATTGTAACAAATTTAAAGATTGATTTGAGAGGTATGGATATTTTAACAGTATAATACTTCCATTCTATGAGCCTGGAATATCTTTCCATTCATTTGTCCTCTTCAATTTATTTCATATATATATTACCATTTTTTAGTGTATAGATTTTTTATGTCCTGGATTACATTTATTTCTAGATATTTTATTTTTGGTGCAATTTGAAATCAAGCTGTTTTCTTAAATTCTCTCCTTGATACTTTGGTGTATGTACAGCATCAGTTTTTTATTTTAATCGCAAATTGCAGATTTTTTTATTGTGCCAAATGTCATATTGGCTATTTCTCTTTCCTAACATGAATTTCTGCATGCTTTGAACATAGAAAATTCATCAGGTTTTCTCTTACCTTCTCTTTGATCCTGACTGGCAACTTAGCTAGCATAGTACTTCATTTTGAGTATTCATATGTTTTGTTTTACTGGTGACAGTTTTTTGTTTTCTGTTTTGTCAAAATCACTTGGTTTCCATTATCTAGACATTAATGTGGCTAGGAAATAATATTTGACTCTGTATATAATAAGCAGAAACATTTTAACAGAATTTCACAAAACTAATAAAATTTCATTATCAGATTCTGATTTCAGTCTTAAAATATTTTATAAAAAATTGTAAAGTTTAGTTATAAAAATAATAAAATACTTTAAATAATTATTTCTACATTAGGTTCTCCCCATCTTATCTATTTAAGAGTTGAAACTGATAGGCAGATTCAGGAAATCCTAAACAATAACATTAAAAAATTTTCTAGGTATAATAACATATTTTGTGATATAATGTCACTTTACAGTTGACAATGATTAGTTAATATCTCTAATCCTTCCAATGGTGGAATACTATGCAAAAAAACCTACATTACCTGACATGGTATCTGAATAATGTATCTTCTAATTGCAAAACCTTCTTTGTGCTATGGAAGAAACACAGGAAACAAACAAAGAAACAAAAAAACCTTATCTCTTTGAAATATTTATTTTTTATTGTCATATTGCAGTTTTAAGGAAGATAAATATTTGAAAGAAAAAATAATGCCAAATATAAACCGAGTATTAGAAAAAAATTAAGTAGCAGATACTTCTGACAATTATAGCAGCAGCTATATTAATGAGCAATGTTCATGTTCTCTAGAGATTTCTTTAAAAAGTACATAAAAGCAAATTTTCATAAGAATTATGTTGATAGTTATGTTTTAGTAATGCTTACAGGAAAGGGGAAGGGATATTTAAAACAACAACATTTAAGAAGCACATAAGCATTCATTCTACTAGTTTTGGAGAAGTTTACCTCTGACTACGATACTGCTTCCGTTTCCTCTTTCAATATCCTTGAAAGGATTCATGTGAAGTCCTAATTATATTATCTGAAATTTGTAGAATAAAATTTTCCAGACCATTGATCTGAAATGTGATTTAAAAAGATAGCAGTATGCATGAAAATATGGTTAGATCGTTAAAATTCATCTATGAAATTGTATACTAATGCCTTGAAATCTGAGGTTTGTTTAAAGTTTGGTATTTAAAATATTTCCAAAAATCGTTAGTTTCCCCAGTTTAGGAGGTAATGGGTTTAGTTATTGCCTTACATTTTAAAAACACTGAAAAAAAATTAAAAAAATAAAAAAAAATAAAAACACTGAAGTAAAATGAAAAGTATTCATTTGTGGTTCTGTAATTTGGTCACTGCAGGCAGTCTACAGATTTCCTCCAGGTGAATATGAGTGTTTCCTGGATGATGCACAACAACATGTGTACATGGATACTTTGTTTGTAGAATTTCTAATTGTCATTATAATGGTTTAGAAGTTTTCAGTCAGTTGATAAAAATAAAATATATTAAATTTTAGCACTAGTTGTCAGAACACAGTTTTTAGCTTTTATTTCACATTTCAGATTTTATTAAAATATAACATATTTGTATTGCAGTTTTAATAAAAAGAAATGGATAGTAAATAAATGAAAGGATAATTTTATACCTGTGAATTATTGCTACATTCTTGTATTTGTGCTAACACTATGCACCATATCTTCAAATTCAGCCCCTAAATACGAGTCAATTCTGTATACTTTCCTTCACTTTAATATCTGCACACAGTCTCCTTTTCTTCTCCTCTAAGTTACAGAATCTAACTGAGCTTCATGGCTTTTGTAGTAACTCATTTCCAATAACTGAAAATTTATTTACCCCGAATTTTGACTTTGTGAGTGAGGCTTATCATTCAGTGCAATGCCATAAGTCAGAAAAGTTACTTTCTGTAATTATAGTCTGTTTTACCTCCTTCATTTAATGTATCACAATCTTAAATATTATTTATTATTTTCATTGCATGTTTACTTATTACTCTATTAGAGTAAAAGGCTTGTGAGCCAAATACCTTACCAATTGGAAAACACTTATATCTGGTATTTACCATTATAGATTTTGAGAGAAGAAGATGGAATAACTATAAACTTTATTTGGCATGCAATCTGTATTTTAAAAATTATTCAGTATCTCTTAATTCTTCCAGAACAAAATAAGACCTCTCAACTATTATGTCTCATCATATCCTCATATCAGTTATGCTATGACTTAAATTTTTGGTTGTGTTTTATCATATTTAAATTTATATATAATTATTATTCTTTTACTAAATTGTTTCAATGCAAAGTATATGTGCTAAGGTTATTAAAAACACTTGCACAGCATATATATTGTAACATTTCATCATTTTCAGGTTTATGACAATGCTGTGCAGTATTTAGTATTGTTAGAAAATACAACTGGTAGCAAACCTCACATCAGAAAAAATAGGCCTTAAAGAATATTATAAGAGATAAGGAAGGACACTACACAATGATCAAGGGATCAATCCAAGAGAAAGACATAACAATTGTAAATATCTGTGCACCCAACATAAGAGCACCTCAATACATTATATAAACACTAACAGACATAAAAGGAGAAATTGACAATAACACGGTAATAGTGGGAGACTTTAACACCCCACTCACACCAATGGGCAGATCATCAAAATAGAAAATTAGTAAGGAAACAGAAGTCTTAAATGATACATTAAAGGAGATGGATCTCATTGATATCTTCAGGGCATTCCGTCCCAATGCAGAAGAATACACCGTCTTCTCAAGTGCACATGAAACATTCTCCAGGATAGATCATATCTTGGGTGACAAATCAAACCTCAGTAAATTTAAGAAAATTGAAATCATATCTAGCATCTTCTCTGACCACAACACTATGAGTAGTAGTGTAGTGTTAGTCATTCAGTCGTGTCCGACTCTTTGTGACCCAAACTGTGGCCCGCCAGGCTCCTCTGTCCATGGGATTCTCCAGGCAAGAATACTGGAGTGGATTGCCATTTGAGACTAGATATCAGTTACCAGAAAAATCTGTAAGAAGCACAAACACATGGAGATTAAATAATACATTTCTAAATAACCAATAGGTTACTGAAGAAATCAAAAAGGAAATAAAAAATTTCTAGAAAAAAAAAGACAATGAAAACATGACAACTCAAAACTTACGGGATGCAGCGAAAGCAGTTCTAAGAGGGAAGTCTACAGCAATAAAATCCTACCTCAAGAAAAACATCAAATAGACAACCTAACTTTACACCTAAAGCAACTAGAAAAAGAAGAACAACAAAATCTGAAAATTAGTAGAAGGAAAGAAATCATAAAGATCAGATCAGAAATAAATGAAAAAGAAAGAAGCAATAGTAAAAGCTGGTTCTTTGAGAAGATGAATAAAGTTGACAAACTTTTAGCCAGAATCATCAAGAAAAAAACAGAGAAGCATCAAATCAACAAAATGAGAAATGAAAAAGGAGAGGTTACAACAGACAGTGCAGAAATACAAAGGATTATAAGACACTATTATGAACAAATATATGGCAATAAAATGGATAACCTGGATGAAATGGACGGTCTTAGAAAAGTTCAATCTCCCAAGACTGAACCAGGAAGACATAGAAATTATGAACAACCAATTACAAGCACTGAAATTGAAGCTGTGATCAAAAATATCCCAAGAAACAAAAGCCCAGGATCAGATGACTTCACAGGAGAATTCTATCAAACATTTAGAGAAGAACTAATACCTATCCTTTTAAAGCTCTCTCAAAAAATTGCAGAGGCAGGAACACTTCCAAACTCATTCTACAAGGTCACCATCACCTTATACCAAAAGTAGACAAAGACAGCACAATAAAAGAAAACTACAGGACAATATTACTGATGAACGTAGGTGCAAAAGCCCTCAACAAAATTTTAGCAAATAGAATTCAGCAACACATCAAAAAGCTCATACACCGTGATCAAGTTTGGTTTATTCCAGGGATGCAGGGATTCTTCAGTATATGCAAATCAATCAATGTGATGCACCATATTAACAAATTGAAAGATAAAAAACATATGAAAATTGCAATAGATGCAGAAAAAGCATTTGACAAAGTTCAGCACCCATTTATGATTAAAACTCTTCAAAAAATTTGCATAGAAGGAACCTTTCTCAACATAGTGAAGACCACATATGATAAGCCTATAGCAAACGTTATTCTCAATGGTGAAAAACTGAAAGCATCCCCCCTAAGATCAGGAACAAAACAGGGGTGTCTACTTTCACCATTATTATTCAACATAGTTCTAGAAGTCCTAGCTACAACAATCAGAGGAGAAAAATAAAAGGAATCCAGATCAGAAAAGAAGTAAAGCTCTCACTGTTTGCAGATGACATGATACTGTACATAGAAAACCCTGACAATAATATCAGAAAATTACTAGAGCTAATCAGAGAATTTAGAAAACTTGCAGGATACAAAATCAATACACAGAAATCACTTGGATTTCTGTATACTAGCAATGAAAATCAGAAAGATAAATTAAGGAATCAAGCCCATTCACCACTGCAACAAAAAGAATAAAATATCTAGGAATAAACTTACCTAAGGAGACAAAAGAACTGTACACAGAAAATTATGACACTAATGAAAGAAATTAAAGATGACATAAACAGATGGAGAGATATTCCATGTTCCTGGGTAGGAAGAATCAATATTGCTAAAATGATTATACTACCAAATACAATCTACGGATTCAATCCCTATAAAAATACCAATGGCATTTTTCATAGAACTAGAACAAAAAATTTTGCAATTCATTGCAGACACAAAAGACCCTGAATAGCCAAAGCAGTCTTGAGAAAGAAGAATGGAGCTGGAGGAATCAACCTTTCTTACTTCAAATTATACTACAAAGCTACAGTCATCAAGGGAGAATGATAAGGGCACTAAAACAGAAATATAGACCAATGGTACTAGATAGAAAGCTTAGACATAAACCCTTGTACCTATGGGTACCTTATTTTTAACAATGGAGGCAAGAATACACAATGGGGCAAAGACAGCCTCTTCAATAAATGGTGGTCAGAAAACTGGACAGCTACATGTAAAAGAATGAACACTTCCTAACACCATACACAAAGATAAACTCAAAATTGATTAAAGACCTAAATGTAAGACCAGAAACTAAAAAACTATTAGAGGAAAACGTTGGCAGAACACTCGATATAAATCAAAGCAAGATCCTCTATGACCCACCTCCTAGAGTAACAGAGATAAAAACAAAAGTAAACAGGTGGGATCTGATTAAACTTAAAAGCTTTTGCACAGCAAAAGAAACTATAAGCAAGATGTAAAAACAACTCTCAGAATGGGGGAAAATAATAGCCAGAGAAACAACTAAAAAACGATTAATTTCCAAAATGTAGAAGAGTTTATAAAATTCAATGCCAGAAAAACAAACAACCCAATAAAAAAGTGGGAAAAAGACCTAAACAGACATTTCTCCAAAGAAGACATACAGATGGCTAACAAACACATGAAAAGTGCTCAGCATCACTCATTATTAGGGAAATGCAAATCAAAACTACAATGAGATATCACCTCACTGGTCAGAATGGCCATTACCAAAAAGTCTACAGACAATAAATGCTGGAGAGGGTGTGGAGAAAAGGAGAGGGTGTGGAGAAAAGGGAAGGCTCCTGCACTGTTGGTGGGAATGTAAATTGACACAGCCACAATCGAAGATTGTATGGAGATTCCTTAAAAAAGGTAGGAATAAAACTGCCATATGACCCAGCAATCCCACTCCTAGGCATATTCCTTGAAGAAACCAAATTTGAAAAAGACACATGTATCCCATTGTTCATTGCAGCACTATTTACAATAGCTAGAACAGGGAAGAAACCTAGATGTCCATCAACAGATGACTGGATAAAGAAGTTGTGGTACACAGAAAAGGTTTATAAACTTGAATCCAAAGGAACAAAGTAAATGGCAACAGAATCATACTTATCAATAATTACCTTAAATGTAAATGGGTTGAATGCCCCAACCAAAAGACAAAGACTGACTGAATGGATACAAATACAAGACCCCTATATATGCTGTCTACAAGAGACCCACGTCAAAACAAGGGACACATACAGACTGAAAGTGAAGGGCTGGAAAAAGATATTTCATACAAATGGAGACCAAAAGAAAGCAGGAGTAGCAATACTTCTATCAGATAAAATAGACTTTGAAATGAAGTCCATGAAAAGAGACAAGAACACTATATAATGATCAAAGGATCAATCCAAGAAGATATAACAATTATAAATATATATGCACCCAACATAGGAGTACCACAATACATAAGGCAAATGCTAACAAGTATGAAAGGGGAAATTAACAGTAACACAATAATAGTGGGAGACTTTAATACCCCACTCACACCTATGGATAGATCAACTAAACAGAAAATTAGCAATAAACACAAAGTTTAAAAGATGCAATGGACCAGTTAGACCTAATTGATATCTATAGGATATTTAACCCCAAAACAATGAATTTCACCTTTTTCTCAAGTGCACATGGAACATTCTCCAGGATAGATTACATCCTGGGCCATAAATGTAGCCTTGGTAAATTTTAAAAAATTGAAATCATTTCAAGCATCTTTTCTGATCACAGTGCAGAAAGAATAGATGTCAACTACAGTAAGAAAAAAAAAGAATCTATTAAAAATACAAACATATGGAGGCTTAACAACACACTTCTGAATAACCAACAAATTACAGAATAAATCAAAATATGCATAGAAATGAATGAAAATGAAAACATGACAACCCAAAACCTATGGGACTCAGTAAAAGCAGTGCTAAAGGGAAGATTCATAGTAATACAAGCTTACCTCAAGAAGCAAGAGAAAAATCAAATAACCTAACTTTACACCTAAAGCAACTAGAAAAAGAAGAAATGAAGACCCCCAGGGTTAGTAAAAGGAAAGAAATCATAAAAATTAGGGCAGAAATAAATGGAAAAGAAAGGAAGGAGACTATAGCAAAAATCAACAAAACTAAAAGCTTGTTCTTTGAGAATATAAATAAAATAGACAAACCATTAGCCAGACTCATCAAGAAAAGGGAGAGTAATCAACAAAATTAAAAATGAAAATGGAGAAATCACAACAAACACAGAAATACAAAGGATCATAAGAGACTACTATCAGCAACTGTATGCCAATAAAATGGACAGCTTGCAAGAAATGGCCGAATTCTTAGAAAAGTATAGCCTTCCAGAACTGAACCAGGAAGAAATAGAAAATCTTAACTGACCCATCACAAGCACAGAAATCAAAACTGTAATTAAAAAATCTTCCAACAAACAAAAGCTCAGGACCAGAATGCTTCACAGCTGAATTCTACAAAAAATTTAGAGAAGAGCTAACACCTATACTACTCAAACTTTTGCAGAAAATTGCAGAGGAAGGTAAATTGCCAAACTCATTCTATGAGGTCACTGTAACCCTAATACCAAAACCAGAGAAAGATACCACAAAAAAGAAAACTACAGACCAATATCACTGATGAACATAGATGCAAAAACCCTCAACAAAATTCTAGCAAACAGAATCCAACAACATATTAAAAATATCATACATCATCACCAAGTGGGTTTTATCCCAGGGATGCAAGGACTTTCCAGTATTCACAAATCAATCAATGTGATACAGCACATTTACAAATTGGAAGATAAAAACCATATGATTGTCTCAATAGATGCAGAGAAAGCCTTTGATAAAATTCAACATCCATTTATGATACAAACCCTCCAGAAAGCAGGCATAGAAGCAACATACCTTAACATAATAAAAGCCATATATGATAAACCCACAGCAAACATTATCCTCAATGGTGAAAAATTGAAAACATTTCTGCTAAAGTCATGAACAAGACAAGGATGCCCACTCTCACCACTACTACTCAACATAGTTCTGGAAGTTTTAGCCACAGCAATCAGAGAAGAAAAAGAAATAAAAGGAATACACATTGGAAAAGAAGAAGTAAAACTCTCACTGTTTGCAGATGACATGATCCTTTACATAGAAAACCCTAAAGACACCACCAGAAAATTACTAGAGTTAATCAATGAATATAGTAAAGTTGCAGGATATAAAATTAACACACACAAATCCCTTGCATTCCTATACACTAACAATGAGAAAATAGAAAATAAGGAAACAATCCCATTCACCATTGGAACGAAAAGAATAAAATACTCAGAAATAAATCTACCTAAAGAAACCAAAAACCTATATATAGAAAACTATAAAACACTGATGAAAGAAATCAAAGATGACACAAATAGATGAAGAAATATACCATGTTCATGGATCAGAAGAATCAATATAGTGAAAATGAGTATACTACCCAAAGCAATCTATAGATTCAATGCAATCCCTATGAAGCTACCAACGGTATTTTTCAGAGAACTAGAACAAATAATTTCACAATTTGTATGGAAATAAAAAAAAACCTCAAATAGCCAAAGCAATCTTGAGAAAGAAGAATGGAACTGGAGGAATCAACCTGCCTGACTTCAGACTATACTATAAAGCTACAGTCATCAAGACAGTATGGTACTGGCACAAAGACAGAAATATAGATCAATGGAACAAAATAGAAAGCCCAGCTATAAAGCCATGCACCTATGGACACCTTATCTTTGACACATATATACAATGGAATATTACTCAGCCATAAAAAGGAACACATTTGAGTCAGCTCTAATGAGGCGGATGAGTCTAGAACCTATCATACAGAATGAAGTCAGTCAAAAAGAGAAAGATAAATATTGTATTCAAATGGATATATAGAGAGAATCTAAAAAATGGTACTGAAAAATTTAGTTACAGGGCAGCAGTGGAGCAACAGACATAGAGAATAATGGACATGGGGGGAGGGGAGGAGAACGTGAGATGTATGGAAAGAATAACATGGAAACTTACATTATCATATGTAAAATAGATAGCCAATGGGAATTTTCTGTTTGGCTCAGGAAACTCAAGCAGAGGCTCTGTATCATCCTAAAGGGGTGGGATGGGAAGTGAGATGGGAAGGAGGTTTAAAAGGAAGGGATATATGTATATCTATGGCTGATTCATGTTTAGGTTTGACAGAAAACAAAATCTCTAAAGCAATTATCCTTCAATAAAAGAAAATAAATAAAAACAAAGAAAACACAACTGAATTTACTAGAGATGGGATGTGTTAATCATACAGGGTAGTGCTCTGCTTACACAGTAATAAGATTAAAGATATTTGTCATTCAGTTTATGTAATATAACCAAACATATTTAAGCATGTTGCCAGTTTCAGTTAAACCTCTTAAGTTTAAATATAGAAAATAGGTAATCTTATTTTCATAATAATGTCATCATGATATTAACATCATTGATATTATAGAAATTGGTATAGATATAATAGCTTTCATGTTTTGAAGTTTCTGCTTGTATAACATTGTAGTTTTATATGTTGGACCTGTAGAATGCTTTTTAAAAGCATTATCAAGAACCTTAAGATTTAAAAGCTCTTTATACACTCAGGACAAAATTTTCCTGAGTTAACTCCTGAAAATTTCAACTAAAAATCCAGTAACCAAGTTAAAATTTATTTTTCTGTTTAAATGTAAATATACATAATAATAAATTTCAGAAATACATTTGTAGAAAAGTGTCTGTTCAGGTCTTTTGCCCATTTTTAAATCAGATCATATAATTTTTGCTCTCTAGCTGTATGAATTTCTTGAAATTTTTGGACAATAACCTCTTACCAGATATATGATTTGCAAAAGTTTTCTCAGGTTCATTGCTTGTCTTTTTGTTTTGTATATATTTTCCTTTGTTTTATACAAGATTTTTTAGTCTGAGTCCCTCTTTTTTATTTTTGCCTGAGCTTTGAGTATCATATCCAAGAAAAACGATTGACCTGAATAGACATTTTTCCAAAGCAAACATACAGATGACCAAAAGGTATATGAAAAAATGCCTAGCATTATTAATTATCAGGAGATTTGCAAATCACAACCAAAATGATATACTACCTCACATCTGTTGGGATGGCTGTTTTCATAAAAAGAATACAAGTGTTGGCAAAAATGTGGAGAAAAAGGAGTCCTTGTACACTGTTGAGGGGATGTAAAGTTACGGAACCATTATGGAAAACAGTATGGTGTTTTCTCAAAAAACTAAAAATGCAACTACCATATGATCCAGAAATTCCTCTTCAGGATATATTCCCGCAAGGAAGTGGAATTAACACTTCAAAGAGATATCTGCACTCCCATGTTCATCGCAGCATTATTCAAAAACCAAAGTGATTATTGATAAATGAAGAGATAGTTGTACAATGGAATATTATTATATTTATCTTTAAAAATAAGAACATTCAGCCATTTTCAGCTGTATATATAAATCTGGAGGACATTATGCTAAGTAAAATAAGTCAAACACAAAAAGAGGAAAAAATGCATATGATTTCACATACATATGGAGTATAAAAAAAATTACTTAGAAGCAGAGTTTATAACGGAGAAGGCAATGGCACCCCACTCCAGTACTCTTGCCTGGAAAATCCCATGGACGGAGGAGCCTGGTAGGCTGCAGTCCATGGGGTTGCTAGGAGTTGGACACGACTGAGCGACTTCACTTTCACTTTTCACTTTCATGCATTGGAGAAGGAAATGGCAATCCACTCCAGTGTTCTTGCCTGAGAATCCCAGGGACAGGGGAGCCTGGTGGGCTGCCGTCTATGGGGTCACACAGAGTCGGTCACGACTGAAGCAGTTTAGCAGCAGCAGAGTTTATAAACTTGGTTACCAGGGACTGGAACATGAGACAAGCAGGGCAAACTTGGTTAAAGGGTACAAAGTGGAAGTTATGTAGGACGGCTAATTCTAAAGATCTAATGTACAGCATGATGACTACAGTAAATAGTATTGTGTAGAAGACCAAAAATTTACTGACAGTAGATTTCAGGTATTCTCATTAAAAAAAAAAAGGCAACTAAATTAGACATATATATTAGCTTGACTGTACTAATCGTTCACTGTGTATATCATTTCATCATGTACACCTCAAGTATGTTTTATTAAAAAAGGAAACACATTGGCAAAGTTATTTCTGTTGTCTCTTAAATATTTCTGATAGACTTTTCAATGAGAATGAATCATGGTAGATGCCATAAAAACACACACATTTGAATAAATGTGTTAGACTCTATTGTTTTTGAAGGATACTCTAACTTACGGGTACACACATTTTATCATCTCATAACAGGTTTTGCCTTGACAGGATGCAAATATGTTATTTGACAGATAATGCTAAAACAAAATTGCGTCTCCAGAGTGCCATATTGATTGATTATTCTGTATTTTTAACTTTTAAGGAATGAATGGTGAAGTAATTGATTCTAATTTTGACTCCAGACAGTGGCAGATCTCAAGTGACTTATGTGAATATTTACATATGTTGATCAAATAAATTTCAGTAATTTTTATATAGGAAATAAGTAGATGTTTGTTTCTTATATTGGTCAATTCTGTGGACATGTATTACAGAGGGTAGTTCAACAGATTTAATTCATTTGATTTTTGAAATAAATATTAAAAGTGTAGCATCAAAACCAAATTGACTTGCACTGTGTAAATAGTTATCCATTATGTTAGCAAAACAAGTAAGACTAGAGTATGATCACAGTTTCCATTCTTAAGCCAGGGGATTGTTTTGATCCTATCTCTGCTTCTGATGTGTGAGAGAAGCCAATTCAGCACTTTTCTCTTATATTCTCTAAATCCCTGAGGTTATCTCCTCATGTCACATGGAATTGCTGACACAGAGTTGTTTCTCTCTGAAACTTTCCAACAATTAAAATCATGAGTTTCAAGCCAACAACCATACATTCTAGTTTCAGATAAAACACATCAAGCAGTTCCGTCACTCAGTCGTGTCCCATTTTTTGCAACCCCATGGACTGCAGCACACCAGGCCTCCCTGTCCATCACCAGCTCCCAGAGTTTACTCAAGCTTAATGCCCATTGAGTCACTGAAAACATCCAAACATCTAATTCTCTGTCATCCTCTTTTCCTCCTGCCTTCAATCTTTCCCAGCATCAGGGTCTTTTCAAGTGAGTCAGTTCTTTGCATCAGGTGGCCAAAGTATTGGAGTTTCAGCTTCAGCATCAGTCCTTCCAATGAATATTAAGAACTGATTTCCTTTAGGATGGACTGGTTGGATCTCCTTGCAGTCCAAGGGACTCTCAAGAGTCTTCTCCAACACCACAGTTCAAAAACATCAATTTTTAGATGCTCAGATTTCTTTATAGTCCAGCTTTCACATCCATACATGACACTGGAAAAACCATAGCTTTGACCAGATGGATCTTTGTTGGAAAAGTAATGTCTCTGCTTTTTAATATGCAGTCTAGGTTGGTCATAGCTTTTCTTCCAAGAAGTAAGCGTCTTTTAATTTCATGGTTGTAGTCACCATCTGCAGTGATTTTGGAGCTCAAAAAAATAGTCTGTCACTGTTTCCACTGTTTCCCCATCTATTTGCCATGGAATTATGAGAATAGATGCCATGGTCTTAAGTTTTCTGAATGTTGAGTTATAAGCTAACTTTTTCACTCACCTCTTTCACTTTCATCAAGAGGCTCTTTAGTTCTTCTTCACTTTCTGCCATAAGGGTGGTGTCATCTGCATATCTGAGCTTATTGATATTTCTCATGGTTTTCTTGATTTCAGTTTGTGCTTCATCCAGTCCAGCATTTCTCATGGTGTACTCTGAATATAAGTTAAATAAGCAGGTTTGACATACAGCCTTGACATACTCCTTTCCAAACTTGGAATCAGTCTGTTGTTGCATGTCAAGTTCTAACTGTTTTTTCCTGATCTGCATACATGTTTCTCAAGAAGCAGGTAAGGTGATCTGGCATTCCCATCTCTTGAAGAATTTCCCAGAGTTTGTTCTGGTCCATGCAGTCAAAGGCTTTGTCATAGTCAATAAAGCAGAAATAGATGTTTTTCTGGAACTCCCTTGCTTTTTGATAATCCAGCAGATGTTGGCAATTTGATCTCTGGTTCCTCTGTCTTTTCTAAATCCAGCTTGAACATCTGGAAGTCCACAGTTCACATACTGTTAAGTCTGGCTTGGAGATTTTTGAGCATTACTTTACTAGCATGTGAGATGAGTGCAGTTGGGCAGTAGTTTGAGCATTCTTTGGCATTGCCTTTCTTTGGGATTGGAATGAAAACTGACCTTTTCCAGTCCTGTGGCCACTGCTGAGTTTTCCAAATTTGCTGGCATATTGAGTGCAGCACTTTCACAGCATCAGCTTTCAAGATTTGAAATAGCTCAACTGGAATTCCATCACCTCCACTAGCTTTGTTTGTAGTGGTGCTTCCTAAGACCCACTTGACTTCACATTTCAGGATGTCTGGCTCTAGGTGAGTGATCATATTATAGTGTTTTTCTGGGTCGTGAAGCTCTTTTTCGTACAGTTCTTCTGTGTAGTCTTGCCACCTCTTCTTAATATCTTCTGCTTCTGTTAGGTCCATACCATTTCTGTCCTTTATTGTGCCCATCTTTGCATGAAATGTTCCCTTGGTATCTCTAATTTTCTTTAAGAAATCTCTACTCATTCCCATTATATTGTTTTCCTCTATTTCTTTGCACTGATGACTGAGGAAGGCTTTCTTATCTCTCCTTGCTATTCTTTGGAACTCTGCATTCAAATGGGTATATCTTTCCTTTTCTCCTTTGCCTTTCACTTCTCTTATTTTTTCAGCTAGTTATAAGGCCTCCTTAGACAACTGTTTTACCTTTTTGCATTTCTTTCCTTGGGGATGTTTGATCCCTGCCTCCTGTACCTGTACAATGTTGTGAACCTTCTTCCACTGTTCAGGCACTTTGTCTATCAGATCTAATCCCTCGAATCTATTTGTCACTTCCACTGTATAATCGTAAGTGATTTGGTTTAACAGTATGAACATCTATCTTACTTTTCTATGATATCTCTTCCTTACATGACATAAAATTTACTGTTTTACTCCATACAATTTATGTTCTTTCATATGGTTTCTTCTCTACTTTCCTGCATCTCAACACTCATTTAAAATTCCATCTCCCAAACTTGCTGCTCGATTACCGTACTTTTATTCCAGTCTGACATATAGTGGCAGATGTCTTAGGTCACACAGACAATATTTTCAGCCTATTCATACAAATGGAATAAAGAAGGTTATTTTGTTTCTCCAGAGAAGTAGAAATTATTATTTCTATTGAGATCATCTCTTTAACCTCTCCAACTTTTCATCCTCTGATTATCCTAGGAATATTATCATTTCCAGATCTGTTATTACTTTTCCAGTAATAGTAATGTTATTAGAAATGAAAGAGCATTTGGATATGCAAATTGTACTAGGATCCAACACTCATCATAATTCTATACTTTCACTCAAGCTATCATTGCATTGAAAATAATATATATTCTTGAGACTACTCCACTGTCCTACTAGTTTCTGTGCAATTTTGGTACAATACAAAAGGCAGGGTTGTTGTGAGCAAGTGAACCGAAGGATTTGGTAAAAATAATATTTATTAAATGGTAGGGTGTTGTGGTAAAAAAGAGAGAAAAATAGAGGAAAAACTAGAAGATAAACTTTGTGTGTGATACTCATGATTGAGTATCAGTTGTATAAACAGCAAAAATTGATTTCTCATTCATTTAGAGGGGAGTGAGTTAGCAATATGGATGCTTTCATCTTGTTTTACCCAAATCTCAAATTGAAATCTGCTTAGAGACCATAACTGGGAAATGAAGAATTGCATAATGAAAATTTAGTTTTATCTAGAAGTAATTTGTTGTCTTTCTTTAAAGCCCACTAGTGAAACTAGTCAAATACTTTTCATATGTGAAATGAACATGGGAAATTAAGTCTGCCAATTGCCACAGAGGTAGGATTTCTGGAAAACAATACAAAATATCCAAGTGAACTTTAATTTCACACACAAAACTATTTTTAGAATAAAAATTGTGCCATACTTACATAAAATATCTTTTATTTGAAATTCAAATCGAGCACATTGCTAAATTTGGCTGCCCTGTCCAGAAATCAAAAAGAACTAGATATTGACAAATACCATTAATGTCTACTATCAGTTCAGTTCAGTCGCTCAGTCATGTCCGACTCTTTGCGACCCCATGAATTGCAGCACGCCAAGCCTCCCTGTCCATCACCAACTCCCAGAGTTCACTCAAACTCACATCCATCGAGTCAGTGATGCCATCCAGCCATCTCATCCTCTGTCATCCCCTTCTCCTCCTGCCCCCAATCCCTCCCAGCATCAGGGTCTTTTCCAATGAGTCAACTCTTCCCATGAGGTAGCCAAAGTACTGGAGTTTCAGCTTTAGCATCATTCCCTCCAAAGAAATCCCAGGGCTTATCTCCTTCAAAATGGACTGGTTGGATCTCCTTGCAGTCCAAGGGACTCTCAAGAGTCTTCACCAACACCACAGTTCAAAAGCATCAATTCTTCGGTGCTCAGCCTTCTTCACAGTCCAACTCTCACATCCATACATGACCACAGGAAAAACCATAGCCTTGATTAGACGAACCTTTGTTGGCTAAGTAATGTCTCTGCTTTTGAATATGCTATCTAGGTTGGTCATAACTTTCCTTCCAAGGAGTAAGCGTCTTTTAATTTCATGGCTGCACTCACCATCTGCAGCGATTTTGGAGCCCAAAAAAATAAAGTCTGACACGGTTTCCACTGTTTCCCCATCTATTTCCCATGAAGTGATGGGACCAGATGCCATGATCTTCATTTTCTGAATGTTGAGCTTTAAGCCAACTTTTTAACTCTCCACCTTCACTTTCATCCAGAGGCTTTGTAGTTCCTCTTCACTTTCTGCCATAAGGGTGGTGTCATCTGCATATCTGAGGTTATTGATATTTCTCCCGGCAATCTTGATTCCAGCTTTAAATTTATTTATTTTAATTGGAGGCTAATTACTTTACAATATTATATTGGTTTTGCTTTACATTAACATGAATCCACCACAGGTGTACACATGTTCCCCATCCTATACCTTCCTCCAACCTCCCTCCCTGTACCATCCCTCTGGGTCATCCCAGTGCACCAGCCCCAAGCATCCTGTATCCTGCATCGAACCTGGACTGGCGATTCATTTCTTATATTATACATGTTTCAGTGCCATTCTCCCAAATCATCCCACCCTCTCCCTCTCCCACAGAGTCCAAAAGACTGTTCTATACATCTGTGACTCTTTTGCTGTCTCGCATACAGGGTTATCGTTACCATCTTTCTAAATTCCATATATATGCGTGAGTATACTGTATTGGTGTTTTTCTTTCTGGCTTACTTCACTCTGTATAATAGGCTCCAGTTTCATCCACCTCATTAGAACTGATTCAAATGTATTCTTTTTAATGGCTGAGTAATGCTCCATTGTGTATATGTACCACAGCTTTCTTATCCATTCATCTGCTGATGGACATCTAGGTTGCTTCCATGTCCTGGCTATTATAAACAGTGCTGTGATGAACATTGGGGTACACGTGTCTCTTTCAATTCTGGTTTCCTCAGTGTGTATGCCCAGCAGTGGGATTGCTGGGTCATAAGGGTATAGTCCATTTTTTTAATAGCAAACTATTTGGTTTACCCTCTCTCACATATTCAATACACTCCCTATAGCAGACAACCCAAACCCTATCCAGTCAAAAGGATTCCTATCCAGTTCAAAAGTCCTGGATAGTGGAAGAAGTGCTGCCATCTCTCCATCAAGAATATTTCCTTTAGACATACGCTCTAAAAAGAAAAGTTATCTGTCTAACATACACATAGAATGGGTATACCAACTGCAAGGAACATTTTCGGATAAAAAAGAGAAAAATGGGTGACATGGTAAATACTGGTTCTGACATCTCACTGGACAGACAATATGACTGCCTATGTTGGGATAAAGATGTTCATTAATCATTCCCTGATACTCATCTCTCTGAAAAGAGTTGTAATGCACTATGCACAGTTTTTTTTTTTCACTCTTTCAGTCTTTTTTGAATTTCTTCTTTCATCATATTTGAAATAAATGGTGAGTCTGCCCTTTTAAGGGCTTCATAATGTTAACAGTGATGTTTTAACTTTTAAGTATTGAAGCGTTATTTTAAAGCTCAGCATTTTGCTTGTATTTGTATACTATATGTACCTAACCTATATACAAACTACAACACTGTGTTTGTATTATTTCATTTGTACAAAAGTATCAACAATTTAGCAAGCAATTTTTTCATGCATTTGCTGCCAGCACGTATAGTTATCATACATTTTTTTCTTTCCTGACATAATCCATGACTGTAATAAATTCATGATGGCAATATAAAGGCCATCTGAAACATTTAGTTTGGGTGAAAATTGACCCCCAAAGACTCAAATTAATACAAAGCAACATTAAAAATAAATGCATTTTGTTTACTTTTGCTAAAGAGATCCAAGAGTAAACAAAGCAAAATGCATGAACATTCTGACTTTTCCCAATCAATTCTCCCATAGTCACACACTTAGTATGTAGTGTGTAGTAGTACACACTACATTTACATGTAAGTTGGTAAATTAGAAGGTATACATCCTAAGTTTTTGCAGATGAAAGTTTTGGGTATTTTTGTTTTCTCTTTAGACTTTCCTCCTTCCATTTTATAATATTAAGTAAATTGTTTTGGAAATAGAATTATTTTTATATACCACTTTGTAAGATATTGATTTCATGGTTTCATATTCAGATATTATCTAGAAATATACATGTATATGAAATCTAATATTTAGAAGTACAAAAATGATAAAAGACTGAAAGTTCTGGTTGGTGACATGTTTAGATTTTTTCTTTATGAATTGAGAAATTAATCAGTATTTAAAGAATTTTTCAAAAGTTGAAGCTTCAAAATTTACTATATATAATGACATTTTCAGGAAAAACATATCTAAAATAATATTTATTTTATAATTATTTAATTGTGTAGAAAAAATGACTCTGCCCATCTGAGGAGAATGAAAATCTTTTAGATCTGACTCATTAAGATTATTATGTTCATCTGATGGAAATTATATTGCATAGCTTAAATTGCAGTTCTTATGAGAAGAGCAAGTTTTACTGAATAATTTACTGATAAATATTTATACTCTTATTAAATATATTCCCTCTGCAATTTAATTATTCTATTTGAATGTATTTTCTCACTTGTATACAAAATGACATTATTGTGGATGTCAGTAGAAGAGATGTATTAAATATGAGCAATAAAAATGAAATGAGAAACATTTGGAGTAATTCAGATGAGTATTCATTGGACTGCATATAGTGTGTGTGTGTGTTTAACATCTTAAAAGTCCTGCAAGAAACCACAGAACAAGTGTTTTACATATGATGAAAGTACTTATAAGGAGTTATCTTTATAGTTAGTTGCTTGCAAATTATATATTAAAAATTTATAATGTAGGAAAATCTAAAAGATGCTGGTCATTAGTTTTTTTTGAAGTGGAACTTTCTTTTTTCAAGGACTTTCTTGTGGTTTAGCTGGTAAAGATTCTGCTTGCAGTATGGGAGACCTGGGTTGGATGGGAAGAGCCACTGGAGGAGTGAAAGGCTACCCACTCCAGTTCTGGTCTGGAGAATTCCATGTACTGTATAGTCCATGTGGTTGCAAAGAGTTGGACACGACTTGCTGACTTTCACTTTCACTTTATTTTTTCTAAAACGCGTCTTTATTCAGTTAAAACTTTAATTAGCATTGATAGGACTTGGAAATTTTACCTGGCTATCATTGAACCCTATTCTATAAAACAGCAATTACAAAAAAGTCCTATGTTTCCATACAAGTTTCTGGTTTAAAGTATCCTTAGAGAAATATTTTCTAGTTAAGCCTTAATATTCAGCATTAAAACTGCTGAAATCATTTTAAATCACTATACTTTAGAATGGTTTCCCTGGTGGCTCAGTCAGTAAGGAATCTGCCTGCAATGCTGGATACCCAGGTTTGTTACGGGGATTGGAAAGATCCCCTGGAGAAGGAAATGACGACTTACTCCAGTATTCTTGCCTGGGAAATTCCATGGACAGAGGAGCCTGGCAGGCTACAGTCCGTGGTGTAACAAGAGTTGGATGTGACTTAGGGACTAAACCACCACCATACTTTTTAGAAAAGATTACTATACATTGCCAGAAATCAGGATATTCCTTTATTGTTCATAGTGAGTTGGAACTTTAACAAGATTGATTCTGCGATGAAATTATGAAAGGAAAGTCCTTTATATTGTTGACAATTTTGTCAAGTTCTGCATAATTATAAAGACTTATTGTGTATTCTTTCCTATAAAAGAGTCTACTCTTGAGTTTTCCATTCTGTACCATCGATTTCTTTCCACTGTTATGTCAACAGCTCCACATTGTGTAAATGATGGTGGATTTCTGACATCTGAAAAGCCCCTCATTCTTCTTTTTTGATAATTCCTTGTTAAATATTACATGTATATTTTCCACCTTGCTTGTTTACAAAAATAGCTTCATATGTTTTTACTGGATTCAGTATCTTATATAGATTATATAGTAAAGATATAAAAATTGAATTTTTACCTGAGTTATATATAGTAAAACTATAAAAGAATTGAATTTTTACCTGAATACTTGTATTTTAATTTCTTTAAGGCTTTGATAAAAGTATATCAATCTTTTAAGTTTTATATATGTGTTCATATAAAAAATCATTTATATCGATTTATTGTTTTTGTTCTTTTAAGTACAATCTTTAGTTTTATTTTTTTTTCTGAAGAGAAAATCAGTTGATTTTTCTAAATTCTAACTTCATTAGTATTTTTTTTAATTCTTTGAAATATTTCCAGTGTTTCTATAATTTTTCCATTTTATAAAGCTCTATCACCAGTGAATTCAATGTCTACCTCTGAAAATTTTATGCTATTTGCCAATTTCCTATTGGTGCTTTATAAATTTTCACACTTTTAGTGATTTAAATAAGTAAAACAAATTTATTATCTTACAGTTCTGGAGGTCAGATATCTGAAATGTTCACCTTGGGCTAAAATGAGGTGTTGATAGGTATGAATTCCTTTCTGGGTTCTGTAGAAAAGAATCCATCTTGTCTTTCCCACTTTCCAGAGGCTGCCCAGATTCCTTCACTGGTTGTCTCCTTCCATTCTCTAAGCCAGCAATGGCCAGTGAAGTGTTTCTCGTACTGAATCCATTCTAATACTGACTTCTCTCTCCAAATTTCACATTTAAAGGACCCTTGTGACTGCACTGGGCTCACACAGATATTCCAGAATAATCTCCTTATTTTAGGTCAGTGAAATAACAATCTTCTTTCTGTTTTTAAATTGTATTCTCCTTACCAGGTAACATTGTCACAATTTCCAAAGACTAGGACATGGACATCTAGGAGGGGGAGCCATTATTTTCCCTACCACAAACAATTATTTATTACTATTTTCTCTGGTCTATCTATGCTGATAGGTAGATGCAATCAATGTTAAAAAGGTAGTGTGAAAGGGCACTTTCTGTTATATTTTGTTTCATATGCATGAATATTAAAATGTAAGGACAGCCTATATTCAAATTTTATTCTAAGTTCTATATAAATGAAAACTGAATGTTGAACTTTAATGAATATAGCTTCAGTATCTATGCAGATAATCCCTTGATATTTTTCTGTGAGTCTCTTAATGTGAAAGATATACTCCTAGGTTTCCTAGTATAGAGCTATGTTTTTTTCCATGTAAGAAGCCTATTTGGTCTTGTAATACAGTTTCAGGGATCTGATTTTTATTTTGTTAATTTTATTTGAGATTTTTGCTTCAGCATCTGCAGGTGAGACTGACCAGTTGTTTCTATTTTCAAGCTGGTAGTTTTGATAACAAAACTCACTTTTCAAATAAAACATATAAGCAAAGCTTGCATATCTGTTTTTCATATTAGTATACATATTCCTATAGTGTGATATTTTAGACTTGTATTAATTAAGAATTATTTATAAAAATGAGGCTTTCAGTGTGACTGCAGTGTAATGCATCTGTGACTATTCTTTTAAACCAAAGTGTGAAATATGAAATATTATGAACAAATAAAAATATTAATTATTTTATGAATAAATAAATAAGTTTTATTAATAAATAAATGAATGTAATCATTAATTTATTTATTGGTGTATTTATACAAGTATCACTTTAAGAATCATTTCTTTAGTATCCATTATTTCCCTTTATGGTTAATTTTTCATTAATTTTTATTAATTTCTGGGGTACTTTTAAATGAGTTTCATAACTGCATCTAATTAAGAAAAGTTTTCTTTGATTTCATATATTTGAGGTTTATTGAGCTCAAAATGGATCCTAGTGATTCCATGTCCTTGTGTTTTTACATAAAAGGAAACTCAGTCTTTGAAAAGTGGCAGTATCATTTACTGTTTTTAGAAATTACCACTTTAAAAAGCTGTGTAAATTCCGTCAGCTCCAGGATATTTTTATCTCCATCTCTTTCTACAATTTTTATCATGTTTCATAACTCAAGACTCATTTGCTTTTCAACCTCCCTCCTCTGGCCACTCCTTATACTACTGAGTTAGAGGTATCCAATCTGAAGTATGATTTAATAACCATAATACACTGTAATAGGAAAAGAAAAATTAATTCAATGTTAATAACAGAAGTTAGCACTTTAGAAATTATCTGTTGAAAATAATTGTTTCCAAATACAGAAAGGATTATTAGAAATCCTCTAATAGCTTTTTGATTGGCAAAAGGTATGCTTTTGCCTCCATCCATTTGTGGTTTTGATTTAGTTTTCCTCCATGGTCTCATCCCTAGCATTTTTGTTGTTCAATTTTACACCTACCCCTATGTGTTACTTCAGTAGAAAGTTAGCAGATGGGGAATTTTTTTTTAACAGTAGATTTATATTTTAAGTAGAAGTCCCTTATCTCCTTTTAATTCTCTAAACACTTAGAATTCAGTAATATGATGATTCTCCTCCTACTTTGATTATTTCAGTTTCTGTATTCTGTTTTTCCTTAGAATCTTTCTGAAAATTTTCATTTTTTACATCATTTCATAGTACACATCTCCTTAGAAATTTTTCTCTGCCAGTGACTTTAGCGTTGATACTTCCTATTTTCTCATGGCTTTTACATCTTCATATGCAGATACATTGGCTTCCCAGGTGGCTCAGTGCTGAAGAATAAGCCTGCCAACGTAGGAAACAGGGGACTAATCCTTGGGTCAGGAAGATCCCCTAGAGAAGGAAATGAAACCTACTCCAGTGTTTTTTCCAGGGAAATCCCATGGGCAGAGTGTGGTGGGCTACTATCCACAGGGTCCCAAAAGAGTTGGATGCAACTTAGCAACTAAACAACAACAATTCATATACATTCTAAACTCTCTTAACTTTCTTATAAACTTCAAATACTTACATGCAACTACCTGATAGACATTAATCAGTATTTCAAAAATCAGTGTGTGTGTGTGTATGTAATCGCTTATACATTTTATATATATTTCATATAATTATACTTTTTAATATAGTAGACCTTTGGACCATATGGAAAAGAATATGTGTGCATGAACATTTGTTTGTAAAATAGCATTTATGTTTAGAAGTCCTATGACATATTTGAAGCATTTTCACATATATGATAAATGGATAAAATCAAAAAAACCACTGAAGTCTTTTAAAAAAAGTAATGATTTGTCTTTACAAAGTGATTTACAAGGATAATGCATTATATTTTATCAAATATATTTCTTATAATATGAATTATTAAATATGTAAAATCTCCATTATTTAAATTGATATTTTCATATTTAATCTCATCAGTCAGTTCAGTTACTCAGTCATGTCTGACTCTATGCTATTCCATGAACTGCAGCACACTAGAATTCCTGGTCCATCACCAACTCTATAGTATTTTTTAGAGGCTTTTTTAAAATTAAATAATTTATGATATTTTTATTTTACTTTAAATATCATACATACATTTTAAAACCACATGATAGAATAATGTAAATGTATGCTTTCTTGGACTTGTCTCAGGGTAATTTAGGTTTGGGACAACATGGGCAAGTGGATGTTGACCATAGTTGAAAAATTTTAAATTTGAGTGACGGACATACTGTGGTCATTACGCCTGTCTCTGTACTTTTTAACATATTTGATTTCTTAATATAAAGTTTTATCATTAAGCTTGTATCATTTCCTTTAGCTAGTTTATACTTTATTGTTCAGGATTATGTCAGGTCACTGAATGCTACAATATTTATTATATATTTGTTTGAAATGCAAGAGCATTTATGCAATAATTTTCCACTTCTTTTTTGAAATTCTTTCTAAATGTATCCAACCCAGTTATTTGGTGAAAAGCCATATGGCATCTGTCATGTGTGTTTTATTTTTTTAAAAGGCCATTCAATTTCTTCTCATCTGCTGTCACTATCTTTGAACAAGAATAAACATGACAGATTCATGGTTGGAGGTCCCAGGAAAAACAACTTGTCAGTCATTCTTAAAATTCTATTTGTGTATCAGTACACAGAAGAGGCTGAATGGTAGTGAAGATTATTTTGTTAATATTATTATTGCATATAATTTGCTGGGTTTTGCATTTTAAATAGATGTTTACTATTTTAATTAGAAGTATTCAAATTATTCTTAAATGATTTAAATATTTATCTATATTGCATTGTAATACATTTAGTTTATTGCTTCTGTTTTTCAAACTATTTCAAGCTTAAAGGAATAAAACAGAGAATGTGTAAAGGAAGTTGGATTATAGTCCTAACTCAGCCTACCAAAAATTGTTTTTCAACAAAAAAGACTTAAGCCAATATTTTTCCCCATTTCTTTACTCCACTCTACCCACACATCCCAGGGTAGTTGCAAAAAGTAAATACACAATAATGCAGAAAAATATGATAAAATTGTTCTGCTGCTGCTGCTAAGTCACTTCAGTCGTGTCCGACTCTGTGCGACCCCATGGACTGCAGCCTACCAGGCTTCTCCGTCCATGGGATTCTCCAGGCAAGAACACTGGAGTGGGTTGCCATTTCCTTCTCCAATGCATGAAAGTGGAAAGTGAAAGTGAAGTCGCTCAGTCGCGTCTGACTCTTAGCGACCCCATGGACTGCAGCCTACCAGGCTCCTCCATCCATGGGATTTTCCAGGCAAAAGTACTGGAGTGGGGTGCCATTGCCTTCTCCGTAAAATTGTTCTAAATGAAAAGAAATATTGGCATAATGATATAAATTAAGAAGTGGTGATTGAAAAAAATTACAATATAGGACTAGGTTAGTAAGAAACACTTGCCAATTTGCCAATGTTTTCGGACATTGAAGTTGTTTGATTTACTTTCTTAAACATAACTACATGATTTTCTTTTCAAATAACCATGCACAATTGAAAAAGTCAAAGTCGGAAGGCCATTATGGTGGTAAACAGCCATAAGTTATGAAACAGTGAATAAATTACCTATCTTTCAGGAAAAAAAAAAATTCTTAAAATGGGTCAGGCACTGAAATTATGTGTCAGGTTTCTTTTTCTTCCTCTGGAGATAGTTATTGCCTTCACGTAATAGCTGCCATTTGTTTTGTGGAATTCATAAATAGAATGTGAAATGGAAAGCATACTACTGACTTTATTTAACAAACTTGCCAGTATTCCTTGGAAGGAATTAGTTTTAAAAGTCTGTTTAGTTTTAATTCTATGGTAAATAATTTTCTGAACCAAATGCTTCATCAATATTTCAGGTTTCATCCAAGTACATAAAATAATAATTATTATAATGTAATTTGGTGCATATATCTTGAAACTTAATATGATTTTACTGAGGGAATATGACATGTAAGAAAAATTATATATATTAATTGAGATACATAATTATATAATTAATCAGAATATCCTAATGGTTAATTCAGTGCCAAATATATAGTAGGTGATTAAATATAGTTGTGCAGCTAGAATAATACCGAGTTATAAAAACTAAGTTATTTGAAGCCCCAGAAACCATTTTTGAAACAAGATTGAATGTGTATTTTGTGTGTATGTGAGAGAGTATGTATTTTTGTGTGTCTGTGTGTATGACATTGTCTCCCTACTATACTTTTGAAAAAGTTTGCTAACTACATTCACTTTTGATCTGACAACACAGAAGCTGAGTGGCTTTCAAAATGTAAGGCACATTATATTACCCTTGCCTTTCATAGCTTTGGTGCCAATTATAATGACCAGCACATTTTATATGAATTGATAGTCTTACCTGTTGACAGGAATGCAGATGGATCAGCTCCTTTGGAAATCAGTTTGGCAATGCTTTATAAAGTTAAACATACAACAGCCATTTGACACAACAATTCTATGCTACTTAAGTATCTTCCCATTGGAAATGAAAATGTATTTTTATACAAAGACAATGACACAATTGTTCATATCATCTTTATTCTTTGATCACTAAAAATTGGGAAGAATACAGATATCCTTTAACTAGCTATGGACTAACAGTTGTAGTACATTTATGCAATAGAATATTAATTTGCAGTGAACAAGGACAAACTGTTGATGCATACCATATGAAAGAAAGCCAGAAACAATTTACTCTAAAGAACCCAGACCTCAAACATGATATGTTGTATACTTCATTTCTGGACGTTCTGGGAAAAGCAAAAGCTATAGGAATGAAAAAAAAAAATCAGTGATTTTTAGGATTTGAGAGGCAGAGGCAGGGATTGACAGAAAAGGGTCAGTACAGAAAGATTTGTTGTGAACCAAATGCTCTACACAACTTTATAATTGAAGCGGTGGGTGCAGTAGTAATGGTTGCATGGCTCTGCGGTTTGTTCAACCTCATAGATCTTTGTACTACAAAGAGTAAATTTTAATTAATATGAATTTATTTAAAAAATCAATGTGTGACATTATTCAAGGTTCAGAGGAGATTGTGACAAACGAATATAAGTGTATTACAAATGAATCACTACCTTTAAAGGTCTTAGGAAGAGGAGCGCTAAGTAAATTGGGATAATAATGTTCTAACAGGATACCGAAGGCTAAGGTCAAGAACTATATGCACGCACTGTGATTTAAAGTGATAAAATTCTTCTTTAGAATGTATTGGTTAACAATTCTAAAATTAATTTGTGTGTGTAATAGAAGTGAAAATATGCATATGCACATTACTGTAGAGAGTAAGGCCCTCATTTCTGTCTGTAACAGAAGGAAGTTACCAAGTTATAAATAAGGAAAGGGGAAAGGCTAGAACAAATCATGTGCTCTGTTGAGTTAAAAATAGTCACAAAACCTATAAGTTGAGAATTACATTTTATTCAGTAGTAATTTTTAGGATGTTAAACCTGGGAGACAGCATCTTAAGTGACCTGAAAGAACTACTCCAAGAAGGCAAGGGGAGGAATCAAGTTATGTAGAAGTTTGCAAAAAAGGGCAGGTAGTCTCAACATCAGTATTTTTGTGAATTAAAACCGGGTATTTCAAGTTAAGGAATCTATATACGGGAAGATAGAAGAGTCTGGACTCACTGAAATCATTCCTTTCACATGCATCTCAGGTGTCTGGGGCCAACACACTGAATTTTTCCACAGTCCTTACCTTATGGATTTTCTGCAGCCTCATGCAGAAAATCCTGATTGGCCTAGAGGCCTGGAATCGTTGATGACTGTGATATCCTTGTTTATTGATAAGGCAGGAAATACTTAGAAAGCAAAGAGGAACTAAAGAGCCACTTGATGATGGTTAAAGATGAGAGTGAAAAAGCTAGCTTAAAACTCAACATTCAGGAAATTAAGATCATGGCATCTGGTCCGATTACTTCATGGAATGCAGATGGGGAAATGTGGAAACAGAGATTTTATTTTCTCGGACTCCAAAATCACTGTGGATTGTGACTACAGCCACAAAATTAAAATATGCTTGCTCCTTGGAAAAAAACTATGACAAACTTAGCAAATTAAAAAGCAGAGGTATCACTTTCTAAACAAAGGTATATACAGGCAGAGCTATAGTTTTCCCATTAATCATGTATGAATGTGAGATTTTGACCATAAAGAAGGCTTTTCAGTTCAATTCAGTCACTCAGTCATGTCCGACTATTTGCAACCACATGGACTACAGCACACCAGGCTTCCCTGTCCAACAGCAACTCCCAAAGCTTGCTCAAACTCATGTCCATTGATTCGGTGATGCCATCCAATGATCTCATCCTCTGTTGTCCCCTTCTTCTCCTGCCTTCAATCTTTCCCATCCTCTGGGTCTTTCCAAATGAGTCAGTTCTTCGCATCAGGTGGCCAAACTATTGGAGTTTCAGCTTCAGCATCAGTCCTTTCAGTGGATATTCAGGACTGATTTCTTTAGGATTAACTGATTTGATCTCCTTACAGTCCAAGGGACTCTCAATTGTCTTCTCCAACACCACAGTTCAAAAGCATCAATTCTTCAACTCTCATCTTTATTTATGGTCCAACTCTCATATCCATACATAACTATTGGAAAAAAAACATGACTTTGACTAGACAGACAATTGTCAGCAAAGTAAATTCTCTGCTTTTAATATGCTCTCTATGTTGATCATACTTTTCTTCCAAGTAGCAACAGTCTTTTAATTTCATGGTTGCAGTCACCATCTTGAGTGATTTTGGAGCCCAGAAAAATAAAGACTGTCATTGTTTCCATTGTATCCCCATGTATTTGCCATGAAGTGCTGGAACCAGGTGCAATGACCTTCGTTTTTTGATTGTTGAGATATAAGTCAACTTTTTCACTCTCCTCTTTCACTTTCATCAAGAAGCTCTTTAGTTCTTCGCTTTCTGCCATAAGGGTGGTGTTTTCTGTGTATCTGAGGTTATTGATATTTCTCCTGGAAATCTTGATTCTAGTTTGTGCTTCATCCAGCCCAGAATTTTGCATGAAGTACTCTGCATATAACTTAAATAAGCAGGGTGACAATATACAGCCTTATGTACTCCTTTCCCAAATTGGAACCCGTCCATTGTTCCATGACCAGTTCTAACTGTTGCTTCTTGAACTTCATGCAGGTTTCTCATGAGGTGGGTAAGATGGTCTGGTATTCCCATCTCTTGAAGAATTTTCCACATTTTGTTGTGATCCACACAGTCAAAGCTTTGGCGTAGTCAATGAAGCAGAAATGCATGTTTTCTGGAACTCTCTTGCACTTGAGAGTGCAATATCCAATGGATATTGTCAATTTAATCTCTGGTTCCTCTGCCTATTCTAAATCCAGCTTCAACATCTGGAAGTTCTCAGTTCAAGTACTGCTAAAGCCTTACTTGGAGAATTTTGAGCATTACTTTGCTCAAAGTGCAATTGTGATGAGCGTAATTGTGCGGTACTGTGAACAATATTTGGCATTGTCTTTCTTTGGGATTGGAATGAAAACTGACTTTTTCTAGTCCTGTGGCCACTGCTGAAATTGCCAAATTTTCTGGTATATTGAGTGCATAACTTTAACAGCATCATCTGTTAGGATTCGAAATACCTCAGCTGGAATTCCATCACTGCCAATAGCTTTGTTTACAGTAATGCTTCCTAAGGACCACCTGACTTTGCTCTCCAGGATGTCTAGCTCTAGAGGACTGATCACACCATCGTGGTTATCTGTATCATTAAGACCTTTTTTGTATAGTCGTTCTTTGTATATTGTCACCTGTTCTTAATATCTTCTGTTTCAGTTTGGTCCGTACCGTTTCTGTCCTTTATTGAGCCCATCTTTGCATGAAAGGTTCCTTTGGTATGTTTGATTATCTTGAAGAGATCTCTGCTGCTGCTGCTGCTAAGTCGCTTAAGTCGTGTCCAACTCTGTGCGACCCCATAGACCTCAGCCCACCAGGCTCCTCTGTCCATGGGATTCTCCAGGCAAGAACACTGGAGTGGGTCTCTAGTCTTTTCAATTTTATTGTTTTCCTCTATTTTTTCCACTTAGGAAGGCTTTCTTATCTTTCCTTGTTGTTTTTTGGAACTCTGTATTCAGATTGGTATATCTTTCCTTTTCTCCTTTGCCTTTAGCTTCTCTTCTTTTCTCAGCTATTTGTAAGGCCTCCTCAGACAGCCATTTATCCTTTTTGTATTTCTTTTTCTTGGGGATGGTCTTGGACTTGATCACTACCTCCTGTACAAAGTCACAAACCTCTTTCCATAGTTCTTCAAGCCCCGTCTTTCAGATCTGTTCCTTTAAATCTATTTGTTACTTCAACTGTATAATTGTGAGGGATTTGATTTAGGTCACACTGGAATGGTTTGGTGGTTTTCCCTACTTTCTTCAATTTAACTCTTAATTTGGCAATGAAGAGTTCATGATTTCAGCTACAGTCAGCTCCTGGTCTTGTTTTTGCTGACTGTATAGAGCTTTTCCATCTTTGGCTGCAAAGGATGTAATCAATCTGATTTCAGTATTCACCATCTGGTGATATCCATGTGTAGAGTCATCTCTTGTGTTGTGGAACAGGGTGTTTGCTATGACCAGTGCATTCTCTTAGCCAATGCACTGGCATCTCAGTTTAGTTCTTGGCGTCTCAGTTTAGTTCTTGGCGTCTCAGTTTAGTTCAGTCACTCAGTCATGTCTGACTCTTTGTGACCCCATGGACTGCAGCAGGCTAGGCTTCCCTGTCCATCACCATCTCCTGGAGCTTGCTCAGACTTGAGTCCATCAAGTCAGTGATGCCATTCAACCATCTCATCCTCTGTCTTCCCCTTATCCTCCTGCCTTCAGTCTTTCCCAGCATCAGTGTCTTTTCCAATGCATCAATTCTTCTCATCAGGTGGCCAAAGTATTGAAATTTCAACTTCAGCGTCGGACCTTCCAATGAATATTCAGGACTGATTTCCTTTAGGATGGACTGCTTTGATCTCCTTGCAGTCCAAGGGACTCTCAAGAGTCTTCTCCAACACCACAGTTCAAAAGCATCGATTCTTTGACCCTCAGATTTCTGTTAGCCTTTTACCCTGCTTCATTTTGTACTTCAAGGCAAAACGTTCCTGTTAATCCATGTATCTCTTGACTTCCTAATTTTACATCCCAGTCTCCAGTGATGAAAAGTACATCACAGAACCATTCAACTTCAGCTTCTTCTGCATTCATGGTTGCAGCATAGACTTGGATTACTGTAATAATGAATGGTTTCCCTTGGAAATGAACAGAGATCATTCTGTCATTTTTGAGATTGCATCCAAGTGCTGCATTTGAAACTCTTTTGTTGATTATGAGGATACTCCATTTCTTCTAAGGGATTCTTGCTCACAATAGTGGATATAATGGTCATCTGAATTAAATTCACCCATTCCAGTCTATTTTAGTTCAATGATTCCTAAAATGTTGATGTTCACTCTTGCCATCCCCTGTTTGACCACTTCAAATTTATCTTGATTTGTGGACCTAACATTCCAGGTTCCTATGCAATCTTGTTCTTACAGCATCAGACTTTACTTTCACCACCAGACACATCCACAACTGTGCATAATTTCCCCTTTTGCTCATCCTCTTCGTTCTTTCTGGAGCTGTTTCTTGCCTTTTCCCAGCAGCATATTGGATACCTACCAACCTGGGGTACTCATTTTCCAGTGTCATATCGTTTTGTCTTTGTATACTGTTCATGGGTTTCTCAAGGCAAGAATACTGAAGTTGTTTGCTAATGCCTTCTCCTGTGGGCCATGTTTTGTCAGAACTCTCCACTGTTAAAATTCACTGTAATTTTAGTGAGCATAATTCAGATATGTTTTCAATATTTTCTCTTAGATCATATAATATATATTCCCTAATGATGTTAAGATTGGAGAAGGAAATGGCAACCCTCTCCAGTGTTCTTGCCTTGAGAATCCCAGGGATGGGGGAGCCTTGTGGGCTGCCATCTATGGGGTCTCACAGAGTCTGATACGACTGAAGCGACTTAGCAGCAGTAGCAGCAATGATGTTAAATTCTTTGTAAAATAGTTCCAGTAATTTGGCCATTCATGGATTTATTTATGTTGACTATTTTTTACCCTATGTATGTATTTAATATTTTCCTGCTTCTTTGCTTTTATTATTTGCCAGAATCATATGCCAAACAAAAATGGATAATTTTTTATTTTTGTTTGTATTCAGAAAATGACATACATCTCAATTGCAAACATCTATGTCAAAATATTTATATGAGAAGAAAGCCAGTCAGATCCGTAGTGAAATCTGGATTTTGTTGCAGCTTTTTTTTATATTTAGTTCAACACTGGCATTAAAAACTATTAAGACAGGATCACTGCTTCTGTTTAAGTAGGATCTTCATCTTTGCTGTGGTGAGATTTCATAGAACTCTGTATACTTTGCATACAAGCTACTATATACATTGCAACCAATTCTTTGGTTCGTTTAGAATCTTTCTCTCTGATATGTAGCATGATAGCTAGACTTTGGAGTTCTTGAAAATTTTATTCACACAGAAACAAACCTTGAACTCATTGGTGCTTTGGCAGTTTCTCTTTGTTTTGCTACCTTCTTCCCTCACCCCACTTATCTTTGTCCATGGTAGTGTACTTTATGAAAGTCCAATGTGCCTTGGAAGGATGTCTCTCATTTCTTCTCTCTCATTTTCATCCTTCAAGTGGGGTGAAGGATCCCAGTGCTTCAGGAATAATTTTGATCAGCTTTCCTTCCCAGCCTCAATCCTTTGTGTGTCCACAGCCTTGTATTCAGTAGGAGCACTGTGCACTTTATAGAAGGGTTATCTTGTAGCTAGATCTCTGGAACAGTTTCCAGCCTACCGAGGTTATACCATATGCTCTGAAAATGTCAATGGAAGAAATGGCAGGTGCTAGCTCATCGTGCAGTTATGGCTCCTTGTGTTTCCAAGTCATCCCTTTTCTTTGACAGTGGTTAAAAGTTGGGGTGATTTCTCTTTACTACTGTTCATGTTGTATTCGCTCCTTTTCTTGCTGACCTTTTAGGTTAGGTTGGAAAACAGCCATGTGTTGCTTATAAGGGCTTCCATGATGGCTTATATAATGGAAAGATATGATATTGCTGAAAACTTAATTCATTTAGTTTCAGTCAGTTCAGTTCAATTGCTCAGTCATGTCAACTCTTTGCGACGCCATGGACTGCAGCATGCCAGGCTTCCCTATCTATCACCAACTGCCAGGGCCTACTCAAACTCATGTCCAATGCGTCGGTGATGCCATCCAACCATCTCATCCTCTGTCATCCCCTTCTCCTCCATCCTTCAGTCTTTTGCAGCATCAGCGTCTTTTCCAATGAGTCAGTTCTTTGCATCAGGTGGCCAAAGTATTGGAGTTTCAGCTTCAGCATCAGTCCTTCCAATGAATATTCAGGACTGATTTCCTTTAGGATGGATTGGATGGATTGCCTCGCAGTCCAAGGGATTCTCAAGAGTCTTCCCCAGCACCACAGTCCAAAAGCATCAATTCTTCGGCACTCACCTTTCTTTATAATCCGTCTCTCACATCCATACATGGCTACTGGAAAAACCATAGATTTGACTAGACAGACTTTTGTTGGTAAAGTATTGTCTCTGCTTTTTAATATGCTGTTTAGTTTGATCATAACTTTTCTTCCACAGAGCAAGCATTTTTTAGTTTCATGGCTGCAGTCACCATCTGCATTGATCATGGTGCCCCCAAAATAAAGTCTGTCACTGTTTCGCCATCTATTTGCCATGAAGTGATGGAACCAGATGCCATGATCTTAGTTTTCTGAATGTTGAGTTTAAGCCAACTTTTTCACTCTTCTCTTTCACTTTCATCAAGAGGCGCTTTTGTTTTTCTTCACTTTCTGCCATAGGGATCATATCATCTGTGTATCTGAGGTTATTGATATTTCTCTTTGCATTATTGATTCCAGCTTGTGCTTCATCCAGCCCAGAGTTTCTCATGATGTACTCTGCATATAAATTAAATAAGCAGGGTGACAATATACAGCCTTGACATACTCCTTTTCCGACTTGGAACCAGTCTGTTTTTCCATGTCCAGTTCTGTTGCTTCTTGACCTGCATACAGATTTCTCAGGAGGCAGGTCAGGTGGTCTGGTATTCCCATGTGATTCACACAGTCAAAGGCTTTGGCATAGTCAATAAAGCAGAAGTAGATGTTTTTCTGGAATTCCCTTGCTTTTTCGATGATCCAACAGATGTTGCCAATTTGATCTCTGGTTTCTCTGGCTTTTCTGAATCTAGCTTGAACATCTGGAAGTTCATGGTTCACGTACTGTTGAAGCCTGACTTGGAGAATTGAGCATTACTTTGCCAGCCTGTGAGATGAGTTTAGTTTAGCTTTTTTTTTTTTGTGAGTGCTTATCACCTTGTTTGTTTTTAAATACTGAAATTTTCTATATGACTTGTTTTCATTGGTGAAGTGATAGTCATCAGTGAAATTCTGCATTCTAATTGACAGTGGAAAGCCATGAAATCTACTTTTAATTGTTGTTTAGGTTAAACTTAATTTTGAAGTAGAATAAGAAAGGACACTCCTTCTGAGTTACAGAGGACAGAAAAAAATCACTGCCATCTGTTTAATGATAGTGGGCATGATCACTTCACTCTCTCATGTATGTCAAGTGTAATAAAATAAAGTTATGCTGGCTAATGCACAGATGATCTCTCTTTGGATGAGTAATTTACAATTGAATAATGTGCGAAATCAACCTTCCTCATAATGAGCATATAAAATATCCATTAAATTTTTGTTATATAGCAAGGGACTGGCTAAGGGACTAGATCAAAGGAAAACCTTACACACAGATATTTAATAAAGAAAAAAAATGCCACCATACATGTAATATTAGTCCATTCTACTTATGGGTATTCAAAAAGCTAAAATGTTTTGAAGGAAGCAAAGAATGTTCTTTGCTCTTTAACAATAATTAATTAAAAGTTATATATATTTAAAGATGTTGAAATTTTCTCCACTGACACTTATCATATAGGTTTATCATTTAGGCTTTTTGTTGTGATTAGTCAGACCATCCTGTGGATAGGATAGAAGCAAAATTCTTAGAGGGAAATGGAATTTACATATACTTTTCAATATACTGTTAACAAAAATGGGAAGAGCATATACATCCTTTCTTTTTGTCTCAAGGAAATAACTTCTATAATTGTTTGTGCTATGAGCTGAATTCACTGGATTTTTTGTTGTTATATTTTATATAGGATACCATTTTTACTAAAATGAATGATAATGTGTGCTTATTCAGATTTGGATTTTGGCAGGTATTCTCTAGGAAATGACTGGTGTGGATCGTTTTCAGGGAAGCAATTGGCAATATTTGTTGCCAATGATAAAATTTGAATGTTAAAGTGAAAATTTGAATTTTGGAAAGCATACTTGGCATTGTGTACTTGTAAGCTTACCAATCTTAAATTACTTTAAAATGAGATTGTAAGTGATGTTTAAGAATGTGATTATATCAAATAATAAAATATTTCAATGTATGAAGACTTTGTACAACTCTGTGAACTAATATTTTCCAAATGATCAGTGCATTCTGCTGAAAAATAATATACCAATTAAAGATGTATTCAAAGTGTAAGATAGACCAATAAGCTACAATTTAATATACTATAAAAATGTAATCAGTATGATTCCATTTCCTACACTTCAATAACATTTAATAAATGACCACTTGTCAAATTTTATGTATTATCTCAGTATATTCACAATTACCTGGAAAAGCTACAGAGACATACTATGCTCTTGCAACTATGTATTTTTTCAGCACTTTTATTGAGTTATGATTCTCAGATGAGAAGTGTGCATATTTAAACTGTTCAAACTAATATTTTGATATACATCTATGTTGTGAAATGGCCAATATCAAAGATATACTGAGTCTTTGATTTTCATCATAAATCTCCCTCACGGAAATCTGTTTCAAAGTTACAATGACAAAAATACAAATCTGTAAGTCCGTTTATTTTGTCATTAATTACTATATAATAATGAAATTATAATGTAAATTTAAACATAACATATTGCCAAGTCTAGGCAGATGAGTAAATATTTATTATGACTGGGGTCTTAGATTTTGGCATGGGGGAAAGGAGAATGAAATATTATATAAAGTTAAGAATAAAAATCCTATAAACTTAAATTTGAATTGGAAGTATCTGTACGAACTCATGAAAATTAATTTTGGAAAAATTAGGACTTTTATTTTCTTTTAATAACCAGGAAACCAACCTTGCTTGGGGTAGGGGACACATATAACTCAAAGGTTGCTAGTTCTAAATGCCATTATCTGTTTGTGAGTTAGTTGATTTTTAAGGCTAGAACTGCAAACATTCAGGATGAGGCTGTAATATTTTGTAATTATCATAAGCAAGGTGCTATTAAACATTGTTAAACATTTATCAGGTTGACTCAGGAAACAACTTGAAAGGGTTTCCTGGCCAACGATGGGTATTTGTAACATTGGTAATTTAACTGCATGACAAATAGAGGGGGAAAAGTAGAAGCAGTGACAGATTTTATTTACTTGAGCTCCAAAATCAGCCACAAAATTAAAAGACACTTGCTCCTTGGAAGGAAAGTTATGACAAACCTAGACATCATATTAAAAAGCAAAGGCATCTCTTTGCTGACAAAGGTCCATCTAGTCAAAGCTATGATTTTCCAATAGCCATGCACAGATGTAAGAGTTGGACCATAAAGGAGGCAGTGTGCTGAAGAACTGATGCTTTTGAACTGTGGTGCTAGAGATGACTCTTGAGAGTACTTGGACAGCAAGGAGATCAAACTAGTCCATTCTAAAAGAAATTGATGCTGAATATTCATTGAAAAGACTGATGCTGAAGTCTAAGCTCCAAAAATGTGCTCACCTGATGCAAAGAGCCAACTCATTGGAAAAGACCTGATTCTGGGAAGGATTGAAGGCAAAAGTAGAGGGTGCAAGAAGCATCAAGATCTTTTCCAATAAGTCAGTTCTTTGCACTTGGTGGCCAAAGTATTGTAGTTTCAGCTTCAGCATCAGTCCTCCCAATGGATATTCAGGACTGATTTCCTTTAGGATGGACTGGTTGGATCTCTTTTCTGTCCAAGGGACTCTCAAGAGTCTTCTCCAACACCACAGTTCAAACACATCAATTTTTCAGCACTCAGTTTCTTAATGGTCCAACTCTCACATCCATACATGAATACTGGAAAAACCATAGCTTTGACGAGAAGATATTTGTTGGCAAAGTAATGTATCTACTTTTTAATATGCTATCTAGCTTGGTCAGAGGAGAAGGCAATGGCAACCCACTCCAGTACTCTTGCTTGGAAAATCCCATGGACGGAGGAGCCTGGTAGGCTGCAGTCCATGGGGTCACTAAGAGTCAGACGACTGAGCGACTTCACTTTCACTTTTCACTTTCATGCATTGGAGAAGGAAATGGCAACCCACTCCAGTGTTCTTGCCTGGAGAATCCCAGGGATGGGGGAGCCTGGTGGGCTGCCGTCTCTGGGGTCGCACAGAGTCGGACACGACTGAAACGACTTAGCAGCAGCAGCAGCAGCAGCTTGGTCAGAGCTTTTTTCCCAAGGATCAAGCGTCTTTTAAATTTATGGCTGCAGTCAGCATCTGCAATGATTTTGGAGCCACAGAAAATAGAGTATCTCACTGTTTCCATTGATTCCCCATTTGTTTGTGAAGAAATGATAGGACCAGAAACCATGCTCTTAGTTTTCTGAATGTTGAGTTTTAAGCCAACGTTTTCACTCTCCTCTTTCATTTTCATCATGAGACCCCTTTGTTCTTCACTTTCTGTCATAAGGGAGGTATCTTATGACAGACATATGTCATATGTCATATGACATTGGCATATGACATACGACATTCACATATATCATAAGGGTGGTATCTAAGGTTATTGAAGTTTCTTCTGGCAGTCTTGATTTCAGCTTGTGCTTCATCCAGCCCAGCATTTTGCATGATGTACTCTGCATGTAAGTTACATAAGCAGAGTGACAATATACAGCCTTGATGTACTCCTTTCCCAATTAGGAACCAGTCCATTTTTCCATATCCAGTTCTAACGGTTGCTTCTTCACCTGCATACAGGTTTCTTAGGAGGCAGGTAAGGCAGTCTGGTATTTCCATCTCTTGAAGAGTTATCCATAGTTGTGATCCACACAGTAAAAAGTAAAAAGCTTTGGCATAGTCAATAAAGCAGAAGTAAATGTTTTTCTGAAACTCTCTTGCTTTTTCTGTGATCCAGTGGATGTTGAAAATTTGATCTCTGGTTCCCCTGCCTTTTATAAATCCAGCGTGAACATCCTAAAGTTCATAGTTTATGTACTGTTTAGGCCTGGCTTGGAGAATTTTGAGCATTACTTTGCTAGCCTCTGAGATGAGTGCATTTGTGTGGTAATTTGAACATTCTTTGGCATTACCTTTCTTTGGGATTAGAATGAAAACTGACCTTTTCCAGTCCTGTGGCCACTGCTGAGCTTTCCAAATTTGCTGGTATATTGAGTGCAGCACTTTCACAGCATCATCTTTCAGGATTTGAAAGAGCTCAACTGGAATTCCATCACCTCCACTAGCTTTGTACATAGTGATGCTTCCTAAGGCCCACTTGACTTTGCATTCCAGGATGTCTGGCTCTAGGTGAATAATCACATCATCGTGGTTATCTGGGTCATGAAGATCTTTTTTGTATAGTTCTTCTGTGTATTCTCGTAACCTCTTCTTAATATCTTCTGCTTTTGTTAGATCCATACCATATCTCTCTTTAATTATGCCCATCTTTGCATGAAATGCCCCCTTGGTATCTCTAATTTTCTTGATGAGCTCTCTAGTTTTTCCCATTCTATTGTTTTCCTCCATTTCTTCTCATTGATCACTGAGGAAGGCTTTCTATCTCTCTGTGCTATTCTCTTGAGCTCTGCATTCAAACTGGTATATCTTTCCTTTTCTCCTTTGCCTTTAGCTGCTCTACTTTTCTCAGCTATTTATAAGGTCTCCTCAGACTACCATTTTGCCTTTTACCATTTTCTTTTTCTTGGGAATGGTCTTGATCACTGCCTCCTGTACAATGTCATGAACCTCCATGCATGGCTCTTCAAGCACTCTATCAGATCTAATCCCTTGAATCTATTTGTCACTTCCACTGTATAATTGTAAGGGATTTGATTTAGGTCATATCTGAATGGTCTAGTAGTTTTCCTTACTTACTTCCATTTATCTCTCAATTTGGCAGTAGTTCATGATCTGCTGCTGCTGCTAAGTTGCTTCAGTTGTGTCCGACTCTGTGCAACCCCACAGATGGCAGCCCACCAGGCTCCTCCGTCCCTGGGATTCTCCAGGCAAGAACACTGGAGTGGGTTGCCATTTCCTTCTTCAGTGTTCATGATCTGAGGCCCAGTCAGTTCCTGGTCTTGTTTTTGCTGACTGTATAGAGCTTCTCCATCTTTGTCTTTAAAGAATATAATCAATCTGATTTTGGTATTGACCATTTTCGGTGATGTCCATTTTAGTTCATTGATTCCTAAAATGTAGATGTTCATTCTTGTCATCTCCTGTTTGACCACTTTCAATTTACCTTGATTCATGGACCTAACACTCCAGGTTCTTATGCAATATTTTTCTTTACAGCATCAGACTTGCTTCCATCACCAGTCATATCCACAACTGAGTGTTGATTTCACTTTGGCGCCATCTCTTCATTCTTTTTGGAGTTTTCTCTCCACTCTTGTCCAGTAGTATGTTGGGCACCTATGGACCTGAGGAGTACATGTTTCAGTGTCATATCTTTTTGCCTTTTCATACTGTTCATGAGGTTCTCCAGGCAAGAATACTGAAGTGGTTTGCTATTCCCTTTTCCAGTGCACCACATTTTGTCAAACTCTTCCCCATGACCCATCTGTCTTTGGTGGCCCTACATGGTTTGGCTCATAGTTTCATTGAGTTAGACAAGGCTGTGGTCCACATGATCAGTTAATTAGTTATCTGTGATTGTGGTTTTCCTTCTGTCTGCCCTCTGATGGATAAGAAGCTTTTGGAAGCTTCCTGGGAGAGAGACTGATTGTGGGGGAAACTGGGTCTTGTTCTGATTGGTGGGGCTATGCTCAGTAAATCTTCAGCTCAATTTTCTGTTGATGGGCAGGGCTGTGTTCCTTCCTGTTGTTTGACCTGAGGCAAAACTATAGTGGAGGTAATGAAGATAATGGCAACCTCCTTCAAAAGGTCCTGTGCACACACTGAACCAACTCAGTGCCCCTGACCCGGCAGCAGAATGCTGAGTGATAAAGAATTGATGCTTTTGAACTGTGGTATTGGAGAAGATTCTCGAGAGTCCCTTGGACAGCAAGGAGATCAAACTTTTCCTAAAGGATTCCTAAACGATTTTCCTAAACGATTCCTAAAGGAAATCGACCCTGAATGTTCATTGGAAGTTCTGATGCTGAAACTGAAGTTCCTAAAGGAAATCGACACTGAATGTTCATTGGAAGTTCTGATGCTGAAACTGAAGTTCCAGTACTTTAGCCACATGATGTGAAGAGCCAACTCACTGTCGAAAACAAAAACAAAAACTGATGCTGTGAGAAATTGAGGGCAAGAGGAGAAGAGAATGGAAAAGGATAAGGTGGCTGGATATCATCATTGACTCAGTGGAGATGAGTTTGAGCAAATTCCACGAGATAGTGATGGATAGGGGAGCCTGATGTGCTGCAGTCCATGGTGTCACAAAGATTCGAACACAACTTAGCAATTGAATGACTCCATTTCACTGGTCTAAGACTGTTATTGGAAGTAGTATTATACACTCAAGTTTTATTAACGTAAACTTATGTTTGTATGAGGGACTTCCCTGGTGGTTCAGATGGTAAAGAATCAGCCTGCAATGCAGGAGACCCATGTTTGATGCCTGGATTGGGAAGATCCCCTGGAGAAGGAAACGGCAACCCACTCCAGTATTCTTGCTTGAAAAGTCCAGTGGCAAAGGAGCCTGGTAGGCTACAAACCATGGGGTCGCAAGGGTCAGACACAACTGAGCAACTAACACATACACACGTTTTTGGTTTTATATTATCAACAATATAAACTCAGTTAGCCCTGTCTGTTGAGAAGTCCTAGAAGATGTGACTCCACAGTAGCAATTTGTAAGCGTAGTCTTGGTTTCTAAGTATCATTGTCTAATAGAAGAAATTTTTGGGTTTGCTGAGAAAGTGATTGATTCTAAGGATGGCATAGGGATAATACAAGATGATCCTGAATGATTTTGTATTGCCAGAAAACATGGACATATTCAAAAATGAAGAAAGGAAAAAAGGGATGAGGGAATGTCAAAAGAGCACAGGAGCCTATCTGAATATCACAAGTGCTTAGTTGCTCAGTGGTGTCTGACTCTTTGTGACCCCATGGACTGTAGCCCTCCAGGCTCCCATGTCCATGGGGGTTCTCCAGGCAAGAATACTGGAGTGAGTTGTCATGCCCTCCTCCAGGGGATCTTCCCAACCCAGGGGTCGAACCCAGGTCTCCCACATTGCAGGCAGGTTCTTTATCATCTGAGAAAACAGGGAAGCACAAGAATACTGGATTGGGTAGCCTATCTTTTCTCCAGGGGAGTGGTCAAAGTTAAAACATTTTCTTCAGGAAGATAAATAATCATTCGATTTGATTATAGCTTAAACATCTTTAAATCTTTCCTGATATATTCTGATTAGGAACAAATGACAGCACTCTTCTTGAGGAATAATTCTAATTAACAATGGAAAAGAAATGAGTTAAATGGAAAGCTGTCAGGACATTATAAAGTAATAATAATCACTGCTGACAAGATCCTCTGGTGGTTGATGAAATCATTTGGTACATATTTAAGGAGAAATAGAATCTTTGTATATTTTCAAAGTGTCTTCTCCAAAACAAATATTTATTGATTATAAATGGAAGATAGTATATGTACATTTAGAAAGTTTAATATCACCAATAATAAAACATACTGATATCATGTCCCTTTGATATCATTCACAGAGAAGGGCAAATTGCATTGTGGTATTATTCCCAGTAATGTATCCTCTCAGAGAAATCATGAGAAAACATCAAAGCAATACACACTAAGGGACTTCAACAAAATATATAACCAGTACACTTCACAAATCTTAAGATCACAAAGGATCTTTGTGCAAGGATTCCATGCACAAACTAATCCGTGCTGACAGTGGTAAAAATAAATACTAAGTCTGAAGGGGAAAATTGACTAGAGGGATTGGAAGGGGGGCTTCTAGGTTGCTTGAAAGGATAGTTAGCTATTTAAATAGGTATAGATAGATAGAACTGAATTATAGTTCAGTGTTTCATCTTTAATAATTAAGCAAATTACTTTCTTAAGATTTGCCTCCCTTGTAGCTCAGTTGATAAAAAGTCTACCAGCAATGCAGGAGACCCAGGTTTGATTCCTTGGTAGGGAAGATCCCCTGGAGAAGGAAATGGCAATCCACTCCAGCATTCTTGCCTGGCAAGCTACAGTCTATGGGGTCGGTAGAGTTGGACACAGCTGAGTGACTAAGCACACACAAGGTATACCACAACATTTTTTTTTTTCAAGTGATGGAAGTAAAATAAAAACTTTTGTAAGGTTCAGAGTACCTGCAATTGATGTTTCTCTTCTAATTTTTATTTACTTCATCCTGTTGATTTGGAGAGCCTTAGTTTCCAGGAGGAAGTGTTATGTACAGATTCTTCATAATCTACCACTGCCTGACCTGTTCAGATTTATTTTCTACTCCTCTCTTATGATAAAATTTGTATTTTATCATATTTAAAATATTTTAAAAATACTTTACAGAAAATATTTAAAACATATTCTGTGCCTTACCATTCAATTATTCGTTTAATAAATATTTACTGAATATTTATTTCTACAATCCAGTTACTGCTCTAGACATTTGAGATATAGTTTAACTAGACTTACAGTCTTTTTGTAACTTTACCTTCTTTTGATGATGAGAAATACTTACATTCTGGTGGTGGGAGAAAAACAGATAATGGCTATGCAGGAAGTTATCTATGGCCATACTGCAGTTATTGAGTAGATTGTTAGGGTAGTTGCTGGGAGGAGACTGCTTTAAAAAAGTAGTGTTTATTTTTTGATTCCAAATAATGAGAGGAAACCAGCTGATACCAGGCGGTAGAGTATTGTAGGCTGTAATAATAACTGCTGTAAATTTTGGAAAAGTCTTAGCAAGGGAGAGGAATCTATGGGCAAGTGTCTAGAAAACAGAAAGAGGAAGAGAAAGTTATGTGATAAGTTAGCAGCGCATATCACACATTTTAAGATAAGGGAATAAGACATTTTTGTTAATCCTTTATTTTTAGTAATTATAAGTGTAATTTGAAATAAACTGAGTAATTTTAAGCAGGGTGGGACCATGATTGCTTTATACGTTTAAAATGCATTATCTAGCCACTGCTTGGAAAGATTGTTTCAAGGTAGACAGGAAGTACAGAAACTTAATAGAAGGCTTTGGCAGTATGCTAAACACTATATATTAACTCTGTGGCCTAGAGTAGAAAAGGTAGAGATGACAAGTATAAATTTTCCAGCTTTATTTTTAGAGGTAGAGATGGTACAACATATTAATGAATTAAACATCGAGGTATGAAATACAGGGGCATTAAATATGCCTAATTTCATGGCTTGAGCTACTCTGTGGATGACAGTGCCATCCATTTATTAAGATGTCTTTTTATGTGATGCTTCCTAATTACACTTCTGCTAAACTCTCAGTTACTCACAAACAGTACAGTACCCGCCTTGTTTAAATTACTGATTATCTAACCAGCACTACCTCTCATACCTAACTTATATGTCATATCCACCTATAAATTCATTTATTTCACCATTTTATATATTTTTAAATGAGGATTTTTCTTATGAGGATGAAATCACCTTGAGGGAAGGGCAGATTTTTAAAAAAATGTGTTTTCCTATCTTTTCAAGATTTCATGACAAATACTACAGCTATATTATATAATATAGTAGCTACTAACCTCATGTAGATGATTCAATTTAAATTTCAGTTAATTAAAATTAAGTTTGTAGTTACACAAGCTAGTTTGAAGTGCTCAATGGGTATGCCTGGCTAGTGGCTATTGTATCTTTGACAGAACAGTATAGAAAATTTTCATCATTTTCAGTTAAATAGTGATGTTGAGAGTCAGTAAATGGATGGTAAATTGAAGTTAAGTAAAATTGCCAAGTTGTGGCAGAGAACTATTATCTAAGAAATCTATAATTTCTTACCTCTATAAGCATAAATTACCTTATAAAGTGTGTCTGCTTTTGTTGGTCAAACATGTCTCTTTTGTTTATTACAAACCTAGCCATTTATAAAATGTAACAGTATGAGGACTTTATAAAATAATAAAATTATAAAAAGTAATCATAAATGTACACAGTTGAAATGTAGGTATATGTATGTGTATATTTCGTGAATTTTCTCTGAACGATAAAGATTTAAGTTCACATGTGCATGTGTGTGTTCTAAGTCACTTTAGTCCTGTCCAACTTTTTGCATATAGATAATTAAAGAAAATGGGAGTCTATCAATTTGGAGTGTAGTGAGGCCCACATATTTCCATTTGTTACTTTTTACCAACTCTGAAAAGTTTGGTCTTTCATTTGGAATATTTAGTTTACTTAGTGGAATTACTGAAATAGTTGACTGACTTTACATCTGCTATCTTAGAGGTAGAGATGGCACAACATATTAATGAATTAAACATGGAGGTATGAAATACAGGGGCATTAAATATGCCTAATTTCTTGGCTTGAGCTACATTTGTTTTCTGAGTCACTTTTATATTGTTCTTGTAAATATTTTGTCAATATTGTTTTGTGAGTCCATTTTTTTCCATAAACTTGTTAATTAAAAAGTCTCTCTGTTCTTCTGGTGGGTAGTAATCACAGTATGTTGTTTAGTCACTAAGTTGTGTCCGACTCTTTTTGAGCCTGCCAGGCTCCTCTGTCCATGGGATTTTCCAGGCAAGAATACTGTAGTGAGTTGCCATTTCCATCTCTAGAGTATCTTGCTAACCCAATAATCAAACCTGTGTCTCCTGCATTGGCAGGTGGGTTCTTTACCACTGAGCCACGAGGGAGGTCCATTACAGCATGTAACTTTACCTTACTGTAATCTACCACAGAATATTACTCTTATTACTTCCCTAATAGCAATAGGAACTTAGGATACTTTTAACTCCATTTATCCACCTCTCATTTTTACAGTATTATTTTCATGAATTTAGTTATATTTTAAACCCTGCAATTCCTTATTATTGTTTTATATAGTGAATGTTTGTCCAATGTTCATTTGATAATATAGAGAAAAAAAAAAAAACATAGATCAGAAACACAAATGCATTGTAATCCAGATAATAGAGGTAATTAACAAGGCATTTAAAGTATTTATTATTATTATATTATAGAAAATGGAGGATAAAGTTAACAAAATAGATGAGAATATGGAGCATATCACCATATATTTTAAATACGTAAAATAATCATTTAAAAAATTTAGAATGTAAAATTCAATGTCTGAAGTTAATATTTCTTTAGATAAACACAGTTAAGTTCAGTCGATCAGTTGTGTCCGAGTCTTTGCGACCCCATGAACTGCAGCACACCAGGCCTCCCTGTCCATCACCAACTCCCGGAGTCCACCCAAACCCATGTCCATTGAGTTGGTGATGCCATCCAACTATCTAACCCTCTGTCATTCCCTTCTCCTCATACCCTCAATCTTTCCCAGCATCAGGGTCTTTTCAAATGAGTCAGTTCTCCGCATGAGGTGGCCAAAGTATTGAAGTTTCAGCTTCAACATCAGTCCTTCCAATGAACACCTGGGATTGATCTCCTTTAGGATGGACTGGTTGGATCTCCTTGCAGTCCAAGAGACTCTCAAGAGTCTTCTCCAACACCATAGTTCAAAAGCATCAATTCTTCGACACTCAGCTTTCTTTATAACCCAACTCTCACATCCATAAGTGGCTACTGGAAAAACCATAGCCTTGACTAGATGGACCTTTGTTGGCAAAGTAATGTCTCTGCTCTTTAATATGCTGTCTAGGTTGGTCATAACTTTCCTTCCAAGGAGTAAGTGTCTTTTAATTTCATGGCTGGATTCACCATCTGCAGTGACTTTGAAGCCCAGAAAAATAAAGTTAACCACTGTTTCCACTGTCTCCCCATCTATTGGCCATAAAGTGATGGGACCAGATGCCATGATCTTAAGTTTTCTGAATGTTGAGCTTTAAGCCAATTTTTTCACTCTCCTCTTTCACTTTGATCAAGAGACTCTTTAGTACTTCTTCACATTCTGCCATAAGGGTGGTGTCAGCTGCATATCTGAGGTTATTGATATTTCTACTGGCAATCTTGATTCCAGCTTGTGCTTCCTCCAGCCCAGTGTTTCTCATGTTATACTCTGCATATAAGTTAAATATAAGCAGGGTGACAATATACAGCCTTGACTTACTTCTTTTCCTATTTGGAACCAGTCTGTTGTTCCATGATCAGTTCTACCTGTTGCTTCCTAACCTGCATACAGGTTTCTCAAGAGGCAGGTCAAGTGGTCTGGTAGTCCCATCTTTTTAAGAATTTTCCACAGTTTGTTGTGAGCCACACAGTCGAAGGCTTTGACATGATCAATAAAGCAGAAGTAGATTTTTTTTTTGGAACTCTCTAGCTTTTTCAATGATCCAATAGATGTTGGCAATTTGAACTCTCATTCCTCTGCCTTTTCTAAATCCAGCTTGATTCTAAATCCAGCTTGAACATCTGGAAGTTCACAGTTCACGTATTGCTGAAGCCTGGCTTGGAGAATTTTGAGCATTATTTTACTAGCATGTGAGATGAGTGCAATTGTGTGGTAGTTTGATCATTATTTGGCATTGTCTTTCTTTGGGATTGGAGTGAAAACTGAACTTTTCCAGTCCTGTGGCCACTGCTGAATTTTCCAAATTTGCTGGTGTATTGAGTGCAGCACTTTCACAGCATCATCTTTCAGGATTTGAAATAGCTCAACTGGAATTCTATCACCTCCACTAGCTTTGTTCATAGTGATGCTTTCTTACCTTTGTCATGTACTAAACATGAGAAAATATTAGCTGATTACCAGTCTCAAATGTATCTGCAAACTTATTTCCCCTTTACATGATCCAGAAGCTATTATTTTACCTTATTTGTGGCTAGACCCAAAGAATAGAAACTGTCTTATAGGCAGCCATTTGACGTAAAAGCCAGAAAACTCAGTGGTCCCTCTGTATCCTAATTTTGTTTCCAAACTGTAGATTTTTGAACACTTTTTTGAAAGGAAAAATAAACACTGGGTGGCCACAGCACTTCTTTAACAGTATTTACTAATACATGTCCAGAATTGCCACATGGTGCCAGGTTAAAGTCTGTAAAAGTCAGTTTACCTCACTGAGGTCTCCTCTCTTTGGAGTGTTCCCTCCTCAAGGTGTCCACTTTTCCAGTTCTCTGTCTTCCACCAGTTGATTTTATGTTATAAATTATTTTTTCCTAGTAGTTTTGATAGGCCTCTGCTAGCTAATAATCCCTCATGGAAGTTGAAGTCTTCCTTTATTTTATTTTTCAACCTAAAAATATGTAACACAATTTTTTAAATTTACAGATAAAAACAACTGAAGAAAACAATAAAATGTCCAACAATGGCCTGTCTGCTATTGTGGTGTTTAGGTGCTAAGACTAGTACAGTCTTGATATTTAGACTGTAAGTTTTCACATTAGACCATTCTGACATAAATAACATAATTACATTTTTGCTTATAGAAAGTGCTAAGAAAGTTAAAGACTTATAGATACTTTATAACTTATAAAGAAACTTCATAAATTGCTGCCTAAAAATTCTTTAACTTCAGAACATTAATCACTGGTCAAATAATAGTTTGTCCTGTAACAGACGACTTAAAATAATTTCTTTCTAATATTCCATAAGTGAACAATACTAGCTGGAAATTTGATTAACAATATAACTATATTTTTAGATTATGAATTATGTATAACTCATGTAATAAAGCACTGTAGATTTTAAAATCTAAAATCCTTTAATAATTTAATTTTTTTGTAATATGTATAAAAATGGAAACAACAGTGGATATTTTTAGAAATACCAGTAGCTAAAAGATAAGAGTCATGAAGAGTTTAGATCAATAGTTTAAGATTTCATAAAAGCACAAGCAATTCCTGTAGTGCCTAGATGATGATTCTAAGCTTGGGTTTATCCTAAGAATTCAAGCCTTTGACATCCCTTTAGGAATTCGCTAATAATTTCTATAAGTTCTTCATGCAATTGAAAATTATTTAAAAGCTACTGTTTTATCCTTAAAATGAATTTATATTCCATTGCTTGAAGTTGGGCTAGTGTGGTAAAAATGGTCCTTTTAGGCAGCCATTTGAGATAAAAACCAGAAAATTCAATTGTCCCTCTTTATTCCTGAAATTATAGCTCAATTGTACATCCCTGAATTTTATTTTTGAAAGAGAAAATGAAGAGTGACTGGACACAACATTTCTTTCATTATATTTACTAATTCTTTTCAAATGTACTACCTTGCAGATGCACAATCCTCAGCCTTAAACTGCCCATTTGTGAAAAGAACACCAATAAAAATCTCATTTCCTGAAAACTGAAGAGACAGAGTACTTTTGACTTCTTCTGATATTATAATTCTGAAGGGTTAACAATTCAGATTGATCCCTATAAAGCAATAGAGAATAATGCATAAGAACAAAGAGGCTGGAAGCTTGATAGCATATAATGCAGTCCCTGCATTCCACCTATTGATTGTACAACTTGCACTAACTGCCCAGGTCTTAGTTTCTCTATTTGTGAACAGAGATAACAATAGTAACTTGTTTCATTGGTTTATTGTAAGAATTAAGTATTTTAATATTTAAAATCTATTATAACATTACTTATCACATAGTAAGTGCTCAGAGTGATAGTTGTTTTCTGATGTACAGTGCATGCTTGAAAGCTTAGTGAAGGTAGTGTTTATGTGTGTGTGTATATGCGCAGGTAATCAGTCATGTCAAGCTCATTGCAACCCCATGGATTGTAGCCCACTAGGCTCCTCTGTCCATGGAATTTTCCAGGCAGGAATACTGGAGGGGGTTGCCATTTCCTCCTCCATGAAAGGCACTGTGTAGCATCAACTAATTGAGATGATTTTATTAGTGACAGACACCAGACATTTAATATCATGTGTAAACATACATTGGAAGTGCTCAAACAGGAGATGGCAAGAGAAAACGTCGACATTTTAAGAATCAGAGAACTAAAATGGACTGGAATGGGTGAATTTAACTCAAATAATCATTATATCTACTCCTGTGGGCAAGAATCCCTTAGAAGAAATGCAGTAGCCATCATGGTCAACAAAAGAGTCCAAATTGCAGTAATTGGATGCAAACTCAAAAATGACAGAATCACCTCAGTTCATTTCCAGTGCAAACCTTTCAATATCACAGTAATCCAAGTCTATGCCCCAATCAGTAATGCTGAAGAAGCTGAAGTTGAACAGTTCTATGAAGACCTACAAGACCTTCTAGAACTAACATCCAAAAAGATGTCCTTTTCATTATAGGGGACTGAAATGGAAAAGTGGGAAGTCAAGAAATACCTGGAGTAACAGGCAAATTTGGCCCTGGAGTACAGAATGAAGTGGGGCAAATGCTAATAGGGTTTTGCCAAGAGAACACGCTGGTCATAGCAAACAGCCTTTTCCAACAACACAAGAGAAGACTCTACACATGAACATCACCAGGTGGTCAGTACTGCAATGGGATTGATTATAGTCTTTGCAGCCAAAGATGGACAAGCTCTATACAGCCAGCAAAAACAAGACCAGGAGCTGACTATAGCTCAGATCATGAACTCCTTAAGGCCAAATTCAGACTTAAAATGAAGAAAGTAGGAAAAACCACAAGACCATTCAGATATGACATAAATCGAATACCCTATGATTATACAGTAGAAATAACAAATAGATTCAAGGGATTAGGTCTGATAGACAGAGTGCCTGAAGAAATATGGATGGAGGTTCGTGACATTGTACAGGAGGCAGTGATCAAGACCACCCCCAAGAAAAAATAATGCAAAAAGGCAAAATAGTTGTCTGAGGAGGCCTTACAAATAGCTATGAAAATAAGAGAGGCAAAAGGCAAAGGAGAAAGGGAAAGATATACCCATTTCAATGCAGAGTTCCAAAGAATAGCAAGGAGAGATAAGAAAGCCTAAGCCTTCATCAGTGATCAATGCAAAGAAATAGAGGGAAACAATAGAATGGGAAAGACTAGAGATCTCTTCAAAAAAATTAGAGATACCAAGGGAACATTTCATGCAAACATGGGCACAATAAAAGAAATAGTATGTACCTAACAGAAGCAGAAGATATTAAGAAGAGATGGCAAGAATATACAGAAAAACTATACAAAAAAAGGTCACACGATGGTGTGATCACTCAACTAGAGCCAGACATCCTAGAATGCAAAGTCAAGTGGGCTTTAGAAAGCATCACTATGTACAAAGCTAGTGGAGGTGATGGAATTCCCGTTGAGCTATTACAAATCCTGAAAGATGATGCTGTGAAAGTGCTGCACTCAATATGCCAGCAAATTTGGAAAGCTCAGCAGTGGCCACAGGACTGGAAAAGGTCAGTTTTCATTCCAACCCCAAAGAAAGGCAATGCCAAAGAATGCTCAAACTACCACACAATTGCACTCATCTCACACGCTAGCAAAGAAATGCTCAAAATTCTCTAAGCCAGACTTCAACAGTACATCAATTGTGAACTTCCAGATGTTCAAGTGGATTTAGAAAAGACAGAGGAACCAAAGATCAAATTGCCAACATCTGTTGGATCATCAAAAAAGCAAGAGAGTTCCAGAAAAATATCTACTTCTGCTTTATTGACTATGCCAAAGCCTTTGACTGTGTGGATCACATGGGAATATCAGACCACCTGACCTGCCTCATGAGAAATCTATATGCAAGTCAAGAAGCAACAGTTAGAACTGAAGATGGAACAACAGATTGGTTTCAAATCAGTAAAAATCAGGAAAAGAGTATGTGAAGGCTGTATATTGTTAGTCTGCTTATTTAAGTTATACGTCGAGTACATCATGAGAAATGCTGGGCTGGATGAAGCACAAGTTGGAATCAAGATTGTTGGGAGAAATATCAGTAACCTCAGATATGCAGATGACACCAAGCTTATGGCAGAAAGCAAAGAAGAACTAAAGAGCCTCTTGATGAAAATGAAAGAGGAGAGTGAAAATGTTGGCTTAAAATTCAACATTCAGAAAACTAAGATCATGGCCTCTGGTCTCATCACTCCATGGCAAATAAACGGGGAAATGGTGGAAACAGTGACAGACTTTATTTTTTTGTTCTCTGAAATTACTGCAGATGTTGACTGCTGTCATGAAATTAAAAGACGCTCCTTGGAAGAAAAGTTGTGAGCAACCTAGACAGCATATTAAAAGGCAGGGACATTACTTTGCCAACAAAGGTCCATCTAGTTAAAGCTATGGTTTCTCCAGTAGTAATGTATGGATATGAGAGTTTGACTATAAAGAAAGTTTAGTGCCCATTAATAGATGCTTTTGAACTGTGGTGTTGGAGAAGACTCTTGAGAGTCCCTTGGACAGAAGAGATCAAACCAGTCAATCCTAAAGGAAATCAGTCCTGAATATTCATTGGAAGGACCAATGTTGAAGCTGAAGCTCCAATATTTTGGCCACCTGATGTGAAGAGCTGACTCATTGGAAAAGACCCTGATGCTGGGAAAGGTTGAAGACCGGAGGAGAAGGGGACAACAGAAGATGAGATGATTGGATGTCATCACCGAATCAATGGACATGAGTTTGAATACACTCCAGGAGTTGGTTTTGGACAGGGAGGACTGGCGTGCTGTAGTCCATGGGGTCGCAAAGAGTTGGACATGACTGAGGGACTGAACTGAACTGAAGTGAATATACATACAGACACATATTTACTCTTTAAAGTTATGTGATCTTTATGATAAATGTACATGTATACACTTTGTAAATCATAGTTATCATCATCATCATATTTATCCTTGCTGTCAAATACTGAATGCTTACCATTTGCCAGGCATTTTGTTGTGCTTTGCATTAATATCTCTTTTTATCCTTAGAACAGCTGTTTGAGATGGGAACTATTATTATGACTATATTAATGAGGCATAGAGAGGTTAAGTAAGTTACTTGTCATATCTAGAAATAACAAAACAAGGATCAAACTGAGTCCTTACTTGACCCTAAAGGCAGTTCTCATAATCACTTCACTGCCTAAGTAATAATGAGATCAGTTTATATAGTAAAACTGTAGAGTTGGATTAATTATGTGGAGAAGTTAATTGTTAAATGAAAGTCTTATAGGAAATTTTGCTCTTCTGCTGCTGCTGGGGAAAAAAAAAAGTTTGAAATGAATTGCTCTTCCCTCCACATTCTCTTTAGCTTTTCACAGGTACTTTTTTTTTTTTTAACTTGTTTTTCAACTCTGAACAGCATACTTGACATATATTGGAAAATCAATTTTCTTTTCTTTTAAGCCAAGAGACTTACTGGCAGTAGCATTAAAACCTACAAATCACAAAAACACTCTGAAATTTACCATCTAAAGAGACAGACTTTATTTACCTAGTTAATAACATGGTACTTCATGGCTCCAATCCTCCAGAAAGAAGATTGGTTGGGCTGGACTACATTTTATTGACACTGACACTGGTAAATAAAAAAAAAAAAAAAAAAAAACCTGAAAAGTATCATGTTCTATCATCCAAGTTAGTATTTACAGAAAAGAATCATAATCAAATATTTTCTTCACAAGATAACTTTTATTAAAATTTATTTAAATACGTTTAGAAAGCCTTATATTAACATTCTCTACTAGAAGAAAAAATGATTTAGTGTGATAAAATGACACAGTGATATGTCCCTTTTATATAGTATAGGAGGTACTGATTTGAGATTTATTCACTTACTAATTTATTGTCTTATATTTAGAGTAACCTTGGGAAATGATATAGTTTTCCTGGGTTCCATTTTTTTTTTTTCTGTTAAAATAGACTACCCGAGAATAGGTTCTATACATTCCTAAGTCTTCTGACTCCTTTCCTTTGGTGCATGAAACATAGCATTGTGTTTAAGGAAGTGCTGCAAAAGGCAGGAAGCCCTTTGCTTGTCATGTAATCAGGCAAGGTGAAAAACTGGCTACGTAACAGACCTTTTTAAATATTTTACTACAATCCTAATATAGTGCTTACAAGAAGGAACTCTCAGGATATGGAATTAAAATCAGCATTTGTGAGTGAAGCATGCAGGAATCAAGGAAATACAGACTGGTTTGAAAAGTGAAAGTGTTTGTTACTCAGTCATGTCCAACTTTGTGACCCCATGGACTGTAACCCACCGGGCTCCTCTGTCCATAGACTCTCCAGGCAAGCATACCTGGAGTGGGTTGCCATTCCCTTCTCCAGGGGATCTTCCAGACCCCTTCCGGATCCCTGGATCAAACCCAGGTCTCCTGCACTTCAGGCAGATTCTTCACATTCTGAACTACCAGGAAGGCACCACAGACAACTTTAAGCATCTGTCTAAGAAGCCCATTCTAAGAAAACCTAGAGAATGTGTGACTGGTGAAGATTTTGAAATTCTTCAAGATGGTGTACTAAAGGTACAGGTTTAAGAATGAACTGATTTCAAAGACCTGGATGCAGAGATTAAGAAGGTACATTTCAGCATTAAGGAGATCTGCAACATGTTCACCATCCAGCTTAATGAAAGGCTAAATTTGTCCTGTAGAGTTGTCTCTATAGGTGATTTATTTAGTCTCTTTTTATTCAAATGTGGACATCAGTTTGTCACAAGTCCCATCATTCACTGTTGCCATATGTCTTGCTTGGAACACTTAACACTTTCACTTAACCATATTTTATGATCCAGGCAGAGTCACTGCCTCACCTCCTCTTAATCTTCTAGTTACTCATCTGGATGAAATTAAGAACACTGGAAAAATAATATTTAGTCCACTGTAACATAATTCTGAACAAGTTAATAAATTGTAAAATGTATTTCTCTGTTCATCTGTTTATGCAGTTTTAATACATCAGAAGTTATTTGTTTTGTTTTGTTTTTTTATGATAGAGGAATATATAGAAGGAATACATTGTTTCAAAAAGATTCAGACTACTCAGAAATTAGTACCTTGCTTGAACTCTTATGTGATTTTGAAGGAACTGTAAGATCTTCTGAAAAGAAAATACATTCATTTATCTCAGAATCATTAATAAGAGATGGCAAAATCCCATATACTAGGAGGTGCTCAAGAAATAAAATAAAACTTTAATAGTAATCTAATCAAATCATTACCTAATTTATCTATTTCTAATATGTAACCACTTTGCAAAATATTATGTCAGAGGCCTATAAAATTCCTTGAATAGAATTAAATATATTGGCAAATTAGAGGAAACTACTACAACCTGAAGGGTCATATTAAGATGGATATAGTTGATTTGCCTAAGAATAAAGCTGTGTTTGAAAGCAAAACTGCTGGCTAGGTAGCAAGTGTCAAAGAGATAGGATCTTCAAAATGAGTTGACATTCTCTGAGGATTGCCTGGGAAAATGAACAAAGAGGACCTGTATAATGCTTGACTTCCTAGAGCCAGTCAGTATTTTGCAATAACCAAATGGGAAAAGAATTTGAAAAAGGCTACATGTATTTGTATCACTGAATCACATCACTGTACACCTGAAACTAACACAACATTGTTAACCAGCTATACTCCAATATAAAATTAAAAAAAAAAAATGTAAGTGTTGCATTGCTACATAGAGAAAATAGAAGTCAATATGTTAAAAAGGCACACCTATTTGAAAATGACTTTATTATAATGATATAACATGTCAACATTTTCTTGTGTAGCTCATTTTAAGTCTTTAGTGCCTTATATTAACAGAAGGTGATAATGATATTAAGTGACAAATTGCAGTTGCAATTTTTCAGATATTGCTCTTAATCCTTTACATATCCTATTTCATTGAATTCTAATTAAGTACTCATTATACAGAGAGTGAAAGAGACGCAAGAAAAATATGTGCAAGGTTACAGATTTAGACAATGGTCTTGCCAGTACCTATGAAAGCTTTATCTACTAAAGGCATTTTTCCTAAAACTATTTCACTCCCAGGTATATACCAAACAATAATGAGTACTTAAGTTCACCAGAAGATTTTTATAGTAAAAATAGTAAGCATCATGGTTATATATGATATATTAAAAGATGCCACAAGCAATGAAAAAGAACAAACTGTTTCTATGTGTAATAACATAGATTTGTTAAAGATAGATGGTGGGTTTAAGAATTTTTCTAATGAAATTATCTGTATTTTTCTATGTGCTTTATTTTCTTTTTTGACAAGTGACACTAAATATTGCTTCAGATCAGATCAGTCGCTCAGTCATGTCCGACTCTTTGCGACCCCATGAATCGCAGCACGCCGGGCCTCCCTGTCCATCACCAACTCCCGGAGTTCACTCAGACTCAACGTCCATCAAGTCAGTGATGCCATCCAGCCATCTCATCCTCTGTCATCCCCTTCTCCTCCTGCCCCCAATCCCTCCCAGCATCAGAGTCTTTTCCAATGAGTCAACTCTTTGCATGAGGTGGCCAAAGTACTGGAGTTTCAGCTTTAGCATCATTCCCTCCAAAGAAATCCCAGGGCTGATCTCCTTCAGAAAGGGACTGGTTGGATCTCCTTGCAGTCCAAGGGACTCTCAAGAGTCTTCTCCAACACCACAGTTCAAAAGCCATCAATTCTTCGGTGCTCAGCCTTCTTCACAGTCCAACTCTCACGTCCATACATGACCACAGGAAAAACCATAGCCTGGACTAGATGAACCTTGTTGGCAAAGTAATGTCTCTGCTTTTGAATATGCTATCTAGGTTGGTCATAACTTTCCTTCCAAGGAGCATGCGTCTTTTAATTTCATGGCTGCAGTCATCATCCGCAGTGATTTGGGAGCCTAAGAAAATGAAATTCGATACTGTTTTCACTTTACCCCATCTATTTGCCATGAAGTAATGTGACCAGATACCATGATCTTAGTTTTCTCTATTCTGAGTTTTAAGCCAGCTTTTTCACTCTCCTCTTTACCTTCATCAAGAGGCTCTTTAGTTCCTTTTCACTTTCTGCCATTAAAGTGTCATCATCTACATATCTAAGGTTGCTATTATTTCTCCTGGCAGTCTTGATTCCAGCTTGTGAGTGGTCCAGCCCAGCATTTCATATGATGTACTCTGCATACAAATTAAATAAACAGGGTGACAATATACAGCCTTGACATACCCATTTCCCAGTTTTGAAGAAGTCAGTTGTTCCATGTCGAGTTCTAACTGTTGCTTCTTGTCCTGCAAACTGGTTTCTCAAGAGGCAGATTAGGTGGCCTGGTATTCCCATCTCTTTAAGAATTTTCTACAGTTTTTTGTGATCCACACAGAGAAGGCAATGGCACCCCACTCCAGTACTCTTGCCTGGAAAATCCCATAGATGGAGGAGGCTGGAAGGCTGCAGTCCATGGGGTCGCTGAAGGTCAGATACAACTGAGTGACTGAGCGACTTCACTTTCACTTTCATGCATTGGAGAAGGAAATGGCAACCCACTCTGGTGTTCTTGCCTGGAGAATCCCGGGGACGGGGAGCCTGGTGGGCTGCCGTCTATGGGGTCGCATAGAGTCGGACACAACTGAAGTGACTCAGCAGCAGCAGCAGTCAAAGGCTTTAGTGTAGTCAATAAAACAGAAGTAGACTTTTTTTGGAATTCCCTTGCTTTTTATTATGATCCAGCGGATGTTTACAATTTGATCTTTGATTCTTCTATGTTTTCTAAATCCATCTTGTACATCTGTGTTCTCGGTTCACATACTGCTAAAGCCTAGCTTGAAGGATTTTGAGCATAATCTTGTTAGCATGTGAAATTAGTGCAATTGTGCAGTAATTAGAACAGTCTTTGGCAGTGCCCTTCTTTGGGGTTGGAATGAAAACTTATATATGTCTTAAATTAATATTAACAGCTCATTATATTCAAAATAGTTTGGAACACATATCATGCATATCTTTGAAACTTTTATTGTGAGACGATGGAAAATGTTTACTTTCATCATTTTTAAGTTTAGAAAAAATGATAGTCTGAAGAACAAGGTGGTTTCTAAGTGATGTGTAATCTGAAAATATGATTTTGGCCATTTTGGTAAATGTAGCTTGTTGGTGTTTAATTTTTTTGTTTGTTTGTTTTAAGATGAGAAAGATTGTCTAAATTTATAGTGAGTATGAATGACCATTTCCCACAAATAAAACTGAAGAAAAGTTATTTAAAATGTAAATAAGAACAGACAAAATATGACTTGCACTGTTAATGATTCATTTTTATCCATTGTATTATGGGATTCTTAAAACCACCTCACCATAAATTGTGATACTGTATCACAATAAATTGTGGAAAATTCTGAAAGAGATGGGAATACAGGACCAACTGATCTGCCTCTTGAGAAATTTGTATGCAGGTCAGGAAGCAACAGTTAGAACTGAACATGGAACAACAGACTGGTTTCAAATAGGAAAAGGAGTTTGTCAAGGCTGTATATTGTCACCCTATTTATTTAACTTCTATGCAGAGTACATCATGAGAAACGCTGGGCTGGAAGAAGCACAAACTGGAATCAAGATTGCCAGGAGAAATATCAATAACCTCAGATATGCATATGACACCACCCTTATGGCAGAAAGTGAAGAGGAACTCAAAAGCCTCTTGATGAAAGTGAAAGTGGAGAGTGAAAAAGTTGGCTTAAAGCTCAACATTCAGAAAACGAAGATCATGGCATCCGGTCCCACCACTTCATGGGAAATAGATGGGGAAACAGTGGAAACAGTGTCAGACTTTATTTTTCTGGGCTCCAAAATCACTGCAGATGGTGACTGCAGCCATGAAATTAAAAGACACTTCCTCCTTGGAAGGAAAGTTATGACCAACCTAGATAGCATATTCAAAAGCAGAGACATTACTTTGCCAACAAAGGTGTGTGTAGTCCAGGCTATGGTTTTTCCTGTGGTCATGTATGGATGTGAGAGTTGGACTGTGAAGAAGGCTGAACGCCGAAGAATTGATGCTTTTGAACTGTGGTGTTGGAGAAGATTCTTGAGAGTCCCTTGGACTGCAAGGAGATCCAACCAGTCCATTCTGAAGGAGATCAGCCCTGGGATTTCTTTGGAAGGAATGATGCTAAAGCTGAAACTCCAGTACTTTGGCCACTTCACGCGAAGAGTTGACTCTGGAAAAGACTGATGCTGGGAGGGTTTGAGGGCAGGAGGAGAAGGGGATGACAGAGGATGAGATGGCTGCATGGCATCACTGACTCGATGGACGTGAGTCTCAGTGAACTCCAGGAGTTGGTGATGGACAGGGAGGCCTGACGTGCTGCGATTCATGGGGTCGCAAAGAGTTGGACACGACTGAATGACTGATCTGATCTGATCTCTTTTAGTTAAGCTATAAATCAAGTACAGGCAGCATTCCAAAAAATGTACTTTTTCATTAGATAGTCCATATTCTGCAGGATGTTGTTAGAAATGGTTATGTTTTCTTGTATCATGATCAGCACTTTCTCAATCATCATGGTGAATTTCAGAAATGGGTTTTAATGATGTACGTTGCAAACTGTTAATGAGCATGTTGGATGTTAGAAATTGATATCCTAGGCCAGTTTCTAAATGGTCCTGTGCCATCCTTGAACCTGGTAATTCTAGAGAACTGATTCTTTTTAGAAGAGTAGTGCAAGTCTGCCTTTGGAATTTTGGTGTGTTTCCTTCAGTGATTATTTACCTAAGAGTTCTCTAAATGCTTGAAAGGACAGTAAGCCAAGACTCGGCTTGAGGTTAGTGAAGAGGTTGCAGGAAATATTTTAGTGACCGCCTACTAGTAGATATTCAGTTTATTAAATGTATGATAATTGGCAGAATAATCTGAGACTCACTTTCACTATAAATAGTAAACATTTTTAGAGGTAAATAGTTAATTCTAAAGGTCCCCCACCCAAAATTTTTAAGGACCTTTAGAATTAGACCTTTAGAATATTAGCAAGAAACAAAAGGTAAAGTGCAAAACAAAATTGGCTTAGATCAGTCCGTGCATGCATGCTAAGTCTCTTCAGTCGTGTCTGACTTTGTGTGACCCTGTGGACTGTAGCCTGCCAGGCTTCTCTGTCCATGGGATTCTTCAGGCAAGAATACTGGAGTGGGTTGCCTTGCCCTCTTCCAGGGGATCTTCCCAACCCAGGGGTCAAACCCAAGCCTCTTACATCTCCTGCATTGGCAGGCAGGCTCTTTACCACTAGCAGCACTTGGGAAGCCCCAGATCATTCCACTCTATGACAGCTTTTACTTATTTCACAAATTATATTCGTTATTCATCATTAGTACAAAAGACTGAGAAAGTCTGAGATAAATCTGAAAATTTTAAAAGAGGACATAAACTTTATCAAATGTTGATTATGATAAAAGATGTATTTCATTTACTTTTGGGCAAATGTATCAATGAGTATTATCTTAGTACCTTTTTAATATGAAGTAAAAGATAACATCAATTATTAATGATTATGCAGATACATAAAACTTTTGTAAGTTTTATATAGTCATATATTTTATATAGTAATATTGACCTGTAATGTTAATTTTGATTTTCATGGCCAATATTGTATGTTTTTAATTATACTTTTAGTATTTGTTTACAAACAATTGATAACAAAAAAACTAGTCTTTCAGAAAAATTGAGAAAGCTTTTGATATGTTGAAAATGAAATTTGGAAATTTAAAATCTTGATTCACTTATAGACCCTAATTTAGTCTTATTTGACTATATGTGGTTGTGTTATTCTTGCAATTTGATTTGATCTACTATTCTCTTCTTCAACCTCATTATTCAAGAGCTTATCAACTTAACATATAATTATTACCCTAATCCAACTACTAAGTGCAAAATCTTTGCACAGTGCTTTGCGTTTAATGAGCACTTAGATATATTGTGTGAGTCACATTAAAAACCAAATATTGATCCTATTGTAAAATTTCAAGATTTTCTACAAAAATTAAAAACAGCCTTAGTCCATTTCCTATTTGTTCCTTCTACTGTTTTTCTCGTCATTAAGAATTTTTTTTTGAGGCAGAGGATGATTGCTTTACAATATTGTATTGGCTTCTGCCATACAACAATGTGAATCAGCCATAAGTATACATATGTCTCCTCCCTTTTGAACCTCCCTTGACCTCCCGCCCCATCCCACCCCTCTAAGTTCTTTGTTATACAGCAGCTTCCCATTAGCTATCTGTTTTACATATGGTAATATATATGTTTCAATGCTACTGTCTCAATTTGTCCCAACCTCTCCTCCCTGCACTGTGTCCAGAGTCTGTTCTCTGTGTCTGTGTCAGGACATGGAAGCAACATGAATGTCCACTGACTGATGAATGGATAAAGAAGTTGTGGTACATATACATAATGGAATATTACTCAGTCATAAAGGGGAACTCATTTGAGTCAGTTCTAGTGAGGTGGATGAACCTAGAGCCTGTTATACAGAGTGAAGTAAGTCAGAAAAAAAGTGCACTTATTAATGCATATATATTGTATCTAGAAAACTGGTACCAACAAACCTGTTGGCAGGGCAGGAATAAAGAAAAACAAATTTTTGTTCAAGGCTTGTTCTACCAGTTCCTTTATGAACATAATTTCAACAGAATCTCCTTAAGAGATCACTCTGTTTTCTCATTCAGTCATTAGATAAATGCAAGTATTTTCTGGAAGTATACAGAGTAAAAGAAAGAAAAGCAAGACTGGCAACGAGGCTGGAATTAGTCCTTGCCTTCTTAAATTCTAGTCGTTGAATATGTGAAGTTGATACAACCTATTTAAGATACTCTTTATCTGGAAAATGGCTATAATTGTAAGTTTTAAATGACAATGCATATGAAAGACAATGTTTGGCATTAACAGAGAGCCCTCAATGTCCATAATCTGTTTCTTATAGACATTTTACTGTTACATTAAAACCTCTTCCTCTTTATATGCATTTATATATTTTTATCCCTGAGTGAAAGACACCAGGAGGGTATACATGAACATATTGAGTTTGATAATATTCAAAGTATTGTTTTTACTGAAGTATAAATTTACATACAACTCACATTTTGGTGTACAGTGCCAAGTTTTGACAAATTCACATACTTATATAACTATCACCACAGTGAAGATATTGAACTGCTGCATCATCCCCAGAAATTCTCCATGTTCCTTTGTAATCAATACCTCCCTATCCAGTCAGTCCCTAAAAACACTTTTCTGTTTTCTATTCCTATAGTTTTGCCGTGGTCAAGAGGTCACAGAATTTAAAAAAGTATAGTACATAGCCTTTTTAATTTGTTTCTTTCATTTAGCAAAATAAATTTGAGTTTGATATGTATTGTGCATAGCACTGGTTATTACTTTTTATTACTGAGGAGTATTTTCCTGTATGGGAAAAAACAAATTTTGTCTATTCACCACTTGGAGGACTTTAAGTAGTTTCCATATGTTAATGATCATGAATAAACCTGTTGCACATATGCAATTAGATGAACATATGTTTTAATCATTATGAAAATAATTTCTCTCAGCAAGTTTGAGAGAAAGCAGAGAAAATGCATGTTTCATTCTGCCTTGTTGTCTGAACTCTGAGAATTTTTCAGTTGGTTAATCACATGTTAAGGAAGATAATAGCCTTAAAATCAAGGCATCACAACTTGATGCATTCATTTCTTTTGATTCAAATATTTAAAAAAGAATAAGGAGGTTAGAAATAGTGGAATATTTGACAAATTGTGAACTAAATGGAATTTAAAAAGAACTGAATTACCTTACTCCACGTTTTAATGAAATAATTCATAACTACTGATTTTATTAGGAGACAGATGTTGATGAAAGTATCCCCAAACCATCACTCATGAAGATTATTACTTGTGATTTTTCACAAGAAATTTCAGCCTTTGATACATAAAATGTTTATATATAAGGGACTGAACTGACATCACTGCAATATGCATCAGCATTTAGAGTCACAATATAGACATAAATGTCAGCATCTATCAAATAATGATAATTAGATATCTATATAATTATCATTTTACTTGTGTTTCCTTCTATTCATAGATATTCTAAATAATCTACTAATTATAAAATAGTAAATGGGTCAGGCACAATGCCAAAAATTTCTTCTAGTTGTAAATTAAGGAAAATATACTCACAAAAATGCAATATGCTAACAGAAAAAAAAAGATAGCTGGTCATGAAGAATATCATAGTCAGCCACTGGCCTGGGAAGGCAATGGGATTATAATATTAGATAGCAGAGACTTCCACTGTGATGAAAAACAGTTCAAAAATATTACCTCTGTTATAAAACTTCAAATTCTATTAGATTTCTTATGGTGCTGGTTTTATGATAGGAAAAAATAATATGAACTATAATATACTTTTGACTTTGGGAGAAGAAAGAAGATAGAATGGCACAGAGTAAAAGTGGCTTTCATATTTCTTCACAGAGGCTGTACCCTATGAAAGTTTGTGATATAAAGGACGAGGTGATAAAGAACCTGGCTTTTATTAAAAGGAAGTAAAACTATTTCAAAGGTTTAGAACAATCAAACAAATACTAAATCTGATTTGAGAATTTTTTCATTTCCTTCCTGTGGAACACTCAGCCACTTTTTGAATAACTGTAAGAGGTGAATTGTCATTTTCTCACTTTTTTGTTTTTTCTATTGATGAAGCTACTGTCCACAGCTTGACAAAGTTCAAGAGGAGGGCAAAAGTGAAACACTAACAGAGCTGCCCTTCTGCTCAACATGGAGATGACTTGGGTAAACGAAATACCCTGCAAGGGATCTCTCAAAATCTGTTGGTTGGCAGTATGCTTTTATTTATCCCACAAAATTGGCAATTGAAATAACAGATTGAAAAAAAAAAGTTCTAAAATATACTATCAACTTAAAAACTGTTTGAAATATCCTTTTTTAAATTCTGTAAATACCGTAAATTCTAAGTCACACATGTGTGTGTCCTCAGTAGTCTCTGACTGTTTGCAACACGGTGGACTGTGGCCTGCCAGTCTCCTCTGTCCATGGAATTTTCCGGGCAAGAATACTGGAGCAAGTTGCCATTTCCTCCTCCAGGGGATCTTCCTGACCCATGGATGGAACCCATGTCTCCCATGTCTCCCATGTATCCCTCAGCCACTGGGGAAGTCCAAGTCATATGTACCTGGAATGTTTAACAGAAGAAAAATCACTTTGGCAAGAAAAGCTTTTCTTTGTTCTGATTAAGAAAAAGGAATGTTTTAAGTTGAAATTCTAAGGAGAGAGTTTAATTTAACCATTCATTAGGCTCATCTGATAGCATAGGATCAGTTTGGCTGTACTAAGGTATGGTTAGATTGCACCTAAAACTGTTCCTAATCCTAAATCTGAAAATACAAGAATGGGGATACTAATTCAGTTTTACCACAGTCAGCAATTTTAACATGCTTAACATTTAATTTAAATTACATCATAATTTAAATAGTAACAAAATACAGAACAAATTATGAAAATATATTTGTTGTAAAAATGAACAACTTTAGTATTAACTCAACACACATAAACCTTAGGCATTTGAAGAAAGAAGTTGGTATATCACTTTAAGTGGTAGTTAAAATTGTTTTTCAAATTGACAAGCAGAGTTCTGACATATTATGGTGATTTTATCACTAGCCCATGAATCCACACTATTCTGTAAATATATTTGTGTGTTTCAGTGCTTCGGGAGTTGGTGATGGACAGGAAAGCTTGGCATGCTACAGTCCATGGGGTTGCAAAGAGTCGGACGTGACTGAGCAACTGAACTGAACTGATTCATTTAGAGCATATTTCCTTTATAACAATGATATTTATATTTTTACTTTAAGTATCCTTAAACTATAATATTTTGGACCACACCTGTCACCTGGTTTGTAGTCACTTATATTTTGCATACACATAAGAAACACCATACTAGTATTAAATATCAGGTGTGATTTCTTAGAACTGCATCCAAGAAACATTGGAGAAACCTCAATACAAGGTTATTGTATGCTAATGATTATCTCAAGTTGTATAGCTCATTGATAGTCCTTATTTTTCTGTCCTTGACTCAAACCCAGGTCTTACTTTTGCTGATTTAAATTCTCATGAATTCTGGAGTTCTAGTAGTTAGTACTTCTTTTCCATTGATTTTTCCAGGACATGATATTTTAACTAAAAGATAGCTAGTTAAGATATGTTAACTAAATGTCAGGCTCTCTCCTCTTGGACTGATATTTCTTCTGGGTAAGTTTTCTCATGACTCTCTAGTGACAACAGATGGCAATGTCAGAAGAAAGCTGTGAAGAGAATATATGGAACTAGATAGATTTATGTTTGGGATTTTGCTTATTTCAGCTCAATTTCCCCAAACTTAAAAGAAAAACAAACAAACCTTCAATTACAGTTGATTTATGGAGACTTATATACAAGTGAAACAACAGAAACAATTAGGATTTTTGTTTTCTGATTTGTAGAGAAGTACATGTTGTTATATAAAGAGATGGATTAAAAATCATTTGATTAGATTTATACTAAACTGTGGAAAATTCTGAAAGAGATGGGAATACCAGACCACCTGATCTGCCTCTTGAGAAATTTGTATGCAGGTCAGGAAGCAACAGTTAGAACTGGACATGGAACAACAGACTGGTTCCAAATAGGAAAAGGAGTTCCTCAAGGCTGTATATTGTCACCCTGCTTATTTAACTTCTATGCAGAGTACATCATGAGAAACGCTGGACTGGAAGAAACACAAGCTGGAATCAAGATTGCAGGGAGAAATATCAATAACCTCAGATATGCAGATGACACCACCCTTATGGCAGAAAGTGAAGAGAAACTCAAAAGCCTCTTGATGAAAGTGAAAGTGGAGAGTGAAAAAGTTGGCTTAGAGCTCAACATTCAGAAAACGAAGATCATGGCATCTGGTCCCACCACTTCATGGAAAAATATATGGGGAAACAGTGGAAACAGTGTCAGACTTTATTTTTCTGGGCTCCAAAATCACTGCAGATGGTGACTGCAGCCATGAAATTAAAAGACGCTTACTCCTTGGAAGGAAAGTTATGACCAACCTAGATAGCATATTCAAAAGCAGAGACATTACTTTGCCAACAAAGGTGTGTGTAGTCCAGGCTATGGTTTTTCCTGTGGTCATGTATGGATGTGAGAGTTGGACTGTGAAGAAGGCTGAGCACCGAAGAATTGATGCTTTTGAGCTGTGGTGTTGGAGAAGAGTCTTGAGAGTCCCTTGGACTGCAAGGAGATCCAACCAGTCCATTCTGAAGGAGATCAGCCCTGGGATTTCTTTGGAAGGAATGATGCTAAAGCTGAAACTCCAGTACTTTGGCTACCTCATGCGAAGAGTTGACTCATTGGAAAAGACTCTGATGCTGGGAGGGATTGGGGGCAGGAGGAGAAGGGGACGAGAGAGGATGAGATGGCTGGATGGCATCACTGACTCGATGGATGTGAGTCTGAGTGAACTCCGAGAGTTGGTGATGGACAGGGAGGCCTGGCGTGCTGCGATTCATGGGGTCGCAAGGAGTGGGACGCGACTGAGCTACTGATCTTAACTGAACTGAGTCTTATCAAAATTGAACTCTAAGGTTTGTTATAACCCTTCTTCTATATAACATTTATCAGACATTAAAAAAAAAATCACCCTGTAGTTCTTCCAGTCTGCAGAACCTGCCCAGCCTACAGGTTTAGTTTTTGCACCACGTTGCCTTTTAAAACATAAGAGCCAGCCAGCGCTGATGAAGGGCTTAGCATTTTTCTGACCTTTGGTAATGTGACTGTGTACTTCTTGATCTTCAATCCCACAACAATACTGTTCATTATACGTTTTTATAGTTGTTGTTTCTTGAATTCACAAATTTGGTGGCTTTTTCTGTCTTTTGCAGAACTTCATCATGAGCTATAGATGTTGCTTTAGCACTTTACAAAATGGATTTATGCACAGATCAGTGAATTTTCTCTTTCTTTTTCTGGATATGCATATTATTGGCTCATTAACATGAAACTCATTGCCAAAGCACTAAAACTCATGCATGAATGAAGCTTGTCTAACACATGTATTTCTCCATAGGGCACACTTGTGTTTAGGAACATTAGATAGCAGTTCCACACTGTGTTTGGGAGCTATTATAAACAGCAAAAGCACCAACAAAGAGCACAAAATGTGGCACTAATTATAACATGAAAATGGCACTATCTTACAGCGTAACAGCAAAAGAAGAAGGCATGTTTTCTTATTAGAATTCAGCTGAGAACTTGGACTTTAAAGGAGTCACTTTTTGAGACTCTGTGCATATCTTTAAATGACTGTAAAAGTGTCATGAATATTGGTTTTGAAGTTATAAATACATGAGGAAGTTACAAACACGAGATCCATGAACAATGAGTATCTATAGGTGAACCACTGTATAATCTGTTTCTCACTTCCACTGATTAGTACAGCGGAAGTGAGAAATAGATTTAAGGGCCTAGATCTGATAGATAGAGTGCCTGATAAACTATGGAATGACGTTCGTGACATTGTACAGGAGACAGGGATCAAGACCATTCCCATAGAAAAGAAATGCAAAAAAACAAGATGGCTGTCTGGGGAGGCCTTACAAATAGCTGTGAAAAGAAGAGAAGCGAAAAGCAAAGGAGAAAAGGAAAGATATAAGCATCTGAATGCAGAGTTTCAAAGAATAGCAAGAAGCGATGAGAAAGCCTTCTTCAGCGATCAGTGCAAAGAAATAGAGGAAAACAACAGAATGGGAAAGACTAGGGATCTCTTCAAGAAAATCAGAGATACCAAGGGAACATTTCATGCAAAGATGGGCTCGATAAAGGACAGAAATGGTATGGACCTAACAGAAGCAGAAGATATTAAGAAGAGATGGCAAGAATACACAGAAGAACTGTACAAAAAAGATCTTCACAACCCAGATAATCACAATGGTGTGATCACTGACCTAGAGCCAGATGTCCTGGAATGTGAAGTCAAGTGGGCCTTAGGGCGCATCACTACAAACAAAGATAGTGGAGGTGATGGAATTCCAGTTGAGCTATTCCAAATCCTGAAAGATGATGCTGTGAAAGTGCTGCACTCAATATGCCAGCAAATTTGGAAAACTCAGCAGTGGCCACAGGAGTGGAAAAGGTCAGTTTTCATTCCAATCCCAAAGAAAAGCAATGCGAAAGAATGCTCAAACTACCACAAAATTGCAGTCATCTCACACGCTAGTAAAGTAATGCTCAAAATTCTCCAAGCCAGGCTTCAGCAATATGTGAACCGTGAACTTCCTGATGTTCAAGCTGGTTTTAGAAAAGGCAGAGGAACCAGAGATCAAATTGCCAACATCTGCTGGATCATCGAAAAAGCAAGAGAGTTCCAGAAAAGCATCTATTTCTGCTTTATTGACTATGCCAAAGCCTTTGACTGTGTGGATCACAATAAACTGTGGAAAATTCTGAAAGAGATGGGAATTCCAGACCACCTGACCTGCCTCTTGAGAAATTTGTATGCAGGTCAGGAAGCAACAGTTAGAACTGGACATGGAACAACAGACTGGTTCCAAATAGGAAAAAGAGTTCCTCAAGGCTGTATATTGTCACTATGCAGAGTACATCATGAGAAACGCTGGACTGGAAGAAACACAAACTGGAATGAAGATTGCCGGGAGAAATATCAATAACCTCAGATATGCAGCTGACACCACCCTTATGGCAGAAAGTGAAGAGAAACTCAAAAGCCTCTTGATGAAAGTGAAAGTGGAGAGTGAAAAAGTTGGCTTAAAGCTCAACATTCAGAAAACGAAGATCATGGCATCTGGTCCCACCACTTCATGGAAAAATATATGGGGAAACAGTGGAAACAGTGTCAGACTTTATTTTTCTGGGCTCCAAAATCACTACAGATGGTGACTGCAGCCATGAAATTAAAAGACGCTTACTCCTTGGAAGGAAAGTTATGACCAACCTAGATAGCATATTCAAAAGCAGAGACATTACTTTGCCAACAAAGGTTTGTCTAGTCAAGGCTATGGTTTTTCCTATGGTCATGTATGGATGTGAGAGTTGAACTGTGAAGAAGGCTGAGCACTGAAGAATTGATACTTTTGAACTGTGGTGTTGGAGAAGACTCTTGAGAGTCCCTTGGACTGCAAGGAGATCCAACCAGTCCATTCTGAAGGAGATCAGCCCTGGGATTTCTTTGGAAGGAATGATGCTAAAGCTGAAACTCCAGTACTTTGGGCACTTCATGCAAAGAGTTGACTCATTGGAAAAAACCTTGATGCTGGGAGGGATTGGGGGCAGGAGGAGAAGCGGACAACAGAGGATGAGATGCCTGGATGGCATCACTGACTCGATGGACATGAGTCTAAGTGAACTCTGGGAGTTGGTGATGGACAGGGAGGCCTGGCGTGCTGTGATTCATGGGGTCGCAAAGAGTTGGACACGACTGAGCGACTGATCTGATCTGATAGGTGAACCAATATCTATTAATCATTGAGTAGATGATACTATATAGTTTAATTACATTAGAGGGAAAGCATTTATGGTTAACAATGAATGCAAAAATTTATGTGATAATTGTCTCTGTGTTAAGCATTTTAAGTTGATTAATTTAATTTTTAAAACAACTCGATATAAAGACACTATCATATCCACACTTTTGGGGATAGAAGAAATTAAATTCATTTAAACTAAATAAATTAATACAATTTTAGAGTGTATGGCTGTGAGTTGTGGAGTTGGTATTTAAACACATATAGTATGAATCTACAGCCTGTGATATTCACCACACCAGCACACACTGTATGTCAGGATTCCTTCAAGATATCATGGCTGATAGAGCTTAAGGAAAAAAAAAAAAACATAACAGAAGAGGAATTAGTAAGGTCCCAGAACCTACCGTGGGTGATGTTGGAGCAGAGCTGGTCACAGGCCAAAGTCAACAACCACGTTAATAGAAGTCACTACTTAAAACTAAAAGAAGCTGTAAAAACAGGAGTCAGAGAAATAGCCTGAGGTCAGGGCTTGTGGTACTGATAAGAGATCATAACAAGGAGTGTAGAACACACTTGTTCTGTTGACTACTGTTGTCTTCAGGCAGCTCATACCTGTAGTATTGTAGGTCGGAGTTTTCTGTTCTCACACATCTTCACATCTGATGCAGGTAGCTTTTTACACTGCCTCATTTGCATTAGAAACATTTATGACAAAAGCAATGTTATTTGAATTATATTTGGAAGAACCAGATATATATGTTTTTCATGGTCCCTAACAAAGAAATAATTCAGTTTTGCTGCCATCACAATTGCCAATAGCCCATAACTTGGCATCTGCAGTAGCAGACGGCCCTTGATATTAAGATATCAAGTTAAGATGAGTATTGTCACAGATGCTCAACCAAAACTATCCATGTGGAAAATGCTATACTTTAATTATGGTCATAGCCATCCTTATAAGAGTTCAAAAAATTGTACATATTTTAAAATTATGACCATAGTTGCATATATGTGTATTCTGAACATTAATGATAAGAGCAAGGGATTATTTTCTACTAATTTATTTACAGAAGGTCTATTAGTAGGTGGCACTGCTTTTGTGTAAGAAATAGTTAATTTCTCATTATCATCTGGAAAATTTTTTTCAATAAATTTGTGGTAGACCATAGTCAATCTAGAGCTTCCCTGGTGGCTCAGATGGTAAAGCATCTGCCTGCAATGTGGGAGACCCAGGTTCGATCCCTGGATTGGGAAGATCCCCTGGAGAAGGAAATGGCAACCCCCTCCAGTTCCCTTGCTTGGAAAATCCCATAGACAGAGGAGCCTGGTAGGCTACATTCCATGCGGTTGCAAAGAATCAGACACGACTGAGCGACTTCACTTTCTTTCTTTCTATAGTCAATCTATTAAATTAGAATATACTTGAGAGATAAAGTTAACTCATTTCTTACACCTTTTTCATTGAACGTATCCAAGTACATTAAACCACTTTTTATAGGTATTACATGGTTTTCAGTGTTTCACTCTTAGTGCTGCGATTTTCATAAAATCTCCACTTTTGTTTACCTTCACACCATGGAAAGCTATCTTCTGTTTGCAATGTACAAGCTGCTAAAATCTTTCAACACATAGTTGCCCAGGTGAGTTAATCCTTTTCAGTGTTGATTTTATTTGTTTTGTTTTCTTTTTGTATTTAATTCTCTGAACAATTAAGGGATATTAATTATAATGTGCATCCTGGATAAATGATTGGTGTAAATGATAAGAACTCCTGTGTCAAGGTTTAAATATGAATGTGTGTATGCTCAATAGCTCAGTTGTGTCCAATTGTTTGTGATCCCATGGACTGTAGTCTTCCAGGCTGCTCTGTCCGTGGGATTTTCCCAGCCAGAATACTGGAGTGGGTTGCCATTTCCTCCTCCAGGGGTCTTCCTGTCCCAGAGATTGAACCTGCATCTCCTGGGACCAACCTGTCTCCTGCATCTCCAGCATTGGCAGGCAGGTTCTTTACTACTGAGCCACCTGGTAAGCCCAAAAAAGATGAATAAATATGAATAAATGTAGCTATATATATGTGGTTCCATGAGAAAGTACACATAAGAGCTTCTATTGCCCTTTTGTGAGTTTCATCCTTAGTATTGCCACTACCAGGTCAAAGAATAGATGAGAAAAAAACATAAAGAATTTTAATTTTATAGAATTCTTAAATGTTAAGATTGGGATGAGATCATGAAAAGATATAAATTTTTGCTGCCTGTCTCTTGAGACTACACAGCTACTGCTTTTTCTGTGGTGAGGGGCAATGGTTGGCAGAAATGAGAATTTTTTATTGTGTATATGTGTGTCCTTTTGTCTTTCTATACAGTTCGTAGGATTCTCACGGTAAGTATACTGGAGTGGTTTGCATTCCCTTCTCCAGTGGATCATGTTTTTTCAGAAGTCTCCACTATGACAGGTCCATCTTGAGTGGTCCTGCATGGCATGGCTCATAGCTTCATTGAGTTACACGAGCTCCGTCACCACAGGGACAAGACAGTGATCCATGAAGGGCTTCAAGGGATTAGATCTAGTAAACAGGGTACTTGAAGAACTATGGACAGAAGTTCATAATATTGTAAAGGAGGCAGCAAATAACACCATCCCAAAGAAAAAGAAATGCAAGAAGGCAAAGTGGTTATCTGAGGAGGCTTTACAAATAGCTGAGGAAAGAGGAGACATGAAACACTTCATGTGGATGTACGGCAAAAACCATCACAATGTTGTAAAGTAATTATCCTCTAATTAAAATAAAGTAATTAAGAAATAAAAAAATATGGCATCTGGTCTCATCACTTCATGGCAAAGAGAAGGGGAAAAGGTGGAAGCAGTGACAGATTTCCTCTTGCGCTCTAAAATCACTGTGGATGGTTAACTGCAGCGATGAAATTAGATGATTGCTTCTTGGCAGGAAAACTATGACCAACCTACACAGTGTATTAAAAAACAAAGACATCACTTTACTGACAAAGGTTCATATAGTCAGGGTTATTATCTTTCTAGTAGTCAAGTACAGATATGAGAGTTGGACCAAAAAAGAAGGCAGAACATTGAAGAATTGATACTTTTGAACTGTGGTGCTGGATAAGACGCTTGAGAGTCTCTTGGCCATCAGGGAGATCAAACCAGTCAATCTCATAGGAAATCAATCCTAAATATTCATTGAAAGGACTGATGCTGAAGCTGAAACTCCAGTACTTTGGCCATCTGATGCAAAGAGCTGACTTTTTGGAAAAGATCCTGATGCTGGGAAAATTGAGAACAGGAGGAGAAGGGAGGATGAGATGGTTGGATGGCATCACCAATTCAATGGACATGAACTTGGGCAAACTCCAGAAGATGGTGAGGAACATGGAACCCTGGCATGCTGCAGTCCATGGGGTCACAAAAAGCTGGACATGACTTGGTGACTGAACACAACAACAGCAATAACAACATATATGTATTGAAGATTGGAAAAATTGAAAGAAAAAGGAGAAGAGGGCAACAGGATGAGATGGTTGGATAGTATCACCGACTCAGTGAACATAAACTTTTGCAAACTCTGGGAGATAGTGTGGGACAGGGAGGCCGGGCATGCTGCAGTCCATGGGTTGGCAAAGAGTCAAACAGGACTTAGTGACTGAACAACATATATAAGTATAGACTGATAGATATTGGCTTGAACAGATGGGAATGTAGTTCTTCAATCCCAAGGAAATATGTTCCAGCCCTATATATAAGGGCTTCCCCAGTAGCTCAGTGGCAAAGAATCCCCCTGCCAATGCAGGAGACATAGAGACTTGGGTTCCATCCCTGGGTTGGGAAGATCCCCAGGAGGAGGGCATGGCAACCCAATCCAGTATTCTTTCCTGGAGTATCCCCATGGACTGAGGAGCCTTATCGACTACAGTCCATAGGCGCACAGAATGGGACAGGACTAAAGCGACTGAACATGCACCTCAGCACATATATATATACATATAAAATTTCATGGTAATTAATCTCTATTAAATTAGAGAGGAGGTTTTTAAGATACTAAAGTGAACAGAAGAAAATTCAAGGTATTAGAGATTGAGCCTAATAAAAGGAGGCGCCAAAGTGCTTTTTCACTCTCTCTCTCTCTCTCCCCGCCAGCGCTCTATCTCTGTCTCTCTCCCACTCTCTCTCTCCCTCTCTCTCCCTTTCTCTCTCTCTCCCCCTCCCCGCACACTCCTTCACTCTCTTCTCTTCGAGTCTTTGGGTTGACATGCCCTCCCACTTCGAGGATGGATTCTCCTGCTATCTTCTAAATAAAATGGAGCTGTAACACTAAAAAAAAAAAAAAGAATGTAAAGAAATTTTACCTTTAAAATTATCTAATTTTAGCCCATGTAAGTATGTACCATACAGACTAAATTCTTGCTTTATGATATTTATTTCTTTAAAAAAAGAGGAAAAACAAAAACTAATTTGGAAAGGTCACATTACAAGCAAAAATACAATATTCTATATAAATTAGTTTAAGCATAGAATAATGGTACACTGCAGTTCCCGTGACCTATTTTCTTCGTAAATAACTGAAGTCAGCCTTGCACATTATAAAAGAATGGAACTCAAATTCTGACTCCTCAGTAATGTGGTTCTAAATACAACTGTCTGATTCCTGGACCAGGTATATACATTTTTAAAGACTCCTAAAAGATAGATGAAACAGTCCTAGATAAAACAAATTTTGACCCCAAACTTTTTTTTATAATCTTGTCCAAGTTTTGAATGTTCTTAGTTTGTTATTTTTATGATATTCTATTTCCTGTATTTTAAAGAGAAGCAGTGTTTGAAATTGTACTTGCAGAATTTTTGACCAAGTCAATCTAAAGAGTTCTCAGAAACTTTTAAAACAATTGCAAACCTTTATCTTCTCTAGTTTTATGTAGTGCCCACTTTTTAGAAAATTATCACTTGATAATGAATGATAGATTTATCAGCAATTCATACCTACAGTTTCTCTCTGGAACATTTTATAATGGAAAAAAGGCATCTAATGAATTATTTTTATAATTTAATTCAATTCTATGGTCTGACACTTTGGTTTTTTTAAGAAAAAGTCACTTAAATTATCTAAAAAAGATATAATCTGTAAAACTAAAATGACCTTCAAACTGCTTTGTTTGTATTTATTTACATTTCCAATTTGCTAGGTATTTTGTTGTGTTATATATAAATGACTTTAATACATTAAGCTTATCAGGAAGATACAATTATTTCTTTTTTATAGACAGGGTAACTGAGGTATTGATTTAAAGTATTATGTGATAGTGCCATAGCTAAAAAATGTTGCAATTGTATTTGAATCAAAATATGTATGATTTTAGAGCCTCATGTACTTAAATACTTTTTTATACTCTTTTCCTATAGGAACATTTAAGGATTAAGTGAGAAAAGGAAAGATCCTCTGTAAACTTTAATGAGAATTTTCTGCAATTACCAGTGGTATTATTGTTATTAAAGAGGAAATAGCTGTTAGCCAATTCCTTTAGAAAAATAAAATGATTTTTATTATAATATAAAGTGATGGCATCTTTGAGGCCTATTGCAAGGAATATGGGAAGCCAATATTTTAAATATATATATATATGTGTGTGTGTGTGTATATAAAGTCTGTATATGGGTATGTTGCTATATATTCTTTACACATATTTATAGGATATCTGCTGGAGACTTGTGGCTATATTTCATTCTAGGGTTACAATTGCACACCAAATGTATTACTGTCCCTGTGGTCATGAAATCTATTTTCTACTAGATGGCTAGCACACAAAAATAACCAAATTACCAGGCACTATAATAAATATTTGAATAAGGAATGTGAGAGGAAATCAATAGTCATGAGTCTATAGAGAAATGAAACAATCATAGCTAGCTTAAATGTTTTCACATTTATTAATCAATTTATTGAATAACAAATTATTGATCAGGAAATATAATACATCTATCATCTAGATTGGCAGTGTACAACCTTCAGGCTATTTAAAAAGATTCTATGTCATACCAACCTGGTAAGAGTTAGTTATAAGTAAATATGAAATATCTCACCTAGAAAATTAACCATATACTCCAAATTACTATTATATAGTTTTAACAGTATCTATTTCACTGAAGAATAAATTTCCTCTTGCATAAATAATAGTTTATTTCAAAATATGACGCACCTGGAAGTCACTGTACTGGAGTTTCATATAGGAAACAAAATTGACAATCAACTTTGGATGAAGAATGCCTGTAAAACAAAATTATTTTGATACTGATTGTGCATCTAAGAATACTAATTTACCTAACAAAAATGTTTTATTTTAGAAATTAATTATTTATCCTTCTGAAACCAAAAACAAACTCTTCAAGGAAGTTATCGTCTCTCCCAACTAATACGTATGTATGTGTGTGTGCTAAGGCACTTCAGTCGTGTCTAACTCTTTGTGACCCAAAGGACTGTAGCCCTCTAGGCTCCTCTGTCCATGGGATTCTTCGGGCAAGAATACTAGAGTGGGTTGCCATATCCTACTCCAGGATATCTTCCCAACCCAGGGATGAAGCCTGTGGTTCTTAAATCTCCTGCACTGGCAGATGGGTTTTTTATCACTAGTGCCACCTGGGAAGCCGCTAATATGTTATGCGTGAATGCTAAGTTGCTTCAGTCGTGTCTGACCCTTTGAGACCCTAGGGACCGCAGCCCGCCAGGCCCTTCTGTTCATGGCATTCTTCAGGCAAAAATACTAGAGTGGGTTGCCATGCCCTCCTGCTGTCATCAAAAACTGCATCATGACAGGTTTCCCTGTCGTTTGTGGAGTTTGCCCAAACTCACGTCCATTATGTAAATGATGCCATCCAAATATCTCATCCTCTGTCACCCTTTTCTCCTCATGCTTTCAGTCTTTCCCAGCATCAGGGTCTTTTCCAGTGAGTTGGCTCTTTGCATCAGATGGCCAAAATATTGGAGCTTTAGCTTCAGCACCAGTCCTTACAATGAATATTCAGGGTTGATTTCCTTTAGGATTAACTGGTGTTTGATCCCCTTGCTGTCCAAAGAACTCTCAAGAATCTTCTTCAGCACCACAGTTTGAAGGCATTGTTTGGCACTAAGCCTTCTTTATCGTCCAACTCTCACATCTGTACATGACTACATGAAAAACTGTATCTTTGACTGGAAGCACCTTTTTCAGCAAAGTGGTGTCTCTGCTTTTTGATTTGCTGTCTAGGTTTGTCATCTTTTTCTACCAAGAAGCAACTGTCTTTTAATTTTATGACTGCAATTATCATCAGCAGTGATTTTGGAGCCCAAGAAGGGGAAATTTGTCACTGCTTCGACCTTTTCCCCTTCTATTTGCCATGAAATGATGGGACTGGATGCCATGATCTTAGTTTTCTTTTTTTTCTTTAATATTGAGTTTTAAGCTGGCTTTTCATTCTCCTCTTTCATGCTCATCAAAAGGCTCTTTAGTTCCTCTTTACTTTCTGCTGTTAAAGTGATATCATCTGCATATCTGAGGTTGTTGATATTTCTCTTGGCATTCTTGATTCCAGCTTGTGATTCATCCAGCCCTCGCATTTTGCATAATGTACTCTGCATAGATGTTATGTAAGTTGGGTGACAGTAAGCCTTGATGTACTCCTTTCCCAATTTTGAACCAGTCCCTTGTTCCATATCTGGTAGTAACTATTTCTTCTGGACATGCATACAGATTTTTCAGGTATGATCTGTTTAGCTTGAGACATCAATTTCATTGAAATTGAACCTTTTGATTGTACTGATTATACTATTTTTTTACTTCCAACGTTAATTGATCTCCACTCATTATTTTCTTCCTTCTACTTCCTTTTAATTTGGCCCTTTCCCCCAACATTTGAAAGTGAGAACTTAAATCATTAGTATTAAATCTTCTTCTTTATTAATGGGAGAATTTAGAGCTATACATTTCCATCTATACACTGTGTTAGCATCATTTTGCAAATTTTAATGTATTTACATTATTATTCAGTTCAAAATGTTTTCTCATTTACTTTTTCTGTGAATTATTAATTTAAATATTTTTGTTTGATATGCAAATATATGGGGTTTTCATATTGCTGATTTCTAATTTAATTTCACTCTAGGGAAACAAATATATCATGTACAATTTCTATTAAACTTCAGATGTTTTGAAGGCTGGGAAATTGTACTTTATAGATTTGAAAACAATGTATTTTCTACAGTTGTTTTGTATGCTTTTATCAATTTAATTTAATGCAAGGTGGTTGAGAGTGTAATTTAAATCTTCTAAAATTTCGTTGAGTTTTTGCCTAGCTGTTGTTTGAATGGCTGAGTGATTTCAAATCTGCAGCTGTGACAGGTTGTTGATTCCTGCCTATGATTCTGCCAAATTTTAATTCATTTATTTTGAATCTTTGCTGTTGGGCAGATATGCATTTATGATTGTTAATCATTCACATAGATTGACCATTTCATCATTTGTAAATGTTAATATTTCTGGTAATACTTTTTGCTGTGAAGTCTATATTATGTATTATTAACAAATCCTCTTTTGTCATCTATTGTTACTGTTTACAGGGGTATTGGGGCTTCCCTGATGGCTCAGACAGTAAAGAATCTTCCTGCAATGCAGGAGAACTGGGTTCAGTCCCTCAGTGGAGAAGACATCCTGGAGAAGGGAATGGCTACCCATTCCAGTAGTCTTTCCTGGGAAATTCCATAGACAGAGGAGTGTGGCAGGCTACAGTCTATCGGTTGCAAAGAGTTGGACACAACTTAGCGACTGTCACTTTCAGAATGGTATCACTTCCATCCATTTGCTTTTAGCATATTCCTTTATTTTTCTAATTAATTTTATTGAAATATAGTCATTTTACAATATTGTGTTAATTTCTGCTGTATAGAAAAGTGAATCAGCTATACCTACACATATATCCACTTTTTAAGATTGTTTTCCCATATGGGTCATTACAGAGTACTGAGTAGAGTTTCCTGTTTGTTTAGGATCATATGTCTTTATAGTTAAAGAATTATATATTTTTTAGGCAGCATATGGTTATTTTTCTTTTTTATGTATTTTAACAATTTCTACTTTTTAAATTGAGAGCTTATTAAGTTATAATGTAATTTTACATGGTTAGATTTGGGTCTATCATTTATGTTTTTTTGTACTTCTTTGTTTTTATTTCCTTTTTAAAAAAAATGTGTTGGTTATTTGGATAAATTTAGGAACTTATTTTAAATCTCATTTTTATATAGCTAGTTTTTATTGTGGGCTGTGTATGTGTGTTAAGTTGCTTCAGTTGTGTCCGATTCTGTGCGACTCTAGGGACTGTAGCCCGCCAGGCTCTCTGTCCATGGGATTCTCCAGGCAAGAATATTGGAGTGAGTTGCTGTGCCCTCCTCCAGTGGATCTTCCCCACCCAGAGACTGAACCTGCATCTCTTGTATCTCTTACATCGGCAGGAGGGTTCTTCACCACTAGTGCTCAGTCGCTTCAGTCCTGTCTGACTTTTTGTGATCCCATGCACTGTAGCCTGCCAGGTTCCTCTATCCATGGGATTCTTCAGGCAACAGCCACCTGTCTTTATTGAGTATCAATAATTATGTGTCTCAATGTGTATCAATAATTATTATCTGTCTCAATATGAGCCTGTTTGGATTTATTCTGATTGGTGTTCGTTTAGTATTTTGTATCGTTTATTGCTCTTTTCATATCAGATTTGAGGAATTTGGGACTTTTTTTTTTTAACCTATTCTACATTTTTGTTCTATCCTTCTGAAGGTTGAATTACAATTACATATTTTGGACCACATCTTACTCACCTGTTCTCTGTAGCTCTGGTCATTTCATTCAACCATTTCTCTATTCTTTACTGTGAAAAATTTCTAAGATCTACCTACAGATTCACTTACTCTTTCCTCTGGTCTTCATTTGGCTGTTAAGCAGGCCGATTTTTTTTTTTTTTTAAAATTTTAGATATATTTATCAGTTCTACAATTTCCATTTGTTTCTTTTTTAACCTTTTCTATTCCACAACTAATATTTATGGTCTTTTTTTCATTTTGCAACTCTTGGTTTAATTAATTGTGATTATTAAAATAATCACTTCAAAATATTTGGGTGTTACTTCTGTTAATAACACCTAGTTATTCCAGATCAGTCCTAGTTGTCTTTAATCTGAAAAAAAAATTCATTTTATGAATTATTTCTCTTGAATAATTAAGATTCATTTTAAATATGTTATATGAAATCATGGTTCATGCATCAGAGGTTTAAGTGTATTCCCTCTTTGTATTTCAGGGTCCACCCCACCCTCTAGTAGTCTCTGTATCCCTGGATTTATTTTTTTCTAGTTCCTTAACCCAGAAAGTTTGATTCTTTTTCATTGCCATCCCAATTGCCTCATATACACATTATATCAATTATCTTTAGCTGAGATTAAAAGAATGAAAACAGAAATTTACATATTACAGGTCCTGTCTGTCTTTCAATATGTACTTCTGACCACAGTGTGTCTGTTTATATTCTGTTCTCTTTAGTGCATTCTATTTATTAAATAGGACCCATTTTAAAATACTTGTAATTTTATGTAATATATAATTAAAATATATTAATGCAATTAGTTTTCTTGGTTAGGTAGTCATCTTAAATTTCACTTTAATAATTGTCTTCTAGCCATCCTTATTCATTTTAAAAATATATAAACTTTATGTTGTATCAGATTGAACTCTTATTACAAACTCTAAAAATTTATAAAAATTTTTTCTCATGGGAGGTAAGAGGGGGGTTCAGGATGAAGGGACACATGTGTACCTGTGGTTATTCATATCCATGTATGGCTAAAACCATGACAATATTGTAAAGTAATTATCCTCCAATTAATTAATTTTAAAAATGTTTTCCTCTATTAAGAGGAAATTTAAATATTTCCATCTACATATAAATGAAGCACATGTACTATTATAAGAAGCATACATCAAAAACTTTAAAAATAAATTTTCTCAAGTCTATATTATGGAAAAATGATTATGCCATCTGTGTTTTCTTGTAGTCTAAATTGAGTCTTGGATCTGTTTCTATCTCAAGTAATCTTTACCATAAACTTTGGTTTAAGATTTCTTTCCAAAGAGATTTACCTTATGTTTCTCAAATTTAAAATGTTAAATAGTTTATAAGGTAGTCACTTTGATATTTTTCATTCTTTCCATGATTTATATTGTTAAATGCTGGGTTATGCTTAATGCAAGGGAAAATCAAACCATCAATGAAATGATTTTATAAATGAATATTTTCTTTGGTAAAAATTTCTACATTTACTATATTTTAGTCAATTTTATGAATATCTTGCTCTCTGACAATATTTTTACCAAAAAATCATTTTTACAAATAGGGATACAATGTCAGGTTTTTTTTATTTTTAATACTATTATTTTATTCTTATAAGTGTTTAAAGTAGTAATGCTGTAATTTTCCACCATTACCTCATATTTCCCTTCTTAAGGTAACAATAGATATGTATTGTTTTTGCATAGCTTTGTTTTTAGCTAAACATTTAAAAATCATTTTATTGAATGTTAAGAGGCATATTTTTCCATTAGTAGTAGAAATACTGGCTAATGCAAGGGTTTAGCCCTTGAATTTTTCTATTATCAGTCCCTTAGTGACCCAATTTGTTCACTGTTGATTGACACGGAATGTTCCCAAATTTATTTTTCTGGCTTTGAGTTCTTAATTGAAGCCAGGTCACATTATACAACTACCTATTTAATATCTCTTCTTGGAAGCCTGATATGATATTTTTGCAATTACATTTTGTTCTTTAGTCCAATCCACAGTCTATTTGTCAACAATCCCTCCTATCCTTTATTCATCGCTATGGATCTGGAATATGGAAATTACCACCAATCTTTGTTTTCTTATGTTCCATAATCAATTCTACAGTAAACTTTCTCAGTATTACTCTATGGAAAAAAAAATTGTGTTGTTTTAACAAAGGATTATCCTAGTCCATGCCTTCCTAATCAAGCCCCGTCTGCTTAATATAAGAATATTTTCCTCAAGATTTTCCTTCTGCCCTTTCCTCCCTTTAGCCTGTTCCTTAAACTATAGTAAGAACGTTATTTGTAAAGCAACACTTTCATTAAGATACTCCTTCCATCTGTCAATACCTTCTTACTTCATTCCAAGTAGAGCCAAAATCTTACATTAGTCCTGGGAGCCTACATGATATAACATAGTTCCTTACCTCTGTACGCTTCTAATGTTGTTTTCCTGCTTTTCTCACTCTGCACCAGTCACACTGGTCTCTTTTCTGACTCTTCTGTGTAGGGGATTTTCATTTGTTTTTCCTTCTAATAGCAATAATATCCATTATCTGCAATAAGATATTCATTCAGCTGTCTACAATACTTTCAAATTATATTCTCAGATGAATTTCTGGCTCAGAATATTTTAAACTGCAAACATATCTTCCCAAACAAAAATAGAAACATAGCCATAAAATCTCTGTATATATCATTTTTCCATGACATATTTACAACTGTATGACTTAATATATATTTCATTCATTTGCATGTTATTTGATACATATTTTTAAAGTCAAGTTTATAGCAGTTTAAATTGCATGCTCTTTGTATCTATACCATTCAGTGATTTTTGATAAGGTATACAATCACATAACTACCACCACCTTTGTCAAAATATGATATTTTGGTTATATCAAAACTTCCCTTATGAATCTATTAATCTGACATCGTTTCTGGCAGCTGTATATTAGAAGTTCCTGTATAATTTTGACTTTTAATGAACATCATTTAAATGGCATCAAACAGCATTTAAACTTCTGTGTTTGTTCATTTAGCAAGAATTTTTTTAGATTCATGAAATGTTCTTACATATGTCTAGATTTACTTGATTTTATGGTTGAATAAAATCCCATTATTTAGATGTATTCCATTATATTTATTTGTTCACCAGTTGATGAACATCAATTACTCATTTTTATAAATAAAACTGCAACAGGTATTCTTACATAGGTCTTTGTATAACCAAATATTTTTATTTTTCCTTCATAGAAAATATAAAACAGTAATTATTTTTTCTCAAGTAAGTAGAATACAATTATATGATGCAGCAATTCTACTTCAGATGGATGTGTTTTGTACATTGATTAAGTACATTAAGTTAGAATGCAAATTATATTTCCATATATAACACTTTTTGGAGTATTAGTAATAGTGAAATTATAATTACTGTTCCTCAAAACCTTGCTTCTTTCCCAGTAACTAAAGTACCTGCCATATAGTAGATATGTACACATATTTGCTAAATTAGTAAATGAATTGATATATGAGTTAATGAATGAAAAGTATTGCAGTTTCCTAACTTTTCAAATGAGCTTTTGTTAATTTATATACTCATAATTAGAAAGAGCTTGCTTCTCTTGAACAAATGTGTGAATTATTAAAGATTTGATTTCATTCACTAATACCAGTTAGCATGTAATATAACAAATCATTTTTCTTAAATACTTTCTAGAGATAAAATTGAATTGAATAAAACTTAATTTAATCTAGAATTAATTTGCTTTATTCCATAACATTTATTTTCTAACAAGATTAAGTTTTATTTTTCTAAGAATTAAATACATTTTGCATCACCTTTAGGTATTTGTAACTTCTGGAGAAGTAGCCATGTAACTCTCAAGTGTGTGTGTGTGTGTGTGTGTGTGTGTGTGCAAGCAGGCACACGCGTGCACTCTCAGTTGGGTCTGACTCTTTGCAACCCCATGGAGTATAGCCCACCTGGCTTCTCTGTCCATGGGTATTCCCAGGCAAGAATATTGGTGTGGGCTGCCATTTCCTTCTCCAGGGGGATCTTCCCGACCCAGGGATTGAACCTTCATCTCCTGCGTGGGCAGGCAGATTCTTTACCACTAGCACCACTAGTTTATAAATGAGAAGCTTATTTCTTTGGAGTAAATTAACACGTGAGAATATAAAATATAAGAAGTGCAGAATCTTTAACACATGTGATTGGATGCTCTATGGAAGAAGCAGGAGATGCAGAAGGCTACAAATGGAAAGCAATGTGAATTTTAGTGAAATGTACTCCGTTGCCATTAGTTAATAATACTAGTTTATAATATACTTATCAAGTCATAGTCCAGATTATAGTATATAAATTTATGTTTAACCTTTATTTTATGTCTCATGCATCATCTAAAGTACAATAATTTCTAATCTCAAATCTGAACTCCCCAATTTGTTTTCCTGTTTTTTACCCCATATTTTTGAATTACAGTATATACTCGCTTTTTGGATTTAAGTTCAACTCATATCCATGTAAATGTGGTTTTCTTAAGATTTTTGATATCTTGAACCTCCAGAAATTTGACCTCTTTCTCAGAACTAAATAAGAGAACATAAAGCTTCTTCAGTTAAGCAATTAATGTGATAAATCTCGCTTCTCACCCCTCAACTCTTGCATTTCTCTGCTACCCATGCTGTTGCTGACAGTCCCCTCCACCTGTTTTGTTACTCCCCTTCTTTCATTTCAAAATACCACACATCATCTCCATGACCAACAGAAAGATGCTTTGAACTTTTGCTTAGCTTAGTCTAGTTACATTAAAAAATAGAAACACTTTTCAGTACTAGCAGTTGAGCAATTTATTCCTTATGATTATCTACAAGTATTGGGATTTTGACATCATTCTCTGAAAGCAAGACCTTGCTCATCAAAATAACATACTTTCCTGAGAGAAAATGGATAGGATTCCATAGCATGAGGGAAAAAGACAAAAATACAGTAAAATGAACATAAAATAGAGGGGGCACAAGGAGAATATTCTACAGAAAGACACTCAGAGATATTGGAAAAAAGTCAAAATGCTGTACATGTTTTAGGGGAAAAAGTGAAGAAAGATAAATAGCATAAGAAACAGGAAAAACTGACCTGTTTTTGTGGGAATAAACAAGTTGTTTATTTATGTACAAACCACCTGTTTCCTTTTCATACATTAGCAGAAAAGGTATTACTTCATATAATTCCTTTATGTTATTTTGTGTTAGTAATTTTCATTACAAATATGGATAAGATTATTCTTAACATAGAAAAAATATTATATAATTTGTTGTACAATGCTTATATTAACTTTTAAAACAAAAGACCAATTAAAAAATTTTAGTAACTTTATTATGTGTATATATGTTATATGTATATATTCACAATTTATAAGCATGAATGAATATAAAGGAATGCTTTCTTCCAAATTTGTTTACCTGGGAACTCCAATAGAAAAATCGTAGCTAGTTAGTTCAGAACCTTGCCACCTTTCCTAGAATGCACTCGGATAAGATAAAATAATGGAGAAAAACTATTAACTTTCAATTATCTAAATAATATATATATATAATTAAAATAATTATAAATAGCCACAAACAAATCATAAATAGCTTTTGTTTAAGAACCACAGTAGATTAAAATAGCAGAGCTATACGTGAAGCCCCTCAAGACACTTTTGGTTGGAAGAACTTAAAAGAATGGTGATTTGAGACAGAACCTATTGGGAGCAGATCATTTAAAAAACCACCAAAAAAGTACTTTTCCAGGAGAAGTCTCCACCTGCAGCAAGAGATACTTTGCTCAGATCTACAGTTAAACTAAGAGCCAAGCACTTGGAGGAGATTGAGAAAGAAGAGATATGAGGTACCACAAAGTGTCCAGAGTCATCACTTCAAAGTCATCACTGTAAAGGCCAGAGGAGTTAGTTTTCATTGTGGCAGAAGCTAGTAAAGGAAAGAAGGAGTATAGGCCTCATGAAAGACGATATACAGAACAAGGTTAGGTCTTCATAGGCATCAAAGGTGTGGCCAGACATGGGTACAATATACAAAAATAATCTGTCAGGGTAAATCATAATGGAGTAAGTTCTTAAGCTAAAATACTTGAGAGTCAAACTTTTCACAAGAGGACAGAACATATATGAGTGATTCTTTTGAAATAGCATAAGAAAGTACCAAGCAAATACTGCAAGCTTATTAAAATTATAACCAAAAATTCCACCATGAAACTAAAACCAACAAAGTTATGAAGCAACCACAGCTGTGAAAATCAGACACAAGAACTCAAGGAGACAGTCAAACAATAGGTAACAATGCCACACATAGGAAAGAGCAGGTCTTAGTTTTAAAGACAGAAGAAAGATGTAAACCCTCTAAAATTACTAATCAGTAATTTTAGTGAAATTTTTTTCCAGTATATGTGCAATTTTTTCTAGGTTCTAGAATATGAATGTTAAATATGACTCAAGATAAGCTAAAATGCATTTGGGTGATAACAGCTTGGAGGAATTGCCCTACAACATATCAAAACTCAGTAAAATATTGTAGAATTACAGGTATTTGTGGATTCTTACAGAGAAGGCAGATTTACCAATTTAATAGAATAGAGAACAAAAATCAAAGAGGAATTAATATTTATCCAAAGTTTATGACTAATATATTACAGTTCACTCAGTAAAGAGTTGAATGCATAGTCAGTAAATGATGCTGGTATAGTTTACCATGAATCTCACACCCTTTCCACCAGAAGTTTCTCAAGCTGGAGCCAAGAGAACTCGACTGTTTTAGATGTTTCGATTATTTCAGATTGTTTCAATTATTTCAGATGATTTTGGAGAAAGCATTGGTCCTTTTTATTCTGCCCATATTCCTCTTCCCTAATGGCCCACTGGAGAAGGAGATGGCAACCCACTCCAGTATTCTTCCCTGGAGAACGCCCATGGAAAGAGGGGCCTGGTGGGCTACAGTACATGGAATCACAAAGAGATGGACACGACTGAATGAAGTACATAGTTTACCATAGAGGGATCTTGCCTGAAAGCTAGGCAAAAAATATCTGATAGATTTTTGTTATTGTTAGTCACTCAGTCATGTCTGATTCTTTGAAACTAAGATGGATTGCTGCTGCTGCTGCTAAGTTGCTTCAGTCGTGTCCAACTCTGTGCGACCCCAGAGACAGCAGCCCACCAGGCTCCCCCGTCCCTGGGATTCTCCAGGCAAGAACACTGGAGTGGGTCACCATTGCTTTCTCTGAAGATGGATTAAATAATTAAAAATAAAGGTCAAGATTTTAAAGCTGTTAATACACTATAACAAAGAATGAACTTATTAACTACAGGTTACAATTATTAACTACAGGGACAATTATTTTAAAAAGAAATGAAATGTATTATCTATAAAGTAAGATAAATTTAAATTCAGGTGAAATCAATATTTCTGCCCATTACAGATCACCTAAAAAGTGGTAAAGGGCAAATTAAAATTAGAAAAAGACATTTCCCAAACATAAAAAAAAAAAAATGAGAGCTTAAATAAAGTGCCCATTTAAGAAAAAATGACTGACTAAAATGTGGTATTTTAATAAAATAAAATTCTACATAGCACTAAGATAAAAATTGATTCTGTTTATACGAATCAACAGAAATATTTTTGAAGAACATGTCAAGAGATAACATTTTTGTGACTGTATACATTATTCAGAGCTTTAAAAGGGAAATATAAACAAAATATTGTTTAAAGATGTATAAACATGAAATAAAAATATAAAAAAGTAAAATATGAATTAATCACAGCATTCAGATTACTGATAAATTCATGAATTTAGTGAAATTTAATGGTGAAGTAATGAGGGAAATACACAGATTTATGATATTGGTGGAATTCCAGTTCATGGAGTTATTTTTTTAGATGTTAATTTTATTATACTTTGTACTTATATATATTTATAAAGTGATTAAGTGGAATGGGTTTAAATATCATACTAACAGTGTTGTAATTCAAGAGATGGGGAATACCAGACCACCTTCTCTGCCTCCTAAGAAGTCTGTATACAGGTCAAGAAGCAACAATTAGAACTGGACATGAAACAACAGACTGGTTCCAAATAGGGAAAGGAGTACCTCAAGGCTGTATATTGTCACCCTGCTTATTTAACTTATATGCAGAGTACGTCATGTGGAAATGCTGGGCTGAATGAAGCACAAGCTGGAATCAAGATTGCCGAGAGAAATATCAATAATCTCAGATATGCAGATGACACCACCCTTATGGCAGAAAGTGAAGAGGAACTGAGGAGCCTCTTGATGAAAGTGAAAGAGGACAGTGACAAACCTGGCTTAAAATGCAACATGTCAAAAACTAAGATCATGGCATCTGGTCCCATCAGTTCATGGCAAACAGATGGGGAAACAACGGAAACAGTTACAGATTATTTTCCTGGACTCCAATATCACTGCACAGGATGCCTGCAGCCATGAAATTAAAAGATGCTTGCTCCTTGGAAGAAAAGCTCTGACCAACCTAGACAGCTTATTAAAAAGAAGAGACATTACTTTGACGATAAAGGTCTGTCTAATCAAAGCCATGCTTTTTCCAGTAGTCATGTATCGATGTGAGAGTTGGACTATAAAGAAAGCTGAGCGCCAAAGAATAGATGCTTTTGAACTGTGGTGTTGGAGAAGACTCTCGAGATTCCCTTGGACAGCAAGGAGATCAAACTAGTCAATCCTAAAGAAAATCAGTCCTGAATATTCATTGGAAGGACTGATGCTGAAGCTAATACTCTACTCCTTTGGCTACCTGATGTGGTGAATTGACTCCTTGGAAAAGAGCCTGATGCTGGGAAAGATTGAAAGCAGGAGAAGATGGGGATGACAAAGGATGAGATGATTGGATGGCATCCCTGACTCAATGGTCATGAATTTGAGTGTGCCCCGGGAGTTGGTGATGGACAGGGTAGCTTGGTGTGCTGCTGACCATGGGGTGGGAAAGAGTCGGACGTGACTGAACTATTGAACTGACTGAGAACTACATTGAATTCATATCATCCTTAGCTAAAACATCAAGATGCAGTGCCCACTTGGAGCATATCATTGTTAATACTAGTAGAGTACACAAAGCTATATTATCTATACAAGTACAAATAATGTATCTCACTGCCACTTGTGAGATTTCATTTTAGATTGTCATTACTTTTCTTAATGCTTTTAAAAATTTTTATTTTTTATTGGAAGGTAAAAATTAAAATTATGCTTTACATAATTTTGCTGTTTTCTGTTAAATCTCAACATATATCAGCCATATATCCCATCCTTTTTGAAACTCCCTCCCATCTCCTTCCACATCCCACCACTCTAGGTTGATACAGAGCCCCTGGCTCAGGAAAGTCAAATAGATTGTCACTACTTTTAATACCATAATATTTCTGAGAAAAACATATGAAGGAGTAGCACTGTCAGCTCTCGGGGTTTTTTTGTTTGTTGGTTTTTTCTCTTTGTGCCAGCATCATTATTACATTCAGACCTCAGTTCCCAAACAGGAATCTGTTATAATCTACGTATCTACTATATGAGAATATGAAAGTAAAGATAAGTATTCTAGATAATAGACCCCATAGTCAATTTAAGCACTTTTATAGAAACTGATGAAACAGGTAAAATTTCCACTGCGTCGTCCAGCTTATTGATCTTTCACTTTACTTTCAGGTAATTTGAAATGTAAGAGCTGCTGTAGATCCATCTGCTACTATTAATTAACAAGTTAGCTTTTATAGGGAGAAGGCAATGGCGACCCACTCCAGTACTCTTGCCTGGAAAATCCCATGGATAGAAGAGCCTGGTAGGCTGCAGTCCTGGGGTCGCAAAGAGTTGGACCTGACTGAGCGACTTCACTTTCACTTTTCACTTTTATGCATTGGAGGAGGAAATGGCAACCCACTCCAGTGTTCTTGCCTTGAGAATCCCAGGGACGGGGGAGCCTGGTGGGCTGCCATCTATGGGATTGAACAGAGTTGGACACGACTGCAGTGACTTAGCAGCAACAGCAGCAGCTTTTATAAAGTCATTTTTTTTTATTTCTCAGATAAAAAGATAAGGATAAATAGAAATAAAATCTCTAATATTTTATCCCTACAGCCCATTGAATCATCTTTAGTACCCTATCTTTGATGACAGTGATGTAGCAGATTGAACTGTTTTATTTATCAGAACATTTTCATAGATGATTTTCTCTCTCTTCATTTCTTCCCCTTTATGATTCCTCAGGTTTTGGGACTGAGGAGAAATATCACTCTGTCAAAACTTTGCTCAGATTTACCCATCTAGGCATCTACTAAGAAAGTAAGTTTTGAGTATCGTCTCTGAATAAGCCATCTTCATAGATAACAGAGAACATTTCTATTATGTTATCCTTCATAGATAACATTTTAAATGTTACGAAGGAACAGTTCTTAGCATGGTGCATTGATTGGTACCATTTGTGTTTCTGGTACGAGTCAAAGCCTACCCTTATAGAAAACCGAGAATTTGGGACATATTCTCACTAATGCCTTTTTTAAAAACATGAAATAAATGAATATATGTAGGGGGATGACTTAACAAAATATTAAACATAAGGCTTTGAATTTCTTTTGAATATTAATAAGAAAGGATTTAAAAGCTATATTCCTTGAATACTGTTCACATGAATAATTTTATTTGAATTGCTTCTGAAACATAAGTAGAATATTCCACATACTGTAAGATCCATGTGGCAGTGATTGTGTTTCTTTTACATTCTCATCATTATAACTACAAGATCTAAACAGGGATTCATATATAGAATATTATCAAATTTTTTTGAATGATTGAGTGAATGAGTTATTTTAATAAGTGAATTAAAGCAGTATTCAATTAAAAAGAAACCTGATCTTTAAGAGAGAGAAATACTCCTGCAGTAGTTACATTAGCTAGTGTTAATTAACAAATAACTTTTGTGAAAATGATTAAACAACAAATAATTTGAAATTCCTTAATGATTTTATTGCATTAGGGGATATTTTAGGAAAACAAAATTAATGGAAAGCAGAGGGCAGTTTTTAGTAATTTATATAACACTATTATTTATATATAAAAGACTCACATATGAAATATATTCTACGATGTAGTGGTTTTCACAAATAAAATATCTATTTCACCTTACCTGGCTTCTGAGAGACCTGTATGCATGTCAGGAAACAGAAGTTAGAACCAGACGTGGAGCAAGGGACTGGTTCTAAATTGGGAAAGGCATGTATCAAGGCTGTATATTGTCACCTACTTATTTAACTTATATGCAGAGTACATCATGCTGGACTGGATGGATCACAAGCTGGGATCAAGAATTCCAGGAGGAATATCAACAAACTCAGATCACAGATGATACCACTCTAATTGCAGAAAGCGAAGAGAAACTAAAGAACCTCTTGATGAAGGTGAAAGAGGAGAGTGAAAAAGCTGCCTTAAAACTCAGCATTCAGAAAACTAAGATCATGGCATCTGGTCCCATCACTTCATGTCATGGAAAGTAGATGGGGAAAAAAGGGAAACAGACTTTATTTTTTGGGCTGCAAAATCACTATGGACAGTGACTGCAGTGAAATTAAAATAGCTTGTTTCTTAGAAGGAAAGCTATGACAAACCTAGTCAGCATATTAAAAAGCAGAGACATCACTTTGCCAACAAAGGTCCTGTTTAGTCAAAGCTATGATTTTTCCAGTACTCATGTGCAGATGTGAGAGTTGGACCATAAAGAAGGTTGAGCGCTGAAGAATTAATACTTTTGAGCTGTTGTGCCAGAGAAGACTCTTGAGAGTCCCTTGGACAGCAAGGAGATCAAATCAGTCAATCCTAAAGAAAATCAACCCTGAGTATTCATTGGAAGGATTGATGCTGAAGCTCAAACTCAATACATTAGCCACCTGATGCAAAGAGTCAACTCATTGGAAAACACTCTGAGGCCAGGAAAGATTGAGGGCAGGAGGAGAAGGAGGCGACAAGTATGAGTTGGTTGGATGACATCATAAACTCAATGGACTTGAGTTTGAGTAAACTCCAGAAAATGGTGATTGACACCAAAGCCTGGCGTGCTGTAGTCAATGGGATTGCGAAAATTTGGGCATGACTTAGCGACTGACAACAACATAATAGACTATAATAGTATCTATCTTTCATGATTTTGAATCTTTTTCTAAATTATGGTATTTTCATTTAATGATTGCCTTAGGGCTGTAATTATGGAATCTGACTTACTGTTTAAGTCACCAATTATATCATCACATATACTAGGTGATTAATAAGTTGTTGTTGAGTTCTGATTTCTATGAAATAGAAATAAGCTATCTTGAATTATTTCATATTGTTACTGATCCCTGAAAAGTCTACATTGAATATATTTTTATTCTTTCTTTCCTTATAATTTTCTTCCACTGTTTTCTGCTTCTGTTTCAAAATACTCAGTTTACTAACTTCAGCTTGAAATTAATGTTAAAATATTCAACTTTTGCAGGGATTCTTTGGTCCAAGGAATGCTGTGTGTGAGAGTATTCAATTTGCTTAGAAGTTCCTCTGGGAAGTACCAAGTTAGTCTTATTTAAACATTGCTGTAATTATGTTTCAGTATCTCGTCAGTTTCTGGTCTCTTTAGAAGTCTGTTTGCAATTTTTCTATCATGAAAAGAAAATGTAATTCCAAGAAGTCACAGAGTCACAAGGATTAAACAACTCGAGCTGGAAATTAAGGAGATAAATGCCCCTTTACACTTTATTCAGCATAAAAGTACTTATCCAGTTCATCAGAAAATTAATATCAATTCTTATGACATACTAGGATACAGATATGCTTTTTATTTCAAATTAACAAATCTAAAATTGTTATTACTATTACAATTTGCCACTCATGGAACAATGCATTTTTTCTTATTTCTCTCTGTTTTTATTTTTATTCATCTATTTCTTCCATTTCTCTTTTTCTCTGAATTACCTCATAAACTCAGAGAAGTCACCTCTTACAGTGACTTGCCTCAGGAAAGTATCCCATGCTAAGTATCTGAAATGATCAACTAGTTTCTTAAGCTTTTTAATGACTTTCTTAATCAGAAATATCTATTGAAAGTGAAAGTGAAATTTGCTCCGTTGTGTCCCACTCTTTGGGACCCCATAGAGTATGCAGTCAATTGAATTTTCCAGGCCAGAATCCTGGAATGGGTAGCATTTCTCTTCTCCAAGTGATCTTCCCAACCCAGGGATCGAACCCAAGACTCCCACATTGCAGGTGGATTCTTTACCAGCTGAGCCACCAGAGAAGCCCAAAAATACTGGAGTGGGTGGCCTATCCCTTCTCCAGTGGATCGTCTTGACCCAGTAATCTAACCAGGGTATACTGCATTGCAGGCTGATTCTTTATCAGCTGAACTACCAGGGAAGCCTTAAGTACTTATATTCAAATCAAAATAAGAAGCAATGAGGATGTTCATTAAATATATTGTTTGTCATCCCAACATCAATTTTAGCCAACCCATATGGAAGAGTTTTTGAAATCAGATTGTATTGAACGACACCATTGATTTGAAGCTAGGGCCTGGTTTTTCTAAAACACTGATTCTCAATATGAAGCAATACTTCACCACCATCTACCATTTCATGGGTTTCACATTTGTGCAGTCATATAGGGTCCCTTGTTTAGAAGAGTTCATGATTGGCTTAATGCTCTGTTGTTACCATCTTGAAAATTTTAATGATATCTCAACATGGAGTGTGTATTCTCATCTTGCTCTAGGTCTTGAAAATCGCATTGCCTGTCCTGGCTCCTGAAGATGTTCAGGAAGTGTACTCATGTTTGCCTTTCACAATGACTGAAGGTTGTTAGTGATTTTCAAAACCCAGAAAGCAGAGATGGTAAATGTTCTGAAATGCACCACTTTAAATGTTAAACCCATAGAGAGAAGCGCTGTTGTAAACCAATCAGGATAATCCCCAAATTCTTTGCAAAAGTGATTGCAATGGACATGAAATATATGACTAAACCAGTAAGATCAAGATTGCAGCATTTCTTTAACATTGACTGAGTTACAGATAGTGCAAGGAATGAACCTTTGGATTTTTGCTTAATATTATTAAAAGGTATGGGAATCATTATATTTTTTCTTTCTCTAAAGGTAAGCAATAAGGCATGTAGTTTCAGTGGCTATAAACACACAGGGCAGAGCTTAGAATGGAAGATGACTGAGCTGAGAGGACCAAAGGAAGAAAAAAAATTAAATAAAAGAGGCATAACCCAGGTTAAGACACTTAACTCCTAGCTTTTTTTTGATATAATATGAGCAACTTGAGTATGGCTATTGGCTCCCTGTATCCAAATTTTCTTTACTATTAGAATTTAATGCCAGAGTACAGTTATCAAAGAAAGAAACACTAATAGGAAAACTAGCTGGTGTGAAGCATTGAACACTGATGTCACCACTGCATAGGGTTAGAACTTTAGCAGTCATGGTTATGTGGTGGAGTGATAGTTTGTGCTGCTTTCCGTTGCCCCTTGCAGTTGCAATCCATCTTGACTGTTTCTGTGTTTCACTTTGTTGAAAACATTCATGGTTTCGATTTCCTCTGACCTTCAATAATTTCTTAGTGAGTTAAGAAACAGACCTGAATAAAATCAGAAAATGAAGCAAATACATCTGTATCAATCAGTAGAATAGTGATTCATCCTGATAACAGTGGCTTAAATCAGTAGAAATTTGTTTCAGTCTCATGGTACTTGATGTAATTTCTATGACCCTCTAAGATTTATTACTGGATTGTCTGGAAAATGTGTTCCCTAAAGATGGTGTGCCTGAGGAAAGGGGCTTCAACCCAGAGGTCAGTAGTCACAACTAAACCTGTGACCTCAAATCATATATAATAAAGATTGAAATATACAAGAAAGAATTTAAAATATTTGACTTGGATTGTCACTGCTAGTTAGGGTTTAATCAGATTATAAGGAAGCTTTGTGAATTAGCTAATTTAAAATTGGTTTTAATGGTAAGCCAAAATATTATTGCTTTAAGAAAAGAGACATTAATTTGTTGTCCATGTTTGTTTGTATAAGTAATCAAAGGCTAGTATTAGTGCCATTTCTCAAAGTTCTCAGGGATCCAAGCTTCTTCCAGCTTACTTCACAACTGTTCTTGGTGTTTGGCCAAAGTCACCAAGATCCAAGATGGTAACATCTACGTTTCAGGCCCTAGAAGAGACGAAGGAACAAAGTAATAGAGAGAAAATTCTGAGTGCTATTTAGTTCTTAAGAAGTATGGAAACTGATGCATGCTATTTCTCTTTCATTCTACTGTCCACCGTTTTGTCACATGACCAAGCCTAACTGCAAAAGAGTTTGGCAGTCATGTTCTCAATCAAATACTAACATATATAGGGGTCAAAAGGGATAGAGTGGGAAGTCCAGCAGTCTCTGTGATCAACACCATAAATTAGTTGAAAAAGCAAGATAAACAGTTTTAACTCTAGGGGAAAAGTAATGAATTAATTTTTAAGTGATCATTAACAAACAGAATTTTTAAATACATAATTTTATACATTTTACTACACAAACAACCAAAGGGAGTTTTTCCTTATATCCATACTTACCGTGGTGCCTTGTTTTTCTTTGATTTTAAGAAATGGATTTATACATAGATATTTATAATTTTCTCATTATTCTCCATATCTTGAAGCTAAAAAATTTTATCTTAGGTCTCTTTTTCAGTTTATTTCTGCATTTTAATTTTGGTACTTACTCTTTAAAGCAGATGAATATTTATACAAATGCAGTCTTTCATTCAAGAGTTTTGAGCAAATGCCTTATTTTGAAAGTGCTACTCAAAATAAAATCGTTGTGCAAAACCAGTTGAATGTAAAATTCTTCTTTTAAATAATGAATGAAAGTATTTTGAGTCATTCCTAAATAGGTCACACTTCTGCCAGAAAATAAATTATGTTTATTAATGTTACATTCTCCATTTAACAAACATTGGACAGGTTGATTAAAGAAACTTTACCCTGAAGAGCTACTAATGCTATTATCATAGTTGACTTTATGACAACAGCTCTATAATTCTATTTTTCTGTTTTTTTCTTTTATATTTTTTTAAATTATGGAAATATAATAACACATTTGTAAGAGACTTGAAAAGTACAGAACAAAGTTACACATAGTTCTACTATATATTAAAATTATTTTTAAGTAGATAACCTAAGATATTAGTTGGAGTTTCAATATCAAACTCTCAAAAATGAATAGAATGAATATACAGAGATGGAGAAGGCAATGGCATCCCACTCCAGTACTCTTGCCTGGGAAATCCCATGGATGGAGGAGCCTGGTAGGCTGCAGTCCATGGGATCGCTGAGTCGAACATGACTGAGCGACTTCCCTTTCACTTTTCACTTTCATGCATTGGAGAAGGAGATGGCAACCCACTCCAGTGTTCTTGCCTGGAGAGTCCCAGGGACAGGGGAGCCTGGTGGGCTGCCGTCTCTGGGGTCGCACAGAGTTGGACACGACTGAAGTGACTTAGCAGTAGCAGCAGTAGTAGAAGGATATAGTAGACCTGAAAACCACCGTGAACCAATTCAACATAAGTAAGATTTATACAATTTTCACACAACAGTAGTAAACAAATTCTATTGAAGTTCCCATATACTATAAACTAGGAGACACTGGAACGTATCCAGGGACATAAAACAGTGCAAAAATTTCATGGTCTAAAAGTATTAAAATCATACCAAGTCTGTTCTCTATCACTGTGGAACTATGTTAGAAATCAATATCAAAAGATATTTGAAAATAACCCATATATTTTTAAGTGCTATATAATATTTACCAAGAGAGATCTTTGACTTAGCCATTGAAAGCCTAAATAAAGTTAGAAGACTGCAAAAACACAGAGGGCAATTACAGAGAAGAAAGCATTTATGTAAGAGATTAATATCAAAATGGGAAATTAGTATCAAATATATTTAAAAGCCACATACATTTGGAAATTAAATGGACAACAGTTGTATTTTATTAGTTTATTTTCAGAGGATAATTAGTCTAGAAAGTCATAGAACTTTCAGAATTTTAGAGTGACACATGAATGTAAAGGTTATTATTTAGTTGTTACTAAACCAAGAAATGGGCTTTCCTGGTGGCTCAGTGGTAAAGAATCTGCCTTCCAGGGTGGGAGATGCACGTTTGATCCTTAGGTCTGGAAGATCCCCTGGAGAAGGGAATGGCGACCCATTCCACTGTTCTTGCCTGGGAAATCCCATGGCCAGAAGAGCTTGGTAGGCTACTGTCCATGTGGTTGCAGAAGAGTCAGACATGACTTAGCAACTAGACAACAACAAAATCATAGATGATATAAGTAATTTTTCCCAATTACTAACAATAAAGGAAAATATGAATAAATTTGAGAACATAATAGTGTTATCTTTTAGACGACAGTATCAGAAAGAATATGAAATGAACATCAATTGGGAAAATTATTCCAAAAATTGTACAGCAAAAAGAGTATACGTGTGTGTGTGTGTGCATGTAGTAAAACTTACCTCTGAATATCTGAATATATCTTTGAGAATATGAAAAGGAAGTGATGCTTGGGAAAACAGTTGAAAACTATGGTGAAACAAATATTATATAAACAATTCTAACACCAAAAATATAAAGTTGGTCGAAGATGTGATCTATCTCAAAGAAATAAAGATACAATATTAGTAGAAATAAATGAAAATTTTAATATTACTATTAAAAAGATATAAATGAAAATGTTAATTGAAATTTAAATTACAGTTAATTCCCTCTCAGTTCAGTTCAGTTCAGTCACTCAGTTGTGTGCGACTTTTTGTGACCCCATGGACTGCAGCACGCCAGCTTCCCTGTACATCACCAACTCCTGGAGCTTACTGAAACTCATGTCCATTGAGTTGGTGATGCCATCCAACCTTCTCATCCTCTGTCATCCCCTTCTCCTCCCGCCTTCAATCTTTCCCAGCATCAGTCATCATCTGAATTGATTTTGGAGATCAAGAAAATAATCTCTCTCACTGTTTCCATTGTTTCCCTAACTATTTGCCCTGAAGTGATGGGACCAGATGCCATGATCCATGATTATATGGTGGAAGTGACAAATAGATTCAAGGGATTAGATCTGATAGACATAGTGCCTAAGAACTATGGATGGAGGTTCATGACATTGTATAGGAGGCAAGGATAAAGACTATCCCCAATTCCCTCTCAGGAGCATATTCATAATGAAAAATATATAGTATAAGTCCCAGTTTAAATTCAATCCCAGAGAAGGGCAATGCCAAAGAATGTTCAGTCTACCTCACAGTTGCACTTATTTCACATGCTAGCAAAGTAATGTTCAAAATTCTCCAAGCCAGGCCTCAATGGTTTGTGAACCGAGAACTTCCAGATGTTCAAGATGAATTTAAAAAAAGCAGAGGAACCAAAGATTAAATTGCCAATATCTGTTGGCTCATAGAAAAAGCAACAGAATTCCAGAAAAACATTACTTCTACTTGACTTTGCTAAAGGCTTTGAATGTGTGGATCACAAAAGACTGTGGAAAATTCTTAAAGTGATGGGAATACCAAACCACCTTACCTGCCTCCTGAGAAATCTGTGTGCAAGTCAAGAAGCAACAGTTAGAACCAGACATGGAACAACAGACTGGTTCCAAATCGGGAAAGGAGTACTTCAAGACTGTGTATTGTCTCCCTGCTTATTTAACTTATAAGCAGAATACATCATGTGGAAATGCCAAACTGGATGAAGTACAAACTGGAATTAAGATTGCTGGGAGAAATAACAATAACCTCAAATATGCAGATAACACCAACCTAATGGCAGAAAGCAAAGAGAAACTAAAAAGCCTCTTGATGAATGTTAAAGAGTAGAGTGACAAAGCTGGCTTAAAACTCAACATTAAAAAATGAAGACCCTGGCATCTGGTACCATCACTTCATGGCAAATAGATGGGGAAACAATGGAAACAGTGACAGACTTTATTTTCTTGGGTTCCAAAATCACTACAGATATTGACTGCAACCATGAAATTAAAACACTTGCTCCTTGGAAGGAAAACTATGACAAATCTAGACAGCATATTAAAAAGCAGAGACGTTACTTTGCCAACAAAGGTCCATATAGTCAAAGCTAGGGCTTTTTTAGTAGTCATGTGTGGATGTGAGAGTTGGACCATAAAGAAGGCTCAGCACTGAAGAAGCAATATGTTTGAACTGTGGTGCTGGAGAAGACTCTTGAGAGTCCCTTGAATTGCAAGGAGATCCAACCAGTCCATCCTAAAGGAAACCAATCCTATATACTCATTGGAAGGACTACCACTGAAGCTGAAGCTGCAATACTTGGCCACATGATGCAAAGAGCCGATTCATTAGAAAAGACCCTAATGCTGGGAAAGATTGAAGGCAGGAGGAGAAGGGGATGACAGAGGATGAGATGGTTAGATGGCATCACTGACCCAATGGACATGAGTTTGAACAAGTTCTGGGAGATGGTGAAGGATAGAGAAGCCTGGTGTGCTGCAGTCCATGGGATCATAGACACAGCTAAGCAACTGAACAACAAAATAATTCCCTTTGAATGGCAGCAATGTCTTTATGCTTGAAAGAATCCTCACTTCATTAAAAGCTGAAAGATTAAAGATACAAATATTTTACTTGTTTTGACAGTCATTTCAGATCCTATGTTCCATTTCATTTTTTGTCATAATATAGAAGGTGGCATGAAATACAGAGGAATTTGGCTATAAGTAAAACAACGTTTGTTATAATTTCCAGTTTAGCAGCATGCTTACTTGATAACTACCTACCTGTTGTTTTGTTCGTTTTTAAGTACCACATTTCACACCTAGTAGTCCTATAACACTGCAGAACTCCAAATAGCTTTATTTTTATAACTCTTCATTTCAGAAGTTCTATTTGGCTGTCTTATCGGTGCTTTGAAGTTTTGTAATGTCTTTAAAGAAAACAACAATGACAACTTTGGAATAACTTTAAAGAAATTGCTTATTCTTAAAAGGATGCAGACCTTTGAATTTTCTCTTTAAAAAAGAGAGGTTTTTTGATATATTAAACTGCCTATAAAATTGAATGTAGGTTTATATTGTCGCTAGAAAAAAAATGTAGGCATTTCATCCAAGATAGTGAAAGGGAAGTTCATGGAAATGTTTTCCAAAAGAAAATGTATTCACAGCTTGTATTACTCATAGGCGCTCAACGACACTCTGTGGAGTATTGCTTTGTGGTCTTTGTCCTAATGTTCGTGTGTTGGTGATAATAAGTTAGTTGTTGGTGGGAAAACATGTTTTGTTCACATTGAACAAGTTTACATCAGTGAAATAGGTAAAGATAATTGTAATTTAACAGATTATTCCTTTCATACTGTAATTCATTGTTACAAGGTAATTATACAATACAGATCCTTAGCTTATCAAAATATGTAAAGTGGGGAAGGTGAATAGAAATGTTAACATTCAAAAGTCATTCCATTTATTTCACATACCTAAAGTTGTATAAAGGCATATCCTTGACTTACAACTTATTTTAGGCAGAAGCACCAGTGAATTATAATTTGAACTAACAAGAAGAAAACAAACATGTCAATAAATTGGTATGTAGATGTGAGATATTAGAAAAAAACATAACCTTCTTTAATACTACATTGATATATTAATTCCTCTATAAAGTAATTAAACTTAGAAATGTCATGCATAGTTTGTTTTCAACATAGCTATTTCTATGTAATTTCATCCCACTATTGAAAACTATAAACATTTATTTCTACTAGGAAAATACCGGTGTTTATTATTTCCTTAGGCAAAGCTATATCCTGTGAATGAGATCCGGGGAACAAAGAAAGAAAGGTAGTGCTTTTACAATAGTCTAGGCCTGTACTCTCCTTTGTGAAATAACATGATGGCACTCTCCCTTCTGAAGGAACATCACACCCTACCTTCTCTACTTTCAGAATCCTTGGTACATTACTCAAATTTTTCAATGGTAGACCACCAATTTATTTTCCATTCTTATGACTTGTAAAACATACAACATGTATTCAAACATAGTATTTGAATCAAATTAATTTATCTAAACCAATACAAATATAGTAGATGTTTAAACATCTACTATATACAGCATACCTGGGGAGTACAAAGTAAACAAGACATCCTTATCTATTATGGAGACATATCTAATAGGTAGATAGATATCTACTCCAGTTCCCAATGATTATCATAAAATTGTATGTATTATAATGAAAATGTATTTTAAAACCCAGTAGGAGTGTTAAAAACAATGCCTTTAAGCTAATTTGGGGAGTTTGTGCAATACTTTACCAAAGCAATGAAATTTAAATTGAGACTTACAGTAGAAGTAGAAATTTCTGAAGCATATGGACAGCTAGTATATTGATAAGGAATTCTCATGAAGAACAGATGCTTATTCAATGATTTGATAGCATCAAAAAATCCAGTATTTCTCAAATTGCTGGAGCATGCACTGCATTTGAAGGGCATATTATCAGAATTAGTCTTGATAAGAAGGTTGAAATGGATATCTATATATATAGATATAGATATATGTATATATTATTTATTCATTAAACTTTATATTCATGAACATTTATACAGTTGGCTTCTACTCTTTTCCTGCTGGCTCAAAGGTAAAAAATCCGCCTGCCAGGGCAGGAGACGTGGATTTGATTCCTAGGTCAGGCAGATCCCCTGGAGAAGGAAGTGGAAACCCACTCCAGTATTTTTGTGTGAGAAATCCCATGGACAGAGGAGCCTGGTGGGCTACAGACAATCCATGGGGTCACATGGAGTCAGATATGGCTTAGTGATTAAGCAACAGCAACAAATTCTCTGGCCAGACTTTTTTTGAAACATGTGAAGCTCATTCCTATCTCAAGAACTTCACATTTGTACTCTGCATCTGAACTGTTTTTATCTGTTTGTCTCATACCTGGCTCTTTGTCAGTATTTATGTCTCTCATGTGACATATCCTGTAGTTTCCTGTTGACCATATTTCACTTTTTACATTTTCTTAAGAGTCTCTTAAACAATAAACATCGTTCACTGATTTGTGTATGTGTTTATGTCCTTCTCTCCAAAATATATGCTTAGTGTCAACAGGTGACTAGTTCACATCATTGTATCCAGTACTTCTATATATTAGGCAGTCAAAAATTTCCACTGAAGACAAAATCCTGAACAAAATAAAATCAATATTTTCAGTTAAATTTTTAAGGCCAATATAAGGACAAATATACTATTCCTTATCCAAATGAGAATAAATTTGAAAATTAAACACAAATTACTTTTGATCATTTAAAAAAATCTTTATTTTCAAAACATAGAGCAGGCTAAAAGGACTTCAGCCAGTGTTTACTGTACTAAAAGTAACAATATGATATATAATAATTTGTAAATAATAAAATTAAATGAATTAACATATAATTTTTGTTATAAGTTAAAGCATTTTAAATAATTTCCAGGGCAAAATTAAAACACAACTCTAACAAACTTAGTTTTCTAATGTATACTGACATTTTTATTTTACTATATATAAGTAGTCATGTCTGATACTATTTTACACATAAAGAGCTTTGTAATCAGAAAACTGAAATTTAGAAGAAAAATATATTTTCTTTCTTATGGTGCTATGAATAATAGAATCACAGGAAAATATTTATTTCATGTATGTTCTTTATACCATCTATAAACATATTTGTTGATTAGAAAGATTTTAGCATTTCTTACTTTTAAGTACAATTGTATATATTAAATATCCTCTGTAGCAGTCTCAAAAAATAGGCCAAAACTCCTGTAAAAAGTAATGATCATTTTTTTACAATTTGCAAAGAAAATAAGGGACCACATTTCCCTCAATTGTTAAACTTAGCTGACGAAATAAATACATGTTTTATCAAAATGTCATATAAAATTATGACATTTAACATTTTATTAAATTTTATTATGAATACAATTTAACATATGTGTTGAAATATCAAAGAAGATCTATAAATTTAAAGACCTCTAAGGCTAATTCACCCAGAAACAATATAAACACAACAAATTCAAGACAGAAAGGAACTATTTGAATATGATGGTGGTGATAGTCCTGTATACTCAGCATTGTTCTGAAAACTGCTTTTTCACAGTAGACATTTTTACTTGTTTTTTTTTTTTTTCCTGGCTGGCTGTCATGGGGAATTTAAGCAATTCAAAAATCAGAATTTCAAATGCTTTTGTTGGTAAACCCAGTTACAGTACAACTGATTCTGTATGGTTATAGGAGGGAAATTTGTGATGAGAAGAATGAGTTTTGTTAATACATTCCTCTGTTTTATCCACCATATACTAAACAATCTAATGTGACAGGCAGTTATTACAAATCTGCTCTTTCTTTTGTGTATCTCACCACAAGCCTTTGGCTTTACAAAATCTAAGCTCTGAGCAGGATCATGAAGTCATCTTATTTATTCCTTTGCCTTAGATCAGTGTTCCCTTTAATTATTCCAATGAGAAAGGGAATGGTACATCATCACCTATCTACTCAGTGGCATTGAGACAGGAGATAAATAGGTCCCCCCCAGGGTAAAGCAATTGGAGATTCATTTCCTGTGAACTGAAACTCCAAGTTGAGAATGCATGTGTGCATACTTAGTCGCTCAGACACTCAGTCGTGTCTGACTCTGCGATCCCATGGACTGTCTATCCCATAGGCCGGATTCCTGTCTATGGGATTTTCCAGGTGAGAATACTGGAGTGGGATGCCTTTTCTTTCTCCAGTTGATCTTCTTGACGCGTGGATCGATCCTAGGTCACCAACATCGCAGGCGGATTCTGTATCCTCAGAGCCACCAGGAAAGCCTGAAACTCCAAGATGAGAATAGCAGGACAATTAAGGGAGGAGGCTGGGCCTTACCTAGACCACATATTTCTCATTCTTGAAGTCAGGAGACCTCCTCAACCATACATACACAAGGACTGATGCACAAATGCCCACAGGCCTTTGCAGTAGGATCCATATTGGCTAAGAAATGTACGTGCACACATGGAACGATCCTGAGATATGTCAAATATGGACTGTGAACCAGGCAAATCAAAATGATTAGCCAAAGAAAAACCAGAAGAAATGCACCATATAAGTGATTTAATTGGCCCAAGGGTGCAACACAGGGACTCTTCCTCTGAATCTGCCCCTATGTCTATCCACACGTAGTGTACTCTTCCTGTTCTTTGTTTCAAAGTAATGGTTCTGTATCTGGGCCATAAGTGGCTTCATATAGGGGCTTTAGAGGTTTCATAAAGTCCCTGATGCTGGGAAAAATTGACAGCATATGGAGAAGAGGGCATCAGAAGATGAGATGACTGGATGACACCAGTGATTATTATTTTTCTTTCTCTATTTTTAAGTACCCTGCCTAAATATTTGGCTTTTATAACACCTTGAAGATTCAATAAAAATAAAAAGTAACACAAATTTGTTAATTAAGACTCCTCCAATTTCTTTATTGTTTCCCCTCCTCCCATGGGTCACAGTATTCTTTATTTCTATTTTAGTACATCTTATGTTATATGCTGTAGTTACTTGTGAACATGCATTTGACAGTGTTGTAAGCTAAGACAGCATCTTTAGAAACATGGAGAGTTTAGAATAAGGTCTATTTTGGGTTTAAAATTTAGAAATAATAGATAATGAGTCAACTCAAAACATACAAAATAACTCTAAAGACAAGTACAATCTAACCAGTTTGAGATTCTACAGTAAACAAACTATGACAAAACCTAACTTTAATAATTGCATTAATCAGAATGAGAATGTTGATCAGAAATAGAAATGCAATAAAAACTGTCAAAGTATTGAGGCAGAGATGAGACTGATAGAAGTGGCTTTTAGGGAATAGAAATCTGTACCCCAACATGTCTTTTGATTGCAGATTTTATATTTCTGGTTGTATGCTAATCCAGTTGATTTAGTCAGATACTGGTAAGGATGTAAAATGTAGAGCATGATCTTTTTATTTTGATTTTATGATCATTAAGCAATCTTCTATTTATAATTGTTTTCCACACATAATATGATTTCATATAGAAAATATTTAGAAAAGAAATTTAATTTCTGCTTCTTTGCCAATTATATTTTACTGTTCACTTAATTTATTTTTATTATCCTTGTAAGTGTGGGTCATATTATCCTATCCCTGATGACTTAGAAGCATCATTCTGACAAACTGAACTTTTATGTCTGCAAAACTAAGAGAAATGCCTTCCGAGATATTTTGGGATACAATCATGTGGTCCTTTGTAGGAAACTACTCTGAAATCTTTGTGGACCATACATTCACTCCAGTACCTGTCTCTCTGAATTGTTTTATGCTTCATCTCTTGTAATACATTGCCAACTATTTGAAAGTAGAGCTATTAACAGTTTTTCTTATTCACTTTGGACTCATGTATTTTCTTATTCAATAAATATTATTTGAAGGTTTACTATATTTCAGATATTCTTCCAGATTAACTGAAAATCAAAACATGGTAAAACAAAAATGCTTACCCTCACGGACGTACCTTGCAGCATATGTCATATATATAATATGCAATAGACATGTTTAACATGTAAATGATTTACTATATTGGGAGATGAAAGTAGAAGGAAGACAGTAAAAATTTCATTTTATAAAATGGAAAATCATTAGATGTTTCCTATAGTTGATGAGTCATGGAACAAGAAATTGAGGTACAAGTATATTATTTTAAATTGCAAAGGCACAGAGCTTGCAATTTCAACTCTGACACTTAAAGTGTTACTCTCATTTTTACAACTAGAAAAACAGTGAACAAATAAAAAGATGAACCTTTTTTTTCCTTGAATTTATCTAATAGATGATGTTGCAGAACAAACTACCACCTAAAAATCTGAAGAAACAAAGGACTTTGATACAGCTGAAATCAGCTAACCTGGAACAAAAAGAACTGAAAATGTGAACCGTTGGGTTTATTTACATGCTAATTTTAATAATTTGATGGAAGCTAAATATAGACTGACATAAGACTATAAAATTTCTAAGAGCCAAAGTCTAAGGGATGGAGTTTACTTCCAACAACATCACCAAGTTCTCTTGGTGAACAGCTGAGAAATATCCTCTGTTAGCTTGGCATGGGAAGGGAAAGAAATAATTGAAAAATAAAATTCAGTAAGAGCACTCTCCATTTAAAAAGGCCTGTCCTATAGTGTAAAGGCTAACAGAGCCTTATCCCATGGTGGCAATAGTGGTAAAGAACCTACCCGACAATGGTGAAGACATAAAAGATGCAGGTTCTATCCCAGGCTCAGGAAGATCCTCTGGAGGAGGAAATGACATCTTGCCTGGAGAATCCCATGGACAGAGGAGCCTGGCAGGTTATATATAGTGCATAGAGTCACAGAGTGGGACACAACTGAAATGACTTAGCACATATCCAACCTGGAAGAAGGTATTCTCTTGACTCCAGGTCCTGCTCAACAGTTTTTTGTTTGTTTGTTTCACCCAAGGACAAGGGAGCTAAGAATGACTTGTAAAAAGTCATAGCCCAGGGACAGATATCCATTACACACTGAATTTAATCATAAGATTGTTGTAAAAAGAACAAATTCTGATCCCATGTTGGAACTGTTTCTTTGACCTACTATTCATTGTTGTTGTTGTTATTATAATCATACATAATGGCTCAACTTGGAGGACCCTACTCCTCTGCCTGACTGTTAAAGTGCCTTTATTCAGCTCACAAAGAGATAATCTGACCCTGCCTACCAGTGAATAGCTGCAAGAAAGAAGAGATTAATACATCCCTTCCAAAGGCTGACCATTCCTGGAGATGTTTTTCAAGACCGATGGCCCTTTTTACTTTACTTCCTTATTTCCCCGCCCTTTCTATTCTGCCTTTTGAATTTAGTTTCTCATCACTTCTCTCTCTGGTTTGATAAAAGAATCTGGCATCCAGACCCTGACAAGATGGTTATTTTGAGACATTAGTCTGTCAGCTTGTCTGTAGGCTGGCTTTCCAAATTAAGTTGTATCCCTTGCCTCAACACATCATCTCCGATTCATTGACTTGTTCTGCAGAAATTTGAGCAAGCTTGGACTTGGTAATAACATCACTGAATTCTCTTGCACCACACCACACCATCACTTCAACAAAGCCCCAGTATTAAGAAAACATAAAATAAAAAGATATAGCTGAAAGAGCTGCAAGGCAGACTCTTAAGAAAGCAGAAAGAAAACAGGAGATGCAAGAATGGGAACATTAGAGGGATTTGAATGATTTGGGTACAGAAAAGATTAAAGATAACTCAACTCCTACCCAAAATAACATAAAACCTTACACTTCAGCCCTCTTAATGTTAATCCCTAAAGTCCAATATGTCCTTTCTGAATTAAAGCAAAAAAAAAAAAAAAAAAATTGAAAAAGCATACTAAAAATGCAAGAAAAAATTTGAAGATACAAAGCAAATGGAAATCACACCTAAATAAGAAACAGATTTTGGATCTCTGTAAAATGTAAAATAATCAGGATTAAAATGTTAAGCACTCTAATGAAAAAGATACTATGCAAGAAACAATAGGTGATGTAATTAGAAAGATGGATAATCTGAGAAATAATCAAAGGAAGAACTAAAAATTAAAAATAGTGCAACAGAAATGAAGAATGTCTTTGACAGCTCATTGGTAGGATGGATAAAGCTGAATCAGTGAGCTTGATGATAAATGAATAAAAAGTTTCCAAAATGAAAGGTGAAGAGAAAAAATAAAGTGTGAAGTTATGAAGAAGTTTCTCATCCTGACTTCCATTTATTCATTCAACAAACATTTATTCAGTACTCAATATGTGTCAGTTCCTTTTCAGTACTGAAGACAGAGTCAAAATAGTGACATGGTTGCTACTCTTGAAAATCTTCATTTCTAGAGTGACAAGTTAAAAATAAGTGTAAAATCTGCATCTAAACTGTGTCTAAGCACCTTTTAAAAAGGGAAAATCTATCTCGTCATTAACATCAGGATAGTTTTGCCTCAAGTATAATAATTAAAATAGCCACCACTGAGTGCTTTCTGTCTGGTACTTTTCTATATTTTATGACTGTACTGTGTATTCATTCAATACTCATAATCATTTTATGAGGAAAATAGCATAAATTTCCCATGTTACAGATTAAAACTAACCCACCCAATGTTTGAATAATTTACCTAAGGCTCAACCAGATTATATATTGGAGCTTGAATTCTAATTCAGTCTTGGATATTATGTTCTGCTATCTGTTAAGGAAGTGATCTTTGAGCTGAGTGTTGAAAGATATTTTATTGAAGAATAAAACTTTACTAAGTGGAGTAGAAAGACTGATATAAATCTGCTTTTCCAAGAAAGAGGAGATATTATATACAAAAGGTCTCACAGAGGGAGGGAAGAGAATAATTAAGGAAATGAAAGTACAGCAGGGCAGCTGGAGCATGGGAGGAGATTAGAATTGAGGAAAGAGCGTGCTGATGAAGGAAGGAACAGACCAAGCGGAGTTCCTGGGTTATATTAAAGTTGTTATTCTTCACTGAAAGGACAATGGGGAAATAGTGTGATGTTTTAAGTGTGGAAATTATATCATTCTATTTGCATTTGAAATAAACATTTTTGGTTCTCAGAAGATAAAGGGTTGTGGGAGAAACTACAGAATTGGCTCTGAGAAATCAAGAAATTCATGGTGAGAATTATAGACTATTAAAAAATACAAAAAAGCAAACTTCTCTTTCCTGGCTTGCCTTCCTATAATGCAAAGACAAGCAACCTAAATACTGCATTACTCATGTTTATTTGCAGCTAGGATTCTTGTGATCAAATTTTCATGAAGCAGATGTACTTGTGAGAAACTTGATGGTGGAACAATAATTTTGTTTTCAGCAGTGTCTGAATCCACAAAATCTGACTGTGGGGCAGGGGGTGGGGTTAGCTATAACCTGACTCACTGCTGTGCAACAGGTGCCTCCCAGGTGGCTCTAGTGGTAAAGAACCCACCTGCCAATGCAGGAGATGTAAGAGATGTGGGTTCAATCCCTGGGTCTGGAAGATCCTCTTGAGAAGGAAATGGCAACCTCCTCCAGTATTCTTGTCTGGAAAATACCATGGACAGAGGAGCCTGGCAGGCTACAGTCCATGGGGTCACAAAGAGTTGGACATAACTGAAGCAACTTAGCACACCTGTAGTGCAATAAGAACAGCTTTGTAAGGAGTAGAAGCAGTACTTCTACATACTCAAATGAATTATCGGGAGTAGGATTGTCACATTGATTCTTTGGCAACAATAAGGTCTTAATACTTTTTTGCACAGACACATCTTAGGGCCAGCAACCAACTGTGGATCTTCGGTTCATTAGAGCATTAGTTTTGATGGTATCCCCTTAATAAGGAGCTCATCTATGTTTTATTCTGTTAATTTATCCCAGTAACTGATTACTATGACTCATGTGGATTAATATGGTAATCCCAATTTGGTACATTAATATGGAACTTCACACACTGCTTTAGAGGAAATTGTTGTTTAAAATGCACTACTGACTTCTCCTAGATGTGTCTCAGTCTTTGATATCTGTAGTCCATTAATTCTTCTTCTGGGCCTTTGATGTTTAATAGGTTGCTCTAAAAGAAAAGCAAAGCTCTAGTCTTAGATATTGGAAGCATTCAATTAAATGTGCACAGATAACAATACTGAGGGCTTCACCAAGCACCATTATAAAATTTTTGAATAAAGTTTATTTAAGTGTATATAATTTGCACATTATATTTTAATACTTTACATTATTCCTTTTTGACTATATTGTCTTTTAAGCACATATCTCTTTCAGTGCTATAAATAGATACTATCATAAATGAGAAAACCATAATTGAAAGAGACGTATGTACCTCAATGTTCACTGAAGCTCTAATTACAATAGCTAGGACACGGAAGCAACCTAGAGGTTCACTGATAGATAAGTGGATAAAGAAGATGTGGTACATATATACAATGGAATATTACTCAGCCATAAAAAAACACATTTGAGTCAGTCCAATGAAGGAGATGGACCTAGAGCCTGTTAAACAGAGTGAAACAAGTCAGAAAGAGAAAAACAAATATTGTATATTAATGCATATATTTGGAATCTAGACAGATGGGATTGATGAGCCTATTTGCAGGGCCACAGTAAAAATGCAGACATAGAGTAGAGCCTTGTGGACACAGTAGGGGAAGGACTGTGGGATGAATTGAGAGAGTAGCATGGAAACATGTAAATTACCATATGTAAAATAGATAGCCAGTGGGAATTTGCTGTATGACACAGCTCAAATCAGGTTCTCTGTGACAACCTAGAGGGGTGGAATGGGGCGGGAAGTGGGGGGGGAGATTCAAGACGGAGAGGGCATTTGTATACCAATGGCTGATTCACGTTGATGTTTGGCAGAAGCTAACACAGTATTGTTGGAGAAGGCACTGGCACCCCACTCCAGTACTCTTGCCTGGAAAATCCCATGGACAGAGGAGCCTTGTAGGCTGCAGTCCATGGGGTCTCTAAGAGTCAGGCACAACAGAGCAACTTCACTTTCACTTTTCACTTTCATGCATTGGAGAAGGAAATGGCAACCCACTCCAGTGTTCTTGCCTGGAGAATCCCAGGGACAGAAGAGCCTGATGGGCTGCCGTCTATGGGGTCGCACAGAGTCAGACACGACTGAAGCGACTTAGCAGCAGCAGCAGCAGCAGCAGCAACACAGTATTGTAAGTCAATTATCCTCCAATTTAAAAATTGTAAAAAATAGAGATTATCAAAGCATTGTCAGTATATTCAATTGTATCCTTTTTTTTTAGTTTCTACATTTAAAATGTATCTCTCAGAACCATATTTTACTTATGTTCTCATCATAATCACATTCACTCAGTAAAGTCACTGAACTTGTAAGAAAAGCATCTAAAATGTAGAAATAATTATATAGAAAAAATAGGTATATAAACATGTTCATGCACACATATATATCACCTAGCACACAGAATTCAGTGCACATTTGTTGGTGGCTGAAGTGAAGTAGTGAAATAATAAATTGTTAATTAGGGCCTAAAGAAAAATAATGATACAATTCTAGAGCATATGTACAAATTTTCAAATATTGATGGTATATGCATTTTAAGTCTAGCTTTTCCTCAATATTTTAATTTTTTGCATATAGCTTAAATGATGTTATGTAATTACTAACTTACTAAAAATGAAAAATATGTAAAATATACATGTAAGAAAATTTCCAAAACACTAGAATGCATAATAACTAGTCTGATACCTTTAGTTTTACATTCAAACTTAATCTTTAAACACCTAAGGTCATGCATCTGGTTTCATCACTTCATGGCAAAGAGATGGGGAAAAAGTATAAGCAGTGACCTTTTATTTTCTTGGTCTCCAAAATCCCTGCAGACAGTGACTGCAGCCATGAATTTAAAAGACGCTTGCTCCTTGGAAGAAAAACTGTAACAAACCTACACAGCATATTAAAAAGCAGAGACATCACTTTGCTGACAAAGGTCCAGATAGTCAAAGCTATTACTTTTCCTGTAATCATTTATGGATATGAGAACTGGATCTAAAGAAGGCTGTGTGCTGAAGAATTGATAACTTTCGAATTACAGTGCTTGAGAGTCTGTTGGACAGCAAGGCAATCAAATCAGTCAGCGCTACAGGAAGTGAAGGCTGAATATTCATTGGAAGGACTGATACTGAAGCTGAAACTTCAATACTTTGTCCACCTGATGTGAACAGCTGACTCACTGGAAAAGACTCTGATGCTGTGAAAGACTGAATGAAGGCTTATTGAAGGATAAGAGGGCAGCAGAGAATGAGATGGTTAGTTAGCATCACTAACTCAATGGACACGAATTTAAGCAAACTTCGAGAGATAGTGGAGGCCAGAGGAGCCTGGTGTAGTGCAGTCCATTGGGTCACAAAGAGTCAGATACAACTTAGCAACTAAGCAACAACAGCATAGTTCTTTTTACAATATGATCACTTGTAGAGATATAAATGCAGTGTGTTTTAGAAGGAAACGGAGAAGGCAATGGCAACCCACTCCAGTACTCTTGCCTGGAAAATCCCATGGACGGAGGAGGCTAATAGGCTGGAGTCCATGAGGTCTCAGAGTGGGACACGACTGAGCGACTTCACTTTCACTTTTCACTTTTATGCATTGGAGAAGGAAACGGCAACCCACTCCAGTGTTCTTGCCTGGAAAATCCCAGGGATGGGGGAGCCTGGTGGGCTTCCGTCTATGGGGTCGCACAGAGTCGGACACAACTGAAGCGACTTAGCAGCAGCAGCAGCTTAGAAGGAAATGTTACTATAGTAAAAAAATAAATAAATTTTTGGAAATTTTAATGAGTAAAAATGTTTATATTTGTTGGCCCTACCAAAGTTTTAATCAGGCTTTCTGGAGTTAATGAAAATGCTTGTATTGAAACACATAACGCTTTTTAGAGTCATAGGACAAACAATGGGATAAAAAGGCAAAGAAAAAATCATGAAGTTATGTCATATTTTGTCATTTCTTTGTTTTATAAAAATTCATTAGCAATGTTTTTCAAACTAATTCCAGAATATGTGCTATATATGCAAATAAGATTATATTTGATAGTATATACCTCATACATTTCAGTGCTTTTATTTTCAGAATGGATACTTGACAGCAAAAAAAAAAAAAAAAAAGTAAATTACTATTAATTTGTATCTCAAGTAATAAGAAAATGAATTATGCAGCTTACCTGAGAGATAACAATGGCTACAGTTCATACTGTAGCTATGAAAAGAAGTATCACATGAACTATAATTTTAGTAATACCGTGTGGTAGACACCACTTTGGAGACTCAAAGTATATTTTTAAAGACTTTACCATTTATACCCCGTATGATTCTACAAGAGACTTTTCCGTTTGTCTGTGTTGTTATTGTTTGTTTCATTTAACTAATTTCTTAGATACTGGGGGCTGTGTAACTAAGAATGTTGAAACTGCAAAAAAAATAGGAATTGCCAATATTGTAAAAAAATAAAATAAAAAATCCTGGAGAAAAATGTGAAATGCTACAAGCTCTTTCAGTGCCCTGGTATCTCCTTCAATTTTTGTATCTCAGTCATCAGTGCCCTGGGCTGCTGCCTTAATTCCTAGGATACTTAGCTACAGACACACTAAAACTTTCCATCCCAATATTTCTTTTTTCCCTGTAACCTAGTTTATACAACTTATGTTTATCACATATCCTATTAACTTTGACTTTCTATTTCCTGTTAGTGAACTGAGATATGTTCTTTAAACCAGAAATCGTTCTTAGTTCTCTAATAGCTGATATCCTGATAGCTCCTACATATAGCCATACTAAATATAAATGCACAGCAAACAAATGGATAAAACTATTATTAATTGGTTATTAATTCATTGGTAATCATGTTAAGAACTGAACCACACCTGTAAAACACAACATGTGCACATGTAGTCTTTTAATTATTTTTTAAAATTAGTTTTTTTCTACACTTTTAATATGTATAAAATTATTACTTATATTTAGAAAAATGCTTAGTGTTTCATAATGAGTGGAATTTCCTATGGCATAAAGTAAAGTAAAAGTAAAAAGTCACTCAGTCGTGTCCGACTCTTTGCGACCCCGTGGACTATAGCCTATCAGGCTCCTCTGTCCATGGGATTCTCCAGGAAAGGATAATGGAGTGAGTTGCCATTTCCTTCTCCAGGGGAGAAGTTACTGCTGCTGCTAAGTCACTTTAGTCGTGTCCGACTCTGTGCGACCCCATAGATGGCAGCCCACCAGGCTCTTCTGTCCCTGGGATTCTCCAGACAAGAACACTGGAGTGGGTTGCCATTTCCTTCTCCGATGCATGAAAGTGAAAAGTGAAAGTGAAGTTGCTCTGTCGTGCCTGACTCTTAGAGACCCCATGGACTGCAGCCTACTAGGCTCCTCCATCCATGGGATTTTCCAGGCAAGAGTGCTGGAGTGTGGTGCCATTGCCTTCTCCATCCTATATGGCATAGATTAAATAATAAATATTATGAAGTAAAGTACTCTGAATACAAAAGGAAACTGAGCTTTTATAATTAAATTATTTTAATGAGTGTTTTGTTTTATTGTGTTAGTCTCTTTTCATGGCTTATTTGTTATTTCAGAAACTGAGGAATATTTTATATTTGAATATTTTCCTTTTTGTGTGTATTCTAATAGTCTCAACTTTTTAAAAGTTTGAGGTAACTATACAGTGATAATGAAATACAATTAAGTTAAATATACTCTTACAGATGAGACATTGCTTTATCTGAGTAAGATTAGGTTTTCCTTTCCTCTGCTTCTTTTTATTTTTACAAAAAATTTCTTGGTTGGAGGGCATATTCATATTAAAATGTAATACACTGAAAATTCTTTAGATGACTGAAGTTTGAGTAATGTTAATAACAGTTTTTTTAATCATGTAGTGATCATGCAGGGATGAAATCTTCCTTTTCTCATGATGCTTGAAGGAATCATGCCACAAGAAAATACTTCTGTCTGAATGGCAAGTTCACACCAGTGGGAATCCCAGTGCCTTTTCACTGAAGATTGTGGCTTCCAAGGGGGAAAAATTAAAGACAGTATAATTTATTTTTCTAAACCTATCATAACATTTTATGTTAGTATAATTTGTGTACATTTTTTTCTTCCTTCAGTTCAGTTCAGTTAAGTTCAGTCACTCTGTCATGTCCGACTCTTTGTGACCCCATGGACTGCAGCTTGCCAGGCTTCCCTGTCCATCACTAACTCTGGGCGTTTATTCAGACTCCTGTCCATTGATTCCGTGATGTGATCCAGCCATCTCATCCTCTGTCATCCCCTTCTCCTCCTGCCTCAGTCTTCCTCAGAATCAGGGTCTTTTCCAACGAGTCACTTCTTCCCATCAGGTGACCAAAGTATTGGAGTTTCAGCTTCAACATCAGTCCTTGCAATGAATATTCAGAACTGATTTCCTTTAGGGTGGACTGGATGGATCTCCTTGCAGTCCAAGGGACTCTCAAGTCTTCTCCAACACCACAGTTCAAAAGCATCAGTTCTTCAATGCTCAGCTTTTTATATAGTCCAACTCTCACATCCATACATGACTACTGGAAAAACCATAGCTTTGACTAGATGGACCTTTGTTGGCAAAGTAATGTCTCTGCGTTTTAATATGCTGTCTAGGTTGGTCATAACTTTTCTTCCAAGGAATAAGCATCTTTTAATTTCATGGCTGCAGTCACCATCTGCAGTGATTTTGGAGCCCCCAAAAGTAAAGTTTATCACTGTTTCCACTATTTCCCCACCTATTTGCCATGGGGTGATGGGACCAGATGCCATGATCTTTGTTTTCTGATTGTTGACTTTCAAGCCAACTTTTTCACTCTCCTCTCTCACTTTCATCAAGAGGCTCTTAAGTTTTTCATTTTCTGCCATAATGGTGGTGTTGTCTGCATATCTGAGGTGTATGCATTTTCTTCCTTAGACAGTTCTTATTTTTAACTTGTGTTTCTTCAAAATTACAGGTAAGGAAAATATCTGTTTTTGTTCCCTGATATTTTCACAGGAAATTTTTATTCTTAGTGTAATATAGCTTTACAAAATTGAATAAAGTGTGATACACAAATTATATAAATGAAGCTGTAGTTTCCCAAGAAATTGTAGCTATTATTCAAGACCAAGGGCACTGGGAAAAATAGTTTATGTTATTTTTCCATCATTGATTGTAAAAGATCAGTTTTTACTTCATATTACATTGAAGGAACTGACCTTAAAAAATAATGTCCATTATTTTTTCCTACAAAAGAAAAAAAGTGTCATATAGCTCATTTCTAGGACATTATCTAGTCTTATAAAGATATTGCCATATGTTTCTAGGTAAGCATAATCTCATATGCAGTGCCTATCTCAAAATATTTGTTTGTAACCTTTTTTGTGGTTAAATGCCCATACATGGCACAATAAAAAGAGTAACTGAAAACTTTTATTAAATGACAATTTATAAATTTCTTTTGGAATTGAGTCAGGAACCAATAAAAGGGAGTTGCTGTGAGGGAAGTGTTAAGGGAAAAAGCTGTTGCCAGAGATCAGCAAGCTCTTTAGTTATGACAGAGGCACTACCTGCCATCAGCTATGACCTTCATTTGAAAGTGTTGACAATGGCAAATAATGCCAGTCAAAGAAGCATAAAGACAAACATATAATACTTTGACTTCATTTTCTCATCTTGTCATCTGAGCTAATGATAATTGACATGGAGGTCAGCCTGAGTTAGTGCGTGAAGGGCAGAAGCCAAAACCCAAGTACTGCAAAAATGTGACAAATAGATCTGGAATGATAAAAAGGAAGAAATACAGCACAGAACTTTATATGCTGTTGCAGTTTTAAACAGAGTTAACTGTTATTTACAAGTTGGGCACAAAATACGTAAGGCATTCCTCTTTCTAACCATAAAGGAATAACTAGAACTAAAGCTCTTCTTGCTATAAGTAGACAACACTATGAAATATACACAAATTTGGTTTTAGTCATTGGACAACAGGAAGTGATTGCATGTGATCTTTGAGGGAAGATAACTGAATGATGTGAGCTCTATTACTGCTTGGCTTTCTGCTCTTAAGTCATTATGTGTACCGTAGTACAGGGAACAAGACTCATACCAGGGGACAATAATCTCAATTGACTGAGGCAACTGAAATTTGATGGTTAAAGTAATAAAGATGAAGTAGCAGTGAGCTTAGAGAAGTTTTAAAAACAATGAATTAATGACCCAGAGGAAGATGTGCCGAGGTCCAGCCCCGGCTGATCCAGGGTATTCGAAGGGGAGACGGCGTCGGCGACCTATTTATTTATTTATTCATCAAAGATATAAAGAATAATAGAATGAGGATAGCTCAGTAGGAAAATTCAGTGGAGAAAAGAGGCTGAGTAGCTTGGTTTACGCAGAAAATCAATATAACCTGTGACACCAGGTTAGCTCTGACCACGGAGGCCGCAGGCGCCCTCTCGAATAGCGGAAGGAGCCCCACCTTAGACACCTTCTCGCGTGAGTCTTAGAAGCCCAGGCAAATAAATGGTCGCAGAGGATTTCTGTGCTCCAGATGGAGACTCAGCTGGAAATTAAGGAGAAAAATGACATGGGGAGACCAAGCTTTGGTGAGCAAGGCCCGTAGCTTTATTTTCAACAGGGGCTTATATACCCTAAGTTACACATAGAGGATAATAGGGGATGCAAAGTCAGCAGTCTTTGATCCTTATCAAAAAACTAGGGTTTCTATCCTGCAAATTTATCGTATACAAATGGTTTAGGTGATTTACATTATCTTCTGGCCAGAAGGCCTATTAACATTTTATGACTCTTGACAAAGACTTATTTTCTCTAAGAGTAATTATTTTAAGGTTTAGTGCCATCTTCCGAAGGTATTAGATAAACTTGCATTCCTATAGGGCGGATGTGTAATGGGTTTACAACAAAGGAAATAATTTATTACCTTAAGGGTCTATCTTGCTAACACTAAGGCCACTACTTATTTTTTCTACATACCAACTATATTAATTAATACACATTCAAGGATACAATACAGGGGATGTGGAAACTTGGCAGCAAGCATTGGCTCATCAATGAAATCTTTTACTAGTTTTATTCTGACAGTTTCTAACTCTCTGAGAGGTTCTAAGCTATTTGAATATCTTAAGCTTCCCGTGCCTCCCAAGGCTGGGAGACTGTAAACAATCGTATGCATAGCTGTAGGAGTCTGGGTAAACTTGTCAGGCAAGTTAGAGAGCTATCTGAGGGGTTTGGATTTAAACACTCCTAATTGCCCAGGAACTTTATTAATTGGAGCTGTAAGTTAACTCTTTGACAGAGAGAGCGAGATGGTGGTAGGGAACAGCCCCCAGTAAAGTCAGAGGTGAGAGCAAAAAGCAATAAAGTAGGCAGACTCTGGTTTTTTGGAGGTAGACGCTCGAGAATATCCAGGGGGACTCCTGAGGCTCGATCCCGCCTTTGCGTATGCCAAGCCTCCTTCCTCATGACCTTTGTCACGAGTGGAATGCCTCACCGTGGTGCTCCTGGCAAAGATGAACTAAAGAGACTTTTGATGAAGATGAAAGAGGAGAGTGAAAAAGCTGACTTAAAGCTCAACATTCAAAAAATGAAGATCATGGCATCTGATCCTATCACTTGATGGCAAATACATGGGGACAATGTGAACAAAGTGTCAGATTTAATTTTCTAGGGTTTCAAAATCAATGTGGATGGTGACTGCAGCCACAAAATTAATAGATGCTTTCTCCTTACAATAATGGCTATGACAAACCCAGATACTGTATTAAAAAGCAGAGATATCTCTTTGCTGGCAAAGGTCTGTATAGTCAAAGCTGTGGTTTTCCAGTAGTCATGTATAGATGTGAGAGTTGGACCATATAGAAGGCTGAGTGCCAAAGAATTAATGCCCTTGAATTGTGGGGCTAGAGAAGACTCTAGAGAATCTGTTGGACAGCAAGGAGATGAAACCAGTCAATCTTAAAGGGAATAACCCCTGAGTAATCATTGGAAGGACTGATGCAAAAGCTGAAGCTCCAATACTTTGGCTACCTGATGCAAAGAGCTGACTCATTGGAAAAGATCTTGATCCTGGGCAAGACTGAGGGCAAGAGGAGAGAAGGGGGTGACAGAGGATGAAATAGTTGGATGGCATCATCAGATAAATGGACATGAGTCTGAGTCACCTCCTGGAGATAGTGAAGGACAGGGAAACCTGGTGTGCTGCAGTTCGTGGGGTTGCAAAGAGTGTGACATGACTTAGGAAATGAACAACAACAACAGGGCAAGCTCAAGAAATCAAAAATATATGTAATTGGAGAACAAATAAATGAATAATGATCAAATGATTTCAAAATTTTATGAAGAAATAAACCCACAGATACTAGATGCTCAAAAAATCTAAAGATAAATCCAAAGAAAACTGTAGTAAATCTCACTAAATTGAAATTATTGGACTCCTACTTACAGATAACTTGATCCTATATGTAAAAATGTTGGAAGTTGTCACTCCCACCGTTACAAAAAATAAATGCTGAACTACTTTAAAGTGATGACTTTTCTTCCACCCATCAGAAAACTCGGGTTTCAGGGCAAACTACCACCTGATATCTGGTGTTTGTTAATTGGTCAGTCATGTCTGACTCTTAGTGACCCATGGAGCCCACCAAGCTCCTCTGTCCATGGAGTTCACCAGATAAGAATACTGGAGTGTGTTGCCATTCCCTTCTCCAGGGGATTTTCCTAACCCAGGGATTGAACCTGGGTCTCCAAAATTGCAGGCAGTGTCTGAGCCACCAGGGAAATCTGAAGAGTCAGATTGTTTACCAAGTGAATCCAGAGTCACAACCTAGATCCACTTACCTGAAACAGAAACAGCTGAAGACATAAACTGGTAAGACTACTTCAGTGGTGTTTTGATGAATTGCTAGAACCTGGTTATAGACCAGCATGAGAATCACAGAGTTCTTGGGGCCACAGTCTTGGGGTTCCCATACAGTTTTGTGGATTTTACCTCTAGGAACCACATCAGGTCTCACAGTGAGAGCTGGAAAAGTTCTCCCATGATTATGGCAGGATGGGCAGAATAATCTTGTGAAATATTTCAGATAATTTTTCATAACCAACATCTACTTTTCAATGGAAATATTTATTCCATCTTATTCCAGAATCTTATTCCAGCTGGGGAAAGGGCATATCTTCCACTCCATTTCCTCTAGCCTTTTTATATCTGAGGATTGGGAGAAAACTAAGAAACTCTTGTGAAGTTAATACCCAAGAAACACCAACACATTGATAGACAAATTTAATCATAAAATTTCAGAGCACACAATAGCAACAAGATTCTAGTATAATAACAATGAATTATGGCTGCAAGACTCAAGCACTTTTCCTAGAGAAGTGTTTAAAAGACCCAGAGTCAACAAGGGAGATGTAAACAATGACATTAGAAGAATGTGAAGCCTCTGATGTCTACAGTTACAGCAAACATTGAAAGAAGTGAAAGTGTTAGTTGCTCAGTCAAGTCCAACTCTTTGCAACCCCGTGGAATATAGCCCTCCAGGCTCCTTGGTCCATGGACTTCTCCAGGTAAGAATATTGGAATGGGTCACCATTCCTTTCTCCAGGGGATCTTCCTGACCCAGGGATCGAACTCAGGTTTCCTGCATTGCAGGAAGATTCTTTACCATCTGAGCCACCTGGGAAGGCCAACAAACATTAAACACAGGCAAACTCCTTGGCAGATTAAAATAAAACCTAGTACCAAAGGCCTCTTTACCTCAGTTCCTGTACATCCCATCTGGTTTTTAACAGAAAATCATAAGGAATATTAAAATGCAAGAAAAATCATAGTCAGAAGAGGCAAAGCAGGTATCAGAATAAGACAGATACAGCAAAGCTGTAGGAATTATAGGAAATTTAACATAACGATGATTAATATATAAGGACCCAAAAGTAAAATGCCAACAGCAAGCAGGAACAGATGGGGAATGTAAGCAGAGTGATAGATAAGCAGAGAGATATAAACTCTAAGATCAAGAAAAAGAAATTGGTAGGGGGAAAAAAATGACAGAAAGGAAGAACAATTTTGATGGGCAAATCAGTGTATAAAAAATGGCCAAAGAAAGAGGAGTGAGTTTAATGAAAGGCCAATAGAAATTTCCCCTGCTGAAATGTGAAGAGAAAAGAGAATAAAAAAAGCAAAATAGGACATCGAAGTCAGTGGGACAATTTAAATGTGCGACATATGTGCTGTGTTCAGTCACTTCAGTCGTGTCCAACTCTTTGTGACCCATGGACTCTAGCCCGCCAGGCTCCTCTGTCCATGGCATTTTCCAGACAAGAATACTGGAGTGGGTTACTGTGCCCTCCTCTAGAGGATCTTCCCAATTTAGGAATCAAACCCACAGCTCTGGTATCTCCTGCATTGCAGGCAGATTCTTTACCCAGTGAGCCACCTGGGAAGCCCATTAGCACATTAAGACCCCCTAAACCTTGTTTCCATCAGCTTATGGTATCAGAATGTGGAGAAGCAAACCTCCAGATCTGTCTCCTGACTACTTTCATAAGGCATGTAACTGGCCTGTTACCAACTGCACCCAGTCCTCCTGAATGCATGGTTTCTCCAGCCCTGAAGAGCCTTTTAAACAGCTGTTGCAAGTGATATATGCAGTAAGCAAGGGCACCAGTATAAAGACAAACGCTAATTGAATGGTGTTGGAGCAGCATGTCACACAGTCCCGTCAAGCAGAGGATATGACATAAGTGAGGAACAGAACCAGGAGAACTCACGTCCTGGAGCAGGGCTGGTCGGCGCTGCGAGTGGGCTGTGCAGCGGTGTCCTGTGCAGGAGCAGGAAGCCAAGACATGCACTCCGTACCGTGTTTCTACCAAGAAATGGGAAGAGCGGGGTCTGACAGGAAAACGTTCTATCCCTCAGTAAAAACAGAGCATGGTTCATGGACTCTGAATGCACATTTATGGCATAAAAGAATTTCAATCCTCTGTTTTCATAAATCAAAAATCTCAAGTCTTTGTGATCGGGTTTCACTTTAACTGGCATTTTATTTGCATATAGTTAAAATACCAAAGAGAAGAAAGAGAAACTGGAGTAGAAGAAATATTTGAGGTAATCAAGACCTCTCAAAGTTAGTAATATACACCAAACCATGGATCCAGGAAGCTTCAAATAACAGCAGAATAAAAGCAAAACAAAACGCTACCCATAGGAATACTGTATTCAAACTGAAACAAAATCCAGAGAAAATTGTGAAAAAAGCCAGAGGAAAATAAAACCTTACCTAGAGAAGTAAAGATAAGCACTGTAGTGGGATTCTTGTCAGTAACTGCAACATAAGTGTTTTTTTTTGTTGTTGTTTTTTAACAAAACTAGAATTATATATCTAGTGAAACTGTGTTTCAAAAGTGGAAGAGAAATAAATATACTCTCAAGAAACAAAAACTGATGGAATTCTGTCGACTTGCCTGTTAAAATATTAAAAGACATTCTTCAGGCAAAAAGAAATACCTGGATGTCTAGATTTATATGAATTTTGTCACATAGGAGAAGGAGAAAATTCAGGTTAAAATATCTTTTACTTCCCTTAATCTTCATATATGTAAAAGTAACCATTTAAAGCAATAGTAGTAACTTCCTGGGCTACTGTACCATAGGAGTAAGTGAAATGGATGATAGTAATATCATAAAGGTTGGAGGGAAGATTAGGGAATGTTCTCTGGTAAAGTATGTGAACTACATCTGAAATAGTACGATATTAATTCTCTTTCCTTCAGTTCTTGAAGAGCTGGCCATTCTAGGGTTTAGGACCTGATATCCAAGATGCACACAGAGCATCTTTCAGTGCCAGAAAGTAAGGAAGTGCTAAGAAATAAAACCAATGCATCAAAGAGACACAGAAGTTCCCAATCACCAAAGCTGCAACAATTTGAGTCAGAAATTAAATGTATTAGTATTGCATTATAAACCTGAAAGTACAAAATATATACCCATATTGTTTTTCTCAACTTTAATAAACATTTGCATGCCATGAAGAAATACTCAAACATTTAAATTTGTTTTGGATGCTGCAACTGGTGATACAAGCCAAAAACATGAAACAGTTTGGGACTTACATACTAGAGACTGCTGGGGCGAGAACAGGGCAGGCGTCACAAGCAGATCCAGATCTGAGAGAGTCAGATGAGGAAACTGGCTCTGGGCTTTTATTGTAATTAGAGGATGGGGTCAGAAGAAGGTCTGGGACTGTGGATTGGGGCTTGCAAGATTTGACTCTTCCATCTGAGCCAAAAGAAAGAGCACCCAGGCTTACTTAGCAACACCCTCCTTCCTTGTGCGAGGAACAAAGGGAAAAGGGAGGTGTGTGGCTTTAAAACTATCAGCAATCAATCACACATCAAAAAATGAAACCAGACTCCTTATCATTCATGAATCCATACTGATACATACAAATGATGAAAAACAATTAAATAAATGAAATGAAGGAGAAGAGACAATTCTGTGTCCAAGAATTCCAAATACTTTTTAAAGATATTTCATCTGCAAAAAGGTAGAATATGATTCCCCACCCCTTAAGTGTAGAAGAAAGTGTGAGACTTTTTCCAAAGACTGTAATATAGAAAAAGAGAGAAACAAAGAGAACCTTCAGTGTGGAGAACTTTAATATTAGTTTAGGTCTGTGATTAACAGGAAGAACGGAAATTCATGTTGATAATATGCACCTTTGATACGACTTAATCAGAATGGATTTTGCCTCTATGGTCTTTCTTCCTGCAATAACCTCAGTTTAATCAGGAGAATAATATCAGACAAAAGCCAATCAAGGGGAATTCTGCAAATTTTGGTTTTGGTATTGGTATTGTTCTGACAGTTTTGGTATTGGTGTTGGTTTGACAAAACTGTCAAACTCATTGAAAGAAAGACTGTCTAAGAAACTGTCACTGCCAAGAGATGCTGAGGAGATATGATGGTTAATCATGGTGTCCTGGATGGGATTCTTGAACATGCAAAGGACATTAAGAACATTTTGATTATTTTAATAATATTTGAACATTAATTAATAAAGATGTGTCAATATTGGTTCATTACTTGTAACCGATATACCATACTATAGTAAAATTTTATTAATAGAGGAAACTGGGTGTCAGATATAAGGAAACTGCAGTTTCTAAATTTTTCTGTAAATATATAGCTTTTGAAATGAGGACATTTGTAAAAATAAACAGCAACATTCTAAAAACTTGCGATAAATAGAAAATATTAAAGCTACTAAAGCACAAAGACATGTTATTATTGTACTATTCATCTCTAGAAGGTCCATATTTTAATCTTTCATTTCATTACTTATACATTTCACAATAAACACATGAACATATTTACAGTAGCTCTTTTCAGCATTGGCAGGCTGGTTCTTTACCATTAGCACCACCTGGGAAGCCCATGCAGGACATATTTCCCTGTTTCGTCATATATTCTTGAATTGGATGCTGGATATTATAAACTTTACATTTTGGAGAACCAGATTTTATTGTTTTAAGATTGTCAGAATTTGTCAGATAAGTTATTTGGAGATAAAATAAATCCGTTCAAGTTGGGCGTTTATGTAGCATGAAGGCAGTTACAAAGACTAATAGAGTGTTGCCAAGAAAATGCACTGGTCATAACAAACACCCTCTTCCAAAAACACAAGAGAAGACTCTATACATGAACATCACCAGATGGTCAACACTGAAATCAGATTGATTATGTTCTTTGCAGCCAAAGATGGAGAAGCTCTATACAGTCAGCAAAAACAAGACCAGGAGCTGACTGTGGCTCAGATCATGAACTCCTTATTGCCAAATTCAGACTTAAATTGAAGAAAGTAAGGAAAACCACTAGACCATTCATGTATGAACTAAATCAAATCCCTTATGACTATACAGTGGAAGTGAGAAATAGATTTAAGGGCCTAGATCTGATAGATAGAGTACCTGATGAACTATGGAATGAGATTCATGACATTGTACAGGGATCAAGACCATCCCCATGGAAAAGAAATGCAAAAAAGCAAAATGGCTGTCTGGGGAGGGCTTACATATAGCTGTGAAAAGAAGAGAAGCGAAAAGCAAAGGAGAAAACGAAAGATATAAACATCTGAATGCAGAGTTCCATAGACTAGCAAGGAGAGATAAGAAAGCCTTCTTCAGCAATCAATGCAAATAAATAGAGGAAAACAACAGAATGGGAAAGACTAGAGGTCTCTTCAAGAAAATTAGAGACACCAAGGGAGCATTTCATGCAAAGATGGGCTCGAAGAAGGACAGAAATGGTATGGACCTAATATAAGAGAAGGTATTAAGAAGAGATGGCAAGAATACACAGAAGAACTGTACAGAAAAGATCTTCATGACCCAGATAATCACGATGGTGTGATCACTGACCTAGAGCCAGACATCCTGGAATGTGAAGTCAAGTGGGCCTTAGAAAGCATCACTATGAACAAAGCAAGTAGAGATGATGGAATTCCAGTTGAGCTATTCCAAATTCTGAAAGATGATGCTGTGAAAGTGCTGCACTCAATATGCCAGCAAATTTGGAAAACTCAGCAGTAGCCACAGGACTGGAAAAGGTCAGTTTTCATTCCAATCCCAAAGAAAGGCAATGCCAAAGAATGCTCAAACTACCACACAATTGCACTCCTCTCACACGCTAGTAAAGTAATGCTCAAAATTCTCCAAGCCAGGCTTCAGCAATATGTGAACCATGAACTTCCTGATGTTCAAGCTGGTTTTAGAAAAGGCAGAGGAACCAGAGATCAAATTGCCAACATCCACTCATGGAAAAAGCAAGAGAGTTCCAGAAAAACAACTATTTCTGTTTTATTGACTGCCAAAGCCTTTGACTGTGTGGATCACAAGAAACTGTGGAAAATTCTGAAAGAGATGGGAATACCAGACCACCTGATCTGCCTCTTGAGAAATTTGTATGCAGGTCAGGAAGCAACAGTTAGAACTGTACATGGAACACAGACTGGTTCCAAATAGGAAATGGAGTATGTCAAGGCTGTATATTGTCACCCTGCTTATTTAACTTCTATGCAGAGTACATCATGAGAAACGCTGGACTGGAAGAAACACAAGCTGGAATCAAGATTGCCTGGAGAAATATCAATAACCTCAGATATGCAGCTGACACCACCCTTATGGCAGAAAGTGAAGAGGAACTCAAAAGCCTCTTGATGAAAGTAAAAGTGGAGAGTGAAAAAGTTGGCTTAAAGCTCAACATTCAGAAAACGAAGATCATGGCATCCAGTCCCATCACTTCATGGGAAATAGATGGGGAAACAGTGGAAACAGTGTCCGACTTTATTTTTCTGGGCTTCAAAATCACTGCAGATGGTGACTGCAGCCATGAAATTAAAAGACGCTTACTCCTTGGAAGGAAAGTTATGACCAACCTAGATAGCATATTCAAAAGCAGAGACATTACTTTGCCAATACAGGTCCGTCTAGTCAAGGCTACAGTTTTTCCTGTGGTCATGTATGGATGTGAGAGTAGGACTGTGAAGAAGGCTGAGCACCGAAGAATTGATGCTTTTGAACTGTGGTGTTGGAGAAGACTCTTAAGAGTCCCTTGGACTGCAAGGAGATCCAACCAATCCATTCTGAAGGAGATCAGCCCTGGGATTTCTTTGGAAGGAATGATGCTAAAGTTGAAACTCCAGTACTTTGGCCACCTCATGTGAAGAGTTGACTCATTGGAAAAGACCCTGATGCTGCGACAGATTGGGGGCAGGAGGAGAAAGGGACGACAGAGGATGAGATGGCTGGATGGCATCACTGACTTGATGGACGTGAGTCTGGGTGAACTCCGGGAGTTGGTGATGGACAGGGAGGCTTGGCATCCTGAGATTCATGGGGTCGTGAAGAGTCGGACACAACTGAGTGATTGAACTGAACTGAACTGAACTGAAAGCAGTTACAAATCACTCTAAAGTGAGGTGTTGCAGAATGTTCTCAGTGATTAATGAGGACATTCCACTCAGTCTGGTTGAACATAAAGCGTCTCTATCTCTGTATGGAATTGGAATGTTATTAAACAGAATTCAAGTTGATTCCATGACTCTAGTGAAGTATCATCCGAAGTATACACAGTTTAGTATTAATCACAGACTCAAGAGAAACACTATGCATATTTCTGTAGTAATTTCTCTATACAGTACTGCAAGTTGTCCTTCATATTCCATATTCAGACATCTAGACCTCCAATTCTTTCTATTCAAATCACCAAGACCTCTAACTTTTGCTTGGACCCTCTAACCTGCATTGGATTATTAATTGTGAATGTTGGAAATAATTTGGGCCATGAAATTGACATCATTTGTTTTATTATCCTGTATCAGGTGTCATAATCTTGTGCTATCTATTGTTCAATTTCAAAATAACAGTTGTCTTGCGTATTGTGTACTGTATTTTTGTTGTTTATGCATGGAGGGTACTAGTCCTAGTTATATTATAATGGATGAGAACAGAAATTTCTCTGATTAAATGTTATTTAATATTCATAAAATTAAATATTTCTTAAAATCTGAACTCTCTTAAGTTTCATTTGCATTCTCTTGAGAGAATTGGTCATAACTTCTTTAAGTGTTACAAAGGAGTAATGCTCCATTGTAAATTATTTCCCACAGTGAACTTTTTAAGATATCTTACATTCCCAGGATAAACTCTGATAATGTATTGCCATTTTTAATATTGTCCAATTTGTGTTATTGATATTGTATTTAAGGTTGTTGCATCTGTATTCATGACAGAAATTTGGAAATTTCTTTCCTCTGGAGTCCATTTACAATTTTTATACCATTGTTATCCAGGCCTCATAAATTGGCTTGGTATGTGTTCTTTCTTGAATTGTTTCCCTTGAAGTATGTGCAAAATATTGAAGTTATTTATATCTTAAGTATTCAAAATAAATTTTAAGTGGAATCATCTGGATTTCTCTTTTAGAAAAATATTTAATAATTGCTTCAATTTCTTTACTACCACTATAGTTATTCAGTGCAGCAGATGCTGTTCTGTGTCAGCCAATTTTCCCTTCATGACAGAATGACTGAACTGCCTGCTGTGCTTCTGTCAACCTCAAGCAGTCAGCCCTCTTATGATATTACCCTCAACTAAAGAGAACTGCTTCACCAACCTCATCCCTTCTTCTCAAGGGCAGCTAGAGTTAATATCTATTCAATGTCTGATCTGTTACCCCAACTGGAACAAGTGTGTAGTGTCATTCTTTCTTCAAAGCTCCCCTAACTCCTAGCTGACTTGTGACTATGTCTTTTCCTCCCCAACTTTGCTTTCTTCTTTTTCAGCACAGATGTTGGTTCCAACATATATGTGCAAAAATTGTCCTGTCAACTAATGTCCACCTCTGGGTCTTCTTTCTGAGGAAAGCACAGTCCAAATGTGGGTATCCCATTGGTCCGAGAAAGTTGATTCTAAAATGGGATTTGGGATCTGTACCTCTTCTTCCTTTGTGGTGATAATGACCATATTACTGGTAGTAGGTGAATTACTGATAGCTCCTGGCATAAAAGTTCAATTGTTAAACTCTCAATTATAGTGAGATGAGTTGTTATATGAATGGAAGCAATTGCACTAGAAATTTATATTTAGAAAATGAAAGAAATAATAATTACAAGCCCAATAGAATAGTATGACCAATCCTGAAGTCAGGTGATGTTCTACAGAAAGTTTTAAGGGTCTGATGCTGGTTAATCACTAGGTAAAACAAAATATGAAAGCCAAATGGTCCACATGGTCTCATATTAAGTGTCTTTATTTCCTGCAGCCAAAATCAGACAGGACTTGAGTATCCCATATTTCAGACTGTTTTGGCCTAGCACCAGGATTCTTACTAGAATGACTTTTCTCTGTAAATTGACAGAGTTTCCTGAAATTTCTAATTATTTTCCTAAATTATATCTCATATTTATTATTTTTGCTTAATGAATCTGAATACTCCTAGGTCTCTTTGTTACATGAGGCAGGGGACATATCTTTCACCCTTTTTCTTCACATTATGTGGTGTAATTTTTCTAAGTGGGGTGGCTGAAAGAACTGGAACATTGATGTGAAGAGCCACAGATTTTGTCACCACAGTTCTCTAGGGGAGCAGTTCATTCCTCAAATAAAGATATGCTTTGACCAGTAAACCACTAAAAGAATAGTGGTTTATTCTCTTTGTTATTCTCTGAGTTTATATCACAACCATTTTTTAGTACTTATTCTTTATAGCGCCAACTCCTAAAACATAAGGCCTGATGTTTAATGAGTTGTAATAATAATGGTCCCATTATACTCTCTTCTCATAGAATTAAGGGCATGAATATACATTGCAGTCTTCTTATACTATGGGATAAACCATTGTCTTCTATACCTTACACTTTTGTAAAATGGGGATAAAAACGAGGAATCTGAGTTTATAAAAATATGTTGAAGACAAAATATGAGATAATATCAGTGATTTGATCAGCAATACAAACAGCATAATGGAGATAAACAGTTTCCCTAAGATATGTTTTGAACAGGAAAGTGATGAAATTCTACCATTTTTTGTTTCCTATTTCAGCTGGGGAAGAAGTACTCTAAGACTTAAATCTGGATCTATTTAAGATATATGGCAAAACCAATACAATATTGTAAGGTTAAAAATAAAATTAAATTAAAAAAAAGATAATAATAAACTAAATTTCTAAACATCAGATATATATTATTATTTTTAATCATGTATACCTATATTTTGTTTACCAAAATGTCATTTTTGTTAGCGTTAAAAAAAAAAAAAACAAACCACAAAGGTAAGGTTTTATTTAGAGAGTTGAATTTTACATGCAAAAGAGAGTCAGAATTTAATATTTTTTTTGGAATTTCACTACTAAGAAAGAAGCTCATGGAGTTTGAATTTTAATAGAAAACCAAGCCTAAGCAAAATGTCAAATGAATGAGGTAAAGAAAATATTTTGATAGTATATACCTTATTAGGAACATATGTAGATATAAATTAAGCATGGGAAAATATGGTCTACTGTATATGTCACCAATGAAATGCAAGTTTCATACTTGTTAGAATGACCAAAACCCAGAACACTGACAATATCGTATGCCGATAAGGATGTAGAATAATAGCAACTCCCATTCACTGCTGATGGAAATACAAAATGGTGTCACCGCTTTAGAAAACTATATAACTGGACTAAATGTATGAGGCCAGTGTTGAGCAAAGTAGTACAGATCTGATTCTTGAAAAATATATATTGTAAACCCTGTCATCACTACAGCTTTCTGTGTTGAAGCTACATGTCTGCTGTGATAAAGGCACTGGAGACCAAGTAGAATGGTAAACTCACAGAAATGAAGTGGTAGAGATGGGGAGTGTGGGCCTCTGGTGAACCTTGAATTTTTAGGCAAGTTGTCAGAGAAGAGACAGTCCTAGATAAGTTTTAGATAACTCTGGCGATTTGTCAAAAGACCTCAGCCATTACTGGCTATATTGGTGGAAGACTGGAGTCCACAAGGCCTTGAAGAGATTCCTGCCATGGCATAAGAGCTGAGCACTAATATCAAGTAAAATTCCAGTAAAGCCAAGCGTTCAGGGTAATGACCACCTTATAGATCATTATACTGAATTCAAAGCAGGGAGAAACTTGCTTTAGTAATTTAGAAAACTTTAAAAGGACCATTAGAAAATACAGCTTTCAAACCAAGCACTTAAATAAGTTGAATATATCAGAAACTATTAGATATTAGAAGCAAGAAAATGTGACTGATGATGAAGAAAAGTTATCAATAGAAACATACTCTGTGATAATTCATACATTATGATCAGCAGGAAAATACTTATGCATATATTATAAATATATTCAAGAACTTGAGACATTCATGGTGAGTGAAATGATGAGATATTTCAGGAGAAAAGGAAACTTAAATTCCAGAACTGAAAACTGTAATATCTGAAATAGTTTTCTGGATCAGTTTAACAGATAAGACATTCTGAGGGTAAAATGTATTAGGTAAATTCTAGACAGATCAATGGAAATGATTAAGAAGAAAAGAGAAAAATGATTGAAAATATGAATAGATTGAAATGAATGCCAATGACCAATGAAACAGTAGCAAATGAATTAAAATGTAATCTATTATGTTTTATAATATAATAATAATTTGTACTTGACTCCCAGAGAAATATGAAAAAGTAATGGTTCACTTAAAATAGTTTGTAAAATAATAGCAGCTTTTACAGTGTTGTGTTGTGTGTTAGTCGTTCAGTCACGTCTGACTCTTTGCCACCCCATGAACTGAGGGCCGCTAGGTTCCTCTGTCTATGAGATTTTCCCAGGCAAGAATACTGCAGTGGATTGCCATGCTCTTCTCCAGGGGATCTTCCTGACCCAGGGATTGAAACCTTGTCTCCTGCATTGCAGGCAGCTTCTTTACTGTCAGCGACCAGGGAATAACATTAGTTTGCAAATCCAAAATTCTCACTGAAACCCAATCAAAACAAATCACTCATAGGCATTCTCATAGTACTACTGGCAGCATTCAAATATGAAGAGAAAATATTTAAACATTCAAGAGAAAAAAATAGATATTATACAGCAAGTGACTTTTTAGTAGCAACAATGAAATTAAGAAGATTCATGTCTGTGTATGGCAAAAACCATCCCTTTATTGTAAAGTAATTATCCTCCAATTAAGACAATGGGAGGAAACACTTAAAGGGTAAATAAAATTTGTCAACCCAGAAAAATTTCTTAACATATTAAAGTGAGATAGAGTCAGTTTCAGATAAAATATAGTTGAGAAATTTTAGATGCAGCAGACTTATATTATGTTAGTTAAAGAAAGCACTTTAGACTAAAAATTACAAAAAAAAAAATTTGTAAGCTTGCTTCCATAGGACAGAATGAAGAGCAAAAAAATGATTAATATTTGAGAAGAGGTTAAATCCATCTTTTATTTCAATTATTTATTGAAAGAAAACTAACTGTAAAACAAAATTAATAGTATTTTGTGTGGTAACTTACAAAAATAGACATAAAATACAAGACAATGTTGGCTTATCCTCTCAGGCATGGATTTGGTTTTAATGCCAGTTAAGCTTTCATTAGGGCTTCCTTGATAGCTCAGTTGGTAAAGAATCCTCCTGAAATGCAGAAGACCATGCTTTGATTCCTGGGTCAGGAAGATCCGTTGGAGAAGGGATAGGCTACCCACTCCAGTATTCTTGGGCTTCCCTTGTAACTCAGCTGGTGAAGAATTTGCCTGCAATGCGGGAAACCTGGGTTCAATCCCTGGATTAGGAATATCCTCTGGGGAAGGGAAAGGGTACCCACTCCAGTATTCTGGCCTGGAGAATTCCATGGACTGTATAGTCAATTGGGGTCACAAAGAGTTAGACATGACTGAGCAACTTTCACTTCACGTCAAGCCTTAATTGGGGCTTCCCTTGGGGCTCAGCTGGTAAAGAATCCGCCTGCCATGTGGGAGACCTGGGTTCGTTCCCTGCGTCGGGGAGATGCCCTAGAGAAGGAAAAAGGCTACCCATGCCAGGATTCTGGCCTGGAGAAGTCCATGGACTGTATAGTCCATGGGGTCACAAAGAGTCCAACATGACTGAGTGACTTTCACTTTCACTTTCAAGCCTTCATTAGCGTTACTACATAGGGGCAAACAGAATTTTTGATACAAAAACAGTGTCTCTTATGACATGGAATTCATTCGGTAGACTGACATCAGAGGAAAGAGGTTCTTTAGTGGGTCCATTATGATGTGATCCATTGGTTATCCGGAATAAGTCTTCCTCATATAGCAATGGAAACTGCCACAGAAAGCAGCTTTGAATGACAACTAAGGAAGAAATTCTAGGAAAAGATGGATTTCATTTTTCAATATGCACTGTGCAATATAGGTTGTTGTTGTTGTTCAGTCATTAAGTCATGTCCAGCTCTTTTGCAACCCCATGGACTGCTGCTTGCTAGGCTTCCCTGTCCTTTACTGCCTCCCAGAGTCTGCTCAAACTCAGGTCTGTTGTTCTGATAATGTCATCCAACTATTTTGTTTTCTATTGTCGTCTTTCCTCTTGGCCTCAGTCTTTCCCAGCATCAAGGTCTTTTCCAATGAGTCAGCTCTTTGCATCAGGTGGCCAAAGTATTGGAGCTTCAGCTTCAGCATCAGTCCTTCCAATGTATAGTCAGTATTGATTTCCTTTAGAATTGGCTGGTGTGATCTCCTTGCTGCAAGGGATTCTCAAATCTCTAGCACCACAGTTTGAAAGCATCAATTCTTCGCCGCTCAGCCTTCTTTATGGTCCAACTCTCACATCCGAACATGACTACTGGAAAAAAAAAAATAGTTTTGACTATAGGGACCTTTGTCTCAAAGTGATGTCTCTGCTTTTTAATATGCTGTCTAGGTTTGTCATGGGTTTACCCCATGGTTCAACAGTAAAAACATCTGCCTGTAATGCAGGAATTGAAGGAGATATGAGTTTGATCCCTGCGTTGGGAAGATCCTCTAGAGGAGGGCATGGCATCGCACTCCAGTATTCTTGCCTGGAGCATCCCATGGACAGAGTAGCTTGGCTGGCTACAGTCTATGGGGTTGTCTCATGGACAGATTTGAACATGACTGAAGCGACTTAGCGCACACACATACACAGGTTCATCATAGCTTGTCTTCCCAGGAGCAAGCATCTTTTAATTCATGGCTGCAGTCACTGTCCACAGTGACTTTGGAGCCAAAGAAAATAAAGTCTGTCACTTTTTGCATTTTTCCCCATCTATTTGCCATGAAGTGATGGCACTGGATGCCATCATCTTAGTTTTGTGAATGTGATTTTTAAGCAAGCTTTTTCACTCTCGTCTTTCACCTTCATCAATAGGCATTTTATGGTCCAACTCACTTCCTCTTCATTTTCTGCCTTTAGAGTGATATCATCTGCATATCTGAGGTTGACACTTTCCCTGGCACACTTGATTCCAGCTTGTGATTTATCCAACTCAGCATTTCACATGATGTACTGTGCACATAAGTTAAATAAGCAGGGTGACAATATACAGTTGTGTCATACTCCTTTTCCAATTTTGAACTGGTCCATTGTTCCATGTCCATTTCTAACTGTTGCTTTTTGACCTGCATACAGGTTTCTCAGGAGGCAGGTAATATGGTCTGGTATTCCCATCTCTTGAAGAATTTTCCACAGTTTGTTGTGATCTACATAGTCAAAGGCTTTAATGCAATATAGGTACATTGCACTATATAAGTACACATGTGTCTAGGGAAAAGGGAGAGAATTCTTATTGACCTGCTGGGGTTATAAGGTTGGAAGTTCTGATTTTCCATGTGCTTGACATGTGCTTGGCAATGGATACAAAAAGCATTCCATTGAACTATAAGCTATAGCTTCCATCTGGGCACATTGGACTTCTATCCAGGGACCCACAGGTGAAAGAGGATTACCATTTTGATAACTGACCCTGATCAGCAGGATGCTATAGGCTACTTTCACAAAAAATGAGACGATGGAACATGTGTGCAAATGCCAGCTTTACTCATGCTTCTCCTCTTCCTCTTTTTACCTGTGATTGTACAAATATAGCAACTGTAGCTTGAGATGACCAAGTGATACCAAAGCCCCAGACTCTCTAGGAAGGAGGGGGTAGTCCCATCAAAGCCAACACTTTCTAAGGTGATTACTGGAGGGGAGGGAAATTTGTAATGGATGACGCAGAAGACAGTCATAAGTATTAAATGCTGAGGCCAACTGCAACAAAGGGTGCTATATTACCCTCACGGTTACCTTCTTCTGAATTTATCCTCAGGAAGATAGCTCCACAGGAAGTATGGATGAGCTCCTCCACAATTCTCTGTAGAAAGGGGTGGGCTTTATTGGCCAATGAATGTGCCCTACTTAGGTCTTTTGGCAAAAAAGCCTACTTCAAACAGTGTTGATAGTGGAATCCGTGGACATCTGGACAGATTATTTTCCATTGAATTCATTAAAAAGTTGACAACATATATGATTTGAATATGTTTGAGCAAAGCAAGTGTAGAGAAAAAAACAGCTAACCAGGATACTTGGAATTATTAAAGTAAAAAAAGGAAAATAACAGATTGAAGAGCTATGAAACTCCTATAACCCATTCAGTCAGGAAGTGATTAATATCCACTACAGGTCAGTGGGTATAGTAATGAAGAATAAAGTGCAAGACTAGTTTATCAGTAGCTAAAAAAAAGCAAATTCAATGTGGAGAAGAGTTCACTGAAGTGCTTATTGTATCATCATAAATGCTACCAATGTTTTCAAATACTATTATGTTATAAAAACATGGAAAGGTGACAGAGGATCCATTTCTGAGAGAAAAACAGATATGGAATAAATTTAGGGGACAAAATTTTGGGCATATCAGTGAATGTGAAAGTTCAAGAAAAATAAAGTATATCATCAATATGCAAATTTTTAATAAAATATGACATAATGGACCAATGTATTAAAGTCTACTAAAACCAATTATCACAAATAATGACAGGACTGTGATGCACTGGATGTGCAAAAGAGGGGTAAAGTGAGGTAGAAAGAAAAGCACATAAAATGGTGCAGTGGTTTATCTTTATCAGCACCTCGGAAGACAGCAGGTTACAAATAGCTAGCTCATATTGCAAGCAATTTAAACAATTCCCTAAATATAATAGCAGCAAGATGAGTTTGTTTGGAACCTCAATTCAGATCAAATATGTAGACAATCTATCATAATTATTTATGCCACCATCATCTTTTATGTTGACATATGCTGAAAACCTGTTCCCTAAAGTGATCATTCTGAACTAAATACTTCAGAGTCAGCCAAAAATAAATATACCTGCATTGAGTATTATGTAATATATATCTTCAAAAATGGCTTTTGAATTGTGAAATAATGGAGCAAGAGAATTAACTAGTAGTTTGGCCTCTTGGGTTTGAAATTTTCTTTGAAGCTTGTGTAATTTAACCACTTAACCTCTGAGCTTGTCTTACCTCATTTGTAAAATGGAAATAATAACTCTGCCCTGAAAGCATTTGAAAATTAAAGGCTTCATCATAATTAATGTTATTCATTTTAATATGTCGAATTAATGCAGCATGGCCACTTAAAGTAGGGAACTGCAAATAACATTATATTGAATTTTACCTAATTAAATTTGGCTAAGAAAATGACACAATTTCATATGTGAAATTATCCTTTCAAACTGATAGAAGAGCATGTTCATTGTAAGAGTCTAATGGTCTGAATCTGATGTATGTATTAAATATGTTATATTCATAATATATATCTATATATATGGTATGTATTATATACAGATATGTCTGTTGAATTTAAATATGGAGTAAATTAAAATTTACACACATGTAAAATAAAACTAAATATGAATACTAAAAAGCCTGGGAAATCAGAGGAAAATAATTAAAAGTATGTTTAAATACTATTTTTATGCCATTAGTATGAGTAATAAAGTTAAGTAGAATTGCATCTGGGTAAGTAGTATTTTAAAAAAATAGTGTGGTTTTTTGGGGACTTAACTTCTGATAAGTTTCCTCACCAGAAAAATAAAAAGATGAATATTTTCTTTAGGAACAAGGGAATGACTCAATGTCTGAAAGGTTCAAAGATTGATGGTAGTTGGCAGTCAAAAAAGTTACCTTATCTTACCTCATGTTAACTTAAGGATGCATAAAGATGAAAAGTTTGTAAAGATTATAGTGGACTTCACCAGGAAGATGAATTACCTTATATTATTTTTTAGCAATAAGATTCTGAAAATCATTGAGAAAGACGCTCAGGGCATTGCACGCTTTATTTTACTGCTTTGGAACAAACATCAACTCTCATCCAAAAAGTAAAGACTTTTCACCTTCCAATTGATAAGTTTCACAAACACCTGTCAGAGCAAATGTATTTTCTTTCTCTCTTTCTAAACCGTTTCTTTTTCTGTTTTAAATTGAGATATTGTTGATTTACAGTGTTATGTTATCTACAGGTATACATCAAAGTGATTCACATATAAAGTATATATATATATACATTCTTTATATATATTCAGATATAAAGAATATATATATATATTCCTTATCAAATGATTTTCTCTTATTGATAAATATTGAGTTAAGTTCCTTGTGCTATGCAGTAGATCCTTGTTGATTATCTATTTTGTATATAGTAGGGTGGATGCTGCTGCTGCTGCTGCTAAGTCGCTTCAGTCGTGTCCGACTCTGTGCGACCCCAGAGATGGAAGCCCACCAGGCTCCCCCGTCCCTGGGATTCTCCAGGCAAGAACACTGGAGTGGGTTGCCATTTCCTTCTCCAGTGAATGAAAGTGAAAAGTGAAAGGAAAGTCGCTCAGTCATGTCCAACTCTTAGCGACCCCATGGACTGGAGCCTACCAGGCTCCTCCATCCATGGGATTTTCCAGGCAAGAGTACTGGAGTGGGGTGCCACTGCCTTCTCCGAGTAGGGTGTATATGGTAATATCAAACTCCTAACTTATCCGTCCCACCTTTCCCCTTAGATACCCATGTTTGCTTTATTTTTCTGTGGTTCTATTTCTGTTTTGTATATAAGTTCATTTGTATCATTTTTCTTTTAGATAGATTCCACATGTAAGCAGTATAATATGATATTTTTCTTTGTCTTGTTAATTACTTCACTGAGTACAATAATCTCTAGGTCCATACATGTTGATGCAAATGATATTATTTCATTCTTTTTTATGGCTGAATAAAATCCCATTGTATAAATATACCACATCTTTATGCATTTCTCTGTTGATGGACATTTAGGGTGATTCCATGTCTTTGCTATTCTGTATAAGGCTTCAGTGAATATCAGGATGTGTTTATCTTTCCATATTATGGCTTTCCCCAGATATTATTGTTCAGTTGCCCGGTTTTGTCCAACTCTTTGCAACCGCATGGACTGCAGCATGCCAGGCCTCTCTGTTCCTCACCATCTCCCAAAGTTTGCCCAGGTTCATGCCCATTGCATTTGTGATGGCATCTAGCCATCTCATCCTCTGATATCATCTTCTCCTTTTCCCTCAATCTTTCCCAGCATCAGGGACTTTTCCAATGAGTCAGCTGTTTGCAACAGATGACCAAAAACTCCAGTGGAGTTTTAGCTTCAGCATCAGTCCTTCCAACGAGTATTCAGGGTTGATTTCCCTTAAGGTTGATTGATTTGATCTCCTTGCTGTCCAAGGGACTCTCAGGAGTCTTTTCTAGCAACAGTTAGAAGGCATCAATTCCTTGGCATTCTACCTTATTTTTCCTCATATATGGAAACACAAAATACTTTGAATAGCCAGAGCAATCTTGGTAAAGAAAAATGAGGCTAGAGAAATCAGGTTCCCTTACTTTAGGCTATACCACAAAACTACAGCTGTTAAAACAGTGTGGTACTGGCACAAAAACAAACATAGATCACTGGAACAGGATATGAAGCTCAGAAATAAACCTATGTACATATGGGAAATTAATCTTTGACAAAAGAATCAAGAATATACAATGGAGAAAGGATGGCCTTTGCAATAAGTGGTATGTAGAAAACTGACTAGCATCCTGTAAAATAAAAAAATAGAATATTCTCTAACACCATACACAAAAATAAACTCAAAATAGATTAAAGACCTAAATGTGACAGCAGATACTATAAAGCTCCTAGAGGAAAGGATGGGCAGAATACCCTTTGACATTAATTGCAGCAGTGTCTTTTTGGATCCTTCTCCTACAATAATGAAAATAGAAACAAAAATAAACAAGTGGGACCTAATTAAACTTAAAAGCTTTTTACACAGCAAAGGAAACCATAAACAAAACAAAAAGATCACTTACCAAATGGAAGAAGATATTTGAAAAGTATTTGAATAAGGAATTAATCTTCAAAATATGCAAAAAATTCATATAACTCAATATTAAAAAAAATAAAAAATGATCAGAAGATCTAAATAGACATTTCTCCATAAAAGACCTGCAGATGGCCTAAAGGCACATGAAAATATGCTCTAATCACTGATTAGAGAAATGCAAATCAAAACTATAATGAGGTATTTATTACCTGACATCCATCAGAATGGCCATCATCAAAAAGTTTCTTTTTGATGGTTAACATAGATTATTCTCTAAAAATATGTTTTATGTTAAATAGATATATGTCTCTTGACAGTTTTTGAGTTCCCAATACCTCATTAGTTTAGTACTGCTTGTTGGCAGGTTGGAGCAATTTAAACACTTTACAGTTATTACAATTTCTCTTGAATGGAAAGGTAATATCTAAATAGAGGCTTCTTACTTTTTATTTTCTTTACTATATTAAAGATCGCAAAATCTAAACAAGGTATGCTTTATCACTGTGGTGTCTTAAATAAATCTGAATTTGGCAGTAAATATTTTGATACTTATTGTGCATTTAAGTAATGTGTTTTTTTTCACACACTAATTTTAATCTACATTAACTTGAAAAGAATTAAATTGGAAGGTCAACTTTAATTTATGGATCACTAAGTGGATTTGACAAGTTTGATTATGACATTTAACCTGCAAAGGGGTAACAGAATCAGGGACTAAAATGATAAATGGTTCCCTGTAAGCAAATTACAAACGTTTTCACAACAATTGTGTTAGAGTTGTATTCCTTGTCTCTTTTGTCAAATTGCAAAACCTTTTTAATTACATCTGACTTTGTCTTATGCTCCATTGTACATAAATATAAAGAATGCTTTGATTAAATTTGTTTTTAAATATAGTATAAATGAATAGTATGTCAAAGATTTTTTTAAGTTCAAAATCTAGTTTTTTTTTTAACTTAGTTTTAATTGAAGAATAATTGCTTTACAATATTGTATTGGTTTCTGCCATACATTAACATGAATCAGCCATAGATATGTATATATCCTCTCCTTCTTGAGCCTCCCTTTCACCTGCCACCCCATCCCACCCCTCTAGGTTGTTACAGAGCCCTGGTTTTAGTTCCCCAAATCATACAGCAAATTCCCACTGGCTATATATTTTACGTATGATACTGTATATACTTCCATGCTTCTCTCTCCATTCATCTCACCCTCTCCTTCCCACTCTGTGGCCACAAGTGTGCTCTCTATGCCTGCATCTCCACTGCTGCCCTGAAAATAGGTTCATCATTATCATCTTTCTAGATTCCATATACATGTGTTAATATACAAAATCTGTTTTTCTCTCTCTGACCTACTTCACTTTGTATAATAGACTCTAGGTTCATCCACCTCATTAGAATAGACTCAAGTGTATTCCATTTTATGACTGAGTAATATTCCATTGTATAAATGCACCATATCTTCTTTATCCATTAATCTGTCAATGGACATCTAGGTTGTTTCCATATCCTGCTGCTGCTGCTGCTAAGTCGCTTCAGTCGTGTCCGACTCTGTGTGACCCCATAGATGGCAGCCCATTAGGCTCCACCGTCCCTGGGATTCTCCAGGCAAGAACACTGGAGTGGGTTGCCATTTCCTTCTCCAATGCATGAAAGTGAAAAGTGAAAGTGAAGTCGCTCAGTCGTGTCCGACTCTTAGCGACCCCATGGACTGCAGCCCATCAGGCTCCTCCGTCCATGGGATTTTCCAGGCAAGAGTACTGGAGTGGGGTGCCATTGCCTTCTCCGTTCCATGTCCATGTCCTAGCTATTGTAAATAGTGCTGCAGTGAACACTGGGGCACAAGTATATTTTGCAGTCATGGTTTCCTCAGGGTATGTGCCCAGTAGTGGGATTGTTGGGCCATATGGTAGTTTTATTCCTAGTTTTTTTCCTAAGGCATCTCCATACTGTCTTCTATAGTAGCTGGATCAATTTACATTCCCATTAACAGTGCAGGAGGGTTCTCTTTTCTCCATACCCTTTATAGCATTTATCGTTGGTCAGTTTTTTGATTATGGCCATTCTGATCAGCGTGAGGTGATATCTCATTGTAGTTTTGATTTGCATTTCTCTAATAATAAATGATGTTGAACACTTTTTTCATGTGTTTATTAGCCATTTGTATGTCTTCTTTGGAGAAATGTCTCTTTAGGTCTTCTGCCCACTTTTTGATTGAGTCGTTTGTTTTTCTGGTATTCAGTTGCATGGACTGGTTTTATATTTTGGAAGTTAATCCTTTGTCAGTTGTTTCATTTATTATTCTTTCCTCCCATTCAGAGGGTTTTCTTTTCACCTTGTTTCTAGTTTCCTTTGCTGTGCAAAAAGCTTTTAAGTTTAATTAGATTCCACTTGTTCATTTTTGGTTTTATTTCCATTACTCTAGGTGGTGGGTCATAGAGAGTCTTGCTGTGATTTATATCATAGAGTGTTCTGCCTATATTTTCCTCTAAGAGTTTTATAATATCTGATCTTACATACAGATTTTTAATCTATTTGAGTTTATTTTCGTGTATGGTATTAGGAAGTGTTCTAATTTCATTTGTTTACATATAGCTGTCCAGTTTTCCCAGCACCAATTATTGAAGAGGTTGCCTTTCTCCATTGTTTATTTTTGCCTCCTTGGTTGAAGATAAGGTGCCCACAGCCGTGTGGATTTATCTCAGGGCTTTCTGTCTTATTCCATTGGTCTATATTTCTGTTTTTGTGCAAGTGCCATTCTCTCTTGATGACTATACTTTTCTAGTATAGTCTGAAATCAGAAAGGTTGATTCCTCCAGCTCCATTCTTCTGTCTCAAGGTTGTTTTAGCTATTCAGGGTCTTTGTGTTTCCATAAAAATTTTGAAATATTTTGTTCTAGTTCTAGAAAAAATACCATTGGTACTTTGATAGGGTTTGCCTTGAATCTTTATATTACATTTGGTAGTATAATAATTTTCATAATACTGATTCTTCCCACCAAAGAACATGGGATATCTCTCCATCTGTTTATGTCATCTTTGATTTCTTTCATCACTGTCTTATAGTTTTCTGTATACAACACTTTTGTCTCCTTAGGTACTTTATTTCTAGGTATTTTATTCTTTTTGTTGCAATGATAAATGAAATTGATTCCTTAATTTCTCTTTCTGATTTTTCATTGTTAGCATATAGGAATGCAAGTGATTTCTGTGTATTGATTTTGTATACTGTGACTTTACTAAATTCACTGATTAGCTCTAGTAATTTTCTGATAGTATATTTAGGGCTTTATATGTGTAATATCATGTCACCTGCACACAGTGAGAGTTTTACTTCTTTTTTTCCAATCTGGATCATTTTTATTTCTTTTTCTTCTCTGATTGCTGTAGCTAGGACTTCCAGACCTATGTTGAATAATAATGGCAAGAGTAGGCACCCTTGTCTTATTCCTGACTTTAGAGGAAGTACTTTTTGTTTTTCACTGTTGAGAATAATGTTTACTGCAGGTCAATCCCTAGTTGTTTTAACACACAAGTTTTCCTCAGCATATGATGGGTTCATCAGGACATAACTGATAAGCTCATCATACATTGAAAATATAATAAATTGAAAATGCATTTGATACCCCTAACCAACTGTATGTTATAGCTTAGCCTAGCCTACCTTAAACATGCCCAGAACACTTAAAGTAGACTAGAGTTGGGCAAAATTATTTAACACAAAGCCTATTTTATAATAGAGTGTTGAATATCTCATGTAACATGGGATACTGTACTGGAAGTGAATAAAATAATGCTTCTATGGGTATAGAATGGGTGTAGCTTATATCAACTGTTTACATGTGATTGCCTGTCTGGCTGGGAGCTGTGACTCATTTTCACATTGATGAAAGCATCATGAGAGAGTATTGTACTGTGTTTCACTAGCTCTGAAAAAGATCAATATTCAAAACTCAAAGTACAGTTTTCTTTCAGACCATTGTAAAGATGAAAAATCATAAGACAAAACATTGTAAGTCAGGGAATATCTGTATATGCTGAAGAAATAAAATCTTGTCAAAGGAAAAAAAATGTATAAAACAAATTAAAACTTGTAATGCAAAAGTTTTCATATAATGTAATTTTTCCCCCCATCATTGGAAAGCACCTCAACAAACACATTTTTCTTCAGTATTTGTCATGTAAAGTGTGTAGAAATAAGAAAGTCAGGTGTTTCTGACAATTTTAAATAATATATTGAGCAATATAAAACAAAAATCTTACATATAGATACCTGGTAGCTAAATGTGAAACATTAAAATTTATACTAATTATAATGTCTAGAGGAGCCTGGGAGACTACAGTCCGTGGGGTCGCGAAGAGTCAGACACGACTGAGCGACTTCACTTTCACTTTTCACTTTCATGCACTGGAGAAGGAAATGGCAACCCACTCCAGTGTTCTTGCCTGGAGAATCCCAGGGACAGAGGAGCCTGGTGGGCTGCCGTCTATGGGGTCGCACAGAATCGGACAGGACTGACGCGACTTAGCAGCAATAGCAGCAGCATATGAAAAGCATCTGTTGAGCTATTCGATGAGGATTTCTAAAATGTATCGACATACCCATAGGAAAGTTATTTGCTGAAAGAGTAATCTATTGACATAATTTATTGGATTTAACTTTTCCATTATGAAAATAAATAATATATAACATTTCCAGTAATCATTGGTATATATGCCTTTAATATTTTCTCTTAACTAAAAATAATTTATTTTAATCCTTTTTGCAATGCAAATGGTACATGGATTTGATTCTGGTTGGGGAATTAAATCCAACATGCCACAGGGCAACTAAGCCTTCACTCTGCAACTACCGAGCTCAAGTACCACAACTAGAGTCTGTGCACCAAAATGAAGGATCCTGCATGATACATGAAGATCCCATGTGCTACAAACCAAGACTCCACTAGCCAAATAAATAGGCATTAAAAAAAAGTTCTTTATTTTAATGTTAGAACCTGGCAAACATATGTTACTTTATACATGTAAATCAATATGATTAGCCTCTAATTTTCAGTATAATATTACATGATTTTATTATTTAATTAAGTTAATCCATGATTATTGCCTTCTATAATTATCATTTCTATCATTTTTCTTCTATCATTTATTTATAGTAAAATTTTAATTTTAATCTCTTGTAACTGAGTCCAAGCTCATACTGATTGTCAGGACAGAATAACATCAACAGAAAAAGTGTTGTGGCAAGGAGAATTGACTTTATTTGGAAAGCCAGCAAACTAAGAAGATAACATACTAATATCCTAAAGAATCATCTTTATTTGGGATAGAATTCAAGCTTCCTTTATGCTAGGTAAGGAGGAAGTAGATAGGGGTTAAGATCAGAAAGTGATAGACAACCAGAGACATTTGGGTGCCAGTAAGGGTCCAAGTAGTGTTGTGAAAAGTCTTTGTTCTTGGTCAGTTGACTTCAGCTGATTTGAGCCTGGTCATGATGTTCCTAAGAATCTTGACTAAACAATTCTTATGTTTGTTCATGCTTCCTTATCTGCCCAAGGGAGGAAAATTTCCAGTAAGGAATCGTTTGCTCAGATCTTATTCTGTAAGCAAAATTCCTTCAGTGATTAGCATGTCCATGGGCAGGGCTAAGCAGAGGCTTATGACTCAGAGGTTAAAGCAGCAGAAGAGACAGATACAGTCTTGGGTCAGAGATGCCAAGCTTCTACAAACAAGAGGCAAGAAGGGGATACAGGGGTTGCAGGGGAATGGGGGTCTGTCCACAGAAAAGCCCTGCAGAATCTTGCTTGGTTTCACTTTTTCTGCAATATCAGCAAGTCCCTGTGTTATTTGACACTTGCATACAATACATCTAAACTCAAAGTTTGTATGCTTCTTAAACCCTTTTGGATGAATTTTTGGCCCAAAATGGAGATGTAGACATAAGAGCCTTGTGAACTCATCTTCTATCACAGATACATCAAATCTGTGTCTGTGCACAAAAGCAATTACCCTCAAATAAATCTAGAAAACAGCTGCATGATTCCTACAAGTTTGTCTCAGGAGAAATATCCCCTTATCACCCACATCAAAATGGGAGTTAACTGCAATCCTAAATAATAACAATAAACTATCAGATAAATTAAAAAGAAAATTCATTTAAAATAACATCAAAAAGAGTAAAATATTTAGGAATAAATTTAACCAAGGTAGTAATATATCTATACACCAAACCCATAAAATATTGGTGAAATAAAGTTTGTGCTTTTGCTAAGTTGTTTCAGGCATGTCTGACCCTTTGTGACCCTATGGGCTGTATCCCGCCAGGCTCCTCTGTCCATAGGATTCTCCAGGCAAGAATACTAAAGTGTGTTGCCATGCCCTTCTATAGGGGATCTTCCCGACCCCAGGATTGAACCCGCATCTCTCATGTCTCTTGCATTGACAGGTAGGTTCTTTACCACTAGGGCCACCTGGGAAATAAATTGAAGAAGACACAATTAAATGGAAATATAAACTGTACTCATGAATTGGAACAATGACTATTGTTAAAATGTCCATCTTATCCAAAATGATCTGCAGATTCAGTGCAATTCCTATCAAAATCCCAAAAGCATTGTTCACTGAAGTCGGAAAAAAAAAAAAAAAAAACTAAAATTGGTTTGGGATCACAGAAGACCCTAAAGAACCAAAGCAAACTTTAGGAAGAACAAAACTGGTGGATCACACTTTCAGATCTCAAAATGCATTACAAAATTTTAATCATCAAAATAATATGGTATTGGTATAAATGCAGACACTTAGATGAGTAGAACAGAATAGAAAGCCCAGAATAAACCCATGCATGTATAGTTAATTTATAGCAAAGGAGTCAAGAATATACAAAGGGGGAAAATAGTCTTCTACATAAATGTTGGGAAAACTGAACAGCCGTAAGTAATAGAATGAAATAAAGTCAGAAAAGTCATTGGCAGGGGTGACTGCATGGGGAAAATAGGAAGAGATAGATAAAGGATTATAAACTATTAGTGGAAGACCCATAACATTTGAGAGCTACCCACGTGGCTCAGTGGTGAACTGTGTGCCAATGCAGAAGACATGGGTTCCATGCCTGGGTCAGGAATATCCCCTGGAGAGGGAAATGGTATCCTACTCCAGTATTCTTGCCTGGGAAATTCCATGGAAAGAGGAGCCTGGTGGGCTATAGTACATGGGGTCACAAAGAGTTGGACATGACTTAGCAACTAAACAACAACAACAATAACGTTTAAGGATATAACATGGTGATGTATACAACAGTGTTGACTCTTTGGAAAAGACTCTGATGCTGAGAGGGATTGGGGGCAGGAGGAAAAGGGGACGACAGAGGATGAGATGGCTGGATGGCATCACCAACTTGAAGGACATGAGTTTGAGTGAACTCCGGGAGCTGGTGGTAGACAGGGAGGCCTGGTGTGCTGCTATTGATGGGGTCGCAAAGAGTCAGACACGACTGAGTGACTGAACTGAACTGAACTGAACTGAACTGAAATTTCACAATGAATCCCTAAGGATTCATGATTTCATAATCATCTAGGTCATGTCACTGGAGGAAAATCTAAGGCTTAGGATGTAGTAAGTATCTCAGTACAGTTTCAATAATACTATGTGTCTCTAATGGAAAGAAAATAATATATCACATTTTTTCTGTAACTTTTTATAAATGATGATGAATGTTTTATTAGCATTATTTGTGGTTCGGACAATGGGGTAACAAATGATGCTGCTTTTGATTTCACTGATATATTATGTCAGCCAATGAGAACATTTTTCGATGTACATAAGCAGGAAGCCGAGTGAATTTGCTCAAGCAACATTTATGTTTGTGCAATGAGGCAGCATAAGCTAAATAAATGACCTTTCTGTGACATTTTAATAATCCAGGAAGAGAATGGTAAATGCACCCAAGGGAAAAGGAAATATCCTTTATTGTTAAGAAATTTAAAGGTTCATGGAAATAATGGAAGCTTAAAAGTAGAAACTGGCTTTTTATTTTAAAAAATGCTGTGTTCAGAATTAACTATGCAGTTATAATGATGCTGCATGTCCTACCTAAATTAGTTACAGTAGCCTCAGATCACAGGATCTACAGTTTTATAGTATCTATTATGCCATAAATAGGTACTATATGTATAAATTGTTAAATTCAACTAAGAATTTCCAAAAGTAATTTATTACTTTTAACCTAATTATTGTGCATTCTCATAATTCATGTAACATTCCCTTTATTTGTCAGCAAAAGTATCATCAAAGTCTTAATTATCCTTTCAAAACACATGAAAACTTTGACACTGTGAAGTTCATGTCTTGGTTGGTATGTATTTCCCCATAGTGACTTGGATGGAAATTCATTAAAATGGAATAATTATTTGAGGTTTCAATTTCTTTCATTTAAAATATGAATGTAGCAAAAGCATATGATACAAAAATTCAGTATGAAAAGTTAAAATAAGTAGTTGAAATTTCTGTTCTTCTACACCTAACTTTGAGTCAACTCAAATGTGAGTGGGTTTTTATCTCTGTTTTTTTGTTGTTTAGTCCCTCAGTCATGTCCAACTCGGAGGACACAGGAATAGGAATCCCTGTCCTTCACTATCTCCCAGAGTTGGCTCAAACTCATGTCCATTGAGTCAGTGATGCCATCTAACCATTGTCGCCCCCTTCTCCTCCACTTCCTCCTGCTCTCAATCTTACCCAGCATCAGGTTTACAGTTAAGCAAACACAAATGGCCTAAACATATCATATACAATTACATTTTACACTTAATGAAGTATTTATTACACAGAACAGTGCAGTTGACTCATAAATAACACAGATTTGAACTGCATGGGTTCACTGATATACAGATTTTTTTCAATTAAATATGTACTACATACAGTACTAATATAGGAACTTCTATTGGTTCAATCTTTGAATGCAGAACCATTGAAACAGGGGGCCGACTGTAAAGTCATATGTAGATGATGACTGGTTTGAGGCTTGTTACCCCTACTCCCCAGTTGTTCAAGGGTCAACTATAAGTGTATTTTGGATGTTTATCAGGCTTTAAACATTGAAGTCATTCCCTTTAAACTTGCATAGTATTTTATTGTATAAATACATTATGTTTTACTAGTCTACCATTGTTTTAAATCGCTTCCAGATTTGTTTTAGCTATGCAAGCTATTAATACACTGCAAGAAACATTTTCAAAGTACATCTTTGTGAACATATGCATGTACATCATTAGGTTAAATTGCTACCAGTAGAATTAGGTGAGCCAATGGTTTTGAGTGATATAGCTAAATTGATCTTTGAAAATAATCTCACTTTCTATTACCATTAATACTTTATAGGAGATTCTGTTTCCTTCTCTCCAAACCTAAATTTAAAATCTAATTAGACTGTCTCAGTTTGGACCTAGTACCTGGTATCATTATAAATCACCACACTCAGATCTCTCATAACTATAAATATAAACTCAGCTTGAAATAGCAGAAAGAACTCCCAAGTAATAATTGAGTTTTTAACCATTCATTATTTCTGCAACCTGGGACTACAAAAGTGGTTATAGCAAAGGTAATTACAGCCTAGAAAATATGGACAGATATAGAGGTCAAAGTGAGTTTAAAGAGTCATCAGTGGAATATTTTGAAATAATATTTAACTGAAAATATACTACTGATATAAGATATTAGACCAATAATTGAAAAAAATCACAGGAAGCAGGTTGTGTGTTCTCAGTCTCATCTGACTCTTTGTGACCCCATGGACTGTCTCATGGAGCCTAGCCTGCCAGGCTCCTCTGTCCATGGGATTCTCCAGGCAAGAATACTGAGTGGGCTGCCATGCCTTCCTCCAGAGAATCTTCTCAACCTAGAGACTGAACTGGCATCTCCTGTGTCACCTGCATTGCAGGCAGATTCTTTACCACTGAGCCACCAGCAAAGCCTAGGAAACAGGTTAGCATATGCTAAAATTTAAAAGACATAGTTTATTATTATTAATACACAATTCATTAAAAGCTAGTCCTATAAACTCTATCACCTTCCTCATCAGACTACTAATTCTCTTTTATCTTCATCCAGTCTAACTCAGTTAAAAATAAAAGTAAGATGAGTAGAATGACATTGGCAATAGATGTCCAGGGAAATTTTTTGATAAGATTTGTTTGCACTGAACCTCCATTTTGAGACTAACTTGTAAGAGAGCCTGACTGAATACTGCATTGTGCAGGAGACCTCCAGTCAGTAACTAAAGGAGACATTCTCAGTGACCTTCTTACATTCCTGTGACCCTGACTGTAGCCCTGCATGTCAACCCCAAAACTTTCAATTTTTTTTTTATTTAATTTAATTTTATTTTTTAACTTTACAATATTGTATCGGTTTTGCCATATATCAAAATGAATCCGACACAGGTATATATGTGTTCCCCATCCTGAACCCTCCTCCCTCCTCCCTCCCCATACCATCCCTCTGGGTTGTCCCAGCCCCAAGCATCCAGTATCGTGCATCGAACCTGGACTGGTGACTCGTTTCATATGTGATATTTTACATGTTTCAGTGCCATTCTCCTAAATCATCCCACCCTCTCCCTCTCCCACAGAGTCCAAAAGACTGTTCTATATATCAGTGTCTCTTTTGCTGTCTCACATACAGGGTTATTGTTACCATCTTTCTAAATACCATATATATGCGTTAGTATACTGTATTGGTGTTTTTCTTTCTGGCTTACTTCACTCTGTATAATAGGCTCCAGTTTCATCCACCTCATTAGAACTGATTCAAATGAATTCTTTTTAATGGCTGAGTAATACTCCATTGTGTATATGTACCACCACTTTCTTATCCATTCATCTGCTGATGGACATCTAGGTTGCTTCCATGTCCTGGCTATTATAAACAGCGCTGCAATGAACATTGGGGTACACGTGTCTCTTTCAATTCTGGTTTCCTCAGTGTGTATGCCCAGCAGTGGAATTGCTGGGTCATAAGGCAGTTCTATTTCCAGTTTTTTAAGGAATCTCCACACTGTTTTCCATAGTGGCTGTACTAGTTTGCATTCCCACCAACAGTGTAAGAGGGTTCCCTTTTCTCCACACCCTCTCCAGCATTTATTACTTGTAGACTTTTGGATTGCAGCCATTCTGACTGGCGTGAAATGGTACCTCATTGTGGTTTTGATTTGCATTTCTCTGATAATGAGTGATGTTGAGCATCTTTTCATGTGTTTGTTAGCCCTCTGTATGTCTTCTTTGGAGAAATGTCTATTTAGTTCTTTGGCCCATTTTTTGATTGAGTCGTTTATTTTTCTGGAATTGAGCTGTAGGAGTTGCTTGTATATTTTTGAGATTAGTTGTTTGTCAGTTGCTTCATTTGCTATTATTTTCTCCCATTCTGAAGGCTGTCTTTTCACCTTGCTTATAGTTTCCTTTGTTGTGCAGAAGCTTTTAAGTTTAATTAGGTCCCTTTGTTTATTTTTGCCTTTTTTCCCAATATTCTGGAGGTGGGTCATAGAGGTTCCTGTTGTGATGTATGTTGGAGAGTGTTTTGCCTATGTTCTCCTCTAGGAGTTTTATAGTTTCTTGTCCTACATTTAGATCTTTAATCCATTTTGAGTTTATTTTTGTGTATGGTGTTAGAAAGTGTTCTAGTTTCATTCTTTTACAAGCGGTTGACCAGTTTTCCCAGCACCACTTGTTAAAGAGATTGTCTTTAATCCATTGTATATTCTTGCCTCCTTTGTCAAAGATAAGGTGTCCATAGGTGCATGGCTTTATCTCTGGGCTTTCTGTTTTGTTTCATTGATCTATATTTCTGTCTTTGTGCCAGTACCATACTGTCTTGATAACTGTGGCTTTGTAGTAGAGCCTGAAGTCAGGCAGGTTGATTCCTCCAGTTCCATTCTTCTTTCTCAAGATAGCTTTGGCTATTCGAGGTTTTTTGTATTTCCATACAAATTGTGAAATTATTTGTTCTAGCTCTGTGAAGAATACCGTTGGTAGCTTGATAGGGATTGCATTGAATCTATAAATTACTTTGGGTAGTATACTCATTTTCACTATATTGATTCTTGCAATCCATGAACATGGTATATTTCTCCATCTATTAGTGTCCTCTTTGATTTCTTTCACGAGTGTTTTATAGTTTTCTATATATAGGTCCTTAGTTTCTTTAGGTAGATATATCCCTAAGTATTTTATTCTTTTTGTTCCAATGGTGAATGGAATTGTTTCCTTAATTTCTCTATTTTCTCATTATTAGTGTATAGGAATGCAAGGGATTTCTATGTGTTGATTTTATATCCTGCAACTTTACTATATTCATTGATTAGTTCTAGTAATTTTCTAGTGAAGTCTTTAGGGTTTTCTATGTAGAGAATCATGTCATCTGCAAACAGTGAGAGTTTTACTTCTTCTTTTCCAATTTGGATTCCTTTTATTTCTTTTTCTGTTCTGATTACTGTGGCCAAAACTTCCAAAACTATGTTGAATATTAATGGTGAAAGTGGGCACCCTTGTCTTGTTCCTGACTTTAGAGGAAATGCTTTAAATTTTTCACCATTGAGGATAATGTTTGCTGTGGGTTTTTCATATATAGTTTTTATTATGTCAAGGAATGATCCTTCTATTCCTGCTTTCTGGAGAATTTTTACCATAAATTGTTGTTGAATTTTGTCAAAGGCTTTCTCTGCATCTATTGAGATAATCATATGGTTCTTATTTTTCAATTTGTTAATGTGGTGTATTACATTGATTGATTTGTGGATATTGAAGAATCCTTGCATCCCTGGGATAAAGCCTACTTGGTCATTGTGTATGATCTTTTTAATGCGTTGTTGGATTCTGATTGCTAGAATTTTGTTAAGGATTTTTGCATCTATGTTCATCAGTGATATTGGCCTGTAGTTTTCTTTTTTGTGGCATCTTTGTCAGGTTTTGGTATTAGGGTGATGGTGGCCTCATAGAATGAGTTTGGAAGTTTACCTTCCTCTGAAATTTTCTGGAAGAGTTTGAGTAGGATAGGTGTTCGCTCTTGTCTAAATTTTTGGTAGAATTCAGCTGTGAAGCCGTCTGGACCTGGGCTTTTTTTTTGCTGGAAGATTTTTGATTACAGTTTCAATTTCCATGCTTGTGATGGGTCTGTTAAGATTTTCTATTTCTTCCTGGTCCAGTTTTGGAAAGTTGTACTTTTCTAAGAATTTCTCCATTTCTTCCACATTGTCCATTTTATTGGCATATAATTGCTGATAGTAGTCTCTTATGATCCTTTGTATTTCTGTGTTGTCTGTTGTGATCTCTCCATTTTCATTTCTAATTTTATTGATTTGATTTTTCTCCCTTTGTTTCTTGATGAGTCTGGCTAATGGTTTGTCAATTTTATTTATCCTTTCAAAGAACCAGCTTTGGGCTTTGTTGATTTTTGCTCTGGTCTCTTTTGTTTCTTTTGCCTTTATTTCTGCCCTAATTTTTAAGATTTCTTTCCTTCTACTAACCCTGGGGTTCTTCCTTTTCTAGTCACTTTAGGTGTAGAGTTAGGTTATTTATTTGACTTTTTTCTTGTTTCTTGAGGTATGCCTGTATTGCTATGAACTTTCCCCTTAGGACTGCTTTTACAGTGTCCCACAGGTTTTGGGTTGTTGTGTTTTCTTTTTCGCTCATTTCTATGCAATTTTTGATTTATTTTTTGATTTCTTCTGTGATTTGTTGGTTATTCAGCAGCGTGTTGTTCAGCCTCCATATGTTGGAATTTTTAATAGTTTTTCTCCTGTAATTGAGATCTAATCTTACTGCATTGTGGTCAGAAAAGATGCTTGGAATGATTTCTATTTTTTTGAATTTACCAAGGCTAGATTTATGGCCCAGGATGTGATCTATCCTGGAGAAGGTTCCGTGTGCGCTTGAGAAAAAGGTGAAATTCATTGTTTTGGGATAAAATGTCCTATAGATATCAGTTAGGTCTAACTTGTCTATTGTATCATTTAAAGTTTGTGTTTCTTTGTTAATTTTCTGTTTAGTTGATCTATCCATAGGTGTGAGTGGGGTATTAAAGTCTCCCATTATTATTGTGTTATTGTTAATTTCTCCTTTCATACTTGTTAGCATTTGTCTTACATATTGTGGTGCTCCTATGTTGGGTGCATATATATTTATAATTGTTATATCTTCTTCTTGGATTGATCCTTTGATCATTATGTAGTGACCTTCTTTGTCTCTTTTCACAGCCTTTGTTTTAAAGTCTATTTTATCTGATATGAGTATTGCTAGTCCTGCTTTCTTTTGGTCTTTATTTGCATGGAAAATCTTTTTCCGGCCCTTCACTTTCAGTCTGTATGTGTCCCCTGTTTTGACGTGGGTCTCTTGTAGACAATGTATGTAGGGGTCTTGTTTTTGTATCCATTCAGCCAGTCTTTGTCTTTTGGTTGGGGCATTCAACCCATTTACGTTTAAGGTAATTATTGATAAGTATGATCCCATTGCCATTTACTTTATTGTTTTGGGTCTGAATTTATACACCCTTTTTGTGTTTCCTATCTAGCCTTTAGTATTTGTTGGAGAGCTGGTTTGATGGTGCAGAATTCTCTCAGCTTTTGCTTGTCTGAAAAGCTTTTGATTTCTCCTTCATACTTGAATGAGATCCTTGCTGGGTACAATAATCTGGGCTGTAGGTTATTTTCTTTCATCACTTTAAGTATGTCTTGCCATTCCCTCCTGGCTTGAAGAGTTTCTATTGAAAGATCAGCTGTTATCCTTATGGGAATTCCCTTGTGTGTTATTTGTTGTTTTTCCCTTGCTGCTTTTAATATTTGTTCTTTGTGCTTATCTTTGTTAATTTGATTAATATGTGTCTTGGGGTGTTTCACCTTGGGTTTATCCTGTTTGGGACTCTCTGGGTTTCTTGGACTTGAGTGATTATTTCCTTTCGCATTTTAGGGAGGTTTTCAACTATTATCTCCTCAAGTATTTTCTCATGGTCTTTCTTTCTGTCTTCTTCTTCTGGGACCCCTATGATTCTAATGTTGTAGCATTTAATATTGTCCTGGAGGTCTCTGAGATTGTCCTCATTTCTTTTAATTCATTTTTCTTTTTTCCTCTCTGATTCATTTATTTCTACCATTCTATCTTCTAACTCACTAATCCTATCTTCTGCCTCTGTTATTCTACTATTTGTTGCCTCCAGAGTGTTTTTGATCTCATGTATTGCATTATTAATTATATATTGACTATTTTTTATTTCTTCTAGTTCCTTGTTAAACCTTTCTTGCATCTTCTCAATCCTTGTCTCCAGGCTATTTATCTGTGATTATATTTTTATTTCAAGATTTTGGATCAATTTCACTATCATTATTTGGAATTCTTTATCAGGTAGATTCCCTATCTCTTCCTCTTTTGTTTGGTTTTGTGGGCATTTATCCTGTTCCTTTACCTGCTGGGTATTCCTCCGTCTCTTCGTCTTGTTTATATTGCTGAGTTTGGGATGTCCTTTCTGTAGGTTATTTTGTGGCAGTTTGTGGAGTTCTCTTTATTGTGGAGTTTCCTCGCTGTCTGTGGGTTTGTACAGGTGGCTTGTCAAGGTTTCTTGGTTAGGGAAGCTTGTATCGGTGTTCTGGTAGGTGGAGCTGGATTTCTTCTCTCTGGAGTGCAATGAAGTGTCCAGTAATGAGTTATGAGATGTCTATGGTTTTGGAGTAACTTTGGGCAGCCTGTATATTGGAGCTCAGGGCTGTGCTCCTGTGTTGCTGGAGAATTTGCTTGGTATGTCTTGCCCTGGAGCTTGTTGGCCCTTGTGTGGTGCTTGGTTTCAGTGTAGGTATGGAGGCATTTGATGAGCTCCTGTCAATTAATGTTCCCTAGAGTCAGGAGTTCCCTGGAGTCAGGGTTTGGACTTAAGCCTCCTGTTTCCAGTTATCGGTCTTATTTTTACTGTAGTCTCAAAACTTCTCCTTCTATACAGCACCATTGATAAAACATCTAGGTTAAAGATGAAAAGTTTCTCCACCATGAGGGTCACCCAGAGAGGTTCACAGCGTTACATGGAGAAGAGAAGAGGGAGGAGGAAGGCAGAGGTGACCCAAATGAGATGAGGTGTAATCAATAGAGGAGAGAGCAGGCTAGCCGGTAATCACTTCCTTATGTGCACTCCACAACTGGACCGCTCAGAGATGTTCACGGAGTTATACAGAGAAGAGAAGAGGGAGGAAGGAGACAGAGGTGGCCAGGAGGATAAAAGTGGGGAATAAAAAGGAGAGAGACAGATCCAGCCAGTAATCAGTTCCCTAAGTGTTCTCCACCGTCTGGAACACACAGAAATTCACAGAGTTGGGTAGAGTGGAGAGGAGTTAGGGAGGAGACACAGGCGACCTGGTGGAGAAAAAGGGGAGTCCAAAGGGGGAGAGAGCAGTCAAGCCAGTAGTCTTGCTCCCAAGTAAAAAATGGGTACTAAAGATTGGGTTCTTAAAGGTACAAAATTGGTAACAAATACCTAAAAGCAAAAATTAAAAATCTACGGTAGAGTTTGGAACTTCAAAAATACAATGTTAAAGAAAAGAAGAAGAAAAAGAAAGAGAAAAAAAAAAACAAAAACAAAGTCACAAAAATTATAAAGAAAATATAGGTAAAAAATTGATAACAAATACCAAAAAGCAAAAGTTAAAAATCTAGAGTAGAGTTTGGAATTTCAAAAATACAATGTTAAAGAAAAGAAGAAGAAAAAGAGAAAAAAACAAACAAAAACAAAGTCACAAAAATTATGAAGAAAATATGGGTACAAAATTGATAACAAATACCAAAAAGCATAAATTAAAAATCTAGAGTAGAGTTTGGAATTTCAGAAATACAATGTTAAAGAAAAGAAGAGAAAGAAAGAGAGAAAAAAATCACAAAAATTATAAAAAAAAAATACGTACAAAATTGATACCAAATACCTAAAAGCTAAAATTAAAAATCTAGAGTAGAGTTTGGAATTTCAAAAATACAATGTTAAAGAAAAGAAGAAAAAAAAAAAAAAAAAAGAAAAAAGAAAAAAAAAAAAAACAAGGTCACAAAATTATAAAAAATATATATATGAAGTTTGCTTTTAAAAAAATAGAGTCTTTTTTTTTTTTGCAAAGTAATAGTAGGTTATAAAAGTGATAATTAAAGGAGTAATATAGGACTTAAAAAATTAAAAAAAAATAAAAAAAAAAAGAAAGAATGATCGTAAAAATATATCTAGGACTTTCTCTGGTGGTGGTGTGGGTATTGTGGGGTCAGTTCATTTTCGGCTAGTTCCTTGGTCCGGCTTATATTTCTCAAGATCTATAGGCCCCTTCCTATGTATTCAGTTCTAACCACAGGGTTTTAATCTATTGCCTGTAGCTTACAAGGCCGTTCCCTCTGTTGTAGCTTCTTCTGTTTGCTGGTCTCTTCAGTGTCTGGTTTCCACCCTGACACAAAGGGGACGGTGGTGGACATTTTTTTTTTTTTTTAGGCTCACTTGTTCAGTCACGCTGTGGGGAGGGAGGGACGCTGCAAACAAATAACACTGGCGTGTGCTCGCAGTGCCTCAGCCACACTGGGCCTTCCCCCACTCACAGTACATGTAGCCTCCCTGCCCACACTGCTCAGGCTCTAGGTTGCTCCACCGGGAACCATCCGAGGCCGGCCCTGGACTGCTTGCACCTTCCAGGTCTAAGCCGCTCAGGTTCAGGCACTCGGGTAGTCCTCAGAGGCGCAGACTCAGTTGGGCCTGCCTTTTGTGCCCTTCCCAGGTCTGAGCAGCTCAGGTGATGAGGTGTTTGGCGATCGCGATTGCTGCGACTTATCGCCTCCCCGCTGCTCTGTTTTCTGGGTGTACAACCAGCACACCTTCTCAGGCGGATGTTGACCATCCAGAACCCCAAGAAGTCTTAGCAAAGAAGCCTGCTTACAGTTTTGTAGATAATGTCTCTCTGGGGCTGCGATTGCCCCCTTCCGGTTCTGGCTGCCTGTCACTGGAGGGGGATGGTCTGCACCCGGCTATCTCTGTTCAGTCCTTTGTTACGTGCAAGGGCCTGGCGGTGTCTTAGGTTAGGGCTGGCTTTTCACATGGTGGTTATCCCACAGTCTGGTTTGCTAGCCCAAATTAGTTCACGCAGATAGCGCTCAGGGCATTCAGGCCAGATCCTTACTCTAAGCGACGCAGCCTGCGCCTCCCTGCTCAGCCCCTGCTTGCTAGTGGTGAGTACAGGCATCTGCGCTGCTTCTCTGCTGGGGGAGTTACCGTTAGGCTCATAATCTGTGGGTTTTAAATGTTTATTTATTTTTCCTTCCTGTTATGTTGCCCTCTGTGCTTCCAAGGCTCAGCAGACTCGGCAGTGAGAGTGTTTCCTGGTGTTTGGAAACTTCTCTCTTTTTAAGACTCCCTTCCCGGGATGCAGCTCCGTCCCTCCCTCTTTTGTCTCTTTTTTTGTCTTTTGTATTTTTTCCTACCTCCTTTCAAAGACAATGGGTTGCTTTTCTGGGTGCCTGATGTCCTCTGCCGGCATTCAGAAGTTGTTTTGTGGAATTTACTCGGTGTTTAAATGTTCTTTTGATGAATATGTGGGGGAGAAAGTGGTCTCTCCTTCCTATTCCTGCGCCATCTTAGGTCCTCCCCAAAACTTTGAATTTTAAGTTCTTGAAACTCTGCCTGATAATTTTATTTATCTGATTGTTCCATTGTAATTCTAAGGCCAGTTAATGGTTTCCAGGAGTAGGCCTCAACCAGTGACTGACAATATTTGGTATGTAAATACTTTGCTTCCCTCTAGTGAGATGATTCAAGCTGGTTTTAGAAAAGGCAGAGGAACCAGAGATCAAATTGCCAACGTCCACTTGATCATAGAAAAAGCAAGAGAGTTCCAGAAAAACATCTATTTCTGCTTTATTGACTATGCCAAAGCCTTTGACTGTGTGGATCACAATAAACTGTGGAAAATTCTGAAAGAGATTGCAATACCAGACCACCTGACCTGCCTCTTGAGAAACCTATATTCAGGTCAGGAAGCAACAGTTAGAACTGGACATGGAACAACAGACTGGTTCCAAATCGGGAAAGGAGCACGTCAAGGCTGTATATTGTCACCCTGCTTGTTTAACTTACATGCAGAGTACATCATGAGAAACGCTGGGCTGGAAGAAGCACAGGCTGGAGTCAAGATTGCCTGGAGAAATATCAATCACCTCAGATATGCATATGACACCACCCTTATGGCAGAAAGTGAAGAGGAACTCAAAAGCCTCTTGATGAAAGTGAAAGAGGAGAGTGAAAAAGTTGGCTTAATGCTCAGTGTTCAGAAAACAAAGATCATGGCATCCAGTCCCACCACTTCATGGGAAATAGATGGGGAAACAGTGGAAACAGTGTCAGACTTTATTTTTCTGGGCTCCAAAATCACTGCAGATGTTGATTGCAGCCATGAAATTAAAAGACGCATACTCCTTGGAAGGAAAGTTATGACCAACCTAGATAGCATATTCAAAAGCAGAGACATTACTTTGCCAACAAAGGTCCATCTAGTCAAGGCTATGGTTTTCCCACTGGTCATGTATGGATGTGAGAGTTGGACTGTGAAGAAAGCTGAGCGCCGAAGAATTGATGCTTTTGAACTGTGGTGTTGGAGAAGACTCTTGAGAGTCCCTTGGACTGCAAGGAGATCCAACCAGTCCATCCTAAAGGAGATCAGTCTTGGGTGTCCATTGGAAGGACTGATGCTAAATCTGAAACTCCAGTATTTTGGCCACCTCATGCAAAGAGTTGACTCATTGGAAAAGACCCTGATGCTGGGAGGGATTGGGGGCAGGAGGAGAAGGGAATGACAGAGGATGAGATGTCTGGATGGCATCACAGACTGGATGGACATGAGTTTGAGTGAAGTCCGGGAGTTGGTGATGGACAGGGAGGCCTGGGGTGCTGAGATTCATGGGGTCGCAAAGAGTCAGACACGACTTACTGACTAAATTGAACTGAACTGAGTGATATGATGAATGTTGTTCCCTCTCAAAGATTCCCCTCAAAGTTTCCCAGTAGGAGAGGGCTTTTCCAATCATGTGTTCTTTATTAGTTCCTTTTCCTTCTCTTTTTCACTTGTGGACCCTCAAAAATCATAATTCAATTTCTTTTGTCAGTTTTTTTTTTTTTTTCCTCCTGAGGGTAACTCCAGGGAAGAGAGAAACTTCCCAGGCATTTATATTATTATATTATATTTATATAATACAAATATATTATATAACATATATTACAACATTGGGGTTATATTATAATATATTATATTATCCCAGGCATTTATATTAAATATATATTTTATTTATCATACCATAGCCATACCCAAGTAACAAGCAGGAGAATATCTGATTTATAGCACAAACTGAGTTTCAATCCTGTTCTACCTCCATCAAAAATAGAACTTAAATCTCATGCATATGTGTGTGTGTGTGTATATATAGCAAGCTTTCTGCAGTCTAAAATAAAGATATAGGATAATATGATCACAACAGCAGTTTAAAACTTGGGTTGAGTGTGTTAAATTAAAATGTGAAGTAAAGTGAAGTGAAAGTTGCTTGGTTGTGTCCGACTCTTTGCAACCCCACGGATTATACAGTCCATGAAATTGTCCAGCCAGAATACCAGAGTAGGTAGCCTTTCCTTTCTCCAGATCTTCCCAATGCAGGGATCAAACCCAGGTCTCCCACATTGCAGGTGAATTCTTTACCAGCCGAGGCACAAGGAAAGCCCAAGAATACTGGAGTGGATAGCCTATCCCTTCTCCAGCGGATCTTCCCCACCCAAGAATCAAACTGGGGTGTCCTGCATTGCAGGCAGATTCTTTACCAACTGAGCTACCAGAGAAGCCCTAAATTAAAATGTGCATATCTTTATTTAGGCTTCCCTCCTGGCTCAGCTGGTAAAGAATCTGCCTGTGAGTTGGGAGACCTGGGTTCTATCCCCGGGTTGGAAATCTCCCGTGGAGAAGGGAAAGGCTACCCACTCCAGTATTCTGGCCTGGAGAATTCTGGAGTCACAGTGTTGGACATGAGTGAGTAACTTTCACCTTATTTTTATTTTAAAAGTCTATAACTCAGTCATTATTAGGCAATAAAATTAGTAGCCTGCTTTGTTGGGTAGTCACATCTATTTGACCTACAGTGTGTCATCTATTGGAGGAAGAAGTTAAACTTGATATAAAGTTTGTTCGTATAGAAACCGCCCTCAACCTTTTCCTGTGGAGAAAAATCATGAAATTTAATTGAAGCTATAGAACCTAATCAGAGATCCATGGTGCACCTATGTATGGTTAAAGTTGTAATAGAAACAGACTCTTAAGTCAAAGTTAATAGAGAGACAATATTATGAAGTAAAAGCAAAACTATTTTTATAATTCTTGTAGAATTTTGAAATTCTGACATAAAAATATGTGTTCCAAAATAGCTTGATGCCAAGGATATTTAAAGTCAGTGTTCTAAATCATGATCAGTTATAGTAATAAAGTTAAATGTAGTAAAATAGAAAACAGTAAAAGTAATCTTAAATATTAGTAATAATATTAAAATATTAAATGATAATAAAACTAATACAGGAAATACTGGTAAAATAATATAGTAAATATTAGTAAATGTAGCCTAGAAAATCCCATGGATGGAGGAGCCTAGTGGGCCGCAGTCCATGGGGTCACTAGAGTCGGACACGACTGAACGACTTCACTTTTACTTTTCACTTTCCTGCATTGGAGAAGGAAATGGCAACCCACTCCAGCGTTCTTGCCTGGAGAATCCCAGGGACAGGGAAGCCTGGTGGGCTGCCATCTTTGGGGTCCCACAGAGTCGGACACGACTGAAGTGACTTAGCAGCAGCAGCAGCAGTAAGTAACAGTTCAGTTCAGTTGCTCAGTAACAGTAAAAATAGCAAATAGTAGTAAAAATAACATAGTAAAAATAATTATTTTATTAAGTAAAAGTATTTTGTTGAAACAGTCTTCACCTATTTCAAGGCAATTAAACGCTATGTAAAATGAAGTATAACATAATTTCTGTCCCAAATTTGAACATCTTTTCTTTATAATTCAAAGCATCATTGTAGACTATCTTAATATTAATAAGTATTTCTATGGGTAAACAACTTATATAGAATGAGTTACTCTTTTATAAATAAGTTATATTTTTGTTTAAACTCTTTGACTATATTAGAAATATACTTTAAATTTCCACAATGGGGATTTAATGAATACTGTTTTCCATAGGTCATATACTGATTGTATCTATAACTATTGATGATGTAATAGTTAATTATAATGGTATCTATTAACATTTCTTGAAAATAATGTTTGCTGAATAGCTTAGGAAATGCTCATCTAATTTTGCCCAAAGGTTTTATGATCAATTTATACCAAATATAAACTTTTTTTTAACATGACTATTCTGCTAATTTCAGTGACCTTTATATCAAATGAATATGTTTTACTTTAATGAAGTTACTGTTTTTAAAGACACTCAAGAGCTACCATAAAAATATAATGTTTGAATACATGCAGACATCAGAGGATATAATGTTGTTCAAATTTTGTTTCAGTTCATAAGTGAAATAAGAATACATAAGAATTACAAAAGAATGCCAGTTAGAATCAGATGATAAGATTGTCTAAATACAACTTTCTTGCTTCTTTCTCTGTGACTCAAGAAATTTATATAGACATGTACCCGGGTAGGCATTTGCTAGAAGTTCATGCTATATCAGAAATCAATTGACACACTTAGGTATTTGCAGAAACTAAGTAGAAGAATGGGCACCAGGAAGCACTGGTGCGAAAGTTCACTGCCATTACTGTCTTCATTCATTTATTTTTTATTTATTTGTTTAACACATTTTACTGTGACTCTGCTCCAGGGACTATGGTGCAGCATTGGACATACAATGGTAAATAAGCAGGCCTCATTTTTTTTTTTTTGTTTTGTTTTCCTTTGTTTCTATGTTTCCCCTAATTTTCATTCTCCTATTCTATCTTCTATTATTCTTCCCCACCATTTTTATCTTCTTTATTTCTTCCACTTCTATTTTTGTTTTCCTCTTATCATCTTGAGTAGAAAATAGGATCATGGCTGGGCCTGAAGAAGTTACAGATTTGGCCATGCAAGGGAGAATTTTTGTGGATTCCCCTCCATCCCCATGGTAAAGTAACAACAAATTTGAGGAAGAGAGTGTGTGGTCCAGTTTGAGTTGCCCTTATCTATAGGCAATCAGTTGCGTCTGGGGAATAGTACTGAGAGCTAAAGGCTACTGGATTTTGCATTGTAATAAATGATACCTTTGAAGTAAATATTCAGATGATCAAAGTACTAGGTATAATTATTTGAAAATATTTAATGCTCCTCCTGTTAGGGTCTACTTTAGAACAATAAAGAAGAAAGAAACTTTAACAAATCATTTTTTCCCCTAGTTCATTCACTGATATATTTAAGCCTAGTATACACCATGGAAAATTGTAAAGGTAATAGATTTGTCTTCAGTATCACACTTTTTCAATATGTTCAGTGCCCAACAGTGTATACTATAGCAATATAGGATTTTCACTATGCCTACTACACAAAGGTTTGCTGTCATCAGAGAAAACATACCTTCTGTTGTCTCAAGCCCCTCTTATAGAAAAAAAATATGAAAGAATCTCTTCTAGCACATTCCAGTTAGAATATAGAAATGACTAATTTGTAAATAAAGGCAGTTTTTTCCCCCCACAAATAATGATGCTTCCACTAATACTCATGTAGAAATTTGGAATAAGTATTATAATAGTAGACTATTTTTAGTTATTTTTCTAGAATCACATACCAACATTGTGAAATAGACTTAACAATATTAAGTTTAATGGAATATTTCTCTTTGGAAATATGTCTAAAAAGTTTGCTTACAGATAGTTCCAAAAGCCTTTGTGTATTCCACACCTTCTAGTGTTTCCCTGGTGGCTCAGATGGTAAAGGATTCACCTTCAGTGTGGATGACCTGGGCGATCACTGGGTTGGGAAGATTGCCTGGAGGAGGACATGGCAACCCACTGCAGTGTTCTTGCCTGGAGAATCCCATGGACAGAGGGCTACAGCCCATGGGGTTGCTAAGAGTCAGACACGACTGAGTGACTAAGCACAGCATGCAGACAGCTCAAAGTTAACTTTGCTGCTAAGTTAGTGCTTGTTGAATGAAATATTTTATAAAAAGAAATGGCAAGATAATGATTTTACAAAAAAAAAAAATTCTCTGTTGAAGATTCCATTTCAGAAAAACATTGCCAGTTTGGGATGTTACAGACACTTCCAGGTTGGTCCCCCAAAAGGTTCTCTCTGCCTGATGTTGCTAGTACCAATAGAACAAGGTAGACTTCTGTTTGGAAGGAAAGGAAAGCCTCTGCTCTTTGATTGGAGAACGAGAGGTGCAAACATGTCCACTAGGGTCCATACTTGTGCCCACTGTCTGTGAGCGGGACTTCTCTAGGGATTTGCCATTAAAAAGAGGTGGAATTCTCCCAGGATGTGGACACAGCTGTGTCGCTTAAGGCTGCAGATCACAGAACACAGGAGCAGCGTCTCTGTGCACGCCCTCCTGCCTCCGCCATCTTGAATTGCTGTATTGTGCCTGGAACTTAGCCTGGACAAGCTGAGGTGTCTGCATAGCCATTTCACACAAAGAACTTTGATCTGAAGTGCTGGTTCAAAGGTCTTTGACGCTGCACCCTATGAGTAACCAAAACTAGACAAAGCACAAAGGAAAAGAAAAAAGGTTAGGCTTTATTTTATTATCCAGATTCTACTTTTATTTCCTGAGAATTGTTAATGGGCTTTGCCAGTGACAGTGACTCATGCATTAAAAAAAAAAAATCTCTCTTTGAAATTTATACTCAGGGTGGCATACAGAACAAATTCCTGGACTGTCTGGAGAATTTAGGGCATATTAGCTCATATTGCTTGGGAGAGAATGGTAGTCCTAGTTACCAAATCAGCTTCTGAAGCTGTGGTGTTTCCTTAGAAAAATGTATTCAGTTATCAGTCATGCCACACTCAGTGACTTAAGATTGGCTGTCTAATGTCACGTGAGTTTGGATGAATCCCATTGCCTCTGGTTTGAGACTCTCACATGGATGTATAGTAACAAAAATGCTGTGCTAACCTTGGAAAGGGCATTCCCAGAGATTAATATTAACCTTTAGCTGTATTAAAAACCTCTATTCAGAGTTATCAATCCTTTGAAAATGTATTTTGACAGTCGGTTATTACAACTAAATATGTAAAAATTAAAAAAAAAGGAAAGAAAAAAAATGTTAAATTGAGTTTTGCTTTTCTCTGGGCCAGGTAAAGTTGAAACATATTCTTGAATAGGGCAAATAAAATTTTGAAGACTGCTACATTATGAACATTTAGGTTATTATTAATGATGGGTGAATGTGGCTGCATTATATCAGTGCCCTTCAGGTTCACTTATTCTGAAATGTTTATTGGGAATTAACCTTGCATTTGAGGCTTTCCAGGTGGCACTAGTGGTAAAGAGCCTGCCTGCCAATGCAGGAGATGTAGGAGACATGGGTTCAATCCCTGGGTCAGAATGATCCCCTGGAGAAGGGCCTGGCAACCTACTCTAGTATTCTTGCCTGGAGAATCCTATGGACAGAAATGGAGCCTGGCGGGCAACAGTCCATAAGGTCATAAAGAGCTGAACGCGACTGAAACAAGTGGGCATAGCATGCTGCTGCTGCTGCTGCTAAGTCGCTTCAGTCGTGTCCGACTCTCCTGTAATTATGTTTGCTTGCCAATTAGTATGAAAAATGTAATCTGGCTTACTATTATAAAAATTCATTTTTTCATCTTTATATTTAAAATATGTTGTGTTCAAGACTACACAAAACAAGAATATACAACTCAGTGAATTATTATAAAATGCAAAATGAAACAAAGATCATGTTTACCACCTTGGATCACCATCCCTGCCTCCAAAATAAGAACTATTTGATTTTCATAACATATGGTTTCTTTTCTTTTTTTTTTTTTCATTTAAGCACAAATATCTAATCGTCATACTATAGTTTTACCTGTCATGGAACTTTGTATAAATCAAACAGTACAGTGAATATTTTATTTTCTCTTGCTTCTCTTGTTCAACTTTCTGTTAGGCTCACCCCTACAGTTGATGTAGAGACAGTAGGCTCATTTTTATTGATATGTAGTTTTTTGTTGAGTACTCCACAGTTTGTCCGTTTTACACTTTATCTTAGCCAAAAGATCAAGAAGGGATTTGTCATCCGTTTTAATGTTGATTGATATTTGAGCTTTTGCAGTTTGACATGTTTACAAACAGTATATATATTTATAGATTTTTTTTTTACTGTACACGTGCACATATTTTTCGTGGCGTATACCTTGCAATGGAATTATTATTACAGTATGTGTGTATGTATAACTTTAGTGACTGATTCCAAACTTTTATTAAAGTGATTGTCCCAGTTTATTATCTCACCAGCAATGTATGGCAGTTCTCATTGGTTTACATTCTTGCTAAAATGGCACTGTAATCTGATTTAGTGTTCTAAAAGTTCATTTTATTATAATTAATTTTTACAATGCTATTTTATTTATAGGACAAGGGTTTCAAAAATGTATGGGAAACCATCACCTGAGATCCTTTTTGCTGATTCTGATCAAATAAGTTGAAGGTGAGGTAAGTTCAAAGTAATGAATAGCATAAACATTTACAGCAGATAATAATTCATGACAGATTATTAAAGCATACTGCTTTACATTTCCATGTAAACTGGAACTTCTAAAATTTCTTATGTTATACAAATAATTTTATAAATCTTAATAATTTGTTTCTTTAAGATTTATACACTCTATATATAATTAAATCCAGAAAAACTTGAAATTTTAGAGCATAGTATGATTTATGTCATTAATGTCAAATTAATGTCATTGAGTAGAACAATTGTCACAAAGGAATTAGAAATATGATTGAATATTTGACATTTTAATGGCATTATCAGTAGTTGAATTCCCATACAACTCCTTAGAAAGCTTGTAATATCATTTTTAAAAATTATTCTAAAGACACATGATGAAATTTTGGCAAGATATTTATAAAAGTAGCCTAATGTTACTACCACAGGTAAAGATTGATAGTACAGTATGAGAATCTATACAAAAAACTCCACAAAAAGAGTGTAGACTGTTCTAAATAAAATGTAAAAATTGAGTAACATAACTAATAAAAGGTTTGTAAAACTTCATGAAATAATAAATGAGATGAGGGTGTGGAGACATTATCTGGAATGAACAGAAGTTGTGTCTGCAAACCAAGAGATTATTAAGCTAATCAAGAAATAAATCCAAGTATATGTGTGAGCTGTTAATATATGACAACAGTTGTGGAGGACACCGTCTTAGTTGAAAGACAGATGAACTTAATATTTAATATTTTGTATGTTTGAAAATTAATATATGCCATGTATAAAATCAAAGCATGAGTGATCGAGTTGGAAAAAATGTTTGTAGTGCACATACCAAGTACCTTTTACAAATTTACAAGAGTAAATAAATAAATATATAAAATATAAAGTGGGATATTTGAAAATATATGAATAGGTAATTTATAAAATAATAAATAAAAATTCTGACAACATGAAAATTTGCTCAAACATAAGCATAATTAAAGTAAAGCAACTTAGAAAAATATGTGGCTTTTATGATTATGTTTATGTATAAAAATCCTTCTTGTGTATTTTTATATATAATATGAAGGAAGATGTAGGAGGCTACACTGTGACTTAAATAGATTAGCTCAGGAGGTGAGGATAGAAGGAGTCAGGGATTCAGGTGATTGATTAGCACTGTGTTTTTTTTTTTAATTTTGTTTGTGTAATACATGTATATATATATATATATATATATATATATATGTTTTTTTTCTCTTTTCATGTTCTATGTCTATTTAGCTCCTTTTGTTACATTCTATTTTTCCTTTACTGTGTATTTATTTTTTCCTTTATTATTACAATTCTTTTATAATTAATTAAATTCTTTTAATTGGAGGATAATTACCTTACAATCTTGTGATGGCTTTTGCCATACATCACCATGAATTGACCACAGGTATACATTTGTCCCCCCAATCCTGAAACTGCTCCCACCTCCTTCCCCACTCCATCCCTCTGGGCTGTCCCAGAGCACCAGCTTTGAGTGCCCTGCTTTATATATTGAACTTGCACTGGTCATCTGTGATATGCAGATGATATTACATATGATAATATACATGTTTCAGTGCTATTCTCTCAAATCTTCCACCCTTACCTTCCCCACTGAGTCCAAAAGTCTGTTCTTTTCATCTGTGTCTCTTTTGCTGCCCTGCATGTAGGATCATTGGTACCCTCTTTCTAAATTCCATATATATATATACATATATATATATGCATGTGTTAATATACAGTATTTGTCTTCCTCTTTCTGACTTATTCACTCTGTATAATAGGCTCCAGATTAATCCACCTCTTTAGAACTGACTCACATGTATTCTTTTTTGTAGCTGAGTAATATTCCATTGTGATATATACCATAGCTTCCTTAACCATTTATTGGCCGATGGACATCTAGGTTGCTTCATGTCCTAGCTATTTGAAATAGAGCTGCAATGAACACTGGGGTACATGAATCTCTTTCATTTCTGGTTTCCTCAGGGCACATGCCCAGCAGTGGGATTGCTGGATTGTATGGCAGTTCTATTCCCAGTTTTTAAAGAAATCTCCACACTGTTCTCCACAGTGGCTGTACTAGTTTGCACTCCCATTATTGCCAAATTCAGACTGAAATTGAAGAAAGTGGAGAAAACCATTAGACCATTCAGGTATTACCTAAATCAAATCCATTATGACTATACAGTGGAAATGAGAAATAGATTTAAGGGACTAGATCTGATAGAGTGTCTGATGAACTATGGACGGAGGTTCATGACATTGTACAGGAAACAGGGATCAAGACCATCCTCAAGAAAAAGAAATGCAAAAAACCAAATGACTGTCTGAGGAGGCATTACAAATAGCTGTGAAAGAAGGGAAGTGAAAAACAAAGGAGAAAAGAAAAGATATACCCATTTGAATGCAGATTTCCAAAGACTAGGAAGGAGAGAAAAGAAAGCCTTCCTCAGCGATCAATGCAAAGAAATAGAGGAAAATAATAGAATGGTAAGACTAGAGATCTCTTCAAGAAAATTAGAGATACCAAGGGAACATTTCATGCAAAGATGGGCTCAATAAAAGACAGAAATGGTAGGGACCTAACAGAAGCAGAAGATATTAAGAAGAGGTGGCAAGAATACACAGAAGAACTGTACAAAAAAGAGCTTCATGGCCCAGATAAACACGACGGTGTGATCACTCACATAGAGCCAGATATCCTGGAATGTGAAGTCAAGTGGGCCTTAGGAAGCATCACTACGAACAAAGCAAGTAGAGATGATGGAATTCCAGTTGAGCTATTTCAAATCCTGAAAGATGATGCTGTGTAAGTGTTGTACTCAATATGTCAGCAAATTTGGAAAACTAAGCAGTGACCACAGAACTGGAAAAGGTCACATTTCATTCCAGTACCAAAGAAAGGCAATGCCAAAGAATGCTCAAACTACACACAATTGCACTTATCTCACACACTAGTAAAGTGATGCTTAAAATTCTCTAAGGCAGGCTTTAGCAATATGTGAACCGTGAACTTCCAGATATTCAAACTGGTTTTAGAAAAGGCAGAGACAACAGAGATCAAATTGCCAACATCCATTGGATCATCAAAAAAGTGAGAGAGTTCCAGAAAAACATTTATTTCTGCTTTATTGACTATGCCAAAGCCTTTGACTGTGTGGATCACAATAAACTGTGGAAAATTCTGAAAGAGATGGGAATACCAGACCACCTGACCTGCGTCTTGAGAAACCTATATACAGGTCAGGAAGCAACAGTTAGAACTGGACATGGAACAATAGACTGGTTCCAAATAGGAAAAGGAGTACGTCAAGGCTGTATATTGTCACCCTGCTTATTTAACTTCTATGCAGAGTACATCATGAGAAATGCTGGGCTGGAAGAAGCACAAGCTGGAATCAAGATTGCCAGGAGAAATATCTATAACCTCATATATGCAGATGACACTGCCTTTATGGCAGAAAGTGGAGAAGAACTAAAGGGCCTTTGATGAAAGTGAAAGAGGAAAGTGAAAAAGTTGGCTTAAAGCTCAACATTCAGAAAACTAAGATCATGGCATCTGGTCCTATTACTTCATGGGAAATAGATGGGGAACCAGTGGAAACAGTGGCTGACTTTATTTTTCTGGACTCCAAAATCACTGCCAATGGTGATTGTAGCCATTAAATTAAAAGATGTTTACTCCTTGGACTGCTGCAAGAAGCACAAGCTGGAATCAAGATTGCAGGGAGAAATATCATTAACCTCAGATATGCAGATGATACCACCCTATGGCAGAAAGCGAAGAGGAACTAAAAAGCCTCTTGATGAAAGTAAAAGTGGAGAGTGAAAAAGTTGGCTTAAAGCTCAACATTCAGAAAACGAAGATCATGGCATCCTGTCCCATCACTTCATGGGAAATAGATGGGGAAACAGTGGAAACAGTGTCACACTTTATTTTTTTGGGCTCCAACATCACTGCAGATGGTGACTGCAGCCATGAAATTAAAAAACGCTTACTCCTTGGAAGGAAAGTTATGACCAACCTAGAAAGCATATTCAAAAGCAGAGACATTACTTTGCCAACAAAGGTTCGTCTAGTCAAGGCTATGGTTTTTCCAGTAGTCATGTATGGATGTGAAAGTTGGACTGTGAAGAAAGCTGAGTGCTTAAGAATTGATGTTTTTAAACTGTGGTGTTGGAGAAGAGTCTTGAGAGTCCCTTGGACTGCAAGGAGATCCAACCAGTCCATTCTAAAGAAGATCAGTCCCGGGTGTTCTTTGGAAGGACTAATGCTAAAGCTGAGACTCCAATACTTTGGCCACCTCGTGAGAAGAGTTGACTCATTGGAAAAGACTCAGATGCTGGGAGGGATTGGGGGCAGGAGGAGAAGGGGACTACATAGGGTGAGATGGCTGGATGGCATCACGGATTCGATGGACAAGAGTTTTGGTGAACTCTGGGAGTTGGTGATGGGCAGGGAGGCCTGGCATGCTGCAATTCAAGGGGTCGCAAGGAATCGGACATGACTGAGTGACTGAACTGAACTGAACTTACTCCTTGGAAGGAAAATTGTGACCAACCTAGACAGCATATTTAAAAGCAGAGACATTAGTCTGTCAACAAAGGTCCGTCTAGTCAAGGTTATGGTTTTTCCAGTGGTCACATATGGATGTGAGAGTTGGACTATATGGAAAGCTGAGCACCGAAGAATTGATGCTTTTGAACTGTGGTGTTGGGGAAGACTCTTGAGAGCCCTTTGGACTGCAAGGAGATCCAACCAGTCCATCCTAAAAGAGATCAGTCCTGGGTGTTCATTAGAAGAACTGATGTTGAAGCTGAAACTCCAATACTTTGACCACCTGATGTGAAGAGCTGAGTCTTTTGAAAAGACCCTGATGCTGGTAAAAATTGAACGTAGGAGGAGAAGAAGACGACAAAGGATGAGATGGTTGGATGGCATCACCAACTCAATGGACATGGGTTTGGGTGGACTCCAGGAGTTGGTGATGGACAGGGAGGCCTGGCATGCTGCGGTTCATGGGGTCGCAAGGAGTCGGACATGACTGAACGACCGAACGTTTGAACTGAAGTGAACAACAGTGTAAGATAGATCCCTTTTCTGCATACCCTTTCCAACATTTATTGTTTGTAGACTTTTTAATGATGGAGATTCTGACCAGTGTGAGATGATACCTCATTGTGGTTTTGATTTGCATTTCTCTAATAATGAATGATGTTGGGCATCTTTTCATGTGTTTATTAGCCATCTGTATATCTTCTTTGGAAAAGTGTATGTTAGGTCTTTTGCCCACTTCTTGATTGGTTGTTTGTTTTTCTGGTAGTGAGCTGCTTGTATATTTTGGAATTTCATTTGTGTCGGTTGTTTCATTTGCTATTATTTTCTCCCATTTTGACGGTTGTTTTTTTCCTTGCTTAGAGTTTCCTTTGTTGTGTAAAACTTTTACGTTTAATTAGGTGCCATTAAGTTGTCTATTTATTTATTTATTTTGTTTATTTATTTATTTTTTAAATTTCCATTAATCTGGGTGCTGGGTCATAGAGAATCATGCTGTAATTTATGTCATAGAGTGTTCTGCCTATGTTTTCCCTCTAAGAGTTTTACAGTTTCTGGTCTTACATTTAGGTCTTTAACCCATTTTGAGTTTATTTTTACGTGTGGTATTAGAAAGTGTTTTAGTTTCATTCTTTTGCATGTAGTTGACTGGTTTTCCCAGCACCATTTGTTGAAGAGATTGCCTTTTTTCCCATTGTATATTTTTGCCTCCTTTGTCAAATATAAGGTGTCCATAGGTGCATGGATTTATCTCTGGATTTTCTATTTTGATGTATATTTCTCTCTTTGTAACACTATTAGTTTTTCTTTTTTATTGTATCAATTCAATGGGTGTTTATTGATTCCTGTTATAAGCTGCTTACTCTTCTAGTTGCTAAGAATACAGCAATGGAAAAAGATATGAGTACAAAGATTACTGCTATCAATGATAAATACAGCATAATAAACTATAAAATATTTATATTTTAGTATTCATGCATTATACAGCTGTAATATAAAACACAAGAGGAAGATTAAACATAAAATGTTATCACAAAAGTTAAATAGCAAAATATATGTCAATTTAAAATATGTTTTCATCATTTTCTTTTCTGCTACTGGATAGACAGTAAAAAACTTGTTAAAAAAATAAACAAAAATAGTGTTCATTGTTTCTCAGCATCAACTATGGATGATATTTTCCCATCATGCTATTAAAACCTACCCAAAAGAGTTTTAGGGTTTTAGTTGCCTGTGGAAATAAGTACTGTGTTCTTTAATTCTTCCAAATCTTAATTTCTTTAAACTATTGTTTCACATTAGCAATTGAAAACAAGGCTGGAAGCTTGGTCGAAAGTGTTTTGAAGTTGTGTTTATTATCATAAGGAGATAAAAAGAAAATGAGGATTTGTTTTGCTTTTAGTATGCAAATAAATAAAGGAAAAGAGATTGCATCTATATGTTTTAGTTTGCATAGGGTAAAATGTCTTCATAATTTTTTTAAGATGATAGGAAGAGATATAATTAAAGACCTACATAAGCAACACGTTATTTTTTAAGAATATAAATGCATATATTTATAAAATATTACATAAAAAACACATGCCTTACTCTTTAGTAATTGCTAAAATAGTACATTTACAACATTGCATAAGAGTGAAATAAGTATTACAGTGGTACTGCACTGTTCTAGGTGTTTCTTTTATAATATTGTCTTTCCTTATGAAATAGTGTAGTTTGGAGATTCCAAACCTAGGGGTTTCCTTGCATGTGCTCTCACTCATTTCACTTACTGTGCTTGATAGTATATATTTGTGTGATATAGCACAGGTAAGAGTGATCTCAACCATTAATTTTTATGTTTGATGAAGCCAGGTTCCTTGTTGTTTTCTGATCAATATTATATCCCTAACAGTCTGCAGTTTCTTGTTTGTGGACACTATTTTCCCTACTATTAAAGATGATATAAGCTCTGAGAGAGAAGAGGTTTGGGGGCAAGAATTTCTTTTCATTTGCTCTCTCATTTTACTGTTCATAATTCTAAGCCCCTTCACCTAAGACAGTTAAAAAGATTTGCAGTGAATCTTGTGCTATTAAAACCAGGTATGTCAGAGATTTACTCGTCTTTTTTGTGCTGCATTTGGAAAGTTTGTGTTGAAGAGAACAAATTTCTTTTAAATGTTAGATTATGTTTCTAATTGAAAAATATTCACATCAGTAGAGGAATTAATGAAGAGTAATATATTAATGAAAATTTAATTATGCTAATTGAACATCAGTCTTTTCTTCTTGCTTTCTAAATAAAGTCAGAAGAGCAAAAAGAGATTAATATTTATTTCTAATGTTCAGTCAGCTAATGATCTATTTATATGGCTTGCCAAGATTCACTGTAGGTTCTGAGATTAAATTAGTCTTGAGTTAGTAATACAGATTTTATATAGAAGATGTTTGTATCCTAGTGGAAGGAATTATGAAAAGATACTTTATAAATTTGAATACCAATAATAATTTACAAGTTTTAACTTAATTATATTTATGTGCTTAAGGCCAACCATAAAATGACTTTGTATTCATGTTTTATTATACTTTGAAAACCCATTTTTAGTGAGAAAAATGAAAAACTTGTCCATTCAGGGTCATGACTAAAACTTACTAATGGAACAGATGACTAGAAAATTAATTGATATGAGTCTACGTATCTCACTTGTGAAGTTTATTTTTTTTTCAAGTTGAGCATGCTACTTTCTCAATTTAATTGTTGTACATTAATAAATATATCATGGCTTTCACAACAGGAAATCATACTTATAAATTACTATTATTTCTAACTTGATATCAAAGCATAGAGTTTCACTGAGATAAACAAAAGTATTTGCACACAAAATAATTTCTCTCATCTTCATTATTTTTTCTCACATTTTTGCTACTTATACATTAATTATTGCATATAAAAGCAAAACAAGGCTGAAAATGTACAAAGATTTCTGTGTATGTGGGGTACATATTATATTTCATAATTATACTGCTGCTAAGTCACTTCAGTCGTGTCTGACTCTGTGCGACCCCTTAGATGGAAGCCCACCAGGCTCCCCCATTCCTGGGATTCTCCAGGCAAGAACACTGGAGTGGGTTACCATTTCCTTCTCCAATGCATGAAAGTGAAAAGTGAAGGTGAAGACGCTCAGTGCATCTGACTCTTAGCGACCCCATGGACTGCAGCCCACCAGGCTCCTCCATCCGTGGGATTTTCCAGGCAAGAGTATTGAAGTGGGGTGATATTGCCTTCTCCAATAATTATACTACAAATACCAAAATTGATACAATGTTTTTGTCAGTTATATTATTGGTGTCAATGAAAATATCCCTAAATTATCCTACAGACAAAATTTGAAGCTATAGAAAAATATTAAATATAAAGAGTTTGCTAGTAAACCTTACCAAAGACAAAAAATAAAAGATTTTTATTTGTATTATAGTGCTTATAATTTATCTTTGAAAATAAAACTATCTCTTTGATATCAAACTGAAATTAACAGATTGTATTGGTATTTTTAATAATTCAATAAGTTATGTAATTTTAGCTATTAATATGGCTTCTCTTATGGCTCAGTGGTAAAGAATCCTCTTGCCAATGCAGGAAACATGAGTTCAGTTCCTCGGTCAGGACGATTCCCTGGAGAAGGAAATGGAACCACTCCAGTATTCTTGCCTGGGAAATCCCATGGGTAGAGGAGCCTAGAGGGTTACAGTGCATCGCGTGGCAATGAGTCAGAAATGACTTAGTGACTAAACAATAACAAGTGTAGATTCACATATGAGAACTTTTTCAAGCAACTTAAAAATTTTCAAATACTGGAATTATCAGTTTTTAAATTTAAGCTTAAGTTGAATGAATTTTCTTTTTAAACTAAGGTCCTCAGTTACAGTAGTCATGTTTCAAAGCCTTAAGAGCTATGTGTCACTGGTGGGTACCTTCTAGAACAGTACAGATCTCTAGGGTGTAAATCTTTTGCATATAGGGAATTATTTTCCTCCAAGGCAAATTGAAATGCAATTAAAACTTATTTGTGAAATTTGAAGTGCTGTCACTCTCATTAAAACATATTCTATAAATTTATTACCTTAAAATTATTTCCAATTGAATAGCTCATTACATGTATAAAACTCATAAGGTAAATTTAAAGTTTTATGTTAAATATGCATGATTAAATTGCAACAGTGTTTTGGCAATTAGAGATATTTAAGCCAAGACTTTATTAGTCTCTCTGAGACAGTTTTATGCAGTTGCACTGTTCTGTTCCTTTCCACTAGTCTGTAGATTTAATCTTTGAGGCTCCTAAACATAATGTATATCAGAACTTCAAAGGGCCCACCAACAGTGTTTTTTTGATGAGATAAAGTATAAGATTTGTTGTTTTTCTCCATCTGAGCAGAAATCTGGCTTTAATAATCTGTTACTATTTAGTCATTTCATCTTAAACTTCTCTCTACTTAATGTATGAATTATTTTTCTAGAATCACACATATCTCAAACTTTTAGATTAATATTATACAATGATAATTTAATGCATGTGTTAAGGTATGCATGAACTATTCACTCCATAGATGTACTTTAAATGAAGAATAAATATAAGTTAAAGAAATGCATGCATGGGTTATGAAATGGTAAAAAGGAAATGCAAAAAACGTTTTCTGTTTTAGTTTTTTCAATCAGAAACAGCCAATGACATTAATCAGTTTATTAAAAATAAGTCTGACTGTTTCACAGGGATTCTAATGATTTCACCAACATCTGAAATTATACAAAGTAGTTAGGTACTATGCTAAGTGAAAGAAGTCAGTCACAAAGGACCACGTATTGTATGATTCCGTTCACATAGAACCTCCAGACTTGGCAAGCCCAGACACAATGTAGATCAGTAGTTTCCTGAGGCTCTGGCAGAAGTGGAGGAAGTGACAAATGGGAAATGACTGGTAATGGGCATGGGATTCGGGGGTGGTGGTGATAAAATGTTCTAAAATTAGATTGTGGTGATGGTCATACAACTCTGTAAATATACTAAAAACCACTAAATGTACATTTTAAATTGGTGAATTATACAGTGTATGAGTTAAAACTCAATAAAGGGTAAAAAGGAAAAAAATAGTTTTAAAAATGGCATTTCTCATATTTATGTTGTTAATACTGACATACAAATATTACCTTATATGTTTCTATAAAATTTCATTCAATTTAGCAAGATCACTTACATACTAATGTTTTTAAAGTTGTGAAATATGTGAAAAAGAGGATTTTGGTAGAGGAAAAATATGAAAAAGAAAGATATAAAAGGTCATATTGGGTAAAGGGATAATCAAAAGCAATTATATCTAATTTAGAATTTTAGAATATAGCATCACATTGGCAGTCTAAACTTGTTATTCTTCTGATATTTGGGACCCTTGACAAAGACATCTTCAAGCTACAATCAGTATGCAGAAATTAATCAATGTATTGGTTTTTTTTAAACATTAAAATGAAAGGAAATCTATCAAATTAATATGTTCATAAAGCCAAAACCTCAATATGAGATGCTAGTACATTATATACAATAGTATCCCCAATTTGAAGTGAACCTATTTTAGTAAGCTGTCAGATTACAAATAGGTTGGTTATGTGTCTATAACTGTTACAGGAAGATAGTTGAACGATGGAGAATGTGCTTTATTTCCACATATTTCTCAGGTGTCAGTCTTGGGACAGAATAATTATATTAAATTGAACGACACTAAAACTGACTTAGTAAAAGGGAATGGATCTTATTTTATTTTTCAATATTAAAGGGAAATATTTAATACCAAATGTACAGTTCATAAATTGAGTCATTTTTACTTGATGTAAGTAGCTAAAGTAAAATGATCACTTTATCTGTTTTACATAAACTTATAGTGATTGAGCATATTTAAAAGCCCATTTTAACAAAGGAGTGTGTGCACTGACATTGTTTATATATGGAATTCACAGTGGTTATGAAGAAAATATTTCCTGATTATATGACCATTATAGAGGAATGTTACTGGGCAGTTATCACCTGAATGTAGTTTCCTTAAGAAATTCAGATTAGATTAGCAAGGTTTGCATAATTTAATACAGTTTATATGTTTCTAAATGACTTAGTAGGAGAGCATCTAAAATTGTGTTGAAAATTGCCTGGGGTACCTAGGTTACAGAAAATACTAAACATGCCTTTAAGAAAAAATGTATTTATTTTCCTTTCTCTCCTTTCCCCAGTTTACTATCTGGTTTTAAATCCATTCTAAAATAAGCAGAAATTTTAAAAGTTCAACATTTTTACAATAATACAGAAATAAAGATGTTCTGGTAGAATACTATTTTTATTTTCTTTATTGCATATTAAACCATATATTGGTTTTGAAACACTTTTCAATCACATGCAAACACATAATAATCCTAACAATATCCTTGTGAAGTTGACAAAATATATTATGATACTACTGATAAAAAGTTAGCAACAATTAGAAATTGCACAGAAGTAGGTTTTACCTAAAAAATAAATCAACATATAGAAACATGAGATGGATATTATTTTTAATTTATACTACTCATATTTGAATATGTTTTCTTAAAATTCAGTTATATAGTCCTTTGAGCTAAATGAAAAGACAACAAAGAGTAATGTGAATCAATAGAAACAAATAAACAGCACTGGTAGTTAAGTTAAAAAAAAATGTTATTATCATCCAAATGTTTAGAATGTCAGTTATCCAGATGGGTAGTATATGAAACGCCTCCCAAATCCATATCTGCATACCCCTGAAACTTGCCTAAAAATACATCAAAACACCTTGTTCTAATATTGGTAAGACTGTATCAATTCTGTTTTAATCTTATAGAGTATGTCTTTTTGTTTTAAATGCAATAGAATGTAATTAATAACATTTAGCTCTCTTAAAATTAATAGAACATTTTAACAACTATACTATGATGGATTATGATTTTTCCTTCTGTTAATCTGACATATGTCAAAGTAATTGTTAGGCCAGCCAAACAACCTAGAAAGCAAAAAGGGAACATTTCTTTATTTCTACAACAGTGACCTAAAAGGATTGTTCGTAAAATTCTCTTAGTACTGGTTTGAGTTGAGCTTAATGACATAGTAATATATTCTATATTAAAAAGAGGTGGCAACAATACACAGAAGAACTATACAATAAAAATCTTCATGACCCAGATAATCCCGATGGTGTGATCACTCACCTAGAGCCAGACATCCTGGAATGCAAAGTCAGGTGTGCCTTAGGAAGCATCATTATGAACAAAGCTAGTGGAGGCAATGGAATTCCAGTTCCAGTTCCAGTTCAGTTGCTCAGTCGTGTCCGACTCTTTGCGACCCCATGAATCGCAGCACACCGGGCCTCCTTGTCCATCACCAACTCCCGGAGTTTATTCAAACTTATGTCCATCGAGTCGGTGATACCATCCAGCCATCTCATCCTCTGTCATCCCCTTTTCCTCCTGCCCCCAATCCCTCCCAGCATCAGGGTCTTTTCCAATGAGTCAACTCTACGCATGAAGTGACCAAAGTACTGGAGTTTCAGCTTCAACATCAATCCTTCCAATGGACACCCAGGACTGATCTCCTTTAGAATGGACTGGTTGGATCTCCTTGCAGTCCAAGACTCTCAAGAGTCTTCTTCAGCACCACAGTTCAAAAGCATCAATTCTTTGGCTCTCAGCCTTCTTCACAGTCCAACTCTCACATCCATACATGACCACTGGAAAAACCATAGCCTTGACTAGACAGACCTTTGTTAGCAAAGTAATGTCTCTGCTTTTGAATATGCTGTCTAGGTTGGTCATAACTTTCCTTCCAAGGAGTAAGCGTCTTTTAATTTCATGGCTGCAGTCACCATCTGCAGTGATTTTGGAGCCCAGAAAAATAAAGTCAGCCACTGTTTCCACTGTCTCCTCATATATTTGCTGTGAAGTGATGGGACCAGATGGCATTTTCTTAGTTTTCTGAATGTTGAGCTTTAAGCCAACTTTTTCACTCTCCTCTTTCACTTTTATCAAGAGGCTCTTTAGTTCCTCTTCACCTTCTGCCGTAAGGGTGGTGTCATCTGCATATCTGAGGTTATTGACATTTCTCCCGGAAATCTTGATTCCAGTTTGTGCTTCTTCCAGCCCAGCGTTTCTCATGATGTACTCTGCATATAAGTTACATAAGAGGGTGACAATATACAGCCTTGACGTACTCCTTTTCCTATTTGGAACCAATCTGTTGTTCCATGTCCAGTTCTAACTGTTGCTTCCTGACCTGCATATAGGTTTCTCAAGAGGCAGGTCAGGTGGTCTGATATTCCCATCTCTTTCAGAATTTTCCACAGTTTATTGTGATCCACACAGTCAAAGGCTTTGGCATAGTCAATAAAGCAGAAATAGATGTTTTTCTGGAACTCTCTTGCTTTTTCCATGATCCAGCGGATGTTGGCAATTTGATCTCTGGTTCCTCTACCTTTTCTAAAACCAGCTTGAATATCTGGAATTTCACGGTTCACGTATTGCTGAAGCCTGGCTTGGAGAATTTTGAGCATTACTTTATTAGTGTATGAGATGAGTTCACCAAATGCCCAAGGTCAGGGGCGGTGGCCGAGAGGAGCTACCACACTCCTGAGATCAGGGGAGGCGGCCCAGAGGAGCAACCCCACGTCCAAGGAGCGGTGGCTGCGTGGGCACAAGAGGGCCAAGAGGAGCAACTCCACGTTCAAAGTCAGGAGGGGTGGCTGTGAGGAGATACCCCTCGTCCAAGGTAAGGAGCAGCAGCTGCACTTTGCTGGAGCAGCCGTGAAGAGATACCCCACGACCAAGCTAAGAGAAACCCAAGTAAGATGGTAGGTGTTGTGAGAGGGCATCAGAGGACAGACACACTGAAACTATAATCACAGAAAACTAGCCAATCTCATCACACGGACCACAGCCTTGTCTAACTCAATGAAACTAAGCCATGCCGTGTGGGGCCACCCAAGACAGACGGGTCAAGGTGGAGAGGTCTGACAGAATGTGGTCCACTGGAAAAGGGAATGTCAAACCATTTCAGTATTCTTGCCTTGAGAACCCCATGAATAGTATGAACAGGCAAAATGGAATTTCAGTGGAGCTATTTCAAATACTAAAAGATGTTGCTGTGAAAGGGCTGCACTCAGTATACCAGCAAATTTGGAAAACTCAGCAGTGGCCAGGGACTGGAAAAGGTCAGTTTTCATTCCAATCCCAAAGAAAGGCAGTACCAAAGAATGCTCAAACTACTGCACAACTGAACTCATCTCACATGCTAGTAAAGCAGTGCTCAAAATTCTCCAAACCAAGCTTTAACAGTACACAAACTGTGAACTTCCAGATGTTCAGGCTGGGTTTAGAAAAGCAGAGGAACCAGAGATCAAATTGCCAACATTCATTGGATCATAGATAAAGCAAGAGAGTTCCAGATAAACATCTACTTCTGCTTTATTTACTATGCCAAAGCCTTTGGCTGTGAGGATCACAACACACTGTAAAATTCTGAAAGAGATGGGAATACCAGACCACCTTACCTGCTTCTTGAGGAATCTGGATGCAGGTCAAGAAGCAATAGTTAGAACTGGACATGAAACAATGGACTGGTTCCAAATCAGGAAAGGAGTACATCAAGGGGATATATTGTCACCCTGTTTATTTAACTTATATGCAGAGTACATCATGAGAAATGCTGGGCTGGATGAAGCACCAGCTGGAATGAAGATTGCTGGGAGAAATATCAATAATCTCAGATATGCAGATAACACCACCATTATGGCAGAAAGCAAAGAAGCACTAAAGGGCCTCTTGTTGAAAGTGAAAGAGGAGAGTGAAAAAGTTGGCTTAAAACTCAACATTCAGAAAACTAAGATCATGATATCTGTTCCCATCACTTCATGGCAAGTAGATGTAGAAACAATGAAAACAGTGAGAGACTTAATTTTTTGGGAATCCCAAATCATGGCAGATAGTGACTGCAACCATGAAATTAAAAGACCTTTACTCCTTGGATAAAAGCTATGACCATCCTAGACAACATATGAAATGGCAGAGATGTTACTTTGCCAACAAAGGTCCGTCTAGTTAAAGCTATGGTTTTTCCAATAGTCATGTATGGATGTGAGAGTGTATGGACTGTGAAGAAAGCTGAGAGCCGAAGAATTGATGCTTTTTTTATATTTTTTTAAGTTTTATTTTATTTTTAAACTTTACAATATTGTATTAGTTTTGCCAAATATCGAAATGAACCCACCACAGGTATATATGTGTTCCCCATCCTGAACCCTTCTTCCTCCTCCCTCCCCATACCATCCCTCTGGGTCATCTCAATGCACCAGTTCCAAGCATCCAGTATCATGCATCGAATCTGGACTGGCGACTCGTTTCATACATGATATTATACATATTTCAATGCCATTCTCCCAAATCTTCCCACCCTCTCCCTCTCCCACAGAGTCCATAAGACTGTTCTCTGTGGTGTTGGAGAAGACTCTTGGGAGTCCCTTGGACTGCAAGGAGATTCAACCAATCAATCCTAGAGAAAATCAGTCCTGAATATTCATTGGAAGGACAGATGCTGAAGCTGAAACTCCAATACTTTGGCCACCTGATGTGAAGAACTGACTAATTGGAAAAAACCCTGATGCTGGGAAGGTTGAAAGCGGGAGGAGAAGGGGATGACAGAGGATGAGATGGTTGGATGGCATCACCGACTCAATGCACGTGAATTTGAGTAAGCTTCGGGAGTTGGTGTTAGGGAAGCCTGACGTGCTGCAGTCCACTGTGTTGCAAAGAGTCAGACACAACTGAGGGACTGAACTGAATACACCATACACTTGAACCACAACTATAAGATCAACTAGCTAGATGGAAAGGCTTTTTCTCACTCCACTATTTCCTTACCTAAGTGTTTAATTGTACAGACTGTAAATCCAATTGTTTCACTTGCCCAAGAATTAATCTTTGAGACAGTCAAGGTCATGAGCCTCAAACTTGTTTTCAGTGCTATCATAGAGTGAAGTCCCCAGAAGCAAAGCACCTTGGCATAGCCATGGGCATTAGAAAATTCAGTGTTTGAGTTTTTATTATTCAATCAGTATGAAGTCTGAAACAAGGAGATAGGTAGATTCTCAGAGTGCTTGACCATAAATGCATTCTTCCATTAGTATGTGAGTCCAAAAGTAGTTTTAAAAATTTACTAGTCATTCACATATGTGGTGAACAAATCAACCTGAATTTGTGCTCCTGAACTTGATTGTGTAACTAGTATTTGCTGAAGTGCTTTCAAAATTTGCAAGTGTGCAAAGTGTTCCTAGTTCAAAGTGCAATAAGAACAAATCACTGTGAAGCATAGCTTAGACTCCAGAGTTCTGAACAGCTTCCCTGAGGAAACACTTTTAAAGATAAAATTTGGAGACTAAAATTGACTCATACAGAATAATGTATATTTATCTCACAGTAAAGTCAATGAGGTAAATGAAATTATTACATTTGTTCACCAGAGACAAACTAAATGAATGTAGGCCAGTTTTTTTTACACTGTTTTAGGAACTGTGCACAAGAACACTCAAGCCATTCAAGAAACTATTAAAAATATTTCACCAATAATGAATTAACAGTAAAGTGATGGTTATTACTCTGCTTGTTGTCAACTAAAATCCTAGTCATTCTTGCCATTAACATTTAGGAAAATAAAGCAAAAAGAAAAATGCAGTGTAAGCAAATGAGATTATTTTTCAGATGGAGAGGAAGAATTATAATGTTCTTAATAGTTATCTTTTTTTAAATCTGATAAAAGCTATCTATCTGAAATTAGGTAGAAATGATTATATTAGATTCAGTTAGAGAGAAATGATTGCATTAAGAAAATGAATCAGGATGATTCCTTTTACATTCAGGTTACATTAGGAATCTTTAAAAATGATAGCTACTTGTGTTTATTTTTTTAAATCACTTATTCTGATTTGATTAAAATACAAAAAGCTGCACATATTAAGTGCATACAACTTGATGAGTTGAGAATAAGTATATGCCAGTGACACTATCACTATAATCTCTGCCATAAACATATTCATAACTTCTAAAATGTTCTCATCTTCATCATCATTATTTATTGTATATTTATGATAATACTTAAATGTAAAATCTGCTCTCTTGGCAAACTGCAGTATGCAATGTGGTACTGTTAACTATAGACTATGCAATAGGTCTCTAGGACAGATACATTTTGTGTAACTGAAATTTTATACCCATTGACTAACACCTCTTTGTCTGGCCTCCATCTAGTGAAAGTAACAACCATTCTTTGCTCATCTTCTATGAGTCTGACTATTTTATATTCCTTGTATAGTTGATATACTATAATATTTGATTTTATGTTTGTCTTATTTCACTTAGCATGTTGTCCGAGTTCATCCATATTGTTGCAAATGATAGTTTCTTCTTTTATAAAGGTTGAATAATATTAAATTTTATGTATATAACATATTGTTTATTCATCTATCTGTTGCTTGATATGTAATTTGCTTCCATCTTTTGACTATTATGAATTAAGTCACAATGAACATGAGTATGCACATGCTGTTTGGGACCCTGTATTCAGTTTTTTTTTTTTTTTTTAATATAAACTCAGAAGTGGGGTTGCTGGAACAGACATGGTCTTTTAAATAGAAAACTCTAAAATAATCTATATAAGGTACTACTAGAATTAGTAAGTTTAGCAAACTCATATACAGAAAAGTCAAATTATTTGTAAGCACTAGCAATAAATAAACAAAATAAAATTAAAATACCATTTATAAGAGCATAACAATACTTGATATTAAACTTAAATTATATGCATGGTCTATATTCTAAAATCATGGGGATATTGCTGAAAAAATTGAAGAAGACCTTAATAAAGGAAAAAGCTACCATTTTCATAGACTGAAAGTTAAATAGTTTTAGGATGTTGGTTCTCCTCAAAGTGATAATTTAACCAACAAAATCCAAGTAGAAATCCCAATAGGCTTTTTTGGAAAAATATATGGGAATGAAAACAATCCATTAAAAAAAAAAAAAGAGCAACAGCAAAAAAAAAAAAAAAAAACACTAAAAATCTTTTTGAAAGAATTATAATGCCATTCTTTATCCTGTCTCAAGATAAGTTAGATATTCTCATTCTTTCATTAACTACTTACTGAGCAGCAGTTATGTTTTGGGCACAGAAAACATACATAATAAAAAAATGAATGGGTGAATGAATGAATGAATAGTAGATTATCTTACATCAAAGGATTTACAGTCTTTGGGGAATATATGTCACTGTAAAATCACACACTAATTATGCAATTACTTCTTATAACATCATTGTGTTGCTATACTATAATAATTCTATAGTGATAGAAATTAGCAGTATTATCTTTTAACAAGTAAACATTCCTGTGCAAATATTGGACTGAAACTTAGGAGAAACTGTGTAGAGCTTGGACTAATGTTGGCAAAGTGTGATGTAATTGAAAGGGCCTTTTATTAGGGCAGAGAGTTAAATTACTCCTTATAAGATTTGACCAAAAGTTGTTAAGATTAATTAGTAATATAAGTAACTTATATTGCTCAGTCCTTATCTTTTAAATTCAGTAATCATACTTACTATTTTTATATTATATATATAGAAATTGTCTCTCTAGAAATACAGACATAAATATAAATATCAGTTAATTATAATATTATATTTATATTTATATAATTTTATATATTTATTTTATATAATTTATATAATGTATATTATATTTATATAATTATTATATAAAATAATCATTTAACTATACTTTTAAATTGCTAGCTTACTCAAAGTTATTTTACAGAAAATTATACTGATAATTGGGCTTCCCTTGTGGCTCAGCTGTAAAGAATCTGCCTGCAATGCAGGAGACCTGGGTTCCATTCCTGGGTTGGGAAGATCCCCTGGAGAAGGGAAAGTCTACCCCCTCCAGTATTCTGGCCTGGAGAATTCCATGGACTGTATAGTCATTGGGGTTGCAAAGTGCGGACATGACTGAGCGACTTTTCACTTCACTCATATTATAATTAGCGTAAATTAACATCTATGTGTATATTATGTTATATTTTTAAGAAATATATTCACATATAAATATCATTTTAATGAATCATATTCATTAAGAAGTAATCTCATTATGGAAATATAAACTGTTATAACCTCATTATAATTTTGCACTAACATTAAATATACACCTGGAATGAAACTAATCATAAATATTTATAATTGAAATTGATAGGCAAGAAGATCAAACCAGTCAATATTAAACAAAATATTCCTGAATATTAATTGGAAAGACTGATGCTGAAGCTGAAGCTCTTTGGCTGCCTGAAGCAAAGAGCTGACTCATTGAAGAAGAACCTGATGTTGGGAAAGATCGAAAGCAAAAGAAGAAGCGGCAGCAGAGGATGAGATGATTAGACAGTGTCACTGACTCAGTGGTATTGAATTTGAGCAAACTCCAGAAGATATTGGAGAACAGAGGAGCCTGGTGTGCTGTAGTCCTTGGGTTTGCAAAGATTCGGACATGACTTGGCACCTAAGCAGAACAACAAATTAACATAAGATTGTTTATAGACTCACAATTTATTTGATAAAGAAGCTCATTCTGATAAAGAAGAAATTATGTTTTCCAAAGGAATGTTACACAAAGGAACTTATGCCCTTCAGAAAACACTATTCTAATAATGACAAATGATATATAAGAAATTGAAAAATCTGGATACCAAAAAAGCTAGAAGCTATATTAGACATTTAATTATTTTAAATTAAAAGAACAAAAATGTCAAAGTAGATTACTTTGATAGCTCTCATTCACTGAAGTTATTTCATGACTCCAATAACATGATAGTAACAGAAGTGAAAATGTTACAATTGCAATAGGAAATGAGTCAGCTAAATATTCTTATCTGTGTAGGACCCTTGGGATAGAAAATCATCAGAGGCAACTAAAAATGCAATGTCAACAAGCTGCAATATATCCACAGGGAATCTGAGGCAACAGAGAAAAAATGAATAGGCAATAGCAGATGTTTTTCCCTAGGGACATTTATAGAGCAATAATTAAAAATCAAGACAGTCTCTAAAAAGATGCATAGTAATACTAACAGGAGGAAGAAATTAAGAGGATGATGAAACCCTTTTAAAGCAGTTATACTACTATTTGCTACAAGTTGATTATCCTAATCAAAAAGACACACAAACAAACAAAAAAAAGTGAAAAAATACTTGATTATTCCAGCAGAGTTGCTTCTATACAGCATATCCATGATTTATTTCACCAATGATTTTAGGATCAAACAATAACTTACGCAAAGCTACTTTTTACACTTAGATCATTTATGTATTCTCTTTGTAGAATTAATCCGGTTCAGGATATGGAACAAAAGAATCCAATTTAGTTTCTAGTCCTTCCTATGCCACTAATCTACGTTGTCTTGGATATAGTCTCTGATATTCTTTGAGATTCATTTTTTTAAATTGTTTGACACAAAATGATCTGCAACTGCCTTTGTCTGATCCAACTTTCCGTGATATACCTTGTCATCAAACATATGTGTTTGATTTTGAAATATAGTCACTAAAAGGTCTTGTGTGTGCATGCATGTGTGCTAAGTCACTTCAGTTGTATTCTACCCTTCGCAATCCTATGAACTGTAGCCTGCCAGGCTGCTCTAATCCATGGGATTCTCCAGGCAAGAATACTGGAATGGGTTGCCCAAGCAAGTAGATTATTCTTGGAAAACGAAGCAAATTTTTTTACAAATACTGCATCCAGTTTTATTGCTATAGTATAATGACAAAAATCTGAAGATATCTAACAATATTAGTTCTATTTTTTAAAACATGGACCTTTAGAGTCTGTTATATAATTAATTTCTATTCAGATTCTGTTATTAAACATCTATTTACTTTGACAAAATCAGATCTAAAATTTAATAGTATTATTTTAAAATATATTAACTAATTTAGAAGATAGTAATGAGTTGTGTTATTACTACTTTAGCCATAAAACTCATCACTTTGTGTAGAAAAAGGAGTTTTTGTATGCAGACTTTAAACTTTTCTTATAGCATAGTATATAAACACTTAGTCCAATAAAGAAGGAAAGAGGAAAGAAATGGAAGAAAGTGTTACTCCTGAAGCTGGAACCAAATGAGGTTGTGCTGCTCATTGCTCAAAAGTCAGTGTTCCTCATTGCTTAAAAATCAGTGTTTCAGAGAAAAGGAGTGGTGGAGAAAGAAAGATACTTTATTCAGGAAGCCGACACCGTGGGAAGATGACAAACTAGCGTCTCAAACACCATCTCTGAGTTGCCAATTAGAGGACAGCTGAGGCTACCAAGGTGCGACAGAGCCATCTGATGATCATCATCTGATGACCAGGAGTAATCCGGTCAGCCTCTACTTGATTGAGTAAAGAGAGCAGACAATCTAAAGCTGCAGGGTTGAAATGTCCTATAGTTCCTGGAATTTCTTAAGCATGAAAGAGGGTATTCTATAAGCATTTAATCATATTATGGCTTGTTCAGGGCTGTTGTTGTTTAGTTGCCAAGTCCTGTCTGACTCTTTCCGACCCCCCTATGGACTGTAGCACACCAGGCTCCTCTGTACATGGAAATCTCCAGGCAAGAATACTAGAGTGGGTTGTCATTTCCTTCTCAAGGGGACTTTACTGACAGGGATCAATGCCATGTCTCCTGCATTGGCAGGCAAATTCTTTACTGGTGAGCCACCAGGGAAGCTCTGTTTAGGACTAGGTCATTTTTTTTTTTTTTTTCCTAATAATGGAACTGGAGCTTCTAATATGGATTTGCCTTCTCTAAGTTAGAAGCTCAGGTTCCTTTACCTCTTTCTTGAACAAGTGTTTCAGAGCCTGGTTTCAAATAGAAGAAGGGAAAATTGGGTTATTTTAGTCAAGCACTGCTTCAAGTTACATTGTCTGGCTGATTGTAAACTACATGCCCATAGTCTCCCTTTGGAAGGAAACTTAATGAGAGTCATAAAATTAATGTGCTTTATAGTAAAGTTTAGATGATCACACCTAGCTCTTATGTTTAGTCTACTTTAGTTGATTATACTCATATTATTTTATATTGACAAAGTCAAATCTAAAATTTAATAATAATATTCTTTACTGAATTAGAATTGAGATATATTATTATATGTTATAGATGTACAAAATAGTGATTAATAATTTTTAAATGCCATATTTCATTTTTAGTTATTTTAAAATATTGACTATATTCCCTATGTTGTATAATATATCCTTGTAGGCTATTTCATAAATAATATTTTGTATCTCTTAACCCCTTGCCTGTAAATTGTCCCTCTCCTGTTCTCTTTCCCCTCTGGTAAGCACTAGTTTGTTTTCTGTATCTGTGAACCTGCTTCTTATTTGTTATATTCACTAGCATGTAGTATTTTTTAGATTCCACATGCAAGTAATATTATATAGCATTTTTCTTTCTCTGTCTGATTTATTTCACTTAGATAATAATCTCCAAGCCCATCTATGTTGTTGCAAATGACACAATTTCATTCTTTTTTATGTTTAAATAGTATTCCAGTGTGTGTGTGTGCATGTGTGTGTAGTCTTTATTCGTTTGTCTACTGGTGGACACTTAGGTTCCTTCCATATCTTGGCAAGTGTCAATAATGCTGCTATGAATGTTGGGGAATATGTACCTTTTAGAATCAGTGGTCTGGCTATTTTTTGAATCTATACCAAGCAATGGAATTGCTGGGACTCATATGATAGTTCTATTTTTAGTCTTTTGGAAAATCTCCATACAGTTTTCTAAGGATTACCACAGCAGTTTTAATGTCACCAGAAGTCTATGAAGGTTTGCTTTCTCCAGTCCTTTACCAGCATATGCTGTGTTCATTTTGATGATAGTTACTCTGACAGGTGTGAGGTGATATCCCATTGTGGCTTTGATTTGTATTTTCCTGATGATTAATAATGTTGAACATCTTTTGTGAATATTTTGGCCATCTTCATGTCATCTTTGGGGAAAAAATGTCTATTCAAGCATTCTGCCTATTTTATAGTCAGGTAGATTTTTATGTCGGAGAAGGCAATGGCACCCCACTCTAGTACTCTTGCCTGGAAAATCCCATGGACGGAGGAGCCTGGTGGGCTGCAGTCCATGGGGTCGCTAAGAGTCAGACACGACTGTGGGGCTTCACTTTCACTTCTCACTTTCATGCATTGGAGAAGGAAATGGCAACCCACTCCAGTGTTCTTGCCTGGAGAATCCCAGGGAAGGGGGAGCCTGGTGGGCTGCCGTCTATGGGTCGCACAGAGTCGGACACGATTGAAGCGACTTAGCAGCAGCAGCAGCAGCAGATTTTTATGTTGAGCTGTATGAACTATTTCTATATTGTGGATATCATCCCCTTATGGGTCACATCATTTGCAAATGTTTTATCCCATTCAGTCGGTTGTCCTTTTTGTTTTGTTGATTTTTCTTTGCTGTGTGAAAACTTTTAAGGTTAATTAGGTCACATTTGTTTACTTTTGCTTTTTTTCCCATTACTCTAGGAGATGAGTCTAAAAAAATATTGCTATGGTTTATGTCAAAGAGTATTATGCCTATGCTTTCCTCTAGGAGTTGTATGGTGTCGTGTCTTACATTTAAGTTTTTAATCAATTTTGAGTTTACTTTTGTGTATGGTTTGAAGAAACATTCTCATTTCATTCTTTTGTATGTAGATGTCCAGTTTTCCCAGTACCACTTATTGAAGAAATGTGACTTTTCTTATATATTTTTGCCTACCTCGTTGTAGATCAGCTGACCATAAGCACATGTTTTATTTCTGGGCTTCTAATCTGTTACATTAATCAGTGTGTCTGTTTTTGTGCCAGTACCATCTCTTTTGATTAATATAGCTTTATAGTATAGTCTGATGACAGGGATTATGATTCCTTCAGCTCTATTCATTTTTCTCAAGATTGTTTTGGCTATTTGGGGTCTTTTGTGTTTCCATACAAAATTTAAAGGTTTTTGTTCTAGTTCTGTGAAAAATGCCATTGATATTTTGGTAGGAATCACATTGAGTCTGCAGATTTCCTTGGATAGTATGATCATTTTAGCAATGTCCATTCTTCCAATGCAAGAGTATGGTATATCTTTCCAATTGTTTGTGTCATCTTTAGTTTCTTTCATCAATGTCTTATAGTTTTCTTAGTACAGATGTTTTACCTCTGTAGGTAGGTTTATTCCTAGGTATTTCATTCTTTTTGATGCAGTGAAGGATGAAATTATTTCCTTAATTCCTCTTTGTGAAATTTAGTTGTTTGTGTATAGAAATGCAACAAATTTCTCTATGTTTATTTGTAGCCTGCTATATACTGAATTTGTTGATAAGTTCTAGTAGTTTTCTGATGGCATCTTTAGCAATTTCTATATATAGTATCATGTCATCTGTAGACAGTGTCAGTTTTATTTCTTCCTTTCCACTTTGGCTTTTTTAAAATTTCTTTTTCTTGTCTGATTGTTGTGGCTAGGACTTCCAGTACTATGTTGCATGAAAGTAACATGACTGGACATCTTTGTCTTATTCCTGTTCTTATAGGAAGTGCCTTCAGATTTTTTACCTGAGGGTAATGTTAGTTGTGGGTTTGTTGTAAATAGCCTTTTTTATGTTGAAGTATGTTCCCTTTTTGCCCACTTTCTGTAAATTTTTTGGTATAAATGGATACTAAATTTTATCAATAAGTTTTTCTGAATTTATTAAGGTGATCATATGACTTTTATTCTTCAATCTGTAAATGCAATGTATTATATTCATTTATTTGGGTATATCAGAAAATTCTTGCATCTCTGGGATAAATCTGACTTGATTGTGGTGCAGGATACTTTTAATCTGTTGCTGGATTTGGTTTTTTAATATTTGTTGAACATTTTTGCATCTATGTTTGCCAGTGATACTGATAAGTAATTTTCTGTTCTTTTGATATCATTGACTGGTTTTGCATTAGGATTGTGCTGGCCTCATAGAATGAGAACAGCAGTGTTCCTTCCTTTGCAGTTTTTTGGAGTAGTTTGAGAAGTGATCTTAAGTCTTCTCTAAATGCTTGGTAGAATTCACCTGTGCATGTGTGTACAGTAGTGCCCAACTCCTTGTGACCCCATGGACTATAGCCCATGAGGCTTCTCTGTCCATGGGATTATCCCAGCAGGAATACTAGAGTGGGTTGCCATTTCCTCCTCCAGTGGATCTTCCCAACCCTGGATCAAACCTACATCTCCTGTGGCTCCTGCATTATTCTCAGGCAGATTCTTTATCACTGAGCCACCTAGGAGGCCCAGAATTCACCTATAAAGCTATCTAATTCTGGAATTTTGTTTGTTGGAAGTTTTTTGGTTTTGTTTTGTTTTTCTGAATTACTGATTCTATTAGATTACTTGTAATTGATCTAATCATATGTCCTATTTTTTCCTGGTTCAGTCATGGGAGACTTTACATTTCTAAGAATTTGTCGATTTCTTCTAGGTTGTTCATTTTAATTGGGAAATAGTGGTGTGTTGTAGTTGGTCATGATGCTTTGTATTTCTGTACTGTTGACTATCCACTGGATCATACTGTTGATACTGCTGGATCATCGAAAAAGCAAAAGAGTTCCAGAAAAACATCTATTTCTGCTTTACTGACTATGCCAAAGCCTTTGACTCTGTGGATCACAATAAAATGTGGAAAATTCTGAAAGAGATGGGAATACCAGACCACCTGACCTGCCTCTTGAGAAATCTGTATACAGGTCAGGAAGCAACAGTTGGAACTGGACATGGAACAACAGACTGGTTCCAAATAGGAAAAGGAGTATGTCAAGGCTGTATATTGTCACCCTGTTTATTTAACTTATATGCAGAGTACATCATGAGAAATGCTGGGCTGGTGGAATCACAAACTGGAAGCAAGATTACCAGGAGAAATATCAATAACCTCAGATTTGCAGATGACACCACCCTTATGGCAGAAAGTAGAGAAGAACTAAAGAGCCTCTTGATGAAAGTGAAAGAGGAGAGTGAAAAAGTTGGCTTAAAGCTCAACATTCAGAAAATGAAGATCATGGCATCCGGTCCCATCACTTCATGGCAAATAGATGGGGAACCAGTGGAAACAGTGGCTGACTTTATTTTTCTGGTGTCCAAAATCACTGCAGATGGTGATTGCAGCCATGAAATTAAAAGACGCTTGCTCCTCGGAAGGAAAGTTATGACCAACCTAGATAGCATATTGAAAAGCAGAGACATTACTTTGCCAACAAAGGTCCATCTAGTCAAGGCAATGGTTTTTCCAGTAGTCATGTATGGATGTGAGAGTTGAACTATAAAGAAAGCTGAGAGCAGAAGAACTGATGCTTTTGAACTGTGGTGTTGGAGTAGACTATTGAGAATCCCTTGGACTAAAAGTAGATCCAACCAGTCCATCCTAAAGGAGATCAGTCCTGGGTGTTCATTGGAGGTACTGATGTTGAAGCTGAGACTCCAATACTTTGGCCACCTGATGTGAAGAGCTGACTCATTTGAAAAGACCCTGATGCTGGGGAAAGATTGAGGGCAGGAGGAGAAGGGGATGACAGAGGATGAGATGGTTTGGATGGCATCACCGACAAAAGGGACATGGGCTTGGGTGGACTCCGGGAGATGGTGATGGGCAGGGAGGCCTGGTGTGCTGCAGTTCATGGGGTCGCAAAGAGTCGGTGCAACTGAACTGAATTGAACTGAACTGTTGATTATAACTTCTCTTTTTTCACTTGTGGCTTTTTTGATTTAGCCCCTCTTCCTCTTTTCCTTGATGAGTTTGGCTTAAGGCTTATCAATTTTATTTTTTCAAAGAACCAATTTTCAAAATCACTGATATTTTCTAAGTTTTTTAGTCTCCATTTCATTTATTTCTACTCTGATTTTCGTGTTTTTGTTTTTTAACTTTGGGGTTTGTTTATCTTTCTTTCTCTAGTTCCTTTAGGTATAAAGTGAGGTTGTTTACTTGAGATTTCTCTTGTTTCTTGAGGTAAATTCATACTGTGATACACTTTCCTCCTTGAGCTTCTTTTCCTGCATCCCAGTAGTTTTGGATCATCTTCCTTTTGTTTTCATTTGAGCCAATTTTTTTTTTTAATTTCCTCATCGATCCCTTGGTTGTTTCATAGTATATTATTTAACCTGCACAATTTAGGTTTTTTGTAGATTTTTTCCTATAGGTGATCTGTAGTCTCATGGAGGTGTGGTTGGAAAAGATGATTGATATTTCTTCTTTAAAAATCTGTATAATGCAAAAATATGTGTGATTTTTATTTTTTTTAATTTTAATTTTTTAGTTAAAAATTTTTGGAGTATAGTTGATTAACTGTTGTGTTAGTTTCAGGTGTATAGCAGAGTGATTCAGTTATACATATACCTATATTCATTCTTTTTCTCACTTTTTTATTGTATAAGTTTTCACAGTAATTGAGTAGAGCTCCTTGTACTATATAGAGGTCCTTTTGGTTATATGTGTTATATACGTTAGTGTGTGTATGTTATTTCCAAATTCCTGACTTATCCCTCAACCCCAAGTTTCCTCTTTGGTAACTATAAGTTTGTTTTTTATGTCTTAAATCTGTCTTGTAAATAAATTTATTTGTATCACTTTAAAAAAAATAGATTCCAGATATGAGTGATACATTTGTCTTTCTCTATCTGACTTACTTCACTTTGTATGATAATCTCTAGGTCCATCCATGTTGCTGCAGATGTCATTATTTCATCTTTTTATGACCGAGGAATATTCCATTATACATTGTACTACATCTTATTTATCCATTCATCTGTCAGTGGACATTTAGATTGCTTTGATGCCTTCAGTTCAGTTCAGTCGCTCAGTCGTGTCTTTGCTACCCCATGAATCACAGCACACCAGGCCTCCTTGTCCATCACCAGCTCCCAGAGTTCACCCAAACTCATGCGCATCGAGTTGATGATGCCATCCAGCCATCCCATCCTCTGCCGTCCCCTTCTCCTCCTGCCCCCAATCCCTCCCAGCATCAGAGTCTTTTTCCAATGAGTCAACTCTTCACATGAGGTGGCCAAAGTATTGGAGTTTCAGCCTCAGCATCAGTACTTCCAATGAATACCCAGGACTGGCCTCCTTTAGGAAGGACTGGTTGGATCTCCTTGCAGTCCAAGGGACTCTCAATTCTCCAACACCACAGTTCAAAAGCATCAATTCTTCGGCACTCAGCTTTCTTTATAGTCCAACTCTCACATCCCTACATGACCACAGGAAAAACCACAGCGTTGGCTAGACAGATTTTTGTTGGCAAAGTAATGTCTCTGCTTTTTAATATGCTATCTAGGTTGGTCATAACTTTCCTTCCAAGGAGTAAGCGTCTTTTAATTTCGTGGCTGCAATCACCATATGCAGTGATTTCGGAGCCCCCCAAATAAAGTCTGACACTGTTTTCACTGTTTACCCATCTATATCCAATGAAGTGATGGGACCAGATGCCATGGCTTGGCTTTTGTAAATAGTGCTGCAGTGAAAACTGGGGTCCGTATATTATTTTGAATTATGGTTTCTTCTGGTAAATGCCCAAGAGTGGGATTGTTGGATCATACAATAGCTCTATTTTTAGTTTTTTAAGGAACCTCTATACTCTTCTCCATAGTTGTACCAATTTACATTTCCACAGAGTGTAGGAGGGTTCCCTTTTCTCAACACCCTCTCCAGTACTTCTTGTATGCAGATTTTTTTGATGATGTACCTTCTCATCTGTGTGTGGGGATACCTCATAATTTTGATTGCCATTTTGCTGATAATCAGTGATGTTGAGCATCTTTTCACTTGCCTTTGTTGATTTCTCCATTTATGTCTGTTAATATTTGCCCTATATTAATTATGTGCTCCCATGTTGGAGAAGGCTCTTGAGAGTCCCTTGGACTTCAAGGAGATCCAACCAGTCCATCGTAAAAGATATCAGTCCTGAATTTTTATTGGAAGGACTGATGCTAAAGTCCTGAAACTCCAGTACTTTGGCTACCTTATGTGAAGGACTGACTCATTGGAAAAGACCCTGATGCTGGGAAAGATTGAAGGCAGGAGGGGAAGGAGATGACAGAGTACTAGATGGTTGAATGGCATCACTGACTCAGTGGACATGAGTTTGACCAAGCTTCAGGAGTTGGTGAAGGACAGGGAAGCCTGATGTGCAGCAGTCAATGGGGTCACAAAGAGTCAGACAAGACTGAGTGACTGAATTGTGTGATACATATATATTTATAAGAATTATATCTTCTTCTTGGATTGATCCCTTGATTATTAGTGTCCTTCCTTGTCTCTTGTAACCGTCTTTAAAGTCTGTATTGTCTTATGTAAGTAGTGCTACTCCAGCTTTCTTTTGATTTTCACTTGTGTAGTATACCTTTTTACCATCCCCTCAACTTCAATCCTTGTGTGTTTTAGATCTGAAATGAGTCTCTTGTTGATAGAGTATTTATGGGTCTTGGTTTTGTACCTATTCACTCACTCTTTCTTTTGATTGTAGCACTTAGTTCATTTATATTGAAAGGAATTATTGATAGATATGCACTTATATTCCCATTTTGTTAATTGTATTGGAGTTGTTTTGTAGTTTTTTTTTTAATTTGTTGTTCCTTTATACTTTTCTGTCTTCTCTGATGACTTGATGACATCTTTAGTGTTATGTTTAAATTCCTTGTTATTTTTTGGTGTATATATATATATATTACAGATTATTGGTTTGTGTTTACCATGAGATTTCTATGTAGAAATGTGTGTGTATACCTATATATGTATATGTGTATGTATATATATATATACACACACACACACACACACAAACACACACACCTCACTGTTTTAAATTGCTGGTCTGTTAATTTTAAATGCATAAAAACCCCTACATTTGTGTTATTCTCAGCTTACAATTACTGTTTCTGATATTATATTTTACACCTAGTTGTTTTGTGTATTTATTAATTGCTTTGAGAATGCATATGATATTACTACATGTCTTTTAACTTCCTCCTAAATTTGTGCATGCATGATTTCTTACCTTTACTGCATGTCTGCTTTTCTCAATGTGCTTATTCATTTTGTAAATGGCTTGTTTCTAGTTTGGGCCTTACCTTTTTTCTCCTGGAGGAAATCTTTAACCTTTGTTGTAAAGCTGATTTGGTGTTGATAAATTCTTAAAGTGTTTGCTTGTCTGTAAAGGTTTTCAGTTCAGTTCAGTCGCTCAGTCTTGTCTGACTCTTTGCTACCCCATGAATTGCAGCACGCCAGGCCTCCCTGTCCATCACCAACTCCTGGAGTTCACTCAGACTCACATCCATCGAGTCAGTGATGCCATCCAGCCATCTCATCCTCTGTCATCCCCTTCTCCTCCTGCCCTCAAATCCTCCCAGCATCAGTCTTTTCCAGAGTCAACTCTTCGCGTGAAGTGGCCAAAGTACTGGAGTTTCAGCTTCAGCATCATTCCTTCCAAAGAAATCCCAGGGCTGATCTCCTTCAGAATGGACTGGTTGGATCTCCTTGCAGTCCAAGGGACTCTCAAGAGTCTTCTCCAACACCACAGTTCAAAAGCATCAATTCTTCAGCGCTCAGCCTTCTTCACAGTCCAACTCTCATATCCATACATGACCACAGGAAAAACCATAGCCTTGACTAGACGGACCTTTGTTGGCAAAGTAATGTCTCCACTTTTGAATATGCTATCTAGGTTGGTCATAACTTTTCTTCCAAGGAGTAAGCATCTTTTAATTTCATGGCTGCAGTCACCATCTGCAGTGATTTTGGAGCCCCCAAAAATAAAGTCTGACACTGTTTCCACTGTTTCCCCATCTATTTCCCATGAAGTGATGGGACCAGATGCCATGATCTTAGTTTTCTGAATGTTGAGCTTTAAGCCAACTTTTTCACTCTCCTCTTTTACCTTCATCAAGAGGCTTTTGAGTTCCTGTTCACTTTCTGCCATAAGGGTGGTGTCATCTGCATTTCTGAGGTTATTGATATTTCTCCCGGCCATCTTGATTCTAGCTTGTGCTTCTTCCAGCCCAGCGTTTCTCATGATGTACTCTGCATAGAAGTTAAATAAGCAGGGTGACAATATACAGCCTTGACGTACTCCTTTTCCTATTTGGAACCAGTCTGTTGTTCCATGTCCAGTTCTAACTGTTGCTTCCTGACCTGCATACAAGTTTCTCAAGAGGCAGGTCAGGTGGCCTGGTATTCCTATCTCTTTCAGAATTTTCCACAGTTTATTGTGATCCACACAGTCAAAGGCTTTGGCATAGTCAATAAAGCAGAAATAGATGTTTTTCTGGAACTCTCTTGCTTTTTCAATGATCCAGCGGATATTGACAATTTGGTCTCTGGTTCCTCTGCCTTTTCTAAAACCAGCTTGAACAACTGGAATTTCACGGTTCACATATTGCTGAAGCCTCCATAAAATCTGAAAAAGAGCCTTGCTGTGTAGAGTGTTCTTGGCTATATTTTTTTTGGTCCCTTTTATTGTTTTAAATGTGTCCCTCTCTTCTGGTCTGAGAGTTTCTTCTCTAAAATCCATTGATAGCCTAATGGGAGTTCCTTTGTATTTTATTCATTGTTTTTTCCATGCTTCATTTAAAAGCCTCTCTTTATTTTTAATTTTTGTCATTTTAATTACAGTGTGTCTTAGTCTATTCCTCTTTGGGTTAATCCTTTATGGCACTGTGCTTCCGGGACTTGGGTGACTGTTTCCTTTCCCAGGTTAGGGAAATTTTTAGCTATTATGTCTTCCAGTATGTTCTCAGCCCATTTCTCTATCTTTTCTCCTTCTTAGACTGCTGTGATGTATGCTGTGATCATATTTGTATGATAGATATTGTCCCGGGGTCTCTTAAACTGTCCTAATTTCTTTAGTTTTTTTTTTTGTTTGTTTGTTTAGCATCAGTAATGTCCACTATTCTGTCTTCCAACTAACTGAACATTCCTCTGTATCACTTACTATAGCTTTGATTTTTGATTCGTCATGCTGTATTTTTCATCTTAGTTATTATAGTTATCACATTTGGTTTTAATTTATATTTTCTTAGAAACTTTTAGCTTTTCTTCCTTTGAATCTATTCTTTTCCTGAGCTCTTTCATCATCTTTATGACTATTTCCCTGAACTCTTTATTATGCAGATTGCATATCCTTGCTTAGTTCTGGGGTTTGATCTCATTTCCTTGTGTGGAGCATGTTCTTCTGCTGCCTCATTTTGCCCAAGCTGTTGTTTGTATTCTTATGTATTCAGTAGGTAAGTTACATCTCTGAAACTTAAAGTGCCTTCTGTAGGAGATGTCCTCTTCAGCTCAGCAATTCACTCCCCTCTTGCCATCCTAGCTATATATTTTAAGAGTTCCATCTGTGAGGGCTTGGTGATCCTTTCTGTTGTGACTCACTATGTGGGCAGCTTGGTAGGTTTGTGTTGGCCCCTATTATCATTGGTTGCCAGCCCTTGCCTTGTGCAAATTCTATCAGGTACTGGTTTTTGGGATCTGATCATGAAGCTGCTGACTGCAGAAATGCAGAGGGTCCCAGGATGACTGCTAGCTCACTGATGGGCGAAGCCCAGTCCTGGGATTAGTGCTAGCCTGTTGGCAGGCAAAGCCAAGTCCTGGAGTCTTACTGCAATGACTAGGTTCCCATACCTGGTGGCAGATGGCTGGACAGGGGTGTGCATGATTACTGACAGAGTTGGTAATCCTGGAGTGTCCTGAAGCTTGTCTTAGCCTGCTATTGGACAGGGCCAGGACCCAGTTGGTCCCAGGAAGGATCTTGCCTGCTTTGGGAAGGCTGGTCTATAGACTGTGGGATTGTGGTTTTCAAGCATCAGAAATGTGCTTTCTTGTAGGTCAGGTTAGTCCAGAGGCTAAAGCAGGCCTCCTGGAGGGGAAGACTAGTAACTACCCACCTTTGGGCAGAGCTGGGTCCTGCCTGGCCTGTGGTTAGCTGAGCTATGTCTAGAAGCAGGTCTGGAGGTGGCTGTCAGCTCAGGAAGTCTTTAGGCAGCTAATCTGCTGTTACTTGGGGTCAGGCCTTGGTGCTAATGAGCTAGAGGATAGATTCAACAATGGCATTCACCAATACCAGTGTCCATGTAGTAAAAGGATCTCCCAAGAGTGGTTGCCACCAGTGTTTATGCCCATGCTGTGAACCACAGCTGCTCCATACCTCTCTGGAATATTCTCCAAGACCAGCAAGTAGGTCTGGCCCAGGTTTCTATCAGATTGCTGCTTTTTCCATGGGTCCTGGAGCATGTGAGATTTTGTGTACACCCTTTAAGAGTGAAGTCTTTATTATGCCTATTTCTGTGTGACTCTCGAAACTAAGCCTCACTGGACTTCCTGGCACAGAACTCTTGGGCTGGGGAGCCTGATGTGGGGTTCAGAACTCTCACTGCTGTAGGAAAACCCCTGCTATATAATTATTCTCCAGTTGGTAGGTCACCCACCCAGGGGTATGGGACTTGATTTTATCTAGAGTCTGTCCCTCATACCTATCTCCTTGTGGTTCCTTCTTTATGTCTTTACTTGTAAAAGATCTTTTCCAGTGGGTTCCAGTCTTTTTATTGATACTTATTCTGACAACAGTTAATGATTTTTGGTGTGCTCATGAGAGGAAATGAGCTCAGTGTCTTTCTACCACACCGGCTTATTTGAAGCAATTTAGGAAATAATACTGAATTTTCTTTTTTTTTTTTTTTAATTTTATTTTATTTTTAAACTTTACATAATTGTATTCGTTTTGCCAAATATCAAAATGAATCCACCACAGGTATACATATGTTCCCCATCCTGAACCCTCCTCCTTCCTCCCTCCCCATACCATCCCTCTGGGTCGTCCCAGTGCACTAGCCCCAAGCATCCAGTATCGTGCATCGAACCTGGACTGGCAACTCGTTTCATACATGATATTTTACATGTTTCAATGCCATTCTCCCAAATCTTCTCACCCTCTCCCTCTCCCACAGAGTCCATAAGACTGTTCTATACATCAGTGTCTCTTTTGCTGTCTCGTACACCGGGTTATTGTTACCCTCTTTCTAAATTCCATATATATGCGTTAGTATACTGTATTGATGTTTTTCCTTCTGGCTTACTTCACTCTGTATAATAGGCTCCAGTTTCATGCACCTCATTAGAACTGATTCAAATGTATTCTTTTTATTATTGTCATTTTAGTTATAAAACATCACTTTGGGTAGAATAGTAAGTTTTTGAAAATAGACTTTAATATTTGTATAGTCTTATATTTCCTAAAACGTGGACCTATGCAAGCAGATTTAACACTATAAATTGTATTACATCTTGAGAAGTGGCTCAAAATAGACTTTCAAAACCAGCCGTTAGCTGTGTTTTGTATGTTCAATTCTACTATACTGAAGACTAGGATTTTCTTATCATGCTATATAATAATGGACTATAATAAATGACCCTTGCTATGAATTTTCTTTAACTGAGTATAGACCTTATCATTACATCCTATGTTCAATCCTATATTGAAGGCAATATATTTATGTTTATGGAACCAGATATTATTTTAATTTAGCAGTTATTTGTTTATTTTTACTGAGTTCATGAATAAAGGAATTGTATTTGAATTCTCCCTACGAAACTTCAGAATCCTCAGTGACATAAATTGAAAAACCAAATATTCATACTAAGACAATTGACCTGTAGATGTTAAAAAAGTACCTTCTTTAAAGAAATATTTTACATAGATTTATTCTAAATGGTTTATATTATTATAATTGGCAAATAAAATACAAATCTAATGCATTTGAATGCAAAGTTCTAAGGATAATCTTACGAAAGGAGAAATGAGTCCAAAGAAAACTTTCTGAAGGAAATAAGCTTTTCAAATAAAAGCTGTTACCTCAGTGTTGTTTTTCACTCCTATAATGAAACTTTCCATTTCAGTAGGTAACACTGCAGAGATGACAATATGAGTACCTAGTTGATGGAATGCATCTGCTTTTATGCATGATGAAACATATTTCTGAAGATTTTGTCAAATTTATATTGGGCTTTATTTATGAAACCAACTTACAAAATAGAACTGGACATGGAAAAACAGACTGGTTCCAAATAGGAAAAGGAGTATGTCAAGGCTGTATATTGTCACCCTACTTATTTACTTATATGCAGAGTACATCATGAGAAACGCTGGGCTGGAAGAAGCACAAGCTGGAATCAAGATGGCCAGGAGAAATATCAATAACCTCAGATATGCAGATGACACCACCCTTATGGCAGAAAGTGAAGAGGAACTCAAAAGCCTCTTGATGAAAATGAAAGTGGAGAGTGAAAATGTTGGCTTAAAGCTCAACATTCAGAAAATGAAGATCATGGCATGTGGTCCCATCATTTCATGGGAAATAGACGGGGAACCTGGAAACAGTGTCAGACTTTATTTTTGGGGGCTCCAAAATCACTGCAGATGGTGACTGCAGCCATGAAATTAAAGGATGCTTACTCCTTGGAAGAAAAGTTATGACCAACCTAGATAGCATATTGAAAAGCAGAGACATTACTTTGCTAACAAAGGTCTGCCTAGTCAAGGCTATGGGTTTTCCAGTGGTCATGTATGGATGTGAGAGTTGGACTGTGAAGAAAGCTGAGAGCCAAAGAATTGATGCTTTTGAACTGTGGTGTTGGAGAAGACTCTTGAGATTCCCTTGGACTGCAAGGAGATCCAACCAGTCCATTCTGAATGAGATCAGCCCTGAGATTTCTTTGGAAGGAATGATGCTAAGGCTGAAACTCCAGTACTTTGGCCACCTCACGCGAAGAGTTGACTCATTGGAAAAGACTCTGATTCTGGGAGGGATTGGGGGCAGGAGGAGAAGGGGACGACAGAGGATGAGATGGCTGGATGGCATCACTGACTCGATGGACGTGAGTCTTAGTGAACTCCAGGAGTTGCTGATGGACAGGGAGGTCTGGCATGCTGCGATTCATGGGGTCACAAAGATTCAGACACAACTGAGTGACTGAACTGAACTGATGCTAAAATTAAACCCATTTAGTGAACTAGAAGTTTTAAGTTAATTTTTCAGAGGTGATTTCTGTTTTGTTCAGCTTGATTTATTTAACTAAGGATCACATAATTTGAAAGTGCTTGCAATGTTAATTTCTAAGTAATTTGTATCAACTCCAAAATTCCCAAGTGTTGTTGTCTCTGAGTGTTATATTAAGGAATGAAAAAACCTGTATCATTTGGAAAATTATTTTAAGGCAATAAATTTTCACATCAACTTCTTTTGGCAAGAAGTTAATTCTAGCTGGTATTTTTATTAGCAGTAGAAGAAATGGTAAAATTGGGAGAAATGAAATTTTATTGCCAGAATTTCAGTGTTAACACCTGGGGAGAGAGGTACATCAATATCAGGAAAATGGATAAAAACTGAAATTTCAAGTCAAATAACATATATGTCTGTTAAATAAGTCTATTAAATAATAAGTCTGTTAAAGAACAATAATGAAGAGAGGAAAAAATACATTAAATTCTTGAGACAATGAACAGCTTAAATGTTATTAAATATGTTTAAACATGTTCTACCTACCTCATTAATAAAATTCCTGATTAAAGTGATTATTCTATCACTAAAATTTTCATATAGCAATCTCAGAGATGATTACACATACTAACTTGCTAGTTGAATTACTGTGGTATTTTGGTTTGGATTCAAAAAGTCATAAAAGAATCTAAACTATTAGGGGAAATGAATTAAATAAAGCAGTTGGCTGAGTTTTCACTTGACCCTTTAATATCTCTTGATGCATTGGACATTTATTTTGCAGCAAGTTTTGAATCATATGTAGCCCTTCTTTACAGATGCAAGCCTTCTTTTAAGATAGATGGTATTTTTTGGCAAGAATACGTTGCTATATTGCCATTGTTGTTTTAGTTGCTAAGTCATGTCAGACTCTTTTGCCACCCCATGGACTGTAGCCCGCCAGGCTCCTCTGTCCATGGAATTTCCCAGGCAAGAATACTGAATTGCCAGAATTGCCATTTCCTTCTCCAGGGCATCTTCCCAACCCAGGGATCTAACCTGTGTCTCCTGTATTGCCAGGCAGATTGTTTACCACTTAGTCACCAGAGAAGCTCATATTCTGATACAGTTGCTTCAAATCAGTAATAAAACTTAAGAAAACATTTTAAAATGTGTTATTATACAAATGAATATTGTTTTTCAGATTCAGTGAATGCTAGTGAAATAATTTTAATTTGGAAGCATTTTTTGGTTTCTCCTGTTGGAAAGCAATTATTTTGCCATGATTTTAATTTTGTCACATGTATTTATCAAAACCATGTGAGTTGTATGGTTTTCCAAACCATATAGGGTTAAATTTAAGAATGCCCAATTGTGTCACATAATTATGATATAGAGATGATATTGTCTTTCAATGATTTCATTTAAATAAATAATGCCCAGGTACTTCATGTAGCAGTTTTCAAAGGAAATACCCACACAATTAGTATCTCCAGCTATGGAATTAGTTCCCTACCACTTGTATTCATATTAGAAAGTTAATCTCTATATAAATGCATTCTAAAAAGCCTTATTATTTTTGAGTCTATTAATTTCAAGGACAATGTATGTGAATGAGCTGATAATTTTACTGATATCCACAAAACTGCTCAAAAGTCTAGTATATGAAAAAATTATTCATAGTACTGTTTCAAGGAATTATTTGTTGTAAAAGTCTTTATGTCTTAAATGTAGAAGAACAATGTTGATTTAACAGATAATAACAGCTAATGAAAAGCTGGCAGAATTAGGGATCCAAATTATCCCAGTTATGTGAATATAATTATAATTAAGTCTTTTTTGAAAATGTAGCTTTTAAATAATAATCCATAAAGTGATAGGTTATGCATGTAAATGACAACTTAAAGGTAGGATACTTTTGGAAATTCACAATTTCTCATTCAAAAATCCACTATTTCTAACTTACATCGAGATTTCTTTTATCTAATGTGACTTTACTGCTTTGTATAGTGATATCTATTTATATTTTATAAAATTATCTTTGTGAAAACCATGCCAAGTTGCCTTAACTTTTTCTTTCATTGTTATTGTTGTTCAGTTGCTAAATCATGTCTGTTTGTGACCCTATAAAGTACAGCACTCCAGGCTTCCCTATCCTTCACTATCTCCCAGAGTTTGCCCAAACTCATGACCACTGAGTCGTTGATGCCATCCAACCATCCCATCCTCTGTTGCCCATGTCTCCTCCTGCCCTCAATCTTTGCCAGCAACAGGGTCTTTTCTAGTGAGTAGGCCATTTGCATCAGGTGACCAAAGTATTGGAGCTTCAGCTTCAGCATCAGTCCTTCCAATGAATATTCAGGGTTGATTTCCTTTAAAACTGATTGGTTTGATCTCCTTGCTGTCCAAGGGCACTCTCAAGAGTCTTCTCCAGCACCACAGTTTGAAGACATCAATTCTTTGGCACTCAGCATTTTTTGTGGTCCAACTCTTACATCATACATGACTACTGGAAAAAATATAGCTTTGACTATATGGACCTTTGTCAGCAAAGTGATCTCTCCACTTTTTAATATGCTGCCCAGGTTTGTCATAGCTTTCCTTCTAAATAGCAAGTGTCTTTTAATTGCATGGCTGTAGTCATTGTATGTAGTGATTTTGGGGACCAAGAAAATAAACTCTGTCTCTGTTTCTACTTTTTTCCCATCTATTTGCCATGAAGTAGTGGGACCAGATTCCATGATCTTAGGTTTTTGAATATTGAGTTTTAAGCCAGCTTTTTCACTCTCTTCTTGCACCATAATCAATAGGATGTTTAGTTTCTCTTCAATTTCTGCCGTGAGAGTAGTATCACCTGCATATCTGAGGTTGTTGATATTTCTCCGAGAAATGTTGGTTCCAGCTTTTGATTCATCCAGCCCAGCATTTTGCATGCTATACTCTGCATATCAGTTAAGTAAGCAGGGTGACAATATACAGCCCTGAAGTACTCCTTTCCCAATTCTGAACCTATCAGTTGTGCCACATGTGGTTGTAACTGTTGCATCTTGTCCAGAAACAGTCCAGGTTTATCAGGAGACAAGTAAGGTGGTCTGCTATTCCCATCTCTTTAAGAAATTTCCATAGTTTGTTATGATTTGAGCCACATAGTCAAGGCTTTAGTGTAATCAATGAAGCAGAAGTGGATTTTTTTTTTTTTTTTTTTCTGGAATTACCTTGCTTTCTCTATGACCCAACAGACGTTGGCAATTTGATCTCTGGTTCCTCTGCCTTTTCTAAACACTGCAGGTATACTTGCACATTCTCAGTTCACATATTGTTTAAGCTTAGCTTGAAGGATTTTGAGCATTACCTTGCCAGCATGTAAGATGAGCGCAGTTGTGTGGTACTTTGCACATTCTTTGGCATTGCCTTTCTGCGGGATTGAAATGAAAACTGACCTTTTCCAGTTTTGTCAGCACCGCTGAGTTTTCCAAATTTGCTGACATATTGAGTGTAGCACTTTAAAGCATCATCTTTTAGAAGTTTAAATACCTCAACTGGAATTCTATCACCTCCTCTAGATTCATTCATAGTAATGTTTCCTAAGGCACACTTGGCTTTACATTCTAGGATGTCTGGCTCTGTGTGAGTGATCACACCATCATGTGATCACACCACCTTATCCAAGTCATTAAGATCTTTTTCTGTATAATTATTCTGTGTATTCTTGCCACCTCTTCTTAATCTCTTCCACATCTAAGGTCCTTGCCATTTCTGTTCTTCATTGTGCCCATCTTTCCATTCTATGTTTCCTCTATATCTTTGCATTGTTCACTTAAGAAGGCATTTTATCTTTCCTTGCTATTCTCTAGAACTCTTTATTCAGTTGGGTATATCTTTTCCTTTCTCCTTTGCCTTTCACTTCTCTTTTCTCAGCTGTTTGTAAAGCCTCCTTAGACAACCAGTTTACCTTCTTTCATTTCTTTTTCTTGGCAATTGTTTACATCATCTCCTCAATGTTATGAACCTCTGTCTATAGTTCTTCAGGCCCTCTGTCTACCAGATCTAATCTCTTGAATCTATTAACTACCTCCACTCTATAATTATAAGGGGTTTGATTTAGGGCATGGGCTTCCCTGGTGGCTCAGAGGGTAAATCGTCTGCCTACAATGTGGGAGACCTGGGTTCGATCCCTGGGTTGGGAAGATCCCCTGGAGAAGGAAGTGGAAACCCACTCCAGTACTCTTGTCTGGAAAATCCCATGGACAGAGAAGCCTGATAGGCTACAGTCCATGGGGTCACAAAGAGTTGGACAGGATTGAGCAACTTCAATTTCACTTTCACTTTCACTTTAGGGCATAACTGAGTGGTTTAGTGATTTTCCCCTGCTTTCTTCAGTTTAAGTCTGAATTTTGCAATAAGAAGCTCATGATCTGAGTCACATTCTGTTCCAGGTCCCATTTTTGCTAACTGTATAGAGCTTCTCCATCTTTGGCTGCAAAGAATAAAAGCAATCTGATTTCAGTATTGACCATCTGGTGATGTCCATGTGTAAAGTCGTCTTTTGTGTTGTTAGAAGAGGTTGTTTCCTATGACCAGTGGATTCTCTTGACAAAAGTGTTAGCCTTTGCCCTGCTTCATTTTGTACTCTAAGGCCAAACTTGCCTATTACTCCAGGTATCTCTTGACTTCCTACTTTTGCATTCCAATCCCCTCTGCTGAAAAGGACATATTCTTTTGGTGTTAATTCTAGAACACCTTATAAGTCTTCATAGTGCCATTCAATTTAAGTTTCTTCAGCATTAGTGGTTGTAGCCTAGACTTGGATTATTGTGATACCAAATGGTTTTTGCATTGGAAATGAACCAAGATCACTCTGTCATTTTTGAGATTACATTTAAGTACTGCATTTTGGACTCTTTCATTGACTATGAAGGCTACTCCAATTCTCCTAAGGGATTCTTGACCACAGTAGTAGATATAATGGTCATCTGAATTAAATTTGTCCATTTCCAAATATTCTTTCATAATTCTGTGATTTATCATGGGAGTTCATCAATTAATCCAACATGAAAATAAAACACATATTTGATTATTCATTCTTTTGACTTCTATGGGATTTTTGTTACTCAGAGTTCAATTATAAAGGTCATTTGCACAGAAAGATAAAGAAAAATCTTTTTATATTAATTTTGATCCTCATTGAAACATAAAAATATCTTGTTTGAGGCCATATTACACAAAAACTGCCTGTTAAGAATCATTATGTATAGAATTCACTTACTCTCCTTCAGAATATCTTTGTATTTGATCCTATGATCAAATGTTGTTTTTGTTGTTCAGTCACTCAGTCATGTCCTACTCTTTGTGACGTCATGAACTGCAGCATGCCAGGCTCCCCTGTCCTCCACTGTCTCACTCAGCTTTCTCAGACTCATGTCCATTGAGTCAGTGATGTCATCCAACCATTTCATCCTTTGTCTCCCCATTCTCCTTCTGCCCTTAATATTTCCCAGCATCAAGGTCCTTTCCATTGAGTTGACTCTTCACATCAGGTAGCCAATGAGTGCAGCTTCAGCTTCTGCTTCAGTCCTTCCCATGAATATTCAGGGTTGATTTCCTTTAGGATTGACTGCTTTGATCTTCTTGCAGTACAAGAGGCTCTCAAGAGTCTTCTCCAGCAACATAGTTTGAAAGCATCAATTCTTTGGTGTTCATCCTTCTTTATAGTCTAACTCTCACATCTATACATGAATACAGGAAAAAACATGGCTTTGACTATACAGACCTTTGTCGACAAAGTGATGTCTCTGCTTTTTAATACACTATCAAGGTTTGTCATAGGTTTTCTTCCAAGGAGCAAGCATCTTTTAATTTCATGGCTGCAGTCACCATCTGCCTTGATTTTGGAGCCCAAGAAAATGAAATTGGTCACTGTTTCCATGGTCTTCTCATCTATTTGCCATGAAGTGATGGGGCCAAATGCCATGTCTTCATCTTTACATCTTGACATCTTTAGAAATAGTAGAGTGTCTAATGTAATGAAAATAGTTATGATGACCAGTAATGGACTTTCTTCCTTGATAGCATTTCTGGAGGAACAATCAGGATTGATTAATAGCACTGCTTTAATGATAGACCCTGTTATATTCAGATAATTTTTCATGATCAAGGGAGTGTGTTAGTGTCACTGGGATCATGGACTGCTGCTGCTGCTGCTAAGTCACTTCAGTCATGTCCGACTCTGTGCGACCCCATAGACGGCAGCCCACCAGGCTCCCCCATCCCTGGGATTCTCCAGGCAAGAACACTGGAGTGGGTTGCCATTTCCTTCTCCAATGCATGAAAGTGAAAACTGAAAGTGAAGTCGCTCAGTCGTGTCCAACTCACTATGTGTCTTAAAACAAATGCTGAAAATAAGGCAATTTTGATTCCCAAAATGTTTTGAAAATATGGTATTTTTGACCAAAAATTTACCCTACAATCAATAATTTTTTCTTTTTTAATTTAGGGATACCCTCTGGTTTTGAGAATGTTTGATTCTTGTTTGGCAATTCATTTGAAGATATGCTGGGGATCCAATATCTTTTTATCAGTATTTTCTACTATTTGGCTATAAAAAGTGATGTGGTATTGCAGATATGCATAATTCTTTCCTTTGGAGAGATTAAAACAAAGACTATTGATTTTTTTCTTTTATTCCTTTTGAGTTCTTGAAAATAAATATTTCATAATTCCATTGATAATCAACTGGCTGTCAGCCACCAAGATATTACTGGAGTGCTTATTATAGGCTTTGGAATTCAATTTAAGCAAACTACTTCTTGACCAATTTTCTTATACTAAGGAAGCAAACAAAAATAATAACTGATAAAAAATAACTGATCTAGTGGCAATTTTCAATAAATACTGAGGCTATCTTCACAAATCAAAGTTACAAAGAATCAATAACCTTCTAAAAAAGGTATATGTGTTTAATTAATGACACTTTACTAAATATGTATTACATATTCATTTATAGTATGTATTTATCATACAATATTAACTAGGAATCATCTTCTCCCTGTGTTCTGGGAATGTAGAAGTGACATATAATTCAAAGTTTCTGCTATCATGAACTTGGGCTTTTAATGAGGCAGGACTGAAAATAAGTAAGAAAATACATACAATATTAAAGAATATAAGTGAATAAGTTAATGGAGAATGATAGTGGAAATGGAGCACATGGGCAAGACAGTTCAGTTTTGCATAAAGTTTTCAAGGAAGACCTCCCAAATTAATAGGCATTTGAGCTAGATGAAGTCCAGATGAAGTGAGGAAATAGAATGAGGATGAGAGTATACTAGGATAAAAGAATTGTGAGATGATAAAGACAAGGGCAGGAGTCAGCTTGTTTGAAAGAAAATAGGATTAGAGATTTAGTTTGATGCCAGATATCAGGGTTAAATCCCTGGGTCGGGAAGATTCTCTGGAGAAGGAAATGGCAGCCCGCTCCAGTATTCTTGCCTAGGAAATTCCATGGACAGAGGAGCCTGGTGGGCTACAGTCCATGGGGTTGCAAAGAGTAAGACTTGACTGAACAATGGACACACTTTCACTTTTTTTCACATACTTATACAGTGGAACTGAACTTACCAGCTATCAAATAACAGTGCCTGATGATGTCATGAGGAAAACAATCATTTACTTACAAGTTGTATAATCTTCACTCTAACTAAAAGGAGAAAAGCAGAAATGATTTTCCTCACTTGGGAATGTGGTTTCAAGAGAAAGTAATTATAGTTTTCCAACATGCATTGCTAATTTAGTTCCATAAGTGAAAGACCCTGTGGCTAAATGATACTCATTCATCAAGATTACTATGCCTAGGGGAGTAAAACCTAAATATCCTCCTGACCCATCAGATACTTCAGCCACAGTTGCCAAAACATCTTATCAGTGGCTTATTTAGAGATATCACTTTATAGATGCAGGTATTATTATGCTGTCAGAATTTCCAAATCTAAAACAGTGATTTGCAAACATGGCTGTATAACATAATGATCTATCTTTATGTATGGTTGGTGATATTGCAATTCTGAGGGCCCATCACATACCTCCTGACTTAGAATGTCCAGGACTGGAGCCTGAAAAATGTATTTAATGGAGGTTTATTAGTGACTTTGATGCCTCTGTTATTTTAAATTGGGATAAAGAAACTATATGCAAGGACACAATGCATCCTCATATTTATATCCAAACTTCCCTGGTGGCTCAGAAAGTAAAGTGTCTGTCTACAATGTGAGAGATCTGGGTTCGATCCCTGGGTTGGGAAGATTCCCTGGAGAAGGAAGTGGCAACCCACTCCAGTACTCTTGCCTTGAAAATCCCATGGATGGAGGAGCTTGGTGCAGGTTACTGCCCATGGGATCGCAAAGAGTCGGGCACGACTGAGTGACTTCAGTATGTTCTAATCATGCAAAATTCACCATACTAAACACTGGTGTATCCACATGAAACCTTGAAGAAGATATATATCTGTGTTAGCTTGATTGTCTAGACTTCACTAACATTGTTTCAAAATTGTAGTAACTTAGGCATTCAACTAATTTAATTAACTATTTTAATATAACTAATACATTAATTGATTTAATTAATAATAAACAACAGACTGGTTCCAAATCAGGAAAGGAGTATGTCATCATATTCCTTTCACACTTCTGTTCATCATCCAGTGAAGACAATTTAGTTACATGTTAAGTATAAGGGAAACTAAGAAAGATAGTCTATCTTTATGCTCAGGAAATGGAAGAATAGATTTTATTAAAAATCTGGCTGTTTTGACTTCAGTGTGAATGTTATAGTTTAGAAATGAGTACTGATCAGTAATACATGGAAAAAACAAATTTTAAAATCCTATCAACAATAATATATACTTCTGCAATGTAAGATGAATACAGAGGAAAGCATATATTTGGTTGTAGTATCAAATTTTTGGACCACTGTCCTTAAATGGGAAAGTTGAGTTTATGCTTACTGGGATATAATAATTTGCAAGCAGTAAGTGAGGTAGAGATTTTCTTTTTCTTATTTTTTTTTTTTTCAGCTATTTTAAGGGAGAGAAATTTTATCAGATACATCACTTGAAAAATAGAGGAACATAATCACTTGTGAAAAGTTAGCTCCTTAACAAATTGGTTCAGATTGGAGCTTAAAATGTAAGTTGCAGTTTATAAAACTACATATTATGTACATTTATGTGTGTATATATATGTGTGTGTATGTAATATACATACATATTCTGTAATATGTATGTATGTATGCACATACACACATACCTGCTGGGGGAAACACTGAAATTCAGGAAAGGTGATTTTGGTATTCAAGATTCAGCTTTTTGTTTGTTTGTTTGTTTGCTATGATGATACCTTTAAAATTGATACGCATTCTCTTATATAGACTATTGTTTGCTTCTGGTTTCTTTGTGAATGGATAAGGTGATGTGCTAGCTTGAATACTGGGGAGATATAGACAATGGGGAGTTGGAGTAGCATGGATGGTTGTTGGTAAAATGAGAAGAGCTCACACCATGGGAGCAGACAACTAATCAGTAGTAATAAAATTTGGGGAGAGAATAGGGTTTTGAATAATAATGAGAGACAAAAAGTCATGCTCTTTTCCTCAGTATTAAAAAAAAGGTTTACCTCCTAGTTAGAACTTTATAAGTTGTACAAATATGTATTTAGTTACATAATACAGTGGGATAATGATATGAACATGGCATTCTAAGGAAGGCAAATAAGAGGGACATTTCATCCAAAAGAGGACATGTATGTCTATCTACAGGAAGTACCATCTTTGAATAAATATAAAAGATGACTGCATCAAACCACACAAGATATAAATGGGAGAATTTCAGGAAAATATAATAGCATACATAAAGGACCTCAGTTCAGTTCAGTTCAGTTCAGTTGCTCAGTCCTGTCCAACTCTTTGTGACCCCATGGAATGCAGCACGCCAGGCTTCCCTGTCCATCACCAACTCGTGGAGTTTGCTCAAACTCATGTCCATCAAGTTGGTGATGCCGTCCAACCATCTCATCCTCTGTCATCCCCTTCTCCTCCTGGGTCAGTATTTCCCAGTATCAGGGTCTTTTTCAGTGAGTCAGTTCTTTCGCATCAGGTGGCCATGGTCTTAGTTTCCTGAATGTTGAATTATAAGCCAACTTTTTCACTCTCCTCTTTCATTTTCATCAAGAGGCTCTTTAGTTCTTCTTCACTTTCTACCATAAGGGTGGTGTTATCTGCATAACTGAAGTTATTGATATTTCTCCTGGCAACCTTGATTCTAGCATGTGCTTCATCCAGCCTGGCATTTCGCATGATATAGTCTGCATATAAGTTAAACAAACAGGGTGAAAATATATGCTCTTAATGTACCCCTTTCCCAGATTGGAACCAGTCTGTTTTCCAAGTACAGTCCTAACTGTTGCTTCTTGACCTGCATACAGATTTCTCAGGAGGCAGGTAAGGTGGTCTGGTATTCCCATCTCTTTCAGAATTTTCCACACTTTGTCATGATCCACACAGTCAAAGGCTTTGGCATAGTCAAAAAAGCAGAAGTAGATGTTTTTTTCTGTAACTCTCTCGCTTTATCTATGATCCAGTGGATGTTGGCAATTTAATCTCTGGTCTTCTGCCTTTTCTACATCCAGATTGAATGTCTGCAAGTTCACAGTTCACATACTGTTCAAGCCTGGCTTGGAGAATTTTGAGCATTATTTTGCTAGTGTATGAGATCAGTGCAATTGTGTGGTAGTTTGAACATTCTTTGGTATTGGAATGAAAATTAACCTTTTCCAGTCCTATGGGCACTGCTGAATTTTCAAAATTTGCTGGCATATTGAGTGCAGCACTTTGACAGCATCATCTTTTAGGACTTGAAATAACAGCTGGAATTCCATCACATCCACTAGCTTTGTTTGTAGTGATGCTTCCTAAGGCCCACTTGACTTTGCATTCCAGGATGTCTGGCTCTAGGTGAGTGATCACACCATCGTGGTTATCTGGGTCATTAAAATCTTTTTTATATAGTTCTGTGTTTTCTTGCCACCTCTTCTTATCTTCTACTTCTGTTGGATAAATATCATTTCTGTCCTTTATTGAGCCCATCTTTGCATGAAATATTCCCTTGGTATCTCTAATTTTCTTGAAGAGATGTCTAATCTTTCCCATTCTATTGTTTTTCTCCCTCTCTCTCTTTTTTTTCTTTTGCACTGATCACTGAGGAAAGCTTTCTTATCTCTCCTTGCTCGTCTTTGAAACTCTGCATTCAAATGGGTATAACTTTCCTTTTCTCCTTGCCTTTTTCTTCTCTTCTTTTCTCAGCTATTTGTAAGGCCTCTTCAGACAACCATTTTGCTTTTTTTTAATTTCTTTTTCTTGGGGGTGGTCTTGACCACTGCCTCCCGTACAGTGTCAGAAACCCTCATCCATAGTTCTTCAGGCACTCTATCAGATCTAATCCCTTGAATCCATTTGTCACTTCCACTGTACAATCATAAGGGATTTGATTTAGTTCATACTTGAATGATCTAGTGCTTTTCCCTTCTTTCTTCAATTTAAGTCTGAATTTGGCAATAAGGAATTCATGATCTGAGCCACAGTCAGCTCCCAGTCTTGTTTTTGCTTACTATATCTTTGGAGCTTCTCCATCTTTGGCTGCAAAGAATATAATCAATCTGATTTCAGTACTGACCATCTGGTGATGTCCATGTGTAGAGTCTTCTCTTGTATTATTGCAAGAGGATGTTTGCTATGACAAGTGCATTCTCTTGAAAAAAAGCCTGTCACCCTTTGCTCTGCTTCATTCTGTACTCCAAACATAATTTGCCTGTTTCTCCAGGTATCTTTTGATTTCCTACTTTTGCATTCCAGTACCCTATGATGGAAAGGACATATTTTCATCTTTTTTGGTGTTAGTTCTATAAGGTCTTATAGGTTTTCATAGAACTGTTCAACATCAGCTTCTTCAGCATTACTGGTTGGGGCATAGACTTGGATTACTCTGATATTGAGTAGTTTGCCTTGGAAATGAACAGAGATCATTCTGTTGGTTTTGAGATTGCACCCAATTACTTTGTTTCAGACTCTTTTGTTGACTTTGAGGGCTACTGCATTTCTTCTAAGGGATTCTTGCCCACAGTAGTAGATATACTGGTCATCTGAGTTAAATTCCCCCATTCCAGTCCATTTTGTTTACTGATTCCTAAAATGTCTATGTTCACTCTTGCCATCTCCTGTTTGACCACTTCACGGCATCACACAATTTCAGTTCACATCTGCAGAACTTAACAGAGGGCAGGCGAATTTGGTTATAGGGAAAGAAATGGAACAATCTCAGAAGCAATAAGAAGATAGAGCTAAGTAGGAGCTAAATTAACATTAGACCATATTGGTTATAGTTTATATTTTTTACTTTCAGAGTAACAATTATAGGGTGACCACTGTATTAGTAATCGGGAAAGATTTATGGCAATATATTGAAAATCCAATTATAGCTTATGTGCTTAAAAGTAAGATTGGTAAAAAGACATGTTATTGCTGCAAATAAAGTATATGCAAAGGTTAGGAAGAGAAGATTGAGAGTGATTATTGTGTAGGAGATTTCATCATGGAAGAGATGAACTTCTAATAAATATAATACACATAAATAATGTTGAATATAAGCTTCTTCCCTCTCTTCTCTATGTGTTGGTTTTTTCCTTCTCTCAAATCACTCTCCTTGCTTTCCATGGAAATTTGTTTTTAAAAAAAAGATAGACAACTATTACTCTTAAACTAAGAAAGAGTCTTTGGTTGACAAAAGTGAAAGAGAATATCATTAGAGTGATGAATAGGATCAAAGAGCTCATAAATGGAGTAGAATCTGATATAATTCCTAGTGTCTGAGAGTTAGGGCTTAGACTCTGTAATAGAAAGGATATTATGAAAATAGCTTTCTCCTTGTAGAGAACCAGACTAAGCTAGGTAAATGAAGCTGGAAGTCATGAAACTGTCTACTGTTGGAGATATAGAAAACAGAAGAAACGTTATCTCCTGTACCAGGAGGCAACAAAAAGATTGGCTATCTGTCCTGGGTTGTGAATAAATAGCACAGTAATAATCTATAATAAATCATAATCATAGGATTCCATGGCAAACCACTGTGAGGTTTCCCTACAATGATGTGATTAGAAATAACTATCAACCTTAAAACTTACTCACCCTGTGTAAAGCTATAAGCTCAGAAAGAGAGAAATTCACAATAACCCTATTCAGATTCCATTCAGATTCAGATTGACATAACACATTCAGATTCCAGGACACATGGGTTCTCACAGATAACATCCACTGAAAATATGTTTGCCATAAGAATCATTGTAAATCACATGTATAAATAAATCATCTTGAAGGATAGTAAACAAGACAAAACAAACAGAATAATATGCAGTCTAATAATCAGAGAAAAGATGATAATAATAAGGGTATTTCATAAAATGAATGAAATGATCATAGATATTGGAAAATAATGTAAAAATTAGCCAAGACCAGGTTGTCATGGAAAATGTGTAGGCACATTTTAGAAATTATGAAAATTGAAATTAAGGACAATTTTAAAATATAATCTCATGTATGGATAGGAGAGCAAAATAGACCATCTGTAAAAAATAACCGATAAGTTATAGATGTGTTTGAAGAATAAAACTAGATTAGACACAGATAAATACATTAAAAATATTTCAAAAGATTTTAAAAGGAAAGATAGTATGAAAAGTCTGGGTACAGTGAGAGTCTTTAAGGATATACCTAGATGCAGAGTGAGAACTTAGCGTACGCAGGTCCTACATCTAGCTTGGAACTCCAGCTTGGAATGGGAGCATAACACAGAAGTGAGGTATCTGTACTGCATAACAGTACTCTAGATTTAAGACATTTATATATAAAATAACCTTAGAAATGAGGCAGGAGATGATTTGTATTAACAACTTTGAAGAATCTTCTGTACCTACATCCAATATAGTTAAAAGTGCCAGGAAATAGTATTGCTCTCTCATTTCACCTTTGTTAATGACAGTTACCTACTTGAGATCTTGTTTTTGGAAGTTAAATCTGGATCCCAATCCAAGAAATATTTTCTAACACATAGCATTTCTTTGAATACAGAACAGATTAAAATTATCCATAGACATCTTTTTAATTATCTTTATCCAGATTTTTTTTTACCCAATAGTCTTACTATGAAGTAGGCATGTATATTCAAAAAAAAAAGCAGGATGAATTAATGTAAATTTCTTTACATGTTGGTTAAACATATATATATATATATATATATATATATGTATATATGTATGTATGTATATGATCTGTAACTATTAAAACTTTAGAAATGCATTAGCAACCCACTCAGTGTTCTTGCCTGGAGAATCCCAGGGACGGGGGAGCCTGGTGGGCTGCCGTCTATGGGGTCGCACAAAGTCGGACACGACTGAAGCGACTTAGCAGCAGCAGCCGCAGCAGCAGCAGCAGTATTGAATAGGACTCAGAGTTTCCATAGGTCTTTAGGAAACCGTATCTATTTTATTATATTTATGATAAATAATAATGACTATTTCCAAAATGATACAATATGTATGTTTTTAATTATATACAAACTACCAATGGGAACGAAATTTGAAAAGCGACCAAATTCAAATTATGCTAATCTGTTTTATTCTATGAAATACCTGTTTATTAAATTTTCCAAGCCTGTTGTGTTATTACTAACAACTGGGTTAAATAAAAATATTGTAGAGGACTAAGAATTATTCACCCAGGAATATTCAGATATACAGGATTTACCTAGAATCTCATGCCAAATTGGAAAATGAAAATCTTATTTGTTGGTTAATGAAATACCTGTATGGAATCATTTCATATATTTTCAAGCATGTATTTATTTGGTAAAATAAAATTCCCTGAAGACTTGAAAGTGAATTTACTAGTGTGCTAAGCATTTCCAGGAAATTCAGAGGAATGAATTGATGTAGGATTAATTAGCAACACAAACTGATAAAAAAATAAAATATTGGAAGGAATCAAAATTTTGGGGTGGAATTTGTAGTCCTCCTCCATAACTTCAGAAAGCATCAGCGATGTTTCTCAAGCTCACCCTCGGAGAAAAAGCAAATTGGGACTTAGGTAAGGAGAGACTGGATTCAAATGCATCTCTTTTGCAATTGGGATAAATGGGACTATTGTAATAAGGAAGGATACTGTTGTGAGGAGGATAATACTTTGACCATGAGATCTGCAAACAATTCAAAAATTAGATAGCAAAGGGCTTTTAATTTACCAATGTTTGGTTAAAAGATTTTTTTTTATAATTTTGGAAATGAAATTGTGACTTAGATTCTCAGTGGACTTAATTTGGTGTAAAATAAATATAGATGGAAAGTCTAAAGGACTATAGTTTATTAGGTGGCACTGAGGATATAACAGAAATTGCAGAAATCTTGAACAGAAGTATAGAGTTTCCATGAACTATGTAATTAGTGTAGATTCTATTAAAATTAATCTTTGTCTACAACCACTAACGTTTACTTGTTACTATTTTATATCCTCTTTCATCAACACTCCAAGATCTATTATGTGATGTTTAATTTCACCTGGAGTGAATATACATAAACTTGAGTTCTAAAGTGTATTGCTTTGGTAAGGATATGTTTATTTCAGAATAATATTGTAAAATAACTGAATTTAAATGTTCCATTAGAGTTAAAGTTATAGATGGAGCAATGTTTAAAGAATTTGCCAGTGTAAGAGACTCAAGAGACTTGGATTTGATCTCTGATTTGGGAAGATCCCCTGGAAAAGGAAATGGCAACACACTCTGGTATTCTTATCTGGAAAATTCCATGGACAGAGAAGCATGGTGAGCTAAAATCCATAGGGTCACACAGCTTTGAACATGACTGAACTTATATGTCCTAGACCTAGACCACAATTTAAAAATAAATACAAAACAAGGTGCTATACTATTTATTTATTTTTAATATAAATTCATTTTAATTGGAGGCTAATTACTTTACAATATTGTATTGGTTTTGCCATACATATACTATTTAAAAATACGAAATTAAACACCAGAAATAAAGTAAACCAACATGAAATTAAACACAAAATGGAAAATAAATCAGAAAGCTGATAAGATTTAAATTGGCTTGACATGGAAAGACAGGAATTGCAGTGAAGAGAGGTGTGACAATGGCTACCACTTATTTATATTTTTATTTCATTTTAAAAATACATATATTACCCAAAATTAATGTAAATTAAATAAATTTAACCATAACAAATCACTAAAATTCTTTCTACAGAAGTTCCTCAGAATCAATTAATTTTTTTTTCCCTTGTGCCATTTTTACCATATTTCTTAAATCGTCCTTTCATGGGTAACGAATAGGGAATGTGAGGAAATAGGGCATGGGAAAATGAGTTGTAAAATCCAAAAAATAATTCTCAAGGAGTTTTATTTTGGCTGAGATATTCTCTGCTTAGAAGTCTAGAAAAGTCAATAGGTTTATAGATTTTTTTTTAACCTTCAAAATGGAAATAACAGTGTAAGTGTATTTTGCAAAGGTGTTAAGAGAATAAATTATTAGCGATAACCCTGACACTCAATATTTTTACACATTTGTACTTCCCTAGCTAGTCTCCATACTTTGATTCTTGATTTTTAAGAGTTTCAAATTTCACAGAAATAGCATCCAAGGGAAGGGAGGAAAAAAGGTGAGATATTTACGTCAAAATCAGTGTAATCTTAAACCAACAAGATATTTAGGTCTTCCCAGTGGCTGCTTTACTTGTGATAGGATCCTCTCCATTTAAGTCAGCTCAAGCTGTTCATGAATGCATCCTCTGCAATAGCAAATGGTTTCTCCTTTTACCAGCTGTGGCTACCCACTAACTTCTGCTTTATAAAAAATGCTTTAAATCTGAAATAAAACACACAATTAGAAGTTTATGTACATAGAGTACTTTTATTCATTGCATGAACTTTCTGAAGTATTATATACAAAATGGTATCTTTTCTGAATTCAAGAAAATGTAAACATATGAGGGTTAGTTAATTACTAACAGGGTAATTAAGTAGCTGTATATACCCCTTTGCAGATATTCATGTAACTCACAGTTGAAAATTCAAGCCTGTATTTCCATTAAACTTAAGAGAATTGTTAAAAACTTGATTTTCCCCTTAACTTCTTTTGCAAGGAATATGCAATATACAACATGAGCATATTTAAGTTTATTTGAACTGTTTCACTTTATGTGATGATTTCCACTATAGTATCTTTTCTAGGATGTTCATTGTTTGGTCACAAGAGTTTAAACCATTTGGAGAAAAAATGGTTTAAAGTAAAATATGTTTTGTGATGCAGATAAGTTTCAGTCATTCTACTATTATTTGTAATGAAGACTTCCAGGAACTTACCTAGAGTATTTCTAAACTACCATTATAGGAAAAACAATATTGCATTTAACAAATAGTTATCCTTTCTTATGCTCTTTCTCTGAAAGAAAATGAAATAAAAATGCCCTAAATATTTTCTTAAAATGAATATATAGTATATATGCTGCCAGCCCTTTTGAACTAATAGAACACTAGAAATTTTGAAATCGAGTAAAATAAACTTAAAAGTATGCTTCAAAAAAAATATGCTTCAAAGTGCAGGTTATAGGCAGAGAGCAGTGATTTTTGGAAACTCAAACACCTGTGTTTTTTCAACCCCTATTCAGACAAGAAATATCAGAAATGTCACTACATAAAAATTCCACCTTTTTGAAATCCCATTCACCCTTGCCTATCCTGGTAGGGGAGGACTTACTGGTTAAGAGAACATTCTGAATATCCCTTCTGTGGAAGTAATTATGCCAGCTGTGCTGAGGCCCAATGGGTCTCTGCCCAGAACCAGGCCTGTGTTTTGGAAAAACTTTCCAATGAGCTTGTTCTTCTTGTCTGTTCCATGTGAAATTGATCAAAAAAAAAAAAAAAAAAAAACCCAACCCAAAAAACTAGACAAGCATTGTCTACTTCCACATGATTGGCTGTGATAACACTAATGTTTGTTGAACCTCATTTATAGAGTCACTTCACCAAAATTAGCATATCTGGTTTGTATACCTTCTGGTTTGATCCACATCCATCATGTGGTCAAGTAAAACTGATACATTTATATTTGCCACTCACTCACATGAAATATTAAGTAAAAGATTGTTTTAAGGAAAATGTGCTACTTAGCAAATCTTAATCATTTTAGAAAATTAATTGACTGCACATTCTAATACCTATATTAGATATATATATATAATTAAATATATATATCTAATTATATAAATATATATATAATTAGATATATATATATATATGTATACAAAATATTCCTATTCAAACATGCCCCTCTGCCAAGTTCAGCTTATTGTCTCCTCTTCCAATACCCAGTAGTGGAAGTTAAATAAGCAGATTGACAATATACAGCCTTGACGTACTCCTTTTCCTATTTTGAACCAGTCTGTTGCTCCATTCCAGTTCTAATTGTTGCTTCCTGACCTGAAAACAGGATTCTCATGAGGCAGGTCAGGTGGTCTGGTATTCCCATCTCTTTCAGAATTTCCCACAGTTTATTGTGATCTACACAGTCAAAGGCTTTGGCATAATCACTATAGCAGAAATAGATGTTTTTCTGCAACTTTCTTGCTTTTTTGATGATCCAGTGGATGTTGGCAATTTGATCTCTGGTTCCTCTGCCTTTTTTAAAACCAGCTTGAACATCATGTAGTTCACTGTTCACGTATTGCTGAAGCCTGGATTGGAGAATTTTGAGCCTTGATTTACTATCGTGTGAGATGAGTGCAATTGTACGGTAGTTTGAACATTCTTTGGCATTGCCCTTCTTTGGGATTGGAATGAAAACTGAATTTTTGCAGTCCTGTATGGCACTGCTGAGTTTTCCAAATTTGCTGACATATTGAATGTAGCACTTTGACAGCATCATCTTTTAGGATTTGAGATAGCTCAACTGGAATTCCATCACCTCCACTAGTTTTGTAGATATAATGGTCATCTGAGTTAAATTCACCCATTCCAGCCCATTTTAGTTTGCTGAGTCCTAAATGTCAGTGTTCACTCTTGCCATCTCATGTTTGACCACTTCCAATTTACCTTGATTCATGGATCTAATATTCCAGGTTCCTATGCAATATTGCTCTTTAAAGCACTGGACCTTGCTTCTATCACCAATCACATCCTCAGCTGGGTATGGTCACTTACCTACAGCCAGACCTCCAGGAATGTGAAGTCAAGTGGGCCTTAGGAAGCATCACTATGAACAAAGCTAGTGGAGGTGATGGATGTTGTTTTTGCTTTGGCTCCGTCTCTTCATTCTTTCTGGAGTTATTTTTCGACTGATCTCCAGTAGCATATTGGACACCTACTGACTGGGGGAATTCATCTTTCAGTGTCCTATCTTTTTGCCTTTTCATATTGTTTATGGGGTTCTCAAGGCAAGAATACTGAAGTGGCTGGTGCAGCGTTGGAGTGGCTATTGGCCAAGAGGATATACTCCACATCCAAGGTAAGGAACAGTGGTTGCAGTTTGCTGGACCAGCCGTGAGGAGATCCCTCATGTCCAAGGGCAAAGAAGAAGCCCCATTAAGATCATAGGAGGGGCAAATTCGCATTTAGAATCAAACCCCATGCCCGCCAGAGACTCTCAGAGGCCTCAAATAAACTTTGTGCGAACAGGACCCAAGGACTTCACAGAGACTGAGACAGAACTGTGTTTGAGCATCTCCTATGGAGGTACGGGTCAGTAGTGGACTGCTGCAGGGACACGGGCTCTGGTCCAGCAGACTTGGGTATGGCATAAGACCTCTTGGAAGAGGTCGCCATTAACCCCACCATAGAGACACCAGAACTTACACAGGGTTGGGAAACAGACTCTTGGAGGGCACAAACAGAACTTTGTGCACCAGGACCCAGGAGACAGGGGCAGTGATCCCACAAGAGATTGACCCAGACTTACCTGTGAGTGTCCAGGAGTCTCCAGCAGAGTCGTGGGTCAGTGGTGGCCTGCTGCAGAGTTGGGGGCACTGAGTGTAGCAGTACTTTTATGGGATCTTTTGAAGGAGGTCACCATTATCTTCATTACCTCCACCAGAGTTTGGACTTAGGTCAAATAACAGAGAGGGAACACATCCCTGCCCTTCAAAAGAAAATGGGATTAAAGATTTATTGAGCATGGCCCCGTCCATCAGAACAAGACCCAGTTTCCCCCTCAGTCACTCTCTCCCATCAAGAAGCTTCCATAAGCCTTTTATCCTTCTCCATCAGAGGGCAGACAGACTGAAAACCACAATCACAGAAAACTAACTAATCTAATCGCATGGATCACAGCCTTGTCTAGCTCAGTGAAACTATGAGCCATGCTATGAAGGGCCACCCAAGATGGACTGGTAATGGTGGAGAGTTCTTGACAAAATGTGGTCCACTGGAAAAAGGAATGGCAAACCACTTCAGTATTCTAGGGAGGTGAGAACAGTGATCAAAGAAACATTAAAAAAAAAATTCACCACCTAAAACCAGTTTTCCCTTTAAATTAGAAGCCTTTTATGCTTTCTTATATTTCAAAAACTGTATTTTGTTTATTGTGAAAAGCCTATTGAGGAGTTCATAAGCCCTTGTCCCTAGAGTAGTTAACCAATCCGACTCGATATCCTCATCCCTTCTCTTCTGTTTTTTCAAAGCTGAAAAGCAACACAAATCCCAGGAGAACAGCCCCAGTTATGAAAGCAAGCCTAGTTGTATAGCTGAGAGGAATCTCATAAGGGCTGATGTGAAATATTTCATACAGAATACATTTCCATTCTCAGATAATTTATCTTTTACTGGGACATTTTTGTAGTTTGATTTTTTTTTTGCTCTAAACATCATTACAGTGAGTTGAGTCATTGGCATTGCTTTAGAGGAAACTACACACTTTGGGAATTAAGTCATGAGAATGTATTATCTATGAATGGAGGTTCATGATATTGTACAAGAGGCAGTGATCAAGACCATCTGCTTCCGCAGTGATTGCACCAATTTTCATGTCCACTAACAGTGTAGGAGTGTTCCCTTTTCTCTACACCCTCTCCATAATTTATTATTTTTAGACTTTTATGATGCCATTCTGACCAGTGTGAAGTGGTACCTTATTGTAGTTTTGATTTGCATTGTTCTAATAATCAGTGATGTTGAGCCTCTTTTCATTCTTTTTGGCCATCTGTATGTCTTCTTTGGAGAAATATCTATTTAGACCTCCAGCCCATCTTTTGATATGGTTGGTTATTTTTCTTGATATTGATCTGCATAAGCTATGTATATTTTGGAGATAAACCCATGTTCATTGCATCATCTGCAAATATTTTCTCCAATTCTGTAAGTTATCTTCTCAATTTGTTTATAGTCTTATTTTTAATGTTATTCAAAACAAATTTAAATCTACCCTTATATTTTACAGTCATTGTGGTAAATGGTGGGACTAAAGACAACTTTGTCATCATACGTGAACTCCAAACCTCACAGACTAGATCAGATCAGATCAGTCTCTCAGTCGTGTCCGACTCTTTGTGACCCCATGAATCACAGCACGCCAGGCCTCCCTGTCCAACACGAACTCCCGGAGTTCACTGAGACTCACATCCATCGAGTCTGTGATACCATCCAGCCATCTTATCCTCTGTCATCCCCTTCTCCTCCTGCCCCCCAATCCCTCCCAGCATCAGAGTCTTTTACAATGTGTCAACTCTTCGCATGAGGTGGCCAAAGTACTGGAGTTTCAGCTTTAGCATCATTCCTTCCAAAGAAATCCCAGGGCTGATCTCCTTCAGAATGGACTGGTTGGATCTCCTTGCAGTCCAAGGGACTCTCAAGACTCTTCTCCAACACCACAGTTCAAAAGCATCAGTTCTGCAGCACTCAGCCTTCTTCACTGTCCAACTCTCACATCCATACATTAGCAAAGGAAAAACCATAGTCTTGACTAGACGAAGCTTTGTTGGTAAAGTAATGTCTCTGCTTTTCAATATGCTATCTAGGTTGGTCATAACTTTCCTTCCAAGAAGTAAGCGTCTTTTAATTTCATGGCTGCAGTCACCATCTGCAGTGATTTTGGAGCCCAGAAAAATAAAGTCTGACACTGTTTCCACTGTTTCCTCATCTATTTCCCATGAAGTGATGGGACCGGATGCCATGATCTTCGTTTTCTGAATGTTGAGCTTTAAGCCAACTTTTTCACTCTCCACTTTTACTTTCATCAAGAGGCTTTTGAGTTTCTCTTCACTTTCTGCCATAAGGGTGGTGTCATCTGCATATCTGAGGTTATTGATATTTCTCCCGGCAATATTGATTCCAGCTTGTGTTTCTTCCAGTCCAGCATTTCTCATGATGTACCATGCATAGAAGTTAAATAAGCAGGGTGACAATATACAGCCTTGACGGACTCCTTTTCCTATTTGGAACCAGTCTGTTGTTCCATGTCCAGTTCTAACTGTTGCTTCCTGACCTGCATATAAATTTCTCAAGAGGCAGATCAGGTGGTCTGGTATTCCCATCTCTTTCAGAATTTTCCACAGTTTATTGTGATCCACACAGTCAAAGGCTTTGGCATAGTCAATAAAGCAGAAATAGATATTTTTCTGAAACTCTCTTGCTTTTTCCATGATCCAGCGGAAGTTGGCAATTTGATCTCTGGTTCCTCTGCCTTTTCTAAAACCAGCTTGAACATCAGGAAGTTAACAGTTCACATATTGCTGAAGCCTGGCTTGGAGAATTTTGAGCATTATTTTACTAGCGTGTGAGATGAGTGCAATTGTGCGGTAGTTTGAGCATTCTTTGGCATTGCCTTTCTTTGGGATTGGAATGAAAACTGACCTTTACTAGTCCTGTGGCCACTGCTGAGTTTTCCAAATTTCTTGGCATATTGAGTGCAGCACGTTCAAAGCATCATCTTTCAGGATTTGGAATAGCTCAACTGCAATTCCATCACCTCCACTAGCTTTGTTTGTAGTGATGCTTTCTAAGGACCACTTGACTTCACATTCCAGGATATCTGTCTCTAGGTCAGTGATCACACCATCGTGATTATCTGGGTTGTGAAGATCTTTTTTGTACAGTTCTTCTGTGTATTTTGCCATCTCTTCTTAATATCATCTGTTTCTGTTAGGTTCATACCATTTCTGTCCTTTATCGAGCCCATCTTTGCATGAAATGTTCCTTTGGTATCTCTGATTTTCTTTAAGAGATCCCTCGTCTTTCCCATTCTGTTGTTTTCCTCTATTTCTTTGCACTGATCGCTGAAGAAGGCTTTCTTATCTCTTCTTGCTATTCTTTGGAACTCTGCATTCAGATGTTTATATCTTTCCTTTTCTCCTTTGCTTTTCACTTCTCTTCTTTTCACAGCTATTTGTAACGCCTCCCCAAACAGCCATTTTGCTTTTTTGCATTTTTTTTCCATGGGGATGGTCTTGATCCCTGTCTCCTGTACAATGTCGCAAACCTCAGTCCATAGTTCATCAGGCACTCTATCTATCAGATCTACGCCCTTAAATCTATTTCTCACTTCCACTGTATAATCATAAGGGATTTGATTTAGGTCATATCTGAATGGTCTAGTGGTTTTCCCTACTTTCTTCAATGAATTTGGCAATAAAGAGTTCATGGTCTGAGCCACAGTCTGCTCCTGGTCTTGTTTTTGTTGACTGTATAGAGCTTCTCCGTCTTTGGCTGCAAAGAATATAATCAATCTGATTTCGGTGTTGACCATCTGGTGATGTCCATGTATAGAGTCTTCTCTTGTGGTGTTGGAAGAGGGTGTTTGTTATGACCAGTGCATTTTCTTGGCAAAACTCTATTAGTCTTTGCCCTGCTTCATTCCATATTCCAAGGCCCAATTTGCCTGTTACTCCAGGTGTTTCTTGACTTCCTACTTTTGCATTCCAGTCCCCTATAATGAAAAGGACATCTTTTTTGGGTGTTATTTTAAAAGATCTTGTAGGTCTTCATAGAACTGTTCAACTTCAGCTTCTTCAGTGTTACTGGTTGGGGCATAGACTTGGATTACTGTGATATTGAATGGTTTGCCTTGGAAACGAACAGAGATCATTCTATCGTTTTTGAGATTGCATCCAAGTACTGCATTTCGGACTCTTTTGTTGACCATGATGGCTACTCCATTTCTTCTGAGGGATTCCTGCCTGCAGTAGTAGATATAATGGTCATCTGGATTAAATTCACCCATTCCAGTCCATTTCAGTTTGCTAATTCCTAGAATGTCAACATTCACTCTTGCCATCTCTTGTTTGACCACTTCCAATTTGCCTTGATTCATGGACCTGACATTCCAAGTTCCTATGCAGTATTGCTCTTTACAGCATCAGACCTTGCTTCTATCATCAGTCACATCCACAGCTGGGTATTCTTTTTTTGGCTCCATCCCTTCATTCTGGAATTAACATTCTTTTTTTCTTATAATGCTTCACATTATGCTCACACTTTCTTGTGATTAAAATCAGTTCCAGTCACAAACTGTGAGATATGGTTAGCTTTTTCTTTCCATTTATGAGAAAGTAGAGACTTAGAAGTGCCTTAAAGTTCACATATTTAGTGAGACACAGTCATGACTCAGATTTTCTTAATCTGACTCAAAATTCCATTGTTTTTCCTCAAAACAAATAATAATAACAAAGAAACAAGACCATGCTGGTTCCACAGATGGCTTGTAAATGATGGAGGTCTTTTCCTGTCCCAAGAAAATTTGGCCTTATTTCTTCTTATTGTTACAACTAACATTTTATTTCATTTCCTCACTTGCTACTCTTGCCTATGGGCTCCAGTGATTTAGAGACATGTAGAGGAGACATCTTGAGTATGTGCGTAAGAAAGAAAGAATGCTCAGTATTCTGTCTGTTCCTTTTGTCAAAATTTAAAATAATACCACATGTAGAAATTGCAGCATTCTGGGCAGAACTAAGAAATAAACATTTTTTTTTTTTTATATCCATTGGTTAGTTTAATTACATGATATTAACTAAAGACAATTTTAATGTTAGACTATTTCTAAACAGTCACATTATTACTAATGTCAAATTGCAGTAATTGCTAGAATCAAAAGTAGAAAAGGCTTAAATTCATGAATACTAAATCTTAGTCCAGAGATGATTCAGCATCTTTAATGTTATTAATGAGATTAGTTGGTTAAAAAGGAAAATTGATAGACTTATTTGAGTGAAATATTTTTGAGAAAAATATTGTTTTACATGTAAGTCAGGAAAGTTAATTCAGAATGATTGGCCCAGGAGGAATATGATTTATATAAGAATATTAAAATGCAGATTAATTGCACACTAGCCAGTTTTCCTTAGCATGTATGCTAAATTTCATTTCAGTTTCATTTAGTAGAAAAAAATGTTTGCCTCTGACAATTTCTATTTTAATTTCATTTCAGGAACTTAATAGAACCAGTTATCTTATATTTCTATGAGGCAGATATAAATCTTCATCCTGTAGATCTCAAGAAGGGCCATGTATTTTGGGCCTTATTTATATGTGTAGCACATAATTTTATTGAATAGTGTAGTATCTCACTCAGAGAAGTTAAATAGTTGATTTAAATCTCAGTTTTCATTTTATTTTTCTGATGAAATGTTCCCTTATTATCTCAGGTAAAATATCTTACACATGGCTCTGTTTTTTCCTTCTGTTTACATTTTTATAGAAGGGAACTTGTCACATTGGATTGTACCTATCATTTTGTTTATGCTCCTTTACACCATGAACTGTTAAAAGGGACAATTTAGTCAATAGTTATATTTTTGAAAGTCTCTTCTGCTTTTTATTTTTTAAGAAGATGGATTCAACATTCATAGTCCCCAATATATGGGTTAATTATTGATCTTTAACAAGTTACTCCAAAACATAGCAACAAACAACAAACAAACAAAAATTCACTATCTCATCATGTTTTCCTTGGATCAGTAATTCAAGATCTATGTTGCTGGATGGCTCTGTTCTGGCTGTCTGGGAAAGTTGCCGTGAACAGATCAGTCTGAGATGCAGTCATCTGAAGTTTCTGAGATGACTAATTTACATGGCAGGTAGCAGGAAGACTTGAGTCTTGATTAATATGGTTCTGCCAATTAATCAAGAACTGAAAGAATATCCTTATAATATGGCAGCTAGCTTTCCCAAAAGTGAGTGACCTAAGAGAAAGCAATGAGGAAGTCACAATGACTTATATTACCCAGTGCCAGAAACACCATCTTACTTTCATTAGAAGTTGGTCATTAAGTCCAATTCACATATTTATAGGCTCACATGATTACGAAGGCTCAGAAATTCCATTATCTGCTTTCTTCAAGCTGGAGAATCAGGAAAGCTGGTGCTATAATTCAGCCCAAGTCCCTTGAAGTTCAGGGAACCAGAATTGCCAATATCCAAAGGCAGAAAATAGATGTTCCATTTCCCAGCTTAAGCAGACAACACATGCATCCACCTTCCACCTTTTTGTTCTATTCACGTTCTCATAAAATGGGATAATGTCTACTTGCTTTCGTAAAGAAGATCTTCATAAGTCAGTCTACTGATTTAAATTCTAATCTCTTCCAGAAGCATGCTCAAATGCATATCCAGAAATGCTTTACCAGCTATCTGGTCATCACTTGTTCAGTCACAAGCAGTTCAACTCTTTGTGACCCCATGGACTGCAGCATGCCAGGCTTCCATCTCCTTCACCATTTCCCAGAGTTTGCTCAAACTTGTCCATTGAGTCAGTGATACAATTCATGCATCTCATCCTCTGTTGTCCCCTTCCCCTCCTGCCCTCAATCTTTCCCAGAATCAGGATCTTTTCCAATGAGTTGGCTGTTTGCATCGGGTAGCTAAAGTATTGAAGCTTCAGCATCAGCATCAGTCCTTCCAGTGAATATTAAAAGTTGATTTCCTTTACAATTGACTGGTTTGAACTCTTTGCAGTCCAAGGGACTCTGTAGAGTCATTTCCAGCACCACAGTTCAAAAGCATCAATTCTTTATGATGCTATAATTCTCAGTCTTCTTTATGATCCAGATCTCACATCCATACAAGACTACTGGGAAAACCATAACTTTGACTAGACAGACCTTTGTTGGAAAACTGATGTCTCTGCTTTTTAATACACTGTCTAGTTTTGTCATAGGTTTCCTTCCAAGGAGCAAGCGTTCTTCAGTTACATGGCTGCAGTCACCATCTGCAGTGATTTTGGAGCCCAAGAAAATTTGTTTATCTCTCACTGTTTACAGTTTTTTCCACATTTATTTGCCATGAAGTGATGGGACCAGATGCCATGATGTTTGTTTTATGAATGTTGAGTTTTAAGCCAGCTTCCTCACTGTCCTTTTGCAACTTCATCAAAAGGCTCTTTAGTTTTCTTTCTTTTTCTGCCATTAGGGTAGTATCATCTGCATATCTGAGTTTGTTGCTATTTCTCCCAGCAATCCTGATTCCAGATTGTGATTCAAATAGCCTGGTATTTCACATGATGTACTCTGCATAGAAGTTAAATAAGCATGGTGACAATATACAGCCTGAAATTCTCCTTTTCTAATTTAGAACCTGTCTATTCTTCCATGTCTGGTTCTAACTGTTGCTTCTTTACCTGAATACAGGTTTCTCAGGAGGCAGGTTAGGTGGTCTGATATTCCCATTTGTTTAAGAATTTTCCATAGTTTGTTATGATCCACATGATCAAAGAAGCAGAAGTATTTTTCTAGAATTCTGTTCCTTTTCCTATGATTCAACAGATGTTGGCAATTTGATCTCTGGTTCCTCTGCATTTCTAAATCAAGCTTGTACATATGGAAGTTCTCAATTCACATACTGTTGAAGGCTATTTTGAAAGATTTTGAGCATTACCTTGCTAGCCTGTTAATTCACACATAATTAGTCTAATAAAATAGACACATAAAATTAACCATCACAGGAGTGTCAAAGAATCTATGGACATATTTTAAACTACCACATCCACTAACCTCCTACTACATTTATCTATATCTATATCTATATCTATATCTCGGAGAAGGCAATGGCACACCACTCCGGTACTCTTGCCTGGAGAATCCCATGGATGGAGGAGCCTGGTGGGCTGCAGTCCATGGGGTCGCTAAGAGTCGGACACGACTGAGCGACTTCACTTTCACTTCTCACTTTCATGCATTGGAGAAGGAAATGGCAACCCACTCCAGTGTTCTTGCCTGGAGAATCCCAGGGACGGGGGAGCCTGGTGGGCTACCGTCTATGGGGTTGCACAGAGTCAGACATGACTGAAGCAACTTAGCAGCATATATATATATATATATATATATATATATATATATATATATAGTTGTTTGTTTGTTTGTTTGTTTCAAGGATCATTTAAGAACTTTCAGCTAACTGTAACTGGTCTTTGTAGGTATACTAGGGTAGGCAAACTCATGGATATCTTTTATTTACACTTAAGTTTAAAAATTGATTTGAATCCTTCACCAAGCTTCAGCTATTCTTTTTGTGATCTGTAACAGTAGATTTGTCATAAGGATTTATGAGAATTAAATGAAAAAATGCATATAAAGCACTAAATTTGTGACTGCTAGATAGGAAGCTGTTAACATTAAGTGTTGAGATCACTAATATTAACTGCCATAATTGTGATCACAGGCAGACGTGAAGTTCCTTCACCTTGTGTTTTTCTTTGCTGAGTTGTGTTTTGTCTCATCGCAAAGGTAAAAGGGATGCTCAGTTCATGAACAGCCCTAGTCTTCTTCCACATGGTTGAATGGAAAATGAAAAGGAACAGAAGATCCTGTGGAAGAATTGAACTTTTACCTCCTTACTTATCTCACTGGAAAATAGGTCTCTTATTTTAAAGCTTCTATGTCATGCTTAATATAGATCCAAATATTCCCTTTTGTTTAATAGGAAGGAGAGGAAGAGCACCCCATAGACTTCAGAAGTTTTGCAGGATAGTTAACACATTGCCTGATATTGTAAAATCTCAAGTAAAATATGCCGGGGTCCAGCCCCAGCTGATCCAGGGTATTCGAAGCAGGGACAGTGTCGGTGAGGATCAGGATACAATAGCTTCAATTAGATATTAATTAGAGATGTAAAGAGTAATAGAATGAGGATAGCTCAGCAGGAAAGTTCAGTGGAGAAAAGAAGCTGAGTAGCTTGGTTTACGCGGGAAATCAATAAAACTTCAAGACAAGAAGTTTGCACCACTTATGTAGGCCGCAGGCGTCCTTCCATTCTCCCGAAGGAGAGGAGACACTGAGGCCTCCCCAGTCGGATCTTAGAAGCCCAGGCATAATTAGTAAGCATGGCGGGTTCCGTGCTCCAGATGGAGACTCAGCCAGAGTGAGAGAGAGAATGACATGGGGAGACCAGTATTTCGAGAAATTGATCCCAATTCTTTATTTTCCATGGTCTACTTTTATACACTGAGATGTTATGCAAAAGTCACACGGGGTCAGCAGTCCTGACTTTTATCAAAGTCAGGTGCTTCATACAAATGTATACAGAGGTCTTAGGGGTGTTACATCATCTTCTGGCCAGGGGGCCTGCTGACAATTTATGACCCTCTCCTTGTGACAGCGGTCAGTCAACCAGGACACTTATTTCTCCAGGGGTGATTATTCTTAAAACAGACGCCACCCAAGTAAAGTTACATTCCTATAGGGTGAGGGTGTAGTGGGTTTTAGTTAAGGAAATAATTTACTTAGCCTAAGGTCTAACATGATTAATATCAAAGGTTAATACTTATTTCTTCTATATATTCATTAATGTGTGTAAGGGCAGGGGATATGGAGACTTAGCAACAAACATTGGCTCAACAAATGAAAAACCCTTCACCAATACAATTTCTAATCAGCCCATTATACTTATACTAATAGTTTTCTAACTTTTCTAAGGAACCTGTTTTTAGAAGGTTTAAAGCATCTCATGCCTCTCACGGTTGGGAGGCTGTGAGCAATCACATGTGGCCGGACAAGCCCGTCAGGCAGGCTAGAGAACCTTCAGAGGAGTTTGTAGGTTAAAACACTCTTGTCATGCCCAGGAGTTTTTATTAACTGGAGGTCTAAGTTAACTCCTTCTCCAAAAGAGGTGGTGGGGGACAGCCCCCCGTAAAGTCAGAGGTGTAGGTGAGAGTACAAAGTAGTAAAGTAGGCAGGCTCTGGTTATGGGGATAGATGCTCGAGGATTTCCAGGGGGACTCCTGAGGTTCGATCCTGCCTTTGCGTATGTCGAGCCTTCTTCCTCATGACTTTTGCCACGGGCGGAGTGCCTCACTCTGGCCCCCAACAAAAATGTGTTGGCTTAATTCATATATGAATGAATAGAATTTGTGAGTATTATAAAACCCCATATTAATAAGTAGTATTTTACTCATTTTACTTGAAATGAATAGTCACAGAGTACTTTTTTACCTCAACATGCTCTTTGATGGCTGGATACAAAAAAAGAAAACATGGAATTTGGGGTTAAAAAGTTGCCTAAATGACTTTATTAAGTGGGAAGTCAAGCCATTTATTTCCTAAATAATTACTTTCATCTAAGTCTCAAAATGACCATTCATTCTATTTTATCTTGCTAATTTAGAGCTGTTTCTAGAACACAATAAAGGGAATAGAGATAAAATTTATTGCTTTCATTTTTCTACTCTTACTAGGAGTGAAATTAAAATACATACATAATTCTATTTTTTCTCAAAGGAAAATTATTCCCATTTACTCTCATTTCTAGAAATAGCCTGAACACAATTTTAACAACTACTTTATTCAAGTCCTATATTGTTAACTAATGGGTGGTTGAAACATATGATGTGCCCTAGATAGTCTAATGGAGAAGGAAATGGCAAGCCACTCCAGTGTTCTTGCCTGGAGAATCCCAGGGACGGGGGAGCCTGGTAGGCTGCCGTCTATGGGGTCGCATGGAGTCGGACACGACTGAAGTGACTTAGCAGCAGATAGACTAATTGGAGCAGGAAATGGCAGCCCAATCCAGTGTTCTTGTCTAGAGAATCCCAGGGACAGGGGAGCCTGGTGGGCTGCCATCTATGGGGTCACACAGAGTCCGGTTCGACTGAAGCAACTTAGCAGCAGCAGCAGATAGGCTAATGACATAACATGTTGTAACATTAATGAGTGTTACTAATGAGTGGTAACACTCAACCCAGGAAGCCAAAGTCTTTCCATTTCCCTTCTCTTTCTTTTCAACTGACTTGACATTTGGTAATATTTCTGAAGTTAGTGTTAGCGTTTTTGTTTAGATGTTTTATTCAGATTACACCTGAAGAAAACATGAAATCATGGCAAAGAATACCTGAATTTGGATCCCTCTTTCCAGATGGTTTTCCTCTCAGCATCAGCAAAATATCACAACTTTTTTTTTTTTTTTTTTTCCCTAAGAGAGATGGCCTAGACAGGAATACAAATTCAGGTATTTTTTGCTGTGATTTCATGTCTGGGTTTGTTCCATGCAAAATAACCACATAAAGAAGAAAAAGGTACTGGTCAAAATATTACTTATTTGAAAATAAAATATGAATTATTCTTCTAACCTCATGATGGGAAAAGCCAGGTTCATTGTTAATCCACTCTTCACTCTCTGTTGCTACCTGGCTTTCCTGCCACATTCCCAACCTACCATGTCAAAGCAAGTAAAACAGACATTGAAAATCTACATGTGAAGACTAACACAGAAAGAGCCTTTGTAGAAAGTTTAGAAAGTTCTAGGGACATTCTCTAAGACCCAACCTTAAAACTTTGGTTTCTCTTCAGACCTATGAGTTCCTAGTATAAGTTCCATGCTAGATTTTTTACAAAGTGAATTCATTTTATTCCATTCACTTTTACACTCTGAGCATTAATAAACCTACTGAGCTTTGCTTTCTGCAAGAGCCTTGTTTTTAGGACAGTAGAATAGGAGGAAGACGCAAAGGTGAAACTGTGTGTCAGTTTTGAATACATTTTCTTGTTTGATGCCCTTTTCAATAGCTTGAATGTTAAAGCTATTTTTGTTATAATTCATTCATTCTTTCATTTGGATTATAAGTAGTAATTGAAATAACCGTTACAAAGGAAGTAGAAGATTGAACCTGAGAAAATGAGGTAGTGATAAACCAAACATTTAAAGAAGTTGATGGTACATTTAAGCCAAAGAGCATAGTTGAAGAATATTCTACACATTTGAAGGATAATTTTGGAGTACTGAACTGGCCATTTTTGCCTGAAAAATCCTATGGACAGAGGAGCCTGGGGGACTACAGTCCCTGGGGTCACAAAGAGTCAGACATGATTGAGTGACTGAGCACACACACCGAACTAGACGTTAGCGGAGTAAAGAAGTGAAATGAGTTAAAGAGAAAAAAAAAATCTCAGAATCCTGCCTAGACTTATTCTATGGCTAGTTATTGTTTGAGTTTTATCTTATTAACAGTTTGTAGAAGTTCTGTTACTATAATCCCATCTGAATGAATCAAAAATGTAAAGAAATTTAATGTTGATTTGTTTTTCAAAGACACAGTACACAGTACAAGGTAGTAGATTCATTATGAATGCAGCTGTTTGGAGATCATTAACTTGAAAATTTTAGTAAGTTTAAAACTTTGCATCAAAACCAGTGAGGAACTTGCTGTATTATAAACCATGTCAGGTAGTACATACTTGGGATGAATCCTTTGGTATTATTAAGAACTCCCACAGATGAAATAATTGCTAGATGTAAAATTTCACAGCGGTCAATTAACTGGAAGGGATATCTCTGACAAACTTCAGAATGGGTAATCTGATGAGTAAGGTAGAAGAAATTAATTTGCATAATAATGTGGCACTCACAGATTGTTCTGTTTCTTCAGAGTTGAGTGTTAGCTGTTGCATGTTTCTGATTTGAAACATATTAGCACAGCAATCAGAGCAGAAAAAGAAATAAAAGGAATCCAAACTGGAAAAGAAGAAGTAAAACTCTCACTATTTGCAGATGACATTATCCTCTACATAGAAAACCCTAAAGATTCCACCAGAAAATTACTAGAAATAATCAATGACTATAGTAAAGTTGCAGGATATAAAATCAACACACAGAAATCCCTTGCATTCCTATACACTAATAATGAGAAAACAGAAAGAGAAATTAAGGAAACAATTCCATTCACCATTGCAACGGAAAGAATAAAAATACTTAGGAATATATGGAATATATCTACCTAAAGAAACTAAAGACCTATATATAGAAAACTATAAAACACTGGTGAAAGAAATCAAAGAGGACACTAATAGATGGAGAAATATACCATGTTCATGGATTGGAAGAATCAATATAGTGAAAATGAGTATACTACCCAAAGCAATTTATAGATTCAATGCAATCCCTATCAAGCTACCAACAGTATTCTTCACAGAGCTAGAACAAATAATTTCACAATTTGTATGGAAATACAAAAAACCTCGAATAGCCAAAGTGATCTTGAGAAAGAAGAATGGAACTGGAGGAATCAACCTACCTGACTTCAGGCTCTACTACAAAGCCACAGTTATCAAGACAGTATGGTACTGGCATAAAGACAGAAATATAGATCAATGGAATAAAATAGAAAGCCCAGAGATAAATCCACGCACATATGGACACCTTATCTTTGGCAAAGGAGGCAAGAATATACAATGGATTAAAGACAATCTCTTTAACAAGTGGTGCTGGGAAATCTGGTCAACCACTTGTAAAAGAATGAAACTGGACCACTTTCTAACACCATACACAAAAATAAACTCAAAATGGATTAAAGATCTAAACGTAAGACCAGAAACTATAAAACTCCTAGAGGAGAACATAGGCAAAACACTCTCTGACATACATCACAGGAGGATCCTCTATGACCCACCTCCCAGAATATTGGAAATAAAAGCAAAAATAAACAAATGGGACCTAATTAACCTTAAAAGCTTCTGCACATCAAAGGAAACTATTAGCAAGGTGAAAAGACAGCCTTCAGAATGGGAGAAAATAATAGCAAATGAAGCAACTGACAAACAACTAATCTCAAAAATATACAAGCAACTCCTACAGCTCAACTCCAGAAAAATAAACGACCCAATCCAAAAATGGGCCAAAGAACTAAATAGACATTTCTCCAAAGAAGACATACAGATGGCTAACAAACACATGAAAAGATGCTCAACATCACTCATTATCAGAGAAATGCAAATCAAAACCACTATGAGGTACCATTTCACACCAGTCAGAATGGCTGCGATCCAAAAGTCTACAAATAATAAATGCTGGAGAGGGTGTGGAGAAAAGGGAACCCTCTTACACTGTTGGTGGGAATGCAAACTAGTACAGCCACTATGGAGAACAGTGTGGAGATTCCTTAAAAAACTGGAAATAGAACTGCCTTATGATCCAGCAATCCCACTGCTGGGCATACACACTGAGGAAACCAGAAAGGAAAGAGATACCAATGTTCATCGCAGCACTGTTTATAATAGCCAGGACATGGAAGCAACCTAGATGTCCATCAGCAGATGAATGGATAAGAAAGCTGTGGTACATATACACAATGGAGTATTACTCAGCCATTAAAAATAATACATTTGAATCAGTTCTAATGAGGTGGATGAAACTGGAGCCTATTATACAGAGTGAAGTAAGCCAGAAGGAAAAACACCAATACAGTATACTAACGCATATATATGGAATTTAGAAAGATGGTAACAATAACCCGGTGTACGAGACAGCAAAAGAGACACTGATGTATAGAACAGTCTTATGGACTCTGTGGGAGAGGGAGAGGGTGGGAAGATTTGGGAGAATGACATTGAAACATGTAAAATATCATGTAAGAAACGAGTTGCCAGTCCAGGTTCGATGCACGATACTGGATGCTTGGGGCTAGTGCACTGGGACGACCCAGAAGGATGGTATGGGGAGGGAGGAGGGAGGAGGGTTCAGGATGGGGAACACACGTATACCTGTGGCGGATTCATTTCGATATTTGGCAAAACTAATACAATTATGTAAAGTTTAGAAATAAAATAAAATTAAAAAAAAAAGAAACGTATTAGCAAATTCGAACTCCATTACTTTCCATTTATTAAATTTTTCAACAATAAAAAATGTTGAATTTCAAACCATTGACAGTGTTCTTATGAAGATGATTTTCCCTCTTTTTGTTTATATTTAGGATATAGAACACAGAAAAGAGTTTATCTCCCAACCTAACAGAAAAATCAGACAGACTGAATGTAAATTTATAATTCATCTTGAAACTATCATAAAGTTAAGATTGTAGTGCAGCCAAGTAGCTTGAAATTCAAGGAAAGAAAGGTATCACCAAAGAGATATGAGTTTCAAACAGTAGATAACCTTGGATACAGTAGAGCATTAGTAATATTTCAGCTAAAATTTTGAAGCAGTTCATAAGATAATGTGAGTTAATGTAATAGTATAGAGTCCATGGGGCTTTCAGAAACAAGTTCTGAAACATTAGTTCTCACTTGAGTCTCTCTTCCACAGATGTCATCACAGGCGTTTGAGAAGAAGAATTGTTGTTTAGTCGCTAAGTTGTGTCTGACTCTTTTGCGACCACTTGGACTATTACCCATCAGACTTCTCTGTCCATGGGATTTCCCAGGCAAGAACACTGGAGTGGGTTCCCATTTCCTCTACAGGGGGTCTTTCTGACCCAGGGATAGAACCCACATCTCCTGCATTGACAGGTGGATTCTTTAAAACTGAGCCACCAGGGAAGCCCTAAGAAGGATTAGAAGCTAAAAAAAAAAAAAAAAATTGTTAGGCCTGGGTAGTGGAAATAACAAAAATCCTTGCCTTGAACTTTGTATCTTAAGGCAAAAAGGCCTTTTTTCCCTTGAAAAAAGGACGGCAAACCCTGAGATCCTAATGACAGCTGAAGAACATTGCAACTGGAGGAGAGAAACAGAGAAAAACAAAGAAAACAAAAATCTCTACATTTGGGAAATGAATGGAAAATGCTTTGGTCCCATCTAATGCTGGGGAAGAAGCAGGACCACTGTAAAACCCCACAACGAAGATCCAGAAATACACGCAACACATACATCGGTGCCAGAGACGAGGTGTCCCGTATCCTGAACACAAACTAGAAAATACTGAGAGCGTTAGTTTGCTAGAGCTGCCATTAACAAAATATCACAGACTGGGTAGCTTAAACAACAGAAATTTATTTCCTCAACAGTACTGGAGGCTGGAAGTCCAAAATCGAGTTGTCAGTAGCTCTCTCCTTGGCTTGCAGATAGATGTCCCCTTGCTGTGTTTTCACATGGTATTTCCTGTTATGCACACAGTTCTGGTGTCTCTTTATCTGTCTAGATTTTCTCTTCTTATGAAGTCGTGTGTTCAGTAGGATTGGGGCCCACCCTAAGGGCCTCTTCTTAATGTAATCACCTCTTTAAAGGCCCTATCTGCAAACATAGTCACATTGAGAGCTTCTGGACCAGAGGTTAGGGCTTCACCATAAAGTCTGAGGCCACACATTTAGCTAAAGCACTGAGTAACCGTAAAGCAGCTGTCTACCACTGGGAGAGGCTAGAGGGCAGAGAGAGACCTTCTGTGAGTAATATGCACATAGGAACACTCCGAAGCTGAAAGTGAACAGGAACATTGAGATTACTCCAGGAACCCTGCCCCCACACTAAGCAAAAGGTAACACTGGAGAAATACGAAGCCAATGTTAGATGAATAGAAGGGAATCCTAAGCACAACATCCAAAGTCAGTATACCTCTTAGTTCCCTCACACACACTAAAGTTCTGGCAAATAAGATGCATGCACATTTTCTAGTATAAAGATCATTCATCTCAGTCTTTCCTACACAAGTTTTACAGAATCAGAGTATAAAACAAAAAACATGAACACACAGGTACACGCACACACACACAAACATGCACACATGTACACTTTGCAGAGACAAAATAATCAGAAGCACTGGAATTGGAAATGACCCAGATGTTGAATTTCTCAAGAAATGCAAAGTAACTATGATTAATATGCTAAGGGTTTAATTGCCTATAGTGGATAATATGAATGACTATGTGGGAATTTTACTGGAAATGTGCAAACTAATGAGTCAAACTGAAATGCTACAAATAAAAATGAATTAATAACAAAAAGATGAAGAATGTCTTTGATAGAATTATCAATAAATTCAACACATTTAAAGAAAGAATACATAAAATTTCCATATGTCAATATAAATTATTGAAACAAAATTTCAAAATGATAAAAGAATAAACAAAGCAATAATCTAAGATGTGTTAAAATAAAAAAATGGTGACCAATTCCATGAACAAAGTCAGTTTAGTCATACACACAAAACTTGATTTATTTTGCAAGACTAATTTTATTCTGTGTCATTTCTTATTTGTGCTTCTGAGATTCATAAGGGAAACTTAAAGTGTTTCCTGAAAATTAACCAATTCTTTATCATTTGAGAAAATTCTAACACTATAACCACTGAGAAGAGTAAGCAGTCATTGCTTTGTCACCATATAAGCTGCTTTACAACGAAAGCCTAAACCTAACGCTGTGTTTGGGTTTGAAATGTTCCTTATTCATAAACTGTATCTTGGGTGTGTATCCAGTAAAGTTTTACAATACTACTCTGTTTATTCACTGGTAGGACTTTTTGGCAAAGCTCTGGGATAATATCAAATCATTGGATACCTGTGTAATTGGAACCTCAGAGTAAAAATAAAGATTAATCAAGAAAAAGTCAGACTTACTTTGGAATTGTAAGACATGTTAAGATTCAAAAATTGATCACTGAGATGCATTCATTAAAACGCTAAAGAAAATTAATGTGACAATGTTTAATAGATTTATAAAATGTGACAATATTCAATCACTATTGTTGATTTTTAAGAGCAATTTACAAATATAAAGGGGATACTTAATCCTGATAGTGAGCACCTATTAAAGTAATCTATATTTAGTACCACATACATTGTTGAAAAGCAACAAAAATAACAAACAAAAAATGAGAAACTCAACTTTATTGAAGTTAAAAACTTTTGCTTTGCAAAAACTGTTAAGAAAATGAGAGAAGAAACCATAGGCTGGGAGAAAATATTTGCAAATTGTATACCTGTTAAAGAAAAAAAAAAACTGGAAGTTGGCATTGAAGTCTGACCTTTTATAACTGGTAAAACTGATGAAAGTTTAAATATTTGCACTAATTTAAATACATAGGCTTATGTATAAAAATATGCAACCGTAGAAGGAGCTGTAGAGTATGGTTACCAGAATCTGAAAGTGTGTTCACATCTCTGAGTTACAACTTCCTCCATCTAAGCTGTATAAAAGTCCATTTTGACCTTTAGTATTTCTAAATATGAAAAAAAATCCCAGGCATTCTAAAGGAGAATCTCAAGTGAAAATAAAAAAGAAAAGAGAAAATGATATAACACAAAATCTAAGTTATGTGGCAATAATGTTTGATAGACTATTTATTAAGATACTCAGATACAGTATCTTGATTTTATATATATATATATAATCCAAGCATGTGCTATTGTCATTCTTTGTTTTAGGATCTATATTTGCAGGACTTGAAATTTCACCTCATACCTGCCAAAGATTTCTGCATTTTCAAAGATTTGTATTTATGAATATACATAGATAAATGTATGTCTTTCTTCTCTTGAATTATCCTAATATCATTCTCTACTATGTCCCATATTTGCTGCTTTTCCTAAACTTGAGCATCTACTCACTTGGGAGCAGCCTCTTTTCTATGATCCCATATCCTCATAAGATTGGTCATTGATGCCAGGCATATGTAATTGAGATTTAATAATAACAGTAACAGCAAGTGTGTCTGTATCATCAATATAGAAGATGATTTATAATTCAATATTAGATGTCTGTCTTCTTAAAAAAAGTCTTTACCTGCACTGCATCTTCAGATTTTGCTTTCATTTATTTCCTTCTCTCCCTCCTTTTCCCTCTTTCTGCACATTTCTGCTTACTGTTTTTTTTTTTCTTTCTTTCTTTCAACAGACGCTGGCTTTCATACCTGTTTTTGCTATTCTTTCAATAACCAAATTACACAAACACATTCATGGCCTCTGCACTTGTTTTTCCCTCTGCTTGGCCCATTATCCCTTTTGTTAACTGCATGGATTATTCTGTCACAGCATTTACCTAAAAGCAGTTTTTCTTAGCAGCTCCCCTAACTACCATCTTAAATTGCATCTGCCCATTACAATTGCTTTATTTTCCCAATTACACTTACTACTTAACATACACGTATATTATTTTTGTTATCTATTGTCTCCGCCTCCTTTATAACGAAATTGTGAGTTCTACTGTGTATTGAGTTTTGAATTTGCTTAGGAACTTCTCTCCTTTAAGGGAGTTGAGGACAAGAGTAAAATATTGTTCACTACAGCCAAAAATTTAGTATTTTAAATATGGCAGATGTCTGTTTTTTGTTATTTTTCCCATATTGATTTCTAAAACAAAATATAGTGTTAGGAAATAATAGACACAAAATATGGTTTAAACTTTGTCTTCGATGGGGTTTAGTGGGAGAGATGAGTTATTCTTTTATGTGTTAAATCTTTCTTAACTTGTGGAGGTGGTAATGTTAAGATCACTGATGGTATATTGAAGTTAAAATAGAAAGTGTGAATATTCAAAAATGAATGGCAACAGCAAATCTGTAATCAACAAATGAGAATGTAACTGAGTCACCAAACCAAGGACTAGCAGAAAATATCAAAAGTATAACCTACTGAAAGGTAGGAAATCTGTTCCCATCACTAAAAATGTGCCTCATACATTAGAAGTACTCAAAACATATTTGTTGAATTTATAAATTGGTAAGTTTAGAATCAGAGATATGAGGACTAATTGTGAATAAAGATCAGTGAGGTTAGTGAATATATCTTTGGAACAGATTTAGTTAATATTTCTAATCTCATGATCTGATGCATAGGAGGATCAATGATACTCAGATTACCAAAAAAAAAAAATCTTTAAAAATAAACAGAATGATCTTTATCATGATTTGTCATCCTTTATACCCTTAAAACTAGGTACCAAACAGTATAACCTCAATAGTGTGCGTTTGCTTCAGGCTTGTTTCATCAGTTTCATTTTACTAATTCATTAAAGAGGACTGAGATATTTTCTTTCAGTACTGAATGTTAATGGTCAGATATAAAATAATGTCTTCTCAATTGTGAAATTATATTGGGTTAACAGATAATAGCTACATATCAAGCAACATATCATAGCAAGCACCCTTTTCCGAAAACCAAAGAGAAAACTCTAGACCTGGACATCACCAGATAGTCAATATTGGAATCAGATTGATTATGTTTTTTGAAGCAAAGGTGGAGAAACTCTATACAGTAAGCAAAAACAAGACCTGGATCTGACTGTAGCTCAGATCATAAGTTCCTTATTGCAGTATGCAGGCTTAAATTGATGACAGTAGGGAAACCCCATAGACCATTCCAGTATGACATAAATCATACCCCTTATGATTAAACTGGAGGTGACAAATAGATTCAAGGGATTAGACCTGGTAGACAGAGTCCCCGAAGAACTATGGACAGAGGTTCATAACAGTGTACAAGATTCAGTGACAAAAACCATCCAAAGAAAAAGAAATGCAAGAAGGCAAGGTGGTTGTCTAAGTAGACTTTATACATAGCTGAGGAAAGAAGAGAAGCAAAAAGCAAGGGAGAAAGGGAAAGATATACCCAACTGAGTGCAGAGTTCCAGAGAATTGCAAGGAGAGATAAGAAGGCCCTCTTAAATGAACAATGTAAAAAGATAGAGAAAATCAATAGAATGGGAAAGACTAGAGATGTCTTCAAGAAAATTGGAGATATCAAGATATGAAAGAATGGGCACAATAAAACACAGAATGGTCTAAAAGACCTAACAGAATTAGAAGAGGTTAATAAGAGGTAGCAAGAATACACAGAAGAACTGGGGGAAAAAATCTTAATGACCAAGATAACCACAACAGTGTGATCACTCACCTAGAGCCAGACATCCTGGAGTGTGAAGTCAAGTGGGCTTTAGAAAGGATCACTATGAACAAAGCTAATGAAGCTGAATTCAATCTGAGCTATTTCAAGTCCTAAAATGTGATGCTGTTAAAGTGATGCACTCAATACGTCAGCAAATTTGGGAACCTGAGCAGTGGCCTGAGGACTGGAAAAGGTCAGTTTTCATTCCAAACTCAGCAAAGGGCAATGCTAAAGAATGTTCAAACAACCAAAAACCTTTACTCATTTCACATGATAGTAAGTTTATGCTTGAAATCCTTCAATATAGGCTTCAGCAGTATGTGAACTGAGAAATTCCAGATGTAAAAGCTGGGTTTTGAAGAGGCAGAGGAATCAGAGATCAAATTGGCAACATTCCTTGGATCATGGATAAAGCAAAGGATTCCAGAAATATATTTACTTCTGCTTCATTGACTATGCTAAAGCCTTTGAATGTGTAAACTGCAACAAGCCATGAAAAACTCTTCAAGGGATGGGAGTACCTTTCCTGTCTCATGAAAAACTCATATGCATATCAAGAAGCAACAGTTAGAAGCAGACATGGAACAAGTGATTGGTTCCAAATTGAGAAAGGAGTATATGACAAAGCTGTATATTATCACCCTGCATATTTAACTTCTATGCAAAGTGCATCATGCAAATTTCTGGACTAGATGAATCACAAGCTGGAATCAAGATTGCTGGGAGAAATATCAATAACCTCAGATATGCAGATGATACCACCGTAATGGCAGACAGTGAAGAGGAACTAAAGAACCTCTTGATGAGGGAGAAAGAAGAGAGTGATAAAGTTGACTTGAAACTCAACACCAAGAAAACTAAGATCATGACATCTAGTCCCATCACTTCATGTCAAACTGATGAAAATATGGCAACAGTGACAAATTTTGTTGGGCTCCAAAATCACTGTGGATGGTGACTGCAGCCACAAAATTAAAAGACACTTGCTCCTTGGAAGGAAATCTATGAAAAACCTAGACAGTGTGTTAAAAAGCAGAAACATCACTTTGTCAACAAAGGTTCATATAATATAGCTTGGTTTTTCCAGTAGTCATGTAGGAAAGTGAGAGTTGGACCATAAAGAAGGCTGAGCATTGAAGAGTTGATGCTTTCCAATTGTGGTGCTGGAGAAGACTCTTGAGAGTCCCTTGGACAGCAAGATCAAGCCTGTCAATCCTAAAGGAAATCAACCCTGAATATTCATTGGAAGGACTGATGCTGAAACTCCAGTACTTTGGCCACCTGATGCAAAGAGCCAGCTCACTGGAAAAGTCTCTGATGTTGGGAAAGATTGAAGGCAAAAGGAAAAGGGGAGGGCAGAGGATTAGATTGGTTAGATAACATCACCAACTCAATTGACATGAATTCGAACAAAACCCAGGAGATATTGGAGGAGAGAGGAGCCTGGCATGCTGCAGTCACAAAGAGTCAGACAAGACTTAAAAACTGAACAAAAACAGCAACAGATAATAATCAAACCCATACAGAATTGATGACAATAAAACCAAGACAAAATTAATAATATATATATATATATTTTAATAGCTTAGTAAAAATATTTTTATAATCATTAAGATCTGTTGTGCTGTTTTACATTCCTGATGCTTGGTACTGATAATATTTAAAGAGAATTTTAAGGAAGCAGATAACATACATTTAAACATTTATATAGTTATGTAATTTTATGTGTTCTTTGAATAAGCAGTATATTGTAAACTGCTTCATTTACAAACTGTAGTTTTTAATCATCATGCCACTTTTCCTTTGAAATTGTCTTAATCTCACACTATAGCCCTTAGGAAAAAATAAAACAGATGGTAATTCATTGCTTTAATAATGTATTTAATTTAGTATGACTTACAGGTTAGGTGTTTTTCAGTACATTGTCTTCCTAATTCTCATTACACAATCAGGCTAATGGAACCGAAAAGATGGTCAATTTGGTTTTGTTTCAGTGTAACAATAACAAGATTTGAGTAAGTTTTTAACAACTTTGCTGTAAGTGAATTGGATTGTTTTATTTAAGGAGACTGCATGTTATATGTAAAGCCTATTATTTATATAAATGTATTTGAACAAAATTAAAAAGTAATTCATCACAGAAACAATTTCTGAGTGGTTATAACCTACTATGTAGTTCCCATAAAATAGGGAGTCAATTAATATATAAGACGCAGTTCATTCTCTCATGGTACCTCTCATCATCAGGGAAAAAGATCAATGAGTCAATGTATGAGACAGAATGCTTAAAAATAGTATTTGCTAAGCATTAAACTATATTTGTTTCATAATTCACTTCCCCAAAGTGAATTGCTCTCATGCTGTCTATGGGGTCGCACAGAGTCAGATGACTGAAGCGACTTAGCAGCAGCAAAGAGTTTTGAGTGATCTATTAATTCTTTGGGAAAAACTAGAAACTAAAGCAGTAGAAGGGATAACCTCTAAGTAAATTAATAGATTTTAACAACATTAATAGATTTAACAACATTGTAGTTTTTTCCAGTTTTGTTGAGGCATAATTGACAAATAAAAATTACGTATATATTTACAGTGTACTCCAGGTGTTTCTTGACTTCCTACTTTTGCATTCCAGTCCCCTATAATGAAAAGGACATCTTTATTGGGTGTTAGTTCTAAAAGGTCTTGTAGGTCTTCAAAGAACCGTTCAAGTCAAGAAACACCTGGAGTAACAGGCAAATTTGGCCTTGGAATACGGAATGAAGCAGGGCAAAGACTAATAGAGTTTTGCCAAGAAAATGCACTGGTCATAACAAACACCCTCTTCCAAAAACACAAGAGAAGACGCTATACATGAACATCACCAGATGGTCAACACCGAAATCAGATTGATTATATTCTTTGCAGCCAAAGATGGAAAAGCTCTAGGCACTCAGCAAAAACAAGACCAGGAGCTGACTGTGGCTCAGACCATGAACTCCTTATTGTCCAGTTCAGACTTAAATTGAAGAAAGTAGGGAAAACCACTAGACCATTCAGGTATGACCTAAATCAAACCCCTTATGATTATACAGTGGAAGTGAGAAATAGATTTAAGGGCCTAGATCTGATAGATAGAGTGCCTGATGAACTATGGAATGAAATTCGTGACATTGTACAGGAGACAGGGATCAAGACCATCCCCATGGAAAAGAAATGCAAAAAAGTGAAATGGCTCTTTGGGGAGGCCTTACAAATAGCTGTGAAAAGAAGAGAAGCGAAAAGCAAAGGAGAAAAGGAAAGATATAAACATCTGAATGCAGAGTTCCAAAGAATAGCAAGAAGAGATAAGAAAGCCTTCTTCAGTGATCAATGCAAAGAAATAGAGGAAAACAACAGAATGGGAAAGACTAGAGATCTCTTCAAGAAAATCAGAGATACCAAAAGAACATTTCATGCAAAGATGGGCTCGATAAAGGACAGAAATGGTATGGACCTAACAGAAGCAAAAGATATTAAGAAGAGATGGCAAGAATACACAGAAGAACTGTACAAAAAAGATATTCACAACCCAGATAATCACGATGGTGTGATCACTGACCTAGAGCCAGACATCCTGGAATGTGAAGTCAAGTAGGCCTTAGAAAGCATCACTATGAACAAAGCTAGTGGAGGTGATGGAATTCCAGTTGAGCTATTCCAAATCCTGAAAGATGATGCTGTGAAAGTGCTGCACTCAATATGCCAGCAAATTTGGAAAACTCAGCAGTAGCCACAGGACTGGAAAAGGTCAGTTTTCATTCCAATCCTAAAGAAAGGCAATGCCAAAGAATGCTCAAACTACCGCACAATTGCACTCATCTCACACGCTAGTAAAGTAATGCTCAAAATTCTCCAATCCAGGCTTCAGCAACATGTGAACTGTGAACTTCCTGATGTTCAAGCTGGTTTTAGAAAAGGCAGCGGAACCAGAGATCAAATTGCCAACATCTGCTGGATCATGGAAAAAGCAAGGGAGTTCCAGAAAAACATCTATTTCTGCTTTATGGACTATGCCAAAGCCTTTGTCTGTGTGGATCACAATAAACTGTGGAAAATTCTGAAAGAGATGGGAATTCCAGACCACCTGATCTGCCTCTTAAGAAATTTGTATGCAGATCAGGAAGCAACAGTTAGAACTGAACATGGAACAACAGACTGGTTCTAAATAGGAAAAGGAGTACGTCAAGGCTGTATATTGTCACCCTGCTTATTTAACTTATATGCAGAGTACATCATGAGAAACGGTGGAGTGGAAGAAACACAAGCTGGAACCAAGATTGCCGGGAGAAATCTCAATAACCTCAGATATGCAGATGACACCACCCTTATGGCAGAAAGTGAAGAGGAACTCAAAAGCCTCTTGATGAAAGTTAAAGTGGAGAGTGAAAAAGTTGGCTTAAAGCTCAACATTCAGAAAACGAAGATCATGGCATTTGGTCCCATCACTTCATGGGAAATAGATGGGGAAACAGTGGAAACAGTGTCAGACTTTACTTTTCTGGGCTCCAAAATCACTGCAGATGGTGACTGCAGCCATGAAATTAAAAGACGCTTACTTCTTGGAAGGAAAGTTATGACCAACCTAGATAGCATATTCAAAAGCAGAGACATTACTTTTCCAACACAGGTCCGTCTAGTCAAGGCTATAGTTTTTCCTGTGGTCATGTATGGATGTGAGAATTGGACTGTGAAGAAGGCTGAGTGCTGCAGAACTGATGCTTTTGAACTGTGGTGTTGGAGAAGACTCTTGAGAGTCCCTTGGACTGCAAGGAGATCCAACCGGTCCATTCTGAAGGAGATCAGCCCTGGGATTTCTTTGGAAGGAATGATGCTAAAGCTGAAACTCCAGTACTTTGGCCACCTCATGGGAAGAGTGACTCATTGGAAAAGACCCTGATGCTGGGAGGGATTGGGGGCAAGAGGAGAAAGGGATGACAGAGGATGAGATGGCTGGATGGCATCACTGACTCGATGGACGTGAGTCTGAGTGAACTCCTGGAGTTGTTGATGGACAGGGAAGCCTGGAGTGCTGCGATTCATGGGGTCACAAAGAGTCGGACACGACTGAGTGACTGATCTGATTACAGTGTACAACAAGATTTTTATACATGTGATAAATATATATATACCTATACTGTTAAATGATTACTGTAATCAATTATTTAATATGTTCATCACCTCATATGTATGTGTGGTAAGTCACTCAGTCATGATCCATTATTTGCGACCCCAGGGACTGTAGCCCACCAGGCTCCTCTGTCCATGGGATTCTCCAGCACGAATACTGCAGTGGGTTGCCATTTCCTCCTCCAGGGGAATCTTCCTGACCCACGGATCGAACCCACATGTCTTAAGTCTCCTGTATTGGCAGGCAAGTTCTTTACCAAGAGTACTACGTGAGACTTTGTTTACTGTTAAGAGCGCTTATGCTCTAATAATATAACTTTTAATTATATAATACAGTATTATTAACTGTAGTCACCAAGATATACATTAGATTTTTAGATAAATTCATATTATACCTAAAAGTTTGTACCCTTTAACCGATATCTCATTTCCCCTAAACCGTAGCCCTTGCAACCACCATACTACTCTCTGTTTCTATGAGTTCAGCTTTTTTAGATTCATTATGTGAGATCATGTAGTGTTAACTTTTTCTTTATTGTTTTTCTTTTAAGAATAAATTTCAAGAATTTATGACTACAGGCATACCTTAGAGATATTGCAAGTTCAGTTCTAGACCACTGCGATAAAGTAAAAATTCCAATAAAGTGAATCCCAAGAACTTTTTGTTTTCCCCATATATATATTGATAAAAGTTACATTTATACTACACTATACTGTAGTTTATTAGCATCATGTCTTAAAAATGTTCATACTTAATTGAAAATAATACTGTTGGAAAAATAGTACTAATAGACTCGCTCAATGCAGGGTTGCCATAAACCTTCAACTTGTTAAAAAAAAAAAAAAATAGAGTATCTGGGAATCACAGTAAGGCAAAGTTCAGTTGAACAAGGCATGAATGCATTCCCATAAGTCACTAAGTACTCATTTAAAAATACTATGCAAACAATAAGGAAAGAGTTAAAATAACTTCGTGCATACACACATTATTAACAGGGAGAAGTTGCAGTTCCAGTCCAAATGCAGTCTGCTCTAATTTCCTCTTGCTCAGGTGGAGCTGGTAGTAAAGGACCTGCCTGCCAATGCAGGTGACATAAGAGACCTGGGTTGGATCCCTGGGTCAGAAAGATCCCCTGGAGAATGAAATGGCAAACTACTCCAGTATTCTTGCCTGGAGAATCCCTTGGACAGAGAAGCCAGGCAGGCTACAGTCTATGGGGTCGCAAAGAGTCAGACATAACTGAAGCAACATAGCATACAGGAGAAGTCAAGCTTTGTTTTATTAAGGCCTTCAGCTGATTGGATAAAGCCCACCCACCCTTGAAGGGTAATCTGCTTTACTCAGAGTCCACCAATTTAAATTTAATCTTATCTAAAAAACACCCTCCTTCAAAGCCAGGTCTCCCACATTGCAGGCAGACACTTTACCCTCTGAGCCACCGGGGAAGCCCTTAAAAAACACCTTCCTAGAAACATACAGGTTAACATTTGAGGACACATCTAGGCACTGTGGTCCATCTAAATTGACACATAAAATTAGCCAACATAATACTATATATTGTAAACTTGCTATAGAAAAGGAAAATAGGCATTTCAGTAGTTACTTTATTTGTTTAATGTTATCTACTTTGCTACCATTATGGATCTTTTAACATTATCATATTTGAAGTTGCTGATATGACATCTGTATTTTTAAAAAAGAAAAATGCTTATTTTTCTTCTTTGACAATTGTGGTGTTAATTTTCAGTAGAAAACCCTTGGATATTATATTTTACATATGATAAAGCATGAAAAAGTCATCCAATAATATAACCATTTAAAGATGAAAATTTCATTTTGTGAGTCTGCTATAATTTTGGCATTTATAGAAAAATGTGTAAGAATTAGTTTTATTATTAAGTGAAAATTTAGTGCGACTGGAGAAGGAAATGGTAACCCATTCCAGTATTCTTGCCTTGAGAATTCCATGGACAGAAGAGCCTGGCAGGCTGACAATTCATGGGGTCACAAAGAGTCGGACATGACTGAGTGACTGACATACATTTAGTACAAGAATCTTAAGCATGTTCTCCAAACTGTAAACACATCAAGTAAATCTCTAGAAGTTGCCACTTTTATATTTCAACAATGATTATCTTGGAGGCAGGATTACGAGCAGTTCTTATTTTAGCCTATATAGCCTGAATTAAAAAAAAAAATTAAAATGTGAGTCTATAGTATCAAACAATGTTTATACAGTCATCCCTCCTTATCTCTGGGGGACTAGCTGCAGGACAGACATGGAATATGCACGTGAGGAGGGTGTACTGTAATATACTGTTTTATTTTTTTTTATGCTATCTCACTGAAAAAAGAAAGACTCCTTTTCACAACTGCTTGATTAGCAAACATTACCATGTATTAACACAAGTTGAACAAAGATGTTTTATCTTTCTAGACCCAGATAGTAACTATTTATAAGTCAGAACAGGCTCTTATTTTCAACAAATGATAAGGAATTTAATGTAACCATTGTAATCAATTTAGCTGCATTTAGGAAGGTAACTGAAAATATATGAAATGAGACTACTATTAAGTAGAGATAAAGTTGAAATCATACAACATCTGCCAATTAATCATTCAGTATTTATTGACATTGATGGGACTAGGTAAGTATTCCTTAGATAGCTAGTTGTAAGCTATTTGCTCCCACCTGTACATTGAGAGTCAAGTATTATAACTGTGATGCAATAGATTTCCTCATGACTTTAGCAAAATAGCATGAAATAGCTCAGAAAATGTGTAGAATATCTTTCAGTAGCATATATTCTTAGTTACAGCCATGTCAAGTTGGATTTGAATTTATAAATGAGATTCTAGATTGGCTTCCTTTGTACTGTAAAATGAAACTTAATTGAGATATAAAATCAGTGTGTTGATCAGTAAAATATTTGTAAGGCTAGAAATGCTAATAAAGTAAAATATAAAGGCTAGAAAACAAACTGTTTTTAATATCAACATGGGAATGTGCTTATGACTTAATTTTTAGAGCTGTTCCTTTTGAGACAATAATGGTATGAATAATTATTGCACCATAACTTTCATCAAGTACTTAATACTGAATGGCATCTACATTTTAAATTAACATGACAGTCTTTGGAGAAATTCAGAAAATGAAATATGACTACTGTAATTTTTTGAATAGTTTCTTATTTTGTTTTAAAAGGAATTAAAGAAGCAATTAGTCTAAAACAGATATTTGAGATGAAGTGGAAAAGAATATTTCTGTGATGCAAAACATCAGTCAGTTTAGTCTCAGATGTGTCTGATTCTTTGCGATCCCCCGGACTGTACCAGGCGGCGCTTCCCTGTCCATCACCAACTCCCAATGCAAAACACATTCTAAATTAAATTCATCATGTGTAATAAATAATATTTCAGAGAGATAATATGTCTTGATTCACAGAGTTGGCAACTCTATTTTGTAGCATGTTTAATTTGTTAGGAAGTGAAAATGGTGGTGTATCAGTTCAATTCAGTTCAGTTCAGTCACTCAGTCGTGTCCGACTCCTTGCGAGCCCATGAATCGTAGCACGCCAGGCCTCCCTGTCCATCACCAACTCCCGGAGTTCACTCAGACTCATGTCCATCGAGTCAGTGATGCCATCCAGCCATCTCATCCTCTGTCATCCCCTTCTCCTCCTGTCCCCAATCCCTCCAAGCATCAGTCTTTTCCAATGAGTCAACTCTTCCCATGAGGTGGCCAAAGTACTGGAGTTTCAGCTTCAGCATCATTCCCTCCAAAAAAATCCCAGGGCTGATCTTCAGAATGGACCGGTTGGATCTCCTTGCAGTCCAAGGGACTCTCAAGAGTCTTCTCCAACACCACAGTTCAAAAGCATCAGTTCTGCAGCACTCAGCCTTCTTCACAGTCCAACTCTCATATTCATACATGACCACAGGAAAAACCATAGCCTTGACTAGACGGACCTTTGTGGGCAAAGTAATGTCTCTGCTTTTGAATATGCTATCTAGGTTAGTCATAACTCTCCTTCCAAGAAGTAAGCGTCTTTTAATTTCATGGCTGAAGTCACCATCTGCAGTGATTTTGGAGCCAAGAAAAATAAAGTCTGACACTGTTTCCACTGTTTCCCCATCTATTTCCCATGAAGTGATGGGACCCGATGCCATGATATTCGTTTTCTGAATGTTAAACTTTAAGCCAACTTTTTCACTCTCTACTTTCACTTTCATCCAGAGGCTTTTGAGTTCCTCTTCACTTTCTGCCATAAGGGTGGTGTCATCTGCATATCTGAGGTTATTGATATTTCTCCTGGCAATCTTGATTCCAGCTTGTGCTTCTTCCATTCCAGCGTTTCTCATTATGTACTCTGCATGTAAGTTAAATAAGCAGGGTGATAATATACAGTTTTGATGTACTCCTTTTCCTATTTGGAACCAGTCTGTTGTTCCATGTCCAGTTCTAACTGCTGTTTCCTGACCTGCATACAGATTTCTGTGGTGTATAAACAATGTCATATGGAAATGAACCCTTGCCATGTGAAGAAATATTAAGTGATTATAATCAAATTAAGTATATTCATTTAGAGGAAATACATTTAATGTTGTCCTCTGTAAACTGATACCTACCTATTTGCTTTCTCTGAACAAACTATTTACATCAAGGTCAAGTTATAGAGCTTAGATGTTATACCTTACTCTTACTTTATCTGAACTTGGAGTTAAATCCTAAATAGTTGAAATACACACACAGTAATGCAAAATCTCATGTATCTAATTTCCAGGAACTTTTCTTCCAACTTCATTCAAATATATAATGTAGGAAAAGGTACAATCTATGAAGTCTTTTGATAATAGTCCTCAGGCTTGGAATACAGGGTCACATTCCTTTGCCCTTTTCCTCAATTAAACTTAATATGTTTCTACCAGTTAAATAGCAAACTTAATATCCAAGAACTTGGGATAAATATTAAATGTATGCGTTAGTAAGTCAGTCATGTCCAACTCTTTCTGACCCTGTAGACTGCAGCCCATCAGGCTCCTCCCTCTGCCCATGGGATTCTCCAAGCAAGAATACTGAGTGAGTTGCCATGCCCTCTTCAAGGGGATCTTTCCAACCCAGGAATTGAACCCAGGTCTCCCACATTGCAGGCAGATTCTTTACCCTCTGAGTCATCTGGGAAGCTCAAATATTTAATAAATTATTAATGGCTAATTGTTGGATCTATTTGAGATGAAATATATCCTTTCTAAAATTTATCCTAATAATTGTACATGCAATACCTTATTAGAATAACACTAAATTTATTAATATCTGTAAGTCAGCACATTTAGGAAAATGTCTTTTTTCATTTTATCATTATCCATGGTAAATAAAAATGTTAATTTTTATTGCAAGCCTGTGCACCTATATACATAGTCTCTAGACTAATCTATAAATTAAAATATAGAAAAAATTTAAAGTTTAACAAATACAATTCTTATGCATTCTTTACTTCATGATATGAATTCTGGTATGTTATACTTTATGTTCTACTTTTTTTTTAATCCATCGTCATACTTTCTTCATACAAAAGTTTGGCATTTGTTTTTCTTCTATCACAAGAGAATAGATCTAAAATATGCTCCCCACAAAAAAGAAGTGGTAATTATGTGACATGCTGGAGGCATTAGCTAATGCTATGGTGATAATCATTTTACAAAATATTAATATATGAAACAAACTTAAATATGCAATGCTTATTTATGCAATGCTATATGTCAATTATATCTCAGTAAAGGTGGAGAGGAAAAAAAGAATGTTATTTAAACCTATCATCACATAGCTTCTTCTCAGCATTCATGACATACTTTATATCCTTACTCAGAGAAGATTCCCTGAATACCTTTGCTAAAATATCTTTCTCTCCGCACCCATCTCTCTCTCTCTCTCTCTCTCTCTCTCTCTCACACACACACACACACACAAATACCCACACAGAATCCCCACTTTGGCCTATTATTTTCTACTATTCTACTTCATTTGTGACATACAGTTTTGAATACAAAAATCCGTTTTATTTGGCTGTTTATGTCCTAATGTATTATCTTGCCAAGTAAGCAAAATTTATAAAAGCATATCTTATTAGTTACTTCTGTAATTTCCAGAACTTATATGGTAAAGAATAAAGGAAATTTTTCTATATGGATAAATGCATTGATAAATGAATATTTAGTCAATTCTATGAGCGACTTTATTGGAGCAGGAAATGGCAACCCACTCCAGTGTTCTTGCCTGGAGAATCCCAGTGACAGGGGAGCCTGGTGGGCTTCCGTCTATGGGGTCGCACAGAGTCAAACATGATTGAAGCGACTTAGCAGCAGTAGCAGCAGCATGAGCTACTTTAGTAAGTATCTTGATAGTTTACTGTACAGACCAAAGAGCAAAGAGATTTGGTGACTGCTGAGCACATAAATGAAATCTCTTATACAACTAGTGTAGACCCTATACAAAAAATATAGTAATAAGCAAATATAAAAGCTTTTTTCTAGCTTCAAAAGTATTTAAAATGCATAAAATATGTGTATTTTTTTTTATTCTTAATCAGAAGCTTTTTGTTTAACACTGCTGTTAATGCTTAAATGCAGCAGTTGTTTCATGCGATATCCCTTAAATATATACTTTCAAACATTTGCAACAAGTTCTATAAATGTTATCATATCTTTACCTATATCTATATTAGTTGTGAAAGGGAAGAATTTCAAAATAAACATATAAATTTTGTACTAGTGACAATGTCAGAAATACTAGTATCACAGTGAAAATATATGAAGTAGCTCTAGGTTATTCATCAAATATAGCTTATATTTCATAAAATTTATTTTCTCACCCTCTGGCTTGCTAAACATTAGTTCCTATCCAATGTTGTATGTAATAAAAATAACTAACAAGGGAATTTTTCTTTGCAAGTTCAATGCATTTTTCTCTATGTAGGAAGAGAAGATTAAGCCTCAAGTGTTTTTAATCAGAAATTATGTTTGGGAATATCTGTATTTCTTGGTTTGACAATGGCTAGAAAGACTTCAAAATTCTTTAATCTATTTTAAACATGTTTCAAACTTACACAGGTTCCCTATTTCCCAAGTTTCTGTAGACTCTTGATGCAGAAATACAATGGAAAAAACAGTGATTTAAACAGATCATGATACATAGGTCATGAAGCACAAGCTGGAATCAAGATTGCCAGGAGAAATATCAATCACCTCAGATATGCAGATGACACCACCCTTACGGCAGAAAGTGAAGAGGAACTAAAAAGCCAACTAAAAAGCCTCTTGATGAAAGTGAAAGAGGAGAGTGAAAACGTTGGCTTAGAGGTCAACATTCAGAAAAGTAAGATCATGGCATCTGGTCCCATCACTTCATGGGAAATAGATGGGGAAACAGTGGAAACAGTGTCAGACTTTATTTTTCTGGGCTCCAAAATCACTGCAGATGGTGACTGCAGCCATGAAATTAAAAAATGCTTACTCCTTGGAAGGAAAGTTATGACCAACTTAGATAGCATATTGAAAAGCAGAGATATTAGTTTGCCCACAAAGGTCTGTCTAGTCAAGGCTATGGTTTTTCCTGTGGTCATGTATGGATGTGAGAGTTGGCCTGTGAAGAAGGCTGAGCACCGAAGAATTGATGCTTTTGAACTGTGGTGTTGGCAAAGACTCTTGAGAGTCCCTTGGACTGCAAGGAGATCCACCCAGTCCATCCTAAAGGAGATCAGTCCTGGGTGTTCATTGGAAGGACTAATGCTGAAGCTGAAACTCCAATACTTTGGCCACCTCATGCGAAGAGTTGACTCATTGGAAAAGACCCTGATGCTGGGAGGGACTGGGGACAGGAGGAGAAGGGGACGACAGAGGATGAAATGGCTGGATAGCATCACCGACTTGATGGACGTGAGTTTGAGTAAATGAACTCCGGGAGTTGGTGATGGACAGGGAGGCCTGGCGTGCTGTGATTCATGGGGTCGCAACGAGTCAGATACAACTGAGCGACTAAACTGAACTGAACTGCACTGATACAACCCATATTCATCTTAGTGATGGTTAAAACTGACAACCATTGCCAGAGTCTGTCAAAGAGTATGTGCACCTTTCAGTTCAGTTCAGTTCAGCCACTCAGTCGTGCCGACTCTTTGTGACCCCATGAATCCCAGCACGCAGGCCTCCCTGCCCATCACCAACTCCCGGAGTTCACTCAAACTCACGTCCATCGAGTTGGTGATGCCATCCAGCCATCTCATCCTCTGTCGTCCCCTTCTCCTCCTGCCCCCAATCCCTCCCAGCATCAGAGTCTTTTCCAATGAGTCAACTCTTCACATGAGGTGCACCTTTACAACAAAACAATTCCACTAAAGCATATAAATGTTAATATAATAATTCATTTTTAATGGAATGTGAAAATGGTGCAGAATTATAATTGCCACTATTATTCAGTATTCCCCTTTATCTTAGAAATAATCTCTTTTGGCAAACTATATACATTATACAGGCAAGATGCTTATTTATAGGATGTTGAATATATTTATGGGGCTTCCCTCGAAGCTCAGTTGGTAAAGAAACTGCCTGCAATGCAGGAGACCCTGGTTTGATTCCTGGGTTGAGAAGATATGTGCATCTTTTTAAAACTTTTTTATACACAATAACTGAAAAATTTAAGAAGAATAAAAACAGAAAAAAAAAAAAAAAGGTAATTTGTAAACTCCCTTACTAAAATAACATAATAATTTTGCATTTTCCTATGACATGAAAGAAAATTCATTAAAATGTAATGAAAAAATATGTTAACGAAAAAAGAGTTAAAAAACAGTGTGTGTGGGATATGGAGTAAAGAGACCTAACTGTGATTAAAATATTTGGGGCCTGTGGTTGTACTTCTGAACCAAATCATTATATGATTTTAGACTAGACACATACTTAAGCATTGGTTGCTTTCATAGATAAGAATATTTTAGAAAATGGTTACATAAAGTTAAAAATTTAGTATATTTTAATTCCATTAAGATATTCCCAAATAGTAAGAAAAATAATTTTGAATAAGAAAGAGTTTTTAAATTTCACAAGAATTATTTTGGTCATTTAAATATGCAAAGCACTTTACTTAGAACTTGAAGTGACCTGAGATAAAACCAATCTTTCAGTGTTAATAAAAAGGGAATACAAAATATTACTGTGTAAAACAAACAGCAGTGACTCACATTGATTAGGGCTTCCCAGGTGGTGCTAGTGGTAAAGAACCCGCCTGCCAATGCAGGACCCTAAGAGATGCATATTCAATACGTGGATCAGGAAGATCCCCTGGAGGAGGGCATGGCAACCCATTCCAGTAGTCGTGCCTGGAGAATCCCATGGACCGAGGATCTTGTTGGACTGTAGTCCATAGGGTCGTTCAGAGTTGGATAAGACTGAAGATCTTCATGACCCAGATAATCACGATGGTGTGATCACTCACCTAGACCCAGATATCCTGGAATATGAAGTCAAGTGGGCCTTAGAAAGCATTACTACGAACAAAGCTAGTGGAGGTGATGGAATTCCAGTTGAGCTATTTCAAATCCTGAAAGATGATGCTATGAAAGTGCTGCAATCAATATGCCAACAAATTTGGAAAACTCAGCAGTGGCCACAGGACTGGAAAAGGTCAGTTTTCATCCCAATCCCTAAGAAAGGCAATGTCAAAGAATGTTCAAACTACCCCACAATTGCACTCATCTCACACGCTAGTAAAGTAATGCTCAAAATTCTCCAAGCCAGGCTTCAGAAATACGTGAACCGTGAACTTCCTGATGTTCAAGCTGGTTTTAGAAAAGGCAGAGGAAACAGAGATCAAATTGCCAACATCTGCAGGATCATCAAAAAAGCAAGAGAGTTCCAAAAAAACATCTATTTTTGCTTTATTGACTATGCCAAAGCCTTTGACTGTGTGGATCACAATAAACTGTGGAAAATTCTGAAAGAGATGGGAATACCAGACCACCTGATCTGCCTCTTGAGAAATCTGTATGCAGGTCAGGAAGCAACACTTAGAACTGGACATGGAACAATAGACTGGTTCCAAATAGGAAAAGGAGTACATCAAGGCTGTATATTGTCACCCTGCTTATTTAACTTACACGCAGAGTACATCATGAGAAATGCTGGACTGGAAGAAACACAAGCTGGAATCAAGATTGCCTGGAGAAATATCAATCACCTCAGATATGCAGATGACACCACCCTTATGGCAGAAAGTGAAGAGGAACTCAAAAGCCTCTTAATGAAAGTGAAAGTGGAGAGTGAAAAAGTTGGCTTAAAGCTCAACATTCAGAAAATGAAAATCATGGCATCCGGTCCCATCACTTCATGGGAAATAGATGGGGAAACAGTGTCAGACTTTATTTTTTTGGGCTCCAAAATTACTACAGATGGTGACTGCAGCCATGAAATTAAAAGACGCTTACTCCTTGAAAGAAAAGTTATGACCAATCTAGATAGCATATTGAAAAGCAGAGATATTACTTTGCCGACAAAGGTCAGTCTAGTCAAAGCTATGGTTTCTCCTGTGGTCATGTATGGCTGTGAGAGTTGGACTGTGAAGAAAGCTGAGCGCCGAAGAATTGATGCTTTTGAACTGTGGTGTTGGAGAAGACTCTTGAGAGTCCCTTGGACTGCAAGGAGATCCAACCAGTCCATTCTGAAGGAGATCAGCCCTAGGTGTTCTTTGGTAGGAATGATGCTAAAGCTGAAACTCTAGTACTTTGGCCACCTCATGCGAAGAGTTGACTCATTGGAAAAGACTCTGATGCTGGGAGGGATTGGAGGCAGGAGGAGAAGGGGACGACAGAGGATGAGATGGCTGGATGGCATCACTGACTCGATGGACGTGAGTCTCAGTGAACTCCGGGAGTTGGTGATGGACAGGGAGGCCTGGCGTGCTGCGATTCATGGGGTCACAAAGAGTCAGACACAACTGAGTGACTGAACTGAAGCAACCTAGCATGCACATTGATTAAGTACTTATTGTATTCTAGTCCATAAATGTTCATGTTTTTCTTATGTGATAGATATTGTCAACCTTTTTACCAATAATTTAACATGCTTAAGAATTTTAAATGTTTTACTTAAGAATAAATGATTCATAGAAAACTTAAGTTTTTTGTCATTATGTATAGTTTGTTCTTTAGATCACTACACAACACCCTCTTATTTGCCTATATTCCCCCTAGGCATGCCAGAAGTTGCCTCTATGATTTTCCTTTCCCTTAATATTCCAGTTCTGATGAGCAGTGTTCAGTAACATTTATTTTGGACTAAAATGTTTTATGTAATTCTGGTACTTCTGCGTTGAGAAATAAATGTATTTCTCTTATTGCCAAAAGCAATGATTACCATCATTCTTAAAATTTTAGAATGAGAATGGCTGTGATTAAGAAAATCGTATATCAGTTCTGTAAACAATATAGCAGTTTATTTTAGTATTTTTTTTTAAATCACCTTACTCAACCTGAAGGCAGGCTGTCCAAAGGTAGAATAATGTCTCTACTCTAGGAAATTCTCCACTCACTGTTAACTCTTCCACCAATCCTAAGACATGTTCCAAAACCATATGATACAAGAAGTTGTATTAACTTTTTAGGTAGTGGTCAAATGGAGGGCCAAAGAAGAAAGTGAAAGTATCTCTTAAGGAAAGTAGCTGATAGAAGTCACTTTGGGTTACTTAACTTTGGACAGAATTTACTTACGAGTCCACTATTATTTACAAGGAGGTTTCGATCAATAGTTATTATTTGGTCTGGAAGATCCTATATATTGCTGAGAGCAGTTGATATGAAAAAAAAAAAAAGAGTATTACCTCTGTTGTGTCTCATATAGCATACGAAAAATAGGGATTTTATAAAAGAGAGATCAGAAGATTTAAAAAATATATATATTGAAGTTTTTTTGTTTGTTTTTTTAGTGAAGAATTTTGAGTAGGGTTGCTATATGCCAAGAGTTCTGCAGTTTTTATTTGTAGAAATGCAAATAGCATTGCCAGTTTGAATGGCAATTTCACCACAACCTATTACATTAGTCACATCCTCTGAGGTTCCATAGTTACCCAAAGATATTAATGGTCAAAAGGAAATGACTTCATTAGAACCTACTTCATGTTGCGAATATCTCATGAATTTCTGGAGACAAGGGTCATAACTATTGAGCAGGAAATGTTCAGAAGTGATGTCATAAAGAGAAATTTAAAAGAGAAAAACATAGCAAGAACAATTATATGACACTGTTATATCTTTTCAAAAACACAATAGTGGAATGGCAAAACTGCCTTTGAGTTTGTGCAAATGACGTTAAAACAGATGTGGTTCATGGGGATTTTCCTGCATCTTGCTTTGCAGATAGAAACAAAAATTCCAAAAAGTAAATAGGATATCAGTATCATTGATCCTGTCTTTTTGGCATCTTAAGGGATATATGCATGAAGTTTTATTTTTCAGTGCGAAAACTGATTTATTTATTCTATATTCTGTGTTTATGAGCTAGCCAGTGCCAACAAACCTGTTATTTAACAGTCTTAGCAGGATGATGAGGTAAGAACAATCCTACTTCTCAGAAATAGAATAATGTTTCTAAGTGTATTTGTGTGGAGAGCACTACAAAGTTTGATCTTAGTAAGTAAGAAGCTACAACAGCAACTTAGTTTATCCAGATGATGCTCTGAGTCCCAATGTAACTATGAGGACTTCAACTTCAAGAACAGTAGAGCCATGTTATGGTTTGAGAATCAAGTCATGGCCCAACCCACAACCTTTGCCAGCTTTACTAATGTGAAGAAAACACAGAAAGCATACGATGTTTGTATTTAGGTTCAGTGGTAGAATTTCAGTGAGTGAGGAATTCACGGCATTTAGCATTATTTTCTTTTCACTCCATTTCATCTCCTGGAATGAAACTGTCAGTTGTTTCAGAGTGTGTGTATAAGCTAGAGAGGATTGAAATAGATTATTCTAACTTCTTGAGCAATTAACCTTTCTGCTGTGCTGGCCAGTGCTTGGTTGCTCAGTGATGTCCGACTCTTTGCGGAAGCCCCGCCAGGCTCCTCTGTCCATATACTTCTCCAGACAAGAATACTGGAGAGAGTACACATTCCCTTCTCCAGGTTTCCCACATTGCAGGAAGATCCTTTACTGTCTGGGCCATCAGATAAGCCCAAAGGATAGGTATTATGTCTGTTTTAGTTAGTATTCCATCCTCAGAAATTGGTATTGTGCTGGCACACGGTAGCCAATGATTTTTTTAAATTAACTGATACATTAAAAAGATGATAGAGCCATTACATTTTGGATATATAGTGGACTTCAGAATCACTGCAGTGGCTTTGACATCAAATGTGCAGGTAACAAGAATAAACAGTGATGCAGAAGAGAGAGTAAATGAGATGCATAGCATAGATTCAATAAATATAGTTCAGGAAACTAAGGAAAGCATTATTTGTGAACTCTAGGTGGTGATTACAAAGTAGATACCCCAAGAGTAAAATAACTCACTAGAAAGTCACCCTTATTACTTTATAAACAGTTTTAATATAAAACAGTTACAGTATATAACAAATTTATGTCATAAAATTCAACCATTTCAATGTACAATTCTTTGATTATTTTTAACAACTTTACTGAGTAATGTGACCATCAACATATCATTTCTAGGACATTTCCTTCTCTACAATAAATTCCCTCATGCCTCTTTACAGCTAATTCCCACTCCTACCACCAACTCCCAGCCACCAATAATGTACTTATTTATTGAGAGAATAACTCAATAAATTTATATTTTCTGGGCATTTTATGTAAATAGAATCCTAGAATAGTCTCTTGTGTCTGGCTACTTTCACAGAACATAATGTATTTGAGCCTGTGTCAGTAGTATGTACTTTTTTGCAACTGAATAATGTTCTATTGGGCGAATATAATATTTCATCAGTGTGGTCTGTAAACACAAAGACACACAGTTGTATATATGTATGAGACATATAATTACATATTTTATATAAAAACACATATATAATTACATATTATATATATAATTACATATTTATACAAAACACATAAACACACATATATACAGTTAGTTTTCATTATTCATGGTAGTTTTTTTTTTTTAAAAATCTCCATTAACATTAAATTAGTGAACACTGAACTACTGTTCCTAGGAGAAAAAAATATATATATATAACATATATATTTTTAAATACTAAAAATAGCATATCCCTAGTAGATTATGTATAGATGTGAGAGTTGGACTGTGAAGAAGGCTGAGCGCCGAAGAATTGATGCTTTTGAACTGTGGTGTTGGAGAAGACTCTTGAGAGTCCCCTGCACTGCAAGGTGATCTAACCAGTCCATTCTGAAGGAGATCAGCCCTGGGATTTCTTTGGAGGGAATGATGCTAAAGCTGAAACTCCAATACTTTGGCCACCTCATGAGAAGAGTTGACTCATTGGAAATGACTCTGATGCTGGGAGGGATTGGAGGCAGGAGGAGAAGGGGATGACAGAGGATGAGATGGCTGGATGGCATCACTGACTCAATGGACGTGAGTCTGGGTGAACTCCAGGAGTTGGTTATGGACAGGGAGGCCTGGAGTGCTGTGATTCATGGGGTCGCAAAGAGTCAGACATGACTGAGTGACTGAACTAACTAAACTAAAGTATATTATGTTTTGTTGTTGTTGTTTTACAAGAGAGCAAATGATATTAGAATCAGAAATGATGAGTTACTTGCATAAGGCTATTCCATTAACAGGTTGCCAAGTTGGGGTTAGTGCATGTGTGCTAAGTCGCCTCAGTCATGTCCAACTCTGTGACTCCTATGGACTGTAGCCTTTCAGGCCCCTCTATCCATGGAATTCTCCAGACAAGAATCCTGGAGTGGGTTGCCATGCCCTCCTCCAGGGGATCTTCTAGACCCTGGGATCAAACCCATGTCTCTTATGTTTCCTGCATTGGCAAGTGGGTTCTTTTACCACTAGCAACACCTGGAAGCCCAAGTTGGGGTTCAACTTCTTCAAATAGTCATGGAGATTGAAATTTTTATACTGCATTGCACTCCTGGCTGTCACTATTCCCTGATTATCTACAGAAGATGTGTCACATTTTTTTACCTCAACTGGAGAGTTCCACATCTAGCAATTCTAATTATTTCTACTTTGCAAAAGTATTTGTATTTGGAAATGTCCACATATATGTCATATACAGTCAATCTTCATTAATTATGAATTCCATGTTTGAGAATTTGACTAGCAAAAATTATTTATAAGCACTAAATCAATACTCAGGGAAATTTTGCTGTCGATAAAAGACATATGAAAAACTGAAAAATTTGATTTCCTGGACTTTCAGGTTTCCAGGTAAGATTGAACAAGGCTGCATTCTGTCTTCTTGATTTCAGTGCTCATATAGAAAAAAGTGTCCATTTCACTATCTATTGGTTGCTGCATTTTTCACATATTTATGCAAGTTCTATGTAATATTCTTAAGCAGAAGAATGATTACCTCGTAAAGAAAATATCTGTGTTTCTTAGATAAATTTCCTCTGGGCATGATTTTAATGCTGTGGGCTATAAGTCCTGGCTATCACATCAACAGTATGGTATATCCAGAAAGAAAAAGAGGATGTTTGTTGGTCTCTACATGAGGCCATTTTGGAAAGAGCTAAAGTAATACCTTAAAAGAAAAGAAAGAAAGATGTTCTTTCCATCATAGGGGATTGGAATGCAAAAGTAGGAAGTCAAGAGATACCTGGAGTAACAGGCAAGTTTGGCCTTGGAGTAAAAATGAATCAGGGCAAAGGCTAACAAAGTTTTGCCAAGAGAACACCCTGGTCGTGGCAAACACTGTCTTCTAATGACCCAAGACGACTCTACACATGGACAACACCATATAGTCAATAATGAAATCAGATTGATTATATTGTTTTCAGCCAAAGATGATGATGCTGGATAAGTCAGCAAAAACAAAACCTAGGGCTGATAATGGCTCAATGCAGGCATAAATTGAAAAAGTAGGGAAAACCACTAGGCCATTCAGGTATGCCCTAAATAAAACTCCTTATGATTATACAGTTGAGGTTACACACAGATTCAAGGGATTGGGTCTGGTGGATAGAGTGATTGAAGAACTATGGACAGAGGCTCATAATTGTACTGGAGGCAGTCACCTAAACCAACCAAAAGAAAAAGAAATGCAAGAAGGCAAAACAGCTGTCTGAGGAAGTTTTACAAATAGCTGAGAAAAGAAAGGAAGTAAAAGACAAGGAAGAAAGGGAAATATATACCCAGTTGAATGCAGAGTTCCAGAGAATATCACAGAGAAATAAAAAGGCCTTGAATGAACAATGCAAAGAAATAGAGGAAAACAATAGAATGGGAAAGCCAAGAGATCTCTTAAAGAAAATTGGAGATATCAAGGGAAAATGTCATGAAAGAATGGACACAATAAAGACCAGAAAAAATAAGTACCTAACAGAAGCCAAAGAGATTAAGCGGTGACAAGAATACACAGAAGGACTATACAAAAAAGGTCTTAATGACCTGGATCACCATGATGTTATGATCACTCACCTGGAGCCAGACATCTTGGTGGGTGAAGTCAAGTAGTCCTTAGGGAAGTGTTACTATGGACAGTGTTAGGGGAGATGATGAAATTCCTTGAGGTAATTTATCCAGGTGATGGATTCCTGGAGTATGAAGTCAAATGGACCTTAGGGCACATTACTACCAATAAAGGTAGTGGAGGTAATGAAATTTTAGCTGGAAAAGATGATGCTATTAAAGTGCTACACTCAATATGTTAGCAAATTTGGAAAACTCAACAGTGGCCACGGGATTGTAAAAGGTCAGTTTGCATTCCAATCCCAAAGAAGGGAAATGCCAAAAAAATATTTAAACTACTGTACAATTGCGCTCATTTCTCATGTTTGCAGATTATGCTCAAAATCCTTCAGGCTAGGCTTCAGCAGCACATGAACCAGATGTACAAACTAGGTTTAGAAAAGGCAGAGGAGCCAGAGATCAAATTGCCAACATTCACTGGATCATGAAGAAAGCAAGAGAATTCCAGAAAAAAAAGGTGGGGGGGAGTTCATTTACTATATTAAAGCTTTTGACTATGTGGATCATAAAAAAAATGTGGAAAATCCTTAAAGAGATGGGAATACAAGATCACCTTACCTGTCTCCTTAGAAACCTGTATGCAGGTCAAGAAGCAACAGTTAGAACCAGAAACCGAACAACTGACTGGTTCCAAATAGGGTAAGGAGTATGACAAAGTTGAATATTGTCACCCTGCTTACTTAACTTCTATGCAGGGTACATCATGTGAAATGCTGGGCTGGATGACTCACAACCCATTTGACTGGACAACTCACGACCCACACTCCAAGAATCCATCACGTGGAATAAAGATTGCTAGGAGAAATATCAACAATCTCAGATATCCAGATGATAACAGTTTATTGGCAGAAAGTAAAGTGAAACTAAAGAGTGTCTTGATGATGGTGAAATAGGAGAGTGAGGTTCAGATCCATTCAGTCACTCAGTCGTGTCCAATTCTTTGTGACCCCATGGACTTCAGCATGCCAGTCTTCCTTGTCCATCACCAACTACTGGAGCTTACTCCAGCTCATGTCCATTGAGTCGATGATGCCATCCAATCATCTCATCCTCTGTTGTCCCCTTCTCCTTCCTTCAATCTTTCCCAGCATCAGGGCCTTTTCTAGTGAATAAATTCTTTGCATCAGGTGGCCTTAGTATTGGAGTTTCAGCTTCAGTATCAGTCTTTCCAATGAATATTCAGGACTGATTTCCTTTAGGACTAACTGGTTGGATCTTCTTGCAGTCCAAGGGACTCTCAAGAGTCTACAGTAAAGAAGCTGGCTTAAAACTCAACATTCAAAAAACAAAGATCATGGCAAAATCTCCCATCATTTTATGGCAAATAAATGGGGAAGAAGTGGAAACATTATAAGATTTCATTTTCTTGGGCTCCAGAGTCATTGCAGACAGTGACTGCAGCCATGAAATTAAAACTTGCTTGCTCCTTGGAAGAAAAGCTATGACAGACCTTGATAGTGTATTAAAAAGCAGAGACATCACTTTGCTGACAAAGGTCTGTATAGTCAAAGCCATGTTTTTTCCAGTAATCATGTACAGATGTGAGAGTTGGACCATAAAGAACTCTGAGCACCAAAAAATTGATGGTTTCAAATTGTGGTGTTGGATAAGACTGCTGAGAGTCCCTTGGACTGCAAAGAGATCAAACCAGTCTACTCGAAAGGAAATCAACCCTGAATATTCATTGGAAAGATGATGCTAAACTCAAGTTCTAATACTTCAGCTACCTGATGAGAAGAGTAGATGCATTGAAAAAGATCCTGATGCTGGGAAAGATTGTGGGCAGGTGGAGAGGAGAGCAACAGAGGAGGAGTTTGGACGGCATCATCGACTCAATGGACATGAGTTTGAGCAAACTCTGGAAGACAGTGAAGTACAGGGAAGCCTGGCACGCTGCAGTCCATGGCGTTGCAAAGAGTCAGATACAACTTAGCAACTGAACAACAAAAGCAACATCTATAATGAGTGAGGAAACTATGGAAAAGATGGAAAAGTGGCTAAATTGGAATTCATTAGATGAAGACTGATTTTTTTAAAATGTAGCATGTGGCATTTTTATGAGACTGAAAACTCACTCATGACTATATTCACCCAATGGATGGATTGAACAAAAAGTCCCAAGGTCATTCCTGCTGAATGCCTCTATTTTGCTATATGACCTCTCATCTCAAGTAATTTAGACTATGCTTCATACATAAAGTTCTCAAGTTTCTAAAATGAGAGCAGAGGGTGCAAGCCCTCTTATGTTCTATGTTCCAGAATCATCTATCTCTTCTGCCACATCTATTGGTCAATAGAAGACTCAATCAGTCCAGATTCAAGAATATGAATAATTATTTTTTATAAGAGGACCCACAACAGTTATATGGCATGCGTGTTTGGACACAAGAAGATGTGATTCACTGTGATGCATTATGATAATTGCTTACTACACTGGGTATCCTTTTTCTAGAAAGGGACAGAATCTTTCCTATTCTATTTGAAAAAATACTTTAAGCAGTACAAGCTGAACTTATGTAAACTGGTCCACATTTCACATACCCTCTGTGAAACTGAGACAATCTCTGTTCTTTGTAATATAAAGTGGCATCTCACTTAAAAAAATTTACTCATTCTATGAAGCATGTATATAAATACTTAAAAGCCCTCTAATTACCAAAGAAATTGAATCATTGGATATGTATCTGCCTACAGTGAAGAGCCATAGGATAATTATTATACAAAGCCTTTTAAATAATAAGGATAATAATAATAATAATAAGGATATGTATGGCTGAGTCCTTTTGCTGTCCACCTGCAACTATAGCAATATTTTTAATCAGCTATACTCCAATATAAAAAAAAGTTTAAATACTAGAATAAGGATATTCCCCAATGTATTATATGATTCAAGAATATTCTTGGTATACAATAGTTAACTGGAAAATTAAAAGTCAGTCACATATATGAATATAGCTGCAACAAAAATCATGTACAAATATTCTTACCCAATATGAATAAAATGGTAGATAAAGGCAAAATCCTTTAGAAAAGATGAGATTCATTCTCATCATTGTTTGAAAAATAGCTATGAAAAAAATATGTTGTCCCACAAAATATACAAAATGATAGCAATAACCTAGACATGGACCTTGCATATTTTATAGAAATTGACTCAAAATGGAATGTAGATCTAAATGTAAAGTGTGAAACTATAAGACTTCTAGTAGAAAACTAGAGGAAAATCTAGGTGATGTTCAGTTTGGTGATGAGATTTTAGATGCAACACCAAAAGCAACATCCATGAAAGAAAAAATTGGCATGTAGCACTTTATTAATATTTAAAACTTCTTTTTCAGAGCCACTGTTAAGAAAATATAGACAAACCACTGACTGGGAAAAAATATTTGAAAAGCATATACATAGTAAAGCTCCTGATATTCAACTTAGAAAGAATTCATAAAACTAAACAGCAAGAAAGAGAACTTCAAAATGGGCAAACAGAACAGATACCTAACCTAAGAAGATAAACAACTGGCAAATAAGTATAGATTATGAACATCAAATATAATTAAGGAATTGCAAATTAAAGCATTGAGATACTAGTAAATGCCTATTACAATGGCCCAGATGCAACAATCCTGGTGAGGATGAGGAGTAGCTGGAACTCTCACTTATTACAGTTGGGAGTGAAAAATGGTACAACCACTTGGGAAGAGTTTGGCTGTGACTTACAAAGCTAACCATAGATTATCAACCAGCAGTCACACACAGGTACTTATCAAACTGATTTGAAAACTTATGTCCACCAAAAAACTATGCATAAATGTTTATAGCAGGTTTATTCATAATTGCTAAAAATGAAAGCGGCATTATGTCCTCCAATAAGTGAATGGACTTCAGAAAATCTGTGTGATATCCATACAATTGAATTTTATTCAGCAATTAAAATGACTATCAAGTCATCAAAGACATTGATGAATGTTAAATGCACATTACTAAGTAAAAGATGTCATTGTGAAAAAAGTATGAGTTCTGTGATTTCAATTACATACCACTCTGGAAGAGGTAGAAGTACAGACAGACAAATATAAGCATGTCATACTGTGAGGGCAGGGGAGAGGAAATTTGAAAAGATAGAGCATAGGGAATTTTTCAGAGGTTAACCTGTTCTCTATGATATGCAGTTATATGACATTGTGCCTTTGCCAAAATCTGTCGAAATTTAAAGTATTTAAAATTTTTAAGAGTATATTATTTTGGAGTTCAAGGGTGCCCAGAATAAATGCAGAATGACAAATAAATCACCTCTATTTCACATATATTTAACAACCTTTTTCACTGTCTTAGTCCATTTTGATTGTTATCACAAAATACCACAAGCTAGTCAGCTTATGAATGGCAGAAATTTATTGTTTCTCCATATACCTGGAGACTGGAAGTCCAAGATCAACCAGCATGATTGAATGAGAACTCTCTTTGAGTTGCAAATTTCTTGTGCCCTCACACAGTGGAAGGAGAAGCTCTGTGGGATCTCTTTTAGTATAATGTCACTAATGCCATTCATGAAGTCTCCTTCTTCATGACCTAATCACTTCCCAAAGGACCTATCTACATATATATTATCATGCTTGGGGGTTAGGATTTCAATACATGATTTTGGAGGGATGAAATTTTCAGCCCATAGCACTAATTAAAGGGAGTGAAGTAAACTGTGCTGACCTGAATGACTATGTCATGGACTATTTAAACTGAAGACAAAAGGAATTATACTGTAAACATTCTAATTTAGTTTTCTATGTGATAAAGTTCTTTCCATGGGGACATAGGTTAATAATTCTGATAGTGCTATACATGTTCAGAGGAATTAAACCATTAAGGAAATGGATAGTAGAAGGTGAAAGTCAGGTTTTTCAGTTTTAGAGTGGGCATTTATACATAATCATGGGGGTGAGACTATAATGACCCATGGGATAATGGATTAAAATTGTAGAAGTCAGTATGAACACTTGTATATGGATGGCTAGATATAGAAAGAGTTACAGATGTATGCCTACATATAGGTTAGCTCTATACATATATTTTCTTACTCTATGAGCTGAAAGTGCCTAAAAGCAATGAAACTCAGTAGCAGTGTTCATGGTAGATACCTGAATTATACAATTTCTAGTACCATTCTCCAAAATAATAATCAAGGGCTATTGATTGTAGGACTAGTAAAGGAAATGCATAAGATGAGCCTGGAGCATCTTGTAGTGCCAGAGGATAATTTGTAGCTTAGGACACAACTCATGATCACACACAGAGACATGTGTACACACAGTGGTGGTGGTGTTATGTCAGAGACTTGAATGTCAAGTGAGAGGGCTTCTGATAGTCAAAGCTACAATTTGAGTAAAAAAGTAAGTACATTTGTACTAGATTATAATTCACAAAAAATAATTCCTGAGTCCATACTGACATAAATAAATTATTTCATAAGTAAATACATAGAAAAAAAGAAATTTTTCATGTAGATATAGTCCAAATAATATATATAGATATTTCACCCTGGAGATGGATCATAACTCCTCAGTACTTAAATGTAGATTGTACTAATTGACTTGATTTCAAAAGTGCAATGTGAAAGGGGAGATGGTGAGTAACTTTACAGTGGAGAAATTTCACAAACACTACTTCAGGCAGGTAATTAAGGTCAATATCCATGGTAATAAGTCTATAGCTTATAGTATGCACCCTTCATATGATGTCATAAAAATGATACCTTGCGTATGTGGCCTTGCTCTCAAAAAACAATAATTCCAGTCTAATTATGAGAAAAAAACATCAGACAAATCCCCAATAGAGGGGCATGCTACAAAACATCTGTTACGTTAATTAAACAAGGAGTCTATTAGGCTGAAGTGATGCTAATGTTTTGGTAGCCAATGTAAGCAAAGCAAAATCTAAGCCTGTAAATGCCTCAAGATTAAGAAAATCAAAACCTAGCTACAACACATCACAAATAGTCAACTAGGCTTTACAGTAAATCAATCAAATAATTTTCTTTCTTTGCTTCTGTAACTTGTCTACCTAAGTCTTTCCGCTAGCTTTCCTCAGCAGAGCACTCCTAATCACTTTGAGCTTGGCACTGCCAATTCTACTGCATTTTTGCTCAAATAAACTCTTAAACGTTTTACTATGCCACAGTTTATATGTTAACACAATTTACCAGCATGTCTCAAAACATTCTTTAGAAACAAGGACAGTCTAAGAAACTGGCACAGGTGAGAGAAGCCCAAAGAGATATTGCAACTAAATGCAATGTGGTATCCTGAATAGGGTCTCTTAAGCAGAAAAAGAGGGTAAGAACGAAAAACGAAGGAAATCTGGATAAAATATGGACATTATCCATGGGGTCACTTTTCTTTCCTTAGGTAATAAAACCATATTAACATTGGTTCATTAGTAATGTAAAATGTTATTAGTAATGGAAAGTGGATGCAGGATATATGTACTAAATTTGCAATCCTTCTGTAAATCTAAAGCTATTCTAAAACATATATACTTAAAATTATAATTAGTATTATTCTAAGTAGGAATATTTGAAACCTTTACAATCAGTAACAAAATATTTCCTACTATTAATATCACTTCTATCATTATTCAGAAGATGTAGGTAACAAAATTAGGCATAAACTCAAGAGAAAATATGTAACATTTTGAACGTGAAAAACAGCACTCCTGTTATATGACACAACGCATTGCTAAAATTTAAAACAAATTTACAGGGCAACTGTTAGCATTTTTAAGTGATTTTAATTTTTAAGATGGTTGGCCAATCTATAGAGTAAGGCAGTCTATGAAATGGGAGACAATATTTGCAAATCAATGTATGTTTGGAAGTTAATATGAATTCAGAGTATATGAGTAACACAACTCTCAGTAACAAATAACAAACAACATTTAAAATGTCCATTTAAAAGTGGACAAAGGGACGGGCCCAGCGGCCGTGGCTTCTTCAGGGGCCCCCAGGGCAGGGTGATGCAGAAGGTGGCACCGGCTGCAGTGGTGGTTGGCCGTGTTGTTGGCGGCACGGGGAGGGGGCGCTGTGGCCGCAGTGGTGGCGGCGCTCGCAGGTGGTATAAAATGGCAGATTTCGAGGAGTTGAATATGGTTTCCAGTTTTAGGGTTTCTGAACTACAAATGTTACTAGGCTTTGCCGGACGGAATAAAAATGGTCGTAAGCATGACCTCCTGATGAGGGCGTTGCAGTTATCGAAGAGTGGCTGCAGCCCTGTGGTTCAGATTAAAATCCGAGAATTGTATAGACGCAGATTCCCGTGGACACTTGAAGGCCTCTGATTTATCCACAATCAAATCACTGGTTTTCAGTTTGGATGGGAGCTCACCTGTAGAACCTGACTTGGCTGCAGCTGGAACCCACTCGTGGCCTTCCACTTCAGTTATACCTCACTCGCCGTTCTCTCCTGCTGGTTCTGTGCTGCTTCAAGATACTAATCCCACGCTTGAGATGCTGGCAGCCGTCTCCCCCAATCCTTCATGTCCAGCATGATGTGTGGGGAAAAATAAAACAAAAAAATACCATTTTATGAGGCCCCTGATGTTCTCATCAAGCCCACGAGTTTAGTTCAAAGCAGTGTACAGCAGTTCCAAGAGAAATTTTTATTTTTACTCTGACACCTCAACAAGTTAGAGACAGATGCATATCCAGGGATTTTTTGCCAGGTGGTAGGAGAGATTATACAGTACAAGTTCAGCTGAGACTTTATCTGGCAGAGACAAGTTGCCCCAAAGAAGATAACTATCCCAATAGTCTCTGTATGAAAGTAAATGGGAAGTTGTTTCCTTTGCTTGGCTATGCACCACCAAGTTAAAATGGGATTGAACAGAAGCGCCCTGGACAACCTTTGAATATCATATCTTTAGCTAGGTTATCTTCAGCTGTGCCAAACCTGATTTCCATTTCTTGAGCATCAGAAATTGGAAAAAATTACTTCATTTCTGTATATGTTGTACAAAAACTCACATCAGCCATGTTATTACAGAGAATAAAAATGAAAGATATTAGAAACCCTGATCATTCCAGAGCACTAATTAAAGAAAAATTTACTAAGGATCCTGACAGTGAAATTGCTACCACTAGCCTTCAGGTGTCCTTGATGTGCTCTTTAGGGAAAATGAGGCTGACGATCCCATGCTCTGCGGTGACTTGTGCACACCTACAGTGTTTTGATGCTGCTCTTTATCTGAAAATGAATGAGAAGAAACCCACCTGGATTTGTCCTGTGTGTGACAAAAAAGCTGCCTATGAAAGTCTAATTTTAGATGGGATTTTTATGGAAATTCTCAATGACTGTTCTGATGTGGATGAAATAAAATTCCAAGAAGATGGTTCTTGGTGTCCAATGAGACTGAAGAAAGAAGCTATGAAAATACCCAGCCAGCCATGTACAAAAATAGAAACTTCAAGTGTCCTCAGTAAGACTTGTTCAGTGACTGTAGCCTAGCCGATGAGACAAGCAAGTAGAAAGTGGATATCATTTACCTAACAGCAGAAAGCTTTTCTGATGAAAAGGAAGACCCTCATGCCAAAAGGAAATGCATCTTTATGTCAGAAACACAAAGCAGCCCCACCAAAGGGGTTCTCATGTATCAGCCGTCTTCTGTAAGTGTGCCCAGCGTGACTTCCATTGATCCTGCTGCTATTCTGCCTTCATTAACAGACTACTCGTTACCATTCCACCACATGCCCGTCTCAAGCATGTCCTCAGACCTGCCAGGTTTGGATTTCCTTTCCCTTATTCCAGTTGATCCCCAGTCTCACCTCACCCTTAACAGCAAGCAGTATGTCCGTCACCACCACCAGCCCCCATGGAAAGTAGTACTCGTGTGAGTTCATCCAGCAGCAGAAGTGAGACAGGGGTCATAACAGTGGAAGTAACATTCCTAAGATCATCTCACTGGACTAAAGAAGGACCCACTCGATTCTACAAATCATTCATCAGAACTGCTCTTTCTTGGATCTCTGCTCCATGGAAGCTATTTTTTTGCTAATGATTACTTTGATATTTATTGAAATATAAAATGGATTATTTTTCCTTCTGAGAGATGAACACAGATGACTGCAATGAGAACCACATGACATGCAAGGATTTTTCTTACTCTTGGTGTACTCTTGAGCATCATCAGATACATTCAACTGTAACTATATCCTCCTGAGAAATGGATTTCAATTTCATGTTACAGGATGGATTCTACAAATCAGTTAATTTTTTTTTGTTATACACAGCAATAAAATTATGTAAATATTCAAGTATACTTTTTTCTAATTAAAAAAAGATGTAATTAGTGATTCTAAAATGACAACTTTTCGTTTAACCTGAAGTGAAGGAAACATATACGGAAAGAAGTTATGTTCACTAAATGAGTCCTTTCCATGGATTTGTTCTGTTTCATTGAAGTAATGAAGTCTAGATAAGTGGCCAAAGTTTGGATCCATTTTTCTCTGTTTCCATCAAAGAAAAATGGCCTTTGTGTTAAGCATTTTCCCTGGGGGATGTTTCCACTCTGGTGTTATGTGCCCATGAGTACAGAGTGGAGTTCTGGGATTTGGCTACTCCTCATTAGTGAGTATGTTGAAGAACACTATGCAGAGTCTGCCCTGACGTCATGGGTGCTGTTTTTGGTGATTGAACTTTCTCATTCTAGAGATGTCTGTAAATTAGGGCCTTACCTTCTCAAAGAAATTCTCTGCAATTGTTGAATGAAATGTTTTTGGATTAAGGTGTGGCTGGAATGTTTGTTAAAATTTTGTTCACACTGTCCAGAAATATTGAGAGCATGGAGGCAGTGGAAAAACAGATTTAGGGGCAGTGGGAATAGCACAGTTTAACTTCGTCCTAAGAACTTATTTTACTCATTTATTTTATAGGATAATGTTCAAATCTACGATGAGTAATACGGACAAAGAAAGTATATCATAGATCTCATTTTGCTCAGAGCAATGATTTTTAAACTTAAAGAACAAACAATAGCAAAGGGGTGGAGATGGTATCAGATTCCCTTTTCTTAAAAAAAAAAAAAAAAAAGGGAAATATTTCCTGAAACCACAAAGGATAAAACCAGAATTAGAAGTCTTTGAGTATAAGAAAAGTTTGAAGAGGAAAGGATGCGCCTGAAACCCACTTTGCAAACCACTCTCTTACTATGTGTTTGATTTTAAATCTCTCAGGAAACTGAATTTTACCCTTAGAGAAACATTTTTATCCAAATTTTGTACTTTGCTTTCATTTGGCCACACAATTTTGATTTCTCAAGGAGTCAATACTTTCCTAATGTTTAGCTTTCTCTCCCTAAGCTGTATCTAAATAAACCTTTGTTGAAAGATCATTAATCTGGCCTATTTCTCAGACTGAAATGCCCAGATGAAGAGTCTGATCAGTTTCATATAGGATAGGGAACAATCAGGGTTGGTGCCACTCCAGGGAGCTGCCTTGTCTCTGCTTGGTTTTTCACATCTTCTCAACCCTTGTGCTGTTTTTGTACTCATTTAATTTCCTGTGATTTTCTACATCTTCCCTTCTTTGGCTGTATTATCCCCTTAATGTATTATCCCTTTTGGAGAGTCAAAAACATGGAAAACAAACCTGAATCTTCTTGCAGTCGTTGCATCAGAATTGCCAGTTTTGCTTTCTTAGGACATGTTGCAGTCCTCTGGTCCATATACAGAATTTCTTCCTGGTAAAATTTTATGTCGCTGCTCTAAATGTGGACGCAAGTTCTGTTAACTCTATAATCAGACAGAAAAAGTAACCTGATTTGTGTGGTATAATTTGTTAATAAAGAAATGCTGTATATTTGTTATCATTTCATTACCCATTAGATTTTCAGGAACCCTCCTCTCTCCAACTTAACCAACAAAGTTTTAAAAGGTAAATGAGAAAAAAAAGAAGTTAGTTTATTTACTTGATTCTTGTAACTGATAACCTCTGCACTTTTATAGCTGTACTTTGTTTTCAACATTTTATGTGAACAGTTTTACTGTTCATTTTTGGTACTTTACACTAAATTACATAAATTTTAATTTATCCCTCCAAAAATGGATAAAGGTTTTTAATAGACATTTCACCAAGAGTGATATACAAATAGATGAGCATACGAAAAGGTGCTCAATATCATTCATTATTGGAGAAATGTAATCAGAACCACAGTGACACAGCACATTGCATTAATTATGATGGCAACTATCAAAAAATAAAATAGTAACATTTATTGGAAAGAATATGGCAAAAATCAAAACCGTGTAATGCTAGTGGAATTGCAAAATATTTCGGCTGCTATGTAGAACAATCTGGCAGTTTATAAAAAGATTAAAAATAGAATAACTATATGATCCAGCAATTCTACTTCTTAGTATATAATCAAAAGAATTGTAAGCCAGTTCTAATTGAAATGTTTGTATACCCATGTTCATTGTAGCATTTTTTAGATAAGGCAAAATTTGAAAGCAACCAGAGTCCTTACTGGCAGCTGAATAGATAAGCTAAATGTTGTATATAGATACAATGGGATATTATTTAGCATGGCAAGGGATGAAAATTCTGACATAGGCTACAGTAGGAGTGGACCTTGAGGGAAGTATGCTAAATGAAACAAGCCAGTTGCAAAAAGGAAAATAGCCACTTATAAAGGATACCTACAGTAGTCAAATATATTGAGACCGAAAGTAGAATGATGGTTGTCAAGGGCTACAAGGGGTGAGGGAAATGGAGAGTTGTTGTTTATTGTGTATAGTGTTTCAGGTTTTTAAAGTGAAAATAATCCTGGATATATATTTAGTGTGAATATACTTGAACTACTGAACTATATAAATGTAAAATGGTTGGATGGTGAATTTTTTGTGTATTTTGTTGTTGCTCAGTCATTAAGTCCGACCCATGGACTGCAGCACATCAGGATCCTCTGTCCTACTATCTCCCAGAGTTTTCCCAAGCCAGTGATGCCATTTAATCATCTCATCTCATCCTCTGCTGCCTCCTTCTAACTTTTGCCCTCAATCTTTCCTGGCATCAGGGTCTTTTGAAGTGAATCAGCCCTTCCCATCAGGTTGCTAATGTACTGCATCTTCAGCTTCAGCATCAGTCCTTCCAATGAATATTCAGGACTGATTTCCTTCAGGATTGACTGGTTGGATCTCCTTGCAGACCAAAGGACTCTCAAGAGTCTTCTGAAAGCATCAATTCTTTGGAGCTTAGACTTCTTTATGGTCCAACTCTTACATACGTACATGACTACAGGAAATACTATAGTTTTGACAATAGGGACCTTTGTCAGGAGAGTGATGTCTCTGCTTTTTAATACACTATCTAGGTTTGTCATAGCTTTCCTTTCAGGGAGCAACTATCTTAGAATTGCACGGCTGCAATGATTGTCTGCAGTGATTTTGGAGCCCAAGAAAATAAAATCTGTCACTGCTTCTACTTTTCCTCCTTCTATTTGCTATGAACTGATGGAACCAGATTCCATGATCTTAGTTTTGTGTGTGTGTGTTTTTTTAAGCTGTTGAGATTCAAGCCAGCTTTTTCACTTTTACCCTCATCAAGAGGCTCTTTAGTTCACCTTCACTTTCTGCCATTAGAGTGCTATCATCTGCATATCTGAGGTTGTTGATATTTCTCCCAGCAGTCTTGATTCCAGCTTGTGATTCATCTAGCCTGGCATTCAAATGATGTACTCTGCATGGAAGTTAAATAAGCAAGGTGACAATATACAACCTTAACAAATTACTTTCCCAATTTGGAACCAGTTATTTATTCCATGTGCTGTTCTAACTGTTGCTTCTTAACCTGCTTGCAGGTTTCTCAGCAGACAGGTATAGTGGTCTGGTAACTTCTGTCTCTTTAAGAACTTTCCACAGTTTTTTTAATGATCCACAGAGTCAAAGGCTTTAGCATAGTCAATGAAGAAGAAATAGATATTTTTCTGGAATTCCCTTGATTTCTCCATGATCCAACAAATGTTGGCAATTTGATCTCTGGATCTTCTACCTTTTCTAAATCCAAATTATACATCTTGAAGTTCTCAGTTCATGTGCTGTTGAAGATTAATTTCAGGAATTTTGAGCATAATCTTGTTAGCATGTCAAATGAGTACAAGTGTGTGGTAGTTTGAACATTCTTTGGAATTACCCTTCTTTGGGATTGGAATGAAAATTGATCTTTTCCAGTCCTGTGTCTACTGCTGAGTTTTCCAAATTTACTGACATATTGAGTGCAGCACTTCAACAGCATCATCTTTTAGAGCTTTAAATAGCTCAGCTGGAATTCTGTCACTTTCACTAGCTTTGTTCATAGTAATGCTTCCTAAGGCCCACTTGATTTCACACTCCAGGATGTCTGCTCTAAGTGGATGACCACACCATCATTGTTATCTGCCTCATTACCACCTTTTTTGTGTAGTCCTTCTGTGTATTCTTTCCACCTCTGCTCAATCTCTTCTGTTTCTGTTAGGTCCTTACCATTTCTGTCCTTTTTTGTGCCCAACCTTGAATGAAATGCTCCCTTGATATCTCCAGTTTTCCTGAAAAGTTCTCTAGTCTTTCACATTCTATTGTTTTTCTCCATTTCTTTGCAGTGTTCGTTTAAGAAGGCCTTCGTATCTCTCTTTTGTTATTCCCTGGAACTATGCATTCAGTTGAGTATATCTTTCCCTTCTCCCTTGTTGTTTGCTTCTCTTCTTTCCTCAGGTATCTGCAAAGCCTCCTCAGACAACCACTTTGCCTTCTTGCATTTGGTTGTCTTTGTGATGATTTTGCTCTCTGCCTTCTATACAGTGTTAGGAACTTCTGTCTAGTTCTTCAGGCACTCTGTCTACCAGATCTAATCCCTTGAATAACAACAATGTGTATTTCATGACAGTTAACATTTTAAAAGTTCAAAAAACTGATAATCGGATAAAAAGTCATATAAAATTAGTCAATTTTTATATTAGTAAAGTTTCAAAAACCCAGTATGAGACAAAAAGTCTATTACTTATCATTATACAGAATTTTAAGGAAATTAGAAATTATATACCCAAACTTATACAAGTTGTTATCTTAAAATATTAAAATGTTTTATTAAAAATATTGAGATACGTAAAAAATGCCTAGATATATGAAAGGTATATATATGAAAGGGTATGTATCATATATTATATATGAAAAGGTATAATAATATAGATGAATCTTTGAAACTTAATTTTCCATGAAAAATAAAATTTCTAAAATTACCAAATTATATACAGGAATATTCCTTATCCAGAATTTATAAACAAACAAACATTATTAACATATTATTTAAACAATGTGTGTAGAAAAACTATTTTTCAAAGGAAATAGAACATGCACAGTTGTTTATCTGTGTTTATCTCGTGTTTTTCTCAGGTATAGAGGGTGGTACATGTGTGATTGCTAAGTTGCTTCAGTCCTGTCTGACTCTTTGCACCACAGGTACTGTAAGCCACCAGGCTCTGTTATCCATGGGATTCTCCAGGCAAGAATACTGGAGTGGGTTGCCATGCCTTCCTCCAGGGGATTTTCCTGAGCCAGGAGTCAAACCCATGTCTCTTATGTGTCCTGCTTTAGCAGGGGGGTTCCTTAGCGCTAGCACCAAGTGGGAAACCCATAGAAGTTGGGAAGATGGATAAATGGAGGAGAATATAAACAAGTAGAATGTGCAGGTAACGTTCTCCTGCTTAGGTTTGATGTTGTGTTTACAGCTATATATTTTCAAGAAAAAAAAAAAAGAAAATTTTAAATAAAATCAATTTGTTAGCAATTTTTACCCTTATAGCAGTCACTTTTAAATTTTCAGTAGGAAGATTGGATTTGGGAATTCAAATAGTTTACCTGAAAGAAGAAATCCTACATGTGATATTCTTTTAGAAGAAAAGCTGAAACATACATGAATTATGTACTCAGAAGCAGAAAAAAAGTGACATCATTCCTCCATTCTGTTTTCTCTAATTCTTTGGATATATTGTTTTATGACTGCAAGCACATAATACACACAAGTTCTGATACTCCTCCATTTTACCAGTTACCACAAAATGGAATAAGTCTGTCTGAGGACCTGCTTCAGCTGATTTTATTATCATTCGCTTAAATATCATCTTCCTTGGCACATGATCAGCCAGGATGGAGTGCATCAAATTGCTCTTCACTATTACTAAGGCTTCATTCTGGACTTTGATGCTGTCATAGCTCATACTGAGTATGATGATTTAATATAAATTTGGTATAGGAGAATGTTAAGAATATTGGTATTTAAGATGATATGATACAGTATATGAATAGAGAATACCTTAAAACACGAGACAGCTAATGCAGCCAAATATTTTAAATCATTTTAAAATTGACATTTGAATTTCTAAACGGCAAAGTTAAATAACAAATTTATTCAGCTGTAATGAATATTTGATTGGTTTTCAAAGATAATTGCCCTCTATCAGGGTCATAGTATTAACATGAAGATTATGAGAATTCTTTATGAGAATTGGAACGAAATCCCTATTAACATTTTTGAAGGAGCTTTTCAATGAAATAGCTTTGCTTACTGATGGCATTATATGATTTGAAAATATTTCTTCAAACCTGCCTTTTATATTTATTCTAAGTTCTGTTTTTATATTCATGGAAAAGGACTTCAAAAACTTGGGTATAATATATATCTTCACATAATTTTGTGCAATAATATTCAGTTTAGTTCAGGTGCTCAGTCATGTCTGACACTTTGCAGCCCCATGGACTGAGCACGCCAGGCTTCCCTGTCCTTCGCCAGCTTCCCTGTCTATCACCAACTCTGGAAGCTTGCTCAAACTCATGTTCATTAAGTTGGTGATGCCATCCAACCACCTCATCCTCTGCTGACCTTTCTTCTCCTGCCTTCAATCTTTCCCAGCATCAGGGTCTTTTCCAATACCCACTGCAAAATATTGGAGCTTCAGCTTCAGTATCATTCCTTCCAATGATTTCCTTTAAGATTGACTTGTTTGTTCTCCTTGCAGTCCAAGGGACTCTCAAGAGTCTTCTAAACACCATAGTTCATAAGCATCAGTTCTTCAGCACTCACCTTCTTTATAGTCCAACTCTCACATCCATACATGTCTACTGGAAAAGCCATAGTTTTGACTAGATAGACCTTTGTCAGTAAAGTAGTGTTTCTGCCTTTTAATAGGCTGTCTAGGTTTGTCATAGATTTTCTTTCAAGGAGCAAGCCTCTTTTAATTTCATGGCTGCAGTGACTATCTGGAGTGATTTTGGAACCCAAGGAAATAAAGTCTATCACTGTTTCCATTGTTTCCCCATCTATTTGCCATGAAGTGATGGGACCAGATGCCAGGATCTTAGCTTTTTCAATGTTGACTTTTAAGCCAGCTTTTTCACTCTCCTCTTTTACTTTCCTCAAGAGGCCCTTTAGTTCCTCTTTGATTTCTGCCAGGTGGTGTCATCTGCACATCTGATATTATTGATATTTCTCCAAGCAATCCTGATTCCAGCTTGTGTGTCATTGAGTCTGGCATTTTGCATGGTGTACTCTGGATATAATTTAAATAAGCAAGGTGACAATATATAGCTTTGACGTATGTTTTTTCCAATTTGGAACCAGTCCATTGTTCCATGTCCGGTGACAACTGTTGCTTCTTGACCCCATACAGATTTTTCAGGAGGCAGGTGAGGTGGTCTGGTATTCCCATCTCTTGAATAATTTTCCACAGTTTGCTGTGATCCACACAGTCAAAGTCTTTAGTGTAGTCAATAAAACAGAGTTGATGTTTTCCTGGGATTCTCTTGTTTTTTCTATGATCCAACAGATGTTGGCAACTTGATTTCTGCTTCTTCTGCCTTTTCTAAATCCAGCTTGAATATCTGAAAGTTCTTGGCTCATGTACTTTTGAAGCCTTACTTGGAGAACTTTGAACAGTACCTTGCTTGTGTGTAGTTGTGTGGTAGTTTAAACATTCTTTGGAATTTCCCTTCTTTGGGATTGGAATGAAAACTGACCTTTTCCAGTCCTATGGCCACAGATGAGTTTTCCAAATTTGCTGGCATATTGAGTGCAGTGCTTTCACAGCATCATTTATTAGAATTTGAAATAGCTCACCTGGAATTCTATCACCTCCAGTAGCTTTGTTCATAGTGATGCTTCCTAAGGCCCACTTGACTTTGCATTCCAGGATGTCTGGCTCTAGGTGAGTGATCACACCATCGTGGTTGTCTGGGTCATTAAGATCTTTTTTGTATAGTTCTTCTGTGTATTGTTCCCACCTCTTCTTAATATCTCTTGCTTCTGTTAGCTGAGAAAAGAAGAGAAGTGAAAGGCAAAGGAGAGGAAAGATATATCCGTCTGAATGCAGAGTTCCAAAGAATAGCAAGAAGAGATAAGAAAGCTTTCCTAAGTGATCAGGGCAAAGAAATAGACAAAAACAATAGAATGGGAAAGAGTAGAGATCTCTTCAAGAAAATTAGATATACCAAGAGAACATTTCATGCAAAGATGGGCACAATAAAGGACAGAAACAGTATGAACTTAACACAAGCAATAATATTAATATAGGGAAATTAGGAAGAAAAACAGACACATTCTTTCTGTTGGTTTATCTGTTATGAATTATTAATTTTTCACATTTAGCAGTTACTAAATTAAATTGAATAAAATATTTTGGGAAAGTAATTTTAAAGATTATCTAAGCCATATACCTTTAAATATGAATTTTTATTAAAAATAACAACCTTTGATATTAGATAGCTGAAATGATTTAGATGACCACAGAAATTAGATATTGCCCTTGATTCTAATCATAGTTCATGAAAACTGCATCCAGTGCTTATATTTTGTCAATAAAAATAATGTACCGAAATTCCACATCAAAGTATCGTAGAAAATCCCCAACTGTGATACACAATGGAGGAGTGAGGAGGAATGATGTATCGAAGATACTTTGACGTGGTACTCTCTGAGTAAAATGGCTGTACAGTACAGAAATAGAATGCATGTAAACTCTCAAAAACATCTCTGGCATTTCCACGTGGAATTTGCTAGAGAAATACTTCAATGTTGTAACATCAAAAATAAAAATGAAAGATTGAAAGCTAGTAGCTAATAGCAGTTTGCAAATTGTTACAGCACAGATAAGAAAGGCATGAAATTATCCTGTTCCCATTAAAAACCGGTTTGAAGAGATAAAAGCTGAAACTATTAAAATCATGACGAAAGACAAAGAGTAGCACTCAATACATGGACTCCATGAGGACATATCACGCTTACGGTAACACATTTTTCTACTGTATCACTGTAGGATTATAGAATTTAGACACAGAAGAGTGATATTATTAGGTTGGTGCAAAAGCGATTGCAGTTTTGCATTTTTGAACTTTGCCATCTGATATTGGAATATATTCTTAAATAAACATAGTTATGTTATACATCATTTTAATGCACATTTCTTGCTTTCTTGCCCTATGTTTTTCTTTTATTGCTAATGACTTATTACCTGTTCTTTATTTTATGTTTATTGTAGACTACAGAAATGATGTTAGTCAAAAAGCAAATTCAAGGTATTTTTTTTTTTTTTTAGTTCAAAATGGGCCATAAAGTAGCAGAATGAACTCACAATATCAGCAATGCATCTGGCCCAGGAACTGCTAACAAATGTACAGTGCAGTGGTGGTTCAAGAAGTTTTGCAAAGGAGACGAGAGCCTTGAAGATGAGGAGTCTAGTGGCTGGCCATTCAAAGTTGACAAAGACCAACTGAAAGAATCATCGAAACTGGTCCTCTTGCAACCACATGAGAAGTTACAGAAGAACTCACTGTCAACCATTCTAACGTCATTTAGCATTTGCAGCAAATTGGGAAGATGAAAAAGCTCTATAAGTGGGTGCCTCATAAGCTGACTGAAAATCAAAAAAAAAAAAACAAAAACAAAAACATCATTTTGAGGCATCATCTTTTATTCTATGCAACAACAATGAACAATTACTCGATCAGATTGTGACATGCGAGAAAGTATGCATGCTAAGTCACTTCGGTCCTGTCTGACCCTTTGTGACCCTATGGACCACATACTGCCAGACTCCTCTGTCCATGTGATTCTCCAGGAAAGAATATTGAAATGGGTTGCCATTTCCTCCTCCAGGGGATCTTCCCAACCCAGGGATTGAACCAGTGTCTCTTACGTTTCCTGTATTAGCAGGCAGAGCTCTTTACTACTAGTGATGTGTCAGAAAAGTGGATTTTACAGTCAGCGACAACCAGCTCAGTGGTTGGGCAAAGAAGCTCCAACACTTTTCCCAAAGCCAGTGAAGTGAAGGTAGCTCAGTCATGTCTGACTCTTTGAGACCTCATTGACTATACAGTCCATGGAATTCTCCAGGCCAGAATACTGGAGTGAGTAGCCTTTCCCTTCTCCAGGGGATCTTTCCAACCAAGGGATCAAGCCCAGGTCTCCTGTATTGCAGGCAGATTCAAGCTGAGCCACAAGGGAAGCCCTCCTAAAGCCAAATTAGCACCAAAAAAAAGGTCAGGGTCACTGTTTGGTGGTCTGCTGCCTGTCTGTATCACTACAGCTTTCTGTATCCCAATGAAACCATTATATCTGAGAATTATGCTCAGCAAATTGATGAGATGACAGCTGCAGCCGTTATCGGTCAACAGAAAGGTCCCAGTTCTTCTCCAGGACGACACCCAACCACACGTTGTACAACCATCGCTTCAAAACTTGAACGGACTAGGCTGCAAAGTTTTGCCTCATCTGTCATATTCACCTGACCTCTTGCCAACTGACTACCACTTCTTCAAGTATCTTGACTACTTTTTGCAGGGAAATGCTTCCACTACCAGCAGGATGCAGAAAATGCTTGTAAGAGTTTGTTGAATCCTGAAGCACGGATTTTTACACTACAGGAATAAACAAACATTTCTCACTGGCAAAAATCTGTTGATTGTAATGGTTCCTAGTTTGATTAATAAAGATGCTTGAGCCAAATTGTAATGATTTAGTAACTGCAGTTACTTTTATACCAACCTAATATGTTATTTGGAGAAGGCAATGGCACCCCACTCCAGTACTCTTGCCTGGAAAATCCCATGGATGGAGGAGTCTGGAAGGCCGCAGTCCATGGGGTTGCTGAGGGTCAGACACAACTGAGTGACTTCACTTTCACTTTTCACTTTCATGCATTGGAGAAGGAAATGGCAACCCACTCCAGTGTTCTTGCCTGGAGAATCCCAGGAACAGGGGAGCCTGGTGGGCTGGCGTCTATGGGGTCCCACAGAGTCGGACACGATTGAAGCGACTTAGCAGCAATATGTTATTTACTTACATGTGCTGCCCTAAAACTTCCTTTCTATTCTTTATGACATGAAAAATATTACTTATCACTTATGACATGGCTTAAATACCCTCTCCTTTGTTCTCTCAAGAAAAAATCAATCTAAGCTACCTCTATTTTCACTTTGTCTTCTCTCTACCACTTGATAGAGCATTTATCACACTGATGCTAATATCATATTGCAAATACTCTAAATGTATATTTTTCTACATTATAACACCTATAAAATACAGATATGTGTTATAATTGATGCAATAAGAGATTAGATCTTTTTAATTGACTGCACTTTTTTCTTAATAGAATATAAAATAATTATTTCATAATCAGTAGCAACAACGTCTCTGAAAAATAGTGGTAAATATACAGTTGACTATTCAAGGATGAGATTCATATCTTACTCCTTTGTGTTTCTTAGAGCCCCAACAAGTGGCTGTCACATAATTGATGAGCAATAAATGATAAGGCAATGTATCTCATCAGTATCAGTCTCATAACTATTGCTCCATTAAAAATAGCAAATCTTCAGAACTTTTTATATAAGGACATGTAGACATTAAAATAGTAAATGAAAACAGTGACATGTCCCTCAAGTGCAGATTATTTACACCACCTGCCTCACAAAGAATTTTTTTCAATACACTCATAAACAGAAAGATGGAGAGCAGATTCATGTAAAATAGGGAGAGGATATAAAAATAAAATCAGCAATAATTTGTGTAACATTATCTTCAAAGAATATATTTTTGTATTTTTTTATGCCCTGATTATTGACAATGGTGCCAACATAATAGTGGCCAACTTTAAAAAAGTATGCATAAGAATAACCAAGAAATTTAGCATATACCTTAGGCCTAATGAAACTGAATTTTCTCTTCAAATACAAATTAAAACTGAGACAATGCAAATTATTATCATCTCTTGAGTGTTCTAACAATTGCATCAAGCTAAATTTAAGATTTTTCTTTTGGAAATTTATCTGTAGATTGTAAAATATAGAGACCAAACCATTTGCAACATTAGTGAATTACATAATAGTATGCAGTTATTAATTTTTGCAAAAGATACTTTTGAAGGAAAAATAGTTATAGAGTTAAAATGAGATTTCTTTCAAAATGACTTCTAGTTTTTATATATGCTTCATTGATAATGTATATTTTTTCCCCTCAATTTTGTTGTGAATTGCATTGTTTCAGTCAACTCAGCTTATAACCACTGTGCTCTTTGTCCATTTCTTACAGTGGCATTATAATCCTGAACCCTAATCTAGTGTATTTCTCAGCACAGGGAAGTGAAGGGAAGTTAAATTTGATGTTGATAAATGAAATGAAATATTTATTTACACATTGAGTATAAAATCTCCCTTATTTGCTTCTAGAGCACATGGATATCAGTGACCTTTATGATAATTCATCCTTTAAGCAAAGAAAATAATTGCTCTGACTCTTTTAATTTTTAACAGTAGGGTAAAACTATGAAGTAGATTGTTACTATAATAATTTTCATCTAACAAGATTTGAAGTGTAATTAATATACTGATTAGGATATTTTACATAGAAGAAATGATTATAACTTTATTTCCTTTAAGTTATATAGTGTGGGTGTGTGTGTGCCAAGTAGCTTCAGTCTTGTCTAATTTTTGTTAGCACATGGACTGTAGCCCGCCAGGCTCCTCTGTCCATGGGATTTCTCAGGCAAGAATAATGGAATGGGTTGTCATGCCTTCCTCCACAGAATCTTCCCAACCCACAGTTCAAATGCACATCTCTTATGTCTCCTACTTTGACAGATGGGTTCTTTACCACTACTGCCACCTGGGAAGTCCTATTCTATGTTATAAATTCTGTGCATTAAATTTCAACTCAGTCTGTCAAACACTGGGTTATGCCTGACTCTACAAAACTTACACTTGATAGATGCTGCTTTAAAATTAGTATTTGGTGTAGTGTTTATTTATTAGTATTTATATCTTGACATTCTGGAGTGTAGCTATTTATTACAGTATGTTTTAATTGTGTGGTAGCTATTTATTACAGTATGTTTTAATTGCATGTCGGATTATCGTCACCTTTTTCTTGACACTCAGCTAGATTCCAGTTCCCGTTTCTCTTGCAGTTAGGTGAGGCCATGTGATTATGTTGACAAATGAAATGGTGAGAGAAAGTAATGTTCAGCACTTTCAGATCCAGCCCATAACAATTTCCCACAGATGATATTTCTGGTTCTTTCCCCTTATAGCTGGATGGAATAGACAAAACTTCTAGAACAAACTCAGTAGCCATGGGGGAAAGAGCATAGTTCACAGGATCACAACTGAGAGGAATGATGTCCATTCTGCAATATCAGTGTTGGATTGTGAGGTAAGGGGAAAATAATGTATTTCTGAATTCTGGAGAGTTATTCTATAACTGATGTAATGTAGTTGGAGGATAAAATACTGAACTGACAATGAAGAAACATTACTATTAATACCTCTGGTCTTCAACCAATGGTACTGTGAATTTAAGAATGCTTTAGATCTCAGTTCTGCTTTATTGACCAGGCCAAAGCCTTTGACTGTGTGGGTCACAACAAACTGTGGAAAATTCTTCAAGAATTGGGAATACCAGACCACCTGATCTGCCTCCAGAGAAATCTGTATGCAGATCAAGGAGGAACAGTTAGAACTGGACATGGAACAACAGACTGGTTCCAAATTGGGAAAGGAGTATGTCAACGCTGTACATTGTCACCTTGCTTATTTAACTTATATGCAGAGTACATCATGAGAAATGCTGGGCTGGATGAAGCACAAGCTGGAATCAAGATTGACAGGAGAAATATCAATAACCTCAGCTATGCAGATGATACCACTCTACCACTCTTATGGCAGAAAGCAAAGAAGAACTAAAAAGCGTCTTGATGAAAGTGAAAGAGGAGAGTGAAAAAGTTGGCTTAAAGCTCAACATTCAGAAAACTAAGATCATGGCATCCAGTCCCATCACTTCATGGCAAATAGATGGGGAAACAGTGGAAACAGTAACAGACTTTATTTTTGGGGGCTCCAAAATCACTGCAGATGGTGACTAAAGTGATGAAATTAAAAGACGCTTGCTCTTTGGAAGAAAAGTTATGACCAAGCAGAGATATTGGTTTGCCAACAAAGGTCTGTCCAGTCAGAGCTATGATTTTTCCAGTAGTCATGTATGGATGTAAGAATTGGCCTATAAAGAAAGCTGAGCGCCAAAGAATTGATGCTTTTGAACTGTGGTGTTGGAGAAGATTCTTGAGAGTCCCTTGGACTGCAAGGGGATCCAACCAGTCCATCCTAAAGGAAAACAGTCCTAAATATTCATTGGAAGGACTGATGCTGAAGCTGAAACTCCAATACTTTGGCCACCTGATATGAACAACTGACTCATTTGAAAAGACCTTGATGCTGGGAAAGTTTGAAGATGGGAGGAGAAGGGGCCAACAGAGGATGAGCATCAGTTGGATGGCATCACCAACTCAATGGACATGAGTTTGAGTAAACTCCAAGACTTGGTGATGGACCAGAAGGCCTGGTTTGCTGTATTCCATGGGGTTGCAAAGAGTTGAACATGACTGAGTGACTGAACTGAACTGAACTGAGACCTCAGTTTTTTCATCTGTATGATGCTGTAGATTTATTAAGTATATATGCGTTCATTCAGTCAATATTTAGTCTCATAGGAGGATACAACAGACACAGTGCTTGTCCTTGGGGGTCTCAGTCTTCATGGCATTATTTATAATAATAATTAAATAATATAAATAACTAATATACACGTTAGTTAATAAGAGTCCAAATTATCCTATGAGAGAGTTAACAAGCAAGTCTCAGCCTAGTCTAATGTTTAAGGAAAGCTTCACTCTGAAAATCTTTTTGAAACTGAAACATGTATAATTAGCATGCCAGCAAAATTGAAAATTAGCCTTTCAGGTGAAAGAACATACCTATGAGCACCACAAAGAACATAATCTACTTTTAAAAAGAAAGCAAAAGAGACACTGATGTATAGAACAGTCTTATGGACTCTGTGGGAGAGGGAGAGGGTGGGAAGATTTGGGAGAATGGCATTGAAACATGTAAAATATCATGTAAGAAACGAGTTGCCAGTCCAGGTTTGATGCACGATACTGGATGCTTGGGGCTAGTGCACTGGGATGACCCAGAGGGATGGTATGGGGAGGGAGGAGGGAGGAGGGTTCAGGATGGGGAACACATGTATACCTGTGGCGGATTCATTTTGATATTTGGCAAAACTAATACAATTATGTAAAATTTAAAAATAAAACAAAATCAGAAAGAAAAAAAAAGAAAGCAAGTTCAGTGCATTGCTGACATGGAGTCATAATGTAGATGGAGAATGCAGTAGTTTGAGATGAGTATACAGAGGCAAGTAAATGTCATAAAGTAATTTATATAATGATTTCATTATCTTCCTGGCATTAGGAAGCAATGTTAAAAAGGCAGGGTCATAAAAATACAAATGGAGAGATGTAGAATAAAGAAATTTTAGAAATAACATTGAGTCAAGATGTTGGTTAGGATATAGAGAGATGGGAGAAAAATAGTCTTCTGGTTTGTGTGCCAAGTCGCTTCAGTCGTGTCTGACTCTGTGTGACCCCATGGACTGTCGCTTGCCAGTCTCCTCTGTCCATGATATTCTCCAGGCAAGAATACTGGAGTTGGAGTCCATTTCCTTCTCCCTTCTGGTTTGTGTAGCTGGTAAAATTTCAATGCCTCTTAATGAATGAACCATGAAGCACAATAGTAGCAGATAGAGGGAATTTGAAAATCAATTTTAGAAATGTTAAATTAGAAATGACTAAGATATTCAAATGAAAATATTTTAACCCTAAAGTATATTTCTCCAGTTGTTTAGAAAGCCCAGTATGTATTACCAAAGTACATGTAATGTGACCCATATATTTTATATATATATATAAAATACATATATGTATAAATACTTATATATAGTATTAAAATATTTTAATTACATATTCTATGTTCAAATCTAGATCATATGAACACCACTGCTTTTATGAATTTAAATATATTTTCGTCAAGTATTTGATTTGTCACACACACCCACACCCATACCCACACACCCACCCACTCACCCAGGCTCTTCTGTCTATAGGATTTCCCAGGCAAGAATACTGGAATGGAGTGAGTTGCCATTTCCTTCTCCAGGGACCTTGCTGACCCAGGAGTCAAACCTGTGTCTCCTGCATTGGCAGACAAATTCTTTACCACTGAGATACCTCAGAAGCCTAGATATACATATACACATATAGCTATGAAACCATTAAGATAATCAAGGTAATGAAAATATGTATCATACCAAGTGTTTCCTATTGTTCTTCTAATCTAACCACCACATTCATCTGCTTTTTGTTTAATATAGATTAGTATACATATTCCAGAATTTGTTATACAAGGGGACACGTAGTAAATACCTGTAGTTCCTGTAGTTTGGGGTCCTATAACTCAACATACTTATTTTGATTTATCTGTGCTCTCATGCTTATCAGTAATTTATTTCATTTTTTAAAATTTGAATTCCATCACATAGGTATTTATTGATTCATCCACCTCCTGGTGAATATTGTGTTGGTACTGATTTGAGGGTAATTGAAATAAAATCTATGTAAACATTTACATTCATGTTTTTGTGTAGGCAAATGCATTCATTTATTGTGGGTAAATTTCTGAGTACAGCTCTTTTGGTGGGTTTATTCCTAAGTATTTTATTTTCTTTGATACAATGGTAAATGAGATGTTTCGTATTTGCATTCTGATCTTTAATTATTTTTTAGTATATAGAAATGCAAGAGATTTCTGTGTATTAATATTTATCCTGTAACTTTACCAATTTCATTGACAAACTGTAGTGTTTCTGGTAACATCGTTAGGGTTTCTATGTAAAGTATCAAATCATCTGCAAACAGTAATAGTTTTACTTCTTTTCCAATTTGGATTCCTTTTCTTTTTTCTTTCTTCTTTGATAGCCATGTCTAGGACTTGCAGAACTATGTTGAGTAATAATGATGAGGGTGGGCACCCTTGTTTTGTTTCTGATCTTAGAGAATATGCTTTCAATTTTTTAGTATTGAGAATAGTTTGCTGTGGGTTTGTTGTGTACAACCTTTATTATATTAAGATATGTTGCCTCTATGCCCACTTTCTGGAAGGTTTTTTTTTTTTTTTAATCATAAATGGGTGTTGACTGTTGAATTTTGTTAAAATATTTATCTGTATCTATTGAGATGACTATAGGGTTTTACCTTTCAGTTTGTTAATATGGTTTATCACATTGATTGATTTGCATATGGTGAAGAATCTTTGTATCCCTTGGATAAACCCCACTCGATCATGGTATATGATCCTTTTAATGTGTTGTTGGGTTATGTTTGCTATTATTCTGTTGAGAATTTTCATGTCAATATTCACCAGTGATATTGACTTGTAACTTTCTTTTTTGTGATATCATTGTCTGATTTTGAAATGAGAGTGATGGTTCAGTTCAGTTCAGTTCAGTCACTCAGTCATGTCCAACTCTTTGCAACCCCATGAATCGCAGCACGCCAGGCCTCCCTGTCCATCACCAACTCCCGGAGTTTACTCAAACTCATGTCCATCCAGTCTGTGATGCCATCCAGCCATCTCATCCTCTGTTGTCCCCTTCTCCTCCTTCCTCAATCCCTCCCAGCATCAGGGTCTGTTCCAATGAGTCAACTCTTCGCATGAGGTGGCCAAAGTATTGGAATTTCAGCTTCCGCATCAGTCCTTCCAATGAACACCCAGGACTGATCTCCTTTAGGATGGACTGGTTGGATCTCCTTGCAGTCCAAGGGACAACACCACAGTTCAAAAGCATCAATTCTTCAGTGCTCAGCTTTCATCACAGTCCAATTCTCACATTCATACATGACCACTGGGAAAACCATAGCCTTGACTAGACGGACCTTTGTTGGCAAAGTAATGTCTCTGCTTTTGAATATGCTATCTAGGTTGGTCATAACCTTCCTTCCAAGGAGTAAGCGTCTTTTAATTTCATTGCTGCAATCACCATCTGCAGTAATTTTGGAGCCCAAAAAACAGTCTGACACTGTTTCCACTGTTTCCCCCTCTATTTGCCATGAAGTGATGGAACCAGATGCCATGATCTTAGTTTTCTGAATGTTGAGCTTTAGGCCAAATCTTTCACTCTCTTTCATCTTTCACTTTCATCAACAGGCTTTTTAGTTCCTCTTCATTTTCCGCCATAACGGTGGTGTCATCTGCATATCTGAGGTTATTGATATTTCTCCTGGCCATCTTGATTCCAGCTTGTGCTTCTTCCAGCCCAGCGTTTCTCATGACAATCTCATATAAATAGAATGAGTTTAAGAGTGTCCTTCCCTGTGCAATATTTTGAAAGAGTTTCAGAAAGGTAGGTGTCAGCTTCTCTCTAAATGTTTGTTAAAATTCACCTGTGAACCAATCTTGTCCTGGGCTTTTGTTCGTTGGAAGATTTTTTAATCACAGTTTCAATTTCAGTGCTTGTCATTGGTTTGTTCATGTTTTCTGCTTCTTCCTGGTTCAGTCTTGAAGAGTTGCGTGTGAGTGCTCAGCTGTTCATTCCTGTCTGACTCTTTGTGACTCTACAGACTGTAGCGTGCTAGCCCACCAGGGTCTTCTGTCCATGGGATTCTCCAGACAAGAATACATGAATTAAAAAAAAAAAAAAAATATATTTTTTAAAATCTAGGAATCCTCTTTTTTCTTATAATATATGTCATAACAGATTTCAGAGACGCTAGTATTTCAGATGGAGAAGGCGACGACATCCCACTCCAGTACTCTTGCCTAGAAAATCCCATGGACGGAGGAGCCTGGTAGGCTGCAGTCCATGGGGTCGCTAAGAGTCAGACACGACTGAGCAACTTCACTTTCACTTTTCACTTTCATGCATTGGCGAAGGAAATGGCAACCCACTCCAGTGTTCTTGCCTGGAGAATCCCAGGGATGGGGGAGTCTGGTGGGCTGCCGTCTCTGGGGTCACACAGAGTTGGACACGACTGAAGCGACTTAGCAGCAGCAGCAGCAGTACTTCAGAAATGATTGGAGGATTACTGCAGATATACTCAAACAGGGTCACTTAATACATATGGCTCCATTTACCTGACTATGTAACTAAGGAGAGGCAGATGTTCCCCAATGAATCTCTCTCTGAAACAATGTTACTTTGTTTGATGTTTTCATATCTGTTTACTATGAGTATTTAAGCTGGTCATTTCATGATATGTAATATTTTAATAATAAATACCTGAATCTAAAGCTTAAAGTAAATGAACTATGGCAATAATGAAAGATTCTACAGAGTTTTAAACTAGTAAAACCAATTAGTTAAGCAAATATGACTCTTTACATTGTTGAGGGAGGGAGAGAAAATAGATCTACAAAACCAAAGGCACTTAACCTGTCAAAGTAAGATGTCCAGAACCTTATATAATTTATAAAATATTTCATATTGTTGCTATTTAAATTTAAAAATGAATACCTTAGCTTAAAACACTTATACCTGAAAACACAAACAGAACTTATAAAGATCTCACCAAAGAAGAAAAACAGATGGCAAATAAGCATCTTAAAAGATGCTCCACATCATATGCCATCAGGGGAGATTCAAGTTCAAATAATAGTGAGATTCCACTAAGCACCTGGTAGAGTGGCCAAAATGCAGAACACTGACAACACCAAACACTCAGGAGGATGTGGATCAACAGGAATTCTCAAACACTATTGATGACAATGCAAAATGGTCCAGTCAATCTGGGAGACAGTTTAGCGTTTTCTTACAAAACTCAGCATACTGTTACCATACAGTTCCACAGTTGTGCTCCTTGGTTTTTACCCTAAAGTTTAGAAAACTTGTATCTACACAGAAATGTGAACATGGGTATTTATAACAGTTTCATTTATAATGGCCAAAATTTGGAAGCAACTGAGATGTCCTTCAGTAGATGAATGGATGAATAAACTGGTACATGCAGACAACGGACTGTTATTCAACACCAAAATGAAATAAGCTTGCAAGAAATGGACTGACATTGAGAAACCTTAATTGCACGTTAATAAGTGAGAAAAGGTCAATCTGAAAAGGCTACCCAACATAGAATTCAACCATATGACATTATGGAAAAGTTAAAACTATGGAGAGAGTAAAAATATCAGTGGTTGAACAGTTTGGTGGGGAGGACTGAATGGCAAAGCACAGATTTTTAGGGCAGTAAAAATATTTTGTAAGATATTATAATGATAGATACATGTCCTTACACATTTTTTTAAAACCCGTAGAAAATATATTATCAAGAGTGAATTCTAATGTAAATATAATGCAAAAGGACGTTGCAGTCCCATGGACTGTCACCTGCCAGGCTTCTCAGTCCATGGGATTTTTCCAGGCAAGAATACTGGAGTGGGTTGCCATTTCCTCCTCTAGGAGATCTTTCTGACCTCGGGAACCAACTTACATTAATATACAGTGTAATAACATGCTATTAAATGGTATGTCTAAGATGTTAATTTCACTCATTACTACACTACAATAAATTATTTTAACATTTGTGAGCATAAAATTGCCCTCATCTCACATGCTAGTACAGTAATGCTCAAAATTCTCCAAGCCAGGCTTCAACAGTACATGAACTGTGAACTTTCAGATGTTTAAGCTGGATTTAGAAAAGGCAGAGGAACTAGAGATCATATTGCCAACATCTGCTGGATCATCGAAAAAGCAGGAGAGTTCCAGAAAAGCATCTACTTCTGCTTTATTGACTACACCAAAGCCTTTGACTGTGTGGATCACAATAAACTGTGGAAAATTCTGAAAGAAATGCTACCAGGCCACCTGACCTGCCTCTTGAGAAATCTTTATGCAGATCAGGAAGCAACAGTTAGAACTGGACATGGAACAACAGACTGGTTCCAAATAGGAAAAGGAGTACGTCAAGGCTGTATATTGTGAACCTGCTTAATTAACTTATATGCAGAGTACATCGTGAGAAGTGCTGGGCTGGATGAAGCACAAGCTGGAATCAAGATTGCCGGGAGAAATATCAATAACCTCAGATACGCAGATGACACCACCCTTATGGCAGAAAGTGGAGAAGAACTAAATAGCATCTTGATGAAAGTGAAAGAGGAGAATGAAAAGTTGGCTTAAAGCTCAACATTCAGAAAACTAAGATCATGGCATCTGGTCCCATTACTTCATGGCAAATAGATGGGAAAACAGTGGAAACAGTGGCTGACTTTATTTTGGGGGGCTCGAAAATCACTGCAGATGGTGATTGCAGCCATGAAATTAAAAGACGCTTGCTCCTTGGAAGGAAAACTATGACCAACCTAGACAGCATATTAAAAAGCAGATACATTACTTTGCCAACAAATGTCCATCTAGTCAAAGCTATGGTTTTTCCAGGAGTCATGTGTGGATGTGAGAGTTGGACGATAAAGAAAACTGAGCGAAGAATTGATGCTTTTGAACTGTAGTGTTGGAAAAGACTCTTGAGGGTTCCTTGGACTGCAAGGAGACCCAACCAGTGCATCCTAAAGGAAATCAGTCCTGAACATTCACTGGAAGGACTGATGCTGAAACTCCAATACTTTGGCCACCTAATGCAAGGAGCTGACTCATTTGAAAAGACTCTGATGCTGGGAAAGATTGAAGTCAGGAGGAAAAGGGGATGACTGAGGATTAGATGGCTGGATGGTATCACCGACTCAATGGACATGAGTTTGAGTAAACTCCTGGAGTTGGTGATGGACAGGGAGGCCTGGCATGCTGCAGTCCATGGGGTCGCAAAGAGTTGGACACTGAACTGAGCGACTGAACTGAACTGAACTGAGCATAAAATATATAATGTGTTCCTAAGCATCTGTAGGTAGATAGAGAGGTAGATAGGTTGATAGGTAGATAGTTAAATTGAAAGATAAAAAGCTACCTATCTTAAGATACCATAATGAAAAATCACATAACTTTTTTGAGTCTGTTTCCACTTGAGTTATAAAATTTTCAGTAAACACTAAAATTCTTGAGTAAGTATCAGTGTCATATGGTATGTGAAAAATGCACATTAAGACAAAATATTTACATACTATTTTGATATATTGTTTTAAAAGGGATAATACTTTACATTGTCCAAAAAAATAATATAGATTGTATGACCATATATCTTATTCATGAAAATGTCTTTTTGTCAATTCAATCATATTTTCTCACAAATTGAATGAAATTTATTAATTCTTTATTTTCTTAAGCATTTAGCCTACATTTGATTAACCTATAATGATGTGATATAGATATAAATCCATTGCATAAAATGTATTAAAGTATAAATATAATTGGCTTGCTTGGCAGTAATTTGCTTTAATTAGCTTCTTATTCTCTCATATTATATTTTACTGCCTTTGGCATGGGGCTCTTTAAAACAAATTTAGTAAACAGTATCAGTCAACCATGCAAATAGATGAAAACTATTTACCAGCCCACAAAATGTTTTACCAGCCCTTCTGCTTTGGTGACATCCCAAATGTAGTAAAATTAATGTGATTAGCATCCGTTATGAGTCACTCAGCAAAAGCTCTCCTTCTCTGAATCCATAATGAATGAATGATTAACAAATGTTAATCATTATTTCTGTATTATTTCCAGCTTGAAACTGTGAATATAAAGTCATGATCTAATAATGTCTTGATTATCACCAAATAAAATAATTCTTCCATAACCAATATTTAAATATGTTCATGTATATTTTAAAGCTGGAATATTTAACAGAATAGGAGAGAAGAGTGAGAGTATAGTTAGGACGAGAAATTATTGAACAAATACCTCTCCTGCGATGACCACACCTCGGTTATCACTAACCACTTTCGGTAAGAACTAAATTCATTTCTTTGTGAAGAAAGCTGTAAGGGTTTTGCTTCAGCCACTGTACTCAACAGTTCCTTTTACATTATTCACAGACATCAGTGACTGGGAATTGGCAACAGAAAGGAACAAATTATAAAAGGTAACTCAAGCAGATTGCTGTGACCATCTTAGACTTTTAATGCTGTGCCTGTTTCCCTGTCAGCTAGTTGCTGAGTGACAATTAGTATGTGACTCTAGAAACGATTCTTCTCTCAACTCTTAACATTATTATGCAGTGTAGGGCCTAAGCTTTGTCATTTAAACTTGTTGGACTCAGATGTCTGTTATGTTAGAATAGGATTACATAACTAATTAGGAAATACCTAAGCCCAGCTGGATCATTAGAATGTTGCACCACTGCCTGGCCCGATTAGCACAGTGTGACATGGCGTAGCTGCTGACAAGTACATCCTCAAGGCCATTTTGCTTAATATACGTGTTATTTTTAAATTCATGAAAAATCATTGGTAACTCTATACATTAATTTATAACAAAAGATATATGTTGTCTGTTCTAGGCAACTAAGAAAGGTGGGAAAGAAGTAAAAACAGTATCTAATATTGAAAAAAAATTATACAACATAAAAGCATAAGTGAGAGTAGGAATGTATACTTATAGGCCTAAGCTGGTAGTAGTATATGCAGAAGGACTTTCACAAAAAATTAAAGAGTTCAAAAGGTACAGAAATGGCAAGACTTCTAATTTTAAGGAAACTGACATTTACAGTCCAGACAGGAAGCTACGAGTCTAGAAGAAATAGAAGGCTTATAGCATTGGTCAAAAAGTGGGGGAGTTTATCAAAGATATCAAGAGGAGAGAGTTCTATGATTAGAGGAATCATCAAAATTGCCAAATTCTCCCAAGAATTAGCTCAAATGCTCAATGTCAGAGAAGTGACATTGGTGACTCTAGCAAGGACAGATTAAGAATACGTAAAGTCCTTCTTTATAGTAGTCAATTGTCTTCTCCAACTGCTTATAAAGCTCCTTTCGGCTCCTAGACTCATGGACAGAAAGAAAGCTTCCTGAGACATAGTAAAGTCTGCACAGGCACTGAGAAGACATCAAATTGTAAGTTGTCACAGCCTTTTTATTAAAATATTTGTTTTTGCTCTTTTACAGTTATTATTTATTTACCTTTTGTTCCCAACTTTCAACATTGTGGTTTCAATTATTAGATTTGATAAGTATAAAATTAGTTATATAGACATTTATATCTATAAAGAGACTGAAAATTATAATGACTTCTATTTTGTGAACTTATGGACTTTTTTCAAATTTCTTGAGAGATTTACATAACTCTATGATGCAAACAAAATGATCTAGGTTAATAGGATTGTTTTGGGCTACATATACTTAGATTTTTTTTTTTTAAGTAGTAAATTTACCAGCAAATTCACACATGCTGAAGTGATGTAATCCTCACCCACACTGCCTATGCTTATTCACAAAATCAGACATGAAAATTTTCTAAGCCCTTTCTTTGTTTTGTGCTCAGTATCTATTTGTCTGCATTTCTTTTTCAGGAGAGAATTCTGAAATAGGATTTTGGTCCCCTTGATGGCCTTAGTTATGTATGACGCTGTGATTTCAGGCAGGTTCAATAATTATAAAATAGATCTCTGTATGAGGCAAAAAGCTTAAACACGCCTCATCAATAAAGACAAAAGAAGAGAGTTCCTGGAATCCATCCCCAACACTGTATGAATTTTTAACTTTTTTCCTAGTCATACCTATGAGAAGCCTTTCCAGGAAGATGTGTTCATACTGCTTCAATTAGTATGATCTCTTCCTGGACTTGGTGAGACAATATCTTAGAGATTTCAATTAGAATGGGCTTTATTGTTAAATAAGCGAAGTCAGGGCAACCTATATTCAAAATCTGCTCTTTCATATTTCACACATTTTCCAGGCACTGAGAACTTTTTGTCTAACCACTGTGGCATTCAACTTCTCACCTCTTCACAGTTTACGTGGCTGAGTTCCTCAGTAATTTGTTAACTGACAAACTGATGTTAATGAACATCAATCTTTTACTTCAAGTGGATCTTAAATAGGGGAAAATATGATCTATCTAGGAATTAAAGCTCCTACAAATGCAGTTGGGGAGCATAAGTGAAAGGCAATATTCTGAAACACATGAGTTACTCTTTTCTTCTAGTTTACCCGCCTTCATGTCTGAGAATGGTCCATCCAGCCAAAAGATTCAAGTCATGTTGGTAACTTATTGATTCTTACTGACTGCCAGTTAAAATCCAAGCTGTTAAATGTATCATGCATTGCTTTCTAAGATTTGATCACATTTCTTTGCAGTTGATTCCACATACTTAGTGCAATACTGGAAGAGTAAGGGTATTGCTTGAGTTTTTTAACTAAAATAAACATTGAATTTGTTTAAGAGATATTTAACATGCTGATACTTATAGGCGGAGAAGGCAATGGCACCCCACTCCAGTCCTCTTGCCTGGAAAATCCCATGGACGGAGGAGCCTGGTGGGCTGCAGTCCGTGGGGTCGCTAAGGGTCGGACACGACTGAGCGACTTCACTTTCACTTTTCACTTTCATGCATTGGAGAAGGAAATGGCAACCCACTCCAGTGCTCTTGCCTGGAGAATCCCAGGGACGGGGGAGCCTGGTGGGCTGCCGTCTCTGGGGTCGCAGAGTCGGACACGACTGAAGCGACTTAGCAGCAGCAGCAGTGGCATACTTATAGGAAAAGGGCTTCCCTGGTGGCTCAGCAGTAAAAGAATCTGTCTGCCAATGCAGTAGGCGTGGATATGATCCCTGGGTTGGGAAGATCCCTGGGAGGAGGGAATGGAGACCCAGTCCAGTATTATTGGAAAATCCCATGGACAGAGGAACCTGGCATGCTACAGTCCTTAGGGTCACCAAGAGTTGGACATAACTGAACGACTAAACTACCACGACTTAAAGGAAAATAATTTGTCCAGATGATAGTTTTTACCTGCACATGAGGGAAAAGTCCAAACCCAATATATAGGGTTTTAATATCTCTACCTTTTTTAATGTAGTGCTTTTAGTTTATATGTCCGAGGTATGTGAATTCATAGAAACAAAATATCTAATGTTAACCCTCATGAGATTAAGAACCGGAAAAACACATGGCTCCAGGAAGAATATAATCCTTATACTGCAAGTAAGAATAGTAAGTAAGCAGAAAAACACAAACAAACCAGCAGCTATATTACAGATTAGAAGCAACATCATTGACTCAAATGTGACAAGAAGTTGCTCCCCCATTTCAAAGAAAAAAGGACAACTTGAAAGAGAGATTTGTGTCTATTGCTGTTAAAAATAAATTACTCCCTAGGAATAGGAATACAGTATGCTAATATTATTTATAAAGCATAGTTGTAGACATTTATAAACTAAAACCTAGAACACAGCCAAAAACTTTCATAGTAGAGCAAAAATTATAAAATATCATTTATTTCATGTTAACTTGCCCTTTGAAATGTTCCGTAATGTATGACTGGAAATGCAACAGTAGATGTGTATCATTTATAAATATAAGAAAATATCTATATTGAGGTTTCATATTCTTTTTGTCTTTCTTTTTAATTGGATTAATGGTTTCAGAGCTTTCAGTTCAGTTCAGTTCAGTTCAGTCACTCAGTCGTGTCTGACTTTTTGTGACCCCATGAATCGCCGCATGCCAGGCCTCCCTGTCCATCACTAACTCCCAGAGTTCACTCAAACTCATGTCCATTGAGTCAGTGATGCCATTCAACCATCTCATCCTCTGTCGTCAGCCTTTTCCTCCTGCCCCCAATCCCTCCCAGCATCAGAGTCTTTTCCAATGAGTCAACTCTTCACGTGAGGTGGCCAAAGTACTGGAGTTTCAGCTTTAACATCATTCCTTCCAAAGAATTCCTAACCCTACCCCAGGGCTGATCTCCTTTAGAATGGACTGGTTGGATCTCCTTGCAGTCCAAGGGACTCTCAAGAGTCTTCTCCAATACCACAGTTCAAAAGCATCAATTCTTCGGCACTCAGCTTTCTTCACAGTCCAACTCTCACATCCATAAATGACCACTGGAAAAACCATAGCCTTGACTAGACGGACCTTTGTTGGCAAAGTAATGTCTCTGCTTTTGAATATGCTATCTAGGTTGGTCATAACTTTTCTTACAAAGGAGTACACCATGGACCGCAGCATGCCAAGCCTTCCTGTCCATCACCAACTCCCAGAGATTACCCAAACTCTTGTCCATTGAGTCGGTGATGCCATCCAACCATCTCATCCTCTGTCTTCCCCTTCACCTCCTGCCTTCAATCTTTCCCAGCATCAGGGTCTTTTCAAATGAGTCAGCTCTTCGCATCAGGTGGTGAAAGTATTGGTGTTTCAGCCTCAACATCATTCATTCCAATGAACACTCAGGACTGATCGCCTTTAGGATGGACTGGTTGGATCTCCTTGCAGTCCAAGGGACTCTCAAGAGTCCTCTCCAAAATAACAGTTCAAAAATATCAATTCTTCTTCGCTCAGTTTTCTTTATCGTCCAACTCTCACATCCATACATGACCACTGGAAAAACCATGGCCATGACTAGATGGAACTTGTTGGCAAGATAATGTCTCTGCTTTTTAATATGCTGTCTAGGTTGGTCATAACTTTCCTTCCACGGGGAAAGCGCATTTAATTTCATGGCTCCAGTCACCATCTGCAATGATTTTGGACCTCCCTCCCCCCCGCAAAAAAGTCAGCCACTGTTTCCCTGTTTATTTGCCATGATGTAATGGGACTGGATTCCATGATCTTAGTTTTCTGAATGTTGAGCTTTAAGCCAAATTTTCACTCTTCTCTCTCATTTTCATCAAGAGGCTCTTTAGTTCTTCGCTTTCTGCTCTAAGAATGGTGTGATCTGCATATCTGAGGTTATTGATATTTCTCCTGGCAATCTTGATTCCAACTTGTGCTTCATCCAGCCCAGCATTTCTCACAATGTACTCTGCATAGAAGTTAAATAAGAGGGTGACAATATACAGCCTTGACGTACTCCTTTCCTGAATTGGAACCAGTCTGTTTGTTGTTCTGTGTCCAGTTCTAACTGTTGTTTCCTGACCTGTATACAGATTTCTCAAGAGGTAGGTCAGGTGGTCTGGTATTAGCATTTCTTTCAGAATTTTCCACAGTTTGTGGTGATCCACAAAGTCTTTGACATAGTCAATAAAGCAGAAGAAGATGTTTTCCTCAAACTCTCTTGCTTTTTTGATGATCCAGCAGATGCTGACAATTTGATCTCTGCTTTCTCTGCCTTTTCTAAATCCAGTTTGAACATGTGGAAGTTCATGGTTCATGCATTGCTGAAGCCTGGCTTGGAGAATTTTGAGCATTACTTAACTAGTGTGTGAGATGAGTGCAATTGTGAGGTAATTTGAGCATTCTTTGGCATTGGCTTTCTTTGGGATTGGAATGAAAACTGCCCTTTTCCATCTTTCTAAATTCCATATATATGTGTTAGTATACTGTATTGGTGTTTTTCTTTTTGGCTTACTTCACTCTGTATAATAGGTTCCAGTTTTATCCATCTCATTAGAACTGATTCAAATGTAACAATAACCCTGTGTACGAGATAGCAAAAGAGACACCGATGTATAGATCAGTCTTATGGACTCTGTGGGAGAGGGAGAGGGTGGGGAGATTTGGGAGAATAGCATTGAAACATGTATAATATCATGTATGAAACGAGTCACCAGTCCAGGTTCGATGCACGGTACTGGATGCTTGGGGCTGGTGCACTGGGACAACCCAGAGGGAGGGGAGGGGAGGGAGGAGGGAGGAGGGTTCAGGATGGGGAGCACAGGTATACCTGTGGCGGATTCATTTCGATATTTGGCAAAACTAATACAATATTGTAAAGTTTAAAAATAAAATAAAATTAAAAATAAATAAATTAACTTAAAAAAAAAAAAAAACTGCCCTTTTCCAGTCCTGTGGCCACTGCTGAGTTTTCCAAATTTACTAGCATATTGAATGCAGCACTTTCACAGGATCATCTTTTAAGGTTTGAAATAGCTCAACTGGAATTCCATCACCTCCACTAGCTTTGTTTATAGTGATGCTTCTTAAGGCCCACTTGACTTTGCATTCCAGGATGCCTGGCTCTAGGTGAGTGATCACACCATCGCGATTATCTGGGTCATGAAGATCTTTTTGTACAGTTCTTCTGTGTATTCTTGCCAATTCTTCTTCATATTTCCGGCTTCAGTTAGGTCCATACCACTCCTGTCCTTTATTATGCCCGTCTTTGCATGAAAACTTCCCTTGGTATCTCTAATTTTCTTGAAGAGATCTCTAGTCTTTCCCATTCTGTTGTTTTCCTCTATTTCTTGGCACTGATCACTGAGGAAGGCTTTCTTATCTCTCCTTGCTATTCTTTCGAACTCTGCATTCAGATGCTTATATCTTTCCTTTTCTCCTTTGCTTTTTGCTTCTCTTCTTTTCACAGCTATATGTAAGGCCTCCTCAGACAACCATTTTGCCTTTTTGTTTCTTTTTCTTGGGGATGATCTTGATCCCTGTCTCCTGTACAATGTCCCGAACCTCTGTCCATAATTCATCAGGCATTCTCTCTATCAGATCTAGTTCCTTAAATCTATCTCTCACTTCCACTGTATAATTGTAAAATATATGATTTAGGTCATATCTAAATGGTCTAGTGGTTTTTCCTACATTCTTCAATTTAAGTATTAATTTGGCAATAAGGAGTTCATGATCTGAGCCACAGTCAGTTCCCGGTCTTGTTTTTGCTGACTGTATAGAGCTTCTCCATCTTTGGCTGCAAAGAATAGAATCAATCTGATTTCAGTGTTGGCCATCTAGTGATGTCCAAGTGTAGAATCTTCTCTTGTGTTGTTGGAAGAGGGTGTTTGCTGTGACCAGTTTGTTCTCTTGTCAAAACTCTAGTAACCTTGACCCTGCTTCATTCCGTACTCCAAGGCCAAATTTGCCTATTTCTCCAGTTGTGTCTTGAATTCCTACTTTTGCATTCCAGTCTCCTATAATGAAAAGGATATCTTTTTTGGGTGTTAGTTCTAAATCGTCTTGTAGGTCTTCATAGAACTGTTCAACTTCAACTTCTTCAGCATTAATGGTCAGGGCATAGACTTAGATTACCATGATAATGAATGGTTTGCCTTGGAAATGAACAGCGATCATTCTGTCGTTTTTGAAACTGCATCAAAATACTGCATTTCAAACTCTTTTGTTGACCATGATGGCTACTCCACTTCTTCTAAGGGATTCTTGCACACAGTAGTGGGTATAATGGTCATGTGAGTTAAATTCACCCATTCCAGTCCGTTTTAGTGTGCTGATTCCTAAAATGTTGACATTCACTCTTTCCATCTCCTTTTTGACCACTTCCAATTTGCCTTCATGGACCTAACATTCCAGGTTCCTATGCAATATTGCTTTTTAAAGCATCAGACCTTGCTTTTCTCACCAGTCATATCCACAACTGGGTGTTGTTTTTGCTTTGGCTCTGTCTCTTCTTTCTTTCTGGAGTTATTTCTCCACTGATCTCCAGTAGCATTTTGGGCACCTACTGACCTGGGGAGTTCATCTTTCAGTGTCGTGTCTTTTTGCCTTTTCATACTGTTCATGGGGTTCTCAAGGCACAAATATATGTGTGGATTTATGTATATACACATATATATTTATTTTACACATACACATGTGTATATATAGTTATAGTTACATCTGTTGTATCACAGTGCCTTAGGGGCTCCTTGGTGGCTCATATGTTACAGAATCCACCTCTAATGTGGGAGACCTGGATTTCATCCCTGGGTTAGGAAGATCCCCTGTGGAAGGAGATGGCAACCCACTCCAGTGTTCTTGCCTGGAGAATATCCACGAACAGAGGAGCCTGATGGGCTACAGTCCGCGAGGTCTCCAAGAGACTGACATGAGGAGATATAAATGCATCAAATCTCCCTGTTGATTCCCAGACTTCTGGAAATCAAATTGTCTGATATTTTCCAGTAACTATAACATAGCATATTTTCCTGAAACTTGTTTAATATTTGAGAAACACAGTGCTGATAGATCAAAGTGAAAGTGAAGTCGCTCAGTCGTGTCCGACTCTTTGCCACCCCATGGCAGGTAGCCTACTAGGCTCTGCGATCCATGGGCTTTTCCAGGCAAGAATACTGAAGTGGGTTGCCATTTCCTTCTCCAGGGGATCTTCCCAATCCAGGGATCAAACCCGGGTCTCCTGCATTGCAGACAGACACTTTACTGTCTGAGCCACTAGATCAAAGGTAAAAATAGTTTGGTGGGTTTTTTTCTAATTTTTTTTCAATGATATCTAGAGTAGAATTCTTTCACAGAAATAAAAACACTTTGAGTGACCTTGGCATGTGGTCAATGGGAGAGACATTCTGTACATATTATTAAACACTCATTTTAACTATAACTAAAATTTATGATAAAGGGAATCATTTTCCTTCATTAGTCTCTATTGTGCAATATCAAAAAAGAATAGAAGAGAATTGCAGATAAAAAGTCCCAGTGACCTTTAAACATGTCTAGAAAAACTTCTTATAATTTATAGTATTAAAGTTTTTAATACAAAATGTATTTCACTGAATATTTAAAATTCTATAATATACCATACATATTTATTATAAAAACTTGAGAAATTTTAGAAAAGAAGATGAATAAAATTATCTAAGTACACAGTCTACAGAAAATTAATACAAAAATGTTTAGTATTATTCATTTCTGTATTGTATATATGTTATGTGGATTAACAGAGAATATTTAATATTAAAAAATAAAATAAGTTAAAGATGCTTTAGGGTATTAGTTTAATACAACAACTTTTTTTTCCATTTGTTTTTTTGTTTTTTTTTTTTTTTTTTTGTATGTAACTCAGGGCTACAGAAATAAAATAATCAAGATTATTGGTTCATGGAGGCCCCTTTCCTCTCTAGTAAAGTATATTTCTTTTAATAAGGGAATAATTAACTTTGAAATCACCATCGAACATAACCCATGACTTTCGCAATAAATTTTATCTAGCTCTGTTGTGCTCTACCATTCCACTACTGTTTTTTATATAACCTCCTTTATCCTATTGTTACCAATTAATTTTCTTTTTAAGTAATTTTACTTTATTAGTATGTATTCCGGAAGCGTTATTTTTTGGTGTGTTCATTTTTTAACATTGGAAGCATTTAATCAACTTTTACAACATAAGTTAAATTTATCAACTCCCTTGATCTGTTTATTATTGATAATTTAAAACTTGTGTGGACAAATATGTCCTTTAAGATAATTTCCATTTTTCTCTTAGTAAGGTTTGTCATACAAATTAAAACTTATCTCCAAAGTAATGTATATTCATATTAAATTCTTCAAATATTAAAAATAATTCCATAAATGGAAAATGAAAGTTCATCCAATCTCACCATCAAAATAGGCCAGAGCTAAAAATTTGATATAAATCTTCCCCCAAATAAATATTACACCTAATTTTGAAAATGTTAGTCCCAGTTAGTATACATAGAGCAACGTCAGTTTTTATAGATGTCATATAAAATGTAAATGTGTCTAATTTAGGGTCCTTTTTGCCAAATCATACATATATTCTTTTAATTTGTATATATCACTGTTATTGTACATCTCTGTACATGTTCCTAAAGACACATTTAAAGGTGCAGAACATTAAAATTTTTAATTACAAAGAGATTACTTCACATCAGGGGTGTTCTAGTTCACACTCAGAAATATTGTCTGAGAGCCTGTTTAACTCCATTTTAATAGTGGTAATTATTAATCCTTTTCATTCTTCTGTACTGTATTAAAAGGGAAAAGGAGTAGTAAAACTGACATACTGAAGAAAAAAAAATTTCTGAATTCTGAACATTTTCAATATATTTAAATAAATGTACTTTGGAAACGTATTCAAAGCCACATGGTGAAACAGAACAATTTCACTATTTGGGAGAGATATAGCTTAGTTTCTGTGTATTAACACAAGAATATACCCAGAAAAGAGGGGCTAATGGTTGTTGGCTCAATTAGTGCAACTTGAATGAATAACTTTTTTTTTTTTTTTTGAGAGCTTGAGGGTAAATTAAGACAACATTTAGCTCTGCTTCTTATTAGCTGTGCATAAATTCTCCCAAGAGCCTAATTAGCTCTGTCACAGTAAGTGTCTTATCCATTTACACAAGAGAACATTTTCCTTCCCCTTACATTCTGTCATGTAATAAATGATTGCGATACTAAATTTAAACTTGCTTTTAGAGTAGTGATATGAGGTTTGCTGAAGGTTACATTTCCCGCAACTAAATGGCCTTTTGTGTACCTTTTTTTTTCTTTTTTTTCCTTTTGAACCTTGAGATATCGACCTAATATTAAAAACAAGTAACAAAGTCTCCTTCCTCCTTTTTTCCCCCCATGCAGCCACTATACTCCGCACTTGATAAAAGTTTACTTTGGTGTTTAAAATGTTATTAGATATCATTTTAATAGTTATTTATTGGGAAGTAGAAATGGAAAAGGAAAGGTGGTAAATAAAAAGTTGAGAGAAGCAAAACTCTTAATATAGTAAAACAAAATTGGTGGCTTTTATTTAAAATATTAAAAAAAATTTGAATAATATTTAAAGTCAAACGGTTGCTCATGGAAGAAGAGTTATGACCAACCTAGAAAACATATTAGAAAGCAGAGACATTATTTTTCCAACAAAGAGCCATCTAGTCAAAACTTTGATTTTTCCAGTAGTCATGTATGGATGTGAGAGTTGGACCATAAAGAAAGCTGAGTGCTGAACAATTGATGCTTTTGAACTGTGGTGTTGGAGAAGACTCTTGAGAGTCCCTTGGACTGCAAGGGGATCCAACCAGGCCATCCTAAAGGAAATCAGTCCTGGGTGTTCATTTGAAAGACTGATGGTGAAGCTGAAACTCCAGTACTCTGGCCACCTGATGCAAGGAACTGACTCATTCGAAAGACCCTGGTGCTGGGAATGATTGAAGGCAAGAGGAGAAGGGGATAACAGAGGATGAGATGGTTGGACGGCATCACCAACTCAATGGACATGAGTTTGAGTAAGCTCCAGGAGTTGGTGATGGACAGGGAAGCCTGGCATACTGCAGTCCATGGGGTCGCAAAGAGTCAGACATGACTGAGCAACTGAGCTGAACTGAACTGACATATTTAAAAATTTCAATCAAGATAATGATTAAGTGTAAGTCACAGAGGGGCACATCCCTTTCATTTTATTTTCCAACACTGCCCTTGATCTCTTGCACAGTGTCCCTTACCCTGGCTGAGAGAAAGAGTGGGCTTGGCTCTCCTCTCATTTTACTTTGCACTATGATTGAGAAGACTCAAATTTCCAAGATCTGCTGGATCATCAGAAAAGCAAGAGAGTTTCAGAAAAACATCCATTTCTTCTTTATTGACTATGCCAAAACCTTTGACTGTGTGGATCACAATAAACTGTGGAAAATTCTGAAAGAAATGGAATACCAGACTACCTGACTTGCCTCCTGAGAAATCTGTATGCAGGTCAGGAAGCAACAGTTAGAACTGGACATGGAACAACAGACTGGTTCCATATAGGAAAAGGAATACATCAAGTCTGTATATTGTCACTCTGCTTATTTACTTATATGCAGAGTACATCGTGAGAAGTGCTGGGCTGGAAGAAGCACAAGCTGGAATCAAGATTGCCGGGAGAAATATCAATAACCTCAGATATGCAGATGACACCACCCTTATGGCAGAAAGTGAAGAGGAACTCAAAAGCCTCTCAATGAAAGTGAAAGTGGAGAGTGAAAAAGTTGGCTTAAAGCTCAACATTCAGAAAACTAAGATCATGGCATCCAGTCCCATCACATCATGGCAAATAGAGAAACAGTGGAAACAGTGTCAGACTTTATTTTTTGGGGCTCCAAAATCACTGCAGATGGTGATTGCAGCCATGAAATTAAAAGATGCTTACTCCTTGGAAGGAAAATGATGACCAACCTAGAAAAAATATTAAAAAGCAGTGACATTACTTTGCCAACAAAGGTTCATCTTGTCAAGGCTATGGTTTTTCCAGTAGTCATGTGTGGATGTGAGAGTTGGACTATAAAAAAAAGCTGAGCACAGAAGAATTGATGTTTTCAAACTGTGGTGTTGGAGAAGACTCTTGAGAGTCTCTTGGACTGCAAGGAAATCCAACCAGTCCATCCTAAAGGAGATCAGTCCTGGGTGTTCATTGGAAGGACGGAAGCTGAAGCTGAACCTCCAATACTTTGGCCACCTGATGAGAAGAGCTGACTCATTTGAAAAGACCCTGTTGCTGGGAAAGATTGAAGGCAGGAGATGAAGGGGACGACAGAGAATGAGATCGTTGGATGGCTTCACCGACTCAATGGACATGAGTTTGGGTAAACTCTGGGAGTTGGTGATGGACAGGGAGGCCTGGCGTGCTGTGGCCCATGAGTTGCAGAGTCAGACATGACTGAGCAGCTGAACTGAATTGAACAAGGCTTTTTTAAGATTTCCTGTCCTTCATTTTGCAAAGGAAGCAATTGTTATTCCTACCTTCATCTCTGTTTCTATTTCTTTTATAAAGTACAGTAGTACCCTTGATTCATTGTTGCCCTTTCTGCAGTTTAATAAACCCATGTTCAACTGCAATCTGGAAATATTAAATAGAAAATACTAGAAACATAATTTGTACACTTTAAATTGTGCACCATTCTGATTGGTGTGATGAAATCATGCCCTCCTTCTTCCTGCTTGGGATTATCAACTGTTGGTGTTGTGTGCTTCTGACATCCAACCATGTCTGTCATCATGGCTTGATGATTCAGGGTCACTAGAAGCAGATGATCTTCCTCGAATATACTGTAAGAAGATCAGTAGTAACCTAGTGTTACCTCACCACGCCTAGATCATTCATGTCACTTCATGTCATGGTGTAGGCATTTTATCTATTTACATCATCACAAGAAGAGATAGTGTGGTATGATATTTTGAGAGAGACGGTTACAGAAGCCAAGCTTGTACTGCTGGCTGCATATGTCAATAAATCAAGAGATGAGTTTGGGGCAAGTAGTATTGACTTTATTTATAAAGCCAGCAGACCAAGAATATGGTGGACTAGTGTCCCAAAGAACCATCTTACCAGGAAGAGCAGAGAATGGGGAGTTCCAGTTTTCATAGGTACTGAGTTTGAGTTTGGGAAGATAGGAACGTTCTGGAGGCAGATGGTGGTGACAACAGTGTGAATGTATTTAATGCCATTGAACCCCTACACTCAAAAATGGTAAATTGTATGTTCTGCGTATCTTACCCCAAAATTCAAGAAATATAAATTAAAATAATAATGATAATGAAAAGAACCATCTTACCTGATAGAATTCAGTCTTCTTTTAAATAAAAAGAAGAGGGAGTAATTCAGACATTTTTTGTTCCAGTCATCCTCTGGAGGGGATGTGTTAATTTCTTCCTTCCAGCAGTCATTCATAGGCAGGCTTGGTCAGGATGTTTCCTGTGATCTAAACAAAGGTATTTTGGCTAAATTATCTTTATCTGGGAGTCAGGGTTCCTAAAGATAGGCTATTATGCATTATTTCATCTTATAGGCAACATCCCATTAGTGATTAACTTGTAATAGAACATGAATGCTCTTCCTTATTAGAAAGGCACATTTGCATAACCTTTGTTATAGTATATTATTATATTTGTTCTATTTTTTCTTGTAAATTCAGAAATTTTATTTTATTTTTTAAATTAATTTTATTTTATTTAACTTTACAATATTGTATTGGTTTTGCCATATATCAAAATGAATCTGCCACAGGTATACGTGTGTTCCCCATCCTGAACCCTCCTCCCTCCTCCATCCCTATACCATCCCTCTGGGTTGTCCCAATGCACCAGCCCCAAGCATCCAGTATCATTATATTTATTATTGTTAACCTCTTACTGTACCTAATTTTATAATAAACTTTATCATAGATATGAATGTACAGGAAAAAACATGGTATGTATAGGGTTTTGTACTATAAGAAATTTCAGACATCCACTATAGGTCTGGAAACATATTTCTCACAGATAAGGGTGGATTACGATAGCTGTTTTGATACCATTAATATTATGTTCTACTACAATAAATGTCTTTAACAGATTGTGTATAGATTGATAATGCTAAGAATTGAAAAACTCTGAGTTTTTATGCTCTTATTTCCTTATGTATATGTTTTACTTCACATCGATTATGACTTTCTTATATATACTTTTTTGGTCTGCTATACTTATCTAATTATTTGATTTTACTTATTCACTGTCTAATTTTAGAAGAGCCTCTTGATGAGGGCGAAAGTGGAGAGTGATAAAGCTGGCTTAAAACTCAACATTCAAAAAGCTAAGATCATGGCATCTGGTCCTATCACTTCATGGCAAATAGAAAGGGAAAAATTGGAAGCAGAGAGAGATTTTATTTTCCTACACTCCAGAATCACTGTGGACGGTGATTGCAGCTATGAAATTAAAAGACACTTGCTCTTTGAAAGGAAAACTATAAGAAACCTATATGCTAAGTCACGTCAATCATGTCTGACTCTTTGCGAACCTAGGGGCCATAGCCCACCAGTCTCCTCTGTCCATGGGATTCTCCAGAAAAGAGTACTGGACTTGGTTGCCATGCCCTTCCCCAGGGGATCTTCCTGACCCAGCAACTGAATAGACCTTTCTTACGTTTCCTGAATTGGCTAGCGGTTTCTTTACCGATAGCGCAAGCAGGGATGTTATAAGAAACCTAGACAGCGTATGTAAAAGCAGAGACATCACTTTGCTGACAAAGGTCTGTATATTCAAAACTATGTGTTTTTTTTTTTTTTTCCAGTAGTCATGTACAGATGTGAGAGTTGGACCATAAAAAATAAATAAATGAATAAATAAATAAAGCTGGGCACAGAAGAGTCGATGCTCTCGAACTATGGTGCTGGAGAAGACTCTTGACAGTCCCTTGGACACCAAGAGATCAAGCCAGTCAATCCTAAAGGAAATCAACCCTGAAGGTTGGAAGGGCTGATTCCTTGGAAGGACTGATGCTGAAGCTCCAATACTTTGGCTACTTGATGCATAGGGCTGACTCATTGGAAAAGACGCTGATGCTGGGAAAGATGGAAGGCAAAAGGAGAAGAAAACAACAGAGGATGAGATGTTTAGATAGTGTCACCGACTCAATGGACGTGAATTTGAGCAAACTACCTCCAGGAGATAGTCAAAGACAGGGAAGCCTGATGTGCTACAGTCCAGGGGGTCACAAAAAGTCAGACAGGACTTAGCAACTGAATAACAGCAACAACAAACAACCAGGGTCAGACTTTGGAGAATTTAATGATAGCTTTGAAATGTATTGCATGACTTCCAATTTAGTCTCTATTTATCTGTATCCTCATATAAAATATTGATCAGACTAGCTAGTGAACATATGTGTTCAGAGGATTCAATGAAACTACCCAAAAACATAGGCATGTCTGATAGGCTGAACGATGATTCCTTGATCACTGGAACCTCTGAATGCTACCTTACATGGCAAAAAGGACTTTGCAGAGGTGATTAAATTAAATATCTGGAGATGAGATTATGCAGGTAAAGCCTAAATGTATTAATAACTGCCCTTAAGAGAAAAACAGAGATTTGACCAGAGAAGAGAAGAAAGCAGAAAATTGGAGTGAAGCAGCAGAAGTGAAGTAAAACCTGCAGCCAACAGAATCTGAACTAGCAAAGAATGCACACATTTTCTTCAGGAGCCTCCTAAAGGAACCAGACCTTCTGAGGACATCAAAGCCATTCTTCTTAAGATGTATTCACACAGCTGTCCACAAAATACATATTCTTTCCATATACATCTTACAGATAAGGAAACTAAGTCTCAGCAAGGTTAAATAATTTGCCGAAGTTGCCAAGCTAATTAGTAGAGGCCTTGACTTTTGAATGAAATTCATAACTTACTCATTTCATTTTTTATATCTATTATAAAGCATGCTTATATATCTGTTTCATTTACCACATTTCAGGTTCCCTAATATCAGATACCATACCTACCTTCGACCTTAATATATGTCCTTAGTCCATGATGCATAAATCTTAGGCAAGCTTTCCCATTGTCATGTCTGTGAGGCCACTTGCAGTCTTTAAATGATGCCTCATTTTCTCTAAGGTCTCAGAATTTAAAAATTTTATGTTGGTATTAACATAGAATTTTAGGGTGAAATTTACTCAGATTTACTCATATTTGTCATATCTAGACTTTTTTTTTTTTTTAATGGAGAAGGCAATGGCACCCCACTCCAGTACTCTTGCCTGGAAAATCCCATGGACGGAGGAACCTGGTGGGCTGCAGTCCAGGGGGTCGCTAAGAGTCAGACACGACTGAGCAACTTCACTATGACTTTTCACTTTCATGCATTGGAGAAGGAAATGGCAACCCACTCCAGTGTTCTTGCCTAGAGAATCCCAGGGACGGGGGAGCCTGGTGGGCTGCCGTCTCTGGGGTCACAGAGTCGGACACGACTGAATCGACTTAGCAGCAGCAGCAGCAGATTTTTTTATGTAGCAGAAAAAATGCTTTAAATTAAAAGAACACTAACATCAAGCCAGACAACTTGAGTTCAAGTTCTGTTTCTACTACTGTTATTGTTGCTATTGTTCAGTTGCCAAGTCATGTCTGACTCATTTCGACCCCATGGACTGCAGCACACCAGGCTCCTCTGTCCTCCACTGTCTCCCAGAGTTTGTTCAAATTCATGTCCACTGAGTTGGGACTGCTAATAAGTTCTATTTCCAATTTATTTCTCTTTTAGATGATGATAATTATACCTTCCTCAATACTTCATTGTAAAAACTATTGAAAAATGTGAAAGAAAATATTGAGGATGCATTCTGATAAATATTTATTAAAAGTGTAAGTTTCTCTCTCCAGGGACAACATATATGAAATCAGGAATTTTAATTAATTTTGTGCTTTGTTTAGAAACTATTCTACCACCTTCTCTTGCTATTAGCTCATATACTTTTATTTCTTTTTTGTTTTTCTGAGACTACCACTGGCATTTTTTCTTCATATTTATGTTAAAAATCCATCAATTTTTAAAATTATTTATGTATAAAATTCATAATTTCTTCATTAATTTTTTCAAAGAACTGATTAAAAGATATTCTCTAGAAAGCATTGAGTTTAGGGATGGTATTAAACATTTTTCTCTCAACGCTGTTATTCCGTAGAGTTACAGGAGCTAATATTGGAAAGAAAACATTTGTAATTGACAGACTATCAGTTGTGTTACTTATTTGAGGAACCAAGTAAGAAAAGTGGCTTTCTTTAAAACATAGTCACAATGTATATGCCCTTATTGTTCTTGAAGACTATATTATGGCTATATGACCTCTCATTACTACTGGCATTTTCAAAGTAAATGTCAGAATTATACTTCAGAGAAAACCCAGTGTGCCATGTCACTTTCTATATTATAGGTTTGTCAACCATGAGATCATCATCACCGCAGCTTATGATATAGAAAAGGTAAATGTGACTCTCTGTATTAATTACTTTGCACATGTACTCAAAAGAACAGATGTCATAGTATAATTTCGCTATTATAGATTTAGACTCTTTTGCTATACAGCTTCTTAATATGTACATCTCAATTTTTTTTGAGAAAAAAATCTCGATTTTTTTATTTTAATAAGTTTTAACTAAAAAGTCATTGCTAATACCAAAATAATTCATGATTAGGAATTTAATGTTCAATGATTTAGAAATTTAAAATGTCTGAAATAATTTCTAAAAGGCAGAGAATAGAAGGCACAATTCAATTCTCCTGTGAAGCAGTTAGCATGACTCTCTTTTATGATCACCAGTTATATTGCACCCTTGACTGACCTCAGTCTTAGGTGATAAAAGCAAGTGTCTTGCAGTTTAAGTTGCATAAGATCAAAATCACACCCGGTATGTATTATTCACTCACTCCTTCAGACACCTCTAGAAAGTTTCTTAGCTGAAATAAATTCCAACAACAAAATCAGCAACTGTAAAATACAGGTGTCAGCCTGACTTTAGCCTCCCACATTTTCCATTCAGTTCAGTACAGTTGCCCACTCATGTCTGACTCTTTGGGACCCCATGGACTGCAGCATGCCAGACTTCCCTGTCTATCACCAACTGCCAGAGGTTGCTCAAGTTCATGTCCATCGAGTCGGTGATGCCATCCAACCATTTCATCCTCTGTCATCCCCTTCTCCTCCTGCCTTCCATCTTTCCCAGCATCAAGGTCTTTTCTAATGGAGTCACTTCTTCATATCAAGTAGGCAAATTAATGGAGCTTCAACTTCAGCATTAGTCTTTCCAATGAATATTCACAACTGATTTCCTTAAGGATTGCCTGGTTTGATCTTCTTGCATTCCAAGGGATGCTCAAGAGTATTCTCCAACATCACAGTTCATCAGAATCAAATCTTTTGATGCTTTTCCCCCCCAAATAAATTATGTCACAGTTTCCATTGTTTCCCCATCGATTTGTCATGAAGTGATGGCACCAGATGCCATGATCTTAGTATTTTGAAGGCTGAATTTTCAGCCAACTTTTTCACTCTCCTTTTTCACTTTCATCAAGAGGCTCTTTAGTTCTTCACTTTCAGCCATAATGGTGGTGTCATGCATTTCTGAGGTCATTGATATTTCTCCTGGCAATCTTGATTTCAGCTTGTACTTCATCCACCCTGGCATTTTACATGATGTACTCTGCATATAAGGCTTCTCTAGTGGCTCAAATGGTAAAGCATCTACCTCCAATGAGGGAGACTTGAGTTCGATCCCTGGGTTGGGAAGATCCCCTGGAGAAGGAAATGGCAACCTACTCCAGTACCCTTGCCTGGAAAATCCCATGGATGGAGGAGCCTGGTAGGCTACAGTCCATGGGGTTGCAAAGAGTCGGACACAACTGAGCAACTTCACTTATGACTCTGCATATAAGTTAAATAAGTAGGCTGAGAATATATAATCTTGATGAACTTCTTTCCCAATTTGGAACCAGTCTGTTGTTCCATGTCCAGTACTAACTGTTGCTTCTTGACCTATATACAGATTTCTCAGGGGACAGATCAGGTAGTCTGGTATTCCCATCTCCTGAAGAATTTTCCACAGTTTGTTGTGATCCACACAGTTAAAGGCTTTGGCGTGGTCAGTAAAGCAGGAGTAGACATTTTCCAGAAATTCTCTTGCTTTTTCTGTGATCCAACGGATGTTGGCAATTTGTTCCCTGGTTCCTCTGCCTTTTCTAAATCCTGCTTGAACATCTGGAAGTTCTCAGTTCACATACTGTTGAAGCCTCACTAGAAGAATTTTGAGCATTACTTTACTAGCATGTGAGATGCGTATAATTGTGGGGTACATAAACATTCTTTCTCATTGCCTTCCCTTGGGATTGGAATGAAAACTGATGTTTTCCAGTCCTGTGGCCACTGCTGAGTTTTCCAAATTTGCTGGCATATTGAGTGCAGCACTTTCATGGCATCATCTTTTAGGATTTGAAATAGCTCAACTGGAATTCCATCACCTCCACTAGCTTTGTTCATAGTGATGCTTCCTAAGGTCCACTTGACTTTGCATTCCAGGATGCCTGGCTCTAGGTGAATGATCACACTATCATGGTTATCTGGGTCATGAAGATCTTTTACTGTATAGTCCTTCTGTGTATTCTTGCCACCTCTTTTCAATATCCTCTGCTTCTGTTAGGTCCAAACCATTTCTGTTCTTAATTGTGCCCATCCTTACATCAAATGTTCCCTTGGTATCTCTAATTTTCTTGATGATATCTCTAGTCTTTCCCATTCTATTGTTTTCCTCTATTTCTTTGTACTGATCAATTAAGAAGTCTTTTTAAAAATCTCTCCTTGCTATTCCATTAGCACAAATTAATTTGTCTGCTTAGCAAGATGTCAAGAGAGATAACATCAGTTTAATATCTACCAAAACTCAGCTACCATACCTCTAGTTGCATCTCTCTTCTTCAATCTCCACAGCTATACAATGAGCCAGAAAAAATTATTTTCATTTTAAGAAAGAGTAATTGAGGTTCATTTCTGATAAGAATCAACTCCTTAAAATGTGCAGAGCTTAGGATTTAAATCTAGATAATTAAGATATCAAAATATATGATGTTTGGTGCAGGCTAATGGAAATACATAATACAGTCATAAATTTTAGTAGTAAGTTAAAATATGAGGGAAGAAAAAAATAAATAAATAAAATATGAGGGAGGAATGTGTCCTGAGAAGATAACTCCCAATAGCTAGGAAGCCAAAGGAACCTCTAGTCTCAAATTGTTACCTAAGACTTCATCTAGTTAATTCAGAAAGAAAATAAGGAAATAATAGTATGTCAATATATAAATAGAAAGAATGAAAAAAAGACGAATGGAGAAAGGAAAGGAATAATAAAACAGAGGAGAAAAAATTTACAATCTCTCTATATATGTGTGTGTGTGTGTGTGTGTGTGTATACAGGTTATGTAGTGTTTATATATAGGTTATGTATATATAGGTTATGTAGATAAGTTTGTTATTTTAATGAATTACTCATTTCCTTATATTTTGCAAAGTACAAAAATACTTGTTTAAAAAAAAAATACTTGTTTTTACTTATTATCTCCTAGTTTGATGTGTCTTGATCACTGTTTCCTGTACAATGTCAGGAACCTTCATCAACAGTTTTTCAGGCACTCTGTCTATCAGATCTAATCCCTGGATTCTATTTGTCACTTCCACTCTATAATCATAGGGATTTGATTTAGGTCATACCTGAATGGTCTAGTGGTTTTCCCTACTTTCTTCAATTTAAGTCTGAATTTGGCAATAAGGTGTTCATGAGCTGAGCCACAGTCAGCTCCTAGTCTTGTTTTTACTGACTGTATAGAGCTTCCTCATCCTTGGCTACAAAGAATATAATCAATCTGATTTCAGTGTTGACCCACTGGTGATGTCCATGTGTAGAGTCATCTTTTATGTTGTTGGAAGAGGGTGTTTGCTATAACCAGTGTGCTCTCTTGGCAAAACTCTCTTAGCCTTTGCCCTGCTTCATTTTGTATTCCAAGGCCAAATTTGCCTGTTACTCCAGGTGTTTCTTGACTTCCTACTTTTGCATTCTAGTAACCTATGATGAAAAGGATATCTTTTTTGTGTGTTAGTTCTAGAAGGTCTTGTAGGTCTTCATAGACCTGTTTCAATTCAGCTTCTGCATTAGTGGTTGGGGCATAGACTTGGATTACTGTGATATTGAATGGTTTGCCTTGGAAACGAACAGAGATCAATCTGTCATTTTTGAGATTGCACCCCTGTACCACATTTTGCCTCTTTCATTGACTATGATGGCTACTCCATTTCCTCTAAGGGATTCTTCCCTACAGTAGTAGATACAATGGTCATCTGAGTTAAATTCACCCATTCCAGTCCATTCTAGTTCACTGATTCCTAAAATGTCAATGTTCACCCTTGCCATCTCCTGTTTGACCACTTCCTATTTACCTTGATTCAGGGACCTAGCATTCCAGGTTCCTATGCAATACTTTTCTTTATAGCATTGGGGTTTACTTCCATCATTGGTCACATCCACAACTGGGTATTATTTTCACTTTGGCTCTGTCTCTTCATTCTTTCTGGAGTTATTTATTCACTCTTCTCCAGTAGCATATTGGGCACCTACAGACATGGGGACTTCATCTTCCAGTGTCCTATTGTTTTGCTTTTTCATACTGTTCATTGGGTTCTCAAGGCAAGAATATTGAAGTGGTTTGCCATTCCCTTCTCCAGTGGACCAAGTTTTGTCAGAACTCTCCACCATGACCTGTCCATCTTGGGTGGCCTACACAGCATGGTTCGTAGTTTCAGTTAGACAAGACTGTAATCCATGTGATCAGTTTGATTAGTTACCTGTTATTGTGGTTTCCTTTCTTTTTGCCTTTGAGGGATAAGGAAAATAAGCTTATGAAATTTTCCTAATGGGAGAGACTGACTGTGGGGGAATCTGGGTCTTGTTCTGATGGCAGGGCCATGTTCAGTAAATCTTTAATCCAATTTTCTGTTGAAAGGTGGGGCTGTCTTCCCTCTCTGTTTTTTGACCTGATACCAAACTGTTGAGGAGGTAATGAAGATTCTTTCAAAAGATCTTGTGCAAGCACTGTTTTGTTCAGCGCCCCTGACCCTCAGTAGAACACTGTCAACCCAGGCCTCCACTGGAGACTACTGGACACTCACAGGCACATCTAAGTCAGTCTCTTCTGGGGGTCACTGCTCCTTTCTCCTGGGTCCTGGTGCACACAAAGTTTTGCTTGCACCCACTAAGAGTCTATTTACCCAGCCCCTAAGTTCTGTAATTCAATCCCACTGGCCTCCAAAGTCAATTTCTCTGGGTGTCTCAGTCCTTTTGCCAGATGCCCAGGTTGGGAAATCTTTTGTGGGTCCTAGAACATTCTTAACAATGCGGGGATTTAATTGGTATAATTGTTCTGCAGTTTGTGCAAGTTTCATCAAGACCATCCCAAAGAGAAAGAAATGCAAAAAGGGATAATGGTTGTCTGAGGAGGCCTTACAAATAGCTGAGAAAATAAAAGAAGCTAAAGACAAGGGAGAAAAGGAAAGATATACCCATCTGAATGCAGAGTTCCAAAGAATAACAAGGAGTGATAAGAAAGCCTTCCTCAATGATCAATGCAAAGAAAGAGGAAAACAACAGAGTGGGAGAGACTAGTGATCTCTTCAAGAAAATTAGAGATACCAAGGCAACATTTCATGAAAATATATGCACAACACAATAGAGAAACAGTATGGACCTAATAGAAGCAGAAGACATTAAGTAGATGTGGCAAGAATCCACAGAAGAACTATACAAAAAAGATCTTCATGACCCAGATAATAACAATGGTGTGATCACTCACCTACAGCCAGACATCCTGGAGTGGGAAGTTAAGTGGGCCTTAGGAAGCATCACTAAAAACAAAGCTAGTGGGATGATGGATTTCCAATTATTTCAAATCCTAAAAGATGATTCTGTAAGGGTGCTGCACTCAATATGTCAGCAAATTTGGAAAACTCAGCAGTGGCCACAGGGCTGGAAAAGGTCAGTTTTCATTCCAATCCCAAAGAAAGGAAATGCCAAAAAATGCTCAAACTACTTCACAGTTGCAATCATCTCACATGCTAGCAAAGTAATGCTCAAAATTCTCCAAGCCAGGCTTCAACAGTATGTGAACTGAGAACTTCCAGATGTTCAAGCTGGATTTAGAAAAGGCAGAGGAACATAAATCAAATTGCCAACATCCATTGGATCATAGAAAAAGCAAGAGAGTTCCAGAAAAACATCTACTTCTTTTTTCTTGACTAAGCCAAAGCCTTTGACTGTGTTGATCTCAACAAACTGTGGAAAATTCTTCAAGAGATGGGAATACCAGACCACCTTACCTGCCTCCTGAGAAATCTGTATGCTGTCAAGAAACAACACTTAGAACTGGACATGGAAAAACAGAGTGGTTCTAAACTGGAAAAGGAGTTTGCCAAGGCTGTATATTGTCAACCTGCTTATTTAACTTACACACAGAGTACATCTTGCAAATTACTGGGCTGAATGAATCACAATCTGGAATGAAGATTGCTGGAAGAAATATCAATAACCTCAGATTTGCAGATCACACCACCCTTATGGCAGAAAGCAAAGAACTAAAGAGCCTCTGATGAAAGTGAAAGAGGAGATTGAAAAAGTTGACTTAAAACTCAACATTCAAAGAACCAAGATCATGGCATCCGGTCCTATCACTTCATGACAAGTAGATGGGGAAACAATGGAAACAGTGAGAGACTTTATATTCTTGGCCTCCAAAATCACTGTAGATGATGACCCCAGCCATGAAATTAAAAGACACTTGCTCCTTGGAAGAAAAGTTATGACCAACCTAGACAACATATTGACAAGCAGAGACATTACTTTGCCAACAAAAGTCTGTCTAGTCAAAGCTATGTTTTTTCCAGTAGACATGGATGAATGTGAGAATTGGACTATAAACAGAGCTGAGTGCCGAAGAATTGATGCTTTTGAACTGTGGTGTTGGAGAAGACTCTTGAGAGTCCTTTGGACTGCAAGGAGATCAAACCAGTCAATCCTAAAGCAAATCCACCCTGAACATTCATTGGAAGGACTGATGCTGAAGCTGAAGCTCCATTACTTTGGCCACGTGATACAAACAGCCAGCTCAATAGAAAAGATCCTGATTCTGGGAAAGGTTGCAGGAAGGAGGAGAAGGGGATGACAAAGTTTAAGATGACTAGATGGCATCACCGATTCTAAGAACATGAGTTTGAGCAAGCTCTGGGAATTGGTGATGGTCAGGGAAGCCTGGCGTACTGCAGTCCATGGAGTCACAAAGAGATGGACACACTGAGTAACTAAACTGAGTTTGAGATGTTCTTGTTTCATTTAGATCCTGTGTATGTGTATATATATATATATATTCATATACATATATATCTATAGATTTAGTTCAAGAATAAATCTCATCAGAAACTGTATAAATCAGAAATGACTCTGAGTGTTATATTTTGACTTGATTATCTTTTCTTGCCTTTGCAATTCCATAAAATTTTAAAATATATATATAATATATTAAATAAAGAAGTAGTTCTTATAATTATATTTAATTTATATATATATATCTGTATATCTGTCATAATGTTTAAGTAGTCAATAAAAATGTAGTGTTTAATTTTTTGCTTATAGAACAGCTACATTATCACTTGGTTCTTTAGCTATGAAAGAAAAATTATGAGGAGCGTATATGAAATAGTCTTCTTTTACTTTGCATTACACATACTTTGAAAAAACCCTGATTCTGGGAAAGATTGAAGACAGGAGGAGAAGGGGATGACAGAACATGAGATGGCTGCATGGCATCACCAACTCAACAGACATGAGTTTCAGTAAACTCCAGGAGTTGGTGATGGACAGGAGGCGTGGCGTGCTGCAGTCCATGGGGTCTCAAAGAGTCGGACATGATTGAGTGACTGAACTGAGCTGAACTAAACATATAATTATAACAGTAATCTAATAATCATTTTGAAGTTTAAAAGAATTTTTTATCCTGAAAAGAAAACATAGTGAAAAATATATTTTAGTGATGTATCTTCTCACATTGATATACATGTGGCTACCCTATATACAAAAAGGAAATAACCACATTTTTATTGACTACTTAGACATTTCAATCAGATCAGATCAGTCGCTCAGTCATGTCCGATTCTTTGCAAGCCCATGACTTGCAGCACGCCGGGCCTCCCAGTCCATCACCAACTCCCGGAGTTCACTCAGACTCATGTCCATCGAGTCAGTGATGCTATCCAGCCATCTCATCCTCTGTCGTCCACTTCTCTTGCCCCCAATTCCTCCCAGCATCAGAGTCTTTTCCAATGAGTCAACTCTTCACATGAGGTGGCCAAAGTACTGGAGTTTGAGCTTTAGCATCATTCCTTCCAAAGAAATCCCAGGGCTGATCTCCTTCAGAATGGACTGGTTGGATCTCCTTGCAGTCAAAGGGATTCTCAAGAGTCTTCTCCCACACCACAGTTCAAAAGCATCAATTGTTCGGTGCTCAGCCTTCTTCACAGTCCAACTCTCACATCCATACATGACCACAGGAAAAACCATAGCCTTGATTAGACGGACCTTTGTTGACAAAGTAATGTCTCTGCTTTTGAATATGTTATCTAGGTTGGTCATAATTTTCCTTCCAAGCAGTAAGCGTCTTTTAATTTCATGGCTGCAGTCACCATCTGCAGTGATTTTGGAGCCCAGAAAAATAAAGTCTGACACTGTTCACACTGTTTCCCCATCTATTTCCCATGAAGTGGTGGGACCGGATGCCATGATCTTCGTTTTCTGAATGTTGAGCTTTAAGCCAACTTTTTCACTCTCCACTTTCACCTTCATCAAGAGGCTTTTTAGTTCCTCTTCACTTTCTGCCATAAGGGTGGTGTCATCTGCATATCTGAGGTTATTGATATTTCTCCCGGCAATCTTGATTCCAGCTTGTGTTTCTTCCAGCCCAGAATTTCTCATGATGTACTCTGCATAGAAGTTAAATAAACAGGGTGACAATATACAGCCTTGATGTACTCCTTTTCCTATTTGGAACCAGTCTGTTGTTCCATGTCCAGTTCTAACTGTTGCTTCCTGACCTGCATACAAATTTCTCAAGAGGCAGATCAGGTGGTCTGGTATTCCCATCTCTTGAAGAATTTTCCACAGTTTATTGTGATCCACACAGTCAAAGGCTTTGACCTAGTCAATAAAGCAAAAATAGATGTCTTTCTGGAACTGTCTTGCTTTTTCCATGATCCATCGGATGTTGGCAATTTGATCTCTGGTTCCTCTGCCTTTTCTAAAACCAGCTTAAACATCAGGAAGTTCACGGTTCACATGTTGCTGAAGCCTGGCTTGGAGAATTTTAAGCATTACTTTACTAGTGTGTGAGATGAGTGCAATTGTGTGGTAGTTTGAGCATTCTTTGGCATTGCCTTTATTTGGGATTGGAATGAAAAACTGACCTTTTCCAGTCCTGTGGCCACTGCTGAGTTTTCCAAATTTCCTGGCATATTGAGTGCAGCACTTGCACAGCAGCATCATTCAGGATTTGAAATAGCTCAACTGGAATTCCATCACCTCCACTACCTTTGTTTGTAGTGATGCTTTCTAAGGCCCACTTGACTTCACATTCCAGGATGTCTGGCTCTAGATCAGTGATCACACCATCATGATTATCTGGGTCATGAAGATCTTTTTTGTACAGTTTTTCTGTGTATTCTTGCCATCTCTTCTTAATACCTTCTGCTTCTGTTAGGTCCATACCATTTCTGTCCTTTATCGAGCCCATCTTTGCATGAAATGTTCCTTTGATATCTCTGATTTTCTTGAAGAGATCTCTAGTCTTTCCCATTCTGTTGTTTTCCTCTATTTCTTTGCCTTGATTGCTGAAGAAGGCTTTCTTATCTCTTCTTGCTATTCTTTGGAACTCTGCATTCAGATGTTTATATCTTTGCTTTTCGCTTCTCTTCTTTTCACAGCTATTTGTAAGGCCTCCTCAGACAGCCATTTTGCTTTTTTGCATTTCTTTTCCATGGGGATGGTCTTGATCCCTGTCTCCTGTACAATGTCATGAACCTCAGTCCATAGCTCATCAGGCACTCTATCTATCAGATCTAGGCCCTTAAATCTATTTCTCACTTCCACTGTATAATCATAAGGGATTTGATATAGGTCATACCTGAATGGTCTAGTGGTTTTCCCTGCTTTCTTCAATTTAAGTCTGATTTTGGCAATAAGGAGTTCATGGTCTGAGCCACAGTCAGCTCCTTGTCTTGTTTTTGTATATATTGGTAGACATTTCAATAGATATACCAATATATACATATGTATTCTGATTAATTTCAATTATGAACACTTCATTGCTTTACCTAGCGGATATGCAATTTGTCACCTTTGCTCTGAAACACTGTGTACATGTGGTTTCTTTTGAGTAATTTAATTGAGAAGTATCCTCGAGAGAGGATTTGCTCATCTCAGACATCAGGATATTTCCAGATAGACTGATATTGAGGAAAGTTATGAAGAAACATAGTAATTATCCATTGGAATTATCATAAGGATTTTCTAGCACGTGTAATGCTTATTATGGTTCTTGATTTTAAAATAATAAAAGTTTCCGTTTCTTGTATTCTCTGTTGCCTTTCAAGCCAGAGTGTGATCCAGGATTCTGGTTCCCCAAAATGTAAAGATGTCAGTTTACTTTACCTACAAATTTATTCCTGTTAAGTAGTGAATTCAAGCTCTTGTCCTAGAAGCAGAATGTTAATTAGTATGTTTGTACTAGATAATAGGATATAGTGGAATCTGGACTGATTTCAAAATGTTCTAAAACACATAGAACATGCTTTAGATTGCTGAGAAAGATTAAGGGCAAGAGAAGAAGCAGGTGACAGAGGATGAAGTGGTTGGATGTCATCACTGACTCAATGAATATGAGTTTAAGCAAACTCTGGGACATCGTGAAATCAGGGAAGCCTGGTGTGCTGCAGTTCATGTAGTCACAAAGAGTCAGACAGGACTTAGCAACTGAACAACAGTAACAATACTTTAGATTGCTTATCCTCTGTTGACTTTTTTTGTTACATACTATGTATCAATTAGGAAAGATCAGTTCATGCTCAAATAACAAACAACAACAAACCTGAATTTATAGTCCATGACACTATAAAAAGAAAGATGTGTTTATTTGTGCCAAATATCCATCAGAAGTTGGCTGGAAACTCTGCTCATCATAATCTTAAAGAAATTAGGCTGACCAAGGTTCAATTTTCAAATGTACTTCCATGACCACTGAGTTAGAAGGATGAAGATACGGTGGATCTAAAAGTTTCAACTTGGAAGTGATACACATCACTTCACTTCTGTACATTTTATTGTCCAAAACAAATTATGTGATGTTATTTAATCCAAGTGGCTGAGGATATGCAATCATATGAGAGTCCAAAATGGAAATGAATATTTGGTGAATCAGATCAGATCAGATCAGATCAGTCGCTCAGTCGTGTCCGACTCTCTTTGCGACCCCGTGAATCGCAGCACGCCAGGCCTCCCTGTCCATCACCAACTCCCAGAGTTATAGGGCCAGTGAATACACATAGTGCATTGGTTGTTTCTTTAAGGAGTTTTCAGTTTCTCATAATCTCTGAATACATCCTGCTGTTATATGAGTTACAAATATTTATTTAAATTCAACCGTTTATCTTTTCATTTTACAAATAATATTTTCTGTGCATGTGGAAGTATTTTTGTATTCAATATGTAATGGCTTCTGATTTGTGGGCTATTATTGGAAAGGTCCCCCCTACTCTAGAGTTAAAATATATGTTTCTGTAGTAAAAATAAGAGATCTTCTATGCTTTTTTACTTGAAAAAATAACTATAAATTCGATGAATTAAGAGTGTGTTTCTATGTGATCCGGCCATTTTACTTCTGGATATATACACAAAAATCAGTAAAGGAAGTTACCTCAACAGGTTTGTGCACTCATGTACATTGCATCATTATTCACAGTACTCAAATTCTGGCAGCAGCCCAAGTGATTATTAACAAGATTAATGGATAAGAAAAACGTGATATATAAATCTTTAGCCTTAAAAATGGAAATTTTGATACATGCTGCAACACTGAAGACATTAAGTGAAGTTAACTGAAGACATTAACTAAGTGAAATCTTAACCACAAAAGGACAAATATTGTATTACCCATATAAGGTTTCTAGAGATGAAAATTAGAATGGTGGTTGGCAGGGGTTAGAGAAAGGGCTGAAAGGGCTGTTAGTGTTTAATGGATACAGAGTTTTAGTTGGGAAAGATGAAAAGCTTCTGCTGGTGAATACTGGTAATGCTTGCAAAACAATGTGAATGTACTTAGTACCACAAAATTGTACATGTAAACAGTTAAAATTAAATTTCCTTCTCTCTGGAGAGGGAAATGGCAATCCACTTCAGCATTCTTGCCTGGAAAATCCCAAGGACAGAAAAAGCCAGGCGGGCTACAGTCAATGGGGTCACAAAGAGTCAGACACAACTGAGCATGCACACATATTTTACCACCAAAAAAAATAATCAATCAAACAAAAAAACCAAGAAGGAACATCTCTGATGAAGTTGCCAAGTCCCATATCAGTAGGCAAATTGTATTTTAAGGTATTAGAGCCTCTGATGCTAATGCAGATTGATGTGAAATACAATCAAGTAAAAACCCTCAAATGTTCATACATCACTTCAAGTCATGAATGTCCTCTATTTATGGAGGGGGTTTGGATTTCTCTTGCTGTTGATATTGTATTGGGTATAGGCAGTTTTTGTTTCAACCAAAAATAATGGAATTATGAAATTTCCAAAACAGCTCCCCCCCCAAAAAAAAATAGATATCGTTTTCTGTTGATGATGACATTTGGGTTTGACTTTTCAAAGAATTGTTAAAATGTTGTCTTACACATTGAAGCAAATAATCCAATTTACAGTTCTTCAAAGAACCATGTTGAAATGTAATAAAAATATATTAATAATTCTGAGTCAAATGGAATGCCGCTGTTCCCTTTTCTTTCTCTTGTTTCAATAACAGGTGTTCTGGACTATTTCCAAGCTTGATCATTCCCTCTCTATTAGTATTCATCATATCATATATTTAATAGGAAAATAATAATAACAGCTGATATTTCTGGAATGTTGAGTACTTGTCAAATAAAATATGTAGGCTATTATGATCATTACCTCAAATGAACCCAATATAGATAGTCATGCATCATTCTTTTGAGTAGGAAATTGAGGCCTACGTAGAATGAAAAAAAAAAAAAAAACTGGCTGATCAATCTGAGAGAGAGACCGAATTTAATTCTCTGTAAGTATGTTTGTGTGTGTGTGTGCACAAGTCTGCTCTTAAGCAAATGTTTGTATTGTGAATCAATAACAATTCTAGGTTTTCATGACCAGGCTTTTCTCTTCTCTAGGGAAAATCTCAAGTCTGACATTTTAAAATTATCTTCTTTTCCATGTGTGAAAAAAGACTGTAACTGTTGATTTTTAGGATGGACTGATGTACATAGTTCTCCAGGTATTTTGGTAAGAATGTTATTAATATATTCATTGGCAAAGACATCACTTCTTAAGAGACTCTGGATATTGGTCTCAATGTTCTAGTTTATAGATGAGTGTCAGAATAAAGGTAGTAAAAACTCCTCTATGCTAGTTTCACCTGACATTTTCTATCCTGAACTCTAATATAACAAAAACCAATATTCGTATTCTAACAATAATAAACTACCTTTCATAACAACTTGCGCTCATAACTTAGCCACTTGACACCTGTTACAGAAGTGTACACTTTAAAATACACTTAAAATTGCACATTGTAATTTGGCATTTTTAACAAAGAGGACTTTTTAAATAGCATGAAAAATGCTTGAAGAGAAATGATTATCCATATCTGAAAAATTATTGCTTGTTTGATTTAAATTAGGGATATTAAAAACTATCAGTAACAATGTGGCAATATTGAGCAATAAGTGTTTAGCTCTATACATCAGGTAGAAAAAAGTGCATCATGAATACATAAGGATTACTGTGTTACCCCGTATGAAAAAGCAACTGATTACTAATATAATTGCAATAAATCCTGATTTTAGAGAGCAGATTGCTATCTTCAATAAGGAGTATAAATGTTTAAGTCACTGGAAAAATGTAACCTCCTATTTTATATTCAACTCATTTTCCATTCATCAATCTTAAGTAAATTTTATTTTTATGAACATTTCACTGAGGTCTACTAATTTTCTAAGTGGACGGATAAAAATAAGTTTAACTGCATGACAGAGGACCAGAGCTCCAAGTGACAGTAAATTAACCATATTCATGCCTTTCCATAGAGTAATTTATCAACCTTTTGCCGAGCATTTTCTCTGAAATGAAATGCAATAGTTTCATATCCGTACTACACAGAAAAAATGGTGAATTATTCAACAGCTCTCTTAATAATATCAAATGTTTTTGTTTTGATATTTTTTTCCTTTGGCTTTTATACATAAGTTGCAATACTTTAAGAGCAAACCAAGTAACTACTCAAATTACTGCATATCTGTTTACATACATGATATACATTACATATATCTGTGTATATAATTTATCCAAATAAAATGTATTGCTGCTGCTGCTGCTAAGTCACATCAGTCGTGTCTGACTCTGTGCGACCCCATAGACGGCAGCCCAACAGGCTTCTCTGTCCCTGGGATTCTCCAGGCAAGAATACTGGAGTGGGTTGCCATTTCCTTCTCCAATGCATGAAAGTGAAAAGTGAAAGTGAAGTCATTCAGTCGTGTCCGACTCTTAGCGACCCCATGGATTATAGCCTACCAGGCTCCTCCATCCATGGGATTCTCGAGGCAAGAGTACTGGAGTGGGTTGCCGTTGCCTTCTCCAAAAATGTATTGATAGATGGACAAATAGAATGAAGGCTGAGGTCCCACAGGTAATAATCTCATAATCTTTTAAGATATCTGCTGAACTCCATATTTTATTTTACTGTTTTATTCTGATATTAAATTAACTTTGTTCCATACAAATTCAACTGCAAATAGAAATCAATCCAATTATATTAAAATCAGAGTAAAATAGAAGTTCCTACATTCTGTTTGTATACTAAAACTGGAATACTATTACTAATGCTTTTGACCACAAATTGTATCAAGACCTTCAAAATATTCTATTTTTTTAATCTGACAATTTACTTTAGGTATTCTATAGTAAGGAAATAAAATCAAATAAAAAATTACAGAAAAGCACTATGAATGATAAAGTATTATATATCATATTATATTATTATCTATCATATATTATATATGAATGACATATATTATTATCCATATTATGTTGTTAAAATAGTGAAAAAATTGAAAGTGACACAAACATCCAAATATATGGCATGATGAAGCCACTAATAGAGAATTAATAAATTAATGCTATATAGCCAAAGGAATTATGTAAGTAATTGGTAATAAGCTGGAAATTATTTTGTGCACAAAGCACATAATTGAGAAACAGAGAGCACAAAATATTGACTTCATCTTTTGAGCAATATTGCTATTGTTACTGTTCCATCACTAATGATAATACTATGTATTCTAAAGAACTTTAATTTTCTCTCTAAACTATTCACTGGAGAATCCCTGATTTAGTTTTATTCTGAGAGATAAAATGTGTGCCTCCCTTTCTTTTAATAAAATACATATTTAATATTAAAATTTTATAGAAATTTTCAGTTACCTTTATCATTCTGAAGGAATATCTTTCCATGTTTTTTTACTGAGACATCTTTTTTATTAGAAAATATCACAGTATGTATCATTTCATCAAATTTTCCTTCCCAGTATCTATCAATATATTTGTAGCTGTCGTTATCAATTGAGGTGTGGGAAGTTCAGTCTCGGATGAATCATGTGGCAATGTCCTGAGATATTTTTGGTTATCATCACATACGATTCTGTTGCTGGTGGATAAAGGCTTACAGGCATCCCACAGTGAAAAGGACAACCAGTCCCTGGCTACAAATAAGGAAGTATCTAGCCCAATATCAACAGTGTCAAGGTGAAAGAATACTAATTTATAATTTCATTATTTAGCATTTTTTAACAAAAGTATGTTGATGTATGGCAAAACCAATACAATATTGTAAAGTAATTAACCTCCAATTTAAATAAATAAATTTATATTAAAAATAAAAAGAAGAAAGAAAGAAAAAAGTAAATAAGACAGAATCTGGCTAATTTATAAAGTTAGGAAATGACTTTTTGATCTATGGGATGCAGAATGGATATTGTATTGGCAGGCATGAAAACATTCTTCTAATTATACATCTTCATCCGAGCTCTTGGGTGACCTAGTACATTGTTAGTGAGCAGTAATATTTTGAAAGAATCCTTTTCTATTTTTTTTCTGAGCAGTAGATCTAAATAGTGGGCTCAAAATGTGCAGTAACCATGCTGTAAACAGATGTGCTGGCATCAAGGCTTTGCTGTTCATTTACAGTGCACAAGCACAAGATTTAGCACAGTTCTTAAGACCCTAGGATTTTTAGAATGTTGACGGAACACTGACTTCAAACTTCATGTTGCAAGCTGCATTAACCCCTAACAAGAGAATCAGCTTGTCCTAACTTTGAGGCCAGACATTGACTTATCCTCTCCTGCTATGAAAATTCTACTTGGCATCTTCTTTCAATAGAAAGCTGTTTCATATGCATGGAAAATCTCTTGTTTAGTGCAGCCACTTTCATTGATTATTTTAGCTAGATCTTGTGGATAACTTGCTACAGATCCTACATCAGCACTTGCTGCTTTACCTTCTACTTTTTTGTTGTGGAGGTGGCTTCTTTCATTAAATCTTAAGAACCAACATCTGCTAACTTCAAACTTTCCTCTGCAGCTTTTTCACCTCTCTCAGCTTCCCTAGAATTGATGAGAGTCAGGGCCTTGCCTAGATTAGGTTGACTTGAGGGAATATGGCTGGTTTGATCTTCCTCCTCATCAGCATTAAAGCTGTTTGGCTTTCCTATCATTCATGTGTGTTCACTGGAGCTGCACTTGTAAGATCCTTCAATAGCTGTTTTCTTGGCATTCACAACACGGTGCATACTGTTATATTTGGCACAAGAGGCCTGGTTGTAGGCCTGTCTTGATTTTTGACATGCCTTTTTAACTAAGCTTAATCGTCTCTAGATTTTGATTTAAAGTGAGAGACATGTGATTCTTCTTTCACTTGAACACACAGAAGTCATTGTTGTGTCCCAGGAAATAGGGCTAAGGAGAGGGAGAAAGATGTGCGAATGCTGGTCAATGGAGCAGTCAGAACACACACAGTATTTATCATAGGTGATACCTCAAAGTAATACAGATTACCATAAAATATAATAGTAATGAGTAAGTTTGAAATATGGTGAGAATTACTAAAATATGACACAAAAACTAGAACTGAGCAAATGCTTTTGAAAAATTGCACCAACAGACATTCTCAGTACAAGACTGCCAAAAAAAAAAATCTTCAATTTTAAACAAGGCAATATCTGCAAAGCTCAATAAAGCAAAGCACATTAAAACAAAGTATGCCTGTATCCTTTTTTTCTGCCATATATGCCAGGTGAATTCTTCCCCTTAATGCTTTCCTCTCAAATAAAGTAAGATCAAGTACCATACTCTAGACACAAGCAAGAAAAGCATCTGAAATTTTCAGCTTTTCTTATGAATATTGGAAGAACTGTTAGCTGTTGAGCTGACAAAAAAAAAAGAGAAAGAATCTTCAAATATCTTTCTTTACTCAGTATTACCAATTTGAAATGTTTTTTTAAAAACTGTACTTTGATGCTATTTAAATCATTTCAACAATTCAAAATGCAGTATGTTTATATAGTAATGTCCATTTGAATATAGCTAAATATACATTTATAAATATCATTTTCCTGTTTTGTATAGCTTACCTTGGTATCGTTTAGTTCAGTTCAGTCACTCAGTCATGTCCAACTCTTTGTGATCCCATGGACTTCAGTATGCCAGATTCCCTGTCCATCACCAACTCTCGGAGCTTACTCAAACTCATGTGCATTGAGTTGGTGATGCCATCCAACCATCTCATCCTCTCTCATCCTCTTCTCTTCCCGCCTTCAATCATTCTTAGCATCAGGGTCTTTTGGTTTTAAAGTATAATAACTAATACATAACAAATTCTATTTATTATAGCCTATATAAATATTTATTCTATGCAGTCGAAAATAAAGACATTATCAACAAAATAATATATCCAACAAATCTATTCTAATTATAGAAACATTTTCAAGACTGTCTTCTAAGTTACAAAAGTCAGTTGGGTATGTTAATGTATCCTTGTTTTGTACTTCTGAAAACTGCAAAGGCAAGGATGTCTGGGTATCTGTCAATTCAGCTTCTTTGTGGAAGCTCTATTCCAGAGGTACCATTCTGAATGTAATGCTTGGTTCTTACACACACTTGAACTTGTTCCTGGATGAGTATATCTCTTTTTCCAACTTGCTCTAAAGAATTTTTACACATATTATGTTGTTTGAAAGTTGTATACTTTGGAATTCCAAAATAATCTATTACATAAAGCAAAGTAGTTAATGAAAATATGTTTTAAATTTTCTGAGTGCATCTACAGAAATCAATTACTTTAAAAACATAATGGGAAACATATTCATTTATAATAACAATACTTAGGAATAGGTATAATACAAAATAAGCAAAATATTAAAATATAAAAATGTCTCCTTACCAATCTACCACTCAAAATGCAGAAAGTAATAGGATTCCAGGTATGTAAGTAGAAGATAATCTCATAAATATTAATTCTACTTACATTAAAATTACATCAAACTGAATTAACCAAACCCAGAGTAGAAAATTAGTTACTGTAATTTATCCATATAATGAAATCATTTAAAATTAAAAATCATGTTTCTGTATTGATACAGAGTGATTTATAAGATATGATATAAATTGTAAAACATACTATAATGTGTTGAACACACTATCTTTTGTATAAGAAAATTAAAATATAATATATGTGTTTATCTTTGTACAGATGTAGAGATTTTCTAAAAGCTGAAAACCTTGCCTGGCCATCATGTAGGTAAACTGATTGGCTGGCTGGCTGTTAGGAAGGGAGACTTTTCATTATATACTTCATAACTTATTCAAAGGATAAACAGATTTCAAGTAATCTATTCCTTTCTACAGTCAGACCACATGCAGATGTTTATGTTCTTATTTCTCTTCTTCTCTCTTCTCTTCATTCATTTGGAATAACTTACAATATTGATAATATACTGCCTCTCCATTATTGCTGTTGTTTTTCAGTCACTAAGTCGTGTCTGACTATTTGCGACCCTATGGACTGCAGCACGGGCTTCCCAGGTGGCATTAGTGGTAAAGAACCTGCCTGCTAATGCAGGAGACATGAGAGACTTGGGTTCAATTCCTGGGTTGGGAAGATCCCCTGGAGAAGGAAATGGCAACCCACTTCAGTATTCTTGCCTAGAGAATTCCACAGAGGAGTCTGGGGGGCTACAGTCCACGAGGTCACAAAGAGTCCCACTCAGTCATGCCACTTTCACTTCAGCCTTCTTTATGGTCCAACTCTCACATCCACACATGGCTACTGGAAAAACCATAGCTTTGACTATATGGACCTTTTCAGCAAGCAATGTCTCTACTTTTTAATACACTGTCTAGATATGTCATAGTTTTCCTTTCAAGGAGCAAGCATCGTTTAATTTAGTGACTGCAGTCAGAGTCCTCAGTGATTTGGGAGCACAAGAAAAGAAAATCTGTCACTTTTTTCACTTTTTCCCCTTTGATTTGCTATGAATTGATGGGACTAGATGCCGTGATCTTAGTTTTGTGAATGTTGAGTTTCAAGCCAGCATTATCACTCTCCTCTTTCACCTTCAAAAAGGGGCTCTTTAGTTCCTCTTCACTATCTGTCATTCAGTGATATCATTTGCATATCCTAAGTTTTTGATATTTCTCCCAAGAGCTTCCAGCTTGTGATTGATTCAGCCCAGCATTTCACATGATATGCTCTGCTTAGAAGTTAAACAAGCAGGGTGACAATATAAAGCTGCCTATTCCTCCTATATTCCCAATAAAAAATATGTTCCTTTTTTGAGTTCAGTTCCATTCGGTCACTCAGTCGTGGCCCACTCTTTGAGACCCCATGGACTGAAGCACGGCAGGCTTCCCTGACCATCACCAACTCCCTAAACCTACCCAAACTAATGTCCATCGAGTCTGGGATTCCATCCAACCATCTCATCCTTTGTCGTCCCCTACTCCTCTCGCCTTCAATCTTTCCCAGCATCAGGGTCTGTTCCCGTGAGTCAGTTCTTCACATCAGGTGGCCAAAGTATTGGAGTTTCACCTTCAGCATCAGTCCTTCCAATAAATATTCAGGAGTGATTTCCTTTAGGATGGACTGGTTGGATCTCCTTACACTCCAAGTGACTCTCAAGGGTCTTCTCCAACACCACATTCAAAAACATCAATTCTTAGGCACTCAGCTTTCTCTATAGTCCAACTCTCACATCTATACATGACTACTGGAAAAACAGTTCAGCATCAGTCCTTCCAATGAATATTCAGGAGTGATTTCCTTTAGGATGGACTGGTTGGATCTCCTTACACTCCAAGTGACTCTCAAGGGTCTTCTCCAACACCACATTCAAAAACATCAATTCTTAGGCACTCAGCTTTCTCTATAGTCCAACTCTCACATCTATACATGACTACTGGAAAAACCATAGCTTTGACAATACTTGGTTGGCAAAGTAATGTCTCTGCTTTTTAATCTGCTGTCTAGGTTGGTCATAGCTTTTCTTCCAAGGAGTAAGCATCTTTTAATTTCATGGCTGCAGTCACCATCTACAGTGAAAAAATAAAGCCTCTCACTGTTTCCATTATTTACCCATCTATTTGCCGTGAATGGAAGTGACCCAATGCCATGATCTTAGTTTTCTGAATGTTGAATTTAAGCCAAAATTTTCATTCACCTCTTTCACTTTCAACAAGAGGATATTTAGTTTTTCTTTGCTTTCTGCCATAAGGGTAGTGTGATCTGCAAATCTGAGGTTATTGATATTTCAGCCAACAATCTTGATTCCAGCTTGTGCTTCATGCAGCCCGGCATTTCGCATGATATATTCTGCATATAAGTTAAATAAGCAAGGACACAATATACAGCTATGACGTACTCCTTTCCCAATTTGGAACCGGCCTCTTGTTCCAGGTACAGTTTTAACTGTTGCTTATTGATCTGCATACAGATTTCTCAACAGGCAGCTCAGGTGGTCTGGTATTCCCATCTCTTTCAGAATTTTCCACAGTTTATTGTGATCCACACAGTCAAAGGCTTTGGCATAGTCAATAAAGCAAAACTGGATGTTTTTCTGGAACACTCTTGCTGTTTCGATGATCCAGCGGATGTTGGCAATTTGATCTCTGGCTCCTCTGCCTTTTCTAAAACCAGCTTGAACATCTGGAAGTTCACAGTCAGTTCACATACTGTTGAAGCCTGGCTTGGAGAATTTTGAGCATTATTTTGCTAGCATGTGAGATGAATGCAATTGTGCAGTAGTTTGAACATTCTTTGGCACTGTCTTTCTTTGGGATTGGAATGAAAACTGACCTTTTACAGTCCTGTGGCCACTGGTGAGATTTCCAAATTTACTGACATACTGAGTGCAGCACTTTCACAGCATCATCTTTTAGGATTTGAAATAGCTCAACTGGAATTCCATCACCTCCACCAGCTTTGTTTGTAGTGATGCTTCTTAAGGCTCACTTCACTTTGCATTCCAGGATCTGGCTCTAGGTGAGTGATCACACCATCGTGGTTATCTGGGTCATGAAGATCTCTTTTGTATAGTTCTGTGTATTCCTGCCACCTCTTCTTAATATCTTCTGCTTCCGTTAGGTCCATACAATTTCTGTCCTTTATTATGCCCATCTTTGCATGAAATGTTCCTTTGATATCACTTATTTTCTTGAGATCTCTAGTTTTTTCCATTCTATTGTTTTCCTCTATTTCTTTTCATTGATCACTGATGAAGGCTTTCTTATCTCTCTTTGATATTCTTTGGAACTCTGCATTCAAATGGATATATCTTTTTTTCTCCCTTACCTTTATTTTCTCTTCGTTTCCCAGCTATTTGTAAGGCCTCATCAGACAAATATTTTGCCTTTTGCATTTCTTTTTCTTGGGGATGTTCTTGATAATTGCCTCCTGTATAATGTCCTGATCCTCTGTCCAAAGTTCTTCAGACACTCTTTCTATCAGATCTAATCCCTGGAATCTATTTGTCACTTCCACTGTACAATCATAAGGTGTTTGATTTAGGTCGTATCTGAATAATCTAGTCGTTTTCTCTACTTTCTTCAATTTAATTTTGAATTTGGCAATCATGAGTTCATGATCTGAGCCACAGTCAGCTCCTGGTCTTGTTTTTGCTGACTGTATAGAGCTTCTCCATCTTTGGCTGCAAAGAATATATTCAATCTGATTTTGGTATTGACCATCTGGTGATGTGCCCATGTAGTCTTCTCTTGTGTTGTTGGAAGAGGGTGTTTGCCATGACCAGTGCTTTCTCTTGGCAAATCTATTAGCCTTTGCCCTTCATTCTGTACTCCAAGGCCAAATTTGCCTGTTACTCCAGGTCACTCTTGACTTCCTACTTTTGCACCCCACTCCCTTATGATGAAGAGAACATCTTTTTTTGGTGTTAGTTTTAGAAGGTCTTCTAGATCTTCATAGAACCATTCAACTTCAGCTTCTTCAGCATTACTGGTTGGTGCATAGACTTGAATTACTGGGATATTGAATGCTTTGCCTTGGAAATGAGCAGAGATCATTCTGTCATTTTTGAGACTGGATCCAAGTACTGCATTTTGGACTCTTTTGTTGACTATGATGGCTGCTCCGTTTCTTCTAAGGGATTCTTGCCAACAGTAGTAGATATACTGGTCATCTGAATTAAATTCACCCATTCCAGTCCATTTTAGTTCACTGATTCCTAAAATATTGATGTTCACTCTTGCCTTCTCATTTGGCCACTTCCGATTTACCTTGATTAATGGACCTAATGGTCCAGGTTGCTATGCAATATTGCTCTTTGCAGCATCAGACTTACTTCCATAACCCATCACATCCACAACTGAGTGTTGTTTTTGCTTTGGCTCCGTTTCTTGATTCTTTCTGGAGTTATTTCTACACTCTTACAGTAGCATATGGAGCAACTACCAACCTGGGGAGTTCATCTTTAAGTGTCATACCTTTTTGCTTTTTCATACTGTTCATGTGGTTCTCAAGGCAAGAATACTGAAGTGGTTTGCCATTCCCTTCTCTAGTGGAGAGTGTTTTGTCAGTACTCTCCACCATGACCTCTCCATGTTCGGTGGCTGTACATGGTAGGGCTCATAATTTCATTGAGCTAAACAAGGCTGTAGTTCTTGTGATCAGTTTGGTTAGTTTTCTGTGATTGTTGTTTTCATTCTGTCTTCCCTCTGATGGATAAGGATAAGAGACTTATGGAAGCTTCCTGGTGGGAGAGTCTGACTGAGGGGGAAACTGAGTCTTTTTCTGATGGGTGGGGCCATGCTCAGTAAATCTTTAATCCAATTATCTGTTGATGGGCAGGGCTGTTTCCCTCCCTGTTGCTTGACCTGAGACCAAACTATGGTGGAAGTAAAAGGCAATGCCAAAGAATGCTCAAACTACCGCACAATTGCACTCATCTCACACGCTAGTAAAGTAATGCTCAAAATTCTCCAAGCCAGGCTTCAGCAATACGTGAACCGTGAACTTCCTGATGTTCAAGCTGGTTTTAGAAAAGGCAGAGGAACCAGAGATCAAATTGCCAACATCTGCTGGATCATGGAAAAAGCAAGAGAGTCCCAGAAAAACATCTATTTCTGCTTTATGGACTATGCCAAAGCCTTTGACTGTGTGGATCACAATAAACTATGGAAAATTCTTCAAGAGATGGGAATACCAGACCACCTGATCTGCCTCTTGAGAAATTTGTATGCAGGTCAGGAAGCAACAGTTAGAACTGGACATGGAACAACAAACTGGTTCCAAATAGGAAAAGGAGTTCGTCAAGGCTATATATTGTCACCCTGTTTATTTAACTTCTATGCAGAGTACATCATGAGAAACGTTGGACTGGAAGAAACACAAGCTGGAATCAAGATTGCTGGGAGAAATATCAATAACCTCAGATATGCAGATGACACCACCCTTATGGCAGAAAGTGAAGAGGAACTCAAAAGCCTCTTGATGAAAGTGAAAGTGGAGAATGAAAAAGTTGGCTTAAAGCTCAACATTCAGAAAACGAAGATCATGGCATCCGGTCTCACCACTTCATGGGAAATAGATGGGGAAACAGTGGAAACAGTGTCAGACTTTACTTTTCTGGGCTCCAAAATCACTGCAGATGGTGACTGCAGTCATGAAATTAAAAGATGCTTACTCCTTGGAAGGAAAGTTATGACCAACCTAGATAGCATATTCAAAAGCAGAGACATTACTTTGCCAGCAAAGGTTCGTCTAGTCAAGACTATGGTTTTTCCTGTGGTCATGTATGGATGTGAGAGTTGGACTGCGAAGAACGCTGAGTGCCAAAGAATTGATGCTTTTGAACTGTGGCGTTGGAGAAGACTCTTGAGAGTCCCTTGGACTGCAAGGAGATCCAACCAGTCCATTCTGAAGGAGATCGGCCCTGGGATTTCTTTGGAAGGAATGATGCTAAAACTGAAACTCCAGTACTTTGGCCACCTCATGTGAAGAGTTGACTCATTGGAAAAGACTCTGATGCTGGGAGGGATTGGGGGCAAGAGGAGACGGGGAAGACAGAGGATGAGGTGGCTGGATGGCATCACTGACTCAATGGATGTGAGTCTGAGTGAACTCCGGGAGTTGGTGATGGACAGGGAGGCCTGGCGTGCTGTGATTCATGGGGTCACAATGAGTCGGACACAACTGAGCAACTGATCTGATCTGATCTGAACCTCCTTCAAAGGGTCTCATGCACACACTGCTGCACTCAGTGCCCCTGACCCGCAGCAGGCTTCCACTGTCACATGCCTCTACTGGCGACTCCTGGACACTCATGAGTTTTTCTGGGTCAGTCTCTTGTGGGTTCACTGCTCCTTTCTCTTGTGTCCTGGTATACACAAGGTTTTATTTGTGCCCTCCAAAAGTCTGTTTCCCCAGTCCTATGTAAGTTCTGGTGGTTCTATAATGGGGTTAATGGAGACCTCCTCCAAGAGGGCTTATGCCATACCCAGGTCTACTGCACCCAGAGCCCCTGCCCCTGCAGCAGGCCACTGCTGACCCATACCCCCACAGGAGATACTCAGACAGAGTTCCGGCTCAGTCTGTGTGGGTTGGGTGTGTGTTTTGTGCCATTCGCAATTCTGAAGAGCTCAGGAGACCAGATGCTCGGCGGGTGCACTGTCCCTGGTGGGCCATGCATCCAACCCCCTGGTTCCGGCCACTCATTTTCCTGGGTGCGCTGTGAGAGCACCATCTCAGATGTGCCGTATGTCTCCTCTGGAGAGCTGATCTCAGACTGTGGCCTGCATGGTGGCTGTCAACCATCCAGGATCTCAGAAAGACCTGGTTAGCAGCTGGGAGCCTGCTCACTGGTGGAAGATGCCATCTCTGAGGCTGAGATTGCAGCAGCCCCTTGCCTTCTGGCTCTGGCTGTTGCAAGCCTGCCTCTCTATCTCCAGGTGGGGAAGGGCTGTTATGTAGCAGGCTAGCTCTCCTCTGGTATTCTCTCAATCCTTTGTTTTGTGAGTGGGCCAGGCTGTGTGTTAGGTTGTTAGGTTAGAGCCTTTTGAGTTGTGGTTAGGCATGTATTTTGTTGGCTTTTATTTTCTTTTTTTTTTTTTTCCAGTTATGTTGCCTTCTGAGATTCCAAAACTCCCCACAGACCTGCCTGTAAGAGGATTTCCTACTGTGTTCCTTTTTTTGTGATGCTTATTCTTACCCCTGCTCAGTTTTTGTGTTTTCTTTAAAAGAAAGAAAGAAAAAAATTTGAATTTTTCAGCCTGTCTTTGATTATAGATATATGCATTGAGAGTTAAAGAAAAGGAATCTGGACCTTATCAAAATGAAGAATGTCTCATGAAATATTGAAACAAGTATCTTTTTAATTGAAGTTAAATATTACCAACTTTTTCAGGTTTCATTTCATGCTAGGTTTTTGTTTTTGTTTATGATTTTTTCCCCAGTATTTAGACAAGCTAGACTAACCTAGCTGAAATTTTCTGCTTTCTAATAGAAGTCTAAGCTGAACCAATATACAACTACTATCAATACTAATAAAAATAACAACAATGATTATAGGAATCCAAACAAAAGCTCTAGAAATAACAAGATAGCATGTAATAAGTTATACTGAACCATAGTCAGAGACTCACATATAGGGTAGCGATGTCTGTTATCCTAGTACCTTTAAATATAAAAGTTAATATATAAAATTTCATTTAGGTAAATTTAACTAAGTTGATTCTTCAGTTTCATTTTCCTTTTATAAACAATAAAATGTGTAAAACTGAAATTTCTCTCAAGTACACTATTTAAAATATGTTAATTTAAAAACATTATATATATATATATAACTGAGAGTATAATTCTGAGGAATATTATAAACAATGTTCATAGTAAATCCTAATATGTTTTTAATTCAAATTCTCAGAGATTTACAACAAAGCCAACTTCTAAACAATGCATAGTATTTTATAATGCATGTATTACACAGCAAACATAACTAGGTGACACACTCATAAATGTATTGCTTCTTAGATTAATAATGGAATATCATGCAGTTCTATAACCCCTTCAGCAATTACAGAAGTTGGTCTTTACTCTAAAGATGTATTCATGTGTATCCAATGAAATGTTACCAAGAGGTCTTCACCTTTATTTTGGTGGTTAACTTTTGCTCAGTGATCTTCTGAGAACAGCTTGCCATAGGTTATAGTAGTTTAATGGCCTAGCTGGCCATTTTTACCATCTCCTTGAACTTAACAAATGAGAAAATGTAAACATCCCACAAGGGATTTTGCTCCAATTGCCTTCAGAATAAATGCATATTAATAATGATTATCATGATTACCATGTTAATAATTACCATGTTAATAGGAAAATCTACTAAATAAATAACAGTCTAAATGAATAGGAGGAAATGAGGTGGTAGTTGAAGAGAGAGTACCCCATCTGCAGTATGAACATACCACATGACCATAATGAATTGCATTAGTGTTCTTTAAAACTAACATTCAGTCTCTATATTTCCATATGTAAATAATCATACATTTTATCATACATCAGCTGTCTTTGTCATTGAAATTTTTCAGCAACAGGGAGTCCTGCCTGGAACTTTACATATCTGCATTGATCAGCCCCTCTTCTCCTGGTTGTCCTTCATAGTCCATCTTCTCAACGAGGCTTTCTGTAAACCCCATTCAAGATTGGAGCATTCTTCTACTCTCTTTGACCTGTTCATGTTTTACTTATCCCTCATCACTTGTCACTATATGACAATATATCCTATAATCTCTCTTTTTTCTTTGTTATCTCTCTCACCTAACTCAACAGGAAACTATGATCTGAGTCATTTTGACTGCTATGTTCACTGATCTATTCGTAGTCCTGGAACGTTGTCTGGAACATAGTGGGTTCAACAGATATTTATTAAATAAATTGGTGAATATATGAAATAGAAAGAGATGATTAAAGAGTAGGAGTCTTTTAGATGTTATATTTTAGATACTGGTATTTTATATACACTTTCAGTTGTGACAAACCACTCTAAATTTGAATTATATCAGTGGTGCAAATTTTAGATGATATTTCAAAGGTGACCTATGTCGCTGGCTAATTAGAATGGATAGATAAAACATTGTGTGGAAAGTTGTACCAAAAAAATAAAGAATTTTAGTACATGGTGTGTATACTATTTTAATTTTAGCCATTCTAATAGATGTATAATGGTATTATGGTGAATATTTAAATTCCCTATTGACAGATCTTTTCATTTGCTTATTATAAGTGAAAGTCACTCAGTCATATCCAACTCTTTGCAACTCCATGGACTGTAGTTCCCCGGGCACCTCTGCCCATGGGGATTCTCCAGGCAAGGATACTAGAGAGTGGGTTGCCATGTCCACCTCCAGGGGATCTTCCCAACCCTGGGATCGAACCCAGGTCTCCCGTATTGCAGGCAGATCCTTTACCACCTGAGCCATCAGGGAAGCCCTGCTTATCATATGTACCATTTTTTTTTAAGGATGCTGGTTCAAACATATAATCCATTTTAAATCTTCTTTGTCTTGTTATTAAGTGGAAAGATTTTTTCATTTTTATAGGTCTTTTAAAAATTATGTGTGTGTATATATATATATATAAAATTTTACATATACATGTAATTTCACCTAGAAATTATATAGATATTTAGTTAGAATTATGAGGATATAGTGTTTTGATGCTATAGTGTTAGCCTTATTCTATATCTCATAAAATACTTTATTATACTGATAATAACATTATAATATAAAGTATACGTATATACTTATAAGTATAAATTATATAGTATTATATTGTGATACATCATATCAGTAACTTATACTATAAGGCAGTATTTTTCATATTATTTTCCAGCTGCTCATTAATTGTGTATATATGCATATGCATTTATATATATTTTTTATTTTTATATATTGAATGTATATCCTCCTTATCCTGCAAAATTCTTATTGGTTCTAGTAACTTACTTGTAGATTATTTTTGGCTCAATGCAAAAAATGTAGGAAGAAATATAAAACAAAATAATCAAAAGCAAATAGAATGCTTAATCTCCTATTTCTTATGCTGAGTATTCATGGCTACATGTTTTTAAAAATTACTTCTTACATATGATTCACAACTTTACATATAGTTATGTATGATTGACTATTTTTTATAGAAATTGCACTTTCAATTAATATATCCAGTTTGTACTGTGTAATTTATATTTTTTAGTGCTTGGTTTAAACTCTTTACATGTAATATTAAAGAAATCAATTCCATTTCTGTCATATATATTGCAAATATTTTTACTCAATATGGCAGTTTGCTTTTTAACTTGTATTTTGTTTTTTATTCATGTTCAAAATTTTAAAATTTTAGGTAGTCACATTTATCATAGATTTTACTTACTGTCTCTGAATTTTATGTCTAGCTAGAAATAATTTTTCATTCTGCAAACATTTATTCATAATTTGTGAGGTTTTATGACTTATTTTTTGCCAAATATTTGATTCATATAGAATTGGTTTTAGTATAAAGAATATACAAGGAGAGAGAGTTAAATTTCTCTTTATATATATTTGGGGAAAGGTAGTAATAAGTTGTGCAGTTTGTCTTAGCAGCATAAACTGCACTGTATAAGCCCTCTTTTACTCACTCTCATAAAGTGAAGTCTTGCATGTATGCCTATTTTTAGAATTTCATGCATTTAATTTACATTAATGTTATCAGTACTCCAGAATTCATAATTCTGTGGTCATAATCATAATTACCAGAGATTCATGGCTTGTTTTACTATCTGGAATGTTGGCCAAATATGTTTATTTTCCCTCTTGCTTTGTAAGTTTCCAGAGCAAATCTGTCATCATTTTAACTGGGATAACACTTAATTCATTGCATAGTATTGTGTGTTCAGTGCTATGTCAGTCTTAAGTATCATCAATGCAAGAGTCAGACTCCCATATTTCCCTGATTTTATACCCAGAGCACAGCAGATCCAACGTGCCTGGGTTGCATCTATGTGTTCCAGTTTCTCTGTAGTCCAATGAGAAAAGAAAAATTAAAAAATATAATTTTTTGTTGTAATAATATATTTTAATTAAAAATTAACTTTTCCTAATTTTAAAGACTTATTTTTTAGAACAGTCTTAACTTTACAGCAAAATTGAAGGGAAGATAGATATCATACATACCCCCTACCCTTACACATGCATAGCCTCTCCCATTATTTATTGTTGTTTTGGGAATGGAAAAAGAAGTTTGAAAATTGATCTCACAGTGCATTTTAAGTACTATCTGGCAATACTGTGTTTCAAAATTATTTTAAAACTTTTCTTCTGAGAAATTTGAACATAACCCAAGTTGAACTCACCAATGCGTGCACAGAAAAATCAATATCTAACAAGAGAAGGAAATGGCACCCCACTCCAGTGTTCTTGCCTGGAGAATCCCAGGGACAGGGAAGCCTGGTGGGCTGCTGTCCATGGGGTCGCACAGAGTTGGACATGACTGAAGTGACTTAGCAGTAACAAGTAAAAATAATGGAAATTATTTAAATGGTTATGATTTTTTACCTCTGAGTACTCTCTAAATTCTAAAGATACATTTGAATTTACCACTACTATTTCAAGACTGGTCAAACATATATGCTGTAACTTCGTAAGATTTTCAATACTTATTATTTAAGTACCAGTTCTCTCTCTCTCTCTCTCTCTCTATATATATATATATATATATATATATATATATATATATATATACACCTCTCTCTTAAATTATCATGCCTTTAAAAAATATTCTAAACAACTGACCAAAAAAAACTCAAGAGAGTGAAAATAAGTAGCTATATTTCCAAGCATGAATATACCTACACCAGAGATAGTTTTGCTTCTGTGCTATGTTTAAACATCTCCTGGGAGGGATATTTCAGACTTCTTCCTTACTATTTCTTTTGTTTCCCTGACAACTTAAGCACTTAGACTTTTGGGATTGGTAAAGGTAAAAAATAGCTGAATTTACAACATGCTTAGACTTTTAAATGACATCGTTGATTCCTTGGTAAAGATATATCTTACAGTGAGGTGAATTAGTTGTCAGAAAAGTGGCAGTGATGATCTAATCATAAGCCAGGAGCAAGTAGATACGATCTAAGGAAAAACACTGGTTCTTTGGAGAAATTGAAGATTTTCTTAGGCTTACTAGTATTAAAGCCAACATTCTCTAGGTTCCTGATCCAGCTGATGGGGAGACAAGAGTCTTAATATTTTAAATAAAATAAGGATGTGAATTTGAATATTAAGCATCCTGTGAAGAAGCAGTACAAAGAGAAGAAAGGAATAATTGTTGAAATAAACATCTGTTAAAAATTAATGGTATAGTCTTTCAATTTATCTAAAAAGCAAACAAAATTGAAATGCATTTATATTCAGCTGTAAAATATTCAACAAATGTTAAATGTCATTGGAAATAATTAACAATTTGTGATTTACATTAGAAACAAATTAGAATGCCAAAGCAGCAACATGGACACATATGTATGTGTGTTTGTGTAAATCAGAAACAAAGCAATGTGTAATATATATATATATACCATATATTTTGATTACCTATATGCATAAATATAGAGAAGAAAAATAATTAGATGGAATGTGAGGTTTGGAATTCACCAAAGGGGGTAAACAGATTAAGAGAATTTAAACCAGAGATTATGAGAATAAAGCAGGGCAAACCAGGGATACTACAATGAAAAAGTAGTGTCAACAGGGAGAGGCAATTTTTTTTTCTCTTTTTAGTCTTGTCTTTTTCACATATAGTCACATATACACAAAATGTATTGACATAAATGTGCATTTAAACACAAATACATACAAATTACAGCAGCACTGTATATCTACAAATCATTTCACATAACAAAACACTATTTCAGATATATTATCATCACTGAACAACTTGGAAATCAGAAGCACTGACAAATGCATATTTTGAGAATTAGGGTGTTAGATGTATTTTGCATCTTTCTGGAGCCACTCTACCCTTTCCTGTCCTCTGTCAGGTTACCTGATCCATATGATTCACATCTAAGCGTTTGCATGTCCCTTGCCTTCCTGTTGTGTTTAACCAGTGGGGAACTAGAGAGGAGGAGTGAAGAGTTTGAGGAGAAAGGGGTCAAAGTATACAGGTCCCTGTTCGCCATACTGTGAGTCTACCCTGTGCCTGCTGTGTCCCTTCACAGAAGGATGCTGCTTCTCCTAAAAGACCTGTGCTAAAGAACTCCCCTTTCTTTTGAAATTGTAAGCTCCTTCCTTTCTCTATTATTTGAACCTAGAGGTGGTGATAGTTGTACTGATGCTAACCTCAAATTCAAGCACTATTCATTATGGTTCCCCCATATACAAGCCAAGCTTTTGAAATTATTTTTTTGTGATTAAACTTTCAGGTATTCAAATTTGTTTCTGGCATCTGTCTCCCATTGGGTCCTGATTGAGACAGTGAGAAAATAAAATTGATAATGAGAAGGCAAAGTTGATCAATGCAAACAGTGGAAGTGGCAAAGCTTCATGTAGGAAATACATTCTGAGGTGGCTCAGCAGTAAAAGAATCTGCCTGCAATGCAGAAGACAGGGGTTCAATCCCTGGATTGGGAAGATCCCCTGGGGAAGGGAATGGCTACCCACTCCAGTATTCTTGCCTGAAATTCCAGGGACAGAGGAGACTGGCAGGCTGCAATTCATGGCATCACAAATTGTTGGATAGGACTGTTCAGTTCATTCTCTCAGTTGTGTCTGACTCTTTGTGACCCCATGAATCACAGCACGCCAGGCCTCCCCATCCATCAACTCCCGGAGTCCACCCAAACTCATGTCCATCAAGTCGGTGATGCCATCCAGCCATCTCATCCTCTGTCGTCCTCTTCTCCTCCTTCCCCCAATCCCTCCCAGCATCAGGATCTCTTCCAGTGAGTTAACTCTTCACATGAGGTGGCCAAAGTATTGGAGTTTCAGCTTTAGCATCAGTCCTTCAAATGAACACCCAGGACTGATCTCCTTTAGGATGGACTGGTTGGATCTCCTTGCAGTCCAAGGGACTCGCAAGAGTCTTCTCCAACACCACAGTTCAAAAGCATCAATTCTTCTGTGTTCAGCTTTCTTCGTAGTCCAACTCTCACATCCATACATGACCAATGGAAAAACCATAGCCTTGACTAGACAGACCTTTGTTAGCAAAGTAATGTCTCTGCTTTTTAATTTGCTTTCTAGGTTGGTCATAACTTCCCTTCGAAGAAGTAAGTGTCTTTTAATTTCATGGCTGCAATCACTATGTGCAGTGATTTTGGAGCCCCCAAAAATAAGTCTGACACTGTTTCCACTGTTTCCCCATCTATTTCCCATTAAGTGATGGGACCAGAGGGCATGATCTTAGTTTTCTGAGTGTTGAGCTTTAAACCAACTTTTTCACTCTCCTCTTTCACTTTCATCAAGAGGCTTTTTAGTTCCTCTTCACTTTCTACCATAAGTGTGGTGTCATCTGCATATCTGAGGTTATTGATATTTCTCCCCACAATCTTCATTCCAGCTTGTGCTTCTTCCAGCCCAGCGTTTTACATGATGTACTCTGCATATAAGTTAAATAAGCAGGGTGACAATATGCAGCTTTGACATACTCCTTTTCCTATATGGAACCAGTCTGTTGTTCCATGTCCAGTTCTAACTGTTGCTCTCTGGCCTGCGTATAGGTGTCTCAAGAGGCAGGTCAGGTGGTCTGATATTCCCATCTCTTTCAGAATTTTCCATAGTTTATTGTGATCCACACAGTCAAAGGCTTTGGCATAGTCCATAAAGCAAAAATAGATGTTTTTCTGGAACTCTCTTGCTTTTTCCACGATCCAACAGATGTTGGCAATTTGATCTCTGGTACCTCTGCCTTTTCTAAGACCAGCTTGAACATCTAGAAGTTCACAGTTCATGTGTTGCTGAAGCCTGGCTTGGAGAATTTTGAGCATTACTTTACTAGCGTGTGAGATGAGTGCAATAGGGTGGTAGTTTGAGCATTGTTTGGCATTGCCTTTCTTTGGTATTGGAATGAAAACTGACCTTTTCCAGTCCTGTGGGCACTGTTGAGTTTTTAAAATTTGCTAACATATTGAGTGCAGCACTTTCACAGCATCATCTTTCAGGATTTGAAATAGCTCAACTGGAATTATATCACCTCCACTAGCTTTCTTTGCAGTGATGCTTTCTAAAGCCCACTTGACTTCACATGCCAGGATGTCTGGCTCTAGGTGAGTGATCACATCATCGTGATTATCTGGGTCATAAAGATCTTTTTTGTACAGTTCTCTGTATTCTCTCCACCTCTTATTAATACTTTCTGGTTCAGTTAGGTCCATATCATTTCTGTCCTTTATCGAGCCAATCTTTGCATGAAATATTCCCTTGGTATCTCTAATTTTCTTGAAGAGATCCCTAGTCTTTCCCATTCTGTTGTTTCCTCTATTTCCTTGGATTGACCGCTGAGGAAGACTTTCTTATCTCTCCTTGCTATTCTTTGGAACTCTGCATTCAGATGCTTATATCTTTCCTTTTCTCCTTTGCTTTTTGCTTCTCTTCCTTTCACTCCTATTTGTAAGGCCTCCCCAGACAGTCATTTTGCTTTTTTTTTTCATTTCTTTTCCATAGGGATGTTCTTGATCCCTTTCTCCTGTACAATGTCACAAACCTCATTCCGTAGTTCATCAGGCACTCTGTCTATCAGATCTAGTTCATTAAATCTATTTCTCACTTCCACTGTATAATCATAAGGGATTTGATTTAGATCATACCTGAATGGTGTAGTGGTTTTCCCTACTTTCTTCAATTTAAGTCTGAATTTGCCAATAAGGAGTTCATAAACTGAGCCACAGTCAGCTCCCAGTCTTGTTTTTGCTGACTGCATAGAGCTTCTCCATCTTTGGCTGCAAAGAATATAATCAGTCTGATTTCGGTGTTGACCATCTGGTGATGTCCATGTGTAGAGTCTTCTCTTGTTGTTGGAAGAAGGCGTTTGCTATGACCAGTGCGTTCTCTTGGCAAAAGTCTATTAGCCTTTGCACTGCTTCATTCTGTACTCGAAGGCCAAATTTGCCTGTTACTCCAGGTGTTTCTTGACTTCCTACTTTTGCATTCCAGTCCCCTATAATGAAAAGGACGTCTTTTTTGGGTGTTAGTTCTAGAAGGTTTTATAGGTCTTCATAGAACCATTCAACTTCAGCTTCTTCAGCATTACTGGTTAGAGCATAGGCTTGGTTTACTGTGATATTGAATGGTTTGCCTTGGAAATGAACAGAGATCATTCTGTCATTTTTGAGTTTGCATCCAAGTACTGCATTTCGGACTCTTTTGTTGACCATGATGGCTACTCCATTTCTTCTAAGGTAGTCCTGCCCACAGTAGTAGATACAATGGTCATCTGAATTAAATTCATCCATTCCAGTCCATCCTCATTCACCAATTCCTAGAATGTCGACATTCACTCTTGCCATCTCCTGTTTGACCACTTCCAATTTGCCTTGATTCATGGACCTAACATTCAAGCTTCCTATGCAATATTACTGTTTACAGCATTGGACCTTGCTTCTATCACCAGTCTCATCCACAACTTGGTATTATTTTTGCTTTGGATCCATCCCTTCATTTTTTTTTAGAGTTATTTCTCCACTGATCTCCAGTAGCATATTGGGCACCTACCAACCTGGGGAGTTTCTCTTTCAGTATCCTATCATTTTGCCTTTTCATACTGCTCATGAGATTCTCAAGGCAAGAATACTGAAGTGGTTTGCCAGTTCCTTCTCCAGTCGACCACATTCTGTCAGACCTCTCCACCATGACCCGTCCGTCTTGGGTGGCCCCACCCGCCATGGCCTGGTTTCATTGAGTTAGACAAGGCTGTGGTCCGTGTGATCAGATTGGCTAGTTTTCCGTGATTATGGTTTCAGTGTGTCTGCTCTCTGATGCCCTCTTGCAACACCTACCATCTTACTTGGGTTTCTCTTACCTTGGACTTTGGTTATCTCTTCATGGCTGCTCCAGCAAAGCACAGCTACTGCTCCTTACCTTTAATAGGTCTCCCCTCCTGACCTTGAACATGGAGTAGGTCTTCCGCCACTCCTTGGACATGGGGTTGCTCCTCTAGGCCGCTGCCCCTGACCTCGGACTTTGGGTTGCTCCTAGTGGCATAAATGGTAATTTAATCAAAGGAAAAAAGAATGAGAATCATGGTATCAACTATCATTACAATGCACTCTGATTAGAATATCCTTTACATGCTCTTGATTCTCAAACTTCATTTTCAGTACAATTTACAGGAAGTTGTTAATATTCCTCGGCCCTCTCCATAGAAATTGTGGTTTAGCAGATGAGGAACGATTCATGAAGCTGCATTTTAAACATTGCCACAGATCATTATACTACAGGTGTTCCAAAGAGCAGGCTTTGAAAGCAATGCATGGACATAAATAAGAAGATTACATTACTTAAGAACAAACAAAATAAAAGATAACACTGCAAAACACTTAGCTACTTATAACTAAAATATCTCCCTAAACACTTGCTTGAGAACTTTTGCCAAACCACTCCTGCATTCTTTACAAAGTAATATAAATGAGAAACTGCAACAAAATGATTGCAGTATAGTTGTTTAAAGAATATGCCTTTTGCTTGTTGAAATAATTTATCTGATTTTTTATAACATACCTTGTTTCTACAGTTACATGAAAGAAGCACTATGTTCAAGGTACAATAGATTTAAATATATGTCTTGAATTTTATTTATGTGATTATCTAAATTCAAGATTGGGAGAAAGAGGAATAATATGAAGATTGGTCTTGAAATCAATATTTTTGATAATATAAAGATTTATATTGATAATATAAAACATCAATTAAAAAACATAATATCTTAGAAACTGAACTTACCTAAGTTAGTAAGCAGGAATGAACTCAGAAGGTTATTTGGTTAGATTTATAAGAAATGCGGCCTCTTTTTTGTGGCTATCTAAATAACCTAGATAGCATATTGAAAAGCAGAGACATTACTTTGCCAACAAAGGTTCGTCTAGTCAAGGCTATGGTTTTTCCAGTGGTCATGTATGGATGTGAGAGTTGGACTATGAAGAAAGCTGAACACAGAAGAATTGATGCTTTTGAACTGTGGTGTTGGAGAAGACTCTTGCGAGTCCCTTGGACTGCAAGGAGATCCAACCAGTCCATCCTAAAGGAGATCAGTCCTGGGTGTTCATTTGAAGGACCGATGCTGAAGCTGAAACTCCAGTACTTTGGCCACCTCATGCGAAGAGTTGACTCATTGGAAAAGACTCTGATGCTAGGAGGGATTGGGGGAAGGAGGAGAAGGAGATGACAGAGGATGAGATGGCTGGATGGCATCCATCACGATGGACGTGAGTCTGAGTGAACTCTGGGAGTTGGTGATGGACAGGGAGGCCTGGCGTGCTGCAATTCATGGGGTCACAAAGAGTCGGACACGACTGAGCGGCTGAACTGAACTGAACTGAAATAACTAACATGTGTAAGATGACTTTTGATTAAGGTTATTCTAAAACATTTAATATATGTTTTCGCAATACTCCTAAATGTGTATTATCATCGTTATGCTTGTCAGACATTAAAATGTCTGTATAATATTTTCAGATCCTATTTTTCTAACTTTGGGAGTTTATCAGGTTCTTTGATGATGTATAATTTCTCATACAGCATTTTTGAATGTTAAATAGAAAAGTAAAAGTCTCAACTAAATTCACTGGAAGCTGCAACTTGAAATTCTTCCCTCAGATGGAGTTGTCTCCATAATTAATGAAAAGTCAGTCATGAGTAATGAAAATATCATGATATGGAAGAGATGACAGTGTAAAGCACAACCTCATCTGGAATAGACATGATTACATAACTTGATAATCTGGGAGATCTAAGGACATGCTTTTGAGTACCCTATTTCCCATTCGAAAGTCATCTCAATATGTAATTTAATGTAATTCATCCTCACAGTGTTTCTTGGTTTGTTTCATTCTAATTACAATACAATCACAGAAAACATTATTGAACATTTGTATTAACCCTTGATCAAACACTCAAATTTGTATTTGATGACTATTTCTTGAATTAATACTGCTTTTGTTTCTACATACTAATACATATAAAATTATTAAACTACAAATGCAAATTTTCTTTTAAAGCAATCCTTAATAACCTTCATTTAGGGAGAAATTAATAGTAGGAATATATATTTTTGAAATTAATTGTTTGTCTGTTGCTTCATTTGCTATTATTTTCTCCCATTCTGAAGGCTGTCTTTTCACCTTGCTTATAGTTTCCTTTATTGTGCAGAAGCGTTTAAGTTTAGAAAAATAAATGACGCAATCAAAAAATGGGCCAAAGAACTAAATAGACATTTCTCCAAAGAAGACATACAGATGGCTAACAAACACATGAAAAGATGCTCAACATCACTCATTATCAGAGAAATGTAAATCAAAACCACTATGAGGTACCATTTCACGCCAGTCAGAATGGCTGTGATCCAAAAGTCTACAAGCAATAAATGCTGGAGAGGGTATGGAGAAAAGGGAACCCTCTTACACTGTTGGTGGGAATGCAAACTAGTACAGCCACTATGGAGAACAGTGTGGAGATTCCTTAAAAAACTGGAAATAGAACTGCCTTATGATCCAGCAATCCCACTGCTGGGCATACACACTGAGGAAACCAGAATTAAAAGAGACACATGTACCCCAATATTCATCGCAGCACTGTTTACAATAGCCAGGACATGGAAGCAACCTAGATGTCCATCAGCAGATGAATGGATAAGAAAGCGGTGGTACATATACACAATGGAGTATTACTCAGCCATTAAGAAGAATACATTTGAATCAGTTCTAATGAGGTGGATGAAACTGGAACCTATTATACAGAGTGAAGTAAGCCAGAAAGAAAAACACCAATACAGTATACTAACGCATATATATGGAATTTAGAAAGATGATAACAATAACCCTGTATATGAGAAAGCAAAAGAGACACTGATGTATAGAACAGTCTTTTGGACTCTGTGGGAGAGGGAGAGGGTGGGATGATTTGGGAGAATGGCATTGAAATATGTATACTATCATATATGAAATGAGTCGCCAGTCCAAGTTTGATGCACGATACTGGATGCTTGGGGCTGGAGCACTGGGATGACCCAGAGGGGTGGTATGGGGAAGGAGGAAGGAGGAGGGTTCAGGATGGGGAACACATGTATACCTGTGGCAGATTCATTTTGATATATGGCAAAACCAATACAATATTGTAAAGTTAAATAAAATAAAATTTTAAAAAATTAAAAAAAAAAAATCTCAAAAAAAAAATAGTAGGAATATAAATTTACTGATAATATATTTCTGGAAGCCACAGTGAAAATACGTTTGAGATCTATCATAGGAATTATCTTTCATGGTGAAGAGCTATAGGGATTTTTACCTTAGCTAGAATTTGCTCTTAAATTATTTTGTTTAGAGCTAGTTTGATTATAGTGATTACTTACAGTAGTCAAGATTGAATGCTTATTGTATGCTCTGCATGCCTTAATGTGTTCTATTTCACAGCTTGCTAATGATACAGGTATTATGAATTAAAACATGATGACTAGCCAATATTTAGAAAAAAATTAATTATAAAGTCAAGTTTTGAACTCAGGTCCACTGTATTTTGGATTGGCCAGAAAGTTCATTTGGGTTTTTCTGTATGATGTTACAGTAAAATTCGAACAAACTTTATGGCCATGCAATATTTTGGTAGATTGCATTTAGAAGTATATATTTTTGAATTAGCTATCACAGTCACACAGAATAAAGAAGCATATTGTTTTAAACTGTTCTTTGTTTCTCTGTAAGTCATGGAATTTATAAGCATCCAGATATTTACACAGTGGTACATATGTAGAATATTAGAATAACTGGAATGCAACCACATTCCCCAGGAACCCTAAGAAACCCTTACATTTCCTATCAGCTCTAAAATAGCATTGAATTTCATATTTGCTTACAATAATCCTTTTTCTCAAAAAAACAATTATCATCCTCATTTCCATAAGGAAGGAGTATCTACCAAACATGTTTTTGTAGATGATAACAGTTTTGCCTTTATCCAAATTGAATCAAACTCCTCTTCCATGAATTTTCTGTCCTAAGTCTGACACAGCATGCTAATATGCTTAGATTTTACACTATTTATTCCATGTCCAGAGTATAATTTTGTATTATAAGCATCAGGAATTATATCCATGTCTCCAAATCTTATCATTGTGTATATAAGATTTATTTCATTTATTTCAGGTAAACTGTCTAAGGTAAATAGAAATATATACATAAAAGATATATAATCACTTGATATATTGCAAACTAAATGACAAAGGGGTAGAATCATATCTTCAGTAGCTGGATATTGAACATTTCCTGTTGGAAATTATAATTTGGGAATGTCTCTACAGGCTGTTCTATATTTCTTGCCAACGGGAGGGATGTAGTAAGAGGAACAGGCCATAATGTGAATGGCATATTCCCATTAGGACCAGGAATTAGAGGTAAATGTCTACCCATTTTTATACCTGATCACTGAAAACTTTGGAAAGCATATTTAAGAATATTTAGGAAAACACACTAGATTTGTTAATATAGATTTTCACAGTCAAATGTATTTTTAAAATTCAGTATCATTTTAATTTCCATTTACATCATCACTTGAAACATCAAATGTGATATTTCATCATCACCAAATATAATGTGATGAATTCTCATTGAAGTATTCAAAGCTATAAAAATATCTGAGTGCAGTCAGAGAAAGATGCAATGTTGTTATGTAATAACCAAAAGTCAGGTGTTGTGTCGAACTTCTTACCTGCTTTTGTTATCTTATACATACAACATTTCTGAAAGTTTGATATTTGTAAGACCTTCAGAATCAAATATGTGTGCATTTCAATAAAATATGTTCTTTAAAATATTCCTCTAGTCTAATCCTGCTTCTCCACATGAATGTTCTCTGGACTTGAATTTTTACTTTTTAGTACATGTATTGTTCCCCTTCATGGATCATAACCTTGTCATGGAGAAGGGGCTTGTGTAACTCAAAGAAGCTATGAGTCATGACTGACGGATCATAGTGGAGAGTTCTGACAAAATGCGGTCCACTGGAGGAGGGAATGGCAAACCACTGAAGTGTTTTGCTGTGAAAACTGCATGAACAGTATGATAAGGCAAAAAGATATGACACCAGAAGTTGAGCCACGTAGGTCGGAAGGTGTGCAATATGCTAGCGGGAAAAAGCAGAAGACAAACACTAATAGCTCCAGAAAGGATGTAGCTGGTGGGCCAAAGTGAAACAGTGCTTAGCTGTGGATGTATCTGGTAGTGAAAGTAAAGTCCAGTGCTGTAAAGCACAATATTGCGTAATAACCTGAAATGTTAGCTCCATGAATCAAGGACAATTAGACGTGCTCAGGCAGGAGATGGCAAGAGTGAATTTTGACATCTTAGGAATCAGTGAATTGAAATGGGCGGGGATAGGCAAATTTAATTCAGATGACCATTATATCTACTAATGTGGCCAAAAATTCTGTAGAAGAAATGGGGTAGCTCACATAATCAACAAAAGGGTCCAAAATGCAGTACTTGAGTACAACCTCAAGAACAACATCATGATCTTGGTTCGTTTCCAAGACAAACCATTCAACATCACAGTCATCCAAGTCTATGCCCCAACTGCTGATGCTGAAGAAGCTGCAGTTGAACAGTTATGTGAAGACCTACAAGACCTTCTAGAACTAACAGCAAAAAAAAAAAAATAAAAGTTTTTTTCATTATAGGGGAAGGAAAGCAAAAGAACGAAGTCAAGATATACCTGGAGTGACAGCAGGTTCGGCCTTGGATTGCAAAATGAAGCAGGGCAAAGGCTAACAGAGTTGTGTCAAGAGAATGCACTGGTTGTAGCAAACACCAATTTCCAAAAACACAAGAGACAGCTCTACACCAGGACATCACCAAATGGTCAATACTGAAATCACACTGATTATAGATTGATTATATTATTTGCAGCTGAAAATGGAGACGCTATATACAGTCAGAAAAAACAATACATGGAGCTGACTGTGGCTCAGATCATGAGCTCCTTTATGCAAAATTCAGGCTTAGATTGGGAAAACAACTAGGCCATAGAGGTATGACCTAAATCATATGATTATGATTATATGATTATGATTATACAGTGAAGGTGATGAATAGATTCAAGGGATTAGATCTGATGGAGTGCCCGAAGAACTATGGACAGAGGTTCATAGATGCACAAGATTCAGTGACCAAAACTATCCAAAGAAAAAGAAATGCAAGAAGGCAAGGTGGTTGTCTAAGTAGACTTTATACAAAGCTGAGGAAAGAAGAGAAGCAAAAAGCAAGGGAGAAAAGGGAAAGATATACATAACTGAGTGAAGAGTTTCAGAGAATAGCAAGGAGAGAGAAGAAGACCTTAAATGAACAGTGCAACAAGTAGAGAAAACAATAGAATGAGAAAGACTAGAGGTCCCTTCACAAAAACTGGAGATATCAAGGGAACATTTCATGCAAGAATGGATATGATAAGGACAGAAATGGTGGTAAAAACTGGAAAAAAGCAGAAGAGATTAAAAAGAGGTGGCAAGGATACACACAAGAACTATACAAAAAAGTGTTTATGACCCAGATAACCACAATAATGTGGTCAACTCAACTAGAGCCTGACATCTTGGAGTCTGAAGTAAAGAGGCCCTTAGGAAGTATTACTACAAACAAGGCTCATAGAGCTGATGGAATTTCAGCTGAGCTCTTTCAAATCATATAAGATGATGCTGTTAAACTGCTGCCCTCAGTATACCAGAAAATTTGGGAAACTCAGCGGTGGCCACAGGACTATAAAAGGTCAGTTTTCATTTCAATCCCAAAGAAGAGCAGTGCCAAAGAATGTACAAACTAGTGTACAATTTCATTCATTTCACATGCTAGCAAGATTATCCTCAAAATCCTTCAAGCTACGTTTCAGTAGTGTGTGAACCAAGAACCTCCAACTGAAAATCTAGGTTTAGAAAAGGTAGAGCAACCAGAGGTCAAATTGCCAACATCCGTTAGATCATAGAAAAAGCAAAGGAATTCCAGAACAGCATCTACTTCTGCTTCATTGACTACACTAAAGCCTTTGACAGTGTGATCACAACAAACTGTGGAAAATTCTGAAAAGAATTTCAGGATTCTTTTACCTGTGTCCTGAGAAACCTGTATAAGGTCAAGAAGTAGCAGTAAGATCCTTACATGGAACAACAGACTGCTTCAAAATTGGGAAAGGAGTACATCAAGGCTGTATATTGTCACCCTGCTTATTTAGCTTATATGAAGAGTACATCAGGGGGAATTACTAGCTGTATGCAGCTCAAACTGAAATTAAGATTGCCAGGAGAAATATCAATAACCTCAGATATAAAGATGACACCATCCTAAAGGCAGACAATCAAAAAACTATGATGTTGGCATCCAGTCCCATCACTTCATGTCAAATAGATGGGGAAAAAATGGAAACAGTGGCAGACTTTATTTTCTTGGGCTCCAAAACCACTGGGAATGGTGACTGTAGCCATTAAATTAAAAGATGCTTGCTCCTTGGAAAGATAGTTATGATCAACCTAGACATATTGAAAAGCAAAGACAACCTTTACCAACAAAGGTCCATATAGTGAAAGCTATGGTGTTTCCAGTAGTCATGTATGGAGGTGATTGTTGGATCATAAAGAAGAAGAATCGATGCCTTCAAACTGTGGTGTTGGAGAAGACTCTTGAGAGTCCCTTGGACAACAAGGAGATCAAACCAGTCAATCCTAAAAGAAATCAACCCTGAATATTCATTGGAAGGGCTGATGCTGAAGCTTAAGCTCCAGTAGTTTGGCCACCTGATTTGAAGAGCTGACTCATTGGAAAAAACCCTGATGCTGGAAAATATTGAAGGCAAAAGGAGAAGAGGGTGGCAGAGGATAAGATGTTTAGATAGCATTTCCAACTCAATGGACATGAATCTGAGGAAACTCCAGCAGATAGTGAAGGACAGGGAAGCCTGGCGTGCTGTAATCCTTGGGATAACAAAGAGCTGAACACAAGTGAGCAACTCAACAGAAACAACAACATGTATTCTAGAATGACACATACATGGTGGTAGGGTATTTAAAATCATTCAATAAGTTGCCAAAGGCTACACATGAAGACACATTGTTTTTAACTCCAAATCAGGTACTTTTTGTTGTTGTTGTTTTGCTATGTATAAAAATTTTATTTAACGTACGTGGACTAAGGATGTGAGATATCATTGCTTGTACTTTTTAATGATATTTTTGTAGTTTATTGATCCCATACTTTCTAAGGAGTATCATGAAGACATAAGAATACAACACATTAGGGTTTATGATTCATTGGATTAAGCAGCATATGTTAATGACTTGGGTGTCCTTCTTCAAGGTGTTCCTGAAGAAATTAGAACTCAGCTCAGCTAGCAGCAATTCAAGATACAGAATTAACATAATTTTTTTCTCAAAGTATGCCCATGAATGTGCTAGAGTCGCTGTCTCATGTGAGAGCTGAGCAGAATTGCTGACAGCCAGAGAGGAAATAGGCATTAGACACACAGTAAATCTGTGTGGCTGTGTCTGGTTTGGTATCTCAGGAAAGGAAATGTTGGGATCATTATTGAGTAATTAATACACAGGCAGTGGAGGTTAGTGTTGCCCCTGGCCAAATCAGTTACTTTTGAATAAAGAAATTTTTCTTATTCTTTTGCAATTTATTAGATAACTGTTATCTTCAGTTCAGTTCAGTCTCTCAGTCGTGTCTGATTCTTTGCAACCCCATGGACTGCAGCATACCAGGCTTCCCTGTCCATCACCAACTCCCAGAGCTTACTCAAACTCATGTCCATCGAGTTGCTGATGCCATCCAACCATCTCATCCTCTGTTGTCCCCTTCTCCTCCTGCCTTCAATCTTTCCCAGCATCAGGGTCTTTTCCAGTAAGTCAGTTCTTCGCATCAGGTGGCCAAAGTATTGGAGTTTCAACTTCAGCATCAGTCATTCAGATGAATATTCAGGACTGATTTCCTTTAGGATGGACTGGTTGGATCTCCTTGCAGTCCAAGGGACTCTCAAGAGTCTTCTCCAACACCACAGCTCAAAACTATTATCTTAGTTTTAGCTACCAAACTAACTGAAAATTGTTTCCTTGTTGTTTTTTTTTTTAAACAACTAGAGACAAAATATTTCAAGTTTAAAATAACCATATGCAGAAGACTGTATTTTTTTAATAACCAATCTTAAACTAAGTTAGATTTTCATTTTCCACCTTCTAGAACAAGAATATGTTATGGAATAAAATCATAATTGACTGAAAACATTTAAAGAAAAAAAATATTACTTGTGTTTACATCTCAGAAGATGAGAACAGACTCATCAGACATGCTAGCTAACCTTGGGTGTTGGCACTAGAGAAGGTCCCTATAGGTGGAGTAGGATTAAACTGGAATGTTAAGTGACAGAAAGGGTTCCAATCAGAGGTGTAAATATGGACTCCAGAGATATAAAATATGCACTCCAATATAGCAGGAATCCCAGGTCAATGTCATTGGCCTAGGCTAAGGGATGCCATTGAAAGTAAGAGATAACAGACCAGTCAGGAAATAAGAATTCAATGGAATAAAATTAATTATATAAGAATATATTGTATATACTGATACAATATATTCTTATATAATTAATTTTATACACTGTTGGTGGGAATGCAAACTAGTACAGCCACTATGGAGAACAGTGTGGACATTCCTTGAAAAATTGGAAATAGAACTGCCATATGACCCAGCAATCCCACTGCTGGGCATACACACTCAGGAAACCAGAACTGAAAGAGACACATGTACCCCAATGTTCATCGCAACACTGTTTATAATAGCCAGGACATGGAAGCAACCTAGATGTCCATCAGCAGATGAATGGATAAGAAAGCGGTGGTACATATACACAATGGAGTATTACTCAGCCATTAAAAAGAATACATTTGAATCAGTTCTAATGAGGTGGATGAAACTGGAGCCTATTATACAGAGTGAAGTAAGCCAGAAAGAAAAACACCAATACAGTATACTAACGCATATATATGGAATTTAGAAAGATGGTAACAATAACCCTGTATACGAGACAGCAAAAGAGACACTGATGTATAGAACAGTCTTTTGGACTCTGTGGGAGAGGGAGAGGGTGGGATGATTTGGGAGAATGGCATTGAAATATGTATACTATCATATATGAAACGAATTGCCAGTCCAGGTTCGATGCATGATACTGGATGCTTGGGGCTGGAGCACTGGGATGACCCAGAGGGATGGTATGGGGAGGGAGGAAGAAGGAGGGTTCAGGATGGGGAACACATGTGTACCTGTGGCAGATTCATTTTGATATATGGCAAAACCAATACAATATTGTAAAGTTAAATAAAATAAAAAAAGAATATATTGTATCAGTTATATAATTGATGTATTATATATTGAAAGCAAGTAATAGGTTCCAGTTGATTATTATAAACTCAACTAAGAATAGACTGGACACTCCTTCCTGAGCTTATCAAGTCTTGACGTAACTTAGTCTCCATCACCTCTCCAAATATATCTTCAACCTTTGCCTTCCTAGCTCACTACATGCCATACCTACAGGTTTGTTTTTCTTTTCTACTAATATGCTGTATTCCTGTCTCCCCAAATTTTGTATTTTCTGTAAACTGTGCTAGAAACTTGTGCCATCAGATCTTGATACTGTTATTTTCTTCTTGTTTTTCATATTTTAGCTCAAATTTCACACTCTTTACACGTGCATTCCTGATAACCCCATTCAGGTCCTAGAACTACCCAAGACCAAAGACACACTGTTATATATTATCAAAAGTACCTACCGCTATTTTTCTTTTATTTGTTTACATGTTTGTTGGTTTTCTTCTTCATCAAAAATGTAAACGTCATGAAGGGGAGAAAGGCGGTTGCCTGTCATGCTAGCATCCTAGTAATGCTTGGCATATAGTTGGCAAAGATATATATTCACTAAATGTGTATTACTCAATTTTTATTCAATTCTTCTGTAGAAACAAGTACCCACCCCCCACAATCTCATAAGGCTATTTCTTGCTTGTGTTTTATGTTTGCTGCCAGTTAACAACCAAAATGTTTCAAAAGTTTTTATTCTAGGTCCCTGAATGAAGGAGACACCTTCAGCTGGGTCATGAGATTGTTGTTGCAGAAGGAAGATAGGGAATATGAAAAGAATTCAATGATACTTAAAGTGTATCTCTTCTGTGCACATTCTGCTGTCTTACCAAGTGACTTGACCAAGTATGGTTTCAGTGGGAATTATTGCAATTCACATGGCAATGGTCAGAGTTGTACAGTTCTGGGAGCATGTTATAGGCATCAGATCAGATCAGATCAGAGCAGTCGTTCAGTCGTGTCCGACTCTTTGCAACCCCATGAATCGCAGCATGCCAGGCCTCCCTGTCCATCACCAACTCCCGGAGTTCACTCAGACTCACGTCCATCGAGACAGTGATGCGATCCAGCCATCTCATCTTCTGTCATCCCCTTCTCCTCTTGCCCCCAATCCCTCCCAGCATCAGAGTCTTTTCCAATGAGTCAACTCTTCGCATGAGGTGGCCAAAGTACTGGAGTTTCAGCTTTAACATCATTCCTTCCAAAGAAATCTCAGGGCTCATCTCCTTCAGAATGGACTGGTTGGATCTCCTTGCAGTCCAAGGGAATCTCAAGAGTCTTCTCCAACACCACAGTTCAAAAGCATCAATTCTTCAGCGCTCAGCCTTCTTCACAGTCCAACTCTTACATCCATACATGACCACAGGAAAAACCATAGCCTTGACTAGACAGACCTTTGTTGGCAAAGTAATGTCTCTGCTTTTGAATATGCTATCTAGGTTGGTCATAACTTTCCTTCCAAGAAGTAAGCGTCTGTTAATTTCACGACTGCAGTCACCATCTGCAGTGATTTTGGAGTCCAAAAAAATAAAGTCTGACACTGTTTCCACTGTTTCCCCATCTATTTCCCATGAAGAGGTGGGACCGGATGCCATGATCTTCGTTTTCTGAATGTTGAGCTTTAAGCCAACTTTTTCATTCTCCACTTTCACTTTCATCAAGAGGCTTTTGAGTTCCTCTTCACTTTCTGCCATAAGGGTGGTGTCATCTGCATATCTGAGGTTATTGATATTTCTCCCGGCAATCTTGATTCCAGCTTGTGTTTCTTCCAGTCCAACGTTTCTCATGATGTACTCTGCATATAAGTTAAATAAACAGGGTGACAATATACAGCCTTGACAAACTCCTTTTCCCATTTGGAACCAGTCTGTTGTTCCATGTCCAGTTCTAACTGTTGCTTCCTGACCTGCATACAAATTTCTCAAGAGGCAGATCAGGTGATCTGGTGTTCCCATCTCTTTCAGAATTTTCCACAGTTTATTGTGATCCACACAGTCAAAGGCTTTGGCATAGTCAATAAAGCAGAAATAGATGTTTTTCTGGAACTCTCTTGCTTTTTCCGTGATCCAGCGGATGTTGGCAATTTGGCCTCTGGTTCCGCTGCCTTTTCTAAAACCAGCTTGAACATCAGGAAGTTCATGGTTCACAAATTGCTGAAGCCTGGTTTGGAGAATTTTAAGCATTACTTTACTAGCGTGTGCTGCTGCTGCTAAGTCGCTTCAGTCATGTCCGACTCTGTTTGACCCCAGAGATGACAGCCCACCAGGCTCCCCCGTCCCTGGGATTCTCCAGACAAGAACACTGGAATGGGTTGCCTATTCCTTCTCCAGTGAATGAAAGTGAAAAGTGAAAGTGAAGTCTTAGTCATGTTCGACTCTTAGCGACCCCATGGACTGCAGCCTACCAGGCTCCTCCATCCATGGGATTTTCCAGGCAAAAGTACTGGAGTGGGGTGCCATTGCCTTAGATGAGTGCAATTGTGCGGTAGTTTGAGCATTCTTTGGCATTGCCTTTATTTGGGATTGGAATGAAAACTGACATTTTCCAGTCCTGTGGCCACTGCTGGGTTTTCCAAATTTCCTGGCATATTGAGTGCAGCACTTTCACAGCATCATCTTTCAGGATTTGGAATAGCTCAACTGGAATTCCATCACCTCCACTAGCTTTGTTCGTAGTGATGTTTTCTAAGGCCCACTTGACTTCACATTCAAGGATGTCTGGCTCTAGGTGAGTGATCACACCTCGTGATTATCTGGGTCGTGAAGATCTTTTTTGTACAGTTCTTCTGTGTATTCTTGCCACCTCTTCTTAATATCTTCTGCTTCTGTTAGGTCCATACCAAATCTGTCCTTTATTAAGCCTATCTTTGCATGAAATATTCCTTTGATATCTCTGATTTTCTTGAAGAGATCTCTAGTCTTTCCCATTCTGTTGTTTTCCTCTATTTCTTTGCCTTGATTGCTGAAGAAGGCTTTCTTATCTCTTCTTGCTATTCTTTGGAACTCTGCATTCAGATGTTTATATCTTTCCTTTTCTCCATAGGTTGATTAAAGTGCATTGTGCTAAAATAAATTATACATACTGTTCTGTGTCTTATAGGGAAGAAAATCAGATAATTATGAATAGTAATTCAATTTATCATAGTATAAGAGTTGATAAAATTAGCTGCAGCAAAAAGCCATAGAGAATATTATTTTCTGAGTGAAGCTGAGTGAATTTTAGGTAAAGTCATCAACCTGTGACTCAGCTCTCAAGCACAAGTAACATACTGACCTAAGTAACACTGCATACTCTTTCTAAATATATGTATTTCATGAAACTAAGTAATCAACCATTCTAAGATACTATTATTTTGTGTATACTTCTGAAAGAAAAAAGTAGCCAGTGAAATAGACACAATGTTAAGAAACATTTATCAGAGCTAATAAAAGAAGACTAGATAGATATTCAGTTCAGTTCAGTTCAGTTGCTCAGTTGTGTCCGACTCTTTGAGACCCCATGAATCGCAGCACGCCAGGCCTCCCTTTCCATCACCAACTCCCGGAGTTCACCCAGACTCACGTCCATCGAGTCAGTGATACCATCCAGCCATCTCATCCTCTGTCGTCCCCTTCTCCTCCTGCCCCCAATCCCTCCCAGCATCAGAGTCTTTTCCAGTGAGTCAACTCTTCACATGAGGTGGCCAACGTACTGGAGTTTCAGCTTAACATCATTCCTTCCAAAGAAATCCCAGGGCCAATCTCCTTCAGAATGGACTGGTTGGATCTCCTTGCAGTCCAAGGGACTCTCAAGAGTCTTCTCCAACACCACAGTTCAAAAGCATCAATTCTTCGGTGCTCAGCTTTCTTCACAGTCCAACTCTTACATCCATACATGACCACTGGAAAAACCATAGCCTTGACTAGACGAACCTTTGTCGACAACATAATGTCTCTGCTTTTGAATATGCTATCTAGGTTGGTCATAACTTTCCTTCCAAGAAGTAAGCATCTTTTAATTTCATGACTGCAGTCACCATCTGCAGTAATTTTGGAGCCCCAAAAAATAAAGTCTGACACTGTTTCCACTCTTTCCCCATCTATTTCCCATGAAGTGATGGGACCAGATGCCATGATCTTAGTTTTCTGAATGTTGAGCTTTAAGCCAACTTTTCACTCTCCACTTTAACTTTCATCAAGAGGCTTTTGAGTTCCTCTTCACTTTCTGCCATAAAGGTGGTGTCATCTGCATATCTGAGGTTATTGATATTTCTCCCGGCAATCTTGATTCCAGCTTGTGCTTTTTCCAGTCCAGCATTTCTCATGATGTACTCTGCATATAAGTTAAATAAGAAGGGTGACAATATACAGCCTTGACGGACTCCTTTTCCTATTTGGATATTTAGATATAGATATTAAAATCAATGAAAGATGATGGTGTTAAATATTAATTAGTCAGATAATTAGTAATTAGTATTCAATATTACTTAAGCTTATGATACTTTCCCACAAGCTGAATATATATTTATTTTAGACTGAATAAAAATAAGATTAACTATGCAAATTAACAGATCAAATATACTTATGGGAGCATATTTAATCTGCTTAATGTTCTTAAAAAATAATCAGCTATTAATTTTGATCTATAAATGATTATTATTTCTAAGAAAATATTATCTGCATGTCAGTTGGACAGCTGTTGATACTTCAGTTTGAAAAGCATACTGGGAGGCAAGATAGGAAATCTGGTTCTTAGCATCATTTCCGCTAATGAGCAATACTTCTTTGCAAATAAATGTTGACCTAAATGTTTCTCAGTTTCACATTCTGTACAGTAGGATTGGATTAGAGCACCTATTTTCAAGCTGTGCTTCATGGAGTCCTAGGATTTATGTGATGGTATTCAGGGTCCATTAAGGGGTAAGGATGTGGAGGAAGTAGGAGTAAAAAAAAAAAAAAAAAGTCCCTTTATGTTTTTTCATTCCATGTAAAAATTTTAAAGGAAGAAAATGTCTTTCTGACAAAAAGTTGAAGACTAGATAATTTCTATGAAAATGTGTGTGCAAAAATTTAAATGATAAATCACATATGTAAATTTCATAATTTCTGAGCATGTCGATCTTAGATACTAGAACAGACTAGTAGTCTAGGGTCTCTCAGGAAGTGTAAGTTTTACACACTGAGGTTCAATTCACAGTATCAACTAAAAAGTGTATTAAATGATTTCTGATTCTTATTAATAAAATATATATAATACCATGATTGCCAGTTCTAGCAGGTCTGGAATTATTTGAGTCATTTTACTGAAGTAAAACATGTATTTGTGTAATGCTAATCCTTAGTCAAGACATGGATTTATGAATTAATACTGGCCTTGTAATCCTTTGTCCAAAAATCAGTTTAAGCTTAGCAGCATAGTTTATTCATAATAGATATGAATGATTTGCATGTGATCTCTGGCAGACCCACAAGGACGAGCTGCCATTGCAGTAGGTCATATAGTACCACTAAGCCTGTGACCTGCAGAGTATAAGAAGTCTGGGCTTAAACCCTGTTGTGGACTACCAAATTCCATGGTTCTCTGTCCACAAGATAGTGATTCCTGACCCCAGAAGAAAGCAGATCATGGTACCCCTGCAGAGGAAGGATGGTTGGAGTTCGTATGGAGATTCTTCAAATCTCAGATATGAGCCAGCCTTTCAATTGTGATCATTGTTATTTCCTTAATGCTTTGTTGTATGATATCATTATCCTGCCTTAAACTTTAGATTTGTAAAACTTTTCATTTTAATCTTGTCATCTGTAGCATGGGTCATCTGCAGCAAATGAATCCTGTCGGGCTGGCACCGTTAACGTGTGTGTACACACATCTAAATTTGCTGTTTCCTAAATGATTTACTATACCTTTTACATACCTGCTGTCGTTTGACACCTTTATTAAATGACAATAAGGAAATTAATGGATACTGATGAGACATGAAGAAAATATGGGTGGTGTCCTCAACATAGATAGTTTACCTTCCTGCAAGACAAAGAGAGTGTCCAGAGACAGCAGGTCACAAGCAAGATTTGTGGAGTCACACAAACCAGAGTTTGACATTGGTTCTGCATTTATTCTCTTAGTAATCTTAACTGAGGATATTAAACTCTTCAAGGATTATATGTAAAGGGAAAATAAATAATGCCTTGCATGTCCTTATCTTGCTGTGTATTAGAAAAAAAGTATATCCCTATCTATGTCTATATATATGTGTCTATAGAGCCTTTTAGGCTGCAGTCCATGGGGTCACATGGAATTGGACACAACTTGGTGACTGAACAACAAAAATAGAACTATATATATATATATATATATATAGTTCTTTGTAAATGTATATATATATATATATACATTCTTTGTAAATACATATATATGTACATATATAAATACATATTTAAATAGCTATACCTCTATATCTATCTATTTTATATAAATATTAAAGTTACCTGCTTCCCTGGTGACTCAGACAGTAAAGAATCCACCCACAATGCAGGAGACCTGGATTTGATCCCAGGGTTGGGAAGATCCTCTGGAGGAGGGCATGGCAACCCACTCCAGTATTCTTGCCTGAAGAATCCTCATGGACGGAAGAACCTAGGCGTCTACAGTCCATGGGGTTGCAAAGAGCAACTAAGCAACTGAGCAACTAAACACAGCACAGCATTTGGCTGGTACTCAGTAATACCAAAAATAAACAACAAACAAACAAAAAAATCCAAGGCCAAAAACAACACTGATCCTAGTATTGAAATATTTAAACTCCTTTGACATCCTTGGAACTTTCATTTTACTAAATAAATGTAAAATTCCTGATATCATGGCCACACTTGACTATTCTTTTAAACAGGTTATATAGTAGCCACAGAGAATTGCTGCACTTAACTAAAAAATAAGACAATTAGAAATCAAAGGCAAACAAAATGACAAAACAAAGTTATCATAGATGAAAATACATGTATTGTTACTGTATGTTATGGACTGTATAGTATGTAAAATGTATCATAATCTCTATTTTTTTCAAATAAACTTTGAACTTTTAAAAATGTTTCTGATCACCTGAGTTGGGAAACAAAATTAGATGTTAATGTATCAAGGATCTAATTTGGAAAGCATGAAACAAATTATTTCTCCAATAAATATATGTTTGATTCCTGTCCATTTTTTTCTAATAATAGTTTGTAATATTGAAATTATCATATTAGTGACAACAGAGGTATGAAATTATAAATCACAGATATATTTTTCAGTGGTGCTTATAAAATAATAGGTGCAATATTCCTGTGCACTAATATTCATATGTATAATAAATAATTGCTATGAAGTATAAATAAAGTAGACATAATAATGTTACAGATGTTTACATGTAAAAGAAATTACTTTAGACATTTGGGAAAGTATCACTCAGGAAATGGTACTTCAGCCATGAAAATTTAGGACAATTTGGACATGTACAAATTGGCTTGGGTGATACTACATTTGGAGTAAACAAAGCTAGAGTAAGACATTACTTTGCCAACAAAGGTCCATCTAGTCAAGGCTATGGTTTTTCCTGTGGTCATGTATGGATGTGAGAGTTGGACTGTGAAGAAAGCTGAGCGCCGAAGAATTGATGCTTTTGAACTGTGGTGTTGGAGAAGACTCTTGAGAGTCCCCTGGACTGCAAGGAGATCAAACCAGTCCATTCTAAAGATCAGCCCTAGGTGTTCTTTGGAAGGAATGATGCTAAAGCTGAAACTCCAGTACTTTGGCCACCTCATGCGAAGAGGTGACGCATGGAAAAGACTCTGATGCTGGGAGGGATTGGGGGCAGGAGGAGAAGGGGACGACAGAGGATGAGATGGCTGGATGGCATCACTGACTCAATGGGCGTGAGTCTGGGTGAACTCCAGGAGTTGGTGATGGACAGACAGGGAGGCCTGGCCTGCTGCGATTCATGGGGTCTCAGAGTCAGACACGACTGAGCAACTGAACTGAACTGAACTGAAACCCTCTAAAGCCATGTTTATTAAGAGTAGTGTGCCTCCTTATCTTATTCTTCACTTTGATGGCATACATGCTGTTTCTTTTTTGTATGGATATTTATTTTCCTGTTGAAGTTTCATTCTATTTCTAATTTATCAAGACTTAATTTAGAATGGCTTTCTCAACTTCTAAAATATCATTCTCCTCCTTTAATGTAAAAGTTTTATTAATACATTTCCTAATGTGCATCTAATTTAGCCTTCCTGAGATAAAATATCTCAAAAGGATACATTATTCTTCTGGTATACTGCTATGAGTATTTTTTTATAGTTGGTGCAAGAATTCAGATCAGATCAGATCAGTCGCTCAGTCGTGTCTGACTCTTTGCAGCCCCATGAATTGCAGCACACCAGGCCTCCCTGTCCATCACCAACTCCCGGAGTTCACTCAGACTCACATCCGTCGAGTCAGTGATGCCATCCAGCCACCTCATCCTCTGTCTTCCCCTTCTCCTCCTGGCCCCAATCCCTCCCAGCATCAGAGTCTTTTCCAATGAGTCAACTCTTCAAATGAGGTGGCCAAAGTACTGGAGTTTCAGCTTTAGCATCATTCCTTCCAAAGAAATCCCAGGGCCGATCTCCTTCAGAATGGACTGGTTGGATCTCCTTGCAGTCCAAGGGACTCTCAAGAGTCTTCTCCAACACCACAGTTCAAAAGCATCAATTCTTCGGTGCTCAGCCTCTTCACAGTCCAAATCTCACATCCATACATGACCACAGGAAAAACCATAGCCTTGACTAGATGAACCTTAGTTGGCAAAAGTAATGTCTCTGCTTTTGAATCTGCTATCTAGGTTGGTCATAACTTTCCTTCCAAGGAGTAAGCGTCTTTTAATTTCATGGCTGCAGTCACCATCTGCAGTGATTTTGGAGCCCAGAAAAATGAAGTCTGACACTGTTTCCACTGTTTCCCCATTATTTCCCATGAAGTGGTGGGACCGGATGCCATGATCTTCGTTCTCTGAATGTTGAGCTTTAAGCCAACTTTTTCACTCTCCTCTTTCACTTTCATCAAGAGGCTTTTGAGTTCCTCTTCACTTTCTGCCATAAGGGTGGTGTCATCTGCATATCTGAGGTTATTGATATTTCTCCCGGCAATCTTGATTCCAGCTTGTGTTTCTTCCAGTCCAGCGTTTCTCATGATGTACTCTGCATATAAGTTAAATAAACAGGATGACAATATACAGCCTTGATGAACTCCTTTTCCTATTTGGAACCAGTCTGTTGTTCCATGTCCAGTTCTAACTGTTGCTTCCTGACCTCCATACAGATTTCTCAAGAGGCGGATCAGGTGTTCTGGTATTCCCATCTCTTTCAGAATTTTCCACAGTTTATTGTGATCCACACAGTCAAAGGCTTTGGCATAGTCCATAAAGCAGAAATAGATGTTTTTCTGGAACTCTCTTGCTTTTTCTATGATCCAGCAGATGTTGGCAATTTGATCTCTGGTTCCTCTGCCTTTTCTAAAACCAGCTTGAACATCAGGAAGTTCACAGTTCACATATTACTGAAGCCTGACTTGGAGAATTTTGAGCATTACTTTACTAGCATGTGAGATGAGTGCAATTGTGTGGTAGTTTGAGCATTCTTTGGCATTAATTATTTAGAGCTAATTATTTATATATAATGTTAAGTTTTTTCATTCCATTTTTAATATATTTTAAAATATTATAGTCAAAGAATATATCTAACGAGAATTCTACTCTGAAGTTTAGTAAGATTTGTCTTTTAGCTAGTTTTTCTAAATATCTTACATAGGTTTATAAGCAATATATAAAATGCAAACTTTAAGTGTATTTCTGTAGAATGTAGGGTTCTAAATCTGTTATGTTAAAATTATTAATATCATTCAAGATGTTTCCATTCTTATTTTTTCAAGATTCAAAATATTCTCAGAGAGATGTTCAGTAATTCTATGATTTTATGTGTTTTTCTCATATTCCTTCTGGTTTCTGCTTTATATATATTTGTCTATTTTATAGGGGTATAGTGGTTCACAGTGTCTGCTTTGTGAATTGTACCTTTTATCATTAAAAATAGTCATTTTTGTTCCATTTAATTTTTTTGCATTGGAGTCTGTAGGCTGTTAGTATAAGTTCGATGGATAGACAGTCTCTCAGACTTACGTGGATTATATGTGAGCAAGAATGGAAGCAAGAAAACCTCTCAGGCTGTTGGTGATGTTAGTACAAGAAACAATGAAGACTTCCCCAACAGTTTTGAGGGAATGTGCAGAATTGGTCACCTTTGAGGTGTATTTTAGAGTAAAACAAGAAATCCTAATGAAGAAATAGACACGGAGGTAAAGAAATAAAAGTAATGAAAGAAGACTTAGATTTTGAGTTTATTAGTTTTTACAATATTAAAATCAAATTAATATCTTAGGGAGGAAAAGGTTTTCTGAAAATTCCAAGGATTCTGTTTTCCAGCTCTTAATTTTGAGATGCTTATTAGACATCCAGTGGGATTTTAAAGAGGAAATATATAAGTTTGGTTTTCAAGGAAATGTTTTGGCAGCCTCTAGGAGCTAATTGTGACCTTCAGGGGAAAGTGAGGAAAGAGGAATTTCTATAGTATTATATTCAATAATAGGTAAACATTAGATTTGGTGCAATAATGACCTTTGGTAATTTGACAGTGATTATTTCTGTAAGATGGAGATATGTGCTTTATCCGAGAAGGTTAGCAAAAAAATAAATGAGTGTGAAGCCATTGAGTATGTACTCAGGAGGGTTTTCCTGTGAAGTAGAGGAGAGCAGACTGAGGTAGTCTGAGGGGAACAGAGTGATGGTAAGTGCATATTTCTCATAAAGAGGGGTATAGTAAAACTATATCAATGGGTAAGATAAATAGAAGGGGAGCAATCACAGGAACAACATCCTTGAGAAGACAAGAAAGCCCACCAGATAGTTAGTATTGCTGTTTTCATTATATCAATTGGGAAGACAATGAAGATGTAGCTTGGTTTGGTAGATGTGGAATGTGGCAGTTCTTAACTGCTTTCATTTCCATTGTTATGGAAGTGCTGGTTGATAGTTTCAGGTGAAAGTAAAAGAAAAAAAAGAAATAATTTTTGGGACAGTTGAAAATATAGAAGGATTCCCATGCAGTGATTCTACCCGTTTGACCTCTTTGGTCATCAATGCAAAGCGAGACCAATCAACTCTATTCTTATTCTTAGATTGTTTTTTCCCCCAGTAAGTTAAATTGCTTGAGAAAGATCTGGATGGGCCAGAGAGATGACTGGTGTAATCTAGGTTGTACCATTTGCATAGAACTGATTTTAATGATTGAAGATGGACAACTTATTCCAAAGGATAGATCTGGGACCCAACATTTAGGTCAGATATTACATATTTCAGTGAATAATGACGTATGTGGAATGCAGTGCAGTAATGACATTGTGCTAATTACAGGAAATATTGAGAAAAGAATGATGGGAGAAATTAAAAATAAAATTAACTTTCAGAAACAGAAGATCCAAGTAATTAAAAATTATTTTATAGGTTTCACCCTGATTCACACATATTTATAAACAGAAGATGAAAAAAAAATCATAATGGTAATGTACATTTTGGTATTGAAAACTTGAATCTTGTAGGAATGAACATGGAAAATAATTTTAAAATCAGGTAAAAAAAATATTTGCATGATTACAGTTTGGTTGCTCTCATGATTATGAAATCATGAAATTGATATATTAACAAAGTGATAAATAGATAAAACAAGAATATTTTCAGAGCCAAATAATATTTTCATAAAATCCCTAATATAACTTGTCAAAATCAATTTCTCCTGAGAGTATATTTTACTCATTGTGTTTTTATGACACATTTTTCTAATAGTTTTTCATCCATGCAATGAAAATCATAATCTCTAATTTTACATATTTTTCCAATTAAATTTTATCTATGGACTTCTTTCTTTAAAGTGTTATATTTTTAACACTCATATTAAAAACTTAATTTGCTCTGAACAAATTGGGTTGGAAGATGCTTATGTTTTAAAGAATTAAACACACGAAAAAAGAAGAGTTTAAAAGTAATAATTTCATTTTTGTGGGACTAGTGAAAGCAGATCACAAGTCTCAGATAGTATTAGAAGTATAAATCAAGTGAGAAAAGGGAAATTTTGAGGACTAAATAGTAAGAAATTCTCAAGTGACTAAAGAGAGACTATGTTATTGGTATTGATGAGGATTAGAAGAAAAATAAAAATTACCAGATTCTCCTGGAGTCAAATTATACTTAGACGATTTTAAAACATGGGCTGTCATTTTTTAAATTATATTTTTGTGTATAACCTGGTTCCTATAATTTCCTATTTTGTATATATTTCTTGTTCACAATCTTAATAGCTATGTAAACTTCAGAAAGTATAACCTTGCTAAACTATTCATTTCTATAAAGTGAGTATACAATTGCCTCAAATATTTAAAAATGTGTTTAGCAAGTACTTCTTACTATAGTGTATTGCAGGCATTGGAACAATGTTGACAAAACAGGCATAGTCTCTGCCCTCCATTGTAAAGAGAGATAATTAGCAATTATGTAAATGAATATTTAATTAAACTATGAAAGAGATACGGAAGAAGATTACAAAAGCATTAATAAAGCATTGCATGAAGAAACTAGCTCAATGTAGGGCAGTCTGAAGTACAACTTTTCTAATAAGTGAAATGGTACTGAGGAACAGAGTTAGACAGCTCATTTGAGAAAATATGAAAGCAGCCAATTATTATATTTTTAAAATCTTCATTGTTCTTCAGTCACGGAGTCATTTTCGACCCCATAAACTGCAGCACACCATGCTTCTCTGTCCTTTTCTACATCTCAGAGTTGGCTCAAACTCATGTCCATTAAGCAGTGATGCCATCCAACCATCTCATCCTCTGTCGCTGTCTTCTCCTCCTGCCTTCAATCTTTCCCAGCATCAGGGTGTTTTCCAAAGAGTCAGCTCTTTCTATCAGCTGGTCAAAGTATTGGAGTTTCAACTTCAGCGTCAGTCCTTCCAATGGATATTCAGGGTTGATTTCTTTAGGATTGACTGGTTTAATCTCCTTGCTATCCAAGGGACTCTCAAGAGTCTACTTCAGCACCACAGTTCAAAAGCGTCAATTCTTCAGGGCTCAGCCTTATATATTTGCAGCTCTCACATCCATACATGACTACTGGAAATACCATATCTTTGACCATATGGACCTTTGTTGGCAAAGTGATGTCTCTGCATTTTAATATGTTGTGGAGGTTTGTCATAGATTTTCTTCCAAGTAACAAATGTGTTTTAATTTCATGGCTGCAGTCACTGTTCTCATGGATTTTAGAGCCCAAGAAAATAAAGTCTGTCACTGTTTCCATTTATTACCCATCTATTTGCCATGAAATGGTAGGATCACATGCCATGATCTTCATTTTTTGAATTCTGAGTTTAAGCCAGCTTCTTCACTCTCCTCTTTCACCTTCATCAAAAGTCTCTTTAGTTCCTCTTTGCTTTTTGCCATTAGGGTGGTATCATCTGCATATCTGAGGTTGTTGCTATTTTTCCGAGAAGTTTTTATCTTTTTCCAGCTTTCAATTCATCCAGCCCAGAATTTCACATATTGTGGTCTGCATATAAGTTAAATAAGCAGGGTGACACCAGACAGCTTGAAGTTCTTCTTTCCAAATTTTGAACTAGTCAGTTGTTGCATGTCCAGTTCTACCTGTTGCCTCTTGACCTGCATTCACATTTCTCAGGAGGCTAGCAAGATGATTTTGTATTCCCATCTGTTTAAGAATTTTATCAAGTTTGTGGTGATCCACACAGTCAAAGGCTTTAGCATAGTCAATGAAACACAAATAGAGGTTTTCTGGAATTCTCTTACTTTTTCTATAATCCAATGTGTTACTCCCTTAGTCATGTCCAGCTCTTCACAACCTAACAGACTGTAGCCTGCCAGGCTCCTCTGTCCATGGGATTCTCTAGGCAAGAATACTGGAGTGGGTTGTCATTTCCTCCTCCAGGGGATCTTCCCGACCCAGGGATTGAACCCGGATTTCCCTCATTCCAAGCAGATTCTTTACCATCTGAGCTACCAGGGAAGCCCTGAGATCCAATGGATGTTTGCCCTTTGATCTATGGTTCCTCTGCCTTTTCTAAATCCAGCTTGTACATTTGGAAGTTCTCAGCTTACATGCTGTTGACACCTAGCTTGAGGGATTTTAAGCATTAACTTGCTAGCATGTGAAATGAGCCCAACCGTCTGATAGTTTGGACATTCTTTGAAAATTGCCCTTCTTTGGGAATGGAATGAAAACTAACTGTTTTCAGTCCTATGGCCATTGCTGAGTTTTTCAGACTTGCCCACGTATTGGGTGTAGCACTTTAAAAGCATCCTGTTTTATGATTTTGAATAGCTCAGCTAGAATTTAATCACCTCCACTAGCTTTCTTTGCAGTAATGCCCCCTAAAGCACACTTGACTTGACACTCCACGATGTCTGGCTCTAGGTGAGTGATCACACCATCATGGTTATCTGGGTCATTAAGACCTTTCTAGTATAGTTCTTCTGTGTATTATTGCCACCTGTTCTTAATAACTCCTCCTTCTGTTACGTCCTTGCAATTTCTGTCCCTTACTCTGCCTATCTTTGCATGAAATGTTCCGTTGGTATCTTTAATTTTCTTAAAGAGGTCTCTAGTGTTTTCCATTATATTGTTTTCCTCTATTTCTTTGCATTGTTCACTTAAGAAGTCATTCTTTTTCTCCTTGCTATACCTTGGAACTCTGCATTCAGTTGGGTATATCTGAATGCAGATATACCCTTTCTTTTGCTTTTGCCTTTTGCTACTTTTCTTTTCTTGGCTATTTGGAAGGTCTCCTCAGAAAACCATTTTGCCTTGCTGCGTTTCTTTTTCTTTGAGATGGTTTTGGTCACCATGTTCTATACCATGTTATGAACCTCCATCCATAGTTCTTTAGGCACTCTGTCAGATCTAATCTCTTGAATCTATTTGTCACTTCCACTGCATAATCATAGGGGATTTGATTTAAGTCATACCTGAATGCCCTAGTGGTTTTCCATACTTTGTTCAATTTAAGCCTGCATTTTGCAATAAGGAGTTCATGCTCTGAGCCACAGTCAGTTCCAGGTTTGTTTTCACTGACTATAGAGAGCTTCTCTATCTTGGGGTGCAAAGAATATAATCAATCTATCATCAATCTGATTTTAGTATTGATCATTGGTGATGTCCATGTGTAAAGTTTTATCTTGTGTTGTTGGAAATTGGTGTTTGCTATGACTAGTTTGTTCTCTTGACAAAACTCTGTTATCTTTGTCCCGCTTCACTTTGTAATCTAAGGCTGCTGCTGCTGCTAAGTCGCTTCAGTCGTGTCCGACTCTGTGCGACCCCAGAGACGGCAGCCCACCAGGCTCCCCCATCCCTGGGACTCTCCAGGCAAGAACACTGAAGTGGGCTGCCATTTCCTTCTCCAATGCATGAAAGTGAAAAGTGAAAGTGAAGTCCCTCAGTCATGTCCGACCCTCAGCGACCCCATGGACTGCAGCCCACCAGGCTCCTCCGTGCATGGGATTTTCCAGGCAAGAGTACTGGAGTGGGGTGCCATTGCCTTCTCCAAATCTAAGGCTAAGTGTGCCTGTTACTCCTGGTATCTCTTGAATTCTTACTTTTGCATTCCATTCCCCTGTGAAGAAAAGGACTTTTTTTTGTTTTGGTGTTCTAAAAGTTCTTGGAGGTCTTCACAGAACCATTTAACTTCAGCTTCTTTGACTTTAGTCATTGGTATACAGACTTGGATTACTGTGACGTTGAATGATTTCCCTTGAAAACAAATCGAGATCATGCTGTCTTTTCTGAGATTGCACCCTAGTAGGTACACTCATTTCTTGACTATGAAGGATACTCCATTTCTTCTAAGGGATTCTTGCCCACAGTAGATATCATGGTCATTTGAATTAAATTTGCCCATTCTCATCCATTTTAGTTCATTGATTCCAAAAATGTTGATGTTCAGTCTTGCCATCTCCTGTTTTTCTGCATTGAATCTACCTTGATTCATGGACCTAACATTCATGTTTCTTATGCAATATTGTTCTTATAGCATTAGACTTTTCTTTAACCACCAGATTCATCCACAATTTAACCACCAGACACAACCACAATTGGGTGTCATTTCTGAAGTCATTAAAATGAAATTTAAAATATTATTTTTTCTCCCTCTATATAGCAAAATATGATGGCATCCAATACTGAAAAGGACTTGGAGAAATGAACATTTTGAGCCAATGCTAGTGAAAGTTTAAAATATTACAAATAGCAGATACTTTTTTCCTGTTTTGCCCAATATATAAAAATTATCAATCCTAATATTTACTATTTAGGTTCTAGGAATTTTAGTTACATAATCCAAGAAAAATTAATAGTATAAATATTATATGGTTGAAAATTAGGAGTATCCTAGTTCCACAAGAAAGTATTTAAACTATTATAACATGTTATTATATAGCATCTGTTATATAACATTATATATTATAAAATATTGTATATTTATATACAGAATAAAGTGTATCTACTAAAATTATTCTTTTAGTGGTTCTTACTATATTTTCAATTAAAGAATTTCAAGTTTGAATATGTTATGACTAGAATACACATGATTTTATGTTTTATTATTAAAAAGTATATGAAAATGCATTCACCAAGTGTGAATTGTTGTTCTATCTGAACTTTGGGATTAAGAAGGATTTGTATTTTATCACTTATTTTTGCTGTAGCTGTAAGAATACTTTCATAGGTTAAAAAACACAATGTCTACCTATTTATCTTGTCAATAGAAGAATTGGGCTTTCCAGATGGCATTAGTGGTAACAAACCCATCTAGCAAAGCAGGAGATATAAGAGATGTGGGTTCCATCTCTGGGTCCAGAAGATTCGGGTAGGGTATGGTAATCCACTCCAATATTCTTGCCTGGAGAATCATCGTGGACAGAGGAGCCTGGTGGGCCACCATCCAGTAGGTCACAAAGAATCAGACATGACTGAAGTGACTTAGCACGTGGAAGGATTATGACATATCTTTAATAATTTTGAATATTGTCCTTAATTATAAGATATTATTGCATGAAGAATAAATTTGAGATGTAACAGATTTGTTAAAGTGAACATGGCTAAAATATACATTTTTTTTTCAGGTTAAATAGAAGTAAAATAGATTACAAAATCAAATGTTAGAGGAGCACCAGTCACAGTGCTACCTTTACAGAATTGGCAGGAATTGTTTCTGATATGGTAAATAATGTTTTAATAAATCTGTTGCCTTAGACTTCTGTCTAATGCAAATGTTATTATGTCCTATGAAAAATGTGAATAGCTGTTTCTATACAAAAAAAAATATTCAGAGATTTCTCTGCAAATGAGAAAATATTAAATGAACTTGTGCCATATATGTGTCTATGACCTACCCAAAACACAAAGCACAATTAAACAAAACCCAAATATTGATAAGCCTATTTACAAAGATTCTATAAATTGTATTCCATGGTATTTCAAGAACTCCTAAGTCATTAGCACTGAAGCATGAACACGTGCTTTGAAACAGGAAATAGTAGTGTCTTTTCATCAATTCGGATTATAATTTTTATAGAATTGCATTATCCAACTAGAATTTTAGCACAGTTTGGAATTGAAATATCACAGTTTCCGTTAAGACTGTGCTCAGGATGCTGGGCTAAATCTGGTGGTTCTTAAAAATGTATAATGAGTAAAATGTTTCAATTGGAACTTGAAAATTCACAACATATTTTATTGCCTCTTTACATGGAGCATCTCTGTTCAGCTCTGACTCCAAAATCTGCCACTTTGCAGACAAACATTATCCAATTTCTGCAGCAAGTACTGTGGGGATGGTGCTTCTGTATAGGTCAAATATTGCTTCCACACAGTGGATATTTATAGTGTTCTACTTTGCTGGAGAAACGCTGACATTGCAATACTATATTTAACTGTGAGCTCAGATACCAGATTGGGTTGATAATATTAGTTCCAGCTCTCACATTTCACCTTTCTCCCTTCTTAGCCCATTTCTTTGCATCACTCTATCTACCTATGTGCACACATGTCATGTCTATCAGCTCAGGAAAATAACTGTTCCCTATTTCTGTTTTCACACTTGAGCATGCACTTTACCTTGAGAGACACAAAATGAAAATAAAGTAAGTCAGACTCTTTCTCTAAGCAAGCTGATAAAAATGCATAGTGTTCTTGTTTTTTTTTTCCCCTCTCAGAAAAAGCAGTACCTGCAGTCATATGCTCATGTAAGTTCAAAACCACCAAATACTGATCTAAATATGCAGAATCACTAGCACAAATCAGTGGAGCCACTTATCCCTAAAGGAAATCTCTTACTGGCTCAAATAGCAACAGCCTAATTAGAACGTATGTAGATTTGGCATATATGGCATCTATAGTTAATTTCCAGAAGAAATATGCTACAAGTATCACTACCTAAATAATAAATAACTAAAATAAGTAACCATATCATTTCACTTGTCTGAATTTTAGTGTCCTTTCACAAATTTACACCTAACCATCCCAACAACCCTAAACCAAAATTTTCCATTGAGTATATATTATGGCCAATAAAAATAATTTTAAAGATATATAAAGGTACCTTCTTGAACAAAGTTCAGTTGATATATATAATATATATATTGTTGAATATATCAACAATGTTTATAATAATATAAATATGAACTGAGATTGTCCTCATCATGAATATGAAAGAGTAATGAGCTTAAGAAATTGACAGCTGGCAGTTTGACTATCAACCTTAAATCATCTCAGCTTGTTTTACCAAAAAAAGACTGAAATATTCAAAACAGAAAGTTATTAGAATAGGCACAGTCAAACTTTCACCACAAAATGTGTGAAATTTAAAAATGAGGGCAAATCTTTGGAACATTTAGTTACATATGGATTTCTTAGCAAGGGCAGCACAACAAGCATGAGTGAATAAATCAACCAATCAATCAATAGTAAAATTTTTAAAAATAAAATTGCATTTCATGACACTGTTGATAAAATGAAAAGGTAAAGTAAAAACTTCACAAAACATCTAGAAAGTCATCTGTTCAGAGTAGATAAGTAACTCTTACAATTCAATGAGGCAAAAATCTCAATAAAAAGAGGGAAAATTTTTGAACAGTTTACAAAAAAAGATGTGGCTAAACTCACCAAACTACATTTATGTGAATTCAATTTAATGTAAAAAGAATGGCTAATGAGCACAGTGTAATTTCTCAAGATAAGTAGGTCTCATGAAATGTAAATTAAAAGCTCAATGAGAAACGTTTACACACAAAAGGATAGCTAAAATTTAAAAGGATGACAGTAGTAATTATTGGAAAGTATGGGATCATCTAGGACATTCATTCATTGTTGGAGAGATTCTAAATAGTATGACAGTTTCAGAAAACAGTTCAACTGTTTCTTATAAAGCTTAACAGACCACAGAATCCAGTCAATTGATTTTTCATAGAATTCCAATGTAGTCCAAGGCACTTTGTACATTTAGTAAATAGTGCTGGAACAGTTGTATATGACTATGGGGAAAATGATGCACAAACCTTAGTTAACACCCTACAAAAATTAGATCAAAATGAGACATACTCCTTATATGAGATAAAACACAAAATGTGTGAAATTTTAAAATGACAGCAAACCTTTGCAACTTTCAGTTAGATAAGGATTTCTTAGCAAGGGCCCAACAACTATGAGTGAATAAATGAATCAATCAATCAATAATAAAAGTTTTAATGTATTTACCAAAAAACCTACAAGTTCAGTTCAGTGACTTAGTCATGTCCAACTCTTTGCAACCCATGGACTGCAGCATGCCAGGCCTCTCTGTCCATCACCAACTCCTGGAGTTTACTCAAACTCATTCATTGACTTGGTGATGTCATCCAACCATCTCATCCTCTGTCACCATCTTCTCCTCCCACCATCAATCTTTCCCAACATCAGGGTCTTTTCAAATGAGTTAGCTCTTCACATCAGGTAGCCAAAGTATTAGAGTTTCAGCTTCAACATCAGTTCTTCCAATGAATATTCAGGACTGATTTCTTTTAGGATGGACTGGTTGGATCTCCTGCAGTCCAAGGGACTCATAAGAGTCTTTTCCAACACCACAGTTCAAAAGCAGCAATTCTTCAGTACTCAGCTCTCTTTATAGTCCAACTCTCACATCCATATATAACTACTGGAAAAATCATAGCATTGATAGATGGAACTTTGTGGTCCAAGTAATGTCTCTGCTTTTTGATATGCTATCTAGGTTGGTCATAACTTTTCTTCCAAGGAGCAAGCATCTTTTAATTTCATGGCTGCAGCCACCATCTGCAGTGATTTTGGAGCCAAAAATATGGTTTGCCACTGTTTCCTCTGTTTCTCCATCTATCTGCTATGAAGTGATGGAACCAGATGCCATGATCTTTGTTTTCTGAATGTTGAGCTTGAAGCCAAGTTTTTTGCTCTCCTTCATTCACGTTCATCACTTTCTTCAGTTCCTCTTCACTTTCTGCCACAAGAGTGGTGGCATCTGCATATATAAAGTTATTGATATTTCTCCTGTCAATCTTGATTCCAGCTTGTGCTTCATCCAGCCCAGGGTTTCTCATGATGTACTCTGCATATAAATTAAATAAGCAGGGTCACAATAAAGAGCCTTGACATACTCCTTTTTGTATTTGGAACCAGTCTGTTGTTCCATGTCCAATTCTAGCTGTTGCTTCCTGACCTGCATACAGATTTCTCAAGAGACAGGTCAGGTGTTTTGGTATTCCCATCTCTTTCAGAATTTTTGACAGTTGATTGTAATCCACACAAAGGCTTTGGCATTGTCAATAAAGCAGAAATAGATGTTTTTCTGAAACTCTCTTGCTTTTTTGATGATCCAGCCAATGTTGGCAATTTGATCTCTGGTTCCTCTGCCTTTTCTAAAACCAGCTTGAACATCTGGAAGTTCACAGTTCATATATTGCTGAAGCCTGGCTTGGAGAATTTTGAGCATTACTTTACTAGCGTATAAGATGAGTTCACTTGTGTGGTAGTTTGAGCATTGTTTGGCATTGCCTTTCTTAGGGATTGGAATGAAAACTGACCTTTTCCAGTCCTGTGGCCACTTCTGAGTTTTCCAAATTTGCTGGCATATTGAGTGCAGCACTTTCACAGCACCATCTTTTAGGATTTGAAATAGCTCAGCTGGAATTCTATCACCTCCACTAGCTTTGTTCGTAGTGATGCTGCCTAAGGCCCCCTTGACTTTGCATTCCAAGATGCCTGGCTCTAGGTGAGTGATCACATCACCGTGATTATCTGGGTCATGAATATCTTTTTGAACAGTTCTTTGTATTCTCTCCACCTCTTCTTAATATCTTCTGCTTCTGTCAGGTCCATATTATTTCTGTCCTTTATTGAGCACATCTTTGCAAGAAATGTTCCCTTGGAATCTCTAATTTTCTCGAAGAGATCTCTAGTCCTTCCCATTCTATTATTTTCCTCTGTTTCTGTCACTGATCACTGAGTAAGGCCTTCTTATCTCTCCTTGTTATTCTTTGGCTCTCTGCATTCAAATGGGTATATCTTTCCTTTTCTCCTTTGCTTTTTGCTTCTCTTCTTTTCACAGCTTTGTATGGCCTCCTTAAACAGCCATTTTGCTTTTTTGCATTGTTTTTTCTTGGGGTTCGTCTTGCTCCCTGTCTCCTATATGATGTCATGAGCCTCTGTGCATAGTTCATCAGGCACTCTGACTATCAAATCTAGTCCCTTAAATCTATTTCTCACTTCCACTGTATAATCGTAAGGGATTTGACTTAGGTCATACCTGAATGGTCTAGTGGTTTTCCCTACTTTCTTCAATTTAAGTCTGAATTTGCCAATAAGGAGTTCATGATCTGAGCCACAGTCAGCTCCTGATCTTGTTTTTGCTGACTGTATAGAGCTTCTCCATCTTTGGCTGCAAAGAATATAATCAATCTGATTTTGGTGTTGACCATCTGGCGATGTCCATGTGTAGAGGGTATTTGCTATGACTGCTACATTCTCTTGGCAAAACTCTATTAGTCTTTGCCCTGCTTTATTTTGTACTCCAAGGACAAATTTGTCTGTTACCCCAGGTAGCTCTTGACTTCCTACTTTTGCATTCCGGCCCCCCATAATGAAAAGGACATCTTTTGGGGTTGTTAGTTCTAGAAGGTTTTGTAGGTCTTCATAGAACCGTTCAACTTCAGCTTCTTCAGCATTACTGGTTGGGGCATAGGCTTGGATTACTGTGATGTTGAATGGTTTGCCTAGGAAATGAACAGAGATCATCCTGTCATTTTTGAGACTGCATCCAAGTACTGCATTTTGGACCTTTTGTTGACTATTATGGCTACTCCATTTCTTCTAATGGATTCTTGCCTACAATAGTAGATATATTGGTCATCTGAGTTAAATTCACCCATTCCAGTCCAGTTTAGTTCGCTGATTGCTAAAATGTCGATGTTCACTTTTGCAGTCTCCAGTTTGACCACTTCCAGTTTGCCTTGGTTCATGGACCTAACATTCCAGGTTCCTGTGCAATATTGCTCTTTACAGCATCGGACCTTGCTTCCATCACCAGTCACATCCACAACTGGGTGTTGTTTTTGCTTTGGCTATGTCTCTTCTTTCTTTCTGGAGTTACTTCTCCACTGATCTCCAGTAGCATATTGGGCACCTACCAACCTGGGGAGTTCATCTTTCAGTGGAATGGCAAACCAATTCAGTATTCTTGTCTTGAGAACCCTATGAACAGTAGCTTTGAGTAGACAGACAAAGCTGTTGGCAAAGTGATGTTTTTGCTTTTTAATGCACTGTTTGTCATAGCTTTTCTTCCAAAGAGTAAGTGTCTTTTAATTTCACGACTGCAGTCACCATCCACAGTGTTTTTGTAGCCTATAGAAATAAAGTGTATCACTGTTTCCATTTTTCCCCATCTATTTTCCGTGAAGTGATGGGTCCAGATGTCATGATCTTGGTTTTTCGATTGTTGTATTTTAAGTCAGCTCTTTCACTCTCCTGTTTCACATTAGTCAAGAGGCTTTTTTGTTCCTATTCTCTTTCTTCCATTAGCTTTGTGTCATCTGCGTGTCTGAGGTTATTGATATTTATCCTGGCAATCTTGATTCCAGCTTGAGTTTCATCCAACCCCACATTTCACATGATGTATTCTGCATATACGTTAAATAAGTACGATTACAATATACATCCTTGACAATATACATCCTTTCCCAATTTGGAACCAGTCCGTTGTTCCATGTCTGGTTCTAACTGTTGCTTATTGACCTGCATACAGCTTTCTCAGGAAGCAGGTAAGGTGGTCTGATAGTCCCATCTCTTGAAGAAGTACAAGCTTCAGTTCAGTTCAGTTCAGTTCAGTCGCTCAGTCGTGTCTGACTCTTTGCAACCCCATGAATCACAGCACGCCAGGCCTCCCTGTCCATTACCAACTCCCGGAGTTCACTCAGACTCACCTCCATCGAGTCAGTAATGCCATCCAGCCACCTCATCCTCTGTTGTCCCCTTCTCCTCCTGCCCCCAATCCCTCCCAGCATCAGAGTCTTTTCCAATGAGTCAGCTCTTCACATGAGGTGGCCAAAGTACTGGAGTTTCAGCTTCAGCATCATTACTTCCAAAGAAATCCCAGGGCTGATCTCCTTCAAAATGGACTGGTTGGATCTCCTTGCAGTCCAAGGGACTCTCAAGAGTCTTCTCCAACACCACAGTTCAAAAGCATCAATTCTTCGGCGCTCAGCCTTCTTCATAGTCCAACACTCACATCCATACATGACCACAGGAAAAACCATAGCCTTGACTAGAGGGACCTCTGCTGGCAAAGTAATGTCTCTGCTTTTGAATATGCTATCTAGGTTGGATATAACTTTCCTTCCAAGGAGTAAGCGTCTTTTAATTTCATGGCTGCAGTCACCATCTGCAGTGGTTTTGGAGTCGCAAAACATAAAGTCTGACACTGTTTCCACTGTTTCCTCATCTATTTCCCATGAAGTGATGGGACCAGATGCCATAATCTTAAGTTTTCTGAATGTTGTTTTAAGCCAACTTTTTCACTGTCCTCTTTCACTATCCTCAAGATTCTGTTTTAGTTCCTCTTCACTTTCTGCCATAAGGGTGGTGTCATCTGTATATCTGAGGTTATTGATATTTCTCCTGGCAATCTTGATTCCAGCTTGTGCTTCTTCCAGTCCAGCGTTTCTCATGGTGTACCCTGCATATAAGTTAAATAAGCAGGGTGACAATATACAGCCTTGACATACTCCTTTTCCTATTTGGAACCAGTCTGTTGTTCCATGTCCAGTACAAGCTTAGGAATGGTAAATAAAATAAATTGGGGGAGGTCATCATTTAGAGGACCCAGCCTCACTTCTCTGATATTCCTGCCAAAGAATAATAGAATATTTTAATCATAACCTCAAAATTAAAGTATTTTCAGCTAGCAAATTCCACATATTTTAAACATTAAAGTGCAAATATTAATCAGTTTAAGCATTGGTTCTCATACACACCTTCAATATATCCTTAACAGACCAAAGGCTTCTATCCTATATTTTTAACATTCTTTGTATCTTTTCCTTCCTGTGTTGATATTCTATGAGAATTTTATTTTGGTAGGAGAATGTTATGACCACTAAAAGTGAAAAATTAAAGTGCAAGTCACTCAATTGTGTCCAACTCTTTGAAACCCCATGAAGTCTACAGTCCATGGAATTCTCTAGGCCTCAATACTGCAGTGGGTAGCCTTTCCCTTCTCCAGGGGATCTTCCCAAACCAGGGACTGAATCCAGGTCTCCCACATTGCAGGCAGATTATTTACCAACTGAGCCATAGGGAAGCCTGAGAATACTGGAATGGGTAGCTGATCCCTTCTCCAGTGTATTTCCCAATGCAGGAATCAAACCGGGGTCTCCTGCTTTGCAGGTGGATACTTTTAACTAATTGAGCTATATGACCACTGAACATAATACAAATGATTTTTCAAAACTTCTAAAATAATTAATTTAATTTTAAGTAAAATTATTAACACATTTCTCACTGTTCTTTTTTGCCTTTATTTTCTTCTAGGAACAATTTATCAATCAATCCTAAAAATATTTTCTTTTTATTATTCTCGGGTTTATTTGAAAATTTTATTTATTTATGCATGTATGTATGTGTAATCAGACAGGATTCTTGTAAATACACAGCACATAATCTTAGTATGATGTTTCACATGTAATGACATATTTATTAATCCCTCCAATAAAAGAAAAACTGGGATAAATTGTAATCTCAAAGTTAAAAGACAGTTGTTTCACCCATTTCATGTAAATGCTTAGTTTCATGATATGTTTATTCATCTTAATCTTACAGAGTTTCTTGATCTATTGCTATTATTTTTCATTTAATGATAAATATGTTAGAAATAAGGAGCTGTGCATGCAACTCACAAATCTCTTTAATTATATTAGCACAACAGAACAAACAAGAGGAGCCTTCAGAAATGATGGATCCCAAAATTAGTTTCAGAATCAGCTCAGTTAAATCTTATCTGGCAATTAATAAAGTGAATGGTAAATGTAATCTCAAAGTTGTACAGATATTTTCTCTAATATGGCTACTTTTATTTAATAATCCAAAGCATTGATGACATTAGAATATTTTCTGTATCCTAAAATCCATAATTCAGTTGCCCTTTTTTATTGCCCTGCATTTATTCTCTGTCACTGGACTGTAAATAGTATCCTTATTATGCCTTGACATTTGACAGATATTCTTTATCATTGAGAATTTAATCAAAATTTAGTAATATTTAAATCTTTTCTAGTGAGGCTTAGTGTATTTGAAAAACAGCAGGTAAATTAATTATTTGTAAGCAGACATATGAAATCTAAAATTCTCTAACCATCATCTTAAATAATTTTTGTTGTCTACAATGTTTTCCCTCACCCTCTGTTACTCTTTTCCATTCCTCTTTCTTTTGACCTTAGTCTTTTCAGCATAAGGCCTTTATTGAGTATTTATTCAATAATACTATAATTTGTATCTTCCTCTGTTTTCTCCAGCAGTTTATATAGTTTACGGAAACAAATCTATGACCCCATATTTCCTTCACCCTGATATCTGTGGAGTTTTTGCCACAAGCTTTTTTATAGGTATTTGCCTACTGACCAGTTATTAATTCTGTATTTGAAAGGTGTTATTAAGTTTTGTCCCATGAAAAGCCACGAGATTTTCCATATCCTTTTAAACAAGTACGTTTTACTAAAAAGAAAAGGAAGTAAACATTTTAAAGAATATTAAAAATACATACGACTATGGTGGAAGTGATATGATTTAAAATGCTTCATCATGACTCAGTATTTCATTTTATTGTACATATATTTTCTGTTCTATTCTGGCCAGAATATGGGGAATAGTGGCTAGAAAAAAATTTAATATTCAAGGGCTCAATCATATTTTACATAAATCAATCTCCTTAGCAAGTTAAATTCCAAACCTTCCCTTTATAAATTTAGTGATGTATTTAAAGTCGTAGATGTTACCTAGGGATACTTCATATTCAATTGGACTGCAGTTATTTACATGTTTAAAAATAATAATGTCTGAATATTCATGTAGCTCATATATAAGTACAAGTCAAATGTGATACCCTGCATTTGATTAATGCCTCCTAAATAAAATGTTATTTACTGTTTCAGCTCAATACAAATTGCCAGTCGATACTGCTATTATTCACAAGAGAAAAATGTAGATCTTCCCCCTAGTGTTCACTTTTGTCATATTAGAACAAGTGTGATTAGAGAGATTCCGGATAAAATAACTAGACCTTTACTAAAGAATAAGCACAATGTTAATACTCCTTTAATTTTATGAAGATATTTCCTTCATTAGCATATATTTAAGCATTCCTTTACTTTTAGTGTTATCTGTAGAGATTTTAATATGATTTTTATTATAAAGATGAATAGAACATCATCCATTTATATTATAACAAGTGGCATCAGCCCCTGTGAATCTAGATTAAGTTTTACTTAATTTACTGACATTTTAGCCATCATTTGGAATTTAGCAATATGTATACAGGGACACATGATACTGATCAGAGCTCACAAATCTTTTTTTTTTTTTTTTATTAATCTCTCTGTTAACCATTGTGCTATTAGCATATATTTTAACTCCTCATCTATTTAAGATCAACAGGTGAATATTGTTATCTCACACAGGAAAAATTTCTTTGCATTTATCACTAATATGCTTTCCCTGACAAATGCTTAAAAATTTCTTTCTCTCCCAGTTGTCAGAACTGCAGGAATTATTTTTCTACTGCCTGAATAACATCATTTTCATCCCAGTTTCTGTACATCTGTTAGTCTCTTATTTTAGGTCCCATCCTTTAATCCCTATGTGCTTTAGTGTGTTTATATTGTTCTTAACTGTATTTCAGTTCACCAGTTCTCTCTTAGGATCCCTCAAATCCTCTTAAACTCATTCACTGAATTCTTAAGTTCAATTGTTGAACTTTTTTTAAATTCTGGGATATTTGTTTGCTTTATTTTTATAGTTTCTGATTCTCTGCTTGCTTTCTCCATCTTATGTTCAATTTCCTGAGTATATTATATACAATAATATTGAAATTTGTATTTAATAATTGTATTATATTATCTTTCTTTTATTTTTTTCTGCTGTTTAACTTTGTGTTGATATTTTTGGAGATAGCCCTGTGTTTTTATAGGTCTGTCATTCAGATGGAGAGATGGCTCTTCTTTATGAAAAATCATGTAGATAACTCAAAGCTCTGGCTTATATTTCCCCATTGATGATTTAATTTTGCTTCAGGCTGTCAGCTGGGCTGGAGGCAAAAGCAATCATAGATCAACATAATTTAAATTAATTATAACTGGGCTTTGATTCCTGTGAAGAGTGGTCTATTTCTGATGTATGCTTGCTCTTAATGTTTGCCCACCACGGTTTCATCCAAAAAGTGTCAGTTATACCCTCCATTCCACTCTCTATACATGCAGCTTATGTTTCTCCATTTTTTCTCCCCTAAGGCTTAAACATTTCACATTCATCATTCACCAGAAGGGAAAAGTAATACTGCATGAGACTCACAATTTTGGTTTTCCCTACTTTTCAAGATCTTAACTGCACAAGTTCTTATTAGCTTGTTAGCTATCTAATGACTTCAAAGATAACATTAAACATTTATCAGCATCATGATATCAGGATTCATTTCAAAAATATAGAGCTAGAAACACTTCACTCTCCCGTATTCCCAAGAAAACAGAATGTGAACTGTACGCTAATGGCTTTTGTTGAACCTGTCAGAGAACCTAATTCAGGGAGAGCGGTGAATCAAGGGGGAACCCTGAGCTTTTAGGTACTTGCGGAAATGCTACATGATATACAAAACCATAAATTTTAATGTCCCTACAAGAACATTTTAGACATGGGTAAAGTTTAAGTGTGACTTAACTGTAAAGGTCCTGTTGTCCACAGGCATGGGGAAGTTCCCACCCACGTGCAGGCTGTTACTTGAAGGATATCCATCTGGCTCAGAAAAAGGATTGAAGAGAATTGAGAGATAACCTGCCTCCTCTACATGGTGCTACTTGGTGGAGAGGAAAAACAGCTCCTGTTGAAATATGTGTAAATCTGTGTTCCCTATTTCATTTGATTTCATTTCATTTCATTTATTCTGCTGGGCAGAATTTCCACAGCAGCTGTTGGATGACCAGGAAAGCCACATTCTGCCAGGACTCATTTTTCTTATATCCCTCAGGTAACCAAGGATTTAATCTGCAGAGGGAACAATTCCTAAACTGTAGACTGTAAACACTGGAGAACCTCAACTGCAGTTGGATAGATTTCAGAAAAAAAGAAACTCAATCCCTAGAGGAGGGAAAGAAAACCTGTGAAGTCTATCTTGTCAGCTCACGTCCATAAGCTGAAGCTTGAGATGGTCCAAGAAGATGGAAACATCATAAAATTCTCCCCCGACACTTCCCCTTCAGCACCATACTAACAAAGTCCCAAGGAAAAGCTATTAATAATAGTGGAAAAATTGGGATAGCTGCAACAAAGAGGCACTTTTGGGAAAGCAGGACAAAGGAAAGCCCAAAACCCAATGGAGGCGATTAAAAAAAGAAAATGTATTACTACAGGAATTTGATGTATTCAGTGAACAAAACAACAAAAATTCCAACTCTGGTAATCAGAGTAACAACAAACTTTATAGAAAATCTGACTCCTGTATAGATTCACTCAATCCTCATACTAAAGGCCCAGGAAAAGGAAACAGTGCTCTTCTCTAAGCATTAAAAATAAGTCCACTATGTCTATTATCTGATACAATATGCCCAACTTCCATCCAACAGTTACCAAGCATACTAACCTCAAGAAAAAACACTCTGAATAGATGAATCAATTTTGACAAACACAGTTATGGGAACTGCCAGGCACAGAATTTTAGATAGCTATGATTTGTATGTTAAAGACTCTAGTGGAACACACAGAAACAAAAGCCAACCTCAACCCCCCACCCCCAATAAAGTAAACGTAACTGAGAGAAATTAGTAACCATGTAACAGAAATAAAGGATGCCTTTGATGGACTCCTTGGTAGCCTTGGCAGGACAGATAAAATAAACCTATGGTGAGCTTGAAGACATTTTGTGAAATAACACAGACAAGAAAGCATCAGACAAACCTAACTGAAGAAACCTTCTCCAAAGTACACAGCCAGAAATCCCCAAGATTGCACAAGTCATGTGAAATAAAGAAAAGACAGAGAAACATTTACAAATCAGAGGAAACTGAAGGCATGAAAATAAACAAGTTTGTTATCCTGTATTGGATTCCTGAGACAGGGGGAAAAAAAAAAAATACATTGGAAGAAAACTGGAGAAACTCTGAGCTTGATGTATCTATTGTAACAGCAAATCTGGGCAAAACTAGCTACAAATTCAATGATAAAGAGTTCCTTATAGGTTTACCTTTTTATTGTGTCAAGACATTTCCAAAAAACTATTCAGAAAAAAAAAATCCATATACCTATTCAGTTCAGTTCACGTCAGTCGCTCAGTCGTGTCCGACTCTTTGCAACCCCAAGAATAGCAGCACATCAGGTCTCCCTGTCCATCGAGGAGTTTGTCCTCGTATCCATTGAGGCGGTGATGCCATCCAGCCATCTCATCCTCTGTTGTCCCCTTCTCCTCCTGCTCCCAATCCCTGCCAGCATCAGAGTCTTTTCCAATGAGCCAACTCTTCGCATGAGGTGGACAAAGAATTGGAGATTCAGCTTTAGCATCAGTCCTTCCAATGAACACCCAGGACTGATCTCCTTTAGAATGGACTGGGTGAATCTCTTTGCAGTCCAAGGGACTCTCAAGAGTCTTCTCCAACACCACAGTTCAAAAGCATCAATTCTTGGGTGCTCAGCTTTCTTCACAGTCCAACTCTCATATCCATACATGACCACTGGAAAAACCATAGCATTAACTAGACAGACTTTCGTTGGCAAAGTAGTATCTCTGCTTTTGAATATGCTATCTAGGTTGGTCATAACTTTCCTTCCAAGGAGTAAGCGTCTTTTAATTTCATGGCTGCAATCACCATCTGCAGTGATTTTGGAGGCCCCAAAAATAAAGTCTGACACTGTTTCCACTGTTTACCCATCTATTTGCCATGAAGTGATGGGACCGGATGCCATGATCTTCGTTTTCTGAATGTTGAGCTTTAAGCCAACTTTTTCACTCTCCTCTTTCACTTTCATCAAGAGGCTTTTTAGTTCCTCTTCAGTTTCTGCCATAAGGGTGGTGCCATCTGCATATCTGAGGTTATTGATATTTCTCCCAGCAATCTTGATTCCAGCTTGTGCTTCTTCCAGCCCAGCATTTCTCATGATGTACTCTGCATATAAGTAAATAAGCAGGGTGACAATATACAGCCTTGACATACTCCTTTTCCTATTTGGAACCAATCTGTTTTTCCATGTCCTATTTGGACCAGTCTGTTGTTCCATGTCCAGTTCTAACTGTTGCTTCCTGACCTGCATATAGGTTTCTCAAGAGGCAGGTCAGGTAGTCTGGTACTCCCATCTCTTTCAGAATTTTCCACAGTTTATTGTGATCCACACAGTCAAAGGCTTTGGCATAGTCAATAAAGCAGAAATAGATGTTTTTCTGGAACTCTCTTGCTTTCTCCATGATCCAGCAGATGTTGGCAATTTAATCTCTGGTTCCTCTGCCTTTTCTAAAAGGAGCTTGAACATCTGGAAGTTCACAGTTCACATAATGCTGAAGCCTGGCTTGGAGAATTTTGAGCATGTCTTTACTAGCGTGTGAGATGAGTGCAATTGTGTGGTAGTCTGAGCATTTTTTGGCATTTCCTTTCTTTGAGATTGGAATGAAAACTGACCTTTCCCTGCCCTGTGGCCACTGCTGAGTTTTCCAAATTTGATGGCATATTGAATGCAGCACTTTCACAGCATCATCTTTCAGGATTTGAAATAGCTCCACTGGAATTCCATCACCTCCACTAGCTTTGTTCGTAGTGATGCTTTCTAAGGCCCACTTGACTTCACGTTCCAGGATGTCTGACTCTAGGTCAGTGGTCACACCATCATGATTATCTAGGTCATGAAGCTCTTTTTTGTACAGTTCTTCTGTGTATTCTTGCCACCTCTTCTTAATATCTTCTGCTTCTGTTAGGTCCATACTATTTCTGTCCTTCTTTGAGCCCATCTTTGCATGAAATGTTCCTTTGGTATCTCTAATTTTCTTGAAGAGATCTCTAGTCTTTCCCATTCTGTTGTTTGCCTCTATTTCTTTGCATTGATCGCTGAGGAAGGCTTTCTTAGTTCTCCTTGCTATTCTTTGGAACTCTGCATTCAGATGCTTATATCTTTCCTTTTCTCCTTTGCTTTTTGCTTCTCTTCTTTCCGCAGCTATGTGTAAGCCCTCCTCAGATAGCTATTTTGCTTTTTTGCACTTCTTTTCCATGGGGATGGTCCTGATCCCTGTCTCCCATACAATGTCAGGAACCTCCATCCATAGTTCATCAGGCACTCTATCTATCAGATCTAGGCCCTTAAATCTATTTCTCACTTCCACTGTATAATCATAAGGGGTTTTATTTAGGTCATACCTGAATGGTGTAGTGGTTTTCACTACTTTCTTCAATTTAAGTCTGATATTGGCAATAAGGAGTTCATGATCTGAGCCACAGTCAGCTCCTGGTCTTGTTTTTGCTGACTGTATAGAGCTTCTCCATCTTTGGCTGCAAAGAATATAATCAATCTGACTTTGGTGTTGACCATCTGGTGATGTCCATGTGTAGAGTCTTCTTTTGTGTTATTGGAAGAGAGTGTTTGTTATGACCAGTGTGTTCTCTTGGCAAAACACTATTAGCCTTTGCCCCGCTTCATTCTGTTCTCCAAGCCAAATTTGCCTGTTACTCCAGGTGTTTGTTGAGTTCCTACTTTTGCATTCCAGTTCCCTATAATAAAATGGGCATCTTTTTTGGGTGTTATTTTAAAAGATCTTGTAGGTCTTCATAGAACCATTCAACGTCAGCTTCTTCAGTGTTACTGGTTGGGGCATAGGCTTGGACTACAATGATATTGAATGGTTTGCCTTGGAAATGAACAGAGATCATTCTGTCGTTTTTGAGATTGCACCTAAGAATGCACTACGTTTCGGGCTGGTGGCTCAGAGGTTAAAGCATCTGCCTGGAATGTGGGAGACCCCGGTTCGATCCCAGGGTTGGGAAGATCCTCTGGAGAAGGAAATGGCCATCCACTCCAGTATTCTTGCCTGGAGAATCCCATGGAGGGAGGAACCTGGTAGGCTGTAGTCCATGGGTTGCAAAGAGTCAGATATGACTGAGCGACTTTGCTTTACTACATTTCAGACTCTTTTGTTGACCATGATGATTACTCCATATCTTCTAATGGATCTGCCCACGGTAGTATATATAATGGTCATCTGAGTTAAATTCACCCATTCCAGTCCATTTTAGTTCACTGATTCCTAGAATGTCGACGTTCACTCTTGCCGACTCCTGTTTGACCACTTCCAATTTGCCTTGATTCATGGACCTGACATTCCAGGTCCCTATGCAATATTGCTCTTTACAGCATCGGACCTTGCTTCTATCACCAGTCACATCCACTGGATATTGTTTTTGCTTTGGTTCTGTCCCTTCATTCTTTCTGGAGTTATTTGTCCACTGATCTCCAGTAGCATATTGGGCACCTACCGACCCAGGGAGTTCCCCTTTCAGTATCCTATCATTTTACCTTTTCATACTGTTCATGGGGTTCTCAAGGCAAGAATACTGAAGTGGTTTGCCATTCCCTTCTCCAGTGGACCACATCTGTCAGACCTCGCCACCATGACCCAATATTTTAAAGACAATTTTCTCCTTAAAATTTCATGTGCATTTCAAGTCACAAGTCTACATAAAGATCAGCACCACTTATGTCCATATCCTGATGGACTATTTCGATTACCTCAATCTTTCATTTTGCCTGAGTCAGAGCTAATAGTGGAACCAGCTGCTGCTACACATTGTCTCGTTCTCAAATGGTAATTTGTAGGAGTGCATTTGAAGATTATGAAAATGTCTTGGGAGAGATATCTCAAACTTAACACACATTGTAGTGATAAATACTCAAGAAGATTTTCAATTATTTTCCACATGAAAGGAGCAAAAAGATCTTTTGAGTAATGAATAGTTGGTGATATGTATTATGCAAGCTGGAAAGGAGCTTAAATTTTTTTTTTCATATATAAATTTTTGCATCAATCATAAGAATTTTACAGATCTGTAAATATGTCCTCTGTAGTAAAGGAGTTCACTAATACAATTGCCTATATTATTTTAATTGGAAAAATAAAATGGTTTTTTAAGTGTTAATTGCTTGCATAATTGTTACAGAGACTACATTCGGTATATTTTTTTTGGAAAAGGCATGCATTTTATTTGGAATTACACTTATATTCATTTAAATGCCTACTGTACTTTATTTATGACCTTGCAGGCATCATGCATAAAAGTTACCATTCAACAGACTCTTTAAAATATCTTAACTCTAAAATGAAAATAATTACTGATAGTTTGCTAAACCAGTTTAAAACAGGAACTTATCTCTGTGTGATATAAGAAATTATTTCTAAGGTTTACTTTGCTAGCCTGTGATTGTTATAATGAAAATTATATTCTATAATTTATTTCAATATAAAGTGATATAATTCTATATGTTAAAGGTGAATCTCTATGTATAGAATATTTGTATATATGATATTTATAGTATATAAAAATATATTTTCAAAAAGTTTGAAATACATATACATATGTATAATTATATAGATAGTAGTTTGATATACATCTAATGGACTCTTCATAACACAAAGGAGATTCAAATGTGCTTTTTTTTTCAGCCTTTGAAACATTATCATGAAATATCACATAAAAAGACTATATGCACATGCTCACTTATCCTGTGTGTATTTGTATTCTATATAAGTTGAAACAACAGGAAGAAAGGCTTTTAAATATTCACATAGCTTTGGCAGACTGCCACTGGTTCTAGTCTGAATTCAAATTAGTCCATTGCTGAAATTTAAATTGGAATAAAAAAGTTATGCTTTCCTTTTAAATACAGATTTCACGGATGTTTATAAATTTTTAGAACAAACACAATCAATGCAAACACACAGGAATGATATTATGTTTTCAAATAAATATCAAACTATAATAAACAAACGTGAGGCTGTAAACTGATATTCTACTTTTTCATAGAATACATGAAAATACACTATTTTTTCAACATATATGTTAAAAATAAACAGTTAGGGATGGTATGGGGACAGAGGAGGGAGGAGGGTTCAGGATGGGGAACACGTGTATACCTGTGGCGGATTCATGTTGATATATGGCAAAATCAATACAATATTGTAAAGTTAAAAAAATAAACAGTTTTCAGGAATCATAGGTAAATATTGCCTTCTCTAAAGAGTTAAATCAACATAAGACACTTTTTAATACTGTCAAAGTAGATAGAAGTCTATTTTGAATATATAACAATTCAAACTTTGAAAATTATATCAATCACTGTTTGCTACATCTAAAATAATGTTATACTGCTTGATAATGTTTGCTTATCTGATTAATTCACTTCATAAAACTTTTCAAGTTTGAGTTACAAAATAGTTTATAAAAGCCGTTGCCTAAAAATCATTTATAATTATTTTGCACATTACAAAATATTTTTCCTAAATTATGTTATACATTTCTCAATATATCAAAATTTTGAGCATTTGCTATGCCTATTATTATATAATTGAGTTCAGTTCAGTCACTCAGTCATGTCTGACTTTTGCGACACCATAGACTGCAGCATGCCAGTTTTCCTTGTTCATCACCAGCTCCCAGAGCTTGCTCAAACTCACATCCATTGAGTCGGTGATGCCATCCAACCATCTCATTCTCTGTCATCCCCTTATACTCCAGCCTTCAATCTTTCCCAGCATCAGGGTCTTTTACAGTGAGTCAGTTCTTTGAATCAGGTGGCCAAAGTATTGGAGCTTCAGCTTCAGCATCAGTCCCTCCAATGAATATGCAGGACTGATTTCATTTAGGATTGACTGGTTTGATCTCCTTGCAGTCCAAGACACTCTCAAGAGTCTTCTCCAACACCACATTCAAAAGCATCAATTCTTCAGTGCTCAGCTTTCTTTATAGTCCAACTCTCACATCAATATATGACTACTGGAAAAACCATAGCTTTGACTAGATAGACCTTTGTCGGCAAAGTAATGTCTCTGTTTTTTAATATGCTGTCTAGGTTGGTCATAGCTTTTCTTCCAAGGAGCAAGCATCTTTTCATTTCATGGCTAGAGTCACCATCTACAGTTTTTTTGGAGCCCAAGAAAATAAGGTCTTTCACTGTTTCCATTGTTTCCCACTCTATTTGCCATGAAGTGATGGGACCGGATGCCATGATCTTAGTTTTTTGAATGTTGAGTTTTAAGCCAACTTTTTCACTCTCCTCTTTCACTTTCATCAAGAGGCTCTTTAGTTCTTTGCTTTCTGCCGTAAGGGTAGTGTCATGTGCGTAGCTGAGGTTATTGACATTTCTGCCAGCATTCTTGATTCCAGTTTCTGCTTCATCCAGCCTGGCATTTCACAAGATGTACTCTATATATAAGTTAGATAAGCAGGGTGACAATATATACCCTTGAAATACTCCTTTCCCAATTTGAACCAGTTGGTTGTTCCATGTCTGGTTCTAACTGTTGCTTCTTGACCTGCATTCAGATTTCTTAGGAGGCAGGTCAGATAGTCTGGTATTCCCATCTCTTTAAGAATTTTCCACAGTTTGTTGTGATCCACACAGTCAAACTATATGATCCACACACTACTTTGGCTCAGTCAATAAAACAGAAGTAGATGTTTTTCTCGGAGAAGGCAATGGCAACCCACTCCAGTACTCTTGCCTGGAAAATCCCATGGACGGAGGAGCCTGGTAGGCTGCAGTCCATGGGGTTGCGAGGAGTCGGACACGACTGAGGGACTGCACTTTCACTTTTCACTTTTATGCATTGGAGGAGGAAATGGCAACCCACTCCAGTGTTCTTGCCTGGAGAATCCCAGGGACGGCGGGGCTTGGTGGGCTGCTGTCTATGGGGTCGCACAGAGTTGGACGCGACTGAAGTGATACAGCAGCAGCAGCAGCAGATGTTTTTCTGGAACTCTCTTGCTTTTCCTATGATCCAACAGATGTTGGCAATTTGATCTCTAGTTCCTCTCCCTCTTCTAAATCCAGCTTGAATATTTGGAAGTTCATGGCTCTTGTACTGTTGAAGCCTGGCTTGGAGTATTTTGAATGTTGAGTTTTAAGCCAACTCCTTAAAAATTCTGCATCAGTTTCTGTATTAGTGTATTAGTCAGGGTTCTTTAGAGAAAAAAGAATATTATGCATCAGGAATTAGTTCATGTGATTATGGAGTTCAAAAGTTGGTGGCTGGCAGGCTGGCTACTCTGGAAACTCTTAGATTGGGTTTAAAATTGGTCTGCTGTAGAACCACGAAGAGTCAATGATACTGTTGAAGTCTAAGGACAGACTATGGAGAATTCCATCTTTTTGTGGGAAAGCAGTCTTTTGTTCTATTCAGGCCTTCAACTCACTGAATGAAGTTCACCCAACTACAGAGACCAACTGGGTTTAATTAAAGTCTGCCAGTGTAAATCTTATCTAAAAACACCCAAAGAATATTTGACCAAGTACCTTGGCATTGTGGTCCAGAGAAGTTGACACATAAAATTAACCATCACAAGTACACCCCTTGTCAACTTGGCAACCATATGCAACTCTTTAAACCATATTAATCTCCAAATAAAGAAAGTGACAAGATCTGTGGACTTAAAAAATATGTGCAGCCTTAAAGTTGAGGGTTATGTTTTATTCAGTGGGAATTTTTAGGACTTCAAAACCAGGAGACAGCATCTCAAGTAGCTGTGAAAGACCTGGTTAAAGAGGTAGGGAAGGAGTCAGGTTATAGAGAAGTTTGCAACAAGGGGCAGTAGTCAGAACATCAAAAGATTATTTTTAATTGAGGAAAACCAAATATCTCAAATTAAGAAATTTAGCACTTTTCTATGGATGGGAAGATGCTAGAATCTGGGCTTACTGAAATCATTCCTTCCATATGCACCTCAGCTATCTGGGGTCATCACTCTGCATCTTTTCACATTTCCCCAAGCTCCTCAAAGCTCCAGAAGGCAGCTCAATGGCTGCTGAGCAGGCATTACTTTTCCTGCACGTTTTCCAGGCTCAGATATTCATATTTGGATGTTCAGAATAGCTGATGGCTGTGACATCATTGTTTATTGATATGGCAGGAAATACTCCTTTTCACAGCCATACTTTTGCCTATCATAATATGTGTATATCTATATGATATAACTATCCTGCATACAACCAAAAATGCACTTTTATTCCAGAAGAGAATGCAAAGAACTTGGATGATGTTTATTTTTTTCCCTTGATAGCTCATACTTCTGCTTTACTGATTACACCAAAGCCTTTGTGTAGATCACAACAAACTGTGGGAAATTCTTCAGGAGATGGGAATACCAGACCACCTTCCCTGCCTCCTGAGAAATCTTTATGCAGGTCAAGAAGCAATGTTAGAACATGGAACAACAGACTGGTTCCAAGTTGGGACAAGAGTATGTCAAAGCTGTATATTGTCACCCTGCATATCTAACTTATATGCAGAGTACATCATGTAAAATGCCATGCTGGATGAAGCACAAGCTGGACTCAAGATTGCCAGCAGAAATATCATAACCTCAGATATGCAGATGATACCACCCTTAAGGCAGAAATTGAAGAAAAACTGAAGAGCCTCTTGATGAAAGTGAAAGAGGAGAGTGAAAAAGTTGGCTTAAAACTCAACATTCAAAAAATTCTTTTTAGCACACTTTTCTCTTTTAAAACCCAACTATTTCTTCAATTTATCTCTCCTCTCAGATTTTAATATAATCAGTAAGGGGAAACTGAGCACAGCTGCCTGTGTTTTTCATACTACATAAATTTAAGTTGTTTTAGTATCTAATACATAGCATTTAACAATTTAAGCTATATGCTTGAAATGAATACAACTAAGTTTCTATGAGAGCTTCCTTAGTACCTTAGACAATTAAGAATCTGCCTGTGATTCAGGAGGCCTGGTTTCAATCCCTGGGTAGGGAAGCTCCCCTGGAGAAGGGAATGACTACTCACATCAGTATTCTAGCCTGGAGAATTCCATGGACACAAGAGCTTTGCAGGCTACAATCAGTGGGGTTGCAAAGAGTTGGACATGATTCAGTAACTCAGAAACACATTCAAAAACAAGATTCTGTGAATGATGTAATTTCAAGAATTGACAATATTGTTAGAAATGCCATGATTTTAAGAATATCCTTATAAATTCTTTTAGACCTGAAATGCCCTTAGAATCTAGTAATCACTTTTTTCCCTGAATCATGACCAGTTTAGAATATTCACATGATATAATGCTTATTGAGTTCAGTTGCATAAGAAAATATGTATTTATTTATTATAAATAAATATATCCATTTAAAATATCTTTTGAGATTAAGAAGCAGAGGAATTCTTAATGTTGAATACAGTTATTTTATTTTCTCTGCTTGAATATAGATGCAAAAGCTAACATTTAACTCACACTAAGACTCTTATCTTCCTGTGCTGTGTGTCAAAAAATGCTAAATTTCTTCAAACTATGTGTGTGCTGAGCAAAACTAAATTAAGTCACCAGTAAAAGATTAGTCTAGAAGCCATTTAGCAACAAAAGCTATACAGACTTTTGTCATAGTTGCCAATAAGTAAAATGTACAGACTTTTCCTGGAGTAGCTCCAGGAGTTAGTAATGGGCAGGGAAGCCAGCCAAGCGGTAGTCCATGGGGTTGCAAAGAGTCGGAAAGGACTGAGTGACTGAACTTAACTGACAAGACTTTTCCACGAAGTGTAAAAATTATAATTCAGAAATGAGTAGGCAAAACTGAGGCCCCACTTTCCATATTAGAATGTTGTTACTAGTCCCAGCTCACTCTGTTCTCTGCATGATAGGTCAATAATTTCAGGAGATGAGTTGTTGAGGCAAGAAATATGACTTTATTTGGAAAACTGTGACCGAGAAGATGGCAGACTAATGTCTCAAAAGACCATCATGTGGAGCTTTGAAAGCCAGGTTGTTTTAAAGAGCCAGAGAGAGAAAGGAAATAAGGAAGTAAAGCCAAAATGGAGAATAGAGAAGGAGAGGCAGTGAGGAAGTAAAATAAAAAGGGTCTTCAGATTTGCAAAACATCTCTAGGAAGGGCCAGCCTTTGGAAAGGATGTGTTAATCTCTTCTTTTTGTTGTAGCCCTTCACAGGTGGGCAGGGTCAGATTATTTCTCTATGAACTGAATAAAGTCAGAGAGGCAGGGTCCTCTCAAGCAGGCTATTAGGTATGATTATAATAGCAAAACTCAGCATTCAAAAAACTTATTTTTTTAAACACTAAACACTAAAACTCAGCATTCAAAAAAACTCAGATCATGGCATATGGTCCCATCACTTCATGGCAAATAGATGAGGAAAAAATGGAAACAGTGACAGATTTTCTTGGACTCTAAAATCACTGCAGTGACTGAAGCCATAAAATTAAAAGACATTTGCTCTTTGGAAGAAAAGATATGACAAACTTAGCACATTTAAAAGCAGACACATCACTTGGCTGACTAAGGTCCACATAGTCAAAGCTATGGTTTTTCCAACACTCATGTACAGATTTGAGAATTGGACCATAAAGAAGGCTGAGTGTCAAAGAACTGATGCTTTTGAATTGGGGTGCTGCAGAAGACTCCTGAGAGTCCCATGGACTGCCAGGAGATTAAACCAGTGAATCCTAAAGTAAATCAACCCTGAATATTCATTGGAAAGACTGATGCTGAAGCTGAAGCTTCAATCCTTTGGCCACTTGGTGCAAAGAGCTGACTCATTGGAAAAGACCCTGATGCTAGGAAAGATTAGGGCAGGATGAGAAGGGGGTGACAGAGGATGAGATGGTTGAATGGCATCATTGACTCAATGGACATGAATTTGAGTAAACTCTAGGAGATAGTGAAGGACAGGGAAGGCTGGAGTGCTGCTGTCGATGGGGTCTCAAAGAGTCAGACAGGACTGAGCAACTGAACAACAACACAGAATAGCAAAAGCAATTAAAAGCAAGGCAAAGAAAGAGTTTTCAACATGGAGTCAAATTTGGCTTCTTCTCTGCAGCACTGTGACATAGGAAAGAACATACTGGAATTCTAAACTATGTCCAGTGGTAGGACTAGGCAATGGACGCATCTGATGAACTGATTAACCCAGATTAAATAAAGGAGCTTTTACATTGATAGAGAAGAGAGAAATGGGACAGCAGATCCCATTTATCTTTCAGTTCAGACTAGCATTTTTTTTTTTTTAGGTGTATTGATTTTATTTTTTATTTTTTAAAAATTTTATTTTATTTTTAAACTTTACAATATTGTATTAGTTTTACCCAACATCGAAATGAATCTGCCACAGGTATACCTGTGTTTCCCATCCTGAACCCTCCTCCCTCCTCCCTCCCCATACCATCCCTCTGGGCCGTCCCAGTGCACCAGCCCCAAGCATCCAGCATTGTGCATCGAACCTGGACTGGCGTTTTATGTCTGGGTTTGATTTAGATTTCTGTTGCTTTGAGAAGACGTTAATACAAATTTAGTGGCTAAAAACAATAAATCCATTGTCTTGCAGTTCTTAATGTCAGAAAGTCTTACCGAAGTCTCACTCAGCTAAAAACAAAGTATAGAGGGGGATACATTTTTTCTAAAGACTTAGGGACACATCTGTTTTCTTTTTATTAAGCTTGTTGTCAGAATTCAGTTGCTTGAAGATATAGTACCTACGTCCCTGTCTAGTTTCTGGTTGTCAGTTGAAGGCTATTCATAGCTCTTAGAATATTCCACATTCTTTGCCTCAAGGCTTCCTTCCTTCATCATCAAGGTCATAAATGATGATTCTTTTTATAACTCTCAGACTCACTCTTCTGTTTCCCAGAACTCATGTGATTAAAATGGTCTGTAGGCAAAGAATGTTGCCTACCATTTTAGTAAACAAAGACTATTACCTGCCATTCCAGTAACCAAGGAATGTTGCCTGCCTTCAAGCCATTAGCCAGGGTAGGCAGCTGTCTCCCAAGGTGTGATAGTGGCCATACTAGTTAAGATACATATCAAAGGAATAATTTCAATGATCCCAGATTCTTGCATCCTCCCATACAGAGAAAAACAGCAAAAGTAATTAACTTGAGATGTCTGGGAGTTTTGTGATTAGTAGTAGTGTTTTGATATTCAACTACATGTTTTGTTTTTCAGCAAAAGCTCTTCTATATCCTGGCTCTTCCCTTGCCTCTTTCAAATAATTCCTCAGAGCTATCTGACAGGCTGTCTCACAGGCAGCAGTTGCCAATAAGTAAAATTTACATCTATTAAGATCAGCTAATAGAGCAACCTCAATTCCCTCTTCAAATTTAATTACTTTTTGACATGTAACTTTAATAGATTCAAAAGGTCTGTGAATTTGGAAATGGACATCTTTTTACAAGCATTTATTCTGCCAACCACAGAGTTCAAAAGAGGGTTGGTTTTCGTATTAATTGCAAAGAAACTATTTTGTAAAAGCCTTGGGCAATAACTGGGGACATAAATACCACTGCCTCAACAGAGACATTAGAATTCTGAGATTAATGCTAACAGAAACAATAATTAGTTACCCTTGTAGGGGAGTAAAGCTTGCTGCCCCAAAATGTCTCCTTAACGTGAAGAGTATTCTGAGCTGAAACAATCAAGGCCACAAAGACTCAGGAGAAACTTCCTGACCTTCCCCCTAACTGCCTAATAAATGTAGATGAAGCACCTGTTCCAGAATGGGAGCTATTCCGTAGATAACTAAAGCATGAACATGTTTGTGAACCGGGAGGAACCCAGCAAAGTCTGTCAACATTCCTTTCTCTGTCCCATTGTCCCTGTGTGGTCCAGGAAACATTGTTTATCAATCATTTGCTTTTCCAACTTCATGGCAGTTGCCCTCCTCCCCTTTGACATCCCAAATCACTATTCCCACCATTACCTTTAGCTGAAGATGGTACCTAAGCTGAGGGTTTCAGCCGTTTTGATGAGTTAATGATTTTCCTGGGTCTTTCCCATGTGTGCTCACACATGCTCGTTTGTATCAGGCGTGTCTGACTCTTTGAGCCTCCGTGGAGTACAGCCTGCCAGGCTCATCTGTCCTTGGAATTTTCCAGGCAAGGAAACTGGAGTGGGTTGACATTTTCTCCTCCAGGGGATCTTTCTGACCCAGGGATCAAACCTGCATCTTCTGTGTCTCCTGCATTGGCAGGCAGATTCTTTACCACTGAGCAAACTTTTGTTTGATTTTCTTGTTAATCTGTCTCATGTCAATATATGCTTAGACCAACCAAAAGAACCAAGAAAGGTAGAGGAAGATTTCTTCCTCCTCAACACCCTCAAACAGAATTACAGCAGAGGTGTTTGGACATAGCAGGAAGAGAAGGAAAGGAAGGGAAAAAAAAAAAAAAAGCACTATTTTATCTGTTATTGACATACTTGCTCAAGAAAAATCATTGGGAGATGCCGTAGATCTAAATGGTGTATTCTTCTGTTGTAACTATGTTACATGCAGCACTTTCTAGTCTCTAAGAGTGTCTTAAAAGGGGCTGGTAGAACCTGTTATGTAATTTGACACGAGCGTATAAATGTTATGTTACTATGTAAAGAATTTCTTTATGGCCTGCCTGAGGTGTTCTGGAGGAATTATTTTTGAAAAATAATAAAACTTTGCAAAATCTGCAGTTTATCCATCTATGCATATAGATTATTGCTACTTAAGGAAGATGATTGAAAAGTCTCACTCTGACACCAGTGAGAGGATAAGCCAGAATATTGAATATTACATGCAAAAATGGCAAGATTGAGTGTCCTAAGCAATGTCATGTTAAAAGGCTTGATCAACAACTCAGTAATTCAGGGGACATGCATGAGAAAGAATTAATTGTTTCCTAACAGGTTACTGACATGACTTTAGCTATGAAAGAGGTAGGAATGAAAGAATTACTTGTGCCATCACCTCTTCAACAAGCAGGAATGAAGAGATATAATTTAGGGAGTTCTGACATTATAGTGAATACCAATATTAAGTATTTCTTGAACAACTCAAAATCTTCTGGCCTCTTTCTGGTCTGTTCTTTCCAGATCTAATATGATTTCCAAAACAGATAATTTATTTTGTGTGCCTGTACATCTAACGATTGAACTCTGAATTATCTACCACTATTTTCCATATCAGTAAAATATAAAATTGCCCAATTTTCTCAGTAGCATCGGATTTTATATACATTTCAGTTCAGTTCAGTTCAGTCGCTCGGTCGTGTCCGATTCTTTGCGACCCCATGAATCGCAGCACGCCAGGCCTCCCTGTCCATCACCAACTCCCGGAGTTCACTCAAGCTCACCTTCATTGAGTCGGTGATGCCATCCAGCCATCTCATCCTCTGTCGTCCCCTTCTCCTCCTGCCCTCAAACCCTCCCAGCATCAGAGTCGTTTCCAATGAGTCAACTCTTCACATGAGGTGGCCAAAGTACTGGACTTTCAGCTTTAGCACCATTCCTTCCAAAGAAACCCAGGGCTGATCTCCTTCAGAATGGACTGGTTGGATCTCCTTGCAATCCAAGGGATTCTCAAGAGTCTTCTCCAACACCACAGTTCAAAAGCATCAATTCTTCGGCGCTCAGCCTTCTTCACAGTCCAACTCTTGCATCCATACATGACCACTGGAAAAACCATAGCCTTGACTAGACGGACCTTTGCTGGCAAAGTAATATCTCTGCTTTTCAATACGCTATCTAGGTTGGTCATAACTTTTCTTCCAAGGAGTAAGCATCCTTTAATTTCATGGCTACAGTCACCATATACATTTAGTAGATATGATATTTTATTTGTTTGTTTCTTTTTTTATTTATCTTTTTTACAATATTGTATTGGTTTTGCCATACAACAACATGAATCCGCCACGGATGTACACGTGTTCCCAATCCTGAACACCCCTCCTACTTCGCTCCCCATACCATCCCTCTGGGTCATCCCAGTGCACCAGTCCAAGCTTCCTGTATCCTGCATCGAACGTAGACTGGCGATTTCTTTCTTACATGATATTATACATGTTTCCATGCCTTTCTCCCAAATCATCCCCCCCTCCCTCTCCCACAGAGTCCGAAAGACTGTTCTATACATCTGTGTCTCTTTTGCTGTCTTGCATACAAGGTTATTGTCATCATCTTTCTAAATTCCATATATATGCGTTACTATACTGTATTGGTGTTTTTCTTTCTGGCTTACTTCACTCTGTATATTCGGCTCCGGTTTCATCTACCTCATTAGAACTGATTCAAATGTATTCTTCTTAATGGCTGAGTAATACTCAAATTCCAGTTGAGCTGTTTCAAATCCTGAAAGATGATGCTGTGAAAGTGCTTCACTCAATATGCCATCAAATCTGGAAAACTCAGCAGTGGCCACAGGACTGGAAAAGGTCAGTTTTCATTCCAGTCCTAAAGAAAGGCAATGCCAAAGAATGCTCAAGCTACCATACAATTGCACTCATCTCACACGCTAGTAAAGTAATTCTCAAATTTCTCCAAGCCAGGCTTCAGCAATACGTGAACCGTGAACTTCATGATGTTCAAGCTGGTTTTAGAAAAGGCAGAGGAACCAGAGATCAAATTGCCAACATCCGCTGGATCATGGAAAAAGCAAGAGAGTTCCAGAAAAACATCTATTTCTGCTTTGTTGACTATGCCCAAGCCTTTGACTGTGTGGATCACAATAAACTGTGGAAAATTCTGAAAGAGATGGGAATACCAGACCACCTGATCTGCCTCTTGAGAAATTTGTATGCAGGTCAGGAAGCAACAGTTAGAACTGGACATGGAACAACAGACTGGTTCCAAATAGGAAAAGGAGTACGTCAAGGCTGTATATTGTCACCCTGTTTATTTAACTTCTATGCAGAGTACATCATGAGAAACGCTGGACTGGAAGAAACACAAGCTGGAATCAAGATTGCAGGGAGAAATATCAATCACCTCAGATATGCAGATGATACCACCCTTATGGCAGAAAGTGAAGAGGAACTCAAAAGCCTCTTGATGAAAGTGAAAGTGGAGAATGAAAAAGTTGGCTTAAAGTTCAACATTCAGAAAACGAAGATCATGGCATCTGGTCCCACCACTTCATGGGAAATAGGTGGGGAAACAGTGTCAGACTTTATTTTGGGGGGCTCCAAAATCACTGCAGATGGTGACTGCAGCCATGAAATTAAAAGATGCTTGCTCCTTGGAAGGAAAGTTATGACCAACCTAGATAACATATTCAAGAGCAGAGACATTACTTTGCCATCAAGGTTCGTCTAGTCAAGGCTATGGTTTTTCCTGTGGTCATGTAGGTATGTGAGAGTTGGACTGTGAAGAAGGCTGAGCATGGAAGAATTGATACTTTTGAACTGTGGTGTTGGAGAAGAGTCTTGAGAGTCCCTTGGACTTCAAGGAGATCCAACCAGTCCATTCTGAAGGAGATCAGCCCTGGGATTTCTTTGGAAGGAACGATGCTAAAGCTGAAAGTCCAGTACTTTGGGCACCTCATGCAAAGAGTTGACTCATTGGAAAATACTCTGATGCTGGGAGGGGTTGGGGTCAGGAGGAGAAGGGGATGCCAGAGGATGAGATGGCTGGATGGCATCACTGACTAGATGGACGTGAGTCTGGATGAACTCTTGGAGATGGTGATGGACAGGGAGGCCTGGCATGCTGAGATTCATGGGGTCGCAGAGTCGGACACGACTGAGTGACTGAACTGAACTGAACTGAACCACAGCTTTCTTATCCATTCATCTGCTGATGGACATCTAGGTTACTTCCATGTCCTGACTACTATAAACAGTGCTGCGATGAACATTGGGGTACATGTGTCTCTTTCCCTTCTGGTTTCCTCAGTGTGTATGCCCAGCAGTGGTATTGCTGGGTTGTATGGTTGTTCTATTTCCAGTTTTTTAAGGAATCTCCTCACTGTTCTCCATAGTGGCTGTACTAGTTTGCATTCCCACCAACAGTGTAAGAGGGTTCCCTTTTCTCCACATCCTCTCCAGCATTTATTACTTGTAGACTTTTGGATGGCAGCCATTCTGACTGGTGTGAAATGGTACCTCATTGTGGTTTTGATTTGAATTTCTCTGATAATGAGTGATGTTGAGCATCTTTTCATGTGTTTGTTAGCCATGTGTATGTCTTCTTTGGAGAAATGTCTATTTAATTCTTTGGCCCATTTTTTGATTGGGTCATTTATTTTTCTGGAATTGAGCTGCAGGAGTTGCTTGTATATTTTTGAGATTATTTGTTTGTCAGTTGCTTCATTTGCTATTATTTTCTCCCATTCTGAAGGCTGTCTTTTACCTTGCTTATAGTTTCTTTTGTTGTGCAGAAGCTTTTAATTTTAATTAGGTCCCATTTGTTTATTTTTGCTTTTATTCCAATATTCTGGGAGGTGGGTCATAGAGGATCCTGCTGTGATGTATGTCGGAGAGTGTTTTTCCTATGTTTTCCTCTAAGAGTTTTATAGTTCCTGGTCTTACATTTAGATCTTTAATCCATTTTGAGTTTATTTTTGTGTATGGTGTTAGAAAGTGTTCTAGTTTCATTCTTTTACAAGTGGTTGACCAGTTTTCCCAGCACCACTTGTTAAAGAGATTGTCTTTAATCCATTGTATATTCTTGCCTCCTTTGTCAAAGATAAGGTGTCCATATGTGTGTGGGTTTATCTCTGGGCTTTCTATTTTGTTCCATTGATCTATTTTTCTGTCTTTGTGCCAGTACCATACTGTCTTGATGACTGTGGCTTTGTAGTAGAGCCTGAAGTCAGGCAGGTTGATTCCTCCAGTTCCATTCTTCTTTCTCAAGATTGCTTTGGCTATTCGAGGTTTTTTGTATTTCCATACAAATTGTGAAATTATTTGTTCTAGCTCTGTGAAGAATACTGTTGGTAGCTTGATAGGGATTGCATTGAATCTATAGATTGCTTTGCGTAGTGTACTCATTATCATGATATTGAATCTTCCAATCCATGAACATGGCATATTTCTCCATCTATTAGTGTCCTCTTTGATTTCTTTCACCAGTGTTTTATAGTTTTCTATATATAGGTCTTTAGTTTCTTTAGGTAGATATATTCTTAAGTATTTTATTCTTTTCATTGCAATGGTGAATGGAATTGTTTCCTTAATTTCTCTTTCTATTTTCTCATTATTGGTGTACAGGAATGCAAGGGATTTCTGTGTGTTGATTTTATATCCTGCACCTTCACTATATTCATTGATTAGCTCTAGTAATTTTCTGGTGGAGTCTTTAGGGTTTTCTATGTAGAGGATCCAGAGAAGGCAATGGCACCCCACTCCAGCACTTTTGCCTGGAGAATCCCATGGATGGTGGTTCCTGGTAGGCTGTAATCCATGGGGTCACTAAGAGTCGGACACGACTGAGTGACTTCACTGTCACTTTTCACTTTCATGCATGGGAAAAGGAAATGGCAACCCACTCCAGTGTTCTTGCCTGGAGAAATCCAGGGACGGGGGAGCCTGGTGGGCTGCTGTCTATGGGGTCGCACAGAATCAGACACAACTGAAATGACTTAGCAGCATGTAGAGGATCATGTCATCTGCAAACAGTGAGAGTTTTACTTCTTCTTTTCCAATTTGGATTCTTTTTATTTCTTTTTCTGCTCTGATTGCTGTGGCCAAAACTTCCAAAACTATGTTGAATAGTAGTGGTGAGAGTGGGCACCCTTGTCTTGTTCCTGACTTTAGGGGAAATGCTTTCGATTTTTCACCATTGAGGATAATGTTTGCTGTGGGTTTGTCATATATAGCTTTTATTATGTTGAGGTATGTTCCTTCTATTCCTGCTTTCTGGAGAGTTTTTATCATAAATGGATGTTGAATTTTGTCAAAGGCTTTCTCTGCATCTATTGAGATAATCATATGGCTTTTATTTTTCAATTTGTTAATGTGGTGTATTACATCAATTGATTTGTGAATATTGAAGAATCCTTGCATCCCTGGGATAAAGCCCACTTGGTCATGGTATATGATCTTTCTAATGTGTTGTTGGATTCTGATTGCTAGAATTTTGTTAAGGATTTTTGCATCTATGTTCATCAGTGATATTGGCCTATAGTTTTCTTTTTTTGTGTCATCTTTTGGTATTAGGGTGATGGTGGCCTCATAGAATGAATTTGGAAGTTTACCTTCCTCTGCAATTTTCTGGAAGAGTTTGAGTAGGATAGGTGTCAGCTCTTCTCTAAATTGTTGGTAGAATTCAGCTGTGAAGCTATTTGGACCTGGGCTTTTGTTTGCTGGAAGATTTCTGATTACAGTTTCAATTTCCATGCTTGTGATGGGTCTGTTAAGATTTTCTATTTCTTCCTAGTCCAGTTTTGGGAAGTTGTACTTTTCTAAGAATTTGTCCATTTCTTCCACATTGTCCATTTTATTGGCATATAATTGTTGATAGTAATCTCTTGTGATCCTTTGTATTTCTGTGTTGCCTGTTGTGATCTCTCCATTTTCATTTCTAATTTTATTGATTTGATTTTTCTCCCTTTGTTTCTTGATGAGTCTGGCTAATGGTTTGTCAATTTTACTTATCCTTTCAAAGAACCAGCTTTGGGCTTTGTTGATTTTTGCTATGGTCTCCTTTGTTTCTTTTGGATTTATTTCTGCCCCAATTTTTAAGATTTCTTTCCTTCTACTAACCCTGGGGTTCTTCATTTCTTCCTTTTCTAGTTGCTTTAGGTGTAGAGTTAGGTTATTTATTTGACTTTTTTCTTGTTTCTTGAGGTATGCCTGTATTGCTATGAACTTTCCCCTTAGCACTGCTTTTACAGTGTTTTGGGTTGTGTTTTCATTTTGATTCGTTTCTATGCATATTTTGATTTCTTTTTTGATTTCTTCTGTGATTTGTTGGTTATTCAGCAGCATGTTGTTAAGCCTCCATATGTTGGAATTTTAGTAGTTTTTCTCCTGTAATTGAGATCTAATCTTACTACATTGTGGTCAGAAAAGGTGCTTGGAATGATTTCAATTTTTTTGAATTTACCAAGGCTAGATTTATGGCCCAGGATGTGATCTATCCTGGTGAAGGTTCCGTGTGCGCTTGAGAAAAAGGTGAACTTCATTGTTTTAGGGTGAAATGTCCTTAGATATCAATTAGGTCTAACTGGTCTATTGTATCATTTAAAGTTTGTGTTTCTTTGTTAATTTTCTGTTTAGTTGATCTATCCATAGGTGTGAGTGGGGTATTAAAGTCTCCCACTATTATTGTGTTATTGTTAATTTCCCCTTTCATACTTGTTAGCATTTGTCTTACATATTGCGGTGCTCTATGTTGGGTTTATACATATTTATAATTGTTACATTTTCTTCTTGGATTGATCCTTTGATCATTATGTAGTGTCCTTCTTTGTCTCTTTTCACAGCCTTTGTTTTAAAGTCTATTTTATCTGATATGGGTATTGCTACTCCTGCTTTCTTTTGATCTCTATTTGCATGGAATATCTCTTTCCAGACCTTCACTTTCAGTCTGTATGTGTCCCCTGTTTTGAGGTGGGTCTCTTGTAGACAACATATGTAGGGGTCTTGTTTTTGTATCCATTCAGCCAGTCTTTGTCTTTTGGTTGGGGCATTCAACCCATTTACGTTTAAGGTAATTACTGATAAGTATGATCCTGTTGCCATTTACTTTATTGTTTTGGGTTCGAATTTATACACCATTTTTGTGCCTCCTGTCTAGAGAATATCCTTTAGCATTTGTTGGAGAGCTGGTTTGATGGTGCTGAATTCTCTCAGCTTTTGCTTGTCTGTAAAGCTTTTGATTTCTCCTTCATGTTAGAATGAGATCCTTGCTGGGTACAGTAATCTGGGCTGTAGGTTATTTTCTTTCATCACTTTAAGTATGTCTTGCCATTCCCTCCTGGCCTGAAGAGTTTCTATTGAAAGATCAGCTGTTATTCTTATGGGAATCCCCTTTTGTGTTATTTGTTGTTTTTCCTTTGCTGCTTTTAATATTTATTCTTTGTGTTTGATCTTTGTTAATTTGATTAATATGTGTCTTGGGGTGTTTCGCCTTGGGTTTATCCTGTTTGGGACTCTCTGGGTTTCTTGGACTCGGGTGACTATTTCCTTCCCCATTTTAGGGAAGTTTTCAACTATTATCTCCTCAAGTATTTTCTCATGGTCTTTCTTTTTGTCTTCTTCTTCTGAGACTCCTATGATTTGAATGTTGTGGCATTTAATATTGTCCTGGAGGTCTCTGAGATTGCCCTCATTTCTTTTAATTCGTTTTTGTTTTTTCCTCTCTGATTCATTCATTTCTACCATTCTATCTTCTATTTCACTAATCCTATCGTCTGCCTCCGTTATTCTATTATTTGTTGTCTCCAGAGTGTTTTTGATCTCATTTATTTCATTATTCATTATATATTGACTCTTTTTTATTTCTTCTAGGTCCTTGTTAAACCTTTCTTGCATTTTCTCAATCCTTGCCTCCAGGCTATTTATCTGTGATTCCATTTTGATCTCAAGATTTTGGATCATTTTCACTATCATTATTCAGAATTTTCAGGTAGATTCCCTATCTCTTCCTCTTTTGTTTGGTTTGGTGGGCATTTATCCTGTTCCTTTACCTGCTGGGTATTCCTCTGTCTCTTCATCTTGTTTATATTGCTGAGTTTGGGGTGGCCTTTCTGTATTCTGGCAGTTTGTGGGGTTCTCTTTATTATGGAGTTTCCTCATTGTGGGTGGGGTTGTATTGGTGGCTTGTCAAGGTTTCCTGGTTAGGGAAGCTTGTGTCAGTGTTCTGGTGTGTGGAGCTGGATTTCTTCTCTCTGGAGTGAAATGAAGTGTCTAGTAACGAGTTATGAGATGTCAGTGGATTTGGAGTAACTTTGGGCAGCCTGTATATTGAAGCTCAGGGCTGTGTTCCTGTGTTGCTGGAGAATTTGCGTGATATGTCTTGCTCTGGAACTTGTTGGCCCTTGGGTGGTGCTTGGTTTCAGTGTAGGTATGGAGGTGTTTGATGAGCTCCTATCGATTAATGTTCCCTGGAGTCAGGTGTTCCATGATATTCTCAGGATTTGGACTTAAGCCTCCTGTTTCTGGTTTTCAGTCTTATTTTTACAGTAGTCTCAAGACTTCTCCTTCTATACAGCACCGTTGATTAAAAAAAAAAAAAAAATGGGCTTTGAAAGCCCATTGTCCTTTCAAAGACAATGGGCTGCTTTTCTGGGTACCTGATGTCCTCTGCCGGCATTCAGAAATTGTTTTGTGGATTTTACTCAGCGTTTAAATGTTCTTTTGATGAACTTGTTGGGGAGAACATGGTCTCCCCGTCCTATTCCTCTGCCATCTTAGGACTGCCCCTAGTAGATATGATTTTAACACTTACAGAGTTTTATTTTATTTTGTAATAAAGATTTACAAAGCTAGAAAATCAGTTCAGATAAATATTATAGGCATTTTTAAAAATAATATGCCTTATTACAACTTGAATTTTCTTATTATGTAGGTAGTGGTAATGTATAACAACTGAAAGCTGACACGTAAGTTGTATTGACACTTTAAAGTAATACTGTGAAGTGATAGCTGGGAAATGGCAGAGTGAAGACCACTGGAAATTCTCTCCATAAAATCTATGACACTACTGCACAGAAATTTCAGAATTAACTTTTTCAGACTTCTGAAAATTGGCAAAAGGCATGCAGCAATGGGAAGCTTTTAGTTCAAGAAAATGGTTGAATCTCTGTAAGAACAGCACAGTTTGTAGCGTTTTAATGACTCTATTCTCATTTTTACCAGGTTGTGCAGTAGCTTTAAAAACTAACAAGATAGTTTTATTAGTCCCAAGATAAAAGACTGTAGCCTGGCAGCTACCTGAGGGTTCAGAATGTGATTGAAAGTTTTTTCTAGGCCTCGTTCTCAGATAGTTGTCATTATTTTAAATTTCCTGGGAAAAACCACTTGCTGATTTTTCAGCTGATTTATTTGACCTGACTCAGAATTTACCCAGTTCAAAAACATATTCCATGAGATAATTATCAATAACGATTGAAGTCAATTATTTAATTCTGTGGCTTCCTAGAGCAGTGGATAGCTTCTATAGCAAATTATAGACAAACTTGAAAGGGAGAGGTGGAGAATGAGATATTTATAAGGGCTTAGAAGTGCACTGTAATATTCCTGAGAATCTGGAAGGTCCACTTGCAGTCATAGGACTATGTGCATAGTAGGAGAGCACAAGCTTATGAAAGACCTAAGAAGCTTTAAACTTTTATCTGTAGATAAAATCTTGAGGTTCTGCTCAATTAAGAAGTAAAGGCTAAAGTAAAGAAAATTCCTGGTGAAGTGTAAAGACACACCCAAGTACACGTACAGAACCCCTCGGCAAAGATTGGTTGAATTACTGATTTCAGGCATTTAAGAAAATTTCTGTGGAAACACTAGCTGACCCCTAAGCTAACCAATCAAACACATCAGTGTCCATGAATGACAAAAAAACACAGAATCATATCCAGAAACAAACAACAAACAGCAACTCTGGACAGGACAAATAGTATAATTTCCAGTGTTGCCACTTTATATTATTTACATGTACAGTTTTCAATGAAAAATTAAGAAAAATATCCAAACAAGCAAACAAACAAATATATAGGCTTATACATAGGAGAAAAAAGACAGTCAACTGAAACTGTCCTTGAGTATGTTGAGGCATAAGAATTACTAGACAAATTTTTAAAATCAAATTTTTAGAATATGATAAAGAACTAAAGAAAATATGCCCAAATAATTAAAGAATGAGAATAGTGTCTCAACAAATGGAGAAAATCAACAAAGAGATAACAGGGAACCAAATAGAAATTCTGAATTTGTAAAGTTTAATTGCTAATTTTTTTAAAAAAAATTACTAAAGAAACAGCAGATTTGAGCAGACAGAAGAGAAAAATCACTGAATTTGTAGATTGGTCAATAAGTTAAACACAGAGTTAGCATATGATTTGACAATTCAACTCCTATGTACATACCCTCAAAATTGAAAACGTGTTCATATAAAAACTTGTACTTGAATATTTATGGCAGCATTATTCATGATAACCAAAAAATGGAAGTGGCCCAAATATCTTTTAACTGATGAAAAGATAAAATATATTAAAAGTATATCTGTACACTGGAACCATATTCATACTTAAAAGTAGAGTGTGAATATATGCCACAGCATGGTTGAATCTTTAAACATATAAGTTATTGAAAAGGCTTATTCTGTGATCCCATTTCAGAATTGGCATTCCCTGAAAACAGCACATAGTAATGGTTTTCAGGGAAAGAAGAGAAGAAGGAAGAGGCAGTGACTGCTAATAGATACATATTTTCCTCCAATGGTGATGAGAATTTTCTGTGATAACAGAGTGGTGATGCAGTGGTTGCATTATGAGATTCATATTTAAGCAAAAAATAGCATGAATAAAAAATGTATTTTCCTAATCTATTGATTTGCTTTTATGTTGATACCTGCATGTATTACACAATGAATTATAAAAGAAAAATGGATAGTGAAAATTTAATAATATAAAAAGTATTATTTGAATATGCAGTCAGGTAAAATAATTAGACCCTTGTTTATTGAAACATTTAATTTGAAGTCTGTATTGGTATTAATGCCAAAAACATGAATGAAACATTTCAACAACTTTATTTACAGATTTAAACATTCAGAAAAGGTAATTTTTGCAGAAAATGTATTTGTTTAGTTGAGTATATTTTTAACCTTGTGTTTTTAAGCTCATTTTGTCAATCTTGTGAACACACTTTTCATGAAGTTAAAAAATTAGAAATAAAATCAGAATAGAAAGAATATTAAAAATAACTTAAATCTTCTGTAAATAGGTATGTAAAATTTCCTAAGTTGAGCTATTGTATAAAAGTGCATCTCTCTTTATATATACTGCTCAAATAAATGTTTACATTGTTTTCTATACTCAATAAAACTCCACTAACTAAAGAAAAAGTGCTTATCTACTCAAAATATGTGACAATAGAATAATGACTCCTGTCATAGAAGAGAAAATAACTCAACAATGACTTTATACAAATTAACAGGTATTAGTTCTGCAGCTATATAATTGTGACATCTCTATAAACAAAACATTTTGAAAGAACTTGAGTATAAGACGTTGGGAAAATTTGAGCATATAAATTGTTTTAATTTTTATTCTGGTTGAAATTTGAGATGTTGGAAGAGAAATGGCAATATGCAGTTGAACAGTTGGTTAATTAGATGGTGATGATGAAACTGATTTAGTATTCTGTACTTAGACTTGAGATGGCAAAATGATAACTTCCTCGCAAGAGATAAAGGACATCTTACAGAGACATGAAATGAAATATATGGTAAAACATTTTTAACCTAATGAATGACTTCAATTTTTTTAATTATTATGAAAAAAATCACAAAATCTATAGCATTTATTGGTAGAACAAACTTTACTTAAGTAGATTAAAAGACAGTTTTCCTATGATTTCTCAGATGAACAGAGAGAGATCTAAGGCACTCTTCAAAAGTGTCAAGATCATGAAAAACGAGGAAAGACGGACACTGTCACAGATTCAAAGAGATGAAAGAGACATGAAAACTAAATGTGATATGGTATCCTAGTTTGCATCTGGAACAAAAAAATATATATAGGAAAAATGATGAAATCATTTTAAACTGTAAAGTCAGCAGTTAATGGTATTTTCAGTTCAGTTCACTCGCTCAGTCGTGTCCAACTCTTTGTGACCCCATGGACTGCAGCGTGCCAGGCTTCCCTGTTCACCACCAACTCCTGGAGAGTGCTCAAACTCATGATCGAATCGGTGATGCCGTCCAACAGTCTCATCCTCTGTCATCCCCTTCTCCTCCTGCCTTCAATCTTTCCCAGCATCAGGGTCTTTTCAAATGAGTCAGTTCTTCACATCAGGTGGCCTAAGTATTGGAGTTTCAGCTTCAGCATCAGTCCTACCAATGAATCTTCAGGACTGATTTCTGTCTCTGCTTTTTAGTATGCTGTCTAGGTTGGTCATAGCTTTTCCTTCAAGGAACAAGCATCTTTTAATTTCATGGCTGCAATCACCATCTGTAGTGATTTTGGAGCCACCATAAATAAAGTCTGTTACTGTTTCCAGTGTTTCCCCATCTATTTGCCATGAAGTGATGGGACTGGAAGCCATGATCTTAGTTTTCTGAATGTTGAATTTTAAGCCAACTTTTTCACTCTCTTCTTTCACTTTCATCAAGAGGCTCTTTAGTTCTTCACTTTCTGCCATAAGGATGATGTCATCTGTGTGTGTATCTGAGGTTACTGATATTTCTGCCAGCAATCTTGATTCCAGCTTGTGCTTCATCCAGCCCAGCATTTCTCATGATGTACTGTGCATATAAGTTAAACAAGCAGGGTGACAATATACAGCCTTGATGTACTCCTTTCCTGGTTTGGAACCAATCTGTTGTTCCATGTCCAGTTCTAACTGTTGCTTCTTGACCTGCATATAGATTTCTCAGGAGGCAGGAAAGGTGGTTTTCTGGTTTTTCATCTCTTTCAGAATTTTCCACAGTTTGTTGTGATCTGCACAAAGGCTTTGGCATAGTCAATAAAGCAAAAGTAGATGTTTTTCTGGAATTCTGGTGCTTATTTGATGATCCAGCGGATGTTGGCAATTTGATCTCTGGTTCCTCTGCCTCTTCTAAATCCAGCTTGAACATTGGGAAGTTCATGGTTCATGTACTGTTGAAGCCTCGCTTGGAGAATTTTGAGCATTACTTTGCTAGCATGTGCATGCATGCATGCATGCTAAGTCACTTCAGTCGTATCCGACTGAAGCCAACCAGGCTCTTCTGTCCATAGGATTCTCTAGGCAAGAATACTGGAGTGAGTTGCCATTTCCTTCTCCTTGCTAGATTGTGAGATGAGTGAATTGTGTGGTAGTTTGAACATTCTTTGTTATTGCCTTTCTTGGGGACAGGAAGGAAAACTGACATTTTCGAGTTCTGTGGTTACTACTGAGTTTTCCAAATGTGCTGGCATATTGAGTGCAGCACTTTCACAGCATCATCTTTTAGGATTTTAAATAGCTCAACTGGAATTCCATCACTTCCACTAGCTTGTTAGTCGTGATGCTTCCTAAAGCCCACTTGACTTTGCATTCCAGGATGTCTGGCTCTAGGTGAGTGATCACACCATCGTGGTTATCTGGGTCATGAAGATCATTTTTGTATAGTTCTTTTGTGTATTCGTGCCACCTCTTCTTAATATCTTCTGCTTATGTTAGGTCCATAACTTTTCTGTCCTTTATTGTGCCCAATGGTACTTTACCAATGTTAATAGCTTCTTTGTTTGGGCAAATTTGCAATGATTTTATAAAATGTTAACATTATGGAAAACTAGATGAAAGGGATTTGGGAATTGTTAGTACTCTATTTTCAACTTTTCTGGAAGTTAAAAATCATTTTAATGTAAAATATAGAAAAGAATCTGGGAAAGAATAAAACAGTAATTTTTCCATTTGTCAGTCTATCTGGACTCTTTTGTCTGTTCCATATATATATATATACCTTTTCTTATTTAAAAACTATACTGTCTTGAATACTATAGCTAAATCAGGTATAAATCTTTCAACTTTGTTCATTTATTTCAAATCACTTGGCTATTTTATGTTTTTTTATTTCCATATAATTTTCAAATTTGTCATTTTTTTTCCAAAAACATTCCTAGGATTTTGGATTACTCTGAATTTATAGCTTAGTTACTGATAAACGGTATCTTCAAAATGTTGACTTTCCCAATTCCTGAACATAACATTTATCTTTTTTTCAATTTCTGTCAAGAATGTTTGTAGTTTTCAGTGTATAGGTTTTAAAGTTATTGTCTGGAGCTCTGCTGAGCTCGAGAGAGAGAGCTGAATTTCCAGGTGTCAGAATAAGCAGGATAGGCATTTAAAGCCACAAGCCAAGTATGAAAATGACAAATTAAGCCCTTAGTCACTTGACCCCATATTATAAACAAGAATCTAAAAGCAGAGAAGGTGCCCATTGCCTCCTGTTCCATCTCTCCTTATATAACAGCACTCGGGCAGATCAGCATGTAAGGTGGTTTCCCTTGTAGTTCAGTCAGTAAAGAATCTGCCTGCAGTGCAGGAGACCTGGGTTTGATCCCTGGGTTGGGAAGATCCCCTAGAGAAGGAAATGGCAACCCACTCCATATCATTGCCTGGAAAATCTCATGGACAGAGGAGCCTGGTGAGCTGCAGTCCATGGGGTCGCAAAGAGTCGGGCACGGCTGAGTGACTAACACTTACTTACTAAGGGGGCATTGTGAGGGATCGTTACATTGTTGAGGGAGTCCTAATTGAAAGACTCCTACCATTGTATGGAGCTGGGAACAAAGGATAGGAAAAGTAGTAGGAGTGGGAACTGAATACTTGGTGAGAATGGAGAAAATGTCTTGAAGTTTTGCTTATAAAAAGACCTGCTAGTGGTGGTGTCTGGGCTGGGAGTGTGGAGATGCCTGAGAGAGAATGTGGCCAGCTAGAGGGACACAGGTCCTTTCTGTAACTCCCTTCAGAAACTGCAAGGTGCTGGCAGGGCACTAAGTCTAATATGCGGAAGAAAATTCTTAATCATTGTTTATAAAATATTTTCCTCCATTATCTATTACTTCTCTTTTAATGTTAAATTCTTATATAGGGGTATTAATACATCTTATAGGCTTACAGCTTCCTTTTTGCTTATATTTTCTATTTCTTTAATTTTTTTCAAATAGATTTATGAAACATTAAAACCAAAAATTTGGTATAGGCATAAACATTTCCCAAAAAATATGAGAAGATAATGGAAATGTGAATCACTTGAAAATAGTAGCTATTAAAATTAATATTACTAATATGAAAATGGAATCACTGGAGTAATAGCAAAATGGATACACATATTAAGGGAAGCACATACTATTTTTTATATTAAAGTATATAGAAGCTTTATACTTATATATATAATTATATAATATATACTTATATAATATATATATTATATCAGATCAGATCAGTTCAGTCGCTCAGTCGTGTCCGACTCTTTGCGACCCCATGAATCGCAGCATGCTAGGCCTCCCTGTCCATCACCAACTCCCGGAGTTCACTCAGACTCCCTTCCATCGAGTCAGTGATGCCATCTGGCCATCTCATCCTCTGTCGTCCCCTTCTCCTCCTGCCCCCAATCCCTCCCAGCATCAGAGCACACTCCAGGCCTCCCTGTCCATCACCAACTTGAATTGGTGGAAAGGAAAAGTAGTAGGAGTGGGAACTTAACACTTGGTGAGAATGGAGAAAATGTCTTGACGTTTTGCTTATAAAGAGACCAACTTGAGTTGGTGATGGACAGAGAGGCCTGGAGTGTTGCGGTTCATGGAGTTGCAAAGAGTCAGACACAACTGAGCAACTGAACTGAACTTATAGAAGCTTTACAGTATTGTGTTAGTTTCAGATGAACAGCATTTTCAGTCACTCAGTCATGTCTGACTCTTTGTGTCCCATGGGCTGCAGCATGCCAGGCTTCCCTGTCCTTCACTATCTCCTGCAGTCTATTCAAACTCGTGTCCATTGAGTTGGTGATTCCATCCAACCATCTCATCTTCTGTCTCCCTCTTCTCCTGCACTCAAAGTTTCCCAGCATCAGGATCTTTTCCAGTGAGTTAGCTCTTTCCATAAGGTGGTCAAAGTATTGGAGCTTTAGCTTCAGCCTCAGCCCTTCCAGTGGATATTCACGGTTGATTTCCTTTAGGACTGACTGGTTTGAACTCCTTTCTCTCCAAGGGACTCTCAAGAATCTTCTCCTGGACCACAGTTCAAAAGCATCAATTCTTCAATGCTTAACCTTCCTTATGGTCTAACTCTCACATCTGTACATGATTATTGAAAAAAGCATAGCTTTGATATTGTGTAGCTTTATCAGCAAAGTAATGTCTCTGCTTTTTACTATGCTGTCTAGGTTCATCATATCTTTTCTTCCAAGGAACAAACGTCTTTTAATTTCATAATTTCAGTCACCATGTGCAGTGATTTTGAAGCCCCACAAAATGAAGTTTGTCACTGTTTCCATTGTTTCCCTATTTGCCATGAAGTGATGGGACCAGATACCATGATCTTGGTTTTCTGAATGCTGAGTTTTAAGCCAGTTTTTTCACTCTCCTCTTCCACTTAATCAAGAGACTCTTTAGTTCCTCTTTACTTTCTGCTAGTAAGGTGGTGTCATCTGCGTATCTGAGTTTATTGATATTTCTCCCAGCAATCTTGATTCCATCATCCAGCCCAGCACTTCACATGATGTGCTCTGCATAGAAGTTAAATAAGCAGGTGATAGTGTACAGACTTAATGTACTTCTTTCCCAGTTTTGAACCAGTCCGTTGTTCCATGTCCCATTCAACCTGTTGCTTCTTGACCTGCATACAGGTTTCTCAGGAGGCAGGTAAGGTGGTTTTTGTATTTCCATCTCTTTAATAATTTTCCACAGTTTGTTGTCATCCACACATTCAGTATTTTTGTAAATTATATTTTATTATAACTATTACAAAAGAATGGGTAGAATTCCTTGTGCTATACAGTAAATCCTTGTTTTGAATCTATTTTATATATAGTAGCTTATATATCTGTTAAATCTGGGTTCTTAATTAGTCCCTCCCCACCTCTCTCTCTCCTTTTCTATCCATAAATTTTTTCCTTTGTCTATGAATTTGTTTCTGTTTTATATGTAAATTTATTTTTATTGTTCTATAGATTCTGCCGAAAAGTAATTTATAAATTCTGCAGAAAAAGACAGACAGTACTTGTCTTTCTGACTCATTTCACTAAACACAATATTCTCTAGGTCCATGCTCATTGCTGTGAATGTCAGTATTTCATTCATTTTATGGCTGGGTAATATCCCATTGTATATGTATATCATATCTTCTTAAGCCAGCCATCTCTTGTGGATATTTGGGTTTCTTCCATGTCTTGACTAATGTAAATAGTGCTGCTATGAACTTTGAGGTGAATGTATCTTTTTGTATTAGTGTTTCCCCAGTATATACCTAGGAATGCATTTAAGGATCATATGTTAATTCTGTTTTTAGTTATTTTAAGTCCTTTTGTTTTTCATAGTGGCTGCACTAATGTACATTCCGAACAACAGTGTGCTAGGGTTGCCTTTTCTATACATCCTCTTCAAAGTTTGTTATTGTTATACTCTTGATGGTAGCCATACTGACAGTTGTGAAGTAATATCTCATTGTGCTTTTGATTTGCATTTCTCTAATAATTAGCAATGTTGAGCATCTTTTCATGTGCCTGTTAGCCACCCGTGTGTCTTCTTTGGGGGGAAAATGTCCGTTCAAGTCTTTTGCCCATTTTTGATTGGATTATTTGTTGTCTTCATATTGCAGTGTAGGAATTGTTGGGATATTAACCCTTTGTTGATTTCATCATTTGCAAATATTTTCTCCTATTCCATAGGTTGTCTTTTCATTTTGTTGATGGTTTCTTTTGCTGTACAAAAGCCTTTAAGTTTAATTAGATCTAATTTGTTTCTTTTTTCCTTTATTTTCCTTACTATTTCCCCTTTATGAATTGATCTAAGAAAATATTGATTTATGCCAAAGAATTTTATGCCTGTGTTCTTTTCTAAGAAAATTTTATGGTTTCATTTCTTACATTTAGGTATTTAAGCCATTTTGTGTTTATTTTTGTAAATGATATAAGGATATGTTCTAATTACATTGTTTTACATGTGGCTGTCCAGTTTTCCCAGCACCACTTTTTGAAGGGACTATCTTTTCTCCATTATATATTCTTGCTAACTTTGTTGTAGATTAATTGAACATAGGTGTGGGGGTTTATTTCTGGGCTCTCTATTCTATTCCATTGATCTGTGTGGCTGGTTTTGTGTCAGTATCACACTATTTTGATTATTGTAGCATTGTTGTTCAGTCGGACGTCTGGGAACATTAAACCTACAGCTTTGTTCCTTTTTTCTCAAGATTGCTTTGGTTATTTGGGGTCTTTCCATGTACATTTTATGATTGTTAGGATTCTGAGAAGTCTCTTAGGTATTTTGCACTTGAATGTATATCCTGCTTTTTTTTAAATGTAGTACCCTATAAATACTTATCAATTAAGTCCAACTTGTCTATAGTATCCTTTGGGATCTCTGTTGCCTTATTTATTTTCTATCTGGATGATCTGGCCATTGATGTCAGGGGGGTTAAAGTTTTCTACTATTTTTGTATTATCATCAGATGCTCCCTTTATGTCTTACTCAGAACCTTCTATGCTTCCTATACCCACATATCAGTTTCCTTCTTTAGGTTTGGGAGGTCTTCAATCATAATTTCTTCAAATATATTTTCAATCCCCTTCTCTTTCCTCCTTCTGGAACCTCTTTTATGCATATATTGGCACGTTTTCTATTATCCTATAGATCTCATATGCTACTTTAATTTTTTGATGGTTTGTTTTTCTGTGTACTATTGTGAATGGGTCATTTCTATTATTTTATCTTCCAGCTCACTTATGCTTTCACTGTTTCTAGAGTGCTGTGTTTTTTTGTTGTTTTTTTTTTTTTTTAATCTCAGAAATTGAATTACATGGTTTTGATTGGGTCATCTTTCTACTTCTTTCTTAAAATGATCTATATTTATATTGATGTTTCTTAATTCAGTTAGTACTTGTATTATGAACTTTTTGAAGTATCTGTTAAACTGTCTTTTTTTTTTCACTGTTTTTTTTTTTTAAGTATTTTCTCTTGCTCTTTCAAGTGGAAGTAGTTCCTCTGCCTTTATATTTTATTTAACTTTCTTTGTCTATGAATTTAGGTGAAACAGTTATCTATTGTGGTCTTGAAAAGGCATTTTTATGTGAGATTTCCTTATTTAGACTACGTGTGCCCAGGAATGGATTCAGTGTGAACAACAGCTGCACTTTTCCTCAAGATGTGCTGGCTACTGTCACCTTGATAGGAGGTGTGGTTGGTGTTGGAGAAGCTAGAATCTGAGCAAGGTGTGAGGTGAGACTTCTCTCTGCTCCATGGCTGTAGCGTCCCTGTAAGGGACAGTGTCTGCTCTCCCAGCTAATGGCATGGAAGACCTGAGAGTTGTGCTCAAGCAGGTTCTGTTCCCTTGTAAGATTATGTTATTTCTTCTCCCTGAACTGGGGTCTTTGTCCCAAAGGAGGGGGATGCTGAAATAAGTGAGGACCACATTCTCATGCAAGTCGGATATGTTCAAGACTACCAAAATTCCCGAAGACTGCATTTTTATTGAAAATAAATGTTAACACAACCTTGAATAAGACAGTAAATGTTTACTTCTATCTTTCCTACATAAAAGAGTAACTGGGTTTGATCTCTGCTTATGGGCATATTAAGATAAAAACACATTTTCCTATTCATAATGTAGCAGTGACACTCGTCCAACACGACAGCAGGTTCTGGGACTGTCTTGTGTAAATTTCCAGTAGTTTGCCATTATTCTGCATGTCACATCCAGTTTTCCAGGATCTGGACGAGTGGTCTAAATGAGGATATGATTTGGACCTCATGTTACAGGTTTGGATGGGTTTGCCAGTCTCTGCATTTCCTAATGAAATCTAGCAATGCATGTGATGTACTATCTTGGCTGAGGCAAGTGGACACATAAAGAGGCTTAATTTTTGTCTTTCTGCTATATTTCTACTCTCACTTCACTGTCAGAAATCCAATGTGGGGGTCCAGATGAAACAAAAATAGTCAACACCTCTACTTACAAGAAACATCAAGACCTTTCTCCCAGTAGAAGTGGCTTCTGGATTTTCTCCAGGAAAAACAAGCTCCAGGAGATGGTGAAGGACAGGGTAGCCTGGCATGCTGCAGTCCATGGGGCTGCACTTCTCAGTTTTCTCAGTAAATTTTAGTGGTATCTTTATGAAAGTATGTAATAAGTATAGAATAAATATGGAGATATCATTTATATGTCAAAAGGTAATTCCAACATGACTGTTCAATTTGTAGACTAAACTATATGTAAATAGTATTTTCCTGAAAATTAAAATTTGTTAAAAAGCTAAGTGACAGATAATATGTATTATATAATTTGTCAGTAAAATTTGTATAGGTAATTTTATTATATTAAACAGAATCTTTATTTTTGTTTTATTGTTTGATTGTGTAGAACTGACTCAACCATGAATCATTTTTCTTTCAATAGAGAATAAAGAAAAATATAAATAAAAGTTTGAACTTTCTATTCTTTACATAATTCCACAGATTTAATTTTCAATCATCGGGAAACTCTAACATTTTTGTATAAAGTTTAATTATATTATTTCTCAATTCATCTATTTTTTAAAAGCACCTTTAATGAATACAGAGCCTTGATGAAATTTAAAATGTCATACAAATACTGACATTTTTTTAACTGAATTATAAAGAGAATGATTTTGATTTTTATAGAGAACAAAGTATTTCTTCCTACTTTAGTCACACTTGCAGCCAGATACTTTTCTGAAGTCCTTTTCTCGAAAAATTCTGCAGAAAGTTTATAAGTTGTAAAAAACATTCATGGAGGAAACCATGTTAAAACTAGAGTATCAGAAAAATTTTATTGAAGATTTCAAAACATACATTTGTTATATGATTTGAACTGAAATTGTACAGAAAAATGCAAAAATTTTAGCTTTCACCTTTTTGTGTGTTTCTTTATAATCAAAATAAACTTTAACTGGTATTCATATGTGAAAATATAAATTATTGTGCTTACATAGTAAGTCTATATATACATAATTATAACTATAAGCATAATAAAATATTAAAAGTTAACATATAGCATGCTGTCAGTGATTATCTCAGAGTAGTTATTAAGCAAATTTTAATACTTTAATTGATATTTATTTATTCATAACTTTCATAGTGTACATCTTTGGTAATACAAAATGTACATGTTGTTTTGTCAGTTATTGATGACTTCAGATGAAAGTAACATCAGAAGAGAGAAAAAAGAAAGAAAGAAAGGAGGAAAGAAGGGTGGAAAGGAAGAGGGAGAGGAAGGGAGGGAAGAGAGGGAAGAGAGTTACCAATAGTAGATGTTAATGACAGGATTTTAGAGGATCTCCTTTAATATCTATCTTCTGTGATTAACCCCAGGGAGTTATAAAAAAAATACTTCAAGATATGGAGTAAGCAGTCAGATAACTTATGGAATGACACAGCATTCTTTCAAAATTGTGTATGAGGATTTGGTTGGTGGCATTGGGGACCATGGCTCTAGGATAATAATAAAAGAAATTCTCATTTTATCCCTCTGTCTCTGTGCTCCTGTTGGTTAATTCTGTATGGGACTCTGTGCTTCCTTTACTTGGGTAACTGTTTCCTTTCCCAGGTTATGAAACTTTTCAATATTATCTCTTCAAATATTTTCTCAGGCCCTTTCTCTTCTTCTGAAACCCATATTGTGCAAATATTACTACACTTGATGTCATCCCAGAGGTCTCTTAAACTGCCCTTATTTAAAATCAGTTTTTATTTAAATAGGTAGCAGTTTTTGGATACCAAAATCATAAATTGTTTGCACATAACTTATTAAGGTTTGGATACTAAAAATCATAAATTTGGAGGGCATCATAGTGATAGTTTACTTCAATTTTCTTCCTAACTCAATTTTATAGTATCTGTGGAGAGTATTAACCTTCATGGATGAAGAACAATTTTATAGTGCAGGCTGTTTCTTTTGCAGAGGGTGATGAATGAAACTTTTCTTATCTCAAAATGTATCTTTTTCAATTTTGGTTCATTAGTTCTATTTTTTGCCACTAGGAGAGCACCAAATAAGTTCAAACCTTCCTCCAAACAAACTTTTAATATGTCTTCTTTGATGTTTCTTCTCTTCTTCCTCCTTTTTCTTTTGTTTAAATGATTTTATTGAGATAAAATTTGCATGCCATAAAATGCACCCACTGTCCTCATTTCTTTTCATTCTCTTTTCCTTTTTTCTGGTTGATGGTAGTGATTTCCACTACTCTTTCAGCTCACTAATCCTTTCATCTGCTTCATGTATTCTACTATTGATTCCTCCTAGTGTATTTTTCATTTCAGTTACTGTATTCTTCATTTCTGTTTGGTTATTCATTGTTTTTAAGTTCTTTCTTAGAAACATCTGATTTTTCACTCTGTGAATCCATTCTCCTTGTGGGTTCTTTGGTCATCCATGCCATCATTACTCTGAACTCTTTCTTGGGTAGATTGCTTGTCTCCATATCACCTAGCTTTTCTGCTGGGGTTTTGTTTCCTCATCTGAAACATATTCCTCTGTCACCTCATTTTTTTCTAAGCTGCTATTTGTATTTTTATTGATGAGATAGGTTAATTACATTTCTCAAGCTTGGAGAAGTGGCCCTCTGTAGGAGACATCCTATGCATCCCAGAAATACTCTCCCTTCTCATCACCCAGTACCAGGCTTCCCTTGTGGCTCAGCTGATAAAGAATTTGCCTGCAATGCGGGAGACCTGGGTTCGATCCCTGGGTTGGGAAGATTCCCTGGAGAAGGGAAATGCTACCCACTCCAGTATTCTGGCCTGGAGAATTCCATGGATTGTATAGTCCATGGAGTTGCAAAGAGTCGAACATGACTGAGCAACTTTCACTTTCACTTTCTCATCACCAAAGGGCCAGGGGCCAGCTTGTCTCAGGGAAGAGTCTTGCTAGTGTTTGTAGACAACAGTGTACAGCTGTGAGACTCTGGTTTTCTTGCTCATGGCGTCTTCCCCCCTCCCCCCTCCCCCCCCACCCCCCCTCCGACCACCATTCAGTGAGGCTGGTCGAGCTTTGTACAGGCTTCCTGTCAGGAGAAGCTGGTGCCTGCCAGCTGATCCATGGAGTTGAATCTTGGCCCTCTGGTGCGTAGGGCCACCTCTGGGGCTCTGAAGGCATGTCTAGGGGCACTGTGGGTTTAGAAAGTCTTTAGGCAGCCTGGGGCTCTGTTTCCTGCCTGTTTAGTTGTTTGGCCCTTGGCATCCCAGCTCTGGAGCCTACAGGCTGTTGTATAGGGCCAGGACTGGTGCCAAGATGTCAGCCACCAGTAGCACTCACGCAGATGGATGGTGCCTGGCATGCCCATCACTAGGTCTGTGTCCCCAAGGTGAGCCAAAGCTACTGCCGCCTCAGTTCCCCGCGAGACCCTCCAGGACCAGCAGATAGGTCTGGCCCAGGCTTCTGTCAAATTCCTTATTTTGTACTTGGTCCCAGTACTTGGGACTTAGTATGTGCCCTTTAAGGTTGAAGTCTCTATTCCCCGCATTTCTGTGTGGCTCCTGTAATAAAGTCCCACTGACTTCAAAGCAAAACAGCCTGGAGGCTCCTCGTCCCAGTGTCTGGCCTTCAGGGAGAGGGGTAAGGGGTAGTGGTGCCTGACATGGGGCTCAGAACCCTCCCTCCTGTGGGAGAATCGCTGCAATGTGCTTATTCTCCAGTTTGTGGGTCACTCACTCAAAATGTTTGGAATTTATTTTTATTGTGTGTCCACCCCTTCTACCTATCTTACTGTGGTTCCTTCTTTATGTCATTAGTAATAAAAGATCTTTTCTGGTAGGATCCAATCCTTTTTATCAATGATGTACCTCAGTTAGTTGTGATTTTCATGTCCCTGTGAGACAAGGTGAGCTTGGTACCCTTCTGTTCTACCATCTTGGCCAATTTCCTCTGTTTTCCTTTTTTGAATCAAGCTGAACTAGAAGTCCTTGTGGGAGTCTAGAAGTCAGTGGATATGATTCAGCACACCGCTGGTGCAGGAAAAATCTGAATCAAGGTCCTAGAGCTACAGTCAACCATTGCAGCCAATAATGGGCAGGACATGGCATCAGTGTTTGCTATTCAGAGGAGATGGAGGCTACCATTTATGGGATGACGTGTTTTAAACGCACTCTATGAAGATCTAATCCAGTGCTCTCCAAAGACTTAAAAGGAAACACTAAAGAGCAGAATGCTTAAACTTTACCAGGATCTCTAGAGAGAAAAATCCCCTCTAGTTTTAAGACACCAATCCTCTGGAGCCAGAGAAGGAGAATATTCTGAAGCTGAGGATAGGGATACAGAATGCCAAAGGCCATATGCAACAGTTAGTGCCAGAGCAAGAGAGATCAGGTGCAGGATACTGAATCTCCTTTTATTTTAGCTGCTAGGAGTCTGACTGGTGGTGACTCTAGAGAAAGCATTGCCCAGTAGCTGAACAATGAAAAGATAAAATTATATGGAATTAAATTCCTAGAAAGAATGATAGCTCATGTAAAAAATGTCAGAAGAGATCTCTCACATCCAAGAAGAGCTGCTACTAGGAGCTACTCAGTTCAGTTCAGTCGCTCAGTAGTGTCTGACTCTTTGCAACCCCATAGAATCTGTAGCATGTCGGATTTATCTGTCCATCACCAACTCCCAGAGTTTACTCAAACTCATGTACATTGAGTTGGTGATGCCATCCAACCATCTCATCTTCTGTCGTCCCTTTCTCCCACCTTCAATCTTTCCCATCATCAGGGTCTTTTCAAATGAGTCAGTTCTTCTCATCAGGTGGCCAAAGTATTGGACTCTCAGCTTCAGCATCAGTCCTTCCAATGAATATTCAGGACTGATCTCCTTTAGGATGGACTGGTTGGATCTCCTTGTTGTCCAAGGGACTCTCAAGAGTCTTATCCAACATGACAATTCAAAAGCGTCAATTCTTTGGCATTCAACTTTCTTTTTAGTCCAACTCACATCCATACATGACCACTGGAAAAACCATAGCTTTGACTAGACAGACCTTTGTTGGCAAAGTAATGTTTCCACTATTTAACAATGCTATCTAGGTTGGTTATAACTTTTCTTCCAAGGAGTAAGCATCTTTTAATTTCATGGCTGCAATCACCATCTGCAGTGATTTTGGAGCCCCCCAAAATAAAGTCTGTCACTGTTTCCACTGTTTCCCCATCTATTTGCCATGAAGTGATGGGACCAGATGCCATGATCTTAGTTTTCTAAATGTTGAGTTTTAAGCCAACTTTTTCACTCTCCTCTTTCACATTCATCAAGAGGCTCTTTAGTTCTTCACTTTCTGCCATAAGGTAGTGTCATTTGCGTATCTGAGGTTATTGATATTTCTCCCGGCAATCTTGATTCCAGCTTGTGCTTCCTCCAGTCCAACATTTCTCATGATGTACTTTGCATATAAGTTAAATAAGCAGGGTGACAATATACAGCCTTGATGTACTCCTTTCCCAATTTGGAACCAGTCTGTTGTTCCATATCCAGTTCTAACTGTTGCTTCTTGATCTGCATACAGATTTCTCAGGAGGCAGGTCAGGTGCTCTTGTATTCCCATCTCTTTAAGAATTTTCCAGTTTGTTGTGATCCACTCAGTCAAAGACTTTGGCTTAGTCAACAAAGCAGAAGTAGATATTTTTCTGGAACTCTCTTGGTTTTTTTGATGATCCAGCAGATGTTGGCAATTTGATCTCTGGTTCCTCTGCCTTTTCTAAATCCAGCTTGAACATCTGGAAGTTCACAGTTCATGTACTGCTAAAGCCCGGCTTGGAGAATTTTGAGCATTACTTTGGTAGTGTGTGAGATGTTTGAGCATTCTTTGGCATTACCTTTCTTTGGGATTGGAATGAAAACTGACCTTTTCCAGTCCTGTGGCCACTGCTGAGTTTTCCAAATTTGCTGGCATATTGAGTGCAGCACTTTCACAGCATCATCTATTAGGATTAGAAATAACTCAACTGGAATTCCATCACCTCCACTAGCTTTGTTCGTAGTGATGCTTCCTGGGAGCTATAATTACTTTTAATTCTAATTACATTCACCTTAAATATTACTAAATGCTTTTATATTCCTTAGCTGGCACAGATGAAAAACCAAAATAATTTCAGATGGGTAATAAATTAATGAGTTTATATGGGTATAAAACATGAGAGTATATACATTAAATCAATTGAGAATACATTGAAATGAAGCAGTAAACTATTTTTAAGGATTAAAAATGTGTGGAAATCACTTTTACTCAGCACCATATTGGGTATATATACCTAAGGCATGTTAGAATTCTGCAGAAAAGTAGAATGTGTGGGATACAATATCTTAATTAGATATATTGATATTTAACAAGAGAACTACAACTTCCCCTAAGCTTAAAATCAAGGAACTATTAATGGACTCAGGTATAGACAATAGTCTTGAGGGGGAAGAACTTGAATACATATAGATAAGTATGTATATAAATGAACAGTGTATGAACAGTCCTATCTGTAAGAAATATAGTCATTGTGTGTATATGTGTGTACATTCTACCAGTCTAAATATGCTTTTTATGTACATAAGAATAACAGAAGGAGAAAGTTCATATGTAGATTTCTTCTGACATTAGGGAGAGGCAGACAAAACAATTAATGAGAAGAATCATATGGGAAGAAATTAAATCAACAACCAAATGCAGTAATAATTTAGAGGAAGTAATTTATCCTCAGGTAATGAAAACATAGATGCTTCATTTTTGTTTAAGATCTAGAACATTTACTGTCAAACCTTAATTCAGACTAATTTTCTTTCATTTAAAATTTGTAAAACATTATTTCATTTTTTCCTTATAATATTCTCTGTTGGAGGACATAGTAACTTATTCACTTTAAATGTAAGCATTAGTATGTTTATAGGCTTTTACTTTAATCTGTGTACATATCACCATATATGTAATGATGTAAATTAGAAATTAGTACTTTTTATTTTACAGTTTATATTAGATCACCTATATTTATCAAAACTATTCTGGTTTTCTTAATTTTTACCACTTTCAACTTACTAACCTGGTAAAACTCTATTATTGTCCAAAAAATTTATTTTTTCCTTATTTCTTCACAGCTTTGCCCTAACTTATTAAATTATCTGAAATATGTAGCTAGAAAATGTTGCTATAGTTTTACTTCTATTGAATTTATTTATGGAAATGTTTAGGCTTTTTTATTATATGGGCTGAAGCAACATCTGTTGTATTTGGAAATTTTAAAAACAAAATAAATAAAGGTTGTGTTATATTTTTCTTAATTACATTTCCACCATCTATTTTCAATCATAATAGAAAACCAAACATATTTTATACTGTAACAACTGTCTTCTATGTGTTACAGTGAAGAATAATATAGAGTTTTACTTTCAAAAGGATAAGAAATATAGAATTTGATATTACAGATATTTTAATCTTCAGGTGTATGCATGCCTGCTTAGTCACTTCAGTTGTGTCTAACGCTTTGTAATACCATATACTGTAGCCCACCAGGCTGTCTGTCCATGGAATTTTCCAGGCAGGCATACTGCAGTGGGTAGCCATTTCTTACTCCAGGGAATATTCAGGTACTTATCATTTTATCAACTTATAAAAAAACTGACAGAAATCCTTTAAACTATAAATTCTTATTCTAAATTGAATAATATATTAACTTTCTTGTAATTTATCATGATACAGTTTTCACATTTGAGCCTCATGAATTTGAAGAAGAAAATGGATTGTGACTTCACAGAATAGAAAGAGAAAAATAGCTGTACTTACATTTGAAAATAAAATGTAGAATAACATTGTATTTCTATTTAGGAAATTTTATTGCCCACTGGTGGAAATAAAAACTATAGTGATACTCTTCAGTATATCTCAAAATAGCATTAAGGATGAGAAACAATGTTCAACATTAGAAGAAGTCAGTGTTTAAGGATAGAAAATACTCTGTTTCCACATTCTGTGTCTCAGTACATATAGCTTTTAACTAAGAGGGATATTTAAAATTGAGATACTTAAGCTTATTACTAAATTTTTTCATCACTCTTAAAAAAAAAGCAAACCTAGTCCACTTTAATATCGTGCAATCTTAAGCTACTACTAGCTGACTTCACACACACACACACACACACACAATCCCTGTGCCTCACTGAGGCCCAATATTATTTCAGTGACACATCAGGCCTTTTGGACACTTGCCCTTGGAAGGAAAGCTATGGCAAACTTGGACAGCATATTAAAAAGCAGAGACATCACTTTGCCAACAAAAGTCCATATAGTCAAAGCTATGGTTTTTCCAGTAGTCATGTATGGATGTGAGAGTTGGACCATAAAGAAGGCTGAGTGCCTCAAAACTGATGCTTTTTAATTGTGGTGCTGGAGAAGACTCTTGAGTGTCCGTTGGACAGCAAGGAGATCAAACCAGTCAATCTTAAAAGGAATCAACCCTGAATATTCATTGGAAAGACTGATGGTGAAGCTGAAGCTCCAATACTTTGGCCACTTGATAAAAAGAGCTGACTCATTGGAAAAGACCTTGCCTGCTGGGAAAGACTGAAGGTAAAAGGAGAAGGGGCAACAGAGTATGAGAAGGTTAGATAGCATCACTGAGTCAATGGACAGGAATTTGAAACTCCAGAAGATAGTGGAGGACAGAGGCCTGGTGTGCTACAGTCCATGAGGTCACAAAGAGTTGGACATAACTTAGGGCCTGAACAACGACAATAAACGGCCTTTGGTTTAAATATGGCTGCTTCGTGTTGATATATGGCACAAACCAACACAATGCTGCATAGCAATTATCCTTCAATTAAAAGTAAATAAATTTTTAAAAAGTTAATCAAGTAAGATGATTGAGATCATACTGTTTACTAGCTGCAACTTTCAGAATAATATGTTTTAGTTTGGTAAAATGATAGAAACAGGAGAATAAGAGAACAGAGATATTTAGTGATGTTAGGGAAAGGGTTACATACAATCTGAGACTGTACAGGAAAAAAGAAAGACTTTAAGACTTTTGCCTAACACGTCTTCCATTTAAATTCTGCTCAATGACAAATAATAAATATTTGCATTTTTCAAAAATATGCATCATTTGGACTTCCTTGGTGGTCCAGTAGTTAAGAATCCACATGCCAATGCACAGTTTGCTCCTTGATTCTGGAAGAGTCCATGTGCCGCCTGGCAACTAAGCTTGTGCAGCACAACTACTGCGCCCATGTGCTGCCATTACCGAAGCCTGCATGCTCTAGAGCTGGTGCACTGCAGCTGCGAGCCCGCGTGCTGCAATTGCTAAAGCCTGCGCTCCACACCAGGAGCGTCAACCGCAATGAGCAGCCTGGGCACCGCGATTAGAGAGTAGCCCCCACTAGCGCAACTAGAGAAAGCTGGCGCACTCAGCAACAGAGACCCTGCGCTGTCATAAATAAACAAATAAAATATGCATGATTTGACAAAGGTATGTTTTTTATGTTAGCTTTTATTGTTAATACCTATTTAACATGGCTAATACTGCGTGTAACTCTCTTCAAACGTGATCATATTAATGCATTACATTTTTACTTTACAGAATGCCTAACTTCTAAAATGAAATGTTTTTAAATGGAAATGATTATATCATGTTTAACACCACTGAATCTGTAAGTATCATATTTTAAAGACTTTAACTGAAACTGAAAGTCCCTCAGTCGTGTCTGACTCTTTGCAACTGTGTAGTCCATGGAATTCTCCAGGCCAGAATACTGGAGTGGGTAGTCTTTCCTTTCTCCAGGGGATCTTCCCAACCCAGGGATCAAATCCAGGTCTCCTGCACTGCAAGCCAATTCTTTACCAGATAAACCACAAGGGAAGCCCAAGAATACTGGAGTGGGTAGCCTATCCCTTCTCCAGTGGATCTTCCTGACCCAGGAAGTGAACCGGGGTCTCCTGCACTGCAGGTGGATTCTTTACCAACTGAGCTATCAGGGAAGCCTGAGAGCTTTAAGAGAATTTAAGAGATTCTGTTAAATGTCTGAATAGCAAAATTCCTGAACCTCGTACAGGAGGTCACAATGAAAATAAATGTCTACAAGACATTTCTAATTTGGACTAAGAAAAGTGCACAATTCTATTGTCCAGAAATTAAAGAAATAAATGGCTGGTACATAGAAAGGTTAGGCTATACAGTAGAGTTGTAACTGCTCTGTGACATTTCTCCTGCAAGCAGTAGTGATATCAACATTCTTTTATTTTCTAACTCACCTCTGGATCCCCAGAGATCAATTTTCAAGTTTTGTTTTGTGTGTGTGTGTGTGTAACTTGGAAATGGAGATGAAAGGTTTTCTTGGTCAGCTAACCCAACTGACTGTTTCTAGACCAAAAAAAAAAAAAAAAAAAAAAAATATTAACTATCAAACATGTCATTTGGTATTTCATGTTTATAAAACCTACAGAATGATTTCCCCAGTTTCTCTTCAGTTCAGTTCAGTTGCTCAGTCGTGTCCAACTCTTTGCGACCCCATGAATTGCAGCACACCAGGCCTCCATGTCCATCACCAACTCTCAAAGTTCACCCAAACTCATGTCCATCGATTTGGTGATGCCATCCAGCCATCTCATCCTCTGGCCTCCCCTTCTCCTCCTGCCCCCAATTCCTCCCAGTATTAGAGTATTTTCCAATGAGTCAATTCTTTGCATGAGGTGGCCAAAGTATTGGAGTTTCAGCTTTAGCATCATTCCTTCCAAAGAACACCCAGGACTGATCTCATTTAGGATGGACTGGTTGGATCTCCTTGCAGTCCAAGGGACTCTCAAGAGTCTTCTCCAACACCACAGTCCAAAAGCATCAATTCTTCAGTGCTCAGCTTTCTTCACAGTCCAACTCTCACACCCATACATGACCACTGGAAAAACCATAGCCTTGACTAGATGGACCTTTGTTGGCAAAGTAATGTCTCTGCTTTTGAGTATGCCATCTAGGTTGGTCACAACTTTCCTTCCAAGGAGGAAGCGTCTTTTAATTTCATGGCTGCAGTCACCATCTGCAGTGATTTTGAAGCCCCCAAAAATAAAGTCTGACACTGTTTCTTCTGTTTCCCCATCTATTTGCCATGAAGTGATGGGACCAGATGCCATGATCTTCATTTTCTGAATGTTGAGCTTTAAGCCAACTTTTTCACTCTCCACTTTCACTTTCATCAAGACGCTTTTTAGTTCCTCTTCACTTTCTGCCATAAGGGTGGTGTCATCTGCATATCTGAGGTTATTGATATTTCTCCCGGCAATCTTGATTCCAGCTTGTGCTTCTTCCAGCCCAGCGTTTCTCATGATGTACTCTGCATAGAAGTTAAATAAGCAGGGTGACAATATACAGCCTTGACGTACTCTTTTTCCTATTTGGAACCAGTCTGTTGTTCCATGTCCAGTTCTAACTTGCTTCCTGACCTGCATATAGATTTCTCAAGAGGCAGGTCCAGTGTTCTGGTATTCCCATCTCTTTCAGAATTTTCCACAGTTTATTGTGATCCACACAGTCAAAGGCTTTGGCATAGTCAATAAAGCAGAAATAGATATTTTTCTGGAACTCTCTTGCTTTTTCCATGATCCAGCAGATGTTGGCAACTTGATCTCTGTTATCTCCTAATAATACTAATAATGCATAGAACTTTTATTAACACTATAGACCAGCCACACACTGAATCACTCTTCATAACATTAATGAGTTAGCCAAAAACACTTATAATGGATGAATCAAGCACAATTCTGACCAAGTTTAACAAATTATGTCTTCATGTCCTTTTTTATTTGAAATTTATTAAAGCTATTCAAACAAAAAGTCCTTATAGAATCTAACCTTTAATAAAGGCACACATCTTTCAGCTAAATAAATGAACATTTAATAAACAATCACTTGGATAAATTATTATGCAAAAGGCTGTATAAACTTAGAAGGCAATTTAGATTAATTTATCTGTAATTTCAGAAGTAATAATATGAAAATCTGCATGTTCTGAGATCTATAAAGAAAAAGGACATACAGTTTGTGGAAATGCAAATTGTATAACAGACTGAAATTGATAACCATAGAAAAATATTTAGTATCATTTCATGACAAAAAAAAGTGCATTGTGCTGCACCAGAATCACATAAAAATTCACTTGAAACCACATCCTGGATGAGACACTAAATGTATGGCCAGTGTTTTTATATTGCTAAAATGAAAATATTGCCTGGCAATGTTTTCACAAATGACACATGAACAGCATTTTGGATATAATACCTATTGTAATCCTTATAAAGTCAATGGGTGCGGGGAGCGAGCTCTGCCTCTGGCAAAGGTCATGAGGAAGGAGGCTTGGCATACGCAAAGGCGGGATCAAGCCTCAGGAGTCTCCCTGGAAATTCTCGAGCAATCTACCCCCAAAACCAGAGTCTGCCTACTTTCTGCTTTGTGCTTTCACCTACACCTCTGACTTTACGGGGGGCTGTCCCCCACTACCTCTCTGAAAAAAGAGTTAGCTTACAGCTCCAGTTAATAATTCCTGGGTGTGACAGTGTTTAACCTACAAACTGCTTTGGAAATCCTCTAGCCTGCCTGAATAGGTTTTTCCGGCCACATGTGATTGTTCAGAGCCTCCCAACTGTGAGAGGCAGGAGATGTTCTAAACTGTGTAAACACAGATTCTTTTGAATAGTTAAAAGATTGATTAGAAATTGTATTGGTGAAAGGATTTTCACTTGTTGGGCCAATGTTTGCTGCTAAGTTTCCATATCCCTTACCTGCTGTGTCCCTGGCAGGGTATTGATTAATATAATTGGTGTAAGTAGTAGCTTCAATGTTTGTAATCTTGGACCCTTGAGTTAATTCTTTTTCTTGTTATAGCCCACCACACCTTTGCTCTGTAGGAATGCAACTTTATCTAATGCTTTTGGAGGGTGGCTCCTGACCAATCACCTTTAGAGAAAAATAAGTTTTCTGAAGAAAAGGTCTTAAAATGTTCACAGGCCTCCGGGCCAGAAGATAATGCAAATCACCTAAGCTTTTGCATATGATAAGTTTGCAGGAAGAAAGCCTGGCTTACTGCATGACTCTACCCCTTCCCCCATTATCCTCTATGCATAACTTAAGGTATAAAAACTACTTTGGAAAATAAAGTGCGGGCCTTGTTCACCGAAACTTGGTCTCACCATGTCGTTCGTTCTCTTACCTTCTGGCTGAATTATTCAGCCTCTTTTCTCCACTGAATTTCCTCACTGAGCTATCCTTATTTCAGCCTCTTTTCTCCACTGAATTTCCTCACTGAGCTATCCTTATTTCAGCCTCTTTTCTCCACTGAATTTCCTTACTGAGCTATCCTTATTCCATTACTCTTTATATCCTTAATTAACGTTTAATTAAGCAATTGTTTCCTGATCTTCGCCTACGCCGTCTCTCCTTCGAATACCCTGGTTCAGCCGGGGCTGGTCCCCGGCAAATGGGTATTGGAAGAAGAGGTAAATAATGACACATTATTGACAGTAAGACTGAAATACTAGCCATAATACAATCTATAAATGAAATTATTAGTACATAGTACCCTTACAATTTTGAAAAACTGCTGAGTAATTTTAAGCAGAGCTTAAATAATTTAAGGTTAAAAGCAACAATGGTGAGAATGTGAAGAAAGAAACTGATGGGGTATAGAGTAAAGCAGTTATGCATGATGAGGAATAGAGTTAATGTATAAACAGAAAAGATGGAGAGGTAATAATCATTTACAGAAATATGTAGAAGTTGAATTTTTAGGACTTAGTGAATAGTCTATTGTGGCATTGAAAGAAATAGAAAACCCAAAGTGGAAGCCAGGATATAATCAAAATAGTAACACAGGAGGCTTTTGAATTTATTTTCCATGGACACAGTATGGATCCATTCACTCAGAGAAATTCAGAAACCAGTTGTGTGACTCCTTCACATTGGATGATTGAAAAAGTACCCACATTGAAATGGGGAGGAAAGACTGAGACACATTCTCGTGTTAAACCCCATCCCCAACATATTACCTTAGAGTTGGGAGAGAACTTCCAACCTTCAGCTTTTCCCTGAAGAGTGAAGGGTTAGGGCTGCACATATAGATGCCCAGCTCTCTAGGCTGCCACCTTAAATGTTTCCAAATTAACTAGCTCCAAGAGCCAACAGGGCTGGTGTTCATGAGTCCCACAGATATATACTTTGTGTGCTCAGTCATTTCAGTCCTGTCTGACTCTTTGTGACCCTATGCACTGTAGCCCGCCACGCTCCTCTGTCCTTGGGATTCTCCAGGCAGGAATACTTAAGTGGGTTGCCATGCCCTCCTCCAGGGTGTCTTCCTGACCCAGGGATTGAACCTGTGGCTCCTGCATCTCCTGCATTGCAGGTGGATTCTTTACCCACTGAACCACCTGGGAAACACTGTAACAAATAAAGAAGCAGTTGTTAATGTTGAGTGCAATTGTGCGGTAGTTTGAGCATTCTTTGGCATTGCCTTTCTTTGGGATTCAAATGAAAACTGACCTTTTCCAGTCCTGTGGCCACTTCTGAGTTTTCCAAATTTGCTGGCATATTGAGTGCAGCACTTTCACAGCATCATCTCTCAGGATTTGGAATAGCTCAACTGGAATTCCATCATCTCCACTAGCTTTGTTCATAGTGATGCTCTCCAAGGCCCACTTGACTTCACATTCCAGGATGTCTGGCTCTAGGTCAGTGATCACACCATCGTGATTACATGTGAACCGTGAACTTCCAGATGTTCAAGCTGGTTTTAGAAAAGGCAGAGGAACCAGAGATCAGATTGCCAACATCCGCTGGATCATGGAAAAAGCAAGAGAGTTCCAGAAAAGCATCTATTTCTGCTTTATTGACTATGCCAAAGCCTTTGACTGTGTGGATCACAATAAACTGTGGAAAATTCTGAAAGAGATGGGAATACCAGAACACCTAATCTGCCTCTTAAGAAATTTGTATACAGGTCAGAAAGCAACAGTTAGAACTGGACATGGAACAACAGACTGGTTCCAAATAGGAAAAGGAGTTCGTCAAGGCTGTATATTGTCACCCTGTTTATTTAACTTCTATGCAGAGTACATCATGAGAAACGCTGGACTGGAAGAAGCACAAGCTGGAATCAAGATTGCCGGGAGAAATATCAATCACCTCAGATATGCAGATGACACCACCCTTATGGCAGAAAGTGAAGAGGAACTCAAAACCCTCTTGATGAAAGTGAAAGAGGAGAGTGAAAAAGTTGGCTTAAAGCTCAACATTCAGAAAACGAAGATCATGGCATCTGGTCCCATCACTTCATGGGAAATAGATGGGGAAACAGTGGAAACAGTGTCAGACTTTATTTTTCTGGGCCCCAAAATCACTGCAGATGGTGACTGCAGCCATGAAATTAAAAGACGCTTCCTCCTTGGAAGGAAAGTTATGACCAACCTAGATAGCATACTCAAAAGCAGAGACATTACTTTGCCAACAAAGGTTCATATAGTCAAGGCTATGGTTTTTCCTGTGGTCATGTATGGGTGTGAGAGTTGGACTCTGAAGAAGACTGAGCGCTGAAGAATTGATGCTTTTGAACTGTGGTGTTGGAGAAGACTCTTGAGAGTCCCTTGGACTGCAAGGAGATCCAACCAGTCCATTCTGAAGGAGATCAGCCCTGGGATTTCTTTGGAAGGAATGATGCTAAAGCTGAAACTCCAATACTTTGACCACCTCATGTGAAGAGTTGACTCATTGGAAAAGACTCTGATGCTGGGAGGGATTGGGGGCAAGAGGAGAAGGGGAGGCCAGAGGATGAGATGGCTGGATGGCATCACTGACTCGATGGCCGTGAGTCTGAGTGAACTTCGGGAGTTGGTGATGGACAGGGAGGCCTGGTGTGCTGCGATTCATGGGGTTGCAAAGAGTCGGACACGACTGAGCAACTGATCTGATCTGTTAATGTTGAGAGCCCTTCCAATATGTGCTCTCTGCTTAATGCAAAAATTGCAGGAAAAACAAAACAAGACAAATTAAACAAAAACAACAACAACCTCCCAGTTTTCTCCTGAAAGTGATTTGATTGAATTCTTTGACAGCTGCTGCCTGAAGGTTTGGTTTCTAATTAACCTTTATCTAAAATTAAAAAGAATGAAGAAAACAGAAAAATAAATCAAAATGAAAGAAGAGACATCACAACAGATAACACAGGAATGCTTAGGACTGTGAGAAACTACTGTGAACAATTTTATGCCAGCAAATTTAAAAATCTATAATAAATGGTAAATGCCTAGAAGCACATAACTTGGCTGAGATTGGATCATGAAGAAATAGAAATTTGAAGAGGTCAGTTACTAGTAAGGAGATTGAGTCAGTAATCAAAACCTCCAACAAGAAGAGCTAGTATCATATGACATCACTGATTATTCTACCAAAACATAGAAGGATTAATGTCAACCCTTCTCTAAGTATTCCAAAAAACTGAAGAAGAAGTAACATTTCTAAGCTCATTTTACAAAGTCTGATTACCCTGATAAAAAACCCAGTAAGGATACTTCAAGAAAAGAAAATTGCAGCACAGTATCCCTGATGAACATAGATGAAAAAATCCCCAATAAAATATTTGCAAACCAAAATCATTAGTACATTTAAAGAATCATAAATCATGATCAAGTGGAATTTATTCCTGTGATGCAAGCACGGCTCAACATTAGCAAGTAAAAAATGTGATATGCCCCAGTAATAGAATGAAACATAAAAAATAAAAATCATATGATCTTCTCAAAGGTGCAGAAAAAGCAGTTGACAAAATTAACATCCTTTCATGGTAAAAACTTACAAAAATTAAATATAGATGAAATATACCTCAACATAGTAAAGCTGATAAATAGGACAAATCCATGGCTATGTCCAACTCATGGTAAAATGTTGGAAGATTTTTCTTTAAGATCAGGAACAAGACAGAGAGGCCCATTCTCTACCCCTACCAGAGCAGCTAGGCAAGAAAAACAAAACAGAAAGAAGTAAGAGTATCTCTGTTTGCCCATAATATGATATTTTTATATATATATATATATATATATAAAAACTATAAAAGATACCATCAAAACTATAAAATCTAATAAAAATTCAGTGATGTTGTAGGAGGCAAAATCTATACACAAAAATTTGTTGCACTTCATTACAACAATGAGCTATCAGAAAGAGAAATTAAGTAAATAGTCCCTTTACAATAATATTAAAAACAGTTAAATGCTGAAAAATAATGAAGAACCGTGATTAAAGATCTTTACTCTGTAAATTATAAAATATTGATGAAGTAAATTGAATAAAGCACAGACAAGTGAAATGATATTCTGTGCTCATGAATTAGAAATATTAATATTGTTAAAATTCTGTACTGCCCACAGCAATCTACAGATACAATGGAATCCCTGTTTTTAAAAAATTTAATTGCATATTTTCATGGAAATAAGTAAAAAGATCCTAAAATTTATGTGGAACCACAAAAAACCCAAGGCCAAAGTGATCTTGAGAAAGATGAGCAAAGCTAGAGGCATTTCACTTCCTGATTTCAAACTATATTACAGAGCTTTATTAGTCAAAATTGTATAGCACTGACATAGAAACAGACACATGTCAATGGAATAGAAGAGTCCCAGAAGTAAACCCATACACATACGGTCAATTACTTTATGACAAAAAAGCCAAGAATATAGAATGGGAAATGAATAGAATGTTCGATAAATTGTGTAGACATAACTGGTTTGCCACATGAAAAAGAATGAAACTGAACCTCTGTCTTGTACCATACACAAAAACCAACTTTAAATGGATTACAAACATGAATGCAAGACCTGAAACCATAAAACTAGAATAAATCGTAGTGTGTAAGCTACTTGACATTGGTCTTGGCAATTATTTGTTTATACTTGACACCAAATGTAAAGGCAACAAAAGCAAGAATCAGCAAGTGGGACTGCATCATGCTAAAAAGCTTCTCCACAGCAAAGAAACCACCAATATATTCAAAAGCAACCTATGGAATGAGAGGAGATATTTTCAAGCATATATTCAGTAAGGGGTTACTATTAAAGACATATAAAGAACTCATAAAACTCAATAGCAACAAGCAAAGCACTCAATTAAAAAATGAGCAAAGAACCTGAATAGACATTTCTCTAAAGAGGAAATTAATCTTGAGGAACTGCCATACTGTTTTCCATAGTAGCTACACCAAGGTACAATCCCACTGACAGGCCTAGTAATTATTTTTTGATGACCATTTGTTATCTATTGTCTTTGTGAAAATGGACAGCCTAACTGGATCATTTTTTATTTGAATTTTTTTATTTGTGGTTTTTATTTATCTATTTACTTGTGGTTTTTATTTGAATTTCACTGATTAATGACGTTAACTATCTTTTCATTCCTCAGTGGCCATCTGCATGTCTACTTCAGAAAAATATCTATTTTTGATTGACTGCTTTATTTTCATAATTGAGATATTAATTCATTTATTTAGTTCATGGAACAAACATGTTTTTCTGTCATGTTCTGGATAATAAACATGTTATACTGACCATACCATCTCTATTTCATTAACTCAACTCTGCCCTGTAGTATGAAGACAAGTCAATATGTAAAAGAATGCATAGCTGTGAAAGTGAAAGTTGCTCAGTTGTCTCCGACTTTTTGCAACCCCATGCACTATGTAGTCCATGGAATTCTCCAGGCCAGAATACTGGAGTGGGTAGCCTTTCACTTCTCCAGGAATCTTCCCAACCTAGGGATCGAACTCCCGCATGCAGGTGGATTCTTTACCAGCTGAGCCACTGGAATGGGTAACCTATCCCTTCTCCAGTGGATCTTCCTGATCGTGGAGTTGAACCGGGGTCACCTGTATTGTAGGCGGATTCTTTACCAACTGAGCTATGAGGGAAGCCCATGGCTGTGGTCTAATGAAAAAAAATTAACACTGAAATTTAAACTTTTTGAAATTTTTTACCTGTCACATATAATTCTTTTTAATTTTTTTGTTTGGAACCATTAATATAATCACTTTTGAAGCCACATGCTGCTGCTGCTAAGTCACTTCAGTCGTGTCCGACTCTGTGCGACCCCATAGACAGCAGCCCACCAGGCTCCCCTGTCCTTGGGATTCTCCAGGCAAGAACACTGGAGTGGGTTGCCATTTCCTTCTCCAATGCATGTAAGTGAAAAGTGAAAGTGAAGTCGCTAAGTAGCGTCCAACCCTCAGCGACCCCATAGACTGCAGCCTACCAGGCTCCTCCGTCCATGGGATTCTCCCGGCGAGAGTAGTGGAGTGGGTTGCCGTTGCCTTCTCCTTTTGAAGCCACATAGCCATTAAAAATGATCAAAATGTTCGGTGACGTACTCATATATAACATATTGCATATTTTGCAAAATTCAGTGCTATTCTACCCATTTGAAAAAACTCCACTGTTGCAAACTCAAAATAATGCTTTTATTTCTTAATTTCTTAAACCTTTGCATTTAGGTAAAAATCTGAATTAAATAATTTATTCAATGCATTTATTAAGTGATTGATTATTTAACAGGAAACATAATCTTCAAAAACTGTTAATAAGAATTACAAAACCAAAAACCAGATGTAGTTTAATGTTAACATAGCCTCATATGAATCACTACATTCTGTTTCTTCATTAAAATCCATTCTGAAAAACTGTAAAATCCAAGTATATACATATGAAAAACATCAGGGAAAACTGTTGAAAATAACAATTTCTGATATTTCTTGGAAAAACATAGTTCACATGAGTTTAAGTTCAGTTCAGTCGCTCAGTCATGTCTGACTCTTTGCAACCCCATGAACTGCAGCACGCCAGGCCTCCCTGTCCAGCATCAACTCCCGGAGTTCACTCAAACTCAGGTCCATCGAGTCAGTGATGCCATCCAGCCATCTCATCCTCTGTCATCCCCTTCTCTTCCTGCCCCCAATCCCTCCCAGCATCAGAGTCTTTTCCGATGAGTCAACTCTTCGCATGGGGTGGCCAAAGTATCGGAGTTTCAGCTTTAGCATCATTCCTTCCAAAGAACACTCAGGACTGATCTCCTTTAAAATAGACTGGTTGGATCTCCTTGCAGTCCAAGAGACTCTCAAGAGTCTTATCCAACACCACAGTTCAAAAGCATCAATTCTTTGGCACTCAGCTTTCTTCACAGTCCAACTTTCACATCCATATACGACCACTGGAAAACCACAGCCTTGACTAGACGAACCTTTGTAGGCAAAGTAATGTCTCTGCTTTTGAATATGCTATCTAGGTTGTTCATAACTTTCCTTCCAAGGAGTAAGTGTCTTTTAATTTCATGGCTGCAATCACCATCTGCAGTGCCCCCCAAAATAAAGTCTGACACTGTTTCCACTGTTTCCCCATCTATTTGCCATGAAGTGATGGGACCAGATGCCATGATCTTCATTTTCTGAATGTTGAGCTTTAAGCCAACTTTTTCACTCTCCTCTTTCACTTTCATCAAGAGGTTTTTTAGTTCCTCTTCACTTTCTGCCGTAAGGGTGGTGTCATCTGCATATCTGAGGTGATTGATATTTCTCCTGGCAATCTTGATTCCAGCTTGTGCTTCTTCCAGCCCAGAGTTTCTCATGAAGTACTCTGCATATAAGTTAAATAAGCATGGTGACAATATACAGCCTTGACATACTCCTTTTCCTATTTGGAACCAGTCTGTTGTTCCATGTCCAGTTCTAACTATTGCTCCTGACCTACATATAGGTTTCTCAAGAAGCAGGTCAGGGGGTCTGGTATTCCCATCTCTTTCAGAATTGTGATCCACACAGTCAAAGGCTTTGGCATAGTCAATAAAGCAGAAATAGATGTTTTTCTGGAACTCTCTTGTTTTTTCGATGATCCGGTGGATGTTGGCAATTTGATCTCTGGTTCCTCTGCCTTTTCTAAAACCAGCTTGAACATCAGGAAGTTCACGGTTCACATATTGCTGAAGCCTGGCTTGGAGAATTTTGAGCATTACTTTACTAGCATGTGAGATGAGTGCAATTATGCAGTAGTTTGAGCATTCTTTGGCATTGCCTTTCTTTGGGATTGGAATGAAAACTGACCTTTCCCAGCCCTGTGGCCACTGCTGAGTTTTCCAAATTTGCTGGCATATTCAGTACAGCACTTTCACAGCATCATCTTTCAGGATTTGAAATAGCTCACTTGGAACTCCATCAACTTCCACTACCTTTGTTTAGTAATCAATTAATGGCCACAGGTCAAGGAGAAAAATAGTAGAAAGTACAAATGAATTATAATAGTGAAATATGCTCCCATTTCACTTAGTTTATGTTCTCCAATTTCTCCTTCTCCTTTGTTTAATGTTCTTTCTCAAGCCTTTATCAAGTGTAGTGGAAAAGTTTTTGTATACATATATATAAAAATATATATTATATATATTTTAGAAAACATGAATTTTTGCCTAAGGAAAAAAATTATGATAATTGATTCCACTTTTTTGACCTTGTATGAATAGAATGCTAGATTTCTAATTATCAAATAGATATGCAACAAGCAACAAAGGTTTATTATAGAGCACAGAGACCTATAGTCAATATCTTCTAATAACCTATAATGGAAAATAATTTGAAAAATAATATATGGGTCTTTGTATAACTGAATCACCTTGCTGTGCACCTGAAACATTGAAAGTCAAATATACTTCAATAAAATACATAAAATAAAAAAAAAAGTTAAATATATTAAACAGTATTTAAAACTGGATATAAAACCATAAAATACATAAATTAGAAAATCTAATATTGAAACAAACACTATTTGCAAAGTTGTCATCACTATGGTTAGACAGAATCCCATTCCATTTTAAAATACAAATTTAATGATCAAACTTAAAGATATTTATAAACACAGAAAATATATTGTGTATATGACACCTCATAAAAGTAATGATGCTGTATTTAACAAGGCATACTTGATAATTATTCAATACACTAATAATAAAATATGTTAGAGTAAACTTTGCTTTATATACTCAAAATTCCACAATAGCATTCTGGGCTTAATTTTAATAGTAAGAACAATCAATTTTTGAAAGCAGTAGCCAGTAGGAGTAGCCAGTAAAATTCAATTTTATTTTGAATTGTAACATCTTACATAATGTAAATTTTTTGAATACTATAGATGTTTTAGGAATTTTATAAAACATAAAATTTTAAGATCAAGTATTTTACATTTTAAGTATATGTTTCTGATTAAACATTGAGTTTTCAGGTATTTTATTAGGATAAATATTGGAAATTAGGCTTTATGTATATAGGAGAGGATGCTGCTTTCTCCTTGTCCATAGTGGAGATAGAGCATTAAGTATGGAAACTCCTGACACACAACTTACATTCTGAAAAGGCAACTGAATTTAGCAGAAGTATAATGTTAGTATCCAGTGTCTGTGACCAAGAACCAGTCTCAGCTTTTTGGATTGAATGAGGAAGTTTTCATGAGATTTGCCAGAGAGAAAGGGCAGAGTGTCAGGAAAGGAGAGTACAGGTAAGAGAGAAGAAAAGTCCCTTCTCTTGAGTACTGTCTCAGTTCAGTTCAGTTCAGTCACTAAGTCATGTCCGACTCCCTGCGACCCCATGAATCACAGCACACCAGGTCTCCCTGTCCATAACCAACTCCTGGAGTTTACCCAAACCCATGTCCATTGAGTCAGTGATGCCATCCAGCCATCTCATCCTCTGGCGTCCCCTTCTTCTGCCCCCAATCCCTCCCAGCATCAGGGTCTTTTCCAATGAGTCAACTCTTCACATGAGGTGGCCAAAGTATTGGAGTTTCAGCTTCAGCATCTGTCCTTCCGATAGACTGGTTGGATATCCTTGCAGTCCAAAGGACTCAAGAGTCTTCTCCAACACCACAGTTCAAAAGCAACAATTCTTCAGCACTCAGCTTTCTTCACAGTCCAACTCTCACATCCATACATGACCACTGGAAAAACCATAGCCTTGACTAGATGAACCTTTGTCGGCAAAGTAATGTCTCTGCTTTTGAATATGCTATCTAGTTTGGTCATAACTTTCCTTCCAAGGAGTAAGTGTCTTTTAATTTTTGGCTGCAGTCACCATCTGCATTGATTTTGGAGCCCCAAAATATAAAGTCAGCCACTGTTTCCACTGTTTTCCCAATTATTTCCCATGAAGTGATGGGACCAGATGCCATGATATTAGTTTTCTGAATGTTGAGCTTTATCTAGTAATACTTATGTATATAAATGAGAGTACATAATGAAGTAGTCACAGAATTCTCAATTGTGCTTACTAGAAGTAAGAAAATATGCAACAGATTACACTTTTCTTTATATTTAACATTTTCATATAAGGGCTAAGTGTGTTCGTGTATAATCTTTAAATGCTAAAGCTACAAATGCCAGTTAATGCAGCTGTTTGTATCACTGACCTAATAGTTCAAAAAGAATGTTGCTGTGATTCATAATATTTTCTGAAGAGATAAATAACTTTGGTCAAAAGAACACAGAAAGTCAACCTTGTCTGAGTTTATTATTGTATTCTTTGGGGAAAAAATGTCAGTATAAACTAAAACAATGCAAAATGTGTTATCTTTTGGTATAAAATACAATCAGATGATGTGATTTTACTATTACAAGCAGGTCTGACTTCTGTATTGTATTACACCAAGCTATATTTTTTTTTAACATGAAGCATCAGTAGCCCTTGCCTAGAACCCCATGTACAGAGTAACCTGACAGGGTACAGTCTATAAGGTCACAAAGAGTCAGATACTACTGAGCATGCTTGCATGCACAGACACAATATTTATACAATCGCTAAGACAACTGAAAGTGCATGGATTTCCAAAATTCATCTTTGTAGGAAATAGCATCCCCCTTGAGAAAGACTCTCTAGATTTTGAGTTTCATTGATACTGAATATGTGAATTATATTACTTCCTATAGTTGTATCTGAATATCATTCTATGTAAGGCAGTGAAAAGTAACATTTACATGTATAATTTTATGAATATGATAGTAAATATCTACATTTATATTGATAGTTTTAGCTTTGAAAATCCAAACATGTTGCCACATAGATCCATTATATTTCAGATATGCTTAGTCTGAAACATGTTAAGTATGAGGAATGAACAACAAATAAAATAAGAAAGAAATGAATAGCATTGATCAATGCTAAACTGAAAGAAAAGAAGTCACAGTTTTAAAAGGGTGCTAATTTGTTTGCTTTTTGATAAATTTTAGATTATTTCAAAACCTGTAATATGATTAATGCTGTGTTTTTATTTTAATACATATTTCCAGAGAAAATATAAAATTAGAAACTAGCTTTTCTTCAGGCTTGTTTAGATGAGAGAAGACTTACACTATGTCTTTGTACACATTGATTATAGAAATTAGAGTGAGTGATTTCAAAAAGAATACAAATGATTTTTGTCTCTTTCTGCCATTGTGCCAGAAGCAAGACTGTTGCTGAGGAAAGAAATAGCATCTCCTGCAAGGCTCCATCTTAAAGGAAAACCTGAAATCTGAGCCTCTGCTCTTTCCTCAGGAAACTAAAAGGACAGCGATTATTGGATTTTTTTTTTTTTTTTTTGTGGCACCGACCACAGGCAGAGTAGAAGTGAGACTTACGGTCCTCAGCACAATGATGCAATATTATTATGCTTAGAAGACAGGGCCAAATCCTTTCAAACAAAGGGACAATTCATTTTTCAATATACTGTTAGACTGTTGCCACAGAGAGAAAATGACGTGTTAGACAGAGGTGCTTAATTTATAGGCTACTGGGAAAGTGAAACTCAGTTCCTCTGCTGAATTTATAATTAACCTCTCTATACAAAATGTTATTCTCAACACCTACCCCCTCAAGACTGAGATGTATCAGAGGAAAGGGGATATGAAGGTAGGTTTAAAACCCAGGAGCCCTTCAGGACCCTCTCAGGTATAAAAAGCCTTCCTGTGTCCCCTGTGGGAGAAGGCAATGGCACCCCACTCCAGTACCCTTGCCTGGAAAATCCCGTGGACGGAGGAGCCTGGTGGGCTGCAGTCCATGGGGTCGCTAAGAGTCGGACGACTGAGCGACTTTACTTTCACTTTTCACTTTCATGCATTGGAAAAGGCAATGGCACCCCACTCCAGTACTCTTGCCTGGAGAATCCCAGGGACGGAGGAGCCTGGTGGGCTGCAGTCCATGGGGCCGCGAAGAGTCGGACGACTGAGCGACTTCACTTTCACTTTCACCTGTGTCCCCTGTTTCTTTGTAGGAAAAAGGCTTCAGGCTCCCAGGTCTTCTTGAGTTCCAAAGAGCTAGAGTCAAGCAGTTAAATATGAGGACAGTAGTCACAGGGCTCCTAATTCTTCCTGAAAGGATGTAGTTAATGACATGATGCATGCTTTTAGACAGTGACTACATGCTGACCACAGGCACTAGATAGACGTCAGACTGGTTGGAACCAAAAGATCGAGATTCTGGACATAGGACCCTGTTACCCCACCACCAATCAATCAGAACAAGGTCTGTGAGCTTATTATACAACCTGTGATCTTCTTCCCTAACATTGTCTTTGAAAACCCTTGCCTGAACGCCACAGAGGAGCTGAGGTCTTTTGAGTACAAGCCAGCCACCTATTCTTCTTACTTGATCCTTGCATTAAAACTTTCTTTGCCCCAAACTCTAAGTTTTGTTTTGGTTGGCCTCACTGTGAGCTGAGCACATGAATTTGAATTTGACAACATAAAGAAGCCTGCTGGCATGCCCTTCTCCATTAAGGCATTTTTGGAATAGAATTTAATTCAGCTTCACTGATTAGTATTCATAACCCACCCTGAGCCTTTACACTTCTGCAAATGCAAACATTTATATCCTCCTTACTAAGACCTCTGATATTAGGTGAGAATAAGAATTTGGGGAGGAATCCCAAAGCAACACTTTCTTTTACGTACATGGTGTGATTTGCCAAAGAGCAGGAAAGGTGTGTGTTCTCAGACTGAAAGGCTTCCAGGTGAGGCAAGAATGAGAGAGAACATGCAAATGGGGGAATAAGGTGAGGAGTGAGGGCTTTCTAGGTGGTGCAGCGGCAAAGAATCTGATGGCCAGCACAGGAGACGAAGTGACGTGGGTTCTACCCCTGGGCTGGGAAGATCCCATGGAGAAGGAAAAAACCCACTCCAGTATTCTTGCCTGGAACATCCCATGGACAGAGGAGCCTGGTGGGCTACAGTCCAGAGGGTCACAAGGAGTCGGACAAGACTGAGCGACTGAGTACACACACAAGGTGAGGAGTAGAAACGATGTTCATGGATACAAACATCTCTGCTGCTGCTGCTGCTGCTAAGTAGCTTCAGTCGTGTCCGAATCTGTGCGACCCCATAGACGGCAGCCCACTAGGCTCCTCTGTCCCTGGGATTCTCCAGGCAAGAACACTGGAGTGGGTTGCCATTTCCTTCTCCAATGCATGAAAGTGAAAGTGAAGTTGCTCAGTCGTGCCCGACTCTTAGCGACCCCATGGACTTCAGCCCACCAGGCTCCTCCGCCCATGGGATTTTCCAGGCAAGAGCACTGGAGTGGGGTCCTATTGCCTTCTCCGCAAACCTCTTTGGATGGCATTAACTTTTGATCTTCCCTTATGCATAAGAATAGAAAGTTTGATCTTGTCAGAACTTCAGATTTTGTTCTTCTCAACCTTGCTTTCTCTGAGGGATCGCTCTAGGGCTTGTACTTTCAGGTCAGAATTTTTACATGTGCACATCACTCCTCTGTATTTGTTTTTTCTTAAAGGAAATGGTAGAAGATCCATTGAAAGAAATTCAGAGGTTAGATCATTATTCCCTTGAGTCAACTTTGATCACATGTAGAAAATTTCAATAAATGAAAGAAATTGTTGATATTCATAGCAAACGGGTGCTTTGTGCTTTATTTACAGAACAATTAACTTAACAACTTCATATTTTAGGATAATCTTTTGTACTTGGGAGGGCCCAATCGAGTCCTACCTGGTTCCAATCCCCCATTTTCTCTGATACTCCTCGCTCTTGAGGGGAATAGGTGTTGGACAAGAAAGGGAATGAGATTTTGGATAGAAAGGTTAATCCTAAACTTAGCAGAGGAATTCGGTTTTAGCGGGACTCATATTCTGGGCCACTGTTAGCCCTACTACTGTCTCTGCCACCGTCTTGTTTCTTTCTCATTCTTTCTTTCCATTGATTCTTTGACTTCAAGCTTTATAAGAATGAAACCTGCACAGCCACACACACAGAAAGACATGCACACAGTAGACAGTTCTTTTGGCTGCAAATGAAACTAACAACTGACTACAAGGTAAGTATATATGTATTTGTTTCAACTACTAAGAATTTTGATAATAAATTATTTTAATTTGATATTTCAGTAGTTAAGAAGATGTTCTATTTAAAACATATTCAACAATTAATAGACAGTAAAATTATGATTCAGGATGAAATTTTTGTCTAAATGAGTTATGTATGAATGGTATTCCATTCATTCATTCATTCACTTAGTGGTTAATTCGTCTTTCTTCTTTGGAATCTCACAAATACCAATTCATTTAAAAAACTGTACTCAAATTATTTACAAATATTTGTATTATCACACTGTTCTACCAAATGTAGTTACCATCCAACCAGGTAGTAAAACTATCTGTTGTCCTTTTAGATCACTCTTTAGTGTCTTTGAAGCAACATCAGTTTACTCCTGAAAAATAAAATGTCTAATTTCTATATAGATGAATCCTACCAACAATGGGATGATGTGAAGGATGACATGTTTAGGCCACACTTGTGAATCAGATAATGCTATATCAATTTGATCAATTCTGACAAATTTAATTTGGCATTATGACATAGAAGTTCAGTTTATGCTGGTTGATTATATATGACTATATATGGGGGCTTCCCTGGCGGCTCAAGTGGTAAAGAATCTGCTGCAATGCGGGAGACCTGGGTATAACCCCTGGGTCAGGAAGATCCCCTGGAGAAGGGAATGGCAACTCCAGTATTCTTGCCTGGAGAATTCCATGGACAGAGGAGGCTGGCAAGATACAGTCTATGGGGTCGCAAAATGTCAGACGCAACTGAGCAACTAACGCACACATACAACTATAGGTGTGTATATATGTTGCAGGAAGGGAGACCCTTTCCAGGGCCTGAGAGTGGGCTATTGTGTAACACTTGGAAACGAACTGTCTGAAGAGACACAAGTGCTGACAAAGCAGGAGACTTTATTGGGAAGGGTGGCCTGGGGGGAGAGCAGCAGAGTAAGGAACACAGGAGAGCTGCTCTGCCACGAGGCTCACAGTCTCACATTGTATGGTGATGGGGTTAGTTTCCAGGTTGTCCCTAGCCAATCATTCTGACTCAGGGTCTTTCCTGGTGGCTCACGCATCCCTCAGTCAAGATGGTTTCCAGTGATAACGACTCTGGGAAATTGGTAGGACATATGGACTGGAGTCTCCTCTCTCATTTTGACATTTTCTAAATTCTTCCAGTTGGTGGTAGCTTATTATTTCTGTATTTCTTAGAAAGGACCTCCTGTTGTAAGATAACTCATGTAGCTGCTTATTATCTTGCCTAGCCAGGGCTGGGGTTTGAGTCACTGGTTCCCCTAACATATATATGATTATAAGTGTATATGTTTGTATATGCACAAATATACACCCATACATATGTGTACACACACAGTGGTCACATCTATAATTTTATAACTTTAATTTCTAAAGTCATAGATATTTAAGGGTTGTTCTAATAAGCAGATAATATTCAAATACATTCTTACAATTTTGAAGAGTAATGTATACAAATTATAGCATGTCAGAATTTCCTTGACAGATTGTTATAATACCAAATAGATATATAGGGCAGCTGTTGCTATAGCAACAGGATAGGCTTAGGGAACCAAATGCAGGATAATTTATTTTTTTAAATGATCATACTCATTCACCTCACCCACTTACATGATAGTTTTTCCTCTGTATGTATATCACTAGCTATACATTATTATCAATCATTTGAAAAGCCAGATTGGACTCTACATCTGTGATATATTTATATGCAAGTACATTCTAAAAACTTTTTAAAGATTGAGACTGGTTTTCTGTTATTTGCTCTTGATTATGTTATGGTTTGATTCTCATGATTAATTATTAATAGATACATGATAGACATGAAGATTTATATTTCTGTAATTTCGTATGCAGTTTCATTCTAATCATTGAGAGACTAGAACTATATATCTCAATTTCAAATGCAAATATATATATATATATATATATCCAGGTACATATATATGTGTGTGTCTGTGTCTGTGTCTGTGTATATATATATTCTAAACATTAGCATAAAGACTGGAGAAGGAAATGGCAACCCACTCCAGTGTTCTTGCCTGGAGAATCCCATGGACGGAGAAGCCTGGTAGGCTGCAGTCCATGGGGTTGCACAGAGTCTGGACACGACTGAAGCGACTTAGCAGCAGCAGCAGCCACATAAAGGCATTTGGAACCAGTAACTCTTTATTAGGGGAGACTGTCCTGTGCACTCTGGGATGTTTAACCTCATCTCTGGTTTCTATGCACTAAATGTCAGTAGCAACTCCCACCACTCCCAGTTTTGAGAAACAATGAACACATATTAATTCAAGCATTGTATACCAAAGATGTTTCCAGATATTGCCAGTTGCTCCATTGGACATCAACTGGCCCCTATTGTGAAAAGCTGGTCTAATGTTTTAAAAACATCCCCTACCAGCCAAATATATATTCAAGATTATCAGGAATATATTAAATATTTAAGCATTTAAACTAGTTGAAAAATCCATACACACCTTTGATGAATTTTCATCGACTCTTCCGATCATTCAAATCTTGAGTCTTTAAAATATTTTAAAATGTTAGGTAAATAAGCAATTTTTCTTTCTTAAAAATAAGTCATTTAATAATATGTAGTAAGAAAAAACACATAATATGTATGTTAGGGAACTTTAAATCATCTAAAATTTTATATTTACAAGCTAATGAATTAACTTGCCTTGGTTTTATTTATACTGATAAATGATGTAAGATTCCTAAATCTAGGATGGTCAGTTTTAGGAATAGCAACAGCCAGAGAATCAGTTTTATTTTGTTGGTTTCCTAAATTCCAGTTCCCACAGGAAGATGCAAAGATTCATACAATAACAACCCAGGTGGAGTGGATTTGTATTATAAGAAAGGAATTTAGAGTATTCAGATCTTTTCTAATGTGGAATTAATATGCCTGCCCTTTGATCCGGAGGGTGACAATATCTCTAATATCTCTATCGTCAATCCTGTTTATTCTAAAAATATTGTTTATATCAATCCCGTTGCATATAAAAATGTCCTTAAAATAGAAATCTGGAAGAAAAGGAAGTCAGTTCCTTGCTTACAAGATATATAAAACATAAGAGACCCAGGGAGAATTCTTTCCCACCAGGTACTGCATGCAGAGAGATTACATGAAACTCAAACTTGAATTTAATTATTGCTAAATAAATGCTGAAACAATTTGAAATAAATTTTTTATAATATATATTGATTTTATCATCAGGACAAAGATATTTAAAACCCATATAAAATAAATATAGGCCTGAATTTTAAAACATAAGTAATTGTGCTTTTAATATCCTGCCCCCTTTTTTTTTTTCACTTCTAGAAAAAGAATAAGCTGTATTAATTACAGAATCATTTGAGAGCACACAAAGGCAATGAATAAACTTGTGCTTGAAAATAGCTAGTAGATACAATGGGAAATAAATTTAAGACAGAGGGAACAGAAAGGGGAAAAAGATATTGAGCAGTTTAAGAGCAGTGTATGTTTTACTGAAATCACAAGTTGAGTGTGTTTGGAATAAGGTCATGTGATGGGTGAGAAGCTGTCATGGTTCTCTGAATTTTAGTTTAAGATGGGTCCAGTTATTGGGAAAATGATATTGCATGCTATTATTGCATTAGACAAATAATGTGACAAAATCACATTGATATCGAAGTCATTTGACGCTGGAAGTAATATAGAACTAGATCAAATATGTTAGCAATATCCCCAAAATGAAATACTATCTCACCTATTAAAATATTTGTTTTACATGTTGTTAATATATGATACATAATTTTATAATATTGCACATATTTACTATATAGTCTCTTTGCTTTTAGTATTCAATATTTTTTGGTCTGGTAATTGCTATTATATTAATATCTTACAAGTACACATGTTTTCTTATTTTATAAAATGTGTATTGGCTTAACAGACATTAATAGATTTATATAAAAATGTCTTCTACTTTATATCTTTTCTAAATAGCTGATAAAAATTTTTCTCATTCCAAATTAATATCTGTAGGGCATCCCATTCTACTTTTTATTTATTCTGGCAATTATCTGTTTTTCTTAGTTTTAGTTTTATATATTACAGGCTGTAATATTTTCATCCATTACCATCATTCATTCCTCAATTTTTAAAATCATTAAATGCTCACTTTCAGAACACATAACAAATCATCTTCAAATTTTTCTTATTTATCTATCTACTATTCTAAGAAAGGCGTATAAGACCAGTATTCTGTGAGATTTTGCATTTTTATTGTCTTTTTGTTCCATTTATTCTTGAAAGACACTATTTCTTGATACAAAACCCAAATATCCTATTATAAAAATGTCACTCCGTTCTGTTTTGGAATAAAATGTTGCTTCAAACAATTCATTTTCTTTCTCATATAAATCACTTGATGTAGACATCCAAAATAATTATTTTGTTTTCTTCAAAATTTTTCCTGTGTATTTAAAATCAACTCTTGTTCTGTTATCTAGTTAATTTTCACCTTTTTGTTACACACACACACACACACACACATATAGGTGAATGGATAGTCATTCTTACTGCCTTTTCATGCTTAAATGAGGCGTGTTTTTCTAGGTTATTAGGAGGTACTTTCCAAGTACAGTAAAGTAGAGCAGGTTAGCTTTCCAAGTCTAGTAACTAATTACAGATTCCTCCCTTTATATTTGTACCATGAGGTACTGAAAAAAAGTGGCCTCTCTTTGAAGTTACTTCTGAATCCCTCACGGATAATTCAATTCAGAGGCACTTTCTTTGTATCTTTTTGTATTTTTCAGAGATCAACAAACCTTTCCTTTCAAGTGAGTCTCTTGTTTCTGAAAAATGTATTTTGCTGCCGTACTATATTCTGGATTTCCATCCTCTGAACCTCTCTTCCTTTATATTACTTCTCTGTATCTAGGGGTTCTGGCATTTGTTTGCATTACTTCTTCTGCTTGCAGAGTCTGTGTTAAATTTCTATCCATTGGGAAAAAAAAGTAGTTCTGTTTGCACTCTTCAACAACTTGTAGCCAGTGTGGATTTTGAATTGTGTCGGTTTTCTCAGATTTACTCACCTGGTAGCTACTCAGCCAGGTAACTCTCTTTGGGGTGTAAACTTTATCGGCAGTACCTTCATTCTGAGACTTGTTAGATCTTTCGGAAATAAAGCTTTCCCTCTATCACTTCTCAAGAGTAGTGCTGATACTGACACCCACATCTATGTTCACAGGTTGACAAGGATCCTTCTTAACTAGTGTTGTTGAAGATACCATATATGGATTTTTTTTTTCCTTTTAACTCTGCAACCCAGTCTTTCTGTTGACTATAGTAAAAAATAATGCAGCTGGTACTATATATTCATCAGTGGGAGTCTTAAGAGGCAAGAAATTGAATGATACAGCCTAGGAAGTAAACATAGATAGAAAAAAGGTCCTGAAGAAACTTATAAGAATATAAGAATTGGAAAGTGGAAAGGACAGAGTAGATGACACCAGTATAGGAAGTCAAGGTTGCCATTTTGGAAACCAAAATTTAAAATGTTTCAACAAAGACAGTATGTTGCTGATATGTGAAGTAAGATAAAACCTAATATAAAATTGGATTGGTTTTATATTAAAATAGTAAAACACCTGCACTGAAGCTTTAAAATCTGGTGTCACTCTGATCAATATTGCAGATGCTCAGCTCAAGGGTATTTTTTAAAGGATTGGCTGTCAATATTTGTCTTAAATATTATAAATGCTAATAATATTTGTGGATTTTCCAAATACATAAAGATTTCTAGATTCCACACTGGAATGAAGTTTGTGCAATAAGTTAGCACAAGGAATATAATTATTTTTTCATATTGAATTTTTTGTAATATGGTGTCAGTTATTGACTTGTCGCCTCAGCTCCAAATTCACCCTATCAGATTGCTCTGTGAAAATGATACTTGACCTTTTAAATACTCCCCCCAACCCCCAGCCACCCCAGCTGGCAAGAAACTTTGTCAGTAGAAGGGGCTGAAGAGACATTCCAGGAGCAAAAGACTCCCACAAGCATTTCCCATCTTCACTGCCCTTTCCTGAGGGACACGGTCAGGGTTGCAGGGGTGAATGCTGAAGCACTGAGTACTAAGCTCCCAGCCCTTCACCAGGCCTCTGGTAGCTCTCCTGGCCCCAGCTCCTGCAGTGCACAGCTGTGAGCAATCTACTGTGAACATCCTCCCCCACCACTGTTCCCAACCATCAGGCAGTTTTTCAGCAGAGTCCCTGGAACCCTGCATCACATTTGGTTTCCCCAACGCCCTACTTCTGCACTGCATGACAGCCAGCAGACCTAACAGGGAACAGCTTTCTCTAGCACCCTGAGGGTGGATTTCAGGCAGGTCCCAGCACATGTGGAAAAACAACAGATATTTCTCTGCCATTCAGTGAGCCAAAGAGACACTTTCTCCAACAAGATCTGGATATCCATCTAGGGGAAGCATTGGCATTCTGTCTCAGCCCTAGGGTTAGTAACTAGTTTTTATATAATTAGACTTCCCTTTAATTCTTAGAAGTTGACCCTCCTTACTTGGTGTTAAACTACCCTGTTCAAATTATCATGTCATTTTTCTCTCTTGATTGAACATTCATTAACTAAGTGTTCGTGCAGGACAATGCAAAATTGAGTACAAAGTTTCAATTATTTGACTGTCTCAATATTTTAGCATCAGTATGATTGTAAGCCTCATCATCAACATATTTTGTATTGAATATATAACTTTAATCGGCACTGTGTTAATATGTTCATATGGTTACCAAGTCAGTTAATCTTTACAAAAACCATGTAAGAAAAATAATACTGTTTTCCTTTGTTTAACAGATGAATTAACTGATAGTAGGTAGATTAACTACCTTGTTTTTGATTATATAGCTACCTTGTCTAAGATTATATAGCTCCGTTAAGTGGCAAAGCTGAGATTTATATACAGTGGGTTTGGCTCCAGAGTCTGTGTTTTCAGCACTATCTGTACTTCAATTATTTTTTCCTTTTAAATATATGTTTATTTTCTTTACAGTTAAAAAAAATGACTGGAAAAATGCAGTGTATCCAAATTTCATAAGTCACATATACAGCTAATTGAATAGCAAATTCTTACTATCCTGGATTTCTTTCCTGATATCCACTACTTATCAGTATTTGGGTTTTGTGTGACTAAATACATGTTAGGTGCCATACATTATGAAATATGAGCTATTTGTGGAAAAGGGTCATGTTCATCTCATTCTTTAAAGCTTAGCACAGTGCCTGCTTGTGTTGAATGAATGGATGCATAATAGAAAATAAATAATTTTACCCAATTTTTTTATAATTCATAAGTTTAATCTGGAATAAATTTTTCTTTACAGGGAGAAAGATCTGTTTTTATATGTGTGATTCATCAGACTGCACAAATTTAGTTCTTCTCTCTTCACATGGTATGTCAACACCATTCTCTTAACAGAAATTCTATTATTTTACTATTAAACTACTGTCTATATTTGATAAATTCTGAACCTTTTGTGCTCAGTAAAAATTGTTGATGGGTCCTTTAATCTACAGCTTTTAACTCTAAAGGAGGAAGTATAATGAAGTAACAGCAATGCATTGCATTTTCAACGTGTCAGCGCTTGGAATTATGTGTTTCTTCTAATGATACAATGTTGGGGAAATGGAATGTAAAGTATCATTTTGAGCCCGTAAATGTGGCATGTTGCATAATGAAAAAGAAAAAGTGGCAGTTGTTCAGTGATATGTTGGTGGAGCCTTATAGCAGAATTGTACCAAAAAATACTGAGAGCAAGTTAGAGGATGTTAAGCCCTGCTCTCATCTCTTTTATTTGTTTCTTCTCCAGTTCTATGTTTTAATTAAAAGAGTAAATTGAAACAGCCTGAATCTTTAGCACCAATGTTCTCAAGGGATATTATGCAGGCAACTGGGTTAAGAATCAGAAGTCTGCAACATAATTTTCAGCCAACTACTCAATGACTATCACTCTGGCCCTGGATTAATCTCATAATCCCTTTGTAACAGTTTCAATACTGGCAAAATATAATGGCAAGATTGTAAACTCACAGTTCTACTCTCTAGGAATAAAACATCTCCAAGGCAACACTCATGACAGTGGACTTCTGGATTCATTCCAAATCCAGTACTACAAAGGGAAAAAAAAAAGTTGACAGATCTTGAGGATTACTTTAAATCATGATGCAATAATTTTATGAATATTTAAAAGCACAGAAATACTTAATCAAAGAATAATGAACATGCAGTGTTTGGTTGAACAATAGTGTGTGCATGCTAAATCATTTCAGTTGTGTCTGACTCTGTGCAACCCTTTGAACTGTAGCCTGCCAGACTCCTCTGTCCATGGGATTCTTTAGGCAAGAATACTGGAGACTTGTATGTATATATAGCAAATAGCTCAATAACTCCTGTGGACCAGCTCATTGACATTTTTCACTTTCATTTCCTGATTTCTGTGTAAGCAGTCTGTAAGATTTATAATTGCAGATATGAATGTGGCTTTGAACATTAAGTTGAATTTTTATTTAGACAGCTATGGTTTTCATAAAATTGTTACAGACACATTTTTCTTTAATGTACTCAGGGATCCAAAACAAACCAACCTACAATTAATATGTTATTGAAGCAAAAATAGTCAGAGAAAAGCAACAGAGTATTTCCCCCAAGTCTTTGTTCTGGTGGGACTGTGCAAGTAATATACAGACAATACAGATTTATATTTTCAAGATAATCCACACATACAAATTTCTGTTTAATGTAGTTACGTAACAATACCTTCTATTGAATAAACTCATGATATCATTTGTGAGTGGATTCTCTTAAACTACAGAAGCCTAGGGATTTCTCTAGTGGCCAAGTGGTTAAAAATATGCCTTGCAATGTAGGGGACCCAAGTTCAATCCTTGGTGAGAAACATACCACAGAGCACCTGAGCCAGCACACCACAGCTAGATGATCTGTGTGCTGCAAGAGAGATCCGCATGATACAACAAAGATTCCACGTGCCGCAGCTGAGACTTCCACACAACCAAATAGGTGAATAAAGAATTGTAGAAGCCTATTATTAATATTGACACTCTGAAAAACTGATATAGATGCAGAGCTGGATCCATCTCTATTCCCCCATCTCCTTTCCTAATACTTAAACATTTTTATATGCTGGCTCGTTTAATTTTCGTTTCATAGCTAATGTCTTACGTGTGTGTGTGCCTGCATGTGTATGCATGTCTATATGTTTTAATGAAGAATCAAAGATTACTTCAACCAGAAGACATGGAAGGAGTTCAACAATCTAAAATTCCTAGAATTCCTACAGAACTTTTGAAAAGATGATGTAATGAAGCAAAGTAGCATAGGTATTGCATTAAGAAGAAAGGAAAAAATGAGAAAGGAAAAAGGAAAGACGGTAAGGAAGCAGGAGAAAAATGGAGGAAAATGGGAGAGAAAGAGAGAAGGAGAAAATGGATTTCACGATTCCTGTCCAAAAAAAGGATTTGTATTTTTAAATACTTTGAGTTGTTTAAAGGACTGCCTAACTTCGAACCATTCTCTTGTAGACAAAATATACTTGTAAGTAAATGGATGATTGAAGGAAAGGTGGAGAATTTCTCCCGTTGTAAATCTCACAGCTTTCAGCAGACTGTGAGACATCTTTCCTTTTTGGTGTAAACTTTTTGTCTTCTCATGTTTTCACCAAATGGACTTTAGGCTTTCACCACGGCAAAGTTCAAGGCAATTACATATGCTAATTCTGTATATGCTACATTCAGAGGGCTGTTCACATTGGTTGAAGACTAACTTGGCCTTACTGATTAGGTCCTTTGTGATGCATCAAGCTTTCTCTGCACTCACAAATTCAGGCAGGGCTTCTCACTTTATGACTCCATAAAGCATTGTACTTCCCTTCAGTGTGGTTTGCCATGGTATATTGCTGATGTCTATTAACCTGGTTTTCCTTCCATTCAATTGTAAGCTAAGCAGTAAGGCTACAAAATAATGGTAGTCATGTTTTATAATATCTGAAATGTCCTTTATGCCAAGCAGAGTCCTTTACACAAATTATATTCCTAAATTTTTTACCTTCATTTAATCCTCCCAATGACCCTGGAAGGTAGCTGATATCTTCTATTCATCATTAGAGAGAGGGAGACAAATAGAGATTAAAGAACTTGCCCAGAGCTGGTAAGTGATTAAGACAAGATTCTCACACAGAAAAACTTGTACCCAAGACTTTGATCTTAACCATTATAATGTGTTTATCATTATTTTATCCCAAAGTCTCAGCATAAGTGTCTGGGACATAATATGCACTTAGATATTACTCAAAAAAATGCTTTATTATGTGCAAATTAAAACTGTGTGAAAAATAAACCAAGTCTCTTCAGATGTTTTTATTTTATAGTCAAACTTTCTCAACTGATTCTATTTGCTCTACTAGCATTTTGCCATCAAAAATGCATTATCTTACCCTTAAATGTATGTTTGAATTTTCTGTTCTGTTTTTCTTGCTAGTTATCTAAATGAGAGGACAAAGAAAAGAATATCAAAACAACATCTCGTATAGAGTAGTAGTCTCTGGAATTATGCAAATAATACTCTCCTCCTGAAAAGAAAAAAAAAAGTTACAGTATATGTTTAAAGTTTATTCACCCACCTCTTAATGCATCAATCTATTAAAAATGTTAATTGAGTTCCTACGATAAACCAGATAGCATGTTAGACCTTCGACATGTTAGAGTTTATAAGGATGAGTTATAAAGCATGACCTTTCCCTCATGAAACTTGGTAGATTAGGGGTGCAAATAAGCATAAACAAAATAAGATATGCATGTAATCCCAAACCCTGGCAATGCTCTGAAAGAAAAGTATGAAAAATTGGCAAAACTCACATATAGGGAACAAACCACAGGCTGTGAACTCAAAGAAGATCCTGAATCAGGAAGAAGCAAGAGTAACCTAAATAGTCTGGAAATAAACTTGGAGAGAATCCTGAACTTACATTACTAAGGGCCTCAGCTATTGCTGCTGTTTGGTCACTAAGTCCCCATGGACTGTAGCATGCCAGGCTCCTATGTCAATGGGATTTTCCACGTAAGAATACTGGACTGAGTTGCCATTTTCTTCTTCAGAGGAATTTCCTGACACAAGAATGGAACATGCATCTCTTGTGTTTCCTGCTTGGCAGGGATATTCTTTACCACTGAGCCACCTTGGAAGCCCAAGGGCCTCAGAGGCAGTATTACTTGTTTTGTGTTTTCTTCTAAGAAAAACAGAAGAGAATTGATGAATTTTTGGTCGAAGAATGGCATGGTGAAATTGACATTTTAAAAAGACTGTTCTTGCTCAAGTTTGGAGAACTGGATCACATTGAAATATTCAGCATATATTTATAGTTATTCTCTCATGCTATTCACAAAAAAGATTATATAAAAGCTAAGTTTAGTAAAACTGTACTGACAGTGTTATGCATATATTAAATATGTGTCTGTCTATCCCTCAAATCACCCTCATTGTTAATCCCAATTTTATAGGTGAGGAAACTGAAGCTTAGAGTTTGTATAATTTGCCAAATGTAAATTTAGATGGTGTGAAATGTCATCCCCCTTAAAGCATTTTGGGCCAGTGAAAACAGAAGAAGAGTTACTTGAGAGCTATCAAGGAGATAAAATATGACAGACTTCGTGATTAGATTGATTTGGGGTAGAGTTGACTCAGATTATAGAAGAAAGAAAATATATCTTTAAATGTTAAGTAAAATGTATTTTCTCAGATTAATGATATGTTCTTTTGAGTGTATTGACAGAAAAAGAATCTTGCAGAAGAGATAAAAGTTTAAGGATGCCTGCAGATTTAATGTTCAGGGTGCAATAAATGAGTGTTAGATAAATAAGAAAGCCATATTAGAGAGAATGTTCATAAGCTATATGTTTCAGAATAAGTGGCTATAGTTGTAGGAAAAGCTCAGGGAATTAGAGCATGTTTCAGTTGGAGAAATTATCAAATATATAAGGCAATAATATAAAGTCAGATTATAGAAGAAAGAAAATATATCTTTAAATGTTAAGTAAAAATGTATTTTCTCACCTTAATGATATGTTCTTTTAGTGTATTGACAGAAATAGAGGCAAGGTAATTTAAGAAATGAGTGTTAGATAAAGAAATAGTTAGAGAATATGAGGAACATGTAGACTGTTAAGAGAAAGGTCAGGATAGCAGTAAAAAAGGGAATGGATTTGAATAAACATGCTTGATTTTTAAATATAATAAAATTTTCTGACATTTATTCTAAATATGAAGGATAAGACACCACGGTGCAGTTGACCGTAGAAGTAAGAGGTAGAGTCGATAAGATGTCATTAGAGTGTCAGAGAAATGTGATCATATATTAAGAAAAGGAACAGTTCTTCAACTGAAACAACACTAAATAATAACCATGTCTATGTTTAAAATATAGAATGAATCAAAGAAAACTCTACATCTGTATGTGCAATTACATTGAGTGTGTTTTGTTTTCTAAATAGAAATAAACAGCTTAATCAGGTTAATATATTTGATTCAAATACTAAAGAGAACTTTGTACTCATAGCACTCTCTTCTGAAAGGTCTAGAGAACTAGTCTAGACGGATGTGTGAAGAGGCCAGTGTTAATGAACAAGAACAAGGATTTGTGGCATGAGTTCAACAGTAGAATCTCTGTAGTTTATATCTAGCTGGTTCACGTAACATTTTAAGACCAGCAAGAAAAGTAAGCAAACTACCTGAAAATCAATGGTTTTAAGCAGTGGAGTTTCTTGTCCTAAAGAAATAAGCAGCCACTTCCATCCAGACTTGCTTGATACACAGGCTTTCAGTGTGTCTTCCATTGGGATATCGGCTTGGAGAATGTATTAACAGTGTCTTGCCTTTTTCCTGGGCTCTTGTTTGTTTGATTGTTTGGTTTCCATTTGCATATTTATTTATTTATTAAGCCATAATACCTGCTACTCACTAGCCCTCTTCTTTGAGGGCTTAATACTGAGTACTTTACTTGGTTGACTTAAGATAGTACAAGAAGGATTTGCATAAATGAACCCCTTAATTCGTGTAGCTTAAAAATCCATTCTCTGATAATGTAGCTTAAGAGGGGTACAAAATCTTGTTCAAACAAAAATTGCATGAAAAGTTCTGCATTTTAGGACAAAGGCAGATAGAAAGATAAGTATTACATGCACAATGAAAAGAAAAGAGGTTTATAATAACCACTAAAATAGAAGCACAAAAGTTTATTGTATGGTGAACACAATAAATTATGGAAACAACTCTACCAAACTGGATTGCTTTGCAATTTTATAAACATTTTGGATTCTGATGACACTGCAGTTGATAAGCTAATAAACAGGTTCAAAGGCATATGCTCCTAAGTCACTTCAGTCATGTCCAACTCTGTGCTACCCCATAGACGGCAGCCCACCAGGCTTCCCCATCCCTGGGATTCTCCAGGGAAGAACACTGGAGTGGGTTGCCATTTTCTTCTCCAATGCATGAAAGTGAAAAGTGAAAGTGAAGTCGCTTAGTCGTGTCTGACTCTTTGAGACCCCATGGATTGCAGCCTACCAGGCTCCTGCGTCCATGGGATTTTCCAGGCAAGAGTACTGGAGTGGGGTGCCATTGCCTTCTTCATCAAAGGTATATATTTAGCTTAAATACGGTATTTTTACTGAAAATGTATGAATGCATATTTTCCACCAAGGTTTGTATAGGCAAATGATTCCTTTTAACATGAATACATAGTAATCAGTGGCAAGATTTTTGCAGAAAATACATACATAGTGTATTTTCTGCTGTCTTCATCTTTTTCTTTAGAAAAGATCAAGAATTTAAACACTTATAAACAATCTATGTGTATAATTTTTATATTTTTTAGTTAATTTGTCTGTTAAATACCTGGCATCCATTACTATTTTGAAACACTTGTTCAAACTTTTCTAAATATTTCAACAATGATTTTATAGAAAAACACTACTTATTTTCAAATCCTAATTTATGTAATAGTTCATAAGACAGTTTATAATATTTAATGAAATAGCTATCATAAGTAAAAAAACTAGCAGAGATTTGAGAGCAGACATTTAGAAAATTCACTCAACTAATAAGATTAGTAGAGAGCATGAAGTAGCCCGTTATAGTTGGGGCTTTGTGGTTCACAAATATGACACAATGAATTTAAACAAGAAGCAAGTATGCTTTAATCCAGTAGTCAGATTGTGTTAAAAAATAGTGCCATATAAGTGTGATAAAAGTACATAGATTAAGAAAAGAAAGAGTAATTATTACTTATTAACAACTAAACATAAATATTTTAGTAAAGTATATAATGTGTTTTCATTGGAGTGAAAAACTTAAAACACTGCTAATATTCATTTTTAAAGAGAAAAGAAGGAATGCTCAATAGAGGAATGCTCTCTTGACACTAAAGAAACTAACACATTCATTCATTACCTAAAATCATGTCTGATTTTCTTAAACAATATGGACGGCTGGAAACACTTTGCCAACAAAGGTCCGTCTAGTCAAAGCTATGGTTTTTCCAGTGGTCATGTATGGATGTGAGAGTTGGACTGTGAAGAAAGCTGAGCGCTGAAGAATTGATGCTTTTGAACTGTGGTGTTGGAGAAGACTCTTGAGAGTCCCTTGGACTGCAAGGAGATCCAACCAGTCCATTCTAAAGGAGATCAGCCGTGGGTGTTCTTTAGAAGGAATGATGCTAAAGCTGAAACTCCAGTTCTTTGGGTACCTCATGCGAAGAGTCGACTCATTGGAAAAAGCTCTGATGCTGGGAGGGATTGGGGGCAGGAGGAGAAGGGGACGACAGAGGATGAGATGGCTGGATGGCCACTGACTCGATGGACGTGAGTTTGAGTGAACTCAGGGAGTTGGTGATGGACAGGGAGGCCTGGCGTGCAGTGATTCATGGGGTGGCAATGAGTGGGACACGACTGAGCGACAGAACTGAACTGAACTGAACCAAAACACTTTAATGTTCTTGAAAATATGACTAATCATTTATATTTAGGAAATAAAAAGTGAGAAAGGAAGAAAGTTAAATATGCATTATAATATGACCCCAGATGATGAGTAAATTGTGTCTTTAAAGGGTTTATCATATTAACAAAACTAAGTGATTTTTGACAGAATTGCTACATATACATACTGACATAACTTGAAGTTATTAAAATGTTGAATATGATGTTAAATGTAATATTATGCAAAATGTATTCAAATTTGTTGGGACATGAACATTCATGATAACTTATTGGAAAATAGCATAATGTTTAATGATAAATGAAAATGTGTCAAATTGATGAGAAAGCATCAAACTGAGTGCCACAGTATCTGTAATGTTTTCAGGTATAGCTGAAAATTTTCATGTGATCCAGAAGAGAATTAACAAAACAATTACTATAAATAAATATTAAATATAAAATTTTCAATTATGTGGGGGCATTTAGTGTACTGTATGATAAAAATATATATTAAAAAACATCTGCTTATATTTTGGCTTTATAATTTATGATTATTTTTTCCTTTTCTTTCTCTTCTGACGTTTATAGGTATCTGGAAAAATCTCTGCTTATTTGAATTTTCTTTAAAATGTACAATATCACAGTAAGTTGAACCTCATAACTCATATTTTGACCAAGAGCTAAGAACTTTGCTTTAAGATAATTATCATTTTTATACTTTTGTTGTTTATTTTCTATTAGAGGTAGGAAAAAAAGCAGCTTACAAAGTTGCTACTATATGCCTAGAATTATGTTTATAAAAGTAACAATACACAAATATATATGAATTAATGTATCTAACATCTATGACTATTACCAAATAGATATTCTATAAGTAAAAATATGTCTTCAAGTTTTCCAGTATCAAAGGAGTAAATATTATATTTAAGTAATAAACTCATGTCCTCTTTAATCTTCTTAATATTAACTTTTTCTTTTCCATTTTTTCTTAAAAATGTTACTCAGGATTTATTTCTGCATAAACTATTTTAAAGGACTTCGTTTTCTTATATGTCTATTTTTATTTTACTCTTTTAGTGATTTTCTGTTTATGTTTTTATTTTCTCATTTTAAAAATTTATTTTGTTGCACTTTTATAGAATATTTAGTAAATGTTTGTAATTTTTAAATTATTTAAAAAATTTTAAAAACCTTGTTATAAAATGTTTAAAAATTGTATAAAATGTAATTTTAAATTTTGTAAACAATTTTAAAAAACTTGGGATGACCCCAAGGGATGGTACGGGGAAGGAGGTGGGAGAGGGGTTCAGGATGGGGAACATTCTGTACACCCGTGGCTGATTCATGTTGATGTATGGCAAAACCAATACAATATTGTAAAGTAATTAGCCTCCAATTAAAATAAATAAATTTAAATTAAAAAAATTTGTTATAAAATGTTTATAAATTTATAAAATGTTTATTTTTCATTAAAAGTTAATACAAGATATTGATTATATTCCCCATGTTATATAATATATACTTTCTTATTGACTAAATGTTTCATACATTGAAACTCTCTCCTGCAACGTGAGGATGTTAGGAGACAGGTATTTGGGGAGGTAATCATGATTAAGTGAGGCCATGATGGCGGTGTTCTCATGAATAGAATCTGAATCCTTACAGAGTTACAAGAAAAGTTTTCTGCCCTATCTGCTCTCTGAAATGTGAAGATACAATGAGAAATTATCAGTCTACAAACAGGAAGAAAGTTCTCACCAGAACTCATGTTGGCACCTTGATCTCAGACTTTTAGCCTCTCAGTTCAGTTTGGTTCAGTTGCTCAGATATATTGGACTCTTTATGACCCCATCAGAGAAGGCAATGGCACCCCACTCCAGTACTCTTGCCTGGAAAATCCCATGGACGGAGGAGCCTGGTAGGCTGCAGTCCATGGGGTCACTAAGAGTCAGACACGACTGAGCGACTTCACTTTCACTTTTCTCTTTCCTGCATTGGAGAAGGAAATGGCAACCCACTCCAATGTTCTTGCCTGGAGAATCCCAGGGACGAGGGAGCCTGATGGGCTGCCGTCAATGGGGTCGCACAGAGTCGGACAAGACTGAAGTGACTTAGCAGCAGTTACGACCCCATGGACTGCAGCATGCCAATCTTCCCTGTCCATCACCAACTCCCAGAACTTGCTCAAACTCATGTCCATCGAGGTGGTGATGCAATCGAACCATCTCATCCTCTGTCATCCCCTACTCCTTCTGAGTTCAATCTTTCCCAGCATCAGGCTCTTTTCCAGTGAGTCAGCTGTTCGCATCAGGTGGCAAAAGTTTTGGAGTTGAGTATCAGTGCTTCCAATGAACATTCAGGACTGATTTCCTTTAGAACTGACTGGTTTGAACTCCCTGCAGCCCAGGGGACTCTCAAAAGTCTTCTCCAACACCATAGTTCAAAGGCATTAGTTCATCAGTGCTCTGCTTTCTTTATGGTCCACTCTTACATCCATACATGACTACTCGAAAAACCATAGCTTTGACTATATGGAACTTTGTCAGCAATGTCTCAGCTTTTTAATTGCTGTCTTGGTTGGTCATCGCTTTTATGCCAAGGAGCAAGCATCTTTTAATTTCACGGCTGTAGTCACCATCTGCATTGATTTTGGAGCCCAAGACAATAAAGTCTGTCACTGTTTCCACTGTTTCCCCATCTGTTTGCCATGACGTGATGCCATGATCTTAGTTTTCTGAATGCTGAGTTTTGAGCCAACTCTTTCACTCTCCTCTTTGACTTTCATTAAGAGGCTTTTTAGTTCTTCTTCACTTTCTTGCATAAGGGTGGTGTCATCTGCATATCTGAGGTTATTGATATTTCTCCCGGCAATCTTGATTCCAGCTTGTGCTTCTTCCAGCCCAGCGTTTCTCATGATGTACTCTGCATAGAAATTAAATAAGCAGGGTGACAATATATAGCCTTGATGTACTCCTTTCCCGATTTGGAACCAGTCTGTAGTTCCATGTCCAGTTCTAACTGTTGCTTCTTGACCTGCATAAAGATTTCTCAGGAGGCAGGTAAGGTGGTTTGGTATTCCCATCTCTTTAAGACTGTTGCACAGTTTCTTGTGATCCACACAGTCAAAGGCTTTAGCATAGTCCATAAAGCAGAAGTAGATGCTTTCCTGGAATTTTCTTGCTTTTTCTATGATCTAATGGATGTTGGCAATTTGATCTCTAGTTCCTCTGCCTTTTCTACAACCAGCTTGAACATGTGGAAGTTCATGATTCACGTACTGTTCAAGGCTTGCTTGGGGAATTTTGAGCATTACTCTGTTAGCATGTGAGATGCAGCAGTTTGAACATTCTTTGGCATTGCTCTTCTTTGGGACTAGAATGAAAAATGACATTTTCCAATCCTTTGGTCACTGCTGAGTCTTCCAAATTTGCTGGCATATTGAGTGCAGGACTTTCACAGCATCACCTGTTAGGATTTGAAATAGCTCAACTGGAATTCCATCACCTCCACTAGCTTTGTTCATAGTGATGTTTCCTAAGGTCCACTTGACTTTTCACTCCAGGATGTCTGGCTCTAGGTGAGTGATCACACCATCATGGTTATCTGGGTCATTAAGATCTTTTTGTATAGTTCTTCTGTGTATTCTTGCCACCTCTTCTTAATATCCTCTGCTTCTCTTGAGTCTACACTGTTTCTATCTTTTACTGTGTCCATCTTTGTATGAAAATGTTTCCTTGGTATCTCTAATTTTCTTGAAGAGATCTCTAGTCTTTCCCATTCTATTGTTTTCCTCTATTTCTTTGCATTAATGACTTAGGAAGACTTTCTTATCTGTCCTTGCTAATCGTTGCAACTCTGCAATCAGATGGATATCTCTCTCTTTTTCTCCTTTGCCTTTTACTTCTCTTCTTTCCTCAGCTATTTGTAAGGCCTCCTTATACAACCATTTTGCATTTTTGCATTTCTTTGCTTGGAGATGATCTTGATCCCTGCCTCCTGTACAATGTCATGAACCTCCATCCATAGTTCTTCAGGCATTCTATCTAATCTAATCCCTCAAATCTATATAATCACTTCCACTGTATAATCGTAAGGATTTTGATTTAGGTCATACCTGAATAGTCTAGTGGTCTTGTTTTTGCTGACTGTATAGAGTTTATCCACTTTGGCTGCAAAGAATATAATCAATTTGATTTCAGTATTGACTATCTGGTGATGTCCATGTACCTCTATAAATAAATAAATTTCTATTATTATCTACTGATCTATGGCACTTTGTTAGAGCAGCATGAACTAAAAGTTTGTTGTACATTTGTTTTCAATATATATTTATAAAAAATATTACTTCAATAGTATCTTCAATTACTCCTATAGTTTAGTGCCTTCTGATTTGATACATAGTGTTATTACCATTTAGTTCTAAATATCTTGTAATTTCCAGTGTGGGTTCTTTCTAATGCTTGCATTATATTGGACTTCACTAAAAAAAAAAAAAAAAAAAAAAAGGAATTTAACACATTTGTAAGTCATTTTATTTCTAATTTAATTACAGTATTATTTTTTTAAGGTAGAATCTTTGGTAATATTTCTGATATTTTTAAATCTTTGAGACTTCTTGTATCTATATGATCCAATTAACTCAGTGTTTTTATGTACATAAAAATGAACTTTATTCGGACAGAGAAAAAGAGAGGTGTATTCATTCATGTAAATTTTGTTCATATAATTTTGACTTTTAATGTTTTCTATCTGAACTATTGAACTATGTGCAGGTTTTTTTTTTTTTTTTTTGCATTTTCCAAGGGAATTCATCCCATTCACATTTAGTAGAATAAATACATGTGGTTATTTAATTGTATTTCATGATTTACTATTATGCATTTAAGTTTGTTTTCATTTTCTCTTTTCCAGTTTCCTTCCTTTACTTCAGTATTCAAGTTTTGATGTATTTCTTTTGTTCCTAGTTTGTTTGTTTTAAGATTCTGTGATGGCCAAGCAGCAGGGAAAGCAGACCAGTAGCATTAAGACTTTATTATATAATACACGACTATAAAATGTCAAACCTTTCAAAAACACTAAAATATACATAAAGATCTTCAAAACTAATATCAGTTGGAAAATTGGTACTTCCTGATTTTACATGTACAATGACTTACAACTCTCACTATTTAGATTATATTTTATTTGAATATGCTTATAGTATCAGTTTTCTCACAAAATTGATATTACTTATTGTAGACACAAATTCATAATATATACTTTCGTTTGAATTTAAGATTCATATTTTATGATAAAAATATTGGATTTCTAATCATAAACACACAGTGTACTCACTTTCATTTTTTGAAGTTACATATAAAATGTCCAACTTCTTAAGGGGAAAATACATCTTGAATAAAAGAGAATATTACATATAAATAAGGTAGTATTCAGTGGAATTATGATGTATATATTCCCAGTGTATTTATGAAATAAATCATTGATTTTTCATAAAAGATATCCAATCAAAATCAATTTATTTATATTTCCCAAGACATGTGTTTGTCTCAAGTGAAGCATTTAAAAGCTAAGTAATTTTCTTTTAAGCATCAGGCAGGATACTGATAGCATAATTTAAAGGATTTAACTTCAGAAGCCATGATGAAGGAAATAGTCTTAATGGTGTTAGCAGGATAAAAGGGAACATATATAGTTGCTAAATGTCAGGCACAACAACTGTGAGAAACTGTTATGCCCCCAAAGGTACCGAAGAAACAGAGTTAAAGCCTTGAAGAGATCAGAAGCCTGAATGAGTGGATAGCCTCACTGAATTTGATCATCCAAACAGTATTATTTAGTAGGAATATATGAATTCAGGCTGTAGACTGAAACACACAGAAGTTAAATGATTTGCTCAGGTCGCACCACTCAGAATCCCCTATCTCTTCTTGCATCTAGGAAAGCTTATGGTATTGAATTCTGGCTGAAGGAATTCAGGATATTTCATTGAATTCTGGCTGAAGGAATTCAGACTATTTCTTCTTCCATCTATTAGCAGAGTGAGCACATTTCTAAAGTGACTTTGGAAACGATTTGTCAAAAATTAAAGAGACTCCATTTTTTTCATCCATTAATAACCAGATGAAACAATATTTTCTGATTAATATGACCACCATTAACTAAGCTCACGGAGAAGGTAATGGCACCCCACTCCAGTACTCTTGCCTGGAAAATCCCATGGATGGAGGAGCCTGGTAGGCTGCAGTCCATGGGGCCGCTAAGAGTCGGACATGACTGAGCGATTTCACTTTCACTTTTCACTTTCATGCACTGGAGAAGGAAATGGCAACCCACTCCAGTGTTCTTGCCTGGAGAATCCCAGGGATGGGGGAGCCTGGTGGGCTGCCGTCTATGGGGTCGCACAGAGTTGGACACGACTGAGGTGACTTAGCAGCAGCAACTAAGCTCAAGCATGCATGGAAAAAAATTCTCCTTTGTATTAAGGCACTGAAGTTTCAGGAATTACCTATATTTCAGCTAATATTGATACTTAGCTCACCTACAAACAGGGTCTTTATTCTCTTTAGAAGAATGTAATATAAAACTTGTTATATGAGTTTCTAGACAAGTTAAATCAGATGTGTGTAGTAAATGTAATACAGTATAGAGATAAATAAATAGGGACATAATATAACAATGAGATGTTAAGATATTATTCTCATTCCAAAAGTATCAAAGTTTCATTTGGTATAATGCACACACAACAAAAGGAAGGTAAATCTATCTGCTGCTGCTGCTGCTAAGTCACTTCAGTCGTGTCCGACTCTGTGTGACCCAATAGACGGCAGCCACCAGGCTCCCCCATCCCTGGGATTCTCCAGGCAAGAACACTGGAGTGGGTTGCCATTTCCTTCTCCAATGCAGGAAAGAGAAAAGTGAAAGTGAAGTCGCTCAGTCGTGTCCGACTCTTTGAGACCCCATGGACTGCAGCCTACCAGGCCTCTCCATCCCTGGGATTTTCCAGGCAAGAGTACTGGAGTGGGGTGCCATTGCCTTCTCCAAAATCTATCTAGTGATTCCCTAAAGATAAAGCCCACATCGAAGTAAGTAGACTATTCTTACAATGGAATCCCAGTCAAAGTTCAAGGGGGTAAGACATGGTAGGTTATAGAGAATTTGAGGGAGTGGTATATTTTAAAATGTATGATTGTCTAATTTGCTGGTCAAAAATCAATCACTTAAGAATTAGCTAGAATAGTTTCTGGCATTAACTATAAAGTCATCACCAATACGGAAACAACATCTGCTTTTTAGTGTTTAATTAATTTAATCAGAGGGATATTACACAGTTAATTATGAGTAATAAATAGAATAAATTATTAGAGTGCAGAATTCTGCTAAGGACAAATTTTAGGTTCTTTGTGAATAAGTAACAAGAGAGCAAGTGACCACATCAGTTCATACATTATAAGTCAAGTCGAGCACACGGTGAGCCAGGTTCCTCAATCAAAACAGCCCTGTTAGAGAAACAGTCACTGTTTTAGCTGAGCTTATTGTTGCCTATCAGAGAAGGCAATGGCACCCCACTGCAGTACTCTTGCCTGGAAAATCCCATGGACGGAGGAGCCTGGTAGGCTGCAGTCCATGGGGTCTTGAAGAGTTGGACACGACTGAGCGACTTCACTTTCACTTTTCATGCATTGGAGAAGGAAATGGCAACCCACTCCAGTGTTCTTGCCTGGAGAATCCCAGGGACGGAGGGGCCTGGTGGGCTGCCGTCTATGGGGTCGCACAGAGTCGGACACGACTGAAGCGACTTAGCAGCAGCAGCATTGTTGCCTATAGAATCCCATGGACAGAGGAGCCTGGTGGACTAGAGGCTATGGGGTCACAAAGAGTCAGACACGACTGAAGCGACTGAGCATGAGAGAAAGTAGCCACAACACCTAAGAAATCAAACATTCTATAATATGATAAAGTTACCTACATACACCGTATACCAATTATTCTCTTAACATGGAATGTCCAACAATTATCACATTAAAACTCAATTTATGTTTTATTTTATTTTGCTGGTTTGTTATTAGATTCTTCAAAGACATATTTTCTGTCAGAATTCTGTATGAACCTTAAAGCAGAATAACTATATATCTCCTTTCATTTAAATAAAAAAACCCCAGACAACAGGAAAAAAACATACTGACCAAATAAATTGCTTTAGCAATTTAATAGAAACATAATCCAAACAGAAAATACACCTCTTTGAGAGAGAAATATTATGTCAAGAATTACATGTATTCTTTTCATACATATATTTATCAATGAGTATTTCCCAATTTTCTACAGCAAATACATGTGCTATGGCCAAATGTATATGATGAAAAGCAGTATAGCCAAAAAATAACGCATATTAGTTAATAAACAAGTAATTATAGTGTAATTAATTAAATATTAATCCACAGTGAAAATCCTGTTTATTTAGTTTCTAATTAATGATATTGCAGGTTGTGTTGGTAATTTTGATATCATCTCCTGTGAGAATCATTTGATTCACATATTTAATGCAATTCTGTTTTTGAAAATTTATTTATGTCTTAAAAATAATGACAGCTTTTCACAACATAGATTTTATTAGACACTTAGTTTTCTCAATGGAGAAGGCAATGATACCCCACTCCAGTACTCTTGCCTGGAAAATCCCATGGACGGAGGAGCCTGGTGGGCTGCAGTCCATGGGGTCACTGAAGAGTCAGACCTGACTGGGTGACTTCACTTTCACCTTTCACTTTCATGCATTGGAGAAGGAAATGGCAACCCACTCCAGTGTTCTTGCCTGGAGAATCCCAGGGACGGGGGAGCCTGGTGAGCTGCCGTCTATGGGGTCACACAGAGTTGGACAGGACTAAAGTGAATTAGCAGCAGCAGTTTTCTCAAATATGGGAACCAGCTCAGCAATTCTGATTCATGTGCAAATCCGTACATGTAAGGGAGTTAAATGCAATTATAAACTCTGATTGTAATACACACACACACACATATATATACACCCACACAGGCATACATACACCCACACATACTCAAGGAGTCAATTCTCAGGTGCATTCTACATAACCCTTTAAAGGTCCCAGGGGGATCAAACTCTAGCTCCCCAGTATAGTATTTAGCTCAATAACTCACAGCTGGATTGTGTTTGGTACGGTCAGGCCACTCAAGATGACTATTCTCTTGTTCTCTGTGTATCCCCTGCCTGAGCAGTGCCTGCTTTTACCTCTGTCCTATGCTTGTAACTGATCTTCTTTTGTATTTGCCTCAGGCCTCAGCTGGTGATTGTTCTCATCAAAGGCCAGGTGAGGGGCTTGCTCCTCTACTGGTTTCCCTGGTAACTAGGGAGCTCAGCTGAAATCAATTCCCCTTGTAACTGATAATCGCTCCTCTCCTGGCAGGAGCAATGACTGCCGCCAAGTCCTGCCTGCAGGTCACGGTGCATAGTGGGGCACTGCCCAAGACCTCGCCTCAGACAGGTAAGCTTCCCCATCCACTAAACTGCTGATCTCTCTCCTGCTGACTCTGTCCTCTTTCTTTGGTTTTGAAGCTAGGCAAGCACAGGCCTTATAGGCCTGTGGGGTTCAGCCCAACCGTTTTTCTCCCGTTTCCTCATCACAGTCTCTCATTCCTGCTCCTTGGGGTCACTTCCCCAAGTAATCTGCCTGTATGCAAGCCCTTGACTCCAGCTTTGCTTCAGGGTGCAAACCCAGGTTACAACTCTTGGTTGTAGAGGCCCTTGAGAAAGTATAATTTCAGGATGCAATTCTGAAGGTGGTATTTAACCCATTGGTCAGATATTGAAGGTTATAACTTGTGGTATATGGAGAGGTAAAAAATATAAAATAAAGCATTATTTGCTACAGCGCTTGACTATGGTGTGTTCAGAAGGTGAACCATTGGTGTTTTGAGGTAGCAGTATCATTTATAATGTATGAAGGCAGTCAAAACTGTGAGAATTGTAGAGTGAGAGGACTCAGTAAAATGCTTTACATACCTTCCCAAACTGCCTAAAATCAGAATAGCCAACCAACAAATCCAGGCATACAACTAACAACTAATGCCCCAAGGCATCATTAAAGCAACTTATCCTGTATAGACTCTGAGCAAAACATACTGAAAATCAGACACAGGATTTAATTTTAAGTAAAAGCTACAAAAGATGAATACATTGTTTCAACAAGTCTTCTAAACTGAAGTCATGGCCCCCACAGGAGAGGAACAAAATGACACCTGTGTTGTGGGACAAAGTCATTAGGGAAAACAGTTAAGGATCTTCTAGTGCAGATCTATTGATAGCTGGAGCTGTGTTCCCTCTCTGCTATTTACCTGGGCCCAAAATGGCACCCTACTCCAGTATTCTTGCCTGGAAAATCCCATGGACAGAGGAGCCTGGTAGGCGGTGGTTCATGGGGTCACTAAGAGTCGGACACGAAGGAGCGACTTCACTTTCACTTTTCACTTTCCTGCATTGGAGAAGGAAATGGCAACCCACTCCAGTGTTATTGCCTGGAGAATCCCAGGGATGGCGGAGCCTGGTGGGCTGCCCTCTATGGGGTCGCACAGAGTCGGACACGACTCAGGCAACTTAGCAGCAGCAGCAGCAGCAAACTATGGTGGAGGTAATGAAGATAATGATGGCATCCTTCAAAAGATCCCATGCATATATTGCTACGCTCATTACCCCAATCCTGCAGCAGGCCACCACTGACCCACGACTCCACTGGAGACTCCTAGACACTCCCAGGCAAGTCTGGGTCAGTCTCTTGTGGGGTCACTGCACCTTTCTCCTGGGTCCTGGTGCACACAAGTTTCTGTTGTGCCCTCCAAGAGTCTATTTCCCAGTCCTGTGTAAGTTCTGGCAACTCTAAGGTGGGGTTAATGGTGACCTCCTCCAAGAGGGCTTATGCCATACTCAAGTCTGCTGCACCCAGAGCCCCTATCACTGTGGCAGTCCACTGCTGACCTGCACTGGTCATAGGAAACACCCTATTCCAAAAACACAAGAGAAGACTCTACACATGGACATCACCAGATGGTCAATACCAAAATCAAATTGATTATATTCTTTGCAGCCAAAGATTTAGAAGCTCTACACAGTCAGCAAAAACAAGATCGGGAGCTGACTGTGGCTCAGATCTTGAATTCTTTATTGGCAAATTCAGACTTAAATTGAAGAAAGTAGGGAAAACCACTAGACCATTCAGGTATGACCTAAATCAAATCCCTTATGATTATATAGCAGAAGTGAGAAATAGACTCAAAGTATTAGATCTGATAGAGTGCCTGATGAACTATGGATGAAGGTTCGTGACATTGTACAGGAGACAGGAATCAAGATGATCCCTAAGAAAAACAAATACAAACAACAAAATGGCTGTCTGAGGAGGCCTTACAAATAGCTTTGAAAAGAAGGGAAATGAAAAGCAAAGGAGAAAAGGAAAGATATACCTATTTGAATGCAGAATTCCAAAGAATAGCAAGGAGAGATAAGAAAGGCTTCTTCAGTGATCAATGCAAAGAAATAGAGGAAAACAATAGAATGGGAAAGGCTAGTGATAACTTCAAGAAAATTAGAGATACCAACCGAACATTTCATACAAAGATGGGCTTGATAAAGGACAGAAATGGTATGGACCTAACAGAGGCAGAAGATATTAAGAAGAGGTGGCAAGAATACACAGAAGAACTTTACAAAAAAGATCTTCACGACCCAATAACTACAGTGATGTTGTCACTCACCTAAGAGCTAGACATCCTGGAATGCGAAGTCAAGTGGGTCTTAGGAACCATCACTATGAGCAAAGCTAGTGGAGGTGATGGAATCCCAGTTGAACTATTTCAAATTCTAAAAGATGATGCTGTGAAAGTGCTGCACTCAATATGCCAGCAAATTTGGAAGACTCAGCAGTGGCCACAGGACTGGAAAAGGTCAGCTTTCATTCCAATCCAAAACCAAGGCAATGCCAAAGAATGTTCAAACTATGGCACAATTGCACTCATCTCAAATGCTAGTAAAGTAATGCTCAAAATTCTCCAAGCCAGGCTTCAGCAATACGTGAACCGTGAACTTCCAGATGTTCAAGCTGGTTTTAGAAAAGGCAGAGGAACCAGAGATCAAATTGCCAACATCCGCTGGATCATGGAGAAAGCAAGAGAGTTCCAGAAAAACATCTATTTCTGCTTTATTGACTATGCCAAAGCCTTTGACTATGTGGATCACAATAAAGTGTGGAAAATTCTGAAAGAGATGGGAATACCAGACCACCTGACCTGCCTCTTGAGAAATCTATATGCAGGTTAGGAAGCAACAGTTAGAACTGGACATGGAACAACAGACTGGTTGCAAATCAGGAAAGGAGTATGTCAAGGCTGTATATCATCACCTTGCTTATTTAACTTCTATGCAGAGTACATCATGAGAAATGCTGGGCTGGATGAAGCACAAGCGGGGATCAAGATTGCCAGAAGAAATATCAAAAACCTCAGATATGCAGATGACACCACCCTTATGGCAGGAAGTGAAGAACTAAGGAGCCTCTTGAATAAAGTGAAGGAGAAGAGTGAAAAGTTGGCTTAAAGCTCAACATTCAGAAAACTAAGATCATGGCATCGAGCCCCAGCACTTCATGGCAAATAAATGGGAAACAGTGGAAACAGTGACATATTTTATTTTGGGGGGCTCCAAAATCACTGCAGATGGTGACTGCAGCCAGGAAATTAAAAGATGCTTGCTCCTTGGAATAAAAGTTATGACCAACCTAGACAGCATATTAAAAAGCAGAGACATTACTTTGCCAACAGAGGACTGTCTAGTCAAGGCTATGATTTTTCCAGTAATCATGTATGGATGTGAGAGTTGGACTATAAAGAAAGCTGAGGTCCAAAGAATTGATGCTTTTGAACTGTGGTGTTGGAGAAGACTCTTGAGAGTCCTTTGGACAGCAAGGAGATCCAACCAGTCCATCCTAAAGGTAATCAGTCCTGAATATTCATTGTAAGGACTGATGCTGAAGCTGAAACTCCAATTCTCTGGCCATTTGATGTGATGAACTGACTTATTGAAAAAACCTGATATTGGGAAAGATTGAGGGCAAGAGGAGAAGGGGACAACAGAGGATGAGACGGTTGCATAGCATCACCGACTCAATGGACCTGAATTTGAGTAAACTCCGGGAGTTGGTGATGGACAGAGAGGTCTGGCATGCTGCAGTCCATGGGGTTGCAAAGAGTTGGTCGTGACTGAAATGAACTGTAGAAACATTGATCCTATGGCATGGGAGAGAAACTTCATAAAATGAGGAGATGTGACACACCTGCTCACATTCATAAGATATTCCCTCTAATTTAAAACACAAAACTTTGTGTCTCACATACTGCTATTAAGAGTCACATTGCTTGGTGGACTTTTGGAAATTGAAGGCATTATTGATCAAGATTCTTGCAAGCTCTGAGCTTCCAAAGTGGCTCAACGGTGAAGAAATCTCCCTGCCAATTCAGGAGGTACGAGAGACATGGGTTCGATCCCTGAGTCGGGACGATTCCCCTGGGGGAACAAATGCCAACCCACTCGAGTATTCTTGCCTGGAGAATCCCATGGACAGAGGAGCCTGGTGGGTTCCAGAGCGTGGGGTATCAAAGAGTTGGACACAACTGAGCACACATACATGCATACATTGTGATCTCTAAATGAGACCCAGCCCTCTGCAGGGTTCAGTTGTGTGGCCAGCTTATAATTACCTGGTCTGATCACCCAGCAGATCCTGTGGTGCTATCTGTGATAGATAAAAATGCTGGGTGGTGCCCTTACCACCCCTCTGTGAGAATCACAGGGTAAAATTCTATGATTATGGAGAAAATACTTAGTTTGCTGCCAAAAAAAAAATCACTTGTAAAGTGAATCCTTTCATGTTACTGGTTGATGCTAAAAGACTGTGAGAGCAGAGCTGTTCATCATGAGCTTAAATTTATTTCACCTACTGAGCCATAACTTGGAGTAATGTGATGGCAGCCCATTATATAACAGACAGAAAACACATTTGGCATTAGATCTGAGAAGATCCAGAGGGCACAGATTGGTTATAAAAAAAGACTACTCAGAGAGATACATTTTTTAAAATCTTAAAAAATGTCTTCAAAAGTATTTTGAAAGTTAATATATGCATAAAGCAAAAACAGAATGTGATATAAGAGGAATTCTTAGAGCATAAGAAAAACATCTTTAAGAGAAAAAATGGAAATATTCACGTCTTCTCCCTTCTGTATCCCTTTCTCAGAACACTAGCAAAACAAATCCATGTTATAACAAAAATAACCTCAAGCAACAAACTTTTTATGCTATATAACTGCTTTTAATTTTCCACTAGAAATATATCATCACTTCATTTTACATTGAATATTAATTATGCAATTGTTCTAATCCAAACATTCTTCATTGGTTTGTATTTTTAGAAAAAACATTTTAGGTGAACAGCAAAATGTAGTTTTGTTTATAAAATGAAATGTGTACTTTATAAACTATGAAGTTATAAAGACAATGATAAAGGAGGGAAAATTATCCTACAAAATAGTTAAGAATCCCCATATAATACAGATTCAAGAAACAAATAGTTTGAAGGAATAAACTTAATTTTTCAAAATTTTATATTATAGAAATTTTATGAAAATAACTAATTGAATTAATGGCAACAATTGTACATCTAAAAAAAGCCCAATCATATATGAAGGAGGCTCTCAGGAGGTGATAGTTTAGTCATGTGAGCTGAAATTATCATCTTTTATTTTCTAGAGTCAATTCATGTAGTGTCTAAAATTGATACATAAAGAGATGTAAAAAACTGAGGGTTATGAAATGGCGAGGTGGGCCGAGAGAACTTTTTTGTGTGTTTTATTTTCTTTTCAAGTGCATATATTAGTTTTATAACACTAATAAAATGAAAACAATGCTATAACAGTAAGATTTTTGTGTTCTTTATTGATCATGTTGAAAAGCTTAAAAAGTGTAAAGGCATCTATTGTTGATTCTAATAAGGAAACAATTCAAATTGGATGCAGCTATACATAGGTCCTGGCATGATGAAAATTTTAATTTTGTTAACTCCATTTTCTTAGTCTTTAAAAATGAGTGGTATTAATAAAGCAATAATAATACTCTAGGTTAAAGAAATGTTAATTGAAACCTTAGTTTAGGCATATCTGGTATTTCTAGCATTGATATTTCTTGTAGTCTGTTTGCTCTGATTTAAGATTTTTTTTTCCCTGAACATACTGCTATAGACTGAATGTTTATGTCCCCTAAAAATTCATTGGCTGAATCAGTAATTCCCATTGTGATGGTATTTGGAGGTGAGGCCTTTGCAAAGCAATTAAGGGACAAGGGTGGAGGCATCCTGATGGGATCAGTGTCCTTATTAAAAGGAAGAAGCCAGAGCATTTTTTCTACAAAACAGGACTCAGCAAGTCAGGAAGAGGACTTGCTCCAGAACCAAACCATGGTGGCACTCTGATCTTGGACTCCCCACATTCCAGGACTGTGAGAAATCATTTTATGTTATTTAAGCCACCCAGTCTATGTTTTTTCTTAATGCAGCCAAAACTGACTAAAGCACATATGACTCAAATGAAGATAATAATAGGGTTGGTTTAGTCACTAAGTTGTCCGAATCTTGAGACTTCATGGACTGTAGCCTGCCAGACTTCTCTGTCCATGGGATTTTTCAGGCGAGAATACTGGAGTGGGTTGCCATTTCCTTCTCCAAATAACAGGGTTAAGTGGACTAAAACTCCATGTTCTAAATTTCCAATTTTTGCTTTCTGAACATTCATCCCAGATCATTCCACTATTCTTTATTTTTCCTTGTTGCTTTTTGTTGTTTTGATATATCTTTTAGAACTGAGTGGTTTCTCATTAGGGTTCTGTTCTCTTAAAAGCTTGTTGTAACTTATTTCCAGAGCTTTTTGCAATGGCATGTAGCATTATAGAAAACTATTGTATTTATTTATTATTCTTGCCAAAACATCCTCCCATGTGGTCAGTTAAAACTTTCCTCATGATCCATTGAAACAATATATGGGCAGTACAAGAAGGATTCCTCTTTATCCGTAGAATTATGCTAATATTATTAATTTTGCCTTGAATGACATGAAATTACTATAAATGTTGTGGTCATTATATTCTTGTATATAACTGTGGTTGCACTCTGGTGTTAATAAAAATCTATAGATTTTTTTCATACTTCCTTGAATTTCAATTATATGTTTTCTGTAAATGATATGCATTTTCTCAGTTCCAGTCCATAAACTTTACATTTTTTTGCAAATGCTAACCCAAAAGCAATCAATTAACAAAGAATGATAAAATATATCCCTATATATTACTCAACGTTTTCATTTCACTCTGAGTGTGAAGGGAAGGGAAGGACTGATGAAAATAGATGATGAACTCTTCATTTTTCACAGCATTCCTCCTTGCGTGAAAGGTGAGTAGTTGTAGCTAGGATTTTGCCGTAGAGTAGATGACTGTTGGAGGAGGTCATCAAGGAGACAAGACCACCGGTTGACCTGGGAGGGGTGGACCTGGGCGAGACAATTACAGGCTCCCTCCCTTCTCCCCCAGGGCTTCCCTGGTGGCTCAGACAATAATCTGCCTGCAATGTGGGATACTTGGGTTCAATCCCTAGGTCGGGAAGATCCCCTGGAGAAGGACGTGGCAACCCACTCCAGTATTCTTGCCTGGAGAATCCCATGGACAGAAGAGCCTGGCAGGCAAAGTCCATGGGGTCGCAAAGTGTCAGACATGACTCAGTGGCTAACACTTTCACTTCCTTCTCCCTCATCCTTGAATATACATTCCACTTGCCCTTCCCTGCTCCCAGAATCTGCTGCAAGGATACAGCTTTGAAATAGAAATGTGTGCCGAGACTGTCTGGACTGAACTCAAGTAAAGACTCTATGTACAATTTTAGTATTTGGTGGGCAGATGCAGAAATTTACTCATCTTGCAGTCATCTAAGAGAAGTGTTTACATTCCCTGGCTTATTAAACTGGATCCCCATCAATCGGGGGAGGTCTGCCTCTTTCTTTGGTCTCTCCCAGCCCTCTGAGTGTGGATGCCAGTTTCAGATTATACCTAGGAAGCTCCTGAGGAAGTTGGGAAGCAACAGTGGCATAGCAATTTGATTAAATTCATAATGAATCTCTCATTTCATATCTCCTAAAGACCATTAAATACTTTTTTCTTCTCCTTGACTTTGTTGCATTCTCAGCTGTAATTCTTGGATCTTTTTCATTTTTCACTTCTACAATATAAAATATTCTTTTAATTGAAGCACTAAGGTTTTTAATTCCAAGGTCAAAATTTCCTTATATCTTTCTTTACTCTCCTAAACTATGATTACCTTATAACTTTTTCATTTAATATTTTTAAATGTATAACATTTTTACTTTGATATTTTAATGATAACATAGTTTCTTTAATATCTCTGAACTTATATCTATACTATTTTCTTTTTAGTTTTTCTTCTGTGAATCATTTTTTTGGGGGGAGCAGGAGGCTATGTGTACTGAGTTTAATGTCTTTCTTTGTATGTTTGTATTATCCTCAAATATTTAATGATTATTTGATGACTATTCAGCTTGAAGATGCATATTTTTTTTGACTTGTAATTTAATATGGCCTCTAATTATGCTGGTTCCCTTCGTTGAAATTTTGGTAGGACAAAATGAGTTCTATTCCCTAGTGAAATGAAGGTGTAGCTCATTTACATGTCCATTCTTTCTGATGCTCATAATTTGAGACTTTGCTCTTCTTCTCTAACCTCGACACCTACAGTGAATGTCACCAGTTTCTACACTTGAGTTTCAGACAGTTCTAGATTTAAGTCTGGAGCAAATGTAAGAGAGAACTATTTATTTTCCTCTTTTCCTTAATTCACACTTAGTGTCTTTGAAGTAGGAAGGTTTTACCTGAGGTTTTGTTTGATTCCTTTTATGTCTTTCTTTTCCTTTCCTAAATAACATCAATTGTTTTTAAAGAAATTAGCTTGTAGTGCTTTATAGTTTGATCATGCTACCAACAACTGATACATATGTGGAGAGCTGAAGAATCCTGGCTATCCCAGCAATTCTGAAAGCAGTTCTTTAATTCTTTCCTGATTAATTTTGAAGATGCTCCAATTTCTTTGTATTTGCTGACTTTGTGCTTGAAGTTTATCTGTTACCACTTCCCCTTTCTTTGAGTGTGTGTTCCTTTTCCATCCTTTGCATTTTTAAAGAATTATTTAAGGTTTTTTTTAATTATGTAATTTTATGGCATTTTGATACATTTTAGTTTTCCATTCTTATCTAAACTTGAACCTTTTCATTTCAAATTTCATATGCTTCTGTGACATTAATACTGTTGAATACATTTTGGTAATTACTTTTAAAAATGTACTTGTCTAATTTATTATGCTTATAAAATAATAGTTCATAGCTGACCCACTTTTCTAGGAAACATAAAAAAAATTGTTTCTCAGTAAGAGATAGCTTGTTTAATTTCTCTAGGCATTTGCATTGATGTATTCCAACTTCTAAAAATTGTTCACTTAATAAAATATGATTAGGTTAATTTATCCATTTCAATTTTATCTCAAAGCTATTATCTCATATAACTTCAATTTGGTGATGTGCAGCATCTCCATTAACCATTTTCTGTGCAACTCCTCAGTTACCACTGCCAATTTCACTAGAAGTATTAGTGGGTTTAAGCATTTCTCTATAAACATAAACCTATGTTTATTAAATTTAATAAACACACACTACATATAAGATGTCGATTTCAAATGGATTTCATTTAAACAAGTCCACTGAATTCTGTGAACTATAGCACAAAATAGGTGCCATGAAGACAGTTCTGTAGAGCTGGGTTAACAACGTTGTTAGTGAATCTCTATGAAAGTAGAGACTTAGTTTCTTGATGAATGTTTTAAATATTAAGTGAGTTGGGTTTTGATTAATTCATAAATGATATTAAGACATATCTAAACACCCTATTAAGTCTAATCAAGGCTTATTTTTTAAAAATTAAGAAAGTAAGCATAATTAAAATCAGGGTACCCCCAAGAATATCATTTCTAACAGGTCTGGCACATTAAGACTATATTTTAATATGTGTAATCAACTCTTCTATTTTTCCTATTGCACAATAAGAAAAAATAACATTAATAGTCTTTTTAAATTTTTTAATCTAAAAGAATTTTTCATACTCTACATTTAATGTCACTTTCTGACCTCTTTGCTAAGAGAAATAACCTTCAAAATAACTAATTATACTCATAAAATATTTCCCATATAGTTAAAAAAATGCATTTAAGATAAAACTTAAAAAAATAACATACTTTATTTAAACTTTTCTCTTTCACTTTGAAGCTTACCTAAAGCTTTAGTCTTATCCTACAGTTCATTAAAGCAACCTCTGTTATTTAAATTAAAATAGTGTTTTCACAAAAAGTGGCTTAATAAACTGTGGGACCTCAGAGTAATCTAACCTATATCTAATTCTGTGTCTACTCTCCACCTTCTAAAATATAAAAGAAATCAGAAGAAATTTTGTGATTTTGAGTGTTGACAGATGTTTGTGATCAAAGGTGCCCAATAGATAATAGCCAGCTTCAAAGCTAAAAACAAAGGAATATTTTAAGAGGTTAAGTTTATACCTTATAGATAGATTTTGGTATTTTATTCCAATTAAAATTAATTTTCTACATTTACAAAAATAAAATTATTCCACATTGTCATATAGTCATGGCAAGCTATGTTTCTATACCAGAATTTAAACTTTCGTAATGTAGAGTTAGGCTCAGCTGATAAAGAATCCACCTGCAATGTGTGAGACCTGGGTTCGATCCCAGGGTTGGGAAGATCCGCCAGGAAGGGAAAGAATACCCACTCCAGTATTCTGGCCTGGAGAATTTCATGGACTGAATAGTCACAAAGAGTGGGACATGACTGAGTTATACAGAAAGGTCACAGTATTTACATCAGATAATTTTATGCCATTTGTAAAATAATTCCTGTCATGCTAGTAGACACTGCACTGACCAACTTGGGCTTGGCTACAACAACCAAGTTGTTAGCTTAGGTCCAGTAGCAATCCATCACAAGATGAACTGATTTGGAGCTGAACCTGGGTAGGGGCATGATTCAGAAGATTAATATTGTCAAGATTGTAATAATCTTCAAATTTCCTATAAATAAGGACTATGTATACCATAGATGTGAAGAGCCGACTCATTTGAAAAGGCTCTGATGCTGGGAAAGATTGAAGGCAGGAGGAGAAGGAGGTGACAGAGAATGGGATGGTTGGATGGCATCACTGACTCAGTGTACATGAGTTTGAGCAAATTCCAGGAGATAGTGAAGGACAGGAAAGCCTGGCATGCTGCAGTCCATGGGGTGGCAAAAAGTTGGACATAACTTAGCAACTAAATAATAGCATAGGAATTATCCTGTATAACATTTGTAGATAGGGATTCTTAAAGACCTGCTTTCATAAAGTAAAAAAAAAATCAAAACAACCTCAGTATATAAACATGTGGACTAGGAGGTTTTCTTGCTTTGTCCCCAATTGACTTGGAACCCACAACTGAATCCCGGTCAGTTGTCATGATGTCTATTAATAAAAGCGAGTATGTGATCAAGGGTTGATTATACTAGATAGGCATAGTAAATATCTCTGTAATTCTTAGTGATTTCTTCTATAATGGAACTGACCTTTACCAAGATTATACAGTGATATAGTGGAATACTGTCATTATCAGTCAGATCAGATCCGATCAGTCGCTCAGTCGTGTCCGACTCTTTGCGACCCCATGAATTGCAGCACGCCAGGCCTCCCTGTCCATAAGTTCTATGATAATACTGGTACTGATTATCAAAATATTTGGAGATCAAATTAAAGTCTTTTAAAACTGTATTCTGATGGAAAATTACTGCCTAAGGAAAAACTGGCTTTAGCTAACCATCAGCTTGTTTCTATGCTAAATATTCCTGTTCAAATTTATCACATGGTACATAGATTAAGGAGGGAAATTGAGTAATTAAATAACATAAAATATGAAAATTTATGTAATGGCCCTATAGAATAGATTAATTTTTTTTCAGTCCAGCCTCTACCATACTAGCTCCCTGAAATGTTAAGCAAATGCAAAATGCTGTTCTTTTTACTTTATCAGGTACATAAATGCTATACTAAATGTCAATAACCAAGAAAATATTATCATGTATTTTCCAATAGAAGGCATTCAAGGGCCAGATTTAAATCAGTTAATTCAGGAAAGAATTAACTCTGTTGGTTGGGTTATGCAAACCCCGCATATTTCTAGGAAATACCTGTCTTTAGCCAGGGTCCTTTGCTGGTTCCTGAGATCTAAGCTCTTACAATATTATACAGGATAAGAGTGTTTTATCTGCCAGAGGCCTTTGCAACATTCACTACCATTTGTTTAAATAGTTTATGCTAACAGTATGATTTAGGGTGAAATTCTCTCTTTGTATGCTTGAAACCGTGGGCCATGTAGTATCAGTTGATCAGAGAGTTTATGCTAGCAATATAATTTATAAGTAATGTCTTTCTTTGCTCTGGGCAGCTGGCATCTGAGCTGAGGCCAGTTATACAGATGCATGCCTGTATGTTTGAATTTCAGTAAAACTCTGGATACTGAGACTTGGGAGTTCGTCCTTGGTTGGCAATGATTTACACATATTATAATACATTGTTGCTATGAAAAACAAGTGAAGTCATGCAATTCTAGGACAGGACATTTGGAAGTTTGTGTCTGGTTTCTCCCGGGCATTGTTCTTCACACTCCTCCTGGGCATTGTTCTTCACGCTTCTCCCATTGCTGGAATATATGCGTACCTATATGTGTAATAACCTAGGACGATGAGTATAACAGCTTTTCCGAGTTCTGAGAGTCCTTCTGGTGAATCATTGGTCCCAAAGCTCGTCTTGTGAAACCCCAACTTACAGCTCCTTTCTGATTAATGGCAGTCTCTGATTAATGGCAGCCTCTGATTAATGGCAGAAAAATTGGCTCGTATTTACAAAATACATCTGTTCTTTGAGCTTTTGGGAATATAGTATCTAAATTAGAATTACCATCAATTTTGCACTTAAAAGATCAAAGTACAAAGCCATTGTTCTCTAGTAAAATAGATTTCAAAACACATACACACAAACAAGAGAATTAAATGTGTGGACAGCAGGGATTGATATAAACTTTCAAGGTATGTCAGTATATATTATAGTCAGCATATTTTAAAAGATAATTTGCTGCTGCTGCTAAGTCGCTTCAGTTGTGTCTGACTCTGTGCGACCCCATAGACGGCAGCCCACCAGGCTCCCCCATCCCTGGGGTTCTCCAGGCAAGAACACTGGAGTGTGTTGCCATTTCCTTCTCCAATTTATGAATGTGAGAAGTGAAAGTGAAGTCACTCAGTCGTGTCCGACTCTTAGCGACCCCATGGACTGCAGCCCACCAGGCTCCTCCATCCATGGGATTTTCCAGGCAAGAGTACTGGAGTGGGTGCTATTGCCTTCTCCAAAAAGATAGTTTAGGTCTAGGTTATTTATTTTAAAAAATCTGATTTAAGAAAATATATTACCAGGCCCTCAAGTAGCTCATGAATAATTATTTTTTCAGTATTTCTTATTGCTAATATAATTTATTGTTAGAAAAAATATTGTTGACCCTTATAATAAAAATGTTAATTATCCAGTTTAATGCAAAACATATGTCAGGTTCTGAGTTAAATTATTCTCCTCTCTTTTCATCATTTGTTCTAATCCTTGTTGTTGTTCAGTTGCTAAGTTGTATCTGACTGACTCTTTGTTTTGTAACCCCAAGGACTGCAGCATCCAGGCTTCCCAGTCCTTTACAATCTCCCAAATTTTGCTCTAACTCATGTCCATTGAGTCAGTGATGCCATCCAACCATCTCATTCTCTATTGACCCCTTCTCCTCCTGCCCTCAATCTTCCCAGAATCTGGCTTTTTTCCAATGAGTTGAATCTTCACGTCAAATGGCCAAAGTATCGGAGCTTCAGCATCAGTCCTTCCAATGAATATTTAGGGTTGATTTCCTTTAGAATTGACCGATTTGATCTTCTTGCTGTCCAGGAGACTCTCAAGAGTCTTCTCTAGCACCACAATTTGAATGCATCAATTATTTGATGCCCAGCCTTCTTTATTGTTCAACTCACACATCCATACCTGACTGCTGGAAAAACCATAGCTTTGAATATACAGACTTTTGCCAGCAAAATATCTCTTTTTAATACACTGTTTAGGTTTGTCATAGCTTTTCTTCAAAGGAGCAAGAGTCTTTTAATATCATGGATGCAGTCACCATCCCTAGTGATTCTATCACATACTTTTAGAGGAAATAAAACATTCAATATCTCTCTGAAGGCCATCTCATTAGTAACTTGTAAAGCTGAGCCTGTGATCTGTGTTTATTACACATGTGTGTTTGCACTCAGTATAAGTAAGTATGTGGCTGTTGTGTAGGGTATGTATGAATATAGTCATTCTACACAACCTAAATATTACATCAATCAGAATAGTCTATTCTAAAATTCATCTGAAAATACAGTATCCATTATAAATCCCTTATAAATAACTTTGCATGTTATCCATTATAAATAACTTTGCGTGTCAAATCTGAGAATGAATTTAGTGATTTTTTTAGAAGAAAAAGGATGACAAGTAAGACTATTTGAAAAATATATTTGAGTTCTTAATTCTTGACTACTAGGCAGACCTGTACTGGTATATGTTTTTCAGTTTATGAACATGTGGATACACTTCATGTAGGTAGGATGCACTTTTCTCCATATAAAATAAAGTAGAAAAGGGCTTTGGCTCTCATTAAGGGCATGACTCCTATTTATTTAATTATCTCTATTTATTAACTTGTATATTTGTTGAAATAACATTTATTTGCAAACTATTCTGGATATTTTGGTCACTGGAAATGCACTGGTGAAAAAAAAAGTGATATCTGAGTTCTTGAAAATGAGTTTTGTAGAGTATGTAAATATTAATTTATGTAGAAGAGATATCAGTCAAGAGGGAGCATCAAATATTTAAACTGAAAGCAAGGAGCAGGCAGTTTACTTGGAATAGAAAACGCATAAGGAAGTTTTAGTATTTAATAAGCCACCAGACATCTTTCTTTTTGCCATGTCATATATACTAGACTTCATTGCTATCAGTTCAGTTCAGTCGCTCAGTCATGTCCGACTGTTTGCAACCTCATGGACTGCGGCACGCCAGGGCTGCCTGTCCAACACTACCTCCCAGAGTTTACTCCAACTCATGTCCATTGAGTCGGTGATGCCATCCAACCATCTGATTCTCTGTTGTCCCCTTCTCCTCTGGCCTTTAATCTTTCCCAGCATAGGGGTCTTTTCAAATGAAACAGTTCTTAGCATCAGGTGGCCAAAGTAATGGAATTTCAGCTTCAACATCAGTCCGTCCAATGAACATCCAGGACTAATTTCCTTTAGGATGGATAGGCTGAATCTCCTTGCAGTCCAAGGGACTCTCAAGAGTCTTCTCCAACACCACAGTTCAAAAGCATCAATTCTTCGGCGCTCAGCCTTCTTCACAGTCCAACTCTCACATCCATACATGACTGCAGGAAAAACCATAGCCTTGACTAGACAGACCTTTGTGGGCAAACTAATATCTCTGCTTTTTAATATGCTGTCTAGGTTGGTCATAACTTTTCTTCCAAGGAGAGAGCGTCTTTTAATTTCATGGCTGCAGTAACCATCTGCAGTGATTTTGGAGCCCCCCAAAATAAAGTCAGTCACTGTTTCCACTGTTTCCCATTTATTTGCCATGAAGTGATGGGACCGGATGCCATGATCTTCGTTTTCTGAATGTTGAGCTTTAAGCCAACTTTTTCACTCTCCTCTTTCACTTTCATCAAGAAGCTCTTTAGTTCTTCTTTACTTTCGGCCAAAAGGATGGTGCTATCTGCATATCTGAGGTTATTAGTATTTCTCCTGGCAACCTAGATTCCAGCTTATGCTTCTTCCAGCCCGGTGTTTCTCAGGATATACTCTGCATATAAATAAATAAGCAGGGTGAAATATACAGCCTTGATGTACTCCTTTTCCTATTTGGAACCAGTATGTTGTTCCATGTCCAGTTCTAAGTGTTTCTTCCTGACCTGCATACAGATTTCTCAAGAGGCAGGTCAGGTGGTCTGGTATTCCCATCTCTTTCAGAATTTTCCACAGTTTATTGTGATCCACACAGTCAAAGGCTTTGGCATAGTCAATAAAGCAGAAATAGATGTCTTTTTGGAACTCTCTTGCTTTTTCAGTGATTCAGCGGACGTTGGCAATTTGATCTCTGGTTCCTCTGCCTTTTCTAAAACCAGCTTGAACATCTGGAAGTTCACGGTTCACGTACTGCTGAAGCCTGGCTTGGAGAATTTTAAGCATTACTTTAATAGCCTGAGAGATGAGTGCAATTGTGCAGTAGTTTGAGCACTCTGTAGCATTGCCTTTCTTAGGGATTGGTGTGAAAACTGACCCTTTCCAGTCCTGTGGCCACTGCTGAGTTTTCCAAATTTGCTGGCATATTGAGTGCAGCACTTTCATAGCATCATCTTTCAGGATTTGAAATAGCTCAACTGGGATTCTATCACCTCCACTAGCTTTGTTCATAGTCATGCTTCCTAAGTCCCATTAGACGTCACATTCCAGGATGTCTAGCTCTAGGTGTGTGATCACACCATTGTGATTATCTGGGTTGTGAATATCTTTTCTGTATAGTTTTTCTATGTATTCTTTCCACCTCATCTTAATATCTTCGGCTTCTGTTAGATCCATACCATTAATGTCCTTTATTGAGCCCATCTTTGCATGAAATGTTCCCTTCGTATCGCTAATATTCTTGAAGAGATCTTTAATCTTTCCCATTCTGTTGTTTTCCTCGATTTCTTTGCACTAATCACTGAGGATGGCTTTCTTATCTCTCCTTGCTATATTTTGGAACTCTGCATTCAAATGGTTATTATCTTTCCTTTTCTCCATGCTCTTTGCTTCTCTTCTTTTCTCAGTCATTTGTAAGGACTCCTCAGACAGCCATTTTGCTTTTTTTGCATTTCTTTTTCTTGGTGATGGTCTTGATTCCTGTCTCCTGTACAATGTCACAAACCTCTGTCCATAGTTCATCAGGCACTCTGTCTATCAGATCTAGTCCCTTAAATCTATTTCTCATTTCCACTGTATAATCTTAAGGGATTTGATTTGGGTCATACCTGAATGGTCTAGTGGTTTTCCCTATTTTCTTCAATTTAAGTCTGAATCTGGCAATAAGGAGTTCATGATCTGAGCCACAGTCAGCTCCCGGTCTTGTTTTTGCTGACTGTATAGAGCTTCTCCATCTTTGGCTACAAAGAATATAATCAATCTGATTTTGGTGTTGACTATCTGGTGATGTCCATGTGTAGAGTCTTCTCTTATATGTTGGAAGAGGGTGTTTGCTATGACCAGTGCATTCTCTTGGCAGAACTCTGTTAGCCTTTGCCCTGCTTCATTCTGTACTTGGTACCAGGAAGATACCAAGGCAAAATTTGCCTGTTACTCCAGGTGTTTCTTGGGAGAAGGCAATGGCACCCCACTCCAGTACTCTTGCTTGTAAAAGCCCATGGATAGAGGAGCCTGGTGGGCTGCAGTCCATGGGGTCGCTAATAGTCAGACACAACTGAGCGACTTCATTTTCACTTTTCACTTTCATGCATTGGAGAAGGAAATGGCAACCTACTCCAGTGTTCTTGCCTGGAGAATCCCAGGGACGAGGGAGCCTGGTGGGCTGCCGTCTATGGGGTCACACAGAGTCAGACACAACTGAAGCGACTTAGCAGCAGCAGCAGCCAGGTGTTTCTTGACTTCCTACTTTTGCATTCCAGTCCCCTATAATGAAAAGGATATCTTTTTTGGGTGTTAGTTCTAAAAGGTCTTGTAAGTCTTCATAGAACCATTCAACTTCAGCTTCATCAGCATTATTGATCGGCGCATAGACTTGGATTACTGTGTTATTGTATGGTTTGCTTTGGAAACAAACAGAGATCATTCTGTCATTTTTGAGACTGCATCCAAGTACTGCATTTCAGACTCTCTTGTTGACCATGATGGCTACTCCATTTCTTCTTAGGGATTCCTGCCCACAGTAGTAGATATAATGGTCATCTGAGTTAAATTCACCCATTCCAGTCCATTTTAGTTCTCTGATTCCTAAAATGTCATCGTTCACTCTTGCCATCTCCTGATTAATCACTTCCAATTTGCCTTGATTCATGGACCTAACATTCCAGGTTCCAATGCAATATTGCTCTTTACAGCATCGGACCTTGCTTCCATCACTAGTCACATCCACAACTGGGTGTTGTTTTTGCTTTGTCTCCATCTTTTCATTCTTTCTGGAGTTATTTCTCCACTGATCTCCAGTAGCATTTTGGGCACCTGCCAACCAGGGGAGTTCATCTTTCAGTGTCCTATCTTTTTGCCTTTTCATACTGTACATGGAGTTCTCAAGGCAGGAATACTGAAGTGGTTTACGGATTCCCTTCTCCAGTGGACCACATTTTGTCAGAACTCTCCACCGTGACCGATCTGTCTTGGGTGGCCCTACATGGCATGGCTCATAGTTTCATTGATTTAGATAAGGCTGTGGTCCATGTGATTAGAATGGCTTATTTTTCTGTGATTGTGGTTTTCAGTCTGTCTGCCCTCTGATGAAGAAGGATAAGAGGCTTATGAAAGCTTCCTGATGGGATAGACTGACTGAGGGGGATACTGGGTCTTGTACTGATGGGTGGGGTTATGCTCAGTACATCTTTATTCCAGTTTTCTGTTGATGGATGGAGCTGGGTTCCCTCCCTGCTATTTACCTGAGGCCAAACTATGTTGCAGGTAATGAAGATAATAATGACCTCCCTCAAAAGATCCCAAAAGATCTCATAGCCATACTGACTTTTAAAATCCAGGAGATTCTTATGAAATATTTTAAACAGGTTAGGTGTTATATTAATAATTCAGATTCATTCATTTTCAAGTAAATACTGTCTTCCACATTCTAGAATAAGTGTTAGTTTCTAGAAATAAAAAGATGCAAACGAGGTGTTATTCCCCCAAGTACTATCAACCAGTCTTTATGGATAAGAACTGTTGAGAGATTGAACCTGGAGAATGTCTTTTAGGTCAACTCCAAGGTCAAGTTGCCCACATACATATTTACTAAAGTTTTTTTTTTTTTTTTCTTTTAAAGAAGACATCTCACATGAGACAGGGTACTCAGGGCTGGTGCACTGGGATAACCCTGAGGGATGGGATGGGGAGGGAGGTGGGATGGGAGTTCAGGATGGCAGGATACATGTACACCCATGGCTGATTCATGTCAATGTATGGCAAAAACCACTACAGTATAGAAAAGTAATTAGCCTCCAATTAAAATAAATTAATTAATTTAATAAAAAATAAAGAAGACATCTCTAATATGCAATGCCATTCAAAGGTAGATTTCCCTTTCTTATTTTTTTGGCCATGCTGTGTGGCTTATGAGATATTAGTTCTCTGATCAGGGATTTAGCCAGGCCCTTGGCAGTGAGAGTACAGTCCTAACCACTGGATCATCAGGGAATTCTCTGGAGTTTCTTTCACTGTATTCTTCCACAAATTCAGGTTGGCTAATTTGGAATACCTAAAGTAGTGTTTTATAAATTGAATATTAAGAAATTATTCATCTGTCTCTACTTTCCTTGGTCATTGTTTTGCACCAGTGCCTCCTGTTTAACTTAGGATGGTTAAAAAGGTTTTTAAAAATAAAGTATATCTTTTAGTCAGGAAAATATATATAATGACTATCTCAAATATTATTTGATAACTGATATGAATTCATGGAGGAAGACAACTCAGGGGTTGTGGCTGTTTCTGATGCTTCCAGTTTCCATTTTGTGGCAAGTAAGTAATGGTTAAAACTTACTTCCAGGCAACTGATGAGTTCTTTATTGCCACACCCCATTAATGAATGGAAATTGAAGACTACCACAGAGGAAGAGAGGCAGACAGAGAGTATTGTCAGACTCAGCTTTGAAGTCAAAATTCTAGCTCCAACAATCAAGTTAGCTTATAATTTAAAGTGGTTAAATAATTACAAGAGAAATGTTTCAACTTACAAAATCTGGACAGAATAATATCTCCTCTTGCTACAGTAATTATAACTGCTATTTAAGGGTTTCTCAAATATATGTCTCCAGATAATTACTTGCAGATACTGCCAAATTCAGAATATAACTGAAATTTGCTTTCTTAAATGGAGTAAAGATGGCTTTATGGTTTGCTTCTCACTTTTATTTTCACAAGGTCCTCAAAATTATGTTCTTCACGGAGATAATGGTTTTTCTAGCTGAATCTTCTATGGATAAAATATGTTTTTTCTGCTTTCACTTAGCAAGGTCCATCTTTAGGAATTATATGACACAGTTTAACCAAATACACTATAGATTATGACAAAAATATTCTTGCCTTTTAACCAAGCTGCATAATTCTTTGAATCCTTTTCATTTTTCCATTATTAGAGATAAGTGCCTTTGTAACTACCTTTTCAGAAAAGGTAATGAACACCTGTGCCTGATCTGAATTGTGAAAAAACTTATTTTCCTCATGAAACATGAAAAGCACAGTGGAATTCTGTTACAATAATAAGGATGAGTAGTTTAGATGAATCTTTTTTTTTTTAGTGGTCAGTACAGGCCAGTAGCCACCCCCTCCCCAAATGCTTAGTTTTACTGATTCAAGCATTTCCAAAAGATAAAATTGTTCTCTTTCCAAGGAAAATATATTATGTAGGGTATGCACTTACTAGAAACGTTATTATGAACTGTAATTAGGAGTCTCAACACCTGTAACAACAAAGTAGCTCTCAAAAGTTTTTAAATTATTAAGGTTTTGTCACAGAAACTGAAAAATTTTCATTTTTCAAGATCTAAACTAGCCAGCTATTTGTCTAAGACTATAACATTTGGGAGAAAGAATCCCACACTTGAATTTAAGTAATTGCCAGCAAAGCACTTGTTATCCTTGGAAAGTATATTATCTGCAACAGTATGTAGAATTATGTGCAGTTGTTTCAAGGAAAGAGTTTTTTAAAGTTCATTCAAAATAATAATTTCAGAGTAATGAATGTTTCCTGAACTAAATTAGCCATTCCAAGAGGTTGGAGAACAAACAAGTGGAATGAAGAGATGGACAGTATATTCTGCTAAAGAACTTGTCCTTCAAGGAAGGAAAGTAGATGTTCTTTAGTCTGTAACTCAACTAGCCATAGCTGATGAATATTATCCATATACTGAGATGGAAAAATAGGTGTCCAGTCAGTCAGTCATGCCCAACTCTTTGTGACCCCATGGACTGCACAGCACACCAGGCTTCCCTGTCCTTCACTGTCTCATGGGGTTTGCTCAAACTCATGTCCACTGAGTCGAGAATGCTATCCAACCATCTCATCCTCTGTCATCCCCCTATCCTCCTGTCTTTAATTTTTCCCAGAATCATGGTCTTTTCTAATAAGTTGGCTTTTGGCATCAGGTGGCCAAAGTTTTGTAGCTTCGGTTTCAGCATCAGTGCTCCCAGTGAGTATTCAGGTTGATTTCCTTTAATATTGACCAGTTTGATCTCCTTGCTGTCCAAGGGACTCTCAAGAGTCTTCTCCAGCACCACAGTTTGAAAGCATCAATTCTTTGACACTCAGCTTTATTTATGGTCCAACTCTCACATCTGTACATGACTACTGGAAAAACCATAGCTTTGACTATATGAAGCTTTGTCAGCAAAGTGATATCTCTGCTTTTTAATACACTGTCTAAGTTTGTCATAGCTTTTCTTTGACAAACAATAAAAGCAAGTATCTTTTAATTGCATGGCTACAGTCATTGTTTCCCCATCTATTTGCCATGTAGTGATGGAACTAAATGCCATGATGTTAGTTTTTTGAATGTTGAGTTTGAGGCCAGATTTTTCACTCTCCTCTTTCACCTTCATCAAGAGGCTCTTTTGTTCCTCTTCACTTTCTGTCATTAGAGTGGTGCCATCTCCATATCTGAAGTTATTGATATTTCTTTTTTATATAAATTTATTTATTTTAATTGAAGGCTAATTACATTACAATATTGTATTGGTTTTGCCATACGTCAACATGAATCTGCCACGGGTATACACGTGTTCCCCATCCTGAACCTCCCTCCCACCTGCCTCCCCATACCATCCCTCTGGTTCATCCCAGTGCACCAGCCTGTATCATGCATCGAACCTGGACTGGCGATTTCTCCCGTCAATCTTTATTCCAGCTTGAATTTAATCTAGCATGGCATTTCACATGATGCACTCTGCATATAAGTTAAATAAGCAGGGCAACAATATACAACCTTGAAGTACTACTTTCCCAGTTTTGAACAAGTTCATTGTTCCATGTCTGGTTCTAACTGTTGCTTCTTGACCTATATACAGGATTCTCAGGAGACAGGTAAGGTGGTCTGGTATTCCCTTCTCTTTGAGAAAAAGTAATAGACAAGCTCAAAATACAGTCATCAAATTAAAATCTTTCTGTACTATATAAAAAAAATCACCACTTTATTGCTGAGAAGTGTGTGTGTGTGTGTGTGTGTGTGTGTGTAGTTGCTCAGTCGTGTCAGACTCTATGCAACCCTGTGGACTGTAGCCTACCAGGCTCCTCTGTCCCTAGGTTTCTCCAGGCAAGAATACTGGAGTGGGTGGCCATTTCCTTCTCCAGGGGATCTTCCCGACCTAGGGATCAAACCTGGGTCTCCCGCATCATAGGCAGATGCTTTACCCTCTGAGCCACCAGGGAAGCCTGCTGATAAGACAAAATACTAAAAGATGTAAATAAATTAAGGATACAAAGGTCATTTGATTGGAGGTTTTAATCTTCAGCAGACTCATTTAGGGCCTTAAATATTAGGGATACAAGAACTAAAGTTTGAATTTAGTGAGGTTGGTGCTAATTGTGCCAAAAGCTTGGAGGGGATAATGATAATGCACAATTATAAAATAATTGTTTTAATGTGGCAATGGTAAGATCATGAGGTGACACATGCTGTTGTTGAGTAAATGAAAATTATATGCTGCAAAGTATTTGGGAGTTAAAACACAAATGATAGGGATACCGCCTAGTAAAAATATTAATTGAACATTCTTATTGTAAGTAACTCAAAAGATGTACACAAATTTTGATTTATCCATTCTATTAGTGGACCTTAGTGTCAAATTTTAAGTCATTCATTTTTGTAGAGGTGTTTGGGTGGGCATATGCTTTTATTCCTTTTTCTATTTTTTGGAAAAAATTAGGAATAGAGTGGATGGGTTGTATAACAGGGAAATTTTTAAGATATTCCCTTGTTGGTATGTAGATTTTCCCTGATAGCTCAGTTGGTAAAGAATCTGCCTGCAATGCATAAGACATATGTGTTGACAAGGTATATTTCAACATTGCTAGAGCCTTCTGAGTTCTAGTTCATGCATGAGCACTAAGTTGCTTCAGTCATGTCTGACTCTGTGACTCAGTGGACTGTAGCTCACCAGGCTTCTCTGTTCATGGATTCTCCAGGCCAAGAATACTGGAGCCAGTTGCTATATCCTCCTCCAGGGTGTCTTCTTGACCCAGGGATCAAACCTGTGTCTTAAGTCTCCTGCTTTGGCAGGCAAGTTCTTTACTGCTAGCACCACCTGGGAAGCCCAGGTTCTAGTAGGCTTCTTTTATAGATTCCTTGGAAGTTTCTACATAGAGGATAATGCCTATCTCTCACCTCTCGAGACCAACAGGCAAGTTTGTCAATGTCCTTCTTTTGGCAATGATGGAAAGGCAAGAGAACAAAAAGCAACTCACCAGCTTGCACCAAGGACCATTTATGTGAGTGAGACTGTCTTGGATGCTCAGTTTTAGTTAATATGTCAAAAAATGGCTCAGCTTAGCCAAGCCCAAATTCCAACCCATAGAATCCTAAGAAAATAATAATAGTCTTTCTTTTAAGCCACAGAATTTTGGGGATTATATATTTTAAAGTAATTGGTAAGTAAGTCACAGACCAATTCAAACTATATAAACTATAGATACTTTAGAAAACATACGTATACCATCATTTCTAGATTTAAATCAAAATTAATGTATCTTTTTATATTATAAAATCTGTTCCATTGATTTGACACGAAATAAATATCAGAAATATTATTTCTATTTAAATATCACATTTCCGATATATTTTTAAAAACTCACTATTTTATCCTGTAGCTAAGTGATTTTGTCTCATAGAAATTATTAATGCTTTTCTCATTTACATTTTGTTGCTTAATTTAGTGGAATCATTCAAGTGCATTATAAGGTATTTGTTAATTTAAGCAGATTCTCTGTCCTGGTTGAATTTTCAGTCTTGGTTCTGTAAGGGTTAGAATCTGGACCCCTCAAAACCTTAAAGCCTTCAACAAGAATAAAAGCAAAGTACTAGGCTGAGTGCACAGGTAATCGTGCTGCTGCTGCTGCTGCTAAGTCGCTTCAGTCATGTCTGACTCTGTGCAACCCCATGGACCGCAGCCTACCAGGCTCCTCCGTCCATGGGATTTTCCAGGCAAGAGTACTGGAGTGGGGTGCCGTTGCCTTCTCCAGGTAATTGCGCTAGATGCTTTTTATTGCAGAGATCACAGAGAAATTCAGCCAGGGGAGTGAAGTTTGAAACTCACAACTGTTTGAAGGCCAGTTAGCCATGTCTCGTTCCAGTTGTCATTCTGTGTGCGGTATGTCTTACTGACCCACTTCTGCCTTTGGTGCAAGCAGGCAGTTTCCAGTGGGCTTAATTTTGATGTCAAAGGTTAAATTGATTTGGAATTATCTGGGGTCCTCAAATGCAGAGTTGTAAAGCCACTTCTGTTAAGGTGAAGAAGATACAATAACTTTGAAATGACACAGGATTTATAATAACTGATATAAAAATTCCTAAAAATCTCAGGCATCTTAAATACCATCTTCATGCCTAGTTTTGAATCATATTGTAAGTATACAATATGTAATATATATTGTATATAATATAATACAATATATTTATTAGATTTAAAATATATAAAGAGGAAACTAAAGTTATAAAACCATGCCATAGGATAAATTGTTGTAATAAGTCACCTTCATGAGGCTAAAATTTTTAAAAATATGTATTTTACTTGCAAAATTCTTAAACTTTTAGAAAACAAGTTATTGATACAAGTTAGTTGAAGAATTCGAAATACAAAATTAGATATCATCCTTCATATAGGAAAAGATGAGACTATTTAAAGACCCAGGTGGCTCAGTGGTAAAGAATCTGCCTACATGCAGGAGATGCACGAGACACTGGTTTAATCCCAGGATTGGGAAGGTCTCCTGGAAAAGGGCATGGCAACCCACTCCAGTATTCTTGCCTGGAGAATCCCATGGACAGAGGAGCCTGGTGGGCTACAGTCCTTTGGGTCACAAAGAATTGGACATGACTAAAGTGAACACACACACGTATCATTATTGCAACATGAGAAAGAATTAGTATGTTAAACAGTTAAAGAAATTTAAAGCTTCTAATATTAAACATTTTGAAGTTGTAAAAAACTATGAATGTGGCAATTAAATTAGCATGTTAACTTATTTAGTAAAATCAATAAAAGATACATTTATAATAAAGTATCAAAAGCAGTGACATAAGTCCATAAGATTCAAGTATCTACTCCAAATATTTGGTAGACTATGACCTCATGCAAAGAGTTGACTCATTGGAAAAGACTCATGCTGGGAGGGATTGGGGGCAAGAGGAGAAGGGGACAACAGAGGATGCGATGGCTGGATGGCATCACCAACTCGATGGACGTGAGTCTGAGTCAACTCCGGGAGTTGGTGATGGACAGCGAGGCCTGGTGTGCTGTGATTCATGGGGTTGCAAAAGAGTCAGACATGACTGAGCAACTGATCTGATCTGATCTGATGCTCCTTAATAAATTTTAAAAATTAAAAAATCTTCCAATCACTTTTCTCAAGCCACCAAAGTGCTTAATGAAAATATGCCAACCAGGTTGTGGTAGGATTTTGTTGTCAACATTTTTTTTTAAAAATGTGATGATATAAAATTTGCAAACTTATTTTTAATTCTTAAAAAATGTAAATATCCATTAATTCTGTCACCTGAGTTACATTTCTTAAGAACTGTGATTCTTAACATTTTGATTAGAGATAATTGGGGATCCCCAAGATCCTTTTAAGTTCTGTGTAAGATAAGTAATATTTTCATAATAATACTTAGTTGTAACTTACCTTTTTAATCTTTTTATATTCTGTATGTCCCTTCATGAATGTACCAAGTACAGAAAGCTTACTGACATGCTTTCTGATTCCACATTTTATTAACCCTTAAAAATACTAACACTTGTGAGCTTTAGTGTACTATTAAATTAGAATTTCCATAATTATCTGAAAAGTCTGTTAAACTTTTTCCCAATTATCTCTGTGGATACAGAATTTTTAATATACCTCAACCAAAACAGCATATTATGACAAATGAGAAACAAGAACAGATATAACAATCCAGATGCCTTACAATAAAACATTAAAAAAAAATACCTACTTGGATCTGCTGGTTCTTAGCTTCAATATGTGGGATCTAATTCCCTAACCAGGAATCAAACCCGGGCCCCCTGCATTGGGAGCATGTAGTTTTAGCCATCGGACCACCAGGGAAGTCTCTAAAAGATATCTTTTAAAATTTCAGAAATGTGAAACAATGGCACTGTCACAGGTTTTTGCTTTGAAATAGTATATTTTTTTAAATATATGCTGTTTATGTTAAGGTATCTGCCTGCATATGGGAAACCTGCATTTGATCCCTGGGTTGGGAAGATGCCCTGGAGAAGGGAATGGCAACCCACTCCAGTCTTCTTGCCTGGAGAATGCCATGGATAGAGGCTACAGTCCATGGGATCAAAGAGTCAGACACAGCTGAGCAACTAACATTTTCACACTTTCACGGTGTTAATGTGTATATCCTTAATAATGTCTTTTTTGACAAAAATAATATAGACTTTGGTAGATAATTCCAACCGAAATCTGAAGAATAAATGACACTTGTGCTCCTTTAATATGTGGTAAGACTTGCTCTCCTTTAAGTCTTTCATGCTGTAGAAAAATAGGACAGTGAGCACATTAGTGACAACAAACTTCAAATTTGATTATCAGCTGTGTTAAGAGTATTTCTTGTACAATATCTGTAAACATTTTACATGACTGACAATTTTTATTGTTAGTGCTTGACATAATGTCACTTAACTTGTCAGAAGTGATCTCCTCTACAACAGACATTTGTAATGAAGGTAATAACAAGAACTGTGGTGGTTGTAAAATAGAGGTTTGACCTTAAGTTACTTTGCTGAGCTTTCGATTATTCAATTTCAATAGTAGAAGTTGAAAGATTTTACAGTTTTTAAGGCATAAAACATTTAGCTGTATGCACAGGAATCCACTCAACAATTAGTAGTTCTTAAAAATATTCAGAAGAGCAACAACACCTATTATATATTTTTGAAGTGTGAAGAGAAGTTATTTTTAGAAACAGTAAACTATAAGACACAAAATGTGTTCCAAAAAAAAATCCAATTTAAGGAAAGTTAAGCTAGCAAGAGCCAAATTATTTGTAGGTTGTTAAAAACTGGACCTGTTGTGCTCAATTATAATCTCAATATAAACATAAGTACTTTTCTGAACAACAACAAAGAGTTTTAAATTCTACCTTGTCTTTTGCTTTTGAAATTAACTCAATCATGTTGCATGTTTATTGAAACTCTTTCAGGTGAACATCTGAGTTCAGTACCTGCAAATCTAACTCTTTTGGCAAAATAGCAGGAGACAAGGATAAATGGTAGAAATAAACAATCACCTTTCAAAACCTGCTGAGAAGAAATGCATAGATCATATATCTGCCACTAATCCTCAATCCCTTCTTTGTTACAAACTGCAAACACAGCTTCCTCTTGAGAAGTATTAGGCCTAAGTCGCATATTTTTCCCTGAAGATATCCAAAATACTATAGTCCTATGAACAGCTTTTGATGTTGTAATCAAAATAACCTATCTTACATGTGAATATTATCTTTTATTCCATTTTCAAATTAAACCATCATATGACACTTGCACACCCTACACTTATAACTTAAGATTTAAATATTGCTATATTTAACTCATCCTACTGCACTCCAGAAACAATATTTTTGGTTGAAAATAAATGGATGACTTGTGTCTTAAATAATTACTTGAAAAGCAATTGCAGGTGCTTGATGCCACGATACACAAAAGATAAACCAGTCTTTTGAATACTTGAGAGGTAATTTTATTTAATTAAAACTTGAAAACCTATTGGTCTATAAGCCTTTAGCTTATTCTTATCCTCAAGAATCAACACCCAAATGCAAGATTTATTTTAATTTTTGTTTTTATTTTGTTGTGCTAGGTTGTAGTTGAGGCATATGGGACCTTGAGCCATTGCAGCATGTGGGACCTTTTTGTTGTGGCCTGCAACTCTTAGTTGCAGCATATGGGATCTAGTTCCTGGACCTGGAGTTAACCCTGGTGCCCTGCCTTGGGAACATGGGGTCTTAGGTACTGGACCACCACAGAAGTCCTGCAAGATTTATTTTAAAAGAAATACTATTTTCTAATAGTGTGAGAAACTGCAAACATAAGGAAAATACATTGTGATTAATTGATGGAAATTTTTTAAAAGTAGATATAAACTCTTAATCTTAAAAGAATATATAAAACATTTAGCAAGATGATATTGTTTTTCAATTCATCTATTCCTTGAATTCATGTAAATAATACCTCCCAATAAAAGCAGAGAAAATCCATAACAGCACTTGTTTTTAACAAAAAATAATAATCATGTATGTCACATAAATTCAAGAAATGTAACATCAGTATGTCAGTGACAGACTAGACTGAATCTAGTTACCAAGGTCCAGAGTAGTGTTCTTAAGAAATGTTCTAATTTTGAAAGAGATAAGGAAAAGATTATTATTATATTCTTGCAACCCCAACAAAACTCTTTAGGCTAAAAGAGGCCAAGAAAACATGGGCATCAATTTTTCTTGAGAGTTTGTTCAAAATTATAGATCAAGTTTCTGGAAAGTTTCAGCTTGTGGCATTTAGAGCTATTAATAATTTGAATTCAGCCCTCCACTGCACAACACTTTCCCAAGGGCATCCTTTGTCTCTTTTGGGAAGAAGATTGCTTCCCTACCCACTACAAGTGCTGAAACATACAAAGTACACTTTAGAGCAAAACTATCTGACCTATCCATATTAGAATCAGTAAATAAGTTTAGATTAAAGCATTTCATAGGTAAAAAATCAATATAAGAAAAATTTGAATCAACTGTATAATACCTGTATTTTAAATATGCTGTACTTGAAACATAGCCTATATACATAAAAGTTAACATAAAATAGCATGAATTATTGAAGAAATCTGTTATTACAGTGGGAGATTTAAATGGAATTTTCATTAATTGACAGATAAAACAGATAATAACTAGCAAAATAGTATTGAACAGCACAGTAACACATGATATAGAAAACCTGTAAAGAATTCCACTTTCAATAATTGTTCCTTATTTGCAAGCACATATGGAACATATGCATGTAGTAGTTATGATGCAAATCTCAGCAATTTCATTGACGATTTATTATGCATATTGTATTCTTTAGCTACAATGTAATTGGAAGTTAGTTTTCAAATAATGAATTAAAAGCCAATATATTTGTAACTTAAAAATACTTAATTGAATTATATAATCTTGAATCATTAAATAATTTATCAGATATGAATTATAAATTTATATTTAAAGCATTTTAAATCAAGCATACATGAAGGACTAATCAAAATTTATCATATATCATACAAGTACAGTTTCAGTTTCACATTCATAGTACTAAAAGGCACTTGAAAAGCAGGTAAAAAATATTTTGATCTGGCAGCAGTTTCTAACACATACAAAAAATGTTAAGTGACTAAAGATTAAGCTTGAAGTAAATTGAAGGAAGTCTTTAGCAAATATAAAGCAGAAATAAATGAAATATGGAAAGAGGAAACAAAAGATTTGTTCTTTGAAAACTATCAAAATAGTTTTTGATTAAAAAAAAAAAACATACTATTACAATCAGGCAAACAAGCAAAAAAGATCTTTGGTTAATTAGGAATGAAGAGAACTGATCTCATAAATCATATCTTCAACACATTAATTTAGGAGACCCTGAAAACATTTCCATTTAAAATCAAGAAGCTGACAAGATGATTTTTACCACTAAATTTATTATCATTGTTTTGAAAGTCATAGTGATATAATAAGAAAAGGAAAATATAAAAATATTAAGAAGATGGAAGTAAAACGTGCATTATTTGCACACTATGTGATTATATAGGAAAAAGATACACTTAAAAGCTAAAATTAATCAGTATACAAAAGATCTCAATGTATGGAGTCTATTGCATTTCTATACAATAGAATTATTAGCTCTCAAATATTTGAGTTGCAATTTTAAAATGTCACATTTTACTATTGCAAAAAATCTATGTGCAAAAGATCTATATTGTAAAAAATATATCTATATCCCAGGCCCCTCTGACTATGAGATTCTCTAGACAAGAATACTGGAGAGTGTTGGCATTCTGTTCTTCCCAAATATATAGTATATGGAATTACACAAAAAAAATATAAAAAGTTACACAATAGGCATTTACTTAACTGTAAATCTTATTAAGTCTATAATTATTAAGTCTATAAAAATTATGGCAAACCATAATTTGCCAATAAATCACTTGTAATAAGAGCATCAGACTCAAATTTAACAGGTGAGCTGTTATAACCTTTCAAGGAACATGTATATCACTGCATAAACAATTAGGATTTTGTAGACATAAAACATCAATACATAAAATCTCATGTCCTGCTAACACTAAAACACAAATTAATAAAATGTTATGTGAATTATGTTTCAAAAAGTGAAAAAAAAATCCAAAAACTATAAGAACCTAAATTCTCTCTGTTGGAAACAAGGGGAAAGACATCTCCTCTGTTTACTATGAACTTCCCCAGAGGCTCAGTGGTAAAAGAAATCACTTCTAATGCAGAAGATAAAAGAGATGCAGGTTGATCCTGGGTGGAGAATATCCCGTGGAGTAGGAAATGGCAACCCTCTCCAGTATTATTGCCTGTAATAATCTATGAATATACGAGCGTGGCCGGCTACAGTCCATGGGTTGCAAAGAGTTGGATATATGAGCATTCATGCATGCACATGTCCCTTTACTTATAGCATTTATTAAGAAAATTAATTGTATCTTTTTGTTCTGTTCATTGGAAATGTGTGTATATCTCAAGGATCTGAAAGTCATCACTTTGAAATGTAGTCATCATGGAAACAGTGCTCTATCTCCCTCTTTCTCTAGAAGGGTAAGAGCCAAAATTTGTTGGCATCTAGCTCCAAGATGCCAGAGAAGGCAATGGCACCCCACTCCGGTACTCTTGCCTGGAAAATCCCATGGACGGAGGAGCCTGGTGGGCTGCAGTCCATGGGGTCGCTAAGAGTCGAACACGACTGAGCGACTTCACTTTCACTTTTTACTTTCATGCATTGGAGGAGGAAATGGCAACCCACTCCAGTGTTCTTGCCTGGAGAATCCCAGGGACGGTAGAGTCTGGTGGGCTGCGGTCTATGGGATCGCACAGAGTCGGACACAACTGAAGCGACTTAGCAGCAGCAGCAAGAGCTCCAAGATGCAAACATCCCTCCTTCCTAAGGGTGCATGCATGCATGCATGCTAAGTCGCTTCAGTTATGTCTGACTCTGTGTGACCCCATGGAGAGCAGCCCACCAGGCTCCTCCGTCCACAGCATTCTCTAGGCAAGAATACTGGAGTGGGTCGCCATTTCCTTCTCCATCCCTAAGGATATGAGAAGCTTATTTTTTATTTGAATAAATACCATTAGCTAACACAGAAGTGAAGTGAAATGAAGTGGAGTCTCTCAATTGTGTTCGACTCTTTGCGCCCCTGTGGACTGTAGCCTACCAGGCTTCTCCGTCCATGGGATTCTCCAGGCAAGAATACTGGAATGGGTTATCATTTCCTTCTCCAGGGGATCTTCCCGACCCAGGGATCGAACCCAGGTCTCCTGCATTGGAGGCAGACGCTATGACCTCTGAGCCACCAGGGAAGTCCAGCTAACACAGAAAACGACTCCAAAAACCAAGTGAATTTAGGATGGTCTATGTCTGACAAATAGATCGTGTGGTCAAGTCCTATTATTTGAGGACTAGGTACTGTTTATTATTGAGAATATGTGTGAGGTGTGTTATATTTGCTTGCCTACATAAAGAAGGTGAGATTTCTTTCAGTCTTTGCAGTCCCTTTAGTAGATTATTTGTGATGCAGCCCACATTGTGGTTTAATGCTTATTCATTAATAAAATTATTTTCTTTCACATCTCTACTTGAGTGGAGAGGTTTTCTGGTTTGGAGGGAGACTGTAATTATGTTTCCCCAACAATTCTGATGATGAAGACTGTCTGGCAGCTATTGATCAAGGCTAGTGAAAGATCTATGGCCACACCAGTCGGTTCAGAGACCTTCCGTCCATTATAGCAAGTTCCCCTTCTGGCTCTCCACTCTGTTGGCATACTAGCTGTAGTAACCACCCTTTCCAAATTCAAGATTTTATTATTGAATAAGCTTGGGTAATTTGGCCCTAAAATCCCATCAGAAACACCACATAGTTGGAAAATATGAGAAGCTAGTAATGGTACCTTCAGGTATTACTCTTAAAAAGCCAATATATGTCTGTCATATTTAAAATGAGTATATGGCAATTCAGTCTTGCAGTAGCCAAGGGATTTTTTTTTTAATTTTGATGAATTACTATTTTGTTGTATTACTTTGGCAGTCCTCATCTCAAGCAAGTATATTAACTGGCATTTATAGGATGGTTATCATTCTAAGAAAAATGATTTGGGATAAACAGGAGTAAAGATTAAGGAAAATAGAAGAGGAAATATAAGAATTAATGGTGCTGTCCCTTTCACAGAACGTTCCTCCTCTTTTCTTTGCTGTCTCTGCTTCTCCTGCATTTCTTTACCCCTCCCTGCTTCAGTCTGACTCCTGGGGAAGGGGAGGTGATGGTCTTTTAGTTGGTGGTTGCCTTCACTTGCGTATTTTCATGTGAAAAGTGTGGAGGACACAGCTTTAGTTCCTAATGATTTATGTGCCCTGTGTGAGGACACAGGTTTCTGTTCCTGGGGGCTTAGCCCGAAGTTCATACATTAGACCACCTTCCACCTTCTAGAGTCTCTTCTTATCCACACACCATGTAGCTAGGAAAAGAGATCTAATCAGGGACTAAAGATAACTTGGATAACTGTGACCCCTATGAAGGCAACAGGATGGAGAGTTGTTACTCTCCATATCTGTAAAAAAATCAATCAAACAAGGCATTAATCTGATAAATGTAAACACAGAAAGAGAGAAAAAAGTGCTGTATAACTTAATTTTGTTGTTGTTTTGTTGCAGTGCTAGGAAAACCAGCTCTCTTTGGATCCCCAGCAAAACTATTGCCCTGAGAAGCTACCCAGGCCTAAAGGTACCTCTGTTTCTATCTATGTGAATTAAAGTTAATTGAGCTTAATATGAAATATTGACATAATATCTGGTTTAGCATTGTTGAGAATTAATAAGATAATGTATGCAAATCTCCTGATATATTTTTGGCACTTAGCAGGCATTTATTTAATGATAGATCTTATTAAGGTTATAATTATCATAATCATAATTTGCCAATGAATCACTTATAATAAGAGCATCAGACTCAACATTTAATAAGTGAGCTGCTTTAATCTTTTAAGGAACATATACATCACTGACATAAACAATTAAGTTATCTTTTATTGTGGAAATAAAACACTAATAAATCAAGTCTAATATCCAGCTAAAATTAAAATATACCACAATGATTTTTTTAAATTTCAGAGATGCTAGTGGGGCCCGATAATTTACTGAGATATTAATTTGTGTTGTATTCTCCTTTGTACTCTCCGTACCCCATTGAAGTGGGTAGAGACACTGTGAGTCTTCGTGCCCCTTCCTTTGTTTTGCAGGCTAAGTAAGAGAAGCAGGTATACAACTGTGTTCCTGATTTTGGGGTTCTAGATACTTAATGTTCCTGAGGGTATTTTGCTGATAGAGAAGAGAAACAGGTGAATGGCTTTTAAACTTGTGAAAAAAGGAGGGAAGCTCCCCTAAGATCCTAATTGATGCTAACATGAAAGGTATGCTGTGACTGACGTTCTTGAGACAGCAGGATGAGAGTTCATAAATATTGCGGGCAGTGTCTGAGTGTGAACCTTAAGGAAACAGGAGCTTGGACTCCATGGCTCCAACTCTTAGAACTGAAAAATCCAAGTCCTTATGATCTGGAAAGTTAGCTTACAGAAATGATGACACAATCAAGAAAAAAATTACACTTTGTTCAGTTTGTAATCACTGCTTAAGACTCCTTGATTCTTCTGTAAAGAGTCTCAATAATGACTGAGTGATTTTCCTAACAGGCTGTACAGGTTCTGAGCCTTGTTTAATCTGACTGAAAAATATAGATTTATTTGATGTGTTATCTCTTGCATAATAATTGTTGGGTGTAAAGTTCACATAAAAGAGAGTTTAGTATTTTATTTTTTCTGGCAATCCACTCTTTTTAAAATTTATTTTGCTGAAGTATGGTTGCTATTAATGTTGTATTAATTTCTGCTGTACAGAAAAATGACTCATTTACATATATACACATACATATGTTTATTTTTAATTTCCTTTCCTATCATGGCTTAACACAGGATATTGAATATAGTCCCCTGTGCTATACAGTATGACCTCATTGTTTATCCATTCTGTATTTAACAGTTCTCATCTGGCAATTCACTCATTTTCTTTCAGCTTTTAATTTTATATTGGAGTATATTTGATTAGCTGTGTTGTGTTAGTTTCAGGTGTGATTCAGCAAAGTGATTCAGTTACACATATACATGTATCTGTTCTTTTTCAAATTCTTTTCCCATTCAAGTTGTAACATAATATTGAGCAGAGTTCCCTGTGCTATACAGTAGGTCCTTGCTGGTTATCCATTTTAAATATAGCATTGTGTACATGTCAGTCCCAAACTCCCTAACTGTTCCTCCTCCCCACCTTCCCCCCAGTAGTTTAGTATTTTAATGTAACCATCTATCAACTAAAGATAACAAAGTACCAAAATAACCTTAAGTGTTGCATAAAACAAATTTGACATTTCTTCTTACTACTTATGATACTTTTTGTCTCTCTCAGTTAGACAAATCATGGCACTTCCATCTTAATCCTCCTATTTAACTGTAAATATAAGGAGCCCAACAGCTCAGCCAGGTTCTATGAAGAGCCCTCACTCTGTGCTACGTGAGTCACATATTATAGGAAATTGAAGACCTATATTAAAGACCATCTGGGCCTGTGGGTATAACTTTTCCTGGGTCCAAAATGGGAGATAACATGGACTTGTCCTTTGATGCCACTGCCTTCTTTCCTGCAACATCTTTAAAAGCCTATATTTAAAGTATTTGGTTTAAAAATTGATTCAATTGAATTAAACATCAAGGGGGAGACAGAAGAAAGAAGATAGGTAAAGTATAAAATCCTCAAACTAACCTGAGATATATTCTGCAACAAAGATGTCATGCTGACGGGCTGGTTGATTAGAACAGACATTTTGAGTTCAGTGATCCAGCAGCCCTTAGGAATCCTGGGAGAGAGCTGCCAATTCTGAGAAATACATTTTTTTTTTCTGTTTGGTTTTACTGATTAGTTGAAACAGTATTGCCGAGGCCCAAATTTCAGTCACATCTTTATTGTTGCTCTGCCATTATAACGCTTCTAAGGTGTGTCTCTTCCCAGTCTTATCACTGATGCTCACCTCCTCATAGTGTCATGTGAGGAGGGACCACAGAAGCACCAGATTTCCACTTTAAGAAAACCCTGGGGCTTCCTGAACAGCTGCTTCTCAAAGCTGTTGATTTGCAGTATAAAAATTGATCCAAATGGTTTGTTCTCCATCTGTCTCGTGGCCTGCTCTTGCTCCTCCAATTAGGAGGTGCTAGTTAGCTCTGCTGGTAGCTCTTCTTTTGCTGTTTTCTCAATAAGCGGAATTGCATGTTGAAGGTATTGCCTCTGATCAGTCTAGCCCCTCTGCATTTGACCAGGGGAACACATAATCAACAATAATAACAACATAAATTTCTAATCTATACAATGTACATCATCCTTATTCTCATTTTTGGACATAAGAGTATCTAGAAGCTTTAAAAAAAAATTTCAGTGCACATGTGGATGGAGCATAAAACAGATCCCTGAGTGACCCATGTACAAAAGTAGGCATTGCATCTATTCCTGTCAACATACATAATAACTTAAAACAATATTTTAACTAGGTGATCCCTGATCACTTTAGTCAGGACTATGTCATTCTTCAGATAAACATCAGCTCTGAAAGAGTTTTCCTGAGAGCCTTACTTCTGTTTTCTACAATTTACATTCATTCCATAGACAGTGAATGTTGAATTGCTGAATGAATTGATTAATAAATAAATTCACCAATAATCTGTGGAAATGGAAGAGTTAGAAAATGGTAAATAGGATGAAAAACTTGTGTAAAGGAAACCATTACACTTTATGCCACCAGAAGCTTCTTTTAAGTAATGAAGGAAATAAAGTAGGGATGGGAAACAAAAATATTTTTTAAATAACCTTGTGGCATAAACTAATTTTTTCATGTAAATGTATATAACATTTTAAATAGTCATCCTGATATATCATTGATTTTATATTAAGTGGAAGATTTTAGGTTATAAGGTGGAAAAACTGTCTGGCAATGTTCACAGTCAACTGTTTGCAATGCTAATTTATTCCAGAAAGCTCAAGCTGAAGAGGATTAATGCTGGTGTCCATATATAACTGCATTTCAAGAAACAGTGACTATTGTACAGTAGGTACAAAGCTGAGTCAGCATCTTCCAGTTCTGACTGATAATTTTTTTTTTTTAATCCTGTTTATCTTCTCCCCTTGGAGCAGCTGAGGGATACATATACTTTTTATTAGGTAGAAAAGCAGTAATGGCTTTCTTAGTATCTGAGCTCAGCAGCAAAGAAGTCTGCAATTATAGCAAAAAGAAAAGAAAAAAAAAAAAAAAGCTTGCCCCAGTTTTACTTAGAAGCCTGCAACTCGTGTTCATTTTTTCATGGAAAGAGACAGTGAACTGTATCCTCTATATGCAGTCTCTTGAGAAGGAATGATAAATCTGGCAGATACAATAGGCCAGCAGGAAAGTTAAGAGACCAGGAATTATAAGTAGCTAATTATGAGTATTCACTAGTTGATTTCACAGACTCTCTCTTAAAAGAAGTGAGTTATTATAGAATTATATTTCATCTAGCTCAATTTTTGTCCTTATTCATGAAATTTTTTATTCTACAAACTGAGTCACGGATGCACAAAAACAAAGATTAGAAAAAAGATACATGTATTTTTCTTCTAACTAGAATTTTTGACCTGTAAAATATATAATGTGGCATGATTATTCTCAAAAGATTGGATTTTAGCACAACTGTATCAGTTGAAGCATGGATAGTAAACAGTGATGGTTTAAATTATTATATAATATTAGAATGAAATCTGACCATTTCCAGTCCTGTGGCCACTGTTGAGTTTTCCAAATTAGCTGGCATATTGAGTGCAGCACTTTCACAGCATCATCTTTTAGGATTTGAAATAGCTCAGCTGGAATTCCATCACCTCCACTAACTTAGTTCATAGCAATGCTTCCTAATCCCACTTGACTTCACACTCCAGGGTATCTGGCTCTAGGTGAGTGACCACACCAGCGTGGTTTTCCGGCTCATTAAAACTTTCTATATAGTTCTTCTGTGTATTCTTGCCACCTCTTCTTAATATTTTCTGCTTCTGTTAGGTCCATACAGTTTCTGTCCTTTATTGTACCCATCATTGCATGAAATGTTCCTTTGGTATCTCTAATTTTCTTTAAGAGGTCTCTAGATTCTCCCATTCCATTATTTTCCTCTGTTTCTTTGAATTGTTCACTTAAGAAGTCTGTCTTATCGCTCCTTGCTATTTTTTGTAACTCTGCATTTAGATGGATATATCTTTCCTTTTCTCCTTTCCCTTTCACTTCTCTTCTTTTCACAGCTATTTATAAGGCCTCCTCAGACAATCATTTTGGCTTCTTGCAGTTCTTTTTCTTGGGGATGGTTTTGATCACTGCCTCCTCTACAATGTTACAAACTTCTGTCCATAGTTCTCCAGGCACTCTATCAGATCTAATCCCTTAAATCTATTTCTGACTTCCACTGTATAATATTAAGGGATTTGATTTAGGTCATACCTGAATGGTATAGTAATTTCCCCCACTTTCTTCAATTGAAGCTGATTTTCCAATAAGGATTTCATGATCCGAGCCACAATCAACTCCTCATCTTGTTTTTGCTCTCTGTATAGAGTTTTTCCATCTTTGGCTGGAAAGAATATAATCAATCTGATTTCAAGATTGACTATTTGGTGATGCCCATGTGTAGAACTGTCTCCTGTGTTGTTGGAAGAGGGTGTTTACCAGTGCATTCTCTTGACAAAATTCCATTAGCCTTTGTCCTGCTTCATTTTGTCTTCCAAGGCCAACCTTGCCTGTTACTCCAGGTATCTCTTTTCTGACTGCTTTTGCATTCTAGTCCCCTGTGATGAGAAGGACGTCTCTTTTTAGTGTTAGTTCTAGAAGGTCTTTTAGGTCTTTATAGAACCATTTGACTTCATCTTCTTTGACATTAGTGGTTGGGACATCAACTTGGATGACTGTGATATTGACAGTTTGCCTTGGAAACAAACCAAGACCTTTCTGTTGATTTTGAGATTGCTCCCAAGTACTGCCTTTTGGACTTGTTCATTGACTATGATAGTTACTTCATTTCTTCTAAGTGATTCTTGACCACAGCAGTAGACATAATTTGTTGTTCACTCACTCAGTTGTTTCTGACTTGTTGTGACCCCATGGACTGCAACATGCACGGCGTCCCTGTCCTTTAGCATCTCCTGGAGCTTGCTCAAACTTATGTCCATTGAGTCGGTGATTCCATCCGACCACCTTGTCCTCTGTCTCCCCCTTCTCCTCCTGCCTTCAATCTTTCCCAGAACCAGGGTCTTTTCTAATGAATTGGCTCTTCATATCAGATGGACAAAGTATTGGAGCTTCAACTTCAGCATCAGTCCTTCCAATGAATATTCAGGGTTGATTTTCCTTTAGATTGACTAGTTTGATCTCCTTGCAGTCAAGGGACTCTCAAGAGTCTTCTCTAACACCACCATTTGAAAAGATCAATTCTTTGGCCCTCAGCCTTCTTTATGGTACAAATCTCACATGGATATGTGGCTATCAGAAAAACCATAGCTTTGACTATACAGACCTTTGTTGGCAAAGTAATGTCTCTGCTTTTTAATATGCTGTCTAGGTTTGTCATTGCTTTTCTTCTAAGAAGCAAGCATCTTTAAATTTCATGACTGCAGTCACCATCTGCAGTGATTTTAGAGCCTAAGAAAATAAAGTCTGTCACTGTTTTCATAGTTTCCCCATCTATTTGCAATGAAGTGATGGGACAGGATACCATGATCTTGGTTTTTTGAATGTCGAGTTTTAAGCCAGCTTTTTCACTTTCCTCTTTCATCTGCATCATCTGAATTAAATTTGCCCTTTCCCATCCATTTTAGTTCACTGATTCCTAAAATGTCGATGTTCACTCTTCCACTTGCTATCTGGTCACTTCCAATTTACCTCGACTTATGCAACTAACATTTCAGGTTCCCATGCAATATTGTTCTTTACAGCATCCATCTTTAGTTTCTCCACCAGACATATCCACAACTGGGTGTCGTTTCTGCTTTGGCTCAGCCTCTTCATTCCTTCTAGATCTATTTCTCCACTTTTCTTCAGTAGCATATTTGACACCTACTGATATGGAGGGCTCATTTCCTATATATATATATATTTTATATATTATCTTTATAAATTATATATATATATATATATGTCAGTCTCTAAGTAACCTACATAAATGTATGTCTGACAAATAAGATGTTGGAAATATTTACCTTTGTAAAGTATTTAATGCTGCTTTATTTTTAAAGTTAAGATTAGTTGTATTTAATTTAGGGTGTCTATAGTTCATTGTTTGTTTTCATGTTTTAAGGAAAGTGCATCTGTGATTGGTGTAGTGTACTTTCAGATAGTTCAATTCTACTCAGTGTTTCAAAATTAATCGTATTGGTAATAAGTATGTAAATAAATTACTAGCACAAAGTCCTCTTGAAATATATATATATATATATACACATACACACACACACTGAATGTGCTTTGCATGTATCTCACAATAGACATTATAAGCAGGCATATTTTGTGTGGTAAAACAAAAGCAATTTTTCTATGCATATATTTATAAGCTATGAATTTTTCAACTATAATTTAATTATAAATTAATAATATTAGAAATGTTTTAGCTGTAAAACAATTTGCAAATTATGATATAAAATATGAGAGGCAGTCCAGGCTATATAGTTGCTCAAACATGTCAGCAGGAATCTGAGCAACTTCCAGCTTTCTGTTCTTCCCAGTCTCACTGTTTTGGCTATAGACTTTATACCAGTTGCAAGATGATTATCATATCTCTAGATGAATCTCTTCCCATTAGCATCCCAAGTATGAAGAAGAAGAGGTCAAAGGTTTGGTCTTTGGTTTGTTGCTGTTTTCTCTATGAGACTTTATTAGGGTCCTTTAACCATTCTTTCCCTCTCTTTTACCATATTTGAGTCACATGGTAGCCCCTAGTTGGAGGATGCCAGGCAAAGACACATCTGGCCAAAGGGAAGGCAATTGATATAACTGGCTTGGCTTGACTATGGTTATTTTGGAAACTTGGGAATATTGTTGACCTATAAATCTGTTGACTCTAATAGAAAGAAGTGGAAAAGTGGGGAAGGATAACTGCAGGTTAGTCAGTATATTTTGTGTACAACAGAAATATGAGAATAAGAAACATATAATTTTTATTTGATTTTGAGCTTTTATATTAAATATTCTTTAGTGAAATGTAAGATTGCAAAACTGAGTCTGACATTGTCATTGAGTATTCTAAGATATTACATTTTATTTATTTAGTGACTTTATTATTAGATTTTATAGATTCTATAATTTTGTTCCATTTAAAGTTATTATAAAATAATGGCTATATTTCCCTGTTCTTTACAACATGTAATTATTGCTTACCTATTTTGTATATAGTGTGTTGTATCTCTGCATCCCACACTCCTCTCTTCCCCTCCCATTCTTCTGTCTTCAAACTGGTATCCACTAGTTTTTTTTCTACATCTCTGAGTCTGTTTCTGTTATATACAGTCATTTATTCTGTTTTTAGATTCCATGTAGAAGTGATAATATACAGTATTTTTCTTTATCTGACATTTCACTAAGTATAATACTTTCTGTTGTTTGTTGTTTGCTGAGTCATGCCTAACTCTTTGTGACCCCACAAACTGTAGCCCACCAGGCTCCTCTCTAAGTTCATATTGTTGCAAGTGGCATAATTTAGTTATTTTTTATGGCTGAGTAATATTCCATTGTATTTATATATGCCACCATTCTGTATGGTGACTCAGATGGTAAAGAATCTGCCTGCAATGCAGGAGACCCAGATTTGATCCCTTGGAGAAGGGAATGGCAACCCACTCCAGTATTCTTGTCTGGAGAATCCCATGGACAGAGGACCCTGGAAGGCTACAGTCCATTGGATTGCAAAGTGTCAGATATAACTGAGTGACTAACTTTCATGTTTATCTTCTTTATCTATTTATCCTTTTAGGGACGATTGAGTTGTTTCTCGGAGAAGGCAATGGCACCCCACTCCAGTACTCTTGCCTGGAAAATCCCATGGATGGAGGAACCTGGTAGGCTGCAGTCCATGGGGTCGCTAAGAGTCAGACACGACTGAGCGACTTCACTTTGACTTTTCACTTTCATGCATTGGAGAAGGAAATGGCAACCCACTCCAGTGTTCTTGCCTGGAGAATCCCAGGGACAGGGGAGCCTGATGGGCTGCCGTCTATGGGGTCTCACAGAGTCAGACACGACTGAAGCGACTTAGCAGCAGCAGCAGCAGCAGAGTTGTTTCTATGTCTTGGTTATTGTAAATGATGCTGCTATGGACATTGGGGTACATGCGTCCTTAGTGTTTTCTTTCTTTTTTTTTTTTTTGACATGAACCTGGAAGTGGAATTACTAGATCATGTAGAAGTTCTTTCTTTAGCTTTTTGAAGACTCTCCATAATGTTTTCCATAGTGATTGCAACAACTTACATTTCCACCAACAGTGTACAAGGGCTCTCTTTTCTCCTTGTTCTCACCAACATTTGTTATTTGTAGATAGGCATTGCAAAAGTGTGAGATAATGTCTCATCGTAGTTATGATTTGCACTTGTCTAATGATTAGCAATGTTGAGTATTTTTTCATATCTTCTGACTGTATGTCTTCTATGAAATATGTCTGTTTAGGTCTCCCATTCATTTTCTAATCAGATTTTTTTTTGCATTGAGCTGTATGAGCTATAAATATATATTTTGGATATTAACCCCTTATTGGTGATCTCATTTTCAATATTTACCATTCCATAGACTGTATTTTCATTTTAAGACATTATATTCTGCAGTACTATACACAAATCCCTTCAAGTTCTTTAATGGGTTATAATATTAATAGAAAACACATCATTCCTCAGTTATTATTTCAAAAAGCAAATAATTTTTAAAGTAATACTTTTTCAAATACTTGACTAAAAAATAGGCTGACTACATTTATATTAAAAATTTACTTATCTCTTAACTATGATTTTGTATAATAAATATATATTTTAAAGTCAGGTGAAAGAGGTTAAGTCTTGGTTTATTTAAAATTACTTTTTTCTGGTGCTAAATAAGTTTAGTCAGCAATACTCTCTGTGTGGGTAGATAAAATAATGAATATTTCATTCAAATATAATGCTGAAATTTTCACTGGCTTTCAAAAAGCATCAAATTTTGGCTTAAAGCCCAGATGTTTCTTAAGATTCTAGCCAGTAAAATCTGTTTGAAATTGTGAGGCAGGATGGAGGGTAAGGAAGTAACCAAAGTGCTTGATATTATAAACTTTGTAATTTGGCTGATAAATCCATTACTTGTAGTTATGTGTAGCACTATGATGGTTTTCAAATTATTTAATTATGACAATTAATAATAAAAAGTACATAATCTCTAAGAGAAAAACGTTTTAAAAACAGGTTCGATGAAGTAGGTAAGTAGATAATTTGCAAAATTTTAAGTCCTTCATCTCAGTCTCATTAATAGTCACAGAAAGACCTCTGGTAAATAATAGACTCTTGAGATAATGAGGTTCTTTACTTCAGGACAATAGAGCACCATTGGGGTTACTCTTTTAAGCCTTATTTTCTATTTGGATTAGTTTATCTCTGATAATTTCAAGTCTCCCTTGGGATCAGGAGAGGAAGCTTAACTGAGGATAATAACTGTAGAATAGAATATGGCTAAGTGGTCCTAGTAGGGATGGACCTACTCAAAAGTTTTACTAAACTTTATACCTATACAACTGGGCCCTGAAGCTTCTGCATATGGCCAAGTAATGAGACTCAGTAGAAGCATTTTTTTTTTTTTTTCACTTTCCTAATGCGCCTGTTGCTGCTGCTGCTGCTAAGTCACTTCAGTCATGTCCGACTCTGTGAAACCCCATAGATGACAGCCCACCAGGCTATGCCATTCCTGGGATTCTCCAGGCAAGAACACTGGAGTGGGTTGCCATTTCCTTCTCCAATGCATGAAAGTGAAAAGTCAAAGTGAAGTCGCTCAGTCGTGTCTGACTCTTAGTGACCCCATGGACTGCAGCCTACCAGGCTCCTCCGTCCATGGGATTTTCCAGGCAAGAGTACTGGAGTGGGGTGCCATTGCCTTCTCCTCCTAATGCCCCTAAATTTCCCTATAAGTGTGTTTAAGGAAGGCCAGTCTTTCCAGGCCTGCTTCTTGAGAAACTTATATGCAGGTCAGGAAGCAATAGTTAGAACTGGACATGAAACAACAGACTGGTTCCAAATAGGAAAAGGAGTGTATCAAGGCTGTATATTGTCACCCTGCTTATTTAACGTCTATGCAGAGTACATCATGAGAAAAACTGGGCTGGAAGAAGCACAAGCTGGAATCAAGATTTCTGGGAGAAATATCAATAACCTCAGATATGCAGATGACACCACCCTTATGGTAGAAAGTGAAGAGGAACTAAAAAGCCTCTTGATGAAAGTGAAAGAGGAGAGTGAAAAAGTTGGCTTAAAGCTCAACATTCACAAAATGAAAATCATGGAATCCGGTCCTATCACTTCATGGAAAATAATGGGGAAACAGTGTTAGACTTTATTTTTGGGGGCTCCAAAATCACTGCAGATGGTGACGGCAGCCATGAAATTAAAAGACACTTACTCCTTGGAAGGAAAGTTATGACCAACCTAGATAGCATATTCAAAAGCAGAGACATTACTTGCCAACAAAGGTCCGTCTAGTCAAGGCTATGGTTTTTCCAGTGGTCGTGTATGAGTGTGAGAGTTGGACTGTGAAGAAAGCTGAGCACTGAAGAATTGATGCTTTTGAACTGTGGTGTTGAAAAAGACTCTTGAGAGTCCCTTGAACTGCAAGGAGTTCCAACCAGTCCATCCTAAATGAGATCAGTCCTTGGTGTTCTTTGGAAGGAATGATGCTAAAGCTGAAACTCCAGTACTTTGGCCATCTCATGCAAAGAATTTACTCATTGGAAAAGACTCTGATGCTGGGAGGGATTGGGGGCAGGAGGAAAAAGGGACGACAGAGGATGAGATGGCTGGATGGCATCACCGCCTCAATGGACGAGTTTGAGTGAACTCCGGGAGATGGTGATGGATAGGGAGGCCTGGTGTGCTGCGATTCATGGGGTCGCAAAGAGTCAGACACCACAGAGCGACTGAACTGAACTGAACTGAATTGAGTCTTTCCAGGTGGCGCAGTGGTAAACAATCTGCCTGCCAATGCAGAAGATTCTGGTTTGATCTCTTGGTTCGGAAGATCCCCTGGAGAAGAAAAGAGCAACCCACTCCAGTATTCTTGCCTGGAAAATTTCATGTACATGTTCAAGGTAAAAAGAGTATTGTGTAAATATCTCAGAGGAAGTTACCATGAAATACAAAACATCATCAAAAGGTGTAAAAGAAAAGATGTTTCACAAGGTAAATCAAAGCTATAGATCATAGAATCTTTCCTCTGGCTGTTGTCATATTTTCACTCTGCTTAACTCTTGTCTATTTATCCTAGTAAAATAGGAGCATCTTAATATGAATTTATATGAAAATACAAGAATTAGTTGATGTTTTCTTTTACACAAAATGAAATAACTCAAACTTGGGGCACATTATTGTTTAACTGTTTAGACCTGTTTCTTTCCCTGTGAGATGAAAATTTCTTTCAGAATATGTGGGTCAGATAATGAACTTTTTCCAGAAGTAATACGTGACTAATAGCTCACATTAATGACCTTTATGGATGGAATTGTCAGTTGAAAACAATTCACTTATTTTTTTTATCAAGAATTGAAGGCCATAAGGTTTTTTTCACTGCTGCTGCTGCTAATTTGCATCAGTCATGTCCGACTCTGTGGGACCCCATAGACGGCAACCCACCAGGCCCCGCCGTCCCTGGGATTCTCCAGGCAAGAACACTGGAGTGGGTTGCCATTTCCTTCTCCAATGCATGAAAGTGAAAAGTGATAGTGAAGTTGCTCAGTCGTGTCTGACTCTTCGAGACCCATGGACTGCAGCCTACCAGGCTCCTCCATCCATGGGATTTTCCAGGCAAGAGTACTGGAGTGGGTTGCCATTGCCTTCTCCTTTTTTTGCTAGTAGCTTTAAATCCTTCGAGTGACTGTATTCATCAGGGTCAAGTCAGGAATAGAAACCATGCCAGTTATTTTTGGAGATAATTTAAGGTAAAGAATTATTAATACATATGTTACGACATAATGATGAACCTTGGCAACATTATGCTACATAAAATAGCCAGATATAAAAGGACAAATATTGGATGATTCCACTTATATGTTGTATCTAGAATAGTCAAATTCATAGGCACAGAAAGTAATATGGTGGTCTTTAAGCAGTGAAGGAAGTGGAGAATGGAGAGGTATTGTTTTTTGTTTGGGTTTATTTTTTTATTTTTTTACTATTATTTATTGTATAGATTGAAATCTAATGTTGCTATTAGAACCAACTGCCTTTGTTGGTATGAACAAACATTGTTGGGGTAACCCTAGTAATAGCAGTAGGAAAGAGTAGAGCCAGTTCCTTTCTGCTTGAGCCCAACGGGGAGCCATTTGGCCAAAGAGAAATGCAGTTTGCAGAATCCTAGGCCCAACAATCAACAAGTAGAGTATACAGTGATAGGCAGGGAAATGAGAGACCAAATATTAATAACTGTTGCAGTCACCTTTGAGTTGCTGTAGATTCTAGCACAGTATCATGGACCAGAATCATATCATTAGAATCACAGTATCATATCATTAAATATTGTATTAATGAATAAACAAATCCTTATTGTATGCCCATACTCTTTTCTTGATCTTTTGATGTAACATTATGAATACTGAGGTCTGTGATTTTCAAGAGTTTGTATAGATTTTATTTTAAAAGTTGCTTATGTTTATAAGTTTTAAATGACACATGGTTTGTATAATTAAAAATATTTTTAAACTACTGTCCATAGGCTTAGAACATGACTGATTCTTTCCATTTTATTTCTGGTAAATATTCCAGAGTTTCTAATTCCTGCACAAACATTATCACCATCTCATTATCAAGACATTAAAGACACCTGTGAGCACTTTGCAGCGTGGGCAACAAATGATCTTTTTAACAATACATTTTAATGGAGAGTTTACTGCTGATTAAAACCACCTTTCAAACATCCTGCAAATAAGAAAAACTGATGGAAATGCAATGAGGCCAAGGTTAAAGGTGAACTAAGACTTTTATCAATTATGTCAGTTTAATGGTTAAAATGCATGAAAGTGATGAGACATTCATTCAACAATGAGTTTATATTCTGTTCACTCATGCAGCTATTCTTCATCTTCTAATGATATGCTATATTGAAAATAATTATAAAAGACAAAAGATAGTTTTAGAGATGAAAATAAAGCAAACAGGTAGCTTTCATTGTGTAGCCCAGATCCATAAGCGTGAGGAAAAACAATCTTCTTAGGAATGTCGGCAATCTTTGCTTTCTGGTTCCTGCTTTCCCAAACAATTATAAATACTGCTATTTTGTTTTATGTGTTATTGATTTTTATATTTACAGTTTAGACAGTAAGTGCTATGTAATTATCAGAATGGAACAAATACAAAATATCTTAGAAAGGCATTAAAATATCAAAAATGCATTAGTTAATGCAATTGAATGATTCAATTCCATACACAGACATGACTACATGTTGCAGAACACATATTAGTTCCCGCATCAGAGACTAAAATATCTGATGTTCAAATCCCGACTAAGTCCTCTGGGTCAGTGGCACAACTTAGTTAAGGTCAGATTCCAATAGTCCCATCAAGAACCACTTTTAATTATTCTTACAGCAGCATTTCTTTCTTTCAGGCACTCTTGTCCCCTTCTCATTAGGTTTCACTGATTGGTAATAACTTCACTCATCAGGAATTGTTGACTGCACATCCGGATCAATCAAAGGTCAAACTCACAGAGATAACTTTCTTAGTGTAATATTCCCCTAATAGTTTGGTTTCAAACTTGGATGGATTCTATTCCTATAACTGTACTTTTCGGTCCTTTGAAGTTCATCAGAATCATGGAGTCTTGCCAGAAGTATATTATAATTTCAGTAAATTGAGAATTTGGGAGTTTGTATCTTACCTAACTTCACTGAATTTATTCATATAACATAATTAATAATGATTTGCTACTTGTAGTTTAAGCAGGAGGCACTTAATGAGCCCTTAATATATCTAGGTGCTCAGATTCTATATGGAATATCTTATTTAATATTGATAATATCCAGTAATGAAACTGTTATTCTGTTTATATGAAACAACTAAAGGTTAAAGATCTAAGGAGTGAGTATTATTCAGCCTTAAAAAAAAGCAAATTCTGGATAAAGAAGATGCAGTCTGTATATACAATGTAATAATACTTGGCCACAAAATGAATGAAATAATGCCATTTTCAGTAACGTGGATTCAGCTAGAGATTATCATACTAAGTGAAGTAAGTCAGAAAAACAAACAGCATGTGATACAACTTATATGTAATCTAAATATGACACAAATGAATGTATCTATGAAACAGTCATGGACATAGAAAAGAGACTTGTGGTTGCCAAGAGGGAGAGGGTTGAGAGAAGGATAGAGTGGAAGGATGGGGTTAACAGATGTAAACTATTACACATAGAATGGATAAACAATAATGTTCTGCTATGTAGCAGAGGGAACTATGTTCAATATAGTGTGATAAACCATAATGGAAAAGAAAGTTAAAAGAAGAATGTATATTTATATATACAATGAATCACTTGCTGTACAGCAGAAATTAACACAACATTGTAAACCTACTATACTGCAATAAAAAATAAATGTTAAAAAAATCTAAAAACAAAAGAAAATTCTGTCATATGCAGCAATATGGATGGCACTGGGATAGTGCTAAAATGAAATCAGCTAGTCCTCTAGGGATAATTACTGCATTATTACACTTATATGAAGTACATTCTAATAGCAAAAATTGTCAGGTGGAGCAAAAAATTAAACTATGTCACCTGTAGGTGCTTAATTTTAGAGTTAGGTTGAAAAGATTGAAACTTAAAATATAGATAAAAGGTATAAGTAGCACTCGTAAGTGAGCTAGAATTATTGTGGTAAAATCAAAATACTTAAAGAAAAAATAATGCTAGAAGAAATGATGGACATTTTATAAAAATAAATGTCAGTTTTTAATGAAAATAACACAATTATAAATGCGTACAGCAAAAACCAGGTTCCCTATACAAAAACCAAACACTAACAGAATTAAAGAGAAAAATAAATAACTTAAAAATAATGATCAGAAACTTCAATTAACCAATCAATATTGTATAGAAAAATTAGGCAGGAAAATAATTTATATATAGTGATAGTTTCTACATGTTTGTAACTAGTATATATAAATACACTTTAAAGTATTTTATTAAAAATGTTACTATAATCTAATATTATAATTAACTTTATAATTATACATAGTCATATTTAGATAATAATCATTCAGTTCAGTTCATTCCGGTCACTCAGTCCTGTCTGACTCTTTGAGACCCCGTGAATCGCACTACCCAGGCCTCACTGTCCATCACACCTCCCGGAGTTGACCCAAACTTGTGTCCATCGAGTTGGTGATGCCATCCAGCCTTCTCATCCTCTGTCGTCCCCTTCTCCTCCTGCCCCCAATCCCTCCCAGCATCAGGGTCTTGTCCAATAAGTCAACTCTTCCAATGAGGTGGCCAAAGTACTGGAGTTTCAGCTTCAGCATCATTCCTTCCAAAGAACACCCAGGACTGATCTCCTTTAGAATGGACTGGTTGGATCTCCTTGCAGTCCAAGGGACTCTCAAGAGGCTTCTCCAACACCACAGTTCAAAAGCATCAATTCTTTGGTGCTCAGCTTTTTTCACAGTCCAACTTTCACATCCATACATGACCACTGGAAAAACCATAGCCTTGACTAGACGGACCTTTGTTGACAAAGTAATGTCTCTGCTTTTTAATATGCTGTTTAGGTTGGTCATAACTTTCTTTCCAAGGAGCAAGCGTCTTTTAATTTCATGGCTGCAGTCACCATCTGCAGTGATTTTGGAGCCCCCAAAAATAAAGTCTGACACTGTTTCCATTGTTTCCCCATCTATTTCCCATGAAGTGATGGGACCAGATGCCATAATCTTAAGTTTTCTGAATGTTGTTTTAAGCCAACTTTTTCACTCTCCTCTTTCACTTTCATCAAGAGGCTTTTTAGTTCCTCTTCACTTTCTGCCATAAGGGTGGTGTCATCTGCATATCTGAGGTTATTGATATTTCTCCTGGCAATCTTGATTCCAGATTGTGCTTCTTCCAGCCCAGCATTTCTCATGATGTACTCTGCATAGAAGTTAAATAAGCAGGGTGACAATATGCAGCCTTGACGTACTCCTTTTCCTATTTGGAACCAGTCTGTTGTTCCATGTCCAGTTCTAACTGTTGCTTCCTGACCTGCATATAGGTTTCTCAAGAGGCAAGTCAGGTGGACTGGTATTCCCATCTCTTTCAGAATTTTCCACAGTTTATTGTGATCCACACAGTCAAAGGCTTTGGCATAGTCCATAAAGCAGAAATAGATGTTTTTCTGGAACTCTGTTGCTTTTATGATGATCCAGCAGATGTTGGCAATTTGATCTCTGGTTCCTTTTCCTTTTCTAAAACCAGCTTAAACATCAGGAAGTTCACGGTTCACATATTGCTGAAGCCTGGCTTGGAGAATTTTGAGCATTACTTTACTAGCGTGTGAGATGAGTACAGTTGTGCAGTTGTTTGAGCATTCTTTGGCATTACCTTTCTTTGGGATTGGAATGAAAACTGACCTTTTCCAGTCCTGTGGCCACTGCTGAGTTTTCCAAATTTGCTGGCATATTGAGTGCAGCACTTTCAGAGCATCACCTTTCAGGATTTGAAATAGCTCAACTGGAGTTCCATCACATCCACAGCTTAGTTCAAGTGATGCTTTCTAAGGCACACTTGACTTCACAGTCTAGGATGTCTGGCTCTAGGTGAGTGATCACACCATCGTGATTATCTTGGTCTTGAAGATCTTTTTTGTACAGTTCTTCTGTGTATTCTTGCCACCTCTTCCTAATATCTTCTCTATTAGATAATTTCTAATCTAATATTTAAAATTACATAATTTTTTCTTTGTAATATTTATACATTTTTATTTTTTACATTAATAGTTGGTATCTGTAATAAAATGCTGGACAGAAATTGTTCCAAACACGAAGAGAAAACTATTAAACTTTCAGCAATAAGTAATTATTTTAAGAATTTATAGTTATGATTTTTATCAAATATTCTATATCACTGCATAAATATTTTCTATTTTAAAATTAAAAATATCCTGAATTAATTGATTTTTAATATTAAATTAGTTTTCATTCCTAAAATGCAATGCACAATCTGATCATGGTATACTATGTTGTTATGTATTACTGTCACGACCTTATTTGAGATTTATATTTTTCAGTAAGATCGGCTTGCAATTTTCTTTTCTCATTATCTCCTTACTTGGTTTTTCTAGCTCACTATTTGGTTGTGCATCAGTTTATAGGTGCTTTGCTACTGCTGCTGCTAAGTCACTTCACTTGTGTCCGACTCTGTGCGACCCTATAGACGGCAGCCCACTAGGTTCCTCTGTCCCTGGGATTCTCCAGGCAAGAATACTGGAGTGGGTTGCCATTTCCTTCTCCAATGCATGAAAGTGAAAAGTCAAAGTGAAGTTGCAGCCCACTCTTAGGGACTCCCCACCAGGCTCTCCCGTCCCTGGGATTCTCCAGGCAAGAACACTGGAGTGGGTTGCCATTTCCTTCTCCAATGCATGAAAGTGAAAAGTGAAAGTGAAGTTGTTCAGTCGTGCCCGACTCTTAGTGACCCCATGGACTGCAGCCTACCAGGCTCCTCCGTCCATGGGATTTTCCAGGCAAGAGTACTGGAGTGGGGTGCTATTGCCTTCTCTGATAGATGCCTTAAGTAAGACAATTAGCTTAATATTAGATTAAGCCTTTTATTTCTAAGTTATTTCTTTGTCTTTATAAAGGTACTTTACTATAAATGCTTTATATTAGGAAAACAAACTCCCACTTGTTTTTAGCTAGTTATGGCATAGCTTATTTTTAATGATTTTCTTTCATTTAAAAAAAAATTCTTGGATTTCATATGTCTTTTCTAAAGACCTTATTATTAAGTTTGTTGGTTTTATGCAATCTAAATTTTCTTCTTTATCTGGAACACTCAGTCTAAATTTATATTTACCTTAGTTGCTCTTTTATTGGGTCATACTTAAGTGCTTTCTACATTTTTGCCTGTTCTTTTGTTCATTTTCTCTTTCCTTTTTGCCTTTTTTAGAAGGATGAAATATGCTTTTTTATCATCACCCTTATATAATAGTATGAAAGTTATGATATAGATTTCTTATTTCTGTTCTTTTAGTGTTTATTCCTTTCTGGTAGCCAATTGACATTTCAAATCATGACTGGAGACATTGCAGATGGTATCTGTTCTGTCAGCTTGGGTTCGAAAGCAGGGCATGTAGATAGGAGCACCCAGCCTACTTATAATGATTGTATTGTGTATGAGAAAAACTTGGTTCTTATAAGCCACTAAGACTTTTGTTTATAATTATTGCAATATAACTTGGTATATCCTGATACATAAATTATTATCAGTGGTAAATATTATCATATAAAAATTAAAGGTGTGTATGTATGTGTAACTTGGAAGTAAATTATTGTAGTGGGCTGGAAAGATGATAATCCTATTTATATAGTAGCCTATTATTTAGTCAACATGTGTCTGTGGAAACATGGAATCATATCAAGTATATACTGCACTTGTAGCTCTTGGGGAAAAATTTGGAAGTAAAACACATGACTGAGACTTGATTTCTGTGGACATATTTGGTAAAGTAATACAAGAAATAAATCTATCTATCAGAAAATAATTGGCTAGTTTGAAAGCAAACCTGAAACAGACTAGAAGAGGTCTACAAATTTGGCAATTTGCAGGTGTGGAATCACCATCGCTTCTAATCCCAAATATTAAAAGTCAAATTGGAAAAATTACTTTCAGTAATAATTGCCAATTAAACTCAGCGTTATATCAAGGACCAAGTGAAGTATATAATGGCTACAGCCTATAGTTATAATCACTAAACCTATAAAAGTTTCTCAGAGTTAAGTAATTAATGATGTGTCATTAGATAAAACTACTTCACTTAGAACAAAGGACTTAATGGAAAGGAATGTCTTTCCTACTAAAGTCTGATAAAATAATCATAATTAAGAGATAGTCATATTGGAAGAATAACAGAAATATGAAAAGATGTAACTATATTTGACACTTGTGGTTTGTGGTTTAGTCACTCAGCCATGTCCAACTCTTGCGACCCTATGGACTGTAGCCTGCCAGGCTCCTCTTTCTATGGGATTCTCCAGGCAAGAATACTAGTGTGGGTTGCCATTTTCTCCTCAAGGGGATCTTCCTAACCCAGGAATAGAACCCGAGTTTCCTGCATTACAGGAAGACTCTTTACCAACTGAGCTATACTTAACTGTAAGAACCAAAACTATAAAATTTTTAGAAAAAACTAGATTTTTGGTTACACAACAGTACGATACCAATAGCACAAGTAACAAAAAAACAATTCTTAAGAGTTTTAAAAATTATAATTTCTTATATTTCAAAACATCAGTTCAGTTCAGTTGCTTAGTTGTGTCCAACTCTTTGTGACCCCATGGACTGCAGCAGGCCAGGCTTTTCTGTCCATCAGCCATGACATCACCCAGATTGTAACTCTGGGTGCAGCTATGAGTGTGTGTGTGTGTGTGTGTGTGTGTGTGTGTGTGTGAGTCACTCAATCTTATCCAACTCTTTGTGACCCCATGGGCTATAGATAACCATGCTCCTCTGTCCATGGAATTCTCCAGGCAAAAAGACTGGACTGGGTAACCATTCCTTTCTCCAGCCTTTCCTTTCCCAACCCAGGGATTGAACCCAGCTCTCTCACATTGTGGGCAGATTCTTTACGATCTGAGCCACCAGGGCAGCTATGAGCATGTACCTAGATCAAGTGGGCACAAAGATAAGTACTTTAGATTTATACTGACAAAATAATAATCAGCTTGTACTAAAAGATACAGTGACTTCAAACTTTTGAGAGGCAATCTTCCACAGGTTTGTTCTGTTTTATAGTTTTGTGAAGTGGGGTTCTGATTGTTCCTTGTGTCAGAATATTTTTTCAGGAATTTTTGTATAGAACATAACTTTGAAAAAGAGAGTGATTCCCTTTGTAGTGAAGGGCAGATATACTTACAGTGAGGAAAAATAGAGATAATATCTCCCTACAAGACACAGGTTGAGCATGCTTCCTTACCTTTTAAAGGAGATGGAGTGCACTAAACTTAGAAGTCTTCACCTGAAGCACAGTATGGTTCATATGCAGTGTCATCTGGCCTTTGCCTTGTCACCATGTGAGAACTGGGGCTCAGTGAACTGGAACAAAACAGGCTGAAAATCTGGCTATCACTACTTCCATACATAATAAGTTATTTTTCATCTCTGACTCAAGAGTCTCATATATTCTACCAGAATCCATGTTTCTTGCATGAAGGATAAAATTTACTCTTTACATTTCATGACAAAAACAGCCTTTATGCATGAAATAGATTGAGAAAACTCCAACCAGTCAGTATCAAGAGGACCAAAATGCAATTAAAGAACAAACCATTATACCTACTAAACTTTCTGTACAAAATTTAGAAGTGTCTCTGTTTTGGAATAGGACCAAAATACATTAAAAAAAATGTGCAATGGAATAGAAAACGCATATCCCAGTAGTTCAATCTTTTCACAAGAAACTTTGTTTGACTTAGAGATTACACAGCCCTGCAGAGGAAAGCATTAAATAATATTATATTCAGGAGCAATGGGGACAGTATAACATTTAGATTCAAATGATAAAGTTTTTGGAAAATAGTGTTGAATAACATTGACTTTGAAATTCAATCATGCATTTATCTAACAAAGTCTGAGGCAGGTCCATCTATAAATGTTTTATAATCTCCATCTATGGATGTTTTGTAAATAATGATTTAAACCATAACTTGTGGAGAAAGTGGATTACTATGATGAACCACTCAGTCTTTGTGAAGAACTTACTACCTACATTCATAAATATTTATCAGTGTGTATAAACACATACACAGTTGATTAAATTCATTAGATAAATAAAAATTTGACTAAAAATCTAACCTGGCAATTTTGTAGACTCATAGATAAGTTAAACGATTGCTTTTTAAATATAGTGTTGATATGCTATCTTTTCATACATTTTATCATCTAAATATATAATAGTGATTTTTTATTAGTTAATTATTTTATTTTTGGCTGTGCTGGGTCTTTTTTGCTGTGTGCAAGTTTTCTCTAGATGTGGCATGTGGGGACTGCTCTTCATTGCTTCTCATTGTGGTGGCTTCTCTTATCATGGAGCACAGGCTGTAGGTGCCTAGGCTTCAATAGTCGTAGCTAGTAGGCTCTATAGCTTGGCCTTGGTAGTTGTGTCGCATGGGCTTAATTGCTCCACAGTATGTGAAATTGTCCCAGACCAGGGATCAAAGCCATGCCCCCTGTATTAGCAGACTGATTCCTATACGACACATAAAATTCTGATTTTCATATTTTTTTAACCTGCAATATTGCTTAGTTCTGTTCCACATCTTAAACTGTGACATAATTCAGAGTAATTTTCACAATTATGATTAATAATGAGATTTTTAATCCCAGGAACAGTATCAAAAACTCTGTGAACCAGTTCTGAATTAATAAAATACAATATTACAAAAAGAATCAGAGATTGCTTCTTTAAAATATCTCTGGGTAGGGGAACTCAAATACATATATTTTGTTATGCAAGAAATAAATCCAGAGGAATTGAGAAAAATATGGGTCTTAGTCTCACAAAATTTTTAGTTTTGCAGGGTTAAAAGTTTTTATCTCACTTTATAATGTTACAGAAAATGTTTAATATTATAATTTAACTTAGTAGGACTTCAGATGATTATAGGTTCTACTCAGAGTGCTTATATATCTATTTAGAACTCTTACTTTCTTTTGGTATTTGCTTTATGTCCATGTAGAGTACTATAATATTTATTGTTTTCATAATATACTGTATAAAATAATACTATTTATTATATATGCTATAAGTAGATGATACACAATGAATATGCTAGACATTACTTTGCCAACAAAGGTCCGTCTAGTCAAGGCTATGGTTTTTCCTGTGGTCATGTATGGATGTGAGAGTTGGACTGTGAAGAAGGCTGAGCGCGGAAGAATTGATGCTTTTGAACTGTGGTGTTGGAGAAGACTCTTGAGAGTCCCTTGGACTGCAAGGAAATCCAACCAGTCCATTCTAAAGGAGATCAGCCCTGGGATTTCTTTGGAAGGAATGATGCTGAAGCTGAAACTCCAGTACTTTGGCCACCTCTTGCGAAGAGTTGACTCATTGGAAAAGACTCTGATGCTGGGAGGGATTGGGGGCAAGAGGAGAAGGCGACGACAGAGGATGAGATGGCTGGATGGCATCACTGACTCGATGGACATGAGTCTGAGTGAACTCCGGGAGTTGGTGATGGACAGGGAGGCCTGGCGTGCTGTGATTCGTGGGGTCGCAAATAGTTGGACACAACTGAGCGACTGATCTGATCTGATGTGATAAAGAATATCCAATTTGTATAGGAATTCATTTAAATAGACACTAAATGATTATTTCCTTTTTTTAGAATTAAAAATATCATAGTTTTTGTATGAGAAATGCATTTTGTAAAAAATTTAGAAGGAAAAGCTTATTTGAGTTAACATATAAAAATACCTAATCTAGAAGAACTAGGATACCCTAGTCTAGGCCACTCACTCTGCAGGAATGAAAGTGTTGTATATAATAGAAATATCCATGTAATTTTAATAACTACTATAGCAGTCAGTATTCTGAATGTAAGTAATTTCAGGATTTTGCTTTATTTTCATAGCTATAATTAAAAGGAAAATACCACATAAATTATATTTTAAATATATATTTCATGTTTATTATATTTTGTAATAGACACATATACTTATCCTAATTAAACCTTTAGGAGACAATATTCCCTAGCCTTTGAGCAATTTGTCCTACTTGATTCTCTATATTATTTTTTGAATTTTTTAAACAATTTTATGTCTTTCATTATTTAAAGTAAGTGTCTAATTTCCAGTTATTTATTTATGAAGAGAATGCATATTATTGTTTTACTAAATTCCAAAAGCTTTAAATTTGTAAAATGCACTTTTTACAAATATGTAAATATGTACTTCATTTCTTTAACAAAAACTGTAGAAATGACAAAAAGTAATTTTTAAAAAAAATTATAAATACTAATATAGAAAAGTAAAGAAAAAGGCAGTGTGTCTTTACTGGACATAATTTGGCTGAATTTCTGAAGGAGACAAATAAAAATGAATACAATGGTTAGAAAGGACTGTTTTAGAAATTGAGGTCTTTATAGGGATACCCCAACCTCAGAGAGCCAAGAAACAGTAAGTAAGAAATTATGTTAAGGTAGTAAAGTACTGCTCAAAATTCTCGAAGCCAGGCTTCAGCAATATGTGAACCATGAAATTCCTGATGTTCAAGCTGGTTTTAGAAAAGGCAGAGGAACCAGAGATCAAATTGCCAACATCCGCTGGATCATAGAAAAAGCAAGAGAGTTCCAGAAAAGCATCTATTTCTGCTTTATTGACTATGCCAAAGCCTTTGACTGTGTGGATCACAATAAACTGTGGAAAATTCTAAAAGAGATGGGAATACCAGACCACCTGACCTGCCTCTTGAGAAATTTGTATGCAGGTCAGGAAGCAACAGTTAGAACTGGACATGGAACAACAGACTGGCTCCAAATAGGAAAAGGAGTTCGTCCAGGCTGTATATTGTCACCCTGGAAGGCAATGGCACCCCACTCCAGTACTCTTGCCTGGAAAATCCCATGGACGGAGGAGCCTGGTGGGCTGCAGTCCATGGGGTCGCTATGAGTCGGACACGACTGAGCGACTTCACTTTGACTTTTCACTTTCATGCATTGGAGTAGGAAATGGCAACCCACTGCAGTGTTCTTGCCTGGAGAATACCACGGACAGAGTAGCCTGGTGGGCTGCTGTCTGTGGGGTTGCACAGAGTCGGACATGACTGAAATGACTTAGCAGTAGCAGCAGCAGTTATTTAACTTATATGCAGAGTACATCATGAGAAACGTTGGACTGGAAGAAACACAAGCTGGAATCAAGGAAGAAAGATCAAGCGGGGAGAAATATTAATAACCTCAGATATGCAGATGACACCACCCTTATGGCAGAAAGTGAAGAGGAACTAAAAAGCCTCTTGATGAAAGTGAAAGTGGAGAGTGAAAAAGTTGGCTTAAAGCTCAACATTCAGAAAACGAAGTTCATGGCATCTGGTCCCAACACTTTATGGGAAATAGATGGGGAAACAGTGGAAACAGTGTCAGACTTTATTTTTCTGGGCTCCAAAATCACTACAGATGGTGACTGCAGCCATGAAATTAAAAGACGCTTACTCCTTGGAAGGAAAGTTATGACCAACCTAGATAGCATATTCAAAAGCAGAGACATTACTTTGCCAACAAAGGTCCGTCTAGTCAAGGCTATGGTTTTTCCTGTGGTCATGTATGGATGTGAGAGTTGGACTGTGAAGAAGGCCGAGCGCCGAAGAATTGATGCTTTTGCACTGTGGTGTTGGAGAAGACTCTTGAGAGTCCCTTGGACTGCAAGGAGATCCAACCAGTCCATCCTATAGGAGATCAGCCCTGGGAATTCTTTGGAAGGAATGATGCTAAAGCTGAAACTCCAGTACTTTGGCCACCTCATGTGAAGAGTTGACTCATTGGAAAAGACTCTGATGCTGAGAGGGATTGGGGCGAGAGGAGAAGGGCATGACAGAGGATGAGATGGCTGAATGGCATCACTGACTCGATGGACCTGAGTCTGAGTGAACCCCAGGAGTTGGTGATGGACAGGGAGGCCTGGCGTGCTGCAATTCCTGGGGTCGCAAAGAGTTGGACAGGACTGAGCGACTGATCTGATCTGATCTGATTTTGTCAAGTGATTAATTCATGTGCCAGATTTGAATAAATGAGGATATGCAGTGGACACAGGAAGCATATATCAGAGTTAACATACTGAGAAACAAAGAAATTCAGTGCCTCCAGCTAGTTACGAGCCCAAAAGTAGTGCTTACTTATCAGGAAAACAAGTTATTGGAACACGTTATTGGTATTATGACTTGTTATTCCCAAACAAAGCTTCTGAGGCAGACCACAGTACATAAAAAGTAGCTTCCACAGTCTAGGGCTTGTCTTTGAACTTTTTTATTTGGTGAATTTTGTGAACAAATATTTTGATCTTGTACTTTGAAATTTATTACCCCTTTCCTTATAAATTTCTGGGTGTTGGGTCCTAATTAAAATCTTTTTTCCCTTGGAACTATTGAAAAAATTATATTACATTGTTATGTATGCTAGTAATATGACCAATTTTCCAAATATAAATATACCTTTATTTTCAATTTGTAATATACATTTAATATGTACTGTCATTTATTTATATATTCAAGCATATGTTTTGAAATTTCCTCATTTTATTGATCCGTTCTCTTGATTGAAATAGTCTATATATGTATACAGTAATGCTATATTATGAATATTAGTATTATAAACTCATCTTTGTATTTATTACCTCAATTATTATTAAAATTTTTCCATACATTTTAGGATTGAGTTCTGATGCTTCAAAAGTTTCATTTGAATTTTGATTAGACAACTTTTTTTGAAATGAGAAATAGTAGAAATAATGTTAGAAAAACAGGATACAATAGGGATCTCTTTCTGCATCTATCAGTTCAGTTCAGTTCAGTTGCTCAATCGTGTCCGACTCTTCGAGACCCCATGAATCGCAGCACGCCAGGCCTCCCTGTCCATCACCAACTCCCGGAGTTCACTCAGACTCGCATCCATCGAGTCAGTGATGCCATCCAGCCATCTCATCCTCCTTCATCCCCTTCTCCTCCTGCCCCCAATCCCTCCCAGCATCAGAGTCTTTTCCAATGAGTCAACTCTTCACAGAGGTTGACACTTTCACATGAGGTGGCCAAAGTACTGGAGTTTCAGCTTCAGCATCATTTCCTCCAAAGAAATCCCAGGGCTGATCTCCTATAGGATGGACTGGTTGGATCTCCTTGCAGTCCAAGGGACTCTCAGGAGTCTTCTCCAATACCACAGTTCAAAGGCATCAATTCTTCGGCGCTAGCCTTCTTCACAGTCCAACTCTCACATCCATACATGACCACAGGAAAAACCATAGCCTTGACTAGATGGACCTTTGTTGGCAAAGTAGTCTCTGCTTTTGAATATGCTATCTAGGTTGGTCATAACTTTCCTTCCAAGGAGTAAGCGTCTTTTAATTTCATGGCTGCAGTCACCATCTGTAGTGATTTTGGAGCCCAGAAAAATAAAGTCTGACACTGTTTCCACTGTTTCCCCATCTATTTCCCATGAAGTGATGGGACCGGATGCCATGATCTATAGTAAGCATTAAACAATATTCCCTATCTATTTCTAAATAACTAAAGTAAGAGTATTTGACTGATATTGCTAAAATACTATCCAAGAGTAAGAGTAAATACTCTTTTTGACATTATGATTACCTGAATTTGTCCTGCCCATAAATCTATCTTGTAGAAAATTTAATACCAGTTATGTGAAACCCCATTATCTCATCCAATTAGCAATCTAAAATTAGAGCAATTTGAATTAAACATGAACTATAATTTTAATCTTTATAAATTTACCCAGTGATTATGCAGTACAATAAAATTATTTCAATTTATGAATTAAACATATATTGTTTATTATATTGAGATCCTCCTTTTTATTAATAGATAGCATTTGAAATGAATAAATGAGGTAAAATGTGTGATGTAAATACATAACTTAGCATAGGTCCTTTAACAGCATTATAAATGTTTCATAATTTCACAATTCTATGAAGTAGAACTCCAGTCTGTGTGTGTCTGTATGTGTATGTATGCTGCTGCTGCTCAATCACTTTAGTTGTCTCTGACTTCTTGTGACTCTATGGACTGCAGCCCACCAGGCTACTCTACCCATGGGATTCTTCAGGCAAGAATATTAGAGTATGTTGCCATGCCTGTCTCCAGGAGATCTTCCCAACCCATGGATAGAACTCATGTCTATGTTTCCTGCACGGCAGGCAGATTCTTTAATGCTGAGCCACTGGGGAAGTGTGTGTGTGTGTGTGTGTGTGTGTGTGTGTGTAAAACCATATATAAGACTTGAAGTAACCTGTGAAGCACATAAGTTATTGTTATTACATATATAATTTTTAGTAATTTGAATTTAATTAATTACGTATAGGCATGTATGTATATATAACTATATATATTTCAGTCCAGTTCAGTTGCTCAATCGTGTCCAACTCTTTGTGACCCAAAGGACTGCACCACATCAGGCTTCTCTGTCCATCACCAACTCCTGGAGATTGCACAAACTCATGTCCATTGAGTCAGTGATGCCATCCAACCAGCTTGTCTTCTGTTGTCCCCTTCTCCTCCTGCCTTTAATCTTTCCCAGCATCTGGGTCTTTTCCAGTGAGTCAGTTCTTCGCATCAGGTGGCCAGAGTATTGGAGCTTCAGCGTCAGCAACAGTCTTTCCAAAAATATTCAGGACTGATTTCCTTTAGGATGGACTGGTTGGATCTCCTTGCAGTCCAAGGGACTCTCAAGAGTCTTCTCCCACACCACAGTTCAAAAGCATCAATTCTTCCGTGCTCAGCTTTCTTTATAGTCCAACTCTCATATCCATACAAGACTACTGGAAAAACAACAGCTTTGACTAGATGGACATTTGTTGGCAAAGTAATGTCTCTGCTTTTTAATATGCTGTCTAGGTTGCTCATAACTTTTCTCCCAAGGAGCAAGCGTCTTTTAATTTCATGGCATCAGTTACTATCTGCAGTGATTTTGGGACCCAGGAAAATGAAGTCTGTCATTGTTTCCCCATCTCTTTGCCATGAAGTGAGGCCATGATCTTATTTTTCTGAATGCTGAGTTTTAAGCCAACTTTTTCACTCTTCTCTTTCACTTTCATCAATAGGCTCTTTAGTTCTTCAATTTCTTCCATAAGGGTGAGGAAGAAATATAATATCTGGAATATTATCTGAGGTTATTGATAATTCTCCAGCGATCTTGATTCCAGCCTGTGCTTCATCCAGCACAGCACTTCTCATGATGTACTCTGTATATAAGGTAAATAAGCAGGGTCACAATATACAGCCTTGACGTACTCCTTTCCCAATTTGGAACCAGTCTGTTGTTCCATGTCCAGTTGTAACTGTTGCTTCTTGATGTGCATACAGATTTCTCAGGAGGCAGGTCAGGTGGTCTGGTATTCCTATCTCTTGAAGAATTTTCCACAGGTTGTTGTGATCCACACAGTGAAAGGCTTTGACATAATCAATAAAGCAGAAGTAAATGTTTTTCTGGAACTCTCTTGCTTTTTCAATGATCCAGCAGATGTTGGCAATTTGATCTCTGGTTCCTCTGCCTTTTCTAAATCCAGCTTGCACATCTGGAAGTTCATAGTGCCTGTGCTATTGAAGCCTGGCTGGAGAATTTTGAGCATTACTTTGTTAGTGTGTGAGATGAGTGCAGGTGTTTGGTAGTTTGAACATTCTTTGTCATTGCCTTTCTTTGGGATTGAAATGAAAACTGACCTTTTCCAGTCCTGTGGCCATGGCTGAGTTTTCCAAATTTTCTGGTTATTGAGTATAGCAGTTTAACAGCATTACCTTTTAGGATTTGAAACAGCTCATCTGAAATTCCATCACCTCCACTAACTTTGTCCATAGTGATGCTTCCTAAGGCCCACTTGACTTTGCATTCCAGGATGTCTGGCTCTAGATGAATGATCACACCATCGTGGTTGTCTGGGTCATGAAGATCTTTTATGTATAGTTCTTCTGTGTATTCTTGCCATTGGTTCTTAATATCTTCTGCTTCCGTTAGGTCCATACCATTTCTGGCCTTTATTATGCCCATCTTTGCATGAAACTTTCCCTCGGTATTGAAAGGTTGTTGTTGAATCATGCAAATACACCGGGATTCTTGGCCCCCGGAGAAGAATTCAATTCGGGGCCAGAGACAAGGCTTGATCGCTCAGAGCTTTTGTGTAATAAAGTTTTATTAAAGTATAAAGGAGATAGAGAAAGCTTCTGACATAGGCATCAGAAGGGGGCAGAAAGAGTACCCCCCTGCTAGTCTTCAGCTGGATGTTATATAGTCACTAGCAGTCTGTTAATGAAAGAAAGATGTCTTAAAATTCAGAATGGCACCAGGCCCCTCACCCATAAGATGCATTTTGGGATAGTCTTGGCACCAAATGGCTTATCCTGGGCCATAAAATGATTAACTTGAATCTTGAAGAAGGGCAGACCACCATACAAATAGTTTCATTTACATAGATTAGGGGAACAATATCTGAGTATAACATACTGGTTTGTCAAGTAGGTTCTGGGCCAAAGGCATAGTACATTAGCATAGCTTAAGACAAACATTTCCATAAGAAAAAGGCATTGGATATCTCTAGGCTCAAGAATAGCTAACTTCAGGTGAAACCAGGTGTCATTATGGCAACACAGTATTTTAAGAGAAACCTCCCTTTAAATTTGTATAGAGAAGGAAAAAATATTGCTAGTTTGTTTCCTCCTGCCGCTTAAGAGAGATAAAAAATGTCTGACACTTGCAGGCTATTTCCTCCATTTGGAGACCCCTGGCCTTCCTGCCTGTTACCCTCTTAGTATCTCTAATTTTCTTGAAGAGATCTATAGTCTTTCCCATTCTATTGTTTTTCTCTATTTCTTTGCCTTGATCACTGAGGAAGGCTTTCTTATCTATCCTTGCTATTGTTTGGAACTCTGCATTCAAATGGGTATATCTTTCCTTTTCTGCTTTGCCTTTTGTGTGTGTATGTGTGTGTGTGTTTTCTCTCCTATTTGTAAGGCCTCTTCAGGCAACCTTTTTGCCTTTTTGCATTTCTTTTTCTTGTTTGGGGTATTGATCACTGCCTGCTAAATGTCAGGAACCTCTGTCCATATTTCTTCAGACACTGTCTATCAGATCTAATTCCTTGAATCTATTTGTCACTTCTAGTGTGTAATCATAAGGGTTTTGATTTAGGTCATACCTGAATGGCCTAGTAGCTTTCCCTATTTTCTTCAGTGTAAGTCTGAATTTGGCAATAATTTCATAATCAGAGGCACAGTCAGCTCCTGGTCTTGTTTTTGCTGACTGTATAGAGCTTCTCCATCTTTGGCTATAAGAATATAATCAGTCTAATTTCAGTGTTGACCATCTCTTGATGTCCATGTGTAGAGTCTTCTCTTGTGTTGTTGGAAGAGGGTGTTTGCTATGACCAGTGTGCTTTCTTGGCAAAACTCTGTTAGCATTTGACCTGCTTGATTTTTACTCCAAGGCAAAATGTGCCTGTTATTCCGGGTATCTCTTGACTTCCTACTTTTGTATTCCAGTCCCCTACAATGAAAAGGACATCTTTTTAGGGTATTAGTTCTAGAAGGTCTTATAGGTCTTCATCAGTTCAGTTCATTCACTCAGTCCTGTCCAACTGTTTGCAACCCCATGATCTGCAGGATACCAGGCCTCCCTGTCCATCACCAACACCCAGAGTCCACCCAAACCCATGTCCATTGAGTTGGTGATGCCATGCAACCATCTCATCCTCCGTCATCCCCTATTCCTCCTGCCCTCACTATTTCCCAGCATCAGGGTCTTTTAAAATGGGTCAGCTCTTTGCATCAGGTGGCCAAAGTATTGGAGCTTCAGGTTCAATGAACCTTCCAATGAACATCCAGGACTGATCTCCTTTAGGATGAACTGGTTAGATTGCCTTGCAGTCCAAGTGACTCTCAAGAGTCTTCTCCAACACCACAGTTCAAAAGCATCAATTCTTTGGCTCTCAGCTTTCTTTATAGTCCAACTCTCACATCCATACGTGACCACAGGAAAAACCATAGCCTTGACTAGACGGACCTTTGTTAACACAGCAATGTCTCTGCTTTTTAATATGCTGTCTAGTTTGGTCATAACTTTCCTTCCAAGGTGTAAATGTCTTTAAATTTCATGGCTGCAGTCACCATCTGAAGTGATTTTGGAGCTCCCAAAAATAAAGTCAGCCACTGTTTCCACTGTTTCCCCATCTATTTGCCATGAAGTGATAGGACTGGATGCCATTATCTTAGTTTTCTGAATGTTAAGGTTTAAGACTACTTTTTCACTCTCCCTTTTCACATTCATCAAGAGGCCCTTTGGTTCTTCTTCACTTTCTGCCATAAGGGTGTTGTCATCTGCATATCTGAAGTTATTGATATTTATCCTGGCAATCTTGATTCTGGCTTGTGCTTCCTCCAGCCCAGTGTTTCTCATGATGTACTCTGCATATAAGTTAAATAAGCAGGGTGACAATATACAGCCTTGACGTACTCCTTTTCCTGTTTGGAACCAGTTGTTTTCCCATGTCCTGTTCTAACTGTTGCTTCCTAACCTGCATACAGGTTTCTCAAGAAGCAGGTCAGGTGGTCTGGTATTCACATCTCTTTCAGAATTTTCCACAGTTTATTGTGATCCACACAGTCAAAGGCTTTGGCATAGTCGATAAAGCAGAAATAGATGTTTTTTCTGGAACTCTTGTTTTTTTTATGATCCAGCGGATGTAGGCAATTTGGTCTCTGGTTCCTCTGCCTTTTGTAAAACCAGCTTGACTATCTGGAATTTCATGGTTCACATATTGCTGAAGCCTGGCTTGGAGAATTTTGAGCATTACTTTACGAGCATGTGAGATGAGTGCAATTGTGCAGTAGTTTGAGCATTCTTTGGCATTGCCTTTCTTTGGGATTCAAATGAAAACTGACCTTTTCCAGTCCTGTGGCCACTGCTGAGTTTTCCAAATGTGCTGGCATATTGAGTGCAGCACTTTCACAGCATCATCTTTCAGGATTTGAAATAGCTCAACTGGAATTCCATCACCTCCACTAGCTTTTTTCTTAGTGATGCTTCCGAAGGCCCACTTGACTTCACATTCCAGAATATCTGGCTCTAGATGAGTGTGAGTGATCACACCATTGTGATTATCTGGGTCATGAAAATCTTTTTTGTACAATTCTCCTGTGTATTATTGACACCTCTTCTTAATATCTTCTGTTTCTGTTAGGTCCATACCATTTCTGTCATTTGTTGAGCCCATCTTTGCATGAAATTTTTCCTTGGTTGGTGTCTCTAATTTTCTTAAAGATATCTCTAGTCTTTCCTATGCTATTGTTTTCCTCCATTTTTTTGCCTTGATCATTGAGGAAGTCTTTCTGATCTCTCCTTGCTGTTCTTTGAAACTATGCATTCAAATGGGTATATATCTCATTTTCTCCATTGCTTTTCACTTCTCTTCTATCTGTAGAAGGCCTCCCCAGACAGCCATTTTGCTTTTTTACATTTCTTTTTCTTTGGGATTGTCTGATTCCTGTCTCTTGTACAATGTCACAAACCTCCATTCATAGTTCATCAGGCAGTCTATCAGATCTAGTCCCTTAAATCTATTTCTCACTTCTACTGTATAGTCATAAGGGATTTGATTTAGGTATACCTGAATGGTCTAGTGGTTTTCCCCATCTCTGCAATTTAAGTCTGAATTTGGCAATAAGGAGTTCATGATCTGAGCCACAGTCAATTCCCAGTCTTATTTTTGCTGACTGTATAGAGCTTCCCCATCGTTGGCTGCAAAGAATATAATCAATCTGATTTTAGTTTTGACCATCTGGTAATGTCCATGTGTAGAATTTTCTTTTGTGTTGTTGGAAGAGGGTGTTTGCTATGACCAGTGTGTTCTCTTGGAAGAACTCTATTAGCCTTTGCCCTACTTCATTCTGTACTCCAAGGGCAGATTTACGTGTTACTTTAGGTGTTTCTCCATCTAGTCAAGGCTATGATTTTTCCTGTGGTCATGTATGGATGTGAGAGTTGGACTGTGAAGAAGGCTGAGCGCCAATGAATTGATGCTTTTGAACTGTGGTGTTGGAGAAGACTCTTGAGAGTCTCTTGGACTGCAAGGAGATCCAACCAGTCCATTCTAAAGGAGATCAGCCCTGGGATTTCTTTGGAAGGAATGATGCTAAAGCTGAAACTCCAGTACTTTGGCCACCTCATGCGAAGAGTTGACTCATTGGAAAAGACTCTGATGCTGGGAGGGATTGGGGGCAGGAGGAGAAGGGGACGCCAGAGGATGAGATGGCTGGATGGCATCACTGACTTGATGGACGTGAGTTTGAGTGAACTCCAGGAGTTGGTGATGAACAGGGAGGCCTGGCTTGCTGCGATTCATGGGATTGCAAAGAGTCAGACACGACTGAGCTACTGAACTGAACTGAACTGACAGGTGTTTCTTGAGTTCCTACTTTTGAATTCCAGTCCCCTATAATGAAAAGGACATCTTTTTTAGGGTGTTAGTTCTAGAAGTTCTTGTAGGTCTTCGTAGAACTGTTCAACTTCGGCTTCTTCTGTGTTACTGTGCGGGGCATAGACCTGGATTACCATGATATTGAATGGTTTGCCTTGGAAACAAACAGACATCTTTCTGTCATTTTTAAGACTGTATCCAAGTACTGCATTTAGGGCTCTTTTGTTGATTATGATGGCAACTCCACTTCTTCTAAGTGATTCTTGCCCACAGTACTAGATATAATGATCATTTGAGTTAAATTCACCCATTCCAGTCTACTTTAATTCACCGATTCCTAAAATGTGATGTTCACTCTGGCCATCTCCTGTTTGACCACTTCCAATTTGCCTTGATTCATGGACCTAACATTCCAGGTTCCTATGCAATATTGCTCTATAACTTTGGACTTTACTTCCATCACCAGCCACATCCACAACTGGGTGTTGTTTTTGCTTTGGCTCTGTCTCTTTATTCCCAAGATGGAGGAGTAGAAGGTCGTATGTTCATCTTCTCCTGTGAGAACTCCAAAATTATATCATTAGCTTAAATCAATTAAGGAAAAAAAAATGTAATGCTCACGGTGAATGAGAATCGCTCTTTGATATCTAAAGTGTGAATTTTTGTTTTTTCTTTACTTTTCACCTGCATCTGAAATTATACTTATGAGGCCATAAGTAACGTGTCTGTACTTCAGAAAGCCTTTATCTCTCATTGGGCAAGTCTGTAATGTTTTCTGTCTTTACAGAGTATCAATAAATTATAAACTTGATCAGAATAAATGTTATCTGATGGCTTGGAGAGATGAGTAAGCACCGTTATGTTCCTAAAATTCCCCTGAAATAAGAAGATGAACTTTTAGTACATTAAGGGTGATAGAGTTGAAAATAACTTTCTTTTTGCAGAAACTAACTCACAAATATTTTATGAACTCGCACAAAAAAATAAAATGTTAGAAATTTGAGGAGCTAGACTACTTTAATAATTCTGTGTTTTAAAAATCTATCTTTTCTCTAATTTATCAATTTTAAGTATTATACAAGCGTACATTTTATTCTACTTGTTCTATGGCTTTTCTGAGCTTATACAGGCTAGCCAAATACGTTAACATTATATCTGCATGATTTTAAGCATTATTTTAACAGTATTCATATTTTGTAGCATATATGCTCAGTGTTACTCTCTAGGAGAGTTGGGTAATTGAAAATCTGGGATTTATATAAAAATGATTTTAATTAATGGATAATCACTAGCTCTCTAAATAATTTCTACTGAGGAGAGAATTCTGAAAGATACATTATGGACATAAATTTAAACATACGTTTTACTTATTTTATGCTGTGTGTGTGTATATATTTGTGTGTGTGTGTGTGTCTTTTGGTAGTCCTGATTTTGTTTATTCCTGCCACTTTTAGAAGATGAAGGAATGCATGACTGTAGAGTTGTTACCTTTGCTCACAGGTTTGATAATCTGCCATATGCTTGAGTATACCAGACAATTCTCGATTGTTCATCCCTACTCCCATGTTTCTCTGTGAAACAGAGGTTAGTTAACCTGGCTAAAGTTAATTAACATGAGAAATTGAATCTATACCACGAGCAGTAGTGATGGAGCAAAATACAATTATGCAGATGCTTTTGTAAGGAAAACATGAGCAGTTTATTCTACAGCATTGAATCAGACATTTTTGGTTTCCAGCCCTCTTATTATTTTTGGGCTTGCTGAGGTCTCTGCAGAGCTTTTGTTTATGTAGATTATAGCCATCAGTGTTTACCGTGTTGAAAATGTGAACCTTAAAAATCATTAAGTACATATTTGTCAATCCATCTGAAGACAGCAATGATGAGCATAGTGTGGTTTAACAAAGATAAAGTCTTGGTATATTGTGAAAATAGCTTTGGCTTCACAAACCCCCTACAGGAGAACTGTTGACCTGAAGTATTATTTTTTCTCAGAACATGAAGTAATAAAGGATTCTACTTAGAAAGTGAATTTTATTTGCTTTGCTTAGAATGACTGAGTTGATTTAAAAATAAAACAATAAAATGTGTTAAAATTGAGAAAATTTCACTCAAATTTGATGGGTTTGTCTCTTTGATTTATTGATGAGTAATAACTTTGTCTGCAATATGATAGACATTTTTTTAATCTTATGTGTAATCTGTTTTGTTAGATTTTATGTCTTAAAAAAAAAACTATGCTTTTTTCTTGAATCTGTTCTCTTTTTGATTATTTATTCAAGAAAAGGCAAAAATAAAGATTTCTTATAGATTTAGCTAAGAACTTTTCAATCACTCATGCTTATTTTAAAATGTTTAATTATCACTTTGTCTCAAGACTTAACAAAATGATATTTATTATCATATCTTGTTAGTGTGGAACTGTCTTCTAATAACTTGAAAATTTTTCCTTACTAAATTGCTCCTGAATAGAAACATATAATAACTTTTACATTAAGACTCTTTTTGAGATGTTCTAGAAGGCTTATGAATGCAGAGTTCCAAAGAATAGCAAGAAGATTAGAAGCCTTCCTCAGTGATCAATGCAAAGAAATAGAGGAAAACAACAGAATGGGAAAGACTAGAGAGCTCTTCAAGAAAATCAGAGATACTAAGGGAACATTTCTTGCAAAGATGGTCTTGATAAGGAACAGAAATGGTATGGACCTAACAAGCAGAAGATATTAAGAAGAGGTGGCAAGAATACACAGAAGAACTGTACAAAAAAAGATCTTAATGACCAAGATAATCATAATGGTGTGATCACTCACCTAGAGCCAGACATCTGGAATGTGAAGTCAATTGAGCCTTAGAAAGCATCACTATGAACAAAGCTAGTGGAGGCCATGGAATCCCAGTTGAGCTATTTCAAATCCTAAAAGATGATGCTGTGAAAGTGCTGCACTCAGTATGCCAGCAAATTTGAAAAACTCACCATTGGCCACAGGACTGGAAAAGGTCAGTTTTCATTCCAATCCCAAAGAAAGGCAATGCCAAAGAATGCTCAAACTACTGCACAAAGGCACTCATCTGACATGCTAGTAAAGTACTGCTCAAAATTCTCCAAGCCAGGCTTCAGCAATACGTGAACGAACCGTGAACTTCCAGATGTTCAAGCTGGTTTTAGAAAAGGCAGATGAACCAGAGATCAAATTGCCAACATCCGCTGGATCATGGAAAAAGCAAGAGAGTTCCAGAAAAACATCTATTTCTGCTTTATTGACTAGGTCAAAGCCTTTGACTGTGTGGATCACAATAAATTGTGGAAAATTCTGAAAGACATGGGAATATCAGACCACTTGACCTGCCTCTTGAGAAACCTATATGCAGGTCAGGAAGCAACAGTTAGAACTAGACATGGAACAACAGACTGGTTCCAAATAGGAAAAGGAGAATATCAAGGCTGTATATTGTCACCCTGCTTATTTAACTTCTATGCAGAGTACATCATGAGAAATGCTGGGCTGGATGAAGCACAAGCTGGAATCAAGATTGCCGGGAGAAATATCAATAACCTCAGATATGCAGATGATACCACTCTTATTTGAGAAAGTGAAGAAGAACTAAAAAGCCTCTTGTTGAAAGTGAAAGAGGAGAGTGAAAGAGTTGGCTTAAAACTCAACATTCAGAAAACTAAGATCATGGCATCTGGTCCCATCATTTCATGGGAAATAGTTGGGGAAACAGTGGAAATAGTGTCAGACTTTATTTTTTTGGGCTCCAAAATCACTGCAGATGTTGACTTCAGCCATGAAATTAAAAGACACTTACTCCTTGGAAGGCAAGTTATGACCAACCTAGATAGCATATTCAAAAGCAGAGACATTACTTTGCCAGAAAATGTCTATCTAGTCAAGGCTATAGTTTTTCCAGTGGTCATGTATGGATATGAGAGTTGGACTGTGAAGAAAGCTGAGCACTGAAGAATTGATGCTTTTGAACTGTGGTGTTGGAGAAGACTCTTGAGAGTCCCTTGAACTGCAAGGAGATCCAACCAGTCCATTCTAAAGATCAGTCCTGTGTGTTCATTGGAAGGACTGATGCTGAAGCTGAAACTCCAATACTTTGGCCACCTCATGCGAAGAGTTAACTCATTGAAAAAGACCCTGATGCTGGGAGGGATTGGGGCAGGAGGAGAAGGGAATGGCAGAGGATGAGATGGCTGGATGGCATCACTGACTCAATGGACATGAGTTTGAGTAAACTACAGGAGTCAGTGATGGACAGGGAGGCCTGGGGTGCTGCAATTCATGGGGTCGCAAAGAGTCGGACACGACTGAGTGACTGAACTGAACTGAACTCAGAAGGCTTATGGAAATAATAAGTTTGCTTTATTTTGTAAGAAGAAAGAATTTTGAAATACAACTGTTTGATGTCTACTGTTCTGAGACTTGCATGGGAAGAAGATTTATAAAACCAGAAATGGGTGCACAGCCTTCCCTTGGTAAAATGTGTGGGAATGTAAAGATTGTTAATATTAGTATCTCAGGAAGTTTACCTCTCAGTATACATTCACAAGCATTTCAATGCCCTTATTGTTGTTGCTGTTCAGTCACTCAGTCATGTTTGACCGTTCGTGACCCCATGGACTGCAGCACACCAGGCTTCCCTGTCCTTTACTATATCCCTGAGTTTACTGAAACTCATGTTCTTTGAGTCAATGATGCCATCAAACTATCTCATCCTCTGTGGCTCCCTTCTCTTCCTGCTCTCAATCTTTCCCAGGATCAGGGTCTTTTCCAATGAATTGGGTATGTCTATCAAGTGGTCAAAGTATTGGAGCTTCACCTTCAGCATCAATCCTTCAAATGAATATTCAGGACTGATTTCCTTTAGAATTGGCTGATTTGATCTCCTTGCTGTCCAAGTGACTCTCAAGAGTCTTATCAACACCACAGTTCAAAAACATCAATTCTTCATTGCTCAGTCTTCTTTATAGTCCAGCCCTCACATCCAAACGTAACTACGGGAAAAAAAACCAAAGCTTTGACTATACAGACATTTGTCATCAAGTAATGTTTCTGTTTTTTAATATGCTGTCTAGGTTTGTCATAGATTTTCTTCCAAGGAGCAAGTATCTTTCAATTTCATGGCTGCAGTCACTGTCTGCAGTGATTTTGGAGCCCCCCAAAATAAAGTCTGTCACTATTTCCTTTTTGCCCCATCTATATGCCATGTAGTGATTGTACCAGATGATATGATCTTAGTTTTTTGAATGTGAGTTTTAAGTCAGCTTTTTCAGTCTCTTCTTCACATTCATCCACAGGCTCTTTAGTTCCTGTTTGCTTTCTACCCTTAGGGTGGTGTTATTTGCATATCTGAGGTTATTTATATTTCTCCTAGCAAACTTAATTCCAGCTTGTGCTTCACCCAGCCCAGCATTTCTCATGATGTACTCTCCATATAAGTTAAGTAAGCTGGGTGACAATATAAAGCTTTAATGTACTCCTTTCCCAATTTGGAACCAGTCTGTTGTTCTATGTCCAGTTATAACTGTTTCTTGACCTTCATACAGGTTTCTCAGGAGACAGGTAAGACGGTCTGGTATTTCCATCTCTTTCATAATTTTTCAGTTTGTTGTGATCCACACAGGCATTAAAAGGACATCTCTTTTTGGTGTTAGTTCTAGAAGGTCTTGTAGATCTTCATAGCATCATTCACCTTCAGCTTCTTCATCATTAGTGGTTGGGACATAGAGTTGTATTACTGTGATGTTGAATAGTTAGCCTTGGAAATGAGCTGAGACCATTCTGTTGATTTTTGAGACTGCACCCAAGTACTACTTTTCAGACTCTTGTTGACTATGAGGTCTGCTCTATTTTTTCTAAGGGATTCTTGCCCACAGTAGTAGATATAATGGTCATCTGAGTTAAATTAGCCCATTCCCATCCATTTTAGTTCACTGATTCTTAAATGTTGATATTCACTCTTGCCATCTCTGTTTGTCCACTTTCAATTCACCTTGATTCATGGATCCAATATTCCAGGTTCCTATGCAGTATTGTTCTTTACAGTGTCAGACTTTACTTTCACCACCAACACATCCACAACTGGGCGTCCTTTCCGCTTTGGCTAATTCTCTTCATTTTTTCTGGAGCCTATTGTCTACTCTTCCCCAGTAGCATGTTGGACAACTACTGACCGGGGGGGCTTGTCTTTCAGTGTCATATCTTTCTGCCTTTCGTACTGATCATGGGTTCATCATTCTTCTCAAGGCAAGAATACTGAAGTGGTTTGCCATTCCCCTCTCCAGTTTTTTCAGGCCCTGACTAGTAGGGACATGCCCCTCAGCTGCTCTGTGTAGCTGTAGGATATTCTCACTGCTGGTCCTCTTGCTCTTATTATTCATAATATGTTTCTAATCTCAGGACAAACACTGACTTCAAATTATGTAATAATTAACTATGCCACTTGATAGAGAATTTTACTGTATTCCATTCTGTTGACTTTGGTTACTATATTCATTATACTATATTATATATATATATATATATACTATATTCATTTTACATTCATTATAGCTATTAATTTTGTTATCTACAGATAGTTTTTATTTTACTCTGATTCTGGCTTGAAAGCTCTGCCATAATTTTCTGGCCAGATTTTGTGTTCTCAACAAAGAAGGAAGGTCTCAGAGCCTTATGGAAAGGGATTATATTGGGTATTTAAAACTGTTGCAACTTCAGAGAATATATTCTTGGGTAGAAGCTGCTAAAATCATATCACCTAGAAACTTTCCATCTGTACCTATGGATTGAGTTAGGACCTCCAGAACTCTCTTTATTCTAGAGGACTTCATTAAAGTAGATTGTTCACCCAAAATATAATGGAAAAAAAAATAATTATATAATTAATTCCTATTAAGAACAGGACGAACTGTGAAGGAAGTTTTATTGTTTTGTTTGAAATACTGAGATTACTTTAATGTTCTTTTTCATGTGTGTATATATGAGGAATCTATTTCTCTGTGATACTAAAATCTTGGTAACCCATAGCAAAATAGTAAACTCTAGTTGTGTGTAAAATAAATGTATTTTTAATTGACATAATTCTCACTGACTTCCAAATATTAAGAAATTCTTTAGCTTTTTTTTTCCTTTTCATGGAAATGTATTGATTTTCAAATGTTCAAAAGTGTTTGTCCACATAAGGAAATGGCAGCCCACTCCAGTGTTCTTGCCTGGAGAATCCCAGGGACGGGGAAGCCTGGTGGGCTGCCGTCTATGGGGTCGCATAGAGTCGGACACGACTGAAGCGACTTAGCAGCAGCAGCAGCAGGATATATTTAGTCAAATCAACTGTGTAACTGAGATCTTACCTTAAGAATGTTGTTTGTTTAATAAGATAGAAGATACCACTTTTGGTGCTGCTGCTGCTGCTAAGTCTCTTCAGTCGCGTCCGACTCTGTGTGACCCCACAGATGGCAGCCCACCAGGCTCCTCCGTCCCTGGGATTCTCCAGGCAAGAGTACTGGAGTGGGTTGCCATTTCCTTCTCCAGCTACCACTCTTAAGGAACTAAGATTAGCTGTATTTATAGAGCCTGTGCCTACAGAACCCTTTCAGGAATGCTGGAGTTCCAAGTTTTACAATGAGGGCTATTATTGTGATGGTAAATGCTGTTGGATTAAAATTTGTGTAATTGTCACTGACTAAAATATAATAGACTAATAGTAACAGCTATTATAGGAAGTATTGATACTATGGCTTGTGTTACAAAATATTTAGTGGATGCTTCAATGGCTCCTGGTTTAAATATGTTTAAATTGGCATAGCAGCTAATGTATATATTTCCAAACTGACCTTAATTTTTAATTAGCATGAGGTTATTATTTTAATTCTTGTTCTTGCAATGATGCTTAGTGTGTGTGTGTGTGTGTGTGTCTGTCTGTCTGTCTGTCTGTCTGATCTGCATGATCCATCATGTCTGACTCTTTGCAACTGTATGGACCATAGCCCACCAGGCTCCTCTGTCCATGGGATTTTCTAAGCAAAAATACTGGAGTATGTTGCTATTTCCTCCTTCAGGAATCTTTCCAACTCAGGGATTGAACCTGAGTCTCCAGAGTCTCCTGCACTGGCAGATGGATACTTTACCACTGAGCCAATTTAGTAGGATGGTAGTAAAAATAAGGAAAATTATTAGTATGGAAGGATATATTAATAACATTTTCAGGATATAGTCTGACTGTTGCATGGGTTATAGGATTCCAACTTGACAGATAGTAAGTGGGGAGAACATGTCTTTGTAGGCCAGGAACCTTAATAAACTTCAGGCATACTGAAAAGAGAAGTCAACTAAATTTATAGATATGGAAGGTGAAACCTGGTAGTGTTTTAAGATTTGGTTTCCTAGAAAGTACTAAATGCTTTTAATAATTCAATCCAACTTTTTGTATGAAACCCATTACATAATAGTTTCAGTTCAGTTCAGTTCAGTTCAATCTCTCAGTCATGTCCAACTCTTTGCGACACCATGAATCACAGCACGCCAGGCCTCCCTGTCCATCACCAACTCCCAGAGTTCACTCAGACTCATGTCATTCGAGTCAGTGATACCATCCAGCCATCTCATCCTCTGTCGTCCCCTTCTCCTCCTGCCCCCAATCCCTCCCAGCATCAGAGTCTTTTCCAATGAGTCAACTCTTCGCATGAGGTGGCCAAAGTACTGGAGTTTCAGCTTTAGCATTATTCCTTCCAAAAGTGAAAGTGGAGAGTGAAAAAGTTGGCTTAAAGCTCAACATTCAGAAAACGAAGATCATGGCATCTGGTCCCATCACTTCATGGGAAATAGATGGGGAAACAGTGGAAACAGTGTCAGACTTTATTTTTTGGGCTCCAAAATCACTGCAGATGGTGACTGTGGCCATGAAATTAAAAGACGCTTACTCCTTGGAAGAAAAGTTATGACCAACCTAGATAGCATATTGAAAAGCAGAGACATTACTTTGCCAACAAAGGTCCATCTAGTTAAGGCTATGGTTTTTCCTGTGGTAATGTATGGATGTGAGAGGTGGACTGTGAAGAAAGCTGAGCGCTGAAGAATTGATGCTTTTGAACTGTGGTGTTGGAGAAGACTCTTGAGAGTCCCTTGGACTGCAAGGAGATCCAACCAGTCCATTCTGAAGGAGATCAGCCCTGGGGTTTCTTTGGAAGAAATGTAGTTATATTTATGCCTTTAGCAGTTGATTATTCAACCTGGTAGCTAAGACAGTGAAGAATCTGCCTGCAATGCAGGAGACCTAGGTGCGATCCCTGGGTCAGGAAAATCCCCTGGAGAAGAGAATGGCTACCCACTCCAATATTCTTGCCTGAGGAATTACATGGATAGAGGAGCCTGGTGGGCTATATTCCACAAGGTCTCAAAGATTCAGATATGACTGAGCGAATAACACTTTAACACTTTTGTTCAATGCTCTGCGGCTTTAGATTTGTGAAGAAAATTAAAAAACAAATATATGGTTAATTGACATTTTCCTTGCACTTATATACATAATGAGAATACCATAATGGTGGCAAGTTTTTGTGTTATGTTTTTGTATCAAGAGTAATCTTTCTTTGTGATCATTATGATCACAGGTGAGGAGTATTGGAAAAAAGGGTTAAAATGGGCAAAAATAATTTCTGACTATCTTCTAGAGCACTGCTTGGGATATCTCCTGAGCTATTTAAAACTATGAACATTGTTAAAAGATTATATCATGTGGAAGATAATGCACATGATTTTTGTCTGTAGGAATCCAAATAAACTGTATGTGATGTATCTGACTATTGCACCATGAATATTGACAGATTTTACTTGTATTTGTAAACTTATTTCAGTATTCTTTAAAAAATTTTTTTTCAAGTATATTTGATTATGGGGTTGTGTACATTCAGTTGTAGAACAAAATGAAACAGATATACATAATCCGTTTTTTTTTTTAATAACTTCCCCATATAGGCCATTACAGAGTATTGAGTAAAGTTCTTTGTGCTACACAGCAGGTTATTGTTAGTTATCTATTCTATGTATAGTAATGGATATATGTTCAACTCCAGTTTATCCCTCTGGGCCATCTGTTCTCCTGGTAACCATAAGTTGGTTTTCAACATCCATGATTCTGTTTTGTTGATAAATTCGTTGTACCATTTTTTAAATATTCCACATATAAGAGATATCATATGATATTCGTCTTTCTGTTTCTGACTTATTTGACTCATTATGACACTCTCTTGGAGAAGGAAATGGCAACCCACTCCAGTATTCTTGCCTGGAGAATCCTGTGGACGGAGGAGCCTAGTGGGCTGCTGTCCATAGTGTCGCACAGAGCCAAACACGACTGAAGCGACTTAGCACGCATGCATGCATTGGAGAAGGAAATGGCAACCCATTCCAGTATTCTTGCTTGGAGAATCCCAGGGACAGAGGAGCCTGGCGGGCTGCCGTCTATGGGGTCACATAGAGTTGGACACGACTGAAGTGACTTAGCAGCAGCAGCAGCAGCAGACACTCTCTGAAGTATGACCATCCATATTGCAGTTAAATGGCATTATTTTGTTCATTTTTATTGGTGAGTAATATTTCATTGTATTTAAGTACCACATCTTCTTTATCCATTCCTCTCTTGAGGGACATTTATGTGGCTTTCATGTCCCAGTTATTGTAAATAGTGCTGCAATGAACACTGAGATGCATGGATCATTTTTGAATTATGGTTTTCTCTATGTATATGACCAGAGGAATTGCTGGATCATGTGATAGGTCCATTTTTAATTTTTTAATGAACCTGTATACTGTTCTCTATAGTGACTATACCAATTTACATTCCCACTAACAGTGTAGGAGGATTCTCTTTTCTCCACACCATCTTCAGCATTTTGTTTGTAGATTTTTCTTCATGATGATCATTCTAACTAGTATGAAGCGATACCTCATTTTAGGTAGTTTTGATTTGCGTTTCTCTTATAACTAGTGATATTGAGCTTCTTTTCATATGTTCTTTGGCTCTCTGCATATCTTTTTTGGAGAAATGTCTCTTTAGATCTTCTGCTTATTTTTTGATTGGATTATTTGTTTCTTGATATTGAATTGCATGAAGTGTTCCTATACTTTGAAAATTAATCCCTTGTTTGTTGCTTCATTTGCAAATATTTTCTCTCATTGTGAGGGTTGTGTTTTTCTTTTGTTATGGTTTCCTTTGCTGTGCAAAATCTTTAAGTTTAATTAGATACCATTTGTTTACTATTTTATTTTCCTTACTCTTGGAGGTGGGTCAAGAAAGATATTGCTGTGATTTATGTCAAAGAGTGTTCTGCCTATGTTTTCCTCTAAGGAAACACTACTTGTAGGGTTTTATGATCCTTTGTGTTTCTGCTTTAGGTATAAAGTTAGGTTGTTTATTTGAGATTTTTGTTTCTTAGAGATAAGATTGTATTTGCCTCAACTTGCCTCTTTGAACTCCTTTGCTGCATACCGTGGGTCTGGGTTGTCATGTTTCCATTGTCATTTTTTTTCTAGGTATTTTTTAATTTCCTCTTTGATCATTTTCATGATCCATTATTTATTTAATGCCAATAATTTTTTAAAAAATTATTGGAGTATAGTTGTTTATAATGTATTAGTTTCAGGTGTCCAGCAAATTGCATAGTTATACATGTACACATGAGTGCATGCATGCTCAGTCATGTCTGCCTCTTTCAGACCCCATGGACTGTAGCCACCAGGATCCTCTGTCCATGGAATTTTCCAGGCAAGAATACTGGAGTGGGTTGCCATTTACTACTCCAGGACATCTTCCTGACCCAGGAACTGAACCTGTGTCTTTTGTGTCTCCTGCATTGGCAGGCAGATTCTTTACCACTGTGCCACCTGGAAGCCCACATATACATGTATCTACCCTTCTGCTCCCTAGTATTCCTTTTTGCCTAATTGTAAGACATTAATGATTCTTTCACTGACTAATTACATGTATTTTGACACATGTCTCTTTTTTACCAAAAAAAGATGGCATTAGATTTTTCCTCTGATACATTAACTATCAAAATATATTATTCATGTCATCACTGTTTGAAGATAATGAGTGTAACCTCTCAAAGAAACGTATTCATCCATATAAGCAGCCAAAAACATGCTCAGGTTTTCAAGAAATCAGAAAATGTGTTTTCTGTGAACACTTCAAAAATTAGTTTTATTTGGTATTATATTGCTCTCAGGGAACAGAATTTACGTGAAATACTGGAAAATCTAAAAAATATTTCCATATCCAAAAGATAATAATTTTCAAAATCTAAGATGCCATATATAGTAACAAGAATTTAACCATATGAATATATACTAAGATTATAGCTATACTTAACAAATATTAGAAGAGGGACAATAAAAATCAATATTTTGAGTTGTAGAGGATCAAATGATACTGTGGATTTTGTCAATACAACTGAATTAATGTATTAATGATTTAATGGGACTATTAAGTTGATCAGAAATTTGTATGTATACATTACTGTAATACTGCATAACACAAGAAAGTAAAATATCCAAGTAGCTAAAAACAGAGAATGATTTTTACAGAAAGCCTAAAAACAAGAAGCATAGAATAAAAATGTAGCATAAGCTAAGGTTGGTCTTTATGATTAGTGAATAAAGGCTTCATTTCGCAACAAATATTCTTTAGGGCACTAGCTAAAGGTTTTGAAAACAAAACAGTATAAATATGGTCTCCACTTTGAATTTTCCTGGCGAGCACTCTTAAAATTATTCTTTGGCATCTCCTTGGAAGCTGAAACTTGTGCAGTCTGTACCACTGTAGGAGGCAATCCTGACTATCTACCACAACCTATTCCAAAAGGATAAGCATTTAAAATGAAAGCTCCAAACCACAGAAGAGTTGCAAAATGTGAGACAATATAGACTTTCACAAGTCTGGAGGCAAATAAATAAATTGACAATTTTCAATTATAAAAGTTGTAATCCTTAATATTAAAATATTTGTGTATATTTTTCATTGTTTTCTCAATATAATGAATTTCATATGGGAGGTCTCAGTGAGTTTATTTAATTTTACAATGCACAAAAAGAAAGATACATACCTTAGTAGAAAAACAGGTGAAGTATATTAACATCTGTTTTACAGAGAATAATTTCAAGATGTCAGTAAGCAAATAAATATTACTAGTGATCTAGAAAATGCAGAATAATTGAGATTTTTTTCCATTTACTCAACTTGCAATGATTACAGATTAAAATTCACATTCATATCTATATTTTATGAAAATGGTTATAGTGTACAGATGTTAAAAGAGAATAAATTAACATGAAGTTTCTAAAAATACAAAATTGAAATAGGCACCAAATTAAGCAAAACATCATATCAATGAACCAGGAATGACATCCCCTATAAATTATGTTGAAAAGGCAATAAGTTTATAAATTTATATATATAAGTATATTCTAGAAATGACCACAAGAATGTAAACCACAGAAATGCCTATAAATATAAGAATATTTAAATTTATTACAACATGTCTGCACAATGGAATTGTGTTTTAGTTTCAAAAGATAATATAAATGTGTGTGTAAAATAAAAATATGATGTAATTATAAATGAAAAAACTAAAATAAGTAAGTGTCTATGTATATAGATAATTATAAAATAAACACAATTGTGTTATTAACATTTTTTCAAACATACAGGGTTAAAAATAGTAAGTAATCATTCTAACAAGAATGTGAAAAAAGGGGAAATAAACCTATTGCTTGAATTTTCTTTTTAGAGACATATATGACATCCATCTTTCCATTGACTCCCTTTATTCCATGATGATATATTTATTTGTCTCTTTGAAGTAGATATAGGTCATGGCAGCTAAATTGTCATTAGCTCCTTTTGAGTCCTAAGTCTATTCTCTGACCCTTCCCTCAAGTATCTGTTTGTAGTGGCTGCTGCTGCTGCTGCTGCTAAGTCACTTCAGCTGTGTCTAACTCTGTGTGACCCCATAGACGGCAGCCCACTAGGCTCCTCTGTCCCTGGAATTCTCCAGGCAAGAATACTGGAATGGGTTGCCATTTCCTTCTCCAATGCATGAGAGTGAAAAGTGAAAGTGAAGTCGCTCAGTCGTGCCCGACTGTTAGCGACCCCATGGACTGCAGCCTACCAGGCTCCTCCGTCCATGGGATTTTCCAGGCAAGAGTATTGGAGTGGGGTGCCAGAAGGTTTAATTATGAGAGCAGTCTTAAAATAGATTAACTGTGTAATCATAAACAATCATTTACACTGTTCCTAGAGCCTATTCCTCATTTGCAAGCATGGCTGACCTGTTTGGCTATTTCCCTTAAGGAAAAGGTTCTAGACTTAAGTAGAACCTTGTTTTGGAATATTGTGTACTGAATTTTATGAAATGCTTGTATCTGAGTATATTGAGTTCCTTAGAAAGTTTTATTCCTCTCATCTTTTAGAGTAGTGAATTATATAAATAGATATTTCTAATATTAACCAACCTCAAATTCCAAAACAAATATTTCTTAGTCACTATCATCTATTTTTACATTTTATACACTGATGGATTCAATCTGTTAAGAATCCTCAGTACACAAAAATGAGAATTTTCTAAATGTTCTTTTCTTGTACTGATTTTGTGTAGATTGGGTATCACATTGAAACATCCTTCATTAACCCACTAAATGGGATTTCCACATTTTCTTGTTCAGTTCAGTTCAGGTGCTCACTCCTGTCTGACTCTTTGCGACCCCATGGACAACAACACCCCAGGCCTCCTTGTTCATCACCAACTCCCAGAGACTACTAAAACTCATGTCCATCACGATGGTGATGGTGATCTCATCCTCTGTCGTCCCCTTCTCATCCTGCCTTCAATCTTTCCCAGCATCAGGGTCTTTTCCAATGAGTCTGTTCTTTGAATTAGGTGGCAAAAGTATTGGAGTTTCAGCTTCAACATCAGTCCTTCCAATGAATATTCGGGATTGATTTCCTTTAGGATGGAATGATTGGATCTCCTTACAGTCCAAAGGACTCTCAAGAGTCTTCAACATCACAGTTCAAAAGCATCAATTCTTCACTGCTCAGCCTTCTTTATAGTCCAACTCTCACAACTGCACATGCCTACTAGAAAAACCATAGGTTGAATAGACAGAACTTTGTTGGCAAAGTAATGTCTCTGCTTTTTAATATGTTGTCTAGGTTGGTCATGGAGAAGGAAATGGCAACCCACTCCAGTATTCTTGCCTGGAGAATCCCAGGGACCGGGGAGCCTGGTGGGCTGCTGTCTATGGGGTCGCATGGAGTTGGACACGACTGAAGCGACAGCAGCAGCAACTTAGCAGCAGCTAGGTTGGTCATAGCTTTTCTTCCAAGGAGCAAGCATCTTTTTATTTCATGGCTTCGTCACCAACTGCAGTGATTTTCAAGTCCAAAAAAATAGAATTTGTCACTGTTTCCATTGTTTACCCATCTGTTTGCCATGAAGTACCAATATGCAAGCATTTTTTTGTTAGATTCTTATTAATCAGGTCAGGTGGTCTGGTATTCCCATCTCTTTAAGAATTTTCCACAGTTTGTTGTGATCTTCCTAAAGGAAATCAGTCCTGAATATTCATTGGAAGGACTGATGTTGAAGCTGAAACTCCAATATTTTGGCCCCCTGATGTGAAGAGCTGACTCATTTGAAAAGACCCTGATGTTGGCAAAGATTGAAGGCAGGAGGAGAAGGGAATGACAGAGGATGAGATGGGTGGATGGCATCACCAAATCAATGGACATGGGTTTGGGTAAACTCCGAGAGTTGGTGATGGACAGGGAGGCCTGGCATGCTGTGGTTCATGGGGTTGCAAAGAGTTGGACAGGACTGAGCGACTGAACTGAACTGAACACAGTCAAAGGCTTTGGCATAGTCAGTAAAGCAGAAGTAGGTGTTTTTCTGGAATTCTCTTGCTCTTTTTGATGATCCAATGGATGTTGGCAGTTTGATCTCTGGTTCTTCTGCCTTTTCTAAATCCAGCTTGAACATCTGGAAGTTCACATACCATTGAAGCCTGGCTTGGGGAATTTTGAGCATTACTTTGCTAGCATGTGAGATGAGCGCAATTGTGTGGTAGTTACAACGTTCTTTGGCATTGCCTTTCTTTGGGATTCTTTTCCAGTCCTGTGGCCAAGGCTGAGTTTTCCAAATTTTCTGGCATATTGAGTACCATATTGGCTTTTTCTTGTTATATTCTTATTAATATACTCTGACTTAGAAGGAGAAGAATGAGGCTCCAAAAACTTCTTAATAAGAAAGTCAAATTTCTCTAATCAAGTGTTCTTCTGACCTGATCTCAAAAAGTTACGTACAGTTAATTTAGATTCAGATTGTTTTTAAAACAAAATATGATGTGTTTGAAGCAGCTATAATCCATGCAGGTTTTTTTCCCCCCCTCTCCTCCTCAAGAGTAGATTATCTATTAACCAATCCCACTTTTCCCTCTACATTGTTATAATTTTTGAAAATATGTTTATTTTTAATGATGTATGTAAATATTTGTCCTAATACTTTTCCCAAATGCTTACAATTTGAAAAGTACTTTGTTTTCCTATTTAATTTCTCCATCTACTAATAACCTTGGTATTTTGAAAGATATACACTTCACATTTTGTAAGATAAACAGATGTAGTCACATCTTAATATTTTGTACTTTTCATGTAACAAAATGTAATCTGCCTATTTAAATGTGCAATATTCTAAAAAGCCAAATGATATGAAAATTATCTGTGAAGTGATTTTAATACAAAAAAGTACAATGCATTGCTATGTACATCACATGGACTAATTGTACATTTTTTTTCTTGCCCAAAGGGATTTATAAAAATGCATTGCCAAAAAGCTAAAGGATACCTAAATTTTACAATGCCTATGTGATTTTTATATTTTTGTAGCAACATGTACAGTTGGAAAGACAACTCAAGCTTTTATGGAATCAAATAAAAATATTATACCATATGAAAATATTTAATTTGCATCCAAATCCTAACTGAATTTTATTTATGCACAATTGCAACTGACAAGTACTTATTTAAAAAAAGAAAGGACTGAGGAATTTCATTAGCAAGAATACTTTGATTTTATTTTCCCCATAGGCGAAAAATCATTGAAAAAAATTACCTAGCAAAAAACATAATTTAAGTTTAAATCTCAGTTGGTGAAATGTGTTACACCTTCACATATAAAGTATGTGTTTTATTTGATTAAACCTATTGAAAATATGCTTTTAGGGTTTTTTATTATAATAAATTTCCAAAGTAGCTGATTTTAAAATATCCATTTCTATTTTGTATTGCTTATTGCCATACACACATTTTTGTTATTGTTATTCAGTCACTAAGTCATGTCCAACTGTTTGCAACCCCATGAACTAAAGCACGTGAGGCTTCTCTGTCCATCACTATCTACCTGAGTTTTCTCAAACTCGTGTCCATTGAGTCAATGATGCCATCCAACCATCTCATCTTCTGTTTCTCCTTCTCCTCTGGCCCTCAAACTTTCTGAACATCAGGGTCTTTTCCAAAGAGACCGCTCTTCACATCAGGTGAAAAAATATTGGAGCTTCAGCTTTAGTATTGGTATTTCCAGTGAATATTCAGGGTTGATTTCCTTTAGGAATGACTGATTTAATCTTCTTGTCCAAGGTACTCTCAAGAGTCTTCTTCAGCACCACTGTTCAAAAGCATCAATTCTTTGGCTCTCAGCCTTCTTTATGGTCTAATTCTCACATCCACATATGACTACTGGAAAAACTTTGACCATAGCTTTGACTGTACAGACCTTTGTGGGCAAAGTAATGTCTGCTTTTAAAAACACTGTCTAGGTTTGACATAGCTATTCTTCTTTCATTTATAAAATCAATTTTATTATAAATAATATAGAAATCATGAGTAGAATCACTAGTTAACTTAATCATTTTCATTTGGTCTAGAGTTCTAAGAATATTTTGACTAATAATTTTTAATTTCTCTAAGTTATAATTAATCTCTGGTTTTTATAAGGCATTATTCATTTTAAAGCTCTCTATGACTAATGAATCAACTGGAAAATTAAGAAGAAAAGGAAATTGAAGTTAATCATACTTCTGGGAAGAGTGGAAAGCTACTATCTATTTTGTTTGATAGAAATGACTCATTATAAACTTTGACTATAATAGGCCTATCATCAGTGAAAGGAATATGGTAGTGTTTCTTTTTTAGTATTTTGCTAAACTTAAATATAGGAATATTATAAATATCCAAGGGATTGATTTCTTTTTCAAAATTGCTTACTGATTACCTATATTTTTCCAGGGACTCAATAAATATTTTTGAATGAATGCAATGTGGTGACACACAGGGGTGACAAACAGGTAAGAGTCCTATCAAATAAAGTGTTCATTGGGGAAGGACTGTTCATAATCAGATAAACAGTGAAACTGTAGGAAAATCGAAAACAAAATAGGACATGACTTGGTGGTGGGGGGAGGACAGTATTTTATTTTTGAAAACTTTTTATTTTGTATTGGGGTCTAGTCAGTTAACAATGTTGTGATTGTGTCTGGTGAAGAGTGGAGGGACCCAGCCATATACATGTATCCATTCTCCCCCAAACTACTCTCCCATCCAGGCTGCCACGTAACGTGAAGCAGAGTTCCGTGTTCTTTACAGTAAGTACTTGTTGGTTATTCATTTTAAATATAGCAGTGTGTACATGTTTAATAAATAGTACCATCTGGGAAGCTCTCTGAAGAAGTGACAGGTCACAAGCAGTCTTAATTACAAGGACAAGACAGTCATGTGGCAATCTGGAGGAAAAGCATTACTGCCTGTCAGAAGACGAGGTATAATAGTCTTGAGTTTGAATAATCCTGTTATTTTCCAGGGAGAGTCAGATTCTTAACTGAAGTGAAGGGAGATTTGTAGAGGAATTCCACAAGGCAGGTAGGGGCCAATGAACTGTAGCCAAATGAGCTACATTGTGTTTGAATATCATATATATATAGATAGATAGATAGATAGATATAGATAGACAGACATAGATATAATAGAAAGCCACTGGAATGATTTAAAGCAATTAAACAATATAGCCAGCCTTTAAAGAAAAATACAAATAACCTGATTACTATAGAAGGTATACACCAGTGGCTCAGTGGTAAAGAATCTGTCTGTAATGCAGGAGATGCAGGAGACCTGGGCTTGATCCCTGAGTTGGGAAGATCCCCTGGAGTAGGAAATGGCAATCCACCCTAGTATTCTTGCCTGGAGAATCCCATGGACAGAGGAGCCTGGCAGTCTACAGTCCATAGGGTTGCAAAGAGGCAGACACAACTGAAGTATCTTAGCATGTATGCAAAGTATAATCTTCTTTGTTATGGAAAAAAATCTCTAAAACAGTGACTTTTAAAGTAAACCAAAAGAGGCTAGCTTGATTAGCATATGGTGTTGGATTAAGTGAAAAGTAGACAGATTTGGTATGTATTTTGAAGTCAGAACTTGCTGATGGATTGGCTAATGGAAGAAGGAAAATATTTTAAAATGAGGTCAAAGTTAATTATATTTGAGCTGTCATAATGATGGTCATCAGTCTTATCAATCAGAGTAAACCATTCTACACAGAAGAAATAACCTTAAGGTGAAAGCTATTCCACAAGCAGAAACTGTAGTGGCCAACTATGTCTCTAGAGCTAGAGAGAGAAAAAAAAAAGATTAAAAATTCAAAGAAAGATAATGGCTAAATATATAGATTTGTAATTCATCTTTATGGGCTTCCTTGGTGACTCAGGGGTAAAGAATCTGCATGCCAATGAAGGAAACACAGGTTCGATCCCTGTGTTGGGAGGATCCACTGGAGAAGGAAATACTAGACTGGCTACCCACTCTAGTATTCTTCCTGGGAAATCCCATGGACAGAGGAACCTGATGGGCAACAGTCCATGGGATTACAAGAGACACAACTTAGCAACTAAATAACAACAATTAATGTCTATAGTGCTGTTGCTGTTCATTTGCTAAGTCATGTCTGATTCTTTGAGACCCCATGAACTGCAGCACACCAGCCTCCCCTGTCCTTCATTATCTCCTGGAGTTTGCTCATATTAATGTCCATTTAATTGGGGATGCTATCTAACCATCACATTCTCTGCCGGGCCTTCTCCTTTTGTGTAGATGAGGCATAATATGCAGTGTAGATATAGTAAAAACAATAGAAAGCCTTGCCTTAAGAGTTTATTAAAATGTTCTAAAGAGCTCAAGTTGACTATTGGGGTGGGAACACAAGATTAAAGATTTCGTACATGCAATGAAGAAGGTAAGTCAAAGTTCAGCTCTATTTCAAGAATTACCTGTTTAAATTCTCAGAAAGATTTGAGAACTCTGAAGTTTTGTTAATCACAAGAAAACCCTTTGTTTATTCTTTATAAAGCAAGAATTGCCATAAGGTTTTTTTGTTTTCTGAATACTTAAACATGATGGCCCATTCCTCTTTCTTGTAAATCTTAATACAAAACAGAGGAAACTGAGAGTAATATACAATGTTTTTGGTGAGAGGGAATAAGTAGCCTCTTATTTTTTTCTGTTTTTAATTGCATCACCATACATCATTAGAACACAAGTAAATTTTTATAATACAACTAAAACAGAACTAACTTAGATGAAAAATAAGGTTTGGAGAATATATGTGAACTCAGCGACAAGCCAGATGTACAATTTAGAATTAGACATTTGAATTCTAGATAGTATTCCTGAAGGCTTGAAAATTTAGTGATATCCTTATTTCAGTTTTTAAAGAATGCTTTTCTTATTCAATCACTTAGTCATGTCCAACTCTTTGTGACTCCACAGACAACAGAATGCCAGGCTTCCCATTCTTCACTATCTCCCAGAGTTAGCGCAGTTTTCATATCCATTCAGTCAGTGATACTATCTAACCATCTTATCCTCTGCTTCTGCCCTTCTCCTCTTGCCCTCAGCCTTTCCCAGCATCAGGGTCTTTTCCAATGAGTCAGTTCTTTACATCAGTTGGCCAAAGTATTGGAGCTTCAGCTTCAGAATGAGTCCTTCCAATGAATATTCAAGATTGATCTACTTTAACACTGACTGGTTTGATCTTCTTGCAGTTCAAGGGACTCTCAAGAGTCTTCTCCAACACCACTGTTCAAAAGCATCAATTCTTCAGCACTCAGCCTTCTTTATGGTCCAACTCTCACATACATACATGACTACTAGAAAAACCGTAGCTTTGACTAGACAGACCTGTGTTGGCAAAGTGATGTCTCTGCTTTTTAACATGCTAGCTAGGTTTGTCATGACTTTTCCTCCAAGTAGCAAGAATATTTTAATTTTGTGTCTATAGTCACCATTCACAGTGATTTTGGAGTCCAAGAAAATGAAATCTACCACTGTTTACACTTTTTCCTCAACTATTTGGTCATGAAGTGATGAGACTAGATGCCGTAATCTTAGTTTTTTGAATATTGGGTTTTAAGCCAGCTTTTTCACTCTCCTCTTTTACCTTCATCAAAAGGCTCTTTAATTCCTCTTCTATTTCTACCATTAATATTGTGTCATCTGCATATCTGAAGTTGTTGATATTTCTCCTGGAAATCTTGATTCCAGCTTGTGCTTTATCCATTGCCACATTTCACATGAAGTACTCTGCATATAAGTTAAATAAGCAGGGTGACACTATGAAGCCTTGACACACTCCTTTCCCAATTTTGAACCAGTCCACTGTTCCATGTCTGGTTCTAACTGTTGCTTCTTGACCTGCACACAGATTTCTGAAGAGGCAGGTAAGGTGGTCTGGTATCCCTGTCTCTTTCAGAATTTTCCACAGTTTGTTGTAATCCACATAGTCAAAGGCTTTCTGTAGTCAATGAAGCAGAAGTAGATGCTTTTTTTGGAATTCCCTTGATATTTCTTGATCCAGAGGATGTTGGCAATTTGATCTCTGGTTCCTCTGCCTTTTTCAAATCCAGTTTGTACATCTGAAAGTTCTTGGTTCACATGTTATTGAAGCCTCAGTTCAGTTGCTCAGTCATGTCTGACTCTTTGAGACGCCATGAACTGCAGCACGCCAGGCCTCCCTGTCCATCACCAGGCCTCCTTGTCCATCACCAACTCCCAGAGTCCACCCAAATCCATGTCCATTGAGTTGGTGATGCCATCCAAACATCTCATCCTGCTGCCATCCCCTCCTCCTCCCGCCCTCAATCTTTCCCAGCATCAGGGTCTTTTCAAATGAGTCAGCTCTTTGCATCAGGTGGCCAAAGGATTAGAGTTTCAGCTTCAACATCAGTCCTTCCAATGAACACCCAGGACTGATCTCCTTTAGGATGGACTGGTTGGATCTCCTTGTAGTCCAGGGGACTCTCAAGAGTCTTCTCCAACACCACAGTTCAAAAGCATCAATTCTTCCATGCTCAGCCTTCTTTATAGTCCAACCTTCACATCCATACATGACCATTGGAAAAAACCATAACCTTCACTGGACAGACCTTTGTTGACAAAGTAATCCCTCTGCTTTTTAAAATGCTGTCTAGGTTGGTTATAACTTTCCTTGCAAGGAGCAAACATCTTTTAATTTCATGGCTGCAATCACCATATGCAGTGATTTTGGAGCCCAGAAAAATAAAGTAAGCCACTGTTTCTGTATCTATTTGCCATGAAGTGATGGGACTGGATGCCATGATCTTAGTTTTCTGAATTTTGAGCTTTAAGTCTAGCTTGAACAATTTTGAGCATTACCTTGCTAGCATGTGAAAAGAGCGCAATTGTGTGGTAGTTTGAATATTCTTTAGCATTGCACTTCCTTGGGATTGAAATGAAAACTGACCTTTTCCTCTTCTGTGGCCACTGCTGAGATTTCCAAATTTGCTGGCATATTGAGTGCAGCACTTTAACAGCATCATCTTTTAGGACTGAAGTAACTCATCTGGAATTCCATCACCTCCACTAGCTTTGGTCATAATAATGCTTCCTAAGGCCCATTTGACATCACATTCCAGGATGTCTGGCTCTAAGTGAGTGACCACACCATTGTGGTTATCTGGTTCATTAACACTTTTTTATACAGTTCTCTTGTGTATTCTTGCCACCTCCTCTTCATCTCTTTTGCTTTTGTTAGGTCCTTGCCATTTCTTTCCTTTATTGTGCCCATCTTTGCATGAAATGTTCCCTTGGTATCTCCAATTTTCTTGAAGAGATCTCTAGCTTTTCCCATTCTATTGTTTTCATCTATTTCTTTGCATTGTTTACTTCAGAAGGCGTGCTTATGTCTCTTTGCTATTCTCTAGAATTCTGCATTCAGTTGGGTATATCGTTCCCTTCCTCCTTTGCCTTTCATTTCTCTTCTTTTCTCAGCTATATGTAAGGCCTTCTCAGACAACCACTTTGCCTTCTTTCATTTATTTTTCTTTTGGATGTTTAGTCACCACCTCCTGTACAATGGTACAAACCTCTGTCCATAGTTTTTCAGGCACTCTATCTTCTGGATCTAATTCTTTAAATCTATTTGTCATCTCCCCTGTATATTATATTGGATTTGATTTAGGCCATACCCAAATGGCCTAGTGGTTTTCCTTGCTTTCTTCAACTTGAGCCTGAATTTTGCAATAAGGAGTTCATGATCTGAGCCACAGTCAGCTCCAGGTCTTGTTTTTGTTGACTGTATAGTGCTTCTCCATCTTTTGCTGAAAAGAATATAATCACTCTCTGGTGATGTCCATGTGTAGAGTCATCTCTTGTGTTGTTGGAAGAGGGTGTTTTCTATGACCAGTGTGTTCTCTTGGCAAACTCCATTAGCTTTTGTCCTGCTTCATTTTGCACTCCAAGGCCATACTTGCCTGTTACTCCAGGTACCTCTTGACTCCCTACTTCTGCATTTCAGTCCCCTATGATGAAAAGGACATATTTTTTGGGGATGTTAGTTCTAGAAATTGTTGTAGACTATCATAAAACCAGTCAACTTCAGCTTATTCCCCATCAATGTTTGGGGAATAGACTTGGATTCTTGTGCTGTTGAATGGTTTACCTTGGAATAGAACCAAAAACATTCTGTCATTTTTGAGATTGCACCCAAATATTGAATTTTGGACTCTTGTTGGCTATGACAGCTGTACCATTTCTTCTAAGAGATTCTTTCCCACAGTAGTAGATGCATGGTCATCTGAATTAAATTCGTCTATTCTCATCCATTTTAGTTAACTGATTCATAATATGTTGATGTTCACTCTTGCTGTCTCCTGTTTGACCACTTCTAATTTACCTTGATTTATGGACCTAACATTCCAGGTTTTATACAATATTGTTCTTTATATCATTGGACTTTACTTTCACCACCAGACACGTCCACAACTGGGCATCATTTACACTTTTGCTCAGCCTCTTCATTCCTTTTGGAGCTATTTCTCTGCTCTTCTCTAGTAGTATATTGGATGCATACCAACCTGGGGTGTTTATCTTTCAGTGTCATATCTTTTTTGCTTTTACATATGTTCTTACTGTTTAAAGAATAGTAAGAGAAATTAATGTGATCGCCATATTCTTTCAATGATCTTATAGTTTGTAAGTATCATACAATTATTTTTAGTTCCATTCATTCAACACTAAGAATAATTATCCTTATTTCAAAACTTCTGAGTTAGAACTCGAATGCATTTTATGACTCAGTTCTGCCATTAAATCAAAAACTTTCATTATTTTGTAAATAATATAAAACTACTCTGGATCAAATAAAAATCTCTCATGGAAGTTAGCATAAATAACAAGATATATATTTTATAGAGAAATGATACTGAATCTTTTCAAACATTTTTAACAAAATAAAATGTAGCTTTTACATTAAATTCATCTATTTCTATGGGGGCTGATATTCTAAAATGTGCAATAGTGTAGAAGCCACTACAATAGAAGGACCTAAGAGACAATTCATGTTTTAGCAAAAATTGTGAAAACCTTGTAAATACATCTGTTTATTTACACATTTTTATTGATTCTGATCATTAAAATAAATTTTGCATTCCTTTTAGCTATGAAATTTTATCTATACAACTGGCAAAAGGCTAAAGAATTTTATTTCCAATGATTTGGCATTTGTACAAGAAACAGAACTTCTTGTACAAAAATGTAGTAATAAATATCAAAAGCAATGACAATGCTAATATATTTTTAACTAAATATGCATCTTGTAAATATGGAACCCAAAATATAAAAATATAGACAGTTGGAGGTATGAATTCATAAAAACAATAAGAAATCTCATATAGTTTATTAATTCTTATTATGTGACAGATATTTTCCTAAATACATTAACATTTCTGATTATTCCTCGACTGAATAAACAATAGACTTGGCCCAATTTTGTAGTATTCTGTAGTTTTCCTTTTCATACTGTTAATTTAATTAGAAACCTATGACTGGGAATCTTTCCTGGGGATCATGGATAAGCACCATAGAAGGACTGAAATATAACAAGATCTGTGTGTACATACAAGTGGAATCTATACATAGAGTTTGTGACTCTGATTTAAAATCCTTGCATTGTTTAAATTAGCAATACTTTGTGTCCACTAATCAAAAATATATATTTTGTGTGTTCCTTCCAGTGGGTACTATATCATTAGACTAATTTTAAGAACAACTGTTATCCCTGTTGAAACACCTCATGAAAAAATATCAAAAATTCTCAGTAATAAAAGGGATTTTCTGGGCACCATTTCAGCCTCAAAGGATAGATAGTAATACATATTTTCCCCAAAAATAAGATTCTATTTAATATCTCCAAGGACATGGCAGAATTCATGAAAAACATAGATACTTTATAGATAAAACATCTGCATGCAGAAAAACATAGTTTCGGCATTTCAAAAATACTTAAATTACAGTGAAATGCAGTTGAGGAAATGTTTTATCATGATTGAGTTTTGGACACTTTCTTGACTAATCATTCTGGATCGGACTTCCATTGCCTGGGTCGGACTTCCATTGATGTTGAGTAGAAATGACAGTAAGCCTCCTTGTCTCGTTCCTGATCATAGAAGAAAACCCTTCACAACAGCTTTTCACTGTTGAGTGTGATGTTAATTTTGGACTTCTCATACATTGCCTTTATTATGTTGAGTTAGAGTCCTATACCTAATTCTTGAGCATATTTATCATGAAAAGATGTTGAAATTTTTTGATTTCTATATCTGTTGAAATGATTATAAAATTTATATTCTTTTGTTGTTAATACAGTGTGTCACATTTATTGATTTGTTTTTGTTGAATCCTCTTTGTGTCTAAAGATAAATCCCTCTTGATCATGGTGTATGACTTATTAGTGTGCTCTTGTATTTGATTTGATGGTATTTTGTTGGGGAATCCTGCAATGATATTCATGAATGACATTGACATGTAATTTTCTTTTCTTGTAATGTCTTTGTCTGGCTTCAGTATCAGAATATGCTGAATTTATGAAATAAGTTTGGCAATAACCTTCTTATTGACTTTTTTGGAAGAGTTTGAGAAGGTTTCATATATTATTTCTTCTTTAAAAGTTTGATACAATTCAGCTGAAAAGCACCTAGTCCTGCACATATTTTTCTAAGGTGATATTTTATTACAGATTCAGTCTCTTTGCTTGTGATTGGTCTGTTCATATTTTCATTAGTTCATGATTCAGTATCAGTTAAGTTGTATATTGAATGGTTTGCCTTAGAAATGAACAGAGATCATTCTGTCGTTTTTGAGATTGAATTCCAAGTACTGCATTTCAGACTCTTTTGTTGACCATGATGGCTACTTCATTTCTTCTAAGGGATTCCTGCCCACAGTAGTAGATATAATGGTCATCTGAGTTAAATTCACCCATTCCAGTCCATTTTAGTTCGCTGATTCCTAGAATGTCAACATTCACTCTTGCCATCTCCTGTTTGACCACTTCCAATTTGCCTTGATTCATGGACCTAACATTCCAGGTTCCTATGCAACATTGCTCTTTACAGCATCGGACCTTGCTTCTATCATCAGTCACATCCACAGCTGGGTATTGTTTTTGCTTTGGCTCCATTGCTTCATTCTTTCTGGAGTTATTTCTCCACTGATCCCCAGTAGCATATTGGGCACCTGCCAACCTGGGGAGTTCCTCTGTCAGTATCCTGTCATTTTGCCTTTTCATACTGTTCATGGGGTTCTCAAGGCAAGAATACTGAAGTGGTTTGCCATTCCCTTCTCCAGTGGACCACATTCTGTCAGACCTCTCCACCATGACCTGCCCATCTTGGGTGGCCCCACAGGGCATAGCTTAGTTTCATTGAGTTAGACAAGACTGTGGTCCTAGTGTGATTAGATTGACTAGTTTTCTGTGGTTATGGTTTCAGTGTGTCTGCCCTCTGATGCCCTCTTGCAACACCTACCGTCTTAATTGGGTTTCTGTTACCTTGGACGAGGGGTATCTCCTCACCGCCGCCACTCCTGATCTTGAGCATGGAGTAGCTCCTCTCAGCCCTCCTGCACCCGCTCAGCCACCACTCCTTGGAACTGGGGTTGCTCCTCTCGGCCGCTGCCCCTGACCTCGGGCATGGGGTAGCTCCTCCCAGCTGCCACCCCTGGACTCCAGTGGGGGGAAGCATCACTAGGAACAAAGCTAGTGGAGGTGATGGAATTCCAGTTGAGCTATTTCAAATCCTGAAAGATGATGCTCTGAAAGTGCTGCACTCAATATGCCAGCAAATTTGGAAAACTTAGCAGTGGCCATAGGACTGCAAAAGGTCAATTTTCATTCCAATCCCATAGAAAGGCAATGCCCAAGAATGCTCAACCTACTGCACAATTGCACTCATCTCATGCTAGTAAAGACATGCTCAAATTTCTCCAAGCCAGGCTTCAGCAATACGTGAACTGTGAACTTCCAGATGTTCAAGCTGGGTTTAGAAAAGGCAGAGGAACCAGAGATCAAATTGCCAACATCCGCTGGATCATGGAAAAAGCAAGAGAGTTCCAGAAAAACATCTATTTCTGCTTTATTGACTATGGCAAGGCCTTTGACTGTGTGGATCAAAATAAACTGTGGAAAATTCTGAAAGAGACGGGAATACCAGACCACCTGACTTGCCTCTTGAGAAACCTATATGCAGGTCAGGAAGCAACAGTTAGAACTGGACATGGAACAACAGATTGGTTCCAAATAGGAAAAGGAGTACATCAAGGCTGTATATTGTCACCCTGCTTCTTTAACTTACATGCAGAGTACATCATGAGAAACACTGGACTGGAAGAAACACAAGCTGGAATCAAAATTGATGGGAGAAATATCAATAACCTCAGATATGCAGATAACACCACCCTTATGGCAGAAAGTGAAGAGGAACTAAAAAGCCTCTTGATGAAAGTGAAAGTGGAGAGTAAAAAAGTTGGCTTAAAGCTCAACATTCAGAAAATGAAGATCATAGCATCTGGTCCCATCACTTCCTGGGAAATAGATGGGGAAACAGTGGAAAGTTTCCACTTATAAAAATAAAGTCAGACTTTATTTTTTTGGGCTCCAAAATCACTGCAGATGGTGATTTCAGTCATGAAATTAAAAGATCCTTACTTCTTGGAAGGAAAGTTATGACCAACCTAGATAGCATATTGAAAAGCAGAGACATTACTTTGCCAACAAAGGTCCGTCTAGTCAAGGCTATGGTTTTTCCAGTGGTCATGTATGGATGTGAGAGTTGGACTATGAAGAAAGCTGAGTGCCAAAGAATTGATGCTTTTGAACTGTGGTGTTGGAGAAGACTCTTGAGAGTCCCTTGGACTGCAAGGAGATCCAACCAGTTCATCCTATAGGAGATCAGTCCTGGGTGTTCTTTGGAAGGAATGATGCTAAAGCTGAAACTCCAGTACTTTGGCTACCTCATTTGATGAATTGACTCACTGGAAAAGACTCTGATGCTGGGAGGGATTGGGGGCAGGAGGAGAAGGGGACAATAGTGGATGAGATGGCTGGATGGCATCACTGACTCAATGAACGTGAGTTTGAGTGAAGTCCGGGAGCTGGTGATGGACAGGGAGGCCTGGCATGCTGCGATTCATGGGGTCACAAAGAGTCAGACATGACTGAGTGACTGAACTGAACTGAAGTTTTATATGCATTTCACTAAGTCACCTAACTTGCTGACATGTAATTGTTCATAGTATTCTCTTATGATCTTTTTCATTTCTGTGGTATCAGTTGAAATATCTCTTCATTCGTGTACAAATTTATCAATTTGAGTCATTTATCTTTTTTAATTAGTAAAAGGTTGGTCAACTTTGTTAACTTTTAGAAGAAACAACTCAGTTTTTTTTTTTTTTTTTTACCTCTTGACTTTCTAGTCTCTATTTTGTTTATTTCTTCTCTAATATTTATATTATTTCCTATTCTGATAACTTTAGCTTTAGTTAGTTCTTTTCTAGTTCCTTAATGTGTAAGATTAGACTGCTGTAGTTTTAATTACTTATCCAGAGAATTCTTGTTTTTCACTTGCTAAGTCATGCCTGACTCTTTGCAACCCCATGAACTGCAGAATGACAGGCTTAGCTATCCTCCACTATCTCCTAGAATTTGCTCAACTCATGTTCATTGAGTCAGTGATGCCATCCAACCATCCCATCTTCTGTTGCCCCTTGTCCTCTGGCCTTCAATATTTCTGAGCATCAGGGTCTTTTCCAAAGAGACTGCTCTTCACATCAGGTGAAAAACGTATTGAACTTCAGCTTCAGCATCAGTCCTTCCAATGAATATTCAGGGTTGATTTCCTGTGAGTGACTAGTTTGATCTCCTTGATGTTCAAGGGACCCTCTTCTCCAACACCACAGTTCAAAGGCACCAATTCTTCGATGGTCAGCTTTCTTTATTGTGCAACTCCCACTTCTATACAAGACTACTGGAAAAACCATAGCTTTGACTATATGGATCTTGACAGTAAAGTGATGTCTCTGCTTTTTTACTACACTGTCTAGATCAGCATAACTTTTCTTCCAAGGGGCAAGCATCTACGAATTTCATGACTGCAGTCACTGTCTACAGTGATCTTGGAACCTAAACAAATAAAATCTACCACTGTTTCTATTTTTTCACATCTATTTGCCATGAAGTGATGGGACTGGATGCCATAAAATTAGTGATTTGAATGTTGAGTTTTAAGACAACTTGTTCACTCTCCTCTTTCATCCTCATCAAGAGTCTCTTTAGTTCCTCTTAGCTTTCTGTCATTAGATGATATCATCTGCATTCTGAGCTTGTTGATATTTCTCCCAGCAATCTTAGATTGTGCTTCATCTAGCCCAGCACTTTGCATGATGTACTCTGCATGGTCGTTAAATATGTTAGGTTTATCAATGTACAACCTTGATGTACACCTATCCCAACTTTGAACCAGTCTGTGGTTCCATGTTGTATTCTAATTATTGTTTCTTGAGCTGCTTACAGGTTTATCAGGAGGCAGGTAAAGGTGGTCCATATTCACATCTCTTTAAGAATTTTCCACAGTTTGTTGTGATCCAAACAGTCCAGGGTTTTCACTCAGTCACCTAAGGAGGAGAAGTAGATGTTTTTCTGGAATTCTCTTGCTTTTTCTATGATCCAATGGATGCTGGCAGTTTGATCTCTGGTTCTTCTGCCTTTTCTATATCCAGCTTGTATATCTGGAAGTTCTCAGTCCACATATTACTGAAGTCTAGCTTGAAGGATTTTGAGCATTACTGTGGTAGAATATGAAATGAGTGCAATTGTGTGGTAGTTTTAACATTCTTGGCATTGACTTTCTTCAGAATTGGAATGAAAACTGACCTTTTCCAGTCCCGTGGCCACCGCTGAGTTTTCCAAATTTGCTGGCATATTGAGTGCAACAGATTCACAGCATCATCTTTTAGGATTTGAAATAGCTCAGCTGGAATTTCATCACCTCCACTAGCTTTGTTTGTAGTAATTCTTCCTAAGGCCCACTTGTCTTCACAATCCAGGATGTCTGGCTTTAGGTGAGTGACCAAGCCATTGAGGTTTTCCAAGTCATTGAGACATTTGTTGTGTAGCTTTTCTGTGTATTCTTGCCACCTCTTCTTTATCTCTTCTGCTTCTGTTAGATCCTTGCCATTTCAGTCCTTTATTGTGCCCATCATTGTATGAAATGTTCGCCAGGTATCTCCAGTTTCCTTGAAGTGATATCTAGTCTTTCCAATTCTATTGTTTTCCTCTATTTCTTTGCACTGTTCACTTAAGAAGGCTTTCTTATCTCTCCTTGCTATTCTCTGGAACTCTGCATTCAGTTGTGCCCATCTTTTCCTTTTTCCTTTGCCTTTCGCTTCTCTTCTGTTCTCAGATGCTTGTAAAGCCTTTAACAGGCAACTACTTTTCCTTCTTGCATTTCTTTTTCTTTCGGTCACTGCCTCCTATACAGTTTTATGAACTTCTGTCCATAGTTCTTCAGACACGCTATCTACAAGATATATGTCCTTGATTCTATTTGTCACATCCATTGTATAATTATAAGGGATTTGATTTAGGACATACCTGAATGACCTAGTGGTTTTTTGCCTAGTTGATTCAATTTAACCCTGAATTTTTCAATAAGGAGCTTATATACTGAGCTATAGTCAGCTCCATGTCTTCTTTTTGTTGACTATATAAAGCTTCTCCATCTTCTTCTGGAAAGAATATAAACAATCTGATTTCACTATTGACCATCTGGTGAAGTCCATGTGTAGAGTTGTGTCTTGGGTGGTTGGAAGAGGGTATTTGCTGTGACCAGTTTACTCATTTTGTAAAACTCTGTTAGCCATTTTTCTGCTTCATTTTGTACTCCATGGCCATACGTGTCTGTTACTCCAGGTATCTCTTGAGTTCCTACTTTTGCATTCATGTTTCCTGTGATGAAAAGGACATAGTTTTTGGTGTTGATTCTAGGTCTTGTAGGTCTTCATAGAACTGTTCAGCTTCAGCTTATACAGCATTAGAGGTTGGGGAAGAGACTTGGATTACTGTGATGTTGAATGGTTTGTCTTGGCAATGAATTGAGATAATTCTTTGATTTTTGAGATTGCACCCAAGTACTGCATTTCAGATCCTTTTGCTGACTATGAGGGCTATTCCATTTCTTCTAAGGGATTCCTGCCCACAGTAGTAGATATAATGGTCATCTAAATTAAATTCACCCATTCCCATCCATTTTAGTTCACTGATTCCTAAAATCTCAATGTTCACTCTTGCCATCTCCTGTTTGACCACTTCCAATTTACCTTGATTCATGGGCCTAAAATTCCAGGTTCCTATGCAATATTATTCTTTATAGCATCAGATTTTACTTTTACCACCAGACACGTCCACAACTGAGTGTCATTTCCTCTTTCATCCAGCCTCTTCATTCTTTTTGGAGCTATTTCTCCTCTTTTCCCCAATATCCTGTTGTATACCTACTGACCTGGGGGTTCATCTTCCAGTGTCATATCTTTCTGCCTTTTCATACTGAACAATTGTTTCTTGAGCCAAGGATACTATTGTGGTTTGCCATACCCTTCTCCAGTGGGACACATTTTGTCAAAACTCTTTCTTAAGGTAAATTCAATCAAATAATTCTTTTGTATGTTAGTATTGATACTAATAAATGTCATTTTAATAGGTAATTATTGAATTTGATTTGAAAATAGCATAAATTAAAAATTATCTGAGACATTCTATCTTGATTAGTAACCTAAACTCTTGTAACAAGAGTCAAAAATTTCCATTTTTTCCCCCATTACAAAATAATTAGACCCTATGAAAAAGGAGATTGTATATAGAAAGTCATATTAAATTTATTTATTGGTACCTTTTAAACATAATGCTGGAGGAAAATTACTTGCAAATATGATGACTAACAAGTCCTTTCATCCCTGTATGTATATGCCTCTCCTCTCAGAAAGAGGTAGAGGCCATTTCTTCATCTTTTGAATCTTGATTGGGCTTTTTGATGTGCTTTTTCCAATAAAAAGTGACAGAAGTGACTTGCCTAGATTTCTGAGCTTATCTATGTTTTAAGAAAACTTTCAGGTCACATTTTTATCATTTTAGAACTCTGTGCCACTATGTAAAAATTCTGACCTCTCTGCTGCAGAGTTCCAGCTGACTGTCAGCATTTCTAAGTACCCCAGATGAGGCTCCAGAGAGAAAAGTAAAGTTGTCTTAAATGTTCCAGCCCCAGCCCATCTCCCAGCTAAATTTAGCCACGTAAATAGCCCTAGCTGACACTATGTGGAGCAAAATAACTGTGTACTTGAGCCTAGCTGTGTGGTAAAGGATTAACCATACCCAAGAAAGTTTTGTTTTGGTGGCGCTAGTCGTGAAGAACCCACCTGCCAGTCCAGGAGATTTAAGAGACCTGGATTTGATCCCTGAGTTTGGAAAATCCCCTGGAGGAGGGCATGGCAACGCACTTCAGTATTCTTGCCTGGAGAATCCCAAGGACAGAGGAGTCTGGCGGGTTTTAGTCCATGGGGTTGCAGAGGGTTGGACACGACTGAGCAACAAAGCATGCATGCAGGCTCCTGAGAGGCAACCCCTAGACCCTTGGAATCTCCTGCCTGATAATAGTGTTTGCTTTCCAGGGGACTTAGACCAGTCATGCTAAATGGTCCGTGTTAACAATGTTATTTACAGTGTGGGCTATGCAGGCCTTGGAATACCAGAAGGGCTGAAAACTAAGATCAGCCATGTCTATACAACATTCCCCCAATAAAATCTCTAGATATCAAGGTTCAGGACAGTTTCCCTGGTTGTCAGTGCTCCCTTCATATAGTCACACATTTTTTTCCTGGGAAATTTAGACATTGTGGAGAGTACAACCGGAGGCTCAGTGCTTGAAAGTCTCCTAGGCCCTGCCTGTGTGATTCTTCCCTTGGGTAACTTAAATCTGTATCCTTTCATTATAATAAATCATAACTATGAGAATAACATTTGTATAGATTTTGGTGGGTCCTTTTAATGAAATATTGAAACTGAGAGTGGTCTTGCCCCACTCCCCCAGAAATTGCATTTATTTCAGAAACAAGAGTGATCTTGGAGACCCGTGGACTTGTAGTTGGTGTCAAAAATAAGGGTGGACTTGGAGACTCCTGTCAAAGTCAACCCACAGGTTTACAAGAGATAATAAGTTGAAGTTGCTTTAAGACATTTGGTTTTGTTGCATTTTGTTACACACCAATATATAAGGATGCGTGATAAGTTGCTTCAGTCATGTCCGACTCTGTCTGTGCCCTCTTCCACGGGATCTTCCCAACCCAGGGATCAAACCCACTGCTCTCTGTCGCCTGCATTGGCAGGTGAGTTCTTTACCACTAGCACCTGCTGGGAAGCCCAAGGTACAGAGATATCTTTTTGTCTTTGAAGTGCCTAGGCATAATACAGCTTGTTTTTTAATCTGGAAATAGTTGTTTACTTCCAGGATTTATAACATATCCCATGGGTTTAACTTGTTGCTTTGAGACTTGTGCTTTTTCTGGGAGACCACATAACCCCAGGTCCCAAGGAAATTAAGAATTTCAATGATATTACAATCTTAGGCTTCAGTGAAGGGGCTACATATTAATATATCTGCATACTGTAGAATAGCCCCTTCTTTTAAATGTATTTTCCTTAGTTCCTTTCCTAGGGCCTAGGCAAACAGATGTGGACTGTCCTGAAACCCCTGAGGCAATACTGTCAAGGTATATTGTTGCATCTCGCCCAAGTGGGAGTTAGTCCACTCAAAGGCAAACAGATATTGTAATGAGAGGTGAACTGGGATGCAATTGAAGGCATCCTTGGAGTTGAGCACTTGAGCATGATAGACCATTTAGCATCCTCAGGGACATGGACTAATATGTTATGAGAATTAATCATGAGGGAGTGTACAGGAACCACTGGATCATTTACTGCTCTGAGATCATCCAGCATCTTATATTCCCTATTTGGCTTAAAAACAAGCAGAACAGGGGTAGGAGACTGACAAGGCACCAAGAGGCCATGCTTTAAGAATTTATCTATGAGGGGTCGTAACCCTTTTTTTGGTTATGAACTTATGGAGTATTGTCTCTTGTTAGGGTAGGCAGCTTCTGGATTAAAGGTCATTTTTACAGATTGGGCATTTATGGCCTACCCAGGGACTCCTCTGTCCTAAAAGGCAGGGTTCATTGCTTTTAGAGTACACTCCTAACCATAATATGGCCCGAAGGGAACCCAGAAGGTCTCTCCCCAGTAGTGGGGTAGGATACTCGGGGACAACCAGAAAGATATGTGAGATCAAACACTGTTCCAACTGGCAAGTAAGAGGCCCAGTGGGTGGGTGATACCAAAATAACAAGCTAAAATATGCTAAATTAGGAATTTTTTAATAATTTCATATAATTTTTAAAAAATGATATGTTTATAAATGGCAGATAAACTTATTTTGGAGACCAAGAAAGAAATATTTATCAGTAGCAAAATATTTAGTACATGTACTGTCCACAGTAACTAGAAAAGCAAATCAAGTGACTACTTGGCCTGTAGTCACTCCAGAAGAAAAGACTGAAAAAAAAAATTGTTGAATATTGACTGTTGCTTGTTATGTTTAGCAAGATATTATAAGAAAGAGATTAGTTCAGGCAAGAATTACCCAGTTTTTAAGCAGAGATGAAAGTAGGTTACTTCTGTAAATGTAAGGTCTTTCAGAGTAAGATAAGCAAACTTCTGGCTCTAAACAACAGGAAATACAATGAAAAAGTTTATGAACAATGAAGATCCGGTACAAGTTCTGTGAAAACAAGGGGCCTTGGCCTTGAGGCGAAGCTCTGATTAAGTATGTTGACTTACCATACAGGCTATTGTTTTACCTGGCTCAAAATCTTCTATTAAATTGAGGGGGAAGAAAAAAAGACAATAAAACAAAGAGAGAAAGTTGACTTGATAACCTAAGTCTCAGAGAAAAAAAAATGTATTTTTATTAACAATACATTAAATGGAAAGCAAAAGTAACAGAAACATGATTTTTATCTACTTTTTAAACATTTCACTTTGAAATAATTTAGAATTATAGGAGGATTGTAAAGATAGTTTGGATAGCTACTAATCTATTGTTTATTCTTCAAACAGCTCACCCTAATGTCAATACCTAATATAACCGTGATGCATTCTATCAAAAAAGTTTAATATCGGTACAACACTTTAACTGAACTATAGATTTTATTTGAATTTATCTAATTTTCTTTATACTAATTTCTTTTTTCCTGTTCCCAAACCCAGGCAGAACAACAATTTCTTTTAGTTTTTCCTTTTTTTCCATTTATTTCACACTTGAAAACTACTGATCAGATATTTTTAGAATGTCCATCCTCATGGGATTGTCTGACATTTTTCTTATGATTTGATTGGGGTTACAGCTAAGAGGGAAAGTATCACACAATGATTGCCCTTGCCATGGTGTCATACAAGTGGGACTCTAAAAGCAACATGAATTATCACTGGTGATGTGGATGTTCCTTTAGAGTTTAAGATGGCATCTGCCAAGTTGCTCTACGCTAAAGTTACTCCCCTTTTTGATACTCTAATACATCAGAAGAAAATGATTTACTCAAGCTACTCTCGAGAAAGGAGTAATTAACGTCCATCTCGTACAGGGAAGGTTATCAACTAGTTTGTGGGCAAATCTTAAAGCTATCGTTGTAATTAATGGATATTTTGAAAGAAGCAATGTGAGATTATGCAAGTATCCTGTTCCTCAGTTTCACACGTTAATTTTGGCATTCATCAGTGGATACTGCCTAAGAGAAATGATTGCTCTCAGGTTCTAATACCAATTTTCCATTTCCCTTATTCTCTCTTACTGATATGATTTGAACCTCAAGAAGGAGGATTGGTTACTTCTTCCTCACTTATATTACATATCCAGTCACTTATGTTTACTAGTATGGATTCATATGTATATAGTATTCTTTGAGTTATTATACAAAACTGTAGATATTTATTTATGCAAATTGTGCCAGTTTGTTTACTGGGAGCTCTTTCACTTAATTCCTATGTCTTTCTCACATGTTCCATGCTTTGTTGTTGTTGTAGCAGCACAAGATGCTTCAGGCTTATCTTGTATATATGCTGTCCTAGCTATAGAATCAGTCATTTCTCAAGCGAGGCCTAATTCAAACCCATAGACTGCAGCACCCCAGACTTCCCTGTCCATCAGTGACTCCTGAAGCTTGCTTAAACTCTTGTGCATTGAGTGTGTGATGCCATCCAACCATTTCATCCTCTGTTGTCCACTTCTCCTGCCTTCAATCTTTCCCAGCATCAAGCTCTTTTCCAATAGGTCAGTTCTTTGCATCCGGTGGCCAAGATCTGGAGCTTCGGCTTTAGCATCAGTCCTTCCAATGAATATTCAGGAATGATTTCTTTTATGATTGACTGGTGTGATCTCCTAGCAGTCCAAGGAACTCTCAAGAGTCTTCTCCAACACTACAGTTCAAAAACATCAGTTCATTGGTGCTCAACTTTCTTTATGGTCCAACTCTCACATCCACACATGACTACAGGAAAAACCATAGCTTTGACTAGACAAATCTTCGTTGGCAAAGTAATGTCTCTGTTCTTTTTAATATGCTGTGTAGGTCGGTCACAGATTTTCTTCCAAGGAGCAAGTGTCTTTTAATTTCATGGCTGAGTCACCATCTGCAGTGATTCTGGAGCCCAAGAAATGAAGTCTCTCACTGTTTCCATCGTTTCCCCATCTATGTGCCATGAAGTGATGGGACGGGATGCCATGATCTTAGATTTCTGAATGCTGAGTTTTAAGTTAGCTTTTTCACTCTCCTCTTTCACATTCATTAAGAGGCTCTTTAGTTCCTCCTAATGTTCTGCCATAAGAATGGTGTCATCTGTGTATCTAACATCAATATTTTGGCCGGCAATCTTGATTCCAGCTTGTTCTTCATCCAACCCAGAATTTTGCATGAAATACTCTACATATAAGTTAAATAAGCAGGTTGACAATATACAGCCTTGATGTACTCCTTTCCCATTTTGGAACCATTTCCTTATTTCATGTCCAGTTCTAACTGTTGCTTCTCGATCTGCATACAGATTTTCAGGAGGCAGGTAAGGTGGTCTGGTATTCCCATCTCTTTAAGAATATTCCACAGTGTTGTGATCCACATGGTTAAAGGTTTTAGCATAGTCAATGAAGCAGAACTAGGTGTTTTTCTGAATTGTTTTTGCTGTTTTGATGATCCAACAGATGCTGGCAATTTGATCTTTGGTTCCTCTGCCTTTTCTAAATCCAACTTGAACTGGAAGTTCTAGGTTCATGTATTGTTGAAGCGTAGCTTGGACAATTTTGGGCATTGCTTTGCTAGTGCGTGAGAAGAGTGCAATTGTGTGGTAGTTTGAACATTCATTGGCATTGCCTTTCTTTGGGATTGGAATGAAACCTGACTTTTACCAGTCCTGTGACCATGGCTGAATTTTCCAAATTTGCTGACATACTGAGTGCTCACTTAACAGCATCATCTTTTAGGATTTGAAATAGCTCAGCTGAAATTCTATCACCTTCACTAGCTTTGTTCTAAGGCCCCCTTGACTTTGCAATCCCAGATTTCTGGCTCTAGGTGACTGATCACACCACCGTGGTTATCTGGATCATTAAGATCTTTTAAAATTTTTTTATAGTTCGTCTGTATATTCTTGCCAACTTTTTAAAATATTTTCTGTTTCTGTTAGGTTCATACCAGTTCTCTTTATTGTGCCCATTTTTGCATGAAATATTCCCTTGATATCTCTAATTTTCTTGAAGTGATTTCTATTCTTTCCTATTCGATTGTTTTCTGCTATTTCTTTGCATTGATCACTGAGGAAGGCTTTCTTACCTGCACTGGCTATTCTTTGGAACTCTGCATTCAGATGGGTATATCTTTTCCTTTTCTCTTTTGCCTTTTGCGTCTCTTCTTTTCCCAGCTATTTATGAGCCCTTCTCAGACAACCATTTTGGCCTCTCACACTTCTTTTCACAGGGGATGCTTTTAACACTGGTTCCTGTACAATGTCATGAACATCCATCCATAGTCCTTCAGGCACTCTATCAAATCTAATTCCTTGAATATATTTGTTACTTCCACTGTATTTAGGTCATAACTGAACGGCTTAGAGGTTTTCCCTGCTTTCTTCAATTTAAGTCAGAATTTGGCAGTAAGCAGTTCATGATCTGAGCCACAGTCAGTTTCAGGTCTTGTTTTTGCTGACTGTATAGAGCTTCTCCATCTTTGCCAACAAAGAATATAATCAATCTGATTTCAGTATTGACCATCTGGGTGATGTCCATGTATAGAGTCTTCTCTTGTGTTGGAAGAGGGTGTTTGCTATGACCAGTGTGTTCTCTTGGCAAAACTCGGTTAGCCTTTGCCCTGCTTCATTTTGCACTCCAAGGTCAAGCTTGCCTGTTTCTCCAGATAGCTCTTGATTTCCTACTTTTGCATTCCAGTCCCCTATGATGAAAAGGATATCATTTTTTGGTGTTAGTTCTAGAGGTCTAGAAGGTCCTCATAGAACTGTTCAACTTTAGCTTCTTTGGCATTAGTGTTTGGGGTATAAACTTGGATTACTGTGATACTGAATGGTTTGCCTTGAAAACGAACAGAAATCCTGTCATTTTTGAGATTGCATCCAAGTACTGCATTTCGGACTCTTTTGTTGACTATGACAGCTACTCCATTTCTTCTCAGGGAATCTTGCCCACAGTAGTATATATAATGGTCATCTGAATTAAATTCACCCATTCCAGTCCATTTTAGTTCTCTGATTCCCAACATGTCAATGTTCCCTCTTGCCATCTCCTGTTTGACCTCTTCCAGGTTACCTTGATTCTTGGACCTAACATTCCAGGTTCCTATGCAATATTGTTCTTTACAGCCTCGGACCTTGCTTCCATCACCAGTCACATCCACAGCTGGGTGTTGTTTTCACTTTGCCTCTGTCTCTTAATTGTTTCTGGAGTTATTTCTCCACTCTTCTCTAGTAACATGTTGAAGACCTACTGACCTGGGGAGTTCATCTTCCTTGTCATATCTTTTTGCCTTTCATACTGTTTAAAGGGTTCTCAAGGCAAGAGTACTGAAATGATTTCCATTCCTTTCTCCAGTGGACCACATTTTGTTAGAACTCTCCACCAGGACCCGTCCATCTTGGTGGCCCTACACAGCACAGCTCATAGTTTCATTGAGTTAGACAAGGCTGTGGTCCATGTGATCAGTTTAGTTAGTTTTCTGTGTATGTGGTTTTCATTCTGTCTGCACTGTGATGGATAAGGATAAGAGGCTTTTGGAAGCTTCCTGATGGGGAAGGGACTGGCTGTGGGGGAATCTGGAGGATTCTAGAGAGAATCTGTTTTCTTGACTTCTCCAGTTTCTAGGGGGAGTTTTTGGCCAAGGACTGTTTCTTCCACCTTCAAAGTCCTTTTCTCTAACCTCCAGTTATTCTATTCTAATCACATCGCCTTACTCTATCTTTTGCAGATGAAGTGTAAAATTAAACAAATGCATAGCAATAGAAATTGTATGGTAAGGCAGATTTACTAGACGAAATGTTTCACAAAATTTAATTTTGGCAATAAATGGCTGGTAATTCTGTATTTGTTTCCTGTTGCTACTGTAACAAATCATCATACATTTTATGGCTTAAAAGAACATAAATTTATGATGTTGCAGTTTTGGGGGTCATACTTCTCAAATGGGTCTTGCATGCTAAAATTGAGGTGTCAGCAGAACTGTTACTTTGAAAGGCTACAGGGAGAATCGGTGTCTCCACTAGGTATTCACTAGAGGCTTCTTGCGTTCCTTTGCTTGAGGACCCTTCCTCCATCTTCATCACACAATATTTTATCCTTTAGTTATGCCATTTCATCACCTGTATCCAACTCTTATCATCCTGTTTTCCTCTTAAAAAGACATTGCCATTACATCTGGCCCACTAGAGAGTCCAGGTTAATCTCATCACTGAAATATTCTTCCTTACATTGTCTAAGCCTCTTATATCATGTAAGGTAATAACACCTCACAGGTTTTGAGACTAGGCAGTGAACAGTTTTTTAGAGGTCATTCTTCAGCCTAATGTGCTGCTCTTCTTCCAGATACAATGTTGGAACTAGTAAATATTCCTGTTCTTCCTTAGGCTAGAGCTGTTTTTTTTTTTTTTTTTTCCTCAAAGCTTCAGTGGATTTCCAACAGTATACTCAGACTATAATTCCATTGCCCTTGACTATGTAAATTAAGGATATTGTTATTTAGGGGAGATAGGTGACATAAGTTTGGGTGAAATTTTGATTGTTATTGTGGGTCTTTGCTTCAAACTACAGCAGGTAATCACTTTTACCCTCAGGATACTATTTTACTTGCTTTTCCCTCTGCAGATTTAAGTTTTGTTCCTATATATGGTATAGGGGGCTGCTGTTTGGGATGAACTATCATCAATAGCTGCTATTCTCTTCCCTCAGCCATATCATGTGGAACATTTCTCAAAATTCTCCTCAACCTTCACCATGAGCACCCACTATTGTTCCTGGATTTAAAAGCCTGGAAGAAGGTACAAATCCCCACTATGTCCATGCCGCATAGGGTTTCTCCACTTTCATTCTGCTGCTAAGCTGCTAAGTCGCTTCAGTCGTGTCCGACTCTGTGTGACCCCATAGACGGAAGCCCTCTAGGCTCCCCCGTCCCTGGGATTCTCCAGGCAAGAACACTGGAGTGGGTTGCCATTTCCTTCTCCAATGCATGAAAGTGAAAAGTGAAAGTGAAGTCGCTCAGTAGTGTCCAACTCTTCGCGACACCATGGACTGTAGCCTACCAGGCTCCTCTGTCCATGGATTTTCCAGGCAAGAGTACTGGAGTGGGGTGCCATTGCCTTCTCCACCACTTTCATTCTAGTCTTTAGCAATTTATTAAAAATGTCTAGCCGAGTCTTGTAGTAGAGTTATACACAATGTCTTGCCCAGGTAAGCAAGTGATTAAATTCTATTACATGCTTCATTTTTCAGCTGTATGCCCCATGACTAGTTTTCCAGTGGGTTCCAAAAAAAAAAAAAAATCTTAATTTGAAAATTTCTAAGCTTTTATGTTGGTTTGTTTTAAGAGTAGAAATAATGCCCTTTCAGGTCTGTACCTTCTGAGTTCAATCCAGAATAAGCTATTCTCTCTTACCTTTTTTTTTAAAGAGAATAAAATGAATATAACAACAAAAGAATTTCTCAAGCAATGCTTGAGGTCCTTAAACTTACCCCTGCAAAAAGTGAGCTGGGAAATCTGCTCATCTCTATAGTCCCCAGGGACATAATCCCTAAAGACCATTTCTATCAGTGAAAGTGCAGGAACAAGAAAGTTCCATCCAGAAATATATTCATTTTAAAAATCGAAATATTTTCCACTGTAATATAAGGGTTCCTCATAATTGTTTAACATTATTTCATCATTGCTCTGGATTTCTCACCTTTTACTGGATGGAACTTTTCATGCATCTTCTCTGTCACTGTCCCTCATCATTGTTTGCATGGAGACAAATATATCATATTTACATTATGGGACATGTGGGTCACCCTCTATGGGGACATGTGCCCTGAACTGACGGAGAAGGCATTGCATGTTACTAAATAATTTGAAAGCCTGACGACATAGTTATTACAAACTTTGCTGTCTAGTGGGGCTGAACTCTTAATATCTTGTGGCTCTGTGTAGGCTCTGAAATCTCTGTGGAGAGCTCTAGACAACAGTTTTATGCTGAGATATCTGGGTCATACTCTTGAGTATGCAGATCTTAGGAGTTTGGTCAGGAACCAAGGGAAGTTTATGCATATTTTATAACCCCTTTTCTGTGCCCCATTCTATTACCTGCTCCCTCAGATACCCTTGTCAACACCAATCTGTGATCTCTGCATTTTCTCCTCCAAGTCCCACCATTCTCTGCTTGGACTCTGCTTCCCTGATGTAAGGTTTTGACAGGTCCCTGGAGGAGCGAGCTAAGTTGAATGCGGCCCTCACTTCATGAGTTTATCCTTATCTCAAAGATAGTAGAATGATTTTAGTCTATGTGAAATGTATAAAAAAGACTTTGTATATATTTTGTTCACCTTTACTGTATTGAATACTGTATCATAACTGGAAAAATACATACAATATTTTTAAAAGAAAGAGAATATGTTTGATGCACATTAGCAGATCAATAAATGATATATTTGTGAGACTTTATGGAAACAATATGATAAAGCCTCATCACCTCTAAATTCTAGTTAAGTGTATTATTAAATGTAAAAAAAGAGAACCAGAAATAACCAGTAGTAAATATTTTTCTTCTCATGGGAGTGTCTTTCTAACCACACATATAACAAAAGAAATGAGAAAAATAAATTTCACTAGACCTAAGAAAATTAGTATTTAAAATTGTTATACATAAATATATATATGCAATGAGAACACAAAAGTGTGGGCAAAGGTATAGAATGAGTAATACAAAATATTTAACATTCCATATGATTAATAAAATGTAATATTTTCCATGATAATCTTGGTAGACAAGTCAAATATTAGGAAGTAATGTGGTACAAAAATGATTAACACTGCTCAAGAAAGAAATATGATACTTAAGAAGAATGATCAAACACTTAGAAATAGTTAAAAACACTATTGAATATTCAACATTTATTATGGTGAGTTCAAAGAGGCACTCTAGTTAAAATGCTAGTGTGAACATGAAATTCCTTGATTTTACTGGATATAAAAATTTAGCAGCATTTTTTATGTCAACAAAATTCCAAATTCTAAATATCTAAAATAGCTAATGTGTAAGCTAAGCAGTAATTTCATGTAAATTATTAAAATGTTCAAATACAGATAATACTTATATATAACGTATGGCATCACTGACTCGATAGACATAAGCTTGGGTAAGCTCCAGAAGTTGGTGAAGGACAGGGAAGCCTGGCATGCTGCAGTCCATGGGGTTGCAAAGAGTTGGACATGACTGAGTGACTAAAATGAACTGAACTAAACTGATAACTTATACTTCATTTACATGATAAAATATCATGTAGACAAGCTTATAAACAACTCCCATGCCATGCTTTAATGATAAAATAATACCAAAAAGCAAGAATTTATGTAGAAATTGAATTCCACAACATAAGTGAATTTATATTGTTTGTGTTTATACATCTAAGGTGGGAGGCACAGGAATAAAAGAAATTCTAAAAACATTTGTCATTGGACAATAGAAACACAGGAGTTGTTTTCCTTTCTTAGTATTTTTAAAGTTTCTCAAGAAACACATTATGAAATTTGAAAAATAATTTTGAGTATATGGTTCAGTTTGGATGGTATTTACTATAATTGCATATTTTCAACTTTTCAATTAATGACAAAAAGTAAATATGTAAAGCAAAATGCACCTAAACTAGAAAATACCTAAACTAGTATATGTACAATATACAGGGGCTTCCCAGGTGGCACAGTATGAGAATCCACCTGCCAATGCAGGAGACATGGGTTTGATCCCTGGGTTGGGAAGATCCCCTGGAGGATAAAATGTCAACCCACTCTAGCATCCTTGTTTGGAAAATCCCATGGCAGGCTGCAGTCCATGGGGTCACAAAAGAGTTGGACAGGACTCAGTGACTAAACATACAATATATAGGTAAATAACCATATAGCATGTATAAAGGTGAGATAAAAATGTACACTCAGAGCATAAAAAGTTGGAGTAAGGGATAATGGATACCATGAAAAATGAAAAATATATGGATCATGCAAATTGAGTTTTTTGTTCAACTAAAATACATTAGCATCAAATCCATCTATAGAGAATGACTTCAGCACATGATATACTTTATGACAAAATAACATTCTCAAACGCTTGTACCAAATGGGTAACATCAAGCTTGGAAAACTGACCCAACAATTTATGCCTTAACACTTGTTCCAGAATTTCCACTGGGCCCATCAACCACCTGTCCAGTGATTTCAGCAACTGGTTGTGCCATAATAGAGATGCAGCTGTTTCTTTTCTTACTCCCATAAGCATCAAAACCATGTGGAAACCAAGAGGCAAAATTTCAGATTTATAATAGATCAGTCATAAAGTTTAGATATAAACTCTCAGTATGTCCATGATCATTTATTCAGCACCCACAATGCCTATAGCTGTATACTAAGTGCCATCAGAAAAATAAACAAAAAGCATGAGTTGACTTCCTGTAGTTCAAAAACAAAGTATGTACTTGAAAGTTTGAGATAATTTCTGTGAGACCAGAAGGAATATGTTTTGGCTAAACAATAGCTATTAGTGTTTTAATCATAACTCAAAGTTGCCCTTAGCATGAGGAAAACAAGTACATTCAGAGGTTAAAATGTATTTTAAATCTTTTTAAAAATACATATTCATTGGTGAATTTTTATTGTCAGAGGAATGATGAATTTTGATGAATTTAATTCTAAGAAAGAGCAGATACATCTGCTCTTTGCTTTGCCACAGAAGGGAGTAACTATACATAGCAGAGCCTAAGAAGCAGTCCTGACCCAAGCAGGTCATGACCTTTGGTTGAAACCTTTGAGTTAAGGTAATTATACTAGCCTCATTCTGTGTAATTTGCAGTTTTTAACTTAATAAAAGTAGCTTTTTAAAAAAACAAAATAGTGCTATTTGCCACAACATGGATGGACCTAGAGATTCTCATATTGACTAAAGTGAGTGAGATAAAAAAATCATATGATATCACTTATATGTGGAATCTAAAAATAAGGCTACAAGAGCTTATCTAAAAAACTGAAATAGAGTTACAGATGTAGAAAATAAACTTATAGCTGGGGTAATAAGAGGGTTAAATTTGAAGATTGGAATTGACACATACAGACTACTATATATATATATAATGTGGATAACTAATAAGGGTCCAGTGTATACCACATGGAACTCAATACTTTGTAGTGGCTTATATGGGAAAAGAATCTTACACAAAAATAGTAGATATATTCGTATAACTGATTCACTTTACTGTACACCTGAAACTAACATCAGTTCAGTTCAGTTGCTCAGTCGTGTCCGACTCTTTGCGACCCCATGAATCACAGCACGCCAGGCTTCCCTGTCCATCACCAACTCCTGGAGTTCACCCAGACTCATGTCCATCGAGTCAGTGATGCCATCCAGCCATCTCATCCTCTGTCGTCCCTTCTCCTCCTGCCCCCAATCCCTCCCAGCATCAGAGTCTTTTCCAATGAGTCAACTCTTCACATGAGGTGGCCAAAGTACTGGAGTTTCAGCTTTAGCATCATTCCTTCCAAAGAAATCCCAGGGCTCATCTCCTTCAGAATGGACTGGTTGGATCTCCTTGCAGTCCAACGGCCTCTCAAGAGTCTTCTCTAACACCACAGTTCAAAAGCATCAATTCTTCAGCGCTCAGCCTTCTTCACAGTCCAACTCTCACATCCATACATGACCACAGGAAAAACCATTATACCCCAGTATAAATTAATAAAAATACAAAAACGTTTTAAAAAATACAAAAAAGTCTTAATACAATATTGTAAAGTTTAAAAATAAAATAAAATTTAAAAAAAAAAAAAATAAAATTTGAGATCATTTATATAGAGCATACATTAGTAATTAAAAGTAAAAATACATGAATTTAAGCTTTGTAGCTTTGTATTCAACAGCAAAAATTCATGGAAAAACCATTTTAAATAGCTTTCATTATTCCAGTGTTTGAACTCTTTGAAAAAAAATAATTTCATAAAGTCATGGAGACTGCTGGCATTCCTACAGTCAATCTCAGCCTAACAAAATCCATTTCTTTGATACTTGGATTGACAACCAGTGTTGGAGGTAGCATTGAGGAAGACATGGTTTAAATGTTAATTAATTGAATCCATAGCCTATTTTTGAAAATGGGACTACTAAAACAACTAATCTTCTCTACAGTTTAAAATCCTGTATTTCTTTAAATTTTTGTCCCTTTCCTTTTAAACAACATAACTTTGAATAAATCTACCAGTGACGGACATGAAGCACCACTGCTGAAACGAAAGTGGCTGCAGCTTTGGAGCAATGGCCGTCCCTGCAGCCAACAGAGCTTTAAAATAATAAGCAAAAAGAAACAAACAAACAAACTTTGCTTTGGAATTTGAAATGGATCTGAGTTTTGGATGGAATTATCCCTTGGAGAACCTTAAGTCTTCTCTTTGGGGGCTTTCCCAGTCTGCTTTACCAAATAATTACCTCGTCTGGATAGGCTGGATGCAGCCATGACCCTAAAGTATTTTTTGGCCTGGTGTGTTTATGTTTTGAGAAAGTCACTCAATTTTTTCCACTTTTTTTTTTTTGCCTTGTTTGTTTCCCTTTTGTTTCTTAAATAACAAAGTATATGTTAGGTTTGTGAACCTAGGGTGCTAATATTTTGGTAGAGTTTTGAAAATTTGCAAAATGCTGATTTTAAAAAGAAAGGCATTCTTCTTGGTTTTGAGAAATTGATGATATTATATACATTCAGCTTCTTAAATTAGCAGTTTATAATTTCTTCCGTATCTTTAGGGCAGATGTTTCTTGAAGATTCTGAGCATATCTAATCTTATTTTCAATTTACATATAAAAACCAACTTCTTTGTAGTAAAATATAAATAGTTTAAGAACATGGAAGGTAATCTCTAACCTAATCCATATATTCTGTCTCTCCTTTTTGATGAGTCAGGTTCTTTTCTTCTACTCAGTCATCATTTTTCTGAATTCCATTGCCTCAGGTTAGTTTTTGAAAATACTGTGTTAAGATAATAAGCATGAAAGGATATCTGAGAACATTTTTTAAAGACACTTGTAATATTCCTGTTACATGTTTAAAATAAATAGAATAACTTCATTTTTGGAGTTCCTTTTCAAGTCTTCTCCATGTGTTATTCACACAGCAGGTATCTGTGTGATTTTCAGTTATTTATCTTATATAGAAAGTAGGTCAGAAAACACCATGGAATTTTTCCTTCTGCCAGCCAACACATTTAAAGTACTCATTTGGGGATCCATGATCAAAAATATAGTTGAGAATATCAACACTAAATATTGGTCTTAATACATATATGATTTCCTTCAAAATTTAATAGTTTCACAGTGGCGAGCAATATTGTCTCATCTATTACTAGCAAGCCAGAATTGTAGATTTGCTTGTAATAAAACAAATTGATGGTAGCAGCAGGTTTGGCCATACCAGTCTTTGCATATTCTCAAATTTTCCAGACTCCAATATATTTTCCATTGTGTTAGAATGTAAGCAGATTGAAAATGGCATGTAACCAAAAACAAATTGCAAAAGAACCAGAATATGACAGTTTCTGGATCGTCCCACACTTGTGGACACTTAATTTTCACTTATGTACTTATCTCAAATAAATTAATTAATATAGAACTTATTCAATTAAGTAATTAAAGTATAGAAATATATTTACTACAGTAAATGCTACTTTCATAAGTTATTTTCTTACTTTTCCTTATACTTTAACCCTTATTTGTCAATCTCTAAGCCTATAGCTGAATTTTCATTGTTATTACAGTTTACATATATGGAACTATATCAGAGTTATGAGTGCCCCAAAATAAAGTGTGTCACTGTTACCAAGTCCAAGCTCACACTGCTTGCTTTGTGATAGGCCAGTAAATTGAGAGATGTGGTGTTCAGGCAAGGAATAGGGACTTTATTAGGAAAACCAGCACACCGAAATGGTGAACTTGTGTTGCAAAGAACCATTTCACTTGAGTTAGAATTCAGGCTTCTTTTTAGGGGAAGGTATGTGGCTGGTTGTTGCAAACTTCTTGTTACTGGAATCCTTTGTTCTTGCAGCTGTCCACATAGGTCTGGTCACAGTGTTCCTGCAAACCTCCAGCAAGACAAATACTCATATCTGTTCTAAAACTTTTTTTCTCTATATGGGTGAAAAGTGAAACACCTTTAAAGGTCAAGCCTGGGTGGGGAGCCTTTGAGAATGGGCTGTCTTGGTTATTCTTTTACAAAAGTGCAGAGCCAGCATGACTAAGCACAGGAGACAGAACACAAAGGTTAGATTTAAAGGAATAGATCCAATATTTCACTGATATAAGGGACCAGGTAGAATGTCCAAGTGAAGCAATACTGTCTCGGGCATCCTATAAGATCCTTTTTATTTGATGAGGTCTGAACAAGCAGCAATTATTTTTTCTTCCATAACTGCCAAAACTATGGAGAGTGTGATCTGCCCACATAACCCCAATAAACTTTACGTGGTGAGCACCCCTAAATTCTGTCAACTGTTTTTAGATATCTCTGCTGGTGCAGGTGAGATAGTGCAAATCAAAGCTGTTGATATGGATGTTTCTGATTTGCCAACCAAGAAGGCATCTTTTTTTTTTAGTGACATTTTTTGACATCTGAGAGTAGCAGTACTTACACTAAATTCTGTCCTAGGTTCTGGACGCAAAATGCAGGGGGGTTTAAATACTCCTGGAAGAGTCTTGCAAATTCGTGAGGCCTTGCCACATGAATGTAAAGTGATCATGTTTTTTTGGTGACAAGAGGGCAGAAATGAAGGCCCTGGAAATGTCCATGGTAGCATATGAAAAGTGAAAAATGTTTGCAAAGAATTCAGTTATTGCCTTGATATCTGGAAAAACCATGACTGCTAGACCAAAGTTGAATTTAGCTGGTGATAATCCTGTGTAAACTTCCACCTCCATTTGGCTTTTCACCAACTGTAGATCATACCGAGCTTTTATACTACAATGTCACATTACTTTACAACATCTGTAGAGTTTAAGCTCTAAATCAAATCTATTATTTCCATTTCTACTCCTTAAATTCTTTTAACATTTTATTTTATAGTGGAGTAATAGCTGATTAACAATATTGTTTTTAATTTCAGGTGGACAGCAAAGAGACTCAGCTATACATACACATGTATCCATTTTACCCTAAACTCCCTTCCCATCCAGGCTTCCGCATAACATTGAGCTGAGTTCCCTGTGCTATACAGTAGGACCTTGTTGGTTATCTGTTATATATATCAGATCAGATCAGTCGCTCAGTCGTGTCCGACTCTTTGCGACCCCATGAGGCACAGCATGCCAGGCCTCCCTGTCCATCACCAACTCCCGGAGTTCACTCAGACGCACGTCCTTCGAGTCAGTGATGCCATCCAGCCATCTCATCCTCTGTCATGCCCTTCTCCTCTTGCTCCCAGCATCAAAGTCTTTTCCAATGAGTGAACTCTTCACATGAGGTGGCCAAAGTACTGGAGTTTCAGCTTAAGCATCATTCCTTCCAAAGAAATCCCAGGGCTGATCTCCTTTAGAATGGACTGGTTGGATCTCCTTGCAGTCCAAGGGACTCTCAAGAGTCTTCTCCAACACCACAGTTCAAAAGCATCAATTCTTTGGTGCTCAGCCTTCTTCACAGTCCAACTCTCACATCCATACATGACCACAGGAAAAACCATAGCCTTGACTAGACGAACCTTTGTTGGCAAAATAATGTCTCTGCTTTTGAATATGGTATCTAGGTTGGTCATAACTTTCCTTCCAAGGAGTAAGCGTCTTTTAATTTCATGGCTGCGGTCACCATCTGTAGTGATTTTGGAGCCCAGAAAAATAAAGTCTGACACTGTTTCCACTGTTTCCCCGTCTATTTCCCATGAAGTGATGGGACTAGATGGAGTGTGCATATGACAATCCCAAATTTCCTAACTATCCCTCTTCCTCCCTGGAGATATATATGAAAGTGAAAGTCCCTCAGTCATATCCAACTCTTTGAGACCCCATGGACTAAACAGTCCATGGAATTCTCCAGGCCAGAATACTCGAGTGGGGAGCCTTTCCCTTCTCCAGGGGATCTTCCCAACCCAGGGATCAAACCCAGGTCTCCCGCATTGTGGGCGGATTCTTTACCAGCTGAGCCACAAGGTATATTGGACTGCCCAAGACTGAATTGGGAAAAAAAATTGGAGCTATCCTTTTATCCCATTAGCACTTTTATACATGAATTCTTCCGGATCAAAAGAATCCTCTCTATAATTTAGTACTTTCAGAGAGGAAGCAAGTAAAACAAAAGCATTATGCAATCAGCATGCATGCTAAGCCGCTTCAGTCGTGTTCGACTCTTGCGACCCTGTGGACTATAGGCCACCAGGCTCCTCTGCCCATGGGATTCTGCAGGCAAGAATACTGGAGTGGGTTACCACCCTCTCCACCAAGAGATCTTCCCCACTCAGGGATCAAACCTGCATCTCTTTTGTCTCCTGCATTGGCAGGCAGGTTCTTTATCACTAGCGCGACCTGGCAGAAGTGGCTAAAACTATAATTTGAGTTGGCTCACAGGGCACCACCCACAAGGTCATGTTAGCTTCCCTTCCACATTGTGAAACTTATTTAACTAACTTCCTCTGTTAAATCTGACTTCCCCCCACCTCCACAAGCCTGAATTTGGTTGGTCATTTAAAATAAAAAGCTTGAGTCATTCCTTTTTCTGAAGTTTCCTGGATACTCAAATGGGTGACTTCTAGTCCTTTTGGTCCCTCTCAGGGACAGTGAAAACATGACCACCTCTCTCTCTACTCTTCTTCCCCCTTTTCACACCCTAAGGAATTCAAATTCATTAGGAAGGAGAGAGAGATTAGAGGACATAGGAGATATTGGCTTCATTCCATTCAGCAAGATGCATTCACATTTGGTTTCTAATAATGTGGCAATTGCTTCTGGTGCAACTAAATGAACTTCTACTGTTTTTTGTCTACCTAAAGCTTTGAATCATATGGTTTTGATTACTAACACAGCTTATTTAGCATTGGGAACCCCTTTACTCAGCAGCTATAGACACATGCTTTTGGACTAGGGGTATGGGATTTGCACCATTTGGTTCACTTCTTCTTGACTCGCAGGGTGGCAACAATTTTAAAGCAGTCTTTTTTAAGATGTGGCATCTGCTGCTCCATTTCCAGAACACATCTTTTAAACTCTTGTCCATTTTCAACATAAGGGACAATAGAATGTTTTAGATTTCTTCATAATTACTTTCTCCTTCTGCAGTAGGTCACCTTTATTGGCATTGCAAACCCAATCCAGAGCAATAGGAAGCTGAAATCTAGCCAGTCCTTCTGTGTCTTTCTGGGTGAGTTCATTCACTTCAGGGAAAACTCGCTCAGAGCCAAAGATCCTTTATTCCAACCAGCATGAGACCTCACATTGCCATCTCCAAATTGATCAAAGTTTGGCATGATAAATGCAGCATGAGTAGGGCCATGCTGCTGCTGCTGCTAAGTCGCCTCAGTCGTGTCCAACTCTATGCAACCCCATAGATGGCAGCCCATCAGGCTCCGCCGTCCCTGGTATTCTCCAGGCAACAACACTGCAGTGGGTTGCCATTTCCTTCTCCAATGCATGAAAGTGAAAAGTGAAAGTGAAGTCGCTCAGTAGTGTCCGACTCTTAGCGACCCCATGGACTGCAACCTACCAGGCTCCTTCGTCCATGGGATTTTCCAGCCAAAGTACTAGAGTGGGTTGCTGTTGCCTTCTCAGAGTAGGGCCATAAGACACTACAATTACTAACATTTTTCCTTAGCAGGTATTACATATCTTTATATACTGTTTTCTAAGTGGAGCAGCCAGAGTTCTAACCGTATACCTGATGCACATCCACAGTGATTGTAAGTTTCCCTCTTTACCTGCTCACTGATACCGTGTCTTTGTAATCGTTGTCTGAAAGGAGTCATAATCTTATATCCATCCAAGATGTATTTTACTTCTGTTTTAGTTGTTATAAAGGGGCAAGCTGTAGAATGATGGACATATTAATGAGGAAGGTTTCCCACATGAAGGAGAGTTAGCAACAATCATGGCACTATTCAGGCCACAGTAATCAAACTTAATTCCTGGCAATAAACAGACATGATTCATTGCCTAGGTGACCTACAGTTTAGTTAACATGTTGACTGCTGAATCCCATGAACTTTCCATATATTCTATTAAGTAGATTTGAGGCCTTCATTCTTCATTTTTGGGAAGTCAAATTTCTTGCTTTTTCTTATTAAAGTATACTCAATTTTCAGTACTATTTTTAGTTGAATAATATGCTGATATTGTTATAGATAATAATTAATTGAAAGTTATAAGCATTTCTGATAATAACTATCAGCAATAATAATTAAATAACTATAAAATATAATATAATAAATAGAATAATTTATTTTATTTTTATTATTTTATATAATAAATATATATTATAAATATATTTATAAAATATTTATATTTTATAAATATATTTATATATATTATATGAAAGTGGAGAGTGAAAAAGTTGGCTTAAAGCTCAACATTCAGAAAACTGAGATCATGGCATCCGGTCCCATCACTTCATGGGAAATAGATGGGGAAACAGTGGAAACAGTGTCAGACTTTATTTTTCTGGGCTCCGAAATCACTGCAGATGGTGACTGTGGCCATGAAATTAAAAGACGCTTACTCCTTGGAAGGAAAGTTATGACCAACCTAGATAGCATATTGAAAAGCAGAGACATTACTTTGCCAACAAAGGTCCATCTAGTCAAGGCTATGGTTTTTCCAGTGGTCATGTATGTATGTGAGAGTTGGACTGTGAAGAAGGCTGAGCGCTGAAAAATTGATGCTTTTGAACTGTGGTGTTGGAGAAGACTCTTGAGAGGCCCTTGGACTGCAAGGAGATCCAACCAGTCCATTCTAAAGGAGATTGGCCCTGGGATTTCTTTGGAAGGAATGATGCTAAAGCTGAAACTCCAGTACTTTGGCCACCTCATGCGAAGAGTTGACTCACTGGAAAAGACTTTGATGCTGGGAGGGATATGGGGCAAGAGGAGAAGGGGATGACAGAGGATGAGATGGCTGGATGGCATCACTGACTCGATGGACGTGAGTCTGAGTGAACTCTGGGAGTTGGTGATGGACAGGGAGGCCTGGCGTGCTGCGATTCATGGGGTCGCAAAGAGTTGGACATGACTGAGAGACTGATATGATATGATCTGATAAGCATTGAATATACTTCTCATGGTTTACAATATATCCTTGCTGCTTATTTATTTTATACATTTGTGTCTCTTAATCCCACATCCCTATCTTGCCCCTCCCCCTTTCCTGATCCCCACTGGTAACCATTAGTTTGTTTTCTATATGTATGAGTCTGTTTCTGCCTTGTTATATGCATTTTTGTTTTAATATTTAGATTCTATAAACAAGTGAGGTAAGACTATTTGTCTTTGTCTGATGTATTTCACTATATACTCTCTAGGTGCATCCACATTATTTAAAATGGCAGATTTACATCCTTTTTTTTTTTTTTTTAATGGCTAACATACCATAGTGTGTGTGTGTACCACGTCTTCTTTATGCATTCATCTGTCAATGAGCACTTAGGTCATTTCCATATCTTGGCTACTATAATAATGCTGCTATGAACTGAAGGTACATGAATCTTTTCAAAATAGTCTTTTTGTTTTCTTCAGATATACTGCTCATATAGTAGTTCTATTTTTAGTTCTTTGAGGAACCTCTGTAAAGTTTTCCACAGTGACTGCCCCAAAGCATAACTGAACAACAGGGTCCAAGGACTCCCTTTACTCACTCACATCCTTGCCAACATAGTTAATTGGTGGAGACCTTAGGGTTCTCTCTATATAGCATTGTGTGTTGTCTGCAAATAGTGATAGCTTTACTTCTTTCTTCCTAATTTGTATGCCTTTTAATGCTTTTTGTTGTCTAATTGCTATGACTGCTGCTGTTGCTAAGTCACTTCAGTCGTGTCCGACTCTGTGTGACCCCATAGACGGCAGCCCACCAGGTTCCGCTGTCCTGGCATTCTTCAGGCAAGAACGCTGGAGTGGGTTGCCATTTCCTTCTCCAATGCATGAAAGTAAAAGGGAAAGTCAAGTCGCTCAGTCCTGTCTGACTCTTAGCGATGACTAGGACTGCCTATATTGACTATATTAGGTAGAAGAGGTGAGAAAGGGACTGTTGTCTTATTTCTGATTTTAGATAAAAAAACTTTCAGCTTTTCACTCTTGATTGTGATGTTAACTGTTGCTTTATCATAAATGTACTTTACTATGTTGAGATATATTCCCTCTAGATCAACTTTGATGAGAAACTTTATCATGAAGGAATGTCAACTGGTTTGGAAACTTAGTGATCACATGATATTTATCCTTCCTTTTGGTAATATGTTGTATCACATTCAGTTCAGTTCAGTTCAGTTCAGTCGCTCAGTCATGTCCAACTCTTTGCGACCTCATGAATCACAGCCGCCCTGTCCATCACCAACTCCCAGAGTTCACTCAGACTCACGTCCATCGAGTCAGTGATGCCATCCAGCCATCTCATCCTCTGTTGTCCACTTCTCCGCCTGCCCCCAATCCCTCCCAGTATCAGAGTCTTTTCCAATGAGTCAACTCTTCACATGAGGTGGCCAAAGTACTGGAGTTTCAGCTTAAGCATCATTCCTTCCAAAGAAATCCCAGGGCTGATCTCCTTTAGAATGGACTGGTTGGATCTCCTTGCAGTCCAAGGGACTCTCAAGAGTCTTCTCCAACACCACAGTTCAAAAGCATCAATTCTTTGGCGCTCAGCCTTCTTCACAGTCCAACTCTCACATCCATACATGACCACAGGAAAAACCATAGCCTTGACTAGATGGACCTTTTTTGGCAAAGTAATGTCTCTGCTTTTCAATAATGCTATCTAGGTTGGTCATAACTCTCCTTCCAAGGAGTAAGCGTCTTTTAATTTCATGGCTGCAGTCACCATCTGCAGTGATTTTGGTGCCCAAAAGAATAAAGTCTGACACTGTTTCCACTGTTTCCCCATCTATTTCCCATGAAGTGATGGGACCGGATGCCATGATCTTCATTTTCTGAATGTTGAACTTTAAGCCAACTTTTTCACTCTCCTCTTTCACTTTCATCAAGAGGCTTTTTAGTTCCTCTTCACTTTCTGCCATAAGGGTGGTGTCATCTGCATATCTGAGGTTATTGATATTTCTTATCACAATCTTGATTCCAGCTTGTGCTTCTTCCAGTCCAGCATTTCTCATGATATACCCTGCATATAAGGTAAATAAGCAGGGTGACAGTATACAGCCTTGACATACGTCTTTTCCTATTTGGAATCAGTCTGTTGTTACATGTCCAGTTCTAACTGTTGCTTCCTGACCTGCATACAGATTTCTCAAGAGGCAGGTCAGGTGGTCTGGTATTCCCATCTCTTTCAGAATTTTCCACAGTTTATTTTGATCCACACAGTCAAAGGCTTAATTGAATTGAAATATCAAACCATTCTGTTATAACTGGAATAAATCCTACTTGATCATGGTATATGACCCTTTATATACATTGTTGAATTCAATTTGATAATAATTTGAGTATTTTTACATCTATATTTACTGGAAGTACTGACATGTAATTTTTTTAATATTTTAGTGTGCTTATCTGGTTTTAGTATCATGGTAATGATGACCTAGACAGCATATTATAAAGCAGAGACATTACTTTGCCAAAAAAGATCCCTCTAGTCAAAGCTTTGGTTTTTCCAGTAGTTATGTATGGATGTAAGAGTTGGACTCTAAAGAAAACTGAGGGCCAAAGAATTGATGCTTTTGAACTGTGGTGTTGGAGAAGATTCTTGAGAGTCCCTTGGACAGCAATGCTATCCAACTAGTCCATATTAAAGGAAATCAGTCCTGAATATTCATTGGAAGGACTGATGCTGAAGCTGAAACTTCAATACTTTGGCCACCTCATGCGAAGAACTGACTGATTTGAAAAGACCTTGATGCTGGGAAAGATTGAAGTTGGGAGTAGAAGGGGATGACAGAGGATGAGATAGTTGGATGGCATCACTGACTCAATAGACATGAGTTTGAGTAAACTCTGGGAGTTGTTCATGGACAAGGAGTCCTGGCATGCTGCAGTCCATGGGATCTCAAAGAGTCAGACACAACTGAGTGACTGAACTGAACTGATCTTTCTCAAAATTTTTTATTGGAATATAATTGTTTTACAATGTTGTGTTAGTTTCTTTTGTACATCATGAATCAGGCATATGTATGTATACATATATCCAATCCCTCTTGAGCCTCCCTCCTACCCTTTTACTCCAGCCCTCTAGGTCATTATTGAGCACCAACCTGAACTTCCTGTGCTATACAGCAGGTTCCCTCTAGTTACCTATTTTACGCATGGCAGTCTACACGTCAGTGCTACTCTATCAATTCATCCCTTCACCTTCCCACCCATGTCCGCAAGTCCATTGTCTATGTGTGTGCCTCTATTCCTGCCCTGCAAATAGGTTCATCAATAACATTTTTCTTGATTCCATATATACGTGTTAATATATGACATTTGTTTATCTCTTTCTGACTTCACTCTGTATGATAGGTTCTAGGTTCATCCACATCACTACAGCTATCTCAATTTCATTCCTGTTTATGCTTGGGTAATATTCAATTGTATAAATGTACTGCTTCTTCTTTATCCACTCTGTCAATTGATACCTAGATTGCTTCTATGTCCTGGGTCTTGTATATAGTGGTACAATGAATGCTGGGGTACATGTATCTTTGGAGTTATGGTTTTATCAGGGTATGTGCCCAGTAGAGAGTTTGCATAGTCATATAGTAGGTCTATGTTTAGTTTTTTAAAGGAACCAACATACTGTTTTCCAAAGTGGCTGTACCAACGTATATTCCCTCCAGCAGTGTAAGAGGGTTCCATTTTCTCCATAACCTCAACAGCATTTATATGTAGATTTTTTGATGATGGCTCTTCTGGCTATTGCAAGGTAGCCATCAAAATCTCATTGTAGTTTTGATTTGCATTTCTCTAATCTTTAGTGACAGTACGTGAACCGTGAACTTCCAGATGTTCAAGCTGGTTTTAGAAAAGACAGAGGAACCAGAGGTCAAATTGCCAACATCCTTTGGATCATTAAAAAAGCAAGAGAGTTCCAGAAAAATGTCTACTACTGATGTATTTACTATGCCAAAGCCTTTGACTGTGAGGATCACACAAACTGGAAAATTTTGAAAGAAATGAGAATAGCAGACAACCTGGCCTGCCTCCTGAGAAATCTGTATGCAGGTCAAGAAACAACAGTTAGAACTGGACATGGAACAACAGACTGGTTCCAAATTGGAAAAGGAGTATGTCAAGGCTGTACATTGTCATCCTGTTATTTAACTTATATGCAGAGTACATCATGTGAAATGCCAGACTGGATGAAGCACAAGCTGGAATCAAGATTGCCAGGATAAATATCAATAATCTCAGATACACAGATGGCACCACCTTTATGGCAGAAAGTAAAGAAGAACTAAATAGCCTCTTGATGAAAGTGAAAGGAGGAGAGTGAAAAAGTTGGCTTAAAACTCAACATTCAGAACTAAGATCATGGCATCCAGTCCCATCACTCCATGGCAAATAGATGGGTAAACAATAGAAACAGTGAGAGACTTTATTTTTAAAGGGCTCCAAAGTCACTGAAGATGATGACTGTAGCCATGAAATTAAAAGATGCCTGCTCCTTGGAAGAAAAGCTGTGACCAACCTAGATAGCATATTCAAAAGCAGAGACATTACTTTGCCAACAAAGTTCCGTCTAGTCAAAGCTTTGGTTTTTCCAGTAGTCATGAATGGACCTGAGAAATGGACGTGAGAAATGGACTATGAAGAAAGCTGAGTTGCAAAGAATTGATGCTTTTGAACTGTGGTGTTAGAGAAGATTCTTGAGAGTCCCTTGGACAGCAACGCGATCCAACCAATCCACATTACAGGAAATCAGTCCTGAATATTCATTGGTAAGACTGATCCTGAAGCTGAAACTCCAATACTTTGGCCACCTGATGCAAATAACTGACCGATTGGAAAAGACCCTGATTCTGGGAAAGATTGAAGATGGGAGTAGAAGGGGATGAGAGAGGATGAGATGGTTGGATGGCATCACTGACTCAATGGACATCAGTCTGAGTAAGCTCTGGGAGTTGGTGATGGACAGGGAGTCCTGGCATGCTGAAGTCCATGGGGTCACAAAGAGTTGGACAGGACTATGTGCCTGAACTGAACTGAGCATCTTTTTGTGTGCCTCTTGGCCATCCCTATGTTGAAACTGAATCTCCACTGTGAAGGTATTTGGAGCTTGGATTTTGGGGAAGTGACTAGGTCAGGAAGATGGAGCCCTCATGAATGGGACTAATACTCTTCCTCCTCCTTTCTACCATGTAAAGACACAGTGACAAAAAGTCTATCTATGAACCAGCAGGTGGATCCTCACCAGGCACTAAATCAGCTCGTGTCTTGATATTGAACTTCCCAAGCATAGAAAGGTGATACATTTCTGTTTTTTATGATACCTCGTTTATGGTATTATGCAATGGCAACCCAAATGAAGACAGTTTTAGCCACAGTTCCCCAAGGCCCATGGAAAGAAAACAGGTGGCATCAGCCATACAGAAAGTTGTGTTATAAGAGAGAGGATCCATGAGTCTATGGAATCCAACTCTGTAATACTGAACAATTTAAGTTAGCAAACCATAATGGGGAAGGGGTAGAGTCATGCAAGCAAGGCTTCTTCCTTCAAAAACTTATGATATGCAAACGCTTCGGTGATTTGCATCATCTTCTGGCCCGGAGGCCTGTTAACATTTTAAGACCTTTTCTTCAGAAAACTTATTTTTCTCTAAAGGTGGTTGGTCAGGAGCCACCCTCCAAGAAAGCATTAGATAAAGTTGCATTCCTACAGAGCAAAGGTGTGGTGGGCTATAACAAGAAAAAGAATTAACTCAAGGGTCCCAGGTTACAAACATTAAAGCTACTACTTACACCAATTATATTAATCAATACACTGCCAGGGACACAGCAGGTAAGGGATATGGAAACTTAGCAGCAAACAATGGCCCAACAAGTGAAAAACCATTCACCAATGCAATTTCTAATCAATCTTTAACTACTCAAAAGAATCTGTGTTTAGACAGTTTAGAACATCTCCTGCCTCTCACAGTTGGGAGGCTCTGAACAATCACATGTGGCCGGAAAAACCTATTCAGGCAGGCTAGAGGATTTCCAAAGGAGTTTGTAGGTTAAACACTGTCACACCCAGGAATTATTAACTGGAACTGTAAGCTAACTCTTTTTTCAGAGAGAGGTAGTGGGGGAGAGCCCCCCGTAAAGTCAGAGGTTTAGGTGAAAGCACAAGCAGAAAGGCAGACTCTGGTTTTGGGGTATATGCTTGAGAATTTCAGGGGGACTCCTGAAGCTCGATCCCACCTTTGCGTATGCCGAGCCTCCTTCCTCATGACCTTTGTCATGGGCGGAGTTCCTCACACTGGCTCCTTGATAGAATTCCAGGTGAGCTTTGATCCTGAAAGATGATGCTGTGGAAAGTGCTGCACTCAATATGCAATAGTATGCACTCAATATGCAATACTGGCTTCACCATATCCCAGAGTTTGATAAGCTCATTCCAATGAATAAGTGATATTTCAACCAGCCATTCCCTTCTCCTCCTGCCTTCAAAGAAATGGGATACATTTGTCTTTTTCAATTTTGGTTTGCTCAGGGTGTATGCCTAGGAGTGGGATTGCTGGGTCATATGGTGGTTTTATTCTTAGTTTTTAGAGGAATCTCCATAGTGTCTTTCATAGTGGCTGTATCAATTTACATTCCCACCAACAGTGCAAGAGCGTTCCCTTTTCTCCATACCCTCTCCAGCATGTATTATTTGTAGACCTTTTGATGGCCATTCTGACTGGTGTGGGGTGATATCTCATTGCAGTTTTGATTTGCATTTCTCTAATAATGAGAGAAAAACCATTCTCTAATAATGAGAGAAAACCCACTGGAAAAACCATTGCCTTGACGAGAAAGGTCTGTCTCGTCAAGGTAATGGTTTTTCCAGTGGTCATGTATGGATGTGAGAGTTGGATTATAAAGAAAGCTGAGTGCCAAAGAATTGATGCTTTTGAACTGTGGTTTTGGAGAAGACTCTTGAGAGTCCCTTGGACTTCAAGGAGATCCAACCAGTCCGTCCTAAAGGAAATTGGTCCTGAGTGTTCATCGGAAGGACTAATGTTGAAGCTGAAACTCCAATAGTTTGGCCACCTGATGTGAAGAACTGACTCATTTGAAAAGACCCTGATGCTGGGAAAGATTGAAGGCAGGAGAAGAGGATAACAGAGGATTAGATGGTTGGATGGCATTGCTGACTCAATGGAGATGATTTGAGTAAACTCCGGGAGTTGGTGATGGACAGGGAGGCCTGGCGTGCTGTGGTCCATGGTGTTGCCAAGAGTTGGACACAACTGAGTAGCTGAACTGAACTGAATAATGAGAGATGTTGAGCATCTTTTCATATGTTTGTTAGCCATCTGTATGTCTTCTTTGGAGAAATGTCTGTTTAGGTCTCTTTCCCACTTTTTGATTGGTTATGTTTGTTTTTTTCTGGCACTGAGTTGTATAAGCTGCTTGTATATTTTGGAAATTAATCCTTTGTCAGTTGTTTCATTTGCTATTATTTTCTCCCATTCTGAGGGTTGTCTTTTCACCTTGCTTACACTTTCCTTTGCCTTGCAAAAGTTTTTAAGTTTAATCAGGTCCCACTTGTTTACTTTTGCTTTTATTTCTGATACTCTAAGAGGTAGGTGATAGAGGAACTTGCTTTGATTTATGTCCTTGAGTGTTCTGCTTATGTTTTCCTCTCAGAGCTTTATAGTTTCTGGTTACATTTATGGCTTTAATCCATTTTGAGTTTAACATTCTGTATGGTGTTAGGAAGTGTTATAACTTCATTCTTTAACATACAGCTGTCCAGTTTTCCAGGCACCATTTATTGAAGATGCTGCCTTTGCTCCACTGTGTATTCTTGCCTCCTTTGTCAAAAATAAGGTGCATGGCTTTATTTCTAGGCTTTCTATTTTGTTCCATTGATCTGTATTTCTGTTTTTGTGACAGTACCATACTGTCTTGATGACTGTGGCTTTGTAGTATAATCTGAAGTCAGGAAGGTTGATTCCTCCAGCTCCATTCTTCTTTCTCAAGACTGCTTTAGCTTTGGGATCTTTTGTGTTTCATATGAATTGTGAAATTTTTTGTTCTAGTTCTGTGAAAAATGTCATTGGTAATTTGATAGGGATTGCATTGAATCTGTAGATTGCATTTTGTAGCATAGTCATTTTCACAGTATTGATTCTTTCTACCCAGAAACATGGAATATCTCTCCATCTGTTTATGTCATCTTTGATTTCTTTCATCATTGTCTTATAATTTTCCGTCTACAGATCTTTTGTCTCCTTAGGAAAGTTTATTCCTAGATATTTAATTATTTTGGTTGCATTGGTGAATGGGGTTGATTCCTTAATTTCTATTTCTGATTTTTCATTGTTAGTATATAGAAATGAAAGTGGTTTCTGTGTATTGATTTTGTATCCTGCAACTTTGCTAAATTCGCTGACTAGCTCTAGTAATTTTATGATACTATTTTTAGGGTTTTCTATGTACAGTTTCATGTCATCTGCAAGTAATGAGAACTTTTATTTCTTCTCTCCAATCTGGATTCCTTTTATTTATTTTTCTTCTCTGATTGCTGTAGCTAGGACTTCCAGAACTTTGCTGAGTAATAGTGATGAAAGTGGACACCCTTATCTTGTTCCTGATCTTAGGGGGAATGCTTTCATTTTTTCACTATTGAGATTAATGTTTGCTGTAGTCTTATCATATATGGCCTTTACTATGTTGGGATAGGTTCCTTCTATGCCCATATTTTGAAGAATTTTAATCATAAATGGGTCCTGGGTTTTGCCAAAGGCATTTTCTCCATCTATTGAGATTATCATATAGTTTTTATGTTTCAGTTTGTTAATATGCTGCTGCTGTTAAGTCTCTTCAGTCGTGTCCAACTCTGGGTGACCCCATGGACAGCAGCTCACCAGGCTCCTCCATCCCTGGGATTCTCCAGGCAAGAATACTGGATCAGTTTGTTAATATGGTGTATCACATCCATTGATTTGCATATATTGAAGCATCCTTGCATCCCTCAAACAAACCCAACTTGATCATGATATATGAACTTTTTGATGTGTTGCTGAATTCTGTTTGCTAAAATTTTGATGAAGAATTTTGCAAAAGGTTCGTCAGTGATATTGGCCTGTAGTTTTCTTTTTTTGTGTTGTCTTTGTCTGATTTTGGTATCAGGGTGATGGTGGCATCATAGAATGAGTTTGGAAGTGTTCCTTCCTCTGCAATTTTTTGAAGAATTTTAGAAGGATAGGCATTAGCTCTTCTCTAAATGTTTGATAGAATTCTCCTATGAAGCCATCTGGTCCTGAGATTTTGTGTTTTGGGAGATTTTTGATCACAGCTTCAATTTCAGTGCTTGTTATTGTGTTTTTCATAATTTCTATTGCTTTCTGGTTCAGTCTTGGAAGATTGAACTTTTCTAAGAATCTTCCATTTCTTTCAGGCTATCCATTTTATTGCCATATAGTTGCTCATAATAGTCTCTTATAATCATTGTATTTCTGCATTGTCTGTTGTAACCTCTCTTTTTCATTTCTAATTTTGTTGATTTGATTCCTCTTTTTTTTTTTTTTTGATGAATCTGTCTAAAGATTTGTCAATTTTGGTTTATTTTCTCAAAGAAACAGCATATAGTTTTATTAACTTTTACTATTATATCTTTCATTTCTTTTACATTTATTTCTGCTCAGATCTTTATGATTTCTTCCCTTCTGCTAATTTTGGGGTTTTTTGTTCTTCTTTTTCGAATTGTTTTAGGTGTAAAGTAAAGTTGTCTATTTGATGTTTTTCTTGTTTCTTTAGGTAGGATTGTATTGCTATAAACTTCCCTCTTAGAACTGCTTTTGCTGCATTCCATAGGTTTTGAGTTGTCATGTTTTCATTGTCATTTGTTTCTAGAAATTTTTTGATTTCCCTTTTGATTTCTTCAGTAATCTGTTGGTTATTTAGAAATGTGTTGTTTAATCTCCATGTGTTTGTGTTTTGTACAGTTTTTTGTTGTTGTTGTTGTTGTTGTTGTAATTGGTGTCTAGTCTCATATCATTGTGCTCAGAGAAGATGCTTGATAAGATTTCAATTTTCTTAAATTACTGAGGTTTGATTTGTGACCCAAGATGTGGTCTATCCTGGAGAATGTTCCATGTGCATTTGAGAAGAAGGTTTATTCTTCTGCATTTGGATGGTTGTCCTGAAGACATCAATGAGAGCCATCAGTTCTGATGAATCATTTAAGACTTGTGTTTCCTTATTAATTTTCTGTTTTGATGATCTGTCCATTGGTGTGAGTGGGGTGTTAAAGTCTCCTACTATTATTGTGTTACTGTCAATTTCTCCTTTTATGTCTGTTAATGTTTGTCTTATGTATTGAGGTGCTCCTATGTTGAGTGCATAGATATTTACAATTGTTATGTCTTCCTCTTGGATTGATCCCTTGATCATCACGTAGTGTCCTTCCTTATCTTTTGTAATCTTCTTTATATTAAGGTCTATTTTTGTCTAATATGAGGATTGCTACTCCAGCATTTTTTTGCTTCCCATTTGCATGGAATATATTTTTCCATTCCCTCACTTTCAGTCTATATGTGTCTTTAGGTCTGAAGTGGGTTTCTTGTAGACAGCATATATATGGGTCTTGTTTTTGTATTCATTCAGCTAGTCTATGTCTTTTGGTTGGAACATTTAACCCATTTACATTTTAAGTATATATATATATATATATATATATATATATAATGTTCCTCTTGCCATTTTCTTAATTGTTTGGGGTTGATTTTGTAGATGTTTTTCTTCTCTTGTATTTCTTGACTCTATAATTCCCATTAACATTTGTCGTAAAGCTGGTTGTACTGAATTCTCTTAGCTTTCGCTTGTCTGAAAAGCTTTTTATTTCTCCATTAACTTTGAATGAGATCCTTGCCAGGTACCATAATGTTAGTTGTAGATTTTTCCCTTTAGTACTTTAAATATATCCTGCCATTCCCTTCTGGCCTGCAGAGTTTCTGCTGAAAGATCAGCTGGCAAGTGTATAGGATTTCTCTTTTATGTTACTTGTTGCTTCTTCCTTGCTGCTTTTAATGTTCTTTCTTTGTGTTAGTCTTTGTTAGTTTGATTAATATGTGTATTGGCATGTTTCTCCTTGGATTTATCCTGTATGGGACTCTTTCTGCCTCTAGGACTTTTTGACTATTTCCTTTTCCATGTTGGGGAAATGTTCAACTATAATCTCTTCAAAAATTTTCTCATAACTTTTCTTTTTCTCTTCTTCTTCTGGGACCTCTGTAATTCAAATGTTGGTGTGCTTGATATTGTCCCAGGGGTCTCTGAGACTGTACTCAGTTCTTTTCATTCTTTTTACTTTATTCTGCTCTTCAGAAGTTATTTCCACCATTTTATCTTCCAGCTCACTGATTTGTCCTTCTGCTTCAGATATTCTGCTATTGTTTCCTTCTAGAGTATCTTTAATTTCAGAAATTGTGCTGTTTATCTCTGTATGTTTATTCTTTCATTCTTCTAGGTTTTGTTAATTGATTCTTGCATTTTCTCCATTTTGTTTTCAAGGTTTTTGATCATCTTTACTATCATTATCATGAATTCTTTTTCAGGTTCAATTCAGTTCAGTTCAGTTGCTCAGTCATGTCCAACTCTTTGCGACCCCATGAATCAAAGCATGCCAGGCCTCCCTGTCCATCACAACCCCTGGAGTTCACTCAGACTCATGCCCATCGAGTCAGTGATGCCATCCAGCCATCTCATCCTCTGTTGTCCCCCTTCTCCTCCTGCCCCCAATCCCTCCCAGCATCAGAGTCTTTTCCAGTGAGTCAACTCTTCACATGAGGTGACCAAAGTACTGGAGTTTCAGCTTTAGCATCATTCCTTCCAAAGAAATCCCAGGGCTGATCTCCTTCAGAATGGACTGGTTGGATCTCCTTGCAGTCCAAGGGACTCTCAAGAGTCTTCTCCAATACCACAGTTCAAAGCGTCAATCCTTCGGTGCTCAGCTTTCTTCACAGTCCAACTCTCACATCCATACATGACCACTGGAAAAACCATAGCCTTGACTAGATGAACCTTTGTCAGCAAAGTAATGTCTCTGCTTTTGAATATGCTATCTAAGTTGGTCACAAGTTTCATCCAAGGAGTAAGCGTCTTTTAATTTCATGGCTGCAGTCACCATCTGCAGTGATTTTGGAGCCTCAAAAAATAAAGTCTGACACTATTTCCACTGTTTCCCCATCTATTTCCCATGAAGTGATGGGACCAGAAGCCCTGATCTTAGTTTTCTGAATGTTGAGCTGTAAGCCAACTTTTCGCTCTCCTCTTTCACTTTCATCAAGAGGCTTTTGAGTTCCTCTTCACTTTCTGCCATAAGGGTGGTGTCATATGCATATCTGAGGTTATTGATATTTCTCCTGGCAATCTTGATTCCAGCTTGTACTTTTTCCAGTCCAGCGTTTCTCATGATGTACTCTGCATATAAGTTAAATAAGCAGGGTGACAATATACAGCCTTGACGTACTCCTTTTCCTATTTGGAACCAGTCTGTTGTTCCATGTCCAGTTCTAACTGTTGCTTCCTGACCTGCATATAGATTTCTGAAGAGGCAGGTCAGGTGGTCTGGTATTCCCAACTCTTTCAGAATTTTCCACAGTTTATTTTGATCCACACAGTCAAAGGCTTTGGCATAGTCAATAAAGCAGAAATAGATGTTTTTCTGGAACTCTTATCCTTTTTTGATGACCCAGCAGATGTTGGCAATTTGATCTCTGGATCCTCTGCCTTTTCTAAAACCAGCTTGAGCATCTGGAAGTTCATGGTTCATGTACTGCTGAAGCCTGGCTTGGAGAATTTTGAGCATTACTTTAGTAGTGTGTGAGATGAGTGCAATTGTGCAGTAGTTTGAGCATTCTTTGGCATTGCCTTTCTTTGGGATTGGAATGAAAACTGACCTTTTCCAATCTTGTGGCCACTGCAGAGTTTTCCAAATTTGCTGGCATGTTGAGTGCAGCACTTTCACAGCATCATCTTTCAGGATTTGAAATAGCTCAACTGGAATTCCATCACCTCCACTAGCTTTGTTCATAGTGATGCTTTCTAAGGCCCACTTGACTTCACATTCCAGGATGTCTGGCTCTACATGAGTAGGGGTGATCACATTATCGTGATTATTTTGGTCGTGAAGATCTTTTTTGTACAGTTCTTCTGTGTATTCTTGCCACCTCTTTGTAATATCTTCTGCTTCTGTTAGGTCCATACCATTTCTGTCCTTTATTGAGCCCATCTTTTCATGAAATGTTCCCTTGGTATCTATCATTTTCTTGAAGAGATCTCTAGTCTTTCCCATTCTGTTGTTTTTCTATATTTCTTTGCATTGATCACTGAGGAAGGCTTTCTTATCTCTTCTTACTATTCTTTGGAACTCTGCATTCAGATGCTTATATCTTTCCTTTTCTCCTTTGCTTTTCACTTCTCTTCCTTTCACAGCTTTTTGTAAGGCCTCCTCAGACAGCCATTTGCTATTTTGTATTTCTTTTCCATGGGGAAGGTCTTGATCCCTGTCTCCTGTACAATGTCACGAACCTCATTCCATAGTTCATCAGGCACTCTATCAGATCTAGTCCCTTAAATCTATTTCTCACTTCCACTGCATAATCATAAGGGATTTGATTTAGGTCATACCTGAATGGTCTAGTGGTTTTCCCTACTTTCTTCAATTTAAGTTGACTTTGCCAATAAGGAGTGCATGATCTGAGCCACAGTCAGCTCCTGGTCTTGTTTTGGTTGACTGTATAGAGCTTCTCCATCTTTGGCTGCAAAGAATATAATCAATCTGATTTCGGTGTTGACCATCTGGTGATGTCCATGTATAGAGTCTTCTCTTGTGTTGTTGGAAGAGGGTGTTTGCTATGACCAGTGCATTCTCTTGGCAAAACTCTATTAGCCTTTGCCCTGCTTCATTCCATATTCCAAAGCCAAATTTGTCTGTTACTCCAGGTGTTTCTTGACTTCCCACTTTTGCATTCCAGTCCCCTATAATGAAAAAGACATCTTTTCCAGGTGTTATTTTAAAAGGTCTTGTAGGTTGTCATAGAACTGTTCAACTTCAGCTTCTTCATCGTTACTGGTTGGGCCATAGACATGGATTACTGTGATATTGAATGGTTTGCCTTGGAAATGAACAGAATTCATTCTGTCGTTTTTGAGATTGCATCCAAGTACTGCATTTCGGACTCTTTTGTTGACCATGATGGCTACTCCATTTCTTCTAAGGGATTCCTGCCCACAGTACAAGATGTAATGGTTATCTGAGTTAAAGTCACACATTCCAGTCCATTTTAGTTCGCTGATTCCTAGAATGTCGATGTTCACTGTTGCCATCTCCCGTTTGACCACTTCCAATTTGCCTTGATTCATGGACCTAATATTCCTGGTTCCTATGCAATATTGCTCTTTACAGCATCAGACCTTGCTTCTATCCCCAGTCACATCCACAACTGGGTATTGTTTTTGCTTTGGCTCCATCCCTTCATTCTTTCTGGAGTTATTCTCCACTTATCTCCAGTAGCATATTGGGCACCTATTGACCTGGAGAGTTCCTCTGTCAGTATCCTATTATTTTGCCTTTTCAAACTGTTCATGGGGTTCTCAAGGCAAGAATACTGAAGTGGTTTGCCATTCCATTCTCCAGTGGACCACATTCTGTCAGACCTCTCCACCATGACCCACCATCTTCGGTGGCCCCACAGGGCATGGCTTAATTTTATTGAGTTAGACAAGACTGTGGTCCTAGTGTGATTAGATTGACTAGTTTTCTGTGATTATGGCAGAAAGTGAAGAGGAACTCAAAAGCCTCTTGATGAAAGTGAAAGTGGAGAATGAGAAAGTTGGCTTAAAGCTCAACATTCAGAAAACGGAGATCATGGCATCTGGACCCACCACTTCATGGGAAATAGATGGGGAAACAGTGGAAATAGTGTCAGACTTTATTTTTCTGGGCTCCGAAATCACTGCAGATGGTGACTGCAGCCATGAAATTAAAAGACGCTTACTCCTTGGAAGGAAAGTTATGACCAACCTAGATAGCATATTCAAAAACAGAGACATTACTTTGCCAACAAAGGTTCTTCTAGTCAAGGGTATGGTTTTTCCAGTGGTCATGTATGGATGTGAGAGTTGGACTATGAAGAAGGCTGAGCGCCAAAGAATTGATGCTTTTGAACTGTGGTGTTGGAGAAGACTCTTGAGAGTCCCTTGGACTGCAAGGAGATCCAACCAGTCCATTCTGAAGGAGATCAGCCCTGGGATTTCTTTGGAAGGAATGATGCTAAAGCTGAAACTCCAGTACTTTGGCCACCTCATGCGAAGAGTTGACTCATTGGAAAAGACTCTGATGCTGGGAGGGATTGGGGGCAGGAGGAGAAGGGGACGACAGAGGATGAGATGGCTGGATGGCATCACTGACTCGATGGGCGTGAGTCTGAGTGAACTCCAGGGGTTGGTGATGGACAGTGAGGCCTGGCGTGCTGCAGTTCATGTGGTCGCAAGGAGTTGGACATGACTGAGCGACTGATCTGATCTGATCTGATGGTTTCAGTGTGTCTGCCCTCTGATGCTCTCTTGCAACACCTACCATTTTACTTGGGTTTCTCTTACCTTGGACGTGGGTTATCTCTTCATGGCTGCTCCAGCAAAGCGCAGCTGCTCCTCCTTACCTTGGACGAGCGGTATCTCCTCACGCCCGCCCCTCCTGACCTTGAACATGAATAGCTCCTCTAGGCCCTCCTGTGCCTATTTCTTCTTCATTTCCTTGGATTTCTGTGTTTCTAGTTTGTTCCTTCATTTATGTAGTATTTATCTGCCTTTTCATTATTCTATTGTAATTTATTGCGTTTGAGGTCTCCTTTTCCCAGGCTTCAAGGTAGAATTCCTTCTTCCTTTTGGTTTCTGCCCTCCTAAGGTTGATCCAGTGGTTTGTGTAAGCTTCATATATGGTGAGATTTGTGCTGAATTTTTGTTTGTTTGTTTTTCTTCTGATGGGCAAAGCTGAGTGAGGTGATAATCCTGTCTGCTGATGATTGGGTTTGTGTTTTGTTTTGTTTGTTGTTTAGATGAGGCATCCTGCACAGGGTGCTACTGGTGGTTGGATGTTGCTGGGCCTGGTATTCAAGTAGTTTCCTTTGTGTGCGTTCTCACTTGATACTCCCTAGGGTTAGTTCTCTGGTCTAGGTTCTTGGAGTCAGTGTTCTCACTCTAAAGGCTCAGGGCTTGATCTCTGGTCAGGAATGATGATTCCACAAGTGGTTTGTTATGGCATTAAGTGAGATTTAAACAAATATACAAAAACGAGAAACCAAAGATGAACCCCAGACAAATGGCAGTTGCAAAAATCAGGAAAATAATAATTAAAATAATGGAATACACACACACACACACACACATACATATATATACACACTCATGAGAAAAGTCAATACAGTCCAACAAAAATAAAGTAGAGTAGCTTGACCTGGCAAACAAAGGAAATCAAAAATTATATTTACCATTAAGAACAAAACTAAAGCACTAACTGAAAAACAAAACTAAAGCAAGATGCCAAGTGGGTAATAAAGCAGTGAAAACGAACTAACAAATATGTTGAGAGGAAAGGGTAGAAAGAAAAGAAAGAAAGAATACATATGTAAAGTTAAACAGAGGTAGATGAAGATTTATATTCATTAAAGATTAACTTCAAGTGGAAAAGAGCAGTAGGAAAGGCAAACAAAGGAATAAATGTAGAAAAAATAATAATTGGTTTAAAAACTTAAAAATTAAAAAAGGAGAGAGAGAGAAAAAGGAAAACTCCACAGAACTGCAAAAGCCCAACATAGAGGCAGAGGTTTATAACAACAATAAAAAATGTGACTGAAACCTTCCCACCAGCTGTACAAGCTGCAGATTAAATCCACATGATCAACTAGGCAGACTCTGTGTCTATTGAATATATAAAAGGACATTGAGAGCTCCCACAATAGAAAACGCACTAGCTCTGATAGCTGTGGACACTGGAGGCAAGAAATCTGGTCCGACACAGGAGTAGGACCAGATTAGAATCTGAGCTGAATACACAAGAGGTCCACAGATCAGCGCAGTGTTGGAAGGCATCCTATATAGGTAAGGTGGATTGTGACTCCCAGCGAGGGAAAGGACTCTGATAGCGTGATTCAAGTAAAGCATTTGTTATTCTTAAAAAAAAAAAAAAGTGACTGAGGGAAAAAAAAACAAAAACAAAAAAAGCTCAAAACCTTTACAACTGGAAGAAAGAAAAACAGTCCAAAAAAATCTACAGAACAAGTCAAAACATAAGAGTATTAAATGTTTTTCATGTGTCACTGCTGTCAGAGTCCTTTGCCTCGCTGGGAGTCACAGTCCACCTCACCTCCCTAGGGTGCCCTCAAACTCTGTGCTGATCTCTGGACCTGCTGTGGGGGCAGCTCACATTCTGATCTGGTCCTACTCCTTTGTGTTCTTGCCTCCAATGTCCACAGCTATCAGAACAAGTTCTTTTTCTTTTGTGGGCGCTCTCAATGACCTTTTATATGTTCCATAGACACAGTCTGCCAAGTTGATCGTATGGATTTAATCTGCAGCTTGTACAGCTAATGGGAAGGTTTTGGGTCTTCTTCCTTAGTCACACTGCCTCTGGGTTTCAATTGTGGTTTTATTTCCACCTCTGCATGTGGGTCATCCATTGGAGTTTGCTCCTGGGGCTGTCCTAGAGGACTTGGGTTTGCCCCTGTGAGGACCAGGTGTGGAGGTGGTGCAGCTGCTTGGGTCACAGAGGTTCTGGCAGCACTAGGTACTCAGGGGAGTTGGTAGCTAGGGCAGCAGGAAATATAATGCTCTAAAAGGGTATGGCAACCAGTATTGGCCAATGTGTGCCAGTATTCTTGCCTGGAGAACCCCCCTCCCTGACAGCGAAGCCTGACAGGCCACAGTCTACAGGGTTGCAAAGAGTTGGACACTACCGAAGTGACCCTGGGCACATAGACACAAGTCGTTTTTTGCCTGTGGCAGCTCTGCCCCAGTGAGTGTTGAGCGGGAAGGTGGTGCAGCTGCTTGGCTTGAGGGGACTCTGGCGGCACCTAGTGTACAAGGACATGGACTGCCTCTGCTGCAAGAGTTATGGCCCTATCACAGTCTCTTTTTGAACCTCTTATAGCTGGTGATCAAAAGTCCTCTTTGGCCAGTCTTTCTCTGTGGCTCCTCCTGTTCAGGCACTTAGAGGGCTCCTCTGCCTGGGGTCCTTCTCTGTTGTTTAGCACATCAGGCACATACAGGGGCTCTCCTGGCTGGGGTTCTACTCTGTAAATCAGCACATCCTAGGCACTTTAAGGGGCACCCTTGGTGTGGTCTTACTCTGTAGTTCAGTGCATCAGTCACTGAAAGGAGCCCTGGGTGCGATCCTGCTCTGTAGTTCACTGTGGCAGGCGTTTGATGAGCCAGCCTCTCTATTCTTCAGCTGCTGATGTTGGAGTGTGGGGAGAGAGAGGCTATGGTGATGGCTCCATCCCTTATGCATGACTCAGCAGTATTGCCTTGCTTCCATGGCTGCCGGGCTTTCCTCCACAGACATTTCCCATTACAGTCTCCTCCCTCACATCCCCTTGATCCATCTCTCTGCAGTCAGTAGCAGCCCTCACCCTGGGATTGCTCCAGAATCCCTAAACTCCAGCTCCCAGCTGCTGTGCCTTCCCGGGGACCTGCATCCCTGTCTGGGGTATGTATGGCTGTGGCAAGGACTGTCTGATTCTCATTCCACTTAGGCTGCCGCAGATCAGCTATTTCATTCTCAGCCTTAAATGTTTCTCTTCTGACTTATACAATTGCTCCAGTGTGGGGATTGGACCCCTACTTCATTCCCCCCACCTGCTGAGGGCAGGTCTAGTCCTATTAACACTCCTGTTTCCCCCCCTAGTTCCTTTATCCTACTGAGTTTTGTGTGGTTCTAAATATTCTTTCCCACTGGTCAGGTACTCCTGTCTGCTCTCAGCTGGTGTTCTGCATGCACTTCTGTGTCTGATGTTGTATTCCTGATGTTTCCATGGAGAGAGATGTACTCCACATCCACCTATTCCTCTGCCATCTTGTTCTCCCAGCCCTCAGCCTTTTTTATTCTCCTGTTCTCACATCTGTATAGGACTACTGGGAAAAAAAACATAGTTTTGAGTATATGGACCTATTTGAAAGCTATTTGTTCTACAAATATTCTTGAAAAAAAAAAAAGTCCAGAATGTAGTACCTTTGCTCATAAGATGTTTACTTTGGAGATGAAGAGACTGACATTCAGAAAGATAAAACAATATACATACATTATCCCACAGCACTATTTGTTTTTTAATTCAGGTCTATGAATCTCAGATTTTCTGTGTAATGGCATATCGTCAAGCAGAAATACTTGCTTGCTCTTCATTAAATGACCTTGCTTTTAAGGCTGATTTTTCTTTTTTTTTTAAATATCAGCATTTATTTAGTACAGATCTTGACTATAGCAATAAATTGCTATGGTATTCTAACAAGTTTTGAAGATAGAAAATGTTTTCATCCTAATAGAAGAGCTTGTTAAAAAGACAAATTATTGAACAAGTCTAAGCCTCAGGTTCCGTAGATGTAATATGAGAATGTATTCTGCTTCCCACTATTTTTTAAATACTAAGAAAGAAATACATAAATGAAGTATGTTGGGCATATTATACTTTCATGAAATAGCAGCTTCATTCTAAAGGAGATCAGTCCTGGGTGTTCTTTGGAAGGAATGATGCTAAAGCTGAAATTCCAGTACTTTGGCCACCTCATGTGAAGAGTTGACTCATTGGAAAAGACTGATGCTGGGAGGGATTGGGGACAGGAGGAGAAGGGGACGACGGAGGATGAGATGGCTGGATGGCATCACTGACTCGATGGACGTGAGTCTGAGTGAACTCCAGGAGTTGGTGTTGGACAGGGAGGCCTGGTGTGCTGCGATTCATGGGGTCACAAAGAGTCGGACATGACTGAGCGACTGAACTGGAACTGGATCACTTATATGGTTTCCCAGGTGGCTCAATCATAAGGAATCTGCCTGTCAAGCAGGAGATGCAAGTTCGATTCCTGAGTTGGGAAGATCCCCTACAGAAGGAAAGGCAACCCACTCCAGCATTCTTGCCTGGAAAATCCCATGGCCAGAGGAACTGACAGGCTACAGTCTATGGGGTTGCAAAAGAGCCAGACACTACTTAGTGACTAACAACAAAACATCACTTCCAAGTTTCCATAACCAAAAAATATTGATTCTAATATCTACATTTTAAAAGTGCTTGGAGCTCGGTAACTGAGAGCTTTATTATCCAGAACACCAAGTAAATTTAAAAGGATTTATTTAAGGCTAATAATTGTGTGTTAAAACAATTGTATTTGCATACTAGAATTTCTAACAAACCTGTGTGTTCTTGTGTTCAGTACTATCTGACTCTTTACGAACCTATGGACTGTAGCCTGTCAGGTTCCTCTGCCCATGGAATTTTCCAGGCAAGAATACTGGAGTGGGTTCCCATTTCCTACTCCAGGGGCTCTTCCCAATCCAAGGATCAAACCCACATCTCTTGCATCTCCTGTATTGACAGGCAGATTCTTCACCTCTGTGCCACCTGGGAAGCCTAACCTTAAGTATGAATAGCAGAAAAATAATATATGTAATGGACTCCACCAAATAACGTTATCTATTATTTTAACATAAGTACTTGTATTTTTAGAAAGTTACCAGGCACTTATTTAAGAAATTGTCAAATACATTTGCTACATCCTAGCCCCTTATTGCATAGAAAAATGGTAAAATTGATTAATGTTGCCTTTATTCCCTTATCCATAATGTGCATTTTAAATCCTCGGTTGTAAAAATGCAATAAAATGTTTCCTCCCAAGTAATTTTTATAAGTGCTTCTATTCTTTTCAATTACTTTCATGGGCAAGTCATTAAGTATGTGTTTTAAAGTTGGCATAATATACAAAAATGAACAACAGGGCTCTCTGTGCTAGACAAGATATTTGTCTGTACTTTATTTTAAACAGATTATCATCCATACAGGTTTCATCTGCAGCAATATCTGAAATATTCCACATAAGTGCCAGTTAAGTATATTTGTTTCCTGAATCTAGCCAGCATATTAGATATTATATTTTTGGACCACATAAGTGAATACTTCTGCCAAGCATTTTCAATCAACTGTAACTTTGCAATTTTTCCTCTAGTGCCAGTTGAAAATGCATATGCTCTACCATCTCCATTAAATTCTCATCCATTAAAACATGAGATCTATGTGGAAGCCAAACATTTTATCATCATAATTTTAATTTGCATGAAATCATTTTATGCTTAAAGAACATTGCAGATTTCAAATTTTACATCTTGCCTTATAACATGGTTTTAGTAATTTTAATAGTCACCTAATCATTGGAACGACAGAAAAGTAGGGTGCCTATGAGAATTTTGAAATAGGAATGAAACAGAAATGTGATTGTATTGGATTTTTGCTTAGCTACAAATAATGACCTATATTTCAAAATATCTGACCACCCTAGAAATGATATGGAAGAAAAACAATTATAGATTGAAATTAATTACCAGAAACATTTTTAGCAACTGTTTTTCACATAGGTTCCTTTCCTTCTTTATATATTATGAGAAATAATTGAATTAAGGCAGCTAGTGCACTATGCATTTGCTGTTATCTTTATATTTAATTAAATTTAATTTAAACTTAAAATCACCAACAGATTATATTAAGGCATATGAAAGGTGGAATTTTTATTTTGGCTGTCAAATTATCTCCAATTCAATTAAAAGTAATCAACAGATTTGTTGAACAGGTTAACACATTATATTTCATAAATATAGGGAATATGAAAGTATTCAGTTTACTCCAATTAACTAGAGAAGCTTAAAGAGGAAATACCTGTATATTGTGAAATTTTTGAAAGAAGTGAACAATTTTCTTCATCTTGTATAGTATGTGGTGTATAATATGATGCTTCATGTGTTGTAGAGATGATTGATTTATCATTGGATATCATAAATACAAATTCAAAATTAGAGCAATAATGCATTCAATTTATAAATATATTCTATAAAATAAACTGAATTTAAGTGATTTTTTTTTGGCTGATGCAGTACCCCTGGGAAGCAATGTTCATTGTTTTTAGAAGATTATTAATATCCTGTTTAAAACATATTTTTAATTTTTGTTGAATTACGGTCTTAGGACAAACATTTAGAACTTTTTGACATTATGATGATTTACTAAAAAATGCCTTATTGAACTAGATAACATAATAATATGGACCTTTTGTGATCTGGATACAAAAAGGTATATCATGTCTAATAACAGTACATAGAGCCAAAATATGCTTTTTTCCCCCTTGCCAGATGGCAATACAAAAGGATAGGATATGAATCAAGGTTAAGTCTGATTCCTCCTACAATTGTTCATTTCAGGTTTATTGTCAGTCATTGCCCACCTGAGGTTCTGATAGTTGTTATAATCTATCATGAGCTAATTTTGTAATTAGCTAATAGAGTAAATTAGTATCAGTAAGTCAGAACCAGAAAATGGAGAGAAAGATAGGTTTTACGTGCTAATAAACGAGAATTTACTTGTGGAATAAGCAGGAAGATAATCATCCAATTAAACAATCGGTGTAGTTTATCTTGCTCATTTCTAAGTATTCTAGTACATGGGTCACTTTCTAAACTTAAGGGAGTGACTATTTTAAGGTGATCCAGAGCAACAACTGGGAAGTCCACCCCCTTAATCTGATTTGCTCCAAGTAACTTTACTCAGTGGAGAAATTTGATTAGCCCTGAACACTCAAGGCCTTTATAAGTTTCATTTTTTACCTTTTGGAGATAAAAGTAATATCTTTCAATATATGCAGGATCCTAAACTTATGAACCTTTTTTTTAATTTTATTTTTAAACTTTATATAATTGTATTAGTTTTGCCAAATATCAAAATGAATCCGCCACAGGTATACATGTGTTCCCCATCCTAGACCCTCCTCCCTCCTTCCTCCCCATACCATCCCTCTGGGTCGTCCCAGTGCACTAGCCCCAAGCATCCAGTATCGTGCATCGAACCTTATGAACCTTTTCTATTGCCTTTTATTTTTTTTATTGGGATATAATTTACATATATTGGTTTCATGTGTACAACATAATGATTCAGTATTTGTACATATTGGAAAATGATAACCACAATAAGTTCGGTTAACATCCACTGGCATACATAGTTACATTTTTTCTGGTAATGAGAACTTTTAAGATCCATTCTCTTAGCAACTTTCAATATGCGGTACAATATTACTAACTATAGTCACCATGCTGTACATTACATCACTCTGATTTATTTTCTAACTGGATGTTTGTTGTAAGTTTTGATCCCCCTTCACCCATATTATAATATGAACCTTTTGTAATCTGAATCTGCAAGGATGTATCATGTCTTCTAGTAGTATATAGAGTCAAAATATGCTTTCAAATATGAGTTTATATGAAAAATTTAGATGATGAATATAATCATACAGTTAATTAATGTGCATTTTCCTATATGGCCAATCAAGCTATGTGTTTCATCTATTTAAACCTCAGTGCTATGGTCTGAATATTTGTATCTCACAAATGATATGTTGTAGTCTTAATTGCCAAATGTCTCCCAAATTCATGTGAGTTCCATAGTTGCCCCAATGCACGTAGCATCTTAATTTCTGGACCAGGGATGGAACCCATGTCCCCTGCATTGGAAGGTGGATTCTTAACCACTGGGCCACCAGAGAAGACTTCCCTGGTGGCTCAGATGGTAAAGTGTCTGTATATAATGCGGGAGACCCGGGTTCAATCCCTGGGTTGGGAAGATCCCCTGGAGAAGGAAATGGCAATCCACTCCAGGACTATTGCCTGGAAAATCCCACGGACAGAGGAGCCTGGTAGGCTACAGCCCATGGGGTCGCAAAGAGTCAGACACGACTGAGCGACTTCACTTTTCCCAAATTCATTGTTGTAATCTTTATTCCCAAAGGGGATGGTATTAGTACTTGGAGGCCTTTGGGAGGTGTTTAAATTATGAGTGTAAAATCTTGAATGGGTGGAATTGATGCCTTATAAAAGAGACCCCATAGGACTTCGTAGTCCTTTCAACTGTGTACCATGAGAAGTCTCTGACCCCAAAGAGGGCTCTCATCTAATTGTGCAGACAGCTTGCTCTTGGACTTTCAACCTCCAGGACTATGAGCAATAAATTTCTGCTGTTCATAAGGAACCCAGGTTGAGGTGTTTTGTTACAGCAGCCAGAGCAGAATAAGAGGCTCAGGAAGATCAATCAGAAGTGCCTTACTCAGTACTCTACTCATGAAATTTTCCATACCAAGAACTAGGTATTATATGTCTTGTAATGTAAGTGGTCCTATTACTATGTTAAGAATGAGAAAAAATAGGGTGAACAGGAAGAGGTTATCATGAAGAATTAGTAACTAATAATGAGAGATTAGTGGGCTTGTCTGGTGACTCAGTAAAGAATCTGCCTCCAATGCAGGAGACCCAGGTTTGACCACTGAGTCGGGAAGATACCCTGGAGAATAGAACAGTAACCCACTCCAGTATTATTGCCTGGGAAATCCCATGGACAGAGGAGCCTGGTGGGCTACAGTCCATGGGGTCACAAATGAGAGGCTAACCACTAAGGTCTAAAGATAATTCAAAAGGATACGGGGAGAGCAGATACAGATACCAGCCACTACCTGTAGGGCTGAAGCATAGTATGCAAAGCAGAAACAAATGTGGAAGAGCTTCCTTAGCTCCCACTAAGGCTGAGATTCAGACCTGAGTGAAGAGGGTGTTGGCATGGCCCAGTGGGGAGTGGAAAACTTCACTGAGGCGCTGTAGACAGGGGCTGGCTAGGGGGCCGAAAAACTCACTATTAACAAGCTACTTGCTGAGTTGCTGATAAGAGTCACAGGAAGTTGCCCAAACACTCTGGCAAGCTGTCCTCTGGTTGCTGGTGGAATTTGCCAGGAAGCTGCCTGTGAGAATGTCACTGAAAAGCTCTGCTTGCATGCTAAGTCACTTGTGCCCAACTCTTTGCGGCACTATGGACTGTAGCCGGCCAGGCTCCTCTGTCCATGGGATTCTCCAGGCAAGAATAGGGTAGTGGGTTTGCCATGCCCTCCTCCAGGGTCTCTTTCTGACCCAGAGATTGAACCTGTGTATTTTACGTCTCCTGTATTGGGAGGCGAGTTCTTCATGACTATCGCCACCTTCAGTTCAGTTCAGCTCAGTCGCTCAGTTCTGTCCGACTCTGCGACCCCATGAACCGCGGCACTCCAGGTCTCCCTGTCCATCACCAACTCCCAAGTCGACCCAAACTCATGTCCATTGAGTCGGGGATGCCATCCAACCATCTCATCCTCTGTCGTCCCCTTCTCCTCCTGCCCTCAATCTTTCCCAGCATCAGGGTCTTTTCAAATGAGTCAGCTTGTCACATCAGGTGGCCAAAGTATTGGAGTTTCAGCTTCAATGTCAGTCCTTCCAGTGAACACCGAGGACTAATCTCCTTTAGGATGGACGGGTTGGATCTCCTTGCAGTCCAAGGGACTCCCAAGAGTCTTCTCCAACACCACAGTTCAAAAGCATCAATTCTTCAGCGCTCAGCTTTATTTGTAGTCCAACTCTCACATCCATACATGACTACTGGAAAAACCATAGCCTTGACTAGACAGACCTTTGTTGACAAAGTATTGTCTCTGCTTTTTAATATGCTGTCTAGGTTGGTCATAACTTTCCTTCCAAGGAGTAAGCATCTTTTAATTTCATGGCTGCAATCACCATCTGCAGTGATTTTGGAGCCCCCCAAAATAAAGTCAGCCACTGTCTCCACTGTTTCCTCATCTATCTGCCATGAAGTGATGGGACCGGATGCCATGATCTTCATTTTCTGAATGTTGAGCTTTAAGCCAACTTTTTCACTCTCCTCTTTCACCTTCATCAAGAGGCTTTTTAGTTCCTCTTCCCTTTCTGCCATAAGGGTGGTGTCATCTGCATATCTGAGGTGATTGATATTTCTCCCAGCAATCTTGATTCCAACTTGTGCTTCCTTCAGCCCAGAGTTTCTCATGATATACTCTGCATATAAGTTAAGTAAGCAGGGTGATAATATACAGCTTTGAGGTACTCCTTTTCCTATTTGGAACCAGTCCATTGTTCCATGTCCAGTTCTAACTGTCCAGGAGCGACGGCTGCACAGCACAGGAGTGGCCAAGAGGAGTTACCCTACATAGGAGGTCAGACAGAGAAGGCAATGGCAACCCACTCCAGTAGTCTTGCCTGGAAAATCCCATGGACGGAGGAGCCTGGTGGGCTGCAGTCCATGGGGTTGCTAAGAGTCAGACATGACTGAGCAACTTCTCTTTCACTTTTCACTTTCATGCATTGGAGAAGGAAATGGCAACACACTCCAGTGTTCTGGCCTGGAGAATCCCAGGGACAGCAGAGCCTGATGGGCTGCCGTCTATGGGGTCGCACAGAGTCAGACAGGGCTGAAGCGACTTAGCAGCAGCAGCAGGAGCAAGGGATAATGTATAAGAAAAATCAGGATAAATAGTTGGACTAATTTTACTCAGCTTTTGAAAGCATATACATTATATCATCTTATTTACTTATTTCCACCTCCATGCCCTTTCAACTTAGTCCCACCCTTCCTCATTTCACCTGAGTCACCAGTTCCTTCAGTGATATCTCAGTAGAAATTTTTAAATTTTCAGTTGGTTTTGGTTGTTAAGTTCTCTTATTGTAGCTTTCAAAACTTAAGTAATTCAATATAAAGCATGCTTTATGTTAGATTCAAAGCTGTAATCTCCCTAATGTGGGATGATGTAAAACTTTATGTCACCTTTCTTGGTTACCGATTTATTTTTCTTGGTGAAAAATACTAAAAATAAGGGGAAGATATTCAATAAAATATATTTCTTTGAATGAGTATTTGAGTCTGTCAGTTAGCCATATTTTTTGTCGTTAACAGAAATTACAGAGCAATAGAAGAGATTAAGCTGCTGCCCTTTCCACTTTTCTTTTTGGTCATCATAACTCACCTGTCATGTCTTTAGTCTTACTGCAGATAAATACAGTCCACAGCAGACCTTGCTAACTCCAGCTCTAACACCTGCCTAAAACATTGGTTACCAGCGGACACTTGGTATTGTCAACTTAGTTTGACATCTAGGAAGAGGCCTAGTGGCATGTGACTAATATCCCTGAAGCTGAATCATACTCTGTCATTCCCCGCCAAGTATTGCCAGGTAAATGTACAATCTGTCCTTCAGAGCTCTAACCCTAGGAGGTCACGAGCCTGTTTCTTAGGGGTTTTGTTTTTGATTGCAACTACCATGTAGCGTGTGGGATCTTAATTGCCTGACCAGGGATCAAACCCATGCTCCCTGCAATTGAAGTGCAAAGTCTTATCCACTGGACTGCCGGCGAAGTTCCTGGGCCTGTTCTTACAGGCAAGGCTAAAGTCCATTTTCTGTACCTTTTGGGAAATGTACACTTAAAGGTTTTCCTTACCTATTCTTGTCCTGGCCGCAGCATTTCTCCTCAATCCTCCTGCTGCTTACCCTGATTCTGCATTAATTCTGTATCACACGTACAAGTCATTAAGGCCAATGGCCAAGCGGATATCCTGTTTGGGAGGTTAAGTAATTAGGCCTGCCTTACAAGCAGTTCTCCAATGACTAATGCATGCCAAGGTGGTGATGAAAGCCAGTCACTATCCCTTCCTTGAGAATAACTTCTTTTCGTGATCTGTCCTGCCTTTAAAGACCACCTTTGTCCCCATATCTCAACAGTTCTCCTAAATAGGGAAAGACGAGTGCAAGAGGATCACAGTGACAGGTCTCCTGAAATTATGCCTTTCTTAGGCTCTAGTCTCACATCTCACTGTTCTCTGGACTCAGCATGTAGGAGACTGATAGGCAGTTCTTCTCAGGTATTGGCTATACCAGTCAATTCTGTGACTGCTAGTCAGTTTCTCCAGCATGTCCCTTTAATTTCCTGTGTTACAAAAATGTAATGGATTCTGTCATTAGAATTCTAAAGACTTATAAAGAAAAATATTGCATCAGCTTCATGAGTCAGAACTAGACTGGGAGAAGGGCCTGAGAAAGAAATAAGAAACATCATACTTACCCTTTTTATTCTTGCACAATTTTTGTAGTTTTAAACATTTTAAAATTAATTAAATTTTAATTAGTTTTTAAAAGTATAGTTGTTCAGTATTCAAGTGTACAATACCATGATTCAGAATTTTTATAGATTATACTCCATTTAAAGTTTTTATAAAACATTGCTTATATTCCATGTGCTGTACAGTATATCCTTATAGCTTATTTTATACATAGTCATTTGTACCTCTTAGACCCCTACGCCTATATTGCCCCTCCCCCAGTCTCTCTCCCCACTGGTAATCACTAGTTTGTTCTCTACATCTATGAGTCTGTTTTGCCATAGTCCTTCCTTTGTTTTATTTTTATATGTTATGAGTGATAACATAGAGTATTCATCTTTCTGACTTGTTTCACTAAGCACCATGCCCTCTCGTTCCATCCACCTTGTTACATATGGCAGAATTTCGTTCATTTTCATGGCTGAGTTAAAATTCCACTGTAGTGTATATACCACATCTTCTCTATCCATTCATTGTTGATGGGAACTTATATCACTTATATATCTTGGCTATTGTAAATAATACTATGGAGAGCAGTATGGAGTGCCTTAAAAAACTAAAAATAGAGAAACCATATGACCCTACAATCCCACTCCTGGGCATATATCCAGAGGAAAACATGATCCAAAAGGAAACTTGCACCCCAGTGTTTATGGCAGCAGCGTTTACAATAGCCAGGACATGGAAGTAACCTAAATGTCCACTGACAGGAGAGGATAAAGAGGATATGGTACATATATACCATGGAATAACTCAGTCATAAAAAAGAATGAAATAATGCCATTTGCAGTAACATGGATGGACACAGAGAGTGTCATACTGAGTGAAGTCAGTCAGACAGAGAAGGAGAAATATCACATGATATCCCTTGTATGTAGAATCTAAAAAGAAATGATATAAAGGAACTTGCTTACAAAATAGAAATAGACTCACAGACTTCAAGAACAAGTTTATGGTTGCCAGGGGGAAGGATGGAGGGAAAGGGTAGTTAGGGAGTTTAGGATGGACATGTACACACGTTATATTTAGAATGGATGATTAACAAGGACCTACTGAATAGCACATGGAGCTCTGTTCAGTGTTATGTGGCAGCCTGGATGGGATGAAGGTTTGAAGGAAAATGGATACATGTATACGTGTGCCTGAATCCCTTCACTGTTCACCTGAAACTATGACAACATTGTTAACTGGCTACGCACGCATGCTCAGCCTCTCAGTTGTGTCCAGCTCTGCAAACCCATGGACTATAGCCTCTCAGGCTCCTCTGTCCCTCGAATTTTCCAGCCAAGAATACTGGAGTATGTTGTTATTTCCTTCTCCATAATCAGCAATATCCCAATACAAAATTAAAAGTTTTTTTTTTTTTAAGTAATGCTGTTATGAATAGCATGTTTAAATAATTTGAAACATTTTTCAACATATTGAGTATTAACAATTTTATATTTTAGTCTATACTTCCTTATTACTTGCTTGCTCTAAGTTTCTGTAGAACTAGCTCTAGTTTTATTTTTTTCTTGTTTTATTGTTTGTGATTTTTTTTAATTTTTATGTGTGGTGTAGATTGAGGTATCATTGTAAATTATAGAGAGACTTAGGAAATATAAGAACTATTTTCTGGACCTGTGTTTTCAACCTTATACTATAATGTTGTGCAAAAAGTTTTAAAAATATTTATTTAATTTTTTTGTTTATAATTCTACTTTATATAAATTTTCTAATTTTATCCTCATAGGAGTGATAAGGTTAGTATAACTGATATTATTTTCCTTAAAGGAAAATGAAGCTGAAGAAAGAAGCAATAGGTTTCTGTTTCCTAGTTAAAAATATGAGAGTATTGTTTTTCTCCACTTTTTCCAATGTAGTACTCTACACCACAAAGTATTTAAATGTTTACCAGCATGTAATCAATATATTTATCATGATAATCCATAATGGGCAATAAACTGGAGATCATCCACAAAGTGCAAATATCATAATAATTTTGACTAGAATTTCCAGAATGGATAAAAAGATGCAGACATTTAATTGAAATAAAATCACAGCTACTTTTCAGTTTTCAGTGAGTTTTAAATTGTGGAGCCAAGCTCCAAGGATCTAGGAACCACAAATGCTGGGATAGCAATTTCAGTAATATGTTTCTCTCCTTGAAGGTTGATATTAATTTGGTTATCTTCTCTGAAATAATTCACATGGAGATGAGGAACAGAAAATAAGCCTCATTTTGCTCTTTAGGTCACGGGAATTTTCTCAAGTCAGAATAATCAAGCTAGAGGCAAGATATTAAATCAGGAAAATGGAATATTAAGTTAGGAAAATGGCATAATATTCCAACTACAGCATAATGGTGGTAATTGTATTTCTCAAAATCTTATCTTTATAGAGATTTTCTTAAACATGTGAATGGTTTGTAATAGCTCCTATCAGGACTTACTGAAAAAATGATTCTCTACCGTCTTTTCTTTCTGAACATATCAGCTACTCTACTCTAGTATACAAAATGTGAATCCTCTGTTTTTGACCTTTTGACCCCCAAGTTCTGGAAGGATGGATGCTGTTATTTCTCCATCTGATGAGGTATTAAGCATAAGGGAAAGATTTTGATCTTGCCTTGTTTCTCACCAAGGATTTACTGGGTTAAGTTGGTGTCGGCTGTAAAGTTCACCTTTGTCCAGCGCAAGCTGAAGAGTCAAGTGATTCTCATCTGAGACCAATTAGTTTGTAAAAAATATAAATGGAAAGGGCATTCCTTGTACAAGTGAGTACAGAAAGAAAAATTACCTGAGACACTGGAAAACATTTTATTTTTCACTTTGCAGAAATTGACAAAAGAATCTCCCAAATAATATTATCAATGAATTCCATAGGTAGATGAACAAAACACCAGTGAAACACTGTCAGAATAATAGGATAAAGAAATTCTCAATATAGAGTTATCACATCTTGGTGAAAGAAATATGTTCTGAATCACTGCTATTCAAAATGTGATTCATGAATCAGCAGCGCTGGTGTCACTTAGGAGAATGGTATAAATGCAAATTATGCCCCACTCCAAACTTAGAATCAGTATCTTCATTTTATGAATGCAGATTCACAGGAGATTCCTGGACTAAATCTCCTGTATCCTAGGATTCATAATCTGATAGACAATATAGTGGAAATTCTAACATAGCACAATTAATTAGCAGCAGATTTTTACAGTAATTGTGAAATTAATATATTTTTGAGTTTCCTTTTGAAAGCCAAAGGTGTGTAACATCATTTTCTAACCCATGTCCCAATAATCAAATTTCTAACTTTTTTTGTAGTGACTTCATGTAATACACATGCACAGAAGATTATATTCAGTTTATGATACATAATTCAAAAGTAATAATAAATATGACATTTTACAGTATATATGATTGATATACTGATTCTACTAACATGAAAAAAACCTGAAAAAATGCGGTGGTTTTTAATTCATTTTCAGTTTATTTTGTACATGGTGTGAGAACATGTTTTAAATTCATTCTTTTACACGGAGCTGTCCAGTGTTCCCAGTACTGCATATCAAACAGTATCTTTTTTCCTCGGTATATTCTTGGCACTTTTGCCATTGATCAGATTAAACCATTTGGCATGAAGCAGATCGGTTCATGGATGTTTGGGAAAAGACCACATATCCTGCAAGGAAATTCATTTCAGTTCAGTCACTCAGTCGTGTACAACTCTTTGCGACCCCATGACCGCAGCATGCCAGGCCTCCCTGTCCATCACCAACTGCCGGAGTTTACCCAAACCCATAACCATTGAGTTGGTGATGACATCCAACCATCTCATTCTCTGTCGTCCCCTTCTCCTCCTGCCCTTAATCTTTCCCAGCATCAGGGACTTTTCAAATGAGTCAGCTCTTTGAATCAGGCGACCAAAGTATTGGAGTTTCAGCTTCAACATCAGTCCTTCCAATGAACACCCAGGACTGATCTCCTTTAGGATGGATGGGTTGGATCTCCTTGCAGTTCAAGGGACTCTCAAGAATCTTCTCCAACACCACAGTTCAAAAGCATCAATTCTTCGGCACTCAGCTTTCTTTATAGTCCAACTCTCACATCCATACGTGACCACAGGAAAAACCATAGCCTTGACGAGACGAACCTTTGTTGACAAAGTAATGTCTCTGCTTTTAAATATGTTATCTAGGTTGCTCATAACTTTCCTACCAAGGAATCAGCATTTTTTAATTTCATGGCTGCAGTCACTATCTGGAATGATTTTGGAGCCTAGAAAAATACAGTCTGCCACTGTTTCCACTGTTTCTCCATCTATTTGCCATCAAGTGATGGGACCAGATGCCATGATCTTAGTTTTCTGAATGTTGAGCTGTAAGGCAACTTTTTCACTCTCCACTTTCACTTTCATCAAGAGGTTTTGAGTTCCTCTTCACTTTCTGCCATAAGGGTGGTGTCATCTGCATATCTGAGGTGATTGATATTTCTCCTGTCAATCTTGATACCACCTTGTGCTTCCTCCAGCCCAGCATTTCTCATGATGTACTCTGCATATAAGTTAAATAAGCAGGGTGACAATATACAGCCTTGATGAACTCCTTTTCCTATTTGGAACCAGTCTGTGGTTCCATGTCCAGTTCCAACTGTTGCTTCCTGACCTGCATACAGGTTTCTCAAGAGGCAGGTCAAGTGGTCTGGTATTCCCATCTCTTTCAGAATTTCCCACAGATTATTGTGATCCACACAGTCAAAGGCTTTGACATAGTCAATAAAGCAGAAATAGATGTTTTTCAGAAACTCTCTTGCTTTTTCCATAATCCAGCGGATGTTGGCAATTTGATCTCTGGTTCCTCTGCCTTTTCTACCACCAGCTTGAACATCAGGAAATTCACGGTTCACATATTGCTGAAGCCTGGCTTGGAGAATTTTGAGCATTACTTTACTAGCGTGTGAGATGAGTGCAATTGTGTGGTAGTTTGAGCATTCTTTGGCATTGCCTTTCTTTGGGATTGGAATGAAAACTGACCCTTTCCAGTCCTGTGGCCACTGCTGAGTTTTCCAAGTTTGCTGGCATATTGAGTGCAGCACTTTCACAGCATCATCTTTCAGGATTTGGAATAGCTCAACTGGAATTCCATCACCTCCACTAGCTTTATTCGTAGTGATGCTTTCTAAGGCCCACTTGACTTCACATTCCAGGATGTCTGGCTCTAGGTCAGTGTGAGTGATTACACCATCATGATTATCTGGGTCGTGAAGATCTTTTTTGTATAGTTCTTCTGTGTATTCTTCCCACCTCTTCTTAATATCTTCTGCTTCTGTTAGGTCCATATCATTTCTTTCCTTTATCGAGCCCATCTTTGCATGAAATGTTCCCTTGGTATCTCTAATTTTGTTGAAGAGATCTCTAGTCTTTCCCATTCTGTTGTTTTCCTCTATTTCTTTGTATTGATCGCTAAAGAAGGCTTTCTTATTTCTTCTTGCTATTCTTTGGAACTCTGCATTCAGATGGTTATGTCTTTCTTTTGCTCCTTTGCTTTTTGCTTCTCTTCTTTTCACAGCTATTTGTAATGCCTCCTCAGACAGCCATTTTGCTTTTTTGCTTTTCTTTTTGTTGTTGATGGTCTTGATTCCTGTCTCCTATACAATGTGATGAACCTCCAACCATGGTTCATTGGACATTTGTCTATCAGATCTAGTCCCTTAAATTTATTTCTCACTTCCACTGTTTAGTCATAAGGGATTTGATTTAGGTCATACCTGCATACCTGAATGATTATACAGTGGAAGTGAGAAATAGATTTAAGGGCCTAGATCTGATAGATAGAGTGCCTGATGAACTATGGAATGAGGTTCATGACATTGTACAGGAGACAGGGATCAAGACCATCCCCATGGAAAATAAATGCAAACAAGCAAAATGGCTGTCTGGGGAGGCCTTACAAATAGCTGTGAAAAGAAGAGAAGCAAAAAGCAAAGGAGCAAAGGAAAGACATAAGCATCTGAATGCAGAGTTCCAAAGAATAGCAAGAAGAGATAAGAAAGCGTTCTTCAGCGATCAATGCAAAGAAATAGAGGAAAACAACAGAATGGGAAAGACTAGAGATCTCTTCAACAAAATTAGAGATACCAAGGGAACATTTCATGCAAAGATGGGCTCGATAAAGGACAGAAATTGTATGGACCTAACAGAAGCAGAAGATATTAAGAAGAGATGGCAAGAATACACAGAAGAGCTGTACAAAAAAGATCTTCACGACCCAGATAATCATGATGGTGTGATCACTGACCTAGAGCCAGACATCCTGGAATGTGAAGTCAAGTGGGCCTTAGAAAGCATCACTACGAATAAAGCTAGTGGAGGTGATGGAATTCCAGTTGAGCTATTCCAAATCCTGAAAGATGATGCTGTGAAAGTGCTGCACTCAATATGCCAGCAAACTTGGAAAACTCAGCAGTGGCCACAGGACTGGAAAGGGTCAGTTTTCATTCCAATCCCAAAGAAAGGCAATGCCAAAGAATGCTCAAACTACCACACAATTGCACTCATCTCACACGCTAGTAAAGTAATGCTCAAAATTCTCCAAGCCAGGCTTCAGCAATATGTGAACCGTGAATTTCCTGATGTTCAAGCTGGTGGTAGAAAAGGCAGAGGAACCAGAGATCAAATTGCCAACATCCGCTGGATTATGGAAAAAGCAAGAGAGTTTCTGAAAAACATCTATTTCTGCTTTATTGACTATGTCAAAGCCTTTGACTGTGTGGATCACAATAATCTGTGGGAAATTCTGAAAGAGATGGGAATACCAGACCACCTGATCTGCCTCTTGAGAAATTTGTATGCAGGTCAGGAAGCAACAGTTAGAACTGGATATGGAACAACAGACTGGTTCCAAATAGGAAAAAGAGTTTGTCAAGGCTGTGTATTGTCACCCTGCTTATTTAATTTATATGCAGAGTACATCATGAGAAACGCTGGACTGGAAGAAACACAAACTGGAATCAAGACTGCTGGGAGAAATATCAATCACCTCAGATATGCAGATGACACCACCCTTATGGCAGAAAGTGAAGAGGAACTCAAAAGCCTCTTGATGAAAGTGAAAGTGGAGAGTGAAAAAGTTGCCTTACAGCTCAACATTAAGAAAACGAAGATCATGGCATCTGGTCCCATCACTTCATGGGAAATAGATGGGGAAACAGTGGAAACAGTGTCAGACCTTATTTTCTTGGGCTCCAAAATCACTGCAGATAGTGACTGCAGCCATGAAATTAAAAGACACTTACTCCATGGAAGGAAAGTTATGACCAACCTAGATAACATATTCAAAAGCAGAGACATTACTTTGTCAACAAAGGTTCGTCTAGTCAAGGCTATGGTTTTTCCTGTGGTCACATATGGATGTGAGAGTTGGACTGTGAAGAAGGCTGAGTGCCGAAGAATTGATGCTTTTGAACTGTGGTGTTGGAGAAGACTCTTGAGAGTCCCTTGGACTGCAAGGAGATCCAACCAGTCCATTCTGAAGGAAATCAGCCCTGGGATTTCTTTGGAAGGAATGATGCTAAAGCTGAACCCCCAGTGCTTTGTCCACCTCATGTGAAGAGTTGACTCATTGGAAAAGACTCTGATGCTGGGAGGGGTTGGGGGCTAGAGGAGAAGGGACAATAGAGGATGAGATGGCTGGATGGCATTACTGACTGGACGGACGTGAGTCTGGTTGAACTCTGGGAGTTGTTGATGGACAGGGAGGCCTGGCGTGCTGTGATTCATAGGGTCGCAAAGAGTCGGACACGACTCAGCGACTGAACTTAACTGAACTGAACTGAATGATTTAGTGGTTTTCCCCACTTTCTTCAATTTAAGTCTGAATTTGCCAATAAGGAGTTCATGTTCTGAGCCACAGTCAGCTCCTGGTCTTGGTTTTGCTGACTGTATAGAGCTTCTCCATCTTTGGCTGCAAAGAATTAATCAGTCTGATTTTGGCATTGACCATCTGGTGATGTCCATGTGTACAGTCTTCTCTTGTGTTATTTGAATAGGGTGTTTGTCATGACCAGTGCGTTCTCTTTGCAAAACTCTATTAGCCTTTGCCCTGCTTCATTCCGTACTCCAAAGCCAAATTTGCCTGTTACTGCAGGTGTTTCTTGACTTCCTGCTTTTGCATTCCAGTCCCCTATAATGAAAAGGATATCTTTTCAGGGTGTTTTTTCTTGAAAGTCTTGTAGTTCTTCATAGAACTGTTCAACTTCAGCTTCTTCATTGTTACTGGTTGGGCTATAGACTTGGATTACCCAGATATTGAATGGTTTGCCTTGGGAATGAGCAGAGATCATTCTGTCATTTTGAGATTGCATCCAAGTACTGCATTTCAGACCATTTCAGAGTGACCATGCTGGATACTCCATTTCTTCTAAGGGATTCCTGCCCACAGTAGTAGATATAATGGTCATCTGAGTTAAATTCACACATTCCAGTCCATCTTAGTTTGCTGATTCCTAGAATGTCGATGTTCACTCTTGCCATCTCCTGTTTGACCACTTCCAATTTGCCTTGATTCATGGACCTAACATTTCAGGTTCCTATGCAATATTGCTCTTTACAGCATCAGAGCTTGCTTCCATCACCAGTCATATCCACAACTGGGTGTTGTTTTTGCTTTTGCTCTGTCTCTTCATTCTTTCTGGAGTTATTTTTCCACTGATCTCCAGTAGCATATTGGGCATCTACTGGCCTGGGGAGTTCATCTTTCAGTGTCCTATCTTTTTGCCTTTTCATCCTGTTCATGGGGTTCTCAAGGCAAGAATACTGAAGTGGTTTGCCATTCCCTTCTTCAGTGGTGCTATTTATAATGCTAACTCTTTATAACCTTTTTAATCTCAGAAACTACATCCTTGATATATTTAGAAGGCCATGATTGATATAACTTACTTAGCAAACTGTGTAGGAAATATGTAGTACAAAGTATACTATTGTATATAATAAGTATAATATATATATATAGTATACTGTTAAGTATAACATATATTATAAAACATATATATAATATTTTAAGTATATATTAAGTATAATATATTATAACAAAGGTATGTATATATTGTAGTATATATTATATATAACAAAGTATGTATGTAATAGTGTGAAGATATCATACCTCTTAAAAACCAGTCTCCTAAATTTGGACATCTATACACAGAATCCAATAGTTTGCATATTACAAATAGTATTGCAGTGGAAAGTCTTGTGCACAACTATTTTCATCTTTTTAGAGGCATTGTTATTCAGCTGCTAAATTGTATCTGCCTCTTTGTGACCCCATGAACTGCAGCACACCAGGCTTCCCTGTCCTTCACTATCTCCCTGAGTTTGCTCAAACTCATGTCCATTGAGTCAGTCATGCCGTCTAACCATCTCATGCTCTGTTGCCCCCGTCTCATTTGCCCTCAGTCTTTGCCAGCATTCAGGGTCTTTTCCACTGAGTCAGCTCTTCGCATCAGGTGGCAGAGTATTGGAGCTTCAACATCAATCGTCCCAGTGAATGTTCAGGATTTTTTTAACCTTTCTTTTTTTTTTTTTTTTTTTTTTTTTTTTTTTTTTTATTTTATTTTATTTTTAAACTTTACATAATTGTATTAGTTTTGCCAAATATCAAAATGAATCCGCCACAGGTATACATGTGTTCCCCATCCCGAACCCTCCTCCTCCTCCCTCCCCATACCATCCCTTTGGGCCGTCCAGTGCACCAGCCCCAAGCATCCAGCATCGTGCATCGAACCTGGACTGGCAACTCGTTTCCTACATGATATTTTACATGTTTCAATGCCATTCTCCCAAATCTTCCCACCCTCTCCCTCTCCCACAGAGTCCATAAGACTGTTCTATACATCAGTGTCTCTTTTGCTGTCTCGTATACAGAGTTATTGTTACCATCTTTCTAAATTCCATATATATGCATTAGTATACTGTATTTATGTTTTTCCTTCTGGCTTACTTCACTCTGTATAATAGGCTCCAGTCTCATCCACCTCATTAGAACTGATTCAAATGTATTCTTTTTAATGGCTGAGTAATACTCCATTGTGTATATGTACCACAGCTTTCTTATCCATTCATCTGCTGATGGGCATCTAGGTTGCTTCCATGTCCTGGCTATTATAAACAGTGCTGCGATGAACATTGGGGTACACATGTCTCTTTCCCTTCTGGTTTCCTCAGTGTGTATGCCCAGCAGTGGGATTGCTGGATCATAAGGCAGTTCTATTTCCAGTTTTTTAAGGAATCTCCACACTGTTCTCCATAGTGGCTGTACTAGGTTGCATTCCCACCAACAGTGTAAGAGGGTTCCCTTTTCTCCACACCCTCTCCAGCATTTATTATTTGTAGACTTTTGGATCGCAGCCATTCTGACTGGTGTGAAATGGTACCTCATAGTGGTTTTGATTTGCATTTCTCTGATAATAAGTGATGTTGAGCATCTTTTCATGTGTTTGTTAGCCATCTGTATGTCTTCTTTGGAGAAATGTCTATTTAGCTCTTTGGCCCATTTTTTAATTGGGTCGTTTATTTTTCTGGGAGTTGAGCTGTAGGAGTTGCTTGTATATTTTTGAGATTAGTTGTTTGTCGGTTGCTTCATTTGCTATTATTTTCTCCCATTCTGAAGGCTGTCTTTTCACCTTGCTAATAGTTTCCTTTGATGTGCAGAAGCTTTTAAGGTTAATTAGGTCCCATTTGTTTATTTTTGCTTTTATTTCCAATATTCTGGGAGGTGGGTCATAGAGGATCCTGCTGTGATGTATGTCAGAGAGTGTTTTGCCTATGTTCTCCTCTAGGAGTTTTATAGTTTCTGGTCTTACGTTTAGATCTTTAATCCATTTTGAGTTTATTTTTGTGTATGGTGTTAGAAAGTGGTCCAGTTTCATTCTTTTTACAAGTGGTTGACCAGATTTCCCAGCACCACTTGTTAAAGAGATTGTCTTTAATCCATTGTATATTCTTGCCTCCTTTGTCAAAGATAAGGTGTCCATATGTGCGTGGATTTATCTCTGGGCTTTCTATTTTATTCCATTGATCAATATTTCTGTCTTTGTGCCAGTACCATACTGTCTTGATAACTGTGGTTTTGTAGTAGAGCCTGAAGTCAGGTAGGTTGATTCCTCCAGTTCCATTCTTCTTTCTCAAGATCGCTTTGGCTATTCGAGGTTTTTTGTATTTCCATACAAATTGTGAAATTATTTGTTCTAGCTCTGTGAAGAATACTGTTGGTAGCTTGATAGGGATTGCATTGAATCTATAAATTGCTTCTGATTGCTAGAATTTTGTTAAGGATTTTTGCATCTATGTTCATCAGTGATATTGGCCTGTAGTTTTCTTTTTTTGTGGCATCTTTGTCAGGTTTTGGTATTAGGGTGATGGTGGCCTCATAGAATGAGTTTGGAAGTTTACCTTCCTCTGCAATTTTCTGGAAGAGTTTGAGCAGGATAGGTGTGAGCTCTTCTCTAAATTTTTGGTAGAATTCAGCTGTGAAGCCGTCTGGACCGGGCTTTTGTTTGCTGGAAGATTTTTGATTACAGTTTCAATTTCCATGCTTGTGATGGGTTTGTTAAGATTTTCTATTTCTTCCTGGTCCAATTTTGGAAAGTTGTACTTTTCTAAGAATTTGTCCATTTCTTCCACGTTGTCCATTTTATTGGCATATAATTGTTGATAGTAGTCTCTTATGATCCTTTGTATTTCTGTGTTGTCTGTTGTGATCTCTCCATTTTCGTTTCTAATTTTGTTGATTTGATTTTTCTCCCTTTGTTTCTTGATGAGTCTGGCTAATGGTTTGTCAATTTTATTTATCCTTTCAAAGAACCAGCTTTTGGTTTTGTTGATTTTTGCTATGGTCTCTTTTGTTTCTTTTGCATTTATTTCTGCTCTAATTTTTAAGATTTCTTTCCTTCTACTAACCCTGGGGTTCTTCATTTCTTCCTTTTCTAGTTGCTTTAGGTGTAGAGTTAGGTTATTTATTTGACTTTTTCTTGTTTCTTGAGGTGTGCCTGTATTGCTATGAACTTTCCCCTTAGGACTGCTTTTACCGTGTCCCACAGGTTTTGGGTTGTTGTGTTTTCATTTTCATTCGTTTCTATGCAAATTTTGATTTCTTTTTGATTTCTTCTGTGATTTGTTGGTTATTCAGCAGTGTGTTGTTCATCCTCCATATGTTGGAATTTTTAATAGTTTTTCTCCTGTAATTGAGATCTAATCTTACTGCATTGTGGTCAGAAAAAATGCTTGGAATGATTTCTATTTTTTTGAATTTACCAAAGGCTAGCTTTATGGCCCAGGATGTGATCTATTCTGGAGAAGGTTCCATGTGTGCTTGAGAAAAAGGTGAAATTCATTGTTTTGGGATGAAATGTCCTATAGATATCAATTAGGTCTAACTGGTCTATTGTATCGTTTAAAGTTTGTGTTTCCTTGTTAATTTTCTGTTTAGTTGATCTATCCATAGGTGTAAGTGGGGTATTAAAGTCTCCCACTATTATTGTGTTATTATTAATTTCTCCTTTCATACTTGTTAGCATTTGTCTTACGTGACTGTGGTGCTCCCATGTTGGGTGCATATATATTTATAATTGTTATATCTTCTTCTTGGATTGATCCTTTGATCATTATGTAGTGACCTTCTTTGTCTCTTTTCACAGCCTTTGTTTTAAAGTCTATTTTATCTGATATAAGTATTGCTACTCCTGCTTTCTTTTGGTCCCTATTTGCATGGAAAATCTTTTTCCAGCCCTTCACTTTCAGTCTGTATGTGTCCCTGTTTTGAGGTGGGTCTCTTGTAGACAACATATGTGGGGTCTTGTTTTTGTATCCATTCAGCCAGTCTTTGTCTTTTGGTTGGGGCATTCAACCCATTTATGTTTAAGGTAATTACTGATAAGTATGTTCCCGTTGCCATTTACTTTATTGTTTTGGGTTCGAGTTTATACACCGTTTTTGTGTTTCCTGTCTAGAGAATATCCTTTAGTATTTGTTGGAGAGCTGGTTTGGTGGTGCAGAATTCTCTCAGCTTTTGCTTGTCTGAAAAGCTTTTGATTTCTCCTTCATACTTGAATGAGATCCTTGCTGGGTACAATAATCTGGGCTGTAGGTTATTTTCTTTCATCATTTTAAGTATGTCTTGCCATTCCCTCCTGGCTTGAAGAGTTTCTATTGAAAGATCAGCTGTTATCCTTATGGGAATTCCCTTGTGTGTTATTTGTTGTTTTTCCCTTGCTGCTTTTAATATTTGTTCTTTGTGTTTGATCTTTGTTAATTTGATTAATATGTGTCTTGGGGTGTTTCTCCTTGGGTTTATCCTGTTTGGAACTCTCTGGGTTTCTTGTACTTGGGTGATTATTTCCTTCCCCATTTTAGGAAGTTTTCCACTATTATCTCCTCAAGTATTTTCTCATGGTCTTTCTTTTTGTCTTCTTCTTCTGGAACCCCTATGATTCAATGTTGTAGCGTTTAATATTGTCCTGGAGGTCTCTGAGATTGTCCTCATTTCTTTTAATTCGTTTTTCTTTTATCCTCTCTGATTCATTTATTTCTACCATTCTATCTTCTAATTCACTAATCCTGTCTTCTGCCTCTGTTATTCTACTATTTGTTGCCTCCAGAGTGTTTTTAATTTCACTTATTGCATTATTCATTATATATTGACTCTTTTTTTATTTCTTCTAGGTCCTTGTTAAACCTTTCTTGCATCTTCTCAATCCTTGTCTCCAGGCTATTTATCTGTGATTCCATTTTAGTTTCAAGATTTTGGATCAATTTTACTATCATTATTCGAATTCTTTATCAGGTAGATTCCCTATCTCTTCCTCTTTTGTTTGGTTTGGTGGGCATTTATCCTGTTCCTTTATCTGCTGAGTATTCCTCTGTCTCTTCATCTTGTTTAAATTGCTGAGTTTGGGAGTCCTTTCTGTATTCTGGCAGTTTGTGGAGTTCTCTTTATTGTGGCGTTTCCTCACTGTGTGTGGGTTTGTACAGGTGGCTTGTCAAGGTTTCCTGGTTAGGGAAGCTTGTGTCGGTGTTCTGGTGGGTGGAGCTGTATTTCTTCTCTCTGGAGTGCAATGAAATGTCCAGTAATGATTTATGAGATGTCTATAGTTTTGGGGTGACTTTGGGCAGCCTGTATCTTGAAGCTCAGGGCTGTGTTCCTTTGTTGCTAGAGAATTTGTTTGATATGTCTTGCCCTGGAATTTATTGGCCCTTGTGTGGTGCTTGGTTTCAGTGTCGGTATGGATGCATTTGATGAGCTCCCGTCAATTAATGTTCCTTGGAGTCAGGAGTTCCCTGGAGTCAGGGTTTGGACTTAAGTCTCCTGCTTCCGGTTATCGGTCTTATTTTTACAGTAGTTTCAAAACTTCTCCTTCTATACAGCACCATTGATAAAACATCTACATTAAAGATGAAAAGTTTATCTACAGTGAGGGTCACTCAGAGAGGTTCACAGGGTTACATGGAGAAGAGAAGAGGGAGGAGGGAGTTAGAGGTGACCCAAATGAGATGAGGTGAATCAATAGTGGAGAGAGTGGGCTAGCCAGTGGTCACTTCCTTGTGTGCACTCCACAACTGGACCACTCAGAGATGTTCACGGGGTTATACAGAGAAGAGAAGAAGGAGGAAGGTAACAGAGGTGGCCAGAAGGATAAAAGGGGGGAATGAAAAGGAGGGAGACAGATCCAGCCAGTAATCAGTTCCCTAAGTGTTCTCCACCGTCTGGAACACACAGAATTTCACAGAGTTGGGTAGAGTAGAGAGGGGTTAGGGAGGAGACACAGGCGACCTAGTGGAGAAAAAGGAGAGTCCAAAGGGAGAGAGAGCAGTCAAGCCAGTAATCTCACTCCCTAGTGAAAAATGGGTCCTGAAGATTGGGTCTTTAAAGGTACAAATTTGGTAACAAATACATAAAAGCAAAAATTAAAAATCTAGAGTAAAGTTTGGAATTTCAAAAATACGATGTTAAAGAAAAGAAGAAGGAAAAGAAAGAGAAAAAACGAACAAACAAAAACAAACAAGGTCATGAAAATTATAAAGAAAGTACAGGTACAAAATTGATAACTAATACCAGAAAGCAAAATTAAAAATCTAGAGTAGAGTTTGGAATTTCAAAAATACGATGTTTAAGAAAAGAAGAAGGAAAAGAAAGAGAGAAAAACGAACAAACAAAAAACAAACAAGGTCATGAAAATTATAAAGAAAGTACAGGTACAAAATTGATAACTAATACCAGAAAGCAAAAATTAAAAATCTAGTGTAGAGTTTGGAATTTCAAAATACAATGTTAAAAAAAAAAAAAAAAGAAGAAGAAGAAGAAAAAAAATAAAGAGAAAAACAAACAAACAAATACGAACAATGTCACAAAATTATAAAGAAAATACAGGTACAAAATTGATATCAAATACCAAAAAGCATAAATTAAAAATCTCCTTTCAAAGAGTTGGGTTGCTTTTCTGGGTGCCTGATGTCCTCTGCCGGCATTCAGAAGTTGTTTTGTGGAATTTACTCGACGTTTAAATGCTCTTTTGATGAATTTGTGGGGGAGAAAGTGTTCTCCCGTCCTACTCCTCCGCCATCTTGGCTCCTCCCTCTAACCTTTCTTTTTTTTTTTCTTTTTTTTTATTATTTTTTTTTTTTTACTTTACAATATTTCATTGGCTTTGCCATACATCAACATGCATCCGCCACGGGTGTACATGCTGATTTTTCTCTAGAATTGACTGGTTTGATCTCCTTGCTGTCAGAGGGATGCTGAAAGGTCTTCTCCAAGACCACAGTTCAAAAGCATAAATTCTTCAGTGCTCAGTCTTCCTTATGGTCCTACTCTCATATCCATATACGACTACTGGGAAAAAACAAACAAACAAACATAGCATTGACTATATGGACCTTTGGTGGAAATGTGATGTCTCTGCTTTTTAATACAACTGTTTAGGTTGTCATAGCTTTGCTTCCAAGCAGCAAGTGTCTTTTAATTTTGTGGCTGCAGTCACCTTCTGCAGTGATTTTGGAGCCTATGAAAATGAAATTTTTCGTTTCTAATTTTTCACCATCTACTTGCCATGATGTGATGAGGCCAGATGCCATGATCTTAGTTTTTTGAATGTTGAGTTTTAAGCCATCTTTTCGCTCTTCTCTTTCACCTTCATCAAGAGGCTTTTAGTTCCTCTTCACTTTCTACATTTAGTGTGGTATCATCTGCATATCTGAGGTTGTTGATATTTCTCCTGGCAATCTTAATTCCAGCTTGTACATCATCCAGCCACTCATTTAGCATCATGTACTCTGTATTGTTCCATGTCCAGTTCTAACTATGCCTCTCGGCCTGCATACAGGTTTCCCAAGAGGCAGTAAGGTGGTCTGGTATTCCTATCTCTTTAAGAATTTTCCACAGTTTGTTGTGATCCTTGTAGTCAAAGGTTTTAGCACAGTCAATGAAACAGAAGTAGATGTTTTGTTGTTGTTATTCTGAAATTCCCTTGCTTTTTCTATGATCCAATTAATGTTGGCAATTTGATCTCTGGTTCTGCTTCCTTTTCTAAATCCAGCTTGTACATCTGAAAGTTCTCAATTCACATATTGTTGAAGCTTGGCTCGAAGGATTTTGAGCATTACCTTCCTATGTGAAATGAATGCAATTGTGCTGTAGTTTGAACATTGTTTGGCATTGTGCTCCTTTGGGATTAGAATGAAAACTGACCTTTTCCAGTCCTGTGGCCACTGCTGAGTTTTCCAAATTTGCTGGCATATTGAGTGCAGCACTTTCATAGCATCATCTTTTAGGTTTTGAAATAACTCAGCTGGAGTTCCATCACCTCCACTAGCTTTGTTCCTAGTAATTCTTCCTAAGGCCTATTTGAGTTCACATTCCAGGATGTCTGGCTCTAGGGGAGTGACCACACCATTGTGATTACCCAGTTCATTAAGACCTTTTTTTTATAAAGCATACCTTTAAAGTAATGTCTTTTAAGATAAGTTGCTTAGTTTCCAAGTCATTTCTGACTCTTTTGTGACCCCATGGACTGCAGCCTTCCAGGCTCCTCTGTCCATGGGATTTTCCAGGCAAGAATACTGGAGTGGGTTGCCATTTCTTTCTCCAAGGGATCTTCCCTACTCAGGGATTGAATCTGTGTCTCCTACAGTGGAGATAGAATCTTTAGATTCTTTACCATAAAGCCACTAGGGAAGCCCTTTTAAGATAAATTGCTGAGTTCATGAGAAAATAGATATATAGTTTTGTTAGTTATTGACAAATTTTCTTCCATAGGGATTTAACTACTTTATACTTCCCTGAAGCAAAGTTTGTAAGTGATCATTTTCTGGTAGTCTAACAATCTACTTTGAATTTTCGACAATTTAATATTTTAAAAATTGTATATAATTTTAATTTTAATGCATTAATCATATTCTGAGTGATACTGAATATATTTTATATGTTCAATAGCCATTTTTATATCTCTGAGTTATCTCCATATGAATTTTATTCATGTTTCTAAGAACTATTGCTTTTTAAATCTATAATTTTAAGTTCTTCATATATTAATGATATTAGACTTTTCCTTGCTTATGCTTTTTCATTAAAATTTTTGTGTAGTATGTAATGTTGTTTTACTTTTACTATAATTGAACTTTTAAAAATAATAGAATACTTTCACTCTTCCGCATATAGATATGAAGTTGCCTATATTTTTCCCTAGTACTTCGTTTTATCTTTTGTATTTATGTAGACCTCTAAAACATTTTGCATTAATATTTTATACAGAATGACAAATAAATATAATGTATATTATTTCCAAAGGGTCACCTAGTTGTCCCAACACAGTTATTTAATAGTAGCATATTTTTTTCAGTGATTTGCAATTTCTGTATGCAGAGAGAAATATTTCTGAACCTACTTCTATTCCATTGGTGTTTTTGTCTATTCATGTGTGACTATATTATTGATTTCATTATAGAGCTTTATATATTTTAATATCTACTGTCTCATTTCCTCTCATTTTTTCAGTTTTCCTATTCATTCTTACTTGTTAATAAGTTCTTCTGAATTGTATTACCAAATTAGGTAACTGCTACTGCTAAGTCGCTTCAGTCATGTCCGACTCTGTGCGACCCCATAGACGGCAGCCCACCAGGCTCCCCCGTCCCTGGGATTCTCCAGGCCAGAACACTGGAGTGGGTTGCCATTTCCTTCGCCAATACATGAAAGTGAAAAGTGAGAGTGAAGTCGCTCAGTCATGTCCGACTCTTCTCGACCCCATGGACTGCACCCTACCAGACTCCTCTGTCCATGGGATTTTCCAGGCAAGAGTACTGGAGTGGGGTGCCATCGACTTCTCCAAAATTATGTGACACCACCTAAAAAATAATACTGATGTTTTTGTGAGGATCATATTAATTTTATAAATCACTCAGGAAGATACTTCATGTTGATGATATTGAGACCTCCTAGCCATGAATTTTTCAAGGGTTTTCTATAGTTTTCTTTAAACATATTTTGAATATATCGTAATTTCATAGTGTGTTTTGAGAAAATGAACTTTTTTATTTTGAATAGTTCAACATATCTCTTTTAATGATTAATGTCATTTTTATCCTGCTTAAGAAGCTTTAGCTACTCCAACATCACAAAAATACACCTCTACTGGTTTTAAATCTTTGTTGTTTTAATTTTACATTGATATCTGCAAACTATCTGGAGTTGATTTCTGTTCACATGTAGAGTAAAATCCCAAATACATTTTTGCCCTTATGGTAATAAGCTTGGTCCCATATAATTTATCAAAATAAATTTTTACCACTAATTACAGTGCCATATTAGGTAGACATGTATTGGTCCATTTTTGGATTCAATTTGCCAACTTCTTTTATTCTTGCATTAATACCATTCTATCTTGTCTATTGTAGGATTGTAGTGATTTTTGATATCTAGTTGAACAGACTGTTCTGTTTGGTTTTGTTTTGAATGAGGTAAACCTAGGGATAGGTTTAGGAAGAAATAATATTTGAGAAGTGTTGAATCTTTCAGTTAATAAACTTAATAAGACTCTCACCAACTTAAGTCTTCAATTTCTCTCAGAAATATTTATAGTTTTCAGTGGAACAGTCTAGGAGATATTTCATTAGAATTATTATAGATATTTTTTATTGAAATGCAGTTGATTTTCATATTATATTCATTTCAGGTGTACAGCATAGTGATTTAGTTTTTTGCTGATTATATATCATTATCCTGGAGGAGGAGTAGATCTTTGTTGCTGGTCTATTCTTTTTTTTTTTTTTTTTTTTTTTTTTAATTATTTTTTTTTTGAGATTTCTAAATTTTATTTTATTTTTAACTTTACAATATTGTATTTGATTTGCCATATATCAAAATGAATCTGCCACGGGTATACACGTATTCCCCATTCTGAACCCTCCTCCCTCCTCCCTCCCCATACCATCCCTCTGGGTCGTCCCATTACACCAGCCCCAAGCATCGAATATCGTGCATCAAACCTGGACTGGCAACTCGTTTCATATATGATATTATACATATTTCAATGCCATTCTCCCAAATCATCCCACTCTCTCCCACAGAGTCCAAAAGACTGTTCTATACATCATATCTCTTTTGCTGTCTCGTATACAGGGTTATTGTTACTATCCTTCTAAATTCCATACATATGTGTTAGTATACTGTATTGGTGTTTTTCTTTCTGGCTCACTTCACTCTGTATAATAGGCTCCAGTTTCATCCACCTCATTAGAACTGATTCAAATGTATTCTTTTTAATGGCTAAGTAATACTCCATTGTGTATATGTACCACCGCTTTCTTATCCATTCATCTGCTGATGGACATCTAGGTTGCTTCCATGTCCTGGCTATTATAAACAGTGCTGCGATGAACATTGGGGTACATGTGTCTCTTTCCCTTCTGGTTTCCTCAGTGTGTATGCCCAGCAGTGGGATTGCTGGATCATAAGGCAGTTCTATTTCCAGTTTTTTAAGGAATCTCCAGACTGTTCTCCATAATGGCTGTACTAGTTTGCATTCCCACCAACAGTGCAAGAGGGTTCCCTTTTCTCCACACCCTCTCCAGCATTTATTGCTTGTAGACTTTTGGATTGCAGCCATTCTGACTGGCGTGAAATGGTACCTCATAGTGGTTTTGATTTGCATTTCTCTGATAATGAGTGATGTTGAGCATCTTTTCATGTGTTTGTTAGCCATCTGTATGTCTTCTTTGGAGAAATGTCTATTTAGTTCTTTGGCCCATTTTTTGATTGGGTCATTTATTTTTCTGGAGTTGAGCTGTAGGAGTTGCTTGTATATTTTTGAGATTAGTTGTCAGTTGCTTCATTTGCTATTATTTTCTCCCATTCTGAAGGCTGTCTTTTCACCTTGCTTATAGTTTCCTTTGTTGTGCAGAAGGTTTTAATTTTAATTAGGTCCCATTTGTTTATTTTTGCTTTTATTTCCAATATTCTGGGAGGTGGGTCATAGAGGATCCTGCTGTGATGTATGTCAGAGAGTGTTTTGCCTATGTTCTCCTCTAGGAGTTTTATAGTTTCTGGTCTTACGTTTAGATCTTTAATCCATTTTGAGTTTATTTTTGTGTATGGTGTTAGAAAGTGCTCTAGTTTCATTCTTTTACAAGTGGTTGACCAGTTTTCCCAGCACCACTTGTTAAAGAGATTGTCTTTAATCCATTGTATATTCTTGCCTCCTTTGTCAAAGATAAGGTGTCCATATGTGCGTGGATTTATCTCTGGACTTTCTATTTTGTCTATTCTATGTATAGTAATTTATATCTGTTAATTCCATACTCCTATTTATCCCTTACCCTTCTCTCTCCCCTTTGGTAATGATAAATTTGTGTTTTATATTTGTAAATTTGTTTCTGTTTTGTGTATGTATTTATATTATTAGTGTATTCTATATATAAGTAATATCATACATTGTTTCTTTTTCCACTGATTTATTTCACTAAGCATAATATTTTATACATCCACCCACGTTGCTGCAAATAGCAATTTCATTCTTTTACATGGCTGAGTAATATTATATTGTGTGTGTGTGTGTCTCACCATTTCTTAAGCCAATCGTTTGTTGATGGGCCCTTGAGTTGTTTCCATGTGTTGGCTGCTGAAAATAGTGTTTCTATGAACTTGGTGTCCATGTATCTTTTTGAAATAGAGTTTTGTTTTTTGTTTTGTCTGGATACATACCCAGTAGTGGAATTGGTAGGTTATTGGTGGAATTGATAGTTATATTTAGCTTTTTAAAGTAATCTTTATGCTGTCCATACTGTTCATTATAGTGGCCACACCAAGTTAGTTACATTACCATCAAGAATATATTAGGGTTTTCTTTTTGCCACATCCTCTCTAGCATTTGTTATTTGTAGACATTACAATGGTACCTATTCTAACTGGTGTGAGGTGATACCTAAATAGTAAGCGATGTTGATCATCTTTTCATGTGTCTGTTGGCCCATCTATATGTCTTCTTTGAAAAAATCTTCAAGTCTTCTGCTCATATTTTGATTGGATTGTTTGGGTTATTTTGGTATTGATTGGTTGGAGCTGTTAGTATCTTTTAGATACTAATCTCTTGTTGATCACGTTATTTGCAGATATTTTTTCACATTCTACAGGTTATCTTTTAATTTTGTTGATGGTTTCCTTTGTTGTGTAAAAGCTTTTAAGTTGTATATGTTAACTTTTGCTTATATTTCTTTTGCACTGGAAGATTAATCTAAGAAAATATTCTTAGGATTTATATCAAAGAATGTTTTGCCCATGTCCTTTCCTCAAAGTTTTATAGTGCTGTACCTTATATTTGGGTCTTCAAATAATTTTGAATTTCTTTTTCTATATGGTGGAATTTCAGGTCAGTTCATATCAGCCAGTCAGTCATGTCCAACTCTTTGCGACGCCATGAATTGCAGCACGTAAGGCTCCCCTGTCCATCACCAACTCCTGGAGCTTACTCAAACTCATGTCTGTGTCCGTGTATTTATATGCCGTCCAACCATCTCATCCTCTGTCATCCCCTTCTCCTCCTGCTTTCAATCATTCCCAGCATCAGAATCTTTTCCAATAAATCAGTTCTTCACATCAGGTGGCCAAAGTATTTGAGCTTCAGCTTCAGCATCAGTCCTTCCAATAAATATTCAGGACTGATTTCCTTTAGAATGGGCTGGTTGGATCTCCTTGCAGTCCAAGGGACTCTTGAGAATCTTCTCAAACACTACAGTTCAAAAGCATCAATTCTTTGGTGCTCAGCTTTCTTTACAGTCCAACTCTCACATCCACATGACTACTGTATGGTGGAAAGGGATATTCTAATTCCATTTTTTTACAAGTAACTGCCCACCTTTTCTATATTACTTGTCTTCACTGTATATTCTTGCTCACTTTGTCATAGATTACTTGACTGTAGGTGTATGGGTTTATTTCTGGGCTCTCTGTTCCATGGATCTATCTGTCTGTTTTTGTGTCAAACCATACTGTTTTGATTACTACAGCTATGTGTACTTAGTCACTTAGTTCTGTCCAACTCTTTGTGACCCCATGGACTGTAGCTTGCCAGGCTCCTCTGTCCATGGGGATTCTCCAGGCAAGAATACTGGAGTGGGTTGCCATGCCCTCCTTCAGGGGATTTTCCCAAACCAGGGATCGAACCCAGGTCTCCCACATTGCAGGTGGATTGTTTACCATCTGATTCACCAGGAAAGTCATTTTGTGGGGGAGGTGTTTGTTTTGTCCTCAAACACAAGTAAACGAAGTTAGATCCAAGATATTTGCACAGTCTCATATTCAGACAGAGGAAGTTGTAACCAGATAATGTGTGAATCTTATAGACTTACCTTCCACAGAGAGTCAGAGATAGATACCCTTGGCCTTCTATCTGTCTCCCAGAATCCTGACTTTCTACCTCCTTGTGATAAAAAGAAGTATTGTGTGACCTGGCTCAGACATGCATGACATCCCTACTTTTGACAGTCCTAAAATAAACATGAGGAGTTTATGTGCCTTAATGAGGGTCATGCAATACTGAGGTCAACTCCTGACTCTAAATCCAAAGTTGTTTCCATGTAGTCTCAAGGGCCAGGTCTCCTTCAGGTGAAGAGCAGATAAAAGCCACCCAGGTCAGGGTTTTGAAGAAGGGCTTCCATTGACCTCAGGTTTCCTCTATAGCCTGGGCACCCAGCCTCAATGTCTCTGGGGAAGGAGGTGAATGAGAAAGATACTTCTTCCAAACATTCCAGCTTTGAGCTCAGTGTAAGCAATACTGATTTTCCTTTCAGAGCAAGGATAATAAAGGACCTGAGGTTCATTTTGGGCAGCCTGTCTCTCTGGACATCTGTGACCAGCCATAGCTTTGTCTGAAATCTGGAATGGTTATACCTTGACCTGTGTTCTTTTTTCTCAGTATTGCTTTTGCAATTCTGGGACTTATGTAATTTTATATAAATTTTAGGATGATTTGTTCTGCTGCTGCTGCTGCTACTGCTGCTAAGTCACCTCAGTCGTGTCTGACTCTGTGCGACCCCATAAACGGCAGCCCACCAGGCTCCCCCGTCCCTGGGATTCTCCAGGCAAGAACACTGGAGTGGGTTGCCATTTCCTTCTCCAATGCATGAAAGTGAAAAGTGAAAGTGAAGTTGTTCAGTCGTGTCTGACTCTTAGCGACCCCGTGGACTGCAGCCCGCCAGGCTCCTCTGTCCATGGGATTTTCCAGGCAAGAGTACTGGAGTGGGGCTTGTCTAGAAATTATTTATCCTTCCACTGATATTCTTGCTGGGTAGAGTATCCTAAGTTGCAGGTTTTTCCTTTTCAAGACCTTGCATAGATCATGCTATTCTCTTCTGACATACACATTTTCTGCAGAGAAACCAACTGATAGTCTTTCTGGTGTTCTCTTGTAACCAACTTTCTTTTCTCTTGCTGCTTTTACCATCCTCTCTTTAACTTTTGCCATTTTAGTTACGGTATATTTTGGTGTGGGTCTGTTTGGGTTCATTTTGTTGGAGACCCTTTGAACATCCTATATGTGGATATTTGTTTCCTTGTTTAAATTTGGAAAGTTTTCAGTCATAATTTCTTCAAATACATTTTTTATTTCCTTCCCTCTTCTTCTTGTTCTAGAACCCCTATTATACATAGGTTTTCATGTTTTATAATATTCCATAGATCTTGTAAGATGCTTTAATCTTCTTTCTTTGTTTATTTATTTATTGTTGTCTGCTGATCTGATTGAGTTATTTCCATTATTCTATCTTCTGGATCACTTATTTGTTCTTCCATGTCATTTAGTTGGTTAGTCATTGGTTCTAGATTGCTTTTTATCTCAGAAATTGAATGATCTATTTTTGATTTGTTTTCCTTTATAGTTGCTAGTTCCTTGTTACTGTGACCTATTTTTATGTCAGTAATCTTTCTTAATTTAGTTAGCATTTTTATTACCATATTTTTGAACTCAGGGTCTTGTTGACTGTTTTATTATTTATGTTTCATTATTTATTCTTTTAGGGGATTTCTCTTGCTCTTTTAACTGGAAATAGTTCCTCTTCCTTTTCATTTACTTTCTCCGGTTCTATGAATTTAGGAGAAACAGTTATCTATAGTGGTCTTGAATGGGTGTTTTTATGTGGGAGCATCTCTGTGTAGACTCTGTTTATCCAATGTCTTTGGTGCTTGGGCTTATTTTGCTAGGGACACCAGCCATATCTGTTCTCAGAGTTTTCTGGCTCCTATCACTTTGATAGGAGGTTTGGTTAGTGTTGGAGGAGCTAAAGCCTGTGCAGGGTGTGAGGCAAGACATCTGCTCTCCTCCATGACTGCTGTCACTCTACTGAAGAGACAGTGTCTGTTCCCCAGTTGTTTAAGTAGAAGCCCTGAGTGTTTGGTTCAATCAGGTTCCATTCCCCTTGAGTGCATATCCTATCTTATATTTGCTTCAAATATAGGAAACAAATCAGAGCTGTCTACTCACAGAGGTCTGACACACTACCTGTGTAGTCATCGACAACTTCACTCAGATGCAGCACAAGTTTGTGTCTTTTTTATCTGTTGTGGTCATCCCAGGTCTTTGGATAGGCCATGGCATGGAATGAGTGGGGTTGGAGCTTTAGCTAGGATAGTAAGAGTCATGGCATTGTGGCTGCAAGAATTAATGCACTACATTATTACCAGAGATCTGGACTAATTCTATGATAGTTTTCTCCCAGGACCTGTCTGCTCCAGATCCAGCACAAAACTGTGGTATGGCATAGGACCAGTGTACTTGATTAGCTGGAAGAGGGACTATAGCCTGCTGATCATGGTGTTTCCCAAGGGGCTGCCTGAATAAGTATTGACAAGGCTGCTCCCCAACTGAGACCATATCCCAGGCCTTTGGGCCACCTCTGCATCCCTAGATCAGTCTTTACTCCAGACCTGCATGCCTCAGATCTAGCCACAAGCTACAGTGTGGAGTCAATGGGGCAAGGGTGTTTCTCTACTTGGACTTGGGAGTATGATTGAGGAACTTCTCTTCCCCTTGTATCTATCCCAGCAACCAGGGGTTTGTCTCCTTAGTATAGGACCCCAGGCCTGGGATAATCTGTAGCTCATCCTTTTCCCTCCTCAGGGCAAGAGTCCACTTGTGTGGGCCTCCTCTTCCTTTTAGATCCCTCCCAAGAGTAGAGGTTATAACCCTACACTTTTTTCTTTCCTATTTAGTGTTTCAGAAATTTTTCATGTACCTTTTGCTGTATGGGATTCTTCTGCCAGTTTTGTTAGTTTTCTGTGAGAATTATTCAAAATATAGACATATTTTGGAATTGCTTGTTGCGGGTATGGGTGAGCTCTACATCTTCTAACTCTGACATCTTGACCTGATCCATAGATATTTGATGTCATTGACATCATTTATGCATTTTTTATTGGCAGTATCTCAAATTATAATTATTGTTTTATATTTCCTTTGTAATAATGTAAATTTGCTAACCCTAGTAATTTTCTACAAATTATCTTGGATTTTCTACAAATATCAGCTATAAATAATAGAAATGATTTTTTATTTTTTTTACTAATTCAATTATTCTGCTAAATGTATGAAGGAGATTGGGCTATAATATTCTTGTCATAAAAGATGGCAATTCTGATCTTATAATATGAGAAATGTTTACTAGTTTTTCAGTTTTCTAAGAGGTAAATATAAGATGGATATTTTCTGTTTAATCTTGAATTGACTGTGAAGATATCTAGAGATTTATGACACAGGAACTTTAATAATGATTTACTTTATTTAAACGTATGACCATGATAATTTATTTCTTCTTGAAGAAATTTTGGTTTTCTATAATAGTATACATATATATATATGTATTCTATATTTATATAGTAAATATATATTTTATATGTTTTACACATATATATATGCATTCTATTTAATTAACCTGATTAACCTACTATAATAAAAAAAGGTTATCTACTCTTGGGATTGCTAAAAATTTAAGAATGGAAAAATATGGACATTTGGACTAGACATAGTGGATACAGATGAAATAGAAATATGAAGCTTTCTATACAGCAGCTGTATTTGTGTAAGTGTCTCAGTTTCAACTTTTTTGCCTCCAGAGGATACTATGTTCATCTCCTAGCTTTGCATATGTTTTTAAAACTTTGGATTAACTCCCTTCTCTCACATCACTAGGGTTGCTGCAGCATTGGCTTTACATGCTCAGGATTCTGATTATCCGTGCTTGTTTATTGCTGATTTTGAGTCATTTCCTGTTTTTCTTGTAAGCACAGAACATTATTTCATTTTTCTAAAGTTTTATTGAAAGAGTTGATCTGCAGTGTTGTGTTAGTTTCAGATGTCCAACAAAGTGATGCAGTTATATATTTTTCAGTTGCTCAGTTGTGTCTGACTCTTTGCGACCCCATGGCTTGCATGGTTTCCCTGTCCATCTCCCAGAATTTGCTTAAACTTATGTCCATTGAGTCAGTGATGCCATCCAACCATCTTATCCTCTGTCATCCCCTTCTCCTCCTACCTTCAATCTTTCCCAGCATCAGGGTCTTTTCCAATGAGTCGGCTCTTTGCATCAGGTGGCCAAAGTATTGGAGCTTCAGCTTCAGTCCTTTCAATGAATATTCAGGGTTGATTTCCTTTAGGATTGACTGGTTTGATCTCCTTGCAGTCCAAGGGACTCTCAAGTCTTCTCCAGGACCACAGTTCAAAGGCATTCTTCAGTGCTCAGCTTTCTTTATTGTCCAGATCTCACATTCGCACATGGCTACTGGAAAAAAAAAAAAAATAGCTTTGAATATATGGACCTTTGTTGGCAAAGTAATGTCTCTGCTTTTTAATATGCTGTCTAGGTTTTCATTGCTTTTCCTCCAAGGAGCAAGTGTCTTTTAATTTTATGGCTACAGTTACCATCCACAGTGATTTTGAAGCCCAAGAAAATAAAGTTTGTCATCGTTTCCCTATCTATTTGCCATGGAGTGATAGGACCAGATGCCATGATCTTCATTTTTTGAATGTTGAGTTTTAAGCTGGCTTTTGCACTCTCCTCTTTCACCTCCGTCAAGAGTCTCTTTAATACTTCTTTGCTTTCTTCCATAAAGATGGTGTCATCTACATATGTGTGGTTATTGATATCTCTGCCCACAGTAGTGAATACAGCTTGTGCTTCATTCAGCCCAGGATTTAGCATGATATACTCAACATTCAGAAAACGAAGACCATGGCATCCGGTCCCATCACTTCATGGCAGATGGATGGGGAAACAGTGGAAAGAGTGTCAGACTTTATTTTTTGAGCACCAAAATCACTGCAGATGGTGACTGCAGCCATGAAATTAAAAGACGCTTACTCCTTGGAAGGAAAGTTATGACCAAGCTAGATAGCATATTCAAAAGCAGAGACATTACTTTGCCAACAAAGGTCTGTCTAGTCAAGGCTATGGTTTTTCCTGTGGTCATGTATGGATGTGAGAGTTGGACTGTGAAGAAGGCTGAGCACTGAAGAATTGATGCTTTTGAACTGTGGTGTTGGAGAAGACTCTTGAGAGTCCCTTGGACTGCAAGGAGATCCAACCAGTCCATTCTGAAGGAGATCAGCCCTGGGATTTCTTTGGAAGGAATGATGCTAAAGCTGAAACTCCAGTACTTTGGCCACCTCATGCGAAGAGTTGACTCATTGGAAAAGACTCTGATGCTGGGAGGGATTGCGGGCAGGAGGAGAAGGGGATGACAGAGGATGAGATGGCTGGATGGTATCACTGACTTGATGGATGTGCGTCTGAGTGAACTCCAGGAGTTGATGATGGACAGGGAGGCCTGGCGTGCTGCAATTCATGGGGTCGCAGAGAGTCAGACACGACTGAGTGACTGAACTGAACTCTGCATTTAAGTTTATATATATATATAAAATTCTCTTCCATTATAGGTTATTACAAGATACTGACTATAATTCCCTGTGCTATCCAGTATATCCTTGTTGATTATCTATTCTGTATATAGCAGTGAGTATATGATAATCTCAGCCTCCTAATTTATTCCTCACCCTCCCGTGTAGTGTTTCCCTGTTGGTAACCATAAGTTTGTTTTTGATATCTGCATGTTTGTTTGTTTTATAAATAAGTTCATTTGTATCATCTTTTAAAATTCCACGTATAAGTGGATTTATGTATTTCTCTTTCTCTGACTTAGTTCACTTAATATGATCATTTCTAGGCTATCCATTGTGCTGTAAATGGGACTATGATATTTCATTCTTTTTTATGGCTTAATAAAATACATTGTATCTATGTACCAAACTTGCTTTATCTGTTCCTCTTTCCGAGAACACCTATCAATGTGTTGGCTGCTTTAAAAAATGCTGCTCTGAATACTGAGCTACATATATCATTTCAAATTATCATTTTCTCCAGCTATATGTCCAGGAGTGGGATTACAGGACCCTATAGTAGCTCTGTGTCTAGTTTTTCAGGGAAACTCCACATTGACTGTACCAATTTTACTTCCCACAAACAGTATCAGAAGATTCCTTTTCTCCATATCCTCTCCAGCATTATTTATAGAATTTTTGATGTAAACTATTTTACTTTAGTATTGGTTTCCATTCCTCTAATCCTTAGCAATGTTGAACATCTTTTCATCTACCCTTTGGCTATCTGTATCTCTTCTTTGAAGAAATGACTATCATTGGGGAAGCTAGTAATGTAGTCTTATTCAGGCTTCAGAAATGACACTAGGCCTCTCTCTCTGCCCAGAAAATGACCCTAAAACTGACTACATACCAAACTGCTGAACTACCTATAGGCCAGAGAAGTGTCACCAAAATATCTTATAAATCATTGGATAAAACAGGGAGTTTTTAGTCCTGGGACATTTTGATCCTTGTGGGCTTGGCCAGCTCCTAGGGATCAGAGAACATTCCAGGACTTACAAATGTCTTGGTCTTAATTCATGACAATAACCAGAGCTGCACATTTCCATGTAGGCTGATTATCAACCTAGAGCCTGGTATTAAAAGCTGGACTCCTCCAAGCAGAACACTGAAATATCACCCATGGGGTGGATGCACCTCCTGGGGCCTTTCCCAACTGGGACTCCAGATTGCTGTTCCAGGGACTTCCCAGTACCACTTGGGTCTGGTTTCCCCAATTCAGTGATGTGTAAACCTCTATCTCTTATTATTCTTTTGAAATCAGTTCTATTCCTTAATTAGCATATTATAATCTTTGTTAATTCAATATTATTATATTGTAAGCTCTTATCAAGTTAATGAATTCTTTTAATTCTTGCTCAAATAAATGCAAAGTGGGTATTTTACCAGTGAATCCTACAAACCTTAAAACCAAAAATAAAGCCTTTGGCAAAACAACTGTTTACTTTTTCTGCCCATTTTTTGATTAGGTTGTTTGTCTTTTGGAGATTGAGCTATATGAACTGCTGGTATATTTTGGGATTAATCCCTTGTCAGTTGCATTGTTTGCAAATATTTTCTCCCATTCTGTAGGTTGTCGTTCTGTTTTGTTTATGGTTTCCTTTGCTGTACAGAAGCTTTTAAATTTAATTAGGTCCCATTTGTTTATTTTGTTTTTATTTCCACTACTCTAGGAGACAGATAAAAAAAGTATTGCTGCTATTTATGTCAAAGAGTGCTCTGCCTAGGTTTTCCTCTAAGAGTCTTATACTATCTGGACTTATATTTAGGTCTTTAATCCATTTTGAGATTATTTTTGTGTCTGTGTTAGAGAATGTCATAATTTTATTCCTTTACACAAATTTGTCCAGTTTTCCTAGTACATTTATTGACAAGACTGTCTTTTCTCCATTGTATGGTTTTGCCTCCTTTGTCATAGGTTAATTGCCCATAGGTCCATGGGTTTATTTCTGGGCTTTCTACCCTATTCCATTGTTTACATGTCTGTTTTTCTGCCAGTATCATACTGTTTTAATTACTGTAACTTCATAGTATAGTTTGAAATCAGGGAGTCTTATTCATCCAGCTCCATTTTCCCCCCCCCCCCTTCAGATTGCTGTGGCTGTTTGGAGTCTTTCATGTTTCCATGGAAGTTTTAACACATGCAAGTCATTGGATGTAGATTATCTTTTTTGGTAGGTTTCAGTCTTTTCTATTGATGGTTGTTTCACAGTTAGTTGTGATTTTGGTGTTCTTGTAGGAGGAGTGAGTTCAGGTCCTTTGATTGCCATTTTGTTCTCTAGAACAGTTTCACATTACCCTATATTTTGAAAGTGAGACATTTTGCTTTATATAAAATATACATTTTAAAATTTACATATATCCATACATATTAAACATTTATAACATTAAAATAGAGAAAGATATATGCAAACTGTAACAGCATGAATTCCTGAGTAGGAAATATGAAGATCAACATGGGATGGTGACTCTCTTTATTTGATATGTTACACTTCTACATTATTTAAACTGTTTATAAACAAGAGTACTTATTAAAATTTTAATAGAATTTAAATACAATCACCCCAGAAATACAAACTATCAAACTGAATTATAAATACGTTGAAGACAAAATGTGTGACTGCCCCCATTTAAAGACAATATTTTAATTATGTTTCATAAAATAATCATACTTTGAAATGTATTCTTCAAAATGTATGATTTGAAACATCAAATACAGTGTGTTCTAAACTGTGATTTACAGTCTCAGTATCCTCCTGAGAATTAGGTATTTTTACCATTCCCTTTCAATTAGCACAGCCCTACTTCATCTTTTTCTTTTTTCCACACCTAGGTCATCTATTGCATACTACTTGAAGAACAACATTATGGCTAAACTGGAGTTTGAAAATCATTGACTTAGACCAAGGTAAGACTACATTGTTTTTCTCTTTGGAAGTTTTGTACTATTTTTATGTATATTCTGAAAATCTGACTATGCCCTCTTATTTCTCTACAACAAAAATATGAACACATGTGAACCTCTCATATACTTATATCGTGCTCCTTAGTATAATTTTAAAAATGTCTTACTTTAGTAATCTTTATGAATATTAGCAAGCAGTTGATCAACACATTATAAATAGGACACATTTAGATAATTTATAAATGTAGTTAGTTAATAACTTATAAAGTTTCTATTTATTAGAAGTGCCCAACTTAATGAAATGAAAGTTTTGTATTATTCTCATCAGTTCATGTGTTTGGATGATAATTTGTAAATGCTGCAATGAGTAAACACTGAGAAACTTTTTCATAAATACAATTATTATACATGTAAGTAATTTTTCTATAGCAAAGTCATTGAATACTTTAAGCTTGTTCTGATTTCTGTGTCAACAAACAAACAAAACAACCCTTGAGTTGATTTAACATCAGAATTTAATGTTCTCTAGTGATAACTAGATTAAGTCATCTTCAGTTTTATTGAAAACAATGCACTGCTAATTACCTGACCTGCCCATTGATTTATTACACAAGTTTTCATGTGAAATGAAATGAGACACCAATATTTTTATTTGCTTTTATCCTTTTCCCTTTTTATCCCAATGTTGTTTAAATGAAGAAAAATGATAAGAAGTCTTGAAAAGAGAACCAGATTCATGCTTTTCCGTATTAAGAGAACTCCTTCTTTTAATGACTCTAATTAAGTGATTCTTCTTATTGTTGAGGAATCCTTTGTTTTCTAATGAATATACATTTCTCTTTCATGTTCTGATTTTCTCTTGGAGTTTTTTTTTGTGTATGTGTATCGACTCCCCTTCCTGCATGTGTTTGCACACACATAGTTGAGGACTATATTTTATAATTCATAACACTTTATATTATTTTATGTAATTTTTATAATTAGCCATTTCTCTTTGTGAGTGGTCATTGCTATAAACATAGTTTGCTCCTTGGTATTATATTAATGCTCTTCTCATAATTCTCAAAGTCTTTAGGCAAATTTTCAGTTCAAGCCCTAAGTGAGTACATTAAGAATAAAAGTATTTTTGTGATTAAGGATGATTATATTTTATTTTTGGTATCAAAGACACAGATAAAATAGGTTTATTTTTCTCTAAATGCATATGCCTTAGAGAGATGCAATTTCTTGGAATAAAATCGAAATCAAATTGTACTGCTGCCAATCATCTTCCAGACACCTAGTAGAGAGAAGTGGGGAGGGTGGCCTCTTTCAGGGGGAGGGTTAGTGAATACACCAAGTATCCATAGAGATGTACAGTAACGAACATTCTTATTTGCTGTTTTGGGGTCTAACTCTGTATAATTTTTAAAGTAAAATTTGATATTGTTTATAATTGAAATTCTGTATACCATTTGTTCTACATAAATATTCTATACTGTGTACAGGTGCTTTTGATACATATCTAGAAACTTGACGGATCATGTCTTTAAAAATTGAGTCTATGTTTTCCACATATAATTGGACATAGGCAGTGTTTGATGTTGGCAAAGTTCAACAATCTAATCAGTGTGGAGACTCTCATTCGTCGCTGACATCCTTAGAACATCTTGTGTTTTTCTCCCCATATTTGTTTCATCACATTTTCAATATGTTGGACTCATCCTCAGGAACCAAGTCTACATTCCAAGAGGAAAGAAGGAGAAAGGGACAGCAGCAATGCACACTCTCTTCACGTCTTGTCACTTATTAGAAAGTCAGGTCTCTTTGAGAAGCCCCTCTACCCACCCACAGATTTCATATTGTCTATTCGTTTATGAATGAGTTTCTCTAAATATGAATGATGATAGGAAGGAATGTCACTTTCGGTACTCAGTCGACACTTTCACAATCAATGCTGAAATACAGGTAAAATATGTACAAAATTTGTAGGCATGTACCATCCATATGGTAAGAGGGAAAAATCCCATCCATATGGTAACAGCTAAAAATCCACAAGGTAACTATCAGTATGAGATGAGTTATCATGGCCATGTAAGGCAAGGAAGGAGGAGAATGAAGAAGTAGGAGATGCCCCCCATCATACACCTTAGCTTTGTGTGAAGTGTTGGAATAGCTAATCATTCCTCTAATTGTTATGGTGATAGAAAAGTCTAAACTTAGTCTCAGTTTAGTTTTCAAATGCACTCTTCTTCTAAACTAAAGACACATTTTAGATCTCAAGACTGCAAGCATCAAAATGATCTCCTAACACTCTAGGAATTGCTTGGTCTAGTCTTTGGTATACAACCCAAAGACCCATTGTCACAAGCTAACTGCAAATAGGAGGCTGATACCATTAATAAAGCATTAATTCACATACTTCTTACAACATTAATTCTAATACTTCTTATTCTCTCATTTTCCTTGTCCTCAAAATTATTTTTTGTTGTTGTTGTTGTCTAGATAGGTTTTCTAGGTTGACATGCTTGCGTATCTTTTTATTTTCATTCCCTAGTTTTAATCAGCAGTATTTATGACTTCAGTATTTATAAATCAAATAGAACAAAGACATATAATGTTCCATTGCTGCAGTTTTTTAAAAAATGAAAGCTATTCTCCCCATCTGAACTAGTTATAGAAAGACAGATTCCTAAGTCCACATTTTAGCATCATAAATTGATGGGGATATGAGTCATGGTCCATTAGGTGTGATTTATGCTTCTCATTAAATATAGCTATAGCAATATTTTTTTTTCCTGTAAAGAACAGTTAATAGTAAACAAGTTCCCTGGCAAGAAACTTAGATTCTCCATAAATAACACTTCTATGGAACTTCAGCACTTCTGCTTCTATAATGCTAATTAGTAGTAGACCTAACTGTGGTATGTGTTGAAATCTCTAACAAACAACTTGTTTAATATTCTTTGTCACAAGCTAGAGCAATGCAAAGAAGTTATAAAAAGCTGTTCAAAATCTTATTAGAATCCTGAAATCAAAAGAGCCTAAGTTTGGGGAAAACATAAACAAATGTTTTTGAAATAAAACATTTCCTAATTTTTTCTATGAACAACATGATCTGAACATTGTAGGTATTTTTCACAAGGAAAATGTGGCCAACTTTGGAGTCATACTTACATAATGTGGTATATTATGCTGTTATTCAGAAAATATTAATCATCCTCACCCCCTTTTAGGGGAATATTTTATTTTCCCACCCTGTGAACGTGGCATTTGGCTATGTGATTCACTTTGGCTAAAACAATATTAGAGGATATGACATACGAGCAAATCCAAACAGAAGCGTTATCTGTGCTTGCATGGACTGGTTAGTGCAGGTTGCTCAGATGGTGAAGAATTTGCCTGCAAAGCAACAATTCACTCGAGTATTCTTGCCTGGAGAATCCCATAGACAGAGGAGACTGGCGGACTACAGTCCACGTGGTCACAGAGTTGGACACGACTGAGCAGCGAACATTTTGTTTCTTTCTCTTGTGCCCTTGTCCACAGCTGTGAGAATTTCATGTCCCAGACAAGGTATCTTTGAGCTTAGATCTAAGCATATTTAGAGTCAAGCTGCATTTTGGAGGTAAATCTTACTGAACCCACTACAGTCGAGCAGAGTCAAGCAGAGACACAGTTCATTCATATACCCATGGACACAAAATGAATAGTTTTGCCTTTAAGTCACTTATTTCCCATGCTATTTGCTATTAAATATTGCTACAGCCAAAAGATAAGTTATACAAATAGTTAGCAACCCAGGTTGATGAATAATGAATAGTCAAAATCACTCTTTAAAATTCTTTGGCCACTAGTAAAACATACTGTAGTTACTTTTGTGTAAACATCTCTGTGATATATCCAAATATATGTATATTCCCAAATATATAATGTATACATAAACTAAAATTTTATTGTACTACATTTTAAATATCAAAATGTTCATCCTATGGAAGACTCTTAAGATAATAACCATTGAGGAATAGCATGACTTCTGTTCTCATGAGCATTCCTGGGTTTTTAATAGGATTGCCTCCCTAATTAATGGCTATTTTCCTCTTTTCCATTCTATTTCTTTTTCTTAAATATGCATTTAGAACTCTTCTATATAACTCTGCAGTCAACATAAGATCAGCGTGTGTGTGTATACTTACATTTTTGTCATGCTTTATGATTTTTAAAAATACTCAATTATGCAAACTTTTATTAATTGAAATAACTACCAACCATATATGTTTCCCTGATAGCTCAGTTGGTAAAGAATCCACCTGCAGTGCAGCCTCCTGATGCAAAGAACTGATTCATCTGAAAAGACCCTGATGCTGGGAAAAATTGAAGGCGGGAGGAGAAGGGGATGACAGAGGATGAGATGGTTGGATGGCGTCACCAACTCAATGGACATGAATTTGAGTAAACTCCAGGAGTTGGTGATGGACAGGGAGGCCTGGCATGCTGCAGTCCATGGGGTCGCAAAGAGTAGGACATGACTGAGCGACTGAACTGAACTGAACCAACCTTATAATCCAATGATAATACTATTTTAGTTTTTGTTCCCCAAAACATTTTTATTTGGATATTTTATCAGCATGACCTGTTCTCTGATAATTGCCCCTCCCTTATCATAGAATTCAGATGGCTGGTTCCATTCATGTATTTATTCATTTAGTCATTTGACCCAAAAATGGAGCATTCTATGATCCAGGGATAGAATCACTATAGTTAAGCACTATCAGGATATTGATATTTATAGATTTTCATATCATAAGTAATATTATTAAGAAATATAGAATATCCTTCTGGATTATAATTTTGGAGTTATATCAGTTAACAAAACTATATTTGAGTGTGTACATTGTTTAGTTAAAAACAAAAAATATTAAAAGAGTAGTACATACATATTCATTCATCAAGAAGTAAATACTCTGCAAGTGGCAATGTGTGATGCAGAACTTAGAGCAAAAAAATAATATCTTCATATAACTTTTATCCAAATGATAGAACATATTATATGTTTTTTATATACACACATATATGTGCAAATAAATATGTATAAACATATATGTATACCTTGATATATACTATTAAATAATAATAAATACTATAACAAAGCAAAACCTGACAATGACTATCAGTTCAGTTCAGTCACTCAGTCAGGTCCAACTCTTTGCGACCCCATGAACCACAGCATGCCAGGCCTCCCTGTCCATCACGAACTCCTGGAGTCCACCCAAACTCATGTCCATTCAGTTGGTGATGCCATCCAACCATCTCATCCTCTGTCATCCCCTTCTCCTCCTGCCCTCAATCTTTCCCAGCATCAGGGTCTTTTTAAATGAGTCAGCTCTTCGCATCAGGTGGCCAAAGTGGACAGAGTGGCCAAGATGGACAAAGACTATAGAGGTGTTGAAAAATTTAGTGAACTTGAAAATATGTGTAAAACACAGAAAACATTAAATAATGATTAATGATGGAGGATTAAATTAAATGTTATAACAATTATTGATTGCAGCTTAGATGTAGAGAAAACCAAAAATGGAGAAAAGATAATATTTAAAGAAATAATGACTAGAACTTATGAAAGTTACAAATCCAAATAAATAATTTGTAAAAAAAAAATTTCAGCAGGATAAATGAATAGAAATTCATATGCATATTATGAATGTCAAAGAAAGAAAAAGGTCTTTAAAACAGGCTGAACAACAACAATAACAAAGAATTAGTTACCTAAAAACAATAGACAAATAGAAATAACAGAGATTTTAACAAAAAAAAATAACTTAAATGAAGTGAAATAATATCTAGCTGACAACCTAGAATGCTGAACTCAGAAAATAAAATATTACAAATGGGAGGAAAATAAAAATAAAAGTGTGGAAGGCATATTTTTTCATGTTTAGAAGAAAATATAATATCTTAGATGCAAAATCATTAACCAAAAATATTGGATAGGAGATGTAACCTTAAAAAAATTTCCAGAGCTCAAACAGGTCATGGAGATACTATAAGTGTGAGTCAGCCAAGGTTGTGAGTGGAGATTCTTGTTGATCACCTGAGGCATTCAATAGATAGAGCACACACATATATCACAATTTAGCAGCAGAGGTAAACCATTCCTAGATTAATGTTAGGGCAGTAGATCTGGAGTAGCTTTATTATAGTGGTAATTTTCTGCCATGTGTCATGAAGCTGTGCATCCATTATTCATTAATTTGCAAATATGAAAAAGAATTCTGCAGGTTTCGAGAGCTCTTTTCCCGTGTAGCTTCCAATGTAGGGGAACGCTGTCTCACAATTTCCAGCCCCCTCAGCCAGTTTTAGCTCTGATCTGTTTCCTTATTGCAACAGCACCACCACACTGGAATCCTCCTCCTTGCACCATAGTCAGAATGTATTTGTATGGAAAAAACCAGGGCAGTCACTAAGCTCACCTCAACTGTCATCTTCCTCCCAGAGTTCACACTTATGCATGGATTGCTATTCAGTGTTAAAAAACTACTGTTTCATGTATTTCATCTAGTTTTCTCTTTGTTTTTGGTGGGAGAATAAACATAATTTCCAGAATAATGATCACCTCTGAAGGAAAAATGTAAGGTGAGTTTTGCCCAATAGATATAATAGTAATTTGATAATGGGTTTATTAATGTATTTTTATTTTCAAAACTCCTATCTCATACTCACAAATGCACACACTATCTTTTATCAATTATTACAAAAATTGCAAGAACAGAGATAGGAAAACAAGTTAGATGATAACTACAATATGGGTAAAATAGTATTAATTTGGACAGTCTCACAAAGTTGGAGGAGGTGCAGTCATAAGTTTCATGATTACTTTGAAGGCAGAGTTTCAGGATTGGCTAATGGGTTAGTCCTGGGATATGGAGAAAGAATTTAGAGAAAGAAAACTGCAAGTCTTCTACCCCTGAGAAATCATGTTAATGTTTGTGCTTTGGCAAAGATGTGAAAAACTGAGCTATGGGCTGATCTGAAAAGGAAATTTATCATTTGTAGGTTTGACATTGTGAGTTTGAGATGCCCATGAGACTTCAAATTATGGATATAGTAGAGCAACCCACTCCTATGTTCTTGCCTGGAGAATCCCAGGGACAGGGGAGCCTGGTGGGCTGCTGTCTATGGGGTTGCACAGAGTTGGACACAACTGAAGCGACTTAGCAGCAGCAGCAGAGGTATTTCAGCGGGCTTCCTTCCCCTGGAAAGGAAATTGCAACATACTCCAGTATTCTTGCCTGTAAAATTTTATGGATAGAGGAATTTGGCAGGGTATAATCCATGGGGTTGCAAAGAGTTGAACATGACTGAGCATACACACACACACAAGCACACTTCATGAGAGAGTTCAGGATAAAACATTAATTTGGATGTTATCTTTGCATATATGAGATTTAAATCTATACACTTAGGTAAGATCTAAGGAATAAGAATGATTAGAGCAGAAAATGTCTGTAGCCAGACAGAGTTTCTCATCCATACGGAGAGAGTTTCAGGAAGAAGTAAGAAAAGGAAACTGGGGAAGCACAGAGGGCATACAAAACAAAAATTAGAAGGAGTATATGAGATGTTTAAAGAGAAAAAAGAAATGAGTGTTAGATACTCGTTTTAGAAAATGCACAGTAAGGAAAGATTAGGAAACTAAACTAGTCCCCACTCTGTCAGCCAATTTTCACGCATGTGGTCCATGCTCAGTGGGGCCCAACTCTTTGCAATCCTATGCACTGTAGCCCACCAGGCTACTCTGTCCATGGGATTCTCCAGGCAAGAATATTGGAGTGGGTTGCCATGCCCTTCTCCAGGGGATCCTTCCCACTCAGGGATCAAACCCCAGTCTCCTGCATCTCTTGCATTGCAGATGGATGCTTTACTGCTGAGCTACCAGGGAAGCCCCCAGTCAATTTGGCCTGTCCAAAAAAAAAAAAAGAGAGAGAAAGAGAAAGAAAAAAGAGGAAAAAAAGCCTAAATAAGACATTTGACTAAAGTGTCAAACCTGTTTATATGTGGTGATAAGACAAAAATTTGGAAACCATGTAATTTATTATGTATATTAGAGTTTAATTTTGTAAACATAATAACTTATTGCTGATGGTGCTTAAATGTATTTATTTATCATCTGGAGCTTTGTAAAGAAGCCAATTATTCACAGAGACAGGCTCAGTGTATTATTATATAACTTTCCATTGTAATGTAACTTTGTAAAATGGAGCTGATGATTCAAGTTGCCAACTTATTCACTAGCATAAAATTTGTTTCCCTTGATAGTGCTAATAATAGCGCAACAACTCTCCTAGGGAGACAAACAGATTGTGCACAGTCCTTTACTTCTGCTGCTATTAAAGGATGCTACAAAAACAGTTATCTCCTACCTGAAATATCCTAAAGGAAAAATCATCTGGTGATAAATATTTTAATTTTTGAGTCTGAAGCAACATTCTGTTCACTTTTATCTACAGACATATATGGTTCCCTCTGTCAAGAGCCTCTTTATTTTAGGGGGAACTGTGACTAAAATTTGTTAATTTACAGTCCTTTTAATGGTCACCTTCATGCCTACTTGAAATGTTTATCACAAAGAACATGAAGAGGACATTGACCTGAACAAGTAGAAAGTTCCTTTCATTCATAATAGCCTTCAGTCACTGTGACTAAAGGTCAGCTTTACAGCATTTGTAATTAGATTTTTTTCTGTTTTAAAATATGCTTAAAGATATCATCACACAAAGAATTAAAAATCAAAAGGGAAGCATAATATATACTTATACATTTGTTAAGTGAAATGGACAATTTTTAAAGACAAAAACAAAAACAGAAATAAAAATTCAGATAGTGCCTTATGCATGACAGAAAGTGAAATCATAATCAAAACCTTTTCACAATGAAAGTTCCATATGAAATGATCTTACTGGAGGGTTTTGTAAAACATATAACAAAGAAACCATACAGATCCCACACAATAATCTTTCAAAATAAGAGGAGGTAAAATCTGTTGTATGATAGCAGCAGAAACCTAATTCCCAAACCCGAGAAAAATAAGAAAATACCATCAATTTCCTCATAATTGTAGTCACAAACATCCTTAAAATTAATATTGAGTTGAACCCAGTCATGTACAAAATAAGAATATATTGTGTAAAAGAGTAGTTTTACCATAGCTATAGTATTAACATTTGAAATTAATTCAATTAATTAATGCACCACATTATTACAGAATAAAGGAAAAATAAGTGATTATATTGACATGTAAAATAAAAATTAATAAATTTTAGCATCCATTCATAATCTAACTGGTAAAAAGTTTCTTAAAAATGTGAACAGTGTCATACACATGGGAGAAATAGGAAAGCATCTCTGGTGAAGTCAGAGAAGTCACCATGGTGCCACACCCATGGAAACTGGTGCTGGTTCATAATGTAAGTTGCTACAGAAGCAGCTCAGGGGGATATATTTTACCAGAGTCGCTGAAAGAGTTCCTGGTGAAAGATGACAGTAGATGCTGCTGGCTGCCAAGCATCAGAGGAGCCAGCAAACCATTATCCAAATTGCAGGAGGCTGGCGATAGAAAATCTTCCACATGGTAGGAGCCTTGTATTGGATTTTTAGTCTATCACATTCTAAACTTCTCCATGGTTTTCTAAAGCATCTTATGCCACACATTGTTTTGTAGCAATCCAACGTTTTGGTGTGAGTCCATGAAAGATATCATCATGCAAGAAATTAGGCAATTATAAATCCTCATGACAAACTCAATTTTTTTTTTCCACCAGCTGCAATGCCCAGTAACAAATAAGTAAAGATATGAGTGAAGTTCTTGGATAGAAACCTTAAATATGGGATACTCAACCATCCATCTATTTTTATATGGAATGACTCCAAAGACTGCTTCTGAGAGTCTCAGTATATCATATAGGCACCATATGTATAAAAATCTGCAAAATAGCTACCTGGCTTAAGACAATGGTGCAAAATACTTTTATTAGAAGACTTGCCAAAATAGAATTTTATCTGCTGTTCCTGCATTCTCTAAATCTGTCTTTACTTTTTAGTCAACTTATTATTATTACCCTAATCCCCTATTAATGTTAACAGTTCTTTCTCTTTTTTTTTAGATCAAGGCCTGCAGCCCTATGCACATTTTTTTTTTTAACTTTTAATTTTGTATTGTGGTATAGCCAATTAACAATATTGTGATAGTTTAAGGCGACAGGGAAGGGACTCAGTCATACATATACATGTATCCAGGCTGCCACATAACACCCAGCAGAGTTCAATGCAGTAGGCCCTTTTTGGTTATCCATTTTAATTATAGCAGTGTGTACATGTCCATCTCAAACTCTTTAACAATTCCTTCCTCATGAAATCCTCCCTGATAACCGTAAGTTTAGGGGATTCCCAAGTGGCGCTAGTGGTAAAGAACCTGCCTGCCAATGCAGGAGACTTCAGAGATGTCAGAAAGATCCCCTGGAGCAGGGGATGGCTGCCCATTCTATTATTCTTGCCTGGAAAATTACATGAACAGAGGAGCCTGTTGGGCTACAGTCCATGGGGTCACAAAGAGTCGGACATGACTGAGCACCTTATATTTTCACTCACTTCACTTTCAGTTGAAACAAACTACACAGTGATTTGAATAGAGGAAATTTAATACTGAACAAGAGCAAGAAGGAGAAATATTACTACATCCGTTATATGTGGAATCTAAAAAGAAATAATACAAATGAACTTACCTACAAAACAGAAAGAGACTCATAGAGAACAAACTTATGGTTGCCTGCATGCTAAGTTGCTTTGCTTCACTCATGGAATCCTCTATTCAAATCACTGTGTAGCTTGTTTCAACTGAAAATGAAGTGAGTGAAAGTGTTAGTCGCTCAGTCATGTCCAACTCTTTGCAACCCCATGGACTATAGCCCACCAGGCTCCTCTGTCCATGGAATTCTCCAGGCAAGAATACTGGAGTGAATTGTCATTTCCTTCTCCAGGGGATCTTCCCGACCCAGGGATCAAACCAGGTCTCCTGCATTGCAGGAAGATTCTTTACCATCTGATCCACCAGGGAATTCAACTGGACCATAACTAGTAAACTGCCTGAATGCCTTGTACCCTATAGAAACTCAGCTAACATTAATTGAACAAGCAAATGGATGAAAGCAGAATGTTTACTAATTTTCAAAACCACCAGTGGAGGGACTAGGGGAAAACAACAAAGACCTCTTGGGCGTAATTAGAGATGGCTCATAAACAGCTTGGCCAGTGTGGCATGTTGCACAAATTTCGTAGCTATTTCTGAACAGAATCAGGGAAAGCAGAGACTGATAACATCATTGCTCCTTAATGCTTCTTTTTAGCCAGACTTGGCAATAATCTCAGTCCATTTGTGAGCAGAACTGCTACCAGTTGAAAAGCTGGCATGAAAAGTTATACCTTGGGAAGGGTCATCTGTAGTTCTGAAATAAAACCATTATTACAATGCAGTCACTGAAACTGACCTGGCAGGGGGAAATGCTTATTTGCCTATACCCAACAAATTATGTTTGAATAAGTTGTTATTTATTTTTCCACTTCTGTGCAATCTGAACTACAATCTCAACTGCTGTAGATAATTTTGAAGCATCCAGTTAGTTGGCTTTAACTACAAATGAGTTATCTGGGGATCTAGAGGCCCCCTGATATTTCCAGATGTATTGAGGCTGTTGTATGCTCATTGGCCCCAGGCTTATCTCGAGAGAGAGAGAGAGAGAGATCTCTAATTCTTGCAGTGCCAGTGCTTTGCCCTTAGTTGTCATTTTGCAGCAACATGCATATTGAAAGCTCTGTCTGTAGCTCTACTAAACATTGGTTGATCAAGTTATATCTCCTAGTTTGTTTCTAAATATTTAGGGGTGAAATTTCTCAGGGTCAAGCACCAAGAAACAAGAAGAAAATATAAGAGACCAATGTGCTGTATATTTTTAAGAAAGTAGATGAAGTTTCTCAACGTATTACAGAATAATAAATGATAATAATAGTTAAAATTATATGATTATCATAGAACAAATCAAAAAGTATAGCAAAGGAGTATTTAAAGTTGGCTAGGCCTAAACTTTGAAACTCCTGATTATTTTTGTCTTTTCCTTTACTTTTACAGGTTTCTGTTAGGTTTCTGTTATAAGGACTGCTGTTTTCCATTGCCTTGGGACATTACTAATAGTTCAGTATAAGATACAATATCTGACAGTTAACCATTCCTAAGAAAGAGTCTGAAAGGAACAAATAAAGGCTTTAAGGATGTATAAAAAAGAGAGATCAGAGAATAGAAAGGTGAGGCTATAGAGGAAAAGAAAATGACTGGATGTATCTGTCAACCCAAGCTCCTAATTTATCCCTGTCCCCTCTCTCCCCTTTGGGACCCATAAGTTTGGTTTTTATGTCTGTGAGTCTGTTTCTGTTTTGTAAATAAGTTAATGTATATCAATTGTTTTAGATTTTCACATATATGATATATTTTTCTTTCTATGTCCTACTTAGTATGATAGTCTCTAGGTCCATCCATATAGCTGCAAATGGCATTATTTCATTCTTTTTATAGCTCAAGGAATTATATTCAATACCTTGTTATAAGCTATAATGGAAAATAATCTGAAAAATTATACACACACACACATATCTGAATCACTTTGCTGTACATCAGAAACTTAACACATCCTTGTAAACCAACTATACTTTAAAAAAAAAAAAAACGATTTCCAGTTTTTTAGGGAATCTCTACACTGTTCTCCATAGTGGCTGTACTAGTTTGCATTCCCACCAACAGTGTAAGAGGGTTCCCTTTTCTCCACACCCTCTCCAGCATTTATTGCTTGTAGACTTTTGGATCACAGCCATTCTGACTGGCATGAAATGGTACCTCATTGTGGTTTTGATTTGCATTTATCTGATAATTAATGATGTTGAGCATCTTTTCATATGTTTGTTAGCCATCTGTATGTCTTTTTTGGAGAAATGTCTGTTTAGTTCTTTGGCACACTTTTTGTTTGGGTCATTTATTTTTCTGGAATTCAGCTACAGGAGTTGCTTATATATTTTTGAAATTAATTCTTTGTCCATTGCTTCATTTGCTATTATTTTCTCCCATTCTGAAGGCTGTCTTTTCACATTGCTTATAGTTTCCTTTGTTGTGCAGAAGGTTTTAATTTTAATTAGGTCCCATTTGTTTATTTTTGCTTTTATTTCCAATATTCTGGGAGGTGGGTCATAGAGGATACTGCTGTGGTTTATATCAGAGAGTGTTTTGCGTATGTTTTCCTCTAGGAGTTTTATAGTTTCTGGTTTTATGTTTAGATTTTTAATCCATTTTGAATTTATTTTCATATATGGTGTTAGTGATCTAGTTTCATTCTTTTACAAGTGGTTGACCAGTTTTCCCAGCACCACTTGTTAAAGAGATTGTCTTTTCTCCATTGTATATTCTTGCCTCCTTTGTCAAAGATAAGGTGTCCATATGACCCAGCAATCCCACTGCTGGGCATACACACCAAGGAAACCAGAATTGAAAGAGACACGTGTACCCCAATGTTCATCGCAGGACTGTTTATAATAGCCAGGACATGGAAGCAACCTAGATGTCCATCAGCAGATGAATGGATAAGAAAGCTGTGGTACATATACACAATAGAATATTACTCAGCCCTTAAAAAGAATACATTTGAATCAGTTCTAATGAGGTGGATGAAACTGGAGCCTATTATACAGCGTGAAGTAAGCCAGAAAGAAAAACACCAATACAGTATACTAACGCATATGTATGGTATTTAGAAAGGTGGTAACAATAACCCTGTAAGTGAGACAACAGAGAGACACAGATGTATAGAAGAGTCTTTTGGACTCTGTGGGAGGGGGTGAGGGCAGGATGATATGGGAGAATGGCACTGAAACATATAAATTTATCACATTTGAAACGAATTGCCAGTCCAGGTTCGATGGATGATACAGGGCGCTCGGGGCTGGTACACACTGATGACCCAGAGGGATGGGATGGGAAGGGAGGTGGGAGGGGGGTTCAGGATAGGGACCACATGTACACCCATGGCAGATTCAAGTCAATGTATGGCAAAACCAATACAATATTATAAAGCAAAATAAATAAATAAAACTGAGATTTAAAAAAAGAAAATAATAATAATTTTAAAAATGAAAGATAATCACTATGTGTTTCTAATTGAGAGTTGACATCAAACTGACACCATGAGGTATGCACTGACAAAAATTGCCTACAATCTATGCATGCTTGTCTTCCTTTTTAAAGATACATATCTTAGACCCATAGAGAGTCACGTGATATGTTCTTAAAGATTCTGTAGTAAATTCTTCATTGTTACATGTTGATTCATTGGCTCCTCATTCCCATTAAGGTGGAGTATCTGAAATATTTTTCCTCAACAAGGAAAAACCTTTTCCCCAACTCAACCAGAATTTATATAAATTCAGAGCAGAGGGCGTTTATCATTAAATGTATATTTTCCATTAATTTAGGAGAACACCCAGCTTCCAACACAAGTATCCTTTGAAGGGTTAAAGGGCATCATTTTGATCTTTCCTTTTGCATCTACGTTATAGAAATGATGAAAAGAAAGAGTTATTAGGAAAAGTGATATTACTCAAGATGGCACAAATGTTTATCTATTGTATTTAACATATAGATGTGATTTACAGAGGTATGACATAAGGAGCCTGTTAAAATTCTAGTATCTTCTTAATTATTTCAACTGTGATCATTAGGTTTCTATTTTCTGAGCAATAAGAATATATCAGAAAGATTCCATAGGTTATTGGTTACTCTTATATTAAATGTTAACAGTAATGTTTAGAAAGCCAATCTTACTGCTGATTAAATGCTATGTAATCCTTCAGGCACATCCAGGGTTGTTTTTTATAGTAGTTGGAGTGGAATTTCATATAGTAGCTGGAGTGGCATTGGCCACTCCTATTTCTCCTCCTACCCTAGCACCCTGCCCAGGAAGAAGAAGGGTATCATGGTCTGATTCTTACATAGTCATCCTCTCTTTTTTTGAAATTTCTTACTATTCTGAGCTTGACAGATGGACACTTAGGAAGAACAATAGAGCAGGCAGGTAACTTCATTCATTCTGTTTATCTTTGCTTTGGTGAATTTGGCAAGCTTTGTTTATGTCTCCTCCTAGTGGCCTCAGACCACAACGTTCATAAATTTCTGGGAGATATGTCAGCTTTATCCTAGTTCCTGCTTTCTGTGAGGAACCCTCTAACAAAGGATCAAACTTTGTCTCAACATCACTCCAACAATGGTCCATTGTAAACTATCTTTGGGTATCATGCCACTTTTCCTGGTACAGCTGACCCTTAATCCTATGTCCATCTCTAATTTTCATGTTCAAACATGGAGCCAAAGGAACCACTGAGTGCTTCTCATTACTTTATTCCTGGTAGAAAAAATTCTTAAGAATAAGAATCTTACCATGGAGTCTTACTGTTCCTCTGCTTAAGCTTCTGTCAAGCCACACTTTCTTAAAAAGAATCACTAAACACCAAATCCAGTACATGTGTCAAGTTATGCAAAGAGCTTATTTTGTTATTATAATAACACAAGGGAGATCATGACATTCAATGGCCCAGTAAGCTTCTAGTAGGAAAATGAGACACCAGTCTCCTACCTTGCAAGAAGGTCCAGTGTCTGTGTCTTTAAATGTGAATCCCTACCTGTAAATTCTTATCACTCTGCTTTGAGAGGAAAGAATGCTACTTTTGTTCCAAATTGGCAAGGAGAGTAAAATTATTTTATTTATAAAATCAATTTACTCACCAGTAGCAACCCAGATTTTCCCTCTTTCCTCCTTGTCTTTATTTTATTTTGATCAGACATCCTAGTGAGGCGTGGAATGGAGTTTAGGAGCATGGCAGTAGGAAAAAGGGCATTCACGGAGAAAGAGGTTTTTGGTCTGGTATATAAGCCCTGGAAAGTGGTGTCTGACTTTATTTATGAATTAACTTTTTAAAAGTATGGAGCATCTTGTTGTTGCTCAGTTGCTCAGTCATGTCCAACTCTTTGTGACCCCGTGGACTGAAGCATACCAGGCTTCACTGTCCTTTTCTATCTCCCTGAGTTTGCTCAAACTCATGGCCATTGAGTTGATGGTGCCTTCCAGTCATCTCACCTCTGTCACCCCCTTCTCCTCCTGCCCTGTCTTTCCTGGCATCAGGGTCTAGAATGCACTGTTTATTACTGTGGTTTCCAGCACTGTTTTGCAGGGCATCAATAAAGTTCTCCACTCAATATCTTGTTGCAAACATATCACTTCAATGCATGCTAAGTTAAGTGTTTTCTGGTGATTTCTGCTGTCAATGCTCCCTGCATTGCCTTTCCTATTTTGATGAGTAGCAGCTTCACTTTACAGTTTTTTGTTTTTTTTTTTTCCAGTCAGCTTAGAATTATTATTGCTACTCCCAATTTTTTTTATACTTCACATCAAAATTAATGAGCAAATATTTAAAGCTGTGCCTTCAAAATATCCAGAGGTTGAATATTTCTGATATGGAACACCTTTGCTCTACTGGTTTAGGCGATCTTTAACTGTCTTCTGAACTATTTCTATAGCTTCCTAACCAGCCTGGTTACTGATGCTTTAGCTTTCCATCCTTCACTCAGTTCTCAACAAAGCAGACAGTGCAATTATTTTAAAATATAAATCTCATATTTCATTCCACAAATACTTTAAAAAATCCCCCAGTGATATCCTATATAATTTAGAGTGAATCTAAGGCCTTTAGATGTGTCTCCCTGCTCTACTTACCTCTTGGCTGTCACTTAAATATGGTTGGCACATTCTAGCTTCAGAATTTTTGTTCCTACCATTCTTCTGGCTGGAAATTCTGTCCCCACAGGTATATACATGGCTCATTTCCTCAACAGCTTGCAATATTATCATTATTATGCAGCCATTTCTGACTTCCTTATTTAAATGTTTAATTCTATCTTCTCATCCTCATTTCTATGCCTTATCACTAATTTATTTTTCCTCTATAGAATTGATTATCTCAAGGCTCTCTACTTAGCAAAAGGAATGTTCTCTATTAATGCTTGCTTAATAAACAATCATCAAATTTCAGTGGCAACTAACACTTAGATTTTCTTTTTCATGTATCTGTGGGTCAGCTACAAGTTAGCTCTGGCCTCCTTTTGGTTGCAACTTGTGGTCTGGTCTACTCTGACTTTTAATTTTGAGGCTTATGTTGAAGAGGCAATGGCTACCTGAAGGGAACTCTTCTCCACAGTGAAAGTCCCAAAAGAGAGTGTACTGACTGCTCACACACACATTTGGAGAATCTATTCCCATCATGCCTACTAACATCACATTGCTCAGAATAACTCATATGATTAAATCCGAAGTCAAGAAATGGACAGGTACACACTCTGCCCATGGAGACAGGAGGGTGAGATTTTTTAAATTAAGTATTGAATGTTATCACACATGTGGAAATAGAATTTAACCAGCTGTAGTAGACAAAAAGACTTAGACTGGAAAATTATAGAAGCATTCTAACTTCTATATATATATATATATATATATATATATATCAAACTGTTTTCCATTAAATTAGAAAAATATAAGGATTTTCAAGTAGAAAATGAGATTCCACTTTGATGTTGGCCTTCGCATTCAGTGTTGAGTAATACATGTGTTTCATATAAGTGAAAGGGAAGGCAAAGGGAAGTCTTCAGCAAGAAAGCTAGTTCAGCGAAGATTTAGGGGAAGGAAAAAAATGAAAGGTTTCCAAGTAGTGTCTAAATTCTCCTTTGCTCTCACTTCCCAAAACAATTCAGTCGAAGACCATTTAGTGAGACGGTGGCACACACCTTTCCGAAGTCTCAATAGGGGAAAAAGACAGGATGTATGTTAAGAGTACTTTCGTGAATATTCCACCCTCGGTTTTTCTAGTTTCTGCACTGCCTCTTCCTTCTTGTCCCTATTATTTGCCTTACTTCAATACATTTTCTGATAAATTCTATTTGTTGCACTTTTTATTTAATTCATTTTATGATTCATAGCTCTCCTTTAACTTCCTTTGGAATATAAGAAAATTGACTCTTTTGGTTGTGTTTAGCTAGTCTGTATGAGAGCCTAGGTGAACCAGTCAGCTGTAGGGATTCTGAACTCTCCCCTGCTTCTCTTGTTCCTACCATGAGTCACCCACACACGTGTCATTGTTTTTATTTTATTTTTTATCTTTACAATATTGTATTGGTTTTACAATGACATGGCTACATGTCTCCTGAATGTATGGTTTTAAACTTTTCCTTTATCTTTTAGTTTTTGTGGTTTATGCCCTAAATATACTTTAACCACTAAATTAAAGATCCACTAATAAATGTATGAACATAACAAAATAGTTACCTTTGCTCATAGATCATACAAAAAAGTCAGGTTTACATTATTTAGTTATTTGACAGATAATGAAGCTCACTCATATTCTAATTTTAAGGGGTGATTAATGAAGAATATTGAAGAGGATTTAGGAGATATTATTTCAAGTAAATCTCTGTCTCCAAAGTATAAATTTCTTAGGGGAATGACACATTTTACAACTTCTCCTCCAATTTTGTAAATTTTATAATCAGGATCAAAGAGAATAAGTTACCTTGCCCTAGAGCCTTGACTCCCAGACTTTCTGCTAAACTAGTTATGTCATTAAATACTTATTTTCTCATAAAACTCATAACACCTGATATTTAGCGTGTAAGAAACAGTAATTTGATTTTTATTGTCCCTTCTTAAATTACATGATTCTATGAACTTAATTTGTTTATTTAATCCTCTCCTAGAACTGGACTGGATATATCTGCATTTGGCATATGCTTTAATCCCTTTCCTCTCAGATGGAGAATTAGGAAACTCTTTTCCTCTTATACGGAAAATAGATGCACTGAAAATAGCCCAGATTCCATTCCAGGACAGTTGCTATTGCTCCACGGCCAGTTTCCCTGGTTACTATTTATGGAGATTTGCTGTACTTGACATAGAGTGTAATATGTAAGTGCATCACTGCCTATAGCTTTATGTAAAAGAATTCTTATTGATTTTTCTATGTGATGTGGTACCACATTTGTGTCAACCTTCTTCAGTTGCTTTGTTTATTTCCTTTCTTCTTTGTCACTTTTCCCAAGTCGGAAAAGCATTTCTCATCTAGGTTGGAAAACCTCTGCAATTGCGTTTCTAACCCCTATCACTTGCCTTTACTTCTATTATAACATTCTTCCATTTGCCTTGCCACGCATCCTTCACAGCATTCTGGGTGTAGTGACTCTTAGAAGAACCATTGAATAAATACATGTCTCCGAAGTTTCTTATCTTAATAGGTAGAAGTGAAGCAAGTATCAATCTCAACTCTCCCACACATTTAGCATCCATTTTGTATTAAGCAAACGAGAGCAGGTATTTTAAATTGTAAAAGTTTTATAGAATATCAAGGTAAACATTCACCTCGACTAAATGTTTTTTCCTGATCAAATGCTAACCAGTGGGATTTCATAAATTTAAATTTTATTATGATGAGATATTAAAACTACAGCTTATAAGATGTTTTCCTTGCAATGTATGAGAATGTTTAGCAGTAAGGAAAAGTGACTTCTGCTGCCAGTTAGAAAAAGACCCAGAGACTTACATCTCACTGTCTCAAAAGCTAGTAAGCCAGTGTTTATATAGCTCACAGCACAAGCACAATAGAACTTCAAGAAAACAGATAATGTTAGAGAGTGCTCAGTACAAACACTCATGTTACAGCTAAAAAATATGAAAAGTATAAAAGTGAAACAATATTAGCTGCAAAATAATTTTGAAAGCTAGCACTTGTTGAACATATAACACAATTATGCCTTTAGCTTGCATTATACCATTTTATACTGAACTTCCCAGTGGAACTAGTTGTATAGAACCAGCCTGCCAATGCAGGAGACATATAAGACTCAAGTTCAATCCCTGGGTTGGGAAGATCCCCTGGAGGAGGGCATGACAGCCCACTCCAGTATCCTTGCCTGGAGAATCCCATGGACAGAGGAGCCTGGTGGCCTACAGTCCACGAGGTCAAAGAGTCGGACACAACTGAAGCGACTTAGCACAGCCTATCCCATTTTATACACAGAACAATCCTTGAGGTAAGTGCCATTATTAAAAAACAATTACACGTTAATATAGAGAAATAATTATAAACTATATTTTTAATCTCAATGCAGGGTTATTTTTAACTCACTACATCCTAATCATAAATATTTTTTAAACATTAAAATATTTTCCAGTTTCTGTGGATTGTATGAGGCATTTATGCTAAATTAGATGGTAAGAATTTGCCTGCAGTGCAGGAGACTTGGATTCGATCCTTGGGTCAGGAAGATGTCCTGGAGAAGGGAATGGCAACCCACTCCCATGTTCTTGCCTGGAGAATTCCAGGGACAGTGGAGCCTGGCGGGCTACAGTCCATGAGGTCACAAAGAGTTGCACATGACTGATAGACTACACTAGATCTAAATAGTATATATCATATTAAAATAAAAGCATAAGTATGATTTAATATAGAGTTAATTGGCAAATACAAACCAATAAGGTCTAAATCTTCTTTCTAATGAATTTAGTGGAAGAAAATGATTTCAACCGTTTCCATTCAATCTTACAAAAAATTCACCCTACACTTAGATCAGGCACAGCCACTCATATTTCTAAGTTTGTGACTCATGAGTAAGAAAATTTTATGAAAAACACTTCAATATATTCATGACTGCTGTGTAAACTTCATACCAATGGTATTTTAATTAACCATGGAATAATTTGGCAACTGGTAATTTTGGAAGTGTCCAGTATAGATAATTTTGGTTCACTCAATCAATTATACTGATTGATTCAACCAAAGGGTAAACTACATTTTTTTTTAGTCATTAATCAATTGTTTTAATGTGAACTACATTTTAAAACCCATAGTTAAATTTAATCTAGGGTTCTATAATGTGTTAGAAAGAGGAAATATAGCAGGCATACATAGGAAATAATATTTCTGAAAATCTAAAACAGAGCTTTTAGAGTTCATTTACTTCCATTGAACTTATTCAAAGAAATACCTATTCTGGTAGTTGTATATCTACTAACTCAAGTTAGCAATAAATAATCATTGTTAAAGGTGAATCTTGAAGATAAAAATGATACTAAATATGATATACTTTGGATAGTAAATACCACTGAAATAATTTAACCTCTATTTGCTCAACAAATAGCCTATTAGGTTTCTCTCTCCTTGGGATTTTTCAAGTAAGAATACTTGAGTGAGTTGCCATTCACTACTCCAAGACATCTTCCTGACCCAGGGGTTGAACCTATGTCTCTGTTCTACTGCATTGGCAGGCAGATTCTTTACAACTATACCATCTGGGCAGTTGCCAGTGAGGTACCCAGAAAGAGTGCTGTTCTTCCTATTGGTAAACAGCCACATACCTATGAAAAATTTAACCCTGAGAGTGCACCTTGGCAAATTTCTGGATTGATCCTTGTCCATTCCTCTATCCTATTCTTATATTCAAAGAAATATTTGAATATTTCAATATTTTATCTTATGAAGAGAATCTTAAAATAATGATTTAACCACTTTATACCATTATTTCACTTTAGTTAAGATTTTTTAACTTTACTTTTACTACTCTTTTATTCTTCACCTTTTACTTTTTGAAAAGCATTTAATATTTATCTGGTTTTTCTGCCTTTCAGCCATCTATGCTTCTGATTGTCAATAATCCTATTGTCAAGTATTAATATCTCAATGGGAATTCCCAGAACTAAAGATAAGGCAGACAGTCACAGAGGATTTTTGTTTTAACCTAGGTTTTAGTGCGTAAGAGAAACACCAATTCATTAAGGTTTTAGAAAGTCTTTACCAATAAGGAAATGAATAGTTTCATTTTACAATTATTAAAGCTAAGAGGCAATCTGACATACATTCTGTCCGTAAGTTTTTTTTTTTTTTTTTTTTTTTTTTTAGTGAGGCAGGGGCAATCTCTTCTTGTGCGTTACTTGGAGATGATTTTTATTTTTATTTATTTTTTTTTTTTAATTTTATTTTTAAAAAAATCACATGCTCCCCATCCTGAACCCTCCTCCTCCCAACCTCCCCATACCATCCCCTGGGCCTTCCCAGCGCACCAGCCCCAAGCATCCAGCATCGTGCACTGAACCTGGACTGGCATCTCGTTTCATACATGACATTTCACATGTTTCAATGACATTCTCCCAAATCTTCCCACCCTCTCCCACAGAGTCCATAAGACTGTTCTATACATCAGTGTCTCTTTTTTGCTGTCTCGTACACAGGGGTTATCGTTACCATCTTTCTAAATTCCATATACATGCGTTAGTATACTGTATTTATATTTTTCCTTCTGGCTTACTTCACTCTGTATAATAGGCTCCAGTTTCATCCACCTCATTAGAACTGATTCAAATGTATTCTTTTTAATGGCTGAGTAATACTCCATTGTGTATATGTACCACAGCTTTCTTATCCATTCATCTGCTGATGGACATCTAGGTTGCTTCCATGTCTTGGCTATTATAAACAGTGCTGCGATGAACATTGGGGTACACGTGTCTCTTTCCCTTCTGGTTTCCTCAGTGTGTATGCCCAGCAGTGGGATTGCTGGATCATAAGGCAGTTCTATTTCCAGTTTTTTAAGGAATCTCCACACTGTTCTCCATAGTGGCTGTACTAATTTGCATTCCCACCAACAGTGTAAGAGGGTTCCCTTTTCTCCACACCCTCTCCAGCATTTATTATTTGTAGACTTTTGGATCGCAGCCATTCTGACTGGTGTGAAATGGTATCTCATAGTGGTTTTGATTTGCATTTCTCTGATAAAGAGTGATGTTGAACATCTTTTCAAGTGTTTGTTAGCCATCTGTATGTCTTCTTTGGAGAAATGTCTATTTAGATCTTTGGCCCATTTTTGATTGGGTCATTTATTTTCTGGAGTTGAGCTGTAGGAGTTGCTTGTATATTTTTTGAGATTAGTTGTTTGTCAGTTTGCTTCATTTGCTATTATTTTCTCCCATTCTGAAGGCTGTCTTTTCACCTTGCTAATAGTTTCCTTTGATGTGCAGAAGCTTTTAAGTTTAATTAGGTCCCATTTGTTTATTTTTGCTTTTATTTCCAATATTCTGGGAGGTGGGTCATAGAGGATCCTGCTGTGATGTATGTCAGAGAGTGTTTTGCCTATGTTCTCCTCTAGGAGTTTTATAGTTTCTGGTCTTATGTTGAGATCTTTAATCCATTTTGAGTTTATTTTTGTATATGGTGTTAGAAAGTGTTCTAGTTTCATTCTTTTACAAGTGGTTGACCAGATTTCCCAGCACCACTTGTTAAAGAGATTGTCTTTAATCCACTGTATATTCTTGCCTCCTTTGTCAAAGATAAGGTGTCCATATGTGCGTGGATTTATCTCTGGGCTTTCTATTTTGTTCCATTGATCTATATTTCTGTCTTTGTGCCAGTACCATACTGTCTTGATAACTGTGGCTTTGTAGTAAAGCCTGAAGTCAGGTAGGTTGATTCCTCCAGTTCCATTTTTTTTCTCAAGATCGCTTTGGCTATTCGAGGTTTTTTGTATTTCCATACAAATTGTGAAATTATTTGTTCTAGCTCTGTGAAGAATACTGTTGGTAGCTTGATAGGGATTGCGTTGAATCTATAAATTGCTTTGGGTAGTATACTCATTTTCACTATATTGATTCTTCAATCCATGAACATGGTATATTTCTCCATCTATTAGTGTCCTCTTTGATTTCTTTCACCAGTGTTTTATAGTTTTCTATATATAGGTCTTTAGTTTCTTTAGGTAGATATATTCCTAAGTATTTTATTCTCTTCGTTGCAATGGTGAATGGAATTGTTTCCTTAATTTCTCTTTCTGTTTCTCATTATTAGTGTATAGGAATGCAAGGGATTTCTGTGTGTTGATTTTATATCCTGCAACTTTACTATAATCATTGATTAGTTCTAGTAATTTTCTGGTGGAGTCTTTAGGGTTTTCTATGTAGAGGATCATGTCATCTGCAAATAGTGAGAGTTTTACTTCTTCTTTTCAATTTGGATTCCTTTTATTTCTTTTTCTGCTCTGATTGCTGTAGCCAAAACTTCCAAAACTATGTTGAATAGTAATGGTGAAAGTGGGCACCCTTGTTTTGTTCCTGACTTTAGAGGAAATGCTTTCAATTTTCACCATTGAGGATAATGTTTGCTGTGGGTCTGTCATATATAGCTTTTATTATGTTGAGGTATGTTCCTTCTATTCCTGCTTTCTGGAGAGTTTTTATCATAAATGGGTGTTGAATTTTGTCAAAGGCTTTCTCTGCATCTATTGAGATAATCATATGGTTTTGTTTTTCAATTTGTTAATGTGGTGTATTACATTGATTGATTTGCGGATATTGAAGAATCCTTGCATCCCTGGGATAAAGCCCACTTGGTCATGGTGTATGATCTTTTTAATGTGTTGTTGGATTCTGATTGCTAGAATTTTGTTTAGGATTTTTGCATCTATGTTCATCAGTGATATTGGCCTATAGTTTTCTTTTTTTTGTGGCATCTTTGTCAGGTTTTGGTATTAGGGTGATGGTGGCCTCATAGAATGAGTTTGGAAGTTTACCTTCCTCTGCAATTTTCTGGAAGAGTTTGAGCAGGATAGGTGTTAGCTCTTCTCTAAATTTTTGGTAGAATTCAGCTGTAAAGCCGTCTGGACCTGGGCTTTTGTTTGCTGGAAGATTTTTGATTACAGTTTCAATTTCCATGCTTGTGATGGGTCTGTTAAGGTTTTCTATTTCTTCCTGGTCGAGTTTTGGAAAGTTGTACTTTTCTAAGAATTTGTCCATTTCTTCCTCGTTGTCCATTTTATTGACATATAATTGTTGATAATAGTCTCTTATGATCCTTTGTATTTCTATGTTGTCTGTTGTGATCTCTCCACTGTCATTTCTAATTTTATTGATTTGATTTTTCTCCCTTTGTTTCTTGATGAGTCTGGCTAATGGTTTGTCAATTTTATTTATCCTTTCAAAGAACCAGCTTTTGGCTTTGTTGATTTTGCTATGGTCTCTTTTGTTTCTTTTGCATTTATTTCTGCTCTAATTTTTAAGATTTCTTTCCTTCTACTAACCCTGGGGTTCTTCATTTCTTCCTTTTCTAGTTGTTTGAGGTGTAGAGTTAGGTTATTTATTTGACTTTTTCTTGTTTCTTGAGGTGTGCCTGTATTGCTATGAACTTTCCCCTTAGGACTGCTTTTACTGTGTCCCACAGGTTTTGGGTTGTTGTGTTTTCATTTTCATTCGTTTCTATGCAAATTTTGATTTCTTTTTGATTTCTTCTGTGATTTGTTTGTTATTCAGCAGCGTGTTGTTCAGCCTCCATATGTTGGAATTTTTAATAGTTTTTCTCCTGTAATTGAGATCTAATCTTACTGCATTGTGGTCAGAAAAGATGCTTGGAATGATTTCTATTTTTTGAATTTACAAGGCTAGCTTTATGGCCCAGGATGTGATCTATCCTGGAGAAGGTTCCATGTGCGCTTGAGAAAAAGGTGAAATTCATTGTTTTGGGATGAAATGTCCTATAGATATCAATTAGGTCTAACTGGTCTATTGTATCATTTAAAGTTTGTGTTTCCTTATTAATTTTCTGTTTAGTTGATCTATCCATAGGTGTGAGTGGGGTATTAAAGTCTCCCACTATTATTGTGTTATTGTTAATTTCTCCTTTCATACTTGTTAGCATTTGTCTTACATACTGCGGTGCTCCGTGTTGGGTGCATATATATTTATAATTGTTATATCTTCTTCTTGGATTGATCCTTTGATCATTATGTAGTGACCTTCTTTGTCTCTTTTCACAGCCTTTGTTTTAAAGTCTATTTTATCTGATATGAGTATTGCTACTCCTGCTTTCTTTTGGTCCCTATTTGCATGGAAAATCTTTTTCCAGCCCTTCACTTTCAGTCTGTATGTGTCCCCTGTTTTGAGGTGGGTCTCCTGTAGACAACATATGTAGGGTCTTGTTTTTGTATCCATTCAGCCAGTCTTTGTCTTTTTGGTTGGGGCATTCAACCCATTTACGTTTAAGGTAATTACTGATAAGTATGATCCGTTGCCATTTACTTTATTGTTTGGGGTTCAATTTATACACCATTTTTGTGTTTCCTGTCTAGAGAATATCCTTTAGTATTTGTTGTAGAGCTGGTTTGGTGGTGCAGAATTCTCTCAGCTTTTGCTTATCTGAGAAGCTTTTGATTTCTCCTTCATACTTGAATGGTCCGTAAGTTATAGATAAAGCCATGTCATTTTTGCCAGTCATCGGTTTATACTTTTCTCTCTCATCATAGAAATAATTTGTAGAGAGAGAAACTGAATAAGAAGAAGAGAGAAAATAACAAAATTATATCACTATTATTAGCAATCAAATATATGTCCATATATCCAAAAAAAGAAAAAGAGAGAGATTCCAAGGGAATTGCATACTTGGCAGACAACCTGTTCTATGTTGCCTGAAATATTAATAGTCCTTTTCACCATCTCTGCATAGCTGCATTAATTTATAGGTACAGCAGCAAGCCCACTCAAATTTTATTTATCAAACACTGGCCTATTCTCTAATTTACTGTTCACAATTATTCAAATATTGACGATTCTTTCCCAATCTGGAATAGTCCCACTCTAATGTGATCTTTTGCTAAAATCTGTTAATTTTCATGCATGCATTGGTCAAATAAACCAGTTTCACAAATCTCAAAGAAATACTTATAATAGACTAATGTTTCCTAGTGAATTCAGTAATCATCAATGCGCTTTCAATTACCTACAGCATTTTTCCATTTGAGTAACAGCTTAGAATTTACTATTGTTCTTGATTACATTATTTCCCATTTTAAAAAGTAGCCTTAAGTATAAGCAGAAGAGGCAACTATCATGCAATAGTATATAAAAAATAAACAACAAACAATAAATGAAAAAGGTTAGCCTCGTACACATTTATAAAACTTATCATTGCCACCTCTATAAACAACACTGCTCCAAACAGATTCTCCAACAGTCTACAAAAATACCTGATATTAAAGACACATTTTGGAGATTCATTTGTTTTTTAAGAGTCCATTTGAGATAACACATAGAAAAGTCAAACTAACATTTTTAAATTTAGTGAAGCTCCAATACCTGGGCCACGTGATACAAATAGCCAACTCATTGAAAAAGACCCTGATGCTGGGAAAGACTGAAGGCAAAAAGAGAAGGGGACTGCAGAGAGATGAGATGGCTAGATAGCATCACCAACTCAATGGATATGAATTTGAATAAACTCCAGGAGATAGTGAAGGACAGTGGAGCCTGGCATGCTGCAGTCCATTGGGCCAAAAAGAGGTGGACATGTCTTATTGACTGAATAACGACAACTCTCTCTAACTTGGAGCATGTCAGGTACCAAAGTCCATACACAATTAACTTTTTTTAAAAGTCCTTCATACCCAAAGATAATCAGAAATTAAAATTAAAAACTTAACATAAAAAAATAAGATACTGCAGGTTATTTCTCATTTTTTTCCCATAAAAACTAGGGGCTTCCTTGGTGTCTCAGATAGTAAAGAATCTGCCTGCATGCAGGAGACCCGAGTTTTACTCCTTGGTTGAGAAGATCCCCTGGAGAAGGGAATAGCTACCCACTCCAGTATTCTTGCCTGGAGAATTCCATGGACAGAGGAGCCTGACAGGCTACAGTCCATGGGGTGACAAAGAGCTGGACACAACTGAGTGATTAACAGCACATCCCAAACATTATCTGAACAGAATTTTTTATTGTCATATAATAAAATTTGGTTATAAGTAAAGTATTCTCTTTTATCGGAAAGCCTGGGTGTCCCAGAACCTGTAGTTCCTTGCATTATGCCAGTAAATTCTTTCATGTGATTTTATTCTGTGTGTGTGTGTATGTGTGTATATGTGTACGCACGGTTGTGTCTGACTCTTTGCAACCCCATGAACTGTAGCCCACCAGGCTCCTCTGCCCATGGCATTCTCCAGGCAAGAATACTGGAGTGGGTTGCTATTTCTTACTCCAGGATTCTTTCCAACTCAAAGAATAAACCTATGTTTCTTGCATCTCCTGCATTGGCAGGTGGCTTCTTTAACCACTGTCCACTGTCTACCTATACATATAAAAGTCAATATCTGTGTCTCAACATATAATTTTATTCTATTCTTTTTTTTTTTTCTTTAGTTCAGTTCAGTTGCTCAGTCATGTCTGACTCTTTGCAACCCCATGAACCACAGTACGCCAGCCCTCCCTGTCCATCACCAACTACCAGAGTCCACCCAAACCCATGTCCATTGTGTCGGTGATGCCATCCAGCAGTCTCATCCTCTGTCATCCCCTTATCCTCCTGCCCTCAATCTTTCCCAACATCAGGGTCTTTTCAAATGAGTCAGCTCTTCCCATCAGATTGCCAAAGTATTGGAGTTTTAGCTTCAACATCAGTCCCTCCAATGAATACCAGGACTAATCTCCTTTAGGATGGACTGGTTGGACCTCCTTGCAGTCCAAGGGACTCTCAAGAGTCTTCTCCAACACCACAGTTCAAAAGCATCAATTCTTCAGTTCTCAGCTTTCTTTATAGTCCAACTCTCACATCCATACATGACTGCTGGAAAAATCATAGCAGATGATGGACCTGATGACCCTTGACTAGATGGACCTTTGTTGGCAAAGTAATGTCTCTGCTTTTTAATACACTGTCTATGTTGGTCATAACTTTCCTTCCAAGGAGTAAGTGTCTTAATTTCATGGCTGCAATCACCATCCACAGTGATTTTGGAGCCCAGAAAATAAAGTCAGCCACTGTTTCCGCTGTTCCTCCATCTATTTGCCATGAAGTGATGGGACCGGATGCCATGATCTTAGTTTTCTGAATGTTGAGCTTTAAGCCAACATTTTCACTCTCCTCTTTAGTTCTTTTTTACCTTCTGCCATAAGGGTGGTGTCATCTGCGTATCTGAGGTGATTGATATTTCTCCCAGCAATCTTGATTCCAGCTTCTGCTTCTTCCAGCCCAGCATTTGTCATGATGTACTCTGCATATAAGTTAAATAAGCAGGGTGACAATATACAGCCTTGACGTACTCCTTTTCCTATTTGGAACCAGTCTGTTGTTCCATATCCAGTTCTAACTGTTGCATCCTGACCTGCATACAGGTTTCTCAAGAGGCAGGTCAGGTGTTCTGGTATTCCCATCTCTTTCAGAATTTTCCACAGTTTATTGTGATCCACACAGTCAAAGGCTTTAGCATAGTCAATAAAGCTGAAATAGATGTTTTTCTGGAACTCTCTTGCTTTTTCGATGATCTAGAGGATGTTGACAATTTGATCTCTGGTTCCTCTGCCTTTTCGAAAAACAGCTTGAACATCAGGAAGTTCACGGTTCACATATTGCTGAAGCCTGGCTTGGAGAATTTTGAGCATTACTTTACTAGCGTGTGAGATGAATGCAATTCTGCAGTAATTTGAGCATTCTTTGGCATTGCCTTTCTTTGGGATTGGAATGAAAACTGACCTTTTCCAGTCCTGGGGCCACTGCTGACTTTTCCAAATTTTCTGACATATTGAGTGAAGCACTTTCACAGCATCATCTTTTAGAATTTGAAATAGCTCAACTGGAATTTCTTCACCTCAACTAACTTTGTTCGTAGTGATGCTTCCTAAGGCCCACCTGACTTCACGTTCCAGGATGCCTGACTCTAGGTGAGTAGGAGTGATCACACTTTCATGATTATCTTGGTCGTGAAGATCTTATTTGTACAGTTCTGTGTATTCTTGCCACCTCTTCTTAATATCTAATGCTTCTGTTAGGTCCACACCATTTCTGTCCTTTATTGAGCCCATCGTTGCATGAAATGTTCCCTTAGTATCTCTAATTTTCTTGAAGAGATCCCTAGTCTTTCCTATTCTATTGTTTTGCTCTATTTCTTTGCATTGATCACTGAGGAAGGCTTTCTTATCTCTCCTTGCTATTCTTTGGAACTCTGCATTCAGATATTTATATCTTTCCTTTTCTCCTTTGCTTTTCACTTCTCTTCTTTTCACAGCTATTTGTAAGGCCTCCTCAGACAGCCATTTTGCTTTTTTGCTTTTCTTTTTCTTGGGGATGGTCTTTAGGCTATACAAATAGAAAATGACTATTAACTGATACTATCTATTGTTACATTTTGATAAGATGTGCAGATAAAATGTTATGGACACTACTAAGAATGCTGGAGAGTGTTGCCATTTCCTTTTCCAGGGGACTTTCCAGACACAGGGATTGAACCCATGTCTCCAGCTTTGGCAGGCAGATTCTTTGCCACTGAACCACCAGAGAAGCCCAAGTTTAATTATAGACAGACAATAATTAGCTAAGATATAAAATCTAAGGTCAGGTGGTATTTTGATTAGATATAAATCTTGTTTTTCTTTGTAGAAACCTGTTTCTGTACACTAGAACTCCTAAAAGTGCAGCATTACGATATATGATCAGAGAAGGCAATGGCACCCCACTTCAGTACTCTTGCCTGGAAAACCCCACGGGCGGAGGAGCATGGTAGGCTGCAGTCCATGGGGTCTCGAAGAGTCGCACACAACTGAGTGGCTTCACTTTCACTTTTCCCTTTCATGCATTAGAGGAGGAAATGGCAACCCACTCCAGTGTTCTTGCCTGGAGAATCCCAGGGACGGTGGGGCCTGGTGGGCTGCCGTCTGTGGGCTGGCACAGAGTCAGACACGACTGAAGTGACTTAGCAGCAGCACAAGATCTGATATGACACAGTATGCCTGCAGGATTAGAATTGTACTTATCTTTTGTTCTGGCTCTTTTCCCAATACCTATTCCCTCTCTTCAACAAGAAAATAATTACAGGCTTGCCTCATTTTATTGTGCTTCACTTTACTGTATTTCATAGCTAATTGCATTTTTTACAAATTGAAGGTTTTGGCAGACCTGTTTTTTAAGCAAATTTATCAGGGTCATTTTTCCAACAGAATTTTCTCTCTTTGTGACTCAATGTCACATTTTGGGAATTCTCAAAATAGTTCAGATTTTTTCAATTATCAGTATATTTGCCATCGTGATCTGTGATCAGTGATCTTTGATGCTACTACCATTATTTATTGAAGGCTCAGATGATGGTTAGCATTTGTTAGTCATCCAGTATGACCTAAATCAAATATTTAATGATTATACAGTAGAGGTGATGAAAAGATTCAAGGGATTAAATCTGGTAGACAGAGTACCTGAAGAACTATGGATGGAAATTTTGTAATATTGTACAAGAGGCAGTGACCAAAACCATCCCAAAGAAGAAGAAATGCACGAAGACAAAGTGGTTGTCTGAGGAAGCTTTACAAATAGCTGAATAAAGAGAAGTGAAAAGCAAGAGAGAAAGGGAAAGATATACCCTTCTGAATGCAGAGTTCCAGAGAATAGCAAGGAGAGGTAAGAAGGCCTTCTTAAATGAACAATGCAAAGAAATAGAGGAAAATAATAGAATAGGAAGGACTGGCACCCTACTCCAGTACTCTTGCCTGGAAAATCCCATGGAAGGAGGAGCCTTGTAGGCTGCAGTCCATGGGGTCGCTAAGGGTCGGACACGACTGAGTGACTTCACTTTCATGCATTGGAGAAGGAAATGGCAACCCACTCCAGTGTTCTTGCCTGGAGAATCCGAGGGATGGGGGAGCCTGGTGGGCTGCCATCTATGGGGTCACACAGAGTCAGACATGACTGAAGTGACTTAGCAGTAGCAGCAGAGATCTCTTCAAGAAAATTGGAGATTTATAAAGGGAACATTTCATGCAAGAATAGGCACAATAAAGGGCAGAAACGGTAAGGACCTAACAGAAGCAAAAGAGATAAGGAAGAGGTGGCAAGAATACATGGAAGAACTTTCCAAAATGGTCTTCATGACCTGGATAACCATAATGGTGTGGTTGTTCCCCTAGAGTGAGACATCTTGGAGTGTGAACTGAAGTGGGTCTTAAGAAGCATCTCTACAAACAAAGCTAGTGGAAGTGATGGAATTCCAGCTGAGCTATTTCAAATTCTAAAAGATGATGCTGTGAAAGTGCTGCATTCAGTATGCCAGCAAATTTGGAAAACTCACCAGTGGCAACAGAACTGGAAAAGCCAGTTTTGATTGTAATAAGAAAGAAGAGCAATGCTAAAGAATGTTCAAACTACCACATGATTGACCTCTTTTTACATGCTAGTAAGGTAATGCTCATAATCCTCAAACTTATGCGTCAGCAATACATGAACTGAGAACTTCCAGATGTAAAGCAAGTTTTAGAAAAGGCAGAGTGATGAGAGATCAAATTGACAACTTTTGTTGGATCATAAAGAAAACAAGGGAATTGCAGAAAAACATCTGCTTCTTTGACTAAATGAAAACCTTTGACTGTATGGATCACAACAAACTGTGGAAAATTCTTAAAGATATGGGAATATCAGACCACCTTACCTGTCTTCTGAGAAACCTGTTTGCAGGTCAAAAATAACAATTAGAACTGGATATGGAAAAATTGACTGGTTCAAAATTCAGAGAAGAGTATAACAAGGCTGTATACTGTCACCCTGCTTATTTAACTTATATGCAGATTACATCATATGAAATGCCAGGGTGGATGAATCACAAGCTGGAATCAAAATTGCTGGGAAAAATATGAACAACCTCAGATATGTTGATGAAACCACTCTAATGGCAAAAAAGTGAAGAGTAGCTAAAGAGCTTTGTGATGAGGGTGACTGAAGAGAGTGAAAAAGTTGGCTTAAAAGTCAACATTAAAAAACTAAGATTGTGTCATCTGGTCCCATCACTTCATGGCAAATAGAAGGGGAAAAATTGGAAGCTGTGACAGATTTTATTTTTTTGGGCTCCAAAATCACTGCAGATGGTTACTGTAGCCATGAAATTAAAAGACACTTATTCCTTGGAAGGAAAGCTATGACAATCCTACACAGCATATGAAAAAGCAGGTACATCACTTTGCCAGCAAAGTGATATGATACAGGCAAAGCTATGGATTTTCCAGTAGTCATGTACAGATGTTAGATTTGGACCATAAAGAAAGCTAAGGACCAAAGAATTGATGCTTTTGAACTGGAGAAGACTCTTGAGAGTCCCTTGGACAGCAAGGAGATCAAACCAATTAATCCAAAAGGAAATCAACCCTGAATATTCACTGGAAGGACTGATGCTGATATTCCAATACTTTGACCACCTGATCCAAAGAGCCAGTCATTGAGAAAGACTCTGATGCTGGGAAAGATTGAAGGCAAAAAGAGAAGGGACTGTGGAGGATGAGATGGTTAGATAGTATCTCCGACTCAGTGAACATGCATTTAAGCAAATTCTGGAAGATGGTGACAGACAGGGGAACCTGGCAGGCTGAAGTGAGTCCATAGGGTCATGAAGAGTCAGACATGACTCAGTGACTGAGCAACATCAAAAGTTTTAAATTTATGTATATTTTTTAGACATAATGCTATTGAACACTTAATACACTAGAGAATAATATAAGCATAAACCTTTTGCACTAGGAAACCAAAAAATTTACAGTTCACATTATTTCAGTAGTTGCTTTATCATAGTGGTCTGGAACCAAACTGGTAATATTCTAGGATATGCCACCTTGAGAAATATGTCAATGTTGATAAATCATAATTTTATAGTATACAAATTGATTATGACATTTTACTGTGAACTATATTCATTTATAATACAATTTTTAAACTATATCCTCTCATGAAAATTACTTAGATATAAATATGTAATAATTCTATATATACATGATTCTGTACCATATTTGAATAACAGTTTTAAATTCCTAAAATATCATAGTGAAAAATTTCATATGAATGAACTTGAATTATTTTTCCTTTTTTTTCTTAGTGGAAAGATAATCACTGAAGACTACTTCTCTGAAATCTGACACATGAGAAAAAAACATATATATGTTGCCTATAAGATACATGAAAAATATTTAATGCTCTTTATAAAACATTGGTAGTTTCTTACATTCAGTGTTTTTGTGTGAAATTAACATTGCCATCAAGTTTGCAAGATTCATTTTCATTTCATTAATTATACTTTCAACCTTGAATTAAGACTGCATTTGGTGGTAGATGTGAGGCTTAAAACAATTCTGCAGAAATGTATTCATTTCTTAAATTCTCAAATAATGATCTTATAAACTTAACTTACTTTATAGATAGAATCTTCAACAGTATAACTATGTTGTGGGGTAGCTAAGAAAAGGAATTCCTCAAAAATTATAATTCATAGTTCTCCCTTTCATACTTTAATGTCCAGTGTTAGAGATACCAAAACTGACAACGTGTGTATTCTGTATTCTTTCTAAAATCATTTATCACTCACTATGTCAATTGTTATTATAATTACACATGTTCTATAGTACAGAAAAGTTAAAAAGCAAATATTTTTGAAAGTTATTAACAGTATTAGGGTTAGGAAAGTTATATTTTCAGTTGGAAACACTGTTAAATGTTTACATTCATTTCATTTTTCCTTATTTTACATCCCTTAGCTTTTTTTTTCTTTCCATCAGATCCATTTTTAGAACTTCTACTGTGTGACCAACACTCTGATAGGCACTCTCTGTTCTTGATCTGCTCACAGTAGTGGTTGGACGAATGTATAAAATAATCAGGATTCACACATAATTCATTAAAGCCTAATTACAACATGATTAAATTATAGACCAAAAAATGTACCCTTCTTTTTAGATATAAAGACATAAAGAGGCACAAATATTGTTTCAGTGGAACTAGGAAGACAAGCACTGTTAAAGCATGGGTAACGGTATGTAGAAGTAGGTATATATGCAAAAATCACAACTTTCTGCATGAAAATTATAAGGATCATATGGTTAAATGAGTACAAGAATATTATATTCCTATTTATCATGATATGATCAGGAGAGATGATGGGAGATTATGGCTAATTATTCCTGAGTTCATCCTTTAACCTTTCTGTTCCCATTTTGCCCATTGCACATATGTCTACAGTTATTACTAAGCCTTGTCACTTCCCAAGACTGCATGAACCCTGATGCATTTTGATTAGCCTCATGGTTGCTGCTGCTGGTGCTCCTGCTGAGTGCACAATAGTATTATAGAATAGATACATGAAAGGAGATATATTTAGTATGTCATAGAACATTTAAATATTTGGCCATATCGAATAAAGTAGATTATTGATCTTTTTCTGAGAAGAGTATTTTATTAAAATGTGATATCAGAGAGTTGATTTTTTATCTAGGCTTTATCTTAGGTACTTTCTACTTTTGCCACTTTGGTTGTGCTTTTAAATGGCAGGATTCTGATTTTGCTTTATGGAGTTAAAAAAGCAATGCACACATTTTTCAAGATTATTATATAAGATATATTGATGTTGTTTAGTCACTAAGTCACGTCCAGCTCTCTTGTGATACATGGATTGTAGCCAGGCTATCCCTGGGATGTCCTAGGCAAGATACTGGAGGGGGTTGCCATTTTCTTCTCTAGGGGATCTACCTGACCCAGGGATCAAACTCATGTCTCCTGCATTGGCAAGCAGATTCTTTACCACTGAGCCCCTAAGGAAGTGCATATAAGATATATGCATATTATTTAACACTGAATGATAAATTAATGGTTTAAAATAGTGTCTAGTGCTGAATATAATACATGACACATTCTAGGCAGTCTCCCTTTATCTGCCAACATATATTAAAAAATACTAAACATATCAATTATAGTTTTTAACTAAATAAAATAGTTCATTGGTTTTCATTGGAGTTCATTGGTTTTGTGGGAAAATAACACACTTATCTGGTTTACTATTTATTCAGATATTTTGATTTCTCTAGGCCATTCTTTGGTATAAAACCATAATTGTAATCAGTGTTGCCCTTTAGCAGCTACTTTAGCTTGGACCTTGGACATAAGATGGACTGGGAAGTATTGGGTTGATGCAAAAGTAATTGTGGTTTTTGCAACAACAAATGGTTGAGATTTATTGTTTGATATTGGAATACATTCTAAATAAATGTGGTTATGTTATACATCATTTTAATGTGCATTTCTCACTCTATGTATTTTTCTAATGACTTATTACTTGCTGTTTATATTTATTTTATATTTATTTTAGACTATGGAAATGATGTTTGACAAAAAGCAAATTCAAGCAGTTTTTTTTTTTTATTTGAGCTCAAAATAGATCCTAAAGCAGCAGAGACAACTCACAACATCAATGGCAGATTTAGCTCAGGAATTGCTAATGAATATAAAGCGCAGTAGTGGTTCAAGAAGTTTTGAAAAGGAGATGAGAGACTTGAAGGTGAGAAGTATAATGGTTGGCCATAGGAAGTTGACAGCGATTCATTGAGAGGTTCATGGAAGCTGATCTCTGACAACTACATGAAAAGTTACAGAAGTCAGTGTCAGCTCTTCTATAGTCAGTTGGCATTTGAAACAAATTGGAAAGGTGAAAAAGCTCAATAAGCGGTTGTCTTGTGAGCTGACCAAAAAACAAAACAAAACAAAACAAAATCATTGTTTTAAAATGCTGTCTTCTCTTATTCTCTGCAACAGTGAACCACTTCTCAATCAGATTGTGAAGTGCAACGAAAAATGGATTGTATACAGCAACCAGAAACAACCAGCTCAGTGGGGGGCTGAGAAGAAGTTCCAACGCACTTCCCGAAGCCAAACTTGCACCCCTGTTTGGTTGTTGCTGCCCGCTGACCCACTATGATGAATCCCAGTGAAACTATTACAACTGAGAATTATGCTCAGCAAATCTATGAGATGCACTGAAAACGGCAATGACTGCAGCCAGCTTTGGTCAACAGAAAGGAACCAATCCTTCTTCAGGACAAAGTCAGACCACACGTCACACAACCAGCACTTCAAAAGTTGAATGAATTGGGTTACAGAATTTTGCTTCATCTGCCATGTTCACCTGACTCTCTCCAACAGACTACCACTTCTTCAAGCAACTCAACAACTTTTTGCAGGGAAAATGCTTCTACAACCAGCAGGAGACAGAAAATGCTTTCTGAGAGTCTGTTGAATCCCGAAGCATGGAATTTTATGCTACAGGGATAAATAAATTTATTTCCCATTGGGGAAAAATGTGTTGATCGTAATGGTTCATATTTTGATTAATAAAGTTGTGTTTACCTATAATTATAATGATTTAAAATTCACAGTCCAAATTACTTTTGCACCAACCTAATATATCTCCAGTGTCTACTTACAATCTTTGGTACTGTTTATGTTTATAGTTGTTTAAATCAAACTGGATATTTAAACATATTGAATATATTTAAGGACCATAACACCTTTTCTTGGTTTTGGTCCTGAAGCTTATTGTGCCTAAATGATCTGTAGAAATGAAAAATTTGCCACAAAAATATTCCCATACTAAATATCAACATCTGGAATAAGGTATGGCAAGCCTAGAATAAAAGTAATAAAATCTGCCTTTTTATAAGGCTTAATTAAATATGACTGTAATACACATAATCAAGATGCTTTGATCAATTCTTAAAGAAAAGAGCAGGCCAAGTAAAGAAAGAAAATTTATTTGAGTTTTAAAAACAATTGTGTAAGTGTATGTACTTAGGGAACACAGCCCTGCCCGTCGACAGAAAATTAGATTAAAGATTTACTGAGCATGGCACCACCCATCAGAACAAGACCCAGTTTCCCCTTCACTCAGTCTGTCTCATCCGGAAGCTGCCATACCCTTATCCTTCTCTATCAGAGAGCAGAGGAACAAAATCCACAATTACAGAAAACTAACCAAACTGATCACATGGACCACAGCATTGTCTAGCTCAATGAAACTATGAGTCATGCTGTGTAGGGCCACCCAAGAGGGACAGGTCATGGTGGAGAGTTCTGATAAAACATGGTCCACTGGAAAAGGGAATGACAGACCACTTCAGTATTCTTGCCTTGAGAACCCCATGAACGGTATGAAAAGTCAAAAAGATAGGACACTGAAAGATGAACCCCCAGGTCAGTAGGTGCCCGAAATGCTAGTGGGGATCAGTGGAGAAATAACTCCAGAAAGAATGAAGAGATGGAGCCAAAGCAAAAACAACACCCAGTTTTGGATGTGACTGGTGATGGAAGTAGAGTTCAATGCTGTAAAGAGCAGTATTGCATCGGAACCTGGAATGTTAGGTCCATGAATCAAGGCAAATTGGAAATGGACAAACAGGAGATGGCAAGAGTGAACATCAGCATTTTAGGAATCAATGAACTAAAATGGACTGGAATGCGGCATTTTAACTCAAATGACCATTATATCTACTACTGTGGGCAAGAATCCCTTAGAAGAAATGGAGTAGCCATCATAGTCAACAAAAGAGTTAGCAATGCAGTATGTGTACTCAATTTAAAAAATGACAGGTTCATCTCTGTTCCTTTCCAAGACAAACCATTCAGTATCACAGTAATCTAAGTCTGTGCCACAGCCAATAATGCTGAAGAAACTGAAGTTGAACAGTTCTATGAAGACCTATAAGACCTTCTAGAACTAACATCCAAAAAAGATGTCCTTTTCATTATAGGGGACTAGAATGCAAAAGGAGGAAGTCAAGAGATACCTGGAGTAACAGGCGAATTTAGCCTTGGAGTACAAAAATGAAACAGGGCAATGGCTAACCCAGTTTTGCCAAGAAAACACACTGGTCATAGCAAACACCCTCTTCCAATAGCACAAGAGAAGACTCTACACATGGACATCACCAGATGGTCAATATTGAAATCAGATTTATTATATTCTTTGCAGCCAAAGATGAAGAAACTCTAGACAGTCAGCAAAAACAAGACCAGGAGCTGACTGTGACTCAGATCATGAATTCCTTATTGCCAAATTCAGACTCAAATTGAAGAAAGTAGGGAAAAACCACTAGACCATTCAGGGATGACCTACATCAAATCACTTACCATTATACAGTGGAAATGACACATAGATTCAAGGGATTAGATCTGATAGGCAGAATGCCTGAAGAATTATGGACAGAGGTCCATGACATTGTACAGGAGGCAGTGATCATGACCATCCCCAAGAAAAAGAAATGCGAAAAAAAAGGCAAAATGGTTGTCTGAGGAGGCCTTACAAATATCTGAGAAGAGAAGAGAAGGGGAAGGGAAAGGAGAAAAGGAAAGATATACCCATTTGAATGCAGAGTTCCAAAGAATAGCAAGGAGAGATAAGTAAGCCTTCCTCGGTGATCAATGCAAAGAAATAGAGGAAAACAATAGAATGGGAAAGACTAGGGATCTCTTCAAGAAAATTGGAGATACCAAGGGAACATTTAATGCAAAGATGGTCTCAATAAAGGACAGAAATTGTATGGACCTAACAGAAGCAGAAGATATTAAGAAGAGGTGGCAAGAATACACAGAAAAATTATACAAAAAAAGATCTTCAGGACCCAGGATAACCACGATGGTGTAATCACTTACCTAGAGCAAGACATCATGGAATGTGAAGTCAAGTGGGCCATAGGAAGCAGCATAATGAACAAAGCTAGTGGAGGCAATGGAATTCCAGTTGAGCTAATTCAAATCCTAAAAGATGATGCTGTGAAAATTGTGCACTCTATATGCCAGCAAATTTGGAAAAGTCAGCAGTGGCACAGGACTGTAAAAGGTCAGTCTTCATTCCAATCCCAAAGGAAGGCAATGCCAAAGAAATTTCAAACTACCTCACAATGCACTCATCTCACATACTAGCAAAAGAATGCTCAAAATTCTCCAAGCCAGGCTTCAACAGTACATGAACCAAAACTTCCAGATGTTCAAGTTGGATTTAGAAAAGGCAGAGGAAACAAAGATCAAATCTCCAACATTTGTTGGGTCATCAAAAAAGCAAGAAGTTCCAGAAAAACATCTACTTCTGTTTTATTGATTATGCCAAATCCTTTGTGTGGATCACAACAAACTGGAAAATTTTTCAAGAGATGGGAACCCCAGGGTACCTTACCTGCTTCCTGAGAAATCTTTATGCAACTCAAGAAACAAAAGTTAAAACTGGACGTGGAAAAACAGACTGGTTCCAAATCAGGAAAGAAGTATGTCAAGGCTGTATATTGTCACCCTGCTTATTTAAATTATACACAGAGTACATCAAGCAAAATGCCAGGCTGAATGAAGCACAAGCTGGAATCAAGACTGCTGGGAGAAATATCAATAACCTCAGATATGCAAATGATACCACCCTTATGGCAGAAAGCAAAGAAGAACTAAAAAGAGCCTCTTGATGCAAGTGAAAGAGGAGAGTGAAAAATTTGGCTTAAAACTAAACATTCAGAAAACTAACATCATGGCATGTGGTCCCATCACTTCATAGCAGATAAATGGGGAAACCATGGAAACAGTCAGAGACTTTATATTTTGGGCTCCAAAATCACTGCAGATTGTGACTGCAGCCATGAAATTGAAAGATGCTTGCTCCTTGGAAGGAAAGTTACGACAAACTTAGACAATGTTTTGAAAAGCAGAGACATTACTTAAAGCTGTGGTTTTTCCAGTAGTTTTCTATGGATGTGAGAGATGGACTATAAAGAAAGCTGAGCTCCAAGAATTGAGGCTTTTGAACTGTGGTGTTGAAGAAGACGCTTGAGACTCCCTGGACTGCAAGGAGATCAATCCAGTCTATCCTAAAGGAAATCAGTCCTGAGTATTCATTGGAAGGACTGATGCTGAAGCTGAAACTCCAATACTTTGTCCACCTGATGAGAAGAACTGACTCATTGGAAAAGACCCTGATGCTGGTAAAGATTGAAGGTAGGAGGTTCAAGGGATGACAGAGGATGAGATGGTTGGATGGCATCATCAATGAGATGGACATGGGTTTGATTAAGCTCCAGGAGTTGGTGATGGACAGTGAAGCCTGGCATGCTGCAGTCCATGGGGTCACAAGACATACAACATGACTGAGTGACTGACCTGACTGACACTTTTACACTTACAGGGATTCTCTCGTGACTCAGACAGTAAAGAATCCGCCTGCAATGCCAACACCTGGGTTTGATCCGTGGGTTGGGAAGATCCCTTGGAGGAGAGCGAGACAGCCCACTTCAGTATTCTTGCCCATACCCGTAGACATAGGAGCCCAGCTTGTTGCAGTCCATGGGGTCACAAAGAGTGGGACAAAGGACAAGTCTGAGTGCCTAAGCACGTACGCCTGCACCCTCTTACAAATGTATCCACCATCATTACCAGTGGTAGAAGGAAATTTGGTCTATCGTTTTGGTTTTGGTATTTCTAACACATTTGAAAATTTAGCATGAAAATGGAGTTTATAAAATAAGATGATTGAAAGTGAAAGTGAAGTCGCTCAGTTGTGTCCGACTCTTTGCGACCCCATGGACTATAGCCTATCAGGCTCCTCCACCCATGGGATTTTCCGGAAAGAGTACTGGAGTGGGCTGCCATTTCCTTCTCCAGGAGATCTTCCCAACCCAGGGATTGAACCCAGGTCTCCCGCATTGTAGGCAGACGCTTTACTGTCTGAGCCACCAGGGAACTATCTAATTAGTGCTTTCAAAAATAATTATGATAATGACTATTAACTTTTGTTGGTCATTATCAATGTACGTAACTCTAGGCCAAACATTTTACATGGCTTATCTCAGTTAATCCCCCCAGCACCCTGGTAAGATAAATCCCTAGTATTATTCAGATTTTGTACACTAGAAATCCGAGAATTAATTTTTCAAAGTGCCGTGGCTAATAAGTTGAGAAATTGCAATTCAGACAAAGGCAGTAAAGAACAGCTTAATTGGAAAATATTTGTGGGTTTACTTTAAATTGACAAGTAAACTACATTTTGATCTTATATATAGAAACAAAACAAAATAACCAGATTTGTGTATAAATATGGGCTTCCTCTGGAGAAGGCAATGGCACCCCACTCCAGTACTCTTGCCTGGAAAATCCCATGGATGGAGGAGCCTGGTAGGCTGCAGTCCATGGGGTCGCTAAGAGTCGGACACGACTGAGTGACTTCACTTTCACTTTTCACTTTCATGCATTGGAGAAGGAAATGGCAACCCACTCCGGTATTCTTGCCTGGAGAATCCCAGGGACAGGGGAACCTGGTGGGCTGCCATCTATGGGGTCACACAGAGTTGGACATGACTGAAGCAACTTAGCAGCAGCAGCAGCATGGGCTTCCTCTGGAGGAGGGGATGGCAGCCACTCCGGTATTCTTGCCTGGAGAATCCCTATGGACTAAGGAGCCTGGTGCGCTGCAGTCCATAGGGTCACGTAGAGTTGGACACGACTACACAACTAATCATAGCACAGCATGGGCTTCCCAGGTAGTACTAGTGCACATGCAGGAGACATAATACATACGGGTTCAATTCCTCGATTAGGAAGATCCCCTGGAGGAGGGTGTGGCAACCCACTGTAGTTTTTGCCCAGATGGGATTGTTGTCCTAGTTACATTGTATTTATCCTATGATATCTCAAGTTTGTTTCTTTTACCTGTCACTGTTTTGTATGACAACCAAAAAATAAGCATATCCTTTTTCTGTTCATTTTATATATTAAGTGATTTGCAATGCAGAGTCATTAAATCATATAGAAGTATTTACTGTCTATTTTAAATACTGACAGAAAATTCCTTCCTTTTTGAGAGTATTATGCTATTTAAAGTGGGCTAGATGAGTGGTGCTAATTAAACATCTGGCATTCAACCTCACTTCACTATTTTCCCTTATCCAAACAACATTCTGTAGAGGGAACTGAGTACTTTAGAAGATTGACGAAGATAAGTAGCATCCAAAACCATGAGCATTTCATGATAATAAAATTTAACTCTAACTTTTAAGTTATTATAATTTTTAATCAGATTAATTTATGAGATTTTGCACTTTCTGATGCAAACATATAAATATATTTCAAATAGAGCAATATATCATTAAGCAAATACTATTGCGCTTCTAAGAAGAGGTTTAAGTTATTTGTGAAACAGTAGACCAGTCTTCCTTCTAGGATTGTATAACATTAAAAATAGAATACATGCAATTGTATATGTAAATATAGATGTGTTTAACATATGCATATGACAAGCATAAAGATCTTATAAAGTTTTTCATCTTTAGTATAATCAGATTTTCATATCTAAGATTACACATGAGAAATGATATTTACAGACTGACAAAATTATTTTAGATAAATTATCTCTTAGGTGATGATATGGTACTGAAAAATAAGTTTCCCTCAGCTTTATTGGCTGGTGTGTGATTTTAAATTAAGTAATTAATGAGATTTTTTTAACCATTGGTTCTGAACCAAATGAAAATAGACCAACGAATGCAGAATGGTAGATTTGATACAGGATTGGAATGCGCATGATGTATCTTCCTGTGAATGAACATAAGGCATCCCTTGGCCTTTGCCCTGCATGCATGTGTGTGCTAAGTCACTTCAGTCATGTCTGACGCTTTGCAACCCCATGGACTGTAGCCCACCAGGCTTCTCTGTCCATGGGATTCTCCATGCAAGAAAGTGGATTATCACGTGCTCCTCCAAGGGATCTTCCCAACCCAGTGGTTGAACTCACGTCTCTTATGTCTCCTGTATTGGCAGGCAGATTCTTTATCACTAGCACCACCTGGGAAGCCCTATGCCTTGGTAAATGAATCTCTAGTGCTACAAGTTGGAGAAGGCAGTGGCACCCACTCCAGTACTTTTGCCTAGAAAATCCCATGGACGGAGGAGCCTGGTAGGCTGCAGTCCATGGGGTCGCTAGAGTCGGACACGACTGAGCGACTTCCCTTTCACTTTTCACTTTCATGCATTGGAGAAGGAAATGGCAACCCACTCTGGTGTTCTTGCCTGGAGAATCCCAGGCACGGGGGAGCCTGGTGGGCTGCCGTCTCTGGGGTCGCAGAGTCGGACACGACTGAAGCGACTCAGCAGCAGCAGTGCTACAAGTATCACAAATAGAGCAGAGTTGGGGAAATGCAAGCTTTTCTAGTAGTTTTCAGAAGCCAGTACCATTGACAGCAATAATAAATAACAACAAATACTGTTTTAAGAAGGCAGGTCCTAGTGAATGAAGTGGAAAAAAAGTCTGAACCTGAGTTCAATGGAATTCAGGTTCGCTACAGTTATTAGCACTTCTCTAATCTGGGCTGGAGCAAGTTATGGATGTGAGGAAATATTAAGGCAGGTAAAAATCTTTCAGTATTGTTTCCTAAGGGGGATTTTAATTAATCATTCATCTATGAAAAAATGCACACAAGTATCCATCTACTAGGAACAAGCATATGAAAATATGGAAGTGAAAACAGTTCTCTTTTAGAAAGCTTGCAGTTTTAAGGAAATAATGATTTTTAAGTAGGAAAAATTATCATTGCCAACTATAGACAATTTTCTTAGAATGAGCTATTTGGAAACAAACAATGGTTAATTGCCAGCATATACTAAAAACCCCTTTAGATTAATCTTTATTGGCATAATAATTTTCAGAAAGGATAGTGACTTTTCACTGATATACTTGGTAGTTAATAAATCATTCCCAAGAATTCACTCCATCACTACAAATGCGTCATTCTGGCATGCATTCTATAAATATTTATTTTGCATAAATTCTGTCTTGTGCTTTGTGCTGGGCCTAAGCAGTTAACAGATTTATAGTCTTTGTCTTCAAGGAGCTTATAGTCAAAGATGGGGAGACACACAAGTTGATAATTACCAGAGGATGCCCTTAAGTGTTTTGATGGAAATAAATCAGTGTATGGGAAGATATAAGTGGAGAACTCAACAGACTTGGTAGTTCAGGTAGGTTTTTGGAAGAGATGTTAGCTATGATGAATTGTGTGATGAGTTCGTAGAAATTACCCAGATACAATAAGAAAGGTTAGAAAAATCAAGGATATTGAAATATTAAAGAGCCTGGTAATATGGGAACATAAAGTATTTGAGATTACTTCACAGTAAAATGGAGAAAGGGCAGTGATCAGGAATAAAGTTTGAAGTCAAGATTATGAATGTGTACTAATTTTCTATTTCTGCTGTAAAAAATTATCACAAATTTAGAAGCACAACTTAATATTTCACAATTCTATAGGTCAGAAGTTAGGGTCTGCTTGATTGGTGTTACTGCTCTAGGTTTTATAAAGCCCATACCAAGCTGTTGTTAGCCTTCTGGGCTCCTCTCAGGAAAGATAAGAAGGTCTATAAAGGATCATCTTCTTTTTTTTTAATTAATTTATTTAACTTTACAATATTGTATTGGCTTTTCCATACATTGACATGAATCTGCCATGGGTTACATGTGTTCCCCATCCTGAACCTCCCTCCCACCTCCCTTCCCATCCCATCCCTCTGGCTCATCCCAGTGCACCAGCCCCGAGCACCCTGTATCATCCATCGAACCTGGACTGGTGATTCATTTCATATATGATAATTTACATGTTTCAATGTCATTCTCCCATATCATCCCACCCTCACCCTCTCCCACAGAGTCCAAAGGGCTGTTCAATATATCTGTGTCTCTTTTGCTGTCTCACATACAGGGTTATCGTTACCTTCTTTCTAAATTCCATATATATGCGTTAGTATACTGTATTGGTGTTTTTCTTTCTGGCTTACTTCACTCTGTATAATAGGCTCCAGTTTCATCCACCTCATTAGAACTGATTCAAATGTATTCTTTTTAAAGGCTGAGTAATATTCCATTGTGTATATGTACCACAGCTTTCTTATCCATTCATCTGCTGATGGGCATCTAGGTTGCTTCCATGTCCTGGCTATTATAAACAGTGCTGCGATGAACATTGGGGTACATGTGTCTCTTTCCCTTCTGGTTTCCTCAGTGTGTATGCCCAGCAGTGGGATTGCAGGGTCATATGACAGTTATATTTCCAGTTTTTTAAGGAATCTCCACACTGTTGTCTATAATGGCTGTACTAGTTTGCATTCCCACCAACAGTGTAAGAGAGTTCCCTTTTCCCCACACCCTCTCCAGCATCTTCTAAGTTCCTTACAAATAGGCAGAATCTGGTTTTTCATGGTTGTAAGACTGGGTCCCCTTTTTTTGCTGTCAGGCTTTTTTCCTATATAGTGCCCACATTGCTTTTCATGTCTTCCATGTCACCCCCTTCAGCAATGTAGGGTTCAGTTCCTCTCAGGCTTTGAGGATCTCTGACTTCCATTTCTACCTTCTCTCCATGACTCATTCTTCATCTGTATCTCTCTCCTGCTTTCCTGTTCTTTTAAAATCTCATGTGAGTAGACTGAGCCCATCATAATAATTCAGAATAACCTATTTTAAAGTGGGATGAAAGGGCTTCTCAGGTGTCACTAGTGGTAAACAACCTTCCTGCCAATGCAGGCGACGTAAGAGACGGATGTTCAATCCCTGGGTCAGGAAGATCCCTGGAGGAGGACATGGCAACCCGTTTCAGTATTCTTGCCTGGAGAATCCCATGGACGGAGGCGCCTGGGGGCTACAGTCCAAAGGGTCACAAAGAGTCAGACATGACTGAAGTGACTGAGCACACGCATGATAGGTAACCTACTCCCTTCACAGTGATACCTAGAGCACAGAGCCAGAGCACAGGCTTGGAGGAATACCTTTATAGTTCTACTGCCACAGAATTTTTTTTTCCATGTAAAATTGAAAATGTCTGCTTTATATTGAAGAAAATAATTCTGAGAAATGACTCTGTGCATAGAAGTAACAGAATCAACTTAACATTTAAGAAAATCACTCTATACCATTGAAATATTAGAGTGGAAGATACTGAATGGCTTTGGAGAGACCAATTAAAATGGTCACTTCACATTTTAAGTTTAGAAATAAGTGAAGAGGAAAATAAAACAGTAAGAGCAAGGAGATATCAGAGGGGATATATCTGGATGGCACTGAGGAACCTGCTGTAGTTCATTCATGATCGACTGTAATAGAGGAGATTCAAATATGATTTCCCTTTTTGGCTTAGGTAACTAGATCAATAAGAGTAACTTTTACCAAAGCATGAATATGATAAGAACAGAATTGATTAATAAATAAAACTAGACTCAGATTTAGAGAAAACAATTCATTCTTGTTTAGAAATGTTGATTTTCATATGCCCATGGTATTAAACAATTTCTAGTTAGTTATCATAAGGCTAAATGTAAAAAGTGGATTGAGTTGGCTGTGGAGATTTGTGAGTAACCACTGATTAGTACTGGAGTAGTGCAGAAAAGTTATATCCATTGAAAACAGAAATTTTAATTTTAATTTTATGAAACATTGGCAGAAGTAAGAGAATGAATCAAAGAAATAATGGACATGGTAGAGGATGGGAAGGAAAAAACAGGTGAGTAGTTAATATAGTTTGGGATAGTATGCATATATTAGGAAATATCGACCATTTTGTACATGTAAAACCTGAAATGTAAAATTATCAAGAGAAAGTATTTAATTAAAAACAGTAATATATATCACAGAGCATATATTAATCTATCTGTGTTGATAAGAATGGGATTATACCAATTCATATACATATGTATTCACAAGATAACTCTGTAGAGTAGGAAGAAGAGTAAATTTTCATTATACTTATGTCTGTTAAAAAAAAAGCACTTGCATTATTTTCAAAATGTTATAAAACCAAAAGGGATATATATGCATTCATAAGCTGTAATTATCTATAGAAGGGCCCATGTATTATATTAAAAGGATATTTATGACCTAAATTTATCTATACTGATAAAAACTGTGTGTACAACATAATTTAGAGTACATGTAAACTTTGTAAGATGTTATACTCATAAACATATTTTTTGTATTTTTTCCTCTATCTTATTCTTAAAATATATTACTTTTTAAAATAAGGGAAAATCACCAATCTTATTGTCAAAAAATGAGGCAAAATATATTGAACAGAAGATAAAAAATGAAAAGAGAATTGAATTAATGGTATATAGTACCTGGGAAAATGGGGAGAGATGGAATTCAATCTATACTCATAGTTGTTGCTATAAATGGCAGTAACATCTCCTCTACTCAAACTGGAAGAAAGGCTGTAAGGATGATTGATGATGCTGATCCATTTGGAGGTGGAAAGCCTGGAAGCCATTATGTTCTCTATTAAGTGGGATTCAAGGTATTCTGCCGAGTGTAGTGGGGAAAGTGGCCAGGCAAGAGCTTTGAGATGTATAGTAATGGTTAGAAATAGGTATTGTAGGGGCTGTGAAAGGAACGTGATTAGAGGGAAAGGACTAACTTCTCTCTGAGAGCTTTATGTAGCTTGAAGGACCACTGCAGAGTTACAGCAATTGAGACAGCTTGAAAACAGTGAAAGAATAGACAGATAAAATGCTTATACATACTAGAAAGCCCAAAAAAACAGACTTATAAATAAACACCATGCATGAGAGAGGTACCCTTGGACAATGAGAAAGGTTAGACATTTTGGGGGCCAAGTAGTTATCTATAGTTTTTAAAAAAATGAAATCTTACCAATTCCAGGGATATCAAAGATTTAATCTGAGAGAAAAGCTATAAAGAATTTAGAAGTTATTATGGAAGAATATCTACTTGACTAAATTCTAGTCTCTATCCTATGTGTAATATGACAAGAAGAAGGGCACATAATATTCATCAAGGGGTCACTCTTGTGTGAGGCATACATTGTAAAATCTCTTGGTATTCATCAGCTAATTTTTGCCCTTACAAAAAAATTAGTATATTTTTAAGTCACTTACTATATGCAAAGGTAAAAAGTAAATAGTATTAATCAAATTCTGTTAAATTATATAACTGTTTCAAGGGATAAGGTGTGTGACTAATAATTTAGGATGCTTCTTGGCCTGGCTTCAACGAGCTAACTTGGAGCCACTGTTGTCAATATGATGCTTATAAGAACAATGCAGTTAGAATTGTTCTGGAAAATCAAAAACAGTAGACATTAAAATTCAATATGGTATTTTCCGTATGCTGTCTGGAAGTCTGAACTCTCCCTTTCTCACATATGAGCTGGGAATTGTAGTCCTGATAGAAGGATAGATGTTTCCACTTTTCCCACATCTGTTAGTTGTGCCATTAAAAGGTTGGGGAGAACCAGAGATGAGAGTAGAGAGTTACTGAAAGCCTCTCCTTCTCCAGTGTTTGTGAAAAGAATCAAACAGCTTATCCAGAACAGTTTACAAATTATTTTTTCCTACATTGGAAAAAATTTTTTCCTACATTTTTTCCTACATCTTTGGAAAAAAAAATATAATGTTGCTTGATACTGCCAACAAATCTTAACAGTTTTTTCCAAATCAGTTTATTCAAGTTATTCACTAAAAATTCCAAATTAAAAAAATCATCTCTAGACTATTAATATTGAATCTACTGAGTTAGTTTGATAGCATATAAATGCTATCTAGAGATTAACCCATTCAAATGAACACAAAAAGTATTGATAACTGTTACAAAGAGGAATAACGGTCTTTTAGGGGATTGGACATGTGTTTCTCTTTATCTGAAAAATTTCACTAAGAAAATGTAAGGAAAGGATGATGCCTATGAATATATGTGAGTATTCATATTTACATCTGAATTCATGCATTCTCTATCCTTAAACTGTGTCCACAGCTGTGTAAGTATATAAAGATATAATCTAAATGGTAATACAATCTACCCACACTAGGTCTGATTAGGCTATTCAGAACATAGTCACAAAAATGCTTAGAAAAGGAAACCTAAGTGTGTAAATGACACCTGGCTAAATGATTGGTTCTCTGGAGCATTCATCATGGAAAGGTACATGTACGTCTTGAGCAGTTACTGCTATTTTAAAATATCGAATATGATAAGCTATATAAGAAACTTCTAAAATATTGTGATTTTTTTCATATTCTTGATGATTACTAATTTAAACTACTTGTTTCTTATAAAAAATGATTCTGATTTCTAAGTGGTGCTGTTGTTCACTTGCTAAGTCATATCTAATTCTTTTGGATCCCGTGGACTAGAGCATGCCAGGCTCTCCTGTCCTTCACTATCTCCATGTTTGCTCAAATTCATGTCCATGAAGTTGGTGATGCTATTAATATCTAACCATCTCATCCTCTGCCACCCCCTCTGCCTCCTGCCCTCAATCTTTCCCAGCATCAGGTGTCTTCCAGTGAATCGGCTCTAAGAATCAGGTGGCCAAAGGGTTAGAACTTCGGCTTCAGCATCAGTCCTTTCAGTGAATATTCAAGGTTGATTTCGTTTGGGATTGACTGGTTTGATGCAGTCCAAGGGACTCTCAAGAGTCTTCTCCAGAACCACAATTCAAAAACATCAATTCTTTAGTGCTTAGTCTTCTTTATGGTCAAGCTCTCATATCTGCACATGACGACTGGAAAAAATACAATTTTAACTATGAACCTTAGTTGGCAAAATTATGAACCCTATGAACTCTAGTTGGCAAAATTACGTCTCTGCTTTTTTAATACGCTGTTTGTCATAGCTTTCCTTCCAAGGAGCAAGTGTCTTTTAATTTCATGGCTGCAGTCACCATCTCCAGTGATTTTGGCACCCAAGAAAATTAATTCTGTCACTGCTTCCACTTTCCCCCCTTCTATTTGGCATGAAGTAATGGGACCAGATGCCATGATCTTATATTTTTGAATGTTGACTTTTAAGCAGCTTTTTTTACTCTATAGTGTAGACCCATGGACTACAGAATGCCAGGCTCTCCTGTCCTTCACTATCTCCACTTTTGCTCAGATTTCAGTCTTTCACTGTCATTAAGAGGCTCTTTAGTTCCTCTTCACTTTCTGCCATTAGAGTGGTATCATCTGCATATCTGAGGTTGTTGATATTTCTCCCAGCAATCTTGATTCCAACTTGTGAGTAATCCAGCCTGGAATTTTGCATGATGTACTCTGCTTAGAAGTCAAATAAACAGGGTGACAATATGTAATTGATGTACTCCTTTTCCAATTTTGAACCAGTCAGTTTGGTTTCTCAGAAGACAGGGAAGGTGGTCTAGTAGTACTATCTCTTTAAGATTTATAAGTAGTATTGGTCTTATTTTGTTTCCTATTTTAGGCACTCCCTAGAAACTATCACTAGTATAATGCTTTAAAATGTTTGCATAATTAAAGACCTCTCAAAACTGGCCTTGTTTAAATTTATCTGAATAATGCTAGATTGCACACTTAATTTAACTACTAAAATGTGAACTTTGGGAAAACAATAATTTTTATAATTGATGAAAATTAATGTACTAAAAAAACTCAAAATTCAAGCTGTACAGTCTTGAAAACTATACGCACCTTGAACTGATGAGCAGATCAGAAGTTTCCAACCTTTCAGTGGTGGTGTAGCCAATCATAATTTATGTGCAGTCTCTGTGGTAGGAACTCTCTGTCATGGCACTTCTTTTCATTTTTAAAGCCATTTTTCAATGAGAGTCTTTTTATTCTTTACAAGTCCTCTTTTAATACTTGAGATCCCCAGGAAGGACATTACAGCTTAACCACTTATTGCAAAATGAGGAGGCCTGTTGATTTCTATCCCCCTCTCTGATCTACTGAACAGAAAAGAAAATGTAATATCATGCCCCCTTAAACATGCTGTGGGGCCAGTACATGTTAAACGTTCACATATGTTTCTCTCTGTTGTCTCTTCATTTAAGAGATTCTTTATCCTTTTTCCTTTTGGCTCCTCCTCATCCTCCCTACCTAACCACTTAGGAGTTGCTCATCACTGTTTAAAGTTCTAATCTAGCTGCTGGCATGAATTAAATTGGCAATGGGGAGTGTGTGGTCTCAGACTGTTAGCCCACCTTGCCTGGCAAATCAACACTGAACACTGGTCTATCTATCACTGAAGCACTAAGTTTTCCTTTCCTTCTTAATCTTTGTGTGTAAAGATCTCTTACAAAAAGAATTGTCCAGGGTGTTTTTGGTAGAAAACAACTACTATGAAATGTTTCACATTTTCTTCCTTAGGTTTGCTCCTGGTGCCTCTGTTGGCAGAACCTGATACACATATAAGGTTCTCTCTTCTGTAGAGCCTAAGAAATACACTTTTTTCTTTGTTCCCTGTTACATGACAAACTAGGTTAGGATTAGAGTTGGCAATGAATATGCTTATATTGATCCCTGAGTCAGTAAGATCCCTTGGACAAGGAAATGGCAACTACTCCAGTATTCTTGCCTGGGAAATCCATGGACTGAAGAGCATGGTGTGCTGTAGTCCATGGGGTCACAAAGAGTCAGATATGACTTAGCAACTGGACAACAACAACAAAAGCCAACATGGAGAAAGTTTTATTGTAGCAGAGCAAGATACAGACACCCTGTGTTCCTTTACTAAATATGATTAAAAATTCCACTAACAGCCACATCGTATTACAACATATGGACAGAGTGTAGCACTTAGAAGAGAATTGAATTTTTATTTACCCCACTGTCAAACGCTTTCCTGATCAAGCAGTAAAGCATGATGGAAATAATCCTTAGAGTCATGTCTCAGTTTCAGTGTATTCAACTACAGTGGGTATTTTAATGAATAAATGATGGGAAATTAGCCTATACAGACCAATATTGTATACAGACCAATATCGTTTTCTCTGAAAAATATGGAAAGTAAAAGTTTTAATGAACATTTAATTTATAAAGCTAGAATTAAACAAAATGAGAAAGTAATGTTCCTAAAATATTCCAGCTCTAAGAATAGAGCTATGGTAACACATTAAAGGAAGATAAATGTTGTTAAAATAGGAAGATTTGCTATATAAATATAAAATTAAGAATGACTTAAAAGTGAAAGAAAGTGAAAGTGTTAGCCACTCAGTTGTGTCTGACTTTTTGCAGCCCTATGGACTGCAGCCCACCAGGCTCCTCTGGGAGTCCTCTGTCCATGGAATTTTACAGGCAAGAATATTGGAGTGGGTTGCCATTCTCTTCTCCAAGGGATCTTCCTGATCCAGAGATCAATCCTAGGTCTTCTGTATTGCAAGCAGATTCTTTACCATTTGAGCCACCAGGGAAGCCTTCTTTTGTAGAAATATACGATCTTTGAGGCTAATTGTTTTGATCTTTCTTCTCTCTTTCTAATCCAGTAACAACTGAAATATTTCTCTGCAATATGTTGTTGTTTAGTCACTAAGTTATGTTTGACTCTCTGTGACCCTGTGGACTGCAATCCACCAGGCTCCTCTGTCTGTAAATTACCCAGGTGAGAATACTGGAATAGGTAGCTATTCCTTTCTCCAGGAAATCTTCCCAACCCAAGGATCAAATCCTGGTCTCCTGTATTGCAGGTAGATTCTTTACTGCCTGAGCCACCAGGAAAGCCCTTTCTACAATATGTCTGTATGTAAACAGAGCTACCCATGAGATGAATATACCTCTTGTCTTCATGACCTATACTTTACTGATTTTAACAACTTGGATAGGAAAGAGGCATTTTCTTACTCATTTTAGGTCATGGAGGGGTACAGGAACTTATAATTAAAAGAGAAAAAAAGAGAATTCATTGAAAATTTTGAATAAACCACATAATGGAATTGGGATAAAAAAATCAGTGAGTATCAACCCTTAAAATGTAAAGCTAGAAGGAAACCAATAATAAAAATAAATAATGAAAATTCCTTTTATTGCAACAACTAATCTTGTGGATCAGAGAAGGCAATGGCAACCCACTCCAGTATTCTTGCCTGAAAAATCCCATGGACAGAGGAGCCTGGAAGGCTTCATTCAGTCCATGGGGTCGCTAAGAGTCGGACATGACTGAGCGACTTCACTTTCATGCATTGGAGAAGGAAATGGCCACCCACTCCAGTGTTCTTGCCTGGAGAATCCCAGGGACGGCGGAGCCTGGTGGGCTGCCGTCTATGGGGTCGCACAGAGTTAGACAGGACTGACATGACTTAGCAACTTAGCAGCAATCTTGTGGATAAATTAAAATTTAAACATATTTGAACTAAACTTATGAGAAATATATTTAAAATGAACATAAACACTTCATTAATATTCTAGCCATCATTTAATTTCTTGTACTATGAAGGTGGCTGAAAATTGGTGAGATTTAAGATTAAGCATAGGCAGTCATTTGTTCTAGCACTGGCACTGACCAAGATTTAAAAGAGAAATGCTATTTTTCTCTCCTCTTACTGTTTTACTTTTATTCTATAACTTCTATCAAAATTTTCCAGGCATGAGGAGGATGAGGTGGGGGAAGGGTCAGTGGAAAGATATGAAGCATATATCTATTTCTTGTTTCTCTAGCCAAATTCCATTAGAACTGCTACAATTACCCCCTTAATCAGTGTCTTTCTGGGTCAATCAGAATCCTCAGCTTAAAATGGATTGAAAAGTAAACAGTTTACATTTCCCATAATGACTACTCAATCAGACCCAAACCAGAGCAATAGCCGACTGACTTTGGACGGACTGACTTTCCTATACCAGAAAGGGATCTAAAAAGAAGAATGAGATTATTCTGACTGGGTATAGGAGCAAGATCAAGCCTAGCATCATGGAACAGCAATCAAAGTGTCACTTGTATTAAAGAAAGGGACTCCATTATGGATATTTGGCCTCTGAGAGTTTTCAAGCCCTCAAATTCACCTTTATTCTTTGCCCCACATCTGTGCAATCTGAAAGGAAGCCCGTTTTTCTTTCTCCCCTTGGGATCCCTTGAAATTTCAAACCACATGAGACCCAGATCACCCCAAACCATGATCTCCTCTGAACACAATTAAAAATGCAAAACCATTTGTCTCCCTCTGACTCTACTACTCTGCTCATTCTGTACTCCTCATCTTGTTCCACACTGGTTAAATCTGAGCCCTTCTCTTTGGGTAATCTTTTTGCTATTTTCTATGTGAGTAATAGCTTTATTTTACATCTTGGTGCCTAAGTGTCATTCATAAGCATCTTTATATTCCTGGATGGAGGCAGGAGGGATTGCTCAGCAGTTAGCAGAAGATGACCAATAAAACACTGATGTAACCAAATAATTGGTAACAGATGGATAGATGAAAAGATGGTTGGATGAAACAGAAGACAGACCTCTGAGTAAAAGGAAAAGAAGGAATGTGTGTTAGTAGAAACTGAACAGCAGAAACTAGAAACCTGACAATTATATAAGCCTAAATTATGATAGTGTTTTTATTTCATAATTTTAAAACCGTTTTGGTCACCCATCTTAAACAGTACCACGAATAGAAAACCCCTATGGTAAGCAACATTGTCGCAAAGCTTACTTTATAGGATCTATATTTAAAATGCTGTTTATTAATTCATCTTTTTTGCACAGACACCATTTGGGGAAACTGAGCTTTGTTGTCCTGGCAAAATGCCTATTTAGAGGTGAAGGAAACCCGTTTTAAGTTATAGTAACTGACTTATGTTAAGAGTCCTTAACAGGTCACTTAGAGGAGAGATTTGATGGAATGCCTAACAAATATAAATAGATAGATAGACAGTCATATTATGGATATCTGTACTTACGTTGGGCTTCCCTAGTAGCTCAGCTGGTAAAGAATCCACCTGCAATACAGGAGACCTGGGTTCGATCACTCAGTTGGGAAGATCCCCTGGAGTAGGAAATGGCATCCCACTCCAGTATTCTTGCCTGGAAAGTCCCATGGACAGAGGAGCCTGGCAGGCTACAGTTCATAGGGTCGCAAACAGTTGGACATGACTGGGAGGCTAAGGACAGCACAGCACATGCTTATGCTATATATAATCTAAGATGTTTATATATATATATATATACATACATATATATAAAAATAAGATTATAGGATGTGCATTTGGTTGCTTCCTCACAAATATTGAAAACAAATAGAAAGCAGAAAACCATTCTGTCCAAACTGATGAATAAAAGTTCAATTTTAGTATGATTAGATCTTTTGTTTTTCTTTTCTCCATGTATATTTTGCTTATATTTTCATCTAGATAGCATCCAGAACTTTAAGTACTTTCTTCTTAAAATATTGTTTAAAGCAACAGTAAATCTGCAAAATGCTTTTGGGAAAGCCGGGAGTTCATGCCCCTGTGCTGTGTGCTGGGAAGGAGAATGCACAGCAGGACAATTTTTGAAGGTGATATAAAATCCTTGTTCTTTGTCATTTTCTTCCATCACTGCCCTATGGATACAAGTAAATGTACAACACACAAAATCCAATGGCCTTAATCACTTCCCACAGCCCCACTGCATACAAAACTAGTACAGCTGAGAGGGTACTGTGTACTTCAGCATTTGAAAACCGTTAAAACCTAAGAAGAAAAAGCAGCAAAAACATGTTTTTCCAAACTTACAAGTGTCTGGGTGTGACAGTCCTGACTTTTTTTGACATCATAGAAACTATAATGTCTGAATTCAGTTTGACAGTTGATTTCCCCCAGGCATTTCACTTTTGTATTCATCATAGAGTGCTGTGCAGCATAAATAAACCCCAGCATTCAGAAAGAAGTCAACAGAAAAAGCTGGCCTTGTAATAAAAATTTAAACAGAAACTGTCAACCAATTATTTGCAGATGCAGTTCGCCCCCAATTTGACATGAATTGAAGTATAAAAATATTTTGCCCATTAATTTTGACTTCATATTTGCCATGACTGCAGTTCTGATTTTGGTTTCCTTTTTTTCAGATTTAAACAGATATGGATGTAGATATAGAAAGACACAGATAGAGATAGGTAGATATGGATACATATAAACACATATGAACATCCACACATACATATGGCTACATTGATATAGATTCTTGCCCTCCTGTTAGAGGATCTTTTTGCTAATGGACTCACATAAATGATTGATGTCAACATAGCTCAGAATTTTGATAATGCAAATAATCAAGGAAAGAACAAATTTCTGGGACTGATTTTTGTATTCTTTCTTTTCATTTTGTGTAAACGTAAAACATATGTAAGGTTTAAACTGGAAATATTACTATTGCTCTATGACTCTGAAGGTGTTATTCATTACTGCTAAAGTTTTCCTTATTAGTACTCCAGTTTTTCTTTTAGCCCATGTCAAATAATACATATCATATTCCATATTATTTGGAGAAGGCAACAGCACACCACTCCAGTACTGTTGCCTGGAAAAATCCCATGGATGGAGGAGCCTGGTAGGCTGCAGTCCATGGGGTCACTAAGAGTCTGACACGAATGAGCGACTTCACTTTCACTTTCCACTTTCATGCATTGGAGAAGGAAATGGCAACCCACTCCAGTTTTCTTGCCTGGAGAATCCCATGGACGGAGAAGCCTGGTAGGCTGCAGTCCATGGGGTCGCAGAGTTGGACACGACTGAAGAGACTTAGCAGCAAAATATATAAGTGCTAAGATCAACCAAATCAATCAATCATCATGCATTATTAAAAAGGTGAAAACAAATGAGTTTACATGAAAAATTGTATTTTAAGATTTTACATATGTGTGATGTTGAAGTCAGGAACATCTTAAACATTTAAAAATGGCTAACCAATTTAGAATTACCACATGTATATATTTATAATCATATATATTTTTATATGTATTTTTAATATATTTTTATATGTCAAGGCTATGGTTTTTGCTGTGGTCATGTATGGATGTGAGAGTTGGACTATAAAGAAGGCTGAGCGCCAAAGAATTGATGCTTTTGAACTGTGGTGTTGGAGAAGACTCTTGAGAGTCCCTTGGACTGCAAGGAGATCCAACCAGTCCATTCTGAAGGAGATCAGCCCTGGGATTTCTTTGGAAGGAATGATGCTAAAGCTGAAACTCCAGTACTTTGGCCACCTCATGTGGAGAGATGACTCATTGGAAAAGACTCTGATGCTGGGAGGGATTGGGGGCAGGAGGAGAAGGGGACAACAGAGGATGAGATGGCTGGATGGCATCACTGACTCGATGGATGTGAGTCTGAGTGAACTCTGGGAGTTGGTGATGGACAGGGAGGCCTGGCATGCTGCGATTCATGGGGTCGAAAAGAGTCAGACACGATTGAGTGACTGATCTGATCTGATCTAATATTTTTATATCATTTAAAAATTATCATTTTTAAAGTGTAAATTTTAGTAGAATTACAGTAGAGATATACAGATGTTCAAATATATTTTGCATTTCTCCCTTTGGACTATAATAAAATTCGTTTGCAACTATATTTTTGCATTTCTTCCTATATATATGTAATTTTTAACAGTAAGCGGAAAATCCCATGTACTCAACTAAGCATAGAACTACTCTCACTAAATAGTTCACAGCATATTCTATTGAATAATTGAGGAGAAAATGCTACATTTTCTTGAGGGAAATTTAGTAAGGATAGAATGAAAAGAGAATTTGAATGGGAAGAAATAGAGAACCCAATAAGAGGAGGAGAGTTTGAAACATAATGTGGAGTAGCATATCACAGTTAAATTATTTGCTTGTTAAGATAGCTTCTCCCTAGTACCCTTCCTCATTGAAGTGTGGATTACTTGTTCTCAATTATTCAGTGGTGTTCCATACAGGAGGATCATATTTTCCAACCCTGTTGAAACTCAGGTATGAACAGCTTTGACAGGGTTTACTTTGGACAATGCAATATGAGCAAAATAATGAATCATTTCTAACTAGAAGTTACACAAACCAAGATGTGCTTGACTCAGCTCTTTTCCCTTCTGCCTTTTGAAATATTCTTGATGGGAGCTATTCTGGCAGCTTGTGTCTGGGGGAAAAAAGGGTGTCAAATAGAGCTGTAGCTAACCTGAGATGGGCATTCAGCATGGAGTAAAAATAACTTTATTTTATAAACCACCGAAGTTGGAGGATTGACCACTTTCCACTACAGCAAAAGCCTGTGATATGGAACAAAAAGACTTGATGGATATTTGTTTATTAGATTGTGTGTTTGCTTGTTTGCTTCTTATTAGTTACTAAACAGTCTGAGTACCACTTTTTTTTGGCAAAATTGATAGGCAAGAAATGGATAGCATTACCTGGATGCTGAGATGAGCTATAAACTAAACACATGAAAGTAAGAACACAGAATCCAAGATAATCATGAGAGAATAAGCACTCCCTACACACCATCTTAGAGAATTCTCGGAAAGGAATTGGAAGTTTTATAACTTCTGGAAATGGAATTGGAGTCTTTCTTAGTAGTAAGATTTACTAATACTAAAATTATATTATAAGATACAAAGATGATTGATTATTTAGTAATGTTTTTAGCTTGATTTGAATGAAACTATTTCTGATATATCTCTGAAAAGTCATCACAATTATGATATTGTGTCCATTATTTTTTCTTCTAGTGTGGTTATCTGATCATCTTAATATCCATGAATAAATCCACCTTCCTTGTAAATAAAATTAGTGGTTCATAGTATCTGTTTGTACTTTCTAGTAGAATAGTTGTGACATATTTTCTGGGCCTCATGCTATAAATCATATGAGGTTTAAGTTGTTTTTCCAGGATTCCAGATAAGTTTATTAAAAACTTGATTGATGTATTAATGTTATAAGCATTAGAAAAAATGTAAAATGTTTTGTAAAAAGCAAAATTTTAACCTCCTTAGAAATTCTGTAATTTGTTTTGAATCCTTTTTCCCTTGTAGAATGTTTCACAAAAATATAAGAATGATAAAAGTAGGATATAAACTCAAAGAAATTTATATAAGCTAATTAGAAGAATTTCCAGTAATCATTTTTCTTTTTATTTGAGTATTCATTGCCCTCATAAATAAATGAAATTATATTTAAATATCCTATTAAGTTATAACATATACATTCCCTGTAGTGATCTCTGAAGCACAACTGGATATTAAAATAATCAAACAATATTTATAGTAAAGTATGAAATTTAACTGAAATTATATAAAGTTGGTGATAGGATGATTTTATCTACATAATTCATTTATAGCAAGTTATAACTATTAAGCATATTCTGTGCTACACTATGCTTTAGTTACAATTCCACCAAAGGAGTGTAGCATTCAAAGAGATCTCGTAGATAAAGGGGAAAAATTAAAACAAGAGTTGTATTACTTCTTCATTTCCAATTTGAATTCTATTTATTTCTTTTTATTTTCTGATTGCCTTGGCTAGGACTTCCAAAGCTATGCTGAATAAAAGTGGTGAGAGCTGAAAAAGAAATAAAAAAGAATCCAAATTGGAAAAAAATAAATAAAGCTGTCACTGTTTGCAGATGACATGATACTATGCATAGAATTCCTAAAGATGCTACCAGAAAACTACTAAAATTCATCAATGAATTTGATAAATTTGCAGGATACAGAATTAATACACAGAAATTTCTTTCATTTCTATACACTACCAGTGAAGGAAAGCTACATGGCTCAGAATAGTTTGGAGTTAAAACTCCCCTTCAGGTCATCCCCACCATTCTATACAGAATAAAGAACTTTCTCCCCCAAAGAAAGGAATGGACATTAAGAATGATTATGTTCAGCTCCTAGCCAATCCCAGTCTCTGGTGGTCTCAGATCAGATCAGATCAGATCAGTCGCTCAGTCGTGTCCAACTCTTTGTGACCCCATGAATCTCAGCACACCAGGCCTCCCTGTCCATCACTAACTCCCGGAGTTCACTCAGACTCACGTCCATCGAGTCAGTGATGCCATCCAGCCATCTCATCCTCTGTCATCCCCTTCTCCTCTTGCCCCCAATCCCTCCCAGCATCCGAGTCTTTTCCAATGAGTCCATTCTTCACATGAGGTGGCCAAAGTTCTGGCTTTAGCATCATTCCTTCCAAAGAAATCCCAGGGCTGATCTCCTTCAGAATGGAGTGGTTGGATCTCCTTGCAGTCCAAGGGACTCTCAAGAGTCTTCTCCAACACCACAGTTCAAAAGCATCAATTCTTTGGTGCTCAGCCTTCTTCACAGTCCAACTGTCACATCCATACATGACCACAGGAAAAACCATAGCCTTGACTAGACGAACCTTTGTTGGTAAAGTAATGTCTCTGCTTTTGAATATGCTATCTAGGTGGGTCATAACTTTCCTTCCAAGGAGTAAGCGTCTTTTAATTTCATGGCTGCAGTCACCATCTGCAGTGATTTTCGAGCCCCAAAAAATAAAGTCTGACACAGTTTCCACTGTTTCCCCATCTATTTCCCATGAAGTGATGGGACCATATTCCATGATCTTCATTTTCTGAATGTTGAGCTTTAAGCCAACTTTTTCACTCTCCTCTTTCACCTTCATCAAGAGGCTTTTTAGTTCCTCTTTACTTTCTGCCATAAGGGTGGTTTCATCTGCATAACTGAGGTTATTGATATTTCTCCCAGAAATCTTGATTCCAGCTTGTGTTTCTTCCAGTCCAGCGTTTCTCATGATGTACTCTGCATATAAGTTAAATAAACAGGGTGACAATATACAGCCTTGATGTACTCCTTTTCCTATTTGGAACCAGTCTATTGTTCCATGTCCTGTTCTAACTGTTGCTTCCTTACCTGTATACAAATTTCTCAAGAGGCAGATCAGGTGGTCTCTTTCAGACTTTTCCACAGTTTATTGTGACCCACACAGTCAAAGGCTTTGGCATAGTCAATAAAGCAGAAATAGATGATTTTATGGAACTCTCTTGTTTTTTCCATGATCCAGCGGATGTTGGCAATTTGATCTCTGGTTCCTTTGCCTTTTCTAAAACCAGCTTGAACATCAGGAATTTAATGGTTGACGTATTGCTGAAGCCTAGCTTGGAGAATTTTAAGCATTACTTTTCTAGCATGTGAGATGAGTGCAGTTGTGCGGTAGTTTGAGCATTCTTTGGCATTGCCTTTCTTTGGGATTGGAATGAAAACCTACCTTTTGCAGTCCTGTGGCCACTGCTGAGTTTTCCAAATTTGCTGGCATATTGAGTGCAGCACTTTCACAGCATCATCTTTCAGGATTTGGAATAGCTCAACTGGAATGGTCTCAGGAATTTCTTACCCCAGTTGTTGAAAGCTAACTAATCAAAAATAATCATGAGGAAAAACAGACCTCCTCAAAACAATGTATCTCTGCATAGATATGTTTTATATATATATATATACCTACTCTCTTCTTGACTTAGCACAGCAGCCCACTAATCTGACTGCTGCCCCTTCTCGCCTCATCAAAGGTGATCTGTTCCTGTAAAGTGCCAGTCTCATTCTTCTTCTGAACCTCTCTTTCTCTAACTCCCTTTCCCTTACAACCAGAAAGATCAAGAAAAAGAAATTAAGGAAATAATTCCATTTACTATTGCATCACAAAGAATTAATTACCTAGGAATAAACCTACCGAAGGAGGCAAACCACCTGTACTTTGAAAACTATAAGATGCTGATGGAAGAAACTGAAGTGACAGAGATGTAGAGATATATCATAATCTTAGATCGCAAGAATCAGTATTGTCAAAATGACGATACTACCCAAGGAAATCTGTAGATTCATTTCAATCCCTATCCAATTATCAATGATGTTTTACACAGAAGTAGGTTAAAAATTTTGCAATTTGTTTAGAAATACAAAAGACCCTGAATAGTCCAAGCAATCTTGAGAAAGTAACACAGAGCTGGAGGAATCTAGCTCTCTGACATCAGACTATACTAAGAAGCTACAGTCATCAAAATAGCATGGTACTGGCACAAAAACAGAAATATGCATCAATGGAACAGGATAGAAATTCAAGAGATAAACCCACATATCTGTGGTCAATAATCCATGACAAAGGAGGCAAGAATATACAATGGTGAAAAAGTCCATCTCCTAAGTAAATGGTGCAGGGAAAACTGGACACCTACATATAAAAGAATGAAACTAAATAGTCCCTAACACCATACAGAAAAATAAACTCAAAATGAATTAAAGACCTAAATGTAAGGATGAATACTTTAAAACTCTCAGTGGAAAACATAGGTAGAATACTCTCTGACATAAATTATAGCAGTAGTTTTTTGATTTACCACCTAAAGTAATGAACATAAAAAGAAAAATAAACAACTGACCTCTAAGAAAACTTAAAAGCTTTTACACAGAAAAGGAAACTATAAACAAAAAGACAACCTTCAGAATAAGAGAAAATATTTACAAACAATGAAACTTTCAAGGGATTAATCTCTAAAATATACAAACAGCTCATGAAGGTCAATATAAAAAAAAAAAAATTAGGCAGAAGATCTAAACAGACATTTCTCCAAAGAAGACATGCTGCTGCTGCTGCTGCTAAGTCCCTTCAGTCATGTCCGACTTTGTGCGACTCCATTGACAGCAGCCCACTAGGCTCCTCTGTCCCTGGGATTCTCCAGGCAAGAACACTGGAGTGGGTTGCCATTTCCTTCTCCAATGCATGAAAGTGAAAAGTGAGACTGAAGTCACTCAGTCGTGCCCAACTCTTAGCGACCCCATGGACTGCAGCCTACCAGGCTCCTCTGTCCATGGGATTTTCCAGGCAAGACTACTGGAGTGGGGTGCCATTGCCTTCTCCGAAGAAGACATACAGATGGCCCAAAAGCAAGTGAAATGATGCACTACCATCACTAGTTATTAAAGAAATGCAAATCAAAACTACAATAAGGTCTCACCTCACACCAGTCAGAATGGCCATCATCAAACAATTTACAAACAATAAATGCTGGAGAGGGTGTGAAGAAAGGGAACCCTCCTATATTGTTAGTGGGAATGTAAATTGATACAACCATTATGGAGAACAGTATGGAGATTCCTTAAAAATCTAAATACAGAACTAGTGTAGAGTCTGCAATCCCACTCCTAGGTTTATATCTTGGAAAAAAATTAAAAATATGTGCACCCCACTGTTCAGTGCAGCACTATTTACAATAACCAAGACATGGAAGCAACTTAAATATTCATCGACAGAGAAATGGATAAAGAAGACGTGGTACATATATACAATGGAATTTTACTCAGCTTAAAAAAAATGAAATAATGCCATTTTCTGCAATGTGGATGGACTTAGAAACTATCATACTGAGTGAAATAAGTCGGACAGAGAAAGACAAATATTACATGATATCACTTACATGTGAAATGTGATGCAAACGGACTTATTTACAAATCAGAAACTGGCTCACAGATCTCTAAATCAAATTTTTTAGTTACGAATGTGTCAACATGGAGGGAAGTTAACAAATTAGGAAAATTATTTTAACATATATACACTAGTATATATAAATAGATAACTAATAAGGACCTACTGTATAACATACGGAACTCTACTCAATATTCTATATGGAAAAATAATCTAAAAATAATGTGTATATATATATATGCATATATATATATGTGTGTGTGTGTGTCTCCACACACACACACACACACACACACACACATATAACTGATTCACTTTGCTGTGCATCTGAAACTAACAACATTTTAAGTCAACTATACGCCAACATGCATTGGAGAAGGAAATGGCAACCCACTCCAGTATTCTTGCCTAGAGAATCCCAGAGATGGGGGAGCCTGGTGGGCTGCTGACTATGGGGTCCCACAGAGTCAGACACGATTGAAGCGACTTAGCAGCAGCAGCATATGCCAACAAAGTTTTTTTAAGAAAAGAATAGTCTTGCTGACCATTGTAAGTGAGGTTTCCTTATACAATGACATAATGCATCTTGCTTTAGAATTGAATGCTATCTAGAAATTTTAGAAAAAGAATAATGGCAAAGATGAGATAAATATTCCAGAAAATAGAAGTGTTATGAAATAAGATTCAGGTTTATATATAACTATATTCAAGCTGAGATAAAGACATTAAAGATATTATAAGCAGAGATTTTAAAGAATGCAAGGCAAGTTAAAAAGCTAGAGTCAAAATAATGAAAAGCCTTGAGAAACAGATAACTTCTTGATAGTCATATAATTTACTTGGTCATGATGAAATGATCGTTTTGGTGGGATCTGTGGAGAGTTAGATAAATATAGCTGTTGTTTAATGTCTCTGTCAAGTAGTAGTAATAATTTTTCAACTGACTATTTTTAACACATTTCTGTTTAAGCATCTTCTTTTTCCTTATCTTTCTGATCTTCTCTGAACACTACACCACCACCATTTCCATTGTTTTTCTAACTCTAAAAATTTGCCTTTTCAAATAGAATGGGATTATCAGGAGCACATTGTTTTAATGTTTTCATAAAATTTTCAAAATTTCGTAAAATTTAACTCTCCCTAGATTTTCACTCTGGCTGATTTTAAAACAGAATATATAACTATGATGGTGTGATCAGTCACCTAGAGTGAGACATCCTAGAATGTGAAGTCAAGTGGGCCTTAAGAAGCACCACTACAAACAAAGTTAGTAGAGGTGATGGAATTCCAGTTGAGCTATTTCAAATCCTGAAAGATGATGCTGTGAAAGTGCTGCACTCTATATGCCAGCACATTTGGAAAACTCAGCAGTGGCCACAGGACTGGAAAATGTCAGGTTTCATTCCAATCCCAAAGAAACACAATGCCAAAGAATGTTCAAGCTACGGCACAGTTGCACTTATCTCATATACTAGCAAAGTAATGCTCAAAATTCTCCAAGCCAGACTTCAACAGTACACGAACCGTGAACATCCAGATGTTCAATCTGGATTTAGAAAAGGCAGAGGAATGAGAGAACAAATTACCAACATCTATTGGATGATCAGAAAAGCAAGAACATTTAGAAAAACATCTACTTCTGCTTTATTGACTATGCCAAAGCCTTTGACTATGTGGATCAAAACAAACTATGGAAAATATGTAAAAGATGGGACTACCAGACAACCTTACCTGCCTCCTGAGAAACCTTTAAGCAAGTCAAGTAGCAGCAGTTAGAACTGGACATGGAGCGACACACTGTTTCCAAATTGGGAAAGGAGTACATCGAGGCTGTATACTGTCACCCTTCTTATTTAACTTCTATGCAGAATACATCACTTGAAATGCTGGGCTGGATGAAGCACAAGCTGGAATCAAGATTGCTGGGAGAAATGTCAATAACCTCAGATAGGCAAATGACACCTCCCTTATGGCAGAAAGCAAAGAACTAAATATCCTCATGATGAAAGTGAAAGAGGAGAGTAAAAATTTGGCTTAAAACTGAACATTCAGAAAACTAAGATCATGGCATCCAGTCCCGTCACTTCATGGCAAATAGATGGGGGAACAAAGGAAATAGTGAGAGACTTTATTTCTTTGGACTCCAAAATCACTGCAGATGGTGACTGCAGCCATGAAATTGAAAGTCTCTTACTCCTTGGCAGAAAAGGTATGACCAACCTAAACAGCATATTAAAAAGCAGAGACACTACATTACCATAAAATGTCTGTCTAGTCTAAACTATATTTTTTCCAGTTGTCATGTATGGATGTGAGAGTTGGACCATAAGGAAGGCTGAGCACTGAAGAATTGATGCTTTTGAACTGCGGTGTTGGAAAGTTTTCCTGACAGTCCCTTGGACTGTAAGGAGATCAAACCAGTATCCTAAAAGAAATCATCCTGAATATTCATTGGAAGGACTGATGCTGAAGTATTGGAGAATACTTTGGATACCTGATGGTAAGAGCTGACTCATTGGAAAAGACCCTGATGCTCAGAAAGATTGAAGGCAGGAGGAGAAGGGGATGACAGAGGATGAGATGGTTGGATGACGTCACCGACAAGATGGACATGAATATGATCGAGCTCCAGGAATTGGTGACGGTCAGGGAAGCCTGCTGTGCTGCAGTCCATGGGGCTACAAAGAGTTGTGCACAACTGAGTGACAACTGGAACTGAAAATTAGAAAGTTTTGATTCTAGAAAAGAATAACCTCCATTCACCTGAAGAACATGTACATTTTAAATTGGTGAATAATACATGTACACATGTGGCTGAGTCCCTTTGCTGTTCACCTGAAAATATCACAACATTGTTAATCACTTATTCCTCAATACAAAATAAAAAGTTTAAAAAATAAATGAAATACTGAGTATATAACATGTAAATTAGCCATATCAAAATACTTTTAGCAGTATTGCCTCTTGCAACAATTTTATGTTGTATTACAGTTTAATTGCTATAAGAATTTGGATGATTTTCTATTCCTTATTCAATCTGCTATAATGACTTTTCAATGAAAAGACACAGTGGAGACTTAAATACAGAAGATAATTAAGATGTCAAGTGCTTTAAAATCTCTACTATTATACAAAGTATACAATGCCATTCTTAACTGAAGATTATTTCTATACTAACATTCCATGTTGTCTATATAATGATAATATGTTTTAGAACAACCAAACCAGCAAATCATGGTATAAATATTTATTAAAATATTCCTCTGTCCATGTCAAATATATACCTTGTTATGTTTCTAACCAGTTCTCTTTTGGAAAGTAAAGTTCAGTGTTGAGGTTGATAGTAAATTTATGCATGTCACTCAGGTTTTTTTATTATTGGGCTATGCCAAGATTTTCCTCTACACTAAGCACCAGGCTTGCAAATGTTCTTACCTTCTCACATTATCTGATCTAAACTGGATTTTCTATGAATTTTCTTGTAGTCTAATCACTGATAAGAAAACTTGTCAAGCCAGAACATCTGTAAGTTTAAAAGTATAAATTTAAGTATAGCTTAAATTATAGAATATTTCTTAACCTCCTGTATCATTTTGGAAATAATAAAAAAGTCTCCTATCTCATCATTTTCCCTCTATATTCACTTTTTATTTATATTTTGTTATATCTCTTTCTTTCTTTTCTCCTTCTCTTTTCTTATCCCTCTCCTTTTAAATTTCCATTCATTATCCCAAATTTCTGCCTTAAGCCAAGGATAAAAAAAAAAAAACAACTATTGAATCACATAATTGTGTTCTTATTTGACTGTTCCCACATAAGAATATCTGGAATGGATTATGATATTTGGGGGCAACACTAATAGTTTTGTGTTTTCCAACTGTTAAGCATACTGTTGGTGGCATTAGTTTCTGGCAAAGTCTCCAGAGCCTCAGAAGTTGTTTTCTCTACATTATGTCAAAATCAGAACAGGTAATGGCAGGACCTTGCCTTTTGTGTACACATGAATAAAATCAGTGCCAAAAGGCTGGGGACTCTTATGATAGAAAAGCTTACATCGCTGTGAGTCCTGCCAGATACGGTAATTTTGTCTCCTTTTAACTTTAAAAGTACTTGATCAGATCAGGAAGAATACACTGGGACAAGAGGGTGAGGTAGAGTTCTTGGGAATAATGACTAGAATTTTTGTAGGACAAAGTCTCTTTCTTGAGACCTTTAATACTTAAATATGTTAATGATTTCCTTTACAATATTCTAAATACTTCCTCTTCAGTAGTTGCTAAGAATTCTGTCTTATATATAGGTGAAAGAGGTGAATTATTTGTTCATAAGTTCTATAAATGAATACTGATAAAAGTATAATAGACAATGTAGCTATTATAAAATAATGATATCAGTTCAGTTCAGTCATTCAGTCGTGTCTGACTCTTTGTGACCCCACGGACTGCAGCATGCCAGGCTTCCTTGTCCATCACCAAGTCCCAGAGATTATTCAAACTCATGTCCATCAAGTAGGTGATGCATTCCAACCATCTCGTCCTCTGTCATTCCCTTCTCCTCCTGCCTTCAATCTTTCCCAGCACCAGGATCTTTTCCAATGAGTCAGTTCTTCACATCAGGTGGTCAAAGCATTAGAGCTTCAGCTGTATCACCAGTCCTTCCAATGAATATTCAGGACTGATTTCCTTTAGGATAGACTGGTTGGATCTTCTTACAGTCCAAGGGACTCTCAAGAGTCTTCTCCAACACCACAGATCAAAAGCATCAATTCTTCGGTGATCAACTTTTTTTATAGTCCAACTCACATCCATACATGACTACTGGAAAAAACATAGCTTTGACTAGACGGACCTTTGTTGGCTTTGACTAGATGGACCTTTGTTGGCAAAGTAACATCTCTGCTTTTTAATATGATGTCTAGGTTGGTCATAGCTCTTCTTCCAAGTAGCAAGTGTCTTTTAATTTCATTGCTGCAGTCACCATCTGCAGTGATTTTGGAGTCCCAAAAAATAAAATCTCTCACTGTTTCACTATAATATAGTATAGTATACATTATCTACTATTAATGTGGGGTTACCTGATGACTCAGACAGGAAAGAAATGCCTGCCATGCAGGAGACCCAGATTTGATTCCTGGGGCGGGAAGATCCTTTGGAGAAGGGGATAATAAATAATTAATATAAATTTAAATTCACAAATATAGCTTTATAATCAAATTATATCCATACATCTATGTAACTATATAAGTATAGGGACATGTATATGAAACAATAATATGAAATAGGAAAATAAATTGTATAGCCTCTTATTATAATTCTGACATTTTCTCTTCACACACTTTATTCCTCTTTTTATCATAGGAAACGGTTGTTATTTTTACTGAAGAGTAATGTGCCATTCTGTTTAAAACTAAATCTGACTTGACATTTCTATGTACAAACTTTTTCAGGTGTTTATGGGATGTACTGATTCTCATTATATCTGGGCAGCTGTCACCAAACAATATCCGAGTCCTGAATGCTAAGCACAGGACTCTGCCTGCCTAAATGTACTGTACCTGATGTCCCAAAGCCACCATCTGGGCAGCTAGGGCATGCCTCCAGATTCTTAGGATTGCAAACATTAACAGCCTCTTGAACTATAAGCTGACTAGGCAGCAGGAAAATTAGCCCCTGGGAATAGGGACAGGTGGCAACCATTTCCACCAAAGCATGTTGACAGAAGAAGTGCCTACATTCAAATAATTTCTGAATCTGAGCCAAGAACTGCCCGTTCCTTTTGCCAGCTAACCGTTCACTATTCGCCTCCTCACCTGCTTCATTCTCTTGGGAGCTATACAAGCAGTACCCACCAGCTGCCCTGCTGAAGAAGGCTCTGCTCTGACACCGGAAAAAGCTGGGCGGAGAAAGCAGGGAGTATGAGCAACCAGGTAACTCCGTGTAAAGGTAAACAAAGGCTTCTTTGCTCTTTATTTTTTTTTTACACTCTTCTACAAAGAAATCAATGTATGTGATGGATGTGAGCAAAAGTCCTTTAAAACACAACCTATTTTTCAATAGCTTTATTGTATACATTAAAAAATATAGTGAAGGCTAATCAGGACATAATTAATTTCCATACATAGTAGGCATGCATTAAATAAAGTTGGTACATACAAATACTAACACTGATGAATTTTCATTAAAGATTGTTCCTGTCTGTGCCTGTTTCTGCTTCCTTTGCTTTTTTTTTTTTTCTTACCTTTACTTCCTCTGATTACATAAAGATTAGGAGCTACCCTCTTTCTCAGCAACCATCTCTGTTTCCTTGCTACATAAAGTAAGGTTCATGGACCAGCAACAACAGCATCACCCAAGAACTGATTAAAAAAATGCAAAATCTAGCATCCCAACCCTAGACCTGCTAAACCAAAATCTGCATTTTTATCAAAGCATCTATGTGTTCCCAATGCATGTTAGTGTCGGTGATTCTCAGGACTGGGATCACATGAAAACTACCTGAGGAGTTTAAAAACTAATAATGCCTGAACATACTACCAGATTTTTTATTGCTTTGTTTTGTTTTCTAAATTTTAAATTTATTTTTTTAATTGAAAAATAATCGTTTTACAGAATTGTATTGGTTTCTGCCAAACATCAACAAGAATCAGCCCTTGCTATAGATCTGGGAAAGTACCTAAGAATGAGTGCTTTTCAAATGTCTCTGAGGTGTTTCTAAATCACTTTTGAGGAACAAAGGTAAACATAGATTCCTAAAATATATTTTGAAAAGCTTAAATTTAAGCATATATTAGGGAATTCAGTTCATACAGAATTGTGAAAATAATATCTGGACCTAGAGTAGAATTATAGGAAAGAGGAACTGCTTTTGATAAAGGAAATTATAAATAACAAGTAGATTTTAAAGCTAGACTTTTATAATGGTGACAATTTCTTAAACAATATTTAGTAAAATATTGTAAGGATAAGAAGCACATTGTATGCTGCCTCACTGACCACAGCATGGTTTTCTTTTTAAAACAATGAGATCATGCACTCCAGTAGGAAATAGAAAAGTGGTATATTAGAAATGCAATGGCACCCCACTCCAGTGCTCTTGCTTGGAAAATCCCATGGATGGAGGAGCCTGCTAGGCTGCAATCCATGGGGTCACGAAGAGTCGCACACGACTGAGCAACTTCGGTTTCACTTTTCACTTTCATGCATTGGAGAAGGAAATGGCAACCCACTCCAGTGTTCTTGCCTGGAGAATCCCAGGGACGGGGGAGCCTGGTGGGCTGCCGTCTATGGGGTCAGACAGAGTCAGACACGACTGAAGTGACTTAGCATAGCATAGCATATTAGAAATGGGATAGTTTTCCAAGAATCTGTTGGACTTAACTATAAACAAATAATAACAATGATTCTAATTCTAAATGAGGAATGTATAGAAATTAAGAGCTGGTAAGATAAAATAAACCAGTACCATAATTCAATCCTGTTATTTTTATCTTGTGAAGACCTTCTGTACTTTACAGAAAATAAGAGAGAATTACAAAAATATATTCTTTAAATTCATGTAAAATAGAAAGTATTTGTCTAAGGCAGCAACAGATATAAAATTGCACAACTTTCTGAATCATCCACAAAGAAGTATAAAGACAATAGGAGAAACAATGTTAGCATAAAGGCTGCTGTTGTCTAGTCTCTAAATTGTGTCCAACTCTTTTGTGACCCCAAGGACTGTAGCTGGCCTGTTAGGTATATTTCTTGCTTAAAGAAATTTTAAAACACTTATTAGCATCTGCCATAAAGTTCACATGTTTCCAAGTATTGTTGATAGAAGATTAAAATGCAGTTGAAAAATAAAATTCCATATACCACTGTGGGTTTACATAATGAGCTATTATGTCAAGGAAATTATGAAGCTGACCTGTTAATTACCTTATGTCTAGCATGCTATTTGGGCTTCCCTAGTGGTTCAGATGGTAAAGAATCTGCCTGCAATGTGGGAGACCTGGGCTTGATCCCTGGGTCCGGAAGGTCTCCTGGAGAAGGAAATAGCACCCCACTCTAGTATTCTTGCCTGGAGAATTCCAGGGACAGAGGAGCCTGATGGGTTACAGTCCATGGGGTCCCTAAGAGTCGGACACAACTGAATGACTTCACTTTCACTTTTCACTTACATGCATTGGAGAAGAAAATGGCAACTCACTCCAGTGTTCTTGCCTTGAGAATCCCAGGGATGGGGTAGCCTGGTGGGCTGCCGTCTATGGGGTCGCACAGAGTTGGACATGACTGAAGCGACTTAGCAGTAGCAGCAGAATATATTGAACTCAAAATCTTATCTATTGACATTTTAAAATAAAAGCAATTGTAATTTCCAAATTGTATGTAGAAATTAGCCAAAAAATGTATAATTCATTTCTATAGTCCCCATTTGTAAATATGATTACAAGTGGTAAATATGATTATATTTCCAAATGTTGTAATTTTAATACATATAGTATTCCAAAACTGATATTTAAGCTATAACTAATTCATGTCAAAAAACAGACTTCTTGCCATGTAATTAGCCATATTATACTTTATTCATTATATATTCAGCCTTGAACAGAATACTTTTTTCTTAAAAACCTTAGCTTTTTGAAGTTACTAATATAATAATTGGTGGAAAACAAGAATATTAATGAAGGTAATGCCTACAAGAGCCAACTTTTAACAAATTTCATACTGAAACTTTGTTAAAGCACTGAATCTATCTTGAGATAAATTTAATTCCCTTTGAAATATGGTTTTACTTATTGAAAAAAGATTCTTTCCAGGATACATAGCTGCTTACAACACAATTCTCTTCCTTTACAAGAAAAACAACAGAATAATCATCAAACATAATTATAGCTATGAAGCATTTGTACATGCACTCAAAAATAATTTTTGCAAAACTACTAATGTGCCAAGTACACATGAAAATAAAAATGCAACAAGACATGGAGAACAGACTTATGGACATGGTGGGAGGGGAGGAGGGAGAGGTATGGAGAGAGCAACATGGAAACTTACATTACCATATGTAATGGCATACTACCATATGTAAAGTAGATAGCCAATGGGAATTTGCTGTATGACTCAGTGAACTCAAACAGGGGCTCTTTAACAAGCTAGGAGGGTGGGAGAAAGGTTTTGGAGAGAGGGGATGTAGGTGTACCTATAGCTGATTCTTATTGATTTTTGACAGAAAACAACAAAATTCTGTAAAGTAATTATCCTTCAATTAAAAAAACAAGTTAAAAAATTGCAACCAGGAACAAATTCTAAGGAACTAATATTCTCCCAGTGAACTCAGAAAAATACAAAATAAGTTAATCTCAGAGAGTGACATAAGTACTTTGAAGAAAATAAGGTGATAAAGCTTAACATGCTACCATGGATGTCCATAGATCTGGGTTTTGGTGTAACTTTCGTCATTTGATGACGATCTCAGTTGATTGCAGCGTTGGACTACTACGAATATAGCTGCTAAGATTTATGTACAGATCTTTATGTGGACATATGTTTTTAAGATTTCTTTTGGCTAAAAACCTAGGAGTGGATTGCCCAGTCTTATAGTGGGAATAACTAATGTAGCGCTTGCCTGAAGGATTATACTCTCAAAAGACATAAAAGCAAAGTATGAATACAGACTTCAAAGAAGTCTTGAATGATTTGATATAAACATATATCAAAAATAATAATAATAATAGATCATACTTCATGTTGTTTTTAAAGGAAAGGTACAGTTCTTTCAGAATATAGACATGATTTGTCATTCCCACATTTTATTTTTATTTTATTTTATTCTATTTTTTAACTTTACAATATTGTATTGGTTTTGCCATATATCAAAATGAATCCACCACAGGTATACACGCGCTCCCCATCCTGAACCCTCCTCCCTCCTCCCTCCCCATACCATCCCTCTGGGTTGTCCCAGTGCACCAGCCCCAAGCATCCAGTATCGTGCATCGAACCTGGACTGGCGACTCATTTCATATATGATATTATACATGTTTCAATGCCATTCTCCCAAATCATTCCCACATTTTAGAGAACCAAAGCATCTTTACCCTACAGTCATCACAAGGTGACTAATGGTAAATTAATTATAATTAATTATAAAATATGTAGCAAACATTGTTAATTTTGGTCTTATTTTGCATTATTTTATTTTAATGATAGCTCTATAAATAATATATTTACTTAAACTATATTATTACTCTAATTATTAATATGCTATTAGTATTTTCACATATCAGAGAGTAATTAATCTTCTAAAGGGAAATATTAAATTTCCAAAGATTTGAACAGGGGAGTAATATTGGAGAAAAGAGAAGGTCATGATAATAGGAATAAATACAAAATGGAATAAAGCTAGGTACCTTAATGAAAATATTGAAAACTTTCAACAGCATTTTGTGGAAAAGGTCTAGACTATTAATATGCTATGTTTAAGATCTAAAAACTATTTTTCAGGAAGAAGTAATAAAAAGTCTTGAGATTTTTGATGGAAAGTTTGCTTTCCTTAGTAGAATGTTGTACAACAAAAGAAAAAACATTTTGGGCCTTCAGGGGACACTTTCTCTTTCTCTCTCTCTCTCTTTTTATTTTTATTTTTTAATTTAACCAATACTGGAACATCCTGGGAAGTTATCTCATTAGGGAGTCCAATATTTTCTTTTGCATTGAACTTGATTTATTGAATTTCTTACATTCTAAGGAATGCATAGTTTCCTTGTGGGGAAAAAAAAAAGCAAAAAAGGCTTTTAGGTCGATTTGTTTCAGTTCACCCATTTTTTTCTCCATAGGACGAGTTCTTTGGCCAATTAGGCCTGTTTAGATTACTGAGAAATACTTCTGCAGTAGCCCTGGAGAATCAATTCAGTGCTAAAGTTTGATATGCATGTAAAATCATAACTATTGTGTAGGTTGAAAGTTTGCTTCACTTTCCTACTTCATTGACATTTGCCCAATTACAAGGAGATCATTCTACCACCAGCAGGGAGCCCTGAAAAAAAACTGCATTTGAATTTTTTAACAAACTTTTATTCCAAGCCATTTTATAATGCAATATTAGTTCAGATCACCTTATTCTTTTTAAATTAGGAAACACCAATACAAATACCTTAAAATACCATTTATTATTGATGTATATAGCAAAGGAGTTTCATTAATATTATGTGCAGAAGTGAAGTGAAGTCACTCAGCCGTGTCCGACTCTTTGCAACCCCGTGGACTGTTGCCTACCAGGATTCTCCATCCATGGGATTTTCCAGGCAAGAGTACTGGAGTGGGTTGCCATTTCCTTCTCCAGGGGATCTTCCCGACCCAGGGATCGAACCTGGATTTCCCACATTGTAGGCAGACGCTTTACTGTCTGAGCCAGCAGGGAAGTCCATTATGTGCAGAGAAAATACTTAAATCTTGCCTGTTGTTGTTTAGTCATTAAGTCATGTCTGACTCTCTTGCAACCCCATGAACTGTCTTGCAACCCCATGAACTGTAGCCTGCCAGGCTCCTCTGTCCATGGGATTTCCTATGCAGGAATGGCAAAATGGGTTGCCATTTCCTTCTCTAGAGGATTTTCCTGACCCAGAGGAGGAACCCATGTCACCTGCATTGGCAGTTGGATTCTTCACCTCTGAGCCATCTCGGAAGCCCAAAATGTTGCTGAAACGGCAATTCACTCCAGTATTCTTGCCTAGAGAATCCTGTGGACAGAGGAGCCTGGTGGGCTGCTGTCTGTGGGGTTGCACAGAGTCGGACACGACTGAAGCGACTTACCATGCATGCATGCATTGGAGAAGGAAATGGCAACCCACTCCAGTATTCTTGCCTGGGGCATCCCACTGACAGAGGAGCCTGGTGGGCTGCTGTCTGTGGGGTCGCACAGAGTTGGACACGACTGAAGCAACTTAGCAGCAGCAGCAGCGTTGCAAAGTATATATTAAAAATTTCTTTGAAAATTTAATTTTGATATAATATAAATCATACAAACATAGTTTTTCCAAAAATAAAACTGTGTAAACTTAATAACAAACAAGGTTATAGAGATTGAATGCAGAGATGATTTTAGAATTATTTTAAAGAAAATATCAACAGAAACTAGTATCATAATGGTTAAGGAAAAATGAATAAATAAAATATGAAGCATGAATGAGTGAGCTATTAGTCTTCTAATAAAACTTATGATTTTCAATAGTAGTCTCCATGTGTAGAATGATATTAAGAAATTCATATTTAATAAATTTGGACTACGTAAATTGTGTCTTAAGTGGTTATTTTCTGTGTTTATGTGTGTGTGTGTTTTCAAGTATAGACTCAGAAATTAAATGCTTGGTAAATGCTAGAAGTAGGGTATTTTTAATTCATTTTAACTGTTCAAGAAAGAAAGCAGACATGCATGACATAATTTGTGAAATTATGTTTAGTTGCAAAGCCAGCAGTTCTTATAGCAAGAAAGTGTGGCTAGGAAGTGAGCCTCAGTACTCTTCTTGTATACAAATCTATTTTGGGGTCCAGAATTGACATCTCAACATAGTTCAGTTATTCTTTACCCTGTTATCACTAAATAGAGCCTCTTGCAATGGATAAAAATGGTGTTTCTCTCTGGCAAAGAGTCCAAGAGATAAAGAAAAAAAAATAATAACAAAAAATTACCTATCAGGATATAAAAGTAGGAAAGATTGCTAAGAAAATACTGGTTCTTAGCCAGATCATGGTTTTATATGCATTGAAGGTGGACTGTCCTTAATGTATTTAAAATTATTCAACACTGATGACTTGAATAGAGAGTATGCTATGATTTTAAAATAATGAAAATTATAAAGGGACCTAGAAGTGTAAAAATCTCTGAATGACAGATGAAAGTTTAGTAAAAGCTGAAAAAGCATTAATCATATAATAAGAGTATATACACATAGACATTGTTTGAAAAAAAATGCAATTCTTAGACCCCTTCATGAAGTTTTAGGCAGAGATGAGGCCACTGAAATGAATATTACTTGAGTAAATGTTGATTTGAATATGTTAAGAAAGATATTTCCTCCAACAAATTAAAATGTAAGGGAAATGGCATTAACTATGTGTCACAAAATCATTTTCCAGAGATCTAAGCATGCTCATAAGCAAACAGAATTACCGGCTGGAATAAATGTTCAAATCAATAAAAATAGCCTTATGGAATATAATAGTTCCTTGAACATGTATGAATAGAAGGAGGAGAGGGACTGTCAGGATTTAATTTAGCAAATGGCATTTTCATCAACTACAATCTACTAATGAAATGGAAAATGCATGAAATAATATAGGCCTTGGATCTCTACATGATAATCTGTAGAGACTATTATATTTGTAATATCCAACTACCAGTTTTAAGAAAGAACCTTTGTTATGCATAAATCACCCCTTCCTGGTATTGCTGACAAGTCAGAAAGTCAAGGGGAAAAAAACTATACCACCTGGGTAAATTCACCTGTGTTCTTTAGCTGGTAAGTTTTACAGTCACACTCATTCAAACTATTGATTGTTCTATATTTTTATCTTATTTATTTTCATATTTTTAGATATAACATTGGTGGTTAATATTACTATAGTCATTGAAGTAATTGTCCACTGTTGAGTATATTTAGAAACCTTCAATCTCTGAAAGTTTTATCTTGATTTTTATGTACAGGGTCATTATGTGCATGACGCTTTTTACCTGTTTAATGGGGGGAAATATAAATATGTGATATGGGTATATGCAGTTTTTGGAAATTTCATGGAGTCAAACATACTCTGATAAAAATACCTTTTAACCAAATGAGTTCAGTGGGCTTAGGGGTGGAAAGATTTAAAATATCTGTGGGGTTTAGATAAACAGAATCATGAAAAATAACTAAGGAGAAGCAAGATAGATTACAGATAAGCAAGCCAGCCAGCCTGCTAAAGTCAATATAACTATCAGCTAAATAGCAAAAAAGTTAAAAATAGATAGTGAGGTCATCAAAATTCATATATAACATTTCTGTATGAAAACAAAATCTTAAAATTTGAAATCATCTCTAAGTGATCCATTCAGAACACTTACTATGGTAATTTAAGTGTTTATTCTGAGGAGCTGTGAGCAAAATAAAAGTAATTATGTAAAACTGTGAAATATATGTGTACCTGAAAGTCCAAAGAACAGTGTTGGTCTGAGAATTAAAATGTGGCCCTGCTGTCAGCAATTAGTGTTAATTTGGTACCAAGTTTTCATTTGAGTTCACATGGAATTTTTATTTAATATGGCATATTCTGCCAAGTCCAGTGTTCTTGACTGCAGCTTTATGTGTCAAATATTACCAAGTGTAAGCTAGAAGGGGAAAAAAGGAAAATGGAACTATCCCTGACTCATGATGCCATGAATAAGGTTCTTGACATCACAGAGAGATGACTCAAAGGATTTCAACTCAATGCCCCACCTCTCCGTGTCACTCAGGGCTGGAGCTGAGCTACACATAGTTTCTTTGATACTGATACACAACCGTTTGTGCACAAAATATGCCACTTCAAATTGAATTTTCTTAATAAAATACTGGTACCTTTCCAGAGCAATGTAATTTAAAACATAAAAAGTGTGCTGTTTGTTTGCTTTTTCAGGGTAAGTCTACCAGTTTACTCTGAAAGATCAGACATCTCCTATTTTTGCATAAATCAGGCAATTGTAAAATGGCACTTTCTGAAGTGTCTTGATAGATTTGAGCATATTTTTCCTGGAATTTCTAACATATATAAGGATAAAGTAAGTCTGAGATAGTTCTATGAGGTCTACTTATTGTTGCAATTAAAAGATTTATTCACTTTCGATACAGATAAAATAATGTGGGCCGAGCTGCAGTAAAGAATTTATAAACATAACTTAGTAAGGGATAGATCAAGCAAAATAGTATAGACACATTTCTGTCAATGTTCATTCCCATTGTTAACAATATGCAAGACCTAAATAAGAACCACTGTCTCTCGACTAATTGTGTAACTATTCATGCAAATATCTTCAATAAGGCAATTTTACTTTTTCCAAATATCTATAAAGGAAAATATATGTATAGTTCTATTACAGTGCTTCCATCTATCTAGATGGAGAGATAGACAGATATATTCCCCAAAAGTATTATTTTTGTGACTCTAGCAAGAGTTCCATTTATGTCCCTTTTTTAGTAATTCTGAGGTCTCAGCACTGGACAACTGAAGTTATATTTCGCCTCCAGGCTTCCTGGGAAAATCTTTGAGGGGGAATTCAGGGCTGACAGCACTCAGAGAAAAGTGATTAAAACTCTGGAGGAATTAAAGGTCAGAAAAAAATAATGGGTGCTGAAGAAACTGCCCTTATAGACATATCAGGAAAGGAATGTTTTAGTTTCACTTGACGCTAGTTATTCAAATTTCTTGTGCTACAAAAAAAAATGGGAAAGTTTGAAGTTTTCTGAGTAGCTCAGATAATGAGAGGGCATAGACTAGAGGATATGAGGGAGAAGGGTCCTGAAATCTTAGTGGAAAAAAACTCAGTGATATTCCCATTTTACTATCTTTAAAGCTACATTCCCTACATATAGCTGATTCACATTATTGTACAGCAGAAATTAACACAGCATTGTAATTATAATCCAATTAAAAACAAACAAAAAAACTGCATTCTCAGTTTCTGCCTCTATTTGTCTCTTATCCTGCAATTATCTAGGTTATCCCTTTCGTCCTTCTTTCTCTTCCTTTGTTTCTCCCTTCCTCCTATCTTCCCTCCCTTATTTATTTTGTGTGTTTGTGGGGGTGTTTGTGTGCTTCCTCTGTCCATGGTCTCTATTATCAGCATCTTTACAGATTTGCTCTTCTGTAACATGTAGGCCAGGGCTTTCCTAGTGGCTCAGCAGTTAAGAATCTGCCTGACAATGCAGGAGATGTGAGTTCAATCTCTGGGTCGGGAAGATCCCCTTGAGCAGGAAAGAGCAAGCCACTCAAGTATTCATGCCTGGGAAACTCCATAGACAGAGGAGCCTGGAGGGCTACGGTCCATGGGGTTGCAGAAGAGTCAGACACGACTTAATGACTAAACAACCACAACCACAACACGTGGAGCAGCTTTTATTATTCCCTAATGTGTCACTTTATGACCAACCTAGATAGCATTTTGAAAAGCAGAGCCATTACTTTGCCAACAAATGTCCGTCTAGTCAAGGCTATGGTTTTTCCAGTGGTCATGTATGGATGCGAGAGTTGGACTGTGAAGAAAGCTGAGTGCCGAAGAATTGATGCTTTTGAACTGTGGTGTTGGAGAAGACTCTAGAGAGTCCCTTGGACTGCAAGGAGATCCAACCAGTCCATTCTAAAGGAGATCAGTCCTGGGTGTCCTTTGGAAGGAATGATGCTAAAGCTGAAACTCCAGTACTTTGGCCACCTCATGCGGAGTTGACGCATTGGAAAAGACTCTGATGCTGGGAGGGACTGGGGGCAGGAGGAGAAGGGGACGACAGAGGATGAGATGGCTGGATGGCATCACTGACTCGATGGACGTGAGTTTGAGTGAATTCCAGGAGTTGGTGATGGACAAGGAGGCCAGGGGTGCTGCAATTCAGGGGGTCACAAAGAGTCAGACACGACTGAGTGACTGAACTGAACTGAATGTGTTAACTTCAGCTTTAGGACACTATTGAATTGTCATGGCTCCATTTATCAACCCAATGATACGTGTATTGTGACTTGGAGTCCCTTGCAGCTGATACTCTTTTAATGTCCAAATTCCAACTTCTCACAAAAGACCATTTGAGTAAATCAACTTGGAATTTGGTGTTCATGTCTGGTTTTATTATGAACTGGTTCCAAATTGGGAAAGGAGTATGTTAAGGCTGTATATTGTCACCCTGCTTATTTAACTTAATATGCAGAGTACATCTTGTGAAATGCTGGGCTGATGAAGCAAAAGCTGGAATCAAGATTGCTGGGAAAATATCAATAACTTCAGATATGCAGATGACACCACCCTTATGGCAGAAAGTGAAGAAGAACTAAAGAGCCTCCTGTTGAAAGTGAAAGAGTAGAGTGAAAATTTTGGCTTAAAGCTCAACATTCAGAAAACTAAGATCATGGCATCTGGTCCCATCACTTAATGGCAAATAGATGGAAACAGTGGCTGACTTTATTTTCTTGGGCTCCAAAATCACTGCAGATGGTGACTGCAGCCATGAAATTAAAAGACACCTACTTCTTGGAATAAAAGTTATGACCAACCTAGACAGCATATTAAAAAGCAGAGACATTACTTTGTCAACAAAAGTCCATCTAGTCAAATCTATGTTTTTTCCAGTAGTCATGTATGGATGTGAGAGTTGGACTATAAAGAAAGCTAAGCACCAAAGAATTGATGCTTTTGAACTGTGGTGTTGGAGAAGACTCTTGAAAGTCCCTTGGACTGCAAGGAGATCCAACCATCCTAAAGGAAATCAGTCCTGAATATTCATTGGAAGGACCGATGCTGAAGCTGAAGCTCCAATGTTTTGGCCACCTGATGCTAAGAACAGACTCACTGGAAAAGACCTGATGCTGGGAAAGATTGAAGGCAGGAGGAGAAGGGGACAACAGAGGATGAGATGGTTGGATGGCATCACTGACTCAATGGACATGAGTTTGAATACTTTCCAGTGATGGACAGGGAAGCCTGGTGGGCTGCAGTCCATGGGATCTCAAAGAGTCGGACAGGACTGAGCGACTGAACTGAACTGAATTGAACCAGAGGTTATAAGAGGGGAGGAATTGTGGTCGCTCTTCAAATTATTGCCCAGTTCCACTTCTTAGGAAAAACCACAGGTAGCTAGCATCATTTGTCAGAATATATGATTGAGGAGGCAGTAGCTGTAATCTTTTCTGTAACCCATGACAATTCTGAATTTAAAAATTTTCTGTGAGATTTTAAACATTCTTAAAAATGTTGGATTTCAACCATTTGTTGTTGTTGTTGTTGTTTTGGAGAGTCTGAGTTGACATGAAACTTTGAAGAAACTTCTCAAGAATTTGGAGACCGCAAAACAAAAATAAAATAATTCTAATTACCCATTTGTTTGCCGGCCAAGTTTACAACTGCTTCTGTGGGTAAATTAATCAGATAAAAAAACATAGACTATTAAATGTTATATATGTTTAAGAACCCTTATTATTTCCTGCTCTAAAAGGACTCTTCTACTAAATATGAAATCTAAAATCATTAGGGAATGAAACAAGGCAAGAAAGTAGACATGGCTGGATCTTTATCCTTTGGTAATCTTATATGTAGGATATAAGAATTGCTTATAAGGAAAAGTCTTAGAAACCTTGCCTCATTGATCATAAGACCACTCAGAATATTTCCAATTCATTATATTCTTAGATCACTGCACAAATAAAATGTAATAATAGCCATACTGGCAAATTACATATACATATGAAATTAGCTTTTCAGGAAATTCTTTGTGAAAACTACACTGTTTTACTTTGAAGGTAGCTAAAATTATGTATAACTTTAGGATGACTAAATGAATAATATTAGGGTCAGATGAGTCTAAGAATATCATTTAAAAAGACTTTTAAGTGTGTAGAAGAAATCATTAACTAGCTGGCAGTTCATTTCTATTCTCAGACTCTACAAGAATAACTGGTGACCCTGCCATCATCTTCTAACAATCAGCCACCTATCCACTTGACCTTCTACACCTTTGCTCATATGCCAGGCTGAAATGATAGGAAGAACATCTGGGCATCTTGCCTACCCAAAGTCTCTAGGGCTCTTGTTTCTGCTCTGAGCTTAATTTTTATTTAACCTTTGTTTTAATGATGAAAGTCTGTCTCTCTGTCTTTGCTTCTCCGCCTACAGTACATTTTTGTCACTGGTTCCCAATTTAAACACTTAGGAGTCAGGAAGCATGACTTTGCCAATTTATGTGATTTTTTTTTTTGTCTGTCTGTTTGCTTTCTTCCTCAAATTCTAGTATAGCTAATATACTGACCTTAAATGTGAGATTATTGATTCTCCTTGTGCATTAGATACTCCCTTGGCCTAAATTTGGCACAATAGGAAGTTGCATTAACTTTTAATACATCAGTATGTCTCTTATAAAATCACACATCAAAAGTTGTGAATGTTTCAAATTTCAAAAAACAAAAAAAATGCCTTTGGCTTGTTTTGAGTTGCTAATGCACAGAAAGTTCTGACTCCCTGTTTTAGCTGAACCATCAGTTTACTTAATAACATATATTTTTAATAGCATGAAAGAGAGAAAAATCTCAGAGAAATAACTGAACTTTCCACCTAATGCAATCAGGAAAAGTAGAACAAACAAAACCCAAAGAAGGAAAGAAATCATAAAGAACAGACCAGAAATAAATAGGGACAAAGCAAGCAATGAAACTAAAAGCTGGGTCTTTGAAAAGATAAACAAAATTAATCAATCTTTAGCCATACTCAAAGAAAAAATGGTAAAGAGCTCAAATCAATAAAATTAGAAATGAAAAAGGAAAAGTTACAATTGACATCACAGAAATACAAAGGTTCATAAAAAAAATACTTCAAATAACTATATAACAATAAAATGGACAACCTAGAAGAAATAGACAAATTCCTAGAAATGTACAAATCTGAATCAGGAAGAATAGAAAATATGAACAGACCAATAACACTAATGAAATGGAAACTGTTTAAAAATCTTCCAACAGACAAAAGTTCAAAAACAGATGGTTTTACAGGCAAATTCTATCAAACATTTAGAAAAGAGTTAACACCTATCCTTCTGAAACTATTCCAAAAAATTGTGGAGAAAGGAACACTCCCAAACTCATTCTCTGAGGCCACCATGGCCTTGATACCAAAAAACCAGACAGAGATATTACAAAAATAGAAATACACAGACCAATATCACTGATGAACATAGATGCAAAAATCCTCAACAAAATAAGATCAAACCAAATCCAACAATATATTAAAAGGATCATACACCATGACCAATTGGGATATCCCAGGGATGCAAGGACTTTTCAATATCTGCAAATCATTCAGTGTGATATAACACATTAACAAATTGAAGAATAAAAACTATATGAGTATCTCAATACCTGCAGAAAAAGCTTTTCACAAAATTCAACACCTGTTTATGATAACAACTCTCCAGAAGGTGGGCATAGAGGGAATGTGTATATGATGAACCCATAGCTAACATCATCCTCAGTGGTGGAAAGAAACCTGAAAGCATCTCCTTTGGGATCAGGAACAAGACAAGGATGTCAACTCTTGCCACTTTTATTCAACATTCAGAAGTCTTGGCCATGGCAATCAGAGAAGAAAAAGAAATAAAAGGCATCCAATCACAAAAGAAGTAAAACTGTCTGTGTATGAAGATGACACGATATATAGAAAATCCTTAAGATGCTACCAGAAAACTACAAGAGTTCATCAATGAATTCAGTAAAGTGCAGAATACAAAATTAGTGAACACAAATTTCCTGCAATTCTATACACTAACAACAGATCAGTAAAATAAATTAAGGAAAAAAATAATTTACCATCAAATTAACATTACCATTATAAATTAGCAAATTGCCATTAATTTAGCATCAAAAAGAATAAAATGCCAAGGAACAAATATACCTAAGGAGGCAAAAGACCTATACTCTGAAAATTATAAGACAGTGCTATGATCAGCATTGTCAAAATGACTAGGCTACCCAAGTAAATCTACAGATTCAGTGCAATTCTTAGAAATTACCAACAGCATTTCCCACAGAATTAGAATAAACAATTTTTTAGTTTGTATGGAAACACAAAAGAGCCTGAATAGCCACAGTAATCCTGACAAAGAAAAATGAAACTGGAGGCATCTGGCCCCCTGACTTCAAATTAGACTACAAAACTATAGTCATGAAAACAGATTGGTATTGGCACAAAAACAGGAAAACATATCAATAGAATAGGACAGAAAGTCCAGAGATAAACTCACACATCTATGGTAAATTAATCTACACATCTATGGTTAATTAATCTAATCCACTTTGCTGTATACTTGAAACTAACACAACATGGTAAATCAACTATCTCTTTCTCTCTTTAGTCACTAAGTCATGTTCAACTCTTGCGACCCTATGAACTCTAGCCTGCCACGCTCCTCTGTCCTTGGGATTCTCCAAGTAAGAATACTGGAGAGGGTTGGCATTTCCTTCTCCAGGGGATCATCCCAATCCAGCGATTGAACCTGGGTCTCCTAGGCTGCAGGCGGATTCTTTATTGACTGAACTACAAGGGAAGCTATTAAATTATATAGTACATAATATATAAATCAACTATACTCCAATATAAAATAGAAATCAAATGAAAAATAAAAGAATGAATGAGAGAAGCAAAGCCTTTTTGATGCATGTACCATAAAGTTTAGGTAACTTGGCAACTTGTTTTTGTAGATACTGTTTTGTTAGGTATTCCTTAGTGAGAGGTGAATACATGCTGGGCTTTGCGGCTCATGTGGAGAAATTAAATGTCTATTAGTAAGCATTTAAAGAAACTAAAAATGATTATTTTTTTCCAAAGAAGAGGAAAAAATCTAACAAAGTTTTAATAATTATATATAGTTATGTTTTTTCTCATTATGTTAACAGCCAGAACATCAGCTGGAGGAAATAAATAGCACTAACGTATGTTTCCTTGGGCAGAGCTAGGACTTGATCAGCAATGATAAGATCCTCTGAGAAATAATTGTTTCACGCCAGATAACTCGCAAGTGTCAGGCTGCTTAGCACACAGACATAAGAGCTATGACCTCTATTGATTAATGTCTGTTCACATTATCACCATCAGTTAAACAGCTATTTTCAAATTCATGCATATTAACAAAGTGAAATGAAACAGGTCTCTAACCTGAATTTCCATAACAATAATATAAACACACCAGCCATAATATAAAAGGGTTATTAGAACAAAAACACATGGGAAGGATGTGGTACCATTATGGAAGTGCCAACTGGGATGAAAATATGAGAAATATCAATCCAGTACACTTCTGTTAGGCTGTAAATTTGCCTCTGAATACATCTTTGATATACCTCATTTTCTTTCCATCTGCATTATTCTACTTCTCAATCTCCCAGAACAGAACCACTAGCTTTAGCTATAGTTCATTATTTATTTAAGGCCTTCAAAGATCTATTTATCGTAACCCCCTTCCCTAAGGTTTGGATATTTTTATTATCAAAGTGATTTTTCCTTCATTAAGCTACTAATCCTGCAACACCACCTGTTCTATATCTTTCATGGTAAACAATCACATCAATCCAGTCCCTCAAAAATTGTTAGTAATTTAAATAAGTATAATATTTAATAGGAAATTAGGAGAGGGATAGAAAATTCTGATAGTTCATAGAGCTGTGGACTATTTGATTGCTGAAATGGATTTTCTGTGATCAGTGGGCTTAGTTTGGTCTAGAGGGTTCTAATACTATATGTCCCAATCTGTATTTGAGATTTTTGTGCTTTTAATACCTGGGGTATGGATGGGAACTTCCTTTGGCCTTTCTGAAGTGTTACATGCATAAGGAATATAATAACTTGACTTGGTTCACCAAGAACTGAAAACCAAATGTTCAACACCACCCTGCATCTTAGAAAACTCAGCATTGCATAACCTTAGAAGATAGATGTCACCTAAAGAAAAAAAGGGATAGGATCTAAAATTTTGTTGCATTAAATTTTCAAATGTATGAAATTTAATTCTGTCAAATGAGAGACTTTGAAAGGCTTACCACCTGAAATTGCATTACTGGCATACTTACATTTTAAATTGAGATTTATATTCCCTCTCAATTGATAACATTTAGCAGATATCACTTTGTAATCACTATATTTCTCTTGCTTTTGAAAATTATATTGGTTTTGCCATATATCAACATGAATCTGCCACAGGTATACACGTGTTCCCCATCCTGAACCCTCCTCCCTCCTCCCTCCCCATACCATCCCTCTGGGTCATCCCAGTGCACCAGCCCCAAGCATCCAGTATTGTGCATTGAATCTGGACTGGCGACTCATTTCATATATGATATTATACATGTTTCAATGCCATTCTCCCATATCATCCCACCCTCTCCCTCTCCCACAGAGTCCAAAAGACTGTTCTATACATCAGTATATGACAAAACCAATACAATATTGTAAAGTTAAAAAATAAAATAAATATTAAAAAATAAAATAAAATCAGCTTGAACATCAAAAAAATGAAAATTAGAAAATTATATTGGATTCCTGATGTTAATTTTCACAATAAAATCCATTTTCAGATATAAGACAGCTTTTCATTTGTTTTTTTATTTACAAAATATTATTTTTCTGGATATTTACTACAGAAACATCAAACCAATTAGATTGATACTTTAAGGCTTCTGTGATATGTTTCAAGATCAATATCTAGGTACATACTTATTATAACCCTGACTATTCATTTCCTTAAAGGCTAACTAACCACTTTCTAGCTCAGTTTTGGTTCATACTTTTTCTTTTATGGTGAATACATTTCTTTAACTTCCAAAAACATGTACTTCTTTTTATATTAAGGCACATGGATAACTTGATGCTGGCTAAAGTTATAAAAATATGCATTTATACATACAAACACATTTATATCTATTTCTATATCACTCTCTCTCTCCACAAGTTAAACTGATACTTCAAATTATAATCCAACTCTGAAGAATTTATTCTAGCCTTTTCTGTAAGTTTGTAACTCCTTTCTCTGAAAGTGAAAGACAGCTCTCATCTCAATATATCTACTTATTTTTAGAAAATGTACAGTATTTGAAAACTTATAAAGTAATTTTAGAATTTCTAACATATACCTCTATGGAACACAAATTACAAACTAGAATTCAGTATTTGTGTACAGTAATTTTGTATTGTCTTTAGCCTTAGAGAATATAATAAAAATACTGGTTTTCCCATGTTCAGTTCAGTTCAGTTCAGTCACTCAGTCATGTCTGACTCTTTGAGACCCCATGAATCACAGCATGCCAGGCTTCCCTGGAGTTCACTCAAACTCATGTTACTTTTCCTCAAATTGTTAGTGCTGTTCTTCCCCACCCTCTTCATTGTGACTACATGATTCATTTATTACTAGTCCACTTGCAATGCAGGAGACCCAGGTGGGATCCCTGTGTCTGGATGATCCCCTGGAGAAGAGAATGGCAACCCAATCCAGTATTCTTACCTGGGAAATCCCATGGACAGAGGGGCCTGGTGGACTAGTCCATGGGGTCGCAAAGAGTCAGACACAACTGAGCGACTAACATACCATACCACGTGGTGTGTGGATTCTATTATGGGTTGAATTGTGTCCTCTCCAATGGTATTTCCCTTCATACAGTAAAGCCCTGATCCCCACTGCCTCAACTATTTGGAGGCAGGCTCTTTAAAGAGGTGATTAAGAGATTTAGATACCCAGAGAGTCACCAGGGATGTGTATACACATAGAAAGGACCATATGAAGATGAAACAGGCAGGACAAATATCTCCTTGAGCAACAAAATGCAAAGAAACTATATGGGACTGTGCAGTTGGGCTAAATTCTGTACAAAATATGCAAAAAGACCAGAACACAACAACAACAACTACTTCCACTTCTGAATTGCCAGGAGCAAAAGCAGGGCAGGGCACTGTGCATGCACAAGCACACCACCACCTGAGGAGCGGGAAAACCATCTAAGCCAGCCCTCCTGCCCAATCTCTGGAATACGCCAACCCTCAACCCATAGAAGGAACCAGCTCCCCGCTTTAAGGAGTGAGCAAGGGAACCGTTACTTGTTCTCTCTCCTCTGCTGCACCAGTGGCCCTGTTAAAGCCCTGCCTGGATTTCTTGACTAGCCTCATCAACTGCTATTGATTGGGGAAGGCCAAGAACACTGGTCAATATCACTTCTATTGGTATCTCCTCCTCATAGATTAACAGTATTAACAGTATTCGTTTTCAGTTTATCCTACCCACGTTTCCTTCTCTCTCCTCTCCTCTCTGGCTTTCCTTCTTTCCCTTTTCCTTTCTTCCTTTTTCTTTCCCTTTTCCTCCCTCCCTCTCTCTGCCCTTTCTTCCTTTTTTCCTTTCCTGCCCCCCCCCCCGCTTCCATCCCTCTCTGTTCCTTTCCAAAAAAGTTAAAGAGACACAAAACTATATATTTCCTTACCTCTTCCTCTTTCTTACAGAAAAGGAGCATATCATAGAATTTTTGCACATTATTATTGCCAAAGTCCTTTCCAAAAGGACAATTTTTTATTCCTACCAGCAAGGAGTCAGAGTGACTATTTCTCTAAATCAAGCATTTCTTATCTGCCAAAGCAGCAAAAATCAGAATTGAATTAAGTAAAGTATATATAAACACCTCCCTTCCTATCAAAGAAGCATCTTTATTATTATCATGGCCACATTGCCTACTGACTAGGCATTAAGTCAACTTAAACCCTCCCACTCTGACTTCAGTTATTTGAAGAAGGGATGAATGTCTAACTAAACATATCTAGAAAAATGCTATATGAGTGATCACTGTTTTAGACAAGCAGCTATAATTGAGGAAAGCAGTCAGATTCTCTCTCAGGGAATTTTTACTCTTAAAAGCACGACAAAAAATCAGCTAGTTGGGAGCTGTGGAAATGGAGATGGAGCTAAAATATTAGTCAGAAATGTCATTTTTATTGTTTCTGATGGAGTACTTAGGGTCCAGTTGATCACCTAGAATTGCTGTTGGACTTTTAGAATTACTGCTGCAAACTGAACAAGCTTCTCTTTTGAAGAGACATGGCCAGCACTTTTTCTGTCTGTCTAACTTCTCTAAGTAATCTTAGAGACAACATGCTGTAAGTGAGATGACTGAAAATGGCTCTATTTCTTAATATAACTGAAAACCACAATCCATGGGGTTGCAAAGAATCAGACACAACTGGGTGACTGCATACACATGCACTGTTCCATCTCAGGGAAAAAACTCTCAGGTGCTTCATTCTGAGGGGAAAAAAAGTTTATGTTGGCAGAGTAAAGAGTACTTTGTCATTGTAAATGTTTTGAGAGAAGATAATAAGCTGTAAATTTTATGAGACAAAATAAGAAAATGTAGTCTATAGTCCCAAACAATGTGCTTAGGGAACAGAAACATTCAAAAATTATAACTTATCCAATATCCTCTGTGTTTCTTATCAATTAGAAGTGTGTGTGTATTTTTCAATTTTAATATGTATGTATGTGGTAAGTCGCTTTGATTATGTCTGACTCTTTGCAATCCTCTGGACTGTAGCCTGCCAGGATCCTTTATCCATGATTCTCCAGGCAAGAATGCTGGAGTGGGTTGCCATGTCCTCTTCCAGGGGATCTTCCCAAGACAGGGGTCAAACCCATGTCTCTTATGTCTCCTGCATTGGCAGCAGGGTTCTTTGCTACTAGCACAAACTGGGAAGCCCTGAAACACTCATAAATTCTCTCAAGCATCGACCAAGAGGAAGCATTTTGAGCAGAATTTGAGGAGTGAGTTTAAGGTCCAATCTGACTTTAGCCAAACTAAGTTAGCATGCAATTATTTAGTCTGATCCAATAGGTGATGATTTTAAAAGATAATGTTTTATGTTCCTAAGCAAGAACTCAAATCCAGCATTTATTAATACTTTGGTAATGAAGTTGGGAATTGGGAGTTGGTGATGGACAGGGAGGCCTGGCGTGCTGCAGTCCATGGGGTCGCAAAGAGTCAGACATGACTGAGTGATTGAACTGAACTGAATTGAATGAAAATAATATTTACTTCATATGATTTCTATGTACAATCATAGGCATAATATGTTTAAAACAGAACAATGTCAAGCATATAGTAAATATTAAATAATTAGTAAATGTTTAAACTGTAATTCATAGATGACATAAATGCTATAGGTACTAAGTATTCTGATGTGTGCTAGATAACAATAGAGAGATTTAAAAAATTAAAAACTTCTCCAAGAGTGAACATTTTAGAAGTCTAGTGACTGATCCATTTTGTAGATAATTTGTATTGACTTACAGAAAGCTAGTCATTAGATAATAAGTCTGATTTGCATGTAAAATAATTGTATGTTTCTATACAAATTTGCCACCTATACTGTGGCAGAACTGTAGAGAACAAGAGAACTCAAAGTTTATTTTGAAATAAAAGAATTAGCGCCTCAATTCTCTCACCTTTCAATATTCACATATACAGGGAAAGTGATTTGATCTTTAGAGTAGACTATATCTTATATATACATATATATATACACACGGAGAGAGACATACACACATATATATATGTACAGTAACATCTCTTTAAGTTTTTTAAGCACAATTAAATTTCATACATAGATACACATTTACATGGGGTCCGCATGAAAATTGTTTAAATGACATTGTACATTTTTAAAAAATGCTATACTTAGGGCTTCCTTCATAGCTCAGTCAGTAAAGAATCCACCTGCAATGCAAGAATCTGCCTGCAATGTAGGAGACCTGGGTTTGATTCCTGGGTCAGGAAGATCCCCTGGGAAGGAAATGGCAACCCACTCCAGTATTCTTGTCTGAGAAATCCCATGGACAGAGGAGCCTGGTGGGCTACAGCCCAGTGGGTCACAAGAGTCGGACATGACTTAGCAAGTAAACCACCACCATGCTTATCACTATGGTTTAGGCTTGACTGCTACCTAAAGGAGACACCAGCTGAGATACCTATCTTCAAATAAAAAACTGAAATTAAGAAATATAGATGTACTCTCTTGCACTGTGGTGGGAAAACATTCGTTTCTTTCCAGTGGTGTGGAACAAGAGCTGTGTACATCCAAATTTCACATTTAGCAACATTATTATGGTTGGCTTCAACCCAGCAACAAAATAATCTGACAGGGTCATTTAAAAAAGGGCTTGGAGTGCATGGTATGACAGCAATTTGCTAAATTCAAATAATAGCATGATTATTGGTCTGAAAAAAAGTGCTAATAAGGTGTCCTGCTATCTGACTCTATGCCTTTTTTTCAGTGATCTGTGGTTGGATTCATCGTAAGCCTTATACAATGATGAACATCGTGGTACATTTATGAATAAAAATGACTAAAAAAGTCAAAACCAGACCCATTAAGCAAAGTGACTTTAGATGCTAAAGTGCTAAATCAAATGAAAGGATCTTATTTGAATTTAAAAAATAGCATTAAATGGACTGAAGCTGTCATATGAAAGAATGAGGAAAAGCACAAGAATATAATAGGCACTAATCCTTGCTTTTATAAAAATCAAGGGCACATTGTATCCATGTACGTTTTACTATGATGCTAACATAGAATACAAATTAAAAGTGACTTTAAAAGCTAAGTCCAATGATAATTATAAGAGAATAAGAAAATTAAAAAGTTTCAATTAAAGGAGTTAAAATGACAATCACATTTATTTTTCTAGTTCAATAAATACAATAATTTAATGGAAATGTCTAAAGAAGCCTTAATAGGGTTTTAATTGAATTTAAAACAAAAATGCCCATATCATAACTTTATACCTTATATTTTATATAAATCTCTTGAAATTTGCATAAAGTAGTAATTTATCTTACAGCTTTGACGTTATTTTTAAATGATGTTAATTTAATAGATGCTTTTAAGTATTAAATATGATTTAAATTGACTATGCCAAAGCCTCCGACTGTGTGTATCACATAAATTGTGGAAAATTCTGAAAGAGGTGGGCATACCAGACCACCCGACCTGCCTCTTGAGAAACCTGTATGCAGGTCAGGAAGCAACAGTTAGAAGTGGACATGGAACAACAGACTGGTTCCAAATAGGAAAAGGAGTACGTTAAGGCTGTACATTGTCACCCTGCTTATTTAACTTCTATGCAGAGTACATCATGAGAAACGCTGGGCTGGAGGAAGCACAAGCTGGAATCAAGATTGTTGGGAGAAATATCAATAACCTCAGATATGCAGATGACATTACCCTTATGGCAGAAAGTGAAGAACTAAAGAGCCTCTTGATGAAAGTGAAAGAGGAGAGTGAAAAAGTTGGCTTAAAGCTCAACATTCAGAAAACTAAGATCATGGCATCTGGTCCCACCACCTCATGGCAGATAGACGGGGAAACAATGGAAACAGTGACTGACTTTATTTTTCTGGGGTCCAAAATCACTACAGATGGTGATTGCAGCCATGAAATTAAAAGACGCTTACTCCTTGGAAGGCAAGTTATGACCAACCTAGACAGCATATTAAAAAGCAGAGACATCACTTTGCCAACAAAGGTCCATCTAGTCAAGACTATGGTTTTTCCAGTGGTCATGTATGGATATGAGAGTTGGACTGTGAAGAAAGATGAGCACCAAAGAATTCATGCTTTTGAACTGTGGTATTGGAGAAGACTCTTGAGTGTCTCTTGGACTGCAAGGAGGTCCAACCAGTCCATCTTAAAGGAGATCAGTCCTGGGTGTTCATTGGAAGGACTGATGTTGAAGCTGAAACTCCAATATTTTGGCCACCTGATGCGAAGAGCTGACTCATTGGTAAAGACCCTGATGCTGGGAAAGATTGAGGGCGGGAGGAGAAGGGGACGACAGAGGATAAGATGGTTGTATTAGGGGAAGCACATTGATTGAAACCGCCCACCCTGGCCAGGCACCATAGTAACCATTTTCATGAGTTGTTTTAGGACAGGAGGTCCTGGTAAGAAACAGGGAACTAATAAGCCTCCACCAACCAGAAGAGTTTGAGAAAGGTCAAAAGGAGACACCACCTGTCTGACCACCTCCCAGAATCCTTCTCTCTGGCATCCATCTTGGCTGAACAAGGCTTGCACCACCAAGAAGGACTCTGAGTCAGAATGACTGGCTAAGGACAACCCAGAAACTAATCCCATCACCATAAAACTTGAGACTGCAAGTCATGTGACAGAGCAGTTCTCCTGGGTTCCCTTAACCTCCTGCTCTCCGCCGGGGCGCCCTTTCCCAATAAAATCTCTTGCTTTGTAAGCACATGTGTCTCCTCAGACAATTCATTTCCAAGTGTTAGACAAGAGCCCAGTTTCGGGCCCTGGAAGGGGTCCCCCTTCCTGCAACAGTTGGATGGCATCATCGACTCGATGGACATGGGTTTAGGTGGACTCTGGGAGTTGGCGATGGACGGGAGGCCTGGTGTGCTGCAGTTCTTGGGGTTGCAAAGAGTCGGACATGACTGAGCGACTGAACTGAACTGACTGATGATTTAAATTATTATTACAAAGGGAAATTTATATGAGGAGTAAAACTTAAAATGGATTTTAACATAGACCAGAAAGAGTGAAATGAAAGGTTTTTATTAATGCATTTTAAGTTTATAATATAGTACTTCTCTAAATACTTTAGTGTTTCAATCATAGAGAATGACAGAGAATTGTGGTTTTTTTTTTTTTTTTTTTTTTACTTTTTCAGTCTCCATAACTACACAAGTCAATTCTTTAGGATAAATCTCTTCATATTTATATGGTTCTGTTTCTCTGGAGAACTCTAATTAATAAAAATGTTTAAGTCTCTATTAAATTTTGGCCTTGGTCTCTCATCTCTCTCTCTCTCTCTCTCTCTCTCTCTCTCTCTATATATATATATATATATATGTATGTATTCAGTTGTGATAGGTAAGGGTTTTTTTTTTGTTGTTTAGTTTGTGGGTTTATTTTTGTCAATCCAAGTACAGTAGGATACCTCAAATAAATGCATATCTTTAAGTATCTCCTCCAAACTCCTCCAGATATTTTAATGTATTGGTGTGAACTATATTTAGGCCTAAGATTGGATTCTTGCTATTTAAAATTTTAAATATTTTAGAATTTTAGGTTTAAAGAAAACAAAGTAAATATTTTTCATCAAACAAATACTGCAAGTTTGAATTATTTAAGCATTGAAGGGCTGTCAATTGAAGAGATCCTTTAAAATACAGATTTCTTATTGCAAGTCATGTACAGATAGGAGAAACATTTTCTTCTCTCTCAGAAGTCCTTGGAAGCCATGGTAACACCAGGAAATAGATACAGATAAGGATAAAATCACCCCAGGCATATTGACTAAACTTATGCAGAATATGGGAGTAGATTTGGTCCTGATAGCCTCATTATATTCCTTACTTGAAAGGTGTAAAGACTGAACAGTAGATTCTAGCTGTGATGCGCTGAAATAATAAAAGTTTTTCATTCTGAGTCTTAAGATTGAGTAAAGGTAGTCTCTGAAAAGACAGCTATCATAAGTATCAAGGTAAGGACTAAATTGAAAGCTTGATATTTTTATTAAAAAATACAGATTTATTTTCAACATATATGGATTGCTTTTCTTTAAAATAGGGAGTAATAATATTTTCAAAAGCCAAAATGGCTGGAGGCCTGTTTTTCTGAAAATTACCGAAAACTAATGGAATCTCTTGGACAGCAAGAAGATCCACCATCCATCCTAAAGGAAATCAGTCCTTAATATTCATTGGAAAGACTGATGTTGAAGCTGAAACTCCAATACTTTGGCCATCTGATACGAAGAGCTGACTCATTTGAAAAGACCCTGATGCTGGGAAAGATTGAATGCAGGAGGAGAAGGGGACAACAGAGGATGAGATGGTTGGATGGCATCACCAACTGTATGGACATGAGTTTGAGTAAACTCCAGGAGCTGGTGAGTTGGGGGAGTTGGTGATGGACAGGGAAGCCTGGTGTGCTGCAGTTCATGGGATCGCAAAGTGTCGGACATGACAGAGTGACTCAACTGCACTGAAAGGAATCTTTTAAATGAGAACCTGGGACTAACTACGATGCTGAATTAAGTGATGAGACTACCAATACTTGCCTCACAGTCTAAACGCAGTTCTCAAAATAGAGCATGCATTAGAACATATGGAAGACTTGAAAAACACAGACAACTGGGCTCAACCTCATAGCTTCTAATTTAACAGGTCTGAAATGGAGCCTGAGAATCTGCATTTCTAATAAGTCCCCAAGTGATGCTGATTCAGCTGCTCTGGAGAACACCCTTTAAGAAGCACTAGTCTATAGATCTCAGCCAACTCATTTCAGGGAATATTTAATGGGCAGAGCAAACATACTTAATTAAGTAAGATACTCGTACAAGATAAAAAAGGAAAGTAAAGACCTACATGCTATTCATGCTGCAGCCAACCATACATACATACATGCACAGACACAGACACAGACACACACACACACACACACATGCACACAAACAATTTTAAGATTGAAAAGTCTTATCCAAGAAATGTGGGCCAATTATAGTGTTCATTAGGGAGGAAGGAGCTAAAATAGCCAACTCAAGATCCAATTATGTCCCAATTTTCAGGGCTGAGGGAAAAGGACAACTTCCAAAAAGAAAGAAAGCAGGTAATTCTGTCTAATCATCTTCAAATATGTTGACAACTGACTATCCTGGAAAATAAACCAATGATATTAGAATAAAGGGAAATCCATACTAAAGGAATTATCTTATAGAGGATCTCTAACTCAGGATTGCTTATAGTAACCAAATCCATCTTTTATGAATTTAGGAGACTGAATCCTTAGAAAATATAGTGCAAAATAAATGATCGTCTAGATTATGATATGGAAATGTTTCATTAACTAAGTGCTCTTTTATTTTTTTATAAAAAGTGAAAGTGATCAAAGACCTCATTAGAGACGTATCTATTACCCTGGGTCTCTAATGTGAAGGAAGGACTTCGAGAGAACCATAAATTGTCCCAAGTCCTTTCTTCCCATAATAAAAATGACTCATTAGGAAGCTTCACTAAAAATTTCAAAGACATGTCTGATGAAGAACATGTGTTGTGAAGCTTTAGAGTAAGATCTCTCTACTTTTGTGTTTTTGCTCTCTCACCAACAAGATAAATCACTCATCTTAGTGAGTTAAGAAGTGACAAAAGACAACCAAATTTTAAAATGAGAGAGGGTTGGAATAGACATTTCACCAAAGAAGCTTAGCCAATCAGCACAAGAAAAGATGCTCAACATCAAATGATTAGAGAAATGTTAATCAAAATGAGATATCATTTCACACCCAATTGATAGCTATAATAAAAATGCAGACAATAATCTTGATGAAGATGTGGAAAATCAGAAGTCTTATATATTACTAGTAGAAGTGACCCAGCAATCCCACTTTAAAGTCAATGTGCTAAATACGAAAGTGAAAGTGTTACTCAGTTGTGTTTGACTCTTTGCGACCCATGAACTGTAGCCTGCCAAGCCCCTCTGTTCATGGGATTTTCCAGGCAAGAATACTGGAGTAGGTAGTCATTTCCATCTCCAGAGGATCTTCCTGACCCAGGGACTGAACTCAGATATCCTGCATTGCAGGCAGATTCTTTACCATCTGAGCCACCGGGTGCTAGGTATATACCAAATTAAAACATGTCCATGTAAAAACTTGTACGTAAATACTCATAGCAGCATGATTCACAATAAACAAGAGCTTAACAACCCAGTGCCCTTCAGCTAATGAATGGATTAAGGAAATGTGGATGCCTGTATATTTTAGGTTGAATCGTATCTTTCAAAAGATATGTTGAAATCCTAATCAAACTTGTCTGAGAATGTGAACTTTTAAAATAGAGTGTTTGCATATTTTATCAAGTAAAGATGAGGTCATCATGAGGCCCTAATATAATATTAGGGCCTAATAACTGGTGTCTTCGGAGAAGGCAATAGCACCCCACTCCAGTACTCTTGCCTGTAAAATCCCACGGATGTAGGAGCCTGGTGGGCTGCAGTCCATGGGGTCGTGAAGAGTTGGACACAACTGAGCGACTTCCCTTTCACTTTTCACTTTCATGCATTGGAGAAGGAAATGGCAACCCACTGCAGTGTTCTTGCCTGGAGAATCCCAGGGACGGGGGAGCCTGGTGGGCTGCCGTCTATGGGGTCGCACAGAGTCAGACATGACTAAAGCAACTTAGCAGCAGCAGCAGCAGCAACTGGTGTCTTTATTAGAAAAGGGAAGTGCCCTCTAAAATCAGACACACAGGAAGAAGGCCATGTGATGACAGAGGCAGAGTTTGGCAGGATGGAAATACAAGCCAAGGGAAGTCAAGTACCTGCAGACACTTCCAGATGCAAAGAAAGATTCTACCCAGGGTCTTAGAGGGAGCATAGCTCTGCTAATACATTGATTTCATATACCTAGCCTGTAGAACTATGAGACAGTACATTTCTGTTCTTTTGATCAATCCAGTCTATGGTACTTCATTACAGCAGTCTTAGGAAATTAATACACCATGCAGTAGGCTATATTCACCACAAAAAAGAAATAATGTGTTGATATACTACAACATAAATAATCCTTATAAAAAGTAGAATAAGTCAGACACAAGAGGACAAATAGTAAATGATTCTGCTTATATGAAATACCTATAAGAGACAAACCTGTATGAACAAACAGTAGGTAAGTGGTGGTCAGGAACTGGAGGAAAGGGGGAATGAGGAGTTACTTGTAAATAGAATGAGATTTATTGTGTGGGTGATGAAAATACTCAGTAATTAGACATTGGTGGTGGTTGTACACCTTCGTGAATATACTAAAAAGCATTATGATTTACAATTTAAATGTGAGAACTATGATGCCTGGTATGTGTGCTCAGTCATGTCCAACTCTTTGCAACCTCATGAACTGTGTCACCCACTAGGCTCCTCTGTCCATGGAATTTTCCTGGCAAGAATACTAGAGCGGGTTGCCATTTCCTTCTCCAGAGGAGTACTATGCTAGGTGAATTAAATCACACACACACACACACACACAATAATAAGGAGTGAAGCAAAAAGCCTCAAATAGGATAACTCCTTATGGAAACCAAATATTTTCATTTGTTTATAATCCAAAGAATTTACACAGATCTCTTAATTATCTAAGGCTTCTGTGCAATATTTGGGCTCATTCTTGAGCCCAATGAAACATTTATTAATAAATCTGATTGGAACATCTCTCCCAGACTCCTTCTATACTATATATAACGCTCATTCTGTGGTAATCAAGCTCCTTTTGGTGCTTATATTTACTGAAATTTGGTTCACATCTGTACTTCTGTAGCCATCTTATGAGGAACATGTTAATACTCATATGCTCAAGTTCTTGCATTAGAAATAAGGTTTTTATAATCATAGTTATTGTGACCACATCCATAGTATCACACGTACTGTCTCATACAAATAATACCAGAAATTCTCCAATGAAGTTCTTCCTAGTCAATTCTCCCTGATACTATCTTGTTATGGTCAATTACAGAGATTCTCCCAGCCAAAAAACACAGAAAACGAACCCTTATTAGAAAACTTTAGTCTTTTAAAAATCAAAAAAAGAAAAACAGCAAAGAAAATGAAATAAAGTGATTTAGTCTTCTTGGATCCCACCTTAAATTCCTAAAGAAGAATGTGATTCTTTCTAGGTTTACAAAAAGAAATTTATTTCAGGAATCAGTTTTTTTCCTGGTTAAGATCTTTATCTCTTTATTTTTTATCTTTTCTCATATTAAAAACATGATGAAAGTTCCTGGAATGTGGCTCCAGTTTTAAGAACTCCAGCAATAAATCTCCAAAAAAGGATATGGACTTAGCAATTATCACTACTACCACCATAATCAAGATTGCTGGGAGAAATATCAGTAACTTCAGATATGCAGATGACACACCCTTATGGCAGAAAGTGAAGAGGAACTAAAAAGCCTCTTGATGAAAGTGAAAGTGGAGAGTGAAAAAGTTGGCTTAAAGCTCAACATTCAGAAAACGAAGATCATGGCATCCGGTCCCATCACTTCATGGGAAATAGATGGGAAAACAGTGGAAACAGTGTCAGACTTTATTTTGGGGGGCTCAAAAATCACTGCAGATGGTGATTGCAGCCATGAAATCAAAAGACACTTACTCCTTGGAAGGAAAGTTATGACCAACCTAGATAGCATATTCAAAAGCAGAGACATTACTTTGCCAACTAAGGTCCATCTAGTCAAGGCTATGGTCTTTCCTGTGGTCATGTATGGATGTGAGAGTTGGACTGTGAAGAAGGCTGAGCGCCAAAGAATTGATGCTTTTGAACTGTGGTGTTGGAGAAGACTCTTGAGAGTCCCTTGGACTGCAGGGAGATCCAGCCAGTCCATTCTGAAGGAGATCAGCCCTGGGATTTCTTTGGAAGGAATGATGCTAAAGCTGAAACTCCAGTACTTTGGCCACCTCATGTGAAGAGTTGACTCATTGGAAAAGACTCTGATGCTGGGAGGGATTGGGGGCAGGAGGAGAAGGGGACGACAGAGGATGAGATGGCTGGATGGCATCACTAACTTGATGGACGTGAGTCTGAGTGAACTCCAGGAGTTGGTGATGGACAGGGAGGCCTGGGGTGCTGTGATTCATGGGATGGCAAAGAGTCAGACACGACTGAACTACTGCACTGAACTGAACTGAACCACCATAATACAAGCACACCTCAGAGATATTGCCAGTTCCTGACCACTGCAATAAAGCAAATGTCACATTTCAGTGAGTCACACAATTTTTTTGGTTTCCTAGTGCATATAAGAGTTATGTTTACCCTGTTAAGTGTGTTGTATCATTATGTTAAAAATGTAAGATAATTAATGATATTTCCTTGCTGAAAATGCTAACCATCATCTGACCCTCCAAGAAATAATAATCATTTTGTTGTTGTTAACATTAAAGATGACTGATCACAGGTACCATTGCAAATGTTTTTTGAACTATTGTGAGAATTACCAAAATATGAGAGACAAGAGTGCAAATGGTGTTGGGAAAATGGAGCCAATAGACTATCTTGACCCAGATTGCCACAAACACAGTATCTCTGAAGTGCAGTAAAGTGAAACGCAATAAAACGAGGCATGTCTGTGTGTTTTTTTTTTTTTTTTTTTAAATTAAATGGGAGACCTAGACGTGGCTGAGCCCGAGATTTAAACATAGGTTAATATAATCCTGTGCTACATTTGACTAAATTATATGGCTCCTTGTATAACTTAATGAGCCGTATTTGAGTGTAAGAAACAGACTCCTTAAATTATATCAAATAAGGGGATACATTTTTTTTGGATAAACATGAAATCTCACAGATATGTCAGATTAACTTCATGAAAATTGAAGTGGAACTATGATTCTGGCAATTGAAGCTAGAAATTAATGCTGAATTCAAAGTGACTCTAGGGACATAGTCAGTGGTTCTTATTGCTTTGCTCTAGTGTTCTGCCCCTGGAGAAGGCAATGGCACCCCACTCCAGTACTCTTGCCTGGAAAATCCCATGGACGGAGGAGCCTGGTAGGCTGCAGACCATGGGGTTGCAAAGAGTCAGACACGACTGAGCGACTTCACTTTCACTTTTCTCTTTCATGCATTGAAGAAGGACATGGAACCCCACTCCAGTGTTCTTGCCTGGAGAATCCCAGGGACGGGGGAGCCTGGTGGGCTGCCGTCTATGGGGTCACACAGAGTCGGACACGACTGAAGCGACTTAGCAGCAGCAGTGTTCTGCCCCAGATAGATCAGCAAGGTCCACATGGGCACTCCTAGCATCTGCTCATGTAGAACTTCAATTTACATACCATTCCTCATGGTCCCTAACACAGGATATATTGAACTTATGCACCATTATGTTTGGCTAATGCTTTTTCTACCTGGATCTTTTACAACACTTGAGAGAAAACAGTTCAAGTCCTATTTGATAAATAAAATCATATATACATATAGAATATGTGCCCTTGATCAGTTTTAAACTTGGGTCAGTTTTTAAAATGGGTCAATTTTAAACCCCTTGAACTAGTTCTCTCTGTTAAGTAGAGTACACTTTGGCTTGTGAGCGAGGAAACATCTATTGGAAGATAGTGTAAGCATCATGGGTGCCCCGAGGGACACAGTTAGTACCCTCAATCTTGAATGCCCTGCCCCAACATTGTTTTCTCTATTATATATTCAGTGCAGTTCAGTTGCTCAGTTGTGTTGACTCTTTGTGACCCCATGGACTGCAGCATGCCAAACTTTCCTGTCCATCACTAACTCCTGGAGCTTTCTTAAACTCATGTCCATGGAGTCAGTGATGCCATCCAACCATCTCATCCTCTGTCGTCCCCTTCTCCTGCCCCCAATCCCTCCCAGCATCAGGGTCTTTTCCAATGAGTCAGTTCTTCCGTCAAGTGGCCAAGGTATTGGAGTTTAAGCTTCATCATCAGTCCTTCCAATGAATATTCAGGACTGATGTCCTTTATGAATGACTGGTTGGATCTCCTTGCAGTCCAAGGGACTCAAGAATCTTCTCCAACACCACAGTTCAAAAGCATCAATTCTCTGGTGCTCAGCTTTCTTTATGGTCCAACTCTCACATCCATACATGATTACTGGAAAAACCATAGCTTTGACTAGGTGGGCCATTTTTGGCAAATAATGTCTCTGCTTTTTAATATGCAGGCTAGTTTGGTCATAACTTTCCTTCCAAGGAGCAAGGGTCTTTTAATTTCATGGGTGCAATCACCATCTGCAGTGATTTTGGAGCCCAAGAAAATAAAGTCTGTCACTGTTTCCACTGTCTCCCCATCTATTTTCCATGAAGTAATGGGATCAGATACCGTGGCCTTCATCTTTTGAATGCTGAGTTTTAAGCCAAGTTTTTCACTCTCCTTTTTCCCTTTCATCAAGAGGCTCTTTAGTTTTTCTTCACTTTCTGCCCTAAGGGTGGTGTCATCTGCATATCTGAGGTTACTGATATTTCTCCCAGCAATCTTGATTCTAGCTTGTGCTTCATTCAGCCCGGCATTTCACCTAATGTACTCTGCATATAAGTTAAATAAGCAGGATGGCAATATACAGCCTTACATACTCCTTTCCCAGTTTTGAATCAGTCCATTGTTCCCTGTCTGGTCCTAACTGTTGCTTCTTGACCTGCATACAGATTTCTCAGGAGGCAGATAAGGTGGTCTGATATTCCCATTTCTTTAAGAATTTTCCAGTTTGTTGTGATCCACACAGTCAAAGGCTTTGATGTATATATAGTTTCAAATATTTTGCAGCAAAAGTATTCAAATTCTCAAATGGGGTTTATCAAAACTCTCTCCCCGCCCCCTCAGTAGGAAAACCTCTGAGCCATATCATAAATTTTTTCTAGAGATGGTCTTTTAAGTTCTGTTATGGCAGTGGTTCACAATCTGGTTAGATATTACCATAACCTGGAAAGATATTAAAATGCATTGATGTCTGGGCCCCACCGCAAACCTATTAAATTAGAATCTCCTGGGGTAGAACACAGATACTGATATATTTTGATGATGCAGATCTTTAAATTTTAAACACTGCAATCTCATAGTCCACAACTTCCAGGTAGTAACCATTTCTTTTTAAAACCTCTAATGACTTATTCCAGGGTTATATTTTCATCAGTGTCCAGCCAAACCACCACAAAGTGGCATATGTAAAGATGAGGAAGAAAAATAGCAAATTATACAGGTTCAGCTCCAATGTGCAAAGTGCTTGATCTCATCTCTTCTGTTCTTAGAACAAGATAAAGCTACACAAACTGAGAATCAGTGGTTTTTCTTGGACTCCAAGATTTCAGGACAGACAATTGCTTTACAACCTGGAAAGACAAGTGCATCTGGAATGATAGAGCAAGGTAGGTCCAATCACCAGAAGCAGAAACTCCAGGATCAATATAATACTGGTAGAAACATTAAATGGCAGTTGTGATGAATTGCTAGAGACAGAGTATGGGATAGAGAGGGAGAGATTTCTGAGGGGAACAGTCTTAGATATTCCCAAAACTTTCATGAGCTTCCCTACAAGGAACCTGACCAGGTTCTCAATTTTAGGACCCAAGAAAATCCTCTGCTGTTCCAGAGACAGAGAAGAAGAGGAACTACTGTGAAGTGTAGACGAAGCATTCCCCATAAGACAAACCTAGTCTCTAGGAGAAAGGACTATGCCAGAGCTCAATTCTGGAAACACACTCTGGCTGAAGGAGAGAATTTATCCCTAGCTCCGCACTCTCCAGCCTTCCCCGTTTCACCGAAGGAGTGAAAAAGCATCATCAACAAGATACACAGCTTGAAGGAAATAATTGAGTACTTAGCAGTTGGGGCTTCCAAAGTGGTGCTAGTGGTTAAAAAAAACAAAAAAATGCCTGCCAGGGTAGGAGATGCGAGACACATGGGTTCGATCCCTGTATCAGGAAGGTCCCTTGAAGAAGAGCATGGCAATTCACTCCAGTATTCTTGCCTAGAGAATCCCATGGACAGAGAAGCCTGGTAGGCTACAGTGCATGGTGTCATGAAGTGTCAGACATGACTAAAGGGATTTAGCACACACACATGCACATTGCAGCCAGGATAAGAATAGGGAACAGGAAAAAAAACTATACCACTGAAAGGCTTACAAAAACAAAGAAACACTTACAAAAACAAGACCCCCAAAGTGAGGACAATTGGAACCACTTGTGCGGACAATGTGGTGTCCTAAATAGTAGTTTGCCAGGCAGCCATATGAAAGAATAGTGAGGCCTGTTTTACAAGTCAATAGGATAATACAGTAAGAGACTTATGACAGATCAGTGGACAAACATATATGTAATACAGTGACCCCAGCCAGTTGTTAACTTGGCTTTGTGGGGTTAACCGAGCCTGTACAGCTCTCTATATCTCACCAATCAGATAACTCAGTCCATCAGTGTGAAGGAAAAGACTATTAAAACACCTAGATTGTTCACTCTAGTGCTATACGTTCTTGAGCCTGAAGCAAAGTCCCCTCGTTGAAAAATGAGGATGGATGTCAATGATGTTGGTGACTTCTAATAGGTTGTGCTCACATGCAATATTTAGAGTAGTCACCTTTGTGTTTTCCTTTTGTACAATGGGTAACTTTCTGGGGAGGAGGTAAATTTTTCTGTAAAGTGAACTGTGAAATATTTGAGCCATGGAGAACGGTTGATATATTGATCTCAGGGTGAACTAAACATGGGTTTTTATATGTTGGGTTGATGTTTTCCTGGCCATGTGTATGGGGACCATGCAAGTGTATGTCCTCACATATATTCATGCAAATATCACATTTTATTATGAACTAAAGACAAAACACCAGAGGATTCCCATGCCCAGTATGAGAAAGATACTAATACTCAGTTATAATTGATCCTACAAGACTCTTGATGAAATCCAAGGACTGTCTACCAACACCTCTATCTCCCTCTTACTATACATAGTCCCCATGAACTCACCTTTCCAAGGATCTGTCCGTATTGGCCACTGCCTTACAATAATGATAAAAGAATGCTTGTTATAATATAGAATATTCATTTATAGGTCTTAATCTTTATTTCTTTACAATCCTTTGCAAAAACTCCTCTCATATGGAAAGTGTTTTCATGATTGTACAACTGGGCTCCTGCCAGAATCCAATCATATGGCCCCAACTACAAGTTGGCTGAGAACTGTGGAAGTGCTCATGAATATTCAGTGGTTGTTAATTGTCTGCCACAGACCTCCAGGAGCTGAATCCTAATATGACTAGGTGTTTCCTAATTGAGTTCTCTCAGGAAACTAAATTTGTGATATTCTGCTTGCTCTCACTTTGCTAAAGCCCAACAGATGTAACCAACTCAGTGCACAATTCTTAAATTTTTAATCACTCTTAAATTATCCTATGATTTTAATGATGCAATTACACAAAGTCTATTCCCAGATCTTTAATTGCTATGCATGTGTAGCATTGCAGAGATCAACAATTCCATATCTCTAGTCCATCCACTTCTGAGCTAGAAACCCCTACAGCTTGCCTATTGGATATCTCTAGCACAAGGTCTGAAAGAGGTTTCAAACTCAGCATGTCCAACAATAATTAAATCCTCTTGGTCTCAGACCTATTCGTTTTTTCTTTTTTTCCCTTATTAAAATGGTATTGACAATTTCCTTGTTGTTAAAGCCACAGATCTGAACATTATTGCTATTTCTTCAACATTTTTCTCTGCCTTTCTCCATTAAATTAGTTAGCAAGACTAGCTGATTTTATCTTATGCTTTCTTATTTCTGGCTCTATTTCTCCATTCCCATGTCTCAGATCAATAGTGTCTCTTTCCTTGGTTGAATGATCTCCAGTCTAGTTCTCACTCTACAGTCAGAGTGACCTTAATCAAAGACAAATCATCATATCAGTTTCTTACTTAATGGGAGTCAGAGACTTCCATTACCCTTAAATGTGTTTCAAAATACTTAACGTTTACAGAGCGCTACAAGGTCTGTGCTGTGTCTAACTCTCTGGCCTTATGTTTCATTATATTTCAGTTTCATATAACTCAGTCATTACTGACCTTCTATCCCTTCTCTCTTTCCTCGTTGACTTGAAATTCATAAATGTTTCTGTATCTGAATGATTCTGAATTCTTCTCCACATGTATTCTCAACCCTTGTCAAGTTAATCCCTAACTTTCCTTCAAGTCTCGTCTTAACTATTATTTTCCTAAGAAAGCATTACTTCATTCTTATATAAAAGTTAGATATTTTACCTCTGTAGTACTGCAGTTCTTCTATTACAGATCTGAAGCTTAGCTAATTAAAATTATCTACTCAAGTGAATGAAGTTTCCTTGTTGGTTCAGTGCTAAAGAACCCCTTTGCCAACACAGGATATGTGGGTTTGATCCCTCGGTTTGGAAGATCTCCTGGAGAAGGAAATGGCAATCCACTCCAGTATTCTTGCCTGGAAAATCCCATGGACAGAGGAGCCTGGCAGGCTACAGTCCTTGGGGTCACAAAGAGTCAGACACAACTTAGCAATTAAACAACTGGAGTGGGTAGCCATTTCTTTCTCCAGGGGATCTTCCTGACCCAGGGGTTGAAGCCTGATCTCCTGCATTGCAGGCAGATTCTTTACTGTCTGAGCTATCAGAGAAGCCCCAATAAAAACAACAACTCAAATGTAAAGGCTGTTTACCATATTCACTCTTCTTGACATTGAACATTATTTAATTTTAATCTAAATTTTAATTAGATTTAATATTTTATATTTGATTCAATTTTTAAAATTTAATTTTAACTTATTTTTGATACTATACATGCTCTAATCTGAAATCCCACACCATAATTTGTGAACACCTGTATTATGTTGAACAGTTCCTGAGTATAACCTATTGCACAACTTCTTTTACTTATATAAATCTGTAATAATTAGTAATAAACATTGTTGAAAAAAATGTACGAGTACTCATATTCACTGTTCAAAACTCTTGATCTAATTATTAGCATTTAAAAATTGCTATGCAAGACAAATAAAAATTAACATATATCATATAATCAATAACCCTGAAAAATACACTTTATATTATCAGTTGGTGATGGTGGTTTAGTCACTAAATTGTGTCTGACTTGTGACTATATGTAGTAGTTCACCAGGCTCCCCTGTCCACAGAATTTCCCAGGCAAGAAGCGTTTGCACAAATGAGAAAGCAAAACATAATATAAACCCCTATGTTTAAAACTGCCTTGCTGCATACGTATCAGTGGGGAAGATGTACCTACTCTTATTTCCTAGCATATAAATTAAAATATTTTATAATACAAATATGGTCTATGTTTTACCTAGTTAATCATTATAAATTTCATGAATATTTAGGATACTATACATAGGTGCATTTCAGTAGTTGGTTTGATAATGTTTTTAAAAATATTTTAACATGAAAAATGATGGATACAACTTCTGAAATGTATAATGTTCATGGTGCTATTTAGCTTGAACATTAGGTCCTATTTATTAATATACCAATAATTTTGAGAGATGGCCTCAAAATTATTCAAAATTGAGAGATGGCCTTCAGTTCAGTTCAGTCACTCAGTTGTGTCCGACTCTTTGTGACCCCATGAATCACAGCACACCAGGCCTCCCTGTCCATCACCAACTCCCGGAGTTCACTCAGACTCACATCCATCGAGTCAGTGATGCCATCCAGCCATCTCATCCTCTGTCGTCCCCTTCTTCTCCTGCCCACAATCCCTCCCAGCATCAGGGTCTTTTCCAATGAGTCAACTCTTCGCATGAGGTGGCCAAAGTACTGGAGTTTCAGCTTTAGCATCATTCCTTCCAAAGAAATCCCAGGGCTGAGCTCCTTCAGAATGGACTGGTTGGATCTCCTTGCAGTCCAAGGGACTCTCAAGAGTCTTCTCCAACACCACAGTTCAAAAGCATCAACTCTTTGGTGCTCAGCCTTCACAGTCCAACTCTCAGAGATGGCCTTAGCTAAATGTTTATCTGAAAGAAATTGAAATCAAACAAATCTCATATATTGAAAAACCTCACACACATACAAAGCTTCCAGTCTTTAAGATTTCACACTTACAGAGTTGTTTCTCAAGGATTGCTTTATGAAGTGATACCTGTAGACTTTACTAAAATATTTTTTTAAAACAAATAGTTAGCAGACAACCACTGTGACATGAGTGGACACTGTAGCAAGGAGAGTCACAGGAGGTGGCTGGAGTATAACACCAGTGGAGCGATGGCGTAAGTCCAGTGGAAGCTTTATCTCCTTGACAGATTGATGCTTTCTCTGACTGGCTTGTGGCCCATAGTGTGGACACCTGGGAGCCAATAAAAGTTTCACTTGGGATCACTAAAAGTTACTTTGTAGAAATGGAAGCTCAGCTTCTAGAGCAGGCATGTTCAACTTAATTCTGAAGAGTCATTATTGTTGTCAACTGATAAGAGTTCAAAGTTGCAACCCTTGAAAAGACAGAAGCAAAAGGAAATGGGAAGAGTTAGGAGATAAAGTTATTATTTCTAAAGGAAGATTGATGAGTTAGGTATTTATCTTGTGACTTAATAAAAATGTTAACTGTAGACTTGAATGTTGGGATCGAAACAGGCATACTAATAGGCTTAGTGAAGCCTGGATGGCTGGTGCTCCTTAATTTCCAAATAAGATGGGTTTGATCCTGCTATCTGTCCTCTTTGAAACAAAGTGCTTTCTCATTCTTTGCCAAGAGCTTTCTTTTGATTGCTATTTTCTATTTATAACTGGCTGTGATTTTCAGCTTTTGATGTTTTCCCATACTCCTGCTATTTGCAGTGGTCTACGATTCATGGGGTTGCAAAGAGTCGGACAAGACTGAGCGACTGATCTGATCTGATCTGATCTGAATGCTGATCCAACTCAAGAGCATGAAATCTATTTGTTTTCTGTCACCTATGCCACAAATAATACTAGATAAAAATAATTATTGGCTGGAGATTTAAGTATAACTAAGCATAGGAGATGCTATATTATAGCATATTATCAAATATAGTTTTCAGATGGACCCCAAACTTCCAACTCTTAAGAAAGGTCTTCAGCCCCACCCATCAACCAAAGTGCCAGCCTCCAACCATATTGTTCTGCCTTCTCTCCTCTTCCCGCATATCACTATCTTTTCTTATTTTTTATCTATTACATTCCTAGATCCCTGTTCCTTTTTAGAAGAAACCTTAGCTAAACAGTTTACAGTCTCCTCATATCTCATGTTCATGAACCCTTCTCTAGAATTGATAGACAAAAAATACTTCCCTAAACAAAAGGAGTTAAATAATGAAATTAAACTTTGATGTGAGATTTTACTCCAGGTAAACTAACTCTTGATTGCCGGGAGAAATATCAACAACCTCAGATATGCAGATGATACCACTTTAAAGGCAGAAAGTGAAGAGGGACTAAAAAGCCTTTTGATGAAAGTGAAAGAGGAGTGTGAAAAAGCTGGCTTAAAACTCAACATTCCTAAAACAATGATCATGACATCCAGTCCCATCATTTCATGGCATACAAATGGGAAAAATGTGGAAACACTGTCAGATTTCATTTACTTGGGCTCCAAAATCAATGTGGATGGTGACTGCAGCCACAAAATTAAAAGACACTTGCTTTTTGAAAGAATAGCTATGACAAACCTAGACAGCATATTTAAAAGCAGAGACATCAGTTTGCTGACAAAGATCTGTAAAGTTAAACCTATGATTTTTCCAGTAATCATATATGGATGTGAGAAGGCTGAGTGCCAGATAATTGATACTTTCTAACTGTGGTGCTACAGAAAACTCTCAAGGGTCCCTTGGACAGCAAGGAGATCAAACCAGTCAATCCTAAAGGAAATCAACCCTGAATATTCATTGGAAGGACTAATACTGAAGTTGAAGCTCCTATACTTCAGCCACCTGATGCAAAGAGCCGACTCTTTGGGAAAGACCCTGATGCTGGGAAAGATTGAGGGTAGAAGAGGGTGACAGAGGAAGAGATGGTTGGATGGCATCACTGACTTAACGGACATGATTTTAAGCAAACTCAGGGAGATACTGAAGGACAGGGAAGACTGGCATGCTGCAGTTCATGGGGTCTCAAAGAGTCGGATATGACTTAGCGACTGAAAACAACAATAACAGAACTATGTGTCTAGTAGACACCCTTCTTAACTCAGCTTTCCAACTGTAAGTAAATTAATTACAAGAGATTTTTCTCAACTCTGTTCTTTTCTGTTCCACCAGTATTTATCACAATGCTTGGCACAAGGGTGATGCTTTAAAAGTGTTTGGAAAATGAATGATTAACTGGTTAATAAGAAAGGCATTAATGCATACCCTTTAGGATATCACACTAATTCATTTGCATAAAGGACTACTGTTCACAGAAGTTGCAGTCCTTCCAGGAATCAGAGAAAACAAGCATAGCAATTTTGCTAATGCTACATATTAACTGTGTATCAATTGTATCTTTGTAATGAAAACTTTTGTAATGGGAACAGTAATTTCACTGAGTACAGAAATCCAATTCAGTTTCGTGCTGATTATTTACTCCTTCATGCCAACAATAACATATAGACACTAATACAAAAGAAATGCAGGACTTTATTTTCTAAGTTCCAGTTCAGTTCAGTTCAGTTCAGTCGCTCAGTTGTGTCCGACTCTTTGCGACCCCATGAATCCCAGCACGCCACATAGAGTTAGACACAACTGGGCACACATATACACACACGTGTACTACTGAATTAGTTAAACGCTATCTCTAGTATTTATTATTGTGTTTAGCTACTTGCATCTCTATGAGCATTTTAGTTTCTATGCTTCAAATCAAAAGCCAGTTAACTTCCATGTCCTAAATGATTTCTTAACACTAGAACCCTCCTCTTTTCCCACCACTGGCCTTTTTATGCTATAAGACAGCAGGATCTAAGACTAAACATTTTGTATAGATGCCTATGACCTGCCCTCTGTAGAGAGAATAGCTTCTTAAATAGAACAGTATCTGTGTTGTTCTAATTTGAAACAGCTCATTCATAGCAAATTTGTAATTATTTACTTAAACTTCAAATAATTTAAAGTTTTTATCTACTTTAATTCCCTTTAGCCCATCGAGGATTGAGTAGAAAGGGAACTAATTACTTTATATAGTTTATACAAACATAAACGATGAATTTTGATTTCCTTTAATGTTCCAAGAGAGTACATTAAAAGCACATACTTAAGACAGGTGAAAATATCGCATCAGATATCTCTACAGATTGATATCATTCATCTTTTCAAACTCTTCCATTGTCTTCCTTTTTAAATGATTTTGAGAAAACACATGTAAATAGTCAAACAAAAACCATATGGATATAAGCAGTTCTTTAATTCTGATATTACTCATTTTTCCCCCTTATGTTTTTAACTCCTTGAGAGAAGTGATCATATTCTAGATACTCTCAACCAACTAAATCTATTTACTTCTTTTATTAAAAAACTATTTTTCTTTTGTCAAGAACACTGTGATATCCTTGTTGTGGATGCAATAAATGACTTTCAAAACTTTTTTGATCTGGTATTTCTGGAGTGGTATATATGATGCTTCTTTTTGGATCTTTTTCTTTCTTTCTACGACATCAGCATTTTTAATCCATTGGCTCTCCTCGCACTCCTACTCTGTTTTGTTTTTTTTTTTTTTCCTTTCCTGTAGGGATAAATGCTTGTACATAGTAATAAATTTTGTTGCAAATATGTATATCGGGTTCATAAAATTCTCTATCCTTTTGAAAGCTGTTAATTTCAGGATTTTGCTCATGGTACCAGTTATTTTCTACTTTTTAAAAAATTCTTTTTCTCTGTTCTCAAACTCTTGTCCTCTTCTCTCCTTTTTCTTCTCTTGGTGCTTCTTTTTAGTATTCTCTCTCATATACATCCCAGGAAATCTCATTCACTTCAGTGACTTCAACTACCAACTATATTTTGAATATTCCTAGAACATCATTGATATCTGAATTATATCTTGACCTCTATATCACCTGCTCTGTACCTTGAAATTAATCAGATCAAATGAAGACTTCAAAACTCTTCAACTGTAGTCTACATTTTCTGTTTCAGAGTATGAAATCAACATCATCTATGTGACCAAACCCAGAGGATGAGGAATCACCTGAATCCCCTACTCTCGAACTACTGTGTTCTTAGGGGCTTGTAAGTCATCCCTCAATTTTAACTCCCCAGCTCTCCCATTTCTTCATCATGTAGGACCTTCTTTAATGCAGATACATAAATAAATGATGGACTTAGTCCATGGAATTCAGAGAGCCTGATGTTTCAGAGAGCCAATAGAATAATCCATAATAGCAAATTTATATATTTAGCCATGTATGGGCTGTGAGTACTCAGGAAAATGTATTTCTTAAAGTGTTATGGGACTTCCCTGGTGACTCAGATGGTAAAGAATCTGCCTGCAATGTGGAGACCCAGGTTCAATCCCTGGGGGTCAAGAAGATCCCCTGGAGAAGGGAATGGGTACCCACTCCAGTTTTATTTCCTGGAGAATACCATGGACACAGGAGCCTAGCGGGCTACAGTCCACGGGGGTCCCAGAGTTGGACATGACTGAGCAACTAACACTAAAGTGTTATACAAATCAAAACCTAGGATAGCAAATAAACTTGTAGCCAAAAACAAAAATTATGTAAATAAGTTGAGACAAAAAATGAGACCAGACCCAAATTGGGTAAGACCAGGAATATACAGAAATAAAGAGTATTAGAATAGATAAGAGTTAATGGGTCTAAAGAGGAAATCATATAAAGTTTTTTAATGAGCAAACTAAAACTCTGCATACTGGAGACTATTTTAAAGATAGCAGATTAAAATGGACACCTATGAATAGAAAGAATATTAATCTATATCTGTTTAATTTCCTTCTTGGATTTTTGTGATGTTTCTTAATGGTATCCTTTCCCTACTGCATTTCTTATTACTCCAAGAGTAATAGATGTAAAAGACAAATTTTTAATTCTGTCATTTTTATTTCAACATCCATTATATAGTGCTCTTCTCAACTTAGAATAAGTAACATTTTTCGTATCTTAGAGTATCCTTCATGATCTGAAAGTTATAGACCACTTTAATTAATCTCTTACCACATTTTCCACTTGAAAGTCAATCCTAATTATATTAAAATAATTTCACTTCCCAATACTGTCATGCTCATTCAAGTTACATTTCTTAGTATGTATTTGTGTTTGATACCTTTGTCTAGAAAGTTTGCATGTAGAATTCCTTCAAATCATAGCTTATTTTTTAAGGAAGAGCTTCCATTTTTTCTACCCAAATTACCCAATGCTATTATTTTCTTGAAATACTTATCTGACTACATTACATTTTCCCCTATATATCAAATTCATTTTTCTCCCAAACATCAAAGGACTTTTCTCCATATACAGGACCTAAAAAAGGGTAAGTACTTGGTAGCTGTTTATTTTACTTCAACTATAAATAGAATTTTAAGAAATTTTGATGAGGCATAATAAAATACTGATAATGTAAATTAGATAATTGAAATAAATTATAGCTTGCTTGCCTTGCTGTATATACAGACAGCAGTACATATAATCAGGGCTATGCATTCTCCCTTTCCCAAACTCTGGAATCTTGAGAAAGAACTAAAGTTTAGTTGTAACTTGACATTCAGGTTAAATAAATCAGTAACATTATATATAACTCAAAATTAGCCTTAAATAGGTTTAAAACTTAATTTTAAAAAAATTAAAAATTACCATACTATATATCTATAGGAAATGCTATATTCTTCCTGTTGTCATTATTATCTGGCTTCTAACTTACTAAAGTTGTCAATTGGCACTCTATCGCTGGCATACAGGAAATCATTTTTCTTTTTCTAGTAGCATTTATAATTTTTCTTTTTAGCAATTTTCAATTTTCTAAATATGTATAGACTGCTTTTAAATTATGTACTGGTATTCATCAGTGAATTTTCAGTCATTGTTTTTTGAGTATACTCTGTTACATTCTTCTTTATCATATATGGCCTATCTACATCTATATATATCATCTATCTATCCATCTGTCCATCCATGGTCGACCTTCTCACTCTAAAACCTCTTACTCCATTGTGTGTTTCTTAACATTTTACAGTTGCCCCTCAGTTTCCACAGGGATTGTTTCCATGACCCTACAGATAACAAAATTCACAGATGCTCTAGTCCCTTGTATAAAATGGTGTAGGTCCTTATTTGTTATCTATAAGTTGTTGGCCCTGCAGGGACTCTATATTGAAAATGCTGAACCTTTGGATAGGGATGCAAAGGATAGATGGTCTTCCTTATTTCTTTATATCTTTGTATGTATTACGGATACTTCATATTTGTATATTTCCCCCCAATATGAGAGTCAGACACAACTTAGTGACTGAACAACAACATGAGAGCAGGTTTTAGTTTCACAATTTAAAATTTTCTTGAGAGTTGCTTTTACACTTTTATAAATCTACTTATGCTTTCTCACTCACATTTTCATCTCCACTTTTATTTCTTCATACTTATTTTATACCCAAATTTAATGATCTGGCTGTCAGTTGAAGCTGCTGATTCATCTCGTTATTTCTGCATTCCTTCCTTCTTTCCTTCCTTCTTCTCTTCCTCTCTCCTTCTCCTCCTCTATCTTCCCTTCCTTCCTTGCTTCTTTCTCTCCTGCCTCCCCTACCTTCCTCCCTTTCCTCCCTCTCTTCCTTTTTATGTCCCTTCCTTAGGAGGATGAGATTAATATATACTATTACTATATATACACTACTAAAACTCCAGTACTTTGGCCACCTCATGTGAAGAGTTGACTCATTGGAAAAGAGTCTGATGCTGGGAGGGATTGGGGGCAGGAGGAGAAGGGGACGACAGAGGATGAGATGGCTGGATGGCATCACCAACTCGATGGATGTGAGTCTGAGTGAATTCCGGGAGTTGGTGATGGACAGGGAGGCCTGGCGTGCTGTGATCATGGGGTCACAAAGAGTCGGACACGACTGAGCAACTGAACTGAACTGATATATAAAATAGATAACAAATAAGGACCTACTATTAAGGACAGGGAACTATATTCAATATTTTGTAATAAGCTATAAGGAAAAGAATCTGAAATATATGTGTGTGTGTGTGTGTATATATATGTATATATATATATATATGATTGTGCTGTACATCTGAAAATACATGCCATTGGAAACCAACTCTACTTCAGTTAAAATATTAATAAATTTTCAAAAAATGAGCTCCACAGTTTTAGATTCTATGTATAAGTGAGATCACACATGAGCTCATTTGTCTCTCTCTGACTTATTTCACTTACCATACTGCCCTCACAGTCCATCCATGTTGTTACAAATAGCAAGAGTTTCTACTTTTAGGATTAAATAATATTCCATTGTATATTTTGATATATAACATATATATATATTCTAAATTATATCAAAGTTTTTTGTCCATTTATATGTAAATGGATACCTAGGTAGTGAATTATATGGCAGTGAACAGAGGGATGCAGTTATCTCTTCAAGACAATGATTTTTTTTTCCCCTTTGGAAATATACCCAGAAGTAAATTATTGGATTATATGCTAGTTTTCTTTTAATTTTTGAGGGAACTCCATGCTGTTTTCCAGAAGCAGAAGATTTGCCAGTTTACACTCCTAGCAACAGTACACCAGGGTTCCCTTTTCTCCACTTTCTTACAATTGTTATCTTTTATCTTTTTGATGGTAGCCATTCTAAAAGCATGAAATAATATATCACTGTGGTTTGAATTTACATTTCTCTGAGAATTTACTGATGTTGGGTACATTTTCATTTACTTATTGGTCTTTGTATGACTTCTCTGGAGAAATATCTAGTCATCTATCAAAAAATTATTTCTTGCTAATGAGTCTTTTGAGTTCTTTATATATTTAGGACATCAATCCCTTTTTAGATATATGGTTTACAAGTATATTCTCCCATTCTGTAGATCACCTTTTAATTTTGTTGAGTGTGTCGTTTGCTGTGTATAAACTTTTTAATTCAACCTATTCCTTCCTTATAAATTTTTGCTTTTGTTGCTTGGGTTTTGGTTTCATATACAAAAAGCCACTTTCAGGACTTATATCAGAGAACTTCTTTCCAAATGTTTTCTTCTAGGAGTTTATGGCTTCAGGTCTTACAATTAAGTATTTAATTTATTTCAAGTTAATTTTTGTGAATGGTGTAGATAGGGATCCAGTTTCATTTTATTACATGTTCAGTTCAGTTCAGTTCAGTTCAGTCACTCAGTCGTGTCCGACTCTTTGCGACCCCATGAACCGCAGCACGCCAGGCCTCCCTGTCCATCACCAACTCCCGGAGTTCACTCAGACTCATGTGCATTGAGTCGGTGATGCCATCCAACCATCTCATCCTCTGTCATCCCATTCTCCTCCTCACTTCAATCTTTCCCAGCTTGCGTCTTTTCAAACAAGTCAGCTCTTCGCATCGGGTGGCCAAAGTATTGGAGTTTCAGCTTCAACATCAGTCCTTCCAATGAACATTCAGAACCGATTTCCTTGAGGATGGACTGGTTGGATCTCCTTGCAGTCCAAGGGACTCTCAAGAGTCTTCTCCAACACCACAGTTCAAAAGCATCAATTCTTCAATGCTCAGCTTTCTTTATACTCCAACTCTCACATCCTACATGACTACTAGAAAAACCATAGCCTTGACTAGACAGACCTTTGTTGGCAAAGTAATGTCTCTGCTTTTGAATATGCTGTCTAGTTTGGTCATAACTTTTCTTCCAAGGAGTAAGTGTCTTTTTATTTCATGGCTGCAATCACCATCTTCAGTGATTTTGGAGCCCAGAAAAATAAAGTCTGCCACTGTTTTCTCCATCTATTTGCCATGAAGTGATGGGACCAGATACCATGATCTTAATTTTCTGAATGTTGAGCTTTAAGCCAACTTTTTCATTCTTCTCTTTCATCACTTTCATCAAGAGGCTCTTTAGTTCCTCTTCACTTTCTGCCATAAGGGTGGTGTCACCGCTTGTGCTTCATCCAGCCCATGTATCTCATGATGTGCTCTGCATATAAGTTAACTAAGCACAGTGACAATATACAGCCTTGACGTACTCCTTTTCCTATTTGGAACCAGTCTGCTATTATATGTAGAAATCGTTTAATCATCATTCATAGATGGAACTGTATGTCTCCAATGAGAAATTTTGGTGCTTTGTCAAGTACTGTTGTTTTTCATTGTTTAGTCACTAAATTGTGTCCAACCCCATGGACTCTTCTGTCTATGGGATTTCCTGGGCAAGAATACTGGAGTGGGTTGCCATTTCCTTCTCCATAGGATCTTACCTACCCAGGGATTGAAACTGCATCTCCTTCATTGCCAGGCAGACTCTTTATCACTGATCCTCTAGGGAAGCCTGGTTAAATATTAGTTGAATATATGTGCATTGATTTGTTTCTGGTTTCTTGATTCTGTTCCATTGGTCTATGTGTCTGGTTTTATGACAGTACCATAAAGTTTTGGTTACTATAGCTTTGTAATATAGTTTGTAATCAGGAAGTGTGCTGCTTCAAGCTTTGTTCTTTCTAAAGATTATTTTGGCTAGTTAGAGTTTTCTGTGGTTCTATACAAATTTCAGGATTTTTTTTTTTATTCACTGCATAATGCCATTGGAATTTTGATAGGGATTACATTGACCTGATACTGGGAAAGATTGAAGGTGGGAGAAGAAGGAGATGACAGAGGATGAGATGTTTGGATGGCATCACCGACTCAGTGGAAGTGAGTTTGGGTAAAATCCGGGAGTTGGTGATGGACAGGGAGGCCTGGCATGCTGCAGTCCATGGGGTTGCAAAAAGTCAGACACAACTGAATGACTGAACTGAGCTGAACTGACATTAAATCAATAGTTGGCTTTGGATAGTGTGAGCATTTTAACAACATTAACTCTTCTGATCCATTGTGTGCTGTGCTTATTTGCTCAGTCATATCTGACTCTTTACAACCCCATGGACTGTAGTCCGCCAGGCACCTCCATCCATGGGGATTCTCCAAGCAAGAATACTGGAGTGGGTTGCCATGTCGTCCTCCAGGATCTTCCCAACCCAGGGATCTGATCCATTAGTACAGTTTATATTTTCATTTACTTGTATCTTCTTCAGTTTCTTTCATCTAAACCCCATTTATGGTATATAGATCTTTTACTTCCTTGGTTAAATTATGTTTTCTCTCTCTTTGTTGAACTTATTTTGTTCTTATATTTTCACTCATTTTGTTAAATGTTTATCAGTGCTCTCGATGTCTGATCATATTTACAACAATTATTTTGAATTCTTTGTTGAGCAGTTCATAGTTCTCCATTTCGTTGTACTGTGTTCCTTTGGTGGAGTTATGTTTCTGATTATCCCTGATCCCTGTAGCCTTACATAGGTCTGCACATGTAAAAGAAGCAGTCTCCTCTTCCAGGCTTTGTGGACATACTTCAGTAAGGAAACACATGCACCCACAGATGGAGCATGCTGGAGTGTTTTGTGACACCAAGTCTACATGTTCAGGGTGCCAAGTGAGGACTGTGTGGCAGCTCTGGGTTCTAGGGAGCGTAATGTCTGATTGGCTTGGGCTACTGAGGCTCTTCACATTGACAAATGCCTGCACCTTGACACGAACAGCAGGAGGTCCTTAGTGGCTGCAAAGCTGTGGGCTTTCTCAGCAGTGCCCCCCAGTTTCGGCAGCTAGGGACCATATCAGGCCACAGTAATGGCTAGAGTAGGTGGTATGCACACATTCTTCTGTGGGGACCAATTGCAGTTACCCATGTGGGGTGAGGGTCAGCTGAAAACACATATCTAGTAGTGGAGGTCAAGGCCAGAAGCAACTGTGAGCACACTGCCAGCTGCTGAAGACTTAAGTGTTGATTGTGCCACAAGATTGTGCCACAGCTTTGCACACAGCTGCGGACATTGTGTAAGTGCATAGCTGGATGTGTTAGTCATAAGCACATTCATAGTATGTGTGTTTGTATGGTGGGGGTGCTGCCATGGTAATCTAGGTGAGTGTATTGCACCCACCCAGCCACAGAGGTCTGAGATAGATGTGGGTATGGCTCCTGTGGGTTCAGAACAGAGGCTAAGGGGATGTAAAGGAATCCAGGTGAAGGGCTTCTGCAAACATTAACACCTGTGGGGGAAAACCAGTGAAATCTGCAGAGGGGTTAGTGGCAGCTGTGCTGGCCATTGATTCTTCAGTGGTGAAAGCAGAATCCTCAGAAGAGGATTGAAGACCATGGTTGCTCAAGCTCCATAGCTGATATTGGTTGTCTCTGTTCTTCTTTCTTGTTCCTAGCCATTTCTATATGTCTCAGGTTTGCTGATATTTGCGTGTGATTAAACTAAAGTAGGTATTTGTGCCTGCCCTGAAAGGTTGGGGAAGCTGGTTATTCACTCTGCTCTCCAGCTGCCAGTGAGGGGAACTCTTTCTGGCTGAGGAGTTCCTTCTTGGCACTGAGCAATTCTGGTGTAGAGGATTGCATGATGCAGGCAAAATGAAAACCTTCTTCCTTTGTTTTATGTAGTAATTCTCAACTTGTTTGTTCCACTGTATTTCTGAAGTTTCTTGAGGACACTCCTGAGCTCTCTCTGAGCCTTTTGGGTTATTTATTTATTTATTTTTGTGGATAGCTATTTAATTGTTGATCTTTATGGAGACACAGAAATTGGGGTTGTCTTAAAGATGTTATTCCTCTAAAATAAACTGTTTGCTTGAAAGTTTTTGACAGTAAAATTTCATATATTCCATACTGAACCCTAATTTGCATAGGTTTAGAGGTTAATTTTTCACTCATCTTTATAATGTGGATGAAGCCCTTTGGCATCCCAAGTTTATCTTAGATGCTTTTGACTTGCTGCCTTGGGTAAGCCTTAAATCTTTAATTCTAGCTCCATTGTCCTCTGAAATATCTAAAGCAAAAGCTCAAGCACATTGAGGTTCAGAACATAATGTCAGATCAAAAACTAGCTTTAGTATTTGTCTGTCTTCCTGTCTTTCAGTTAATACTTTATTTTTGGCCTCTAAGGATTTGCTACTTTTTGTCAGCTTGGCATTAGATTTGAAATATTAAGTATTTAATCAGTGTATCCTATGTTTTTTTAGTTGTTTTCAATAGGAGGTTTATTCAGTGTCTGTAATCTGTGATACTGCTGGAAATTGAAATCTTACCTTACCATTCATCCTCTTAAGCAGTTGGTAATCTCTGGTTTCCAGCAGATCCCAAATTAGAATAATTTGGATGGATTATCCACCCTTAAATCTAAGGTGATGGCACCCCACTCCAGTACTCTTGCCTGGAAAATCCCGTGGACGGAGGAGCCCAGTAGGCTGCAGTCCATGGGGTCGCTCAGAGTCGGACAGGATTGAGCTACTTCACTTTCACTTTCACCTTCATGCACTGGAGAAGGAAATGGCAACCCACTCCAGTATTCTTGCCTGGAGAATCCCAGGGAAAGGGGAGCCTGGTGGGCTGCCATCTATGGGGTTGCACAGAGTCAGACACGACTGAAGCAACTTAGCAGTAGCAGCAGGTAAAATATGTTTTTTTTTTTCAAAACCAGTTATTAATCTGTGGTTTTATATTACAAATACGAACAGTTAATTTTGAAATAATGTCTTCCTCCTGTTTATTATGACAATTTGGTACATATGCTTACACATTTGATTGATATTTCTTTTCTACAGAACATCTCTTTCCAACTTCTCTGGGACAACCCTTCTTTCCTTTCACAGTCATACCTTAAACCATATGGGAAGAGCTGACTAAACTCAAATTGAAGTAACCTCTATTACAAGCCATTGTATCAGTGTGTCACAAGCTAACTCATTCAAGTCCTCATTTTGTAATTTGTATTTTGAATGACTAAGTCTATAGTCAAAAGGCTTTTGAAACTTGAGTCATCTGAGGTTTGTGCCCAAAAGTAAGGTCCCAGAGATGTCGTCATAGTGTCATGCCATTATTAAGCTGCCTTCAGCTATGTTAGCAAAGCAGCAACCTGCCAGTATATATAATTTAATTTTTTAATGTTACTTCCTTTAGCAATAAGAACTCTTTGATATTGATAGATACCTCTTCTTAAAGTAGCTTAAATCTGAAAAAAAAAAGAAAAGGTAATCAATAGGTAAGATGGAAGGGACAGAGGGAGAAAGTAAAAGAAAAAAAGATATTAATTCACTCATCCATGAAAAGTTGGATGGATTCAGGGCCCCAAACTACTGTAATATGAGAGATTTTCTCTTACTCGTGGTGATGACCTTCTCTGTGTTGACTTTATTTTCTAGGCATCTCTATACAAACTGTCAGTAAGAAATATGCCTTAATATTTCTCTTTAATATTATCTCCAAAAATAGCTCCATTGTTCTGTCATGATCTAAATTTCAGATGGACAGAAAATATCTCTCCAGTTAAAACTAGAAAAAATTGTCCTGGAAAGGTACCATTAGAAAAAATAATTTTCAACCTAAACAAGAATGAAAGAGGGCTCTGAGGAAGCCTAGGTTATGAGGCCACCTCTGGAATCTAGAAGGTAGGATGAGCATCACTCAAAATCACAATGACCGATATGGTATGAGCAATGCATCTTCAAAACGAAAAGTCAAATTCAGATGGAAGAAGTGATATAGTGTCAACCAAACAGCACAGTGGCCATTATACTTTCTCTTGTTTCCATCTGAATAACAGTAACCGAAAAATATAATAAAATAAAGCTTCACATCATTTGGATTTTTTTGAAATACATCCATGTGAAGATGTATACCAAGCTCCATCTTTAATGATACCTAATCACTAATTAAAAAAAGGAAAATAAGGACTTAAAGCCAAACTATAAGATGCATTGCATTCTGTTTCATTTATAGATATGTGCTTTTACCCAAGGACTGATCTGAATAAGCATCATGAAAATTTATGCCATTAGTTAAAAAAAAAAAAAAACAGATAGCAAGAAGTTGAACAGGTTAATTGAAACATATAACTTAAGTACAAAACACAAGTCAATTCAGGAAAGTACTTTAATCCTTGTATTTAGAGATGCTATATATTTATTTTTCAAACAGGCATTGACTATCATGAAGTTATGCTTGAAGGAAATGCTACATGCAATTTATGCTATGAATTTTTGCTTAATGATTTGTTTAAAGTTATCTATCATATTTGATTTTCCAAGGAAAAATTTAAGTATTTTTTTCTTGTTTTAATGATTAACTGAGAAATCCTTATTTAAATTTATAGTCTTCTTTATAGAAATATATATCTTATATATATGTTTAAATATAAATATATGTTATATATGCTTAAATGTATATATATATATATATTTATATATATGTTTAAATGTGTGTGTGTGTATGTGTGTGTATATATATATATATATATATATATATACATAGATAGGGAGGTTCAAACTATTCACTTGCCCTCTGTAATCAGAGTAGGCATTATTATGGAGTTAGAAGTGTATGTCCTTTGGAAAGAGGCTTATTTTTTAAATCTGAATCTGTCAATCACAATTGTGTCATGTTGGACAGGAAATGTAACTCCCACATAGCTCAGTTTCTTCATCTGTAAAATAAAAATCCTAATATCTATCTCAGAATATTGTCAGAATAAACTGGACAAAATATTTAAAACACCTAATAAGTCTACAAACAGAAATTATTACAATGTTTGTTCCTTTGCTTTAAATTATTATATCCTTGCCCCTTCTCACATATAAGTTCTCAAGAGTACAAAGTTCAACTACCCCAGGTTGCTCACCATTATCTATACTGTCTGAGCTCTATGACTTGGATTAAGATATTTCCTCACAGAGAACAGAGAGAAAACTCTTGCTTCTCCTTTAGGACCCAGCTTTGAAGTACTTATGTAGCATTTCCTCTCTTTACTCTTTAAAAACTGAATTAACCACTTTCTCCTTTGTCCTCCATAACCATTTTGAGCACTTATCACATTATCATTTATACTATAACTATGCTTATACATTTCTGTCTCCTTCAGCATATCAAATCACTAGAAGAAAAACAGTTATAGAAAAGAACCAGGGAACACATATCCTTATGAAAATAAAGTGAAAAACAGTTATAGAAAAGAACCAGTGAAACACATATCCTTATGAAAATAGAGAGTCATGTCTGACTCTTTGTAACCTCATGGACTGTAGCCTGCCAGGCTTGTCTTCCATGGAAGACAAGAATACTGGAGAATTCTCCAAACAAGAATACTGGAGTTTGAGCATTAACTATAATTTTGTTTTTCTGCCCTCCCTTAACATCTTCCAATAAAGAGTTATTATTATTTTGTATTGTTATCAATATGGGGCATACAAGCTTTTAGCACTGTGCCTAGTACACAGAGAATGTTCAATAAAGTAAATTATTATTTAGAGGTCAGTCAGTAGAAGCTGTGAAAAGCTACATAGCTTAATTCTTAGGAGATAAGATTCTGGAGCTCTCAAGATTTGAATTTTAGTTCCTCTACTCTCTGGGAAAGTGTAAAATGTACCTCTTTGTAAAATGGAATAATAATACAATCTATACCACTGGGTTATGTGGGAAATATAATGAGTGATAAGTCCAATAATTGCAAAAGCATTAGAAGAATACTTGGAGCATAATAAACACACATTGGATAAAGAATGCCTGAGTTAAGCTACTGGAATCATATTCTTTGAATGAGGATTATACCTTCTCCTATCTGGATGAAACTCTGGCAGTTACGTGACCTTGCTAAATCATTTTATTTTTTTCATTTACAATATGGGGACACTATGCCATCATTTAACCTGGAGTATTAATTGAGACCTGTCATTGTGAAATGCCAGGCTGGATGAAGCACAAGCTGGAATCAGGATTGCCAGGAGAAATATCAATAACCATATGCAGATAATACCACCATTATGGCAGAAAGCGAAGAAGAAGTCTCATGATCAAAGTGAAAGAGGAGGGTGAAAAAACTGGCTTAAAATGCAACATTCAAGAAAACTAAGATCATGGAATCTGGTCCAATCACTTCATGGTAAATAGATGGGGAAACAATGGGAACAGTGATAGACTTTATTTTCTTCGGCTAAAAAATCACTGCAGATGGTGACTACAGCCATGAAATTAAAAGACGCTTGCTCCTTGGAAGAAAAGCTTTACAAACCTAGACAGTATATTAAAAAACAGAGACATTATTTTGCTGACAAAGTTCTGTCTAGTCAAAGCTATGGTTTTTCCAGTAGTCATGTACAGATGTGAGAGTTGGACCATAAAGAAAGCTGAGCATCGAAGAATTGATGCTTTTGAATTATGGTGTTGGTGAGGACTCCTGAGTCCCTTGGACTGCTAGGAAATCAAACCAGTCAATCCTAAAGGAAATCAGTCCTGAATAGTCATTGGAAGGACTGACGCTGAAGCTGAAGCTCAATACTTTGGCCACCTTATGAGAAGAACTGATTCAATGGAAAACACTCTGATGCTGAGAAAGATTGAAGGCAGGAGAAGGGGACAACAGAGGATGAGATGGTTGGATGGCATCACCGACTTGATGGACATGAGTTTGAGTAAGCTCCAGCAGTTGGTGATGGACAGGGAGGCCTGGCAGTGCTGCTGTCCATGGGATCACAAAGAGTTGGACACCTCTGAGGGACTGAGCTGAACTAATTGAGACAATGTTTTTGTAGGGTCCAGGATCTCTGAATATATAATAATTATCATCTTTGCCATTTCTTAAAATAACATTCTTGACTGCTCTGTGTTCTTTATTTTTGCTGTTGAACTCTGGGAGAAAACACTTTACATGATTGTGTCTTATTTTCCAGCTATCAAAATATCACATAAATTGTAAGAAATAAGATCCCTTTTGGAAATATCTGTTAGTATCTGAAATTTAAGTACTGAAGGCGTATTTTCATAATCGACTCTGTTCAAAGTAATTTAAGTGAAGTACCTTAGGCTAAATAAATTTCCAGAAGAGGTATTATTTTTCTCTTCATTAGTTGCCTGCAAATAGGCAATGTATGTATAATCCTTAAGTAAATCAACACCTCAGCACTTTAATGGCAGGTATAAAATAGCAAGGAGGGAGTTGTTCTTTCAATTATCTGCAGTTAATGTCTAGGAAAGAAATCACAAATAAAAATAGAAATAATTTTGACTTATAAAAACTGAATTATTAAATTAATCTGTATTCCGCCTCGAGGTGCAGACAGCCGGCTACATGGGCTTCGGTTTCTCGTTCACTGGGGCCATGGCAGCGGCCGACATCATCGTGGGCGGGATGGCCCACGGGCGGCCCTACCTCCAAGATTATTTTACAAATGCAAACAGAGAATTGAGAAAAGATGCTCAGCAAGATTACCACCTAGAATATGCCATGGAAAATAGTACACACAGTAATTGAATTTGCCAGAGAACTGCATACGTTTGACATAAATGACAAGAGTATAATGGAGAACACAGTAAGGGTGATCTGGGCCTACCACCATGAAGATGTGGGAGAAGCAGGTCCCAAGTACCATGAATCCAATCATGGTACCAAGAGTCTGCAGTTACTGAATCCTGAGAAAACCAGTATGTTTACAGCCCCACCATACTTTGACCTGGTCAATCAAGACGTTCCCATCCCAAACAAAGGTACAACATACTGGTGCCAAATGTTTAAGATTCCTAGGCTCCAGGAAAAGCATCATGTCATAAAGGTTGAGCCCGTGATTCAGAAAGGCCACGAGAGTCTGGTCCATCACATGCTGCTCTATCAGTGCAGCAGCAACTTCAGTGACAGTGTCCCGGACGACGGGCACGAGTGTTACCACCCTAACATGCCCGATGCCTTCCTCACCTGTGAGACCGTCATTTTCCCCTGGGCCATTGGTGGAGAGGCTTTTTCCTATCCACCTCATGTTGGATTATCCCTTGGCACTCCGTTAGATCCTTATTATGTGCTCCTGGAAGTCCATTATGACAATCCAACATATAAGGAAGGCTTAATAGATAATTCTGGATTGAGATTATTTTATACGGCAGATATAAGGAAATACAATGCTGGGGTGATTGAGGCTAGCCTCTGGGTAAGCCTCTTTCACACCATCCCTCTGGGCCTGCCTGACTTCCAGTCTGAGGGTCATTGCACCCTGGAATGCCTGGAAGAGGCTTTGGAAGCTGAAAAGCCAAGTGGCATCCATGTTTTTGCTGTTCTGCTCCACGCTCACCTGGCAGGCAGAGGCATCAGGCTGCGTCATTTTTGCAAAGGGGAGGAAATGAGATTACTTGCTTATGATGATAACTTTGACTTTAATTTCCAGGAGTTTCAGTACCTAAAAGAAGAACAAACAATCTTACCAGGAGATAATCTAATTGCTGAGTGTCGGTACAACACAAAAGATAGAGCCCAGATGACTTGGGGAGGATTAAGCACCAGGAATGAAATGTGTCTCTCATACCTTCTTTATTACCCAAGAATTAATCTTACTCGATGTTCAAGTATCCCAGACATCATGGAGCAACTTCAGTTCATTGGTGTTAAGGAGATCTACAGGCCAGTCACGACCTGGCCTTTCATTATCAAAAGCCCTAAGCAGTATAAAAACCTTTCTTTCATGGACGCAATGAACAAGTTTAAATGGACTAAAAAGGAAGGTCTTGCTTTCAATAAGCTTGTCCTTAGCCTGCCAGTCAATGTGAGATGCTCCAAGACAGACCATGCAGAGTGGTCGATTCAAGGCATGACAGCATTAACCTCCAGATATAGAAAGACCATATCAAGCAGAGCCTTTGGTGTATGGAGCTTCTTCCACTTCTCTGCATGGAAATGTCTGTCTCGAGCTGCTCCTGAGCTTCGTGGTCCTGAGCAGCTCACTCAGCACCAGGAGCTTGTGGCCGTAATTCTGTCCTGCTCGGTGATCATGGTTTCCCGTGATCTGAGCCTGACATTTCACGTGCAGGTTAAGGACATTTATGGGGTGTGAAGGATGAGGGTGAAGACCTTGGAGACTTCCTTTCACAGGTTCCCTTCCTCCTGTCCCCTCTTCCTTCCCAGGCTTCCTGAGAGATGTCCATCAGGTTCTCATCTTTTCCTCAGAAATATCTGATAACGTGTATGAATCGTTCAGTAAAGCCAAATTGACCTTACATAACCTCTTAAACGGAGAAGGCAATGGCACCCCACTCCACTACTCTTGCCTGGAAAATCCCATGGATGAAGAAGCCTGGAAGGTGCAGTCCATGGGGTCGCTGAGGGTCGGACACGACTGAGAGACTTCACTTTCACTTTTCACTTTCATGCATTGGAGAAGGAAATGGCAACCCACTCCAGTGCTCTTACCTGGAGAATCCCAGGGACGGGGAAGCCTGGTGGGCTGCCGTCTATGGGATCGCACAGAGTCGGACACAACTGAAGTGACTTAGCATAGCATAGCAATGATGGCTGACAACCCACTCCTTTACTCTTGCCTGGAAAATCCCTTGGGCAGAGAGGCTGGGTAGACTACCGTCCATGGGGTCGCAAAGAGTCGGACATGACTGAGTGGCCTCACTTTCTTTCACTTTAACTTCTTCAGTGGTACCAGTTATACAGGGTTCATTTTCCAATCAGTATTCACAGAACACAAGATAGCAATGTTTACAAATCCACCATTTACTGCAGGAAAATACAATATAGCAACAGCATTAATCACAATGTGAATCACAACCAAGGGCTGCCTCATAGTAAGGAGTCTGAACTGATCTGGTGTGATTTCCCTATTCCCTTATCTCTGTAAAGTCTGTACCATATACTCTTCTTTCTCAAATCAGTAATCACTGATGTGGCTATGGAACATTTTGGAACCAAGACAGGGTTGCTGTACCCTGCTAGGCATCATATTTTCATGTAACCAGCTCCAAAGACAGACCTCACTGGGAGTCTTACAAAGACCAGGTGAAATGAGCAAATTGTACCATTATCAATAACCAGTGCTTATAAATTGGTGCAAATTGCCCCAAATTCTTTAAGAATATGGTGGTTATAAATCAACATTAGTAACCAGTCTGTTTGAGCCTAAGTGTAAATACTTCAGTATAATAAATCTCATGAAAATCAATTGTAAGATAACCAAAAAAATTCAATAGACAAATGAGCTGTATAATATATTCATATTTGGGAAAGGATAAGCACACAACAAAACATATTCAAATTTTAAAAAGTTAAACAAATAAACACAATTCAAATTTTCTCTTTTCATGTTAATTTTTATCAGCTTTCAAAAATAAAGTTTACAAATATTAATATGGTTAGCAAAAATTAAGCTTGACAGGTGCTCTCATACCCTGCTGATGGGTCGATAAATTGATACAAGTAAATTGGCCTTAATTTATAAATCATACCAACTGTATGGCTCAAATATTGGTCTAAAGTGGAAATCAGGAATTTAATCTATCTTGTTCTTCTGCTTTCAAGCCCTTATACTTTTTGAACTTGTCAGACATAGTTTTAAAATATCAAGTTATAGTTCCTTTCTTTCCTTTAAGCAGAGTGAATATGAGAGATAGATACATTGTAGAGTTTTCTCTCATGTAAGATATCACTGGTGCTAAATTTTTACCCCTTTAGTGCTTGTTCATATATATTAAACAAATAACATATCAATAGCTCCTAAAACATCCAATTATTTTTTACTTTATATTTAAGCTTAGTACCTATCTGAGAGGATATTAGGTAGGTGCAAAAGTAATTGCAGGTTTTGCATTGTTGAAATTTGTCTTTGATCTTGGAATCCAATCTTAAATAAATGTGATTATGCTATACATCATTTTATTTTTTGCTATATATCATTTTAATGCACATTTCTCACTTTATATTTTTTACTTGATTTTTTTGTGTGTGTGTAAATCATGGAAATGATGTCAGACAAAAAGCAAATTCAAGCAATTTTCTTACTTGTGTTTAAAATGAGTTGTAAAGCACTGGATATAATTTTCTATATCAATAATGGCCCAGAAACTTCTAAGGAACGTACAATGCAGTGGTGGTTCAAGAAGTTTTGCAAAGGAGATGACAGTCTTGAAGTTAAGGAGTGTAGTGCCTGGCCATTGGAAGTTAACAATGACCCAGAGCAATCATTAAAGCTAATCCTTTTATGAGAGAAGTTGCCAAAGAATTCAACATTGACCATTCTATGGTTGTTTGGCATTTGAAGCAAATTGGAAAGGTGAAAAAGTTCAAAAATGGGTGTCTCATGAACTGACCAAAGATTTTTAAAACATGTCGATTTGAAGTGTCAGCTTCTCTTATTGTACACAACAACAATGACTCATTTCTCCATCAGACTGTGATGTGCGATGAAAAGTGGGTTTTATAAGACAACTAGTGATGAACAGCTCAGCGGTTGGACTGAGAAATTCCAAAGCACTTCCCAAAGCCAAATAAAATAAAAAGGTCATGGTCACTGTTTGGTTGTCTGCTGCCCAGCTGATCCACTACAGCTTTCTGAATCCTTGTGAAACCATTACATCTGAGAAATATGGTCAACAAATTGATAAGATACACTGAAAACTGAAATGTCTGCACTTAGCATTGGTGAACAGAAAGGGCCCAATTCTTCTCCACCACAACAGCTGACTGCACGTTGCACAACCAATGCTTCAGAAGTTGAACGAATTGGGCTATGAAATTTTGTCTCATCCACCATCAGTTCAGTTCAGTTCAGTCTCTCAGTTGAGTCCAACTCTTTGGGATCCCATGGACTGCAACATGTCAGGCCTCCCTGTCCATCACCAACTCCTGGAGTTCACCCAAACTCATGTCCATTGAGTCAGTGATGCCATCCAACCATCTCATCCTCTGTCATACCCTTCTCTTCCTGACTTCAATCTTTCCCAGCATCAGTGTCTTTTCAAATGAGTCAGCTCTTCGCATCAGGTGGCCAAAGGATTGGAGTTTCAGCTTCAACATCAGTCCTTCCAATGAACACCCAGGACTGATCTTCCTTTAGGATGGACTGGTTGGATCTCCTTGCAGTCCAGGGGACTCTTGAGTCTTCTCCAACATCACAGTTGCTTTTAAGCATCTTGACAACTATTTGCAGGGAAAACTTTTCCACAACCAGCCGGAGGCAGACAATGCTTTTCAAGAGTTTATCAAATCCCAAAGTATAAATTTTTATGCTACAGAAATAAACTTATTTCTTATTGGCAAAAAATGTGTTGATTGTTATGGTTCCTATTTTAATTATTAAAGGTGTGTTTGAGCCTAGTTATAATGATTTAAAATTCACGGTCCAAAATCACAATTACACTTGCAACAGCCTAATATTATTTGTACTGCAAGTCAAGAGATTCATATTCTAATTCTCTTTTTGTCCCAAACTTGCTGTATATTATGACAAAATTGCTCTTCAATTCACTTCAATAGTTAATTCAAAATTCTCTCACAATTCCCACACTTTGATTCTTCCTCCTTCTTCCTCCCTTTTTCACTCCTCAGCCTCTCCATATCCTACCCCTGCTTCGCTGAGAAGACAAAAGTCGTTGCAACAAAAAACACCCTGTTTTTCTCAGTCCACAGCCATGTACATCTATCTCTACAGTCCTTCTCTGCTATGGCAGGTAAGCTCCCAGGCAGGCCCTCCAGCCTTCTGGAAGATTTTTAGTCATTGAGTCTTCCTGCTTTCTCATACAATTTTCTAATTTCTGATTTAAATATTATCTTTATTTTATTATTTACATAGCATAAAAATTAAACAGAAGTTTCTACACTGTACTTTTCTCTCCAAATAATACATTATACTTCCCTACCCTTTGATAGTAAACTTTTTGAAAAATTACTCTAATTTATTATATATTGTTTAAGAAAAAAAAATGTTCAAAGACATGTGTCAAATCACAGCAAGAAAAACTTTATTTGGGGGTTTGGGGTGTCACTATCATAACAGATATAGGGAATACTATGATGAAGTTTTGCAGTGTGGGCGACAGATTGGATTTAACTCCAAATATAGCACGTGCAAGTGGGACTTTACAGCCAAAGAACAGGGTTGTAGTCCGTAGATATAAAATAAGGAAAAACATCAGGGGCATGGGGAATTCTGGCAAAGCCCATCTAATAGATGTCTTGCTAAAGATGGACCAGGGTGATCAGATATCCCCTGGGAGATTGTGCAAAATAAGAAATCTGATCAGATATCAGTGTGATCAGATATTGAAGAGGGAGTCCGAGTGGGGGTGGAGGATTCTTACTAAAGTGACTTAGCAAGACTCTTGCCAAAGTTGAATTATATAAAAAGTCTACAGATAGGCCTAGGAGAAGGTTCAGGAGCCTGAGTACCGTTTGGTCAAGCAAAGAATTTTGTCACTATCTCCTTAAGATCTCCTCACAAGGACTCCCCTAATAACTTAAACTTCAGTTTGGTCCAATAATTTACAGACATAACTTGTTCTAATGACAAAAATCTCCCACATGTATGCAAACTAATGGACATTTTCACTTCTCATCTTCTTCACATTATTTTCTGCTTCTTAAAAATCTTTGCTCCTTTGGTCTTTTCTGGATTTTCTTCTATCCAGGTTTTCTTTTTACATTTTATAATGCTATTTTTATTCTTCTATTTTTATCCAACCTATTAGTATTACAGCTATCCAAAGCCCAATTTGATACCATTTTCTCTTGTTATGTTTCATTCTCTATGACTACAATTACATTCTATATGCCAATGTATATCATACATTTATATATCTAGAGTATCTCTCTTCTACATAATAATACACTATATCATAATACTATGTACATAATAATCATCATATCAGAGTTTTATAGTATCTTTGATATCTGGTTACTTTTTTGAGTGTCAGTCTTGAGTGTCAGACCAACAGAAGTCATGGAATTCAGTAGAAAAAGCTTTGCAAAGGTATCAAAGAACAGGTATCCCCGCCTACCCCGTCTCAAACTAAATATATGACTTTACACAAGTAATTCAATTTCTACTGACCTTATCTATATGCAAATGCAGAAACTGCATTATTAAATAATCTTTAAGGTCCTCCAACTCTAAAGTTTTATTATTCAATTTCAGCTTGGCTATCTCAATGATCTTGATACTGGTATCGATAAGTAACAAGTCACCTTTTCATTGTAGTGCTATAAGGCATGGCAGTTATATAGATAACAGAAAATGCATTTAAGGTCATAAAACAGTTTAAAATAGCCTTTATTCTCCTATAAGTATACTTAGACATGAACTTGTAAATAAGCAATTATTGAAGGAAAGAAAAAAGGAAGAAATATACTCTTAAAAAAAAAAGAAAGGAATACATGAAGGAAGAAATCTTAAAAGAAAAAGTCAATGAATTAGGATAAAAAACTCAAAATATTACATACACACAAAATATAACCAAATATACTAGAAAACAAAAATACAGAACTAAGACTCATGAAGTAGAGAGATGAAAACAAATACTAGGCACAAAGTAGGTGGATAGGAAAATTGCCCAGGAATGAACTAGCTTTGTAGAGAAAGGTTCTTCTCTTATGCATGCCTATATCAGAAGTAAGGGCTGTCCATCTTTAAAGGACAAATAATGGTAAAGTTTCTTAATTCACAATGTCCTCTAAGATAATTTTGTCACAATATAAATCTATTGGTTAATATAATTTATGAGAAAAGAAAACTCCTTGAAACAGAAATTTCCTAGTCATAGTCCCATGCTCTGTATTTTATTCTCTAGGCCCTGATATATAGATCTTTTTAATACCAAACTCCAATTAAAATTAGGCATATAACTGCTTCTATGCAAAAGATAAAAGATATTAAAATATAAAACTACAAAATTTATAATTTAAACACTAAATGATTGTATAAATGAATGATTTTAATAAATTAGGCAGCACAATTTTTATAAAATTTAATAATGAAGATACAGAACACAAAATTGACATAAGTAGACAGAGAGACCAAAGAAGAATCTAGTTCAAAATGTTCATTCGTTCATCATTTATAGTTGTATTGAATGAATAAATGTGTTAGTCACTAATTTTTTTAAAATATGGTTATATAATTTTGCTGAAAACTAGTGTTTAGTAGGGAACACACATGTGAAACAATTAATTACATTGAAATGAATATAAATAAGAAAAATAATAAGTATATAATATTTTAAAGTGATTTAATAAAGGAGATGAGACTTTGAGAATCATTTTCCTAAATCACTTGAATAATATACATGAAAGAGATTATGAGATTAGAGTGTACATTTTAGGCCACAAAACAAGACTCAATAAGTTTAAAAAACAGAAATCATGAAGCATTTTTTTCTAACTAGGCAGTAAGAGATCAGAAATAAGCTACAAGAAAAAAGATGCTAAAAACTCAAGCACATGGAGGGTAAAAATTACGCTACTAAATAAGCAAGGGACGAGTGAAGAATCCTAAGAGGAAATTTTTAATTATCTGGAGATAAATGAAAATGAAACACAGCAATTCAAAATCTATAGCATTGTGCAAAAGCAGCTCCAAAGATGAAGATTATGGTGATAAAAGTCTTCCTTAATGAACCAGAAAAAAATATCTCAAGCAGCATAACCTTACATCTAAGGAAACTAGAACAAGAAGAACAAACAAAACCCAGCATTAGTTGAAGGAAAGATACCATAAAGATTGGAGCAGAAATAAATGAAATAGAGACTAATAAAATAGAAAAGATCAAGGAGTCTAAGGTCTCATTCTCTGAAAAGATAAAATTGATAAACCTTTGGCCTGATTCATCATAAATTAAAGAGAGATTTTAGATTCATCATAAACAAAAGAGAGATTTCAAATAATCAATATCAGAAATAGAAGGAGAAGTAACAACTGATCCACAGAAATACATTATAAGGGATTATTACAAATAACTGTCAGTTCAGTTCAGTCGCTCAGTGGTGTCTGACTCTCTGCGACCCCATGAATCGCAGCACGCCAGGCCTCCCTGTCCATCACTAACTCCCGGAGTTCACTCAAAGTCATGTCCATTGAGTTGGTGATGCCACCCAAGCATCTCATCTTCTGTCGTCCCCTTCTCCTGCCTTCAATCTTTCCCAGCATCAGGGTCTTATCAAATGAGTCAGTTCTTCACATCAGGTGGCCAACATATTGGAGTTTCAGCAAATAACTATACACCAATAAAATGGAAAACCATGGAAATGTTCCTAGAAATATACAACCTTCCAAAACTGAATCAAGAAGAAATATAAAATATTACCAAATTGATTACCAGTAATGCAGTTGAGTCAGTAATAAAAAGAGCTCCCAAGAAACAAAATGCCAGGATCAGACAGCTTGACAGTACGATTATACCAAACATTTAAAGAAGAGCTAGTACCTATTCTCAAAGTCTCCCCAAACATTTAAAAGGAGGGAAGAATTTCAAACTCATTCTAAGAGACTAGTATTACCCTGACATCAAAAACAAAGACACTAAAAAAAGGAAAGAAAAACAAGAAAATTATTCAATATTTCTGGTGAACATAGATGTAAACATCTTCAATTAGTAAACTGAATTAAATAATGCTTTAAAATTATCATTTTATGATAATTTTAAATGGTCAAAAAGATTAAATCCAGGAGTGCAGCATAGTTCAATATCCACAATTCATTAACTTGATGTACTGTATTAAAAATGAAGGATAAAAATCACACTGTCATCTCAATAGATGCAGAAAAAATATTCAACAACTTCAAACATTGATTTAGCATATTTTTACATGAACATTGGTTTCTAACTTCTTGTTTGGTCGAGAGGTCTAGGCACAGAGAAAGATGTGGGGATCATCAAATTGCTGATGGATATGATGGCACAGGAAGATAAGCAAAGGAGGAGTGATTTCTAAAATATAAGAATTTCTACATCAGGAAAGATTTTAGACAATAAAAACAATAAAGGGCTCAATTTGCAAATCAACTTCTCTCCAGGAAAGAGAAAAAACCACTCATATGAGCATTTTAATATTTAGCCAATCTAAATTTATATTACACTTCCAAGTGGTTTCTTTTTCATGCTTCTATTAAAGATATAACTTGCTTTTGTGTAGTTTTAGTTACTCAGAAAAACTTCATTTAATTTCTGTCACCATGGAGTAAATTTAGAGTCACATTAGCATCAGACTATTCAACGAAAAATACTAGTATTCATTTCTCATAGCTAAAACGAACTTTCAACAACTGTTGGCATTAAAGAAAAGTTATCTTCAACACTTATTCATCTTTAAGACTTCTTCCCAATCACTTTTGAAGATAAGCCTGCTGTGAATAGCCTCCCATTAATGACTCCTTCTAGAATATCAAAATATACTTCTTTATAGATGTTTTTGCTTCAGATATGCACATTGAATGAAAATTGGCTTTGGATTGTACTTCAGAAGATTAAATACATCATATAAATGTAAGTATTAAGCTTTAGAAATAAATGCATAGCTAAATTCTGAGTTTACAGTGAATACACCTGGGTTTATAAAGAGAATTTTAATGCAAAATTGTGAATTATAATAAAATTTTTAGACATTAGTCCCAAAACATGTAAAACAAAAATGTACTAATTCAAATGAAATACAATTAATTTCCCATAACAGATTATTGCAAAAGAGATAATAAAGGATTATGTTGTGGGATGGTTAACTTTATGTGTCAAGTTGACTAGGCCAGAGGGTGCTCAGATATTTGGTTAAACATTATTCTGAGTGTGTCTCTAAGTGTGTTTCCAAAAGAAATTATACTTAAATCAGTAGCCTGAAGAAAGCAGATTACCATATCCATTGAGGCTGGGCATAACCAATCCACTGGATGTTGAATAGAGAAAAAAAGTTGAGTAAAGGAGAATTAACTCTCTCAGCCTGATTATCTTCAAGCTCAAGCTGGGACTTTTGTCTTCTCCTGCCTTCACACTCAGACTGAAGCTTAAATTTTAAATGGACTAATCTATTTTTACATTAAAAATATAGCAGGGGGAAAATAAAAAGTATTTACACATTGTCTCCAACATCTTGGGATGAATAGTGTTAGTTTTATTGTATTTCTGGTCTGCTTTATCAATTGGAATATTCTATAATACATAAGTGCATGTTATCTACAAGAAAAATTTTGACACTGGAGATACTCAGAGGCATTCTGCAGAACCATTTTGCTAAAGAGATAGTAAAGATTACAAGGAATTTGAAATATATATATATATGAGAGATGATTATTTTGTATCGATTTGCCTTTGCTAAGGGAAGCCCAGAGAGCTGAGATGCCCATCTTCTCCTGCCCTTAGATACTGATGGCACTCACTCAGATAGGGTCTTAGGCCACCAATGCTTCAATTCAGAGTCTTTTGGACTCTGACTGAATTAAAACATCAGACTTCCTGATTCTCCAGTCTACAGTTGGCAGATCATGGTACTTCTCATTTTCCATAATCCTATGAACCAATGACTATAAACATCACTTACATATATCTCGATATTACCTATTGTTTCCTATACATAATAAAATCTAGAAGTTTCCACAAATACTACTGGAACTATCAAAAAATCCAGCAAATAGTAGCAGGATACAAAGTAAAAATAGAAAAGTTAGTTCTATTTCTTTTTTTTATTTTTTTTTATTTTTAAACTTTACATAATTGTATTAGTTTTGCCAAATATCAAAATGAATCCGCCACAGGTATTTCTATACACTAACATTAACTATCTGAACATGAAATTAAGAAACCAATTCTATGTATAAGAGCATCAAAAATAATGAGCTCAGGAGATGAAAAATTTGTACAGTGAAGACCACAAAACATTGCTGAAAAAGGAAATATATACATAAAAGGAAATACATTCTATATTCATAGATTGGAAAATTCAATATTTGTTAAGATGTCAATCTTACTCAAAGTGATCTACATATTTAATGTAATCACTATCAATATTCCAAATAAACTTTTTTTCCCCAAAAAGTAGAAATACCATTCTAAAATTCATATAGAAACTCAAGGGATATTGAAGAGTCAAAATAATTTTGAAAACAAAATCAAAGCTGGAGGCCTCATACTTCCTGATTTCAAACTGTGTTATAAAACTATAATACTCAAAACAGTATGGTACAAACATAAAGACAGACATATAAACCAATGGAATAGAATACTTAGACTAGAAATAAATCCTTAGAAATAACTTCGATTTTCAATGAATGACAAAATCATTCAATGGGGAAAAAGACAGTCAACAATTCAACAAATGGTAGTGAAAAAACTAGGTATCCATATGCAAAAGAATGAAGTTGGACCTTACCTAACACTATGTATGCAAAAATTAACTTAAAGTGGATCAAATACTTAAATGTAAGATATAAAACTGTTAAACTTTTATAAGAAAACATTGGGCAAAATTTTCATTACATTGGATTTGGGAGTGATTTCTTAATTGTAACACCAAAGACTCAGACAACAAAAGAAAAAGTAGAAAAACCAGGCTTCATGGAAAATAAAAAATAAAAATATTGTGCATCAAAAGATACTATTAACAAAATAAATATGAATGGGAGATAATATTTGCAAATCATATATCAAATTATGGACATAACTCAGAATATATAAGAGAACTTCTAACTCTCAACAATAAAAAGACAAACAACTGATTCAAAAAATGTATAAAGAATATAATAAATATATCTCCAAAGCTTTTTAGATGGCCAATAGACACATGAAAAGATGTTCAAAATCCTGAATCATCAGGAAAACAGAAATCAAAGCTGAAATGATATTACCTTAAACGCATTAGGATGATTATTATCAAAAAACAAAAACAAAAAGTAAGTGTTAGAAAGATATAGAGAAATTGGAACCATTTTCCAGTGTTGGTGGGGATGTGAAATAGTATAGCTGTAGTGGAAAACTGTATGAAGTTTCCTTAAAAACATTAAAAATAGAATTATCACATGATTCAATACTTGCACTTCTGGGTATATACCCCAAAAATTAAAAACAGGATTTAGAATAGATATATGCACATTTCATTTTTATAGCAACATTATCAACAAAAGTGAAAACATGGAATCAAGCCAAATTCCTAAGAACTGTACAAAAAAGAACTTCACGACCCAGATAATCACGATGGTGTGATCACTCACTTAGAGCCAGATATCCTGGAATGTGAAGTCAAGTGGGCCTTAGAAAGCATCACTACGAACAAAGCTAGTAGAGGTGATGGAATTCCAGTTGAGCTATTTCAAATCCTGAAAGATGATTCTGTGAAAGTGCTGCACTCAATATGCCAGCAAATTTGGAAAACTCTGCAGTGGCCACAGGACTGCAAAAGGTCAGTTTTCATTCCAATCCCAAAGAAAGGCAATGCCAAAGAATGCTTAAACTACTGCAAAATTGCACTCATCTCACACGCTAGTAAAGTAATGCTCAAAATTCTCCAAGCCAGGCTTCAGCAATATGTGAACTGTGAACTTCCAGATGTTCAAGCTGCTTTTAGAAAAGGCAGAGGAACCAGAGACAAGTTGCCAACATCTGTTGGATCATTGAAAAAGCAAGAGAGTTCCAGAAAAACATCTATTTCTGCTTTATGGACTATGCCAAAGCCTTTGACTGTGTGGATCACAATAAACTGTGGGAAATTCTGAAAGAGATGGGAATACCAGACCACCTGACCTGCCTCTTGAGAAATCTGTATGCAGGTCAGGAAGCAACAGTTGGAACTGGACATGGAACAACAGACTGGTTCCAAATAGGAAAAGGAGTACATCAAGGCTGTATATTGTCACCCTGCTTATTTAACTTCTATGCAGAGTACATCATGAGAAACGCTGGGCTGGAAGAAGCACAAGCTGGAATCAAGATTGCCAGGAGAAATATCAATAACTTCAGATATGCAGATAATACCACCCTTATGGCAGAGAGTGAAGAGGAACTAAAAAGCCTCTTGATGAAGGTGAAAGAGGAGAGTGAAAAAGTTGGCTTAAAGCTCAACATTCAGAAAAAGAAGATCATGGCCTCTGGTCCTATCACTTCATGGGAAATAGATGGGGAAACAGTGGAAACAATGTCAGACTTTATTTTTTGGGCTCCAAAATCACTGCAGATGGTGACTGTAGCCATGAAATTAAAAGACACTTACTCCTTGGAAGAAAAGTTATGACCAACCTAGATAGCATATTCAAAAGCAGAGACGTTACTTTGCCAACCAAGGTCCATCTAGTCAAGGCTATGGTTTTTCCAGTGGTCATGTATGGATGTGAGAGTTGGACTGTGAAGAAAGCTGAGCACAGAAGAATTAATGCTTTTGAACTGTGGTGTTGGAGAAGACTCTTGAGAGTCCCTTGGACTGCAAGGAGATCCAACCAGTCCATTCTGAAGGAGATCAGCCCTGGGATTTCTTTGGAAGGAATGATGCTAAAGCTGAAACTCTAGTACTTTGGCCACCTCATGCAAAGAGTTGACCCATTGGAAAAGACTCTGATGATGGGAGGGATTGGGGGCAGGAGGAGAAGGGGACGGCAGAGGATGAGATGGCTGGATGGCATCACTGACTCGATGGATGTGAGTCTGAGTGAACTCCAGGAGTTGGTGACAGACAGGGGGGCCCTCGTGCTGCGATTCATGGGGTCACCAAGAGTCGGACACGACTAAGCAACTGAACTGACTGACTGACTGACTGAAACACGTCTGTGTGTGTGTGTGTGTGTGTTTAGACATATATACTGGAATAATGTTTAGCATTAAAATGGAGTGAAATTCTAATATATGCCTCAACATGGATGAAACTTGAGGACATTATATTAAGTAAAATAATAGAAAAAGACAAATATTGTATGACTCCACTTATTTGAGGTATTTAGAGTAGTCAAAATCATAGGGACAAAAATGGAATGCTTGTTGCCAGGAACTAAGGGAGTGGGGTGTTGTAGGAGTATAGTCTTTCAGTTTTGCAAGATGAGAGTTCCATTAGATGCCTTATGGTGATGGCTGCACAATATCAATGTGCCTAATATCACTGAACTGAATGTATAAAAATGGCAAAAACTGGGAATTGTATGTCACATGCATATTACCATAATTGAAAAAAATTTTTTAAAGACATTTTTAAAAGACTTACTGTCAATAGAGTGGAAGCACTCTGACTAGAAATGTAATCTGACTTAGAGTATAGAAAAATAATTATTTTAGTGCTTCTGGTGCTTTTGGAACTTATATATATATATGCAGTAAGCTGTAAATTTCTAATTGTGGGGTAAGTTTAAGACCTATTTTTCCCAGAGTCCTGGTTTATGCTTGGTTATCCTTGTATCAAGCATAAACAGTAATCAAATCTCTTTAAAAATTATTTAATGACATGTTGACACTAAGTAATGGACTTTGGGGATCATTTAGAATGTGAAAAAAGAGCAAAGTTTTGCCTTTTAATGTATCATATTATTTACATTGAACAAGTTGTGAGCAGATTTTGTTATTCCTTTCAACTACAAAAGAACTTCCACAGTTCTGTTTCTCTGAAGTACATATATTTTAAACATCATATTACTTATAACTTTAAACCAAAGAAACTAACTTGTATTTCACAGAGAAAACTAGGATAGGGTGATGTTGATAATCGTTCATGATCATACAGCAGTTTTACAGCAAATTTGCAGAGCTAATGAAAACATAACACAGCTGTCTACAGCCATACACATCATTTATACAGTTCTCAAAGGGGCACAAATGAATGTTCAGGACAGACCTAGTCTTTCTGAAGCATATAAAAATAAAAGGTGAAAGTATAAACAATTAAATTAGGCTTAGTAATCAATGTTGTAATATTCTCCTATGTAGAAATGCTCTAGATGTCTAATGAGTATCCATTAATTCAACCTACTATCAGTCCAAACATGCAAGTTATCTAAAGTTTTTCTTTTTTCTTAGCTTCTTATATATTATAAAATACAATTATTATTTTAATAGTTTGTCAGAATAATGATTCAATTTGGATTAAAAATTTATATTTTCATAATCATGCTGCTGCTACTGCTAAGTCGCTTCAGTCGTGTCCAACTCTGTGCGACCCCACAGACGGCAGCCCACGAGGCTCCCCCATCCCTGGGATTCTCCAGGCAAGAACACTGGAGTGGGTTGCCATTTCCTTCTCCAATGCAGGAAAGTGAAAAGTGAAAGTGAAGTCGCTCAGTCGTGTCCGACTCTTCGATACCCCATGGACTGCAGCCTACCAGGCTCCTCCATCCATGGGATTTTCCAGGCAAGAGTGCTGGAGTGGGGTGCCATTGCCTTTTCCATTCATAATCATAAGTAGAGGCAATTCTAGGCTATTCAATCAGTAAATCTGTGTAAGTTTAGGGATAAATACCCAAGTAGAAGGAAAATGTATGTGTATATTATACTTAATACTGATAAATCAGAAAAAGACATAGTGGTTTTCATTAAGCCAAAAATATTAAACTAATCTTGAAACCAAATATATCCCAGCTCCCTCACCACCCCTCAAGTACAAAGGCCCCTCCACATCTTCTCCATCTTCTAGAGAGGCTAAAGTCTCCCATACCTCCCTCTGAGTCATAAAGGAGCAGGCTGAAGCAGCTAATGATTAGGACAATAGAGTCACAGACAGTGTCTGATGCACATTCCTGAGTTGTTTTACATACACTGTAATTGCTACCAGAGGGGAAAAGCTGACTGTATGATGCAGCCATGGCATAAACTGCTCATTTTTGAACAATACTGAGTCTGTGGCATGCACAGTTCCAAGAACTGGCCTCAAGAGAATGGGATTAACACTATTGCTTATAATAATCTGTGTCTTTGTGGGCATCAAAATATGTATAGCTTGTTCTGCCTGTATATGTAAATGAGCAACTACAACTGTCAGCAAACAGATGCTACAGATCCATGTCAATACTTCCACTCTAAGAATGTGGTGCCCAGCAAGTTAGCATGAAGTTACGGAAAATGGACATTTGCCCATGATTCCTTAGAAATGGAATTATGTTCTGACAAGTGGGGGTTTGTAACAGTTTTTGACAGGCAAGAGCTCTGGGCAGGAAATAACTCTCAGCAGGAGTCCCCTTCGCCTTGTTACAAACTTTAAAATCAGACACCCCCATGTTCAACTCTGCTCTGGCCCTAGTACATCTTTCAAACCTTTTGGTCACATGATATCTTGCCTAATTTGTTCATTCATTCCATAGATCCAAGAAGTAGAAATGAAGAATAAGCAATTAATAGATGACCAGATCTCTTTCCAAATAAACTGTGTAAACAAGATAATATCTAAAGAAAAATCACAAGAGGTCAACAAGCCTGCAGGCAGGGTAGGGGACAGTGATGACTCTGACACCTATCTCAATGATTAACTGAGATTACTTCCCTTTCCCCCTTTAAAAAACTTTCATGGCCAATCAGAATATTCAGAGATGGTTTTGGTGGGACACTAAGTCTAACATCTCAGATTCCTGGTATTCTGGTTAACAGCAACTTTCGTTGTCTCTCTCACTTGATTATTGATTTTTTGATCAGTGAGCAGCTAAACTTGATTAGGTAGCAATCTTATCTATCAGAGATTTACCTTAATTATGTGAACTTGAATTCTTAAAAATTTCCAAATTGGTTTCTTAAAGAATATTTTTAAAATCTCAGAATTGAAAGTCTCAGAAGCTCAGTTTTATTTTCTACTGTTGGGGAGTCTGTCATTTCCTCGGTCCTGTCATGTCACAACAAAAATTTGAAGTGACGGATGGACCAGTGTTACAGCCCTTGGACAGACCAGTATTAACAGCTTTTGGATGGACCAGTGTTTTATTTAGAAAGTAAAGGAAAATACATCTTCGAGGCATGATGGCATGCCGACCCAAAAGATGCAAAGAGAAGAGAGGCCCCCAGCCCAATTTTGGCTCTTTTTATATGCTTTTTCTCCTCCCCCTGGACCTGCCCTATGTAAATTGGGCTAGGCAGGAGTGCTGTTTGTTTCACCTGAGGTCCTCACTCTGGTCCTTGGACCTCTCTTTGTTCTATTTTTTCCATCTTTTCCCTTTCTTGTCTTTTAGCCACTGCCATTCTGGACTCCTTTTTCCTATTCTAACTACCTAACACTACTAAAGAAATTGAGAATATTGTATTTATTGAAGATCTACTTATATATCTGTAATCATGATATAGGTTTTTTTTTTTTAAATATGAGATTCTATAATCTAATTTGTATTACATCTGGCGGGAGGAAATACTACACACTTAATGAGTGGTAAAGATTTCTCTGAATTATAGACACATAAATGTACACACACACATATATCAAAGCTTATAAATTCAGTTCTAAAATCCTGTCCCTGGGTCAGAAGTAAACACAGATATATAAAACTCACAGGTCTGTATCAAAGATCTGTTATCTTCTCAGTGGGGACACATTCTTAATTGATTTGAGCTCAAAACAGAAAGAAAAAGACAGAGAAGAAGCTAGTTTACCTGTGGTCTCTTATGCAATAAAGCTAAGAGTTCTATAAGCCATTAATCTGTTTATAGAAATCACCAAATTGTTAGACCATAAAACCAAATTCCCAATAGGGGATAACTTATATTGGCTATTAACAAACCAAAAATTAAACTCAAAACAGCAGAAACCACTACTAAAATCAAGCCATTACTCAAAAATTATCAAAATCATATTCTTGCTCTGCTACATACAAAGTAAAGCACAAGATCAGGTGTTGAACTTCCCCTCTGGGCCCAGGTTACCAATCAGAAAGAAGCAAAGAAATAAACAAACAAACAAAAAAACAGGCATTGTTACCTAGGTGGAGTGGAAGGGCCTTTAAAAATGAGACATGTGATGAAAACTGTAAAAGAAAATAACATTTTCTTAATTGGACAATTAAGAAAATCATTTTATTCAGGCTATTTGAATAGGGAGAAAGCTCATTTCTGCAGACAAATGTCTTAAAGAAAAGCAAGTAAGCCTTAGGTTTTATAGAGGCAGTTAAACATGGGACTCATTAGGAACAGTGAATAATGACTATCTTAGCCAAGAGGAAAGGTGGTCCCTGTGCTTTACTGTTTCCAGCGATGAAGGGATGAGGAATTTGGCAACCATCTGTTTTCCAGATATACAGGGATAAGGCAAAGTTCAACATTGTTAAGAGTATGCATTTTGCTCTATCCTTACTCCTTGCCAAGAAAATCTCAGGGCAGTGATCAAGGTGATCTTAAAGTTCCTTTCAGCTGAACTAAACTTCAGACAGGTTTACTTCCAGACAGGCCCTCATCTGCCTTTTCCTAGAGCATTTACTTTGAATATTTATAACTGCACAGTCTTCTTCTGCCTTGCTGTATGCATGTAAATCTCCTTAGAAGCCTCTTGACCATTTTAGGACCTAGGTTTCAGGTTTCTCAAAAACCTGAGAATCATCTCTTTGAAATGTGAACATCAAAACAGATTGTGCCTCAGTCTCCCTCCCAGTCCCTGAGGGAAGAGAGGAGCCAATGGGAACCCATTAGCAAACAAATGACCTAATCACAGAGAGACACATTTGCAAACTCATGAGTGCTGCTGCTGCTAAGTTGCTTCAGTCGTGTCCGACACTGTGCGACCCCATAGACGGCAGCCCACTAGGCTCCTCCGTCCCTGGGATTCTCCAGGCAAGAACACTGGAGTGGGTTGCCATTTCCTTACTCTCAAATAATAGTCCATTAATTTCAGTTCAGTTCAGTCACTCAGTCATGTCCGACTCTTTGCGACCCCATGAATTGCAGCACGCCAGGCCTCCCTGTCCATCACCGACTCCCAGAGTTCACCCAAACTCATGTCCATTGAGTTGGTGATGCCATCCAACAAAGTCCCCTTCTCCTCCTGCCCTCTATCTTTCCCAGCATCAGGGTCTTTTCAAAAGAGTCAGCTCTTCGCATCAGGTGGCCAAAGTATTGGAGTTTTAGCTTCAGCATCAGTGCTTCCAATGAACACCCAGGACTGATCTCCTTTAGGACGGACTGGTTGGATCTCCTTGCAGTCCAAGGGACTCTCAAGAGTCTTCTTTAACACCACAGCTCAAAAGCATCAATTCTTTGGTGCTCAGCTTTCTTTATAGTCCAACTCTCACATCCGTACATGACTATTGAAAAAACCATAGCCTTGACTAGATGGACCTTTGACAAAGCAATATCTTTGTTTTTTAATATGCTGTCTAGGTTGGTCATAACTTTCCTTCCAAGGAGTAAGCATCTTTTAATTTTACCTTCTCCCTAATGGCCCCCTCCAATAATTTTCCCATAGCCCAATCCAGCAATTAAACACGCTCCAGCTTACCCCCACCTCCGCCCCTGTAGCAGAATTGAGTTCAAGTCTCTCTTCTCTATTGAAATAACTTTGAATAAACTCTGCCTGTTTAACTTTGCATGGTGCAATTTTTGCTTTGACAGAAATAAGTGAGGCCGTCATAAGGCTCATATCACTTGTTTCTCATCTCTCAAGTGTCACTGTCATTCATTGCCTGAAGTACTAAATCTTGGCTGGAAGCAGAACTATGTCACACAGATTAGTTTCAGTTATTAAGAGAAGACAGGTGTCAACTGAGAGCAATAATACTGAATTAAGCTGGAAGCTCATTGATTAGATTCACTCAATCGCCTATTGAATAGGTTGAAAAGATTCATTCCATAAACATAAAAAATTAATAATTGAAAATATTCTAAAATGTTTAGATTGTTCTGCTGTTCAGATAATCACACTAATGTGAAATCCATGAAGGAAAGAAAGGCTTCTCTTCCTCAGCCCTCCGACTGTATCAAGTTCTCTCTGCTTTTATGCATAGCTCCAAGCCAATTTCTCAGTCTGAAAGGCTTTCAATTCCTCAACTGATTGTCTTTAACTTGCTTTTAAAATTTCACTGTCAAAGGACTTTGAGATTACATACAGCTTTGTCCCCAGTAATTCAAGTTGGAAATAATTAGAAAAAGAGAACTAGAACTTTGGATACATCAAAGGACACAAAGATCAGGAGCAGAGGTAGAGATAAAAGGCAGATGAGACAAAGCAAATACCCCTTCAGAACTATTTGCAGCATTCTCAGAAAGGAACTGAACTAAAACTTTGGGACACTGAAGGACTACAGTTAAGATGATTTACCCTATTCTAATAGATAAGTTTATGTATAGCATTGTCACGGAAGGAATAAGATTAAATCATATATTTATAAAATTGAATGGGAAATGTGGACTAAGAACTACTCTGGTAGGTAAATATTTGTTTCAACATAGATTTGAATGATATGGTAATCTAAGAAAGAAGCTTCAATGGAAAAGAGTAAAATATTACAAGCATCCTTTGAAATGAACATTTTAAAAGAGTAACAAATTTTGAAGAGAAATTAGTTGATTCAAACTAATTAATGAGACTTATAAGTCACAAATTTATTTGGTATTTTATAATACATAATACTATACCAAATATTTTCATGAGTTTATTTTAATCTCTTTTTTCTCATTAGGTTTTTAAGATCTTAATCATGGTATTTTTGTATATGTGAGTCCAAGAGAAGGAATTGTATTTGTATATGTATGTTTTAATGGTCTAATGGTCTTCCTTCTAAAATATGAGTTTGTTTGGGAACAGGACAAATTATTAATCATCTATTTCCAATGGCTAACTCAGAAATATAATAAGTGTGTGATAATTCCAGTTGAATCAAAATTATAGGCCTAATGTGCACATGAATGTTGAGTGCAAAAATCAGTGAGTCAAAAACAACTTCTGTGGGACAGTTTTCATATTTCAGAGAATCTATTAAAGGTGTATATACAGACGGTCGGAGAAGGCAATGGCACCCCACTCCAGTACTCTTGCCTGGAAAATCCCATGGACTGAGGAGCCTGGTAGGCTCCAGTCCATGGGGTCGCTAAGAGTCAGGCACGACTGAGCGACTTCACTTTCACTTTTCACTTTCATGCATTGGAGAAGGAAATGGCAACCCACTCCAGTGTTCTTGCCTGGAGAATCCCAGGGACGGGGGAGCCTGGTGGGCTGCTGTCTATGGGGTCACAGAGTCACACTATTCAGGAACATGGTTAACCATTCATCTTATAATATTAGGCCAAGAAATGTGATGAAATATTACAAATAAATAATGATTACAAAGATTTTTTAAAAACATGTACATAAAACTAAGTGAAAGAAATCACATCATTTTACAGAAATAATATTTTTGGAAGCATCCTCAGTTCAGTTCAGTTCAGTTCAGTCGCTCAGTCGTGTCCGACTCTTTGAGACCCCACGAATCGCAGCACGCCAGGCCTCCCTGTCCATCACCAACTCCCGGAGTTCACCCAGACTCACATCCATTGAGTCAGTAATGCCATCCAGCCCATCTCATCCTCTGTCGTCCCCTTTTCCTCCTGCCCCCAATCCCTCCCAGCATCAAAGTCTTTTCCAATGAGTCAACTCTTCACATGAGGTGGCCAAAGTACTGGAGTTTCAGCTTTAGCATCATTCCTTCCAAAGAAATCCCAGGGCTGATCTCCTTCAGAATGGACTGGTTGGATCTCCTTGCAGTCCAAGGGACTCTCAATATTTTTTTTTTTTTTTGCTATTATTTTGCTATTTTTTATTCAATTTTCTTTAAATTGTTTTTAATAATTCCTTGAATCATGTCTGAGCACATACTTGTTACTACTAGGGAATTGAAATCATTCTATCAAAGGGATGAAAAGCAAGGAAAAATATAAATGATAGTTCCTACCTCAATAGCAGTAGCTAAGTTAAACTAAGCCAGCAGATTATGGAATTGAAAATCAAACTTGGATGGTACAAAAATACAGCAGGGATAACATAACAAGCTTAAGCTATTTTGCCTATATGTTTTACTGATTTTTTGTAAAGAAATACTAGCCAAACACTCTGGGAAATGTACTCTATTATCCAAATATGTACCTGCACAAAAGGCCTTGGTTGTCATTTTGGTTTTAGAGTAAATAGAATGTGTGGGCTATTTAAAGAATGAAACAGCTCAGTGAGCAACAACAAATTATAATTTGTTAGAGGATACCTAGGGGCCACAGATAACCTTTCATTGTAGTTTTTAGCTCTCTTTTTCCTATGTTCTCCAATAGCTACAGATTAGCACCAGGACTTAAAACATCAAGTACTTGATAAAGCACAATTTGTATCCTTTATTCTGGCTGAATCTATTAACAACCTCATCAAACAATTTTTCTATAATAATTTCCAATAAAATACACTTCTTCATTTATCTTTTTATCCCAATTCTATAGTCACATTTCCATTTAGGAAGGACAAAGCATGACCATTCTCTAGTTATTTTTTTTTTTTAACCGGAAATAGATAATTTTCTTTTGGGAATAGGCTTTGTCCCTATAATAATAAAAAGGACATTCAATTAAAAAAATATATTTTTAATATCTGGTTGAGAAAACACTCAGTGTACCTTCCCAGTTTTATACTTTCAATACTTTGTTTTGAGATTGTGTAGACTTACCTGTGGCTTCCCAGGAGGCACAGTGGTGAAGAATCTGGCTGCCAGTGCAGGAGACACAGAGATGTGGGTTCACTTCCTGAGTCAGGAAGATACCCTGGAGTAGGAAATGGTAACCTGCTCCAGCATCTTTGCCTGGAAAATTCCATGGACAGAGGAAGCTTGTGGGCTGCAGTCCATGGGGTCGCAGAGAGTCAGACACAACTGAGCACGCACACAGGCTTACCTTGATTTCGATACTTTTCTGAAGAGAGACACAAAGGACCTGCTTAGCTTTGCAAAAGATTACAAAACAACAATAAATATTTTCTTTTTTTATGTTTAAGGTTTTGTGTGTGTGTTTTCTTAGTGTTTATTGAAAATATGATACCCAGTGACTGAGTTATAGCCATCTGGCCTCTGAGAATTGAAATCTAACATCAGCCACTCTATGTACACATGAACCACAAAACAACTTAATATTAAACCAGCAGTTTAAGCAGACCAAATAAAAAGAAATGGTGCAGGATAATCCATAGGCAAATTAGCATTATGCCTATTAAATATTCTCAAATTAAATAATAATCATATTAAACACATACCTCATTCTTCTCATGTGTAATCTTTGAATCACTGAAAGGAGTATTTTCAAATGTGAAATAAACATTTTTGGTGTACAGTTTTGTTCTTTTTTTATTTTGTTTTTATCAAAAAGACCCTGTTACTTAATTTCCTCAAAGAGACTCAAAGTTTAGTGAAACTTTTAACCAGTTAAAAATATGTAGTTTTAAATAAATTTTTTCATATGAGTTATTTGCAGTCTCAAATAATGTTAAAGAGGAAATAAATAACAGATAGATATAAGTGAACATATGTCAGCAATTTCATTTTACTTATTAATTATTGAGGAAATCAATAAGATTTTTTTTAAATGTTTCAAAGGAAAATGTAAACAACGGACACATTTATAGGCAATCAGGAATGCAAACCTGACTTATGCCACAGCAGTGGTAATACCTTCTTTCTTACACCAGAATTGAGTTCATTTGCATTTCTGGAAAAAAAGACGAAATTATTTGCCCTTGTCTGTGAGGCAGGCTTGAACAACAAGAGTATAAAGCAAATGCCTGCGTTCTATCCTGTAGTTCTTTCTCATGACAAGAATACTTTTAGACTGGACAAAACAGCTCTCTCTGGACAGCAGAGAGAGATGAGAAAAGAATGGTCTGTTTCCAGTAAGGATGCTCAACCTTATAATAAAAACCAATAATAAAAATCCAAGTACCAAACCAAATAATAAATAGCCCAGGAACTCAACATAGAGAATGAAAAAAACAGAGTTCAGATCCCCATGCTGACTTACCACATTTTCCCAGGCTAGACAACCTGCAAGCAGCAAGGCACAAGGGGGCCCTTGTGAATACTGTGCCTGGCGAAGGCCAGTGTCTGTGGCGAAGGGCAGTTCCCAATGGAGGTCTTTAGTGGGACTTCTACCGCATCTGAGGAAATAGACCAAGGCCAACCGAATAAGAACAAGCAAAGGATATTTATTCAGAGCTTGCTATAGCAAGAAAGTCACCCACTGTTGCTTGTGTTTGGTACAGACTCAAACTCAGGCAGAGGTGTAGAAAAGATATATAGCAAAAAAAAAAGAGAGAGAGAGAAAGCTTCAGCTGTGCCTTGATTGGAGGCCACTGGTACAGGGAAGCTATCAGCAGGCTCACTGGAAAGGAGGCATGCTACATGATTGGTTAGGGAGGCATATTTAGGCTTTCTCTGATTGGCTCTAATTTGGAAACTGGGACAAAAATTAGAGAAATGCTCAGCAAGGCCTGACCATGTCGAACTGATTGCTTTAGAAGTGATTGTTTGACTTCTTGGATTGTTACCAGAGATAGCAGTCTGACTTCTCATAGAAAAATTGTATGGATTTTAAAATACCTAAACTATATGTGTTGGAGAAGGCAATGGCACCCCACTCTAGTACTCCTGCCTGGAAAATCCCATGTACGGAAGAGCCTGGTAGGCTGCAATCCATGGGGTCGCTGAGGGTCGGACACGACTGAGCGACTTCACTTTCACTTTTCACCTTCATGCATTGGAGAAGGAAATGGCAATCCACTCCAGTGTTCTTGCCTGGAGAATACCAGGGACGGGGGAGCCTGGTGGGAGGCTATCTATGGGGTCACACAGAGTCAGACACGACTGAAGTGACTTAGCAGCAGGAGCAGCAAACTATACGTGTATATAATAAGACCATAAATAATATATATGTATCCTATATGTATTCATATATGTGTGTTTGCAGCAGCAGCATACATTTTTAGCCATTAAAATAACTCTGTGACTCCACAGACTATAGCCCACCAGGCTCCTCTGTCCATGGGATTTCCCAGGCAATAACACTGGAGTGGGTGCCATTTTATCCTCCAGGGGATCTTCCTGACCCAGGGCGATCAAACCCACATTTCCTTCATCTCCTGCATTGGTTGGCAAATTCTTTACCACTGAGCCACCTGGAAATCCTTCTTATATATGGGTATGAGTATATATGTATGTGTGTTCATATACTATTTCAGTCATTATAATTGCCACTTTTTTCCCACCATAGATTTTAAAGCAAACATCAGCATGTAAAATTAAATTTCATATTCTTACTAATTGATTTATTCTTTCCTTTGATCCAAATAATTACCACCCATGTCTTCAAACTGATAGTCTGAGTGTGGAAGAGAGGGTGTGAAAAGATTTGAAGTCCACCAGCTGGGTAGTAGTAGTTGTTGATATTTTTCATCAAGGTAACAATTAAATATATTCATATAATGTCAAATAATTTTGCTTACAATTTTATATTTTCTAGTATTTGTTTTTGTGCTGGAATTCTAAGAGCATACTTGTGTTCCACTGAGATTCAGGGGAAAAAATGCTGGGATGGAAATTAGATAATTGTAATGAAATTTCTCGGTTACAAAAAACCATACCCTGTGCTTGTAAATATTTTAAATGTAGTTCATTAGCTGATTTCATCCTTACAGACACAGTGAGAATTATCATTATCTTTCCTGCTCTACAGACAATAATTATGACTAAGAGTTGTAGATTTTGTTAAGGTCCTTGGAACTAGCCCTGAAATGTAGTCATAGAAGGAGCTAGTACCTCTATCTCCCAGGCTCTGAGGAAGGATATGAGTCTAATTTCAGTGGGCACAAATTACCAAACAAAGATGACTTAATCACAAAGAAAAACATATGCAAACTCACAAATAGCTCACATAATTCTTAACACATCCATTGGTCAACCTTCCCCCGACTCCTTTCTGAATGTCCTCCAGTATCTTTTCACTAGCTTACCCAGTGCTTAAAGTTCCAGCCTACCCTTAGCCTCTTTGCTCCCCCAGTGGAGCTGAGTTCTGTTTCACTCCCCTCTGCAGTAATATCAGGATAAAATCAACTTATTTTTTTCTAATCTTGTCAGGTGCCATTTTTTCTTTAATACCTATAAGGTATTTTAATGTGATGCTTTCCTATAAAACAGCTTCAATACAAAGCCTTCTGCCTAGGTACTAGTATATTATGTTAAGTGTATTTTGAAAGACAGGTATACCTGCTATGAGGATCACTGTGTAGAGTCCAGAGCTTCAATGTAGACATATAATAGTGGTAAGTGTCTTTGCAATACATTGTGTTATTGCATTTTTAAGACCTCTTCTGCAGCAACAAGCTCTAAGGTGTTTTCTAGAGTGATAAAATATTTAATGAAAGTAAGAAAAAGAGGCACAGCAGACCTCAGCAGCTCTTTTGCCCTTTGAAATACATTACTTGTCTGAAAGCTATTAACCTAATACTCCTTTCTAGTGAAAACTATAATTCATCCTCTAAAAGCAGGAAGATTTCACTAGATCTATAAAACTTCTCTTCATCTTCATTCAAGGTCCTAGACCTGATCTAATATAAAATTACCTCTCTGCATGCAGAGTGTGATTATGTGAGAGATAAGATATTACAGTAATGTCATTTTCCCTATCAGCTAACAATCAACAAATCTTCAGTGCTAAAAGGACAGTGGTAACTTTGTCAATTACCTCCCAATTCTGCGCACTGATGTGAAGAAATCTGAGATGAGCATACCACTGACCTTATGAGGTTACTCTCCCATGAATTGTTAATGATTATCTTCAGAGAGTGATAATATCCCTGCGTCATCCATTTCATTTTTCTTAAATAAGAGCTAAAGTTCATGGGCTGAACAAACTCTGCCACCAAAGCAGGCTCTTCAGCATGAAGAGTCACAGTGTTAAAGCCACACTTGGTGAACAGCAGCTAATTTTTCTTCTAATATTCTGTATTTTCACAGATCCTTTTTGGTATTGCACAAAAACCCAGAAAAAAATGTGTAAATATTGTCTCTTATTGAAGAAGAATATATTCTATCATATTATTAATACAAAACCATATTATGGACTGAAAACAAGGAAACAATCCCAAGAATGAACTATGAATACTCTTACTTTTCAAAACAATTGATAAATTTATGATCTTATGAATTTTTAAATGTACTGACACGTGCTTAAAATGTTTGACTGATGAGAATGTTCTGAAAGTGTTAGTCACTCAGTTGTGCCTGACTCTTTGTGACCCCATGGATTGTAGCCCAACCAGCCTTCTATGTACATGGACTTATAATTATCTTTAAAATTATAGTAGGCTGGATGAGATTTTCCATTTGAAAATTTAATGATTGTTAAATATAGTAAAAATAACAATGTATCAAGCAGCTCCTATATGCCAGCAGTCAAGCATTCATTATCTAATTTAATATTTAAGGACCATATGAGATATTCATTATTATTATTAATCTGACATATGTAAGGAAGAAGTCAGAGTGGATGTGTATAATGCAGCAGGGCTACTGAGTAGCAGAACTGGAATTTGGAACTGAATTCCCATCTCTACCTAGTAATAACAATGCCTCATGCTTCTCAAGGAAAAATGCTTCCATGGAACTTCTACTTCATTTTGAAGCAATAATACTGTCATTTCTTCTGTCTCCTTCTTTGTGTGACATTCCAATCAGTGATACTAGTTTAGGTCTTTGGTTTTTCTATTAGTCCTATTAATTTGAAATGTTTTTACAATGAACTGTAGACTTGTCATCTTTATTACAGATGATCTGTATCATCCATATCATGTTGATTGCTATAACATTTTTTGATGAAGTATGCAATCCAGCCTCTTTTAGAGAAATAGCTAAATATTCACTCACTATGTAACATTAAAAACATAGCAATAATCAGAATGGGAAGATGAAGTGTCTGGTCCTGTTCCAGAAAGGTCAGAAGCAATATCTCTAATCCAGAAATTCCCAGGTGATGAATGATTTTTCTCATGGTAAAACTATATTAGTAAAAGATTGATTTATGATGACAGAGACAGGTACACATTTTCCCTGCAGGAGAAACCCAGACATAGATATGGCCGGAAGAGACATAAGGGGACAACCATATAAGCCATCAATTATCAAGGAAGCTTGATATGGGGGTGATGGGATCAGTAAGATAGCTTCTGCTATAGAGTTCAGCATAATCCAGTCTCCTGGTAACAGTTCTCAGTTGCAACTCAACATGGACATTTTAAGAGCTCCAAGCTAGGAGATATTCATAGGATAATGATATAATTTGTCATCCAAATTGAGATACCTGTCATATTGAAATTGGGCCCTATGAATAATTATGGGCTTCCCTGGTGGTTCAGATGTTAAATAATCTGCCTGCAATGCAGCAGACCAGGGCTTGATACCTGGGTTGGGAAGATCCCGGGAAAAGGAAATGGCTACCTACTCCAGGATTCTTGCCTGGAGAATTGCAAGGACAGAGAATGCTGGAAGGCTACAGTCCATGGGGTCGCAAAGAGTCAGACACGACTGAGCGACTAACACTATATACTCTAAATAATTAGACTGAATAAACTGATACTCATAGGGACAAACCAGGGCATACCATCTCCTCGAATCTTTGAAGTCAAAGAACAATGAGTATAAATTTCAGTTCTAATATAACTCCCCGTAAACTTTGAAAAATTACTTAGTCTTTCTTCATTTGATTCCTAATGCACACCATGATAGTAATTAATCTCAAGGTGTTGTTTATGCAGACTAAATAGGTTAACATTCACAAAGTCCAAGTCCTAACACTTGGCCAATAATGAAAGCCTCAATGTATACAGAACTTTATTCCAGCTTTAACAGAGTAGACTTTGAAGACTGAGGCCTACGTTTTACTACATGCTATGGTAAAAACTAGCTGTATAAACTTAGACAATAATGCTGCCTCAGTTTCCTCATCAGTAAAATTGGAATAGAGTCATATGATTTACCTAAGAGCATTATTGTAAGGATTAAATCAGTGTACACACATTTAGAACATATATTATCAACACTTAACATTGAAAGTGAAAGTTGCTCAGTCATGTCTGACTCTTTGCAACCCCATGGATTATACAGTCCATGGAATTCTCCAGGCCAGTATACCAGAGTGGGTAGACATTCCCTTCTCCAGGTAGATCTTCCCAACCTAGGGATGGAACTCAGTTCTCCCACACTGCAGGCAGATTCTTTACCAGCTAAACCAGAAGGGAAGCCCAAGAATACTGGAGTGGGTAGCCTATCCCTTCTCCAGCAGATCTTCCCAACCCAGGAATCAAACGGGAGTCTCCTGCATAGCATTCTTTACCAACTGAACTATCAGGAAAGTTCATTAACTCATCATCATTATTATTATTAGTTGAAATTGTTTACAATATTTTTAGTATTGATACATTGACACACTGGCCTTTCATAGTTTGGTGTTAAGAAGAAAAAAAGGGATAAAAAAGAAAGACCGTAAAAGTGTCATAAGAAATGAAAAGCATCAATTAATCATATTTTTACAATTAATCATATTTTTACATTACATGTGTATTTAGAAAAACACCTAGACAATTATCTCTCTTCTGGTATTCAATAAAAGAGGTACCAAAAAAAGATTTTGCCCTTTTTATATCTCTTCACGAATTTCAAATTATTTACACAAAATTATTTCAAATGTGAAAGAATGTGTGAAGTAAGTGACATTTCTAAAAACCCTAATTATTGTCTTTAAAGATCATGAAATTCTTTTTAGCTTGATTTTTATTTCTCTCAACAACCTGATTTAATATACAGATATTCCCTCACTTTTGGTACATATTTAGCAAAGGAAAGTTACCAATGAATAAAGCTGTCTTTATTTAAGATATAAAAAACTTACTCTTTACAAAAAAAAAAGTTGAAAAATATGGATAGTGTTCGATATAATAAGGTATATCACTAACTTAAAAACTCAGTAATTAAAATAAAAGTAAAATGAAGACGTAAGAATTGTCATATAAGCACATGAAAATGTGCCCAACTTGCTATATACTTCATGTAAATGAAAATAAAAAGACAAATTTTTACTTGGTACCAGGAACCAAATTTTTTTTTAATTTTTTTTCGGAAACTACTTCATTACCTTCAATCCCTGCTTATTTAACATATATGCAGAGTACATCATGAGAAACACTGGGCTGGAAGAAGCACAAGCTGGAATCAAGATTGCTGGGAGAAATATCAATAACCCCAGATATGCAGATGACACCCCCCTTATGGCAGAAAGTGAAGAGGAACTAAAAAACCTCTTGATGAAAGTGAAAGAGGAGAGTTAAAAAGTTGACTTAAAGCTCAACATTCAGAAAACTAAGATAATGGCATCTGGTCCCATCACTTCATGGGAAATAGATGGGGAAACAGTGGAAACAGTGTCAGACTTTATTTTTTGGGCTCCAAAATCACTGCAGATGGTGACTGCAGCCATGAAATTAAAAGACACTTATTCCTTGGAAGGAAAGTTATGACCAACCTAGATAGCATATTCAAAAGCAGAGACATTACTTTGCCAACAAAGGTCTGTCTAGTCAAGGCTATGGTTTTTCCTGTGGTCATGTATGGATGTGAGAGTTGGACTGTGAAGAAAGCTGAGCGCCGAAGAATTGATGCTTTTGAACTGTGGTGTTTGAGAAGACTCTTGAAAGTCCCCTGGACTGCAAGGAGATCAAACCAGTCCATTCTAAAGGAGATCAGCCCTAGGATTTCTTTGGAAGGAATGATGCTAAAGCTGAAACTCCAGTACTTTGGCTAACTCATGTGAAGAGTTGACTCATTGGAAAAGACTCTGATGGTAGGAGGGATTGGGGGCAGGAGGAGAAGGGGACGACAGAGGATGAGATGGCTGAATGGCATCACCGACTCGATGGATGTGAGTTTGAGTGAACTCCGGGAGTTGGTGATGGACAGGGAGCCTGGTGTGATGCGATTCATGGGGTCGCAAAAGTCGGACATGACTGAGCAACTGAACTGAACCAAAATTTTACAAGGGCAGGAATTTAACTGTTTTGTTCATTATCAAATTCTCCAAACCTAAACTAAGACCTGGCCTATGAAAGCATCCACAAACACTTGTTAAACAAGTTAATTTTTATGCAATAAACATATAAAAACTTATATTTTGCTCACATTAAATGTCAGCAGAAAAAAAAATTATATATACGGTGGGGTCTAAATTGATATAATTGCATTGATAGAAAGTCTTGTAACTTTTAAAATTAAAAATGTATGTCATCTATTGAATAAATTTATTAATCATTCTTCTAAAGCCCAACTTGCTCACCAACACAAATATATTTGGTTGATGCATTTATTAAATGCAAAGTAACAGTGACAGTTATAAAGTCCAAATGGTAAATGCTTTTGCAGTTTTGATGTCATACTGAGCTATCTAAATTTAAGAAATTTAAGAACACTGTAAAAAAATACTCAGCAAAAGTGTATATTTTGTTATGGAATGAACATGAATTAGTACAATTATGACACTCATTCATAACACTATGAAGTTTTTTCAGGTTCAAGCTTTTTAGAAAAAAAAATTATCACAGAAGGTGTTGCCAATTCTGTCAATTCTGCCCTCTCTTCAATCTAAACCTAAGCAGTAATGCAAATCATGTCTCAATCACTCTCAAATTAAAGCATATACTGCCACCTCAAAGAGAGTTACAATGAAACACTAAAATCCTATATGTGGGCTGTGACTTCAGTTGTGTCTGACTCTTTGTAACCCAATGAACTGTGGCCCACTAGGCTCCTCTTTCCATGGAATTTTCCAGGCAAGAATACTGGAGTGGGTTGTCATTTCCTTCTCCAAAAATGGAGGTACTTAATTTCAAGTAGAGAGCTATATCCCTCTCCCTGTTATAAGGCTGGTTTTTCACTGGGCCAGGCCTATGGGTGGTGATTTTTCCCCAAAATATCTTCTAACTTTTCAGATTAGATACAACAATTTTCTGAATGAAGAAATACATAGTTAAACTATGATTATCTCTATCAGTTACACTCTGCTATTAAAGTTACGGTAGAACATGTTTAAAGCTATAAACGTAATCAAACTGAAATCAACACCTGTTTTAGGTTTACAAATGAAGCAAATGATTCCCTTTTTAAAGACTTGCTCATTAAAAGATTTGCCTCAGGAGAGGACAAGATCCCATGGTGAGGCCAGCTGGGGCAGTCAGCCTGAAGTGCTGGTTTTGGATCTTTCGTGAGCATGCCCTGAATTCTCTTAGAGCTGACTACTCTGCTAGATGGAGCTTGGTGTCTATGTTTCCAGCTGGTCAGCCATCACTTCCTTGCAAGCTCCCAGCCTCCTATTGTCTTGTCCTCTCTCTAAGGTTATCTTGACATGTGGTTACTGCCTCTTGGCCTCAGGGACAACCAAGCTCTAGCCAAGTTGGCGTAATACTCCAAAAGTCTCAGGTTTCTGACCCAGCAAGGAGCAGGAATTAAAATTCATATGGAGTTCCAATTTATTCTTGAATGCTGGGTGTTTTTTCTTAATTAAAAATATTTTGAGTAAATGAATAAAAAGGAGGTTAAACAGCATGTTACTGAACAACCAATGAGTCAAAGAAAAATGTTACAGAGAAATTTAAAAAATATTCGGAGACAAATAAAATTGGAAACACGATTTACCTAAACTTATGAGAGTCAGCAAAAACAGTTCTAAGAAGGAAGTTTATGTCAACTAAACAACTTAACTCTATACCTTCAAGTGAGTGAGTGAAAGTCACTCAGTCGTGTCCAACTCTTTGTGACACCATAGATTGTAGCCCACCAGGCCCCTCTGCCCATCCATGGAATTTTCCAGGCAAGAATACTGGAGTGGTTTGCCATTCCCTATGCCAGGGGATCTTCCAAACCTAGGGATTGAACCCAGGTCTGCATTGCAGATAGATTCTTTACCATCTGAGCCACCAGGGAAGCCAGTTATACCTTCAAACTGAGCCCAAATTAGAAGAATAAAGGAAAGAGCAAAGATCAGAACAGATTTAAATGAAATAGAGATTATATTACTATTATCTTTTAGAATAAATGAAAATAAGAGTTTTTTTTAAAAAAATATATGGACAAAATAGACAAATCATTATCCAAACTTATCAAGAAAAAGAAGAGACATAACTGATACCACAGAAATAAAGAATCATAAGACCCTACTATGACCAATTACGTGCCAACAAATTAGACAGCCTAGAAAAAGCAGATAAAAATCCTAGAAACATTCAACTCACAAAGGCTAAATTATTATGAAGAAATAGAAATCTAATCAGATTAATTATGTTAGGAGACTAATTGAAAACCTCACAAAACTAAAAGTTTAGAATCATGATTTTATAAGTGAATTCTAACATTTAAAGGACTACTAATATCAGTCTCTCAAATACTTCTCAAAAATTGAAGAGGAGGGAAAGCTTCCAAACTTACATCACAAGACATTATCAGGGTTTCCCTCGTGGATCAATTGGTAAAGAAACTGCCTGTAAGGCAGGAGACCAGGGTGCTATCCCTGGGTCAGGAATATCCCCTGGAGAAGGAAATGGTAACCCACTTGAGCATTTTTGCCTGGGAAATCCCATGGACAGAGGAGACTGGTGGGCTACAGTCTATGGTGTTGCAAAGATTCGGACACAACTGAGTCAGTAAACCACCACCACAATCCTGATAACATAGCCAGTCACTACACCCACAAAAAAGGAAATTACCTTAATTAAAGACTGGGATTAATGTTTTCATTAATGGTAACACTTATATTACATTTATAAGATTTGCATCCAAACATGTGTATTTTATTTACATACAATGATAAGTGCAAGATAAGAAATTCAGGCCACAGATACCTTAAGACTATGGCTTCCATTTTAAATTTATTTACACATGAAATTTATAGATAAATTAATACATAATACTCTTACCTATTTCTTTCAACATGTACAGTAAAGTGCACTATTCCTGACTTTAAGGTATATAAAATTCCTGGTAAACACAGGTGCAAAAATCCTTAATAAAATATTAGAAAACTGAATGCAACAATACATTAAAAACATCATATACCATTATCAAGTTAGATTTATACCAGGAAATCAAGGGTGGTTGAGTATCTTCAAATCAATCAGTGTGATACACCACATTAACAAGATGAAGGATAAAAATAATATAATTTCAATAGATTCAGAAAAAGAATTTGACAAAATTTAATATCCTTTTATGGTAAAATCTCTGCTTAGAGAGGGAATATACCTCAACATAATAAAGGTCGTTATGAAAAACACACAGCTAACATCATAATCAACTTTAAAAAGCTAGATTATTTTTCTCTAAGATCAAGAAAAAGACAAGGATGTCCACTCTCACCACATTTATTCAACATAGTTTGAAAGTCCTAGCTAAAGCAACTAGGCAACAAAAAGAAAAAGCATATAAATAGAAAAAAAGAAAAAGAAGAAGACTGTCTCTATATTTGTAGTGAAAGTTGTTCAGTTGTGTCCGACTCTTTGCAACCCCATGAACTATACAGTCCATGGAATTCTCTAGGCCAGAATACTGGACTGGGCAGCCTTTCCCTTCTCCAGGGAGATCTTCCCAACCCAGGGATCAAACCCGAGTCTCCCACATTGCAGGCAGTTTCTATACCAGCTGAGCCACAAAGGAAGCCCCTCTTTATTTTTTTATGTTATTATATAAACAAAACCCTAAAGAGTCCATCAAAAAACTGAATACAGCATTAATGAAAATAAATAAGTTCAGTAGACATGCAAGTCAATAAAATAAAAAGTAAAATAAAAAATAAAAAGTCAATATACAAAAATTGTTGCATTTCTCTATACTAATAATGAATTATCAGAAAGATAAATTTTAAAAATATATTAATAATATACAAAAATATATTTACCATTACATAAAAAAATAATGCATCTGGGAGTAAATTTAACCAAGAAGGTGAAAGACATATACACAGTAATCTATAAGATACTGATGAGAAACAACAAAAACACACATATCCATGAAAAAATATTCCATGCTCATGGAATAGAAGGACTAATATTGTTACATGACCATACTATTCAAAGCAATATACAGATCAATGCAATCCCTCTCACAATTCCAATGGCATTTTTCAGAGCAATAGAGCAAACAATCCTAAAACTTTTATGAAGCCACAATGGACTCTGAATAGCCAAGTAAATCCTGAGTGAGAAGGACAAAGCTGGAGGCATTTCAATTCCTGATTTCAAACTGTAATATAAAGCTACAGTCATCCAAATACTGTGATACAGGTATAGAAACAGACAACCAGAACAATAGAAGAGAACTGACACTCAGAGATAAATCCACACACATCGGTTCAGTTCAGTTCAGTCACTCAGTTGTGTCCGACTCTTTGCAACCCAATATACTGCAGCAGGGGAGGCTTTCCTGTCCATCACCAACTCCTGGAGCTTGCTCAGACTTATGCCCAACCATTCAGTGATGCCATCCCACTGTCTCATCCCCCTCTCCTCCCACCTTAAATCTTTCCCAGCATCAGGGTCTCTTCCAATAATTCAGTTCTTTGCATTAGCTGACCAAAGTATTGGAGTTTCATTAGTGCTTCCAATGAGTGTTCAGGACTGATTTCCTGTAGGATGGACTGGTTGGATCTCCTTGCAGTCCAAGAGACTGTCAAGAGTCTTCTCCAACACCACAGTTCAAAAGCATCAATTCTTCAGCGCTCAGCTTTCTATATAGTCCAACTCTCACATGCATACATGACTACTGGAAAATCCATAGTTCTAACTAGACGGACTTTTGTTTGCAAAGTAATGTCTCTGCTTTTTAATATGCTGTCTAGGTTGGTCATAGTTTTTCTTCCAAGGAGCAAGTGTCTTTTAATTTCATGGCTGCAGTCACCATCTGCAATGATGTTAGAACCCAAGAAAATAAAGCCCATCACTATTTCCACTGTTTCCCCCATCTATTTGCCATAAGTGATGGGACCAGATGCCATGATCTTAGTTTTCTGAATGTTGATCTTTAAGCCAACTTTTTCACTCTCCTCTTTCACTTTCATCAAGAGGCTCTTTAGTTCTTCTTTGCTTTCTGCCATAAGGGTGGTATCATCTGCATATCTGAGGTGATTGATATTTCTCCTGGTAATCTTGATACCAGCTTGTGCTTCATAGACCAAGCATTTCTCATGATGTGCTCTCATGTAAGTTAAATAAGCAGGGTGACAATATGCAGCCTTGACATACTCCTTTCCCGATTTGGAACCAGTCTGTTTTTCCATGTCCAGTTCCAACTGTCACTTCTTGACCTGCATACAGGTTTCTCAGAAGGCAGATAAAGTGGTCTGGTATTCCCATCTCTTGAAGAAATTTCCATTTTTTTTTTTTATCCTGACAGTCAAAGGCTTTGACATAGTCAATAAAGAGAAGTAGATTTTTTTTTCTGAAACTCTCTTGCTTTTCTGATGATACAATGGATGTTGGCAATTTGATCTCTGGTTCCTCTGCCTTTTCTAAATCTAGCTCGAACATCTGGAAGTTCACAGTTCATTTACAATTGAAACCTGGCTTGGAGAATTTTGAGAATTACTTTGCTAGAGTGTGAGTTGAGTACAATTGTGCAGTTTGAGCATTCTTTGGCATCGCCTTTCTTAGGGATTGGAATGAAAACTGACATTTTCCAGGCCTGTGGCCACTGCTGAGTTTTCCAAATTTGCTGGCGTATTGAGTGCAGCACTTTCACAGCATCACCTTTTAGGATCTGAAATAACTCAACTGGAATTCCATCACCTCCACTAGCTTTGTTCATAGTGATGTTTCCTAAGGCCCACTTGACTTTTCATTCCAGGATGTCTGGCTCTAGGTAAATGATCACACCATCGTGGTCATGAGGATCTTTTCTGTGTTGTTCTTCTGTGTATTCTTGCCACCTCTTCTTAATATCTTCTGCTTCTGTTAGGTCCATACCATTTCTTTCCTTTATTGAACCCATCTTTGCATGAACTGTTCCTTTGGTATCTCTAATTTTATTGAAGAGAATTCTAGTCTTTCCCATTCTATTATTTTCCTCTATTTTTTTTTTTTTTGCATTCATCACTGAGGAAGGATTTCTTTTCCCCCTTGCTATTCTTTAGAACTCTCAATTCAGATGGGTATATCTTTCCTTTTTTCCTTTGCCTTTCACTACTCTTACATAGCTATTTGTAAGGCCTCCTCAACCATTTTGACATTTTGCATTTCTTTTTCTTGGGATGGTCTTGATCCCTGCCTCCTGTACAATGTCGCAAACCTCTGTCCATTGTTCTTCAGGCACTCTTTCTATCAGGTAGATAGACAGACCTGTCTATCTAGACATATCTAGAATAGACAGGCACCTCTGTCTTTTCTAATCCTTGGAATCTGTTTGTCATTTCCACTGTATAATCGTAAGGGATTTGATTTGTGTCATACCTGAGTGGTCTAGTGTTTTTCCCTAGTTTCTTCAATTTATGCCTGAATTTGGCAATAAGGAGCTCATGATCTGAGCCACAGTCATCTTCCAGGCTAGTTTTTGCTGACTGTATATAGCTTCTCCATATTTGACTGCAAAGAATATAATCAGTCTGATTTTGGTATTGACCATATGGTGATGTGTATGTGTAGAGTCTTCTCACGTGTTGTTGGAAGAGGGTGTTTGCTATGACCAGTGCATTCTCTTGGTAAAACTCTGTTATCCTTTACTCTGCTTCACTTTGTACTTCAAGGCCAAACTTGCCTGTTACTCCATATCTCTTGACTTCCTATTTTTGCATTCCATTCCCCTGTAATGAAAAGGACATCTTTTTTGGTGTTAGTTCTAGAAGGTATTGTAGGTCTTCATAGAACCATTCAACTTAAGCTTCTTTGGCATTACTGGTTGGGGTATAGAATTGGATTACTGTGATTTTGAATGGTTTGCCTTGGAAAGTAAACAAGATCTGTCATTTTCAAGATTGCACCAAAGTTCCTTGGTGGCTCAGACAGTAAAGCGTCTATCTACAATGCGGGAGACCTGGGTTCGATCCCTGGGTCGGGAAGATCCCTTGGAGAAGGAAATGGCAATACACTCCAGTACTATTGCCTGGAAAATCCCATGGACAGAGGAGCTTGGTAGGCTACAGTCCATGGGGTTGCAAAGAGTCAGACACAACTGAGCGAATTCACTTTCACTTTCACTTTTCACTGCATTTTGGACTCTTCTGTTGACTATCATGGCTACTCCATTTCTTCTAAGGGATTCTTGCCCACAGTAGTAGATACATTCATAATCTGAGTTAAATTCGCCCATTCCAGTCCATTTTAGTTCAGATTCCTAAAATATCTGTGTTCACTCTTGCCTCATCCTATTTGCCCTCTTCCAATTTACCTTGATTCATGGACCAAACATCCCAGGTTCCTATGCAATATTGTTCTTTACAGCATTGGATTTTACTTCCATCTCTATTCACATTGACGGCTGGTCAATATCTATACAGTCAATTAACTTATGACAAAGGAGACAAGAATATGCAATGAGGAAAGGATAGTCTCTTCAATAAATGTGTTAGGAAAATTGGACAGCCACATGTAAAAGGGTGAAAGTGGACCAGTATTATACCATGTATCATAATTAACTAAAAATGGATTAAGGCCTTGAAAGTAATATAAAACTCATAGAAAAACACAGGCAGTAAGTACTTTGACATCGGTCACATATCATGCTAGTTGCTTTTTCTTTTTTAATACCACAAATAAAGGTAACAAAAGTAAAATTAAACAGTTGGGATTATATCAAACTAAAACGATTCTGTACAGTTAAGGTAGCCATCTACAAAACGAATAGGCAACTTGTGTGATGGGGTAAATATTTGCAATCATGTATCTGATAAATTATTGATAGCCAAAATATATTAAAGAACTCATTATTCGCTCAACTGAAAAAGAAATACTGATTAAAATAAAGAGGTAAAATAAATAGATGATTTTCAAATAATACATAGAAATGGCCAACAGGTACATGAAAAAGTGTTCAACATTATTATTAATCACTAGGGAATTGTAAATCAAAACATAATGAGATATTTTCTCACACATATTAGAATGTATTAAAAAGAGAAATAAGAAATACTGGTGGTGAGGGTATGAAAAAATAACTTTTGTAGACTGTTGGTGGGAATGAAAATTGGTGCAGCCACTGTTGCAGACAGTATGGAGGTTCCTCAAAGAATTTGAAAAAAAAATTCACCCTATGATTCAGCAATCCTGCCTCTTAATATATACCCAAAGGAAATAAAATAATTAATTGTCATAGATATCTGTACTCCTATGTTCCTGGCAGCATTCTTCACAAGAGCCAAAGATGGAAATGATCTGAGCAGTCCTCACAAATACATGAAAATATATTGTGTGCTAAGTCACTTCAGTCATGTCTGACTCTTTGCAACTCCATGGGCTGTAGCCCACGAGGCTTCTCTGTCCATGGGATTCTCCAGGCAAGAATAGGAATACTGGAGTGGATTGCCATTTCCATCTCCAGGGATCGAAAAGATGTTTCTTATGTCGCTTATGTCTCCTTCACTGGCAAGCGGGTTCTTTACCACTAGAGCCACCTGGGAATGGGGATATCTATATCATATTTTCTCTATCTGTATTGTACATATAGTGTATAATGGAATGTTATTCAGCTCTAAGAAGAAAATCCTGTCACCTGAGATTATGTAGATGAACTTGGAGGCATTGTGCTAAGTGAAATAAGCCAGGCAGAGAAAGACAAATAGGACATAATATCAGTTATATGTGGAATTAAAAAAAATAAACTGACAGAATGAGAAAACAGTGTGGGGGCTAGGGGAAATAGGGAGAGGCTGGTACAAAGGTACGAACTTCCATTTATAAGATGAATAAAGAGTAAGGATCTAATGCACAATATTGTAACTATACTTGATAACACTGTTTGGTATAATTGAAATTTTCTAAAAAAGTATAACTTAAATTTTCTCGTACACACACATTATATGTATGAATGGATGTTTTAACTAACTCTATGAGGAAATTCTTGCACACTGTATACCTATGTCGAATCGTTGTTGCATTGTACGTTTTAAATAGTTTGCAAGTAAGTATAGTTATTAATTGTGCCTGAATTAAAAAAATAGATTTAAATTTTTAAATAAAAAATGAGATGAGATTTGAAAAAAATCACTTATTTATACACATGCTAGCAATAATATATTTGTCCTTTAAGAAATGTTTATTCACTTATAATAATAAATCATATCAAAATGAACAGCATTAAAAAATGATAGATCAAATCAAGATACATTTATTTTTATTTATAGCTTTGGTGATCTTAATTAAACAAAAATGTTTATTAATAAAATATTAACAATGAAAAGAGGGCTTTCTTAGCCTTTGGAAAAAGGATGAATAAACAACCATATTTTTTTCTGAATTGTGATTACCAAGGCCTAATTTTGGAGACTTATCAGCCTTACTGAATTTAGTTACATTATTTTACTATGAATGTTAAAAGCCTTAAATGCAGATTGTTTTTACAGCAAGTTAAATATAATCAAGGTACATTTAAAATGAGGCAACATTAGAGGAAGAGCTAGTATTTACCCTCTGTGTATCTCCTTAGGATTGACCATGTTATCAGAATAGTTAGCTATTACTATGAGCTTCAGGTATCACACCAGTGACCTAAAGATGGGAAAGCAGGCTTAGTAAATTCCACTGGGTAGTGGTAATCCTGGGATTTGTGAAGAAAGCAGTGAACATGATTTCTGATAATAAGGCACATCAGAGAAGCATTTTGGGAAAAGGCACAGTAATGAATAGATGAATGTGTAAGTGTTGTGGTTTCTAGGCTGTAATTTTGTAATTTGAAAAATAAAGTGAAAGTAGACTAAATTTTCTATCAATTGTAAAATTCCACAAATTAAAAATGTATAAAATGGTGGCTATACTTTGTCAACAAAGGTCTGTCTAGTCAAGGCTATGGTTTTTCCAGTGGTCGTGTATGGATGTGAGAGTTGGACTATAAAGAAAGTTGAGCACCAAAGAATTTATGCTTTTGAACTGTGGTGTTGGAGAAGACTCTTGAGAGTCCCTTGGACTGCAGGGAGATCTAACCCGTCAATCCTAAAGGAAATCAGTCCTGAATATTCATTGGAAGGACTGATGTTGAAGCTCATATAGTTGGATGACATCACTGACTCAATGAACACGAGTCTGAGTAAACTTGGGGAGCTGGTGATGGACAGGGAGGCCTAGAGTGTTACAGTCCATGGAGTCGCAAAGTGTCGGACACGAATGAACTGAACTGAAGAAATTTAAGTAATTCTATGAAATGTAAAAAGAGAATGAAAGTCATGTTTTTTATACATATTCTAGTCCTATGTAATATCAAAATTTTGGTAGTATGGAAATGACCATTTAATTATTCAAAGAAATCAATTATTAAAATGTGACTGACAAACTGAAATGTGAAAATGTTTAACATAAAACTATAATGACCTGTTTGAAATACTGTGGAAGTCTTAAGAGATGGATTCTAATTAAACTTATCTGTAGACATAAAACCAAACCTCTTAAAAGAATATAAAATGAATATTGTTTTGTGTTCTGCTATTTTGAATTAAGTGAAATAAAATTTCATTTCCAAGGAGCATATAGAAGGACATGCAAGACCGTTGCTCTTATGATAATATGGAGTAACTTGACAAAATAAAAGCCATACTTTTCAATGGGACTAACAAAGAAAGTGGAAAGCAAGAGCAAGGAACCCTTGATGAATTAAATTCCAGACAGAGATAAAAAATGAGGAGTTGATGGAAGCTCAGAGGAAGTTGCGGACCATGGGGTTGGGGATTACTGTGGACTGAGCAACCCTACAGGGACAAAGGGGATCCAGCACATTTTGGATCTCATTGCTGGATCATGAAACTGGTTGGAGTCTAGAAAACCCCAAACACTGGAGCAGATTCCTCAGCTCAAAAGCCTCTATTTCAACCATGCCCAAAAAGTAGATTCAAATGAGGGCCTGGTAATGAGAGGCGAAGTGAATGTAACACTCTTCCAGCATAATTACTAAACCAAGGTTCTAAAGTCCACGGCTTGGTGATTGGAAGTTGGTATAATTACAAGGGAACTCTATCCTATTAAATTTAAAACCCCAAACTAGCTTAACTTGACTGCAAAAGGGAATGAAAATGATTAGTGACCTCTTCTACCCACATGCACACACTGACTCCCAGAGATGAAAAGGCCTGTACTCTCTGGGAAATAGACAAAACAAGATCAAATTATGCTTCAGTTCCAATGCACTTTTATACAATGTTGATAATACAATAAAAAATGTGAACAGATAGGAAATTTCAGGGGTTTATATGAATAATCATAAAATATATAGTTTAATGTAGTCTCTAAAATGAGAAAGGTACTAGATAGGCATAACAACACAATCTGCTACTGCTAAGTCGCTTCAATCGTGTCCGACTCTGTGCGACCCCATAGACGGAAGCCCACCAGGCTCCCCCGTCCCTGGGATTCTCCAGGCAAGAACACTGGAGTGGGTTGCCATTTCCTTCTCCAATGCATGAAAGTGAAAAGTCAAAGTGAAGTCACTCAGTCGTGTCCGACTCTTCGCGACTCCATGGACTGCAGCCTACCAGGCTCCTCCGTCCATGAGATTTTCCAGGCAAGAGTATTTGAGTGGGGTGCCATTGCCTTCTTCAAGTCCTTGCCCTACCCCATCCTAAAGCCCTGTAGCGTGCACCCACGAGGAGGCGTCACACTCAGTAACAACACAATAGATATTTATAAAAAACAAGAGTAAGCTTGAAAATTTGTAAAATAGGAATTTTCCTACTTAAAGAGGGAATAAAAACTGGAAAACTGAAATCAGAGAATATGTTCTCCTGAAAGCCTTCAGCTATCCATTTTTCTTGGTAACCTCTAACCTACAGAATGAAATTTCCTGAATTTGCATACCTTAGGCCATGTACTTATAAGAATTTCTAATAGAGTACTACTTTGCTCTAAACTTCACATTCTTATTTCTCTTTTCTGTATCTAACTGATTAGCTGACCCAATATAAAAACTGCTAACTATCTAAAAGTAGTTGTGACAGGAGCCCCTGAGATGGCTCACACTGACCTCCAACTCCAGGTCAGCATTTCTTAAGTAACCTCTTTCCCCTCCAGGGTATGCTGTGCCTAGGGACTTGCTTCTATACAGGCCAATATCACTGATGAACAAACATGCAAAAATCCTTAACAAAATTCTAACAATCAGAATCCAACAACACATTATAAGATCATACACCATGACCAAGTGGGCTTTATCCCAGGGATACAAGGATTCTTCAATATCCACAAATCGATCAATGTAATACACCACATTAACAAATTGAAAAATAAAAGCCATATGATTATCTCAATAGATGCAGAGAAAGCCTTTGACAAAATTCAACATCCATTTATGATAAAAACTCTCCAGAAAGCAGGAATAGAAGAAACATACCTCAACATAATAAAAGCTATATATGACAAACCCACAGCAAACATTATCCTCAATGATGAAAAATTGGAAGCATTTCCCCTAAAGTCAGGAACAAGACAAGGGTGCCCACTCTCACCACTACTATTCAACATAGTTTTAGAAGTTTTGGCCACAGCAATCAGAGCAGAAAAAGAAATAAAAGGAATTCAAATTGGAAAAGAAGAAGTAAAACTCTTTTACATCGAAAACCCTAAAGACTCTACCAGAAAATTACTAGAGCTAATCAATGAATATAGTAAAGTTGCAGGATATAAAATCAACACACAGAAATCCCTTGCATTCCTATACACTAATAATGAGAAAACAGAAAGAGAAATTAAGGAAACAATTCCATTCACCATTGCAACAAAAAGAATAAAATACTTAGGAATATATCTACCTAAAGAAACTAAAGACCTATATATAGAAAACTATAAAACACTGGTGAAAGAAATCAAAGAGGACACTAACAGATGGAGAAATATACCGTGTTTATGGATCAGAAGAATCAATATATTGAAAATGAGTATACTACCCAAAGCAATTTATAGATTCAGTGCAATCCCTATCAAGCTACCAATGGTATTTTTCACAGAGCTAGAACAAATAATTTCACAATTTGTATGGAAATACAAAAAAACCTCGAATAGCCTAAGCAATCTTGAGAAAGAAGAATGGAACTGGAGGAATCAACCTGCCCGACTTCAGGCTCTACTACAAAGCCACAGTCATCAAGACAGTATGGTACTGGCACAAAGACAGAAATATAGATCAATGGAACAAAATAGAAAGCCCAGAGATAAATCCATGCACCTACGGACACCTTATCTTTAACAAAGGAGGCAAGAATATACAATGGAGAAAAGACAATCTCTTTAACAAGTAGTGCTGGGAAAACTAGTCAACCACTTGTAAAAGAATGAAACCAGAACACTTTCTAACACCATACACAAAAATAAACTCAAAATGGATTAAAGATCTCAATGTAAGACCAGAAACTTAAAAACTCCTAGAGGAGAACATAGGCAAAACACTCTCTGACATATATCACAGCAGGATCCTCTATGACCCACCTCCCAGAATATTGGAAATAAAAGCAAAAATAAACAAATGGGACCTAATTAAAATTAAAAGCTTCTGCACAACAAAGGAAACTATAAGCAAGGTGAAAAGACAGCCTTCAGAATGGGAGAAAATAATAGCAAATGAAGCAACTGACAAAGAATTAATCCCCAAAATATACAAGCAACTCCTGTAGCTCAATTCCAGAAAAATAAATGACCCAATCAAAAAGTGGGCCAAAGAACTAAATAGACATTTCTCCAAAGAAGACATACAGATGGCTAACAAACACATGAAAAGATGCTCAACATCACTCATTATCAGAGAAATGCAAATCAAAACCACAATGAGGTACCATTTCATGCCAGTCAGAATGGCTGCGATCCAAAAGTCTACAAGCAATAAATGCTGGAGAGGGTGTGGAGAAAAGGGAACCCTCTTACACTGTTGGTGGGAATGCAAACTAGTACAGCCACTATGAGAACAGTGTGAGATTCCTTAAAAAACTGGAAATAGAACTGCCTTATGACCCAGCAATCCCACTGCTGGGCATACACACTGAGGAAACCAGAATTGAAAGAGACACGTGTACCCCAATGTTCATCGCAGCACTGTTTATAATAGCCAGGACATGGAAGCAACCTAGATGTCCATCAGCAGATGAATGGATAAGAAAGCAGTGGTACATATACACAATGGAGTATTACTCAGCCATTAAAAAGAATACATTTGAATCAGTTCTAATCAGGTGGATGAAACTGGAGCCTAGTATACAGAGTGAAGTAAGCCAGAAAGAAAAACACCAATACAGTATACTAACTCATATATATGGAATTTAGAAATATGGTAATGATAACCGTGTATGCGAGAAAGCAAAAGAGACACAGATGTATAGAACAGTCTTTTGGACTCTGTGGCAGAGGGAGAGGGTGGGATGATTTGGGAGAATGGCATTGAAACATGTATAATATCACATAAGAAATGGATCGCCAGTCCAGGTTTGATGCATGATATAGGATGCTCGGGGCTGGTGCACTGGGATGACCCAGAGGCATAGTATGGGGAGGGACGTGGGAGGGAGGCTCAGGATGGGGAACACATGTACACCCGTGGCGGATTCATGTTGATGTATGGCAAAACCAATACAATATTGTAAAGTAATTAGCCTCCAATTAAAATAAATAAATTTATGTTTTAAAAAATAGAATATGCAAAATGAATGGAATGTCACTTCAGAGATAACTTCACAAAATTACTGTAACTTCTATGCTCACCCTTTCTTTTATCCTCTCCATTGTTCCCAGGGAAGCCTGCCACCAAGCTGTGAAGTGCCTGAAGGAGAGCCCATGTGGCAAGGGACTGAAGTCACTGATCATTGGCTAGCAAGGGCCTGAGGCCTATTAACAGCCTTGTGAGTGAACCTGATGTGATTTCTCCCCCAGGGAAGCAAAGATGTTGCAGTACCACTGAGTACTTTGATTGAAGACTAGCGGGAGATCCTATGTGCTTGCATGCTAGGTAGCTTCAGTTGTGTCTGACACTGCAATCCTATGCACTGCAGCCTACCAGGCCTCTCTGTCCGCGGGATTCTCCAGGCAAGAATATAGGCCAGCACTGAGCCCTGCAAGGGCAGATCCAGAATCTGAACCTATAGAAATTGTGAGATAATATATGTTTGCTATTTTAAGTTACAATTTGGGGCGTAGAGGGTAATCTACTGTAACAGTAGATAATTGGAAGTAAAGTGCTACCATAAAGAACACCTAAAAAATGTTGGTGAAGGCAAGAAAGATTTTAAGGAGTACATAAAGGGAACCCTAAACTGATTTGAACTAGAAATCTGGTTTTGAGGATACTATCTAAAAAGGAGGTAATAAAATTAACTAAAACGGAAATAAGAAAAATATCATTGGGAACTGGAAAAAATAGAGATCTCTTTGTTACAGAGTGGCAAAGACCTTAATAAAACTGTTGTCTGCAGTCCTGGGGAAGCTTAAAATATGCTTAATGAATTTGATGATCTAGCTAAGGGGACTTCCAAGCAAAGAACTTAAAATACTGCCTGGTCTCTTCTTTCTGCTTAGTGTAACAGGTATTATGGGGTATCTAAAAGGCGTGGAAGATGGCTGGCAACAGATGCTGGCCTTTTAAATGAGGTGATAATGTCTGGCATCATTTCTTTTCTTTTTTTTTGCATTTTTGCTAAAGGAAATTCAAGTTAGTGAATCAGTGGAAAAGTTATGCAAATTGATGCTCATCTGAAGAAGTAAGATTGTCACATCTCAATATCATGACAATTATACAGATTCAGAGTCAATTAACCTTTACTCAGTTCCTACTCTTCGCCAAGTTTCACTGCAAAGCATGATCACTAATGATATGTTGATTTAAATAACAGTATTTTGAAGCAGTTATCACTGCCCAGGACACACTGAAGCTCACAGAGTTTAAGTGAATTGCTTAAAGCCACAATGGAGATTGATCTGAGGCAGGAAAGATAGAGGTGTGTCAAAGAAAGAATGGTTATAATCTTTCCTTTAGCAAAAATTAAAAAAAAAATGGAAAAAAAAAAACAATGCCAGACATTTTCACCTCATTTAAAAGTCCAACCTCTGTTGTGAACCATCTTCCACCCCCTACTACCTGACTTGACTTTTCTTTTTACCTATAGATTGTACCACCTTCCAATTTAAGTTTACTTGTGCATTATGATTTGCTATTATCTAACTCTTCTAGAAAGTAAATCCATTTCTTTGTGTGTAGTATCTTTGTCTATTTTGGTCACTAATGTAGCACAATTACCTAGATAACAAACTTGCATATAATTGGTACTCAATTAGTAATTATCAAATGAATGAATAAATAATTCTCCAATAATTAATTCTAACTTCCTAAAAGTTAATAATTGCTCAACATTCATTGCCTACGAACTAAGAGAGGTACCTCAATAACTCTCAACCAGCTGGAGGTGACCAATAACCCATTGTATCCTGAATCCTGCTTCACAATCTAGTTTGTCTCTAAGAGAAAATCTTGGAAACCACTAAGAAGTGTCCTAACTGTACTGTGATTAGAATTTGGCTCAAGCGAATCTTGAATGACTGACACTGAAGCCACGCAGGGCAGTTAACAGATTTAAATTTTGATATAGAAGCATTCAAGCAAAATGTTAAAAACAATGATCTATTTCTATTATACAGATTCTACTTTACAAACAAATATTTGCTTCTTTGGAAAATTAACATCCTTCAATAACATGAAATCATGAATTTCTTTAATTTCCTAAATTTTGGGGGTAGGTTGGTCTACATACAACCATTTTTTAAGAAAATACTTCATTACATGAGAACAACTGTTATAAGCCCTTCCTGGTAACCCCACTGCAAATGCAGGCAGTTCTGTTATATGCAGCCAACATGACTGGCAGGTGCTGAGTTAGTTACTGTGGCAAAGAACAAAAGCTCTTGGACTTCGACCACCCAGCCATACTTTGATAGTCTAACTGAAACTCACAGCAGCATGTTTCTCCTCCACCTGCTGCTCATGTTTTTCTGGTTACTACCTAGAAACAGATTTGCCTTCAGTATGTCAACTAGCACTCAGTGGCACTGAGCACCAAGCTTTTGCTTTATTCCAAATAGTCTAGAAAAAATAGTAAGCCCCATCAGTCCTTTCCCTGAAAATTCCAGATCATACATATTCCTTTACCTTGGATAAATTTCAAAGTCCTTTTACTGGAAGAAAAGGATGATGTTTATATCAACTAAGTAGATAGCTCAATGTCTACCAATTATTTAGCAGTATTTTAAACATTAAAATCATAGTGATAACACAATTAGAAAATATATATGGATGGCATGTGTATTATATTTTCATTATTCATTTACTTTTAAAATTACATGAATCATCCTATAAGTATTAAGGAAACATATAGCATGGATCAGACCCTCCAGCAATATTTATATAATTTGGATACTTCTATATCATTCGTAGGAAGTAGTCATGTGCAATTCTTGTTTATATATACTTATTCAATCATGTTTGTTAAGTTTTCATCTCTTGAGTGTTTCTTTAGGTAACTAAAAATAATTTATTCCCTTGTAATTATTCATAGCAGTTATTTGACTTACAGTTATAATGTGGTTTTGAACACATGAGTATTTTACACTGCAATTGTTAAGCTTACAGGTATTTAAGATAAAACTATTTCCATTATTCATGTTTCCTATTCTCTTTGTAGTGGTAAATGTTGTAAGCTTTCATTTAGCTTCTTTACCCACATAACCATCAAGCCCCAGGTATTCAGTTAAAACATCTCTATATAATAGCCAAAATAAGTGATCGTTGGTACAGAAGAGCTCTGGTATTCTTAAATAGAAATTTCTTATGACATTAATTTGCTTATACAAAGAAGTACAGGAATGATCAATCTGTTATGCTTGTATGTATATGTGTGTGTTTAAAAGAAATTAATCCCTGAATGTTTATTGATTATGATTCAACTTATGTGAGTTTTTATCAAATATCTGACTATATTTTCAATATGGTTCCTAGAGACTAATCAAATACCTACTATTTCCCTTAAAATATAAATAAAATAACCCCAAATAATTTTTATATAAAAAGGAACTGTAACACCACAAAACATTTACTACCAGAAAGTTGGCATTTTTATATGTATAGAAATATTAATCTTATGAGAAATAATTGAAGGAAATATCAGCTGGTAGTCCCTACCAAATTTCAACTGATTCTATGGAAAGGAGGAAAAAAGAAAAGGGTTGGTTAAATAAATAAATAACTGTTGGCTCTTTCTAAATACACAAAGTTCAAGTCAGTATGCAAAATGTAAAGGCCATTAATTAGAAAGTAAGAGGGCAATCTGGCTTCCCAGTTAGCACAGTGGAAAGGAATCCACCTGGCAATGCAGGAGATGCAGGTTTGATCCATGGGTTGGGAAGATCCCCTGGAGTAGGAAATGACAACCCACTCCTATATTCTTGCCTGAAAAATCCCATGGACAGAGGAGCTTAACAGGCTAAAGTTCACGGAGTTGCAAAGAGTCGGACACACCTGACTGACTAAGCATGCATGCAAGCGGGAAATCATCAAGATTTCAGGAACTGCTGGAGTATCCTGCAGATGTAGTCGTGCTTTGTGAAGGGTTTCAGCCTAATTCACAGGCAATGAAGAGCAATCTAAGGAAAGTGAAGATTTTGACACAGCTAGCCATTTTTATTGGTGATGAAGGCAAAATAGAAATAAAGACAATTCCCCAGCTAAACTTCAGAGAAATAAGACACATAAACTAAAAATGATTCAGGTTAGCACTAGATTTCTGTGATGTGCTTGGCTTCTCAGAAAATCTTTCTATAGTTACCAGTGTTAGATGACTGCCAAGGGATGTTTCAGGTGCCAATAACTGTTTGCTGGGTCATTTTTTAAATTACCTGAATAGTTCACTATTAATTTATCATGTTGAAGTTTGAGGGAACTCTTTTAATAAAACCACTCTTTTACTTGTTAATTTTGGCCTAATTGAAAAGTAAGGTGTTAATAGTATTAATGGAGATTAAAGACTTCTTAACATGAACATTTGTAAGTGAGGCTTAATCATAAAGTCTAGAGGGTTTCTGAATATAAGAATTACACAGTGAACATATAAAATGTATTCATAGTAGACCAATACACACCTCTCCAGGAAGCACAGCCGTATCTCTAAGCTCATCTCATTACCATGAGTGATTGAAAGAAAGCACATTTTCCAGATACATCAGCTTCTAAAAAATAAATGGGAGGAGTAATGCATTCTGATTCTTCTATAACCGAATGTGAGGACCAAGCATTTTTCTCCAAATCTCATTTCCACCTTTGATTTCAACAATTATTTATTTAACTTCTCATAACCTATCAAATGGTTGAAACAGAGCAGGGCCCCACAGGACTTCCCAGCTGTAAATCCCTCTGTGTGCCCCACCTCTTATTTAGAAAATTTTTGTTTCCTAGGTTTTCCCTGAGTTCCCAAGTACAGATTCATGCTGTTTATGATTAGAGAAATGGAAAATGCAGAAGTGAAGAAAGCAATCAAGTTGGGCTTCCCTGGTGGGTCAGACAGTAAAGAATCCACCTGCAATGTGAAAGACCTGGGTTCAGTCTCTGGAGAAGGGAAGATTCCTGGAGAAGGGAATGGCTACCCACTCTAGGATTCTGGCCTGGAGAATTCCATGGACAGAGGAAGCTGGCAGGCTATTAGTCCATGGGGTTGCAAAGAGTCGACAGGACTGAGTAACTTTCACTCACTAAGAAAAATAATAATACCTTGAAACAATAGAGTCAGAAAACCCTTAGTTCCTCTGGAAGGGATATATAGATGACAATCTGAAGGATATCTTTGAATTGTTCTGCAGAAACTAAGACTGCTACATTGCAGAGTATGTTGACTACACACTGACCAGAAGCACATAAACCCCAGGCCTCTCAGAACCAGAACAGTAATTTAGATTGATTCCCAAAACATCACCCTGTTACCCGCCACCAACCAATCAGAAGAATGTCCAGGAGCTGATCATGCACCCTCAACCCTCACCCATAATATTGCCCTTAAAAAACCCTTGCCTCCACAACATTAAGCTGCTATACCCCAATACACAATATTTTTGGTGTTAAAAAAAAAAAAAACTTGCCTGAAAGCCATCAGAGAATTTGGATCTTCTGAGCATCAGCTGCCTATTCTCCTTGTTTGGTGTCTACAAATGAATACTGTACTTTCCTGAGTTCAGTTTGGCAAAATGATCAATATTTTTTTTCATGTTAATGATTGATTATGAAATTTATTTTGGTCTCCTAGACTCGACAATATTTTCTGTGAACCTATAAGGGTATTATTGTAAAACACCAAGTGGTGATTTTCCCTAAACAACAGGAAACCAGAGGTAGCTGATTCCTTCATTCATTTAACAAAACAATGATAGTACAGCTTTTTTTTTTTTTTTTGATACTTCACTTATGTTGTAAAGTACCTACAACAGTTTCAAGCAACATTTTCAGTGTATCTAAACATCTAAATAGAGAAATGGAGGGCAAGGACTTCTATTTTTGCATCACTTTCTATTATAACAGATTGCAAATTTTTCTTAGAAACACAACATGTATATTGAACACATTCTATTTGTTCACATAGGCCAGGATTTAATCACATACCTACTATTCTACCTACAAAGATAATCTGGGAAAGTGAGTGCCTGGCATTTTCCTATATTCAGAGGGAGGTAGTCTTTCTTAGAAAGGAGGAGGGATAGGAGGTGCGTGCTGTAAGCAAACAACAGTACCTGCCACTGACTACTTTATTTTGTATATAATTACTTACAAAGGTATTTTTTGATCCTGAAAATATATCAGAATATATATCTGACAAGTACACACATACATTTAGAATATAGCTATTTAATTGTCTGTCCCTAGTGCAGGGTATGAGATATCCTCAAAAATATATCCAAAGAGAGGCCCATATTGGCCTACGAGACAGAGCTGAGAAGAGAAAGCCTAAGAGATGCTTTTGGGAAAAGCCTTCATAGAAGTGGGAAAAATCGGGGCGAGGAAGAAGAAAATAATGAGACAGTGGGACAAATATCTACAATGTATTTTTCTCATAAAGAAGCCTACAATTAACAGCTTTCAGTGTTCTATACGTGACATAGCCTGCAGGTCCTGGAAGGACATGAATTAGTCTATTTTCAGAGAAAAAGTGCTAGCAACAGAGCTAGACAGCATATATCATATGCCTGAAGGCAGATATTAGAAATTTAAAGACATGACTGCATGTATATGTATAATTGAATCACTGTGATATAAACCTGAAACTAACACAACATTATAAATCAACTATACTCCAATAAAAGTTAAAGAAAAAAAGAAAACTTGTATGAGCTTGAAAACTTATATAAATTCCTTCTTAGCATGTCCAAGTAACAGTTGACAAAGAACAAATGCATGCCTTCTGCTTTACACAATAGGAGAAATGTTCCCCACTCAAACAAAATATCCATCCCAATAATCTTGTGTGTAGGAGCCACGACTACTTTACTTAAAATCAGTCCAGATATTCCAGTTTTCATCCAAACAGTAAGAAAACAAGACTTGATCCTTACAGTTCACTGGAATTAAGAGTTTAACCACACATTAGCACACGTGCATCTGGTAGCTTGCACTATGCTTAGCATACTGCTGCTAAACGAAAACATTAACTGGGATTATGCAATAGATCATCATACACAATAAATTTTAAATCACTATGTAGGCAATTTTTTTGGAATATCATTTAAATATTTTATTAATAATTCATTCATATGATATTGACATACATCTTGCAACAGACTGTTCAAAAGGGCAAATATATGTATTTTTAGAGTGTAATATCTTCCTCTAAATCATTATAAATATAAATCAACTAAAATTAATTTTTCATTTCATTAAATTTTTAGCATCCAGTCATATAAATAATTTTTATGTCAATTAATATGTAAATAAAATAACCAAGAGAAATGGTTATATCTGTTAAGGTGTCATTAATTTAAAAAATATTTATTGAAAGATTATATTAAGGTAAGGAAATGTTATTTTGCTAAGTATGTGATGAAAATATGATAATTTATTATAGCATAAAGGTGAGGAACTAAAGTCATTTTTTATGGTTTTATTTCTTTATTGGCTTATTTTTTTCTGTAGGCTACATGAAAGAATCCATTTCCCTCCCTTTCCAGATCCCAGAGGCCACTGGCCACCAGAATCTCCGGGTTCATCCCCTCCTCTCTCCATAGTCAAAGATAGCAAGTGCAGGCCAAATCTTTTGCCTGTAGAATCACTCAAGTTTTCAAAAGTCAAAGTGAAGTTGCTCAGTTGTGTTTCACTCTTTGAGACCTGTGGACTATAGCCTACCAGGCTCCTCCATCCATAGGATTTTCCAGGGAAGAGTCCTGGAGTGGGTTGCCATTTCCTTCTCCAGTGGATACAGTCCATGGAATTTTCCAGGCCAGAATACTGGCGTGGGTAGCCTTTCCCTTCTCCAGGGGATCTTCCCAACCCAGGGATTGAACCCAGGTCTCTTGCATTGCAGGCGGATTCTTTACCAGCTGAGCCACCAGGGCAATTTCACAGCAATTTCTAACTCTGATTCTTCTTTTGTCTCTCTCTTCCACTTTCAATGATTCTTGTGACTATGTAGTGCCCATCTTGATATTCAAGATAATGTATCTTCTGATTAGCAACTTTATTTCCATATGTAGGTGGAATTCCCCTTACCACTTGATGAAACTTAATCATAGAATCTGGGGGTGGGGGGTGCAGAGCAGGTAATTTTTCTGCCTACTACCACAAGAGTTATGATTTGCTTTTTTTTTTTTTAACCTATTTTTGAAATCTCCATCTTTAACTGAAGAGTCTGAATATCTATTTAATGTAATTATTAATAATGCGGGCTTCCCTGGTGGCTTAGCTGATAAAGAATCCACCTGCAATATGGGAGACCTGGGTTGGATCCCTGGATTGAGAAGATCCCCTGGAGAAGGGAAAGGCTACCCACTCTAGTATTCTGGCCTGGAGAATTCCATGGACTGTATAGTCCATGGGCTCACAAAGACTGGGACAGGACTGAGCGACTTTCACTTCACTTACTTATTTTAGTTGTTGCATCTGTCACGTTGTCTATTTTTTCTCTTGCTATGGGTTACATTGGGAATACTAATTTGTTAAATGCCTGGGTTTTGTTATGATAATTTAAAAGTGTTTTGAGGGTTTTTTTTCTTTCTTTTGAAATTCTATTTTATTTTATTTTTTAACTTTACAATGTTTTGAGTTTTAACAGGAAGTTTGGAGAAGGAAATGGCAACCCACTCCAGTATTCTTGCCTGGAGAATTTCATGAACAAAGGGGCCTGGTGCCTACAATCCATGGGGTTGCAAAGAGTCAGACACAACTGAGCGATCATCACTCTCTCAGTTGCATATAGAGCAGCATGGTATTTTCAAACCTCATTTTAAAAATCTTTCTCTGGCCTGACTAGAAAGATTTTGTTTTGGAGCTAGTTTAGCTCAACTATTCATACGACTGCATCACCTTTCTAACTATTAGTCTATTCAGATTTTCTATTTCTTCATATTTCAGTCTTAATAGCTTATGTGTTTCTAGGAATTAGTATATTTACTCATCTTCTTTACTGATTTCCTAGTTATTAAACAAAGTCTGTACTCTGGTTGTTCAGGACTAGAAAATCTCCCTTCCCTGCACGACTCTCCAAACTGTTCTACCTAAACCTTTGCAGTTGCTACTCTTTCAATAGTTACTCTCTGCTTAGCTTCACACATTCTCGTTCTATGCATGAACAGCTTAGTTCTCAGCCAAAAACACCACCTCATGTGTAGCCCTAATACATTTCAGGTACCATTTTTCTACCATTTCCCTCGCAGTGGTCCTATGCTCCACACATTCCAGTTACTTCAACTTTTCCAAACTTCAATTTCCGTTTCCTCAAATCAGCCAGACTGTCACAGTCTGTTTACTTTTTCACTTCTTGCACTTATATCTTTATCTAGAAAAGGCCTGTAGGCAGTAAATGAATGTAACAGTAAAACTCACTTTGTTTCCATTCTTTCATACTGTCATGCTTTTTCTGTTGTCTAATATTAAATTAATGATTTCATTTTTCAAAAACTGTTCTTTACTGACAATGGTAAATCCTGTCGCAGTTATGGCATTATAAATGCATCATCTTATGATCCAGTATTTTCTGGCATTGTAGCTCAGCTGGTAAAGAATCTGCTTGCAATGAGGGAGACCTGGGATTGATCCTTGGGTTGGGAAGATCCCCTAGAGAAAGGAAAGGCTAACCATTCCGGTAAACTGGCCTGGAGAATTCCATGGACCTCAGTCCATGGGGTCACAAAGAGTTATACACAACTGAGTGACTTTCACTTTTCACTTTCAAGCTAGACTTCAACAGTACGTGAACCAAGAATTTCCAAATGTACAAGATGGATTTAGAAAAGGGAGAGGAACTACAGATCAAATTGCCAACATCCATTGGCTCATAGAAAAAGTAAGGGGATTCCAGAAAAACAGCTATTTGTTTCATTGACTAGGCTACAGCCTTTGATTGTCTAGATCATAACAAACTGTCGAAAATTATTCAAGAGATGGGAACATCAGACCACCTTACCTATCTTCTGAGAAACCTGTATGCAGGTCAAGAAACAACACTTAGAACCAGACATGAAACAATTGACTTGTTCCAAATTGGGAAAGGAGTTGGTCAAGGCTGTATGTTGTCACCCTGCTTATTTAACTTATATGCAGAGTACATCATGTGAAATGCCAGAATGGATGAAGCAGAAGCTGGAATCAAGATTTCTGGGAGAAATGTGGACAAACTCAGATATGCTTATGACACCACCATTATGACAGAAAGCAAGAACTAAAGAGCCTCTTGTTGAAAGTGAAGAGGAGAGTGAAAAAGTTGGTGTAACACTCAACATTCAGAAAATTAAGATAATGGCATCTAGACCCATCAGTTCACTTCAGTTCAGTCACTCAGTCGAATCCAACTCTCTGTGACCCCATGGACTGCTGCATGCCAGGCCACCCTGTTCATCACCAACTCCCAGAGTTTACTACAACTCATGTCCATTGAGTCAGTGATGCCATACAACCATGTCATGCTCTGTCATCCCCTTCTCCTCCCACCTTCAGTATTTCCCAGCATCAGGGTCTTTCCCAATGAGTCAGCTCTTCCCATCAGGTGGCCAAAGTAGTAGAGTTTCAGCTTCAACATCAGTCCTTTCAATGAATATTCAGGACTGATCTCCTTGAGGATGGACTGGTTGGATCTCCTTGCAGTCCAAGGGACTCTCAAGAGTCTTCTCCAACACCACAGTTCAAAAGCATCAATTCTTCAGTGCTCAACTTTCTTTGTAGTCCAAGTCTCACATCCATACATGACCCTTGGAAAAACCATAGCCTTGACTAAACGGACCTTTGTTGGCAAAGTAATGTCTCTGCTTTTGAATATGCTATCTAGTTTGTCATAACTTTTCTTCCAAAGAGTAAGCTTCTTTTAATTTCATGACTGCGGTCACCATATGCAGTGATTTTGGAGCCCAGTAAAACAAAGTCTGGCACTGTTTCCATTGTTTCCCCATCTATTTGCCATGAAGTGATGGGACAAGATGCCATGATCTTAGTTTTCTGAATGTTGAGCTTTAAGCCAACTTTTTCACCCTTTCTCTCTCTTTCATCAAGAGGCTCTTTAGTTCTTTTTCACCTGCATATCTGAGGTTATTGATATTTCTCCTGGTAATCTTGATTCCAGCTTGTGCTTCCTCCGGTCCAGTGTTTCTCATGATGTACTCTGCATATAAGTTAAATAAGCATGGTGACAGTATACATCCTTGACATATTCCTTTTCTTATTTGGAACCAGTCTGCTGTTCCATGTCCAGTTCTAACTGTTGCCTCCTGACCTGCATATAGATTTCTCAAGAGGCAGGTCAGGTGGTCTGGTATTCCCATCTCTTTCAGAATTTCCCACAGTTTATTGTGAACCACATAGTCAAAGGCTTTGGCATAGTCAATAAAGCAGAAATAGATGTTTTTCTGGAACTTTCTTGCTTTTTCAATGATCCAGCAGATGTTGGCAATTTGATCTCTTGTTCTTCTGCCTTTTCTAAAACCAGCTTGAACATCTGGAAGTTCACAGTTCATGTCTTGTTGAAGCCTTGCTTCAAGAATTTTGAACATTACTTTACTAGTGTGTGAGATGAATGCAATTGTGCAGTAGTTTGAGCATTGTTTGGCATTGCTTTTCTTTGGGATTGGAATGAAAACTGATCTTTTCCAGTCCTGTGGCCACTGGTGAGTTTTCTATCACTCCATGGCAAATAGATGGGGAAAAATGGAGACACTGACAGACTTTATTTTGGGTGCTCCAAAATCACTGAAGATGGTGACTGCAGCCAAGAAATTAATGACAGTTGTTCCTTGGAAGGAAATTTATGACCAACCTAGACAGTATATTAAAAAGCAGAGACGTTACTTTGCCAACAAAGGTCCATCTAGGCAAAGCTATGGTTTTTCCAGTAGTCATGTATGGATGTGTGAGTTGGGCTATAATGAAAGTTGAGCACCAAGGAATTGATGCTTTTGAACTGTGATGTTGGAGAAGACTCTTGAGAGTCCCTTGGACAGAGTGAGATCCGACCAGTCAATCCTAAAGGAGATCAGTCCTGAATATTCATTAGAAGGACTGATGTTGAAGCTGAAACTCCAATACTTTGGCCACCTGATGTGAAGAACTGACTCATTTGAAAAGAGCCTGATGCTGGGAAAAAATTGTAGGCAGGAGGAGAAGGGTACGACAGAGGATGAGATGGTTGGATGGTATCACTGACTCGATGGACATGAGTTTGAGTAAGCTCAGGGAGTTGGTAATAGACAGGGAAGCCTGGCATGCTGCAGTCCATGGGGTTGCAAAGAGTTGGACATGACTGACTGGGCTGACCAGTTATGCTGATGGATACCAAACTAATGGCAAAAAGTGAAAGCTGAACTAAAAAGCCTCTTGATGAAAGTGAAAGAGGAGAGTTAAAAATCTGGCTTAAAACTCAACATTCAAAAAGCTAAGATCATGGCATCTGGTCCCATCACTTCATGGCAAATAGATGGGGAAATAATGGAAATAGTGAGAGACCTTATTTTCTTGGACTCCAAAATCACCATGAAATTAAAAGATGCTTGCTCCTTGGAAGAAAAGCTATGATAAATCTCTACAGCATATTAAAAAGCAGAGAGATCAGTTTGCCAAACAAGATCAGTATAATCAAAGCTATGGTTTTTCCAGTAGCCATGTATGGATTGAGAGTTGGACCATAAAGGAGGCTAAGCGGTAAGAATTGATGCTTTCAAATTGTGGCACTAGAAAATACTCTTGAGAGTCCCCTGACAGCAAGGAGATCAAACCAGTCAATTCTAAAGGAAATCAACGCTGAATATTCATTGGAAGGACTGATGCTGAAGTTCCAATACTTTGCCTGATGCAAAAACCCAACTCATTGAAAAAGACCCTGATGCTGGAAAAGGTTGAAGTCAGGAGAAGCAGGGGGTAACAGAGAATGAGATGGTTGGATGGCATCACTGACTAATGGACATGAGTTGAGAAAGCTCTTGGAGACAGTGAAGGACAGGGAAGCCTGTCATGCTGTAGTGCCGGGAGCCGGCATATTGAGTGCATATTGCATATTGAGTGCAGCATTTTCCACAGCATCATCTTTCAGGATCTGGAATAGCTCAACTGGAATTCTATCACTGCCGGGAGCCAGCGTGAGGAACTCCACCCCTGGCAAAGGTCATGAGGAAGGAGGCTTGGCATATGCAAAGGCAGGATCGAGCTTCAGGAGTCCCCCTGGAAATTCTCGAGCATCTACCCTCAAAACCAGAGTCTGCCTACTTTCTGCTTTGTGCTTTCACCTACACCTCTGACTTTACGGGGGGCTGTCCCCCACTACCTCTCTCTGAAAAAAGAGTTAGCTTACAGCTCCAGTTAATAATTCCTAGGTGTGACAGTGTTTAACCTACAAACTCCTTTGGAAATCCTCTAGCCTGCCTGAATAGGTTTTTCCGGCCACATGTGATTGTTCAGAGCCTCCCAACTGTGAGAGGCATGAGATGTTCTAAACTGTCTAAATACAGATTCCTTTGAGCAGTTAAAAGATTGATTAGAAATTGTATTGGTGAAGGGATTTTCACTTGTTGGGCCAATGTTTGCTGCTAAGTTTCCATATCCCTTACCTGCTGTGTCCCTGGCAGTGTATTGATTAATATAATTGGTGTAAGTAGTAGCTTTAATGTTTGTAACCTGGGACCCTTGAGTTAATTCTTTTTCTTGTTATAGCCCACCACACCTTTGCTCTGTAGGAATGCAACTTTATCTAATGCTTTTGGAGGGTGGCTCCTGACCAATCACCTTTAGAGAAAAATAAGTTTTCTGAAGAAAGGGTCTTAAAATGTTAACAGGCCTCTGGGCCAGAAGATGATACAAATCACCTAAGCTTTTGCATATGATAAGTTTGCGGGAAGAAAGCCTGGCTTGCTGCATGACTCTACCCCTTCCCCCATTATCGTCTATGCATAACTTAAGGTATAAAAACTACTTTGGAAAATAAAGTGCGGGCCTTGTTCACCGAAACTTGGTCTCCCCATGTCGCTTTCTCTCCCAAATTCTGGCTGAGTCTCCATCTGGAGCGTGGAACCCGCCATGCTTGCTAATTATGCCTGGGCTTCTAAGATCCGACCGGGGAGGCCTCAGTGTCTCCTCTCCTTCGGGAGAACGGAAGGACGCCTGCAGCCTACGTAAGTGGTGCAAACTTCTTGTCTTGAAGTTTCATTGGTCTCCCGCGTAAACCAAGCTACTCAGCCTCTTTTCTCCACTGAATTTTCCTACTGAGCTATCCTCATCCTATTACTCTTTATATCTTTGATAAAATATTTAAATAAATAGGTCGCCGACGTCATTCCCGCTTCAAATACCCTGGATCAGCTGGGGCTGGTCCCTGGCACTGTAGTTCACAGGGTTGCGAAGAGTCAGATTCAACTTAGCAACTGGACAAAAATACTCAGTGAAAATTCTCAAAGTATTTCTAATATTTTGAAATGTAGTGCCTCACATAATATATACATATACTGTGAAAAATGTGTTCTTTTTGGATCCCAGATATAAAATCTGAATTGTGTATGTTTTACATGTCAGGTATTTACAGAATAAGTATGAAGTCATTAGTGCTTGATAAACTAAATGTATAACATTCTAATAAAATTTATTGCCAATGTAAAAACACTAGGTTTTAAAACATACTTTCATTTTATGGCTGTCAAGCACATTACAAAAGCCTAAATTTTCATGACATTAATTAAATGTAAAATGGAATAAACAAGGTTTCAAAGTGAGAGAGATAGCTTTGCAAGACAAACAGCAATACTCTATTCACTTATTTAATAATGATTTTTAAAGTGCTCTTTTAATAGCATGCTCTTAGTCATCACCAAGTTTCTATTGAAAGTAATCTAGTGTACTGATTATTCAGAAAGCAAGACTGATTGTACTTCTTCAGGAATAGAAGTAGTTAATCACACTGCAGTGATATATAGATTTGAAATGCATTTCCCATTTGGTTATTTTTCCCAAGAGAGCTTACAAACGCACACAGATAACAACAGTAGAATGCCTACTTCAATATTTATTGAAATCAATGTCAAGAGTCAATGATTATATCAAGAGGCAAGTGACTATAATTCAAGTAATACCATTGATTCTCTAATGAAATAGAACTACAGAAGGTCCCCAACTTAAATTTGCTGTTTAGTCACCAAGTTGTGTCTGACACTTTGCAACACGATGGACTAGAGCCTGCCAAGCTCCTCTGTCCATGGGATTTCCTAGGCAAGAATACTTGAGTGGGTTGCCATTTCCTTCTCTAGGGGTTCTTCCTGACCCTGGGATTGAACCTGTGTCTCCTGCTTTGGCAGACAGATTCTTTACCACTGAGCCACCAGGGAAGCCCAATATCAGTACGAAAATGACTTTACTTCAAGCAATACCACTGATTCTCTAATGAAATAGAGCTGCAGAAGGTTCCCAACTTACAATCATCTGACTTATGCAGGTTTTCAACCTTATCATGGCATAATAGCATATGCATTCATTAGAAACCACCCTTGGAGTTTTGAATTTTGATCTTTGCCTGGGCTAGTGATATGCAGTGTGGTGCTCTCTCCAATGCTGGGCAACAGCAGTGAGCCACAGCTCCTGTCAGCCATGTGATCACAAGGGTAAACAATGGACATACTTAGAGGAGCAGTGGCTGTGCTTTGCTGGAGCAGCTGTGAAGAGATACCCCACATCCAAGGTAAGAGAAACCCAAGTAAGACAGTAGGCACTGAGAGAGGGCATCAGATGGCAGAGAGATTGAAACCACAATCACAGACAACTAGCCAATCTGATCACACAGACCACAGCCTTATCTAACTCAATGAAACTAAGCCATGCCCTGTGGGGCCACCCAAGACAGACGGGTCATGGTGGAGAGGTCTGACAGAATGTGGTCCATTGGAGAAGGGAATGGCAAACCACTTCAGTATTCTTGCCTTGATAATCCCATGAACAGTATGAAAAGGCAAAAAGATAGGACACTGAAAGATGAATTCCCCAGGTCGGTAGATGCCCAATATGCTACTGGAGATCAGTGGAGAAATAACTCCAGAAAGAATGAAGGGATGGAGCCAAAGCAAAAACAACACCCCGCTGTGGATGGGACTGGTGATAGAAGCAAGGTCCGATGCTGTAAAAGCAATATTGTGTAGGAACCTGGAATGTTAGGCCCATGAATCAAGGCAAATTGGAAGTGGTCAAACAAGAGATGGCAAGAGTGAACATCAACATTCTAGGAATCAGAGAACTAAGATGGACTGGAATGGGTGAATTTAACTCAGATGACCATTATATCTACTACTGTGAGCAGGAATCCCTTAGAAGAAATGGAGTAGCCATCATGGTCAACAAAAGAGTCCAAAACGCAGTACTTGGATGCAATCTCAAAACCAACAGAATGATCTCTATTCATTTCCAAGGCACACCATTCAATATCATGGTAATCAAAGTCTATGCCCCAGCCAGTAACACTGAAGAAGCTGAACAGTTCTAAGAAGACCTACAAGACCTTCTACAACTAACACCCAAAAGGATGTCCTTTTCATTATAGGGGGCTGGAATACAAAAGTAGGAAGTCAAGAAACACCTGGAATAACAGGCAAACCTGGAATGAAGCAGGGCAAAGGCTAATAGAGTTTTCCCAAGAGAATGCACTGGTGTTACCAAACAGCCTCTTCCAAAAACACAAGAGAAGACCCTACACATGTACATCACCAGATGGGTCGACACTGAAATCAGATTAATTATATTCTTTGCAGCCAAAGATGGAGAAGCTCTATACAGTCAGCAAAAACAAGATGGGGAACTCCCTGTGGCTCAGATCATGAACTCCCTGTTGCCAAATTCAGACTTAAATTGAAGAAAGTGGAGAAAACCACTAGACCATTCAGGTATGACCTAAATCAAATCCCTTATGACTATACAGTAGAAGTGAGAAATAGATTTAAGGGTCTAGATCTGATAGACAGAGTGCCTGATGAACTATGGACAGAGGTTCATGACATTGTACAGGAGACAGGAATCAAGACTATCCCCAACAAAAAGAAATGCAAAAAAGCTAAATGGCTGTCTGAGGAGGCCTTACAAATAGCTGTGAAAATAAGGGAAGGAAAAACCAAAGGAGAAAAGGAAAGACATACCCATTTGAATGCAGTGTTCCAAAGAATAGCAAGGAGAGATAAGGAAGCCTTCCTCAGCGATCAATGTAAAGAAATAGATGAAAACAATAGAATGGGAAAGACTAGAGATCTCTTCAAGAAAATTAGAGATACCAAGGGGACATTTCATGCAAAGATGGGCTCAATAAAGGACAGAAATGGTATGGACCTAACAGAAGCAGACGATATTAAGAAGAGGTGGCAAGAATACACAGAACTGTACAAAAAAGATCTTCATGACCCAGATAATCACGATGGTGTGATCACTCACCTAGAGCCAGACATCCTGGAATGTGAAGTCATGTGGCCCTTCAGAAGCATCACTGTGAACAAAGCTAGTGGAGGTGATGGAATTCCAGTGGAGCTATTTTAAATCCTGAAAGATGATGTGTGAAAGTGCTACATTCAATATGCCAGCAAATTTGGAAAACTCAGCAGTGGCCACAGGACTGGAAAAGGTCCGTTTTCATTCCAATCCCGAAGAAAAGTGAAGTCGCTCAGTCATGTCTGACTCTTTGCGACCCTATGGACTGTAGTCTACCTGGCTTCTCTGTCCATGGGATTTTCCAGGCAAGAATACTGGAGTGGGTTGCCATTTCCTTCACAGGGGATCTTCCCAACCCAGGGATCGAACCTGGGTCTCCCACATTTTAGGCATACACTTTACCCTCTGAGCCACCAGGGAAGCCCTAATCCAAAAGAAAGGCAACGCCAAAGGATGTTCAAACTACTCCACAATTGCACTCATCTCACACGCTAGTAAAGTGATGCTGAAAATTCTTCAAGCCAGGCTTCAGCAATATGTGAACCATGAAATTCCAGATGTTCGAGCTGGTTTTAGAAAAGGCAGAGGAACAAGAGATCAAATTTCCAACATCTGCTGGATCATCAAAAAAGCAAGAGAGTTCCAGAAAAAAAAAAAAAACAAAATATCTATTTCTGCCTTATTGACTATGCCAAAGCTTCTGACTGTGGATCACAATAAACTATGGAAAATTCTGAAAGAGATGGGAATACCAGGCCACTTGACCTGCCTCTTGAGAAATCTGTATGCAGGTCAGGAAGCAATAGTTAGAACTGTACATGGAACAACAGACTGGTTCCAAATAGGAAGAGTATGTCAAGGCTGTATATTGTCACCCTGCTTATTTAACTTCTATGCAGAGTACATCATGAGAAACTCTGGACTGGAGGAAGCACAAGCTGGAATCAAGATTGCTGGGAGAAATATCAATAACCTCAGATATGCAAATGACACCACCCTTATGGCACAAAGTGAAGAGGAACTAAAGAGCCTCTTGATGAAAGTGCAAGTGGAGAGTGGAAAAAGTTGGCTTAAAGCTCAACATTCAGAAAACGAAGATCATGTCATCCGGTCCCACCACTTCATGGCAAATGGATGGGGAAACAGTGGAAACAGTGGCTGACTTATTTTTCTGGGCTCCAAAATCAGTGTGGATGGTGATTACAGCCATAAAATTAAAAGATGCTTACATCTGGGAAGGAAAGTTTTGACCAGCCTAGACAGTATATGAAAAAACAGAGACATTGCTTTGCCAACAAAGGTCCATCTAGTCAAGGCTATGGTTTTTCCAGTGGTCATGTATGGATGTGAGAGTTGGACTATAAAGAAAGCTGAGCACAGATGAAGTGATGCTTTTGAACTGTAGTGTTGAGAAGACTCTTGAGAGTCCCTTGGACTGCAAGGAGATTCAACAAGTCTGTTATAAAGGAGATCAGTCCTGAGTATTCATTGGAAGGACTGATGTTGAAGCTGAAACTCTACTACTTTGGCCACCTGATGGGAAGAGCTGACTCATTGGAAAAGACCCTGATGCTGGGAAAGATTGAAGGCAGGAGGAGAAGGGGACGACAGAGGATGAGATGGTTGGCATCACCGACTCAATGTACATGGGCTTGGGTAGACTCCGGGAGTTGGTGATGGACAGGGAGGCCTGGCATGCTGTGGTTCATGGAGTCGAGAAGAGTTGGACACGACTGAGTGACTGAACTGACCTGACCGTCATTCTGCATCATACAATTATTTTGTTTGTCCCCTCAGTACAGTATTCAAAAAAATTACACAAGATACTCAACACTTTATTATAAATACTTTGTTAGAGTATTTTTCCCAATTATAGGCTAATATAAGTGTTCTGAGCATATTTTAGGTAGGTTATGATAAGCTATGAGCTATAATCTTTCTGAGGACTTAACCCCACCATAATTTGAGGAAGACTTGTGTTTAAAGATTTTCAAACAAGAATCTCATGTATATTCCTTTGATCTGTCAGTAGATTATCCAACATCTTTAGAGAATCTTTCCTAATACTGTAATTCAAAGATGAAAAAAAAAAAAAAAATCAAACCTCAAAAGTTTCAGAAGTGAAGATGTAAATTGGAGCATAGGAGTAAAGGTCCAGATGCCAATTTCTAATGATGTTGTGAATGTTAGATTTATTAGACAATTACATGTTATGATTAAAAAAAAGGGGGAAAATAACATTATGTTCCGTAGTTCTTAAGATGAAAAGAAGCACTGAAAGCAACCTAAAGTATGAGATATACAAGAGGCTTCTTTCAACAATAGAGTTAAGACTAACAAAAGAAAGGAAAAATAAACATTCATTGACAACTCTTCTAATTCCTTGGTTATCTGACATATTAAGCTTTTCTATTTCTTCTTTAAAGTTCTTTATTTTTTTTTCTTTCCAAATATGTTTTTACTTTCTAATAGATCATATTTATTCTGATAATTTTTCCCTAATATACTGTGAACATTTCTCCAGGTTAAAACATTTTCTTCAAATTCTTAATTTTAAAGGCTTTATGACTTTGACCATATAAATGTATGACAGCTTAAGCAGAATCCAATTGTTCAACATTTAAATTATTTCCAATTGGGGGGTATTTTAAATAGTTCATCCAAATATGTTGTTTTAAAACATTTTAGATACAGAATCACGTACTGAACTCAAAGCAGTGCTGGGTCACTTCACGAAGGCTATTTCTTTTATTCCAGTCCAGAACTTTTGGGCGTTTACTGAAAGGGACAGACTTTCTAGCCTTCTTCAGTGAAACTACATAGTTCCTTAGAAACAGATATTTCAATTCTGTAATTTTGTGCTCTTTTCAATCATATGCTCAGATAGAGCTTTAGCAGAAGCAACAATGTTGTCTAAGGAATAGCTATTCATATGGAAGGACTTGCTTCTTTCTCTCAGTTAATCCAGATTTTCATCCTAACAAAATTGAGTAGTTGGCACTCTTATCTCTAAGAACAGCTACAAAGCATGGGAAGCACTGAGGTGTTGCACCAATCACACAATATGTATTCAGAAGGTCTTTAGCATAATTTCTTACAGATTTCAGATCATACAAACTATAGGAAAATACCATGATAGGTCTCTAAACTGAAAACTGATCCACTAATCTCTTTGTCATGATACATATCTTGTCAGCAGCAAACTACAAACGCCCTCTATCATTTTTTAAAATAAGTTCAGTCTGCCAAATTACCACCAGTTCATGGTTAGATTTCCTAAAGAATTCCACTATTGCTCTTTATTTCTGCATTACAGGGTTATTAAGGAAAATGACATGTAAAACACTAGATGAACCTACATATCTATCATCTTGATTTTGTCTGTACTTTCCACATCACCCTTCAAGGCACATGTCTGAATAACAGAGGTTACTGTTATCTTAGAATTAACCTGCCCCAAATTCAAGGTTTCTTTTAGCCTTTGAAACTCTCTCAAAATGTCTTCATCCTTGTTATTAATTTTAAATGGAATTCCAATAAAATTTTATTTTTCAATTCAAACCAAAAGTGACTATTAAAAATAACCATGGGTTAACTCTGTATAACCTGTATAACTCTGTATAAATTCTATTTAATAGTATTTTGATTAGACTATCATTTGTACAATTTTTATTTTGAAATAAAATTTTCTTTGACTTCTTTTTTAGAAATTAGTTTATAACCATTTGATATTTTGAAGAAAAATAAATGTATGTGGCTTACATACATTTACATTTGTGTAAATTATATAAAAAGTGAAAGTGTTAGTCACTCAATCGTGTCTGACCCTCTGTGACCCCAGGGACTGCAGTCCACCAGGCTCTTCTCCATGGAATTCTCCGCAAGAATACTGGAATGGGTTGCCATTTCTTTCTCTAGGGGGTCTTCTTGACCCAGGGATTGAATCTGTGTCTCCTGCATTGCAGACTGATTCTTTACTGTCTCAGCCTAAGACTGTTTTCCCTCTATTTTACTAAATTGAATATTTAAAGTCTAAAATTAGTACATCAAGGGGATGATCAAGATGGCAGAGTAGGAGGACATGGAGCTCAACTACCCCTTGAAGAACACATCAAAAAAACATCTACATGTTGAACAGTTCTCACTGAAAACTAACTAGAAGCTGGCAGAAATATTTCTATACAACAGATACTGTAATAAAGATTGACAAGAATTGTGAAAGAAGGGAAGAGAGGCGATCAAGCTGGGATCTGTGCCTCTGGGAAGAGTCAGAAGAAAAGAGAGTTTACACAGGTGGAAATCTGCCCTGGGGAGTGAAGAGTTCAAGCCACATACTGGGTGCCCCAGTCATGGGATCCAACACAGAGAAGAGGAGCCCGTTGGCTGATTGGAGGCCTGATGGGATTAGCAGGGAAGCCTGCACCTCACTCCTGAAGAGCACATGAGAACTGACTTGCTCCTGAGGTAGGGCAAGCTTCCCTGGTGGCTCAGTTGTTAAAGAGTCTGCCTGCAATGTGGGAGACCCAGGTTCATGCCCTGGGTGGGGAAGATCCCCTGGGAAAGGAAAGAGCTACCCACTTCAGTATTCTTGCCTGGAGAATTCCATGAACAGAAGAGCCTGGTTGAGCTACAATCCATGAGATCACGAAGAGTCTGACACCTGAGTGACTAGCACTTTGACATTTTCAGGTAGGGCAGAGAGGGCAGGTTGAATACTGCTCAAGCAGCTGTTATAAGTTGCTATTATCTTTGACATTTCTGCTGTTGGTAGCAGCTATTTTTAAAAATTAGAAATGATTATTTTTACTGGAATCACTACAGTATCCACCAAAGAAGTTGATTTCTACTAAAAGACATAGAAAATCTTTAAATAAATGTGAAAAATTGATACCATTCCCCAAACACAAAACTGAATTGTATTCTTTGATAATTCTCATCATATATTTTAAAAATTGAAGTCTCTGTTGAACTTAATAGTTATATGTTAATTATGAAAGTATTTTAGGACGCATAAATAGTATAAAGTTTTGGATTGGGGTTTTGCTTGTGGACAAACTTCCTTACTAACCAAAAACAACCATGAACGCCAAGGGGATGGAGGCACAGTGGGACACACACAGGAGGAGGTAGCATAGGGCTGGCCAGCTTTTAATGTGTAAAAGTTAAGTCCAAATTCTCCCTCCTATTTAAGAATTTTCAGAATTGAAATTCTCAGATGTGGATAAAATTTTTCCCTGGTGGGGGTGGGGGGGATCAATTTTCTATCTGGAATATAATTCATATTTGTATCACTTTGCAAGAAATTTAAAATTGCTCCATTTTATATTCCTATGAGATTTTCTTAAATCAAGGCTCTTAAACTATTCTCAATATTTAAATATGTAGTTTGGAGCCTTAAAGGGAAACTGAGCCTAGCATTTGCTAGGTACTTTTCTAAGTTTCTGTATAGCTGTGCCATTCATATTATTTTTATTATTCCTGTGGATCCTAAATAGTTATATCAGATGTATTTAGGTAACTAGTGTCAAATTCTCGGAGAAGGCAATGGCACCCAACTCCAGTACTCTTGCCTGGACAATCCCATGGACGGAGGAGCCTGGTAGGCTGCAGTCCATGAGGTTGCTAAGAGTTGGACATGACTGAGCGACTTCACTTTGACTTTTCACTTTCATGCATTGGAGAAGGAAATGGCAACCCACTCCAGTGTTCTTGCCTGGAGAATCCCAGGGACGGCGGAGCCTGGTGGGCTGCCATCTCTAGGGTTGCACAGAGTCGGACACGACTGAAGCAACTCAGCAGCAGCAGCAGTGTCAAATTCTAAGGAAAGGAAGTATACAAAGCTGAAAATAAAAGCATACAGAAATGCTTCTAGTTCTTTTTATATTTCTAAAGAGCCAACTTCAAGTGACATTGGTGCCAAGTTTATCCTAAGTTATTTATTTATGTATTTGTTTTCTTCAGAAATAGCTATTGAACCAAGATGGCAAACTAATGTTCAATTTCTGAGACTACAATTGTCACAGCTATGATTAGAGGGGTGGATTACTTATCTGTTTGTATATGGTGTTTGACACCTATTGGTAAAAAAAAAAAAATGACAATCTCTTCTTTGTGATATAATGATGATATATATAAACAATGAAATAGGTGGTAATTCTAGGTAGATAATTATTAACTTTAAAAATTTATCTAAAAACACTTGAAATATGTGAAATTAGGTGGAAGATGAGTGTAATGTACAGACAAAAGCAGTTTAGAAAAGATATATATTTCATGCTTTGAACTCGCACTGGTTATTTACATATGGCAATACACATGTTTCAATGCTATTCTCTCAAATCATCCCAATCTCTCCTTCTCCCACTCAATTCAAAAGTCTGTTCTTTACATCTGTGTCTCCTTTGCTGCCCTGCAAAAACCATCACAATATTGTAAAGTAATTATCCTTGAATTAAAATAAATAAATAAATAAATTTTTAAAGATACATATTATTTAGAAACAGTAGCATTCTCAATTCTATCCATGCAGTGGCTAATCTGAATGAGTAAAGTTTCTTTTGTATCAATGTTCAGATAAATTATATGTGATTTGGGAAATAGATTTTTTAATTTGAAATACATGACAGAGATTTTAAAAATAAAATCCAAGAAGAATATTTAAAGTTACAAGGAAAATTTTTTTTTTCCTTGTTTGGTGACTGTTGTGATTTGACTTGATTTCTTAGTAGCTGGTGAGGAATGGTCAGCAATTGATGGTGTTGTTAATTTTAGATCAGTTCCCAGGCAAAAGACCTGTCTGGAGTTCTTCTGGTTCACTACGGTTCCCTGTGATTAGTAACATAATAAATACCATTACGAGTTATCGATGATCACATAATGATCATATATCAAATACCACTGAGTCATGTAAATATAGGGGTCACTGGAAATTTCACTTCAGAATAAAATTCAATGTCATTATGGTAGCAATATCATTATGGTACCTGAAAATTTTTTTAATGGAAAACTGTTTACTCATTTTAATAAATATAAACATATTTGCTTATAATATATATCCTTTTAAACAATTATTACTTTCAAAGAGATTACAAGCCTTAGATTATTTCATCTTTATGACTAATCACAAAAAGAATTGATATCCTATTCAAATGAGTATGCTAGGCCTAACAATTTTAAGTAATTTCACAAGGTCACAAAACTCAATGGTATAGCATAAGTCTTGAAGGTTTTCTTTAATTTATTCATTCTTTTTTCTTTCTGTTTCTCAGAATGGATAATCTCAAGTGATCTGTCCTCAAGTTTACTGTTTTTACTACCAGTTCAAAGCACATTTGGGACCCCTCTAGTGAATTTTTCATTTTAGCTATTACACTTTTCAACACCAGAATTTCTCTTTGATTCCTGTGTTTGGTGATATAACATTTTCATACTTTCTTTAGACATGATTTCTTTTAATTACTTGAATATATTTAAAATATCTATTTTAAAGTGTTTGTCAATAAGTCCATTACTGAATTTAGGAAAATTAATGTTGACTACATTTTTTTGGTCCTGTTCGTGTGTCATAATTGTATTTATTTCCATTAATTCCATCTTCTTAATTATGTTTTCAATCTATTATATATTTGTTCTTTTTTCTTTGCATGAACTTCCTGTACACAGAGAGATTTGCTAATATCCCTCATTATGGTAGAGAACTTTCCATTATCTCCCATCTAGATTCTTATTTTTATTTTACATATATTTGTGTATAAAATCATCCCAATTATTAAAACATCTGTATCATCATATAGTAACTTATTCTTTCTCTAATGTTTTATATTTGAAAGATGATTTTCAGTAATATTAGTCTATATGCTAGTTTTAAACTTGTTAGTATTTTTCAGTAATATGCTTTACTATTTAACTAATACAATCTTTCATTTTAGATGTCTTTTGTAAACAACACGTATTCTGAATTTCATTTTTAATCCAATCTGATAATCACTGTATTTAGAAAAATGAATTTAATACTTTTATCTCAATCATGATGTATGTATATCATATTTTCACTTTATACAATATTATGTTGCTTTATACTTATATATTTTTTTTACTATCATGGGATTTTTGACTATTTTGACATTTTATAGGTTTTATACTATTTATATTATTTTATTTACTAGTATGCAAATTTTACATTTATTTCTTGTCTTTTAAAAATGTCCTTGAAATATTGCCTTGATTAATTTGACAATTAAATAAAATATCTTGCCTATTTTTAGGAAATTTCCAAAACCTTTATAAAAACTAATTCACAATATCTCCCTCCCACATTCAATGGTATTTTTATCCAGAGTGGTATGTCTTAATTTTTCTAGTTCCAAATTAAGCAACATTATCATTGTTATTATTTTATTTTTCACACACTGTGTCCTACCTACTTTACTAGCACATTTAGCTTTGTTTTGTCTAATTTGTTTCTTCTTGAATTTCAATTGCTCTTTTTTCCTTTCTTCTTCTCTTCTTCCAATTTCAGATAATTTGCCTTCCTGTTTAAATATGTCTTCTGAGTTCAAAAATTGTATGATCATGTCTGTTTGTTAGTAAACTCAATTTTTATTTTTCTGAAAGCACTGTATTTACTCTATTTCTTGAACAACTATACTTTATAGATAATTCATGAATTAAGTATTATCTTACAAACTTTAAATAACAATAATTGCAAAACTTTTTAGTATTTAAAATTTACCAGAAATTTTTCTGAGGCTGGGAACATATCATTGCTGTTCTGTAACTACTCTAACTTATATATATACTATTTTTATCCCTGTTTTAATGGGGAGGTAATAGATGTACACAAAATTTTATTAACTTGCCTATAGCTATAGAGTTAGTAAACGACAAACAAGGAATTTACCCCTGGCATACCTACCCTAGAGTCTGCTTTGTTAAGTTGGATATCTATGGTATAGTGCTTTTGTTGATAAGCCAAGAGTCAAATTTTGTAATTCTTTTGGGTAGGGATACTTTGAATATCTTCTCTTTTCATTTTGTATTCTGTCCTTTTAATAAAATATATCTAGGAGATGATTTATCCTACCCAGCAGCAGCAACAACACATGTTACAGTTCCTATATCAGTAAGTTTTAATTACTTCAGCTCTCAAAAATTCAGTTATTATTTTTTAATGTATTGAAGAAATATCTTTACTTTGTTCTTTAAGAATTCTGTTTAAATATGTGTCAGAATTTCTCATTGTATCACCATATACTTTGGCTTTATTTTTATAAACTACAGCTGCTTTGGTTTCTGCTGCATTCTTTATAGTTACTTTTGACCCACTTTCCAAGACCCTAATTCTCTGTTCAATTCTGTCTAATTTATTGTCAAACTCACTCACTAAATCCTTTCTATTTTTTGATTAAACAAATGTATTTCACAGCTTTTTTTCCAAAAAATTAATCATACATGTAGCTTCTTGTGATGTGCTTATGATTCTCATCTTCTATTTTTTAGAATTTCATAAATATTTTATATTCTCTGATAACTATATTTGTTTTAGTCTTTGTGTATGCTCAGGAAAATATTACTTCAATATTTAATATTGGTGCTGCCTCAAATAATAACTTGCATTATAGATAAATAATATTAGCAACATTTGAGGCTATGTTAAATTTTTTATAAATATCATGTTCCATAAGAATGCCTCTAATTTTCTCAAGTTAAATTTGTTCTAAGTTTATTATAATTGGAAAAGCATGCCTAACTGTTTATACAATAATTACATACCTAAGCTTACTCCTTGGAAGGAAAGTTATGACCAAACTAGATAGCATATTCAAAAGCAGAGACATTACTTTGCCAACAAAGGTCCATCTAGTCAAGGCTATGGTTTATCCAGTAGCCATGTATGGATATGAGAGTTGGACTGTGAAGAAAGCTGAGCACCGAAGAATTGATGCTTTTGAACTGTGGTGTTGGAGAAGACTCTTGAGAGTCCCTTGGACTGCAAGGAGATCCAACCAGTCCATTCTAAAGGAGATAAGTCCTGGGTGTTCTTTGGAAGGACTGATGCTAAAGCTGAAGCTCCAGTACTTTGGCCACCTCATGCAAAGAGTTGACTCATTGGAGAAGACTCTGATGCTGGGAAGGATTGGGGGCAGGAGGAAAAGGGGATGACAGAGAATGAGATGGCTGGATGGCATCAACGACTCGATGGACGTGAGTTTGAGTGAACTCCGGGAGTTGGTGATGGACAGGGAGGCCTGGAGTGCTGCAATTCATGGGGTTGCAAAGAGTCGGACACGACTGAGCGACTGAACTGTACTGAACTGATACAAAGATATAACAAGATATGGTTGAAATGACACACAGTGATATGCGTGACAAAATTTAATCCCTCTGATGAACAGTACCAGATTACAGGGTACTGGTGTAGTTTAAGACTGAGAGTGAACCCCCAAGTCTGAAGAAGCATTGACAAATATTCTTAGTGACCTGATATCCTGTCCAAGTGTAGTTCTTATCACTTTAGGAGGGTTTATATGATACCTTCAAATTAATGAACAGATTATTTCACTATACATAATAATACTGTGTGACTTATTTCAACCTATGGGCTACTGAAGAGTCAGTTTGTAGATGAGTCTATGTAGTTCAGTTAGTCACTCAGTTGTGTCTGACTCCTTGCGACCCCATGAATTGCAGCACGCCATGCCTCCCCGTCCATCACCAACTCCCGGAGTTCACTCAAACTCACGTCCATCGAGTCAGTGATGCCATCCAGCCATCTCATCCTCTGTCGTCCCCTTCTCCTCCTGACCCCAATCCCTCCCAGCATCAGAGTCTTTTCCAATGAGTCAACTCTTCGCATGAGGTGGCCAAAGTATTGGAGTTTCAGCTTTAGCATCAGTCCTTCCAGAGAGCACCCAGGACTGATCTCTTTGTGGATGGACTGGTTGGATCTCCTTGCAGTCCAAGGGACTCTCAAGAGTCTTCTCCAACACCACAGTTCAAAAGCATCCATTCTTCAGTGCTCAGCTTTCTTCACAGTCCAACTCTCACATCCATATATGACCACTGGAAAACCATAGTCTTGACTATATGGACCTATGTTGGCAAAGTAATGTCTCTGCTTTTGAATATGCTATCTAGGTTGGTCATAACTTTCCTTCCAAGGAGTAAGTGTATTTTAATTTTCATGGCTGAAATCACCATCGGCAGTGATTTTGGAGCCCCCCAAAATAAAGTCTGACACTGTTTCCACTGTTTCCCCATCTATTTCCCATGAAGTGATGGGACCAGATGCCATAACCTTAGTTTTCTGAATGTTGAGCTCTACAGATCTCTTTAAATAAATTCTTTGCTTATGGTGATACATGTGAGAAGTTGGAGTTTTAGTATTTTTAAATGCTTAGAACATGCATTATCAGTAACATATATTTATATATATATATGTGTGTGTATGTATATATATATATTTTTTAAGTTCATACAGTTCTCATATAAGCAGGGACATTAACCTCTGCATCTTTTAAAGTACCACCTCTTGTATGTAGGTATAATGTTCTATTCAATAAAATCACATCATTTTTAGGATTGTGTTATTTGTTGCAAAACATATAAATATATTTATTAAGCACTTCTATAAATAATGATTATTTCTTGTTCTTTGCACATTAACAGAACATACCGAATGTCACTGTGCAGAAAATTTGCCTAAATTTGTTGACTAATTTCCTTTTAGCACTGCTACTTGGATTGCATAAGAAACCAACTGGGGTACCATTCACACACTCATCATTAGATTACATTCTCTAAGAGTGTACTTTTTTCCAAAAGTTTCTAAATTTTACAGCTGAACATTTAAATATCATCACAATATTATAAACTGACATTTAGAGAAAAGAAAAATGTGGTATTATTGGTAGTGACTTTACAACCCTTTGGAGTCACTTCTCTTCTTCAATGTCTCATCAAAATTTTTATTAAACAAATTGTTTCTGTTTCATAAAAATTTGTTTTCCTTGTGAGACATCTTAAAATCAGTTATAAAAAATAACCACCACTGATAAGGGTTATCTTTTATACCTTTAATAATAAACTTCTTTGTTCTATGTATAGAAATAGTAAGAACACAAGTATTATGTAAAGGCAGTCAAAAATAAAGTAACAGAATGACTTAAATTTGTGGAGAGTCAAAAAATATGGATATAATCAGGAATTTTTAATATGTATTAAAGCTATGATAATTTTAATCTAATGCTAAGTGATTTGAAGTTTATTCATTCAGATGCTTATGAGAAATTATACAAATTATTAAATGAATGTATGTATAGAAAAATTAATATTATTAAGAAAAATAAAACATCATTCAGAAAAGGATACAACCTTTGCAGAATGCTACACTTCTAGGAAATGTATTTCTTCTCAAATGCCCTAGTTCTTCTCATCATTAGCACTATGAAAAAATGTTAACAATATATAGCATCTGTCCCCAATTGTGAAGTTCATAGAGGAAAACTATTTTTATTCAGAAAATTACATTCTCACCCAAGAAATTGAAATATGTTAGGTCAAGTTCATATTTCTTTAAGGGTCCCTAAATAGCATATATAAAAAGTGAAGACAATATTTATTTCCATACCAATTTTCATATGAGTTCATAACTCTTACTGTCACTTGGTATGCTTGCCTTCATTTTTTTCCTTTTGGGAAACAATGAAAAAATTCTATTAAGACACCTACTAAACCATTTCATAGATCTGAATATAAATCTAGATTTCAGCAATAGGAGTATTACATAAACTATTCAAATAAAGAGTGTAAACTTGTAGTTTATTGGTGTTAAAAGTAATAAATCTGCTCTGTTATATAGGCTCACATGCTGAGCATAGCATTACTATTGGGGGAAAGACAGTAATATATAATATTTAAAAAGTAGCTTCTTTTGCTGCTAAGTTTTTGCTATCTATACGCACACAGATAGTGTATTGGGTACCTGAATAAAAATTAAATAGAAAATAGAAAGTAGAAATCAATGTGTAGAACTGAAAGAAGTTTTTCTAAGTCTCAGTTTTCTCATCTTCATATTGTAGAGATCAGATTAGATCTTCTCTAAGAACATTCCTGCCTATTAATTAGTATGATATGTATTTCAGTGTATAGGAGAGATAGGTAGAAGGAGTCACTCAGTTTTGTCATACATAAAAAATAGTCCTATTTAAACTAGACTGATGCTTCATTGTTATTACAACTTTTCAATGGAAGAAAGAGAAGTTTGTCCCAAGTGGGAATATAGTTTCGTCTTGACTGTAAAAATTATGTAATTATGGTTGTACCTGAAACACAATCTTTCTTGTTGTTGAATCACAAAGGGACTATATAGGACAGTTGTCCATGCGGCTCTTCATTGTCAGATAAAAGAAAAGGATATTATGCTCAGAGAGCTGTGTACCTTCTACATTTATTTAGTATGCACTTGATGAAACCCACACCACTACTTGGACTTAGGAGAAATGTAAAATTAAATGAGAAGAACTGTGGAAGGAAAATAACATTCTTAGGACCTCTAAAATTAATATGTGGTTAATGTCATTACTTTCCCTCTCCTTTCCCTCCTATCCATTTCTGCTTCTTTTCTAAAACACAGAAAAAACAAACAAGCATTATTTTCTTTCTCAAACAATAGCAAGATATCAACAGCTAAATTCCTTCCCACGAATTTAAGTTTCTGATTTGGTCTCCATGCAATCTACCTATAATGATCTATATCCCACTCCCAATCTAGCTCAGCCTCCTGAGATTGGCTTCCTCCTTTTAGATTCAAGGGCTTCCCTCAAAACTCCGTTGGTAAAGAATCTGCCTGCAATGCAGGAGGGAGATCTGGGTTTGATCCTTGGTTGAGAAGATCCCCTGGAGAAGGGAAAGGCTACCCACTCCAGTATTCTGGCCTTGAGAATTCCATTGATGGTATAGTCCATGGGGTCACAGAGTCAGAAAAGACTGGGCGACTTTCACTTTTAGACTAAATTTAATCATCCTACAAACAAGATGCTCTAATTTCTTCAGTTGCAAATAGTTTGTCTCTTTTTCTTTTTACTTATTTTACAAATTATATTCATTTCAATTTTTTTTCTTATATCAATGTATTCACATACATTTCCCTGTCCTACCAATTAGATATTAAGTACATTAAGGTTCTCACTGGTAATGTTTATATTTGTCTGCTTATCTCTAGAAATAGAGTTCAGTTCAGTTCAGTCCAGTCACTCAGTCATGTCCAACTCTTTGCAACCCCATGGACTGCAGCACACCAGGCCTCCCATTCCATCACCAACTCCCGGAGTTTATTCAAACTCATGTCCATTGAGTCCATGATAATATCCAACCACCTCATTCTCTGTCATCCCTTTCTCCTCCCGCCTTCAGTCTTTCCCAGCATCAGGGTCTTTTCCAATGAGTCAGTTCTTCGCATCAAGTGGCCAAAGTATTGGAGTTTCAGCTTCAGTATCAGTCCTTCAAATGAATATTCAGGACTGATTTCCTTTAGGATGGACTTGTTGGATTTCCTTGCTGTCCAAGAGACTCTCAAGAGTCTTCTCCAACACCACAGTTCAAAAGTATCAATTCTGTGGCTCTCAGCTTTCTTTATAGCCCAGCTCCTGCATCCATGCATGACTACTGGAAAAACCATAGCCTTGACTAGATGGACCTTTGTTGGCAAAGTAATGTCTCTGCTTTTGAATATGCTGTCTAGGTTGGTCATAACTTTCCTTCCAAGGAGTAAGTGTCTTTTAATTCATGGCTTCAGTCACCATCTGCAGTGATTTTGGAGCCCCCAGAATAGTCTTCCCCTGTTTCCATTGTTTTCCCATCTATTTGCCATGAAGTGATGGGACCAGATGCCATGATCTTCGTTTTCTGAATGTTGAGCTTGAAGCCAACTTTTTCACTCTCCTCTTTCACTTTCATCAAGAGGCTCTTTAGTTCTTCTTCACTTACTGCCATAAGGGTGGTGTCATCTGCATATCTAAGGAAACAGAGTTGGTACTCAGTAATAGATGTACTATTGAATGACTTAATCATCAAAGATGCTTATTGGGCTAAGTTGGAGGAAAAGTAGGGAGTACAAACTTTGTTCCTGAATGCTAACCATGTTTAAAAGAGCATCTGCCAAATTTTACCTATACTCTGACTCAATTTGTGATTAAATAAGAAAAAAAAAGGCACATGCGTGTGTTCTGAGATTGTAATAAGCATATTCAAAACCCTGATTACAACAAAAGCACTCACTCAGTCTAGATGAAGCAGGACAGCTTCAGTAGGTTTCTTTATTGTAGCACTCATAAAATCCATAAAACTTGAGGATGAGTCAAGTAAGGATATTATGCTACAATGAAGTTTCCAAAGTTAGAGATTCATACTGTTTGTCAGAATGAAATTTTACCTTCTGGTCACATTCATACTGCTTATGCTTTTAAACTGTGTTTTAAGAGTCTCCCCTTGAGGTGGGGTAAAATAGCAGAGAAACTGTTAAGGTGTTGATCTATACAGGTTTGCCTGAAGTACTATTAAAATACAGGAAAGATATGTCTCAAATTAGGGAGTCCTGGGGAGAACTAATCCTGACACGAGAGAGAACCAAGCTTGATGGCTCTCATTTAACATACTCAATACAAAAGTAGAGGTAATTTGGAGCATAGAATCAGGACTCAATTGAATGTGGTCCAAATTTCTACACAAATGTCTGAAATCTTGAGGCAAAAGTGCAAATAAATCTTGAAATCACTGGTCTCTGAACTCTGAACTCTAAAAATTATCAAAGCACACTTGCAGGATGAATAACAGAGAGAAGTTATGAATCCTACTATAGAACTCTGTCCTCTTGACAGCACAAATGGCCAAAGCATCAGCAGTGGGCTTCCTGGAATAGGAGCAGGCACCAGAGAAAACACCGACCCATGCGAAAACTCCACTCCTTGGTCAGGAAATGGTAAAGCAGCAGCTTTATTCAAGGAGATTTAGAGATAGGTAAGAATTTTCTTTTCAAGATGGATACAGATAATAAAATAAAAGGCAACTTTACATAATAACAGCTCTATCCCAACCTTAACATCACCTACAAACACACACACATGCCTACTACAAAAATATAATCCTTCATCCTCACCCATGTAAGCAAAGGCAATGTGAGAAGCCTAGACTTCCACCATAGTGAGACTCTATGAGGTACACCCAACATGGAATGTCAGTAAAGACCAAAAAGGCAGCTAAGATTCTCCCTCCCACTGAATATAGAAGCACCCTCTCTACTGTGGTTTCAGTAGACTCCACTTAAGTAGCCTGGATTTCTACCATACTTGAAACAATGAAGTGCTCCTCCTTTTTTTCTGCTACAGTGATAACAGAAAATGCCTGAAGAATGACTTGGAACACTTCCTTAGCAACAATGAGGCTTCCCCTCCAATTTCGGTGGAGACCACTTGGGAAGTCAGAATTTACATCCCCATCCAGTAGTGAGGAGGATACACACTCCCTGCCCTTGCTGGCTAGTGGCAGCCCAATGGGGAACCTGATATTTTACCTCCATCTGGCAGGAGCAAGGTGGTGTCCTAACTGTTGCCAAAGTAGTATCAGGAAAAGCCAGCTAAAACAGAAGGTTTAATTAAGATCTAGCCTCACAATACTTAAAATGTCTAGTTTTAAATTAAAAAAAAAAAAAAAAAACTCTCAACATGCCAAGAACCAGGACTATCTCCAACAATGAAAATGGCAATAAATGGTAATTACTAAAATAGCAGACATGTTAGAATTATCTGACAAAGATTTTAAAGCATGATACTAATGCTTGTATTAACTATTATGTACATAATATCATATATATTTTATATGCATTTGAAGCAAATGAAATATATAAAGCTTCAGCAAAGAAATATAAAGTTTTAAGCAAAGACATGAAAGACATAATTAAGAACCAAATGTACATTTTATAACTAAAAAACAGAATACCCAAATGAAAAGCTCAGTAGAAGGGGTCAATAGCAAAATGGAAACAATCAGGAAACTGGGAGATCAAAACAAATTACCCAATATGCATAAAGGAGAGAAAATAGACTCAAAAAATTAAGAGAGCCTCAGAGACATATGGGACTAGTTTTTAAAAGTCTAACATTTGTGTCATTAGAGTCCTGAAAGGAGAGGAGAGAGAAAGGGCAAGTCTGAACAAGTGCTTAAAGAAATAACAGCTGAAAACTTCCCCAAAATGACAATGAACATAAACTTTCAGTTTCAGAAAGCTGAACAAAGTCTAAACAGGATAAATTTGAAGAATCCCAATGTACAATATATGTTAGTCAAACTTTCAAAAGTTAAAGAAAAAGAAAAAAATTCTTTGAAGGAGCAAGAGAGAAATGAAACCTCAACTATAGGGAAAAAAAAAAACAATTTGAATGACAGCTCGGTTCTCATCAGAAACTGTGGAAACCAAAAAGAGATATCACAATATTTTTCAAATATTTCAAAAAGAACTTCAGCCCAGAATAATCTACCCAGTGGAATATCTTTTGGGAATTAAAGGGAACAAAGACATTCTTACACTAATGAGAAGTCATAAAATTTGTCACTTTTTTATAAAAGCATGTATAAAAGAGTAAACTTTTTTTTTTGACCCCAAAGGTATTTATTATTATTATTATTTTACTTTACAATGTTGTATTGGTTTTGCCATACATCAACATGAATCTGCCACATGTGTACACGTGTTCCCCATCCTGAACCCCCTCCCACCTCCCTCCCCATCCCATCCCTCTGGGTCATCCCAGTGCACCAGCCCCAAGCTTCCTGTATCCTTCATCGAACCTGGACTGGCGATTCGTTTCTTATATGATATTATACGTGTTTCAATGCCAATAACTTTTTAGTTCTCTAAACCACCAAAGAAGGAATCTTGGAACATCAGGAACAAGAAAAATACACAACTGGCAAATTATGCATGAATAACTAGACTCTTTCTCGTGCATCCCCTCAATTATGTTTCACAGTTAAAACAGAAGTTAGAACACTGCCTGATGAGATTATACATGTATGCACAGAAATTATGTAAGAGGATTGCATTACAAATAGAAGAGGGCAAAGGAACTTAAAAAGAGGTAAAATTTCTGCACTAGACTTGAACTGGTAAGCGTCAACACCAGTATGCTGTACTAAGTTATACAAACACACACACAATATAGAGCCTGAATCAAATATTTTAAAACAAAATCTATACCAAAGGATACAGTAAGAAATCATTAGAAATAAATTAAAATAGAATTCTCAGAAATGTTTGCTCAAGTATTGTTGGATTTACTTTACTAATATTTAGTTGACACATTTATAGCCATACCCCATTTTATCATGTTTTGTTTTATTGTGTTTTGCAAATGTTGCACTTATTATCAATTGAAGGTTTGTGATAACCCTGAATTATCAGATGATGGTTAGCAGTTTTTTCAATAAAGTATGTTTAAATTAAGATATGTACCTTTTTCAAAGACATAATGCTAGTGTACATTTCATAGAATACAGTATGATGTAAACATAACTTACATATCTACTGGGGAACTAAATATTTCCTGTAGTTTCTATATTCATTTTATTGTGGTAGTCTAGAATCAAACTAAAAACATCTCCAAGGCATGAGTGTATATTCATTAGAGATATAAATCCTTATTTTTTTTCCTTTTATTTTATCCCTATCTGGCTTTAAGCAAGATAACATGAGCCTCATAAAATGAAACTGGAAGTGTTGTGCTGTGCTGTGCTTGGTTGCTTAGTTATGTCTGATTCTTTGCGGCCCCATGGAATGTAGCTCACCAGGCTCCACTGTCCATGGGGTTTCTCCAGGCAAGAATACTGGAGTGAGTTGCCATGCCCTCCTCCAGAGGATCTTCCCAGCCCAGGGATTGAATGAACCCAGGTCTCCCACATTGCATGTGGATTCTTACTGCCTGAGCCATCAGGGATTCCAAAGAATACTGGAGTGGGTAGCCTATCCCTTCACCAGGGGATCTTCCCCACCTGGGAATCGAACCAGGATCTCCTGCATTGCAGGTGGATTCTTTACCAGCTGAGCTACCAGGGAAGCCCATATTTATGTATTTAAAATAGTTTCAATCCCTGAATCAGCCTATATGTATTAAATAAGTTAATTCAATAATTGATAACTTTCCAAACCACAAAGTATCATGTCCAGATCAGTTCACTGGTGAATCCAGAAAAATTTAAAAGTGAAAATTACACCAGTTCTCTACAATCTCCTTAGAAGATAAAGCGCAGGGAATAGTTCTTGACTTACTATTACTCAGACAATATCCTAATACAAACCAGACAAAGTTATTACAAGATAGGATTACTTACCAATCTCTCTCATGAACACAGATGAATAATTAAAATGGACAGAATCAGGATTAAGCATCACTTTTAAAACAATAAATGCAAATAGCTTAAACCTGCATAGTGTTGGTTATATAATAAAAATAGAAGTGGTAATTTCATTCATGCTATTTCTTCTTCACATAATTCCTTTAAGTGTGCATGCTAGTTTATTTCAAATTACTTTTTCTGTGAATGTCTGATACATTCAAAATAATGCTTTCCTATTCAATCTAATCCTGAGATTTGAATCCTAGATGCTATATCTTCTCTTGATTTCACATCCCATCTAGTTTCTCAACAATAGGTAATTGGGCCATTTGGACATTGGTCAAAAAAGAACAATAACCTTTTCTTTGTTGAGAGTAGTACTAAAATTATCTAAATACATGATAGCATTATCTTGAACCTGAACGAAGATTGTAAGCTTGCTTAGCATGGAATGTCATTTTTCATTCAGTGTAGAATGAGAAATAGAAAATACTTATATGCAGATTTTTGTAAAAAGTAAAAAAATGGTATTTGTTTATAGGAGCTTCCCAGGAGGTTCAGTGGTAAAGAATCTGCCTGTGATGTAGGAGACACAAGTTGGATTCCTGGGTGGGGAAGATCCCCTGGAGAAGAAATGGCAACTCACTCTAATATTCTTGTCTGGGAAGTCCCATAGACAGAGGAGCCTGGTGGGCTAGTCCATGAGGTCGAAAAAGAGTTGGACGTGAGTTACGGACTAAACATCAGAAACAGCAACAACTTCTAAGTTGCCTAAATATCTGATGCATGTCACAATTTCAGTCTTAGTCCCTTCCTAAGGCTTATCTGGGCTTCCCATGTGGCACTAATGGTAAAGAACCCACCTGCCAACACAGTAGAATAAGAGAGGTGGGTTTGATCCCTGCGTTAGGCTGATCCCCTAACGGAAGGCATGGCAATCCACTCCAGTATTCTTGCCTGGAGAATTCCATGGACACAGGAGCCTGGCAGGCTATGGTCCATAGGGTCACACAGAGTCGGCATGACTAAAATGATTTAGCACGTATTCAAGGCTTCTCTGCACCACCTGCCATTAAGTTTACAGAGAGGTAATTCATGTAGCTATGTATGTAAAAAATACTTGAAGTAACTATGTGCCAGTTTAAAACTGTGGTGATAAAACAGTAAACAAGAAAATGCCTCTGCCTTCATGGAGGCCTTCACCTAATGAAAAGACAAGTATTAGTCAAGCAAATTGATAAATAGTGATTTTAGGTATAGGAAGAAAAATCAAGATATGTTTAAGAAGCATTCAGGTAGTTGTAAGGGGATCATTTTGGATGGTCTTTGAGGATGTGATATTTGAGCAGAGACTTGAATACTGTAAAAAAGCAAGTCCTATAAAGACTGGAGGAAAGGATTAAGAAAGTAAACATTTTATATAAAGAGAAATGGAAAGGAAGATAAAGAATAAAAAAGTTGAAAGAAAACTAAGTACAGCAAAATATCATCCTAATGGACATTAACAAGAACGTATTAATATATTAACATTTAAAGTATGCATGAAATGACAAAAATGAAAATCAGAATAATAGGTTATATGTGTATTGGAAACAGAAATTAGATCTAGAAAAAAATATATGGTATACTACAATGTTAACTGCAGTCAGAACTCTGGATTCTCAGCTGCATCTTGGTTCTCCTCACATTTTCTGTATATTTGATAAAAGTCATTAAAAGTATTCTTGATGGGAATATGCTCAGTTTGTTAGGGAAGAGCCAGAAGGCCAGAGTGAATAAAGTGATCTGAGCAAGTGAATGAGTAGCCAAAAATGGGCAGAAAAAGTAAACAGAAATCAGCTAAAGGCAAAGCTTGTTCCACTGAGCTCAGAGTTGGGCTATTATTGTAACTGGAATGGGAAGACACTGTTTGGTTTTAAGCAACAAGAGATAAAATCTAAATTATGTTCTTACAACATTAAATAAATTGAGGGAAATGTTAGGAGTAGTCCTACTCAAATGGATGTTGGTCCATAAACTACTGTTACTTCTTTAGGACAAGCACAAGAATGAATAGTAAGCAGTTGAAAACTTGTATAAAATTGAGAGATCATGACTAGATAAAAATGTATGATTTTTTAAGCTAATTCACTTTCACCATCCTTTTTTAAAGTAAGATACTATGATAAATTGAAAACAATCTGGTCATTCACCACAAAGCTCTTGAGAAGCACTTCCATAGTGCAAGTGCAGAAGCATAGAAATCAGTTTTACTGCAGGAGACCAGAGGGTAGGTATATTTTGAAAATTGAGCCAGCAGAAAGAATTGGTCAAGTGGTGTGACGAAAAAGAGAAATCATGGATAGGCTTTATATCTTCACAATAACTCTGTTTTTAGTATAAAGTAGGTTTCTCCTACAAGAGCTGGAAAAGTTGTGACTAATGCAGTTCCTATTTTAAGGATAATAATACAGAAACTTAGAGTAGGCGACTCACTTCCAAGAATAACACAAATACATGTAGTAGTGCTATGACTTAGACCCAGGTCTATTAAATAAAACACACACACACACACACACACACTTTCTGCTATGTATTATTTTCATCACTTTGTTTAAATATTTTAAGAAAATAATATGATTTCCCCTTTAGATCTAATGTTATGTTGAATGATATTTGTCCCCTAACACTGAACTTTCCAGGAAAAAATGCTAAAGCAAGATATATAATTTAATGTACAATTAAGTTGTTTCACTATTTTATATAGGAATTTTGTCTTCCTATTCATAATTTATGTTGGTCTATAATTATCTTTTCCTAATCAGTGTTTATCAGCTATAAGTATCCAAGTCACTCATGAAAGAGATTGGAAATTTTCTATCTTTTTCTAGAATCTGGAGTAAGTGTAATTGATTTGGAAATATATGATTTTTGAAATGTTGTATTATCTTGATGTATTATCTTGACTTAGTAGTTTTTTGTATTTTTCTTTTAGGAATAGTTCTTTGATTTAAAAAAATTTTTTTCTTTGGAACTTAGTTTGTTCAAATGGTCTGCTGCTGCTAAGTCGCTTCAGTCGTGTCTGACTCTGTGAGACCCCATAGACGGCAGCCCACCAGGCTCCCCCATCCCTAGGGTTCTCCAGGCAAGAACACTGGAGTGGGTTGCCATTTCCTTCTCCAATGCATGAAAGTGAAAAGGGAAAGTGAAGTCGCTCAGTCGTGTCCACCTCAAATGGTCTATCTCTACTCAAAACAGCCTTACTACAGAGTTCACAAATTTAATCAACTGCATAGAATATTTTTAAAAATCTGAAGAAATGCCACTTATCAGAAATGAGAAAAAGTAACATTAAATAATGATGTGGCTTATATGTGGAATCTAAAAAAAAAGCATACAAATAAACCTATACACAAAAGAGAAATAGACCCATAGACATAGAAAACAAACTTATGGTTACCAAAGGGGAAAGGGTGGAGGATAATTAGGAGTTTGGGATTAACATGTATACACTACTATACAAAACATGGATAAAAATAAGGACCTACTGTGCTGTGTAACTGAAATTAACACAGTATTGTAGCTCAACTATACTTCAATTAAAAAAATTAAAATTAAAAAAATCCTAATCATAACTTCAACAAAACTGTAAGGAACTAACAAATAATGCATTAAATCGCAAAACAGTGTTAAGGGCATGAAACTTAATAAGTAGTGAGTAATAGTTGGTCAATACTTTTTTCATTAAAATTTTTCCCAAATTATCTATAATATAAATTTAATTTTATTATATACCCAATAGACTTGTCATGGTGTAAGAAAATTGATTATAATTAATTTAAATAAAAAATGAAGACAAATATTTAAAAATATAAATGAAGATAAATTCAGAAATTAACATGAATGAAATAGGTATATTCAGTTCAGTTCAGTCGCTCAGTCGAGTCCGACTCTTTGCAACCCCATGAATCGTAGCACTCCAGGCCTCCCTGTCCATCACCACTCCCAGAGTTCACTCAGACTCACATCCATCGAGTCAGTGATGCCATCCAGCCATCTCATCCTCTGTCATCCCCTTCTCCTCCTGCCCCCAATCCCTCTCAGCATCAGAGTCTTTTCCAATGAGTCAACTCTTCACATGAGGTGGCCAAAGTACTGGAGTTTCAGCTTTAGCATCATTCCTTCCAAAGAAATACCAGGGCTGATCTCCTTCAGAATGGACTGGTTGGATCTCCTTGCAGTCCAAGGGACTCTCAAGAGTCTTCTCCAACACCACAGTTCAAAAGCATCAATTCTTTGGCGCTCAGCCTTCTTCACAGTCCAACTCTCACATCCATACATGACCACAGGAAAAACCATAGCCCTGACTAGACGGACCTTTGTTGGCAAAGTAATGTCTCTGCTTTTCAATATGCTATCTAGGTTGGTCATAACTTTCCTTCCAAGGAGTAAGCGTCTTTTAATTTCATGGCTACAATCACCATCTGCAGTGATTTTGGAGCCCAAAAAATAAAGTCTGACACTGTTTCCACTGTTTCCCCATCTATTTCCCATGAAGTGATAGGACCAGATGCCATGATCTTCTTTTTCTGAATGTTAAGCTTTAAGCCAACTTTTTCACTCTCCTCTTTCACTTTCATTAAGAGGCTTTTGAGTTCCTCTTCACTTTCTGCCATAAGGGTGGTGTCATCTGCATATCTGAGGTTATTGATATTTCTCCTGGCAACCTTGATTCCAGCTTGTGTTTCTTCCAGTCCAGCGTTTCTCATGATAAAATAGGCATATTATAAAATTTTTTCTAGACATCAGTGAGAAAATAAACTATCCAATCAATAATATTGAGAAGTTGTCTTGATAAATAAAAAATACTGAATTCTCACAATATTTATCAAGTAAATTCCAAATGATTTAAGGACTATTTAAAAAAAAATTAAGAAACACCTATAAAATTATTTAAAGCAATCAAATTCATTTGTGACGTCAACTAAAAAACTCCTTATGCAGAACGCAGAAAATCATAAATAAAAGAAAATATCGATAAATTTGGTAAACATTACACATCTTTACCTGAAGAAATAAAATTTTACATTTAAAGACAAGGAAAGATATTTGCAATACATTCTAAAAATAATACATATATTAAATGTCTCTATAAATCAATAAAACAAAAAGACATTCAATGGAAAAAGAAGGTAAGAATCTAGGCAATCAGAATAATCATAAACTTGAATAGTAAATAAGCACACAAAAGATATTAGTATTTAAATATATGCTGCTGAAAATAAAAATGAAATACAATTTTATACATAACAAGGATGCAAGAGGAAGGAAAAATTGATAATCTCAAATTTTAGTGAGGATGAAGCACGGATCGTCATGTTCATATGAGAATATTAAATTTCATTTCTCTTTGTGAAGACATTTGACAATAATTAGTGAACTTAAAAATTTTATATGCTATCACTTAGCATTTAATCAAAAAGATATCATGACCCAGATAACCACGATGGTGGGATCACTCACATAGAGCCAGATATCCTGGAATGCGAAGTCTATTGGGCCTTGGAAAGCATCACTACAAAAAAGCTAGTGGAGGTGATAGAATTCCAGTTGAGCTATTTCAAAGCCTAAAAGATGATTCTGTGAAAGTGCTGCACTCAATATGCCAGCAAATTTGGAAAACTCAGCAGTGGCCACAGGACTGGAAAAGATCAGTTTTCATCCCAATCTCAAAGAAAGGCAATGCCAAAGAATGTTCAAACTACTGCACAATTGCACACATCTCACATGCTACCAAAGTAATGATCAACATTCTCCAACAGTACATGAACCATGAACTTCCAGATGCTCAGTCTGGATTTAGAAAAGGCAGAAGAACCAGAGATCAAATTGCCAACATCCATTGGATCATCAAAAAAGAAGTTCCAGAAAACATCTACTTCTGCATTATTGACTACCTAAAGGTCTTTGTGTAGATCACAACAAACTGTGGAAAATTCTTCAAGAGATGGGAATACCAGACCACCTTACCTGCCTCCTGAGAATTCCGTATGCAGGTCAAGAAGCAACAGTTACAACCAGAAATGGAACAACACTGGTTCCAAATTGGGAAAGGAGAACTTCAAGGCTGTATACTGTCACCTGCTTATTTAATTTATATCCAGAGTCAGTTCAGTTCAGTTCAGTTCAGTTGCTCAGTCATGTCCAACTCTTTGTGACCCCATGGACTGCAGCACGTCAGGCCTCCCTGTCCAACAACTCCCGGAGTTTACTCAAACTCATGTCCATTGACTCAGTGTTGCCATCTAACCATCTCATCCTCTGTCTTCCCCTTCTCTTCTCACCTTCAGTCTTTCCCAGCATCAGGGTCTTTTCAAATGAGTCAGTTCTTCACATAAGGTGGCCAAAGTATTGGAGTTTCAGCTTCAACATCAGTCCTTCCAGTGAATATTCAGGACTGATTTTCTTTACATATTATTTACCTGGGATGTTATTTACCTCGGCCAAACTATGGTGGAGGTAATGAAGATAATGGTGACCTCATTCAAAATGCCCCAGGCATGCACTGCTGCAATCAGTGCCCACGACCCTGCAGCAGGCTTCCCCCAACCCATGCTTCTGCCAGATTCTCCTGGACACTCACAGGCAAGTCTGGGTCAGTCTCTTGTGGGGTCACTGCTCCTTTCTCCTGGATCCTGGTGTACACAAGATACACCATGGGAAATGTTGGGCTGGATGGAGCACAAGCTGGAATCAAGATTGTCAGGAGAAACTTCAACAACCTCAGATATGCAGATGACACCACCCTTATGACAAAAAGTGAAGAAGAGCTGAAGAGCTTCTTGAGGAAAGTGAAAGAGGAGAGTGAAAAAAACTGGCTTAAAACTCAACTTTCAGAAAACTGAGATCATGCCATCTGGTCCCATCCCTTCCTGGCAAATAGATGGGGAAACAATAGAAACAGTGACAGAATTTATTTTCTTGGGCTCCAAAATCACTGCAGATGGTGATTGCAGCCATGAAATTAAAAGATGCTTGCTCCTTGGAAGGAAAGCTATGACTAACCTAGACAGCATATTGAAAAGCAGAGACATTACTTAGCTGACAAAGGTCTGTTTAGTCAAAGCTATAGTTTTTCCAGTAGTCATGTATGGATATGAGAGTTGGACCATAAAGAAAGGTGAGTGCCAAAGAACTGATGCTTTTGAACTGTGGTGTTGGAGAAGACTCTTAGAAGTCTCTTGGACTGCGAGGAGATCCAACTAGTCATTCCTAAAGGAAATCAGTTCTGAAGCTTCATTGGAAGGACTGATGCTAAAGCTGAAACACCAATATTTTGGCCACCTGATGCAAAGAACTGACTCCTTGGAAATACCTTCATGCTGGGAAAGATTGAAAGCAGGTAGAGAAGGGGCCAACAGAGTATGAGATGGTTGGATAGCACCACCGACTAGATGGACATGAGTTTGAGCAAGTTCTGGGAGCTGGTAATGGACAGGTAAGCCTGGTGGTGGTGCAGTGCATTGAGTCACAAAGAGATGGATATGACTGAGCGACTGAACTGAACTGAGCATTTCAACATTTAGATGTATGAGCCAGAGTGAGTATGTGTAACAGAAGTGATGTTCATTGCTTACAGAAAATTTCAAAATGTGACAAGTGAAATATCCATCAACAGTTGATGGATGATTATGTTGTTTAGTCTATATATATATTAATGTATAGAGATTATAAATTATCTTGAGTGAACAATAGGAGAAAGAGAAGATTACATTTGCTTATACGTCAAAGAACATAAAAGCAGTGCATTATTACGTAGTAAATAATAAAACTTACAAATATAAAATAATGAAATAGAAGGGTACCTGTCAAATATATACAATTGACCTTTGAATGACACAGGGGTTTTGGGCACCAACCTTCTGCCCAGTGGAAAATCTGCATATAACTTGACAATAGGCCTTCTGAATTCTGTAGTTCCTCCATATATTTCCTCAGTATACTTGGTTCTACATGCACAGATTCAAACTACTGTGAATTGTTTATCACTGCAGTATTTACTATCAAAAAAAAATTTAAAAATTCAAAAGTGGACCACCACATCTCAAACCTGTGTTAAATGTCAACCATAGTTGGTTACCTCTTTTAAGAGGAAAGAGTCAGAATTGGAGGGGAAGAAATATCGATTTCATTTTCAGTACACTATTTGTAAGCTTTATATATATAATAGAATATAATGCATTGTTGTTGTCCAGTCCTGTGCCTCTCTTTGTGACCCCATGGAGTATAGCCCATGAGGCCCCTCTGTCCATATGCTCCCCCAGGCAACAATACTGGAATGGGTTGCCATTTCCTTCTTGAGGAGATCATCCCAACCCAGGGATCAAACCCACATCTTCTGCACTGCAGGTGGTGAGCTTGCAGGGAAGCAACTGAGCCACCAGGGAAGCCAAAACTAATATATTGAATACTTTAAAATTATTTAATAGAACCTTTTAAAATAAAAGAAAAAAAAATGACACGTATGTAGTACACAAAGCATGCATTGGATCTCAATCAAAGGGTAGAAAGTAGCAATTATGTAAGATGAGTAAGTCTAGAAATCTAGTGAATGGCATTAAAATTAGTTAATAATATCGTAATGCATGCTTAAAAAGTATTTTATATGTAGAGCTATCCATAACAAAAAAGAGTAGAAAAGTAATAAAATTGCCAAAAAAGAAAATAGACAAATTACACCCAGAAAAAAATTGAACAAAGGGACAAAACTCTTCCCCATTTGTTTAGTGTTGGCTGTTTATTTTTATGATGAAAGCATTAGTATCATAAAAGTGGAAAACATCTTATTCAGTGCAAAATATTTTATTTTAAGATTTCCCACTGTGAAATCACCTCATCTGGGTCAGATGCGTCTTATCAATCTTATTCCCACTCAGCATGAAATGGCAGGGTGCAGTACATTCAAACAGAAAAGCCCATCCTTTGTTCTTCCTCTCCACCTTCCTCTGGTCCTAATTCATTCCTGACACTGGAGTGAAACTCACATTCAGGAGCCCTCACGCCAGCTAGGTTTCTCATGCTGTCTTTGTACATTCTGAAGTTGAATTTAATTCATACCAGCTTGCGTCATTACCCTGGTCTTTCTAAAATAGCTGAATCTATCGATGCCCAAACCTCATTTATGAGAGGATATAAAATTTCTACCTGTTTGTGGTGAAATACTGTTATTAATTGAATAAATATTAACACACAAGCACATATTTTGAAGCAGAAGAGCTTCACATTTTTTTCCACTGAATAATTTCATTATTTTAATACAATTTAATATCTTAGGTGAATAAATATTTTTAAAAGCTTAAGACAGGTTCTGTAATTATGCATAGCCACCTGCTCTGAGTCATATATTTAGTTTAGAATGTTAAGCCTACAGATTTACAGTTTTTCCATTTGGGCTCTGAATTCTGGCCTGAATCTGTCACATAATTTCTAAGTAGCTTTATACACAGAACAGCCTGAACCACAGTCCAAATCGCTAAAAGCAAGTCACCACTTGTGATGGAGGCTAATGTCTCCGAGTCAGAGGGCTGTTATCTGCTATTTATATCAAAGCTTGTAGAGCAGCTGAGTCAGTATAACAGTGCACTAAAAGTGAAGTGGGTAAATATATTTTATTTGTTAGTTAATGGTGTTCATATGTATAAATTTACTTTCAACAATTTATTGGGGTGTAGCTATTCCATTTCCCTAGCAGAATACAGAAATGATGCTTGACACAACTGTGAACGGAGAAATCAATTACAGCTTTACTATTCTGTCTTTAGCCACTAATAAATCCTGATATTTATTTATTTTAAAAATAAGTTATTAACTAGGAAATATATTTTCAAGCATCATATATACAGAAAATATGAGAGTAGAAATGTGGATGATAAACACGTGACTACTTCTAACCTCTGGTTTTACATGGAAATATAAATGTTATTTATAATGGCAAATAAACCCTTAAATTGCTTTAATTAAAAGTTTCTTTCCTTTGCAGCATTTTACCAAAATCATTGTAGATGAACATCAAGAACACATCACCAGTTTTAACATGCTGAAGGATGATGCTAATATTTCAATTTTATCTTAAATGCTATTTCAATGAAAAGGTATTTTTCACTAAATATATAAGCAAGATGAAGTGAGTTGATTTCTTTTTTAGCAATGTGACAGAAAATCATAAAAATATTTGTGATATCAATTCTCATGTAAGCTGGGCCTCCCATTTTTGGTCAAAGATACTCAATCTGATCTCAAAAGCAGCAATAACAAGTCAGTTTCTAATTTCATACCACAAAGACAACCATAATCCTTCATTTTAATGCAATCTGTGTTAAATCTTAATGCCATGTGTAACTTTTTCGATGGAGAAGGCAATGGCAACCCACTCCAGTACTCTTGCCTGGAAACTCCCATGGACGGAGAAGCCTGGTAGGCTGCAGTCCATGGGGTCGCGAAGAGTCAGACACGACTGAAGTGAGTTAGTAGCAGCAGCAGCAGCAGCAGCAACTTTTTCGAGGGTAGAAATGTCACTGCTATTTGTTCTCATTCAGCTCCCATCTGCAATGCAGCATTAACCGTGAGTGATGCTGATATGTGGTGTCCAGGATATTGTAGTTAGATGTAGCCCTGTGGCAAAGAGGTAATCATATTGATTTTTCACTACTGCAGCAAACACTCTTGTGTCCCACTGCTAAGCTCTGGAAAAAAATAAATAAAACCACAATGATCAGATCTGCTGTTGAAGCAGATTTCAAGTGCTTCCAAATCGTCTTCTGCAAGGTCATTTCGGGCAGTATCACCCTCATAAGTGGGATGCACTGGATAGCATTTGCAGCTCTCCAAGCTTTCCACTGACCAGTTATTTAGAGCTGTTTTCTTCCTGACTATTCTTATAGGTGTCAACACAAAATGTTAAGGAACAACTTGTTTTATAAATGAAGATATAAGCAATATGTGTACCACTCTGAGTACCAGGGAAATAGAATTAATAAACCCATGTCGTGCTTTAGTTTTCATAGAATAACTAACAAAGGATTTTTACAAAATGAATGAAATATAATTTTAAAGGATGGAAAGAATTTTAAAAATGTGTTTCAAGAAAGGCTTAAGTGTCAGTGAATTTGTTTTTTATTTGTTGATTCTAAGTGTTTTATTTTGTGTTGATTTCTGTTGTATTAGTATTGATACTGTTCAGAATACAGTAGATAAAATGATCTGATTTCCCTCTGACTGGGATTTATAAAGTATTTTTGCAGTTATTTCATTTTTCCTTTTAGTATAGCTATCCTGAGAAAAATAGTTTTTATATATAATATTAGTCTTTGTTTAGGCTATAAGTAGTGATATAAACTTACTAGCTTATTTGTTATAAAACTATTTTAAAGACTTTGAAGTTATCTTCATTCATTCTTCGTTCAATCATTCTCTTGTTCAAAATGTACACGCTGAGCTCATAGGATTCTTTCTGCCCTCAAGTAGTGTCATGTGTGGGAGGAAGCATTGACACATAAAGAAATTAGTGCAATATCAAGTCAGCTTCAGAATAGTGATATGTCATGATGATAAAAGACCCTGTTGCTTTCTGCTTAACATCACTAATGGTGTTATGCTGTATGCAAAGTCCATTTTTTTCTATTAGGTTCTCATAGGTCTACGTGATCTGGATTCTCTCTTGTTCTCATTATAGACTTTTGTCTCTTCCTATCCAGCCTCTTTCTTTTCCTCCTTCTCTTTCTCCTTCTTCTTCTGCTTCAATCAGTAAATCTTTGATTTCTCTGTGATGTGTATCACATGACTCTTTACCTAGATGGATGGTCTCATCTATGAATCTTCCTACAGGTTAGAAATCATCTCAAATATTACCTCCTGAAGAGATTATCTTAAGTATAATCTCCCATTCTCCATTCCTTATCATTTTACTCTTTTGATTTCTTCCATAACAGTTAATATCCTAAGAGAAGATTCTCTCCCCTTCCCCCCCATCAAATATTATCTGTTCCTCCAATGAAGTGTACTCTATCTAGAATGATCACAATTACAGTGATTGGCCTAGGGTAGATAATCAATAAATATTTGTCAAATAAATGAATAGACAGTATTTAAAAATAATGTTGTGTCTTCCTAGTGCCAATTTGAAGTTTCTAATTATAGGTACTCATATGTTTAGCAAATTATTGAACCCTATTTTCATAATACACATGAAAGATAAGCCAACTTCAGGTAAAAGGTAAACAGACATGATGAGAAGATGAAATAGCATATATAGTAATATAGAGTCATGAATGATTTATGTAACTTGAAGCTAAATGTAACTTTATATAACTAGGACAAATAGTAAAATTTCAGGGTAAAAATGTACTAGATAATAAATTATTATGGTAAAGAGAGAACATGAATGTGAAAGTTCTAATATGCAATGAAAGAAAATTTGGATTGTGTCTATTAAATGATAAGGATTCACAAAAAAGTAAAAAGCAGGTAAGAGTGATCAAAATTGCTATTTGTATGATTCTTGAATTTTTTTTTAATAAGAGGATGGAAATATCATTCTACTGGCAGTACAGAGGGGGTTGAGACTAGAGGAAGTGAAGTCAAATAGAAATCTACATGATAATTAAAGAAAAAGATGGGGAAGTTCTGAACTAAAGCATTGTCGGAGAGGAAGACTTGGATTTAGGAGGTACTTCTGAAATAACATACGGAGAGACTATTGTGAAATGACAGAGGGAGAAATGAGTAAAAGATGAAGTCAAATTTGGCTAAATTACCAGGTATGTTAGCCATGAAAAGAAAATTTTAGAAAATTAAGGGTTATGAGCTTGATCTTGACAATTTTGAATTTGAGTATCTATTGTCATCTCAAAATGAAGATGTTTAGATAACCAGTAGGTTCTGGACATATTAGTAAGTAGATTTCATTTGAAAAGCAACAGAGTGCTCTGATTCGATAAGTATTTTTTTTGTGTGTGGTTAATTAATAGATTTTGCAAGGGTAAATAAGAATAAATAATTCATCAGATCATAAAGAGTGAAAAAGGAAGAACCATGTAAACCTTGAAAATGTCTAGATCTATACGTAAGTTCACTGCTGTCTTCTTGGAGCTTCCCTGGTGGCTCCATGGTAAAAAATCTTCCTGCCAATGCAGTAGATGTGGGTTTGATCCTTGGGTCTGGAAGATCTCTGAGAGAAGGAAATGGCAACCCACTTCAGTATCCTTGCCTGGGAAATTCCATGGACTGAAGAGCCTGGTGGGCTACAAGTCTATGAGGTTGCAATAGAATTAGACATGACTGAATAACTAAACAGCTGTCTGTCTGGCAAAAATAAAGAGTAAGTAATTTTATCAAGTTACTATATAAACTCACATTCACGGTAAAACTTTTACAAAAGTGTTTCTGGCTAAGTTAAACATGTAAATTTTAATGATATTAGTGAGTTTAGTCAAATGCCATCATAAAATATATAATTTAACATTTGGTTTTACTTAGACACATGAAAATGTAATTAATTAAATATTTCTTAATTCTCAATAAGTTTAGATTTGATATGGATAAAAGTATGTTCTAATGAGACAGAAAAGATACAATGTGTAGCCAAAACAGTTAGCAAAAAGGTTACTTTTTAAATTTTGTTGCCTATATTTTGGAATGGGATTATTGGCCAAATGATGAGTATTTCTGTTTGGGAGAGCTTTTCCTTTCTCATCCAGACATTTTCAACTGCTCAAAACATGAGTAGAATAAACTGTTGTATATATCGTATATGTCCCTATAGGGAGACAAAAATAAACACATATGGAAATAATGCAATTATGATATCTATACTATACATATGATATGGAAATAAAGTATCTCCCTAAGAAATCTGTGGTTAACTTCTGTGTCCCATATCTACAAATCTAACACTGAAAGGCAGCTCTATTCATTCATGTTTCCTAAAGAAATGTCAATGAAAATATAATAGCTTTGTAACTCTTAATCAGAAAAGTACTCTGCAAACAGAAAGTTATAGGTAAATTTCAATTGATTACTCTGGGTTTTGTTTTTCTTCTGTTACACAAAATCAAGAGAAGTGTTGCCAAAAGAGTGTTTAGGATAAGAAAAAGGAAAAAAAAAAAAAAAAAAACTCCAGATGTTCTTGAACAAAATTTAATTCCTATTACTAGTCTGTACAGTGAACAGTTGGACACTTATGATTCATTGATTCAATTACTGTTAATTTAGTAGCAGTAATCTCCTAACCTTTAGATTTAATTGAGGAAAGCCCATAATGCAATGTCTTATTTTATTTCATACTTGCCAAGCATCAGATTTGCTTTGTATTTGATGCAGATAGAATGTAAGTGTACTATTATGGAATATTTTTAAATAAAATACCAGAAAAGTATGCCAACCAATTAAAAACCAAAAAAGAGCATCACATGATAGTATAATTTAATTATGTGCTCCCTCATGAAATCTCAATGAGTTAAAGCACTCAATCTATTCTATTTTTGAGTTTTCTTGTGTTTTAGCAGGATGGGGAATTGCTTGAACAACTTAGGCAGATAGAAAGATTAGGTCTCAAAGCAAATCTTTTGGAAGAAGGTGTTAAAGGAGCCACTGCTGATTAAAATTACACCAGTATCAACTACAAAGATGAACTGGTAGATGCATTAATTTTCATATAAACAGAGAAAGAATGAATATACCCTATTGTGAAGAATTCCACTCCTGAAAATACTTTAGAGGTATGAGTGCTTTTGTGTACCAGGAAACATACACAAGAAAAAATCATAGAGTAAACTCTTCATTGACAATAGACTGATTAAGTAATGTGTGCCATAATCACCGGAGAAGGCAATGGCACCCCACTCCAGTACTCTTGCCTGGAAAATACCAATGGCATATTATGCACCAATAGACATGAGTGAAATAGTTACATACCAAGATATTGATTAATTTTATGGCTTAAAGTTTAAAAAATCTGGAGACATACAACACAATGTATGCTATATGATTCTAGTTATATATATTTTAAAAACTGAGAATACTCAGGAAAAATTAGGAATAAATAATTGGATAGTACCTGCTATGGACTGAATGCTTATGTCTCCCTCAAATTACTGTGTTGAAACTCTAATACCCAATGTGATGGTATTTAGAGATCAGGCCTCTGGAAAGTATTTAAGTCATGGGAATGGAGCTCTCAAGATGAGATTAATGCCCTTGTAAGAAGAACTCTCTTCCATGTCAGAATGCAGTGAGAAGACAGTTGTATGCAAACCAAGAAATGGGCCCTCACCAAGAACCAAATCTGCCAGCACCTTGATTGTGGACCTCCCAGCTTCCAGAACTGTAAAAAACAAGTACTTGTTGAGGAAGGCACTCAGACTACAATAATTTGTTATAGCAGCCTGAACAGACTGAAACAGTAACCTAAGGTGAAAGGCAAGAAGAATTGCAATAAAGTCCATTAGGGGAGTTAATTTTAGAGGATGGGCTACTTATTCCAAAGAGGCACACTGGAAGAGAGGTGTTGGGTTGCTGAAGAATATTTCATTCCTTGATCTTTAACAGTTGAACATTATTTGATAACTGGTTAAGTGATGCACGTATGGTTTTATGTATTCTTCATTATGTGTTGTATGTCACAATAAATTTGGGTAAAACCAAAAAGAAGGATCAGAAAGGGATCAAGAAAATAAATAATTCTAAGATTAATATTTAAGGGGAGAAGTAAATTCAAGGATGGTTACACTCAAACATGATAGAGTGGAACTGAGACTGATCTCTGCATATTCTCCATCTATGGGGAGATTTGTCTTGCCAGGTTGCTCTCAGTCTACTGCTTTGCATATAAGCTAGTTAACTGAAATATAATGCATGCCACAACTATCTAGTTGTTTATACAACAACTACTAGTTGTTGCATAAATACAACAACTCTGTATTTAGGATGCTAAATACAGAGTTGTTGTAAAATACATGGTTGCCAAATGTAAAACAAATGTTACTTATATTAAATTAGAAAAAATTTAAAAATTATAATAGGATGGTAAAGGGAATGAATTAGAAGTGAAAACTCCTGCTTTAAAAAAATTAATAAAGTTGAGTCAAAACTAATTAATGTGGTTTACCTTTAAAATTAAGTAATTATAAGTCTCTTAATTTACAATGTTGACATATTTATAAGAATTTAATTATGTTCAAAGACTACAATACATGTTTTTGCTAATACAGATTATTAATATTATGATGTCACGTGGCCAGCCCTTCTTGCATATCTGAATAGGGAAGGAAAAATGTTGCAGGGTGATGTTTTCTCTTGTTATGAGAAAAGTAATTTCTTGATTTTTTTAGTGCTTAGATTTACTTCTATTATATAAGACAACTCACCAAAATAATGCCTAGAGTGACTCTGAATAATGTGGCCATGTAAACAATTTGCTTCCTTCTTTATTACTAGTGCATTATTAAACTTACCAGTTAAATAATTAGGGTTTTTAACTAGTATGTATACATGAAAATGCTTAGTGACTTGCAAAAGAAAAAATATGATTCGGCAGAAAGCCAGTGAGGTGTTTGTCTCCATAGCTAAAGTGAAGCAACGAGTTTAGGCAATCACTTGGTTAATTCAAGCGTTAAAACTGTTTTTGCTTCAATTGCCTAGATAATCAAAATCAAGCTGCTGGGAATTTTGCCTAAATTTTCTTAGAATTTTGTTCCATTTTTAAGTGAATTTGGTCATAGAAATGTAACTTCAGATATTTTCAGTGCTATTATTTATAGGGAAATGAATGTAACCTGCTACTTTCAGCACTCAAATGTTGAGGTAACTCTGGGTTAAATGCAGAAATGAAAAGTTTCCAAACTTTGTTTTGAATTACTCAGTCTATCTTCTGCTCTTTGCCCCTGCCTCATTCCTCCTTTGTTCTTCTTCTTGTTTCTTATCTCTTTTATTTCTAAAATGCACACACACACACACACACACACACACACACATACGTTTATATATTATCTGCAGGCTCATTGACTCAGTCATGTCCGACTCTTTGCAACCCCATGAACTGTAGCCTGCCAAATGCTTCTGTCTACAGAATTCTCCAGGCAAGAATACTGGAATGGGTTGCCATGCTCTTCTGCATATGTACTAACTAACTCCTTCCAAAAAAGGAGTTATACATTCTATTTGAATGCATGTGTAGCTTAGTGAAAGACTGTAAGTTTATTGACAAATTCCATGAAGAATCAAGGAGTATTATAAGTTGGATCTTGAGTTACTTAGGAGGAGAGGGACAATGTATACATCATGATATGTTCAATCAGATCGCATAAGGCTTTCATTGTGAACAGAAGATAGTGATGATTGTAGCATGGGGGTAAGTGGAATACAAGGTAGAATGTCAAGAGATGGTCATAGATAAAAGTAGTGGCTTGAGGAGAAGCTGTGTGGACTTCCTGGTCTGTTCAATAGACTTGTCACCAAAGTTCTTTATGTGGGAAAGGGATATAACCAAAGTTTTGAGGGGATCACATAGGCATCATGAAGAATGGACTAAAGCAGAGAGAAAAGAGTGAGAGGGAGACCAATTAGAAGATGGTTAAAATAACCCAGGATTAAAATAAAGGAATAATAATAGGCATAGAGCAGAAAGCAAAGATTTTTGTGATAATTCTGAGGATAATAGATATATATTATAAAGTATTGGTTATAGAACATCTAGGGAAAGTATATATATATATATATATATATATATGCAAGAAGAGAAGCAGGGAAAAATCAAAATTATTGGAATCAGAAAATTATAAGGAGGCAACAATGATAGAAAAACTAGTGACCTAAACTGCCAATACATAATGAAAAAAGAGAAACATAGGGAAATTAGGGGGTTTGTCCTTGAATCTTTTCTTCAAAATTGAGGCATGGACAATACAGTCCGTGGAATTCTCCAGGCCAGAATACCGGAGAGGGTAGCTGTTCCCTTCTCCAGGTAATCCTCCCAAACCAGAGATTAAACCCAGATCTCCCACAATGCAAGAGGATTCTTTACCAGCTAAGCCACCAGGGAAGCCTAATTAAAGTATACTGTTCCGTAATTATTACTCTTTTTGGTTTTTTTGCTTGCTTTAACTCAAACAGAACTGTCAAGTCAATGGGTCAAAATTTTAATATGCAATAAAACCTAAAAAGACAAACTGTTAAAAGTCTTAAATATATGAACTAGATGGTGACATTTATTTCCTATTCACATTTATTGGAATTTCTTGGGAAAACTAAACACAATTATTTTCTTTGATTTGTGAAAAGTTTTTACAGCATTTTGGTGTAAATATGTATACTTTTCCAAAATTAAGAATTTTGAAAATTAGATTTCTCAGAGGAAATGAGAAGTTTTCTTCCAAGCAAACTTCTAATATTCTATATCTTAGTACAATTGGGACATCTGATAGTGAATACTAAATGATATCCATCCATTCTTTTGTACTTATATAGTTCCACTTTTATTTCTCTCTTACAGTGCTCATTGCATGATAGTAGTATTCTGCACATCTATCTTGTCATCCCTTAAAACCAGCACACTGCCTGGTGAATAGCTAAACTATTTTTTTAATATATTAACAATTTTGTCAGACTAGTGATGATTCTTAGATAACAGTCTATCAAAAACAGTACCCAAGTCCAGAAAAGCATACTACTATCTCTAGACTTTCTAATAAATTACTTTTTTAAAGTATTTTGAATTTATGGTACTTTTTAATGTACTTAATAATCAGAGTGAGAGTGTGCTTTGCCTAGTAACTCAGTAGATACTAGGCTCTTAAGGGTCTTCAATATCCAAGTTAATTCTAGACTTAATATAATTATTGCCATATAAACAGGAAGCACTTGCTCCCCATTATCATTTAATTCCTATGATACCTATACTGAAAATGTTTCAATTATAAATAAAAGTTGCTGCTGACCGGAACACAAACAACTTTGCTGACAAAAATTCAATAACAAATGAGTGACCCAATTGCCAGTGTAATTTCCCTAAGGAGCACTTCTTTCCATGAAGCTAGCCAAAGAGCTCATGTCTTTTCATGTTACCACCTATATGAATCACAGAAGAATATTGATTTCTATATTAACTCTCAGAGAGCCTGACCTCCTTATAGCAGTGTGTGTGTGTTTCCATCTGAAGTTCCACTGAGAGGGGTTGTGCACTTGAATAATTTTCTCCACACCCCTGGGCTCTCCTTGAGAATAAATACATATACATATTTATGATGTGGCTCCATTTACTTAGGAGTCAAAAATAGCTGCATAATAAAAGCAATGATGTGTTTTCAAATGAATAGCAAGTCTCATCATCCTTAATACAGACGCATGCTGTTAATTCTGAATCCCTAAATTTTTATGGAAGCAGCCTCCTCTCTTCATCCTCATAGGATGAGATGTTTAACTTTTTGCTTACTGACCTGGATTTAGGAACACAACCTGTAAGAAACAGTACATTAAGATGGTCCTGTGATATCTTTACCTCTGAATTCTTATGTTTGGTCTCCAGCAGTTATATGTAGTGGCATATTTTCAGAAAGTGTGGAACCTGAATCCCTTAGCCAGAAATGTGAACTTGGTCATCTTAATATTCTGTTCCTTTTCCTCCAGACTATGGCTCTCTCATTCTGTATGACTACCTCTTCTGTATACGACAACAGGCGCTCTCTCTACTGAATTACTTAATCTCATTTGAGTGCTGTATAAATTTAGCTTGAAAATTAATGAAGGGAAAGTCCTACATGATTTCCCTCACAAAGTTATTTTGTCTCGACACAAGCAAATTCTTACTAACAAGAATGGCTGAATTTCAGTCTTCAGGGGCAAATGTTTTTGTGTGAATTACTCTCAAACAATTATAATTATTAGACATATATCCTGACTGCTACATTGGATCCCATTAGCCCCCAGAATATCTCTGACCTACGAGGGCTGAATGTCACTTCTGAATGCTTTCATCTGATGAGGTCAGGGCCAAAGAAATAATCATTTTTATTAACTCAAAATTAACTTATTTAAGACTTTAATTATATCTGCCAAATCCCTCACCTTTGGCTATATTTTACTGGCTAGAAGCAAATCATAGGTCTCACCCATAAGCAAGAAGAGGGCATTACACAGAGCATGAGCACCAGAGGATGGAGATCATGGGGGTCATCTTCAATTAATGCCTACCTCAGAGGTAGAATCAATAGAAATTCCCAATAGATTAGATAAATGGTTCAAGTTAAACAGAGAGTAAAGGACAACCCCTTGATTTTTGCCTGAACAAAAGGAGGGATGATGAGTTATGCTAGTCCTCAGGTGGAGTGACTAGAGAACAAAAGTAAAATAATTCTTTTGGACATGTTACATTCAATATGTCAATTAAAAAATCAAATAGGATACTGAGCAAATCATCTACCATGCAAGTCTGGAAAACAGAGGAGAGTCCAAAAGAAGAACTCATTTTCGCTTTATAATGTCTTATTAAAAATGTATTATATAAAGCATTGCAAGGTAAAAAACAATCTAACAATATATACCTCAAAATGATAGATTAAGCACACATATAGGGAAATACATGTGCTAACTGAATTTTCATAAGCTTTTCCTCAACTATTATTTCCTCAAATATCTCAGAGTAACTATATCTCTAAATATAATGACTTTATCCTTTATATGGAATTCTCTGGACTTAAAAACATATTATTAGCTTCATTATAAGTAATATAGATGGTAACTTTCATATTTATTATTTCACATGTATCTCTTTTCATATAATGTTATTGTCATTATCTCATCTATTTTCTTTGGTTTTGAGAGTTACAATAATATAATATGTTTAGATGTATAGTAAACACTAAGACTATGAAACTGCCAGATTTGATTTGGATGACTTGTTATTCTGCGTGAATAAATTCTTCGTTTTAATTATTTCCTGAGAACCAATAACATGGTAGATGAGAGAGGAAAAAAAATATTTATGTTTGCTTTACGTTTTGGAAAGAAAGAATTGCTATAACCAAGCTTTCTCTATTTATATTTTACACAATTAAAATGTTCCTGCTTAGAGAACAAATTGGATTCGAGTATTAAATTAAGCATTGTGATGATGTAGAATTGAAAAAGAAGCATGTACTGCCAGTGGGCATTTCAAACTGCTAAGCTTTGATGACATTCCAGATAGAAAAAACATTCAGGATTAGAACTAGGTGGAAACAATGTATTTCTGGCAAGTGTGACTCAAATCAATGTGTTTATTTGCAAACTATACATAAACATGTTTGTCATAATTTCATTTTCGTGCAGAACTGGTGCTGTATTGAAATAATAGTCTAGTCAAAGCTCAGTCTACTCATATTCTAAGCAATTCAGTGGTGAACGGCTTAGAATTATAAATCTCTGAACACATATGGAAGCCATATGGCAAACATATCAAGAAGTTTAAATTTTAAATTATGAGCAGGACTTTGCTAAAATTTCCCTGGATACTCTGTATGATTAATCTGATATACTCTCACTTTTTCTAAGGATTTTAGTATTTTATTCAATATTGGCCAGAGACAGAAACAGACAAAGTAGTAAGTCCCTACCTTTTCTGAGCTTCAGTAAAAAGGAGAGAAGGGCAACTGTAGCGATTTTTAAGTACATTTTTTAACCCCATAGTTAAGATAATATTGAAAATGAAATAATATTCCAGATTTACTCTAACTATAATTATAATGCATATTTATGTGTTCCATAACTTATAAATTATACTTTTGTCCATATCTTACTTATATACTTCTCAAAATAAAGTTTCCAAACTATTTATCTTTTCAGGCTACTGTGGTTTATACACAATAGAACCTTTTCTCTATTATTGCTAAATATTCTACAAGATAAAAATTACAATGTTTTTTCTAACACACAGTAATACGAAATATTTTTAGTCTCAGTTCTTTAGAAAACTGTACAATTAAATACTGTTAAATTCATCAGCCTGGAAAGGAAAAAAAATGTTGTTGTCACTTTATTCAGAATTATTTATGTACTTTTGTCTGTAAAGTGCCACAATAATTTAATGCATGTATTTCTTTGTTTAGGTCAGTAGTTTGCTGCTCATAAGTATTTGATAAGCATCTAATCTCTCTGTTCTTCAGAATTTAGTTAAAACATCAATGTTGTAAAGATTAGAGTGAAACTGAGATATAAATATTCAGCAGAGAATAAACATTTTCTTAGAAATGAAATCCCTCTAAGTATTATAGCACTGTTACAATGTGGCTTTAATCATATAAAAATGTATTTTTATATTTTTAGAATCTATGCAACATACTGATACTCATATGGCTTTATCACTAAAGGACAGCCACTTTTCTGATTAAAAGGACAGATTCACTCCAAAAAATCCTTTTTTTTTTTTTTTTTGCAAATTTTAAAGCATTATGATAACAAATTCTATTGAAAAAAAAAATCATCATGTAATGAAAATTCTCCCTAACATTATTGCTAAGTGATTAGGTAAAGAGAAAAATCTACTATTTTAACACTCATAAAAAATCTCTGTTTCTGCTTTAAAAAAAATAAATAATTGCTCATACATTTGAGTTTTCCATACAGATCTACACATAATGACTATTTCGGGCCAGTATAATTAAGACAATACTTTAGAAATTCTATATCAATTAATGAGGAATGGCCCTTCTACATAATATTCTTGTAAAAGTAACAAACTTTCTTCAGTGAATCTTAGTTTTTTACTTTTCAAACTTGCCTTGATGACAAGGTTAAATCTGTATCCATAAATACATAGCCTTGCCTCTATTGTCTTTAATCACACTCCAATGAGTTTTTCTTCCAATCTTCCCACTGATACTTGACGGATTTTACAGCTTTCCAGATGCTTTTTACTAAACAAGATCTCCTATTTTAGCTCTTAAAAAAAAACCAGGACAAGCCTACACTCAAATTTTAATTTTGCATGTAATAGTTGAAATGTCTGCAGTCTGCCTAGCTCAATTCTGACCTACAAGTCTCAGGGCTAGGCAGGAGGAGAGAGAAAGGTGGTGAAGAAAGTAGCTTTTTTCTTATTCTGACTTAAATTTTATCAGATTACACTTCCCACATCTGGAATCCCCTGTTTTAATTTCAGTTCCATTATATCCTTCTTGTGCCTGGCAAGTTCCACATCCCTTGGCAGCAGTTCAAGCCATTTTCACTTCCCTTTCTTCAGTTTTTATCAGCTCTCTGGACATGAGAGAAGCATACCAGCAAAAGGGCAAAGTTTCTTTGCCACGGATGACAGGGATGGTGGGTTTGGATATGGTCAGGTGATTTACTCTAAGCACATGTCTACTCACCCAACAAATATCTAAAATTAAATATATTCCTCTTAATAAAATCATTCATCAATAATAGTTACTATTAAAAATATTATGCTATTTCTTCAGGACTACTACATTGACATTATGATAAGTACGCTTTTACCTCTTCCTTCCCTGAATTACATTGCAAAATATCACAGTAACTGAGAAATAATGGTTCAGTGCTTGAATTGCTCCTAATTCTCAGCATTCCTGACCAGAGAGAATTTTAGATTTCCTTGTTATATTTGTGAATCAGATAGCTAAAATAGCTTCAGGGACCCTACAGGAAAGTAGACGAAGCAGGTTAGCTAAGAGTTAATAGAGAGGGATAGGAATCTGTCCAAAAGAGAGTATATGTTATACATGATAAAACAAAGAAAAACAGTAATGCACCCCAGCCCAGAAAAAACAAACACTTGTATACACCAATTAAATTTATCTCTAATGTGATTTTGTGATCACAATCCTAGAGGTATAATGCAATTCAGGCGCAACTTCATTTTTTTTTTTACTAGTACTTATGTGGTTTCAAATGTTTACATTTATACGGCTGATCTACATGCACATTTTCACAATATATTATGTGATATATAAATATATTATCATCTTCTTAGTTGCCTTGATTCAGTTTATTAAGGTTTCAATTTCTTTGCCAGTGATTTTGAGAGGCCACATTTGTCACTCAGCATCATCCAGGTGGTGCTAGAGGTAGAGAACCTGCCTGCCAATTCAGGAGTCATAGGGACACAGGTTCAATCCCTGGGTCAGGAGGAGGACATGACAAGCCACTCCAGTATTCTTGCCTGGAGAATCCCATGGACAGAGGAGCCTGGTGGGCTACAGTCCATGGGGATCACAAGAGTCAGACATGACTGAGCGACCTAACACTTTCACTTTCCCTTCACTTAACTTTCAATTCAGGTCCAACAGTAATATAACAATTCATGCACGAAAACCAAACTGTTTTAATTAAAGCAACTTTATCATATATTTTAATATATGACAGAGCTATCTCCACTTCCCTAATTTACCTCCATTATCAATGTTTTTGTCTTTCCTACTCATTTTTTCCAGATAGAAATTAACTTATCTAGCTATAGAAACCGTTCGCATTTTTAGTTGAATGATGTTAAATTTCTATACGAAAAGGGAGAACTTATATTGTTTTGAAGTTGAGTGCGAAACAACATGAAAGAAAAGAAACTGGGAAATACTGACACAAAGCCAGTTTACACCTACTCCCAGGACCTACTACTCTGCAGGCCTTTGACTGGATGCTCACAAGAATGTCAGGTACAAAGTGGCCTCTGTTAGGATGCAGGCCTGGAGAAGGATACCGCCAATGTTGCAGTATACTTTTGCTTAGAAATTTCCATCCAAAGAAAATAAGCCTTAAGCTCCTGGAGGAAAATTAATGAACTCTCAGTATGTGGAGGAATACTCTTGGCAGTGGGAAAATGGTAAAAGAAAACCAAACTAAAAAAAATAAAAACAAACAAACAAGAAAACCACCATCCCTGTGGCTAAAGTGTGACAAGCATCCTACACCAATGCTATTTTAAGCCTCCAACCTTTGAAGGAATAACAGGAAATTCTCTACATAAACTTTTTGAAGATACAAGACAGAGTTTGACTACCATGGGAAAGAGGCAAGATCACTGTGAAGGCTGAATCTTTGCGATCTAGAAACACAGAGCCTGCCTAGCAGTGAGGCTGAACAAGATAATAGAGAACATAGCTCTTTACCAGCATCAAGCCAGGAAACACCAGGAAACCAAAATAGCAGACTGCAATGGAGAAGGGGCAAGAGGATGAAGAGAGACTTTCCACTGAAGTGCAGGTGCAAAGAATAATTGAAAAACTGAACGCAAGCAGACACACCAAGAAAAACCCTTCATTACCCTAGCTGCAAGAGAAATGTAAAGCCATTCGTGCACTAAATTTAACTATAAACACTACAAAATACAAATGTGGTTTAACCCATCGCTAGGTTAATAAGTCAAATCCTTACACTAGCAGCCTAGTATAAGAGAAGATGTGACATTTCCGGGCAAGAATCAACAATTATCACACACACATAACCACCATCAACAATGACAGGACCAGATTTATAGTGTTGCTACATGTTTGAGCTATTAGCTAGGACATTTAAAATAACTATGATTTACATGTTAAAGGGTCTAAAGGAAAAGGTAGATGCATTGCATGAACAGATAGGGAATTTCAGCAGAGATGGAGACTATAATATAAACTCAAATTTTTCAAGTCATTTCAACTAACTTAGGTTTAAGGACTTAACTATTAGCCCTGGGCCTTCTACTTTAGTCATAAAATTAAGCCTGGCTTTGTTATTAACTGATTATCAATCATTTGTAACACGGTCTTTGAACTTCACATTGAAACATCAACAGTATCAATATAATTAAAAATAAATAAAACCTCAGTTTCTTTCTTTCTGGGTTGTAACAACAAACAATAATTCAAAATTCCCATGAGAAAAAAACATATGCATTTAAAATTTGTCCCACACAAATGCAAAATATTAGCTTTTTTGAGATAGATATTAAAGAATGCTGCTGCTGCTAAGTCACGTCAGTCGTGTCCGACTCTGTGCGACCCCGTAGACGGCAGCCCACCAGGCTCCCCCGTCCCTGGGATTCTCCAGGCAAGAACACTGGAGTGGGTTGCCATTTCCTTCTCCAATGCATGAAAGTGGAAAGTGAAAGTGAAGTCACTCAGTCATGTCCGACCCTCAGCGACCCCATGGACTGCAGCCTACCAGGCTCCTCCATCCATGGAATTTTCAAGGCAAGAGTACTGGAGGGGGTGCCATTGCCTTCTCCACCCATTAATCACAAATTAACAATCTCCTTCAGCTTCTTACACAGTTTGCGTCAACCAACACTATTAGATGTATGATATTATTTAATCCTGTATAGTGTACAATTAATCTCTAAGATCAATCAGCTATTCTCATTGACCATATTAAACTATTAGATAAAAATATGTGAGTATGAATAAAGACTTGCTTCTAGCATATCCTTAACTAAAGTTGAAATTTCTTATTGTGAGGAATCCTAGAATAGTTTAACTTAGCCATCTGAATGTTTAGGTAATTGTAAATATTTTCATCTAGCGTAAACAATTAAAATGAAAAGAATATTTTCAGCTCATCCAGATTCACAGAGGTTGGTTAAGAAATAATCTTCCCTTCAAATTCATAGCATTCTGATGATACTTTCTTGTAAAAATGAGGCAGTAACCACACATATTAGCAAAAAAAAAAAAAAAAAAAACTACTGTATGTTTCCCACCTAAAATAGTCACAAGGAAAGGAAGTTTGTTCTGCCACCCTCATTATCATTGTACTGAAGTGTATATGGCATTAAAAAAGGAATAAATATAATACAACTCAAAATTTTTAAAAAGAAGTAAATTGTATTTATTCAAAAAGACATAACTATATTTATACACAAAATATAAGTATAAAAAGCTAAAGAATAAGTTTAATAAGGTTGCTAATTTTAACATTTTTATAAAAACAAATTGTACTGCTATAGCAATGAATAAAAGGAAATTGAAATAGACATATTAGGTACAGCCACATCATAAAATTAAATGCTTAGGATAAATTTGAAAAGAACGAAATATGCATTGGAATTTTTTCAAAAATTGATGAGAGAAATTAAACATGAACTAAAAAAAGTGAAGTGGACATGCAGTAGAAGATTCAATATTATGATATTAAATTCTCCAAATATTCATTGCAATTCTGATCAAAACCTTGCAGGTTTTTTGGTTAAACAAAAATAGCAAGCTGGCTCTACAATTTAGATGAAATGCAAAGATTCTAGTGTAGCCCAAAGAACAAAACTGGAGGACTTCTACAAGTCTTGATTTTAGACTTATTATAAAACTACAGTAATTAAGACAGTGTCATATTGGCATAAAGAAAAATATATAGAAAATAAAAAATAGTGTAGAGAATATGTAAATAGATCCACACACATATGTTCAACAGATTTGGAAAAAGTGCCAAGACAATTTAACGAGGAAAGAATAATTTTTTTCAGCAATGGTGATAGAATAATTGGATAAAGCCAGTGCAATTTTCTTGCATTGCTTTTAGAAACATAAAATAGTATAATCGCATTCTACCCCTGGGTGTTTGCATAAGATAAATGAACACATATGTCCACACAAGGTCTCACACTTGAATGCTTACAGCAAATTTGGGCATTACATAACACAAACATAACACAAAACTGGAAGCGAATAGATTAACAATGTGGTACCGCCTAGCCTTAAAGAAACAAGCAAATGTGACATGAAATGAATCTTAAGCCAGTAACATCAGATGAATGATGCCTGTCCAAGAAGCCTCTTAAATACTAAATGTTGTTTTATTTCATTTTTGTAAAATTCTATAAATTATAAACTAATCCACTGTGACAGAGAGCCTAGTAGCCACTTGGGATGGAGAAGTGTATGTTTCCCACAATGGAAATAGCACAGGGAAATCACCTTGAGCATATTATAAGCCAAATACCCCGTGGACCTGAGATTCGTTGGCGACTCTTCTGTGGGAACATGTCTCACCCTTATTTGGAAAGAGGGTAAGAGAAATTTCAGCATCAAATGATTTTTCACTCTGAACACAAGTGAAAAATATGTGAAATTTTCATGTTTATTTTCCCTTTCCTTTTCTCTCAGATATTCACCAGCTCCATTCCTATACCTTTATTTTTTCCTTTTAAGGTAAGTTATATTACATTATGTCATTTTGAAAGTGATGTATATTGACCTCTTTGCCTCAATTATTATGGATTAAATCATACTTTTATACCAGGATCAGTTTATTCTTTCTTCCAGATAGGCTCACCTGCCGCTCTGACAAGTTTTAGTCAATTGCATTATTTCTAGGCCAAAATAATCCTTCCATTGCCTTGAGTCATCTCAGTACTTGAAAATCCCCAGCTGCTTTCTCTGTTGCCACACCACAGTTGCCACACCACCATAGAACTAGAAGCCCTCATACACAGTGCCAGCTGACAAGAGAGAATACTCTGCTTTCTCCCTGGCCAAACTGCCTGCACAGAAGCTCTGGCTTCTTCGGTGGTAGTGGAAGGGCTGTGCAACAGAACACAGAATGGCCGTGGAGGTTATGCCCCTTGGGGTGACTCTGAATAAGTGAGAAGGGAATCTAGGGCCATCCAGAAACTCAGTGATGCCATAATCCACCTCTGGAGACCTGGAACTTGACTGCAAAAGCACATGTGTTTATTGGGAAGCTCTAGCCAACTGGTTAACATACCACATTATATTTGGTCTTCCCTTCTTTTCTTCCAATTTCTCAGTACATTTTCCTTGGGGTTGCATCCTTCCCATAAAGTATTATCATCCAAGCCTTGGCTTCAGGGCCTGTGTTTTCAGGGAGCCCAGTTTAAGTCATTCATTCATGCCACTTTTCTATAGTCTGTCTTCTAAATGTCAACAGGATTAATAGGTAATGGTTGTTATATTAAAATGGAGATTTTCTGCTTTAGAAATTAATCCTACATAGTGATAGAACAGCAGCCCTTTTTGTTACATTAGTCACTTGTGTTAGGTAAGTAAGCTAGTGTAAGTTATGAATAAAATGTTAGACAGATGGAGAGATATTACATGCTCCTGGGTTGGAAAAATCAATATTGTAAAAATGACTATACTACCAAATATAATCTAAAGACTCATGGCAAAACCAATACAATATTGTAAAGTAGAAAAAAAAAAGACTCAGTGCAATCCCTATGAAATTACCAATGGTATTTTTCACAGAACTAGGACAAAACAAAAAACAACTCATAATTCATATGAATAAAAATTAGAAAATAAGATAACAATGAAAAAATTCCTTGCACTTGGTAAACAATTATTTGGGGAAAAATGTATGAAAAAATGAATGCTTTATCTTTTTTTTTTCCTGTTTGTTACATGTTTCCTAGTAATTTAACATTATGGTTAACCATAGATTATCATATAGTCAAATATAATGTATTTTATTACATAATGTACTATTTTCAGATTAAGCAGATTTTATTGGACAAATTTGGGTTAAGGTCTTAATTAATGATTTTTATTATACTGTCTTTTTTTAAGATTCTTAGAGCATTAAGAAAATGTGCTGACCTAGACAGAGGCAGATGACATAGGATCAGTGGCAGCTCACTGACATTAAGTCATTTATCAAATGCTGACAAATCACTGTTAATTTGTATTGATTCACTAGCTGGGCTTAGTGAACTGAAAAGACAAATCCAAATATACACTGAACAGAAATGGGAAACTTGACTGCTTTCATCAAATCAAAGTCAAGTCAAGCTGAAATTTTTCTTATTTTTGTTCATTTAGATTTTAGATTTTTCTATTAAATTGAACAAAATACTTGGTATAATCACTCTAGATACATGGGAGATTTTGCTTTTAAGAACCAAAACTTTATCAAGAGTTTCCTGACATTGTAGAGGGCTTCAGATTTGCATTTTGAAATGGAATCTTTCTACCAGGGTCAGAGTTTAATTCCTTGTGAATACAAAATTTCACTTGCTTCAGCGTAATTTCAAAATATACTTCTTAAAATCTTGTTGCTTTTTAAAACTCATAGTATTAAGTGATGTATTTGATATATTACATGATATACTGAAAAAGCTCACACATTTTGACCAATAATCTAGTATTTCATATGCTGCATAAGAATATACCTGTATTTTCTACATTTGAGCATGTGATATAAACAGATATATATTCTTGAATTAAATAGCCACTCCATAAATCTATAAGAGAGATCCTCTCCACATTTAAGAGGGGAGCTAAGCTTATAAATTAGCTTTATTTCTTAAAAATAAAATTAAAAAATACATATCTTTTCTATAATTTCACCAAAACTTGTCCCTTTTCATCTTTACTAAGAAAAATATCAAAATATTTCAGTTATATACCATAATGTACAATACTTATAGCTATAGTTATTCTCTTCTGTTTATGGACTTCTCTGGAGATATATCTGAAAACGTACTTTATATCTGAGAGGCATTAAATTTTTTAGTGCAAATTAATTTTCTGACAATGATATAACAGCTGTGTAATTTGACTCTCTATTTCCTATTTAATAAATATATTCCCTTAGCACTCTTCTGTTTAAAATATCAGGCTTCCCTGATAGCTCAGATGGTAAAGAATCCACCTACAATGCAGGAGACCAGGGTTGGATTCCTGGATCGGTCTGGAAGATCTGCTAGAGAAGGGATAGGCTACCCACTCCAGAATTCTTGGGCTTCCCTTGTGGCTCAGCTAATAAAGAATCCACCTGTAATGCAGGAGACCTAGGTTCAGTCCCTGGGTTGGGAAGATCCCCTGAAGAAGGGAAAGGCTACCCACTCAAGGATTCCGGCCTAGAGAATTCTTGCAAAGAGTCAGACACAACTGAACGACTTTCACTATCCTTTCCTGGCACTCTTCATTTAGGTCAGCAAGCATACTGTCAAAAATCTAAAAATAGCGAAATTTAAAACACTAGGTCAATAAAATTGTATTTCACAGGGATTTATTGTGTATGTAAGAAAAGCTTGAGAACTGGGAGCTTTCAAATCCAAAAGTGATGTGATATTCTGCGGCATGATGTTACAGGATGGCTTATAAACTGAAAGGTTAGTTGCTTAACCTTTACAATGATTGATTATTAGAATGGGGTTTTCCAGACTGCAGGAGATTGATTAAAAGTAATGATCGCATACCATTTTAGGAAGATTATTTAAGATTATGATGATAATAAATATTTCTAAGAAATAAGCTATTTCACTTACATTATGAAATAAGTTACATTTCCTTACGTGGGTTAAATAGTTTTCTCGGCTTGAGAGATTCTCAAGCTTGATCTCCGTTTTGTGTTATTTTAACAATGTCAAAAGGATGCTTGTTAAAACACTAGCTTTGACAACTGAAAATGAGATGTCTTTCATTTGTTAATCACTCTTTAAGGTATTAACTCAGAAAAGAAATTCTTTAAAAAGGTACAATATACTAACTTCTGCATTTTGAAAGTCAAAGTATTTCAGCTGGTCTTAATCTTCCTCCAATTGCATGCAGAGATGCGATGCTGTTGTTTGCTTTAAAGGCCCCCAAATAAGCCAGTGTTTGCTTTTTAAATATTCATGTAAACATACTTCAGGTAGAACTCAATATGGTCTGACTCCTCTTGGCAGGACATGTGCTCTCCATAGGCACCCCTGGTCAGGTTTTCACATTGTCCTCACTGGCACAGACTCTTAGAGGTGTGTCCAGTATTGACTATCCTTTTACAAAGAGTAAAAATGGCTGTTATTCTCTCAAGTTACTTGTTGTTTCAAATATTTACAGAAATATTTATAGAAAGTGTCCACATGTGAAATGAAATTTTTACAACCGAGATCTCTTCCTATGGTTTTAATGTCATTAAGTAGTTTAAATGATATATTATTAACCTTTTTCACATGTTTAAACTCATGTTTTCCCCGAAAATAGAAATTTTCTCAGAAAAGGATACTATGTATAGAATTAAGAAAAAATGTATTATGGTGGAGGGTAGGTCCTTTTAGGACAATTATCTGTCATACAGGATTTGGGCTTGGGATAAGGAACAGGGTTTTTTGGGAAAAGGAAAAAAAAAAATTGCAAGATCAACTTAGCCTGAAGATCCCCTAGTTTCTCTACCAACTCATGGAAAGGGGTGCCAGGCTCAGGCCATCTTTGGACCTGGTGTGGGTTTCAACATTGTGAGCACCCTCAATATGGTAATCAAAAGAATGCTACTTTATATTTGGAGAATATATGGGCTGCTTGACATTGGGCAATATTGATTTAGGTGGCAGCTGTTTACAGGAATTGCTGGAAAAGCCAGCTGCTCTGTACCTGGAGACTATAGAGCAGACAGGCTATTGGAACCTGTATGTGATTACAAACATCTCTGCCAAGTTGAAGAAGTCAGGAGTGTTGTGGGAAATTAAGCTTCAACACCACCCCTGCTGTTGGGAGAAAAGAAGCTGAACCATCCCTGTGAACTTGTGGTCTGGGCCACCTAGGATTCTCTGGTAAGGTCATTTTTCAGAAAAGCTTGTTCCTCCCAAAGCATATTTTATTTTACTTGGTAAACACAGATATTTTAAAAAGCTAAACAGACAAAACTAAGTTCTAGAGAGTTTTATTATGTATATTTTAATTGATTTATTTTGATCTTTCCAAATAGCTCATTATTCAAAACAAGATTTTTTTAAAAGAGTATATTTTGAAGTATGATTAGCTTAGCTAGTTGTCTTAGAAATAAAGAGAAATAATACAGTTTATGGGAGTTGTTAATTTTGTGATTGAATGATACTATTTTACAAAAAAAATTTTAAGTTTGTTAAAGAAAAATTTAGAAAGATATTCAGGAAAATTTTCAATGATTTTTGCGTTTAGATGAAAATATCCCAAAGACATGGAACAACTGACTTGTTCAAAATTGGGAAAGGAGTATAACAAGGCTGTATATCGTCACTCTGCTATTTAACTTCTATGCAGAGTACATCATGTGAAACGCTGAGCTGGGTGAATCACAAGCTAGAATAAAGATTGCTTGGAGAAATATCAACAACCTCAGATGCAGAGGATACCACGCTAATGGCAGAAGTGAAGAATTAGAGCCTCTCAATGAGGGTGAAGGGGGAGAGTGAAAAAGCTGGCTTAAAACTCAACCTTCAAAAACTAAGATCATTCCATCCAGCCCCATTACTTCATGGCATATAAAAGGGGAAAAAGTGGAAGCAGTAACAGATTTTATTTTCTTGGGTTTTAAATCACTGTGAATGGTGACTGCAGCCATGAAATTAAAAGACACTTGTTCTGTGCAAGGGAAGCTATAAGAAACCTCGACAGTGTATTGAAAAGCAAAGACATCACTTTGTAGACAAAGGTCTGTATAGTCAAAGTTACGATGTTTCCAGTTGTCACACACAGATGTGAGAGTTGGACCATAAAGAATGATGCTTTTGAATTGCAGTGCTGGCGAAGAATCTTGAGAGTCCTTTGGACAGCAAGGAGATCAAGCCATTCAATCCTAAAGGAATTCTACACTGAATATTCATCAAAAGAACTGATACTGAAGCTCCAATACTTTTGCCACCCAATGGGAAGAGCCAACTCCCTGGAAAATACCCTGATGCTGGGAAAGAGTGAAGGCAGGAGGAGAAGGGGGCAGTAGAGGATGAGATGGTTAGATAGCATCATTGACAACTCAGTGGATATATATTTGAGCAAGCTTTGGGAGATGGTAGAAGACAGAGGAGCCTGGTGTGCTGAAGTCCATGAGATTGCAAAGAGTCAGACACAATTTAACAATAAACAGCAACAATCCCAGAAATATTGATATTTTCACTAATTACTGGTATTTAAGATATAAAGAATAAATAGCTGAAGCATCATCAGATTAAAATACCACTCTTATCAAATCAGGATTTATGTCTTCACCACATCCCCCTCAAAAGAGAAAATGTAAACACATATAATCATCTGTTACCCTGGCACATGTTCTCAAGGTCATTAGGGTCATTGTACTCTTTTAAGTCCACAAAATTATCCTTTAAATCTATGGCAAAATCCTGCATCATCTTCATACTTCAATTCTTTACATTTTTAATAGATAAAGGAAGAAAATAGTCATCTTTGAATTCCAGTACTCAAATATTTGTTAATATCTTTGAAACAAGATAGAGAAAATATTCAATACTACTTAGCTTATGGTTTGATTTTGCAACTAACTCTTACCTTGGTTTATAGGCAGTTTTTAATAAACAATTTATGTGACATTAAAATGAAGACAGAATAAATGATGGCAGTGTAATTTTATAGTTCATTTTTTAGGGAATTTTACCTATGTGGTTTAATTTGATGAATCAAACATTTTAATTATAAATTCACCTACTGATAAAAGAGATATTCTCTTTGAAATAGGTTTTGTTTTTAAAATCTCTTGCCTAAAGCTGTATACCATCTCCTACAAAACAACAGCTGTTTTACTCATGAGCGTCTAAATAAAATCCATGAGAAATGAAAGAGCCCTGACATTTGGGCAGAGTTCAGGCCAAATATATTTACATGACAAGGACTCTTACTCTCTGTTCCTGTAGACACCAACCCTGCAGAGGCACAATTTAGTCAGATTCCCTTAAATAGAACATTCCTGTTTGTAGAATATCAAAGCCTATGTGTGGTCGGAACATTTCCATGAACTGAAGCCACATGTCCTGCAACCTGCTGCTTCAATAACTGCCAATATTTTTCAATGAGCAGAAAGTTCCAGGTGCAGATATGTTACACTGCTAATTCTGTATCAACCAGATTGAAAAAAATATCCAAAACTCTTCCAATTACCTTGCGTATATGACCCAGCAATAGCATTTCTTCTCTGAATGTCCAAGTTTACCTGAAGAGAATATATATATATATATAATTTCTATCTCATGTAAACATATAAAATTCTTTATTAGCTAATAAAGTAAATCCAAGACTAGAAACTTAGTCTATTACAGAACATTTAACCAAGTCAGACATTCTACTTCTTAACTGTTAGGAAAAACTTATCAGTATCTTCTGTGGAATTAAAAACACTCATATTTTCTGGGCAGCTGTTATTAAGTTTTCTGTTGTAGTAGTTAAAACCCATCAAAGAGTAGAAAAAATAGTGAAACAGCTAACTTCTGGAAGCCTCATCTACAGGCTGAAGATCAGACACCCAAAATATTCTCAGTAGTGGATTTTAAGCCCGGTGTTGGAACTAAAGATCCACAATCTGAGTTGTTACAGCTAAGTATTAAAAAATTTGCAAACACTTTCATTTATTTAATAAATTTACTGTAACAAGATTATCAGACAGGTATAATTACCTAAGTATTCAAAATAATGTTCAAAGAGGCTAAGTTGCTCTTCTCAGATCACAAAGCCTACTAGCAATAAGGAGGATAAAGAACCTAAAATTATAACTCAAAGACCTTTGCTCTGCTTTTTTCCCACTTTCAGCTCTTTTGGATATTTTCCAGACAAGATTCAAAAGTCAATTTCTTTAATTTACTGACAGATATATAATCTCTGCTAGAATCCAAAGAAAATAATTCTATTTTCTATAAGCTCTTTTCTTGAATTCAGATGTTTGAAATTTCTGTTAATTCCTACTTGATGCCTTTTAAAGTCACAGATTTCTAAACTCTACCCAGTCTACTTCTAAGGACGTGGCCTGTAGCTGGTGCAAAATATCTAGATTAGGATGATTCACTAGGATTTTCAGGGGCTACCCTGTAGTGTACTGCTTCTTTGATCCATATTGCTTATTTATGTCTTGATATTACTCAGTTATATCACAAATACCTTTTAGAAAAGCATTAAATGCTATTGATATTTCCAGAAACTTGTGTGGTGATAAACAAAACAGGAAGAATGCTAGTGTTCTCATTTCTGGCCATTTAATTCTCAATAATATTTGTTAATTAAATATTTGCTGTTGTTGTTTAGTTGCTAAGTCTTGTCCAACTCTTTGCCACCCCATGGACTGCAGCTTACCAGGGTCCTCTGTCCATGGGATTGCCAAGGCAAGAATACTGGAGTGGGTTGCCATTTCCTTCTCCAGAGGATCCGCCTGATCTAGGGATCAAACCCATGCCCTCCGCATCAGTAGCTGGGTTCTTTACCACTGAGCCACCAGAGAAACCCAATTAACTGTTTAGAGAGACACTGAAAAAAAAAATTATGGAAAGATGGGAATGGCAGTTTTGGTTGGAAAGGTTCAATTCAGTTCAGTCACTCAGTCATGTCTAAATTTTTGCAACCCCATGGACTGCAGCATGCCAGGCTTCCCTGTCCATCACCGACTCCCAGATATTGCTCAAACTCATGTCCATCGAGTTGGTGATATCATCTAACCATCTCATCCTCTTTCGCCCCCTTCTCCTCCTGCCTTTAATCTTTCCCAGCATCAGGGTCTTTTTCAGTGAGTCGATTCTTTGCATCAAGTGGCCAAAGTACTGGAGCTTTAGCTTCAGTCCTTCCAATGAATATTTAGGACTGATTTCCCTTACAATTGACTGGTTGGATCTCCTTGCTGTCCAAGGAACTCTCAAGAGTCTTCTCTAACACCACAGTTTAAAAGCATCAATTCTTCAATGCTCAGCTTTCTTTATAGTCCAGTTCTCACATCCATACATGACTACTGGAAAAACCATAGCTTTGACTAGATGGACCTTTGTTGGCAAAGTAACGTCTCTGCTTTTTAATACGCTTTCTAGGTTGGTCATAGCTTTTCTTCCAGGGCTTCCCTCATGGCTCAGCTGGTAAAGAATCTGCCTGCAGTGCAGGAGACCTGGGTTCAATCCCTGGTTGGGAAGATCCCCTGGAGAAGGGAAAGACCACCCACTCCAGTATTCTGGCCTGGAGAATCCCATAGACTATATAGTCCATGAGTCACAAAGAGTTGAACACAACTGAGCGACTTTCACTTTCAGTTTCTTCCAAGGAGCAAGCATCTTTTAATTTCATGGCTTCAGTCACCATCCACAGTGATTTTGGAGCCCGAGAATATAAAGTCTGTCACTGTTTCCGTTGTTTCTCCAGCTATTTGCCATGGAGTGATGGGAACGGATGCCATGATATTAATTTTTGAATGTTGAGTTTTAAGTCAGCTTTTTCACCCTTCTCTTTCACTTTCATCAAGAGGCTTTGTAGTTCCTCTACACTTTCTGCCATAAGGGTGGTGTCACCTGCATATCTGAGGTTATTGATATTTCTCCTGGCAATCTTGATTCCAGCTTCTGCTTCATCCAGCCTGGCATTTCACATAATGTACTCTGCATATAAGTTAAATAAGCAGGGTGACAATATACAGGCTTGACTTACTCCTTTCCTGATTTGGAACCAGTCTGTTGTTCTATGTCCAGTTCTAACTGTTGCTTCTCAACCTGCATACAGATTTCTCAGTAGGCAGGTTAGGTGGTCTGGTATTCCCATGTATTGAAGAATTTTCCATAGTTTGTTGTGATCTACACAGTCAAAGGCTTTGGTATAATCAATAAGGCAACAGTAAATGTTTTTCTGGAACTCTCTTGCTTTTCCGATGATCCAACGTATGTTGCAAATTGGATCTCTGGTTCCTCTGCCTTTTCTAAATCCAGCTTGAACACCCAGAAGTTCATGGTTCACATACTGTTGAAGCCTGGCTTGGAAAATTTTGAGCATTATTTTGCTAGCATGTGAGATGAGTGCAACATGCAGTAGTTTGAACATTCTTTGGCATTGTCTTTCTTTGGGATTGGAATGAAAACTGACTTTTACCAGTCCTCTGGCCACCGCTGAGTTTTCCAAATTTGCTGGCATATTGAGTGCAGCAGTTTCACAGCATCATCTTTTAGGATTTGAAATAGCTGAACTGGAATTCCATCACCTACCCTAGCTTTGTTTGCAGTGATTCTTTCTAAAGCCCACTAGACTCTGCATTCCAGGATGTCTGGCTCCAGGTGAGTGATCACACCATTGTGGTTATCTGGATCATGAAGATCTTTTTTGTATAGTTCCGTGTATTCTTGCCACCTCTTCTTAATATCTTCTGCTTCTGTATTAGTTAAATAAATCACTATGAACTAACTCCATGTTCCCAAACTAGAGAAGCTAGTTATCATCTAGATTTCAGAATACTCTAGGCTGTCATGCTTATTTGTCTATTTGATATCAGAGCATCTGTGTTTGGCTTGAGTCAGTTTTTTTTTTTTTTTTTTTGTAAAAGCCTTTAGAACTGGATTACCTTCTTGAGCACAGGACTTCAAATAGGCCTCATTATCTGAAAGTCCTGCATGATTTTCTCATAAAATCATCCTGTCTTTCACATGTCTATCATGATGTAGTTCTGGTGTTGTAAAGTAATGTACTTTTCTATGTGTGTTTTAAATGTATTTTTTGTTCCTTTTTCATTAAAGATTATCCTAGAAACATATCAGCTTTTAGTGATGGTAAAGACCATTAATTTTATTTTGACTCTACTCTGATATTACAAAGTTTCCTTTTAATTTCTCTCAATCTCTCTATCCATCCCTGCTTACCTTCCTCCCTTTCTCTCTCCCACAATGCATCTAAATCTGCTGGAGGAAAATGGCCTACTAAGAACAGACTCTAATTCTGACTCTGCCATGGCTTTTTATTTGACCTTTAACAAATCACTTCACCTCTGGCTCAGCTGGTAAAGAATCCACCTGCACTGAGGGAGACCTAGGTTTGATCCCTGGGTTGGGAAGATCCCCTGGAGAAGGAAAAGACTACCCATTCCAGTATTCTGTCCTGGAGAATTTCATGGACTATACTGGGGACTATAAAGTCCATGGGGTCAAAAGAGTCAGACAAGTCTGAGAGACTTTCACTTTCACCTCGATATCACATTTCTTCACATCTATAAGAACAACGTTTTATCACTTTATTTTAAAAGTTTTTTCAAAGAAAAACAAAGAATTATACCTACACAGCATAAGTAGAGTTACAAATAATTATACTTGTGAGCCTTAGATTTGAATTATTCAGAATATATTTTCAAAATCAAAGTATGATGATTTTATGAAATTATTTCACTCTACTGGTGAATAAAATTAATTATGAGATTCCTATATTAAAACAAGAAAAATCTCAATATTAAGTAATAATATAACATTTTGTTCATTGGCTTGCAGAGGCTCTATAGCAATGTTGACAGAAATGAAAGTTTTGGAATGAGAATTATTTTAAAATTCTAGTAGATCATTTTCTGTTTGACTTTGGAAATGTGAATTTACTTCTAAATTACAGATTCTTCATTTTTAAAACAAGGAAAGTTTTGCTTCAATATGAAAGAAAATATGTGAATCACTTCTGATCATTCCTAATGATGTATATGCCACAATATCATGGCATACAACCTGAAAAAAAAAACAAAAAAACACCTCTGATGTCCTAAAAATAAATCTTATATTGGACTAAAATATTATCACCTTGAAATGTGTTTTTTTGATAGACAACACTCCTTGATTCTTGGGCCTATTTGTAAAATTTGAGAACCTACACTTGCATAAAATTTTTATTTTTCTAGTTTTTATTATTTAAAAGCTACATTTTAAGTGAGAATAATAAGAGATATTGCATTCATACTAGCTATATACTAGCATGGTAAGTGAAGCCTGGTAGGTTTATAAATAGCCTCATCTATCTAGCTAAGGGTTAGTCCTACTTTCTTTAAATACCTATGTTGGCAGTCTAACAACCACCACAGCTTGGCAGAGTATGCAGCAAATATAAATACTGAACAATTTAAAAGTGCTCTTTTTTAACAAAGCAGTTAAAAAGTAATCAATGGAAGAGATGAAGTGAGAAATTAATTGAATAAATTTGGAGACCTGAAACCATGTTCAGTAATCATTCAAATACAAAATAAGTTAAAAATAAAAAACTATAATATTGCATTAAATATAAAAACGTATTACATTCTGCATACCATATCCAATGCATCTATCACCAATTTTTTAAAAAGTCTTTAAAAAGCCAGTTTACTTAGAATATCCTTCTTGTGCTAGAACAATGCTAAGTCATTTACCTGCACTACTCATTGAATTTTCATGTGGTTCATTTTTAGATAACAACACTTAGAAGATCGAAATAGATATTTCTCCAAAGAAGTTATGCAATGGCCAAAAAGCACATGAAAGGCACTGATTATTGGAGAAATGCAAATCAAAATTACAATGAGGTATCACTGGTCAGAATGGCTATCATCAAAATTTTTACAAACAATAAGTGCTGGACAGGGTGTGGAGAAAAGGGGACCCTCCTACGCTGTTGGTGGGAATGCACATTGATGTAGCCACTATGGAGAACAGTATGGAGGTTCCTTAAAAAACTAAAATAGAAGTATCAAATGATCTAGCAACCCCACTCCTGGGCATATATCTGGAGAAAAAACATAATTTAAAAGATACATGCATCTCAGTGTTCTTTGTAACACTACTTAACAATCCTTAGACAAGGAAACAAACTAAATACCATCAACAGAGGAATGAATAGATATGGTACATATACTACAACGGACTATTGTTCAGCCATAAAAAGTATTAAACAATGCCATTTGAAGCAAATGGATAGGCCTAGAGATTATCACACTACTTGGAGAAATTCAGATAAAGGCAAACATCATATGATATCATTCATTTGTGGAATCTAATTTTAAAAGTGACAGAAATGAATTTATTTACAAAGCAGTAGCAGTTACAGATTTTGAAAACAAACATGTGGTACCAAAGGAGAAATGTCTGGAGGAATAATAAATCAGGAGTTTAGGATTAACACACACACAGTACTATATATAAGACAGGTAACCTATAAAGACCTACTGTGTAGTACCGGGAACTCAACTCAATATTCTGTGATAATCTATATGAGAAAAGTATCTGAAGAAGAATGAATATATGTATAACTGAAACACTTTACTGTACACCTAAAACTAACAGCATTGTAAACCAGGTATACTACAATAAAATTTTAAAAATAAATGAAAAAAAAAAAGAAAAGAAAAAAAACTTAGCAGAAGTCAGATAAAGTGACCCATGCTACTGTTCCATGTTACAGAGCTGGTCAATGGAATATCCAGAATTCAAATTCAGGTCCATCTGAACCCATTGCCTGTTTCATATGTGTCATCCATGGATCAAGGGAATTTCACAATTTGCATTAAATGGCCTTCCTATTGCACTTTCTGTCCATTACCACTAGCTCAGAAGATTTTTGTGAAGCTATAGTTTCTGAAGTTTTGATTATGTGAATATTTTTGTAGAACTTATATCTTAGAAAATTATTATAAGATTCAAAAATCTTTTCCAAATTATATATTCTTCCTTCACAGCATGCCCTTTTGTAAAGCAATGTGTTAATCTGAGTGGTGAGAATTATCATAGACTGCTTCCTTTAATCCACAAATGGGAATTTGCTGTATGACTCAAGGAACTCAAACCTAGTGGGGTGGGATGGGGAGGGAGGTGGGAAGGAGGTTCAAGAGAGAGGGAACATATGTATACCTATGGCTGATTCATGTTGGTGTTTGACAGAAACCAACATAATACTGTAAAGCAATTATTCTTCAATTAAAAATAAATAAATGTTTAAAAAACAATTTTATAGATTCAATGCAATCCCTATCAGCTACCAATGGTATTTTTCACAGAGCTAGAACAAATAATTTCACAATTTGTATGGAAATACAAAAAACCTCGAATAGCCAAAGCAATCTTGAGAAAGAAGAATGGAACTGGAGGAATCAACCTGCCTGACTTCAGGCTCTACTACAAAGCCACAGTCATCAAGACAGTATGGTACTGACACAAAGACAGAAAAATAGATCAATGGAACAAAATAGAAAGCCCAGAGATAAATCCACGCACCTATGGACACCTTATCTTTGACAAAGGAGGCAAGAATATACAATGGATTAAGACAATCTCTTTAACAAGTGGTGCTGGGAAAACTGGTCAACCACTTGTAAAAGAATGAAACTAGAACACTTTCTAACACCATACACAAAAATAAACTCAAAATGAATTAAAGATCTAAACGTAAGACCAGAAACTATAAAACTCCTAGAGGAGAACATAGGCAAAACACTCTCTGACATACATCACAGCAGGATCCTCTATGACCCACCTCCCAGAATATTGGAAATAAAAGCAAAAATAAACAAATGGGATCTAATTAAACTTAAAAGCTTCTGCACAACAAAGGAAACTATAAGCAAGGTGAAAAGACAGCTTTCAGAATGGGAGAAAATAATAGCAAATGAAGCAACTGACAAACAACTACTCTCAAAAATATACAAGCAACTCCTGCAGCTCAATTCCAGAAAAATAAACAACCCAATCAAAAAATGGGCCAAAGAACTAAAGAGACATTTCTCCAAAGAAGACATACAAATGGCTGACAAACACATGAAAAGATGCTCAACATCACTCATTATCATCAGAGAAATGCAAATCAAAACCACAATGAAGTACCATTTCACGCCAGTCAGAATGGTTGTGATCCAAAAGTCTACAAGCAATAAATGCTGGAGAGGGTGTGGAGAAAAGGGAACTCTCTTACACTGTTGGTGGGAATTCAAAGTAGTGCATCCACTATGGAGAACAGTGTGTAGATTCCTTAAAAAACTGTGGCAGATTCATTTTGATATTTGGCAAAATCAATACAATATTGTAAAGTTAAATTAAATAAAATTAAAAAAAAAAAAAACTGGAAATAGAACTGCCTTGAAAGTGCTGCACTCAATATGCCAGCAAATTTGGAAAACTCAGCAGTGGCCACAGGACTGCACAAGGTCAGTTTTTATTCCAATCCCAAAGAAAGGCAATGCCAAAGAATGCTCAAACTACCACACAATTGCACTCATCTCACATGCTCGGAAAGTAATGCTCAAAATTCTCCAAGCCAGGCTTCAGCAATACGTGAACCATGAACTTCCAGTTGTTCAAGCTGGTTTTAGCAAAGGCAGAGGAACCAGAGATCAAATTGCCAACATCCGCTGGATCATGGAAAAAGCAAGAGAGTTCCAAAAAAACATCTATTTCTGTTTTATTGACTATGCCAAAGCCTTTGACTGTGTGGATCACAATAAACTGTGGGAAATCCTGAAAGAGATGGGAATACCAGACCACCTGACCTGCCTCTTGAGAAATCTGTATGCAAGTCAGGAAGCAACAGTTAGAACTGGACATGGAACAACAGACGGTTCCAAATAGGAAAAGGAGTACGTCAAGCCTGTATATTGTCACCATGCTTATTTAACTTATATGCAGAGAACATCATGAGAAATGCTGGACTGGAAGGAACACAAGCTGGAATCAAGGTTGCTGGGAGAAATATCAATAACCTCAGATATGCAGATGACACCACCCTTATGGCAGAAAGTGAAGAGGAACTAAAAAGCCTCTTGATGAAAGTGAAAGTGGAGAGTGAAAAATTTGGCTTAAAGCTCAACATTCAGAAAATGAAGATCATGGCATCTGGTCCCATCACTTCATGGGAAATAGATGGGGAAACAGTGTCAGACTTTATTTTTGGGGGCTCCAAAATCACTGCAGATGGTGACTGCAGCCATGAAATTAAAAGATGCTTACTCCTTGGAAGGAAAGTTATGAACAACCTAGACAGCATATTCAAAAGCAGAGACATTACTTTGCCAACAAAGGTCCATCTAGTCAAGGCTATGGTTTTTCCTGTGGTCATGTATGGATGTGAGACTTGGACTGTTAAGAAAACTGAGTGCCAAAGAATTGATGCCTTTGAACTGTTATGTTGGAGAAGACTCTCGAGAGTCCCTTGGACTGCAAGGAGATCCAACCAGTCCATTCTGAAGGAGATCAGTCCTGGGATTTCTTTGGAAGGAATGATGCTAAAGCTGAAACTCCAGTACTTTGGCCACCTCATGCGAAGAGCTGACTTATTGGAAAAGACTCTGATGCTGGGAGGGATTGGGGGCAGGAGGAGAAGGGGACGACAGAGGATGAGATGGCTGGATGGCATCACTGACTCGATGGACATGAGTCTGGGTGAACTCCGGGAGTTGGTGATGGACAGGGAGGCCTAGCATGCTGCAATTCATGGGGTCGCCAAGAGTCAGACACGACTGAGCGACTGAACTGAACTGAACTGAACACCCAGCAATCCCACTGCTGGGCATACACACTGAGGAAACCAGAGTTGAAAGAGACACGTGTACCCCAATGTTCATTGCAGCACTGTTTATAATAGCCAGGACATGGAAGCAACCTAGATGTCCATCAGCAGATGAATAGATTATAAAGCTGTGGTACATATACACAATGGAGTATTACCCAGCCATTAAAAAGAATACATTTGAATCAGTTTTAATGAGGTGGATGAAACTGGAGCCTATTAAACAGAGTGAAGTAAGCCAGAAAGAAAAACACCAATACAGTATACTAACTCATATATATGGAATTTAGAAAGATGGTAATGATAACCCTGTATGCAAGACAGCAAAAGAGACACAGATGTATAGAACAGTCTTTTGGACTCTGTGGGAGAGAGAGAGGGCAGGATGATTTGGGAGAATGGCATTGAAACATGTATAATATCATATATAAAACAAATCGCCAGTCCAGGTTTGATGCATGATACTGGATGCTTGGGTCTGGTGCACTGGGACCACCCAGAGGGATGGTATTGGGAGGGAGGTGGGAGGGGGGTTCAGGATGGGGAACACGTGTACACCTGTGGCAGATTCATGTTGATGTATGGCAAAACCAATACAATATTTTAAAGTAATTAACCTTCAATTAAAATAAATAAATTTATATTAAAAAAATAAAAAGTATGAGAAACTAAAAATATAAATAAATAAATATATAATTTTAGATTTATTTTCTCCTTATTTCATAAATTTTAAACTATACCCATTATACATTATATCTCTAAAATTTGTATAATTATAAAGACAAATAGTCATTGAAGTACAGTTTGTAATCTTTCTTTTAAAAATAAACTAGAATATATTTATCATTCAAATCACACATTTAATATGACTCTCGAGTGAGTGAATGAAAGTCACTCAGTCATGTCCAACTCTTTGCAACCCCATGGAGTCCATGGAGTTCTCCAGACCAGAACACTAGAGTGAGTAGCTGTTCCTTCTCCAGGGGATCTTCCCAGCCCAGGGATCAAACTAAGGGTCCCACATTGAAGGTGGATTCTTTACCAACTAAGCCACAAGGGAAGCCCAGTATACTTCTGGATAATATGTTCATTAGCTTAAGTCATATGGCAAAGTCATAGTAAATGTCATTGACTTTTTATTATTTCTTATAAAATGCAACTCTAGCTCTACATGCAATAGCAATATTATCATATTTGTTCCATTGTAATATTGTTGCAGTTTTAGGGAAAGAAAGGATTGTAATACACAATTTGAGCTCAGTGGCCTTTTAAGTAGTTTAAGAAACAATTTGATATTTTTAGCTTAAATACACAGAAAGACATCTCAATAGACCATAATAGTTCAAGTTCACAAAAAATCAGACATGCAAACACTATCATTTGTGTCACAATTCTTTTTTTCTTTCTTGTGTTCAGCTGCAGATGAGAGGTACAGCGTAGACACAAGTGATATTATTCTAATAATCCAGCTGTAGGTCTTATGAAGAATTATAAAGAGGCTCTACTCCTCAAAGTTCAGAGACAACAAACAGCTTTATTTCTTGATATGAAATTAACATTGAATTCTTCTGTCAAAACTCAATGGTTTCCTTGGCCCTGAAACTGTATTTTGTTTAGGAATAAGACATAATTATTTGTATTTTGGATTTTCTGAATCCAAGTTCCTCTCTGCCTTTATATATTCAGATATAAAAATTATCATGAGAAAGTCCATGGAAATATATTGACATATTATTTGTTACATGTTTGAACAGAAGTATAAATTTTTATTTATTTACATTTATTATAAATGTCTAGTATAAATAAGCCATTTTAACTAATATTATGTTTTTTAACATCACTCTTGATCAAGGCACTCAAGAAAACAATTTAATGAAACTATTTTATATATAAAAGCTTCTAAAATGTTTAAAATCCACAGAAAATGAGAACCCTAAGGTTAAAAGGGATCTTTAAAATTTACCTTTGGACAAATAAGAATGTATAAGAAGGCCATATTGCTTTTTTTTTTTTATGAAATTGCTATACAAAAAAATAATTTTCTCATACTGGCTTGCACTGGAATATACAAGCTATATTCATTTTCAAATAAATACAATGGATTAATATTTATATCTCATGATCTGTTCAGGAAATACAAAATAGTCTAAAATATTAACCATGATAATTTTAAAAGATTATACATACTGACAAGTAAAACATCTTTTTGCTGTCTTCCTAAGGATTACTGATTATTGATATCTAAGTGCATCTAAAAACATCTAGGAATACGTCTAGGTTAAATATCATAGGTATGTGTGAGATTATCTCTTCTCCTCCCTTCACTTGCTCCATTTCTAATGGAACCTTACCTATAGCAATAATATATGCTCCATTCTCTTCTATTTAAATGACAAATTCCCCCTTGATCCCAGTTTTCCCCTCTAGAACTTTGCCACCCTTGTCTAACTCTTCTATTTCTTTTCTTTTCACTGATTCTAGTTTCTATGAATACAATATGGAAGAGGCATAAAATGAGAAATCATTGATTACTTTTGCTATTTCCTGCTTTGAGTAGATGTGTAATGTATATATGCAGGTACATAAATATGTACATATATTCATTAATTTCATTAAACCTGTAAAGTCCACTTTTCTCAACTTTTTGTATTTTGCAAGCTTTTAACCACTAGTTGGAAATACCAGGTTAGTAACTTTTTGTTTAAAGCTCTTTTTCCAATTTCTTATCTCAAGAAGAAAATAAACTTTATTATTCATAGTAATTTGGCATTGTCTGAAGAATTATTCTTCCTTCTCTTTCTTCTTTACACATTTATTAAATGCCCTCTGTGAACTACATGCTGAGGATGAAGAGCAAAATCTTTCATGTTTCTTGATGTATTAACTGGTTAAGAAAACCATTTTAAAGTTTCAAGCTAGAGTATGACTATTATTTCAGCAAGATTCTTCGACAACTTTGTCGAGAATAGAGGCAAACCTGTCTCAGGGAGGCCAGCTTAGTGACTACTGAAAGAGTTTAGGAAAATATAATGCAGGGGGAATAGGGAACAGGATAATAAAGAAGCTAGAATGGAAGGGAAAATAAGAATACGGACTGGACTAATACTGACAGCTCACAGTAGCAAAAAGTCAAACTTTTAGTTGCTCAGTGGTGTCTTGACTCTTTGTAATCCACAGACTGTAGCCCACTGGGCTCCTCTATCCATGGAATTTTCCAGGCAAGAATACTAGAGTGGGTAGCCTTTCCCTTCTCCAGGGGATCTTCCTGACCTAGGGATCAAATCCGGGTCTCCTGCCTTGCAGGCAGATTCTTTATCATGTGAGCCACCGGGAAGTCCAACAGTGGGCAGAGGGGTAACCAATTTCAGATACTGACTTGCATTTAATAAAGCTGTTGGAAGGGAAACTTGATCAAGAAGCATCCAGAAGCCAGTGCAGAAATATCAAGAGAAGAAAGACCTATGGTGTTAACTTAAGGTAGGGTGGGTAAGGCAAGACGAGAACCAAAAGTTCAATTCAATAAAAAATATAACTTAAAATTGCTTTCAATTTTTTCAGCTTTTAAATTAGAGGTTATTGTTGATTATTTTCAGAATGAATGGCAACTATTTAATACTTTATAGTGTAAAGCTATTAACATTTGCAGATGTTTAAATTTTATAAGCAGCCCATTTTTCTCATTTCTCTATTGGCTTATCCTCTGCACCTGGTACATTGTCGTCATTTTCTCACCTTCTATTTACTCATCAAAACACAGTAACCAGGCTTAAGCTGTCAACAACCTCAAGCACTTCTGAAAATAATCGACATGAACATGAAGTCGCTCAGTCGTGTCCGACTCGCAAAGACAATGTACCAGGTGCAGAGGATAAGCCAATAGAGAAGTTAAAATGATATCCTTTCTTGGCAATGAGAAAAATGGGCTGCTTATAAAATTTAAACATCAGCAAATGTTAATAGCTTTACACTATAAAGTATTAAATAGTTGCCATTCATTCGACACCTTTTTCTTTAAGTTCTCTGATGTGTCCCACTCTGTTCTACTTGCTGAGAGCAACATTCATAGACTAGTGAAGGACAGGAGAAGGCCATTGTTTTCATTTGGATAGTGAAGAATGAAAGAATGCACTAGATAATTTCAGAAGCTGGTAAGTGCCGGGGGCGGGCGGGGGGGAGTACTAGAGCTTGATTGGGGAGGAGGAGAAGGCTAGTTCAGCTGAGTGATCTATGTCAGGCTTATTGAGCAGGTAAAATGTAAGCTGATAGCTGAATGAGCAGGAGGCAGTCATGGTGAAGTTCTAGTGGGGGACATTCTGGGTAGCAGTGGCCACAGCAAATGCAGAGGCAAACTCGACATGTTTGAGGGACAAATGCAAGTCAGTTCTAAAGGAATAAGATATAGATGCACGGAAATTCCTCTTCTTTTCTTAGTGTTTTAGTATAATTTTACCAATATGCATTCACCAAGATCTTTGTGTCAGCACTGGGAGCCAGGCACAGCTTAGCATCAGTTAAGCAAGTAACAGGTTTTAGTGTTTGCCAGCCACACTTGTTAGTTTAATGACAGAACACGTGCAAGCATTTCCAACAGAACCCTTTTTATTTCACTAAAAATATCTTTACCACCAAAGGGCTACTGGAGTAGAAACATCTGTTCAATACAAAGGTCATTCAATCGCCAAATTCAATCAAAGAATTTCTGACCCCCCAAAAGGGACACTATGAGCAAATGTCATTTCCCCACGGTTTCCAGTCTAGACCTATCGTCATTTTTGGACAAAACCCACTAGCTCTTTATTCCTGATTTTCTTCACAAGATGAATATAATGAAAACCAAGAACTATTTACCGATGCATCTATTTCTTTCAATAATCTAGGGAAACTGTAATAAACTAGGCAACTAAATGATCTTTCTTCTCGAAGACACTTTCCTATTAAATTGCTTTTGCGAATTTTCAAATGTTTTGGAACATTTCTAGCCCTATTATGTCTCTACTACCACTCTGCTTCTTTGATACATAAATCAGCTTGAATATATACATTTTCATACTTGAAAGAAACACATGTGCCCGAAGTTTCCATTCTTCACCTTCTATTCTTTCTCAGATCAAGTTGAAAACCACTGATGAAGGCTGCCCATGACTTACATCTCATTACTCCCAATAGTCACTTCTGTTTTTATCTCATTCTGTTACAGAGAATAATGTATCATGATTGGTCGTTCCTACCTCATGGTAAAGGTGGCAAATATACCCCTCTGATGAAGGGGTGCAAAAGGAAGGCTATTCCAGTAGTAGGGAAAGTGGCTAACAACATCCCACTGTTAGCTCTTTCTCAGTCATGGCCTTCTTAAATGATCCCTGGTCAACAACAGAGGCAATGGTATACAGCTCAGCCAATTTTCCCCATATGGGACTCCAGTAACAGGAAATCTTTGCTCACTCATGGGCTGGCTGTGATTCTGTCAGGACCATATCAATCTGACAGCCCCTCTTGCAAAATCCTGCTTCCTCCACTTTTTCTTTCAGAAATATTAATTACCCCAAACCTTTTGAAATCCTGACTTTTACCTCAGTGTCTGTTTTCTAGAGATTCAACCTGTCTCTATCATTTACATGTATCCTGCTCACTGGTGTACTTTCTGGCTTGAACTGGCTCGTTGGAACTCATCTTTAAATTTTCATGCATTTTGTGAGCTGTTTATAAAAATTAAATTATATAAACCCAATAAATGATGTGAGGACTGATAATTGGAAGGAACTGATGCTGAAGCTGAAACTCCAATAATTTTGGTTACCTGATGTGAAGAACTGACTCATTGGAAAAGACCCTGATGCTGGGAAAGATTGAAGGCAGGAGGAAAGGGGATGACAGAGGATGAGATGGTTGGATGGCATCACAGACTCGATGGACATGAGTTTGAACAAGCTCCGGGAGTTGGTGATGGACAGGGAAACCATGCAGGATGTCCATGCTGCAATCCATGGAGTTGCAAAGAGTCAGACACGAATGAACGATTGAACTGAACTGAATAGATTATATTAAAATAGTGAAAACTCAAAACTTATTAGTCCTAATTATTTTACACATTTTACTAATACGATGCTCTTGAGGGTATTTAGGTCTATTACACATGTATGGTGAAAATACTCTATAGTATCCTGCTGCACGTCTTTCCCCAAGTCTGCCTCCAGGGACTCTGCTCTGATAGGCTGAAATAAGCCATAGTGGGAGGGTTGGCACTACAGGAACCGACACACAGTATAAAGTCATTCCCCTCTGCCCTTTTTCAAGTCGGTTGTTAAACATTTACCAGCATACCACTGTGCCTATCCTTCTAATTGGTTCTTAATTTTTAAAAAACTCTTCTGTCAGAATTCTCAATGTAATCATAAGGCTCTGGCTTTTGCTCTCCTCCCTCCCTAGCTCTGGAGAAGGCAATGGCACCCCACTCCAGTACTCTTGCCTGGAAAATCCCATGGACTGAGGAGCCTGGTGGGCTGCAGTCCATGGGGTCGCACAGAGTTGGACACTGCTCTTCATCTTATTTTCATTTCTTTTCATGTTACCTGTACATAGCATCAAGTCATATAAAGCAGTGGAAAGTTCATTTTCTGTTGCATTTCTATATAATACAGAAACTTTACAAATAGGGCCTATAACTCGGTTACCATATTTCCCTAGTGCCTAGATGAATCCCTGGAAAATGTTAGGAAATTAAACAATGATTGTATAACTAATATATTAGAATGTTATAGAAGTATTTGCTTGATAATTCTATTACTGCACAGTATAGACATCAGCCTATCTTTTTGAAAAAGAAAATTAAGTACATTGTCACTAACCCAAGAACCAAAGTAGATGTTGTAACATTATCAATACAATTTGTAATGCTTTTAAAATAGTAGTGTAACTGCTCTAGAGTTTTTCAATACATATATGCAAACCCTGCAATTACACTTATGTAAAATTATTCATTGGGTTTTTACACAATGAAGAAAAGCTGACAGTGAAGAAATTCCTTATCTCTAGAGATTATTTTCTGCCATTCTCTTTGATTTTCGGATGAAATTAATGTATTTAGGCAGTTGAACTAGATTCCTGAGACTACCCACAAGAATTAATCTGATCAAATTTAGAGAAAAAATTCTCAGTATATGATAGTTTTTCTTCGCCAGTTAGCTGCATGCCATATAAAGTAATGGGAAATGTTTCATAGTATTGGAGATTACTTAAATCACATAATGGTTATAGATTTGCACTAACAGAAATACAGTTTGAATATTCGGATATGTTCTAACTGCTATAATTGCCTTGAAACTAGCGTAGCTTGAAATGGTTATCAGGCAGTCAAATTGCTTCATTTGTTTTTTGCTATGCTCCATTAGGTATCCTACCACAAGCTTACATATTGTCAACTTACAAATATGCCATTTACCTGTTCAAGGAAAGAAATAACTTTTAATGAAGGTTATCTTCAGGAAGAGAAAAAGAATTAGGGCACTACATACCTTTAAAAATGTAGCCTCTATAATAAAATACTGATTACATATGGGACTATTTTGATTGTATCATTTTTCATTATAGCAGTGTGCTGTGCTTAGTCACTCAGTCATGTTTGACTTTTTGCGACCCCATGGACTGTAGCCAACCAAGTTCCTCTGTTCATGGGGATACTCCAGGCAAGAATACTAGAGTGGGTTGCCATGCCCTCCTCCAGGGGATTTTCCCAACCCTGGCTTAGAACCCAGTCTCCCACATTGCAGGCAGATTCTTTACCTTCTGACCCACCAGAGAAGCCCTCATTATAGCAGCGGAGTCGTAATTTGCTTAAAAACAATAGAACTATTTCAGCATGCCATACTGACACATATATGAATGTCTTAAAAAAAAACCTTTATTTTATATTGGAGTGTAACTGATCAACAATGTTGTGATACTTTGGGTGCACAGCAAAGTGACCCATCCATAAAGATATAATACAATTGAAAGGCAAGATGTAGAATGAAGAAGAAATTTATGCTAGTGTTCAATTCCTCATGCAACGCATTCCGTGTAGGGTGGTTCTACTGACAACATATTAGAATTTGGTCTAAAATTTTTGAATAACTTAAATGCCATTCTGTACATCATAGATATTATCAAGCTGTTTTGGGCACTGTAAACAATGGAAAGCTTCCTAGAAATTCATAATTCTACAGGTCAGAAATCATGTTAATGTGGATACATTTTAGAATACATTAAAATAATGAATTACTAAAACTAAAAAAGGCATTATTAGTGAGCAAAATTCTACCTTATGGACTTAAAGCTTTGGTCTAAGGTTGCAATGGAAATAATTCTTCATAAAATTAGATAATATCCATAAACATTTATTATTTATATTCTAAATATTTAAGGACTTCTAGCCTCATTTAAAGATATAAGAATGTAAATATGTGCATATATCTAACCAATAAATAACTTAAACTTTAGAAATCTCCATTCTTTATATTTCTGTGAGAATTAATTCTGTACTTTTATCTGGGAAAAAAAATTTGCTTATAGATTCTTTTATTGAGATTTAGGAATGCTTTTGTGCTCCAATAGCCCTAACATCTACATCAGCATACAGAAATGTGGCAGTGGTTCTAGGATGACTGAATCTTTGAAGCTACCACCATTTGCTTCAGCAAATACTACCTCTGTCATTTTTTCATGCTCCATCAAAATGACACGATTTAAAAGAAACAGTTATATCAGGCTCAGGTCCTCCCTTTGAGTTTCCAGCTCATCTGATGTAAAGACGTAACTTTTAACTTTTTTGAACATTTGAAAAAGGCAATGTGTATCTATGTTATGCTGTAGGAGAAGAAAAAGGTGTGTATCTACTTTTTTTCACTCTGGGTTATTACTGAACTATAAGAAAGCCATAGATTTTTGTATCGATGTACAAAGAATATTTTCTTCTGGTTTTGTGTGTGTGTGTGTGTGTGGTTTTTCTAAAGGTTTTTACCTTTGAAATGATCAAAGGTAAAACAGGTGTTGGCCTTTGCATTAGGCTTTTTAACCCTAGAAAATAGTGTTCATACTTTCCTAATCATGACAAATAGAAGCACTGGCCACATTGCATATGCTAAAAGTGAAAAGGTCATTATTTTACATTCACAACAGAATTGAGATACTTTGATCCTGATCAGCTTATTCTGACCAAAGAGAATTTTTATTTCTCTTGTCAAATATCATCCTAAATAATATTAAATAGTTAAGCCGATGTAAGATTAATCAGTTTATACCACCCTCACACACTTAAACACTAGCAATTCCTCTCTTAAATGTCTTACCCCTCTGCTGCTGCTACCGCTAAGTCGCTTCAGTCATGTCTGACTCTGTGCGACCCCATAGACAGAATTTGAGAGCTACTTTGCAATACTAAATTAGCTAATGAAAAGTAGAACTCATTCTGTTCAATTATTTATTTTTACTTTATTTAAAAAATAATTTCTACACATTCTCTCTTTTTACCAGTACATTTCCTACATCCTTCCCTCCCTCCTCCTTTCCCTCCCTTCACCACACACACAGAAACACAATACATTGTCCATGGAACATTCAGAATGTTATCCATTTGATGAACCAAAAGAAGTATGTAGAGTATCATAATGTGCACAGTAATGAAATGCACTGTTTTTTTTCCTTTCATTTCTTCTTCTCGTTCACTTTACCCTTCTCCCTATTCAGTAAACACCTTGATGGGCTTGTATTTTGCTTAGTTTTTCTTGAATACATTTAATAAATATTATTGCTTGAATCTGTAGGATTTGGTGCCTTCATTTTAACTGATCCAAGACTTAGGACAGGCTAGTTCACAGACCATCTATATTTTTATTTTGATGTTAGTTTTAATAAATGTTGCTTGATTAATTTCAAAACAATGCCTGAAGCTGCCAAGTATAAGAATACTCTTCAACTCATGCCTCTGGAAAGCATAGTTTTTAATTGTTTCATTTTTAACAGTCTGATATGTTGAAAGAGTTATCAGTTTACAATAATTTACTTATCTCATACAACTAATGAATTTTCACCTTCCCACAATTTACTTTACTACATCTTTTGCTGCAATCCATATAAAAAATGTATATTTTACCATTTCTCTGCTCAGTACTTTATGGTATCTCTTGCTAAATATAAGTGATTTTAGAGATATAGATAAAAGTGTAGACAGAAGAATAGAAATATGGCACACATTTTGAAGAATATTTTTATTTCACCTAAGCCTTTGATTTGATTTCTTGTAATAATAAGCCTTGTGAATGAAATCACAAAGTGACCAAATCCCATTCTGGAGATCATCAGCATTAAATGATTAGCTAAGGGGTAATGGTTAAATTGCTTTCAAGAAAGACAACATTTGGAATTTTATCCTAGTTTTTTAAAATATATGAAAAATATGTTTAAACCCTAAAAAGAGAAAAATAATAATTATGTATTAATATTCAGTTCAGTCGCTCAATCATGTCCAACTCTTTGTGATCCCATGAATCACCCCACGCCAGGCCTCCCTGTCCATCACCAACTCCCGGAGTTGACTCACATTCATGTCCATCGAGTCAGTGATGCCATCCAGCCATCTCATCCTCTGTCGTCCCCTTCTACTCCTGTTCCCATTCCCTCCCAGCATTAGGGTCTTTTCCAATGAGTCAACTCTTCACATGAGGTGGCCAAAGTACTGGAATTTCAGCTTTAGCATCAGTCCTTCCAAAGAAATCCCAGGGCTGATCTCCTTTAGAATGGACTGGTTGGATGTCCTTGCAGTCCAAGGGACTCTCAAGAGTCTTCGCCAACACAACAGTTAAAAAGCATCAGTTCTTCGGCACTCAGCTTTCTTCACAGTCTAACTCTCACATCCATACATGACCACCGGAAAAACCATAGCCTTGACTAGATGGACCTTTGTTGGCAAAGTAATGTCTCTGCTTTTGAATATGCTGTCTAGGCTGGTCATAACTTTCCTTCCAAGGAGTAAGTGTCTTTTAATTTCATGGCTAAAGTCACCATCTGCAGTGATTTTGCAGCCCCAGGAAATAAAGTCTGACACTGTTTCCACTGTTTCCCTATTTTCCATGAATATTAATAAATTAATAATTATCTGTGTAAAGATAAACAATTATCTTTTAGATTCTCACTTTCAATGACATTATAAGAATTTGACTGATGAAAAACTCCCAGTATTGGCCAAATGTGTGAATACAACAACCTCCAAAATTATATCTGTTCAGCAGGTTTACAGCCTGATAAATAATTCTCCAAATTCAGTAACAAATATCTATAATGAGTACATTGTCTTGAAATAGCAGTTAACTAATGATAAATACTTAGATGAATTTTTTACATCTGTACTTTTACTATTAAAGCAATGTGAAACAAATCTCCAGGAAACTATATGATATGTATGCTTTCTTTTTCTATGTAAAATGAAAAATCTGGCATGAAAAGGACTTTAATATCCCTGAAACACATTTTAGTTTACAAGATATGAAAATAGTGAGGTTGAGTTTTAAAATATGATAATATTAAGCTGCTTGTCAATATCATAAATTAAGCGACTCTAATTTGCAAAATTCATAATTAAAGCTATAGTTTAACTCATGATAGACTGTTATTAGGAATTTCTGTCACCCAAATGATTTAGATTCTGTTAATATCAGGGATTGTCATAAGTAACATTTCTTCATATTACAACCAGCTATAATCCTAATTCCTGCCTCTGCAGGTATCTTAAAAATTATTTTAAGAAATTATACTCTATGCCTACAGCAAAAAGTTAATAAATAAGAATAATGACTGTGAATTATATTTTCAGGTCTTACAATATTATATAGTGGTATCAGTATAAATCAATTATTATGTTTAATAGCATGTAATATAAATAGGTCAAAGTAGCAATAAAAATCCATCTTTATGCTCATATACATATGTGTGTGTCTATGCATGTATATATATATATAAAAGATTATATTTCATACGTGCAGAGAAGGTTCAACTATGTTTTTGTCTATTTTCTGGTTATTAACTATGCTTCCTTGAACATACTTTATTATTTTCAGCTATTACTAAATATGTTTTAATTAGGATTATTTAGTGGAAGAGTATAAAAAGTCAAATGAGAATGGGAAGGAAGGAAGGAAAAAAGAAAGGGAGAGAAGGAAGGATGGGTAAGACACTGGCCTTTTCAAAACTGAGTCCCTGGGAATATTGTTTTAAGGTATATCTTTTTTTTTAATTTTATTTTATTTTTAAACTTTACATAATTGTATTAGTTTTGCCAAATATCAAAATGAATCCGCCACAGGTATACATGTGTTCCCCATCCTGAACCCTCCTCCCCTCCTCTCTCCCCATACCATCCCTCTGGGTCGTCCCAGTGCACTAGCCCCAAGCATCCAGTATCGTGCTTCGAACCTGGACTGGCAACTCGTTTCATACATGATATTTTACATGTTTCAATGCCATTCTCCCAAATCTTCCCACCCTCTCCCTCTCCCACAGAGTCCATAAGACTGTTCTATACATCAGTGTCTCTTTTGCTGTCTATAAAACTCCTAGAGGAGAACATAGGCAAAACACTCTCTGACATACATCACAGCAGGATCCTCTATGACCCACCTTCCAGAATATTGGAAATAAAAGCAAAAATAAACAAATGGGATCTAATTAAACTTAAAAGCTTCTGCACATCAAAGGAAACTATTAGCAAGGTGAAAAGACAGCCTTCAGAACGGGAGAAAATAATAGCAAATGAAGCAACTGACAAACAACTAATCTCAAAAATATACAAGCAACTCCTACAGCTCAACTCCAGAAAAATAAATGACCCAATCAAAAAATGGGCCAAAGAACTAAATAGACATTTCTCCAAAGAAGACATACAGATGGCTAACAAACACATGAAAAGATGCTCAACATCACTCATTATCAGAGAAATACAAATCAAAACCACTATGAGGTACCATTTCACACCAGTCAGAATGGCTGCGATCCAAAAGTCTACAAGCAATAAATGCTGGAGAGGGTGTGGAGAAAAGGGAACCCTCTTACACTGTTGGTGGGAATGCAAACTAGTACAGCCACTATGGAGAACAGTGTGGAGATTCCTTAAAAAATGGAAATAGAACTGCCTTATGATCCAGCAATCCCACTGCTGGGCATACACACTGAGGAAACCAGAAGGGAAAGAGACACGTGTACCCCAATGTTCATCGCAGCACTGTTTATAATAGCCAGGACATGGAAGCAACCTAGATGTCCATCAGCAGATGAATGGATAAGAAAGCAGTGGTACATATACACAATGGAGTATTACTCAGCCATTAAAAAGAATACTTTTTTTTTTTTTTAAGGTTTATCTTAATCAAGACATATCTTCGGCATCTATTACCTAGACTTGAATAATGCCTGGTACATAATAGATTTATTTGTTCTTTAGTATATTATTTCCTGTGCACATGGTGCCTTTAATCACTAAGCAGTGTCACCTTTGAATATATTGTCACAAATTCTCCAAACAATGATTTGAGAAAATCTTTTGACCAATGAAGCAACAAAGGCAGTGGTTGCTCTGAAAATTCAAGCAAATTTCAAAAGTTCACAAAGGTATCAGTTAGTTGAGCTCAGAACTGAATGTGTGATATCCTCATACAAAGCTTTTTATTAAAATTAATTCACTATATTGCTTATTCTATTAGGAGAATGGTATAAAAATTCCAATGTCTGTATGAAGTAGATGGTTGGCCCTACAATAAGAAATGTGACTGTAACAAATAGAGGTATCTAAAGCTCCAAAACATACCATGCCCTTCCTCATTTACTAGCTGGTGACATTCGTACAAGGATTTACCTTTAAATGAAATGTTTCTGGGAAAGAAAGCACTCTCACTATTATTACACTATCAATCCTGAGGATAAAATAACAGCTTAAGGGTGATATGTAGAGATAAGAAAGATGGTTTGAGACAGCTGGACAAATTAGGCATGCTTAAGGCAAGAATGAAAGAAAAAAGACAAAGGCAGCTGGATTTAAATGTCAAATTGTCCAACTTCAGATACTGATCACTTAAATATTTTATAATTTAGAAAGAGTAGATAGATTTTATGAGTATGCTAAGTAGTATAAATTGAGAGGGAAAAGTGACCTCAAGGAATCTTCAATTGATTAACAGATTTTGTAAACTCAGCCCCAGGTATGAAGTAGTTCACAAAAAGTGAGTTTTAATCCCTCATATAACTATCCTTTTATCCCCTTACTTATCAAGCCCTTTTTGGAAGTTGCACCCAGTGGCAATCACCAAAAGTTATTCAGCTGCTAATTCAAAACATCAAAATTGTAGGTACTGGAATCTCCAATGCTTTGGCTACCTGTTGAGAAGAAATGACTCATTGGAAAAGACCCTGATGCTGGGAAAGATTGAAGGCAGGAGAAGAGTACTACAGAGTATGAGATAGTTGGAGGGCATCACCGACTCAATGGACATGGGTTTGAAAAGTTCCGAGGGTTGGTGAAGGACAAGGAAGCCTGGCATGTTGCAGTCCATGGGATCCCAAAGAGTTGGGCAGGACTGAGCAATTCAACTGAATTGAACTGAATGGCTGCAGAGCCATATTTTAACATTGTAACTTTGAGATTTCCTGAGCAATATACTTGGCATTAGTGAGACACTCATAAATGAGGTTTGTATGTAAATCCTCTTCTTTGTCAATAGCCAGACATTTTGATTTATAAAATGTTTCAATTATTATCTCACAGGTATTGTTTTCATTTAGCCAGCAATAAAAACAGATAATATATCTTAATTGCTTCTTTTTTCAAATGCTTTATCAACATTCCATAGGGAAAAAAATCTAAAGAAGAGTGCACTCAGTGATTTATGAATGATAGTTGATAGCACATATATTTCTATTGTGTATTAAAAATATAAGTGGAAGTTTGAAAACTTCCTTAAGATGCTTTTCTGGTTTTGAATTTGACAATATACAAAATGAATTAAAGAATAAAAATGAAAATAATTTTGGTCTCATTAGGCCATGGCCTCATGTAGCAATGCTGAAAGCAGAAAATGAGTATCAAATTAAATTCAGATCTAACAATATTTAATTCTGTCTGAAAGCAAGACCACAGAAACCATAAGAAAAATGTCTACAACAAACACAATATTTAGAGCTTTAAAAATTATACCAATTTATATTTCATTTGCTTCATTTTATCAGAATGCTGGCAAGTTATGTCCAACAGTGATTCTGTAAAAATGACTTAGATTCTCTAATAATAATCTCAACTTAAAGAGATAAATAATCATAAGGAAGCAAATATTCCTATAAAAATACATGCCTATTCTTCTTAAAATTTTACAGAAAAAAAGGTAAAATAATTATAAGACTTAAAACTAACAACTAGAACACCAAATAAAATGAATTGCTAATCTAGGGAGAATATCCCTTGTTGTACAATACATTTTGCCAATTTGAAATTGAGGAAGATATTTTTTTTTAATGTGTTTGAAAATATTCCCTGTGCTTGCTGAAAAAGATGAGGCATAAAATTGTACAGGAACATCAAAAGTGAGATGAGAAGAAACTTGGGGATGCCACTGGCATGCTCGTAAATGGAAAGAGAGCAAAAAGCTATTGAAGTGTTTAAGGATATAGGAATAAAATGAGATCTAACAGGGAAGGGGTGAGAACTGTATTGAAAGGTGTTCCCAGCTGGAAAAATATCATTTCCAGGTGATTTTTGTTTCCATCAAATCAAGTCAGGACATGAAACTGGAGACAGTATCCCATAATATTAAAAAAATAGTTTCCACTACTTAAGAGATTTGCTTTTGGGTTTTGATAAGTATTTAGGGGCTATTTGCTACCTGGTGATGGAAAGTGAGAAATAAATTTGACTCATTCCTTACAGAAGTAAATAGAATAAATCTACCATTCTAAATATTGTTTTGAAATATATTATTATATTATTAATAGTATAATATGTGCATCTTTGATTATGTAGTATAAATCACACTAACCCCATGAGTTTTTAAAACTTATAAATGTCTGGTCTGTTCTCACTATATTTTTAAGTACATATAACACCTATTATATATAGTAAGGCTTTGTTTCACTTTTAATTTGAATCATTATTGTTGAATGCTAAGCTGTAAATGAGTATTGTTGATTATACTTATTCATACATTTTTTCATTATAAATGACCTTACATTATTTTGAGCAACCTCATTCTTTAACCACTTATATATTTCTAGCATAGTGTAGTACCTGAAACATAATTGTTACAAAAATACATCCTTTATTTAGGCCTGAACACAGTTGGGTATCAGTTCAGTTCAGTTCAGTCGCTCAGTTGTGTCTCACTCTTTGCGACCCCATGAACTGCAGCACGCCAGGCCTCCCTGTCCATCACCAACTCCCGGAGTTCACTCAGACTCACGTCCATCGAGTCAGTGATGCCATCCAGCCATCTCATCCACTGTCTTCCCCTTCTCCTCCTGCCCCAAAACCTCCCAGCATCAGAGTCTTTTCAAATGAGTCAACTCTTCGCATGAGGTGGCCAAAGTACTGGAGTTTCAGCTTTAGCATCATTCCTTCCAAAGAAATACCAGGGCTGATCTCCTTGCAGTCCAAGGGACTCTCAAGAGTCTTCTCCAGCACCACAGTTCAAAAGCATCAATTCTTCGGTGCTCAGCCTTCTTCACAGTCCAACTCTCACATCTGTACATGACTACTGGAAAAACTATAGCCTTGACTAGACGGACCTTTGTTGGCAAAGTAATGTCTCTGTTTTTCAATATGCTATCTAGGTTGGTCATAACTTTCCTTCCAAGGAGTAAGCGTCTTTTAATTTCATGGCTGCAGTCACCATCTGCAATGATTTTGGAGCCCAAAAAACATAAAGTCTGACACTGTTTCCACTGTTTCCCCATCTATTTCCCATGCAGTGATGGGACCAGATGCCATGATCTTCGTTTTCTGAATGTTGAGCTTTAAGCCAACTTTTTCACTTTCCTCTTTCACTTTCATCAAGAGGCTCTATAGTTCCTCTTCACTTTCTGCCATAAGGGTGGTGTCATCTGCATATCTGAGGTGATTGATATTTCTCCCAGCAATCTTGATTCCAGCTTGTGCTTCTTCCAGCCCAGTGTTTCTCATGATGTACTCTGCATAGAAGTTAAATAGGCAGGGTGACAATATACAGCCTTGACGTACTCCTTTTCCTATTTGGAACCAGTCTGTTGAGGAACACTAATGTTATTCTGTATAATAATAATGTTAGGTGTATACCATAGTTTAAAACAGTTGCTCTTCCTAAGAAGCAATGCCAGAAAACTTGGAAAACTCATCAGTGGCCATAGGACTAGAAAATGTCAGTTTTCATTCCAATCCCAAACAAGGGCAATGCCAAAGCATGTTCAAACTATCTCACAATCACATTCATTTCACATGCTAGCAAAGTAATGCTCAAAATTCTCTGAGGTAGGCTTCAACACTATGTGAATGGAGAACTTCCAGATGTTCAAATGGGTTTAGTATATAGACCCAATAGTAATGTAATGTAAATATCTCTTCTCTAGTAGAAAAGATAATAAAGGTTATGTATCCTGTACTACATTAACTGTAAATTTCTTTATTAAAACACCTTATTTCTGCATGCTATTTTAATTAACTTATATGTATCTCAGCTCTTCAAGTGATATTTGAACCAGCTACACCATCGCAGGAGAAGGCAATGGCACCCTGCTCCAGTATTCTTGCCTGGAAAATCCGATGGACGGAGGAGCCTGGTAGGCTGCAGTCCATGGGGTCGTGAAGAGTCGGACACGACTGAGCGACTTCACTTTCACTTTTCACTTTCATGCATTGGAGAAGGAAATGGCAACACACTCCAGTGTTCTTGCCTGGAAAATCTCATGGAGGGAGGAGCCTGGTAGGCTGCAGTCCACGGGGTCGCGATGAGTTGGACACGACTGAGCGACTTCACTTTCACTTTCATACCATCGCACTAGTCTTCTTATTAATGTTAGTTAATAAATGGTTGACATGTTTATTTTTATCATTAATGCTTCTAACTGTTCAAAGTTTGCATTTTAATATCACAGTTAGAGTTGATTTTTGTTTGTTCAGAGACTCACTCTTCCTTCTCCGGACAAGGACTCCTTTCCCCATCCATTCATGTGGAAGGGGTGGGGCTGCCTACCTAGTATATTTCTTCCTGGCCTTAATTTTAAGAACATGTTCTAGGACATTCCAGTTATAATATCATATGCAGCTGTGTAAACACGGCATTCATTAAGTTAAGCCAGATCTTCATTCTTCCCAGATATTTATTTTATCATTTTAGAAGTTTAAGGAAAAAGCAGATTTGGATAATATAGCTAGCAGAATGTGAATCAGGAATTATCAACCACATTTTTTCTCAGAAAACTGAGAAGTGGGAGAGAGACAGAAAAAGAGGTCAAACGGATTTTGATGATTTCTCTAAATACCTGCGTGAAATTCTGCTTAAAACCACATTTCTAGTCTTCTGCTGCTGCTGCTAAGTCGCTTCAGCCGTGTCCGACTCTGTGAGACCTCATAGATAGTAGCCCACCAGGCTCCGCCGTCCTTGGGATTCTTCTAAGTGAGGGGGAAAATCATGTTTTTGTCTATAGGAGTTTGATTTCTCTGTTTCTTATACCAAAGAATCCTAACAGGGTTAAGCAATGGAAATACTGTAATATAGATTTAGAAAACAAAATAGTGAATATGAACATGTTTCACATGAATTAACTAAACCTAAAATTATAGTAAATTTTAACTATTATCATAATACTTTGAAGATATATTCAAAATTCATGTGTTTTGTGCATTATTGATTTTTGACTGGATCTCTTCAGCTCAACATTAAAATCAGAAGTGATGGATTGCAATGATAGAAACAATTCAGACATAGGATTAGAAAAATACTGAGAACTGTAAAACATAATTACAATAAAAGTCAAGATAAAGATGCTATAATGGTAGCTCAGAAATTTTTATGTTTGTTAAAGATCTTAAAATAATTTAAAGTAATTAAATCGATAAATTTACATTTTGAATGAAAATCATGGAGTACATCATTTTTTAAAAAATGTCTAATAATTTGGTATGTAGGAGTTACTTGAAGCTATGGTAGTACAGATTTATTTTATAAATATTTCTCATTCAGTTCAGTTCAGTTCAGTCGCTCAGTTGTATCTGACTCTTTTCGACCCCATGAATTGCAGCACACCAAGCCTCCCTGTCCATCACCAACTCCTGGAGTTCACTCAGACTCACGTCCATTGAGCCAGTGTCGCCATCCAGCCATCTTATCCTCTGTCTTCCCCTTCTCCTCCTGCCCCCAATCCCTCCCAGCATCAGAGTCTTTTCCAATGAGTCAACTCTTCACATGAGGTGGCCAAAGTACTGGAGTTTCAGCTTTAGCATCATTCCTTCCAAAGAAATCCCAGGGCTGATCTCCTTCAGAGTGGACTGGTTGGATCTCCTTGCAGTCCAAGGGACTCTCAAGAGTCTTCTCCAACACCACACTTCAAAAGCATCAATTCTTCAGCGCTATAAATATTTTTGGTAGAGTACAAATACAAATTTTTTAAAATATGACTTTAAAATTATCATGAAGACATATTTGGTGATGATAAGTGACCATTTTATTTCATAACAAAGCATTGGAGAGATAATTGATGCTTGTATAAAGTAATTTGTACTATACTTTTTATCTGAAGAAAAAAGGAATGCCAATTTGTACATGAGAAAGGGATTTAATAAGATTTTTTTATTTAAAATATTTTGTAGGTTCTAGAGCCTTCATAACTGCCTGTAATGTCCTATTTGGGCCATAAATGACTCATTTTTCCTTTGTTGCATCAATTCATAGATGCCGGAACTGTCTTACTTACTTGCCCTTAATTTATGCCTGTCTTTTACCACATGTAATCTCATGTAGACTTTTACTGAAGAGTGGGAACAGAAAGTGGAGGGTGAAGGAAAGGTTTCAATCACTGAAATCTTTATCTGTGTTTGTTGTTCTTTTTATCATTACCATAAAATATGTGCAGATTGTTAATTCAAATTCCCTTCTCTAGGAATTTGGCTTCAGTATTTGTTAAAACATTTTAAATGTATTATTGTGATTGCTTTGTACAGACAGCTTTCACTATATTCTTTCTGATTTCTGGAAGGCACAGATATTATTCATTATTTTTATCCATAGGTTGAAGTTATGTATTATAAAAAAGTTAAAGCTATTATCTATCTATACTTAATTAGTATGATAGCTCCTAAATTCACTTTTCTATTGAGAGAGAAATATCTAAATAAATATCACCAACTTACATTTGATTCCAATGAATACTCCCATTATGCTTAACACTTCCTCAGACATATCATGCTATTGACAGACTGTTTATATGGTATTGCATAATTTTAAAAGAGATAATTTTATTATTTCTTAGGAATATACACGTGTTTAACTCGTCATTCTGATACAGTTCTGAAAGGCTTTTCAACTTGCATTTGATAGCTGTAACAGTTGATGAGAGGGAGGTATACGTATTTGGCCTTGTAGACACTCTGAAAGTTTGAGCTTATTAAACTTGTTTAATGAGGGCATTCTATTTTAATACTGGAGTGGGTTACCTGTGGCAGAGGGAGATGGTGGAGTGGAAGGAGTTCACTCATCTTCTACTGCATGAACTCCAAAATTACAAATCACTGCTGAACAACTGTTGACAGGAGAATATTTAATTTCACCAAAAAAAAAAAAAAAAACCACACCCTGTCCAAGTGCAAAGGAGAAGCCCCAGCAAGACAGTAGGAGGGGCGAAATCAGGTTTAGAATCAAACCTGGTACCCACCAGAGACACTAGAGGAACTCAAACAAACCTTGTGCACCAGGACCCAGAGACCCCACAGAAACTGAGCCAGAACTGTGTTTGAGTGTCTCCTGTGGAGGTACAGGTTAGCAGTGGACTGCCACGGGGACAGGGGCTCTGGGTTCAGCAGACCTGGGTATGGCATAAGACCTCTTGGAGGAGGTTGCCATTAACCCCACCATAGAGCTGCCAGAACATACACAGGACTGGAAAAACAGACTCTTGTAGGGAACAAACAAAACTTTGTGCCCACCAGGACTCAGGAGAAAGGAGCTGTGACCCCAAAAGAGACTGACCCAGACTTGCCCATGAGTGTCCAGGAGTCTCTGGCAGAGGTGTGGGTTGGCAGTGACCTGCTGCAAGGTCGAGGACATTCAGTGCAGCAGTGTAAGCATGGGACATTTTGGAGGAGGTCTCAATTATCTTTATTACCTCCACCATAGTTTGGCCTCAGGTCAAATAACAGGGAGGGAACATGGCCTCCCTCTGATCACAGAACATTGGATTAAAGATTTACTGAGCATGGCCCCACCCATTAGAACAAGACCCAGTTTCCCCTTAGTCAATCTCTCCCATTAGAAGCTTCAATAAGCTTCTTATCCTTATCCATCAGAGGGCCAAGAGAATGAAAACCACAGTCACAGAAAACTAAGAAAACTCATCACATCAAACTCAACAAACTCATCACAGCCTTGTCTAACTCAATGAAACTATGAGCCATGCTGTGTAAGGCCACCCAAAACTGATGGGTCATGGTGGAGAGTTCTGACAAAACGTGGTCCAATGAAGATGGGAATGGTAAACGACTTCAGTATTCGTGCCCTGAGAACTCCATGAACAGTGTGAAAGGCAAAAAGATAGGACACTGAAAGATGAACTTCCCAGGTCGGTAGGTGCCCAATATACTACTGGAGATCAGTGGAGAAATAACTCCAGAAAGAATGAAGAAACAGTTCAGTTCAGTCGCTCAGTTGTCTGACTCTTTGCGACCCCATGAACTGCAGCACGCCAGGCCTCCCTGTCCATCACCAACTCCTGGAGTATACCAAAACCAATGTCCATTGTGTCAGTGATGCCATGAAACCATCTCATCCTCTGTCGTCCCCTTCTCCTCCTGCCCTCAATCTTTCCCAGCATCAGGGTCTTTTCAAATGAGTCAGCTCTCCGCATCAGGTGGCCAAGTATTGGAGTTTCAGCTTCAACATCAGTCCCTCCAATGAACATCCAGGACTGATCGCCTTTAGGATGGACTGGCTGGATCTCCTTGAAGTCCAGGGGATTCTCAAGAGTCTTCTCCAAAACCACAGTTCAAAAGTATCAATTCTTCTGCGCTCAGCTTTCTTTATACTCCAACTCTCACATCCATACGTGACTACATAGCCTTGATTAGATGAACTTTTGTTGGCAAAATAATGTCTCTGCTTTTTAATATGCTGTCTAGGTTGGTCATAACTTTCCTCCCAAGGAGTAAGCATCATTAATTTCATGGCTGCAATCACCATCTGCAGTGATTTTGGAGCCCTGAAAAATAAAGTCAGCCACTGTTTCCCCATCTAATTGCCTTGAAGTGATGGGACCGGATGCCATGATTTTAGTTTTCTGAAGGTTGAGCTTTAGGCCAACTTTTTCACTCTCCTCTTTCACTTTCATCAAGAGGCTCTTTAGTTCTTCTTCACTTTCTGCCATAAGGGTGGTGTCATCTGCATATCTGAGGTTATTGATATTCCTCCCGGCAATCTTGATTCCAGCTTGTGCTTTCTACAGCCCAGGGTTTCTCATGATGTACTCTGCATATAAGTTAAATAAGCAGGGTGACAATATACAGCCTTGATGTACTCCTTTTGTTATTTGGAACTAGTCTGTTGTTCCATGTCTAGTTCTAACTGTTGCTTCCTGACCTGCATACAGGTTTCTCAAGAGGCAGATCAGGTGGTCTGGTATTCCCATCTCTTGAAGAATTTTCCACAGTTTATTGTGATCCACACAGTCAAATGCTTTGGCATCGTCAATAAAGCAGAAATAGATGTTTTTCTGGAACTCTCTTGCTTTTTCCATGATCCAGCGGATGTTGGCAATTTGATCTATGGTTCCTCTGCCTTTTCTAAAACCAGCTTGAACATCTGACAGTTCATGACTGATGTATTGCTGAAGCCTGGCTTGGAGAATTTTGAGCATTACTTTACTAGCATGTGAGATGAGTGCAATTGTGCAGTAGTTTGAGCATTCTTTGAAGAGACAGAGCCACAGTGAAAAACAGCACCCAGTTGTGGATATGACTGGTGATGGGAGTAAAGTCTGATGCTGTAAAGAATAATACTGCATAAGAATCTGGATTGTTAGGTCCGTAAATCAAGGCAAATTGGAAGTGCTCAAACAGGAGATGGCAAGAGTGAGCATCAACATTTTGGGAATCAGTGAACTAAAATGGACTGGAATGGGTGAATTTAATTCAGATGACCATTATATCTACTACTGTGGGCAAGAGTGCCTTAGAAGAAATGAAGTACCCATCATAATCAACAAACGAGTCTGAAATGCAGTACTTGGATGCAATCTCAAAAATGACAGAATGATCTCTGTTTCCAAAGCAAACCATTCGGTATTATAGTAATCCAAGTCTATGCCCCAACCAGTAATGCTGAAGAAGCTGAATGGCTCTACAAGGCCTACAAGACCTTCTTCAGGAGTAAACTCTGGGAGTTGGTGATGGACAGGGAGGCCTGATGTGCTGCAGTCCATGGGGTCGCAAACTAAACTGACTTACAAGAACTTCTAGAACTAACACCCAAAAAAAGATATCCTTTCCATTATAGGGGACTGGAATGCAAAAGTAGGAAGTCAGCACATCTCAGGAAATAGGCAAATTTGGCTTTGAAGTACAAAATGAAGCAGGTCAAAGGCTAATAGAGTTTTGCCAAGAGAACACACTGGTGATAGCTAACACCCTCTTCCAACAACACAAGAGAAAACTTTACATATGGACATCACCAGATAGTTAATACTGAAATCAGACTGATTATATTCTATGCAGCCAAAGATAGAGAAGCTCTACACAGTTAGCAAAAATAGGACTGGGAGCTCAGATCATGTGGCTCAGATCATGAACACCACATTGCCAAATTCGGACTTAAATTGAAGAAAGTAGGATAAACCCCTAGAGAATTCAGTTATGACATAAATCAAATCCCTTATGATTATACAGTGGAAGTGAGAAATAGATTCAAGGGATTAGATCTGATAGAGTGCCTGAAGAACTATGGACAGACGTTCATGACACTGTACAGGAGGCAGTGATTAAGACCATCCCCAAGAAAAAGAAATGCAAACAGGCAAAATGGTTGTTTGAGGAGGCCTTACAAATAGCTAAGAAAAGAAGAGAAGCAAAACACAAAGGAAAAAAGAAAAGATCTACCCATTTCGATGCAGAGTCCCAAAGAATAGCAAGGAGAGATAAGAAAACCTGCTTCAGTGATCAATGCAAAGAAATAAAGAAAACAATACAATAGGAAAGACTAGAGACCTCTTCAAGAAAATTAGAGATACTAAGGGAACATTTCATGTAAAGATGGGGTCAATAAAGGACAGAAATGGTATGGACCTAATAGAAGCAGAAGATATTAAGAAGAGGTGGCAAGAACTCACAGAACTATACAAAAAATATCTTCATGACCCAGATAATCACAATGGTATGATCACTCACCTTGAGCTAGATATCCTGGAATGCAAAGCCAAGTGGGCCTTAGGAAGCATCCCTAAAACAAAGCTAGTGGAGGTTTTGGAATTCCAGTTGAGCTATTTCAGATACTAAAAGATGATGCTATGAAAGTGCTACACTCAATATGCCAGCGAATAAGGAAAACTCAGCAGTGGCCACAGGACTGGAAAAGATCAGTTTTCATTCAGTCTCAAGGCAATGCCAAAGAATATTCAAACTACCACACAACTGCACTCATCTCATACACTAGCAAATAATGCTCAAAATTCTTAAAGCCAAGCTTCAACCGTATGTGAACCATGAACTTTCAGATGTTCAAGCTGGATTTAGAAAAGGCAAAGGAACCAGAAGTCAAATTCCCAACATCCGCTGGATCATCAAAAAAGAAAGAGTTCCAGAAAAACATCTACTTCTACCTTATAGACTACGTCAAAACATTTGATTGTGTGGATCACAACAAACTATGGAAGATTCTTCAAGAGATGGAAATACCAGACCACTGACCTGCCTCCTGAGAAATCTGTATTCAGGTCAAGAAGCAACAGTTTGAACTGGACATGGAACAATAGACTGTTTCCAAATAGGGAAAGGTGTACGTCAAGGCTGTATATTGTCACCCTGCTTATTTAATTTATATGCAGTGTACATCATGAGAAATGCTGGGCTGGATGAAACACAAGCTGGAATCAAGATTGCCGGGAGAAATATCAATAACCGCAGATATGCATATGACACCACCCTTATGGCAGAAAGCAAAGAACTATAGAGCCTCTTGATGAAAGTGAAATAGGAGGCTGAAAAAGTTGGTAAAACTCAACATTCAAAAAACTGATTCATGGCATCTGGTGCCATCACTTCATGGCAAATAGATGGGGAAGTAATGGAAACAGTGAGTAACTTTATTTTGGGGGGCTCCAAAATCACTGCTGATGATTACTGCAGCCATGAAATTAAAAGACGCTTGCTCCTTGGAAGAAAGGCTATGACCAACCTAGACAGCATATTAAAAAGCAGAGACATTACTTTGCCAACATAGGTCCATCTAGTTAGTCAAAGCTATGGTTTTTCCAGTAGTCATGTATGGATGTGAGATTTGGACTCTAAGGAAAGCTGAGCACTGAACAATTGATGCTTTTGCACTGTGGTGTTGGAGAAGACTCTAGAGAGTCCCTTGGAATGCAAAGGATCCATCCCTTCAATCCTAAAGGAAATCAGTCCCGAATAGTCATTGCAAGGACTGCTGCTGAAGCTGAAGCTCCAATACTTCGGCCACCTGATGTGAAGAACTGACTCATTTGATAAGATCCTGATGCTGGAAAGATTGAAGGCAGAAGGAGAAGGGGATGACAGAGGATGAGATGGTTGGATGGCATCACCGAGTCGATGGACATGAGTTTGAGCAAACTCCAGGAGTTGGTGATAGATAGGGAAGCCTGGCGTGCAGCCATTCTGGTTTCTCAAAGAGTCAGACATGACTGAGTGATGTAACTGAACATTTTATTATGTTTTTGTCAATGTTTAATTCTCTTCTATCATCCACAAAAAAAAAAAGGTATACTAAGAATTTTACCTCTTTTTAATAGTTTTATAACTTACCTATTTTTTTCACTTTTGAGAGTTTAAATTTTAGTTTTCTGTGGATATTAGTATTTATTATTTACTTAAAAATATTCATTATAGAAAAAAGTACATTATCAATTCAGAAAACTCTATGACTGTTTGTTATAAAAATGAAAATATCTATCATATTGTTGGGCTGTTTCATATTATTATTTGCATTTATTTTATGTCAGCATCTATATTTGCAGAAATGGATAGCATTTTATATCTTTAATTCACACACTTTCTACTTGTTACTGTTCATAAGTGAAAGTGAAAGTCACTCAGTCATGTCAGACTCTTCACGCCCCATGGACTATACAGTCCATGGAATTCTCCAGGCCAGAATACTGGAGTGGGTAGCCTTTCCCTTCTCCAGGGCAACTTCCCAACCCATGGATCGAAACCAGATCTCCAGCATTGCAGGTAGATTCTTTACCAGCTGAACCACATAATATAAAGCTACCAATTATATACATTAGCTCCTCACTGGATTTGTCAATATTCTTCTTGTTTGCATTTAATGTGTCAGTGTCAGCAATGACAATATTTAATAACACTAACACATGTGTAGGCTCCTCTAACAATAAGGAAAATTAGTCATAAATGTATGTTTTTCTCCAAAAATAACAACAGATGTTAGTAGCTCCACTCCTGTTTTATAATTTCAAAGTGGCCACATTTTTATATTTTAGGGAAAAAAAAAGTCAGTATGAGAATCAAATGTTTTACACGAAATACCATCAAAAAATAAGCTGTTATTCCTTCTGAACACAGATCCATTGGAGAATTTAAAGAGAGTGAACAGATCTGGCTTTAACACAGTGCCTCCAGCTCACAGGCTTTTTATAGGTGTCAGGGGATTCAGGTCCATGACGGATTTCACATATACACCTGCTCTTTATTGCAAATAATACAACATTTTAACATTGAGTAGATCTGGTGTTACATATTGGTAAGCCAGGTATCCTTCAAGTGAAAGCAATTTACTTAGATTTGTCCAAGGCTTTATTAAAAGCTACTGCTTTAAAAAAAATGTATTTCACCATTTTAGAAGCCTTAGAGCATCATACGTCTGTAGAGTAAGCAATCGGAGTCAGTGCTGTTCAGCCACTAGGTGTCACTTAGCCTCTTGGAACAATTTCCTTTCTCTGAACACTTAAGATTTTATCTCTGTGATTCCCTTCAGCATTAATATTTATGATTATGTGTAGAGATAAGAAACAGAAAATGTGTCTAAATGTTCATTTCATTGGATAGATAAATGACCTTTTCCAGTAATCTTACTCTTCTCAATAAACCTACTCTCCACATACTGCTCTGTTTCTTCTTTCTGCCTGAAATTTCTCTCTTCAGATTATCCACCTGGCTATATTTCTCAACCCTTTGCTTATCAGCAACATCTAAATGAGATATATTCCTGATTATTCTACTTAAAACTCTGGCCTTCCCTCAATCTTTTTTAGACCAATAATCTTTATTCCCTTTTATTTTTATTCTACCTTTTCTTTTATTCCTGACACTTTTCTCCTTTTAACATACTGTAACATTTACTTATTTATCATGCTTATGGTGAAGTAGCCATACTCTTCCTGATGGACTATATCATGTCTCCAAGGGTAGAAGTCTTTGTTAAATCACTCCAGTATGTACTACACCTAGAACAGTGCTTACATTTAGTTGTAATCAAATATTTATGCAATGAGTGAATTGCTTAGAGATCAGTGCTGACATATGTAACGTTTTTAAATAATCTGAAAACAAACTATGCAACTTTAAAAATAAATTTATGCTTTCTCAAACTAAAAGAGATTCAGAAAATTGTAGAAAACATATAAGCTGATGTGCATAAGTAGAAAGGAAGAAATTTATGGAATGAAATTTAAATTTTGAAAATAGACTCTTCTGGCACATATCATTGAGCAGAGTTGTGCCAGCTTGAATGGGAGGGAGGTTTGGGGGAGAATGGATACATGTGTATGTATGACTGAGTCCCTTTGCTGTTCACCTGAAACTACCACAATATTGTTAATTGACTTTACTCCAATACAAAATAAAAAAGTTTAAAGTTAAAAAGAAAAAGAAAATATAATCTTCTTTTTTTACCCCAAAAATGTCCACAATAAATTAGGGCAGGAAATGAATAGGCAAAAAATACAGTTTGGAAAAAGAAAAAAAAAAAAACAACAGCAGCTACCTCTTTAGTTGGTGTGAGAGGAAGGCAGGAAGTTAATCCAATCCATTCATAACCTTCACCCCACCCCAACCTCACCATACAATGGAGTCCTTTCCATTTCAGGGAAAAAAGCAAACACCAAAGATGCCAGGAAAGTTTGAAAAACATCATCTCAAGGAAAGAATGACTTCTGAAGGCCAGACTTAAAGTTAACTAAAGATAATGAAGGGATTGTTACCCAAAACAAAGTTTTGATGAGTCTACATGCTTGGTTCAGTGGATTAAGAATTTTTTTACAAAGCACAGGGAATCAGGGAAGTGATTTAACAAACAACAGGAATCCAAGTGTTTGTATATTCTAGAGGCATAAAAAGCGTTTTAAAAGGTTTTCTAAATTAATGAGGTATTCCTATAATTTAGGTAACATAGTTTACATAGAGATCACATATTGTATAATTCTAACTTGCCCAGATAAGATGCACAGAAGAGAACCACTCTTTCCCTCATTTAGATTTCCACTAACCAAGTCCATTGTAAGACTCTCTATCAGAGCAGAATAACAGAATAAAAGCAATAGACCTGAAATTTTATTTCAATTCTGTGGTCCTATTGTTATCAAATAATCCCTTGAGCTCTCTAAATCACTTTCAATAGAACTGACATATGTGCAGTGACCATTTTATTCTCTGACGTTCCTATTATAGGTTGCTTAGTATAAACATGGAGAAGGCAACAGCACCCCACTCCAGTACTCTTGCCTGGAAAATCCCATGGACGGAAGAGCCTGGTAGGCTGCAGTCCATGGGGTCGCTGAGGGTCGGACATGACTGAGCGACTTCACTTTCACTTTTCACTTTCATGCATTGGAGAAGGAAATGGCAACCCACTCCACTGTTCTTGCCTGGAGAATCCCAGGGATGGGGAAGCCTGGTGGGCTGCCGTCTATGGGGTCGCACAGAGTTGGACATGACTGTAGTGACTTAGCAGTATAAACATATACAAATGAGCTGTGACTCTGCTAAACTATTCAGTTTAGCTATCTTAGTGGTCCATCTGGACCACCCAATGATAAAGTTTCAAAACATTTATATAGATTGAGTGGAGTAACCAATATAAACCTGAATTACCTATTGTGGTATCCAACCAAAACAGCTCCAATGGGTCAACGTCAGGTTATGCAAATTGTGTCATGCTTATTCATAGAAATACTGAAACATTATTTGTATTGATAGCTCTTTTAATACAATGTGGTACCAATGGTGTCCATGTTTACTCAACTTTTAAAAATCACCAGGCCTTTTGCTAAAATGAAAAATGTTAATGAGTAACAGTCACAAAGAATCTTTTCCAATTTATATTCCTGTAAAGTAACTACAAAATGGAATACTGATGAGTGGAATCCCTTTGTTCCAGAAATCTATTACCTTAATTTTCACACTCCTTCAATGGCTTATGTAAAACTCAAAACTCCTGTTTCTTGCATAGTTCAAGTGCATACTATTGACACATACAACATTTCAATTAAAGTTGAATTTTTATAATACATATATTTATCCTAATTGGTGCATCCCTATTTATTAATTTGACAGTATAATAATTTTGCACTTAGGTTGTTAATAGTAAAAATTATTTTATATACACATTGCTTAAATTCAGAAAATTTCATGGCCAAAAACAGGGTGTGGGGGGGACCCACAATGTCCAGTAGAGGAATGGATAAACAAATTGTGATATAACCATACAATGGAGATACCCATCACATCTAAAAGCTGATGTGCTCCTCATAACACATGATAATGGAGATGAATCTCCATAGCTGAAAGAAGAAGCTGAGCAAAGAGAAAGCAGAATAATTTTATCAAAGTGAAATTTTACAAAAAGCAAACAACCTATGGTGAAATAAAGTAGATGCTATTTTGCTTTGGTTGATGGGTGTGTGTGTTCGGGGCAGGATTATGGGAGACTATTGGGATATAGGGATTTGCGGGGAGCGAGCTCCACCCCTGGCAAAGGTCATGAGGAAGGAGGCTTGGCATACGCAAAGGCGGGATCAAGCCTCAGGAGTCTCCCTGGAAATTCTCGAGCAATCTACCCCCAAAACCAGAGTCTGCCTACTTTCTGCTTTGTGCTTTCACCTACACCTCTGACTTTACGGGGGGCTGTCCCCCACTACCTCTCTCTGAAAAAAGAGTTAGCTTACAGCTCCAGTTAATAATTCCTGGGTGTGACAGTGTTCAACCTACAAACTCCCTTGGAAGTCCTCTAGCCTGCCTGAATAGGTTTTTCCGGCCACATGTGATTGCTCAGAGCCTCCAAACTGTGAGAGGCATGAGATGTTCTAAACTGTCTAAATACAGATTCCTTTGAGCAGTTAAAAGATTGATTAGAAATTGTATTGGTGAAGGGATTTTCACTTGTTGGGCCAATGTTTGCTGCTAAGTCTCCATATCCCTTACCTGCTGTGTCCCTGGCAGTGTATTGATTAATATAATTGGTGTAAATAGTAGCTTTAATGTTTGTAACCTGGGACCCTTGAGTTAATTCTTTTTCTTGTTATAGCCCACCACACCTTTGCTCTGTAGGAATGCAACTTTATCTAATGCTTTTGGAGGGTGGCTCCTGACCAATCACCTTTAGAGAAAAATAAGTTTTCTGAAGAAAGGGTCTTAAAATGTTAACAGGCCTCCGGGCCAGAAGATGATGCAAATTACCTAAGCTTTTGCATATGATAAGTTTGCAGGAAGAAAGCCTGGCTTACTGCATGACTCTACCCCTTCCCCCATTATCCTCTATGCATAACTTAAGGTATAAAAACTACTTTGGAAAATAAAGTGCGGGCCTTGTTCACCGAAACTTGGTCTCACCATGTAGTTCTTTCTCTTACCTTCTGGCTGAATTATTCAGCCTCTTTTCTCCAATGAATTTCCTCACTGAGCTATCCTCATTCTATTACTCTTTATATCCTTAATTAACGTTTAATTAAGCAATTGTTTCCTGATCCTCGCCGACGCCGTCCCCGCTTCGAATACCCTGGATCAGCTGGGGCTGGTCCCTGGCAGGGATTTACTCTAAAATAACTTGAAAATTGTATGAGTGGTCAGTGAAACTGTTCTATATCTTGATTTTGGTTGTCATAGCATGGGTGTATAAATTTATCAAAAATTTCTGAACTATACATTTAGACAAATTTTACTGGGTGTCAAACCTGAAGAACGATAACTATTATAAAAATAAACATAGCATTGTACTGAAGGTCCCCTCTGGATTTTGAGGAATAGGCAGAGAATAACAGCAAATATTGCCAAAAAAGCCTTTGTCTCCAAAGTTTCACTTTTTCTGACAGTTCCTCGAATCACTCCTTTTCTCTAATTTATCTTTACACCCCTGATCTATAGAAGCGTATCTCTATTATTTGCCACTTTCCTCCAACCCCTACCTCAAATGGTCTCAAGAACTCAAATTTTCAGTCTGAACTAAACTAGTGCTTCTTTCAGTTCAGTTCAGTTGCTCAGTCGTGTTCGACTCTTTGCGACCCCATGAATCGCAGCACGCCAGGCCTCCCTGTCCATCACCAACTCCTGGAGTTCACTCAGACTCATGTCCATCGAGTCGGTGATGCCATCCAGACATCTCATCCTCTGTCGTCTCCTTCTCCTCCTGCCCCAATCCCTCCCAGTGCTTCTTTAATTTATTCCAATTGTCAAAAGGTAGAAAAAAATGTAAGGCTCAAAAACAGAGAAGAAGGAAAACAGGGAAGAAAAGAGAAGAAGAGAAAGGAGTTTACAGTTTATTTTTAAGCCAATATCATTGTCATATTTTTTACTAATATTCTTAACTAGAATGTAAGATATATTCATTTTCTATTAATAAAAGATATAAACCTATAAGATAAGAAACATGACAAGGGAATCATTTACTGTCATAACTTTGCTATATTCTTTCTTTCCCCTTTGCTGTTCAAATCCGGGATTCTTTTAAGCGAGAGGAATCATTCTATTTATCTTTATCTCATCAAATCTTATAAACAATAAGTAAATCATAAAACGTTTTGCCCTGAGAATTATTTCAAGAAGCCTTCATCTCCCTCTCCTCACCCTCCTCTTCTAACACACATCTAGAAATAATTCCACTTAGTGTATCACTTACAACTCTATTATACCATTGATCAGAAGCTGCCTGATCAAGATGATCATCTCAATAGTTAAATTGGAGTAGTTGGAATCAATGTATTTTGTTTCCTGGTTTCACTGACTAATGTCTTAAAAACACTATGAACACAAATTTGGTCACACACCCTGCTTTGCATGGGCAAAAGGAAAGAATCTGACTCTACCGTTTTTCTATTACTCAGGTGTGTACAATTAAGACAGATGAGTGCAGTGGACTCTGAAATCCCCATGAAAAGAGGATTTCTAGAAGGATAATAGGATTCATACAAGAAAAACCACTGGAATTGAGAACTCAGTATGGTTCAGAAGTACATTAAAAGAGATGAGATTTTTACAGATTTCCATCAGTATACAGACAGTATTTGAAAATAATTGCAATGTTGATAGTGTAGCTAGGAGATGCTCTGTGAAATAGTGTCTTTTGAGTTAAGATCTGAAGTAGATGCGGGGCCTGAGGGAGACTCAGGAAAAAGTAGTAAAGGATGAGATCAAAGAGTTAGAGATGAGATAGAGAAAGCACAATTTGTAGAATCTCATAAACCATTCTAAGAATTTTAGCATTTATCATGAGTGAGAGGAATTCCACACCAGAGTATACTCTTCTGAGAAGAAAAAAAGATCTGACTTTGTTTTAAAGAATCATTCTTTGTGCAGTGTTGAAAATGAACTTAGAGGACAGGCACTAAAGCAGGAAGAGCTATAAGAGGCTGTTGTAATAATTCAAGTTTGAGATGACAGGGTTTTGAATCATAGTAGTAAAAGGAAGGCAATGGCACTCCACTCCAGTACTCTTGCCGGGAAAATCCCATGGACGGAGGAGCCTGGTGGGCTGCAGTCCGTGGGGTCGCAAAGAGTTGGACACGAATGAAGTGACTTAGCAGCAGCAGCAGCAGTAGAAGGAAAGGTGGTGAAATGCACTCAAATGACACTTCTATTTTCAAACTTGATATTCAAAAGCCAGGCCTACCTTACTCCAAAATCTTTGTGGTTTTTAATTTTCTCCTTTTTTTGAAAATCTCCATTCCATTACCTAACATAGTACTCTTAGTGTAGAAATCCTTAGTTAGTTCAGTCACTCAGTCATGTCCGACTGTTTGTGACCCCATGAACCGCAGCATGCCAGGCCTCCCTGTCCATCACCAACTCCTGGAGTTAACCCAAACTCATATCCATTGAGTCGGTGATGCCATACAACCATCTTATCCTCTGTCATCCCCTTCTCCTCCTGCCTTCAATCTTTCCCAGCATCAGGGTCTTTTCAAATGAGTCAGCTCTTCAGAACAGGTAGCCAAAGTATTGCAGTTTCAGCTTGAACATCAGTGATTCCAATGAACACCCAGGACTGGTCTCCTTTATGATAGACTGGTTGGATCTCCTTGCAGTCCAAGGGACTCTCAGGAGTCTTCTCCATCACCACAGTTAAAAAGCATCAATTCTTCAGCACTAAGCTTTCTTTATAGTCTACTCTCACATCCATACATGACTACTCAAAAAACCATAGCATTGACTAGACAGACCTTTGTTGACAAAGTAATGTCTCTGGTTTTTAATATGCTATCTAGGGTGGTCATAACTTTCCTTCCAAGGAGTAAGCGTCTTTTAAGTTCATGGCTGCAGTCACCATCTGCGGTGATTTTGGAGCCCAGAAAAATAAAATCAGCCACTGTTTCCAGTGTTTCCCCATCTATTTGCCATGAAGTAATGGGACCAGATGCCATGATCTTAGTTTTCTGAAGTTTGAGCTTTAAGCCAACATTTTCACTCTCCTCTTTCACTTTCACCAAGAGGCTCTTTAGTTCTTCTTCACTTTCTGCTATAAGGGTGGTGTCATCTGCATTTCTGAGGTTATTGATATTTCTCCCGGCAATCTTGATTCCAGCTTGTGCTTCTTCCAGCCCAGCATTTCTCATGATGTACTCTGCATATAAGTTAAATAAGCAGGGCGACAATATATAGCCTTGACGTACTCCTTTTCCTATTTGGAACCAGTCTTTGTTCCATGTCCAGTTCTAACTGTTGACCTGCATACAGATTTCTTAAGAGGCAGGTCAGGTGGTCTGGTATTCCCATCTCTTTCAGAATTGTCCACAGTTTATTGTGATCCACACAGTCAAAGGCTTTGGCATCGTCAATAAAGCAGAAATAGATGTTTTTCTGGAACTCTCTTGCTTCTTTGATGATCCAGCGGATGTTGGCAGTTTGATCTCTGGTTCCTCTGCCTTTGCTAAAACCACCTTGAACATCTGGAAGTTCATGGTTCACGTATTGCTGAAGCCTGGCTTGGAGAATTTTGAGCATTACTTTACTAGCGTGTGAGATGAGTGCAATTGTGCGGTAGTTTGAGTATTCTTTGGCATTGCCTTTCTTTGGGATTGGAGTGAAAACTGACCTTTTCCAGTCCTGTGGCCACTGCTGAGTTTTCCAAATTTGCTGGCATATTGAGTGCAGCACTTTCACAGCATCATCTTTCAGGATTTGGAATAGTTCAACTGGAATTTCATCACCTCCACTAGCTTTGTTGGTAGACATACTTAGTATATAACACATTATACATAATTTGTTGAGTTAATAATTGATGGTGAATTTCAAAATTCTCTGGATTAAACAGAAATAACAAGCTTTGTCTCACACATATACATTTGAACAAGTGATGAAAAAACTGGACAGCTACAAGAGGAAGAATGAAACTATACCATTTTCACACAGCACATATATAATTAAACTCAGCATTGATTAAAGATATGAAAATAAGACCTGAAACCATAAAATTCCTAGAAGCAAACATAGACAGTACATTCTTGACATTGGTCTTATCAATATGTTTTGGCTATGTCTCCTCTGGCAAGGGCAACAAAAGCAAAAAGTAACAAATGAAAACACATCAAGCTAAATTTTTTACCTAGCAAAAATACCCATCAACAAACAAACGGGAACATACTGACAACAAAAGAAACTTGCAAAGTATATGTGCAATAAAGGGTTTATCCCCCAAGTATATAAAAGCACATATAATCCAATATCAATTAAAATCCAATTTAAAAATAGGCAGAGGATCTAAATAGGCACTTTTCAAGGAATACATACAGATGGCCAACAGGCACATGAAAACATGCTTAACGTTGCTAATCACCAGGGAATACAAACAAAACCACAATTAGATAACACCTCACACTTATCAAAAAAACAATAAACTGTAAGTTTTGCTCAGAATACGAAGAGAAGGACACCCTTGTGCACTATTGGTGAGAATGAAAATTGGTGCAGCCACTATGGTAAACAGTTATGGAGGATCCTTGAAAAATTAAAAGCAGAACTACTATATGATCCAGGAATTTCACTTCTGGATATTTACTTGAAGAAAAGACAAATGCTAATTGAAAAAGATATATGCACCTCAATGTTCATTGTAACATTATTTATACTAGCCAAGATATAGAAGCAACCTGAGTGTCCATCAATAGATGAATGTATACAGAGAACAAACTTATGTTTGAGACAGGTGAAGGGTATTAAGAGGGCTGCTGCTGCTCCTTCTAAATCGCTTCAGTCGTGTCCGACTCTGTGCGACCCCATAGACGGCAGCCCACCAGGCTCCCCTGTCTCTGGGATTCTCCAGGCAAGAACACTGGAGTGGGTTGCCATTTCCTTCTCCAATCCATGAAAGTGGAAAGTGAAAGTGAAATCACTCAGTCGTGCCCAACTCCTAGTGACCCCATGGACTGGAGCCTACTAGGCTCCTCTGTCCATGGGAGTTTCCAGGCAAGAGTACTGGAGTGGGTTGTGTTAAGAGGGGAAAACTAACAATTATAAACCAAGTCCCAGGAATGCAAGGTATAGCACAAGGGAATATAGTCAATAATATAGTAATAACTTTTTATGGTACATAATGTATGTTGAATAACTATGTTGTACACCTGAACCTAAGATTTAAGTTGACTACTTTCAATACACAGCAACAACAGCTAAACATAATGATGCTTTGTAAATGTTAATATAAAATAATGGTAGGCAAATGAGAAAGCAAACTAGTTGGAGACAACTCATGGAAGTGTGTTATGTTTAGAGTACGTAAATACTGGGCAGCAGAGCTATGTTTAGAATACATAAATATTGAAATGTTAAAGAATGAGTAAGTGTTGGGACTCTAGAGACAAAGAATAATAAACGTTTAGGATACATTTCCCTAAAATCTAAGAAGGAATTAAAGTAGTTTCTGGAAAGGAAGAAGATGCCACTCTGCTTATGTTGAGTTTATCCTCTGAAACTCATCTGCCACTATCTATAACAGAGTGAAAAAAGACTTGATCAAGAAGATCAGTAGGGGAAATGTGCTGTTTCTCTTTTTCAATAGGTCAAAAGAGGGTGTCTGGTAAAGCTTTTTTTTTTTTTTTAAAATTGAACCACGTATTTTATTTATTTATTTTTTAATTTTATTTTATTTTTAAACTTTATAATATTGTATTAGTTTTGCCAAATATCGAAATGAATCCGTGGTAAAGTTTTTAAAATAATTTAGTTGGTAGAAATAAAAGCCCTCATTCACCAAGATTGCCAAGACCTTGAAATTAGATGTGCCTAAAAGTCCATCTCGTCAAGGCTATGGTTTTTCCAGTGGTCATGTATGGATGTGAGAGTTGGACTGTGAAGAAAGCTGAGCACCGAAGAATTGATGCTTTTGAACTGTGGTGTTGGAGAAGACTCTTGAGAGTCCCCTGGACTCCAAGGAGATCCAACCAGTCCATTCTAAAGGAGATAAGTCCTGGGTGTTATTTGGAAGGAATGATGCTAAAGCTGAAACTCCAATTCTTTGGCCACCTCATGTGAAGTGTTGACTCACTGGAAAAGACTCTGATGCTGGGAGGGATTGGGGGCAGGAGAAGGGGACGACAGAGGATGAGATGGCTGGATGGCATCACTGACTCGATGGACATGAGTTTGAGTGAACTCCGGGAGTTGGTGATGGACAGGGAGGCCTGGTGTGCTCCAATTATGGGGTTGCAAAGAGTCGGACATGACTGAGCGACTGAACTGAACAGTGGGGTATTTCTGTGTCTCAGCGCAAACACTGAGAAATATTAAGTGACTAATTTACTTTTCTTGTCTGATGCTTTCCTTTTCTAGTAATAAGATTTTGGTCCAAACAGCTTCTAATTACTAATTGTAATTAATTATTAGTTGCTTACTACTTTTTTATAATTATATTCATCTATGCATCAAAATCCTCTTCTAAAACTCTGCCAATGTTTAACTCTTCTTGTTCTCTCACAGAAGCTGGGGTGGTCATGCTGTTAGTGAGTTCAGAATTAAATATATGAAAAGTATGATCTGTTCTCTTCAAGTCAGATCCTGCAAATATGATACATAATTAAATGATTAGCTAATATAAAATAATGAATATAATGCTACTCCTGAAAAATGATCTTTTTATTGCAAAGAGTACAATGGTAATTCATTCCATTGTATGGGATATTTCTTCCATTACATAAAGACAAATTTAGATATGTAAAATTCATAATTTTTATTCCCAGGCTGCATCTTCTATTGTAATTCCAACTAAATTGTTGCTACATGATGATACCACTCATTATATTAATTATCTCCTGTATTTCCCAGTAAGTCTGTGTAAATAATTCAAGGGAATTGTATGTCAAATCACATTAGTGAAGTAATACGTCAAACATCTCATAAAGCAAATCCACAAAACACGTGGATTAACTTTTTATTATCCTAACTCAAGAAATTTGATAGCATGTATTATAGATAATGGTGAATATTTATTATTGCTTATTTCATGGCAAGCAATTTCAAAAGTAATTTATATGTATTAATTCACTTAATTCACCTGTGTTGGTTAATTTAATGTGTCAATTTGACTGGACTAAGGGATTCTCAGATAGTTATAAAATCATTATTTTGCAGGAATAATCTATGAATCATGTATTACATGAATCTATCATGCACTGTATGATCTATTGCATGAACGCATCTATGAGGGTCTTTGAATCTGTGCGCTGAGTAAAAATCACTCTCACCAATGTGACTGTGCAACATCCAATCCAGTGAGTACCTGAATAGAACAGAAAGACGTAGGAAGAGTGTATTTGCTTTTTTCCCTTGAGTTGGGAAACACACCTCCCGCCCTTTGACATCAGTCCTGATTCTGAGCCTTCAAACTCGTACTGAATTACATCACTGACTTTCCTATTTCTCAGTTTTCAGGTATCAAAGGATGGGACTTTTTGGTCTGCATTATCCTTTGAGCCAACTCTAATCATAGATCTCTTCTTTATCTATCTGTTTATCTATCCATCCATCCATCCACTTTATTTGTTCTATTTCTTTGGATAGCCTTAATATCTCTTCCAAAAAGCTCGTAATAAGTGTGCTTTTATTATATTTATATTGTTTTTAATAAAACCAGGAAAAAAACATCTGAATAAATTGCCTCATGTCACCTAGCTGTTAAGTGATAAAGCTAAGGATGCGGCATAGGTTTTGATAGATACAGGCATAATATTCTATAAATGAATCTTCTATATGAATCTATGTTTATAAATGAGATTAATACTTTATAAAAATTATCTTCTACACTTTAATGGTGAATTTCATATTCACTATAAGCTTACTTGTAACAACTTTCAAAGGGATATAATAGAATATTACCAAAAAAGTATAAGTTTCAAATTCCTATTTTATGTATTTGGAAAATCTATTATAATAAATGGTACTGTAAAATGCTTTACAGTTTGGATCAAGAATACTTGGATTTAAAGCAGAGCCCATACATTTATTAATTGCATAATTTGGCAAGTGTAATACCCATTTAAGCCAAGAAAGAGATAATAATACCTAACAGAAAATTTTTTAATGAAATTAAATATGATAACATCTCAAAAAATATATTAATTATTGGCTCAGAGTAAGTGTATAATAAAATTATAATCATTTAATTTTATTTCTATAGATAGCTGTATGTTTAAAAACACAAATGTCATCCATACAGGTGAAGATAGTTCTAAATTTAGCCAAGGAAATTTGAGTACTGAATTGAGTCTTCTAATGGTTTATGATGTCTGTACTTAATCAAAATGCAGTATCTTTTGCCATGTATATGAATGTATATTTTATGCTACATGCAAATGTGAAATGTAAAGATCCTATTGATCACTTTGTGAAAATAAAAATGACTAATGAATTGTATTATATCAATTTAGAAATTCAGCCACAAAATATAAATTCTTGCGTTACCATGGTAGCACATTACTCTAATTTAGCAGTATAAGCTTAGTTCCTGAAGAAAGGCAATTTAGCAGGATTTCTGTACTGATAATCAGTATATTCAATAAGGGATTTAAATTTTATTTTGAACTTTAATTTTTTGTGACTATTCCCTTATTTGAATTTCAGGAAGACCTTTAAAAGACTTTTGCTTTAATGTGTAAGTCCCATTATTTTGTTTACACAATTAGAAGAAAGAACATTTATATAGGATCTGATTATCTTTCTTGGAATTACTCGTGACTAAGATGTTTTCTGGAATCCAAAATGAAACTTAGTTTTGTTTTGTTTTTCATAACCCAACAAAAATGTTTTTCTCCATCAATTCAATTGAATCAACTGCAAGCAAAAATGGGACATATTAGACAGTTTCTCCCTCAAAGCATGCATCATTAGTATATTTCTATTTGTTAAAATTGTTCGGACAATTGTTAGGACAGTGAGGAACACTATGCACAACACAATGTCCACAAACTTTATATCTTAGATAAAATAGACCAATTCTTTGAAGGACTCATGCTACCAAAAGTCAGGCAGGGAAAAATATATTATCTTAATAGGCCTGTATCTATTGAAGAAATTGATATAGTAATTAATTATTATGTCTAGATTGTTTTACAGATGAGTTAAAGAACATTTAAGAAAAAATAGCAATTCTTCACAGCCTCTTCTAGAAAGTAAAAGCAGAGGGAACACTTCCTAACATAAGACGAAGTAAGCAAGAATCCACAATATACCACAAATGTATGAAGCAATCTCACTGAAATGAGTAGGGTAAAAAGGTGCTGACCTAAGTTTAGAAATGAATCCATAAAATTAAAGAGAAAACAAATTATATATAAGCAATGCATTCTAGTTGATAAAGCTAAAAACCAGAGGGTATACGTTAGCAATTCTGATACTACTATAAATATATACTAGAAATGAACAGTTAGGTAAATGGATATCAAACATTTGAAGTCTGGTTTATCACTACTAGAGTGGAAAATTATAGATAAGCAAGGAGAGGACCAAAATGATTCACTTGGTGATGGATTCATTAAACGTTTGAAAAGTCACTATGAGATCAAGTTTAGCTTAGCGTAAATACAGACTTAAATATAGAATATTGATAGGTATATGTGTACATAGGGCTTCCCAGGTGTTGCCAGTGATATAGAATCTACCTGCCCATGCAGAAGACATAAAAGATGTGGGTTTGATCCCTGGGTTGGGAAGATCCCCTGAAGTGGGAAATGGCAGCCCACTCCAGTATTCTTGCCTGGAAAATCGCAGGGACAGAGGAGCCTGGCCACGGAGTCACAGTCATACACGACTGAGCGTACACGTATATGATATGCATAGACACGTGGGTTAGGATGGAAACATTTATTTACTTGCTCTGCCAGCTGACAACCAAAAGCAATGACAATAGGCAAGAAGTACACCTAGCACCTATATCCTGCTTTCTAACATTCTCCAATTTTAAAAAACTATGTTCCTCAGAGAAATGTTTGATTCTACAAAACACACATGAGCTTGGAGAACTCATAATATCAGAAAGTAAGATGGCACCCAAAACAACACCCACAATGACTGTTTTATGCCCAAGACACAAGAGACAACTGAGAAACCTCCAAAAGGTAAAAGCAATTCTGTAATTTGAATGCAAAAATAAAGTAATTTATTATAATTTAACTATATAAGTATAACCCAAAACATAGATTAAGAACATATAAGTTCATACTTATATAAATAAATAACTTGAATAAAAATGAGAGTAAATCCACAATGTAGATAAATTCTAAATAATTTATGTAGATACTCTGTCTTCAGGGAGGCAGAACATAATTCCCTACTCCTCACCTGTGGGCTGAGCATAGTAAATTTCTTCCAAGAAGTACAGCATGAAAAGAGGTAAAGAAGAGTTCCTTTACAACAAAGGTTTACAAACACTATGTCACCCAAATGCTCAATGTCATCATCAACTGTTAGAAGCCGTGTTGATACTATGTGCCTTTAATATCATGTGATAAAATGGCTCTTTACCTCTGTGTTCTTTCCCCCAAAAGCTCTAACCTTGGATTCACAGTAAGAAAAGTATCAGCTAAATATCTCAATAGCTGGACATTCTGTAAAGTACCTGGTTAGTGCTCCTCAAAGTTGTCAAGGTCATCAGAAACAAGGAACATCTGGAAAACTTTCACAGCCAAGAGTACCTGAAAGAGAAATGATGAAATTTGAATGATGAGATGATTAATGATGAAAAATAAACAATGTGGTATTCTGGATGGGATCCTGGAAGCAAAAATTACATTAAATAAAACCTAAGGAATCTGAATAAAGTATATTTAGCTTATAATAATGTATTTATAGTCATCCATTATTTGTAGCAAATATATCTTACAAATGTAATAATGTTAACAGCTAAAATCATGTGGGGTTTACATGAGAACTTTGTACATCTTCACATTTTTAAAATTAAAACTCTTCTAAAAAGTAAAGTTTATTTAAAATAAAACAAAAATATTCTACATAATTACTTAGATAGCAGAAAAGTGTTCATTAAATGGATTTCTCAAAACTTAAACACTCAGCTGGTATTAAACATTTCACATTGATGTCAAATTTTTACAATTCATGCATTCATGCAACAAACAAGTATTAAAAGCTTTGTCAGATGCTATAGTAAGATTTGAGATTCAACAAAGAAATAAAATAGAAATAAGCCCGCTATGCTAATATATAGCGAGGGAGAGAGGCAAAAGATAAGTAAAATAAAACTGAAGTAAAGACAATAAATTAAAAATAAAAGCAGGTATAGAGGTAGAATACAGAAGATGGCAGAGGAGTAGGTGGATGTGGAGTACATCTCTCTCCAGGGATCCATCAGGAATTACACCTTCAGATCTAGAAGTGCATGCAGAACACCAGCTGAGAGCCATCAGGAGTATCTGACCAGTGGAAAAGAATATATAGAACCATGCAAAACTCGGTAGGACAAAGGAACTAGGGTGGAAAACAAGAGTGTTAGATGGACTGGCCTGCCCTCAGCAGGTGGGGAAACTTAAGCAGGGGTCCAATCCCTCAGTTCAGGGCAAGAGCTGCTGTTGACTGCAGAGAGCCGGATCAAGGGGATGTGAGGGAGGAGATAGTAATGGGAGATGTCTGTGGAGGAAAGCCAGGCAGCCTTTGAAGCAAGGTGATACTGCTGAATCACGTGTAGGGGGTGGAACCATCACCATAGCTTCTTTCTTCCCACATGCCAGCATCTGCAGCTGAAACAACAGAGAGGCTGGCCCATCAAATGTCTGATGCACTGCACTACAGAGTAGGACCCCACCCAGGGTGCTCCTTTAAGTGACTAATGTTGCAATCTACAGAATATGACTCCAGCCAGGGTCATCCCTCTAAGTGCCTGAGGCGCCAAGCAACAGAGAAGGACCCCAGGCAAGGGATCTCTCTAAGTGCCTGAATGGGAGGAGCTATGGAGAAAGACTGGCCAAAGAGGCCTTCTGATTGCCAGCTACAAGAGGCTTGAAAAAAGACTCTGATAGGGCCATAACTCCTGCAGTGGAGGCAGTCCATGTCCCTGCACACTTGGCACAGCCAGGGTCCCTGCAAGCCAAGCAGCTACACCACCTTCATGCTCAACACTCACTGGGGCAGAGCTGCCACAGGCAAAAAAAGTCTTGCATCTATGCATACGGAGTTGCTTCTGTTGTGTCTAACTCTTTCCAACCCTGTAGATTGTGGCCTGGCAGGCTTTTCTGTCAGGGAGGGGAGTTCTCCAGGCAAGAACACTGGAGCATATTGGTCAATACTGGTTTCCATACCCTTCTAGAGCACTATATTTCCTGCTGCCCTAGCCACCAACTCCCCTAAATACCTGCCAGAACCCCTGCAACCCAAGCAGCTGCACCACCTCCACACCTGGCCCTCACAGGGGCAAACCCAAGTCCTCCAGGGCAGCCTCAGGAGCAAACCCCAGTGGACAACCCATATGCAGAGGTGGAAATAAAGCCGCAATTGAAACCCAGGGGCAGTGTGGCTAAGGAAGACCCAAAATCTTCCCACCAGCTGTACAAGCTGCAGATTAAATCCACACGATTAACTAGGCAGACACTGTCTATGAAATATACAAAAGGTCACTGAGAGCTCCCACAAAAGAAAACATACTAGTTCTGATAGCTGTGGACATTGGAGGCAAGAAACACAGGAGTAGGACCAGATTAGAATCTGAGCTGCCCCCACAGCAGATCCAGAGCTCAGCACAGTGTTGGAGGGCATCCTAGGGAGGTGAGGTAGACTGACTCCCAGCAAGGGAAAGGACTCAGACAGCAGTGACTCAAGAAAAATATTTATTATTCTTGTGTTTTGACTTCTTCTGTAGATTCTTTGGATTCCCCCCTGCCCCACATTTTTTCCCTTCTCTGTTGTAGTTGTTGATTTTATTGGCACTATAAAATTCAATTAAGAGTTTGAGCTTTTTTTTTTTTCCTTTCTCAGTCACATTTGTCATTGTTGTTATAAAACCTCTGCCTCTACTTTGGACTTTTGCAGTTCTGTGGAATTTTCTTTTTTTTTCTTTTCTTTTTTTAATTTTAATTTTTAAACCTATTATTATTATTTTTCTATATTTATTCTTTTGTTTGCTTTTCCTACTGTCCTTTTCCCCTTGCAGTTAAAAAGACATGTATACACTGAAAGAGAAAGGATGGAAAAGGTATTCCATGCAAATGGGAAGCAAAAGAAAGCTGGAGTAGCAATCCTCACATGAGACAAAATAGACCTTGAAAGAAAGAAGATTACAAGAGATAAGGAAGGACACTATATAATGATCAAGGGATCAATCCAAAGGAAGACATAAGAGTTGTAAACATTTATGCACCCAACATAGGAGCAACACAATACATAAGACAAACACTAACAGACATAAAAGGAGAAACTGACAGTAACACAATAATACACTCACACCTATGGATAGATCTTCAAAACAAAAAATTAATAAGGAAACAAATCTTAAATGAATGATACATTAGATGAGATGGATCTCACTGATATCTTCAGGACATTCCATCCAAATCCAGAGTACACCTTCTTCTCAAGTGCACATGGAATATTCTCTTGGATAGACCACATCTTGGGTTGCAAATCAAACCTCAGTAAATTTCAGAAAACTGAAATTGTATCAGGCATCTTCTCTGACCACAATGCTATGGGACTAGATATCAATTACAAGAAAAAAAAAAAAAAAAACTGTAAGAAGCACAAACACATGGAGATTAAACAACATGTTTCTAAATAACCAACAGATTACTGAAGAAATCAAAAGGGAAATCAAAAAATTTCTAGAAACAAATAACAATGAAAACACAACAACTCAAAACCTGTGGGATGCAGCAAAAGCAGTTCTAAGAGGGAAGTTAATAGCAATACAATCCTACATCAATAGACAAGAAAAACATTGAATAGACAACCTAACTTTACACCTAAAACAACTGGAAAAGGAAGGACAAAATCCCCCACAAAATTAGTAGAAGGAAAGAAATCATAAAGATCCAAGCAGAAATAAATGAAAAAGAAATGAAAGAAACAATTGTAAAGATTAATAAAACTAAAAGCTGATTCTTTGAGAAGATAAACAAAATTGACAAACCTTTACCCAGACTCATCAAGAAAAAAGGAGAGAAGAATCAAATCAACAAAATTAGAAATGAAAAAGGGGAGGTTACAACAGACAATGCAGAAATACAATGATTATAAAACACTATTATGAACAAATATATGGCAATAAAATAGATAACCTGGAAGAAACGGACAGATCCTTAGAAAAGTTCAATCTTCCAAGGCTGAACCAGGAAGAAATAGAAATTATGAACAACCCAAGTGTAAGAACTGAAATTGAAGCTGTGATCAAAAATCTCCCCAAAAGCAAAAGCTCAGGACCAGATGGCTTCACAGAATTCTATCAGTCATTTAGAGAAGAGCTAATGCCTATCCTTCTAAAACTCTTTCAAAAAATTGCAGAGGAAGGAACACGTCCAAACTCATTCTATGAGGCCATCATCACCCTGATACCAAAACCAGACAAATACAACACAAAAAAAGAAAACTACAGGCCAATATCACTGATGAACATAGATGGAAAAATCCTTAGCAAAATCTTAGAAAACAGAATTCAGCAACACATCAAAAAGCTCATATACCATAATCAAGTTGGGTTTATTTCAGGGATGCAAGGATTCTGCAATATATGCAAATCAATCAGTGTGATGCACCATATTAACAAATTGAAAGATAAAAACCATATGCTAATCTCAATAGATGCAGAAAAAGCCTTTGACAAAATTGAGCACCCATTTATGATTAAAACTCTTCAAAAAATTGACATAGAAGGAATCTACCTCAACAAAGTAAAAGCTATATATTTTAAGCCTATGGCAAACATTATTCTCAAGGGTGAAAAACTGAAAGCCTTCCCCCTAAGATCAGCAATAAGACAAAGGTGGCCACTTTCAGCACTATTATTCAACATAGCTCTGGAAGTTCTGCTGCTGCTGCTGCTGCTAAGTCGCTTCAGTCGTGTCCGACTCTGTGCCACCACATAGACGGCAGCCTACCAGGCTCCTCTGTCCCTGGGATTCTCTAAGCAAGAACACTGGAGTGGGTTGCCATTTCCTTCTCCAATGCATGAAAGTGAAAAGTGAAAGTGAAGTCGCTCAGTCGTGTCCGACTCTTAGCGACCTCATGGACTGCAGCCTACCAGGCTCCTCCGTCCATGGGATTTTCCAGGCAAGAGTACTGGAGTGGGCTGTCATTGCCTTCTCCTCTGGAAGTTCTAGCTAGAGCAATCAGAGAAGAAAAAAATAAATAAAAGGAATCCAGATCGGAAAAGAAGAAGCAAAGCTCTGTTTGTAGATGACATGATACTGTACGTAGAAAACCCTAAAGACAGTATCAGAACATTACTGGAACTAATCAGTGAAATTAGCAAAGTTGCAGGATACAAAATCAATACACAGAAATCATTTGCATTTCTACATACTAACAATGAAAAGTCAGAAAGAGAAATTAAGAAATCAATCCCATTCACCATTGCAACAAAAAGAATTAAATATCTAGGAATAAACTTACCTAAGGAGACAAAAGAACAGTACACAGGAAACTATGAGACACTGATGAAAGAAATCAAAGATGACAAAAACAGATGGAGAGATATTCCATATTCCTGGGTAGGAAGAATCAATATTGTCAAAATTAATATACTACCAAATGCAATCTACAGATTCAATGTGATTCCTATCAAATTACCAATGGCATTTTTCACAGAACTAGAACATGTTCAGGAGCATGTTGTTTACTCTTAATATTTTGTAAATTTTCTATTTTGCTTCTTGTAATTAGTTTCTACTTTCAAACTACTGTGATCAGAAGGATGCTTGACATGATTTAAATATTCTTAAATTTAAGATTTGTTTTGTGTCCTAACATATAAATTATCTTGGAGAATATTCCATATGCACTTGAGAAAAATATGTATTCTGCTACTGTTGGATGGAACATTCAATGTTAAGTTTATCTAGTCTAATGTGTGTGTCGGTCTTGTTTAAAAAAAAAATGGGCAAAGGTATGAACTGACATCTTTCCAAAGAAGATATACAGATGGACAAGTACATGAAAAAGTATTCAACATCAGTAATCATCAAGGAACTACAAATCAAAAACACAATGAGATATTATCTCATACCTATTAGAGTGGATATCATCAAAAAGGTAAGAAATAGTAATATTGGTGGGAAAAGGGAACACTGTTTCATTGTTTGTGGAAATGTAAATTTGTTCTGCCACTCTGGAGAACAGTATGGAGGTTTCTCAAAAAATTTAAAACAAAACTCACTATTATCCAGGAACCCTGCTTCTGAGTATAGTTCAAAAAAAAAAAATCAGATATTGAAGAGATATCATTCTATCATGTTTATTGCTGCATTATTCTCAACACCCAAGATATGGAAAATAACCTAAGTGTGAGAGTAAATGTATAAGTTTATGAAGAAAATGTTGTGTGTGTATATGTGTGTATATTTCATTATTTAGCAATGAAAAAAAAACATCCTATCGTTGAATAAAACTTGAGGTCATTATGCTAAGTAAAATAGGTCAGAAATATGTGTGATATCACTTATATGTTGTTGTTCAGTCATTAAGCCATGTCCAGCTCTTTGCAACCTCATGGACTGCAGCATTCCAGGCTCCTCTGTCCTCCACTATCTCCCAGAGTTTGCTCAAATTCATGTCTATTGAGTTGGTGATGCTATTTAATCATTTCTTCCTTTGCCACCCCCTTCTCCTTTTGCCTTCAATCTTTCCCAGCATCAGGGTCTTTTCCAATGAGTCAGCTCTTTGCATAAGGTGGCCAAAGTATTGGGCTTCAGTATCAGTCCTTCCAATGAATATTCAGGGTTGATTTCATTTTGGATTGACTGGTTGGATCTCCTTGCAGTCCAAGGGACTCTCTATAGTCTGCTCCAGCCCACAACTAAAAAGCATCAATTCTTCATTGCTCAGTCTTCTTTATGGTCCAGGTTTCACACCTCTGTATGACTACTGGAAACACCATAACTCTGACTATACAGACCTTTGTCAGCAAAGTGATGTCTCTGCTTTTTAAAGGAGTAAGCTTCTTTTAATTTTGTGGCTGCAGTCATATTCCATGGTGATTTTGGAGTCCAAGAAAATAAAATCTGTCATTGCTTCCACTTTTTCCCCATCTATTTGCCATGAAGTCATGGGACCAGATGCCACACTCTTAGTTTATTTTTTATTTTTTAGTGTTGACTCTCTAAGCTAGCTTTTTCACTCTCCTCTTTGACTCACAATATCTAAAAAAAGTCAAGTTCATGCAAATAGTCTAGAATGGAGGTTACCGGGAGTTAGAGGGTGGGGAAAAGGTAGAGAAGTTGGTCTAAGAGTACAAACATTCAGCTAAAAGATAAATAAGATCTGGGCATCTAATGAACCGCATAATGAATACACTAAAGCTGCTACAGAGTAGATCTTAAATATTCTCACACACAAAAAAAGAAAATGGTAATTATGAATTTTGATGCAGGTATTAATAAATGCTATGGTAGTAGTCATTTTGCCCTCTATGTCCATCAAATCAACATATTGTGCACCTTAAACAATGAACAATGTTATATGTAAATTATCTCAAAAGGCTGGAGAAAAACATCCATAACCTAAGAAATTAAAGAGAAAAAATCTTTTTTTGCATAAAGGTAATTATCCATGCACAACTCTTAAGCATTTTAAAACATTTGAGTAACTATCTTTAAATACAGAAATAAGAAGTCCCACTAATGAGATTGTTTAATCTATTTCCCTGAATTAGTGCATGCATTTGAATTAGGCAATTACATAAAACAAAAAGCCTAAGAAAAAACTGAATGAATATACTAAATGTTTAATTTTTATATAAAGGAAGTCTAGAAATAGGTAATACAAGGCTTCTTTAGCCTCTCCATGGTTATCAGAGACTCAGGCTCTTTCTGTTTCTTTGCACTAGCATCCTATCATTTACTGGTTTTACTACTCTGATGTAAGAAGTCTACTCTCACACTATATATGTAATTCAGTTTACAGGAAGAAACAAGAAAGAAAGGAAGGGCAAAGAGAATCACCTTCTAGGAAATTCTGCCAGTATACTTTCTTTAACAGGCTTACCCGAAATCTCTTCGCCACTATGACCTTCACACATCATTTGCTAGAACTACATCACATGATCAAACCCAGAGGCAAGCTACCATAGAACATAGTACTTACAGTTAACAATATAGTATTGTGCACTTTAAAGAGGACGATATCACATTAAGTGTTCTTACCACATATACACACAAACTGGAGAAAGTTTTTTGAAAGTGATGGATATATTTAGTAACTGTGGTGATAATATCACCAGTGTATGCTTACATCCAAAATCAGCAAGATGTACACCTTTAATGCATGCAATTTCTGGTATTTCAACTATACATCATGAAAGTAAAATTAAAAAAAAAAATTTCCTAAATTCATTCCTGGATTCATTGTTATTAATAAAAATGAAGAAAACTTTTTTTTTCCTAAGGAGGAAGAAAAGTGTATCTTCTGTAGACATTTATCAGTATATACAGTAACAATTAAAATACAGTTGATCCTTGAACAGTGGAAGGGATAGTGATGCCAGCACTCCAAGCAGTCAAAAATTCAATTTATAGTTGTCCCTTCATATTCAAGATTCCACCATATACATGCTTCCTCCTTATCTGAGGTTCTGTATCCTCAGATTCAACCAAACAGGGATCATGTAGTACTGTAGTATTTATTACTGAAAAAAAGTCTGTGTGTAAGTGGACTTGCACAGGGAAACCCATGTTGTTGAAGGGTCAACTGCATATTTTAAAATATTTTAAATGACATATATCTGTTATGGTCTTATTTTATTTCCTAATTAGTTCAAAGTTTAATACTTAGTTGTGTGTTTAATAGTCATTTGTATTATACATGTCAGTATTTACAAGTATAATTTAAGAAAGTTATAAGTTGAGAGACAAACCAAGGGCAAGAAAACAAAACAGGGCTTCCCTGGCGGTTCAGTGGTAAGGAATCTGCCTGTCAATAGAGACGACACAGGTTCTGTCCCTGGTCTGAGAAGATCCCACGTGCTGCAAAACAACTAAGCCCACCCACTACAACTGTTGAGCCTGTGCTCTAGAGCCCAGGAACCACAGCTCCGCAACTACTGAAGCCTGCATTCCCAAGAGCCCGAGGTCTGCAATAAGAGAAGCCGCCACAATGAGAAGCCTGCACATTACAACCAGAGAGTAGTTATCCAAGTGTTTCTGACTCTCCGAGTCCTCTGGTTTTTTTTTTTCCCAAACAAAACTGATGATAAATTTCCTATGAATGAAATAAATCAGCAATATATGAAAATGTTGCTTTATTTTTACAGCTAGAGAGTAGCCCTCCCTTGCCACAGCTAGAGGAAAGCCCACGCAGCAATGAAGATCCAGCACAACCAAAAATAAATAACTTTTAAAAAAGAAAAGCAAAAACAACTTCCATTCAATTTATAAGGGTTAGAAAAGTGCCAGTTATAAATTCACAGTAGCTGTTCATTTGGGGGCATATTTTATGAAGAACAAAAGTATGACATGACCCACTGTTATGTGGAAACTGTAAATTCCCTGCTACTGTCAATCATGTGGTGTGAACTACTGTATCTCCAGAATGACCATGTTCTAAAGCAGTTATATTAGCAGAGACAGAAAATGACTAGCACATTTGCATAAAGTAATTTTTAAATAGTTATTTTAGAAAATGATGGGACTCTCAGAGTTTGTAGTAAGGTAAATCATGACAGAGGAAAGGAGAACAAGATGTGGGAAACTGCTCAAAAGTCATATATATTAGGGTTTTTCTCAGTTATACCAGGCTAAATTTCATCCAAGATTTATGTGCTTAAGAAGCGTGGGATTCTGAAGATTAGTTTTCAAACTTTATTAAAATCATCCTTGAATATATCATAAATTCTTATCAATTTAACTTTTGATATGTTGACTTAAAAACATTCAAAACATACATGCATTGGTGGAATAAAGCATTACAAAAAATTGTCACTTAGTTTTTTCTGTAGTAACTAGGGAAGGTACAGATAATGACCCTGAGTATGTCCTCTTACTCAGTATCATCAAAATACAATTTTGATTAACTGCACAAGGAATGTGCAGATATCAAGACATAAACAGTATTTTGACAGGTTTGGCTTTCCTAATAAAACGAATGCCTTTGAAATCTATTAATACTTTCTCTCCTTCTTCATGGTCTTAGTCCCAATCATTTCCTGGAACTATAAATTTATTCCTTTCTCCTACCCCTTAGTCATAATAGGTAAGGTAGAAAAATTAAAGAAGGGGGGGTCAAACACTTGTGAGGGCTTTTTTTTTTTTACTAATTAATTTATTAATAAATTATGAAAATATTTTGAGCACTGGTCTATATCCATAAAGGTAGGGAAATATTAGAGATAAAATTCAAACAGATATAAACCAGGACACCATAACCAAGAAATAATGAAAATCAAATGCTGTTACAAGATCCTATCTAGTGAAGAATCAGAAGTTTGGTCCAGAATCAAGACTGCCAAACTAAGGCAACAAAACAAACAAAAAATCCAGCAACATTGGAAATGAGTACACACACAAAAAGCTTAGTCCCAAGAGAAATAGATCTAAAATCTAAGGTCAATTAAAGAGAGAAAGTGAGCCCATATAAACTGCAAAGTTATGAAATGACCCACATGCAATGGTAAAAGATACCAGTAAATGAAAGGGAGTAGAGAAGATCCACTGAATATCCTATCACCTTACTATTTAATTGCTTTTATGATTTAAAGAAAAAGTACCATTGTTAAACTGTAAATGATTAATAAAAATAGAAAAATGATACAGATTACTTTCAAAGGGCACCACATTGCAGCTCTGGTCAGTTGGTCAAATCGGAACAGTAATAACAACCTGGAAAATTATCAGCAGTCATGAGACATAATGTATAGCATTGAGTGGGGATCAGAGGCCTGATGTTTTCAATCTTCAGTTGAGGAGCACACACAAAAAAACACCTACTGCAATGAGACCTCCTCTATTAGGCAGCAACCTGCATTTACCCTAGGTCTGATAAGATTCTGGTGATTTTACTTAGAAGGCAGGCTTTTGTTAAGGAGAACCCTCTGAAATATTTTGAATGGTCACTTTTCCTTTCCCCTGTCGGGAACATGAGGGATTATAATTCAGTCTTCATTTTCAGAACCTAGTGGCAACCTTGACCTAATTTACAAATGTGGGAGGGGCTCTTATGAGTGACAAAAGGAAGGAGAAGTCCCTCAGTCATCTCTGACTCTTTGCGACCCCATGGACTGTAGCCCACCAGGCGACTTCATCCATGGAATTTTTCAGGCAAGGGTACTGGAGTAGGTTGCCATTTCCTGCTCTAGGGGATCTTCCCCACCCATGGATCAAAACCAGGTCTCGCGCACTGCAGCAGAATCTTTACCATCTGAGCTACCAGGCAAGCCCTATAAATGACAAAATGAGCATTTAAAATAAGAACTTTTAATAGCAAATGGTAAAAAAGGTTTCGTGAAAATGTGTAGTTTTACCTTTTCCTATTTCCCCCCTTTTCAAACAGCTTTCTTTATGACCATGTTACAGAAATTAAATATGGATAGTGAATAATCCTGTAGCTCTTTTACTTCTTTTTTAATTTCTTTCTCCAGCTTTCCTTAAAATCTTTGGTCTTTTGTTCCCTGAACAGAATGCTTAGCTCTCTTCTCATACCTTTTATTAAAAAGCTTTTAATGCTGTGAATCTACTACATGAAGCAACTTTGAATGTATCTCACACATTTTTGTTCAGTAACTTTCTCATTTTTGTGCATGCAAAGTCGCTTCGGTCATGTCCAGCTCTTTGCAACCCCATGGACTCTCGTCTGCCAGGCTCCTCTGTCCATGGGATTCTCCAGGCAAGAATCATGGAGTGGGCTGCCATGACCTTCTCCAGGGGCTCTACCCGACTCAGGGATCTAAGCCACATCTCTAACATCCCCTGCATTGGCAGGAGGGTTCTTTATCACTACTGCCACCTGGGAAGCCCTTCTCATTTTTAGTGTTTTCTAATAACTCAGTTAATCATGCAGCTACTTCCAAATATTCAAGTAATTTAGGATGTTTTTCTGTAATATCCCAACACTGATTTTTTTGTATTTTATTTTTAAGATGATGAAGTAGTAAAATTATTACTTTAGAAATGTACTGAAAAACTTCATTATAACATTATAATCAATGATTGTAAGTGGTATATGATGCTTGAGGAGATACATTTCCTGTTCTTAAGGTGTAAGGTTATATGAATATATAGATAAACAAACATTAAATAATTCAAGTATTTTATGTCTTTCAGTTCAGTTCAGTCGCTCAGTGGTGTCCGACTTTGCGACCCCAAGAACTGCAGCATGCCAGGCCTCTCTGTCCATCATCAGCTCCTGGAGGTAACCTAAACTCATGTCCATTGAGTCACTGATGCCATCTAACCATCTCATCCTTGTTTTCCCCTTCTCCTCCTGCTTTCAATCTTTCCCAACATCAGGGTATTTTCAAATGAGTCAACTCTTCACATCAGGTGAACAAAATATTGGAGTTTCAGCTTCAAAATCAGTCCTTCCAATGAACACCCAGGACTGGTCTCTTTTAGGATGGATTGGTTGGATCTCCTTGCAGTCCAAGGGACTCTCAAGAGTCTTCTCCAACACCACAGTTCAAAAGCATTAATTCTTCGGCACTCAGCTTTCTTTATAGTCCAACTCTAACATCCATACATCACTACTGGAAAAACCATAGCCTTGACTAGACGGACCTTTGTTGACAAAGTAATGTCTCTGCTTTTCAATAGGCTATCTAGGTTGGTCATAACTTTCCTTCCAAGGAGTAAGCGTCTTTTAATTTCATGGCTGCAGTCACCATCTGCAGTAATTTTGGAGCCCAAAAAAATAAAGTCTGACACTGTTTCCACTGTTTCCCCATCTATTTGCCATTTATGTTTTTAGTTATTTATTTTTGTTTCCATAGCCTACCAGAGAATTACATGAATGCATGAACTTTTAATACCAGTCATGTATCTACCTATATTTCTAATGACTCTTGTTTTTCACAAAATGATGCTATTTTCCTCTGCTTAGCATTTCATGACTCACATGGCTTTATAATGATTCAACCTTGTATTAATATGCAAGTAACCATTTTGTCAACAAAAACAAGACCAGGAGCTGACTGTGGCTCAGACCATGAACTTCTTATTACCAAATTCAGTATTAAATTGAAGAAAGTAGGGAAAACCACTAGACCATTCAGGTATGACCTAAATCAAATCCCTTATGATTATACAGTGGAAGTGAGAAATAGATTTAAGGGCCTAGATCTGATAGATAGAGTACCTGATGAACTATGGAATGAGGTTCGTGACATTGTACAGGAGACAGGGATCAAGACCATCCCCATGGAAAAGAAATGCAAAAAAGCAAAATGGCTGTCTGGGGAGGCCTTACAAATAGCTGTGAAAAGAAGAGAAGTAAAAAGCAAAGGAGCAAAGGAAAGATATAAGCATCTGAATGCAGAGTTCCAAAGAATAGCAAGAAGAGATAAGAAAGCCTTCTTCAGCAATCAAGGCAAAGAAATAGAGGGAAAAAACAGAATGGGAAAGACTAGGGATCTCTTCTTGAAGATTAGAGATACCAAGAGAGATTTCATGCAAAGATGGGCTCGATAAAGGACATAAATGGTATGGACCTAACAGAAGCAGAAGACATTAAGAAGAGGTGGCAATAATACACAGAAGAACTGTACTAAAAAGATCTTCACGACCCAGATGATCACGATGGTGTGATGACTGACCTAGAGCCAGACATCCTGGAATGTGAAGTCAAGTGGGCCTTAGGAAGCATCACTACGAACAAAGCTAGTGGAAGTGATGGAATTCCAGTTGAGCTATTCCAAATCCTGAAAGATGATGGGTGAAAGTGCTGCGCTCAATATGCCAGCAAATTTGGAAAACTCAGCAGTGGCCACAGGATTGGAAAAGGTCAGTTTTCATTTGAATCCCAAAGAAAGGCAATGCCAAAGAATGCTCAAACTACCATACAATTGCACTCATCTCACATGCTAGTAAAGTAATGCTCAAAATTCTCCAAGCCAGGCTTCAGCAATATGTGAACCGTGAACTTCCTGATATTCAAGTTGGTTTTAGAAAAGGAGAGGAACCAGAAATCAAATTGCCAACGTCTGTTGGATCATGGAAAAAGCAATATAGTTCCATAAAAACATCTATTTCTGCTTTATTGACTATGCCAAAGCCTTTGACTGTGTGGATCACAATAAACTGTGAAAAATTCTGAAAGAGATGGGAATACCAGACCACGTGACCTGCCTCTTGAGAAATCTGTATGCAGGTCAAGAAGCAACAGTTAGAACTGGACATGGCACAACAGACCGGTTCCAAATAGGAAAAGGAGTACGTCAAGGCTGTATATTGTCACCCTGCTTATTTAACTTATATGCAGAGTACATCATGAGAAACGCTGGACTGGAAGAAACACAAGCTGGAATCAAGATTGCAGGGAGAAATAACAATAACCTCAGATATGCAGATGACACCACCCTTATGGCAGAAAGTGAAGAGGAACTCAAAAGCCTCTGGATGAAAGTGAAAGAGGAGAGTGGAAAAGTTGGCTTAAAGCTCAACATTCAGAAAACGAAGATCATGGCATCCGGTCCCACCACTTCATGGGAAATAGATGGGGAAACAGTGGAAACAGTGTCAGACTTTATTTTTCTGGGCTCCAAAATCACTGCAGATGGTTATTGCAGCCATGAAATTAAAAGACTCTTACTCCTTGAAGGAAAGTTATGACCAACCTAGATAGCATATTCAAGAGCGGAGCCATTTCTTTGCCGACAAAGTTCCGTCTAGTCAAGGCTATGGTTTTTCCTGTGGTCATGTATGGATGTGAGAGTTGGACTGTGAAGAAGGCTGAGCGCCAAAGAATTGATGCTTTTGAACTGTGGTGTTGGAGAAGACTCTCGAGAGTCCCTTGGACTGCAAGGAGATCCAACCAGTCCATTCTGAAGGAGATCAGCCCTGGGATTTCTTTGGAGGGAATGATGCTAAAGCTGAAACTCCAATACTTTGGCCACCTTGTGCGAAGAGTTGACTCATTGGAAAAGACTGTGATGCTGGGAAGGATTGGGGGAAGGAGGAGAAGGGGACGACAGAGGATGAGATGGCTGGATGGCATCACTGACTCGATGGACGTGGGTCTGGGTGAACTCCGGGAGTTGGTGATGGACAAGGAGGCCTGGCGTGCTGCAAATCATGGGGTCACAAAGAGTCGGACACGACTGAGCAACTGAACTGAACTGAATATTCTCAAGGTTCATCCATGTTGTATATGGCATACTTTTCTATTTTAAATGCTGAATAATATTCCATCATATGTATATACCACATTCTTTATTTGCTCATCTTTAATAGACATTTGTGTTGTTCCTCTATTGTGATTATTGTAAATAATGCTGCAATAAATATAAGAATGTAGGTATATCCTGAATACTTTATCTCATTTCTTTTGAATATATATTTAGAAGTAAAATTACTGGATAATATTTTACTATTTTTTGAGGAATCTCAACAGTATTTTTCAAAATGTTTGCACCATTTTGCATTCCCACCAACAGTGTAAAAGGGTTCAAATTGGTCCACTTAATCACCAACGCTTGTTATTATTTAAAATGTAATAGCCACCCTAACAGGTATGAAATTTTGATTTGCATCTTCCTGATGATTAGCAATTTTGAATATTTTTTCATATGCCCAGTGACCATTTGTATATCTTCTCTAGAAAATTTCTATTTGGGACCTTTTCTCATTTTTAAGTCAGATTATTAGTTCACTTGCTATTAAGTTGTAGAAGTCCTGCAATATATATACGAGGAGTCCTAAAATGTATTTTAGATATTAATTCCTTACAAGATACATGGTTTGCAAATACTTCTTCCATTCCTTAGATGGTCTTTTATTCTTAATTTTTTTTTTTTTCTCTTACTATGTAGAAGCTTTTAGTTTGATGTGATCCCATTTGACTATTTTGGCTTTTCATGTTTATGTTTTGGATGTCATATCCAAGAAATCATTGCCAAGACCAAGACTATGTTCTCCCCAATTTTTTCTTCAGGTAGGTATATAGCTTCAAGTCTTATGGGTTGTACCTTGAAAACCTGCAATCAGATTTCAGAAGTAGAGTAGCTGTTGATAATAAAAAGGTCCAGTCAATGAATCAACTGATTAAAAAATTGGAAAAGCCATCAGGAAATGGTTTATGTATATAATGAGATGTCAGTAGAGGCCAATCAAAGAAGATCATTAGGTTTAACAATTCTAATGACACATATTCTAATACAATCTTGGTGTCATTTTATAAATAACTTTGGGGAGAAAAATTGGAATTCAATACTAAATTTAGGATTAAGTATTTAATAACCATATTATCATCAGGATGAAGTTTCTGTTGACAGCAGAGTGTTTCTAATTTGTGTCTTACATTTTTGTGCAGAAATTTCCCTATTTTTTCTTTTGGAAAAGAGAGCTGGTTGAATAAAAGACATATGTGTTCTTGGGAAATGCCATTATGTTATGTAATTTAAAAATCCGAGTCTATTTTCTATTTTTCACTTCTTAAGAGTTTTCAAGCCTAATAACCCCTTTCCTTTGGGCCTCTCATCTTAGCAAACTGATAGAAAAGCCTGAGAACTCCTTCCTTTGGCCCCAGGGTGCTTGTGCAGGAGAGCCATCAACTTAGTCCTATTCTCTAATTGCAGTCAACTCCCACTCAGTCTCCTTTCCTTGCAACCTCAACCCGTTTTAAACATGCTAGAGAGTTAGCCTGTTCCTCCCAGGAAGCTTCATTATGTCAGTAACAGATCTTTATCTGTCCTCTTGGTACCTAATTTGTATCATCAGTCTTGATATCCACACTAAATTTTGTGTGGTGTGACTATCATACTTCTTGGAAATGATCACACCATAAGGTGTAATATTAACCTAATCACAATCTGAAACTGAAAGTGTTCATCACTCAGTTGTGTCCAACTCTTTGAGACCCCATGAACTGTTGCCCACCAGGCTCCTCTGTCCATGGGATTCTCCACTCAAGAATACTGGAGTGGGTAGCCATTTCCTTCTACAGGAGATCTTTCCAACCCAGGGATTAAGCCCAGGTCTCTTGCATTGCAGGCAAATTCTTTACTATCTGAGCCATTAGGAATCACACCCTACAAAACCTAAAAAACTAATAAGATTTCATTATATATACATATACACACACAAACACACATGATAATATCAATTCCTGAAATATCATTATACGAATTTGATAGTCTGCTCAATCTTGGCACTTTGCCATTCCTCATGGAAAATTAGGCCTATGGAATTATAAATTCTCCCTTTTAAAAGGCCCTAAATGATGGCAGTTTGCTGAATAATGACTCCTAGAGATGTTTATGCTTCCCGAGTGGTACAGTGATAAAGAATCTACCTGCTAATGCAGGAGATGCAAGAGATATGGATTTGATCCCTGGGTTGGGAAGATCCCCTAGAGGAGGAAACGGCAACCCACTCCAGTATTCTTGCCTGGAAAATTTCATGGACAGAGGAGCCTGGAGGGCTACATGGAGCCGCAAAGAGCTGGACATGACTGAGCACATGCACACACTCACACACACAGATGTCTATATCCTAATCTCCAGAACTGTGAATATATTATCTTCCTAAATAAAGGGATGTTGCATGATCTTGAGAAGATTATCCTTCATTGTCTGGTCAGGACCAATGCAATCGCAAAGCTCCTTATAAGAGAGAGACAGGAAAATCAGAGTTTGAATACATAAGAATGAAAATAGATGCCAAGAAAAGATGCCACTATACTGCTGACTTTGAAGATGAAGAAGGGGCCATGAGCTAAGAAATACAGGAAATCTCTAGAATCTGGAAAAGACAAGGAAACACTGTCTCTACTTAGAGCCTGTAGGAAAAACACAGACTTGCAAATCTGTTTTTACTTCTGACTTCCAGAACTTTAAAAGAATAAATATGTGTTGCTTGAAGCCACTTAGTACATGGTAATTTGTTACAACTGCAGTAAGAAATTAATATTGTGGCAAAAGGAAGGAAATGAGCTGATTTTTTCCAGTGTTGCCTTTAGAAGAACATGTTGATTTACTGCTGAAAACTAGATTCTAAAATCTACCATGGTTTGTGTTGTTTCCAAAGTGTGGTTGAATTTTTCCTTCAGTTCTTTAAGCTAGCTCATACCCTTATGACGAAACTGATTTTTAATCAGATCAACCATACTTGTATTGAATTTCCCACATTTAAATAAACATATAACTTACTTTCCTGGACAGTTTCTAAAAGCAAATGAGATAAAGCAAGCAATTTTCTCAATAAACGTTTTATACTAACAAAGATGCTACAATGTAACATAGAAAAGGAATAATACAAAACCAGCATTCCTGAGTTTCCCTTCTTACAGCCAATTTTTATTATTTCCTTCTTCATAAAGTTAGTCACTAATCAGTTTTCAAAAACTGCATTTATGATTTTGCCTGTTCTAATGTTACATAAACTGAATTACATAATATACATCTATTGTATAGTTTTGTCACTCGTCATTATGTTGGAAAATTCTTCCATGTGGATATATGCAAGTAAATTTCATTTTAACACTGTGTAAAATATTTTTTTATAAATAAGAAATAATTTATCTGTCCTTCCATCAATATACAGTGTAGCTTTTGCTAGCTTTGCCCTGTGTGAACAATGCTACTATCCAGTCTCTCATATGTATTTTGGCAAGTATATAGACGTATTTATGTTAGCTATACTCTTGGAAACAATTTTTTAGACCAAAGGATATTACTAAACTAACACTGGTAGATAATGACAAACAGCTTTTCCAGTTCAGTTCAGTTCACTGGTTCAGTCGTGTCTGACTCTTTGCAACCCAATGGACTGCAGCACGCCAGGCCTCCCTGTCCATCACCAACTCCCAGAGTTTACTCAAACTCATGTCCATTGAGTCGGTGAGGCCATCAACCATCTCATCTTCTATTATCCCCTTCTCCTCCCACATTCAGTCTTTCCCAGCATCAGGATCTTTTCAAATAAGTCAGTTCTTGCCATCAGATGGCCAAAGTATTGGAGTTTCAGCTTCAGCATCAGGCCTTCCAATGAACATTTGGGACTGATTTCCTTTAGGATGGACTGGTTGGATCTCCTTGCAGTCCAAGGGACTCTCAAGAGTCTTCTCCAACACCACAGTTCAAAAGCATCAATTCTTCGGCTCTCAGCTTTCTTTGTAGTCCAACTCTCACATCCATACATGACTACTAGAAAAACCATAGCTTTGACTAGACAGACTTTTGTTGGCAACGTAATGTCTCTGCTTTTCAATATGCTGTCTAGGTTGGTCATAACTTTTCTTCCAAGGAGTAAGCGTCTTTTAATTTCATGGCCGCAGTCACCATCTGCCGTGATTTTGGAGCCCCCAAAATCAAGTCTATTACTATTTCCATTGTCTCCCCATCTATTTGCTATGAAGTGATACGACCAGATGCCATCACTGAATGATTAGTTTCCTGAATGTTGAGTTTTAAGTCAACTTTTTCACTCCCCTCTCTTTCATCAACAGCCTCTTTAGTTCTTTAGAACTTCTTTAGTTTAGAACTAAAGAGAACTAAGGAACTAAACAGCTTTTCAAAGTGACTACATAAAATCTCATTTCTACTAGCAGTACATAAGAATTTTAATTTGTCCATATTTTCACTGATGTCTCTTAATTTTAAGCATTTTAATTTAGCCTATCTGATGGGTAAGCAGTGACATACAATTATGGTTTTAAATTTGCAATCCACTGATAAGTAATGAAACTGAGTAAAATTAAGCCTGTTCAAGTATTTTGCACATTTTCTCTCTTGATTCATCACTGATTTTTAGGATTTCTTTACGTATACTAGCTTCAAATTTTTCATTAGGTAAATGTTTGCCAAATACCTTCCCAAATCTGTGCTTTTCATTTTACAAGTGTTAACTCTATTTTTGATGAATAAAAATTATTAATTTAAACCCAATTTGACAGTCATTGCTTTATGGTTATACGTTGTGTTCCCCATTTAAGAAATCATTCCTTATTCTAAAGGAGATTTCTACTACTGTCTATAAATTTTTTTACTTTGATTTTATATTTAAGTCTACACTCTATTTATAATTAATTTTTGGTGCGAGGTAAGGGCCATTAAAGAAACAATTAGCGCAGTAGGTCTGTGTTTCTCAGTCCTCACATCTTCTAACTGTCTAGAACCTTCATGGATCCTTCGCCAACTCCTGAAAATGTGACCCTTAGAAGGTTCCTTATGTCAATGACTGATGATTCTTGACATCTGGAATGATAATTCATGTCATATCAACTTGTCAATATTGCTTTTCACAAACACCAAAGACTGATGATATGTTCTAGTTTAGTCTCACTTCCCATAGTGGGTCACATAACAGGATATGCTCTTATGACCTGCCTTCCATAGATGTCCTGGACTCAGATTCAAGCATGCTTCTCTGGAAAGGGTGTCCCAGAGAGTCACAGGCTGAAGATAAATGAATTCTACTGAATACCAGAATTGGAAGAACATCAATATATGCATCTTATTCCTCAGAAATGTGCCCAATGCTTTTTTTCCTGTTTCTATTGTCCTTTGTCTGTTTGCTATAATAAGCCTTAACTTTTACATATATATATATATATATGTAGAATATATACATATATATGTGTATATATTACACATATACAGTGGAAGTGAGAAATAGATTTAAGGGCCTAGATCTGATAGATAGAGTGCCTGATGAACTATGGAATGAGGTTCGTGACATTGTACAGGAGACAGGGATCAAAAACATTCCCATAGAAAAGAAATGCAAAAAAGCAAAATGGCTGTCTGGGGAGGCCTTACAAATAGCTGTGAAAAAAAGAGAAGCAAAAAACAAAGGAGAAAAGGAAAGATATAAACATCTAAATGCAGAGTTCCGAAGAATAGCAAGAAGAGATAAGAAAGCCTTCTTCAGCAATCAGTGCAAAGAAATAGAGGGAAACAACAGAATGGGAAAGACTAGGGATCTCTTCAAGAAAATCAGAGATACCAAAGGAACATTTCATGCAAAGATGAGCTGGATAAAGGACAGAAATGGTATGGACCTAACAGAAGCAGAAGATATAAAGAAGAGATGGCAAGAATACACAGAAGAACTGTACAAAAAAGATCTTCATGACCCAGATAATCACGATGGTGTGATCACTGACCTAGAGCCAAACATCCTGGAATGTGAAGTCAAGTGGGCCTTAGAAAGCATCACTACGAACAAAGCTAGTGGAGGTGATGGAATTCCAGTTGAGCTATTCCAAATCCTGAAAGATGATGCTGTGAAAGTGCTGCACTCAATATGCCAGCAAATTTGGAAAACTCAGCAGTGGCCACAGGACTGGAAAAGGTCAGTTTTCATTCCAATCCCAAAGAAAGGCAATGCCAAAGAATGCTCAAACTACCGCACAATTGCACTCATCTCACACGCTAGTAAAGTAATGCTCAAAATTCTCCAAGTCAGGCTTCAGCAATATGTGAACCGTGAACTTCCTGATGTTCAAGCTGGCTTTAGAAAAGGCAGAGGAACCAGAGATCAAATTGCCAACATCTGCGGGATCATGGAAAAAGCAAGAGAGTTCCATAAAAACACCTATTTCTGCTTTATTGACTATGTCAAAGCCTTTGACTGTGTGGATCACAATAAACTGTGGAAAATTCTGAAAGAGATGGGAATACCTGACCACCTGATCTGCCTCTTGAGAAATTTGTATGCAGGTCAAGAAGCAACAGTTAGAACTGGACATGCAACAACAGACTGGTTGCAAATAGGAAAAGGAATTCGTCAAGGCTGTATATTGTTACCCTGTTTATTTAACTTGTATCCAGAGTACATCATGAGAAATGCTGGACTGGAAGAAACACAAGCTGGAATCAAGATTGCCAGGAGAAATATCAATAACCTCAGATATGCAGATGACACCACCCTTATGGCAGAAAGTGAAGAGGAACTAAAAAGCCTCTTGATGAAGGTGAAAGTGGAGAGTGAAAAATTTGGCTTAAAGCTCAACATTCAGAAAATGAAGATCATGGCATCCGGTCCCACCACTTCATGGGAAATAGATGGGGAAACAGTAGAAATGGTGTCAGACTTTATTTTTCTGGGCTCCAAAATCACTGCAGATGGTGGCTGCAGCCATGAACTTAAAAGACGCTTACTCCTTGGAAGGAAAGTCATGACCAACTTAGATAGCATATTCAAAAGGAGAGACATTATTTGCCAACAAAGTTCCATCTAGTCAAGGCTATGGTTTTTCCCGTGGTCATGTATGGATTTGAGAGTTGGACTGTGAAGAAGGCTGAGCGCCAAAGAATTGATGCTTTTGAACTGTGGTGCTGGAGAAGACTCTCAAGAGTCCCTTGGACTGCAAGGAGATCCAACCAGTCCATTCTGAAGGAGATCAGCCCTGGGATTTCTTTGGAAGGAATGATGCTAAAGCTGAAACTCCAGTACTTTGGCCACCTCATGCGAAGAGTTGACTCATTGGAAAAGACCCTGATGCTGGGAGGGATTGGGGGCAGGAGGAGAAGGGGACGACAGAGGATGAGATGGCTGGATGGCATCACTGACTCGATGGATGTGAGTCTCGGTGAACTCCAGGAGTGGTGATGGACAGGGAGGCCTGGCGTGCTGCGATTCATGGGGTCACAAAGAGTTGGACTCGACTGAGCGACTGATCTGATCTGATCGGATGCATATACATATATACTACATATATAAATATTACATAGTACATGTATATAAATGTTATATATAAATATTACATATTACATATATGTAAAATATATGCATACATATATAGATATAGATAGATAGATATAAAGGAACATACTTAACGTAACAAAGGTCATATATAACAAATTAACATTATGGTCAATGGAGAAAAATTGAAAGCCTTTCCTCTAATAGCAAGAACAAGACAAGGATGCCCACTCTCACTACTCCTATTCAAAATAGTACCAGAAATCCTAGCTAGAGCAATTAGGCAAGACAAAGAAAGAAAATGTATCTGAATTAGAAAGAAAAAGTAAAATTGTCATTATTAGCTAATATAATTTTATATAGAAGTCCTCAAAAAGTCAACCAAAAATTGGTGGTAACTTGGAGAAGGAAATGGCAATCCACTCCAGTGTTCTTGCCTGGAGAATCCCAGGGATAGGGGAGCCTGGTGGGCTGTCATCTCTGGTTTGACACAGAGTCAGACACGACTTAAGCGACTTAGCAGCAGCAGCAGCAGTCAATGATTTTAGTAAAGTTGTAGGATACAAAATTAACATACAAAAACCATTAACTGGAAAGTTAATTTCTCGAACCACAATGGAAAATAATATGGATAATCCTTAAAAAGTTAAAATAGATCTATCATATGATCCAGCAACTCCACCAATGGGTATATACCCAAAGAAATTGAGAACAGAATTTCAGTTTAATGTATCCCCATGTTTTCTGTAGCATTAGTTATAATAACCAAGATATAGAAACAACTTAAATGCCTATCAGTGGAATAATGGATGAAAAAAATGTGGCAGAAATACACAGTGGAATATCATTCAGTGATGAGAAAGAAAGATAACCCTGTCATTTGTGACAATATGCATGGACCCTGAGCACATTATGCTAAGTGAAGTAAGTCAGACAGAAAGGTAGAAAGAGAAGTGTTACATATCATTATTACATAAAACCTAATAAAGTCAAACTCATGAAAACAAACAAAAAAAAGAGGATAAATGGTATTTACCAGTGGATGGAGGTTGGGGGAATAAGACTGGTGGTGTTAAAGGTACAAACTTGCAAGAAGTAATAAATAAGTCATCAAAATCTGATGCAGAATATAATGTATATGGACAATAATTATATATTACACATTGCTACAATGACAATCATATGTAATCCTAAATGTATCAAAGAAACATGTTGCACACCTTAAATTTACATAATGCTACATGTCCAATTTATTTTTTTAGGAAGCACAGTTGACCCTTGAATAACAAGGGTATGAACAGCACAGGTCCACTTAAAAGAAGACTTTTCAATAGTAAATACTACATTACTACACCATCTGTGGTCAGCTGAATCCATGAATGTGGAACCATGAATACAGAGTAACCAAGGATATATAACAACTGCAAGTATGGCAGACTGCCTATAAGTTATATGTGGATTTTCAACTGCATGGAGGGTTTTCACCCCTACGTCCTGCATGGCTCAAGGGTCAACTGTATCTGGATGCTTCCTTCCTTTATTCTCTATAAATACTTGAATGATTTCAGAATATCTGCTCCTTAAACATTTGCCAGAAATAATGGGTAAAATTATTTTGTTATGGGGTTTCCTTTGTAGGAAGATGCTTCAGTATTCAAAAATATTAAGCCATTCAAGATTTCTATTTTCTCAGTTTTGATGTTACGTAATTTCAGGAATATGTTCAAATCTGAATGTTTTAAATTTGCTGACATTAAGTTCTATCTTTTTAATATCTCTAGCATTTACAGCGTTCTCGTCTCTTTTATCTGATATTAGATATTTTTGTCTTTTCTCATCGGTTTTGATATGTCTTAGAGTGTAAAGACATTTTATTAACCTTTTCAGAGAGCCATTTTTTCTGTTGATTTCTTCTATTGTATCATTTGTCATTAATTTCTGTTCCTTCTTTATTATTGCCATTGTTCTGATTTCTAATTGTTTAATTTGCATGTTGTTTCCTTAAGATGGATGAATAACATTGGTATTTTAGACTTTAAAATGTTTAGCATGTGAATTTTCAGCCATTAATTTATCTTTAAAATTACTCCAGATGGATTCAACAAATTTTGTGGTTTTTTTTTTTCCAGGTAAATATATTTTAAAATATCCATTCTAACTTTTTTCAAGCAATATTTAAGAGTACATTGATCAACTGCCAGATATTGGTATTTGCTATCTGATCAAAGACAATATGATGTACTAATTTAGCCCTTTGAAATGTATTGAGACTTTTTCTGTGGCTGAGCATTCAGTCAATTTTAAAAACCATCCCAAGTTACACTGCAAGAATTATCATAGTATTTTGTATGTGGTCTACTGGATCATGTTTACTCATTAAATTGATTAAACTTTCATGTTTGCTGTTTTGTATGATTCTTATATTAATTACTGAGAGTGGTGTTTTAAAATCTTACATCACAGATTATTTTATTTTTCTTTGTAGCTGCATCTTTCTGATACATGTGCCATTGCACACGTGCGTGTGTGCCTCTGTGCATGCTAAGTTGCTCAGTCATTTCCAACTCTGCAGCCTTACGGACCAGCTCGACAGGCTCCTCTGTCCATGGGATTCTCTAGGCAAGAATACTGGAGTGAGTTGCCTTGACCTCCTCCAGGGGATCTTCCCCACCCAGGGATCAGACCTGCATCTCCTGCATTGCCAGTGGATCCTTTACCACTGAGTCACCAGGGAAGCCATTTAATCATTATTAAATTGTCCTCTATTTAGTACTGGTTTTCTATTACTGTCTGTTTTGTCTGGTATTATTCTGACTTTATATTTTGCCAGAGGCTTTAACTCTACACTTAGAGTTTTTCTCTAGCCTTTCTTTTAGAGATAATACACGCACTATTGACACAAAAAGGGTAATTTTAATGAATGTGGCAATTAAAAACATTATACAAGTAATATGAAAATATCCTTCCCAATTAGATAATATTACTTATTTACCCATTTTAGTTATGTTTCTATATCAATTTCCCCAAACATTAACCTTATTCTGCATTGAACCATCTATAAGTTAACTGGTAAAATGCATTCCATAAATTTACAAAATATGAATACTTATTGCTAACATTTTGCACTGATTGGCAGTTATAGAGAAAAAGGAATCAGAGTTAAAAATTTCAGTTTCTGAAGGACATGTTAATGGAATCTTGACTAAATGAGGAAACAAAGGTTGATGGAGTCTGAAAACCCCATTTGAGAGAGAGATATTGTGATAATGTGATTAAAAGCTCGCTGAGGCAATGTAATCCTAATAAAGGAAGGCTGAAAGAAAAGTGAAATCGCTCAGTCGTGTCCGACTCTTTGCAACCCCATGGACCTTAGCCAACCAGGCTCCTCCCTCCATGGGATTTTCCAGGCAAGAGTACTGGAGTGGGGTGCCATTGCCTTCTGCAGGGGATCTTCCTGACTCAGGGATTGAACCCCGGTCCCCCACATTCCAGGCAGAAGCTTTACCCTCTGAGCCACCAGGGAAGCCTAAGACATAGTAAATCAAGAGAGGAATTCCACCAAGGTCTTAGGTAGGCTAAAATATTAAGCACTAATGATAATTTTGTTGTCACCTTCCTATAAGCAAATAAATAAAATAGAACAGAAATTAAAGGTTTCAAAGAACTCTGTGCAACAGACATTGAGGAAAAAATTACCAAAACAAGTGTTGAATTTTTTGAGAATAGTTTCCTGACTGCTTAAAAGCAAAGCAATGTGGTCTAAAATCTTTATTGAAGAGAGATGTGTATCTTACAGCATAGCAGGCAATCACAAGAGTAAAAAGAGAAAAGTGGTTAGCCTGAATATAAGAGGAAAGAGCCTTTTGAAAAGGCAGAAGAAAAATGCGGAAGTACAATGCTACTTTGTTTAACACAAGAGGCAGGCTGTATTACTCACAAATCATTTACATAATTTCCCTTCAATTTTATGGAAGTGAATGTAGAAGAGTCTTTGAAAGAACTGTCATTTTATTTTTTCTGAGAAAAACTATTCCCCTGCAGTGAGGATATGAAATACTACTGGAAGTAAAGAATAGATTTTTTTTTTCTTCAAAAGAGATTACATGATCCACAAACACAAAAACCAAGTTTATGATGAGACAAGTTACAGCATTGTGAAGAAAGGTAAGACTTAACCATATTGAAATAAATGGACAGGGTGGCATCATGAAAGAGTGACATGGGCATGAATATGGCTGGAGTTTGGAAGTCCCATGCAATAACCATGTGAGTGAAGGAAAAAAATGTGCTTAGTTTGCTGAAGTAACTGGCTCTAAAATTTTAATTAAATCTTATATTGCAACTACTGAACCAAAAACAAAAATAAGTTATTGGTGGTAGAGGAGGCAATATTCATTACATTTCAAAATATCCCTAAAGAAAGCAGCCACATAATAAGATCTTAAATTTATTTCTGGGACAAAAAGTATCTCTGCATATAAATCTCCATTCTCCTTTTGTCAGCAATGATCACTATTTAGACCAGAGTATTTCCTCTTTCAACTTAGTCAGCAGGAAATAGAGTGTTAAAATATATATCCACTTATAAGGAAGATTTAGCTCATATTCCTGGAAATACTGCTTTGAAGACTTCCAAAGCATATCTGTATCTTGCTTTCATCCTTTGCTATCAAATATACCTTATATTTTATTTTATGCTGCATAAAATCCCTCTTGGAATGCAGAATATAGATTCCACAAATCACTTTCCAACAAGCTATTTAATACTTTAACAGTTTTTCTTTCTTTCCTCTATTCTCAGCTTCTACAATATATACATATTTTTAAAATCAATACTTTGTTATGTCTATACCACTTACCATAGTTTATGCATTTTTTTTTATTGTTCAGTAAAATTAAGTGTTTATGTATACATCTCTGCTAAGAGTCCCAGTCTACCTATTGATTCTGAAGACAGCTTTAGGCAGCAAAATAAGCATCGATGGTATAAAATTCAGTCCTGGCAAAGACATGGGAAGAAGGTAGAGTTGCACAGCCTCTTTTGAGCGTTTGTTTCAATCCTCCAACCTCAGAGAGGAAATCAAAAAATGAACCAGGCAAATGGGACAGTGGAAACTGTTTATTCTGTCGAGTTTGTGAGTCCAGTTTTCAGATCTATGGATCATGTATAAATTACTTATAAGAAAGACAGTTTTGTATCTAACATCTTCCCCACTAGGCTGTAGGAATAGAGTACAGTCAATCTCAACTACATTCTTGCTTTAACAACCTTCTCTGCTACTCTAATATTTGAATTCAAATTTAGAAACTATTGATGAATAAAAAGAACCTGGAAAATGTTTTTTAAATAGCTATTCAGAACTTACCCATATTAGGACTCCTAGTGTAAATTTTATTCAATGTAGAAATAGAACTGGAAATATTAGAATTTTTAAAATTGCTACTTGATTACACTAAACTTTGAGCATCCATTTTCTCATAGACAGTCTGTGGGTATAAGCAGTCCTACAGTGCCCATTAAAAGGAGGCTAAATATTTGCAAAATATGTTGTCTTTTCCATAAAGGGCATCAAACACAAAAGCAATGATATGAGGTGTAATCCTAGTAAACCAAAGCAACATTCACACAATAATTTTTATTTTTTGTGACATTTATCCTATGTTCTTTCAACAGATTCTAAGCAATTTCCCTAGTATTTGGCATATTTTTCATATCCTTACAATTGCTTCAATATATACAATTTGCATGTTAAAAGAGAGAAAAAAGTTGTTTATATGGAAATCCTTAAAAGTTTCTATTGCTATCTACAAAACACTCTGTAACCAGACCTACATATTTCTATACAAATTTCTCATGAACTTTTCCAACACTAAATATATTTTAAAGAAGCATATATTGGATATGAAAATATGTTAGGCTTATATTTATTTCTGCACATCACAAATGTATCTGCAGAGAGATTCAACCCCCCACACACCCGTCTCTTTATGAGAAAATATGTATTTTTTAAGTTTTATATTTTATCTTAAAGAGGGTAAAACACTAGCATCTGTTTCTGATAAAGATTTGCCTTACTTTTAATTTTTGTAGATATTGTGAACTATAGAAGAGGAGATTGAAGTACATACAATTTGGACACAGAGTAAGTTCTTATCATTTACCAGCTCTGTAGAATCTTGTAAAGGTATTGCATTGACCAATATAGTGAAGCTTTTTTTTTCTTCTCATTGTATTAGGCAAGATGTGATATCTCCTTATGTATGGATTTTTTAAAAAAGATGATTTTTTCAAACTACTACTTAAGAAAGATTGTCCTGCTTTGTCGCTAATCAGGCCATTGTTAAATGTGATCTTGAAAAACTTTTCCAGAAACGTTTTCAGAATTATTTTCCTGCCCTAGAGGCTAACCACACCCCCGACGCACACTCACATCACCAAAATCCTTTGTTTTCAAGAGTCTTCAAGTTGAGTAAGGCAAAAGAAGACTTCGTCATGAGACCTGAAAGCAACCTTACTGAATTGCTAGGTATGTCCCGCCCTCCCTATCTCACTGAGATTCTGACAGTGGCTGCCTTTTTCATGGCTCCACATTCACTCTGAACTCTAAATACACTCTCCGCTTCCACGAGGCATTCAAATCTAAGGACAATAGAACTTTCAGTTCAGTTCAGTTCAGTTGCTCAGTCATGTCCGACTCTTTGTGACCCCATGAATTGCAGCACGCCAGGCTTCCCTGTCCATCACCAACCCCCGGAGTTCACTCAAACTCACGTCCATCGAATCGGTGATGCCATCCAGCCATCTTATCCTCTGCCGTCCCCTTCTCCTCCTGCCCCCAATCCCTCCCAGCATCAGAGTCTTTTCCAATGAGTCAACTCTTCGCACGAGGTGGCCAAAGTATTGGAGTTTCAGCTTTAGCATCATTCCTTCCAAAGAATGCCCAGGACTGATCTCCTTTAAGATGGACTGGTTGGACCTCCTTGCAGTCCAAGGGACTCTCAAGAGTCTTCTCCAACACCACAGTTCAAAAGCATCAATTCTTCAGTGCTCAGTTTAATTCACTGTCCCACTCTCACATCCATACATGACCAATGGAAAAACTATAGCCCTGACTAGACGGACCTTTGTTGGCAAAGTAATGTCTTTGCTTTTGAATATGCTATCTAGGTTGGTCATAACTTTCCTTCCAAAGATAAACGTCTTAATTTCATGGCTGCAGTCACCATCTGCAGTTATTTTGGAGCCCTCAAAAATAAATTCTGACACTGTTTCCACTGTTTCCCCATCTATTTCCCATGAAGTGATGGGACCAGATGCCATGATCTTCGTTTTCTGAATGTTGAGCTTTAAGCCAACTTTTTCACTCTCCTCTTTCACTTTCACCCAGAGGCTTTTTAGTTCCTCTTCACTTTCTGCCATAAGGGTAATGTCATCTGCATATCTGAGGTGATTGATATTTCTCCCGGCAGTCTTGATTCCAGCTTGTGCTTTTCCAGCCCAGAGTTTCTCATGATTTACTCTTCATGTAAGTTAAATTAGCCGGGTGACAATATACAGCCTTGACATACTCCTTTTCCTATCTGGAACCAGTCTGTTGTTCCATGTCCAGTTCTAACTGTTGCTTCCTGACCTGCATGTAGATTTTCAAGAGGCAGGTCAGGTGGTCTGGTATTCCCATCTCTTTCAGAATTTTCCACAGTTTATTGTGATCCACACAGTCAAAGGCTTTGGCATAGTCAATAAAGCAGAAATAGATGTTTTTCTGGAACTCTCTTGCTTTTTCCATGATCCAGCGGATGTTGGCAATTTGATCTCTGGTTCCTCTGCCTTTTCTAAAACCAGCTTGAACATCTGGAAGTTCACGGTTCATGTATTACTGAAGCCTGACTTGGAGAATTTTGAGCATTACTTTACCAGTGTGTGAGATGAGTGCAATAGAACTTTAAGTTGCTATGTATTTTTGAGTAATTCACCAATGCTGTTATTTCCCTACTCTGTTCACACTTCAGGAAACAGTCCCTTCATTAAACTCTCTTTTCCATTTTAACCCATCAAAGAGTGCCGTTTCTTATGGGCAAGACCATAAATATGTTAGGAAAAAAATATCTGTATGTATCTAAGAACTCTCCCAATGCTCAACAGAAAAGGAAGGGCTAAAGGAAGATATTTAAGAACAGTCAGCTTATGTATTATTTGAGTGTATAGTTCCAGAAAGGAACATTTTATAATATAGAAAACAGTGGTGAACAAGAGGCTTCCCAGGTTCAGTGGTAAAGAATCCACATGCCAGTGAAGGAGGTGCAAGAGATGTGGGTTCAATCGCTGAGTCATGAAGATCCCCTAGAGTAGGAAATGGCAACCCACTCCAGTATCTTTCCTGGAAAATTCCATGGACAGAGGAGCCTGGTGGGCCATAGTATATGACACAGCAGTGCCACTTCTAGGTATTTCCCCAAATAAAATGAAAACACTAATTTGAAAAGATATGCACCCCCATGTTCTTTCCAAAATTATTTACAATAGCCAAGATATGAAAACAACCTAAATATCCATTAATGGATGAATAGATAAAGCAATTGTGGCATGTATATACAATAGAATATTACTCAACCATAAGAAAATGAAATCTTCCCCTTTGCAAAAGCACAGTATAATGCCTTCAAGGCCCATCTAAGTAAAATAAGTAATACAGAAAAACAAATACCATATAATTTCACTTCTATGTGGAGCATTAAAGAGACAACAACAAAACCAAAAAGAATTAAGCTCAGCTCATAGATACAGAAAACAGAAGATGGTTGCCAGAAGTGAGGGGTGGAGGATGGGAGAAATTGGTGAAGAGGGTCAAAAGCATAAAATTACAATTATAAAATAAATAAGTCATGGGATATATAATATAATAATAAAAAAAAAACAGCAAGCCCGAATGGAGTCACATATACTACATCCCACTCACCAAGCCAAGACTTAACTACAGTTGCAGTCTCCTTAAAATAGAATCTTCTACAAGTCAATCAGGAATCATCTAGTGATCACACATTACATAATCTGTCTGATAGATCAATGCTATCCCCAAAAGAAAAGTAAACATAATAACCAATCCTCTACTTAACATTATATTACTTTGGTTCCTGCTCTCTTCTGCCTACAAAAATCTTTCATTTTGTACAGTTCCTTGGAGCTCCCTCTATCTGCTAGACTGGATACTTCCCAATTCATTCATCACTGAAGATTCATAATATCTGTAAAATGTACTCAGTTGATTTGTTTAACAATGACACTTGAAGAGTATGACTAAATATCCATAACTGAAATAAATATATATATAGAATACATCATATCTACATTGATAAATATATTCATTTGTTTTATTCCTTAAATGCTGAATTAATAGCCTATGTGGGAAAATACCTATAAAGAAAGAGAGTAGATGTATGTATAACTGATTCACTTTGCTGTATACTTGAAACTAACACATTATAAACCAACTATTTTAATACAATTTTTTACATGCTGCATTAATCCTTTTCTTTTCTAGTGATTTTTAATATCACTATTTGAATTTCCATCTTTTAAACTTCCCTGGTGATTCAGACAGTAAAGAATCTGCCTGCAATGGAGGAGACCTAAGTTTGATCCCTGGGTTAGGAAGGTCCCCTGGAAAAGGGAATGGCTACCCACTCCTGTGTTCTTGCCTGGTGAATTACATGGACGGAGGAGCCTGGTGGGCTACAGTCCGTGGGGTCACAAAGAGTCAGACACGAGTAAGTGACTCTTGTTTTCAGTTTCTTTTTCATTTTAAACTTAATAAATACATTCTTATTCAAAGATATAGTCCATTCTCTTTAAGTCATACCCTTCAGTGTGTTATTTTAAAAATGTTGTCTTTTCCTTGTTATAATCTTAAATCCATTTATGAGAATATATATGTCTTTCCTGGTGGCTCAGAGGCTAAAGCGTCTGCCTTCATGTGGGAGACCTGGGTTGGATCCCTGGGTCGGGAAGATCCCCTGGAGAAGGAAATGGCAACCCACTCCAGTACTCTTGCCTGGAGAATCCCATGGACGGAGAAGCCTGGTGGGCTACAGTCCACGGGGTTGCAAATGTTGGACATGACTGAGCAACTAACTTTCACTTATTATTTATATATATATATATATATATATATATATATATATAATAAATAGAATTGAAATGTTCACTCAACAAACAATTTTTGAGCATTTAATAGGTGCATGGCATAGTGCTAACACTGGAAAATTAATCATGCATGAATCCTTTCTACATTTAAGCTTAGAGTATAAAAGAGGAAATAATACATTTGCCCAAGTAGCCAAAAAAGAGTAGAAAATGACTATTATAATAGCAATAAAGCTAATATAGTTATAAGATATTATCACAGAAAATTTTAAAGGAAGAGACTGCTTCCACACAGAGATTTTAGTAAATAGTAGACTTGTGAGTTTGTCTTTCAATATCATGTAAGATTTGCCTAGAGACATGAGAAAGAGGCTGAAAACAAAGTTCACAAATCAAGGAGATGTGAAAGCACTAGTTTTATTTAGATAACAGTTTGTTTACTGTAATATCATATATTAAGATTTTAGATAAAATGAGATATTAGAAGAGAAGTTAGGAAAGGCTGGACAATCTACAATTTCATTTTAAGGAGTTAGCTCTAGGTAATGTGGAACTAGCATTGTGATATGTCTGAACAGAAGATGACATAATCTGAATGATATATTAAAAATAGACAAAGCATATAGAATGATGCTAAATATTTAACTTCTAAAAATTCTTTGGTAATAAATAAAGCAAAATAACCAAATTATATTTTCTCCCTTAGAGATGTCAGGATGTGAAGACTGAGGTCTCATAAGAGTTCATAAGAAATAATTTATAAAACAGTTTGAGATTTTTAATCTCCATAAACTCAATGAAACAAAGCAGAGAAATGAAATAAAGGAAAATGAGTGATTTGGAGTATGTTAGTTTGAGATTGCATTTAAAAAATCAGTCAGTTGGAAACAGCACTCCAAGGAGGGAATTCAGTATTGGTTATTTCTAAAATTATGATAATCAGATACAATTGCACATATTAGTTTAAAGTATGAAATCTGTAAAAAGAGGTCAAATTTAGAGGGAAGGAGAAATCATGAGAGTGAAGGACCAAACATTAAGTAGGGATGTTAAGTGGGAATGAGTAAAATTAGTCAATAAGAAAAAAGTAAATCAGTAAGACAGTAGTATAATCATACCAAAAACTAAAAAAGTTTTAAAGTGTGAAGGTAGCTAAGAATGTCAGAGAGATCGAGGGAGGAAAAAAAAAAAAAAAAACCTAATAGTATATCTAGAACTGTTAAAAAATGGACACAAACAGCATTATTAAAAATAATAACAAAAATTTCACTGAATTCTGATCATATACCAGACATAGTGCAAAAAGACCCATATATATCAACATGAATCCACTACAATTGACATAGCACTGTTTTCCAAAACATATAATAGGAAATATCAGGCAGATAATCCAATCCCAGGTTTCTCTGACCCAAGGCCTATACAATATTCCAAAGTATGAAACTATTTATTTTTTGAATGAAGAATGAGGCATTTTGTGTATGTGAAATCAAGGGCTTCTCTGGTGGCTCAATAGGTATAGAATCTGCCTGCAATGCAGCAGATCCAGGTTTGATCCCTGGTCGGGAAGATCCTCTGGAGTAGGGAACGGCAACCCACTCCAATATTCTTGCCTGGAGAATCCCATGGACAGAGGAACCTGGTGGGCTCCAGTCCATGGGGTTGCAAAGAGTTGGACACAACTGAGTGACGTAACACATACAATCACGCAAATATATAAATAAGCTTTTCCATTGTATAGTTTATGTGTACAACTTGAGATACCCATTTTCTCAAGTAACATAATAAGCAAATCTTTGTTGAATCATCTTGATAGGTATACTCATTTCATTGTGCTTTGCTTTATTGTGTTTTACAGATACTATATTTTTTACAAACTGAAGATTAGTGGTAACTCTACATTGTCAGCCAATGGTTATTATTTTGAGCAATAAAATATTTTTAAATGAAGGTATGCACATTTGAGATATAATGTTATTGCACACTTAAAAGACTATAGTATTGTGTTTTATACTATATGAAAAACATAACTTTTTTATGTACTATGAAACAAAACAGTTCACGTGACTCACTTTACTGTGATATTCCCCTAATTGTGGTAGTCTGAGATTGAACATTCAGTCTCCAAAATATGCCTGTACTAATTCTTTATACTGGTTACTGCAGCAAGATTTACAAACCAGCTTTCACCTCCTGTGTACTCTAGTTTGTCTCATTCTGTAAAAGCACTTTTCACAGAATCAAGAGCTACTTTCTGCTAATAATTAACCAGGTGAGGTTTGATAAGCTACTATATCTGTCATTGAATTAGGTTCCCCCTTTTTATTAAATACAATTGTTTTCATTTTTTAGAAACTACAATTTATTAGTTAAAATGTTTGAGTTAAATTTCTTTTATTGTATCTGTCACTCAATACTTTAGAAAGAATTAACATCTATTCTCAGAGAGGCAATGTCGTATATACCCAAATAATGCTCATGTATTTACTCTTCTAACAATAAAACCTAGGGGACACCTAAAACATTTTATTCATACATAATTCCCAGGTTTATAAACACACACATGCACATATAGAATGATAATAATATAAAATTCATAGTTTGCACTCAATTAGCTTTTTAAAAAAGTCAAATGATTTTCTTTAAAAGCTTGATAAATATTAAATCACTGAAAAATTATTTTACTGTAAGAAAATGAACTTAAATGAAATAACTTAATGCACATTTTCATAGAGTTCATTTACTTTACATTATTATGCAACTTTTGTGACACTGAAATGATAACTCTAATTAAGTTTAATTGTAAAATTCATTTAAGCCATTTTAAAGTTTCTGGGATATCATATTAAATGGTTAGGCAAATTAAAGTTTGGTAATTTAATTTGCCTATGAAATAAGCTTGCTAAATTAATCTAGAACTAACATAATTCAAATAAATAAGAAACAGGTTATAAGTTTTAATATAATCAACTTAATGAAGGTTCATGTAATAAAAAGCTCCATCAGCAAAATATTGAATTTATTTTAAAAAATAGTCAGGCATCTCAATTTTCTCTTAATCACTGATACAGTTAAGCCTTTTTATGTGTAATAGGCCTTCAAACCAAAATGTTGAGTCTGAATCTAGAAAGGAGTCTTAGAATTGCTCTAGTTTATTTTTACTTGCTAAATTTAAAACTACTTTCCACACTCAGAGACAGCATAATCTATTCAGTAAAATGTATAATCTAGCGCAGTTGGGACTGAAATTCAAAATTTAAAGCTTTATGTTTTCCAAATAAACTTTATTCTATATATTAATAAGAGGCAGAAGCAATAATTGTGTTTAACTTTAAGGCTTATAGAAGAACCTTTTAAACTATCTTTGCCTCTTTCCTCATTAGGGGAAAAAAAAAAACAAAAACATGTTTTGAAATGTCTAGCCAATTAAATTAAGGCAAACTGCAAAGAATTACAAACTAAAGAAATTTAAGGAAGATACTCTTTTAAGTATTTCATCCTAACATAGACCAAGAATTAGCAATTTACAGCTGATTTCTTTGATCATGTAGTCTGTCAAATATAAGTCCCTGATCTTGTGGACAGTGAGACAAACACAACATTACAGAAAATGTCTGTTGACATGCCAAAACTTCCTTGAATAACTTTTTCCACAGTTATCTTTCCACACAGTAGAACCATTTTTTTCAACTGAAACATTTCTCTAAAGGAAAATTCAGTCAAATTATACATGGCTTTTTGACTCACTGAGAGGAAATGTAAAGAAAAAAGGAGTGTTAAGTGAATTTATGGAATATATTTTACAAAATTATTTTATAGTTATATTCAATCATTCATACATATAGTAAATGACTTTGTATATCACTTAGGATAACTAGTTAAAATATATCAATCTGGCTTTATTCTGATGAAAACAACATCAACTCCACACATATAACTTCTAGGATCAAAATATGCAATAGCTATGTGGTTGATAAAAAGTGAGAACAAATGAAGTAACACTCTGCTCTTTCATGTATGACCTACCACGTTTTGGTTTGTGCATTATGAAGAAATCTGATGAGTTTCACAGAGAGCTATGATTTGTGAAGTATCAGTAAGCAGAGTTTTATCACAGGGGTGAAGCATCTGCTTAGCAACCAGAAACTCTGGTGTGAATTTCAATTTCACCAATTGTGTGATCCCAGCAACAATTTCAACTTTTCTGTGAGTGAGTTGCTCCAGTGAAAATGAAAATAATAATTATTCTTATCCTCTAAGGCATTATGAGGTTTCTATAAGTTGGTGCTTAAAAATTGTTTAGAAGAGTGTCTGGTATTTAGAAAATATTAAGTAAGACTAGTCTTTATTAATTTGTATGAATGAATTCATGAAAACTGTAAGCTTGAGTGTGACCTTAATCCCTATTTCATGGGAAATAAGAAATATATTCATGTTTTAATATATAATTTTCATTTGAGAAAAAATTATTAAGTTCAGTAATATTCACATGATTTATTGGAATACTAAGAAAGATTGAACTTTGCCTATTAAAAACAGTGACTGTATTAGCTTAACCATATAAAGAGTTTTTGGATTCTGCAGAAGACAAACAGAATAACTGATGGGATGTTGGAGGAGAATTGTTTACTAAAATGTAAAACTGGATATCTGGGGATAAAAAATCAGTTAGTCTGACTGTGCAAGACCCAGTTTTGTTTTTGACACATTGATGTAGAGAAACTAATCTCAATATCAAGGCCTTCCATGTAAACCCATAACAAGCATTTGATTCTTAGTTTCTATTATTTAGTTACAACTATATTCTTTTCAGTATTATTTAGACTACTATACTCTAGAGGAAACACTAAAAAATGTTTCTTTTAAAAAATTCATTCACTCAACTCAAGTGAAAAAGAAACAATAAACTGTTGGTGACAGAATGCCCCTCAGATTCACATCAATTTTGTCCCTGTCCAAACAGTGTATAATGCTATGACCTCTTAAGTTTCACGTGGAAACATGCTTTTCACAGGCTGATTGTGTCAAAGTTCCCGAAGCAATCTTATTTCAGCATCAACTGGTCAGCAGTACATGAGAGTGGACTTCATTTAAGATTATCCTTTTCATGTGATACTAATGACCAGAAGTGAAACAAATGACTATGCTTTGCAGTAGCTTAAACTGAGACAAAAAAAAAAAAAAAGTAAAACATTTCTAAATCTGAATTTATATCTCTAGGAGTTCTAAATTTTTAAACTGTTACTTAAAAGTCTTTCTCCAGTCATGCAGTTGAGAGGTCACTTCAGAATGCTTTAGAATCAATAACTGTGTTTGACACCAAAGTGAAAAATAATGAAAATATATCATTAGTTTTGTGAAAAGATGTCATTAGAATTAAGTCACCATGGTTAATTCTTTGTTCAAACATATGGTCTTGATTTTCTTTCATTAACTGTTAAACATAAAGTCTTGGTTTTCTTCAAAGAGAGACAAAGACAGTATCTACCAAATATCTACAATTTGAATTAGAGAATAGGGACAACATTGCTATGTAAATTGTGAAGTCAAGATTCTACAAGATAAAGCCCGATGGTGTTTTTAAAGGATCTTTCTAGATAATCAATTGATAGAGATCCATTTATCATTGAAAATAGCACTATTATTTAATAATAGTTTACTTGACAGATGGCAGGTAGATAGTATTCTTAAAGAGTTTTTTTTTTTTTTTTACCGTACAATGCATTTATTTCCTTAATGAAAAAAATCATTCATTTGATTTTAATGAAATTAATTTTAAAATAAAATTTAAAACTTTTTAACATTTATTATATTAAAATGTGTTTTATAATTTAAAATTTTGTATTTCAGTAAAATGTTTGTATTTCAATAAAACATAGATACAAAGATGACAACTATATGCTTCTAGACTGAAGCAAAACTCTTGAATGGCATAATCAAAGAGAACTTTGAAGAAAGAGAATAAATTTTGAAGAACAAAGAGTAGAGAAACATAAGACACTAATCATGCAGAAACACTGGATGTGAATAATCAACAAATAGAAATTTGAATAGGGAATATACGTTACAAGTGTTAACACAGTATTTCCATATCAGAAAGGTTTAACACAGCTTGTGAGGTCAAGAGAATACCAAATGGAATGAGATAAATAATTCCCAGAGTGAAGGATTGACAGTTGAGCTCTGAATAGTCATGGTAGAAAGTACTTGAAGAACTCTATTAACATTTAAGAGAGGTCTCAGAGGGGTCATGCCTAACTAGTAAATATAAACCAGGCCAGGGTTAAGGCTATCTTAAACCATCCCTAAGAGATCATTACAAATAAACCTCAAAATAATAAAAATTATCTTCAAGAAAATTAACTCACTAAAAGATCAAAATTGTTTAAATGAAAGAAATCATTTCCAGCACTGAATATAAAATTGTGATGTCTAGTATCCAGTTATATATTATTACAGATAATAATATATGAAAAAAGTAACTTATTGGAATGAGAAAGGTATATCAATAGAAAAAAAATGAGAAATGACTGGTGCGATGTCATTAAATCAGTATTAGAAATATGTGTGATGGGATCGATGATTTAAAAGTAAAGAACAAAATGAAAACAGAAAGGGAATACTGCAAGGAAAAATTTTAGATATGGAGAATACAATATCTAAAATGAAGATATAATGGGATCAGATTAAGGACAGATAAAAATCTACAAAAGACCAGCAAACTTAAAAACCTGGCAACAGAAATTATGCAAATTGAAGCATTGAGAAGAAAAGGCGGAAAAAAGAACTTCAGTGACTGATGAGACAATTCAAGTAATTTAATGTGTGTGTGATTAAAGTCCTATACAAGTTTGAGACAAAAAAGTTATTACATAAAGTAGTGTAAAAAATTCAGTACTTGATGAAATGCCTAAACTCAACCAAAATGCTCAAAAATCCTTAGGCAGAATAAATATAAAACAAATACTAGTTAGAAGATAAAATGTAATGTAATATGGAAACCAAGGACAATGATAGAACTACAAAAGAAGTGAGAGGTAGATGTCATATCACATTCTGTAGAACAGACAGATAATAAGCACAACTTCCCATCAGAAATCAAAAATAAAATCAATGAAATGATACCTTTCAACTACCAACTTAATATATCATTAAAAAATAATGCAAAATAAAGATTTTTAAAATCAAACAAAAGAAAAAAATTTTCAGCACCAGACTTGCACTACAGAAAATAAATCAGACAATTTTTGAGACTGAGGAAACATGCTACAAGATGAAGTTTTTCCAAAAAGGTATAAAGAATCTCAGAAGTGAAGATCAATGGAACAAAATAGAAAATCCAGAAATAAATCCACAAACTTATGATTAATTAATCGAAGATAAAGGAGGCAAGAATATACAATGGGAGAAAGAAGAGCTTCTCTTCAATAAGTTATGTTAGGAAAACTGGACAGATACAAGTAAAAGAATATAATTAGAACATTTTCTCATACTATTTATAAAAATAAACTAAAGATGGATTAAAGACATAAATATAAGATCTAAAACCATAAAATAAAACTCCTAGAATAAAACATGGGCTGCACAATGTTTGACATTGGTCTTAACAATGTTTTTTTGAAACTTTCTCTCCAGGCAAGGGAAACAATAACAAAAATAAACAAATGGGAGCTGATCCTTTGCACGGTAAGGGAAACCATGAACAGAACGAAAAGGTAACCTACTAAACAAAATAATATATTTGCAAATGATATATCTGATGAGATTAATATATAAAGAATTAATGTAACTCAATATCAAAAATCCTGAACCTGATACAATGTGGGCAAAAGACCTAAATAGGCATTTTTTCCAAAGAAGACATAAATATGGCCAACAGGAACATGGAAAGATGCTCAACATCACTATTTATCAGGGAAAAACAAATTGAGACCCCAGTGAAATATCACCTCACATTTGTCACAATAGCTGTTATCAAAAAGACAACAAATGAGAAGTGTTGATGACAATGTGGAAAAAGGAAACTTAATACACTTGGTAGGAATGTAAATTGGTATAGCCTGTATGAAAAACAGTATGGAGATCCCTCAAAAAATTAAGAATAGAACTACCAATGACCCAGCAATTCCACTCCTGGATAGATATCTGAAGAAGAAAAAAAAAAAAACACTAATTTGAAAAGATATACATACTTCAATTATTATAATTGTCTATTTACTCATCTGAATCAAATTCTCCCATTCCCATCCATTTTAGTTCACTGATTCCTCAGATATCTATGTTCACTCTTTCCATCTCATGCTTAACCATGTCCAACTGGACCTAACATTCCAGGTTCCTCTGCAATATTGTTCTTTACAGCACTGCACTTTCCTTTCACTGTCAGACACATCCACAAATGAACATCATTTCCACTTTAGCCTAGCCACTTCATTCTTTGTGGGGCTATTCATAATTGTTCTCTGCTCTTCTCCAGTAGCATATTGGATACATTCCAACATGAAGGCTCATCTTCCGGTGCCACATCTTTCTGCCTTTTTATACTGCCTCATGGGGTTCTCATGGCAAGAATACTGGAATTGTTTGTCATTCTCTTTTCCAGTGGACCACATTTTATCAGAACTCTTCACTATGACCTGTCCATCTTGGGTGGCCATGAAGGGTATGGCTCATAGGTTCATTGAATTGTACAAACCTCTTCATGCTGACAAGGCTGAGATTCATGAAGGGGATTTAACTCAGATGACCATTATATTTACTACTGTAGGAAAGAATCCTTAGAAGAAATGGAATAGCCTTCAGAGTCAATGAAAAACTCTGAAATGCAGTGCTTTGGTGCACTCTCAAAAACAACAGAATGATCTCCATTCATTTCCAGGCCAAACCATTCAACATCACAGTAATCCAAGTCTATGCCCCACTCATTAATACTGAAGAAGCTGAAGTTGACTGGTTCTATGAAGACATACTAGACCTTCTAGAACTAACATGAAAAAAAGAGACTTCCTTCTTATCAAAAGTAGGAAGTCAAGAGACACCAAGAATAACAGACAAGTTTGGCCTTGGAGTACAAAATGAAGCAGGGCAAAGGCTAATAGAGTTTTGCCTACAGAACACACTGGTCACAGCAAACATTATTTTCCAGCAAGAAAAGAGATGTCTCTACACATGGACATCACTAGATGTTCAATACCAAAATCAGATTGATTATATTATTTTCTGCCAAAGATGGAGAAGCTCTATACAGTCAGCAAAAACAAGACCGGGAGCTGACTGTGGCTCAGACCATGAACTCCTTATTGCCAAATTCAGACTTAAATTGAAGAAAAGCAAGGAAAATCACTAGACCATTCAGGTATGGCCTAAATCAAATCCTTTATCATTATACAGTGGAAGTGACAAAAAGATTCAAGGGATTAAATCTGATATACAGAGTGCCTGAAGAACTATGGATTGAGGTTCTTAACATTGTATAGAAGACAGTAACCAAAACCATCCAAAATAAAAAGAAATGCAAGAAGGCAAAGTGGTTGTCTGAGGGTGCTTTACAAATAGCTGAGAAAAGAAGAGAGGTGAAAGGGAAAGATATACCTAACTGAATGCAGAGTTCCAGAGAATAGTGAGGAGAGAGAAGAACACTTTCTTAAATGAACAATGCAAAGAAATACACGAAAACAACAGAATGGGAAAGACTAGGGATCTCTTCAAGCACACTGGCGATATCAAGGGACTATTTCATCCAATCTAACAAAGCCAAAGAGATTAAGAAGAGGTGGCAAGAATACACAGAAGAACTATACAAAAAAAAAAAAAAAAAAAAAGAATGTAATGACCAGGATAACCATGATATTAGACACATTAACAAATATAACAAAATAGAAACAAACTGATAAAGAGAACAAACTAGTGGTTACCAGTGAGAAGGTAGAGAAAGGGCAAGATAATTAAAAGGGATGAAGAGATACATACTACTACCTATAAAATAAATAAGATACAAGGGTGTAATGTACAGCACAGGGAATATAGTCAATATTTTATAATAACTTTATATGGAGTATATTCTTTAAAAATATCGAGCCATTATATGAATACCTGAAACCATATAATATTGTTATTGAAGCCAACTATACTTCAACTAAAGGAAAAAAAGAAGGTAATCTCCATGGAACCCCTATGGTGACAAATGTTACTATATAAATAAAACTACATTTAAGCTCCTTACTCATTTACATAAAGCTACATTTAAGTGCCTTACTCATTTAGATCTTGCCCATATATAACTCCAAAGTAAATTTATAAAATAAGTACAAAATAAATAAATCCAAACAATTCAAATTAAGAAGAATGTTAGATACAGTAAACAGATGGTATATAAATTATCTTAATGTGTTTAAGAGAAAATTATTTTAAAACAATTTTTAAATGGGGATTATGTAGAAGTAAAGTATATGTATTTCCATACAAATTGTGAAATTATTTGTTCTAGCTCTGTGAAAAATACCGTTGGTAGCTTGATAGGGATTGCACTGAATCTATAGATTGCTTTGGGTAGTATACTCATTTTCACTATATTGATTCTTCCAATCCAATAGCCAAAGCAATCTTGAGAAAGAAGAATGGAACTGGAGGAATCAACCTGCCTGACTTTAGGCTCTACTACAAAGCCACAGTCATCAAGACAGTATGGTACTGGCACAAAGACAGAAATATAGATCAATGGAACAAAATAGAAAGCCCAGAGATAAAGCCACGCACCTATGGACACCTTATCTTTGACAAGGGAGGCAAGAATATACAATGGATTAAAGACAATCTCTTTAACAAATGGTGCTGGGAAATCTGATCAGCCACTTGTAAAAGAATGAAACTAGAACACTTTCTAACACCTTACACAAAAATAAACTCAAAATGGGTTAAAGACCTAAACGTTAAGACCAGAAACTATAAAACTCCTAGAGGAGAACATAGGCAAAACACTCTCTGACATACATCACAGCAGGATCCTCTATGACCCACCTCCCAGAATATTGGAAATAAAAGCAAAAATAAACAAATGGGACCTAATTAAAATTAAAAGCTTCTGCACAACAAAAGAAACTATAAGCAAGGTGAAAAGACAGCCTTCAGAATGGGAGAAAATAATAGCAAATGAAGCAACTGACAAACAACTAATCTCAAAAATATACAAGCAACTCCTACAGCTCAACTCCAGAAAAATAAATGACCCAATCAAAAAATGGGCCAAAGAACTAAACAGACATTTCTCCAAAGAAGACATACACATGGCTAACAAACACATGAAAAGATGTTCAACATCACTCATTATCAGAGAAATGCAAATCAAAACCACTATGAGGTACCATTTCACGCCAGTCAGAATGGCTGTGATCCAAAAGTCTACAAGCAATAAATGCTGGAGAGGGTGTGGAGAAAAGGGAACCCTCTTACACTGTTGGTGGGAATGCAAACTAGTACAGCCACTATGGAGAACAGTGTGGAGATTCCTTTAAAAACTGGAAATAGAACTGCCATACGACCAGCAATCCCACTGCTGGGCATACACACTGAGGAAACCAGAAGGGAAAGAGACACATGTACCCCAATGTTCATCACAGCACTGTTTATAATAGCTAGGACACGGAAGCAACCTAGATGTCCATCAGCAGATGAATGGATAAGAAAGCAGTGGTACATATACACAATGGAGTATTACTCAGCCATTAAAAAGAATACATTTGAATCAGTTCTAATGAGGTGGAAGAAACTGGAGCCTATTATACAGAGTGAAGTAAGCCAGAAAGAAAAACACCAATACAGTATACTAATACATATATATGGAATTTAGAAAGATGGTAACAACAACCCTGTATGTGAGACAGCAAAAGAGACACAGATGTACAGAACAGTCTTTTGGACTCTGTGGGGGGAGGGGGGGATGATTTGGGAGAGTGGCATTAAAACATGTATAAAAGAAAGAAAGAAAATTAAAACAAAAGAAGTAAAGTATATGGCAATCAGATCAGATGAGTCACTCAGTCGTGTCTGACTCTTTGCAACCCCATGAATCACAGCACGCCAGGCCTCCCTGTCCATCACCAACTCCTGGAGTTCATCGAGACTCACGTCCATAGAGTCAGTGATGCCATCCGGCCATCTCATCCTCTGTCGTCCCCTTCTCCTCTTGCCCCCAATCCCTCCCTGCATCAGAGTCTTTTCAATGAGTCAACTTCGCATGAGGTGGCCAAAGTACTGGAGTTTCAGCTTTAGCATCATTCCTTCCAAAGAAATCCCAGGGCTGATCTCCTTCAGAATGGACTGGTTGGATCTCCTTGCAGTCCAAGGGACTCTCAAGAGTCTTCTCAACACCACAGTTCAAAAGCATTGATTCTTCGGCACTCAGCTTTCTTTATAGTCCAACTCTCACATCCAATACATGACTACTGGAAAAACCATAGCTTTGATTAGATGAACCTCTGTCAGCAAAGTAATGTCTCTGCTTTTGAATATGCTATCTAGGTTGGTCATAACTTTCCTTCCAAAGAGTAAGCGTCTTTTAATTTCATGGCTGCAGTCACCATCTGCAGTGATTTTGGAGCCCAGAAAAATAAAGTCTGACACTGTTTCCACTGTTTCCCCATCTATTTCCCATGAAGTGATGGGACTGGATGCCATGATCTTCATTTTCTGAATGCTGAGCTTTAAGCCAACTTTTTCACTCTTCACTTTCACTTTCATCAAGAGGCTTTTTAGTTCCTCTTCACTTTCTGCCAAATAGTAACACAAAAAATTGAGAGAAGGCAAATACTATTCTACAATTTTGAATAATATAGTACTACCTGCTGCTGCTGCTGCTTCTAAGTCACTTCAGTCATGTCTGACTTTGTGTGATCCCATAGACGGCAGCCCACCAGGCTCCCCTGTCCCTGGGATTCTCCAGGCAAGAACACTGGAGTCGATTGCCATTTCCTTCTCCAAAGCATGAAAGTGAAAAGTGAAAGGGAAGTCGCTCAGTCTTGTCCGACTCTTCGCGACCCCAGGCTATAAAAAGTTAAAGACGAATATGGCAAATCTTAAACACTAAAAAGTAAAATATTTGTGTGGAGGCCATCTATATAAAATCTGATGTTCAAAACAAAAGAATTCTGAGTCCTTTTTAAAAACATTACTAAGAACTTCAAGATGGCAGCATCAGAACATTAAACGGACCATGCAGCTCTTTTGACGGTGGGGTTTATATTACCACACTGACCACACACTCATAAAATCTGTGCTAAGAAGCCAGTTCGCGATGGACAGGGAAGCCTGGCATGCTGCAGTCCATGGGGTCACAAAGAGTTGGATATGACTGAGTGATTGAACTGAAGAAGCCAGTACTGGAGATAAGAGAGAATGCACTAAAAATATTCAAATAGAAGTTATTAAAAAAAAAAAAAAAGACCAAGGAAACAAAACACAGATAGAACCATGGAAAACAAATAGCAAGATGGAATATACAAACTAAACCCTATCAATAACTGTATCAAATGCAAATGGTCCAAACTCTTTAAATTTTTGTAATAATATTTTCTAAAAACCTGAAGGATAAGGCAAATCCAATTCTTTAACAATTTAAACACAGATAGGCCAAGCACCTAAAGAAAATGAATTAAATGAGATAAACTACATTTAAGAAAAAGAACTATTAACTGGGACTTTTCAAAATTATGTGCAAATCATCAAGAGGACACAAAAATCTGAAATGTGAATTCACCTAAATACAAGACTTCAAAATGTATGAAATAAAAACTGATAGACTTGCAAAAAAATAGACATATATACAAATATTGGAAATTATACCATTTGTCTTTCAGTAATTAATAAAAACTCATTGACAGAAAATCAGTAAAAATAAGAAAGATATGAAGAATACTATCAACTAACTTGACCTAACTGATATTTGTAGGAAACTCCAATTAAAAAGAGCAGAATAAAATTATTTTCAATTTGTTACAGAATATTTGTCAAGACAAACCATATGCTGAGGCGTATGTCAAGCCTCAGCAAATGTGAAAGGATTGAGGAGAGTGATGTCAGCAAGATGGCCAAATAAGAAATCCCTTCCACCTATCTTCCCCCCAACATAATAATTTGGCACCCATCCATGACAAAAGTGCCTTCATGAGAGCATTGAGTTCCACTTGGGAGACTGTGAAACCCTATGTAACTGAAATCTGAGAGCCATCTTATTGAAGACAGGTCCACACCCAAGTAGTTGACTCCGTGACTATGATACTGACTTCAGAGACAGAAACAGTTTTGTTCCCCCAAGAACTTGGTCAATGCCACCTTTGGATTTGGGTCTGTCACCAGCACTAAGGGATCTAGGAGGAGTCATGCCCAATTGTACAGCAGAAAGTAGATTTATAGGCCTCAATCCCAGCTGTGAATCCTGAAGTGCATTGTGAACCATCTTCAGTCCCTCTTGGCTACAGTCTGGGAACCTCTGGAGATAAGCTCACTGAACTTGGTCAGACTGTAAATTCTCAAATGACCGTGTAGCTGGACTCTAACGCATCTCAGCCACAACCCAGAAACAAGAATCTTGCTGGAGGCACTCCTGTCTTGCTGGCACAGGGATCCTGCAGGAGACATTCTCATGTACTTCTCTGGAGATCCTGAGAGGGTACGTAGAACTAGGTGGCAGTAGCCTGTGAGCAAGTCTTCTGACACAGAGACCAGGCCGGAGAAATTCCCATTTGGATCCCCAGAGATGAGAAAAGGGCTTTGCACGCAGCTCCAGCTTCCTCACACCCATTGTCTGCAGCAGTCCTGAGGAGCCAATAGGCCCCAGTGGGAAACAGTCCTGTCTACAATCCAGAAGATTCTGAAAGGGTGCTACACTAGGCCTCAGCCCCTCACCTGTGTAGAAAGTGAGCTGTCCTGCAGCACAGGGACAGCTGTCGGAGACTCCCATATCTGTGCCTCAGGAAATTTGGAAAGGGACATTTATTCATCTCTGAGCTCTCCAGCCATGATCAAGGATCAGGTCAACCCACTCATGGACCTGGCAGGAGGCACATCTATTTATGCCTCCAAAGCCAGTTTTGCAGACTTCAGTTTTGGCTGTGGAACCTGAAACAGCTCTGTCATGAGTTCCAGCCTCTCTCAGCCATAGTTCAGGACAGTCCTCCCCTTGCAGGGACTCACACAGTGACAAGGCAATAGGCCCATGTCTGAGGCCCCAACTGTGGATCTAGAGCAGGCTCTTGTGCCACCCTATTGAACAATGGTAGTCATCCAACAAGTGACCAGGTAGGATTCACATCAGACCAAGCCCCTGGTAACAAGCTGACAAACTGTAGACCCTACTGTAGGCAGTGAAAAACTGGAAAGATAAAATTGATTAACTTTTAACTAGATTAAAGAAGACAAAGGAGAGAAGACTGTGTATGTGTGTTTGTGTGTGTGTGCATTTTGAAATACTACGCCTCCATAAAAAAAGAATGAAATATTGCCACTTGAGAGAACATGAATAGACTTTGAGGGTCTTTGTTAAGTAAAATAGGTCATCAGTTCAGTTCAATCACTCAGTCATGACCGACTGTTTGTGACCCCATGGAGCAGCACGTCAGGCTTCCCTGTCTGTCACCAACTCTCGGAGCTTGCTCAAACCCATGTCCATTGAGTCAGTGATGCCATACAACCATCTCATCCTCTGCTGTCCTCTTCTCCTCCTGCTTTCAGTCTTTCCCAGAATCAGGGTCTTTTCCAATGAGTCAGTTCTTTGCATCAAGTGGCCAAAGTATTGGAGTTTCAATTTCAGCATCAGTCCTTCCAATGCATATTCAATATTCCTTTAGGATTGATTGGTTTGATCTCATTGAAGTTCAAGGGACTCTCAAGAGTCTTCTCCAACACCACAGTTCAAAAGTATCAATTGTTCAGCGCTCAGCTTTCTTTATAGTCCAACTTTCACATCCATACATGACTATTGGAAAAACCATAGCCTTGACTAGATGGACCTTTGTTGGAAAAGTAATGTGTCTGCTTTTTAATATGCTGTTTAGGTTGGTCATACCTTTTCTTTTAAGGAAAAAGCATCATTTAAAAATGAAGTCTGTCACTGTTTCCATTGTTTCCCCATCTATTTGCCATGAAGTGATGGGACTGGATGCCATGATTTTCGTTTTTTGAATGTTGAGTTTTAAGCCAACTTTTTCACTCTCCTTTTTCACTTTCATCAAGAAATTCTTTAGTTCTTCTTTGCTTTCTGCCATAAGCATGGTGTCATCTGCATATCTAAGGTTATTGATTTTTCTCCTGGCAATCTTGATTCCAGCTTGTGCTTCATCCAACCCAGCATTTTGCATGATGCACTCTGCCTATAAGTTAATTAAGCAGGGTGACAATATATAGCCTTGACATACTCCTTTTACTATTTTGAACCAGTCTGTTGTTCCATGTCCAGCTCTAACTGTTGCTTCAGATTTATTAGGAGGCAGGTCAGGTGGTCTGGTATTCCCATCTCTTGAAGAATTATCCACAGTTTGTTCTGATCCACACAGTCAAAGGCTTTGGCACAGTCAATAAAGCAAAAGTAGATGTTTTCTGGAACTCTCTTGCTTTTTTGATGATCCAATGGATGTTGGCAATTTGATCTCTGCTTCCTCTGCCTTTTCTAAATCCATCTTGAACATGTGGAAGTTCACGTTTCACATACTGTTGAAGCCTGGCTTGGAAAATTTTGAGCATTACTTTGCTAACATGTGAGATGAGTGCAATTGTGTGGTAGTTTGAGCATTCATTAGTACTGCTTTTCTTTGGGATTAAAATGAAAACTGACCTTTTCCAGTCCTGAGGCCATTGCTGAGTTTTCCAAATTTGCTTGCATACTGAATGCAATACTTTCACAGCATCATCCTTTAGGATTTGAAATAGCTCAACTGGAATTCCATCACCTCCACTCGCTTTGTTTGTAGTGATGCTTCCTAAGGTCCACTTTACTTTGCATTGTAGGATGTCTGGCTCTAGGTGAGTGATCACACCATTGTGGTTATCTGGGTCATGGAAGTCTTTTTTTTTTTTTTTTTTTTTTTACAGTTCTGTGTATTCTTGCCCCCTCGTTAATATCCTCTGCTTCTGTTAGTCCAGACCATTTCTGTCCTTTATTGCACCCATCTTTGCATGAAATGTTCCCTTGGTATCTCTAATTTTCTTGAAAAGATCTCTAGTCTTTCCCATTCTTTCTTTCCTAGGTCCTCAAGGTCCTGCAGGAAGACAAATACCATAGGATCTCATTTATTGGCCGTAGTAGAGGCAAGGGATGTACTTGAGCAGGTAAAATGTGTGAAGGTGGTCAGAAGGTATGAACATTATGTTATAAAGTAAAGAAGTCATGGGGGTGTAATATACATCACGGTGACCATAATTAAAGATATTGTATTACATGTTTGAAAACTGCTAAGAGTGATGTTAAAAGCTCTCATTATGGGAAAATTTTTTTTTTTTAATTTTTAACTATGTATTATGACAGATGTTAAATAGACTAATTGTGATCATTTTGCATTGTACTCAAATATTGAATCATTATGCTGTACATGTACAACTAATATAATTTTATATGTCATTATACTTCAATGCATTATGCAATAACAAATTATGCAAAAACAAATAATCTAGAAGAAATAGATAATTTCCTAGAAATATACAAACTACCAAGACTAAATCATAAGAAAATAGAAAATCTGAGGAGAACAATAATGACTATAGAGATTAAACAGCAATCAAAACCTCCCAATAGAGAAAAATCCAGGACAAGATGGTTTCAATGGTGAATTTTACCAACATTTTATAGACAAATTAATGCCTATCTTTATCAAAGTTTTTCAAAAAAAACTGAAGATGGAATATTCTCAAACCCATATTATAAGGCCAGCATAACACTGATTCAAAAGTCAGATAAGAACACTGTAAACAAATACAAGACAATATCCCTGATGAATACAGGTGCAAATTCTCAACAAAGATATCAAACCATTTCAACAGCACAGTAAAAAGATCATATACAATATTCAAGTGATGCCAGAATGGTTTAACATAGGTGAGTCAATAAATGTGATACACTATATAAACAGAATGAAAGATAGAAATTGTATGAGTCTATCAATAGATACAGTAAAAGTGTTTGACAAAATCCAACACTTTCTTTCCTTTTTATTTTACTGTTTTTTCATTGAGTTGCAATTGACCTTTAATACTATATTACTTTTAAGTGTACAACAAAATGATTCAACAATTTTGTTCACCCTTGTGAAATGATCACAATAGGCCTACCTAACATCTGTCCCATAAAACAGTTACAGAAACAGTTCTTCCCTTATGATGACATCTAAAATCTCTTTCAAATAGCAATACAGTATTATTAACTACAGTCATCATGTTGTACATTGCCTTTCCATGACTCATTTATAACTATAACCTTTTGACTCCCTTCAACACCCTTCCTGATGAAAGTTCTCAACAAAATGGATATAGACTGACTAACTTCAACATAATAGAGGACATTTATGACAAAACCACATTTAATATCACATTCAACAGTGAAAATTGAAAAAAAAAACCTCTACAGTCAGGAAGATTTCTCACCACTCATTTAATATAATAATGGAAGTCCTTAGCCAGAACAACTAGGCAAGGGATTCAAATTGGAATGTAAGTTTTAATTGTATCTGCAGATGAGATTATCTCATATATAGAAAATCCTATATTCTCCATCAAAAACTGTTGGAACTAATAAATAAATTCAATAATGTTGCAGAATACAAAATCAACATTCAAAACTTAGCTGTATTTCTACTAACAGTAAATGGTCAAATATAGAAATTAACAAAAAAACTCATTTATAATAGCATCAAGTTGAATAAAATATATAAAAATCAATTTTAAAAAGGAAATGAAATTTCCCTACAAAGAACATTATAAGTTTCTGCTTTATTGACTATGCCAAAACCTTTGACTGTGTGGATCACAATAAACTGTGGAAAATTCTGAAAGAGATGGGAATACAAGACCACCTGACCTGCCTCTTGAGAAACCTATATGCAGGTCAGGAAGCAACAATTAGAACTGGACATGGAACAACAGACTGGTTCCAAATAGGAAAAGGAGTACGTCAAGGCTGTATATTGTCACCCTGCTTATTTAACTTATATGCAGAGTACATCATGAGAAATGTTGGGCTGGAGGAAGCACAAGCTGGAATCAAGATTGCCGGGAGAAATATCAATAACCTCAGATATGCAGATGACACCACCCTTATGGCAGAAAGTGAAGAGGAACTAAAAAGCCTCTGGATGAAAGTGAAAGAGGAGAGTGAAAAAGTTGGATTAAAGCTCAACATTCAGAAAATGAAGATCATGGCATCTGGTCCCATCACTTCATGGGAAATAGATGGGGAAACAGTGGAAACAGTGTCAGACTTTATTTTTCTGGGCTCCAAAATCACTGCAGATGGTGACTGCAGCCATGAAATTAAAAGATGCTTACTCCTTGGAAGGAAAGTTATGACCCAACCTAGATAGCATATTCAAAAGCAGAGACATTACTTTGCCAACAAATGTCAATCTAGTCAAGGCTATGGTTTTTCCAGTGGTCATGTATGGATGTGAGAGTTGGACTGTGAGGAAAGCTGAGTGCCAAAGAATTGATGCTTTTGAACTGTGGTGTTGGAGAAGACTCTTGAGAGTCCCTTGGACTGTAAGGAGATCCAACCAGTCCATTCTAAAGATCAGTCCTGGGTGTTCATTGGAAGGACTGAAGCTGAAGCTGTACTCCAATACTTTGGCCACCTGGTGTGAAGAGCTGACTCATCTGAAAAGACTCTGATGCTGGGAGGGATTGGGGGCAGGAGGAGAAGGGGACAACAGAGAATGAGATGGCTGGATGGCATCACCGACTCGATGGATGTGAGTCTGAGTGAACTCCAGGAGTTGGTGATGAACAGGGAGGCCTGGCACGCTGCGATTCATGGGGTCGCAAAGAGTCAGACACAACTGAGCAACTGAACTGAATTGAACACTATAATACATTGTTGAAAGACACTGATGAAAGCACAAACAGAACAATATGTTATATTTATGGACCTGAAGAATTAATATTTTTAAACTGTTCATACTACTCAAAGCCATTTACAGATTAAATGTAATACTGTCAAAATTAAATGACATGTCTCACAGCAATGAGGTTAAAAAAGGAAAAATTAAAATTCATATGGAACCACAAAGACCCAGAATAGCTAAAGAATACTTAAAAAATAACAAAGATGAATGTGTCTCAATTCCTTATTTCAACTTCTATTAAAAGCTATAATATTTAAAACAATATGGTAATAGAATAAAAACAGATACATGGATCAATAGAACAGAATACCAATTGCAGAATACATTGCCATGTATGTGGTGGTGCCACGTATATGCCAATATTTAACAAGAAAGTCAAGAATATTCAAGTAAACAAACGGTTATCCCTCAAATCCAAATTAATAGACTTTTCCAATGAATAAAAGTTCTACTTGTTCACTAGGATGCCATTAAAAGTTGCAAACATTTGAGTTTTTACAAAAAATGTGTTGAAACAATTTTGGCCCAAGATCAAGGAGATCTGAGAAGACTGACAAAGAATTTTAAGTCTTTCTATCATTGCTTTCCACTCTAATTAAAATGTAACAATCACTGTGATTTGAGTTACTTGGGTCATTGTGTCTTGGTAGCAAATGAATGCAGTTGAGTAAAACTAGGTCCTTGCTGTGAAATCAGAACATGGGAAAAATCAAATACAGTCCTAATCAATGACTAATCCTAATCATTGTAAGGAATACAGGACCTATTATTTCAGGAAAATGATTTAAATTGGTAAGTATAACCCAGGATAAGTAGTATGTAAGGAATGTTCCCTGTGCTAACATTAACCTGGATAGGAAATACCTTAACATTGATTTTTTTTCTTTTAATTATCCAATTACTGGTTAAACTTCTACTTCTGGCATTGTTAGGAATTTCCATATGCTTGCCACTACCTCCCAGCATTTAGTATTTTTAAAATATTGAGCAAATTCTTTCTAGTCCTTAACTATTAAAAAATTATAAAAAGTTGAAGAAAGTAACTTTTGAAATATAGCAAAAACGTAAGTGCTGAATATTCAGTTATACAAGCAAATAGTACATGCAAAGTCACCAGGGAATTCCCTAGAGGTCCGGTGCTTAGGACTCAGCACTTTTACTGCCCTGGGCCTGGGTTCTATCCCTAGTCAAGGACCCAAGGTCCTGCAAGCCATGTGGAACAGCTAAAAGAAAAAAAAAAAAAGTCAGCAAACTTCCATGTCTTCTCCACTAATGATCTAAGTTTTCTTTATCCATTTGATTGTATCTGATTCTATAACCTTGTATAACCACAGCTTCATTAATGAACCCAAAACAAACAATATTGTCAAAGTTTTTATCGTGATACATTTACCACTCCTTACCAAACATTTATTTCCATTTAAATTCATCTCTCAGTGATTTGGAGGGCTTCCCTGGTGGCTCAGACGGTCATGAATCTTCCTATAATACAGAAGACCCGAGTTAAGTCCCTTGGTGGGAAAGATCCCTTGGAGAAGGAAATGGCAACCCACTCCAGTATTCATGCCTGGAGAATTCCATGGACAGAGAAGCCTGCTGGGCTACAGTCCATGCGGTCGCAGAGTCGGAGACGACTGAGCGACTAACACTTTCAAGAATACTCAAAGGAGAAAGAAGAGTTACTCCAATAAATGGCATTGGTAAAACAAGATAACTACAAACAAAGAAATGAAATCAGATTACTAGCTAACACCCCTCACAAAAATTAACTTGAATTAAAGATTCAAATACCTATATCCATAAAACTCCTAAAAGAAAACATAGGGGAAATATCCTTGACATTATTCTGGGCAACATTTTTTTGTTTTTTGGAATGACACCAAATGCACAGCAGCAAAAGTAGAGATAAACAAGAAGAACTATAGCAAACTAAAAAGCTTCTAAATAGCAAGAGAAATAATCAACAAAGAGGCAACCTATGGGATGGGAAAAAATATCTATAAACTATATACCTAATCAGGAGTTAATATCCAAAATATATGAAGGCCTCATACTACTCAAAAAAAAAATAAATTATCTAAGTTAAAAATTGGCAGAGGACCTAAACAGACATTTTCCCAAAAAACATGTTTGGATAATTGATACCAGAGAAGATGTACATCAATAATCATCACAGAAATGCCAATAAAAGCCACAATGAGATTCTGACTCATACCTGCTAGAAAGACTATCATCAAGAAAGAAGATAAGTGTTTTCAAGGATACAAAGAAAAGGGAACCTTGTTCACTGTAGGTGAGACTATAAATTGGTACAACTATAGAAAGCAGTATGCTTATTCCTGAAAAACATACCCCAGCAATTCTACCTTTAGGTATGCATCTGAAGGATATGAAATAAAAATCTCAATGAGATTTGCACACCTGTGATTGTTGTAGCATTATTCACTATAGGCAAGACATGAGAACAATCTTAGTGCCCACTCAAAAGTGAATCAAGAAATGTGATATATATTTAAAAAGGGTATTATTCATCCATGAGAAAGAAGGAAACTCTGCTATTTGTGGAAACATAGATGGATGTACCTTGAGGTGATTATACTAAGTAAAATAAATCAGAGAAAGATAAATGGTATATGATCTCACTTATATATGAAATATTAAAAAAAAAAAAACCAGACCACAGAAACTGGGAGTAAGACTAGAGGATGGAGAGTGGGGGATATGATGAGATGTTGCTAAACAGATATGAGATTTCAGTTATAAGATAAATGTGTTAGGAATCTAATATGCAGGAATGTTGACTATAGTAAACAATAATCTGTCATACACTTGAAATTTGCTAAGGGAGTATACTGTGAATGTTTCATGAAGAAAAGAAGTGTAAAAGTGTGATGTGATGGATATTGTTACAAAAAAACTTGTCACAAGCAAACTTATCACAAGCATTTGTGAAATATGAAAAGTGACTCTTTGCAACTCCATGGACTGTAGCCTGCCAGGCTCCTCTGTCCATGGAATTCTCCAGGGAAGAATACTGGAATGGGTAGCCTTTCTCTTTTCTAGGGGATCTTCCTGACCCAGGGATCAAACCCAGGGCTCCTGTACTGCAGGCAGATTCTTTTACCCTCTGAATCACCAGGGGAGCGCCCTTGTAATATACACTTATATCAAATCACCATTATTGTGATCCTTAAACTTATACAATTTTATATGTTATTTCTCAATGAAACTGGGAAAAAATAAAAAGACTGAACTTATTCAAAGTATGTTATTTGTAAAAAACAATATCAAACTATTATTATGCATTAGAAACACCACAGGGAAATCCCCACTTGTCTGAAGACTACTAGAATGGGTAACCTTTTCCTTTTCCAGGGGATCTTCCCAACCCAGTGATTGAACCCAGGTCTCCTGCATGGCAGATGGATCTTTACCAGCTGAGCCACAAGGGAAGCCCATTGAAAAATAAACATACTACTAAATGATTCATGGTAAAGTAAAAGAAAAAAAAAAACCAGAAAACAGGAAATGTTTTGTAGTAAATATGAATGGAAGCATAACTTATTCAAATTCGAATATGTGTATAAAGCAGAGAAAGTTCATAAAAAAATTATCACTCTTGTGGCATGGTGACCTGTGTGCTTAGTCACGTCTGACTCTGCAACCCCGCAGACTGTAGCACACCAGGCTCCTCTGTCTATGGAATTTTCCTGGCAAGAATATAGAGTGGGTCACCATTTTCTACTCCAAGGAATGTTCCCTAACCCAGGGATCAAACCTATATATTTTGCATCTCCTGTCCTGGCAGGCAATCCTTTACCACTGGTGACCTTTACCAATGTGCCACGTGGGGAGGGTATCACTCTTGTAAATATCAACTATAAATTCTGGCTAAAATACAAAACTCAAGAACATGAGGGTTCTACAGGAAAATGAAATGCATGTAGATTTTGGAAAGGAAGCTATAATTAGAGGAAATGACTAGCAAAATTAAATATTCCATTTCTTTGACTTGGATCTACAGGCAGACTGAATCATAGTTGTATGTTACTGAGGTCACTAAAGCTTTGAGAGAAAGCTCACCATCTTTCAGGACATAGTAATAGGAGAAAAAAGCCCAGAAAAGAGCCATTTGAGCATGAGAGAAAATCGCTGGGTAAGATATAGCTGATAAAGGAGAACCACTAACATATAAGGAGGTTAAAAACATCTAAACTATAATCTGAATAGCTCTTCTACACAGGTGTAACAAAATCTACACCTGGGTTTGAGTCTACATTAATTATAAAAATCAAACACATCACCATTTTGGAGGAATATGAAAGTATACATAGTCCCCACAACATAATCTTTTACAATGATCAGGATTCAATCTAAAATAACTTGACATACTAAATATTACAAGATTCAAAAGATGCCAACCCTGGTATCACTCAGATGATGGAATTATCAAACAAAACTTTAAAGCACATATTATAACTATGGTCAATGAGTTAAAGAAATGCAAACATTTATAATACATAAAATGATTAAAAAATAGCAAAATAGATTTTTTAATTGAAAATTTAGAAATTGAAATTTCCAATGACTAATACTAAAATTGAGTAAATTTCAAAACAGAATAGAGCAAAGAAAGAATTAAAGATAAATTGACCCAAATTATCCAATCCAGGTGGGAACAGTTCTAAAAAATGAATAAAACCTATGAATCTGTGGGAGTACGTTAAAATGAAATGTACATGTACTTTGAGTACTAGAGAATGAGAGCAAGAGAAAGGGGCTGAAAATTAGTTATTATGGCTAAAAACTATCCAGAATTTGTAAAAGTCAAAAAAATTACAGATGCAAGAAGGTCAGTGAACCCAAAATAAAATAAATACCAAGAAAATTATTAGGTAAATTTTAATCAAGCCATAGAAATGAAATCAATCAAAACAAAACAAAACAAAAAATTCTTGAAAGCAGCTAGAGGAAAATGACATACATAGAAACAATTCAATTTTTTGTTGTTTGTTTTCTAAACAGAGTTTATTCTTGGCACATGGCTTTCTGTTCAGCCACACCACAATTTGTACAGCTGTACATGGGGCTAAATGCACTCTCCCTTCCAAGATTGTGCCTCAGAATAAGACAACAATATCTCCATAACAATATTTTAAATAAATGAAAGAAAGGGACACTAACATGTGTCACACCTACCATCAAGGTCTACATATTTTTGAGAATTAAATAATCTTGTGAGGTCCACAGTGGCTACTCATTTATTCAGTTCAGTAAAAGCTTTTATGAGCTGCCTTAAGAAGGGAGAGGGAGGTAAGGAAGATAGGAAAAGGGTGTTTTCTTCTGCAGACTTCTCATTACAAACATGGTGGATCATAAAACAATGGAACATCATTAAAGTCCTTAAGAAAAATATAGATTTCATAATTTTTTGTCCATTAAAAATATCTATCAACAAAGAAGGCAAAATTATGAGAATTTTAGGTCAGTTTAGTTGCTCAGTCATGTCCGACTCTTTGCGACCCCATGGTCTGCAGCACCCCAGGCTTCCCTGTCCATTACCAATTCTCGGAGCTTGCTGAAACTCATGTCCATCCTGTCGGTGATGCCATCCAACCATCTCATCCTCTGTCATCCCTTCTCCTCCTGCCTTCAATCCTTTCCAGCATCAGGGTCTTTTCCAAAGAGTCAGCTCTTCACATCAGGTGACCAAAGTGTTGGAGTTTCAGCTTCAGCATCAGTCCTTCGAATGAATATTCAGGACTGATTTCCCTTAGGATGGACCGGTTGGATCTCCTTGCACCCTTTTTAGGTAAAGGAAGACAAAAGCTACTATTCTCAATTGATTGACCTCCTAGGAATGCTAAATGGATTACTTCTGACTGAAAAGAAATGATACCAACAGGAAGCAAGAGCTTAAATAAATGAAAATCTTAGAAATATTTACTGTATATATACTTCCCTAGTAGTCAGTTGATAAAGAATCCACATGCAATGCAGGAGACCTTGATTTGATCCCTGGATCAGGGAAGATCTCCTGGAGAAGGAAAGGGCTACCCACTCTAGTATTCTTGCCTGGGAAACCCCATGTACAGATGAGCATGGCAGGCTACCATCCTTGGTGTTGGACAGGACTTAGCAATTAAACCACCATCACTATTGTGTGTGTATCTATATACACACACAATATATATATATATATATACACCTCAGTAAATGTAATTTTAAAAACTGTAGCGATAGTTCAGAAATTGCTTAAAGGGTAATCACAGTCTGACATAGAGTGTCAAAAGAAAAAAAAATTCTTATGAGTTTAATGTACATCTGTTAAAATTGCCTATCTAATCTCTCAAGAGAATTTAGAGAGGACATGGAAACAAAGGACTTAAAATTTTTTTCTATCTACCAAGTGGATTTATATACCTTAATATTATTGGAATTAAAGCTACAATTTAATGATATTTCAGATACTGTGTTAGTCATCATACAGATGGTGTGTACATTATAGCCTGAGTGTATAGGTCCAATTTTCTCCAAGTTCAGTTTCTTTATAATAGACTTATAAAGCAAGAATGTAATGACTACTACATGGACAAAATAGCTCTATTACAAAGGCTATCACAACATATATTTTTGTAAGAAACACTATTGAAAGAGACTGCTTGCATTTTCTGCAAAAAAAAGTCCATAATTGCAAGATACAGATTATTTAGTGGTATAATAAATTTGAAAATTCACTGTGTCCCCCATGATTTTATTATTTGAATCTTTATGGTAACTGATTTATTAATAGTCTTCAACAGGGTTTATCTTTACAGCAATGTTAATGAATAACTTCTTATTTTTCAGCATTCTCAAAAAAACTTTACCAAAATACTCAAAAATACTTTATCAAATTTTTTTATCTTCATGGTTTCCAATAAATCATATTGTAATGTGTGACTTCTATCTTATCTATTTAAATAGCTGAAGTGGAATTCAAAGTTTTATGTGTTTCTATTTTTCTATGGTTAGTCTACTTGACTGCAGTTTTCATTAATGGTTTAAATTATGCTATATATTTAAATATCTGAAATACTGTTAAAGGGAAGAAGATTAGATATCTTTAATCATAGTGGAAAAACTTTCTCTTAGGCATCTCCAAAGACAGAATGAAACACCTTGGAAGATGTTGATGTTACCATCATTATAAATTATTTAACACCATCTTGAAAACACCTGTAAAAACTCTGAATATGATAGTACATACCAAATAAAATATTTGAAGCTACTGTATTACCAATTTTAAAGTCTTTTTAACCTAATAGTCTATAGTTTTATAATGTAGCATTTGATATATCATTTAATACCTTCTAAAATTAACATGCTGATTTACTTTAAACTCTTATGTAACAATTCAAAGCAAAATCAATTAAAATATTTGATGCTATATCAAGTTCTTTCACTTATAGTCTCATACCCTTTTTTACTTTACGGATTACATTTTTTTTCTAGAATTTAATTTCTATTTCCTTGTTATATCTTCCCTTTCTCTTAAGTATCTCCTATTTTTTATTTTCTTAATACCTTAAATAAAACTCCTAGAGTCAAACATTTCTGTCAGTATAACTCAACCGTAAGGCTGTCTTTGAACCTAGTGGCTGGCAAATAGGGAATTATTAAATTTGTAAGTCTCATCCTTAAGGAATTTCACAATGGTTCTCATTTAAGTTAATTCACCAAAGACTATCACTTTGTTCAGTAGGAAGCAGATCATGTTCAATAGTAAACAATTATTTATTAGAATATAGACATGCCCATTCATTTTCATATTATCTATGGCTGTTGTTCTGCTACAATGGCAGAGCTAAATAGTTGCAGCAGAGACACATTTTACCCAAGGACTGAAATATTTACATCTGGACTTTTACAGAAAAGGCTTGCCAACTCTTTCTCAAAAGTAACCAATGGCATCTATTCCTTTAAACCAATGGGCAGTGTTTGTTTTGTTTTGTTTTGTTTTAATTGTGCTTTATTTTTGACCCTTATTGTGAGACTAAAATGCAGTAAGGATTTGAGAATAAGCATTAGAATTCTATATCAGGGGGATATTCCAAACTCTGACACTTGCTGCTGCTGCTGCTGCTGCTAAGGCGCTTCAGTCGTGTCCAACTCTCTGCGACCCCATAGATGGCAGCCCACCAGGCTCTGCCGTCCCTGGGATTCTCCAGGCAAGAACACTGGAGTGGGTTGCCATTTCCTTCTCCAATGCATGAAAGGTGAAAAGTGAAAGTGAAGTCGCTCAGTCCTATCCAACTCTATGCAACCCCATAGACAGCAGCCTACCAGGCTCCTCTGTCCATGGGATTTTCAAGGCAAGAGTACTGGAGTGGGTTACCATTGCCTTCTCTCTGATACTTGCTAGCTAAGTTGTTTGTTGAATCAGTTACTTACTTTCTTTAAAATTTGTAGTTGATATTTAAAATAGACACTAACAACACTGACACAGATGGTTTTGAATATAGATGACATTATGATCCATATTCAACTCATGGCTTGGTAGACAGTAAAATCTTGGAAATGCTATCTTGTTGTTAAACAAGGTACTGGAGGTTTGCTGAGTTTAGATGAGATTACTTTAGATCTCTCAAGTAATGAGAGATTACTTGATTAGATATTGAAGGACAGACTAAATCCTGGGCCTTAATCTCTCAAGCCAGTACAAAACCTACTATAATTCCAAACTTTTCTAGACCCAATTGCTGTATTTGGGGAAAATCTCACATTGATAACACTGATATCCAATTTAGACAATACACCTTCCAACCCTTTAATTCAATCACCTCATACCTTTTGTTCTTTCTTGAAATCTTTACCCTCCCCTACTCTTTAACTCTTACCTAATGCCCTCTCTTGTAGTTCACTTAAAAAAATTTTTAAAAACTCATCTTCCCACCTAAATCCTAATTATTCACACATACAAGTTTTGTGTTCATTTCAGTGGTTAAAGAATCCATCTGCAAAAAAAAAAAAAAAGAATCCATCTGCAAAACAGGAGACATGGGTTCATTCCCTGGGTTGGGAAGATCCCCTGGAGGAGGGCATGGCAACCCACTCCAGTATTCTTGCCTGGAGAATCCCATGGACAGAGGAACAAGGTGGGTTACAGTCCATGGGGTTACAAAGATTCAGACAGTACTGAAGCGACTGAGAACAATACTCAATATGCCCGGTCTGTGGCCAACCCCTCCCTTTGAAATTGGGATCCATTCCCTATCATCAACACAAGGATGTTGATACGGTATTTAACACTCTCTCTATTGCTTTATTTTTTTGTTCTACATGAATCATTCTATGAGCAGAGACACATGGTGAGATTATGTCCCAATAAGAGGAAAACCAAGTGCTTTAGTTCTCTGTATCTCTTCACTGTCATTTATTTTCTTCATAGTGCTTTACATCCAAATCCCCCTAATTTTTATATATTCATCAACTTCAATTGTTTTACCTCCTACTTTCTCTTAAACCCTCTTCAATCGAACCTATGTGTCTAATTCCTATGACACATTTTATTGTTCACAATAACTTCCACTTCACGAAGCTCAATAAATAATTTGCAGTACTTACAACATTCAGTTATGCAGCATTTGCTATAGTTGATCATTTCCTCTTTCTTAAAGTATGTTTTCCTTCACTCTATACAACACTGTCTGTACTCTCTTGGCTTCTTCCTGCCTCATTATGTGTTTCTTCTCATTTATTTTGCTGGATTATTTTCTTTTTAATTAGCAAGTGATAGAATTTCCCATGACTAACTCTTCAGATACTCTTATTTATTAAATATTTCTAGCTGCTTAATCTAAATAAGTTTCATGGATTGCTTTAAATACTAACTGTAGATGGAGCTTTTATCAAAAACTTTCTTATAGAGGACAATAATTAGATGCTGCTTTAATGAAAATGAAGTAATCTACATGAGTGATGGGAAGGGAAATTGTCACAAAACTATGCCATTCTGCCATATTTATATTAAGCATCTTCCTTTTGATATCAATAAGCAAATCTAACCAGCATCTTCTGTACTATTTTCTAACTCACTAAATAAAAGTACTTACTCAGTTACTCAGACCCCAAAGCACCAAACAGAATTATCCTTGAATTGTCTTGTTCTCTCATACTCTACGTCTCCCTGTACCTTAGCATGCTTTGTCATCCTAATCTAGACTAGATCCCTAATATTATCAGTTTTCTATAATTTCTATACTCTTATATTTGACCAAGCCAACATCACCTCCCATAACGATCTAAGCCAGCAGTCCCCAAAGTTTTGGGCACTGGGGATTGGCTTCGTGGAAGATAATTTTTCCACAAATGGGGGGAAGGGGAGATACGCCAGATGGTAATGCGAGCAATGGGGAGATAGCTATTGATTAAAAAATATTGATTCAAAGAATAAAAGCTCTTTCATGACAAAAAGTATGGAGAGAATTCTGAGCACACTGTGATTAATCTTAAATATATCTGAAACATATTTTTTTCAAAAACCTTAGATTTAAGGGGAGAGAAAGCTTTAACTCAGCAGAGAAAATCAGATGTGGGTAACAAAACTGCGCAAAGATTTTTTTTGTCTATTGTTAAAAATTATTATTTACTTACTTTGCAAAATCTCTATTGGCAATTTAGTAAGACAATTTTGATGCAAATAATTAAATAATTTATCTTTATCTTAGCAGTGGTAACATAGTAATAGCATGCCTTCAGAATGATCATATTACTCATTTGCATTGACAAAAGAAGTTGACAGGAACCCACATTCTTTGTATGACATAAATATCCTTTGCCCTAAATATCCTATTGCTTTCAATTGTCTTTTGTACATATATATTCAAAATGAATCTTCCTGTGACATAAATTCCTTCATTAGTGTGACATGTTGTTTAATATTCCTAATTCATCATAGTTATTTTCCTTTTCAACATTTTATCTACTTATAGGAGACAAGATGTGAAAGTATGTAATCCCTACAAGCCTTATTCTTCAGAGTCCATCATGCATGCCATTACTGTCAAGAGTGTTTATAATACTACTTGAATTATTGGAATCATATAAATAAACTTGCTTTCTAAGACCTCTGAAAAGGAAAGTAGGTCACCATATTTCATTATCTTAAAAAAAAATTAGTTTCACCCCCTGAGATAAAGAAAAATAAGGACATATACAGGTATATAATCAGTCACATCCTTCAATTTCACTTTTATAGCTTGTAATAAGTAACTAATGAAAATAAAACTATATGTAGGGATGTTCATGTATAATTACATAATTGTATATAGTTCATCTATTCTTTAGGATCCTACAAACTATTCTACATGTTTTAGTTCCACATTTCCAATTCCTTATGAAAATATATTACTGCACAATATGTTGTGCCCTCCAGTTCAACACATTTAAATTAGACTCATATTGAAACCTCATGGCCAGAACCTCTGACCTTCCTCCTTTATGGATTTATGATATGTCTCTAGTCAATCAAGCTCAAAATTATAAATTATTCTAAAATTCTTTCTTCATCTTAATAGCTAATATTTTATGAAGTAATGTAAAATATTTGAAATGTATCTATTAGCTCTGCTTTGTTTCCTATTCCTGTGGCTAATTTTCCAATCCAAGCTATTTTCATATTTCTAGACTAATGCAAGTCTCTAATTGTTTTCTTGCCTCTAGATTTCCTCCAACCTTCTCTGTACAATAATAATAATAATAATAAAAAAATTTCTAAAGGGCAGGTTTTTATTTCATATTTTCTTAACTAAGAGAACATAATGAATAAATGAATAAGGTTCAGACTCTTCTGTCTGAGATTAAACTGCCTTTATAGTTTAAAATTTTTTTCTTCTAAGTTTTATTTGTAACCAGTGCCCTTTAACCAACAATACTACCTAGGTCAACATGCTCTCCTAAGCCCTTAATACTTCTTGAAAACCATCTATATTTAGTATCATTTTTTCAGTGATTATTAGAATATAACACTAAAATAAACCTCAGAAAAATACATCACTAACACTTAACATCCGTAACATTTGGAAATTGGCTGTGTTTCATAATATTACACACATCACCCATCCGAGTTCCTTGAGCACATTTGAAAACTGAAATTTTGTTAGGTGATACAAAATGATATATAAGTGATATTAGAATTTGCTTTTAAATATTTTGAGGAGTTTTGATGTTTAACCAAAGACTAGATTTCTCTAAAGTAAAACTATGGACACTGTGGATTTGTTAAAATTATCTGATAGAGAAATTATATGTCGAGATATAGTAAGGCAATATGAAATATTCTTTTCATTGTGCCATATTAGCATATAAAACAGAAGCTACACTGTTAAAACTAGAATTTTTAATAATAAAACTAAATTTTTGAAACATATACTATCACATTTCAATCCTGTGTTATTATATCCCAGTAAATTACTATTTCTAAATATAATTTGTGTACATATAATTTTGGAGAAAATAAAGCACAGTATAATATGCCATATAAATGGAAAGTTAGAATATTTAATTGCTAGAGTTAAATTTATTTCATCAATTGCTTGGTTTCCAGCAATATATAGCTTTTTTAATAAAACTACTAAAGTAGGGGGTCATTTCAAAACATAATTTTTTTTCTATTGAATTTACAAAAACTCTTGGAGCTATGTCAGATGCATATCTGAGACACAAGAAAATTATTTTTGCTTATGTAGGTCACATTATTAGATTTAAATTTAATTTTTAGAATATGTTCTAGAAAATGGAAACAAAGTATTTCATTACAAAATAGTATATGACATACATCTTATCTGGGACTTATTACAAATCTGAGATGTCTATAACAGACAAATATTCTAAAAATAGAATAACACCACCAGGGATGGAGTCACTTGGTGTTTTTTAGTGATAGTGAAGACAATTTCATGTTTTGATTATGATCATTTTTTAACATCCTAAATATTTTAGTAAAAAATATATTATCTTCTCTTACTACATAGGAGAATATCCATTAGATGATAGCAGTATGTTTTCTTCAAAAGTATGAAAAACTGCCAGTGCTTTGAGAAACTGACCTTTTAGTTTTATAAGGATCAGAGACTGTCTCTTCAGGCCACTTTAGTAAATGAGCCCCAAGCACAAAGTATAATGTTAGTAAGTGCTAAATACATATGTGTCAAAATATGAATGATTATCAAAAAACCCAAATCACACTAACAGAATTGATAACATGTAAATAAATGCATAAATAACTGATATAGATGGACTTGTTTTAAATGTTGCTAATACCAAGAATATATTTTTCTTCTTCTGATTTCATTTCTGAGTCTATGATCTTAGCATGCCTAACCTCATTACAACTCCTCTTCCTAATTCCTCTATTCTCACCATCACCCTTAATCTGATCGATTGAAGTGAACTTTTTTCCCACCAAATATTCAGCAAGACATGAAATATATATTCCAGAAGTTCCCCAAAAGTAAAACTTCAACTTGTTCCACTCTGGCAACTTGCTACTTTAATGTTTATAACTGTTTATATAGGATTTACATTGTATTTGGTATTATAAGTAATCTATAGAGGAATTAAAGTGTACCAGGTTACAGGCAAACTATGTCATTTTATATAAAGGACTTGAACATTTACAGATTTTGAGGCATGTGAGGGTGGTCTTGGAATCAATCCCTCATGAGTACGGAGGGATAATTATATGCCCTTTTAAATTATATATCCTTTTCTAACATTAAAATTGTAAATTTAAGCAATTTTTAAAACAACTGAAAAAGCAACTACTAGAAAATTGTATTGACATATTATAATGTAGAAAGATGTAATTTTCATGACAATGATAGCAAAAGGCAAAGGAAGAATGGAGCTATATAAGAGAAACTTTTCTTATACTACTGAACTTAATTAATATTAAACCAAACTAAATGTTATCTCATGTTAATTATAATCCCTAGGTAAGCACTACAGAAATAACAAAAAAGAAATACTTAAGAAGAAAAAAATTATATATGAGATAATAAGAGAATTCAAATGATATTGGGCTGGCCAAAAAGTTCATTTGGGTTTGTCTGTAACACCTTATGGAAAAAGCCAAATGACATTTTTGGTCAACCCAATACATTAGAAAACATTGATATAGAAAAAATAAAACAGTATTGGAAGAATAGAGGAACAAAAAAGACATTAAAATATATAAAATAATAGTAAAATAACAGAAAAAATGTAACATAATTACATTAAATGCAAAAGGATTGAGCACTTGAATGAAAAAAGTAGAAAACTGGTGGAAGGGATAAACAAATATAATCCAAATATAAACTATCTATAAAAGACACAGTTTACACCCAAAAGTACAAATAGGTTGAAAAGAATGAAATGTCCCACAAGTTTGTAATTATCATGAGATTAAAATACATTCCCCAGGTGAGTACATTTTTCTCAATCTTGTATGCTTATATACAGCAGATGTACTATTTCCAAACTTATGCTATTTCTATCTCCAAACTTCCACTCTCCATTTTATTAAAATATCATTCCATTAGAAACAACATTAAGAATTGCGATGATTTAACTACATCGTATTTTTTCAAAATAATTGTAATAATTTCTAAAGAAAGTCTTCAAACAAACTTCAGCATCACTCATTCTAATAGCTTCTTTCTAAATCATACACATATACAGAGAAACTTCAGAGAACTTCTGACTACCAACCCACATTTCAATGGACTTCATACTAAAATGATCTTTTAAGGATTCCGAATGACAGCTAGCACCCTACCAAAACTATACATATACTTTACTTTTTTGATCCTTTTGACAAACAAGTTTATGTCAAAACCTTACTCATCACTCCTGTTCAGTTCCTACCTAGAGGTGGAACATTCAATACACACTAGGGGATAATTATCAGAACACATTTGTGAGTGAATCAGTAATGATTTCTCCCCTGGTTACAACCCATCAATGATTTAAAACTGTTATAAAACAGAGTCCCAGTATTTATGGATTCAGGGAAATGAGCTTGCTTACTTATTGAAATTATTCTGTTTATGTTCAGTGAAGGAAGTCTGATGTCTTTGTTCTTTGGAAATAACAAAGCTTGAATTCTACATATGACTTTATATTGTGAGCTGATACAGGCTTGGTCTCAAGCTGCTTCTTTTTTTCTTGGAAGCCACAATATAGGTCACTTTGCCTGTGCCCATTTATATTTGAGCTCTCTCAGTTTGAAAGACTTTTATTCAACACACTCTTCTAGACATGGAACATTTTAACTCCTTCTCTACTGGAGGAAGTGTGAAACCTTTGTTGAACATAGATTCAGACATTGGCATACATTTCTCATATTCTACTTATGGATACATCCTTAATTGTGTTTTATAACTAATCTGCTAGAGTTCATTTTAGTTATGGAATTTCAGCCTCTTACAATGATAGCAAAAATTTTTAAAAATATAAAACCTATATATATTTCTGAGCCAAAGAGTTTCATGTCACAGGTTAAAAATATTGATGAATAATGTCTGAGTTTCAAAAACTTTCTTAGTATATAGCAAAACAATATAAATTATTTAAGTTTCATTTTAATCAATAAACTTTCTCCTTCAATCCTCTTATTCAATGTTTTACTGAAAATTCCTGGATAGAACATATAAACACTAAAGGCTTAAATATTTCCTCACAGAAACTGTCATCAGTATGAAATATTTATAACAAGAATTTTTCTTGAAAATCATAGGTAATAAAAAACAGTCTAACTTTCATGAATTAAAAAAGTACACAGCTTTAATTTTGACTATGAATATGTTTTTGACATATTTCAACATTTTATCTTCACGGTGTGAAGTAGAATATATGAAGTTAAACTCAATTTTCAAAAGGATGAATTTGAATGTCTAATATTTTTAGAAATGTTTGTACATGATTACCCTATCCTAAAAATGTTGAGCCTAATTAAAAGGGTTGAGGGATAATGCAAATACATTCTGTGTTTACCTTGAATTTTACATGAAATTTCCATGCAACTAACATATCTTGAGTGTTTAAATAATGCCATTCTCAAAATAGACCATATTGTGACTGTTAGTCCCCTATCCCTATCCATTCTTTTCCACTTTCTAAGGTAAGTCTGATTTTGTTGTAAAGTGAAAGTCACTTGGTCATGGCAGACTCTTTGAGACCCCATAGACTACACAGTTGATGGAATTCTCTAGACCAGAATACTGGAGTAGGTAACCTTTCCCTTCTCCAGGGGATCTTCCCAACCAGGGATCAAACTCAGATGTCCCGCATTGCAGGTGGATTCTTTACCAGTTGAGCCACAAGGATTTTGTTTGGGAGACATTAAACACAAAAATAACATTTTATTAGCCTTGCTTATAGTTAGTGATGACTATATGTCATATTTCAAGACAATGGCATATACCAGTGATTTCTGATTTCTGGTATAACTTTCTAGGAAATATTTAAGAGAGATAGGTAAATTAAAGTTTATAGCACCTCCAGATGCAATGCAAATGCAAATTCTCTCTAGGGGGAAAAAAAAAGTCAAGCAAATGCATTAGATTGAGTTTAGCTAAGTATTATCTGTTTAGATAACAAACAAAACAATAACGCTACAAACACAAAACTAAGAGCAAGTTTCAAAAGAAGTTATTCAAAATCCTTTCTCCAAAGACATCAAGTATTGGACTTTAAAAAGCAAATAGAATATAAATTACCATAAATATGCATTATATAGATAAATAAAATGTGATTAAAATTGACAAAGAAACAAGATGTTATTATTCATAACCAGGCAGACTTTCCGAGAATGCAATGGCACCCCACTCCAGTACTCTTTTGCCTGGAAAATCCCATGGATGGAGGAACCTGGCAGGCTTCAGTCCATGGGGTTGCTAAGAGTCCAGCAGGACTGAGCGACTTCACTTCCACTTTTCACTTCTGTGCATTGGAGAAAGAAATGGCAAAACACTCCAGTGTTCTTGCCTGGAGAAACCCAGGGATGGGGGAGCCTGGCGTGCTGCTGTCTATGGGGTCGCACAGAGTCGGACATGACTGAAGCGACTTAGCAGCAGCAGCAAGCAGACTTTTGAAATTAATTTTTGGAAATGAAAAATATAAGCATTATCATTAAAAAGTTGAGGGATGCCTTATATAGCAAAATGAACCCAACTGAAGAGAATGTTTATCAACTTGTAGATAGGTTGGAATATGTTGCCCATAATGTAGCATAGAAAGACAGGGAGATATAAAATATGAATAAACAAATATGATTCCAAATTAAATGCCAGAAGATAATGGAATTTTTTTTTGATTAGCCAAAATCTTATGGTTAGCCATGCAGCCCTTCAAATATAAAGGATAGGGATAAGAATCTGACTTTTGAGAAATCTGAAGGCAAGAGTGTGTGACTAGAATTGCCTTCCCTGATGTCAGAGGAAAGAGAGAGAGAAAAGAAAAGAAAAAAAAAACCTTTACGAAGAACCTGTATTTTCAAAATTTGGAGAAAGATGGTGGGTTAGCTTCTCATAGATGAGTGTGGAGCCAACAAAAAAAAAAGCTGAAACAGGTCCATTTAGGGAAAAAAACTGAAATGCAAGAACTGCTGGAAGAACAAGGTAACCCTTGAAAGGAGTGAATCACTGGAGACCAATAGTTAAAGAGGAAATTTTAAGTCTGAGAATGTTTTGCTCTACGTGAAGGGAACTTCTAATGAAAAAGTCTGAGTGGAGTAGGTATGTCCAAACGAACAGAAGAAAGAAAGAATCAAAAACTGTGAAATGAAGGTACAGAAGGAAGCAGCAGATTAAGGTAAAGAATGCTTGGCTTTCTTCTTACTTCCTCTCTTTTTGAGCTCCAGCTCTCAAGGGTCCAAAACAATGATAGTCAGTGGAGAAAAATGTGGAGCATACAAACCTTTCCCACTGCAAGTGTTTCAGACTTGGGGTAAGACTGAACTGGAAAAGGTTATAAGTTATAAAATGAATGAAAGTTTGAAGTTCTGTAACTGTTCTGTTTAGACTGGAGTTTTATTAAGAGCTTATTATTTGAATATTGTTAAATACTTTTTCAACAAAGGTCAGGGAAATATTTTTCTAAAAGATGCCAATAGCACCTAGAGAAAAAGAATCAACTACTTTCTGCCTAAACCCTATCTAGTCCATCTACTGTAATAAGCTGGTTTTATGGGCTTACGAAGTTGGTGGGAGTGCAGAGAGTGGCTCGGGCAAAAGAAAGGAACAATCCAACCTCTCTTTAGTCTTTTAAAATTAGTAACCGTATTTTAATCATTTATTCACTCTGTGACTACAGATTCTTTCTGCTTTAATTTATACATTCTAACAAAACAGCAGTGGCATGTTTTAGTCAATCATTTCTGTTTAAACTTGATCACAATAAAAGCAAAAGAGCTGTTATTTAAAATGAATGAAATATCATTATTTCTCAAAATTACTTTTAATGATTTTCTTTACCATTCCACAATTTAGAATTATTATTTGAAGGAGAATTTTAACGATTTTTTTTTACAGTTATCAAACTGACATATTTGTGGTAGAAAAATTGGGAAGAACTGAAAAGCAAACAGTTGTAATTTCCCACTGGTTCTAATTTTACCCACCAGAAATATGCAACCTTAAGGGTCTCAGAATAAATGTTCCTCAAGTTTGAAGACAACATATTTTGTACAGTCATATAATAGTATTGTAGGGCTCCCCAGGAGGCACTAGTGGTAAAGAACCTCCCTGTCAATGCGGGAGATAAAAGAGACTCGCCAGGGTCCTCTGTCCATGGAATTCTCCAAGCAAAAGTACTGGGATGGGTTGCTGTGCCCTCCTCCAGGGGATCTTCCTGACCCAGGGATCGAACCCACATCTCCTGCAGCTCCTGCGTTGCAGGTGGATTCTTTACCACTGACCCACCCAGGAAGCCTGGGCTACATCCACTGTGTTTCAGAAAATGACTTTTCATATATTACAAAATGCTTGTGACAAGTTTAGTTAACAATATCTATCCAAAACTGATCCATGCAAAACTGATCTTCCTGCATTTGCTGTTTCTGTTGATGATACTGCCCTCTACCTGGCTGCCCTTATCTGTATCTTTAGATATCCTCTACTCCATTCTTCTTCCAACGCCATATTTAATTAATTACAAAGTTCTGTTGATACGTAACTATCTCTCAAATCATTTTTGAATTTTTGTTCTGTGTCAGTTTCCAAACTATCATTTTGCTTCCTATCACTGGTTAGCAGACAAAATCAGCAAAAAGAAACTACTTCGATTTCCCATTAACATCCCTTTGCATATACTGTTGCTCTTTCTAAATTGCCCTTCCTTTTTCTACCTGTTGGTTTTTGTTTATCTCCAAATTCTACTTCAAGCATCATTCCCTCCACCTTTCACTTACAAAGGAAACTGATGATTTTTCCCTGTTATCTTTGGGCTTTTCACATACTCTCAGAAAATGCAACAATAGAGGATAGTAGCATATTCAGTGACTTCATGATCTATGTTTCCTTATTTCTCTGACCAGACACAGACTGAAAATTTGGAAGTCATAGTGTATTTTCCTCACAACACTACCATACAAAGCATATTCTTATAGGCTAGCACTGGATTTCAACCTACTGCTTTCTTTTCCTTTACAAATTATATTTGTCCAGATTTAAATGCTGAATCAATTTTGTTTAGGTAACAAATAAATACATGTGCATTTACAAATTTCTTTGACTCTTTCCTATTCCATTTGCTAATATCTAGCTCAACACCAAATTTGATGAAAACTAGTAGTAACATATTTTGTGAAGCATAATCCCAGATATATTGTCAAATAGCTATTCTGAAATCAGACATAAGTACTATATTTTCTTATATTTCCAAGCACTATTTCTGCTAAATTTATGAAGCATTCTGTGATGTTTCCTTACTTGTTATTTTAGATCAAATATATCACTCTGTCAGAAATAACAGAACTCCAGCAAATTCCTGCAGATATCTAATAGTTGCAGTTTAGTTAGTTTAATTGAGTTATAACTAACAGGCTTAATTTCTTTTAAGCTTCAGCTTTTGCACCTTCTCTTTTCTTTTTAAAATAATGTTTTGGATTATATGTGGTTTAGAGTTGTCAAATGTTTCCACTTAATATTTTGATTTTCTCTTTCTCCAATATTAAATCACATTGGAAATATTGCCAATGGTTAACATAAACAGCTATGAAAATATTAAATTTAGTGAAATGTTCCTTCTTTCTTTGGAATATTTTAAGACATTCTCTACTTCCTGAGGATCTATTATTGCTTTCAAAACTATGAGTGTTACAACACGGGAGGAGGAAGCCATATCATGTCAACAAAATTCTCCAAACTTCAGTTTTCTGCCTCCTGCATTTTCAGTGATTGAACTGAGAAACACACAGTTAATGGCATTTACCAATTTCTGAGCTGGTTTTGACATGCCTATCTTTCAAAGCTCCCTTGAATCTGGCTTATTTTACTGTAAGAGTAAACATGTGAAAATATTTTCCTCATTCAATGCACAGCTATGTTTAGAAAGCTTATTTCTTAGTTACACTGATTATTTTTGACCTTATTTTTTTTCCCTAGTAACATCAGGCTAACCTCTGTTCCTTATAACTCTATTTAAAAAATATAATTTGATGTCTTATGGCTTTCCGCTTGCTTGCTGTTTCTTTCCTTATTTATTTTCAGAGATCAACAAGACATACTTTTTATAGTATGCAATTGTGTTTCCGACAGTCTTCTGTTACTAATTCTTTCACTGTTAACAGGTATTTTTTCCTTTCATTTTCTCTTCCCTTTTCACACAGTTCCTCCTATAATACAGTCTCAAGTGAAAACTTTCTCTCTTTTTTAAAACCTAACTGCAGCCATTTCTACTGCAGGACCATTTTCACTTCCTTTCCCACCCACCTCCATCTGAGTCTTTTAGTAAGACTCAGGGCAGTACTTTTCACAATGGATAGGCAAGGTCAATGAAAACTAAGAAGACTAGTATTTCCCCAGTTGTATATCTCACTCACCAGTTAGAAAAGGAAAAAAAAAAAAAAAAGATTGCTAGAAGTGAGATTAGTCTTTCCTCAAGGTATTGGTTATCTACAGCTTTGTTACCAAAATGTGACAAATTTAAGCACTTAAAAACACATGTGTTATCTCATAGTCTCTGTGGATCAGGCTTCTGGGCACTGTTTACCTCAGTCCTTTCTTCCAGATCTCACAAAGTTGCAATCAATATGTCCATCAAAACTAGAGTCTAATCAAAGGTTTGATTTGGGAAAGAGTTGCTCCTTGCTGGGCAAAGATTATTTCCTTCTTCCTAGCTGTTGGTCACAGGCTATCCTTAGTTCCTTGCCATATGACCCTTTCCACATGGATGCTCACATTAGGCCAGTTTGTTTGAAGGATGGGTGACAAGCTCATGTACTGTAATAAAGTTCACATCATCACACACATCCTCTTGTCTTCACAATATTCTATTATTAATAAAAACAATACACAGGTCCTAATCATGACAGTGTGATCACTCACCTAGAGCCAGACATCCTGGAATGTGAAGTCAAGTGGGCTTTAGGAAGCATCACTACAAACAAAGCTAGAGGAGGTGATGGAATTCCAGTTGAGCTCTTTCAAATCCTGAAAGATGATGCTGTGAAAGTGCTGCAGTCAACATGCGAGCAAATTTGGAAAACTCAGCAGTGGCTACAGGACTGGAAAAGGTCAGTTTTCATTTTAATCCCAAAGAAAGGCAATGCCAAAGAATGTTCAAGCTACTGCACAGTTGCACTCATCTCACACATTATTAGCAAAGTAATGCTCAAAATTATCTAAGCTAGGTTTCAACAGTGTGTAAACCAAGAACTTCTAGATGTTCAAGCTGAATTTAGAAAAGGCAGAGAAACCAGAGATCAAATTGCCAACATACATTGGATCATAGAAAAAGCAAGATAATTTCAGAAAAACATCTAATTCTTCATTGACTATGCTGTGTTATCTCAACAAACTATGAAAAATTCTTAAAGAGATGGGAATACCACCTTACCTGCCTTCTGAGATATCTGCATGCAGATCGATAAGCAATAGTTAGAACTGGACATGGAACAATACACTGGTCCCAAATCTGGAAAGGAGTATGTTAAGGCTGTTTATTGTCATCTTGCTTATTTAACTTATATGCAGAGTACATCATGAGAAATGCTGGGCTGGATGAAGCACAAGCTGGAATCTAGAATGCCAGCAGAAGCATCAATAACCTCAGATAGGCAAATGACACCACCCTTCTGGCAGAAAGCAAATAGGAACTAAAGGGCCTCTTGATGAAAGTGAAGGAGGAGAGTGAAAAAGTTTGCTTAAAATTCAACATTCAGAAAACTAAGATCATGGCATCTGGTCCCATCACTTCATGGCAAATAGATAGGGAAACAATGGAAACAGTGAGAGAATTTATTTTGGGGGACTCCAAAATTACTGCAGATTGTGACTGTAGCCATGAAATTAAAAGATACTTGCTCCTTGAAAGAAAAGCGCTGACCAACCTAGATAGCATATTAAAAAGCAGACACATTACTTTGTCAACAAAGGTACATCTAGTCAAACTATGGTTTTTCCTGTGGTCATGTATGTTTGTGAGAGTTGGACTATAAAGACAGCTGAGTGCTGAAGAATTGATGCTTTTGAATTATGGTATTGGAGAAGACTCTTGACAGTCCCTTGGACTGCAAGGAGATCAAACTAGTCAATCCTAAAAGAAATCAGTCCTAAATATTCTTTGGGAAAACTGATGCTGAAGCTGAAACTCCAATACTTTGGCCACCTGATGCAAAGAACTGATTCATTGGAAAGACCCTGATGCTGGGAATGATTGAAAGCAGGAGGAGAAGGGGACAACAGAGGATGAGATGGTTGGATGACATCACTGACTCAATGAATGTGAGTTTGAGCAAGCTCTGGGAGTTGTTGATGGACAGGGAAGCTTGATGTGCTGCAGTTCATGGGGTCACAAAGACTCAGACACACCTGAGTGACTGAACTGACAGGTCCTATCAAAGCTCAGGGTGAGAGAATTTCACATGAACTTCAAGACCAAGCAGTAGAAATCTTGGGGACTACCTTTGAGCCTATCCACCACAATGGATACAGTAAAATTTCTGGATTCTGGGCTTCCCTCCTAGCTCAATTGGTAGTAAGTCTGCCTTCAAAGCAGGAGACTCAGGTTCGATTCTGGTTGGTTCCTTTGGAGGAGGAAATGGCAACCCACTCCAGTATTCTTGCCTGGAGAATCCAATGGACAGAGGAGTCTGGCAGGATATAGTCCATGGGGTCACAAAAATGGACATGACTTAGCAACTAAAATGAACCACCACCAAAGTTCTTGGATTTTTAAAATAGTTTCTCTTTGATTGTGTTTGCCTATCTGGTGATAAAAATAGTGATTCACAGAAATATCCCTGGAATTTGGGAGTAATACCTGTGGCTCAGGTGGTAAAGAATATGCCTGCAATGCAGGAGACGTGGGTTTGATCCCTGGGTCAGGAAAATCCCCTGGAGAAGGAAATGGCTCCCCACTACACTGAAGCCTGCTGGGCTCTGTCCAAAGAAGTCCATGGACAGAGGAGCCTGGCAGGCTACAGTCCATGGCGTCACAAAGAGTTGGACACTACTGAGCAACTAGCACTCCCTTTTCACCTGAACAAGAGCCAGCTCATTCTTCCTACAGAGATTTCAGAATGTAAGAGGTTTGCTACTCTTGAAAGAACACTACCATTCTGGTCCCTCATGGCTCAAAGAAAGAGAAAACAATCCCTGATAGTTCAATGGAAAGGAAGAAGACATTAGCTAAGAAGGAAGAGTTTTAGGACTTGCCAGGCATTTGCCTGAGAAAGCAATGCCAAATGTATTCAGATAAGATAGAATACGTATCCCTATAGCCATTATCATCAGTATGGAAACTGAATAGGTAACCCCTCCAGCAGTTGGAGAAGAAAAGTAATGTCCCTCAAAAGCCACACAAGTCCCTGATTCTTCCATGACCCATAATCTTAGTTAAGAAGTTTCTTCTACTATTTTATTATCCTCATTGCAAGAATCTGTCTGGGGGTTGAGGGTCAGAAATAATCAGGAGAAGAGAAAATGCTTGGAAGAGTGAATGGTAAGAGTATAAGAGTTGGATACATTTCACTGAATAGTTGCCAAATGAAATTTTAAAATTAAAATGAAATTTTAATAAGCACAGTGGTTTAAAATTGCCGTACTGAGAACATTTTACCAAATAACAACATTAAATTGTGGATAATTTCACCCCTATTAAACAGGAGGAACAAACCTAAGGGTTTGTTAAAGAATGGAGTTTTAAGAATAAAAAATATTCATATTTATTTTAAGTAGTTCTTTTTATCAATTCTGATACAAATCTGTGACTTTCAAATTAACCTATGATTTAGTGATCATATATCTGTTTTCTCTGTTTTTCAAAGCCAGAAATATATGCTGATATAAAAATCTCTTTGGTATAATCTTCATTAGACACAGATATACCTAAGTATAAAGAATATTTATTTGACTCTATGTATTCATGGCTGCTCTCATGACACAAATATACTTGTGATAGGCTTTCTTTACTCCAAAAGAGGATAATTAAGCATGAGATATTAATAACTTTATTATATTCAGCCTTATTTCATATTCAAATAATCACATTGGAAATCTCATGAATAGCAATGAAGTTGATCTCTTTAAATAGGAAGTTGTCATCAGAGGAAGTGACAAAATTCTAAATATGTTAAGACACTTTATTCTCATCCTCCTTGATAATATTAAGCCAATGCAGATAGAGTCTGGAATAAAAAAGAAAAATAAAATACTATATATATTTCTTGAATTCAATCATGTTTCTTCCAATACTTCTTTTAAATATATCCATTCATTTCTAGAATTTTCAGCATGTTCTCCCATTCCAAAGCACTTGTGAAGGCATTACTAATATCCATCAAATTATCCAGAGGTTCACTCATTATTATTTCCCCTGAATGTGGTCAGATGAAGGATTGCCTTTAGATGTTCTGGTGACTTATATGTTCTCCCTGTATGGCTATTTTTCTTTCTCAAGTTATCTTTTTCACCTCTTTGGTTAGAAGAAAATCAACAGATAGCCAAGGAATCATGAGAAAGATCAGCTTTCTGTTTATTCTATTCTACCTTTTCACACACTCACACTGCCAGCTGTCTCCACATCTTACTTCTTAGTTTGGATTTTTACTATAACGTGCCTACAACCGCTGCAGGAAAAATGAGTCCCAGGTTCTATCCTCTCCCTCTTGAACAGGAGGATTTGCCAATGTTCCTTCTCAACTTCTCCGTCTCGCACCTTTTTCTTTTCTTCCCAAAATCATCTTTCAGTGTTTCAATATTCTTTACTATTACTGTTGGCTATTATTTATCTTTTTTTATTCATTTTCTCACAGGTGGTACTTAAGTCTTTCCAAAAGAGTAACAGAAAATTTAATTCCAATATTTTAAACAAGAACAATTTAGGCATAGAAAAATAGTTTAATCTAAAATGTTTCTTAACTAGCAAGACCCAGGTGCAAATCATAGATACTTGAACCCTCAGTTCCATTCAATTTTAATTTGTCAGTGCTAGCTCCTTCTTCATGATACTTCACAGCATTCCTGTGAGAAAGCTGAATTACAAGCAATATGAGAGCCATTTCCAAACAGAGGAGTTGAAGCAAAGGAGTCAATTAACCTGTGATTGGAGAAACCACCGAGAATAGAATATTCAACAAATCCAAACCATATACCATCATAGTACGTACGAGTGAATTCTGATTAGCAAGAAAATTGGAATGAATTTTATAGCAAGAACCTCATTAGTTCAGTTCAGTTCAGTCACTCAGTCGTGTTCGACTCTCTGCGACCCCATGAATCGCAGCATGCCAGGCCTCCCTGTCTATCACCAACTCCCAAAGTTCACCCAGACTCACGTCCATCGAGTCACTGATGCCATCCAGCCATCTCATCCTCTGTTGTCCCCTTCTCCGCCTGCCCCCAATCCCTCCCAGCATTAGGGTCTTTTCCAAAGAGTCAACTCTTCGCATGAGGTAGCCAAAGTACTGGAGTTTCAGCTTTAGCATCATTCCTTCGAAAGAAACCCCAGGGCTGATCTCCTTCAGAATGGACTGGTTGGATCTCCTTTCAGTCCAAGGGACTCTCAAGAGTCTTCTCCAACACCACAGTTCAAAAGCATCAAATCTTTGGCGCTCAGCCTTCTTCACAGTCCAACTCTCACATCCATACATGACTACAGGAAAAACCATAGCCTTGACTAGATGAACCTTTGTTGGCAAAGTAACGTCTCTGCTTTTGAATATGCTATCTAGGTTGGTCATAACTTACCTTCCAAGGAGTAAGCGTCTTTTAACTTCATGGCTGCAGTCACCATCTGCAGTGATTTTGGAGCCCAGAAAAATAAAGTCTGACACTGTTTCCACTCTTTCCCCATCTATATCCCATGAAGTGATGGGACCAGATGCCATGATCTTCATTTTCTGATGTTGAGCTTTAAGCCAACTTTTTCACTCTCCACTTTCACTTTCATCAAGAGGCTTTTCAGTTCCTCTTCACTTTCTGCCATAAGGATGGTGTCATCTGTATATCTGAGGAAACTGATATTTCTCCTGGCAATCTTGATTCCAGCTTGTGTTTCTTTCAGTCCAGCGTTTCTCATGATGTACTCTGCATATAAGTTAAATAAGCAGGGTGACAATGTACAGCTTTGATGTACTCCTTTTCCTTTTTGGAACCAGTCTGTTGTTCCATGTCCAGTTCTAACTGTTGCTTCCTGACTGCATACAGATTTCTCAAGAGGTAGGTCAGGTGGTCTGGTATTCCCATCTCTTTCAGAATTTTCCATAGTTTATTGTGATCCACACAGTCAAAGGCTTTGGCATAGTCAATAAAGCAGAAATAGATGTTTTTCTGGAACTCTCTTGCTTTTTTCAATGATCCAGCAGATGTTGGCAATTTGATCACTGGTTCCTCTGCCTTTTCTAAAACCAGCTTGAACATCAGGAAGTTCACGGTTCACATATTGCTGAAGCCTGGCTTGGAGAATTTTGAGCATTACTTTACTAGCGTGTGAGATGAGTGCAATTGTGCAGTAGTTTGAGCATTCTTTGGCATTGCCTTTCTTTGGGATTGGAATGAAAACTGACCTTTTCCAGTCCTGTGGCCATTGCTGAGTTTTCCAAATTTGCTGGCATATTGAATGCAGCACTTTCACAGCATCATCTTTCAGGACTTGAAATAGCTCAACTGGAACGCCATCACCTCCACTAGGTTTGTTCGTAGTGATGCTTTCTAAGGCCCACTTGACTTCACATTCCAGGATGCCTGGCTCTAGGTCAGTGATCACACCATCGTGATTATCTGGGTTGTGAAGATTTTTTTTGTACAGTTCTTCTGTGTATTATTGCCGCCTCTTCTTAATGTCTTCTGCTTATGTTAGGTCCATACCATTTCTTTCCTTTATTGAGCCCATCTTTACATGAAATGTTCCATTGGTGTCTCTAATTTTCTTGAGGAGATCTCTAGTCTTTCCCATTCTGTTGTTTTCCTCTATGTCTTTGCATTGATAGCTAAGGAAGGCTTTCTTATCTCTTCTTGCTATTCTTTGGAACTCTGAATTCAGATGCTTATATCTTTCCTTTTCTCCTTTGCTTTTCACTTCTCTTCTTTTCACAGCTATTTGTAAGGCCTCCTCAGACAGCCATTTTGCTTTTTTGCATTTCTTTTCCATGGGGATGGTCTTGATCCCTGTCTCCTGTACAGTGTCATGATCCTCATTCCATAGTTCATCAGGCACTCTATCTATCAGATCTAGGCCCTTAAATCTATTTCTCACTTCCACTGTATAATCATAAGGGATTTGATTTAGGTCATACCTGAATGGTCTAGTGGTTTTCCCTACTCCTTGAGAACCCCATGAACAGTATGAAAAGGCAAAATGATAGGATACTCAAAGAGGAACTCATCAGGTCAGTAGGTGCCCAATATGTTTCTGGAGATCACTGGAGAAATAACTCCAGAAAGAATGAAGGGATGGAGACAAAGCAAAAACAATACCCAGCTGTGGATATGACTGGTGATAGAAGCAAGGTCCGATGCTGTAAAGAGCAATATTGCATAGGAACCTGGAATGTCAGGTCCATGAATCAAGGCAAATTGGAAGTGGTCAAACAAGAGATGGCAAGAGTAAATGTTGACATTCTAGGAATCAGCGAACTGAAATGGACTGGAATGGGTGAATTTAACTCAGATGACCATTATATCTACTACTGCGGGCAGGAATCCCTCAGAAGAAATGGAGTAGCCATCATGGTCAACAAAAGAGTCCAAAATGCAGTACTTGGATGAAATCTCAAAAATGACAGAATGATCTCTGTTCGTTTCCAAGGCAAACCATTCAATATCACAGTAATCCAAGTCTATGCCCCCACCAGTAATGCTGAAAAAGCTGAAGTTGAACACTTCTATGAAGACCTATAAGACCTTTTAGAACTAACACCCAAAAAAGATGTCCTTTTCATTATAGGGGACTGGAATGCAAAAGTAGGAAGTCAAGAAACACCTGGAGTAACAGGCAAATTTGGCCGTGGAATACGGAATGAAGCAGGGCAAAGACTAACAGAGTTTTGCCAAGAAAATGCACTGGTCATAACAAACGCCCTCTTCCAACAACACAAGAGAAGACTCTACACATGGACATCACCAGATGATAAACACCGAAATCAGATTGATTATATTCTTTGCAGCCAAAAATGGAGAAGCTCTATACAGTCAGCAAAAACAGACCAGGAGCTGACTGTGGCTAAGATCATGAACTCCTTATTTCCAAATTCAGACTTAAAGAACCTCATTAATTCATACTAATTAGAAGCCAAAAAATAACATTTTTTAAAGAGTGTGAATATATAGAATGCTAAGATTAATTAAGGCTTATTTATGAGCATTATTGTACCAAAAGGAAACACTTGTCTAATGAAGGTCAGCAGATTTAGGAAGCCAAACAAACACATCTTTCCTTTTTGTATATTTGAAATAGGAGAAATATGGATTAAATAATTAGGTACTGAACTTGTCAGAGTATGTAACATAAAGGTCTACCCTGGCACTACTGGGAAGTCAGAGCACTGAACAGAGAGAAGGTAGAACAGAACAGAAACTTAGATAACAAATTAGTCTCAAAAAATGAAAAAAAGTAAACTTCTTCCCTAGTTTCTTTTAGTGTGAAAATGTAGAGTGATTCTTTCCTTAACTAATAAGTTTTGTTTAAGCATTAATAATATAATCTTTAGTTTTTAAAATGGTTGGGGGGGGAAGGTGTTTAGAGTCAACAAGCATGTTTTTGTATAGATCATTGGCCAAATTTCCAAAATATAGTAATTTTCCAAAACATGGTAATTTTTCTCCCTACTTTTGTTATAAAAATATTTTTTTTCTCTTCTTGCTTCTCATTCTTTTTCCTTTTAGTCAATTATATAAATTGTAAATATCTGAATGAGAGAATTTAATGGATATTTCTTTCAGATGCTGATGAAACTTAGGAAAAAAATTGGGTTATCTCTGATTAAATATGGAATAAAGTTTATTTCTTTCATGCAATATTCTGCCTCCACCAAGCTGTCTTTATAAAACTGCTAAATGTATAGGCAAAGCAAAAAAAAAATTCAAATTTAGCAATTCATACTAAAAATCAATATCCAACTAAATAAAGGAAGAAAAAAATGTGTTAAGTATCACATATCCAAACATGATTCTAATATCTAAAGAAAAATCTTTATATGTCTTTCATATATGTCCCTGAAGATCTATTTTATTGATCTGAAGGCATTTATCTTGATCTCTTACTATATCAGATAAAATTTAAGCAAACATGGTTTGTATTATTCTGGCTTGATAAATAATTTTTGCTGTACAGAAAGATTTCTTGTTTGTGTACGCATGTATGAGAAGAGTGTAAGAAGAGCATAACAGCAAGATCAGAATTTTTAAAATATAATTAATTCATTATTTTTGAAAGGTTATTAAATAGTCTTCTGTTAATACAAGGACTTCAAAGAATATTTTCAACATATATTCTGTCCACTAGTATTTTACAATCAACAAAAGAATAATGTGGACATTTCTAGTGTGATGATAATCTTAAAGGTCATAGTGATAAGTATAATAAATACATTAAATTTGTATACCATAGTATATGAATATAAGACCAGGTCTGAAACACATACAACACAAAGAAAATAAAACATAGTTGAGACTTATATTTCAAAGAAAATACATTTAAAATAAGTAAATTATGCATCAAGGAATAAATGTTAAGTGACAGACTGAGAATTTCCATGCCCAGAAATACTAAAGAACAAGGAAATCTATTTGAAATAATTAAAATTGTCTTGGTACCAATTTATGAAATACCTGGCTTTGAACTCTTGAAAAGTGAAGGTGTTAGTTGCTCAGTTGTGTCCAACTCTTTTCGATCCCATGGACTATAGCCTACCAGGCTCCTCCATCCATGGAATTCTCCAGGCAAGAATACTTTCTATAAATATACAAAATATTCAGGAATTATGTTGTATTGAACTATGCTTTTCATAAGAAATAATCCCTCTTATTCCAATTTGCAAGTACTCAATGAATTAAAGAATGTTTTCTGAATCTCATGGATATTTTGCTAGACTTAGTTCAAAGACCTCAAAGATAACATCCCATGGAGCTTTAAATTAAATATCAATGGTTTTGTAAATTATAGATTGGGACCTCAGTGAAATTTATCACAATGAACTGAAATCATCCCTGGTGTATTTGCTTGGATGATTTTCTTTAGTACTCAGAGACTTGGATGTTAAAAGACAAACAGTTGATCAACTTTCTCAGCAGATGAAGAAAGGGGAAAATAGAGTTGGGGCATTTATATCCTCAAAATTGAATTTATGTACTTTAAATTCAGTCTACATAGAGAAGAAGTTGAAGAAGAGGAGGGCACTTTACATTGGGAGGAAATCAAGACATCAGATAAGTGGTGGTTGATGGATGATGAATTAATAAATGCAATTGAAATAGACTGTTAACAAATAGGTTGGACAGGCTTACTCTGGAGATAAGTAACTGCTGGTGCTGTTATGTTTGGATAATATGACTGTGTGTTTGAGTAGCTGGAATGAAGTATAACTGAAATGTTTTGGACTTAAATAAGTAAAAAATGGAATTTACCAATGCTGTAGGCGTTTTCGTAAGGGCACACAAATCAACAGGGACAATATTACAACTTGAGACAGATAAATACAATTACACTATATATCAAAAATTTCCATAAATATATAAAAATTTACACATGGCAACAAAGTGGATAGCCAAATTTTATATGCCAGGAATAAGAAAAATTCTTATAAGAGCATAATATATGTAATATAAAAATAGTACCGTGGGCTAGATGGATGTAGTCTCTACACCTAGGCCCTGTGTGAGAAATCCAAGTCACCCTCAAGAAGATTGAGGCAGAAATGATAGTCATGTGAGGAAAAGGACCCTTGGGAGTGACTGAACTAATGGAAATTTGGTTTCTTATTAAATATAGGACTTGTAGCATATAGCATAAAATTTTTGGAAAATAAAGGAAGTAGTAACATGGAGAAGAGGGTGACAGAGGATGAGATGATTAGACAGCACCACTGACTCAATGGGCATGCATTTGAGCAAACTCCTGGCCACGGTGGTGTGCTACAGTCCATGGGGTCACAGAGAGTTGGGCAGGGCTGAGTGATGGGAAAAACAACAAACTTGTGTTAGAAAGAAAGTAAGAATAGGGAAAAATAAAGATGAGAGAAAGAACATATGACCTGAAGGACTTGCTGCTACTGCTAAGTCATTTCAGTCGTGTCCAACTCTGAGTGACCCCAGAGACGGCAGCCCACCAGGCTCCCCTGTTCCTGGGATTCTCCAGGCAAGAACTCTGGAGTGGGTTGCCATTTCCTTCTCCAATGCATGAAAGTGAAAAGTGAAAGTGAGGTTGCTCAGGACTTACTTTGGCATAATGTTTGCTTATATTTTTGTCAAAGCTTGTGAAGAAATGGCAAAATTAGCTCTGCACTTCCTCCTACTAGTCCTACTTCCAAATAGTTGCATTCTTTAAAGCAATTCTACTTATGCCTTCATGTCAAAGCACTCAAAGACCCTCCATCAGCCTTAGGACCAACTCTAAACTATTAATATTTAGTCTCTGAGTATGTCCTACAGGGCTATGGCTGGATGTCTTTTCAATATAATCAGCCAAGGCATTGTGTCTATATTCCAGTCACACCCAAAATTATTACTCCATATTTTTGATGGAACGTGTGTACCCTCTGGGCTTCCCGTGGGGCTCAGTGGTAAAGAATCTGCCTGCAATACAGGAGACATGGGTTCAACTCATGAGTCAGGAAGATTCCCTGGAGTGGGAAATGCAAACCACTCCATTCTTGCCTGGGAAATCCCAAGGACAGAGGAGCCTGGTGGGCTACAGTCCATGGGGTCACAAAGAGTCGGACATGACTGAGTGACTGAGCATGCACACATGTGGACACTTCATCTTCTTTCACAAGCTTCAAGTTTTAGTTTTTCTTCCTTCTGTAGAGTCTGTCCAGAGTCGTCCTATTTTGAGACATAATTCTCCACAAATCTCTTACATTTCTGTACAACTAGGAATTAACAGTCAGTTTGCTCAGGCTTACAAGAAAGAGAACAACTCCATTCTTAGAGATATTCAAGGCTAGTAAAGATAAAGAACTTTCCCTTCCCCCCTTCTCTGAAGATTTCTTTATAATCTATAGAAAAGTGAAAAATAATATCTCTTTCCAGAGGGGAGGGCTTAAGTTTCCCAGAAGCCCTCTTATGAGATGTGGGCTTTCCTAAATTCAGTGATTGTCAGTTGTGACACAGACCTTTAGCATGCACAGAATCCACCTACTTTGTCTCAGTGGAGCTCAGGGACTAGGGAAACAATGCAAATGAAAATGTCATACTACCTGTTGTGCCATAAGTAATAAATGATATAAATTCATTTGAGCATCTTGTCCTTTATAAGCCAGATCTACAGAAGTGTGGCAAGCCAACCCGCCAGCTTCCACCAAGTTGCTGCTTAGGAACTGCGTGACACCTGGACACAGATAGTATGTCTCTTTTGCATATTGTCACTGTACGCTCTATATTAGTTATCCCAAACATTATATCCTTTCCCACTAGTATGAAAATGCCTTAAAAACAGAATTCATGTGTACTTATTTTTGAATTTGTTAATGTATGTTCCTAGACAAAAAAGTTCAGTTACTGTAATACAACATTGTCATATAATTATAAAGAAGTACTAGAGCAAATATAAGAAGAAAATAAAATGCTTAGTAATTTATATTTGGGCACTGCATTCATAGTATTTTAGTTCTAGTTTTAGAACTAAAACTACAGTCCATGAGGTCACGGAGAGTCAGACACAACTGAGTGTCTAAGTGCACACACACACAGCCGGTGAGAAGCGAAGAATCCTTGCTTTACTGTAACCCTCCCAACCTCCTTTTCCCCTTTATAAGAGTTCCCTTTCCCTAACTGCATGGGAATTTGCATATGACTTATCATGGTAGGCGGTGGCACCCCACTCCAGTACTCTTGCCTGGAGAATCCCATGGACGGAGGAGCCTGGAAGGCTGCAGTCCGTGGGGTCGCTGAGGGTCGGACATGACTGAGTGATTTTACTTTCACTTCACTTATCATGGTAGCAGATCCCAAACTGCAACTCTGCTGATCCTAAATGAAACAATCTTTGCTGAAGACATACCTGGCACTCTATTTTATTTAAGGTCAAACACATAAAAATTTCCCAATTAGATAATATAATAAGGGCTATTTTTAACTTCCCTTTTTATAAACTTGTCAGTATCACTCCAGGTCTTCAGAAGTTGAAAATTATAAATCAGTATCGAAGTTTCAAGTGAAAAACATTATGGAATCTGTTCATGCAAATACTAACAACCCCAGAGATAATACTCTTTCTCTGAGATTTTACAGAGATAGTGTAGGAATAGAGTGGATTTATCTCTAGCATTCTGTGCAGTCTGTTAAATATTCTACTTTTTTGTAAGGCTAGGTATGATTCTACCTCTTTTCCCACTATGTAGAAAAAAGTTGAAGCAAAGAATGAAGTTATTTTCATAGTTTGCATCATTTTGGTTTCATATTTTGTGTTTGCAGATCCAGCTTTATATAGCTGGATGTAGAATTTTAGTAAGAATGAATTCCAAGGTAACAGAAAGGGTTGTCATTAGCATTTCAAAAGTTATCAAGGTGCCTAAGGTATTTTAGTACTTCTCTTATTATCTTTACAACCATCTAAGCCCTCAGGATTTTATTACTCACATTGAAAATAAACTAATTCCAAAGATGATAACTAGAATACCAACTCCTACTTTTAAATATTTTTTTTCTAGGTCAGTGTTAGGTTCACAGCAAAACTCAGATGAAGTTCAGTGACTTCCCATATACCAACTACCCCTCACATGCATAGCCTCCCCATTGTCAAGATTCCGCATCAGAGTGTTACCTTTGTTACAACTGTTTTGGCACATCATTATCACTTCAAGCCCATAATTGATGTAAGTGTAAACCTTAAGAATGGAGAAGGAAATGGCAACCCACTCCAGTGTTCTTGCCTGGAGAATCCCAGGGACGGGGAGCCTGGTGGGCTGCCATCTATGGGGGTCGCACAGAGTCGGACACAACTGGAGTGACTTAGCAGCAAACCTTAAGACTTTTAGTAAACTATGAATGCTAAGTTGGTTTTCCTTAAGAGAGATTTTTTTTTTTTATCTCCAAAGTAGTAAATGGTAAGAAGTTTTAAAAGAATAATGCATATGTAAAATAAGAGTGGTCATATTTTAATAATGTTTTTGATTTCCAATAACACATAATATTTGGAGAGAATTGGTCACAATACACTCCCAGGGTACTTTGGTCTAGGTAAAACCACTTGTATCAACTTGCTCAGTTTCTCAGCAAATGAACATTAGCAGAAATACATGTATAGATACTTAAAAATATCTCACCTTGTATACTGCAATAAATGGAGTAAAAGCAAATATGTATTAATGTGACTCTCCACTTTCCTTAAAATATATTTTCTGGGAATATAAGGCAGAGATGATGTGTGTCCATTTAAAAACATTAGTTTTACTATGTGTTTAATATGCTATTCTCAGTGCCAAGTCTAAATATACAGCAAAAATTACAAAAATTATTTTTACCTATCAAACCTAAAAACCAATACCCGAGTGATGGAAAAAGATATTTTATGGAAATAAAAATGATAAGAAAGTGAGGGTAATGATACTCATCTAAAGCACAGATCAGATTAGTCGCTCAGTCATGTCTGACTTTTTGCAACCCCATGAATCACAGCACACCAGGCCTCCCTGTCCATCACCAACTCCCGGAGTTCACTGAGACTCACGTCCATAGAGTCAGTGATGCCATCCAGCCATCTCATCCTCTGCCCGTCCCCTTCTCCTCTTGCCCCCAATCCCTCCCAGCATCAGAGTCTTTTCCAATGAGTCAACTCTTCGTATGAGGCAGCCAAAGTACTGGAGTTTCAGCTTTAGCATCATTCCTTCCAAAGAAATCCCAGGGCTGATCTCCTTCAAAATGGACTGGTTGGATCTCCTTGCAGTCCAAGGGACTCTCAAGAGTCTTCTCCAACACCACAGTTCAAAAGCATCAATTCTTTGGTGCTCAGCCTTCTTCACAGTCCAACTCTTACATCCATACATGACCACAGGAAAAACCATAGCCTTGGCTAGACGAACCTTTGTTGGCAAAGTAATGTCTCTGCTTTTGAATATGCTATCTAGGTTGGTCATAACTTTGCTTCCAAGGAGTAAGCGTCTTTTAATTTCATGGCTGTAGTCACCATCTGCAGTGATTTTGGAGCCAAGAAAAATAAAGTCTGACACTGTTTCCACTGTTTCCCATGAAGTGATGGGACCAGATGCCATGATCTTCGTTTTCTGAATGTTGAGCTTTAAGCCAACTTTTTCACTCTCCACTTTCACTTTCATCAAGAGGCTTTTGAGTTCCTCTTCACTTTCTGCCATAAGGGTGGTGTCATCTGCATATCTGAGGTGATTGATATTTCTCCCAGCAATCTTAATTCCAGCTTGTGTTTCTTCCAGTCCAGCGTTTCTCATGATGTACTCTGCATATAAGTTAAATAAACAGGGTGACAATATACAGCCTTGACGAACTCCTTTTCCTTTTGGAACCAGTCTGTTGTTCCATGTCCAGTTCTAACTGTTGCTTCCTGACTGCATACAAATTTCTCAAGAGGCAGCTCAGGTGGTCTGGTATTCCCATCTCTTTCAGAATTTTCCACAGTTGATTGTGATCCACACAGTCAAAGGCTTTGGCATAGTCAATAAAGCAGAAATAGATATCTTTTCTGGAACTCTTGCTTTTTCCATGATCCAGCGGATGTTGGCAATTTGATCTCTGCCTTTTCTAAAACCAGCTTGAACATCAGGAAGTTCACGGTTCACATATTGCTGAAGCCTGGCTTGGAGAATTTTGAGCATTACTTTACTAGAGTGTGAGATGAGTGCAACTGTGCAGTAGTTTGAGCATTCTTTGGCATCGCCTTTCTTTGGGATTGGAATGAAAACTGACCTGTTCCAGTCCTGTGGCCACTGCTGAGTTTTCCAAATTTGCTGGCATATTGAGTGCAGCACTTTCACAGCATCATCTTTCAGGATTTGAAATAGCTCACCTGGAATTCCATCACCTCCACTAGCTTTGTTCATAGTGATGCTTTCTAAGGCCCACTCGTCTTCACATTCCAGGATGTCTGGCTCTAGGTCAGTGATCACACCATCGTGATTATCTGGGTCATGAAGATCTTTTTTGTACAGTTCTTCTGTGTATTCTTGCCATCTAAAGCACACTTTATAGCAAAGGTTATAAAAAAAGACAAGGAATGTCATTATATGATGATAAAGGGATCAAAACAAGAAGAGGATGTAACTCTCATTAACACATAGGCACCTAATACAGGAGTACCTAAATATATAAGCATATTAACAGACGTAATAGGGTAAATTAGCACTAATACAATAATAGCAAGTGACTTTAACACCCCACACAACAATGGACAGCTTATCCAGACATAAGCTCAATAAGAAAGCAGTGGTCTTAAATGATACATTAGACAAGTTGGCCTTAATGGAAACCTATAGGACCTTCCATCCAAAAAGAGCAAAATACACATTCTTCAAGAGCACATGTAACATTCTGCAGGACAGATTACATGCGAGACCGTGAAACAGTCTCAACAAATTTAAGATGATAGAAACTACATCAAGTTGTTTTTTTTTTTTTAACCACAACAGTATAAGACTAGAAATCAAATATGGGAAGGCACATGGGGAAAGCACAAACACTTGGATAATAAATAACATGCTCCTTACAAAAAAAAGTGGGTCAATGAAGAAAAAAAGAAGAAATCATAAAATATATTGAGACAAATTAAAATGGATACATAACTTTTTAAAATGTATGGAAAGAGCAAAAGCAGTTCTAAGAAGTTTACAGAAATACAGGCCCACTCCAAGAAATATGAAAAATCTCAAATAAACAACCTAAACAACCACCTAAATGAATTAAAAACAACAAAAGCCCTGAGTCAGAAGAAAGAAGGAAATAATAAAGATCATGAAAAAAAAGAAATAAGATGGAGACCACAAAAATAGAAAAGATTAATAAAATGAAGAGCTGCTTTTTTGAACAGTTAAAATTGATAAGCTTTTAGCCAGGCTCATCAAGATAAAAAGAGAAAGGACCCAAATAAACAAAACAAAAAGTGAAAGAGGAGAAACAAACAGTATCACAGAGAAATAAAAAATCATAAGAGAATGCTACAATTACATGCCAACAAATTGGACAACTTAGAAGAAATGGACACATTTCTAGAAAGATACAACCTTCTAATACTGAATCAGAAAGAAATAGACAATTTGAATAGATTAATCATTAATAGTGAAATTGAATATGTAATAAAAAAGCTCTCAATAAACCAAAGGGCAGGGCTGGATAGCTTCACAGAGAAATTCTACTTCACATATAAAAAGAGCTTCTACCTAAACTCAACATATTCAAAAAACTTAAGATGAAACACTCCCAAATTCATTCTGAGACTGCCATTACATTGATATCAAAACCAGACAAAGATACTGCAAAGAAAGAAAATTGCAGGTCAATATTTCTGACAAATATAGATGCAAAAATTCTCAATAAAATGTTACCAAACTGAATTCAACAATATATAAAAATGTACACCATGAGCAAGTGGTATTGATTCAGGGATGCCAGGATGGTTTAACACTCACAAGTCAATGTAATACAGCATGTTAACAAAAGCAAGGATAAAAATCTTATGATCATCTCAATAGATACATGTAGAAAAAGCATTACACAAAATTCAACAACCATTCATGTTTGAAAAAATGCTCTTTAAAGTGGATATAAGAGAGCACATCACAATAAAGGCCATTTATGACAAACCCACGGCTAACATACTCAACAATGAAAAGTTAAAAAACTTCCTCTAAATTTAAGAACAAAACAATGTCCACACTCACCACTTCCACCTAACATAGAACTGGAAGTCCTAGCCATAGATATCAGACCAACTAAAGCAATAAATGGAATCCAAATTTGAAGGGAAAAAGTAAGCTTGCCATTGTTGGTAGGTGACTTGATACTATCAATAAGTAGAAAACCCCAAAGTCTCCAACAAGAAACTACTAAAGTAAGTGAATTAATAAAGTTGCAGGATACAAGACTAATATGCAGAAATCTTGCTTTTCTATACACTAATGATAAACTATCAAAGAAAGTAAGAAAATAATCTCATTTAAAGTCACATCAAAAAGAATAAAATACCTAGGAATAAACTTAACCAAGGACACAAGCCCTAAAGTATGAAAACTATAAAGAATTGACAAAGGAAATTAAGATGATACCAAAAAATGGAATAATATCCTGAATGATTGGTTTTGAAGAATCAATATTGTCAAAATGTCCATACTACCCAAAGCAGTCTACAGATTTAATGTGATACCTGTCAAAACATCCACCTACTTTTCACAGAACTAGAACAAATGAAACTCAGATTATATGGAACCACAAAAGACCCGCTTTGTGAAAGCAATGTTGAGGAAAAAAGACAAAGCTGAAGGTATCATGCTCCCTGACTTCAGAATCTTCCACAAAACTCATCAAAATAGCATGATATTGACACACATATTCACAAAAGACATATAGATTAATGGAACAGAGTAGAGCGCCCAGAAATAAAGCCACATGCCTAAGGTCAATTAATCTACAACAAAGGTTGTAAGGATATACAATGGAGAAAAGACAATCTCTTCAACAAGTTGTGTTGGGAAAACTGGACACTCATAAAAGAACTAGAACTTTCTTTCATATCATTTAAAAAGTAAACTCAGAATGGATTAAATGCTTAAATGTAAGATATGAACCCATAAAACTACAAGAAAACATGGGCAGAACACTCTGACATAAATTGCAGCGGTATTTTTTGGATTTGTCTCCTAAGACAAATGAAATAAAAGCAAAAATAAACAAATGAGATATTATCAAACTTTTTTTTTCCACAGCAAAGGAAACAATTGACAAAATAAAAAGACAACCCACTGAATGGCAGAAAATGATTAGGGGTTAATTTCTAAAATATATAAATAGATCTTACAATTCAGTTTTTAAAATAACCTAATTTAAAAATGAGCAGAAGACTTGACATGCTTCCAAAGAAGCATTCAGATGGCCAACAGGCACATAAAAAAAAATTCATCCTTAATTTCCAAAGAAATGCAAATCAAAATCACAATGAGATGTTACCTCACACCTGTCAGACTGGCTATCATCAGAAAGTCTACAAACAGCAAATATTGGCAAGGATGTGGAAAAGGGGAAACCTTGTATACTGTGAAAATGTAAATTGGTAAAACCACTATGGAAAACAGTATGAACATTCTTGATAAAACTAAAAATAGAACTACCATATGATCCAGCAATTTCACTGCTGTGTATACACCCCCCCCAACAAAAGCATGGATTTGAAAAGATACATGCACTCCAATGTTCATTGTAGTGTTATCTACAATTGCCAGGTATGTAAGCAACTTAAGTGTCCATCATCAGATATGGAAAAAGATGATGCTATCTATACATACACACACACACACACACACACAATATTACTCAACCACAAAACAAGAATGAAATTCTGCCATTTGCCACTATGTAGATGGACCTAGAGCATATTCAGTTCAGTTCAGTCGCTCAGTTGTGTCCAACTCTTTGCGACCCCATGAATTGCACCACTCCAGGCCTCCCTGTCCATCACCAACTCCCGGAGTTCACCCAAACTAATGTCCATCGAGTCGGTGATGCCATCCAGCCATCTCATCCTCTGTTGTCCCCTTCTCCTCCTGCCCCCAATCCCTCCCAGCATCAGAGTCTTTTCCAATGAGTCAACTCTTCGCATGAGGTGGCCAAAGTATTGGAGTTTCAGCTTTAGCATCAGTTCTTCCAAAGAACACCCAGGACTGATCTCCTTTAAAATGGTCTGGTTGGATCTCCTTGCAGTCCAAGGGACTCTCAAGAGTGTTCTGCAACACCACAGTTCAAAAGCATCAATTCTTTGGCACTCAGCTTTCTTCACAGTCCAACTCGCACATCCATACATGACCACAGGAAAAACCATAGCCTTGACTAGACAGACCTTTGTTGGCAAAGTAATGTCTAGAGCATATTAGGTTTACTGAAATAAGTCACACAAAAATTCTTATGTTATTTATATCTAGAATCTAAAAACTAAAACAAATGAATGAAAATAATAAAACAGAAATAGTCACAGATACAAAGAACAAACTAGTGGTTAACAGTGGGAAGAGAGAAGAGGGTAGGAGAAAGATAGGGTTATGGAAATAAGAGATATAAACTATTATATAGAGAATAAATAAGCATCAAAGATATACTGAACAGCAAAATATAGCCATTATTTTGTAATAACTTTAAAAGGATACATCTGAAACTAATATACTATTATAAAATTACTATACTTCAATAAAATATTATTTAGGAATATAATAGATAATGTAAATGCATAAAATTTATAATGGTTTTAAATAAAAATTTAAATATAGAAAAAAGCTCGTGTGGTTCTCACTTTTAGCTACATTAATAAGTTGATATGTTTATTGGCTCTGAGGAAAAATATGAAAATGTTGTTTTCTTATGAATCATTAAAATAAATCATAAAGAATATACTATATTTAAAAACATTAGTTTAAATGATTATGCAATATTAATTTACTTGTACATTTTACACATTTGAAGAATATATAAAACCAACAAATGGGGACCTAAAACATATTGAGATTCTTAAGAGTTGATATCTGCTTTAGTTCACATGTACCTACTCAGTTTAAGTTTCTGATGTGTTGATATGAAGGTGAATATATACCTATTTGCATAGCATCAATGTATTTCAATGCCCAATAGTTCATTGTATTTCTAGTGGTTAATTTACTAGATATTTCACTACCACTTGTCAATTTTCTAGCCTGAAGATACGGAACAAAGATCGATACCCCTGTAGCTCTGAACTTCTCAGAAGAAATACATGTATTTATTTATTCAGTAAATATATATTCAGCAGTTTTAAGTACTAGAATCAATACTTAGAAATTAAAAAGTCAGAAACTCAAATTTCTCTCAAAGTGAGATTTAGCAGAAATAATAATGATATAATTACTTATATAATCTACAGTAAACAAAATATTCTGAAAGCTGTGTACTGTTGAAGAAATAGAATTTAAAAAAAAAAAATCCTCAAAACCTACCAACAAAGGTGGAGGGGAAAGAAAAAAAATTTTTTTTAATTAACCATTGAAAACTGGCTTCCCTGGTGGCTCAGTGGTAAAGAATCTGCCTGCCAAGCAGGATACATGGGTTTGATCCTTGGGTTGGGAAGATCCCCTGGAGAGGGAAATGACAGCCCACTTTTGTATTCTTGCCTGAGAAATCCCAAGAACAGAGGAAACTGGTGGGCTAGAGTCCATGGGGTCACAAAGAGTCAGGTGTGACTTAGTGACTAAATAACAGCAACAAGATAAGAGCACTATCTTCCTTGAAGCTCACATTTCAAACTGATGGTATCCCAATCATCAGAAGAGAGGTTGCTCTCTCCATGTTTCACTGTCTTCAATTCACAATCCCGAGGAAGGAAGGAAACGGAGCACCAGAGGTCTTAGCTGCAACAAATGCTGTTTTTGTTCCCCTAATCTTCCTGGATTAAGGATGGTTTTGACCAGATACTAAGAGTTCTGTGGGTTGACTGCCCACGTGGGATCCAACAAAGAGATCTGCCTTACCCAGATCACAATCCATTCTGGGGACAGCCTGAATCCAATATTGGGAGAGGGGAGAGTATAAAGGCCTGGCCCCCTCATTCCATATCCAGGAAAATTCTGCATTCAAATGCAGGCCTTCAAAGCTCTGCAGGTGAAGAGCTGAGTCTCACTTGTGATGGTACCTTCTTTCTTTTCCCAATTCTACTTCTTCCTCTTCACAGGTATTGATTACAAAAGCTCTGCCTAATAAACTTGGCACAAAAATGTCCATCTCAGAGTTGACAAATACTACCACCCTTAGTCAGAAACTTTGAGTCCCTATTTTTTGACTAGACCTCACCTTTGACTTCTGTCCCTGGCCTATTAATCTAGTATTAGCTATAATTCTGCTAGGTCCATTCAGTTAAAATCCAGCCTAGATTTGTATGGTCCAATTCTCCATCCTCTCACTCCCAATATCTTACTCCCCTACCGTGTCTTCAACAAGAATCTTGTTAGATCAGTTTAAGAAATAATTACCCTAAAGCCAGAAATTTTAAATTGAGTTTCAACTAGTAAAAAACTAAAAGTTTCACAAATCTAAGAGTGGTCATAATCATAACTATGCTTCTAGCTCTTTACCTAAGTGGCATATGTAAAATGGCCCAGATGAAGGAGCAGTTGAATGATATACGGCTACACACACATACATAGAGGTGAATATGTAGATACCTAAATATATATAAATTTGAAATGTGTGGTGAACACATCCTGATATTAGAATATTTAAATCCACAGAGCAAAATTATCTCAGTTAAAAATTTAAATGGACAATAATACAATTCAATGATCTCAGTCTGAGTTCATCAGTTTTACATGTGTAAGTAAGTGTATGTGTGTGTCAGTGCCTGTATTTGCACTGTCTGTGCAAACTTTTTTACTGTGGTATAAAAATACAATATGAGATCTACCATCTTACAACACTGTATTGTGCATTTAAAGATCTCTTCATTATACGCAAAACACTGTGTCAGTTCAGTTCAGTCGCTCAGTCGTGTCCGACTCTGTGCCACCCCATGAACCGCACATAGCCAGGCCTCCCTGTCCACCACCAACTCCCGGAGTTCACTCAAGCTCATGTCCATTGAGTGGTGATGCCATCCAACCATCTCATCCTGTCGTCCACTTCTCCTCACGCCTTCAATGTTTCCCAGCATCAGGGTCTTTTCAAATGAGTCAGTTCTTCGCATCAGGTAGCCAAAGTATTGGAATTTCAGCTTCAGCATCGGTCCTTCCAATGAACATTCAGGACTGATTTCTTTTAGGATGGACAGGTTGGATCTCCTTGCAGTCCAAGGGACTTCAAGAGTCTTCTCCAACACCACAGTCCAAAAGCATCAATTCTTTGGCCCTAGCTTTCTTTATAGTCCAACTTTCACATCCATACATGACTACTGGAAAAACCATAGCCTTGACTAGACAGACCTTTGTTGGCAAAGTAATGTCTTTGCTATGCAATATGTTATAAGTTGGTCATAACTTTTCTTCCAAGGAGTAAGCGTCTTTTTATTTCATGGCTGCAGTCACCATCTGCAGTGATTTTGGAGCCCAGAAAAATAAAATCTCTCACTGTTTCCACTCTTTCCCCATCTATTTGCCATTGTGTAGGAGATCTCTAGAATGTATTCATCTTACATAACTGAAAGTTCATACCCACTGTATAGCAACACCCACATCCCCTTTCTCCCAGACCTTGACAATTACCGCTTACTCTCTGTATCTATAAATTTGACTATGTTAGATACTCTACATGACTGGAATCATACAGTGTTTTTTCTTCCATAACTAGCTTCTTTTTCTTGGTATAATATCTTCCTTGTTCACTCATATTGTCACATATTACTGGATTTCCTACTTTTTAAGTGTGAATAATATTCTGTATATGTGTGTATATAAATTTTGCATTTTCTTTATCCATTTATTCACTGATAGAAATATAGATATTTTCCACATCTTGGGATATGAAAGAACACTCCCAGCATAAATTTCACCTTAAATGCTAAAGATAGTGATTGGAAAACCATACAACAAAGATTGTAACAAGCATGTCTTGTGATCATAAACAAAAATAAGAAAGTATCCTAAGCCCAAAATAAGCAATCTGAACCCAGTAAAAAATCAAATACATAATACATCTTGATGAAATTATATTTTATTTAGGAAAGCTCAATTTATTTAATATTTATAATATTGCATTGTAATAATACATAGAATTAACTAAACAGAATACAACAATGATTATTTCATGATTATCTTGTTTCTGATTACTTAATTATTTGCTAAATAATCAGTTTCTATTTATGATTTTAAAAACTTTAATCTGACCAATAATATAAAGGAAATTAGTTACTTTTAAAAATTTCTACAAAGAACTTAGAGCAAGTATCACTTATTTCTGAAATATCTGAAAGCTATCTGTTGAGATCATAAAAGAAATAAGGATGTTCAACCATCGTGATTTTCATGAAATAGTTTGCTACAATAATAGATAATAACTAATGAAGCACGTTCTAAAACTCTAAAAATAAACTTTTTATATTGTTGAGATTAAAGAGAATCTAAGTAGGGAATAAGCCATGTTCCTGTATTTAAAGAAACAGTGTTTAAAGCTATAACTTCTTTTTGTATATATATATAGATTCAGTGTGATCCCTTCAAGATATTGTTGATAATGTTCTGGGTCATTTTAGTGAAAATGACAATATAATTCTAATGTACATACCAAAAAGAAAAAAAGCCCAAGTAGAGCCAAGGAAACTTTTGAAAAGTCAAAGTTGGAGAAACCACATATCAGAAATCTAGTGCTATTATGACATGACACCAAATAAAAATGTGCTGTAATAATAAAAGGAGGGGCAGAAAGATCAACGCAACAACATACAGAATCCTGAAATAAAACACACAAATAGTCAACTCATTTGTATATAAACTGATGCTACAGAGCAGAGACAATTATTTTCAACTAGTTCTGATTTAATTGGATATTCACATGTATAAAAGTAAAGCTTAAATTATACTTCATGCCATATTAAATAAATTCTGCTGCTAAGTCGCTTCAGTCATATCCGACTCTGTGAGACCCTATAGATGGCAGCCTACCAGGCTCCCGTCCCTGGGATTCTCCAGGCAAGAACACTGGAGTGGGTTGCCATTTCCTTCTCCAATACATGAAAGTGAAAAGTGAAAGGGAAGTTGCTCAGTCATGTCTGACTCTTAGCAACCCCATGGACTGCAGCCCACCAGGCTCCTCTGTCCATGGGATTTTCCAGGCAAGAGTACTGGAGTGGGTTGCCATTGCCTTCTCCGAAATAAATTCTAGATGATGCTTTAAACATGAAAGATTATAAAATTAATCTTCCAGAAGGTAATGATGAGTACTTTCTTAACTTAAGGAGAGAAAAGTTCATTTAAACATGATGCAAAATTTATTTGTAATAAGAAATGCATCAATAATTTGGACTATTTAAATTATACATTTCTCTGTTAGTCAAAAAAGATCCCTCCAAGAATGAAAAAGCAAGCACAGTGTAGGAGTAGTCTTCTGCAATACACATGGCCAATGAAAGCCTCAAAGTAAGCAAAATGCAAGTATACCTGTGGTGGATTCATTTTATTATATTTATTAATTAAAAAAAAAAAAAGACTAACAGGGCAGGAGAATATCTAAATGGCTAACTTTATTAGAGATCATTAGCGATTAGAGAGATATACATTAAACTACAACGTGACACTCTTACCCACTAGAAGGACAAATTTTTAAAGAGTGGTAAAAATCAAGTATTGTTGAGCCTATGGAGAAACTGAATTTTTCATGTACTGCTACTGGCAATACAATTTGTTACAACCACTTTGGAAAAATCCTTGGCAATATATATTAAACTTTAATACATACATATGCTATTACCCAGTGGTTCTCTCTTGAAATATACCTTACAGAAATTGTTTAGATGTGCAGAGTTTATCTACTGTGGTAGAAATCAAAACAATTGTTAGTTTTTAGAGGAAGACTTAAAAGGATGATGAAAGGATGATTCTTGTGTCCAGCTGATATTCTATTTCTTGGGTAATAGTTGTTTACTTAAAACAATTCATTACTCATTTATCAAGAAAATGGAGATGAAAATTTAAGACACATTTAATAAATTCAGTGTGTGAAATTTGGGTCATAATTTGAACAGATCAACTATTGAACATTTATTACATAACCAGGATATTTAGAATAATAACAAATTTAAATAAAGAGATGTTGATTTTTAAAGTGTGAAAAGGTACTATGTACATTTAAGTTTTTTTGTTTTAATTTTTAGATGTATACTAAAATAATTCAGGTTATATTATACAATGCTTGCAATTTCCAAAGTAATTCAGCTGAGGATTTGGAGTCGGGGGCAGGTGGGGCAGGAGGCGTGGCAAGGACAAAAGATTGACCAAGAGTTGGCCACTTTTTATACAGGAGGTTCATTATCATTCTGTAATTTATATGTATTTTAAATATACCATAATAAATTACAAACAAAATGAATATGAGGAAATGACATCAGCGACAATAAAACTAAATTTTGGAAAATATCATTTCAAATTTGGGACTGCCAGTTAAGTTTCCTAAGTAGAACTTTCCAAATACCAACTTTCAGCTTGAGGGATTCTTTTTATTCTTATGGCTGTATTTCATATTTAATTTCATGTTTATTGTTTTGATATACTCAATACTTGTATAGAGATAGGGAATTGGTGCATGTCAGTCTGACAGACATAGTGAAAAAGTTCGAGATGCCACCTTAAAGGGAGGAGAAAAAACTGTAGTCTTTTGTCCAGTCTTAAAGCAATACATTCAAATGTCATTAGCACTGGCTACTGTGACTAGCTGGCATATATTCCCTCTAGTCTGGAGAAAAGGCATTCACAACTCAAGTTAGGCATTTAATCTTTTTATAGAAACTCCAGAGACAGAGGCCACTAAAGTGTGTTGCAATATTTACTAGACCTCAGCCGCAAAAGCTATGAAACCAGTGTCCCTATGAGGATTCAGTTTACAAATAATCCTAACATGAATGGCAGATGCATAGCCTCCTTTTGTGTCTCACTGCTGTAGCTGGGAACAACAGACCACCAATGTGAAAAATCACGGAAGAAAAATCAAACCCTTATTCTGAACCAGTAGATACAGAAAGGTACAATTATTTGAAACTGGCAAATGGGAAGATTTAGCATAAGAAAGAGAGATTCCTGATTCCTGAGAGAGAGATAAACAAAGGAATAAAGTTCTTAGAGAAGAGAGAGGAAAGTGGGGAGAACCAGAAGAGCTTGCTTTTGTTAGCAGAAGAGGGATTTCTATAACTAAAGGAGCACATTTATAAGAACAGATGTATGTAAGACTGTGGAATTAGTGTTGTGAAGATAATTTTCCATCCAGTTGCTTAGTTTTCCTCAATGATTTGTGAGGCTGAGACTAAGTCAGCTTGATGAAGTACCAGGGCACACAGATTGTTTACTCCCCACTCCTACTTCATTCACTACCTAATGTAAATATCTCAGAATATGAGCTGTGACTCTAAATTTATAGGGAAAAAAAAAAGGTGGTATTCATACTAGGGCTGTGGGTAGAATGTGCAATGGAAAAAGCTTTATATTGCAAAATTCAATGTATCACTACATTTTAATCTGTGCATTTCACCTAAAAAGGCAAGAGAAAAGAATGAGATTATAAGTGCCAATGTGAACTAAAGGCAGGTAGCTTAGGGGTTCTGAAAATTACAGCACAAACTATTGAAAAAAACTGCAAAGTGTATTTTTATAGGAATTTAAATGAAAATGAGAGTTTAAGAATACATTAATGAAAGGATAGCTTTGTTCTAGCTGGCCTAGTGAAGGTAACATCAGCCAGTGATGAGTGCCCAATTATACAAACTCACTGTTTGTATTGACATGTATCTTCTTAGGACTTCTCAAGTGGCACTAGGGACATAGAACCCATATGCCAACGCAGGAGACTAAAGTCTCAGTTCAATCCCTGGGTTAGGAAGATCCACTGCATAAGGGCACTACAACCCACTACAGTGTTCTTACCTGGAAAATCCCATGGACAGAGAAGCCTGGCAGCTCTACATGATTACAAAGAGTTAAACATGACTGAAGTGACTTAGCCCACATACATAGTCAACATTAAATAATTTATAAGTTTAAATCCAAATTTTGTCACCTAATCATTGGAAACAGTGACAGATTTTAATTTGGGGGACTCCAAAATCACTGCAGATGGTGACTGCAGCCAAGAAATTAAGATGCTTGTTCCTTGGAAGAAAAGCTATGACCAACCTAGACAGCACATTAAAAAGCAGGCATTACTTTTCCAACAAAGATCCATCTAGTCAAAACTTTGGTTCCTCCAGTAGTCATGTATGGATGTGAGAGGTGGACTACAAAGAAAGCTGAGTACCTAAGAATTGATGCTTTTGAATTGTGGTGTTGGAGAAGACTCTTGAGAGTCCCTTGGACTGCAAGGAGATCCAACCAGCCCACCCTAAAGGAAATCAGTCCTGAGTATTCACTGGAAGTTCTGATGTTGATGCTGAAACTCCAAAACTTTGGCCACCTGATGTGAAGAACTGATTCATTTGAAAAGACCATGATGCTGGGAAAGACTGAAGGCAGGAGGAGAAGGATATGACAGAGGATGACATGGTTGGATGGTATCACCAACTCAATAGACATGAGTTTGGTAAACTCTGGGAGTTGGTGATAGACAGGGAATCCTGGCTTGTGTGCTGTAGTCCCTGGGGTCACAAAGAGTTGGACACGATTGAGCGACCTAACCGAACTAAAGTGAATCATTGATTTAATCATTGGATTTTAGATCATCAAGGGATAGAGAAAATTTAGTTGGCCTCATTAAACAGATAAAATCCAAGTGTTGAGATGAGTGACTTTTAAGGCACACAAAATTAAAAGATGACGCCTGAGGTCTGTTTTTTAAGCCTCATACTCGTGTTCATTCCCAAACTATAATGTTTAGTTCTAAAATGGAAAGAGTGAAGATGTACAGACTTAAGGCATTTTTATTTAATCTTCACCAGTAATCAAAAGGTCTGCTCTGGTTCTTATCTCTGCTGTTCTAGTTTTGTACATCTTACAGAGGAGAAGAAAAATAGTTTTATTTATGTACATAACAGTAATAGGTATACTTGATATACAAAGAATTGCAACACATATTTAACATGTAAAATTTGACAAGTTTAGATATAAGCAAACACCTCCAATATCATCACCAAAATCAAGGTTAACAGATCTAAATAGACCTAGAAATCATTTCCAAAATTTCACTGTGTCTGTTTTACTGTGTGTGGTAAGAATCCTTAACATGAAATTTATCATCTTAATAAATCTTTAAGAGCATAATACAATATTGTTCAGTGCATGCAAAGTGTTGTACGACAGATCTCTATAATTTATTCATCATGGATAACTGAGTTTGTACCCATTGAACAATGCCTACCTATTTTTTCCCTCAGTTCAGTTCAGTGTCCAACTGTGACCCCATGAGCTGCAGCACGCAAGGCCTCCCTGTCCAACACAATTCCCAGAGCCCACCCAAACTCATGTCCATTGAGTCGGTGATGCCATCCAACCATCTCATCCTCTGTCATCCCCTTCTCCTCCTGCCCTCAATCTTTCCCAGCATCAGGGTCTTTTCAAATGAGTCAGTTGCATCAGGTGGCCAAAGTATTGGAGTCTTAGCTTCAACATCAGACCTTCCAGTGAACACCCAGGACTGATCTCCTTTAGAATAGACTGGTTGGATCTCCTTGCAGTCCAAGGGACTCTCAAGAGTCTTCTCCAACACCACAGTTCAAAAGCATCAATTCTTAGGTGCTCAGCTTTCTTTATAGTCCAACTCTTACATCCATACATGACTACTGGATAAACCATAGCCTTCACTAGACAGACCTTTGTTGGCAAAGTAATGTCTCTGCCTTTTAATATGCTGTCTGCTGCTGCTGCTGCTGAGTCACTTCAGTCATGTCCAACTCTGTGTGACCCCATAGATGGCAGCCCACCAGGCTCCCCCATCCCTGGGATTCTCCAGGCAAGCAGGTTGGTCATAACTTTCCTTCCAAGGAGTAAGAATCTTTTAACTTCATGGCTGCAATTACCATCTGCAGTGATTCTGGAGCCCAGAAAAATAGTCTCTCACTGTTTCCACTGTTTCCCCATCTATTTCCCATGAAGTGATAGAACCAGATGCCATGATCTTAGTTTTCTGAATGTTGAGCTTTAAGCCAACTTTTTCACTCTCCTCTTTGACTTTCATCAAGAGGCTTTTTAGTTCCTCTTCATTTCTGCCATAAGGGTGGTGTCATCTGAATATCTGAGGTTATTCAAATTTCTAGCTTGTGCTTCCTCCAGCCCAGCATTTCTCATGATGTACTCTGCATAGAAGTTAAATAAGCCAGGTGACAATATATAGCCTTGACATATTCCTGTTCCTATTTGGAACCAGTCTGTTGCTCCATGTCCATTTCTAACTACTGCTTCCTGACCTGCATACAGATATCTCAAGAAGCAGGTAAGGCGGTCTGGTATTCCCATCTCTTAAAGAATTTTCCACAGTTTATTGTGATCCACTCAGTCAAAGGCTTTGACATAGTCAATAAAGCAGAAACCACCATTTTATTCTCTGCTTCAGTGCATCTGATTACTTTAGGTACTTCATATAAATGGAATTATGAATTTTTGTCCTTCTGTAACTTGATTATTTCTTTTACCATAAACTCCCCAGGTTCATAATTGGTTCTACTTACTTAACTTTGCTCTTTCAAGTTCAACATAACAAATTGCATAAATATGGTTTACATGACACAACTAAATATTTGGATATGTTACATAAGAATAATTGAAAAACTTCTTTAAAATATACACACCCTGTTTTACATCTGAATTGAACTGTTTTTGTTGGTATTATTTCATTTCTGGAAAACATAATTTAATTTGAATTCTTATGTTTCTAAAATCTGTATAACATCCAAATACACTTTCAAAAAAAAAAAAAATCCAAAGCTCATGAATTGGTACTCTACGCCCGTTTAATGTTTCTCTTTGCAAGTTTGTACTTATTACTTAGCTTATAAAAGTAAATGAATCATAAAATAAAGACAAACTACCACACCTTTGAGATTTTGGGAAAATTAAATGCTTCACAAGCAAGAGGTAATAAACTAAATTTTACAAGAAGTAGCCTCTGTTAAAATACCCATATCTGTTTGAAAACTACATCTCTGTCTTTAGGAAGAAAAAAATGCATATTAGAAAAAAAGCATTATGCTAAGTGAATAAGTCAAGTAGACAGACAAATACCTTAAAATCTCTCTTACATATGAAATCTAAATTTTTTTAAAAAGTTCACAGATACAGAGAATAGTCTGGTGGTTGCAAGGTGGAGTAAGGAGTAGGAGGTGGGAGAAATGAGCAAACTGGGTTTTTGGTTATTATTTCTTTAAAAATAGTTATAATTATCAGTAAGCAATGTCATAAGAATAAAATTGATTTTAGAAATGGCAAGATAAGATGAACTCTAGAACCTCTATTACTTCCAACCAATATTTATTCCCAGTACCTTCCATGTGCCAGGCACTCTACCAGATTTTGTGGACACAACAGTGAATAAAATGAAAAAATTCTTTTTTGAAAGGTATTATTATACAGAGGAGGAACAGAGATAATAAACAAAACTTAACTAAAATAAAGGCTCCCCCAAACATATTAAACATAATACATTATTTCTTGACTCAATGGACACGGCATATAATATTTAGTCAGATAGCATTTGGGATTAAATCATTGAAATACAATAAAATACTTGATCCTTGGTAACCTGCAGTTCTGACATGACTGTAGCCTACCGGGCTCCTCTGTCCATGGGATTTTCCAGGCAATAGTACTGGAGTGGATTGCCATTTCCTTCTCCAGGGGATCTTCCTGACCCAGAGATCGAATCTGGGTCTCCCGCATTGTAGACAGATGCTTTACCATCTGAGCCACTAGGAAAGTCCCCATTCAGGTTTTCAGCATCCTTCAAATATATCCGGGTCCTGGCTATAGTGTTACTTCACTGGCTGGCAGTTGCTCACTGCAGTTTAAATGCTGATTGGGAAGACTGAATGAGGTTACTGTATAATTTATTGCCAAACCATGAAAAATCTTTATAATGAAAGGATAGGAAGTGGGACTATTAATAATTTTATACCAAGACAACTAACATAATCCAAGATTCTATAGAAATCTATAGTCACTCTAATTCTTTCCAGAGATTGACTAGTATACCCATTACCATAGCGTGGTTCCAAGAACTCAGTCTCTTCAAGATGGCACACCTATTTCAAAAGACCCATCCTAGGAGATTAGGTCAGAGGATTTGGGGGTTATGGGGACTCAACTGATACCCAAGAAAAGACTGCCTGTCATTTTCCAAGTAACTCAAAAGCAGTTACTTAGAAAGTTCCAAAAATAAAGTGTTCTTTCCTTTGTTACATGTATACATCCAAGTGAATGATATAATATTTAAGTTGTAGGTTTTATTTTATAGTAATAGAAAAATTATAAACTTCACTCAAGTTTCACTCTAACAAAAAATCTTCTAGGTTGCTCTAACCTACCTTCTATTCTCCTTTTCTTTTTGTATTGTCCTTTAAATGTATACAATAAGATTTATCTGAAAAAATCATTTCACAGACTATGATTTATAGAAAATATCTTCAAAATTTTAAGAGAGGGATACTTTTCCTTCATGAAAAACTGAGGAAAGAGGAGGCATCACCAAAAGTTTATTTTGAAACTTGCCACAGAGCAAATGGTATCTACATTAAACTAGAAGCCAAATGCCTTTTTTGTTTTCTAGTCCCTAAGAAGCTGGCTGCATGCTACTAACAGGAGAGAGGGGCTGCATTGGGAAGGAGTTTCACTTTTCCCTATAACAGGTGAGGATGTTGGCTGTTGTTTATTTAAAAAGGGATTTCTGAGGAGAAGCATCACCAAAAATATAGGTTGACTGACTGTCACATCACAAGAACAACTAAAACTGCTCAAGAGCAAGAAATCACTGCAAGCTTTCTAGAACCAGACATGAGGCTGAAGCAACCCTCTGCACTGAAGAGCCCAACACAGAGCATATCAGAAGCATAAGAGAAATGGCTTTATCTTGACTCAGTGGCCCCTCTCTCAGGCAAGCACAGTACCACACAGAGAGGTTTCACCTGATCCTCCAGCTTCTAGTGAAAAAGACAACCTAGGGGGGAAACCAGCCACTAAACCAGCATATGGGTGACTCGGTGGGAGTCCCTACTCTGATGTGGCATTCAGGGATCACAGGGGAGTCTGTGGGATTCAACCACTGGAAATATGACTGTGATAAAGAAGAGGGGAGTGGTGTGCAACAACCAGCACCCAGATTTTGGCTTATTGAGTCCATATCTGTAGTGCCCAAGTGGTACTTTTAACCATCACCTTTGCTCATCTATAGAACCACGTCTGGGGCATACTCCAACTTGGGAACTCAGCAAGGTGCAGATATGCCTGATTTGGATCCTCAAACAAAAAATGTTGCCAACCCTAGAGCCCAGGGAGCCTATGTCTAATCAAAGAGCTGACTCACAGTCCTCCCACCCAAGTGGATAGTGTCTTCCAGTTGCATCTGACAAGAAGGGCTGGAGACAACTCTTAGAAAAAGTTCCACTGGCACTCAAGCTTAGAGATGGGCAAGTAGAGCTGATGATCCCCCAGAACAAAGTTATCACACTTCCTGATTTCTAGCTATATTATAAAGCTATAGTCATCAAAAGACTAGTATAATACTGGCATAAAGACAGACAAAAGGGACAGAATCAAGAGCCCAGAAATATATCCATGCATATACAGTCAACTAATATTTGAAAAGAAAGCCAAAAATACTCAATGGAGAAAAGATGTTCCCTTCAATAAGGGGAGCTCGGATAATTGGATATTTATTATGTAAAAGAATGAAACTAGACCCACAATTTCTACCACTAACAAAATTGAACTGAAGATGTATCAAAGACTTAAATGTAAGACCTGAAATCATAAAACTTCTAGAAGTAAAAATTGAGAAAAAAACTCCTTGATGTAGGTCTTGATTTTTTAAGGGGATGACACCTAAAGCACAACAATAAAATAAAAACACTGGTAGAATTTCAAGATTAAAATCCAGATAAGTTTTTTTTTTTTTGCACTAAGATATTTGAAAATAACTGAATAGCTGGAAGACAAAAAACAGTTGAGGAGGCATGGCATACATATTTCAATGAAGACTATAACTACAAATAAATAAATTACAATAATCTTAAAATGGAAATAATGATGACTTATGAATAGCCACAGCAACAGCAATTAGCAATTATTTTATTTTGTTGTGTGTTAATCTACCCAAAGGGACCAAGAGAAGAAAACCAATGGTTAAGAGTGCCTACTTGAAGCAAAATTGAGAAATGACGCACCTATTACCCTAATTCAGCATAGCAATACACTATTTTCAAAGAAGATTGCAGATAATTGAGAATACTCTGTAATAATTATCACTATACATGCATAAAAATGCATTTAAAAGGATGTTATTTTACCATTGTCTGAAAAATTTGATAAATGCAGGACAAAGCTGAATGAATTACACATAAAAATATAGTAAAGGAGCAAAATTTTAGACTGGAATAATTTCTAGAGATCACCTCATGCAACATTATTTTACAGATGAGAAAGTTCAGCCCGAAAATTTTTAGACTACAGTTTTTTCAGTGCTATGGAATTAGAAAAGAAGAAGATGAATGAAGAAACCAAGTTTTCCCAGCATGATATTAGTTCTAGATATCTAAACAAGTGAATTTGTTCAATTTCAAGGAATTAATTTATCCATGTTATAATCTGCTAAAGCAAAACAAACTACAAAATAGCACACTAACACACCCATTTGCTCCCTGTAGTGTTAGACTGGTTATCAACAATTTTAGCGCTTACAATATAAATACTAGCTGATAGTATTTATCATACTGTATAAAGTCATACTGATAGGCAGAGTTAAGGGTCAAAGAAAGTAGTTAGTTAACCCCACTAGAAGTTTGTAAGTAAAGAAAAAGGTATGGAAGACCTCTGTAAGTTAATGATCACTCAAGAAAGCAGGTTTGCTTAACCACAAAACCAAGAAGGCCTATTTAGCAACAAAACCATGCAACAGAAGCATGAGCCATGCTCCCAAACAATAAACAGTAGTGACATGACCCGTATCCTGCCCAGTGAGTAAGTTGTTGATCCCTAGGAGATGCCTGATGAAAGTGAAAGAGGAGAGTGAAAAAGTTGGCTTAAAGCTCAACATTCAGAAAACGAAGATCATGGCATCTGGTCCCATCACTTCATGGCAAATAGATGGGGAAACAGTAGAAACAGTGGCTGACTTTATTTTCTGGGGCTCCAGAATCACTGCAGATGGTAATTGCAACCATGTAATTAAAAGATCCTTACTCCTTGGAAGGAAAGTTATGACCAACCTAGACAGCATATTAAAAAGCAGAGACATTACTTTGTCAACAAAGGTCCATCTAGTCAATGCTATGGTTTTTCCAGTAGTCATGTATGGATGTGAAAGTTGGACTATAAAGAAAGCTGAGCACCTAAGAACTGATGCTTTTGAACTGTGGTGTTGCAGAAGACTCTTGAGAGTCCCTTGGACTGCAAGGAGATCCAACCAGTCCATCCTAAAGGAGATCAGTCCTGGGTGTTCATTGGAAGGACCGATGTTGAAACTGAAACTCCAATACTTTGGCCATCTGATGTGAAGAGCTGATTCATTTGAAAAGATCCTGATGCTGGGAAAGATTGAGGGCAGGAGGAGAAGGGGACGACAGAGGATGAGATGGCTGGATGGCATGATGGACTCAATGGACATGAGTTTGTGTAAACTCTGGGAGTTGGTGATGGACAGGGAGGCCTGGCGTGCTGCGATTCATGGGTCGCAAAGAGTCGGACACAACTGAGCGACTGAACTGAACTGAGGAGATGCTCTCTGAATACATACAAAACATTTTATGGAAAGTGACATTTCAAACTGAAAGAGCCTTACTGTATTGAGACGTGAAACAATTTTTCCATAGTGCCATGACAGTCCTGCCTTGACTATGTAGGGACAAGAAAACTCCCTCATCTGACACCGATAATGGAAGTGTGACGTCTACTCAAGAATGAGAAAGAAGGTGGTCTTCTCCCCATACCCCTTGTCCTTTGTAGCCCACTAAGTTCCTAGGGTGTGGCACCCTCTCACCCCCTACTTGTAAGCCTTATAAGCATCCACTTCTAATAAAGCACTTCTTATCTATCACTTTGCCTCTCACTGAATTCTTTCTGTGCTGAAACAAAAAGCACCAGAGTTCCTTGGAGCCGCCTCATGGCACACCACCTGGTGGTTTCAATGCAAATTTAAGACATTCCCCATATGTGGAATCATGCTATAAAAATAGATTTCTATAATACTGTAACATGTATATTTTCACATGTTGAAAAGAAATAAAGTTATGGAATATTTACCTAGTAAATATCTGCTCTAATTATTCTAGCAGTAATGGATATGCTTTTTATGAACACGATTTATTTATTACCATGGTACATTACATTAAATATTACTTCAGTTATTTCACTTCTTTTTTCCAATGTATGGACTCTGCTATGTATCTAGCACTCAGGATATTATATAATGTGGAGATTATCAACATAAACCTAAAAGATACAAAAATTTTAATGTAAATTATTTTGATTAAATATCCTTAAGGAATAACCTTGTCAGAGAGGAAGAAATTTTCATCTACTCTCCTGGGTTCTTCTGGTTAGTCTAAGAATTAAATTGCCATTAGGAATATTAGCAGGGAAAAAACAAACAAAAGTTTAATAATATAAAATTTGAGTAGCTTGGCAAAGTGAAACCCTCATCCTAAAGATCATTCAGCTGAAGACAAAAGAGAATGTTGTCATAATGGTTTGGGGCATCAAAGGAGAGGGAGGCAATTGACATGGAGATAGAAAAGCAATTGTTTGGTAAACAAGTGTTTACTGAGCCAAGCAGAGACAATTGAGCTTTCCTGGTGGCTCAGCAGTAAAGAATCCATCTTCCTGTAATGCAGGAGGGCCAGGTGCAATCCCTGGGTCTAGAAGAGCCCCTGGAAATGGAAAAGGAAACCTATTCCAGTATTCTTGCCTGAGAAATTCCATGGACAGAGGAGCCCAGCAGACTACAGTCCATGGAGTCAAGAGTCAGACACAACTTACAGACTAAATCAACCACCAAGACCACAGAGACAATGGGACACAGAAAGGAATTTTAACAAATGGGCTTTGTTAGGTTCCTGTCTGCAACACTTAGTTCATACTGCTGCTATCCATGGTCGTAATTCCTTCCTGAAACAGGCCCCTTATCTATTGATTCTAGCCAACAAAATGTGGCACTACTGTGGGGATATAGGGATGTCACTTCCTTGATTACATGATATATAAGACTTCAGTTTAGAGACTACACTGAAAAATTATACTTGCAGGTTTGAGGAAATAAGCTACTATGTTGAGGAAGTTCTTTGTGGCAAAGAAAAACTGAGCAGGGCCACAAGGACCTATAAGTGGCCTCTAGGACATAAAGGTGACCTGTAGCAGTTCAGTTAAGTTCAGTTCAGTTGCTCAGTTCTGTCTGTCTGGACTGGAACATGCTAGGCCTCCCTGTCCATCACCAACTCCGGGAGTTTACTCAAACTCATATCCATTGAGTCAGAAACGCCATCCAACCATCTCATCCTCTGTCGTCCCCTTCTCCTCCCGCCTTCAATCTTTCCCAGCATCAGGGTCTTTTCCAATGAGTCAGTTCTTCACATCAGGTGGCCAAAGTATTGGAGTTTCAGATTCAACATCAGACCTTCCAATGAATATTAAGGATTGATCTCCTTTAGGATAGACTGGCTGGAATTCTTCTTGCAGTCCAAGGGACTGTGAAGTCTTCTCCAACACCACAGTTCAAAAGCATCAACTGTTTGGTGCTCAGCTTTCTTTGCACTACAACTCTCACATCTATACATGACCGCTGGAAAAACCACAGCCTTGAACAGATGGACGTTTGTTGGCAAAGTAATGTCTTTGCTTTTTAATATGCTGTCTAGGTTGGTCATAGCTTTTCTTTCAAGGATTAAATGTCTCTTAATTTCATGTCTGTAGTCATATTCTGCAGAGATTTTGGAGCCCCAAAAGTATATTCTGTCACTGTTTTCACTGTTTCCCCCTCTATTTGCTATGAAGTGATAGAACCAGATGCCATGATCTTAGTTTTCTGAATGTTGAGTGTTAAGCCAACTTTTTCACTCTCCTCTTTCCCTTTCATCAAGAAGCTCTTTAGTTTTTCTTCACTTTCTGCCATAAGGGTGGTGTCATCTGTATATCTGTGGTTATTGATCTCCTGGCAATCTTGATTCCAGCTTGTGCTTCACCCAGTCCAGCATTTCTCATGATGTACCCTGCATAGAAGTTCAATAAGCAGGGTGACAAAATACAGCCTTGACATACTGCTTTTCCTATTTGGAACCAGTCTGTTGTTCCATGTCCATTTCTAACTGTTGCTTCCTGACCCGCATACAGATTTCTCAAGAGGCAGGTCAGGTGGTTGGTATTCCCATCTCTTTCAGAATTTTCCAGTTTATGGTGATCCACACAAAGGATTTGGCATAGTCAATAGAGCAGAAATAGATGTGAACTCTCTTGCCTTTTTGATGATCCAGCAGATGTTGGCAATTTGATCTCTGGTTCCTCTGCCTTTTCTAAATCCAGCTTGAACATTTGGAAGTTCATGGTTCACATATTGCTGAAGCCTGGCTTGGAGAATTTTGAGCATTATTTTACTAGCATGTGAGTTGAGTACAATTGTGTGGTAGTTTGGGCATTCTTTGGCACTGCCTTTCTTTGAGATTGGAATGAAAACTGACCTTTTCTAGTCCTGTGGCCACTGCTGAGTTTTCCAAATTTGCTGGCATATTAAGCACAGCACTTTCACAGCATTATCATTTAGGTTTTGAAATAGCTCAACTGGAATTCCATCACTTCCTCTAGCTTTGTTCATAGTGATGCTTGCTATGGCCCACTTAACTTCACATTCCAGTATATTTAGCTCTAGGTGAGTGATCACACCATCATGATTATCTGGGTTGTGAACATCTTTTTTGTATAGTTCTTCTGTGTATTCTTACCACCTCTTCTTGATATCTTCTGCTTCTGTTAGGTCCATATCATTTGTGTCCTTATTGAGCCCATCTTTGGATGAAATGTTCCCTTTGTATCTCTAATTTTCTTGAAGAGATCTCTAGTCTTTCCCATTCTATTGTTTTCCTCTATTTCTTTGTATTGATCGCTGAGGAAGGCTTTCTTATCTCTCCTTGCTATTCTTTGGAACTCTACATTCAAATGGGTATATCTTTCCTTTTCGCCTTTGCTTTTCACTTCTCTTCTTTTCACAGCTATTTGTAAGGCCTCCTCAGGCAGCCATTTTGCCTTTTTGCATTTCTTTTTCTTGTGGATGGTTTTGATCCCTGTCTCCAGTACAATGTCATGAACCTCTGTTCATAGTTCATCAGGCACTCTATCTATCTGAGCTAGTCCCTTAAATCTATTTCTCACTTCCACTATATAATCATAAGAGATTTGGTTTATGTCATACCTGAATGATGTAGTGGTTTTCCCTACTTTCTTCAATTTAAGTCTGAATTTGACAATACGGAGTTCATAATCTGAGCCACATTCATCTCCCAATCTTATTTTTGCTGACTGTATAGAGTTTCTCCATCTTTGGCTGCAAAGAATATAATCAATCTGATTTCAGTGTTGACCATCTGGTGATGTCCATGTTTAGAGTCTTCTCTTGTTTTTTGGAAGAGGGTGTTTGCTATGATCAGTGCATTTTCTTGGCAAAACTCTATTAGCCTTTGCCCTGCTTCATTCTGTACTCCAAGGGCAAACTTGCCCATTACTCCAGATATTTCTTTACCTCCTGCTTTTGCATTCCTGTCCCCTATAATGAAAAGGACATCTTTTTTGTGTGTTAGTTCTAAAAGGTCTTGGAGGTCTTCACAGAACCATTTTAACTTCAGCTTTTTCAGCATTACTGACCTCTAGCAGGCAGAGAGCAAAATGCTGGAGCCCTCAGTCATTCAAACACAAAGCTATGACATCTTGCAGTAATCTCAGTGCTTAAAAGTGTATTCTTCCCAATGCTAGCCTCCAGATGAAAACTCAGCTTGGCAATACCTTGACTGAAACCTTGTGAGATACTGAGCAGAGGATGCAACAGTACTAAAAAAAGACTCCTGATCAGAACTATGAGATGATAAATCTGTGTGTTATTTTAAGCCACAAAATGTTTGGTAATTTGTTAATTATGCAGCAATACTAAGCAGCTTATCAATACATCATTTTAGGCAGTTAGGGAGAAGATCAAAGATTCGTCCTGAGTCTTTAGAGTCTTGATTTTCAGCTTGAAATAATGTGTATGCCAAAGAGACTTTTTAAGTGGCACATTTTGCTTCCCTGAAAACTCAACTCTAGCACAGTATCTCTAATACTAGGGACACAACCAGTTACAACCAGGCCATGGCTTTGTCTACTTGTGTTTCACATTAGTCGTGATAGTGAAAGAGGCTCAGTCATGTCCAGCTGTTTGTGACTACAGTCCATGGAATTATCCAGGCCAGAATACTGGAGTGGGTAGTTTTTCCATTCTCCAGGAGAATCTTCCCAACCCTGGGATCGAACCCAGGTCTCCCACGTTGCAGGCGGATTCTTTACCAGCCGAGCTAAAGGGAAGCCCAAGAATACTGGAGTGGGTAGTCTATCCCTTCACCAGGGGATCTTCCCGACCCAGGAATCGAACTGGGGTGTCTTGCAGGTGGATCCTTTACCAACTGAGCTATCACAGAAGTTGTGAAGACCACAATATTATCTCCATGTTTTTAAAGCAAATTTTTCCTATAAAGGAGCAGCTTTATTGGTCTTAATTGGTCTTGGTCTTAATTTCCTCTCTTTTTCCTTCAGAGGAAAAGCAGCTCTTTTGTCCCTTTCCTACTTACTTATTTCTGTCCCCCTCTGAACTTTAAAACCTAATTATAGGAATGAGATCACTAGGCAATTTAACCTAACTCCTAACTTATGCTATCCTGAATGTGCACCATGCCTTGTCTAACTTGTTGATTCTTTCCCTAGATAACAAGAAGAAAGAATGAAGCATTAGTAGTTAAAGAATGATTAGCTCTTTACCCTCAACAGCCCCCTAAGGAAACCTGCAGGAGGTTCATGCTGGCAAGATAACATCTGTAGAGGGAGTCAGCCTGTCTGGGTGCAACTAGAATGATGCAGAACCCAACCTCCTGCCTCTATGATTCACATGTTGACTAAGAAATTATTCACAACCTAAAAGTTGGGAGTCATGTTTTATTCAAAGGAAATTTTTAGAACTTCAAGCCCAGGAGGCAGCATCTCAAAAAACTCTGAGAGAACTGCTTCAAGGAGGTTTGGGGGGTGGAGGGGGTAGGGAAGCCAGGATGTACAGGAGTTTTGCAACAAAAGGCAGATAGTAATAAAAAGATGACTTTTAATAGAAAAAAGGAAAAACCTAAATATCTCAAGTTAAGGAATTTAGCACTTTTCCATGTATGGGAAGATGCAAGAGTCTGGGCTCACAGAAATCATTCCTTTGATATGCACCTCAGCTGTCTGGCAGCAGTATCTCTGCATCCTGAGTTTCCTCAGGTTTTACTGTTAGTAGTAGCTACAGTCTTATGACACCTAGATGACTGGTATTCCTTTTCTTCCTGAGTTTCCTCAGGGATCACCAGCTCACCATGGCTATTGGCTACACTTGCTGGGGAGGGTGACATCCTTTGTTTACTGATAAGGCAAGTAATATTCCATTTCTCAACTGAGATTCTTCCCCTCCAATTTTCCCTTTAAAAACTGTCATGGCTGAGCAGAATCTTTGGAAATGGTCTTCCCTCTGCCCATATTGCCAGCTTTTCTGATTAACACACCTATCCTTTCTACTGACACTTGTTTCTCAAATTATTGGCTTTTAAATGGTGAGCAGCCAAAGCTGAGTTCCATAAAAAGAGCATTTACAACATGAAATGACATGATTCAAAGCATACAACATATTCAAATACCTAATAAGTAAATTGTAACTGCCTATAATAGTCAGGATTTTCCAGAGAAACAGAAACACTAGGAGATACATAGAGAGAGCTATATCTCATTATGTGTATTTTGTGTTTCAGTGGGGTGAGAAATGTAGGAAAGAGAGGGAGGAAAAGAGACTTACTTATTATGGTTCAAATTTGAAGACAATCAAGGCAAATGAATTCTCTTACACATAAAGGAAGGAAGGCTTTTGCTCTATTAATGCTTTCAGCTGATGGGATGAGGTCCACTCACATAAAGGACATCAATCAGTATTGCTCAAGCTAGCAATTTAAATGTTAATATTATCCAAAAAAGAAAAAACCCTCATAGAAACTCTAAAAATAATTTTGACCAGAGGTCTGTGTATCCCAAAGCCCATACAAGTTGACACATACAATTAACCATCATATGACTTAAAAGCCAAAGTTGGAAAAGGAAGATATGATACTGGAATTTCAATAAATCATAGATACAGGAGATCTCTCTAATATGAGAGTTCACCAATGACTTTACACTAAGAAATTATATACGGTCTAAAAAAATTATGTTATCACTGTACTGAAGAAAGTCTGAGATATATTTAGGATCCATCCTCTTTGAAGGCTCTTTTCAATCTTAAGAAAAAAATTTTTAAACATTTTTTAAACTTTATTCATCTGTTTAGTTTTGGTAACAGTAAAAAAAGATTGGGATAAATGAAAATAAGAAATAGCTAAAATGTTACTCATAGAATTAAGGGACAAATAGCATTTATATTCTTAAGCTTTTAAGTGAACATTTTTCTCACATAGATTGTTCTGTTCATACCTGTTAAGTAACTTTCTTCTCTGTATAAAGACAAAGTGATTTCCTAACAGTAGTGAATCCAAATGAATGACCTATCTGATAGTCATAACCTCATAAAGCAAAGTCAAGTTCTCTACAAAGAGATACAAGCACTTGTGCAACTGGAAATAGGAATCCTTGCACATAATTAATCTTGCAGTGTAATCACCTAAACCCTGAGAGGATGAGCAAGTACTTCTCGTAGAAGAACAGGGAAAAGCAGAAATGAGATATACAACTGCCATTTACCTTGTAGAACTAAAAGGAAGGTGAAAAGATTATATGATTAACAAGTACTATTTCATCAAGGTAACATTTTTAAAATAGTGATGAGTATCCAGACACCAATATATTTTGGCTTTTGTGCTTGAACTTACTGAAAAGATTAGAGTAGTAAAACAGATTTCTATAACTTTCGGTGACTCACAGTGCTTTTTGAGGTTTATTATATCTCTGATTTGGGAGATGAAGCTCAAAAGTAGCATAGAAAAACTGAAGAGATACATAAAGAAGATTGTGGTGTTATTTAATTTATTCATCCAAAAAGTATTCACTGATTGTATATTGTTAGGCACTACACAAGAACTAATGATTCAAAAGTAACGATATTGCCCTCTTCATGGAGAAAACAAATACATAAATAACAATTATAATTCAAAGTTATGAATACTATCATAAGAAGATGACCAAAGGCTATTAGATTTTGGAGAAGGTGACATTAGAGCTGGGACTTTTCTGAACAGTCACAGAAGATGTGTAATTTTGAAGAAATTAAATGGGAGTCATTTACATTCAGGTTAATGGAAATTTGAGAACAAGATGAAAAGAGGTAGATTAGGGTTAGATTATGAAACACTTGAAGGCTGTGTTTTTGTTTATATTTTTAAAGCAATTTTTTCCCACAGGTCATAGAAATGAAATATTGAAAACAAATAGTTGTTATAAACAACATTCTGATGTAGTCTTAAAAGATTCTACCCTTTATATTTATGAATGTATGAAATAGCAAATAGCTGAAAGAGGTCACTGTATTACATAGGAGTCAAATCTAAAGTATAAACTATAATTGCTTAGAGTTATCTTACAATTTCACTCTAACTTAATTTTCATATCCCAAAGTCTTTCTAAGTTTTCTCTCCACTTCTCTAGAAAAAAAATTCTTTTAATGAAATGTATCATTCTCTAATGGAAATAAACCAATCCTAATAATAATTTTTTAAAGTTTTCCATTTCACATTTCTTATGTATTCCCCCTTTATCTTTCTGCATAAATAGTTTTCTCTTCTTATTCCTCTATATTTATTAATAAAACCTAAATGGTCATTTTAATTATTCATTGGGTGATAAGAATGCATGAATGATTTGCAGAAGCAGATTACCTGAGGAGGAGAATGTGCTAAGAGCTTCTAGGAATATTATTTTTTATACACTGAACTGTTATTGCACATTCTAAATGCTATGGGGAAAAAAGTCAATTTTAATAGTTCTTTTCCTTTTTTTTTTATGTGAACAAGTAGAGAAGGGCAAAACTAAAATGTACATAGATTTTGAATGAACCAGAAAGCTTCCTATGGGAATATCTTGGGAATAAGAAGAATGGCTTTGACTGGATTTCTTATATCATGTATGAAAGTGTTAGTCACTGAGTCATGTCTGACTCTTTGTGACCCCATGGTCTGCCCATGAACTTCTCCAGGAAAGAATACTGGAGTGGGTTGCCATTCCCTTCTTCAGGGTCTCTTTCTGACCAAGAGTTCAAACCTGGGTCTTCTGCATTGCAGTCAGATTCTTTACTGTCTGAGTTAACAGGGAAGCCCTCTTATATCATGTATATATACCTATATAACATTTTAAAATCATTTGCTTGATCATAAATGATCATGAGCTTTAGCTGATCTGGCTAGGTGATTTTAAGACAAGTTCCTGAATAATCGATATAACATGAGGATTGAAATGGTCTAAAAAATACTAAGAATCAGACTTCAAGAAGTGTCCCTAAAGAAAATAGCTAAGAATAGCTATATTCTACCTATTACTTAAATCAAGTAAATCAATACTGAATTAAGTTATTAGTTTCCCAGATTTACTTGTTAGTGTGTTTTAAATGAGACAAATGTTTCCCACCAACCATCATTCTACCATGATTGGAGACATTAAAAAAAAAAATCCATAACTACTATTGGAAATGCAGCAAATTATATCTCAGATCTTGACTTTTGCTTTGGCCCAATCTCATTTATACCCTCAACTCTTGGTAATAACTCAGCAAGTAAACCAAAGAGTTGAGCATATCTTATCATGAGTGTCGTTATTTTTTATGCAACTTTAGGACACAGAAAAATTAGCTGGGAATTTTCATTGGTAATTCAGTTTCTGAAGCTTCTAATCACTTTCAGAAAGGATGAAAAGAATAATACTCTTTTCCTACATTTTATAAAGATGAATTCTGAGCTGCTACTAAAGGTATTCATCTTGTTTACTGTGGGGCAGGGCAGGGAATTGAGGTTACCTGACCTTGCTTGGGATGTGCCTTTGTTTGTTTGTTTGTTTTTAGTTTCATCACTTGTTGTCTCTAGGAGCCAGTCATCCTTTTATTCTGCTACAGTCTTTAAAGAACGAAAAAAAAAAAAAGCAAGGGCTGCCAAAACTTATATCTTTGTTATTTCCTATTTCATTCTTTAATGGTTTGTGATTCCAAATATATATGTGTGTATCTATTCTGTCTCTTGGATAAAAAATTTTACAAAGGATCAAAAGAAGAAACCCTAGAATTTAAATGGGGAATCTATATATCACAGTGGATTTCTTCTCAAACTGACAATGCTTAGGTTTTAGGCAAAATAATGTGCCAGTTAATGTGAAACTCAGTCACAAAGACTTAAGGAGTTTTGCTTTATAAAAATAGAGGATTGGAATTCTTTTATGCCGTAAATGTGCATTCAGAGTCCATGAACCATGCTCTGTTTTTGCTGAGGGATAGGACGTTTTCCTGTCAGACCCGCCTTCCATTTCTTGGTAGAAACACGGTAGGGAGTGCGTCTCTTGGCTTCCTGCTCGTGCTCAGGACACCGCTGCACAGCCCACTCGCAGCGCCGACCAGCCCTGCTCCAGGACGTGATTTCTGCTGGTTCTGTTCCTCACTTACGTCATATCTCTGCTTGATGGGAGTGTGTGACATGCTGCTCCGACACTATTCAATTAGCGTTTGTCTCTATACTGGTGCCCTTGCTTACTGCATATATCACTTGCAGCAGCAGTTTAAACGGTTCTGCAGGGCTGAGAAACCATGCATTCAGGAGGCCTGTGTGCAGTTGGTAACAGACCAGTTACATGCCTTATCAAGGTAGTGAGGAGACAGATCTGGAGGTTTGCTTCTCCACATTCTGATACCATGAGCTGACGGAAACAAGGTTTAGGGGGTCTTAGTGTGCTAAAGAGAAGGAAATGGCAACCCACTCCAGTGTTCTTGCCTTGAGAATCTCAGGGACAGGGCAGCCTGGTGGGCTGCCGTCTATGGGGTCGCACAGAGTCGGACACGACTGAAGTGACTTAGCAGCAGCAGGGGGTTAAAGGGCTTCCCAGGTAGTTCAGTGGGTAAAGAAACTGCCTACAATGCAGGAGACTCCAGAGATATGGGTTCGATTGCTGGGTTGGGAGAAGGAAATTGCAACCCACTCCAGTATTCTTACCTGGAGAATCCCATGGATAAAGGAGCCTGGTGGGCTATACATAGTCCATAGGTCACAGAGTCGGACACGACTGAAGCAACTGAGCACAGTCTACATTCTATAGTCAGTACCTCATCTCTACTATCAATAAGTGTTATAAAATTAAATGTCAAAAACTAGACTGGGGGGAACAACTGTTTTAATAATCTATAATATTTGTTCCCTGTTGATGATCCTGAAAATTCTAACAGCTATTTTCCCTCTTTGAGATCCATTAACAGTTTAAATTTTTAGTATTGTCAATACAAGGTACATTAGATTTCCATGATCTCTAAGTATTTACAGGCAGGGAACAATAAAATTACCTTTGAAAGTCAGTATGTTTTCAAACAAATGCTTTGCCTATAGTAAATACAACCTCTATACTACTTTCTTTTGCTACTTCCAGGAAATTTCCTTTTAATATCTAGGCATGCCCAGCTGCTTATGGATCTCCTTTTCCACTTTACTTCATCTCCATCTTTATTGGCAATCTCATTTTTAGCATCTATGCATTGTTTTCTTAAATGTCCTATTATTTTTTCATTTTTTTAAATTTTTATTTTTTAAACATCAAAAACATTTTGTATTCGGGTATAGCCAGTTAACAATGTTGTGGTAGTTTCTGCTGAACAGGAAAGGGGCTCAACCATACAAATACATGTATCTATTCTCCCCCAACCCCACTCCCATCCAGGCTGGCACATAATGTTGAACAAAGTTCATGTGCTATACAATAGGTCTTTGTTGGTTTTCCCTTTTAAAATATAGCAGTGGGTACGTGACCAATGCAAATGAACTTACTTACAAAACAGAGACTAACAGAAAATGAATTTACAGTTGCCTGGGGGAAGGGAGAGTTAGGGACTTTGGGAAGGTAATGTTTTTATTATTTTAAGTTAATATTCTTTTTTTTTTAAATTATTTTTATTTTTAATCTATTTTTTTAGTATAACTTGTTCTTTTTTTTTTTTCTAATTTTATTTTATTTTTAAACTTTACATAATTGTATTAGTTTTGCCAAATATCAAAATGAATCCGCCACAGGTATACATGTGTTCCCCATCCTGAACCTCCTCCCTCCTCCCTCCCCATACCATCCCTCTGGGCCGTCCCAGTGCACCAGCCCCAAGCATCCAGCATCGTGCATTGAACCTGGACTGGCAACTCGTTTCCTACATGATATTTTACACGTTTCATTGCCATTCTCCCAAATCTTCCCACCCTCTCCCTCTCCCACAGAGTCCATAAGACTGTTCTATACATCAGTGTCTCTTTTGCTGTCTCGTACACCGGGTTATTGTTACCATCTTTCTAAATTCCATATATATGCGTTAGTACACTGTATTTATGTTTTAAAAGCATGTTCACATGATGAAAATTAGGTTCCTAGAAACTTGCCTAAATCTTAATATAATGATTTTATATAGTTATAAGGTTGATAATTATTCTTGTAACTGCATTTCAAATTCCTCTCATCTATGGATACATGTTTTCCAGTACTTGAAATATTCTTCAACCTCAATGTTTTGTTCTATCCCTAATTATACTCTAGGCTGAGAAAATAACACATTAAATATAATCTAATAATATTTTAATATTTTCTCTCCCAACGCCATTTCAGAAAATTATACAAACTTACTCTATTTTCTAACTGCAGTAATATTGTTGTAGACATTAACAACAGGTTACAAAAAACTGAAATTGACAAAGTAATTTATAATGATATGAAAATATAGTACTAAGAACTTTGCTCTATTTTATACCAATGTCAAATATTGACATATTTAACAACAACGATAAAAATTTGAAAGAATAATCAATAATTCTAAAACTTAGTTCTAACAAACATAAAACAAATAACATAAGATATTACTAATTTTTACTTTCTTCCATCAATCAAATATTCTGACATATTAACTACAAATAATACATATATTTACTGTACCTGATGCTGCTGCTGCTAAGTTGCTTCAGTCATGTCCGACTCTGTGCGACCCCATAGATGGCAGCCCACCAGGCTCCCCTGTCCCTGGGATTCTCCAGGCAAGAACACTGGAGTGGGTTGCCATTTCCTTCTCCAATGCAGGAAAGTGAAAAGTGAAAGTGAAGTTGCTCAGTTGTGTCCAACTCTTCGAGACCTCATGGACTGCAGCCCACCAGGCTCCTCCATCCATGGGATTTTCCAGGCAAGAGTACCGGAGTGGGTGCCATCGCCTTCTCCATTACTATACCCAACCTTGGGTAAGTGACTCTATCTGCTTTGTTCCTAAAGTGCTGTTAGAGATGCTAAAATATCAATGCTAACTGATTTACTGCAAAGATGGGCTCGATAAAGGACAGAAATGGTATGGACCTAACAGAAGCAAAAGATATTAAGAAGAGATGGCAAGAATACACAGAAGAACTGTATAAAAAAGATCTTCATGACCCAGATAATCACGATGGTGTGATCACTGACCTAGAGCCAGACATCCTGGAATGTGAAGTCAAGTGGGCATTAGAAAGCATCACTACAAACAAAGCTAGTGGAGGTGATGGAATTCCAGGTGAGCTATTCCAAATCCTGAAAGATGATGCTGTGAAAGTGCTGCACTCAATATGCCAGCAAATTTGGAAAACTCAGCAATGGCTACAGGACTGGAAAAGGTCAGTTTTCATTCCAATCCCAAAGAAAGGCAATGCCAAAGAATGCTCAAACTACCACACAATTGCACTCATCTCACATGCTAGTAAAGTAATGCTCAAAATTCTCCAAGCCAGGCTTCAGCAATATGTGAACCGTGAAATTCCTGATGTTCAAGCTGGTTTTAGAAAAGGCAGAGGAACTAGAGATCAAATTGCCAACATCCGCTGGATCAAGGAAAAAGCAAGGGAGTTCCAGAAAAGCATCTATTTCTGCTTTATTGACTATGCCAAACCCTTTGACTGTGTGGATCACAATAAACTGTGGAAAATTCTGAAAGAGATGGAAATACCAGATCACCTGATCTGCCTCTTGAGATATTTCTACGCAGGTCAGGAAGCAACAGTTAGAACTGGACATGGAACAACAGACTGGTTCCAAATAGGAAAAGGAGTCTGTCAAGGCTGTATATTGTCACCCTGTTTATTTAACTTATATGCAGAGTACATCATGAGAAACGCTAGGCTGGAAGAAGCGCAAGCTGGAGTCAAGATTGCCAGGAGAAATATCAATAACCACAGATATGCAGATGACACCACCCTTATGGCAGAAAGTGAAGAGGAACTAAAAAGCCTCTTGATGAAAGTGAAAGAGGAGAGTGAAAAAGTTGGCTTAAAGCTCAACATTCAGAAAACGAAGATCATGACAGCCGGTCCCCTCCCTTCATGGGAAATAGATGGAGAAACAGTGGAAACAGTGTCAGACTTTATTTTTCTGGGCTCCAAAATCACTGCAGATGGTGACTGCAGCCATGAAATTAAAAGACGCTTACTCCTTGGAAGGAAAGTTATGACCAACCTAGATAGCATATTCAAAAGCAGAGACATTACTTTGCCAACAAAGGTCTGTCTAGTCAAGGCTATGGTTTTTCCTGTGGTCATGTATGGATGTGAGAGTTGGACTGTGAAGAAGGCTGAGTGCAAAAGAATTGATGTTTTTGGACTGTGGTGTTGGAGAAGACTCTTGAGAGTCCCTTGGACTGCAAGGAGATCCAACCAGTCCATTCTGAAGGAGATCAGCCCTGGGATTTCTTTGGAAGGAATGATGCTAAAGCTGAAACTCCAGTATTTTGGCCACCTCATGCAAAGAGTTGACTCATTGGAAAAGACTCTGATGCTGGGAGGGATGGGGGCAGGAGGAGAAGGGGACGACAGAGGATAAGATGGTTGGATGACATCACTGATTCAATGGATGTGAGTCTGGGTGAACTCCGGGAGTTGGTGATGGACAGGGAGGCCTGGCGTGCTGTGATTCATAGTGTCGCAAAGAGTCGGACATGACTGAGTGACTGATCTGATCTGATCTGATATCTATATATATATATATAGTCACATTTTTACATGTTTCTAATCCTAAGGTTTAAAGGGCTCTCAAAAGTGGGTGGTTTAAACAGTAGAAATTTATGGTTTCATAGTTCTAGAGGATAGATGTCCAAAATCAAGGTGTCAGGTACAGGTTAGTTTTTCTAAGGGCTTGGTGGGGTAATATATTCTGTGCCTCTCTTCTAACATACAGTAGCTCCAAGCATTCTTTGGCTTATAGGTGTATCATATTGATCCTTCATCTGTACAGGATGTTATCCCTGGGTCTCTGTCTTCACATGACCATCATCTTTTACAGACCCCAGTTACATTGGATTAGGGTACCACTCTACTTCAATATGACCTCTTCTTAATTAATTATATCTGCAATAAACCATATTTCCAAGTAAATCACATTCTAAAGTACTGGAGTTTAGAAGTTCCACAGTTTTTGAGGTACAAAATCCAATACCTAAAGCTGATTTACTGAATTTTAAATCTATCTTAATTTCTTTTATATGTTTTAATTGTATTATATTCTTGTCAAATCAAATTTGTCTGTTCCTTTTTTTTTAAACAGGCTGTTACTTGGTTTTATAAAATAATTAAGTCATTTACTGCAAATCTTCTAAAATTCTCTATACACTATACCTCATTTTCTTCATATTTAACCAATTGTCATGTTGTTTCTGTTCAGAAGAAAAACAGTACTCTTCCTTTCCAGGGTTAATATTTTTCAGCTGGACATTAACTCTGTTCCCTCATAAACTCTCCAAGAGTTCAGGTCATCAATGATTTTTTTTTCCCACATCTTCATCCTTCTCTCCAAACTTCTACTTAGGCAAATTCTCAGCTCTCTCAAAGTAATATTGACTCACTCTTTCTATTCTTCTGTACATGTTAACAGAAAAATTCTAGTAAGAAGAATCTGTAACAACTACTCAACACCTTAAAATGCCCTCTGACCCTATCACTCTACTTACGAGATTTTCCTTTAATGCATCACTATTACTTGAAATGAAAAATGCAACGACTTATTTCTATATATTTTATATTCCTGAAAATATCCCTAGAAATTGTTGTTGAAAAGTCCCTTTTCTAAAAGATCTTTTTAACTTGGGCATTATCTTGTTAATCACTTTCACCTATGAAATGTTGCCTTTTTTTTTTTTAAGTTTTATCCTTGGCCCTTTTTTCTTCTGTCACTAAACTCAATATTTTGTTGTTGTTTTTAGTTATACCCCTATTTAAGTAAGGATCACTGCAGATGGTGACTTCAGCCATGAAATTAAAAGACACTTACTCCTTGGAAGGAAAGTTATGACCAACCTAGATAGCATGTTCAAAAGCAGAGACATTGCTTTGTCAACAAAGGTTCGTCTAGTCAGGGCTATGGTTTTTCCTGTGGTTATGTATGGATGTGAGAGTTGGACTGTGAAGAAGGCTGAGCGCCAAAGAATTGATGCTTTTGAACTGTGGTGTTGGAGAAGACTCTTGAGAGTCCCTTGGACTGCAAGGAGATCCAACCAGTCCATTCTGAAGGAGATCAGCCCTGGGATTTCTTTGGAAGGAATGATGCTAAAGCTGAAACTCCAGTATTTTGGCCACCTTATGGGAAGAGTTGACTCATTGGAAAAGACTATGATGCTGGGAGGGATTGGGGGTAGGAGGAAAAGGGGACAACAGAGGATGAGATGGCTGGATGGCATCACTGACTCGATGGATTTGAGTCTGAGTGAACTCCGGGAGTTGGTGATGGACAGGGAGGTCTGGCGTGCTGCGATTCATGGGGTCGCAAAGAGTCGGACTTGACTGAGTGACTGATCTCATCTGATATTTAAAAAATTTTTGGAAACTTGACATTGACTTACTCTTTACCAAGATAATTCTTCATGTTTTATCTACTTATCTTTATTTGCTTGTTTATCTTCACTTATTTTTTTCTGCACAAGTCTGCTTCTCTAAAAGAATGCAATAGTTTAAAATCAGGAATCTTTGTATTATTTTTGTCTATGTACGTTTCCAACAGACAATTTTACACAGAGTAGGTACTTAAAAATACATGCCCTGAAATCTCTTGATAAAATTTTCTATACTAATCACTGGTCTTAATTTTAACTTCACATTAATAACATACTAGAGAGAAAAACTGGATAAATTATATCCAAAGCCAGAATATTCTGCTTTTCAATGGAGAGTTCTTATTCAGCTGGGTAACACTAAACTAGCTTGAACAATTGAATGTTTAAACTATAGGTACTGCTCATAAAGTAAATATATGGCATGTAGTTTATTTTCCAGCATCTTATTATCAACCTACAGGAAAATATAGTTAACAAATTGTTTTCCATAAATGAAAAGTTAATCCAAACCTCATTAAATGTTTTATTTTTAATAATGTTGCTGTTAAATATGTAGGGAAAACACTGTATCCTATTTACACATTTTGAGTAATTTTATAATTTAAGGTTTAAACATTTTTAGTAAGGGGATTTTTGAAAATTTCTTTTACCCAGCATTTTTCAAATGCCTTTAAACCAAGAAATTCTGTTTTAACTGGTCATCTCTCTTATCAAAGAAATATTATGTGCTGAAAGATATTGACTATGTTACTTTATATATAAAAGTCATGATAAAATGTGTATTCAACAAAATGGCTATTTCATATATACTCTAATACTTATTCAAGAAATTTATTATATGTGATAGACTTACAGCAATATAAATAAACTTATTCTTACAGGGCTAGTGAATTAATTCAATGTATAAGACTGCTTCGAACAACTGCTTTCTTGCCTGGATTTATTATCTAGTATCTTAAAGTAAATTTCATTTCAGGGAGGCATGAGAATTATATTTATGCCATTATTCTTCGTATACTTTCTGTCAGTTCCTACTTCAACTGTTATCACTTTTTATCCTGTTAACACTCACTCTCACACTCTACATCAGGCATGATAAATATATCCTTAAGGCATATTAAGAGCATGAGTAGTAACAGTAAAATGGAGCAGGCTCATTCTTTAAGAATTTATATTAAAGGTGGATCCGTAGTAAGTCTCAGAAATTAAATCATTTGAAAATGAAGAATAAAGCCATAGGAAATCTTTCTCAATGCATATTAGTTAATGTCACATTTTTTATGAAGCAAAAAATCTTTAATAATCTTTATATGGTAGGTTAAAAATGATAATTAGTTCCCAAAGGAAAGGAATTTCCCTCCATTCTCTCCCCACCACCACAGGTATCAGTTTGCAAAGAATTCGTAGGCATAGTCCACTTAGTAAAATAAAAGCAAACTTTTGGCAAATAAATTTATGTAATAGCATTACAGGACTGAAGTCATCCAGGTAATGAATTCTGAACAAAATGAACCCTGAAGAGTGAACACTAATGATGACAAAATTGATTCCTTCGATTAAAAACAAATTCACTGTAAGAACACTAAAATAAATATTAAATTATTTCCAATCTAATTAAATCTCAACAAGATTGCTGAGGCTATGATGATGTTATTAAATTGTCTTTGAAACTCTTGTGTAAACTAGAGCTGGACCTGAACACAATATACTAATTCTGAACTGCATCAACAAGAAAGAGTTGTAATACACTAACAAAACAGAACTGTGACTTTTGTGAGGTCTCTTTTAGGCAGAAACCCTGCAATATATAAAACACATCTGGAGAGTTAATTGTTTAATTTGTGTATGCATGTATGTGTGTGTGAATAAAAGCTTTAGCACAGAAACATTCACAAATGTTACACATTGTCCTTTGTCTCAAATTCTACTTAAGTAATCCAATAATTTAACATACAAATTCCATGTATACTTTAACATTATCCTGCTGCCATTCTAAATGTAAGAGATTCCAGTTATGTGTTAGCATAAAATCAACACTCACATACACACACACGTATGCATAGGCTAATCAGTGGTTCACCAATATCATTTAATATTTTCATTTTCTAATGACCTTAACATTTTGTAGTCTTTCCTTACAAAATCTCTAAAGAGAATGATTGAATCATTACCATTGCATATGGGCCAGAGAGCAAGAAGATACAGAATAAATGATTTTCATTGGTTCTTCAAGTAAGTGAAGACTTAATTACTTAAAGAACGTCCTTTGTTGCTTGGCTGGTAAAGAATCCGCCTGCAATGTGAGAGACTCGAGTTTGATCCCTGGGTTGGGAAGATCCCCTGGAGAAGGGAAAGGCTACCCACTTCAGTATTCTGGCCTGGACAATTCCATGGACTATACAGTCCATGGGGTGCCAAAGAGTCAGACACAAATGGTTTGCCTTGGAAACAAACAGAGATCATTCTGTCGTTTTTGAGATTTCATCCAAGTACTGAATTTCAGACTCTTTTGTTGACTATGATGGCTACTCCATTTCTTCTAAGGGATTTTGCCCACAGTAGTAGATATAATGGTCATCTGAGTTAAATTCACCCATTCCAGTCCATCTTAGTTTGCACTGATTCCTAGAATGTCGATGTTCACTCTTGTCATCCCCTGTTAGATGACTTCCAATTTGCCTTAATTCATGGACCTAACATTCTAGGTTCCCATGAAATATTACTCTTTACAGCATCAGATCTTGCTTCTATCATCATCAGTCACATCCACAACTGGGTAATGTTTTTGCTTTGGCTCCATCCCTGCATTTTTCTGGAGTTATTTCTCCACTGATCTCCAGTAGCATATTGGGCACCTACTGACCTGGGAGTTCATCTTTTAGTGTCCTATCTTTGTGGCTTTTCATACTGGTCATGGGGTTCTCAAGGCAAGAATACTGAAGTCATTTGCCATTCCCTTCTCCAGTGGACCACATTCTGTCAGATGACACCACCCTTATGGCAGAAAGTGAAGAACTAAACAGCCTCTTGATGAAAGTGAAAGAGCAGAGTGAAAAAGTTGGCTTAAAGCTCAACATTCAGATAAGTAAGATCATGGCATCTGGTCCCATCACTTCACGGCAAATAGATGTGGAAACAGTGGCTGACTTTATTTTTCAGGGCTCCAAAATCACTGCAGATGGTGATTGCAGCAATGAAATTAAAAGATGCTTACTCCTTGGAAGGAAAGTTATGACCAAACTAGATAGCATATTGAAAAGCAGAGACATTACTTTGTCAACAAATGTCCATGTAGTCAAGGCTATGGTTTTTCCAGTGGTCATATATGGATGTGACAGTTGGACTATTAAGAAAACTGAGCGCCAAAGAATTGATGCTTTTGAACTGTGGTGTTGGAGAAGACTCTTGAGAGTCCCTTGGACTGCAAGGAGATCCAACCAGTCCATTCTAAAGGAGATCAGTCCTGGGTGTTCACTGGAAGGACTGATGTTGAAGCTGAAACTCCAATACTTTGGCCACCTCATGCGAAGAGCTGACTCATTTGAAAAGACCCTGATACTGGGAAAGATGGAGGGCAGGAGGAGAAGGGGACGACAGAGGATGAGATGGTTGGATGGCATCACTGACTCAATACACATGAGTTTGGGTGAACTCCAGGAGCTGGTGATGGACAGGGAGGCCTGGCATGCTGCGGTTCTTGGGGTTGCAAAGAGTCGGACAGAACTGAGCGACTGAACTGGACTGAGGTAAAAGTTAAAATTACCACAGAAGTCGTCTAAGACCTATGTATGCTGGAAAGCAGAGGAAAATATTCCATTCATGAGAAGGAACAATGTTTTAAAGGAACAAGTTTGGATGAAGCTTTTAGTTAAACATTATATTTCAGTTAATATCATACATAAAACCTCTAGTAGATTTTTTTTAAACCAGTAGTTGTCACTAATGAAAACAAAAGATTTAAACTAACTAAATATAAAACCTAAATGCTAATTACAATCTTGGGTGCTTTTCTGTGAAGCATGATCACACATTGTCTTATTCCTATAATTGATATTAGAGACCTTATTTGAATGTAACTGTTGAATATTGAAATAACAAGCAATACTCCTTTTATTCACAGGAAGAATATGTAAATACTAGTTTCCATCAATTCTACAATGTTTTCATAAGGGGAAAATAGTAACGAAGTTTCTTTGGTAGAAGTCTGTAAGAAAATGATTTTACTAGTGATAAAAACTCCAAAAGCAATCTCAGGACATTCTGATAAGCCAGAAGTTTATTTAAAAGATTATGAAGGGTCATTTTAGGTAGTAGATAGCAGGAAACATACAGAGATGGCATAAAATTGATTCAAATTTCTGTCCTTTAATTTGAAATAGAAACATGGTCTAATTTTTAGTAAAAGGTTTACAAGAAACATTCATTTTGAATAAATGCTTTGTGGTCTAAGGAAATGAAAAAAGCACATTCATATCTTTCTTTTAACTAATCATTTTTATTCTGAGAAATAGAATTTCCAGAAATGGAGTAAAAGTATTATACCCAACATCTGTGCATAAATAGATAATTTCATAGACAGAAGACTCTGAGCAGCTGAACAAAATAAGGAAATATGTAAATAATTAACAAAATCATTAAGAAAAATTACTCCTAAAATTCAAGCACAAAAGCACATCATTCTCCATATTGTTTATCTCCTTTATCCCAAAATAAAAATAATTTCACAATGTTCTTATTTATACGTATATAACACATTTAAACCTCTCAAATGTAACACTTTATGTGAAGCTTTCTGGATAAGCTAGAAAATAAATGAAATGTTTCAAACATACTTCTATGCAAAAAAAAAAAAAACAGGATCCTTCTGCTTCTCAAATTTCTTTATAGAGACAAATAATAACTGACATTACCATACTGCTAGGAAAAGCTAAAACTGTAAGGGGTAAGAAATCTTGTTTGAAATAAAGATAAGTTACAACATTTTTATTAAGCTCATATTTCATCTATATTCAGAAAACAAGATTAATGTAAGATCACTGTTCCTGAATGAAGCTGTCCTAATTAAGTGCAAAACAGGATTAAAATGGATAATAAATAACATTTGCTCTGGCCTTTCCTCATCTATGGTGCCAAAAGTATCTGTTCGATTTATTTCTACTTTAATTTACTCAAATATAAGTTATGTCAATCAATTTGAATTGAAAGCAGTTCTTGCTAAGACTCTTTCTTTCATTACTAGGTTAAAAGCATGCAACCAATGGCACAGTGAGAGAAATAGCAAAATGTATGCATTTAAAAACAGAAGATACAACGAATGAAATGGTGTTTTTAAGTATAAGAATGAATTTTATCATTAAACCTCAGAAAAGAATGAGAATTAACCTCTATTCTTATGGGCTTCCCTCATAGCTCAGTTGGCAAAGAATCCGCCTGCAATGTAGGAGACCCCAGTTTGATTACTGGGTCAGGAGGTTCCCCTGGAAAAGGGATAGGCTACCCTCTCCAGTATTCTTGGAGTTCCCTTGTGGCTCAGCTGGTAAAGAATCCACCTGCAATGTGGGAGACCTGGGCTCAATCCCTGGGTTGGGAAGATTCCCTGGAGAAGGGAAAGGCTGCCCACTCCAGTATTCTGGAGGATTCCATGGACTGGAGAATTCCATGGACTGTACAGTCCATGGGGTCACAAAGAGTCAGACACAACTTTTCACTTATCATATCCAAGTTATAAGCCTCATAGTGTAATGATTTTTTCTTCATGACGATATGTGTTTTATGAGAAACAAAATATAATTTGCAATTAAAAAATGCTACAAAGCATTTCTTACACTCTCATCAATAAATTCACTTTAGTGACTTCTACCTGTGTTTAAAGATATGAAAACATGCCTGCTATGGAGAAGGAGATGGCAACCCACTCCAGTATTCTTGCCTGGAGAATCCCAGGGACAGAGGAGCCTGGTGGGCTGCCATCAATGGGGTCGCTCAGAGTCGGACATGACTGATGCGACTTAGCAGCAGCAGCATGGATAATGTTACATCATGTATCATGCCAGAAGTAGCCAATATAGAGGATTTCCCTCCAACTGTTTTTTGAACTGACTCAGAGGCCAGGGTCATGATTTACTCTGGGTAACAGAGACACTCTGGGTATGGGGTGGGGGGTTTCCTTCCTCATGGTCATCTTGCAAATGTCTGAAATGGCCTTGCTACTTTCTCCATTGTAACAGTTACAATTTCCTGAAATCCTGTCGCTTGATGAATTTAAGCAATTAAAATTAATAAAATTTAAGCAATTAAGTTGCTTGAGTCACTAAATGAGAGTACTAAATTAAAGGAATCCCTGAATGTTAATAAATATGTATTAATAGATGCCAGCCTTTTGATTATATTTCCAAATATTCTTTCAATAAATCAGTCATAATTATATATTGTAGTCCATATATACATTTATTAGATAGTACTGCAGAGAATTTTGGACAAAATTAAGATAACTAAGATTTATGGATGAGGAATCAGAAATATTTGTTTATATACAATTCTTTCAAATAATGAGAAAAACTTCATTTAAGCAGTATATTTCATTTATGAAAAACAGTAAATGAGGAATCTAGAGAAGCCTCCCACTCCCTTCTTTAATAGGTGCATCTCATAAATGCAATGAATACCTTCTTACTAGGAGCTCATTACAAGAGGTCCAGTCACACGCCTACTCTGCTAAGCACCTGTCATCTATTTTCCTTTCTTATTCCCATTTTATCTTGCACACAAAATAAATAATCAGTAGTATCATCTGACACTCTTCTTAATGGGAGAATTTCACTTTACAATTTTTCAGGGCCACTGATGAGCAGTGCCATAGTGAAGTGGCTATGGATGAAATAGATACATCTTTAAACTAGGGCTATTAATTATCCACTCCATCAACTGGTCAGAGGCGATGAGTCTACTTGACAGAGATATATAGCTAAGTAATAGAACTAGATACCATTTTTGTGAACTACAAATTTGTGCCTTCTGAGCCAGTTATAGCCTTCCATTTATGTAGCACATCCCTTTTATAATGAAATATAATTACACACATCCATTTTTATAGTTTGATAACTTATATAAATCCCATTCATGACAGCAGTTTGGGTTGCCTAGTCCCTTAGTCGGAGAAGGCAATGGCACCCCACTCCAGTACTCTTTAGAAAATCCCATGGATGGAGGAGCCTGGAAGGCTGCAGTCCATGGGGTCGCTGAGGGTCAGACACGACTGAGCGACTTCACTTTCACTTTTCACTTTCATGCATTGGAGAAGGAAATGGCAAGCCACTCCAGTGTTCTTGCCTGGAGAATCCCAGGGATGGGGGAGCCTGGTGGGCTGCTGTCTATGGGGTCGCACAGAGTCGGAGATGACTGAAGTGACTTAGCAGCAGTCCCTTAGTAGGCATGGTTAGCCATTCAGATTTACTAGGGCCCAGGAGCTAACAAGGTGATATTTTTCACCCAGAAGTTAGTAATAGACAACAGAGGGCTTGGCCATATTCCAAAACTGAAAGGTCTAAGCATTATTTGTCTATTGAGGTTGCAGAGTGCCACAGATCACCTTGGTCTGCCCCAGACACTTGTACTACCATCACATCTGATAGGAAAAGAGGTCCAGTTGATTGGGCAATGTGTCCCATAGATTTGGGCTTCTTTAAAATGAGGAGATGTACAAGTTGTCAAATAAATAAATAACTGAAGTAGTTTGCCATCATATGTTATTTGTAGCCCCAAATATGCAGACACCCAGCAACTTGTCTCACTTCAGAAGATACCCCCCAACATATTCAGTCCTCAAGCACTTCATTAGTGATTTTGGCCAAACTTCCAAGCATATTTTTTACATTCTGGTACATGTCTTTTTTTTTCTTTCATGTGGACCACTTTTAAAGTATTTATTGAATTTGTTACAGTATCACTTCTATTTTATGTTTTGGGGTTTTTTTGACCATGAGGTATGTAGGATCTTAGCTCCGTGACCAGAGATCAAACCCACACTCCTTTCATTGAAGGCAGAGTCTTAACCAGTGGACCTCTAGGGAGGTCCCTGGCACACATCTTAATAAAGCAGACAGAATATTTGCAAATTCCTCCTTTCCAGGTCCCATTACCACACTGAAATGGGTCAGCATGGTATTCTGCAGTACATGAAGCTGACCAAGATGTCTGAACTATGTTACAACAAGGAGTAAAGTTACCATGTAGTCCCATGAAGGATAAACTTCTGATTTTATATCATTTGCCTTGCTGATTAGAAGTGGAAATAAGTTATTTTCCAGGTGAAAAGCTCGATACAAATACCAGATACTATGGGGGTGGGGTCAACTATTGTATATATACACCCGGAATCACAGCTGCAGTTAGCATCAACATCTCATTAAGTTTAGGATAGCCTACTGTGATTTTCTATGATTACATTGGTTTTTACCAGGTAAACATGTGAGGTAATATGGGCTGTGGTAGCAGTCACCACAACTGCATCTTTCAAGACTTGCTGGTAGCACTAAATCTCTGCGATGCAGGCAAATGTGTAGACTTGCTTTTGATTGACATATGGGAAGAATGAGGAAGTTCCAGTGGTTCTTATTTTCCCCTATTGTAAAATCTCTTCTACAGGTCAGGGAATCACTTGGGGATTCTCTCTGGTCCCAAGTATTTCTCTCCATGATATATATTTCAGCGCTGGTCAAAGAACCAAAAATTAAGCTATAGTCTCATTGAAACAATATGAAGTCTAGAGGTCTCTGAGAGGCTGGATACTATAAAACTCTTAGATGAAAGCACAGGCAGAACACTTTCTGATATAAATCACAGCAATATCTTTTTGAATCCACCTCCTAGAGTAATGAAAGTAAAAACAAAAACAAATGGGATCTAATTAAATTAAAATCTTTTGCATAGCAAAGGAAACCATAAACAAAAGGAAAAAACCCTCAGAATCAGAGAAAATATTTGGAAACAAATCAACTGACAAAGGATTCATCTCCAAAATACACAAATAACTCATCCAGCTCAATATAAATTTTTTTTTAAATGGGTGGAGGATCTAGACATTTCTTCAAAGACATATAGATGGCCAAAAAGAAAAGCACATGAAAAGATGCTCAACATTGCTAATTCATAGAGAAATGCAAATGAAAACTACAATGAGGTATCATCTCACACTGGTCAGAACGGACATCATCAAAAAATCAACAAACAATGAATGTGGAGAGGGTGTGGAGAAAAGGAAACCTTCCCACACTGCCAGTGGGAGTGTAAATTCATACAACCATTTTGGAAAACAGTATGAAAGTGCTTAAATATAAAACTACCATACAGCCCAGCAATCCACCTTGGGCGTATATTTGGAGAAAACCATAATTCTAAAAAATATATGCACCCCAACGTACACTGCAGCATTATTTACAATAGCCAAGACATGCAAGCAACATAAATGACCACTGACAGATGAGTGGATAAAAAGATGTAGTACATATATAGGACGGAATTCTACTCAGCCTTAAAAGGAACGAAATAATGCCATTTGTAGCAACATGGACAGACCTACACATGGTCATACAGAGTGAAGTCAGACAAATATCATATGCTCTTGCTTACGTGTGGAATCTCAAAAATGGTACAAGTGAACTTATTTACAAAACAGAAAGAGTAGAAAACAAACCTACAGTTACCAGGGGGGAAAGGAGAGGAGGGATAAATTGGGAGACTGGGACTGATATATACACACTAATTATATAAAATGTGCTTGATTGCTCAGTCATGTCTGACTCTTTGTGACCCTTTGGTATCCTGCCAGGCTCCTATGCTCATGGGAGTTTTTAGGCAAGAATACTGAATGGGTTGCCATTTCCTCTTCCCAGTGGTCTTCTCCACCCAGAGATGGAACCCATAACTCTTGAGTCTCCTGATTTGGCAGGCAAATTCTTTGCCACTAAGTCATCAGGGAAGAGACAGACAGACAGACAGACACACTCACACACACACACACACACAGCATAGGGCATGGCAACCCACTCCAATGATCTTGCCTAGAGAATCCCATGGGTGAGGGAGCCTGGCAGGCTGCAGTGCATGGGTTCACAAAGAATCAGACATGACTGAAGTGATTTCGCATGCACAATACACACATATATATAACTGATTCACTTTGCTGTATACCTGAAAATAACACACTGTAAATCAACTATATGCTAGTAAAAAAAAAAAAAAAAAGAGAGAGAGAGGAAGGAAAGAAAGAGAGAACAATGTGAGATCAACTAGATTCAAGAGTCCATTGCTTAAACTCCTTCAAGATTCATTTTGAAGTTGGAAAACAATGGTGAATTAAGTCTCTACGGACTATTATCAATTAGAGCCAAAATCAACTAGCCACAGAAAGTCAGAATTTTTCTTTCCTAAAAAAAGCAGAGACATTATTTTGCCAACAAAGATCCGTCTAGTCAAGGCTATGGTTTTTCCAGTAGTCATGTATGGATGTGAGAGTTGGACTATAAAGAAAGCTGAATGCAGAAGAATTGATGCTTTTGAACTGTGGTGTTGGAGAAGACTCTTGAGAGTCCCTTGGACTGCAAGGAGATCCAACCAGTCCATTCTGAAGGAGATCAGCCCTGGGATTTCTTTGGAAGGAATGATGCTAAAGCTGAAACTCCAGTACTTTGGCCACCTCATGCGAAGAGTTGATTCATTGGAAAAGACTCTGATGCTGGGAGGGATTGGGGGCAAGAGGACAAAGGGACGACAGAGGATGAGATGGCTGGATGGCCTCACTGACTCGATGGACGTGAGTCTGGGTGAACTCCGGGAGTTGGTGATGGACAGGGAGGCCTGGCGTGCTGCGATTCATGGGTCGCAAAGATCGGACACCACCGAGTGACTGATCTGATCTGCTCTGATTGGAGAAGACTCTTGAGAGTCCCTTGAACAGCAAAGGAGATCCAACCAGTCCATCCTAAAGATCAGTCCTGAGTGTTCATCAGAAGGACTGATGCTGAAGCTGAAATTCCAATACTTTGGCCACCTGATGTGAAGAACTGACTCATTTGAAAAGACCCTGATTCTGGGAAAGATTGAGGGCAGGAGGAGAAGGGGATGACAAAGGATGAGATGGTTGGATGGCAGCACTGACTCAACGGGCATGACTTTGGGTGGACTCTGGGAGTTGGTAATGGACAAGGCCTGGCGTGCTGCAGTCCATGGGATTGCAGAGTCAGACACAACAAGCGACTGAACTGAACTGAAGGGTACGTTCATCCTAACAAGTGGCAACAGATTATGGGAAGATTAACATGCACATACTTCTGGATTAACCGCTGTGTTCTATTTCAAAGAGGTAGACCCCTCACCCCACCCTGCATTATTTGAAGGTCACAGGGTCTGCCAACTGTCCTGGCCTGAGCACTATGAGTTTCCATTACAGAGTGTTACCTCAAGATAAGTTTCTTCTACCAGAACTGGAGTTTGAATTTACTGCTTATAAATGTCAAATCCAGTTATTTCTAGTGGTCCAACAATCAAGTGTATATCACCACAGATTTTTGCATGTAAAAATTCAATTCTGATCACCACTATTGTGGTAATTGTGCCCATCTTGTCTCTGAATATAAATCACGTCTACCTGGCTACTACTGCTTTTACACATCCCTTTCTCAGTGATATAAGGAAATCCACCTCCACTGCAGCAGTCCTATCATTTGTACACTACACAGGACATTTACTTTAGAGATTTGTCAAGAAGGCTAGTGACACACTCCCCAGTGTATTTCTTAAGGAAATGATGGCTTGATATTATCTACATGGGACTATAGTCTTTGGATCAAAAAAAAACCTGTGCTTTTAGGAGTCAGCTACCACTAAATTAATTACAGGTATCACTTAGTATTCACTGCTTGGTTAAGAATAATTTTATCTTTACAAAAGCATGAATGTGCTCAGGCCAATAAAAATGACATGGTGTGTATGTGAAAGTAGCAGGAGTTAGGAACATGGATTATCATTTCCTTGAGAATACAGACTGACTCAAGAATTCATGGTTCTATATTCTAAGGTTCTCAGATTGGTGGTTGAAGTTATATGCATCACTGATCTTGTGCAAGGATGTCCTGACATAATCACACTGGCCACAAATGAGTAATACTATATACATCATAAGAGCAATTCTTAACTGAGAAACACATTACTTTGGATGAATTTTGTAAACAAGGTTTTCACTTGTGAAATTGTTCTATATAACTAGAGGTTAATTTCTAGAACAAGAATATTTGTTCTATATATTTCGATGAAAGCTTTTCTTAAAAGCATTGCAAATTTCCTTGTTTTGTTACAGAGTATGTTGAATATAATTTGAATATTTCTTCATGGCTATGAATGAATAACATAGCCATAACATGAATAACATAATATAATGAATAATAATTGTAACTTCTATAATTTTTACACAGAAGTGGTTCTTAAGTGTGATACTCAAACCATCATTATCAGCAACTGGGAAATTTTTTTAAATGTTAAATCTTAGGCCCCACTTCAGATCTAATGACTAGAAAGCTGCTAGTGATTTTGCTGCCCACTAAAGCAGAACACAGATCTGTAGAGCCATTTATGCTTCTGCTAGAGCATAGGGTCAGGCACACTGAGGTTTAAATGTGAATCCTTAACCACATGACCTTGGGAAAGTTATCTAACCTACCCAAAGTGCAAATTCCTCTTAGGTAAGCTAAACTTTACAGAATCATGAGGATAAGATGAGCAATTAAATGTAAATGTCTTAGTATAGTGCTTCATTCAGTAACAGTTTAGTAAATGATTTAAATTTTTAAAAATTATAACATATAGCTATTTAATACAGATTCATCCTCAACTTTTTAACATACATTTAACACATATTTATTAAGTTCTAAAATTATCTTTTTTATTTTAATAGTAGTTTCTATAAATAAAGAGCTGCTGCTGCTGCTCCTGCTGCTAAGTCGCATCAGTCGTGTCCGACTCTGTGCAACCCCAGAGATGGCAGTCCACCAGGCTCCCTCGTCCCTGGGATTCTCCAGGCAAGAACACTGGAGTGGGTTGCCATTTCCCTCTCCAATGCATGAAAGTGAAAAGTGAAAGTGAAGTCGCTGCAAACCCATTGCCTGCAGCCTACCAGGCTCCACCGTCCATGGGATTTTCCAGGCAAGAGTACTGGAGTGGGGTGTCATTGCCTTCTCCAATAAAGAGCTAGATTGGAAAAAAAAAAATAGTACTTTAAGATTTTGAGCTTACTCCCAGATAACTGAGAAAGCCAGAAATCTTAACTCTTACCTAATTTTATTTAAAAAGAGACTTCATATAGAATATTCATTTTACAGTTTTATAAGATCCCAATTAAGCGTATAGGAAAAAAATCTTGAGAGAAGCTTGATTTCCATGTATACGACAGTAAAGAAAGATACAATTAGACCTAAAATAAATTGAAGAATTATAATTGTTCCTTGACTACATTCTTCCAAGTTCAAAATACTGGGAAACTTGGAAGGCTAAATAAAGAGAAATTATTTTGCAACAGCCAAGACTTTTAATTGGGTTTCCCTGAGGCATGCAGAGTTTAACAACTTAGCAAGCAAGTATAAATCTGATTCATTTTCAGAGGTGAGAATGCAAAGATACAATAGAAATATTAGATCCAATGGTGAAAAGAAATTGAACTAATTTGAAATAAAAATTAAGGAGATACTGTTGCTTTGGTTGTTTTCTGTCACTGAACGTCAAAAGAAAAGCCTTCCATCAGCACTTTTAAACTTGTAAGCAGTTTTTTTTTTGTACCAGCCATACAACAAATACAGAAAATAATACCTTTTGTAACCTTTCATAATTCCAGAACTGAGGATTAATACTCATTATTCCTTTTCATTTATGAATTAAAAGTCAATATATTAAGTGTGAAGTATTTACAAAGATATCTTGACAATGATGAGTATTATACTGAACACTTAATATGTCATTCAAAGAAAAGGATATATGGTATCAGAAATTCATTCCAAACTTATTTCAACTTGTACTGAATTGATGTAGATTTGAAGAAAGTTTTATGTGGATATCAAGTTTGCTTTTATTTTTCTCTAGTCAATGTTGCTCTTATCTTCTACTTGAAAAAAAAAAAAAATGAAAATGATTCTGAGCATGGAGTTGAAAATCATAAATCTGTCTATATTACCATCCTCATCTTTGGCTCCATAAAAACAGCAAGACTAGACTACATTGCTGTTATATAACTGGCACAAACCAGCCTTTAAAAAAGTCATATTTAAAAAATCTATTTACAAAATTAAATTGCTCCACTACTTAAGGCAAATCATCATTCTCTTTTTCCTCAAAGTCTTTTTCAACTGTAGAGATTTGGTTCCATACATTATCCTAAATTTATTACAATATTTCAGTCAGTTCAGTTCAGTTGCTCAGTCATGTCTGACTCTCTGCGACCCCATGAATTGCAGCATGCCAGGCCTCCCTGTCCATCACCAACTCCCAGAGTTCACTCAAACTCACGTCCATCGAGTCCATGATGCCATCCAGCCATCACATCCTCTGTCGTCCCCTTCTCTTCCTGCCCCCAATCCCTCCCAGCATCAGAGTCCTTTGCAATGAGTCAACTCTTCGCATGAGGTAGCCAAAGTACTGGAGTTTCAGCTTTAGCATCATTCCTTCCAAAGAACACCCAGGACTGATCTCCTTTAGAATGGACTGGTTGGATCTCCTTGCAGTCCAAGGGACTCTCAAGAGTCTTCTCCAACACCACAGTTCAAAAGCATCAATTCTTTGGCACTCAGCTTTCTTCACAGTCCAACTCTCACATCCATACATGACTATTGGAAAAATTATAGCCTTGACTAGACAGACCTTTGTTGGCAAAGTAATGTCTCTGCTTTTGAACATGCTATCTAGGTTGGTCATAACTTTCCTTCCAAGGAGTAAGCGTCTTTTAATTTCATGGCTGCAATCACCATCTGCACTGATTACAATATTTGCTCTCTGGTATATTAATATCGAAAAACTCATTCATATTTAAATTGCCTTTGCTTGGCCTACTCACAGTCCCATTCAACTTATTTTCTTTTCCTTATAGTCAAGTTTCTAAAAAAGGGGGAAAAAAGATTTTTATCCTACCAGTATTTTCTTAACTTCCCACTGACTTAACCACTACAACCAATCAAATACCAAGCAACAGAAATCCACTAAAATTACTTATCTAAGAGTGAGCATAAGCTAACATTATGCTGCAATAACAAACAATCCCAAATACTCATTAGATTAAATTAATAATAGTTTAATTATTACACAAAGTTGGTAGGGTCCCAGTTTGGAAGCCTCACTTATTTATAAAAGTAACTTCTCAACAAAAAATTTCATAATGAAAATGGGAGAGCATGGATAATTTTACTGCTCTATTTGTAAGTGCATCAATCTAAAAGTGATATTCCTAGTTACCTTTTGTGGACAAAGCAAGTGATGCCCTATTAAAATATGAGGGGAGAGTGGTACATGAAGGAAAAATTACTTTTAAACAAAAAGTAAATCTTGATTTTGAAAATTCAACCTACCCAAATCCAAAATGGGAAAGAAATGCACCAAGGCTGTATATTGCCATCCTCCTTATTTAACTTATACACAGAGTAATCATGAGAAATACTGGACTGGATTAAATAGAAGCTGGAATCAAGATTGCCAGGAGAAATATCAATAACCTAAGATATGTAGATGACACCACCCTTATGACAGAAAGTGAAGAAGAACTAAAGAGCCGCTTGATGAAAGTGAAAGAGGAGAGTGAAAAAGTTGGCTTAAAACTCAACATTAAGAAAACTAAGATCATGGCATCTGGTCCCATCACTTCATGACGAGAAGATGGAGAAACAATGGAAACATGACAGACTTTATTTTGGGGGGCTCCTAAATCACTGCAGATGGTGACTGGAACCCTGAAATTAAAAAACGCTTGGTCCTTGGAAGAAAAGTTATGACCAACCTAGACAGCATATTAAAAAGTATGGATGTGAGAGTTGGACTATAAAGAAAGCTGAGCACCGAAGAATTGATGCTTTTGAACTGTGGTGTTGGAGAAGACTCTTGAGAGTCCGTTGGACTGCAAGGAGATCCAACCAGTCCATTCTGAAGATCAGTCCTGGGTGTTCTTTCGAAGGAGTGATGCTAAAGCTGAAACTCCAGTACTTTGGCCACCTCATGTGAAGAGTTGACTCATTGGAAAAGACTCTGATGCTGGGAGGGATTGGGAGCAGGAGGAGAAGGGGACGGCAGAGGATGAGATGGCTGGATGCCATCACCGACTGGATGGATGTGAGTTTGAGTGCACTCCAGGAGATGGTGATGGACAGGGAGGCCTGGTACTCTGCAATTCATGGGGTTGCAAAGAGTCGGACACGACTGAGCGACTGAACAGAACTGAATTGAATTGAGAAGAATCTTGAGAAGTTAAGTTTGACAATCTCATTCCTTAATCTAACCAGTGATCTTGGGAAACTTGGGTTCATTATCCCCTTAGTCACCTCAGTAAATGTTAAAATAGAGATAATATGACATAGGAAAGATTTTTTTTGTTTAATGGCATGAATCCCCATGACATGCCAGGAGAAGAACAAAGTTAGAGAATTATATAGCAGCAGAAATATTGCTAACTTGGACTAAAAGGGGCAGAGACTATACAAAATGAAAGATCTCTGACACCAATAGGATGATGAAACCATTCTGCTACAAAACCCCTCTATCTTTCAGTGGGGGGAAAAAAAAGATGACTAGGAAGATGGAGAAGAGTACTCTGAGAGTGTAATCAAGAACTGTAAAGAATTATTCCCAGGCCTTACAACCTAATGGGGTTTTCACATTAGATTTCAAAATGGCTTGAGAACAGTGACCCATTTTTTTTCTTCCATTTTCTCCACTTTTGAACCAGAATGTCTCTAATGTTTTCATATTCCTGTTCTGCCACTGCCTTTTGAAAATGCACAGTCTGTTTATTTAGTATCACAAGTCCAAATATAAATAGGAATTATAATTGCAATGGATTATATCCAGAGCTTCACTCACACCTGATTTAGAGGATTGGTTAATAAAATTTGGGAATTTAATACTGGTAATACTTAGTTAAGATTTTGAAAATTTGAGTTGATACTATCATAGAGTGAAACCTTTAGGGCTTCTGCATTGGGGTGAATATATTTTTCATGTGCTCTGGTTATTAATATTTAGGGGCAAGATGGTAGACTGAAATAGGCAGGATAATCCCAAAATGGCTATACCTAACCCCTAGAGTTAGTGAATAAGTCACATGGGACTTTGCAGATGAAATTACGTTTTTAATCTTAACAGAGAGATTTTTTTTCTGGATTATCAGGTAAACTCTATATACCCACTTGGACTCTAAGAAGGAAGAACCAAAATCAGATACTATGTGAATATAGAATAGGTACCAGGAAACAAAGTACGAGAGGAATTAGAACCACTTTTTCTCACTTTGAAGATGGAGAAGAAATCATGGGCCAAGAGATGTGAGTGGTCTCAAAAGCTAAACACAGTTCTCACACTGACAGCAGCCAGAAAATAGGAACTCAGTCCTGTAAACACATGGCATGCTGCTGCTGCTGCTAAGTTGCTTCAGTCGTGTCCGACTCTGTGCGACCCCATAGATGGCAGCCCACCAGGCTCCCCCGTCCCTGGGATTCTCCAGGCAAGAACACTGGAGTGGGTCGAACACATGGCATAGACTTCTGCAAAAAACTCGAACTGTAAGGAAACAGATTCTCTCCTAGAGCCTCCAGAAAAGGAATGTAGCCGGTCAACACCAAGATTTTAGACTTTCAAAAACTATATAAGGTTTCTGACCTACAGAAATGTGAGGCAATAAATCTGTACTATTTTTAACTGGCTAAGTTTGCAGGAATTTGTAAATGGCAGTAACAGAAAAATAATGCAAATATACACACACATACACACTTCTGTGTATAGTATATATACTTATACATACACATGTTCTTATATATAGAAAATGTTTCCTGAAACATTTTTAGGAAATGTTTCATTAATAGTATATAATGAATAGCATTTTTACTATATCTGTTGTGAAAATAACTGTAGACTCTTAAGGTAGTAACTTGTTTAGATAATAAAGTGAAAAGTTAAAGTGAAGTCACTCAGTTGTGTCCGACTCTTTGAGACCCCATGGACTCTAGCCTACCAGGTTCCTCTGTCCATGGGATTTTCCAGGCAATAGTACTGGAGTGGGTTGCCATCTCCTCCAGGGAATCTTCCCAACCCAGGGATCGAACCCAGGTCTCCTGCACTGTAGACAGACGCTTTACCATCTGAGCCACCAGGGAAGTCCTTAGATAATAAAGGTAGTAACTTTATTAGAAACACTATAAGAAGTAGCCTCATCAGATGAAAAGGATTGATCATATTTAGGGCTATAGATAAACTATCATTAAACCTTCAGCACTTAGCCTCATTCCATTTCTCTCCTGTCTGCCTTAAGGATAATGTTACTCTAGCATTTGAGCCTCTTACTTTCAATTAACTAATAATTTCCTTTTTTTTTTTTTTAGAAAGGAATATGAATGGGAAGAAAATTAAAAATGATGGTATATGGCAGAATAGTTTCTGAGACCATTGTAAATATCATAAGAAAATGTATCAGTATGTAAACTGGTGACAGTTTCAAAAACAACTTTTTTAACCATGTTAAATAATTGTCTTTATAATTTATTTGAAGATTTTTGAAGTCCATTTGCACCAATTTACCAACCATGAAACTATGTGGTATTATTTCACTCAGAAATAAAGGTACAAGATTATGAACTGTGCCTTAATCTTACTGAAATTCTCCAATGTGACATTGTAGAGGGTTTTTTTTTTTTTTTTATTGTAACAGAGAATTGAAAGACAAAAGGTCAGTGGCAATCCATCACTAGTGTGAGAAAAATCTAGTAATAAAAATCTGCAATAAAGTAAGTGTAAGAAAGCCTGAGAGTGTGGTCATATAGTAATAAAAATATAATAAATGGGCTTGGGAAAGATAAGAGTTATCTACTTTAGTAATCCAGAAATAGTCACAATTGACAAGAGAAGACAGCACTCTACATGGAGAATTAACCTCAAGTTTATCAAACAAGTAGAGGACTGAAAAAGTTTACACAATTGGAATAGACATTACAAAGCCTTTCTTCATTTTGTGTCAAAACAAGAATAATAATTGCCCTGGGATGTTTTGCTTAAGAATATATATTTTTAAATCAAAAGTGACAGCTGAAGAGCAAACATGCAGATACAATCTAATAAACACTTTATTTAAAAACACATTAATTTTGTTACAACACATTTATCTTTCCCAAAATAATCACTTGTAGAAACTTTTGCTATATACATGAGTGATTTTTAAAAATATTTCTTTGATAAATTGTTTTGAAATAAACTGATTTTAAAAATAAATGTTGTTTTATCCAGATTTGGCCAAACTTAAAATCTGATATACAGTTAAGCTTCCCAGTTTTAGTCATTCTGTCTTAAAAATAATATGAAAGTGTTGACATACTTTTTAAAAAAGATTATCCTGTATCCTTTATCTCACAGGGTAACTATGTTTTACCAATATTTTTCAAGGGATAGTCTATAAAGCCTCTTGAGAAACCTCTATGCAAGTCAGGAAGCAACAATTAGAACTGGACATGGAACAACAGACTGGTTCCAAATAGGGAAAGGAGTACATCAAGGCTGTATATTGTTACCCTGCTTATTTAACTTATATGCAGAGGACATCATGAGAAACTCTGGGCTGGAAGAAATACAGCTGGAATCAAGATTGCTGGGAGAAATATCAATAACCTCAGATATGTGGATGACACCACCCTTATGGCAGAAAGTGAAGAACTAAAGATACTCTTGATGAAAGTGAAAGAGGAGAGTGAAAAATTTGGCTTAAAGCTCCACATTCAGAAAACTAAGATCATGGCATCTGGTCCCACCACTTCATGGGAAATAGATGGGGAAATGGTGGAAACAGTGTCAGACTTTATTTTTTTGGGCTCCCAAATCACTGCAGATGGTGATTGCAGCCATGAAATTAAAAGATGCTTACTCCTTGGAAGGAAAGTTATGACCAACCAAGACAGCATATTAAAAAGCAGAGATATTACTTTGGCAACAAAGGTCCGTCTAGTCAAGGCTATTATTTTTCCAGTAGTCATGTATGGATGTGAGAGTTGGACTATAAAGAAAGCTGAGCACAGAAGAATTGATGCTTTTGAATTGTGGTGTTGGAGAAGACTCTTGAGAGTCCCTTGAACTGCAAGGAGATCTAACCAGTCCATCCTAAAGGAGATCAGTCCTGGGTGTTCATTGGAAGTACTGATGTTGAGGCTGAAACTCCAATACTTTGGCCACCTGATGTGAAAAGCGGACTCATTTGAAAAGACCCTGATGCTGGGAAAGACTGAGGGCAGGAGGAGAAGGGGATGACAGAGGATGAGATGGTTGGATGGCACCATCGACTCGATGGACATGGGTTTGGGTAGACTCCGGGAGTTGGTTATGGACAGGGATGCCTGGTGTGCTGTGGTTCATGGGGTTGCAAAGAGTCGGACATGACTGAGCGACTGAACTGAACTGATTCTATAAAGCAAAACTAAAACTTGTCTTCCTGATAAAATCATTTCACCTGTTGATGAAATATACCTTCTATCCAGACTGAGAGAGGCACAATAGCATAAAACGTAAAAGAGAAACTGAGTTCATGTCAGTTTGCCAATTCATAGTATGTTGATATGGTATGCGTCATTTGAAAAGGCTACTCTACACACCCCAACAATGCAGATCCATAATCTCCTCAAGAATTTGGTAAACAATTCACTTTCTCTTTGTGACCTTATTTCCTCAACTCTCTTTAATCATTCTCTAGTCACAGTAGATATTAATTCATATTAATATCTGACATCACTTGATATATTATTTTGGAAATCTTCCCTGTGGCATTCCAAAAGTCGTATATCTTTTTTTTTTTAATTTTAGGCTTATTTTCAGCTAACAAGAAGCTGAAAATCATAACAACTATGTTTCAATGATTAAGACCTGTTTCCACATTCTCTATTTTCTTCCTATTCAGGTTAGATGGATGCCTTCAGAATATTGCTGGAACTAACTAGGCATTTCAGTATGTTACATTATCATCCCAAATCCTATGCAACACCAAAATTTTTAATCAGTCTATTAAATAATATTCTACTTACTTAGATAACATTATCAGAAGGCATGTTCAACCTTTCATGTTTTGGCAGAGTCACTGTAAGGATGTAATGCCCACTGTAATAAATACAGAAATGGAGTTCATAATCCCCAAAGCTAACAAAAACCAAAAAGTTATTTTGTTTATTGCTACTGTAATATAGTTTTACAGAGTTCCCTGGGAGAAAAATACTTGCATTTCTAGTTTATGATGGCTTAAACTCAATTTTCTGAATGCCACAACTAGAACTAAACTTTACCCCAGTGTATATAATAGAAAAAAATAAGCAATATTTTGGTCTGTAGCCAACTAATGAAAACTTCCATGAAATGATATGCCTATCTGTATCTTGTTTATGAAATTCTGCACCCTAGTATATATTATAATAATGACTATTTTTATATATTTATTTTAATCTTCATATTAGGCCATAATGATTTTTAAGTAGTTCAGTAATTAAGACTTTCTATTACCAAGTCTTTCAATTTGGAATTATAATATTGTGGTATCAATTATAAAATAGTATTAATTTAATAATTTATAGCTCAAAATAAATGCATTATTCACAGATGCTGAAAAATTAAATTTGTAATATATCAAAACTGTGCTTTTTCATGTTTACAATGGTTTCTAAACCTCAGCCAGGCCAACCCACTTATCAACTCTTCCACATTTTTGAAAACAGGTTGACATACTATTATGTAACTGTTGCTTTTATTTAATATATTTAAAGGATAGTCTTATATCCAAGTGTCAGACAAAATAAAAAAGTACCAATTCATCTGTCTTTCAGAGAATGTAGAATTTTAACCAATTTGATGTTTGCTGATCTATTTCCATTGTAGATTAAAAATTGCAGTAAATACAATAAAATATTCTGAGAAATTTAACATTCAAAGGGTTTATCAAAAAATGAGTTGTCAAATGACTACAGTGTCAGCATGGAATGATTTATATTTTCCATTTCATCTTTGAATGAAAGTGAACAGAGATTTCTTAGAAGAAAAAATTGGTTTCATTATGGTTGTGCCTACTAATAATCATTGCAAATTCAGCCATTATATACCTTACAGGACACTTACTCATGTCAGTAAGGTGTCTATGTAACTTGAGGAACCAGACTGTCTAAAAGTGAACTCATGGAATAGAGTCAACAAAATCTGGCTTGTGATTGTAAACAAGAAAAATATATTCTAGGTCAGGAACTAAAATATTTCACAAAAGAATCCAAAATTGAGCATTATTATAGAATTACATAAAAAATTGGAACAAGCTTTTGGGGCCATTGATAGAATACTGGCAAATGTGTATTTTAAGAAATAGTACTGGTATGTTGCTATTGTTCAGGACCAGTTTGACAAATGCATATACCGAAATATATGACAGAATCATATATTTAAATGAAGAACAGGGAATAGATGTAATCACTGAAATCAGGCCTGGGTTCAAATTTCAAATGTGGTATATAAATTTGTGAACTTGGGAAAGCTTTTTCTCTTTATTAGTCTCAATTTTCTCTCCTTAAAATAAAAGTTATAAAACCACCTCAAATTTATAAAACTGAAAATAAATGCACTGTATATGCATTTATTTTGGTACCTGGAGAATTGGTACTTGGTATTTGGTACTTAGGAGGTACTTGGCATGTCTATAGACCTTCATGGATGACAAGACCTTCTATTATATAAGGCACACAGTCAGGAATTTTACAATACTTTCCTTAACAACTAATCTTTTATTTATTTTTTTTATTCATACTATGACTTTTATTAATATCTTTCTGGGTGCTAGATATTTTTGTATTCTTTTTTTTTAATTTTATTTTATTTTTAAACTTTACATAATTGTATTAGTTTTGCCAAATATCAAAATGAATCCGCCACAGGTATACATGTGTTCCCCATCCTGAACCCTCCTCCCTCCTCCCTCCCCATACCATCCCTCTGGGTCGTCCCAGTGCACCAGCCCCAAGCATCCAGTATCATGCATCAATCCTGGACTGGCAACTCATTTCTTACATGATATTTTACATGTTTCAATGTCATTCTCCCAAATCTTCCCACCCTCTCCCTCTGCCATAGAGTCCATAAGACTGTTCTATACATCAGTGTCTCTTTTGCTGTCTCGTACACCGGGTTATTGTTACCATCTTTCTAAATTCCATATATATGCGTTATTATACTGTATTGGTGTTTTTCCTTCTGGCTTACTTCACTCTGTATAATAGGCTCCAGTTTCATCCACCTCATTAGAACTGATTCAAATGTATTCTTTTTAATGGCTGAGTAATACTCCATTGTATATATGTACCACTGCTTTCTTATCCATTCATCTGCTGATGGACATCTAGGTTGCTTCCATGTCCTGGCCATTATAAACAGTGCTGCGATGAACATTGGGGTACACGTGTCTCTTTCCCTTCTGGTTTCCTCAGTGTGTATGCCCAGCAGTGGGATTGCTGGATCATAAGGCAGTTCTATTTCGAGTTTTTTAAGGAATCTCCACACTGTTCTCCATAGTGGCTGTACTAGTTTGCATTCCCACCAACAGTGTAAGAGGGTTCCCTTTTCTCCACACCCTCTCCAGCATTTATTATTTGTAGACTTTTGGATCACAGCCATTCTGACTGGTGTGAAATGGTACCTCATAGTGGTTTTGATTTGCATTTCTCTGATAATGAGTGATGTTGAGCATCTTTTCATCTGTTTATTAGCCCTCTGTATGTCTTCTTTGGAGAAATGTCTATTCAGGAAGAAATAGAAAATCTTAACAGACCCATCACAAGCACGGAAATTGAAACTGTAATCAAAAATCTTCCAGCAAACAAAAGCCCCGGTCCAGATGGCTTCACAGCTGAATTCTACCAAAAATTTAGAGAAGAGCTAACACCTATCCTGCTCAAACTCTTCCAGAAAATTGCAGAGGAAGGTAAACTTCCAAACTCATTCTATGAGGCCACCATCACCCTAATACCAAAACCTGACAAAGATCCCACAAAAAAAGAAAACTACAGGCCAATATCACTGATGAACATAGATGCAAAAATCCTTAACAAAATTCTAGCAATCAGAATCCAACAACACATTAAAAAGATCATACACCATGACCAAGTGGGCTTTATCCCAGGGATGCAAGGATTCTTCAATATCTGCAAATCAATCAATGTAATACATCACATTAACAAATTGAAAAATAAAAACCTTATGATTATCTCAATAGATGCAGAGACAGCCTTTGACAAAATTCAACACCCATTTATGATAAAAACTCTCCAGAAAGCAGGAATAGAAGGAACATACCTCAACATAATAAAAGCTATATATGACAAACCCACAGCAAACATTATCCTCAGTGGTGAAAAATTGAAAGCATTTCCTCTAAAGTCAGGAACAAGACAAGGGTGCCCACTTTCACCATTACTATTCAACATAGTTTTGGAAGTTTTGGCCACAGCAATCAGAGCAGAAAAAGAAATAAAAGGAATCCAAATTGGAAAAGAAGAAGTAAAACTCTCACTATTTGCAGATGACATGATCCTCTACATAGAAAACCCTAAAGACTCCACCAGAAAATTACTAGAACTAATCACTGACTATAGTAAAGTTGCAGGATAGAAAATCAACACACAGAAATCCCTTGCATTCCTATACACTAATAATGAGAAAACAGAAAGAGAAATTAAGGAAACAATTCCATTCTTGCAATGGAAAGAATAAAATACTTAGGAATATATCTACCTTAAGAGACTAAAGACCTATATATAGAAAACTATAAAAACACTGGTGAAAGAAATCAAAGAGGACACTAATAGATGGAGAAATATACCATGTTCATGGATTGGAAGAATCAATATAGTGAAAATGAGTATACTACCCAAAGCAATTTATAGATTCAATGCAATCCCTATCAAGCTACCAACAGTATTCTTCACAGAGCTAGAACAAATAATTTCACAATTTGTATGGAAATACAAAAAACCTCGAATAGCCAAAGCGATCTTGAGAAAGAAGAATGGAACTGGAGGAATCAACCTACCTGACTTCAGGCTCTACTACAAAGCCACAGTTATCAAGACAGTATGGTACTGGCACAAAGACAGAAATATAGATCAATGGAACAAAATAGAAAGCCCAGAGATAAATCCACGCACATATGGACACCTTATCTTTGACAAAGGAGGCAAGAATATACAATGGATTAAAGACAATCTCTTTAACAAGTGGTACTGGGAAATCTGGTCAACCACTTGTAAAAGAATGAAACTAGACCACTTTCTAACACCATACACAAAAATAAACTCAAAATGGATTAAAGATCTAAACGTAAGACCAGAAACTATAAAACTCCTAGAGGAGAACATAGGCAAAACACTCTCTGACATACATCACAGCAGGATCCTCTATGACCCACCTCCCAGAATATTGGAAATAAAAGCAAAAATAAACAAATGGGATCTAATTAACCTTAAAAGCTTCTGCACATCAAAGGAAACTATTAGCAAGGTGAAAAGACAGCCTTCAGAATGGGAGAAAATAATAGCAAATGAAGCAACTGACAAACAACTAATCTCAAAAATATACAAGCAACTCCTACAGCTCAACTCCAGAAAAATAAATGACCCAATCAAAAAATGGGCCAAAGAACTAAACAACTAATCTTTTAAACTCTCTCACACCTCTGAGAAATTTCTCATTTCTTTTTCCATGACCCAATTCACATCAAGCAGTTGGTAAGTTTCACAGTATGCTTGCCAATGTTTATGGTCTGCTGGGAGTATATCCTTATAGCCAAATGCACAGGTTATTGAGGCAAAGAAAGTGAAAGTGTTAGTTGCTCAGTCATGTCTGACTCTTTGCAACCCCATGAACTGTAGCCAATCAGACTCCTCTGTCCATGAAATTCTCTAGGCAAGAATACTGGAGTAGGTAGTTGTTCCCTTCTCCAGGGGATCTTGCAAAAAGCAGTTTAAAGCCAAGATCTACTACTTGTTAAATGTGAGATTCTAGGAAAATCATTAGGCATCTCATTCTTAATTTCTGTAATAATCTCATAAAGCCAAGCTGAAGATTACATAAGATAATGAACACAAGATGATCAGCCAATGATATTCCAGAAAAAGTACTCACCCAAAGTTAGTTATTGCAACCTACACTTTAGCACCATCCCCTGTGTGTATTTCTGCACTGTGGCTCATTGGTTTGTAACTAGAGGCATTTTCCCCCCAGGAGGTACTTGGCATGTCTGTAAACCTTCATGGATGACAAGACTGGAGAATGAGTATGGCTGGTAGAGATCTTGGAAGCTGCAAAACATCCTAAAGTACATGTGACAGCATGCAAAGAATTGTCTGATCCAAAATGAAAATGGGAACACTTAGCAAAAATGAAAAAATAGCCCCAATATCCTCTAAAGTGTTTTCTTTTTTTGATTCAAAATATTCCTTCTGTGTAACAATTTATTTTCCAACTTAATGCCATTGGAAATGTCCTCTGCTAGTGGGAGGTCTGATTCAAATGCAATTTAATCAAAAAAATCTCCAAGAAGAAACTTTTCTATCATCAGTATGCTCAAAGTACTTGACACATTGATGGCAATTTTCCTTCAATATTATGTTTGTATTTATTTACACTACCTGTGTAGTGATTTCTTGGTTATTAATTTGGAAAGTCATTTAAGCCAAAGATATGTCATAATTGTCTTTAAACATGTGCTTCTCATCTTTCATTTCTTATTATAAAGTATTAAATTACCTAGACATTCAAACGTATATTTTAATTTATTCTGGAGAATTAAACTAAGCATTTAAGGTATATGATGAGAAGAAGATGGAGTTTGGGAAAATTATTTGAAAACCCTTAAGTACACAGTTTTATGTAGATAATTTACCTCCACTATAAAATTGTGGCTTACTATAATTTCAATATTGAGATGTTTTAGCTTTCTGTATACATCTTGGCACAAATCTGAAACTGATGAGAATTTGATACTTGAAATAGCTTTTTATTTGCTCAGAAAAATAATGTTTTTTTCTGATTGAATTTCTAGAATGCCTCATATAGAATAATTTAATGTCCAAATAGCTTACTAGAAGATACACAAATATCACAATCAAATGAGGAAATACTGACTTGGTGATTATTTAATTTATTTTTACTAATATGAAACTGGAATATTCATCTAAAAATAACATTTATTTATGAGCACTGAATCAATTCCTGGAAGCCTAAAATGATTTAGGAAATGCTATTCAGCATGTTTCCAAATATGTTTAAATATAGTTGAAAGCAGAAAACTAAAGTTAGATTTAAAAATAATCTGGGAGGAGGAGATCAAATGGTGATCAGGAAGACCTTGGGCTCACCTCACCCTATGAACACATCAAAAATACATCTACACACAGAGCGATTCTCACTGCAAACAAGCTGTATACCAGCAGAAAGAATCTTAAGCTGCAAAGTTACAAAGAATGATCTACATAGAGTCAGGTAGGACGTGAAGACAAGCAATTAATTCAGAACCTGTACCTCTAGGAGAGGACAGAAGACAAGAGGAATTCTGTGGGTTAAAAGATCCTCCCTGGGAGAGAGTAGCTTGCAGCCCATGCTGGGAACCCCAGCCCTGATGTCCAATACCAGGAAGAAGAACTTCCTTACCCGGTATGAAAACCAGTGGGACTAATAAGAAACCTAGCCCCTGCTCATTAAGAACATGCACGTGCTGGCTTACTTCCAGGAACAAGTTAGAGGAAGCAGTTTGAGATTGCCCAAGGCTCTGGCCAGTTATTCTTCAATTGCCCAGTCCCTCCAGCTTTGGTATTGCTCCCCACTAGGGTGAAGGCTGCCATCGCAGAAGAAACTTTGCAGTCGAGGGAGGTGGACAAGGCTCGGACCTGACGTTGCATCTGAACAGGGTGGGGGCAAAGGCTGCAGGCACTTGCAAAGGTAGTGGATTATGGGCTATCTCAAGCTCTCACTGGTGTGCCAGAACCATCCCAGCCTGTACACCCGCTGACACCCACTATCCAATCCAGCCCCTCTTGCTCTGGTACAGATTTCCATGAGAGTGAAGGCTATCACTGCTGAGAATGGTGCATAATTGTGGGGGCTAGTTCAGTTCAGTTCAGTCGCTCAGGTGTGCCGACTCTTTGCGACCCCATAAATTGCAGCACATCAGGCCTCCCATTCAATCACCAACTCCTAGAGTTCACCCAGACTCATGTCCATCGAGTCAGTGATGCTGTCCAGCAATCTCATCCTCTGCCGTCCCCTTCTCCTCCTGCCTCCAATCCCTCCCAGCATCAGAGTTTTTTCCAATGAGTCAATTCTTCACATGAGGTGGCCAAAGTATTGGAGTTTCAGCTTTAGCATCATTCCTTCCAAAGAACACCCAGGACTGATCTCCTTCAGAATGGACTGGTTGGATCTCCTTGCAGTCCAAGGGACTCTCAAGAGTCTTCTCCAACACCACAGTTCAAAAGCATCAATTCTTCGGCGCTCAGCTTTCTTCTCACATCTATACGTGACCACAGGGAAAACCATAGCCTTGACTAGACGGACCTTTGTTGGCAAAATAATGTCTCTGCTTTTTAATATGCTATCTAGCTTGGTCATACTTTCCTTCCAAGGAGTAAGCGTCTTTCAATTTCATGGCTGCAATCACCATCTGCAGTGATTTTAGAGCACAAAAAAATTAAGTCCGACACTGTTTCCACTGTTTCCCCATCTATTTACCATGAAGTGATGGGACCGGATGCCATGATCTTCGTTTTCTGAATGTTGAGCTTTAAGCCAACTTTTTCACTCTCCTCTTTCACTTTCATCAAGAGGCTTTTTAGTTCCTCTTCACTTTCTGCCATAAGGGTGGTGTCATCTGTGCATTTGAGCTTATTGATATTTCTCCTGGCAATCTTGATTCCAGCTTGTACTTCTTCCAGCCTAGCGTTTCTCATGATGTACTCTGCATAAAAGTTAAATAAGCAGGGTGACAATATACAGCCTTGACGTACTCCTTTTCCTATTTGGAACAAGTATTTTTTCCATGTCCAGTTCTAACTGTTGTTGCCGGATCTATATAGGTTTCTCAAGAGGCAGGGCAGGTGGTCTGGTATTCACATCTCTTTCAGAATTTCCCACAGTTTATTGTGATCCACACAGTCAAAGGCTTTGGCATAGCCAATAAAGCAGAAATAGATGTTCTTCTGGAACTCTATGGCTTTTTTGATGATCCAGCAGACGTTGGCAATTTGATCTCTGGTTCCTCTGCTTTTTATAAAGCCAACTTGAACATCTGGAAGTTCATGGTTCACGTATTGCTGAGGCCTGGCTTGGAGAATTTTCAGTGATACTTTACTAGCATGTGAGATGAGTGCAATTGTGCGGTAGTTTGAGCATTCTTTGGCATTGCCTTTCTTTGGGATTGGAATGAAAACTGACCTTTTGCAGTCCTGTGGCCACTGCTGAGTTTCCCAAATTTGCTGGCATATTGAGTGCAGCACTTTCACAGCATCATCTTTCAGGATTTGGAATAGCTCAACTGGAATTCCTTCACCTTCACTAGCTTTGTTAGTAGTGATGCTTTCTAAGGCCCACTTGACTTCACATTCCAGGATGTCTGGCTCTAGGTCAGTGATCACACCATCACCATCTTGGTCGTGAAGATCTTTTTTGTACCATTCTTCTGTGTATTCTTGTCCCGTCTTCTTAATATCTTCTGTTTCTGTTAGGTCCATACCATTTCTGTCCTTTATCGAGGCCATCTTTGCATGAAATGTTCCCTTGGTATCTCTAATTTTCCTGAAGAGATCTCTAGTCTTTCCCATTCTGTTGTTTTCCTTTATTTCTTTGCATTGATCACTGAGGAAGGCTTTCTTATCTCTCCTTGCTATTGTTTGGAACTCTGCATTCAGATGGGAATATCTTTCCTTTTCTCCTTTGCTTTTCACTTCTCTTCTTTTCACAGCTATTTATAAGGCTTCCTCAGACAGCCATTTTGCATCTTTGCATTTCTTTTCCATTGAGATGGTCTTGACCCCTGCCTCCTGTACAATGTCATGAACCTCCGTCCATAGTTCTTCAGATACTCTGTCTATCAGATCTAGTCCCTTAAATCTATTTCTCACTTCCACTGTATAATCATAAGGGATTTGATTTAGGTCATACCTGAGTGGCCTAGTGGTTTTCCCTACTTTCTTCAATTTAAGTCTGAATTTGGCAATAAGGAGTTCATGATCTGAGCCACAGTCAGCTCCTGGTCTTGTTTTTGCTGACTATATAGAGTTTCTCCATCTTTGGCTGCAAAGAATATAATCAATCTGATTTTGGTGTTGACCATCTGGTGATGTCCATGTGTAGAGTCTTCTCTTGTGTTGTTGGAAGAAGGTGTTTGCTATGACCAGTGCATTTTCTTGGCAAAACTCTATTAGCCTTTTTCCTGCTTCATTCTGTACTCCAAGGCCAAATTTGCCTGTTACCCCAGGTGTTTCTTGACCTCCTACTTTTGCATTCCAGTCCCCTATAATGAAAAGGACATCTATTTTGGGTGTTAGTTCTAAAAGGTCTTGTAGGTCTTCATAGAACCGTTCAACTTCAGCTTCTTCAGCATTACTGGTTGGGGCATAGACTTGGATTATTGTGATAGTGAATGGTTTGCCTTGGAAACAAACAGAGATCATTCTGTCGGTTTTGAGATTGCATCCAAGTACTGCATTTTGGACTCTTTTGTTGACCATGATGGCCACTCCATTTCTTCTAAGGGATTCCTGCCCACAGTGGTAGATATAATGGTCATCTAAGTTAAATTCACCCATTCCAGTCCATCTTAGTTCACTGATTCCTAGAATGTTGATGTTCATTCTAGCCATTTCCTGTTTGATCACTTCCAATTTGCCTTGATTCATGGACCTAACATTCCAGGTTCTTATGCAATATTGCTTTTACAGCATCGGACCTTGCTTCTATCACCAGTCACATCCACAACTGGGTATTATTTTTTGCTTTGGCTCCATCCCTTCATTCTTTCTGGAGTTATTTCTCCACTGATCTCCAGTAGCATATTGGGCACTTACTGACCTGCAGAGTTCCTCTTTCACTATCCTATCATTTTGCCTTTTCATACTGTTCATAGGACTCTCAAGGGAAGAATACTGAAGCAGTTTGCCATTCCCTTCTCCAGTGGACCACATTCTATCAGACCTCTGCACCATGACCCACCCGTCTTGGGTGGCCCCACACAGCATTGCTTAGTTTCATTGTGTGGGAGCTAACCCTGGCTTAAACCTAGTACTGCATCTGAATTGGGCAAGCAGCCATTACTGGTGCTCTCAGTGGACAGGAAGTCACCTGGAATTCTGATTGGTGGGCTGGGACCACATCAGTGTGTGCCCCAGCAGGTACTGGGCACTGACTCAGACATCCTATGCCCTTGCACCAATGCCCTCTGGAATGAAAGTGCTGAGGCTGGGAGGAAACAGAGTATACACTTTAGAGGGAACACCAGCAGCTCAGACCTAACCCTCAGGCCTTTTGCTCTGGCACTTTGGGACCTGCTTTTTACCTGTAACAGGGCACTGTCAGCCAGTGAGCATAGGAGCCTCAGTTCACATCTGGCTTTGGCTCTAGTCCCTCTATCTCTAGCCCCACCACCCAACAAGGTAATAGCTGTCAGCAAATGCTGGGGGTGGTGGTGGGGGGGAGACGTGACCTAAGCTTATTTCAGATCTAGTTCTTCCATCAAACTTTCCCATCAAATTGTGTCAATGGGCACAATTACACTGAACATCTCTTCAAAAAAAGGGTTGGTAACTGTTTCACTGAATTTCACAGAGACAGAGTAAGGTAAGCAAAATAAAGATTTTTTTTTCAACTAAAGAATAAGGGGAAAAAAAAAAGAATAAGGGAAAAAAAACTGAAAACATAAATAATTTGCCAGGTAAAGAATTCAGAATATTAGTATAAGAATGGTAATTGAAATAGGATAAAGAATAAAAGAATACAGTGAGAATTTTAACAAAGAACCAGAAAACATAAAAAAAACATCAGCCAGAGTGAATCAATATGATAACTAAATTGAAAAAACATACCAGAAGGAATTAACAGAAGACCAGGTGATACAGAAGAATGCCCAAGCAAATGGTAAGATAGAACAATTGAAATCACTCAATCAGAAGAGCAAAAAGAAAAGCAAATTTTAAAAATGAGAACCTTTTAAGGAACTTGTGTGACAACATCAAATATACTAACAGTCACATAATAGGGGTCCTAGAAGGAAAAAAGAAAACACAGGCAGGGCACCCTGACATCAATCACAACAAGATTATTTGGATCTGTCTCCTAAGGCAAAAGAAACAGAAGCAAAAATAAACTTAATGGGAGTTAATTAAACTTAAAAGCTTTTGCAGAACAAAGGAAACCTTCAACAAAATGAAAAGATAACCGACTGGATGGGAGAAAACATTTGCAAAGGGTATGACTGATAAGTTGTTAATATCCAAAATATCTAAACAGCTCTTACAACTCAACATCAAAAAGCCCAATAAAAATTAGCAAAAGACCTGGATAGACATTTTGCCAAAGAAGACATGTTAGATGGCTAACAGGCACATGAAAAGATGCTCACCATAGCTGAGCATCAGAGAAATGCAAACCAAAACCACAATGAACTGTCATCTCACATTTGTCAGGATGACTATCATTGAAAAGACCACAAATAAGAAATGTTAAAGTACATGCGGTTAAAAGGGAACCCTCTTACGCTGTCGGTAGGAATGAAAATTGGTGCCTTGGTATGGCCACTATGGAAACCAGTATGGAAGTTCCTGACAAAACTAAAAATAGGACTACCTGGATGATCCATCAATTCCACACCTGTGTATGTAACCAAAGAAAACAAAAACAGTAATTGAAAAGATACATGCACTCCAACATTCATAGCAGCATTACTCACATAGCCATATCTTAATTATTATTTGCAATAGCCAAGATATGGAGGTAACAGTGTCCATCAACATATGAATGGATTAAGAAGATGTAGCATACACACACTCACATACATACATACAGTGAAATATTACTAAGCCACAAAAATAATGAAGTTTTTCCATGGATGGACCTGGAGGTTATTACGCATAGTGAAATAGATCGGGCAAAGGAAGATAAATACTGTATGTAAACACTTACATGTAAAATCTAAAAATAAAACAAATGAGTAAATATAACAAAACAGAAACAGGTTCACAGATAAAGAGAACAAGATATTATAACAAGTTACAAATGGGAAGAGAAATGTGTGAAAGGCTAAGGGATTAAGAGGTATAAATTACCCTGTATAAAATAAATACATTAAAATATATGTTGTACAGCACAGGGAATACAGCCAATATGTTATAAAGCTGTAAATGGAGTTTAATATTAATTATAAAAGTGTCAAATCATTATTTTGTAGACTTGAAACTAATTAATCTTATAAAACAGCTATATGTTAATAAAAATTATCTGAAAGAAAAATATCAGTATCAGAGAAGTATTATATAACTTGACTAGATCCATTTTGCAGAATTTACTGCCTTAGATTGATAAAAAGATTATTTCTTTATTCACTGGTGCAGAGTATAGATGAAAACCATAATAAAATCATTTCTTAGTACCAATACTCTTTTTACCTAATGAATACAGGCATGAGAAAATAGCTGTAAATTTAGTTATTACTCCTGAAAGCAACTCAATCAGAAATATTTGCTTAAATACCCTCTCCTGTTTGCAAACTATTCTTATGAAGAGTATAGTTATTTTGAGCTTACTTTATCACACATTTCTAACTAATCTATAACATTTCTATTGAATTTTTGTTGCATATACTTTTAATTTTCTTTTTTTTTTTGCTTTTGAACTTTTTTTTTTAATATTCCCAGTTCTTTTTTTTAATATAAATTTATTTTCATTGGAGGCTAATTACTTTACAATATTGTATTGGTTCTGCCATATGTCAACATGAATCCACCATGGGTGTACATGTGTTCCCCATCCTGAACCCCCTACCCACCTCCCTCCCTATAACATCCCCCTGGGTCATCCCAGTGCACCAGCCCCAAGCATCCTGTATCATGCATTGAACCTGGACTGGAGATTCATTTCATATATGATATTTTACATGTTTCAGTGCCATTCTCCCAAATTATCCCACCCTCTTCCTCTCCCACAGAGTCCAAAAGACTGTTCTATACATCTGTGTCCCTTTTGATAACTTGCATACAGCGTTATCATTACCATTTTTCTAAATTCCATATATATGTGTCAGTATACTATATTGGTGTTTTTCTTCCTGGCTTACTTCACTCTGTATAATAGGCTCCAGTTTCACCCACCTCATTAGAACTGATTCAAATGTATTCTTTTTAATGGCTGAGTAATACTCCATTGTGTATATGTACTACAGCTTTCTTATCCATTTGTCTGCTGATGGACATCTAAGTTGCTTCCATGTCCTGGCTATTATAAACACAGCGCTGTGATGAACATTGGGGTACACGTGTCTCTTTCAATTCTGGCTTCCTCGGTGTGTATGCCCAGCAGTGGGATTGCTGGGTCAAACTATCCTTCACACTCCATGCAATCTGCAATCACTTTGCTTTACTGTGAAATCCTTAGAAATCATAAAATCTTTTTTCCATCCTTCAATCTATTCCTATAGCCTTTAAACTTTTTAAGCATGATTTTTTGTGATGTATATCAATTAATAATCTTTTATCTGTTATCTTAGATTTAAGCATATGGAAAATGGTTAACCAATAAAATTTACGAAAACAAATGTAAAATATCATGTAAAATATTATCCATTTTTATGTAATTCATGTAATCGGTTATATTATGACTATAGACATAATTGATGGCAAAATCATCACATAAAAACATCTATACTTAAGGAGAGGTCTGAGGGAAAAACTGTATCATGATGCACTAAACCTGGAAATGGATTACTTCCATGGCACACAGAAGGTTAAACAAATATTTAATCTTATTCCTACATTTTCTTGGTTTTACATTTATTAGGTATTCAATTTTAATAAAAAATTCAAGTCTCCCAGACTGACAAATACCACCTTGAATGTCCTGTCAATGTATGTCCTAAAATACACACTTCCATAAAATATATACAAAAGCAAGGTAGAAAGTTAAAAACAAATATATTGTGATATTGTGAATTATAAGTACCTACTAAGTGCTTAAAATTACAACAGCAAACGAAAATAAAAGAATTGAGGTTTTTTCAGAATGTAGACAGACAAGCCCAATGTTTTTGATAGGAAGTATAAAAGTTCCTTGGTGATTCAGCCGTAAAGAATCTGCCTGCAAGGCAGGAGATCTGGGTTCAATTTCTGGGTCAGGAAGATCCCCTGGAGAAGAGCATAGCTACCCACTTCAGTATTCTTGCCTGGAGAATCCCATGTACAGAGGAGCCTGGCAGGCTGCAGTCCATAGTGTCGCACAGAGCTGGACACGACTGAAGTGACTGAGCAGCAGCAGCAATAAAAGTAGAGGTCAAAATGTCATTAAACACTGAAAACAATGCTCAATAATTTTTGTACCTTTACTGCACAATGCAGAGTATATCAAAGATCCAATTTTGAGCTACAATATGGGACTGCTAGATTTCAAACCTTCCTGCAGGTCTGCAGGATGATGGGCAGAAACATTAGGGTTTCTTTAGACGACAAAAACTTTCTTCAGTAAAGAAAAACTGCAAAAGATTCTGGTTTAAATTGAGGTGAATAGTCTAAGTAAAACAAATGTAAAATGTTGGAATTTTTGTACTAAGTATGTAAACACACAATTACTTCCATATATGTAAATATATGTTTAAATATGAACACATCTTTTTCTATGCACATATATACGTACGTGTATGTGTGTGTGTGTGTGTGTGTGTGTGTATATATATATATCCATCCCTTGGACTGCAAGGAGATCCAACCAGTCCATCCTAAAGGAGATCAGTCCTGAGTATTCACTGAAAGGACTGATGTTGAAGCTGAAACTCCAATACTTAGGCCACCTGATGCAGAGAGCTGACTCATTTGAAAAGACCCTGATGCTGGGAAAGATTGAGGGCAGGAGGAGAAGGGGACGACAAATGATGAGATGGTTGGATGGCATCACCGACTCAATGGACATGGGTTTGGGTGAACTCTGGGAGTTGGTGATGGACAGGGAGGCCTGGTGTGCTGTGGTTCATGGGGTCGCAAAGAGTCGGACATGACTGAGCAACTAAACTGAACTGAACATATACACGTGTATACATGTATACATTTACAACATACATAAAGCATATGGAAACATTCTATTAAAACTCAACAGATATAGACTATTTGAAATTCTGTGTAGAAGAGTTAATTTAATTACCTAGGCCTAAAAATTCCTTCCCTATGATCACCTTCCCCAATACAGGCATACATATAAATACACAGAGAAGCAGATTCATCATTAAAGTAACAAATAAACAAACAAAGATGTACTCTCCCAGAAAGAACATCCAACTTGCCTAAAAAAATAAATAAATAAATAAAACTGATATTATGAAATATATCCTCATTAAATTGGGGAGTAATAGTGTGTTTTATTAAAATGTTCTGTATTTATGGTGTTTTGACATTAAAAACAAAAATAGAACATTTCTGGCTTTGGGAGAGTCTGCTCTCCTAGAGGCAAAGGCCCCCAGGAATATGCCTTTGATGAGCAACCTAACCAATCCAGAGCCACACTTCCTCAGTCTAACCCACGCACCCCAAGTGCTAATATTTTTCTGCCTTAATCATTCCAGGCCCAGGGACCAGGCGCCCACGGCTTAGTGCCGGCCAAAGTCCTGCCAGAATTATTCAAACTAGCCAATCATAAACTGCTAACCCTGCCCTTTTTGGCCTTTCCCTTGAAAACTCCAATGATGGCTCTGGCCTAATACTGTCCCCTCCCTCTGTCTTCTGCCTCTGACCACCCTGAGGCTTTTCATGTGGCCTGACAGTTGCATGGCATGTGGCACCTCCTGTCTTAAGGACCTGTATTTTAAACTAGTTTCCTGAGTCATTCCATCTCATCCTGTGGCTGCATCTGAATGACTATCTCAGAATACAAAACAATATAGACACAGAGAAAATTTCAAAGGTGACCTCAAGAAAGAGAATTATTGTGTTTTTCTATCCATTGAGAGAAGAGAGAAAGAGAAAAGTTTGGCACAGAAGATGCCAAGTTACTGTTAGATGAATCTGAAGAATATCAATCGCATTATCACTTGGCCTAGAATAGCACAGATATGCCAAATTCAGTAAACATCTGTCATACATGAATATATTCAGCCTGAAAGTAGTATGTTGAAGAGATTCTGGTTTATATTAAAAAGAACTGGAATATTTTATTAGCATTAAACAGAGCACTAAATATATCATGAAGAAAATTTTGATAAGTTTGCTGTTCCAGAAAGAAAAATAGGGCAGAATCTTTTCAAAATAGTAAAGGGAAAATGCTGTATTTGAAAATATAAAGGTGCCTATTTCAAATGAATGGGAAGAATAGGCTGGTAAATGAATGCCTTGGGGACAGTCAAGTGTGTAATTTAAAATAAGCATCTCTATATAACTCAAATAATCAAAAGATTACTGATATCAAAAACACACAGATAAATCTATAAAAATATTGGAATAATGTAGAGAAATTGTTTTTATGATTAGAGATCCCTACCCCCAAAACATACATAATATATGTAAATACTTTATATATTATTGATATTTTTAGAATATGTATTTGCATCAGAATTTATTTTGGTTTAATATTGTTATAAGAGCCATAGTAATAATTTATACACTTTTTAATATTTTCAATATTATCATAATAAAAATAATTCAATTAAACCCACAGCTTTTTAAAACATGTTATTCAAGGACAGTTGATTGACAATGCTGTGTTAGTTTCAGGTGTACAATAAAGTGAATCTGTTTATGTACACATGCACCTATTCTTTTTTATATTCTTTCCCATATAGCTCATTACCAAGTATTAAGCAGAGTTCCCTGTGCTATACCATAGGTTCTTAATAGTTGTATATTATACATGTGTATATGTCAATTGCAATTTTCTAGTTTAATCCCTCCCTCCCTTTACTCCTTAGTAACCATAATTTTATTTTCTACATCTGCAACTCTATTTCTGTATTGCAAATACAGATGAATCTGAATAATGTCAATTGAGATATCACTTGACTTAGAATAGCACAGATATTCCAAACTCAGTATTCCACACTCTGTAATGCTAGTCAGTAATACATTGATCTTAAAGGTAAGTATGATGAAGAGATTCAGATCTATACAAACAAACTGAATATTTTACTAGCAATAAACAGAGTAGTAAATATATCATGAAGAAAATTTTGGTAAATTTGCTGGTCCAGAAAGAAAAACTAAGCTAAAAAGGATATTGAAAGTCTTAGTACAAAACAGCGCTATCCAACAGAATTGTAATACTAGCCACATGTGTAATTTTAAATTTTATAGCAGCCACAAAAATATAAACAAAAAACGTGGAAATCTTGTTTGTATTTTATACTTACAGCACTTCTTAAATCAAATGCTACATTTTCTTTGGAAATAATTGACTGTAAAGAGTTTTCTAATAACTCTCAGTTTCAAAATTTCAGAAGAATAATCAGTGCTTCAGTCATAGTCACTTGGAATTGTTGATGAAAAGAGACACAACCCAGTGGTCTGCAAAGAAGGAAAACTGAAGTGCTGTGTAGAAAAAAAAACTACAATGAGATTTTGGAGCACATTTGAGATGTTATCTCAGAATTCATGGCACTAATTTGGGACATATTAGGATGGTTTCCGAGGAGAAGAGTGAAAATGCCTTGGAATCAGGGCTTCTACAAATTATTCTTTTAATGTCACTTTGTATTCAAAGTGGTGTAGTGTAACTGACACCAATGTTAAAGCAACTTTTTTTTTGAGTGAGTAGTAGAAACTGTGGGGGCATCTAAACCAAGAATATAATTCATGCACATTCATCTTATCTATCAAATGAATGCTAACATTAATAGTCCTGTAATGAGCTTACCATCTGTTTTACTGAAAACAATTATTATCCTGAATATGCTACGCTTACAAAATGTAGAAAAGAATTTGGAAGAATGATGTTGTTTAATAGTATAGAAGTTTACAATTATAAATCTGTCTAAAGTTAGTAAAGAGAAAGATTAAACTATCAAGACATAATTTCATAGTGCTTATATTCCAATGACACGAATTAGGGAAATTGGCATACATAACAAAAGAGTCCAAAATGCAGTACTTGGATGCAATCTCAAATATGACAGAATGATCTCTTTTCGTTTCCAAGGCAAACCATTCAATATCATGATGATCCAACAAGAAGCTGAAGTTGAAAGGATCTATGAAGACCTACAAGACCTTTTAGAACTAACACCCAAAAAAGATGTCCTTTTCATTATAGGGGACTGGAATGCAAAAGTAGGAAGTCTAGAAACATCTGGAGTAACAGGCAAATTTGGCATTGGAGTACAGAATGAAGCAGGAAAAAGGCTAATAGAGTTTTGCCAAGAGAACGCACTGGTCATAGCAAACACCCTCTTCCAACAACACAAGAGAAGACTCTACACATGGACATCACCAGATGGTCAACACCAAAATCAGATTGATTATATTCTTTTCAGCCAAAGATGGAGAAACTCTATATAGTCAGCAAAAACAAGACCAGGAGCTGACTGTGGCTCAGACCATGAACTCTTTATTGCCAAATTCAGACTTAAATTGAAGAAAGTAGGAAAAACCACTAGGCCACTCAGGTATGACCTAAATCAAATCCCTTATGATTATACAGTGAATGTGAGAAATAGATTTAAGGGACTAGATCTGATAGACAGAGTACCTGAAGAACTATGGACGGAGGTTTGTGACATTGTACAGGAGATAGGGATCAAGACCATTCCCATGGAAAAGAAATACAAAAAAGCCAAATGGCTGTCTGAGGAGACCTTATAAGAGGCTGTGAAAAGAGAAGTGAAAAGCAAAGGAGAAAAGGAAAGATATTCCCATCTGAATGCAGAGTTCCAAAGAATAGCAAGGAGAGATAAAAAAGCCTTCCTCAGCGATCAATGCAAAGAAATAGAGGAAAACAACAGAATGGGAAAGACTAGAAATCTCTTCAAGAAAATTAGAGATACCAAGGGAACATTTCATGCAAAGATGGGCTTGATAAAGGGACAGAACTGGTATGGACCTAACAAAACCAGAAGATACTAAGAAGTGGTGGCAAGAATACACAGAAGAACTGTACAAAAAGATCTTCATGACCCAGATAATCATGATGGTGTGATCACTCACCTAGAGCCAGACATCCTGGAATGTGAAGGCAAGTGGGCCTTAGAAAGCATCACTATGAACAAAGCTAGTGGAGGTGATGGAATTCCAGTTGAGCTATTTCAAATCCTGAAAGATGATGCTCTGAAAGTGCTTCACTCAATATGCCAGCAAATTCGGAAAACTCAGCAGCGGCCACAGGACTGCAAAAGGTCAGTTTTCATTCCAATCCCAAAGAAAGGCAATGCCAAAGAATGCTCAAACTACTGCACAATTGCACTCATCTCACACGCTAGGAAAGTAATGCTCAAAATTCTCTAAGCCAGGCTCAGCAATACATGAACCGTGAACTTCCAGATGTTCAAGCTGGTTTTAGAAAAGGCAGAGGAACCAGAGATCAAATTGCCAACATCTGCTGGATCATCGAAAAAGCCAAAGAGTTCCAGAAAAACATTCATTTCTGCTTTATTGACTGCGCCAAAGCCTTTGACTGTGTGGATCACAATAAACTGTGGAAAATTCTGAAAGACATGGGGATACCAAACCACCTGACCTGCCTCTTTAGAAACCTGTATGCAGGTCAGGAAGCAACAGTTAGAACTGGACATGGAACAACAGACTGGTTCCAAATAGGAAAAGGAGTATGTCAAGGCTGTATATTGTCACCCTGCTTATTGAACTTATATGCAGAGTACATTATGAGAAATGCTGGGCTGGAGGAAGCACAAGGTGGAATCAAGGTTGCTGGGAGAAATATCAATAACCTCAGATATGCAGATGACACCACCCTTATGGCAGAAAGTGAAGAGGAACTCAAAAGCCTCTTGATCAAAGTGAAAGAGGAGAGTGAAAAAGTTGGCTTAAAGCTCAACATTCAGAAAATGAAGATCATGGCATGTGGTCCCATCACTTCATGGGAAATAGATGGGGAAACAGTGGAAACAGTGTCATACTTTATTTTGGGGCTCCAAAATCATATAGTGATTGCAGCCATGAAATTAAAAGACGCTTACTCCTTGGAAGGAAAATTATAACCAACCTAGATAGCATGTTGTAAAGCAGAGACATTACTTTGCCAACAAAGGTCTGTCTTGTCAAGGCTATGGTTTTTCCAGTGGTCATGTATGGATGTGAGAGTTGGTCTGTGAAGAAAGTTGAGCACGAAAGAACTGATGCTTTTGAACTGTGGTGTTGGAGAAGACTCTTGAGAGTCCCTTGGACTGCAAGGAGATCCAACCAGTCCATCCTAAAGGAGACCAGTCCTGGGTGTTCATTGGAAGGACTGATGCTGAGGCTGAATCTCCAATACTTTGGCCACCTCGTGGGAAGAGTCAACTCATTGGAAAAGACCCTGATGCTGGGAGGGATTGGGGGCAGGAGGAGAAGGAGATGACAGAGGATGAGATCGCTGGATGGCATCATTGACTTGATGCACATGAGTCTGGGTGAACTATAGGAGTTGATGATGGACAGAGGCCTGGTGTGCTGCAATTCATGGGGTAACGAAGAGTCAGACATGACTGAGCGACTGAACTGAACTGAAGCTCAAAAATATTATGGTCAAAGACTGACCTAACGTCCCCTATTTATAAAGGAGAGTCTTTATATAGGAGAGCCTATTTATAAAGGAGAGTCTTTATATAGGAGAGCCTAATCTCCTGTGCCAATGTACAACTTGAACCCATCTAAGGTACAGCTTTGATTATTCTTTATTCTCTATGGCACCAGCTGATAGTCATTAAGACAACATTGAGAACAAAAGTATTCTGAAGTATTGTTAAACTGTGGATACTGCTCCAGAGGACTACATGAGTAAGTGCCCTACTAGTCTGCCTCAGCATAGCATATTTCTACATACAGTTCCACTTCTGACTTCAGTATTTGGGACTTTGCCTCAGGCTCCTCTCTAGGCCCACAGGGCAGATTTAATATCTGGGAACTGATGCTATGAGGATAGACTCACAGAGTTCCACAGAGGGACTAGTCTACAGGTGCCCACAGTGGATACGAGCCGAATTATACATCCTATGCTGGCTTCCTGAAATCTTTTCTCACTATGTCCCAATCCACCACCAGCATTTCCCAACAAACAACTTGTACTCAAATCTTTGTCTCAAAGTACAAACTAAGGCAAAGAAATGTTCAGAGACCTGGAAAACTCAGACATGGATTTTATTTCTCTGGTCAGTGAAATATCTTTTATAAAATCCTAAAGGATAAGGATCAGTAACCAAGCTAAAACTAGGCACTTAAAAGCATAGTTAAGCAAAACTTTCTGTTGTTTTTGTTTAAAAAAAAAAAAAAAAAAAAACAGATATCAGTTATTTTTCTCATTCAGTTATCCACATAATTCAAAGTCCTTAGTAACTTTCTGTAGTAGTTGATCAAGTGATAATGAGATCCAATATTCTACAAATGGTATTCAGATATTTTAAATAAACAGAAAATTACACTTATTCTATAATATTACATCATGGAACTTTTTATCTCTGTATGTTTATTCTTTAGTTCATCTAGGTCTTTGTTAATTGATTCTTGCATTTTCTCCATTGTTTTCAGGGCTTTTGATCACCTTTACTATCGTTATTCTGAATTCTTTTCAGGTAGTTTGCTTATTTCCTCTTCATTTACCTGGACTTCTGTGTTTTCAGTTTGTTCCTTCTTTTGTGTAGTATTTCTCTGATTATTCATTATTTTGTTTGAGGGCTCCTTTTCCCAGGCTTCAAGGTTGAATTCTTTCTTCCTTTTGGTTTCTGCCTGCTTAAAGTTGGTCCAGTTGTTTGTGTAAGCTTCCTACAGGGTGAGATTTGTGCTGAGTTCTTGTTTGCTTGTTTGTTTTTCCTCTGATGGGCAAGGCTGAGTGAGACGGTAATCCCGTCTGCTGATGATAGGGTTTGTATTTTTGTTTTGTTTGTGGTTTAGATGAGGCATCCTGCACAGGGTGCTACTGGTTGGTTGGGTGATGCCTGGTCTTGTATTCAAGTGGTTTCTTTTGTCTGAGTTCTCACTATTTGATACCTCCTAGGGTTAGTTCTCTGGTAGTCTAGGGTCTTGGAGTCAGTGCTCCCACTCCAAAGACTCAGGGCTTGATCTCTTCAACTTATTTGATCAGAATCAGCAGAATGGATCTCAGGTGGTGGTTTTTCACATACATTTTGAAACTCTTGTCCTTTTTCTTTTCTTTTGTGCTTTGTCTAGTTTCACTTACTCATAGGGCACCGCAGGCAAAGGCCTTGGAACCAGCACTTCAGATCAAAGTTTCTCATGCGAAATGGCTGTGCAGACACCTCAACTTGTCAGGGCTAAGTCCAGGGAACATTTTAAAGTCAATACATCTAACTATCTTCTGTAGAACTGAAACTACTATGACCAGTACAAGACCAAAAGAAGGAAATTACTTAAAGTATTAAATTGTATATATTATTTTTTTTCCTTTTCTTAAAAAAATATGATGGAGTCATAATATCACCTTTCCCCAAGCATTTGGGATATCTCAATTTAAAAAAAACAAACAAACAAACAAATCATTGCCTTTGGGAAACTTACATCCTAATGAAGGAAAGTGGTAACTTCCAAGTATTGCCAAGTATTGTATAGTATATATACTATTTGATAGGGAGGATTAAGATTTATGGGATCCACTGGCTTTTGGAAACAGCAATACCTATCTTTGCTCAGTATTGTTAAATGGTAAATTATATACTGTGAATTTGAGTATATCGTAAGGGAGTATCAGGGAGATGAGTTGACAAGCTGCTCAGCCATTCCCATTCAACAAATATTTATTAAGTATCCACTATTTTTCTAATTTATAATAAAGGGAATGTCAAACATCCCCATCTTATTGTATTTACTGTCTAAAACTGAGTGACACAGACACAAAAATTATGTGTGTAATAAAAAGGTATATTATAAAGTGACAAGTGCTCTGGGAAAAGTAGAGGTAAGTCTGAAGGATTACATATATGAATGATAGTCTTAAATGGCCCACCAATTTTCCAATTAAAAAGACATACACAAAGACACGCAAGACATAGGGATCACGAAATTTCATAATATACACCAAAGATAAAAAACATGAAAGCTCCTAGAGAGAAAGTAATTCGACTTTCTATGGTTAAGGATCAGAAATATCTGACATTATAACTAAGATATCTTAAAATAATTTAAGATTTTGAGTAAAAAAGAATTGAATATGATCTATACTAAATCAAACTACAAATAAAGCATTTGGATAGATGTTTTGTCTTAATTTCCCAAGGAAACAAAATTTACATTCCCTTGTTCTTAGGAAATTAAAAGATTGATTAGACTGGCTCTACCAAAATGAAAAGTCAATATAAAGGATTATAGGAAACAAGGAATCTAACTCCAGTGAGAGGAAAAGAAAATTTCTAGAACAATGACAGCTAAGCTGTAGACCCAGAGACAAACCAAATTTAACCAAAGATAAAAAGGTTCTAGGAGAAATTGTTCCACAGGGGAGAAATTAAATAGATTCCATCATGTGTTTTATATAACTTTTCACCAAGATCACACATTGGCATTATCTATAATACATTCTTAACACATTCATCAACATCAACACAATTAAGAAATTTGAAAAACTGGAAAGAATATATGCCTATTTTCTAAAAATTTTACATTAAATCATAGACAAGTATTTTAGGGGTGTCTATCAAAATTTTTTTTAATTCAGCAGAATAAAACTGGCTCAAAGGAGAAATTGAGATTTCAATTCAATTGTGTTTGTATTCACAATGCATGAATACACATATTGTGTATTCTCAATTCAAATGTATGTCTATACACACACATGTATGTAAGAGTGTGTACATATTACACTTAGCCCATTAAAGAGGAGAAGGCAATGGCACCCCACTCCAGTACTCTTGCCTGGAGAATCCCATGGACAGAGGAGCCTGGTAGGCTGCAGTCCATGGGGTCATTGAGTTGGACACAACTGAGCGACTTCACTTTCACTTTTCACTTTCATGCATTGGAGAAAGAAATGGCAACCCACTCCAGTGTTCTTGCCTGGAGAATCCCAGGGACGGGGGAGCCTGGTGGGCTGCTGTCTATGGGGTCGCACAGAGTCAGACTCGACTGAGGTGACTCAGCAGCAGTAGCAGCCCATTAAAGGAGGATGATTTCTTAATGAACCTTGCCAAAAAACCGTATTGCTAGAAAAAAAAAATAGAAAGGAGAAAAGGAAAGATATAAACATCTGGATGCAGAGTTCTAAAGAATAGCAAGGAGAGATAAGAAAGCCTTCCTCAGTGATCAATGAAAAGAAATAGAGGAAAACAATAGAATGGGAAAGACTAGAGATCTCTTCAAGAAAATTAGAGATACCAAGGGAACATTTGATGCAAACATGGGCTCAAAAAGAACAGAAATGGTATGGACCTAACAGAAGCAGAAGATATTAAGAAGAGATGGCAAGAATACACCGAAGAACTGTACAGAAAAGAGCTTCAGACCCAGATAATCACAATGGTGTGATCACTCACACTCACCTAGAGCTGGATATCCTGGAATGTGAAGTCAGGTGGGCTTTAGGAAGCATCACTATGAATAACGCTAGTGGAGGATATGGAATTGCAGTTGAGCTATTTCAAATCCTGAAAGATGATGCTTTGAAAGTGCTGCATTCAATATATCAGCAAATTTGGAAAACTCAGCAGTGACCACAGGACTGGTAAAAGTCAGTTTTCATTCCAATCCCAAAGAAAGGCAATGCCAAAGAATGCTCAGTCTACTTCACAATTGCACTCATCTCACACGCTAGTAAAGTACTGCTCAAAATTATCCAAGCCAGGCTTCAGCAATACATGAACCGTGAAATTCCAGATGTTCAAGCTGGTTTTAGAAAAGGCAGAGGAACCAGAGATCAAATTGCCAACATCTGATGGATCATCAAAAAAGCAAGAGACTTCCAGAAAAACATCTGTTTCTGCTTTATTGACTATGCCACAGCCTTTGACTGGGTGGATCACGATAAACTATGGAAAATTCTGAAAGAGATGGGAATACCAGATCACCTGATCTGCCTCTTGAGAAACCTGTATGCAGGTCAGGAAGCAACAGTTAGAACTGGACATGGAACAACAGACTGGTTCCAAATAGGAAAAGGAGTACATCAAGGCTGCATATTGTCACCCTGCTTATTTAACTTATATGCAGAGGACATCATGAGAAACGCTGGGCTGGAGGAAACACAAGCTGGAATCAAGATTGCTGGGAGAAATATCAATAACCTCAGATATGCAGATGACACCACCCTTATGGCAGAAAGTGAAGAAAAACTAAAGAGCTTCTTGATGAAAGTGAAAGAGGAGAGTGAAAAAGTTGGCTTAAAGCTCAACATTCAGAAAACTAAGATCATGGCATCCGCTCCCATCACTCCATGGCAAATAGATGGGGAAACAGTGGAAACAGTGGCTGACTTTATTTTTCTGGGCTCCAAAATCACTGCGGATGGTGATTACAGCCATGAAATTAAAAGATGCTTACTCCCTGAAAAGAAATTTATGACCAACCTAGATAGCATATTCAAAAGCAGAGACATTACTTTGCCAACAAAGGTCCATCTAGTCAAGGCTATGATTTTTAGAGTAGTCATATATGGATATGAGAGTTGGACTATAAAGAAAGCTGAGTGCCAAAGAATTAATGGTTTTGAACTGTGGTGTTGGAGAAGACTCTTGAGAATCCCTTGGACTGCAAGGAGATCCAACCAGTCCATCCTAAAGGAGATCAGTCCTGGGTGTTCATTGGCTGATGTTGAAGCTGAAACTCCAATACTTTGGTCACCTGATGTGGAGAGCTGACTCATTTGAAAAGACCCTGATGCTGGGAAAGATTGGGGGCAGTAGGAGAAGGGGATGACAGAGGATGAGATGGCTGGATGGCATCACTGACTCGATGGACATGGGTTTGGGTGGACTCTGGGAGTTGGTGATGGACAGGGAGGCCTGGCGTGCTGCAGTTCATGGGGTCGCAAAGAGTCGGACACGACTGAGCAACTGAACTGAATTGAAAGTAGAGTAGCCTCCCCTTGTCCTTGGGGGATATATGTCAGGAAATCCAGTGGATGCCTGAAACCACAGATAGTACCACGCCTTACACACACTATGTTTTTTTCTTCTTTTACATGCATTTTTATGATAGATTTAATTTATAAATTAGACATGGTAACAGATTAACAATGTAATTGTTAATAAAGCAATTTTACCAATCAATTAAATAACAGTTATGTGAATGTGCTGTCTGAAAATATCTTATTGTGCAGATTTAAGGCTTTACACTTATCACATATGGTGACTGTAGCTTTTACAGTTTTTTTTTTTTTTTATTATTATTATTTTTTTTGGTGTGCTTTTATTTTTTTATTTTTTATTTTTTTAATTTTATTTAATTTTTAAACTTTACATAATTGTATTAGTTTTGCCAAATATCAAAATGAATCCAGTTTTATGCTAGGAAAACTAGTACAAATTTATGTTTCCTTCTTCATAATTTCACAGAGAGCAGATCTGTTCTTACAGATTGTAGCAACCTCAGCATTCTTTTTTTTTCTTTCCTTATTAACTTTAGAACTTTCACTTTTTCACTTAAAGGAAGCTTCATACAAGCTATACAGCTTCCCTTTGGCATATTCACATCGCCTGCATCACTGCCCTTGCACATAGAGATGATTAAGTAAAATAACGGTTACTTGCACACAAGCACTGCCATATCATGACAACCAATCAGATAAATGTCAGGGTTACTCAGTGACTAATAGCTGGGACATACTGGACCAAGGGAATATTCACATTCTTGGGGGAACAGAGTGGGATAGTAAAGTTTTCATCGTGCTTATCAGAACAGTGCACAATTTAAAATTGATAAATTGTTTATATCTGGAATTTTACATTTAATATTTCAGACCGCAGTTGACCACTGGTAACCAAAACCATGGAAAGTGAAATTGTGGATAGGCAGAGACTACAGTATCTGTTCCAAAATATTAAGGGGTCTGTGGTAACAGTTCATCATTGAAATGACATTCCACTATAGTTTGAGTAAGCATAGTCTACTAAGTTGAGGTATAAAAATAGGTGAAGAAAGAAGGCTTCCCCCACACAGAATACAGGATGTAAAACTATGACAAAAATATTCCAAAGCTAACATTCATAATTGGTAGCATTTCATCAGTTTATCCGTTCCTTTAGTCTTATGTAATTAACATTGTTTACAGTCTGCTTTCATGATATTATTCATTTCTAAACTAACAAGAATCCTGGAAATTCTGAGTCTATACTGTGGTACAGTCTGAGAGTTAAGTTTTGTCACTTTGAACTCCAATGTCTGTACCCAAGAGTTTATTTCTTCAGTTATCAATAGTTAAGGATAACTAATGTAATCCATCTGAGACTGTATTACTTTGTTTAAGACTTAATTTCTAACCTAGAGCTTTTAGCAGAACCTACAAGTATTCATAGTAAAAAAAAAAAAAAACTGCTAATGATAAGACTTAATGACTCTAATTAACTCATTATAGTAATTAACAGTATCAGATGATGAAATGTAAAATAATCTTTTGGGATTTAATTCAGGAGAATTTGATCAATATTTATCTTGAGGACAAGAACATATTAAGATAGCAAGGACATCACTACCTCTCTAGGGACTGTCAATCCTTCCTGCAAGAAATTTATATTAATGATATTTTACCTGCATTAATTAACCTAGGGAAGCTGAGGTTTTTTTTTGATTTTACATCTCTTTCCTTACAGATTTTGGCAATAATCTTGATTTTATATGTGAGTAAGGAAAGTACCAAACAAGTTGAGCTGTTTATTTAAATACACATTTATGGAGATAAAATACAAGCAGAAATAGACTAAAACACTGAAAATGGGACTTGAGAGACGAAGAGTGATAACCAAAATGATAGTTGATTTCAATTTAAGATTTGTAGTAAAATATAACTGTCTTTGTTGTTTTTAGTTGTTAAGTTAGTCCGACTCTTTGTGACCCCATGGACTGTAGCCCACCAGGCTCCCCTGTCCATGGTATTTCTCAGGTAAGAATAGTGGAGTGGGTTGCCATTTCCTTCTCCAGGGGATCTTCCCAATCCAGGAATTGAACACACATCTGACTATGTTTATTGTAACTGTTTTCTAAATGTAAAAATATTAAAAACGAATGCACACTTTTTGAAAGCTTTAATTTATGAAAGAATAGACACATGTGAAGCTGAAGAGATAGTCAATTTTTTTTTTTAATTTCAAGCTGGAAGATATTGTATCATGATTTTGTGAATATAAAAATACCATTGTGTTAGTCACTAGAGTTGCTACACACAGAATTAAGAATAAACTAGATGATAAAGAGGGTGGGGGAAAGATCATGTGGAAGGGCAAAGTTTTCAGTACATGGAAGAAGAAAAGATTCAGTGTACAAGTTGTATTGCACACAGGAGCTGGTAAATAATATTTTCCATACATAATTCAGAGAAATACAATTGTAACAGATGCTAAAAAGTAATTTGATGTAACTGAACATCCTTTCCAGAATAAATTTTTTAAAAGGTAACCAAGTAACAGTTATATAAGAAATAGTATGTATAAGAAATAGGAATGGTGGTTTCAATTATATTTACATATTTCTTTATCTGTATTTATCTAATCATGTAACCTAGGAAGACCCGAATGATGCAATTTGGCATGTGGCATTATAAAATTGCACTCTGTCACTTCCAGACAAATGGTTGCTTCTATGATACTCTGCGTGTCAGTGTGGGTAAAGGGTGATTGTTTTTCAACACAGAGCCACCACTCAGTTATGTCTCAAGGTCAACATCATACTGGCCAGTGAGAACTAAGTCCTCTCTATCTTGTATAGAACTGAGTGTTTTAGTCTCTCTGCAGGCAATAGGAGTGATTTAATTTTTAACAGTTATTTTACTTCTCTCCTTGGAAACCTAGACTGGCTTATTGCCTCACACAGTTCCTTCCAGGCCTTTTGCCAGTCCTTGAGCTGAGTGAGTCCTCAGCTCTGAGCATTGGTTAATCATTTGAAAGCACTTCTGGGGACTTCTTTACTATTTTGATTCAGTACCTAACTATAAGTGAATAGTGGCAATAATGGGAGAATGTGGGTGAAAAAGACAAATTAATTAGTGAAATGATGGACATCCTAGTAAATGGCGCTGGGTCACATTGTTAACAATGTATATGAAAAGAATTAGGTTATTTCTAGCATAAGCTAAATTTTAAAGTTTAGATATACTGAGGAGTGGAACATAAAATTAAAACAGTAAGAAAACATAGGTGAATATTTATAAATATTTATTGGTGTATTTCACAGGATATACTTTCCTAAGCATAAATCCAGGGAAATTATTAATGAAACTATTGATAGATTTGATGGCACAAATATTAAATTTTAATGTCAAATTTAATGATGAATAAAGGAAAAAATTCAACAAAAATAGCTTAAATGTTATTGTACTAAATTTATACACATTTCTAGCAAACATATGAAAAAGTTCGGCAATCAATTGATATTTTATAAAAAGAATAAAGAATGAAAAATTCAGGTAGAGAAAAGCATACACATGGTTATAACATTTAGTCCATTAACAAGAATGAAGTATGAAACTACACATTGTTTTATTCCCTTTCAAGTAAACAATATTTTCTTCTAAGAAAAAAAGAAGTCCACTCTGATTTCTTAAACTTTGCCAAGCATACTTCATGGATTTCTCCTTTTTGCATACATAATTTATCAGTTTTCAATCACCTGATATCCCAGCGCTGTCAGATTGTACTTTCGCTGCATAATACCCTACGTAGGACGGCAAAAATGCCCGGCAGTACATTATCAATATCCTGGGCTCCAGGGATAGACGGACACAAACATGTAAATGCCACAGTGAAATAATTGGTAATTGTCTTGCTAATGCTTTTAGAGCAACAAGTGCAATCATGCTGACAGCCTGTAGTGCTCACAGAGAATTACAGAATCAATCTTCTTGTCTGAGAGACCACTCTTCCTAGTTCCTTTGCACACTCCAGGAACTGACACTCTCAGCAGGAATGCCATTATCAGTCTGGAAATGTTTCCGTTTTTATAATTCTTTCTTGCTACATTCATTCAAGGCTGAGAGAAAGCTTTGCTCTTTTCCTCTTTGCTTTTGAAATACTAATCCCTCTCTAACCTCACCAGAGATGATATTTCTCTTTCTAAAAGAAAGCTCATGATGTCACTATTTCAGGCAAAGCACAGTTCATTGGTCTGGCTTTGTATCATGGAGTATATAGTCTTGCCTAGGTCAAATAAAGGCTTCCCTGGTGGCTCAGAAGGTGCAGAGTCTGTCTGCAATGCAGGAGACCTGAGTTGGATCCCTGGGTTGGGAAGATCTCCTGGAGAAGTGAATGGCAACACACTCCAGGATTGTTGCCTGGAGAATCCCATGGACGGAGGAACCTGGAAGACTGTAGTTGGACACAACTAACATTTTCATTTTCACAGGTCAAGTGAAACCTACTGGTGATGGGATTTATCAGGAATTTTAAGTATGAGCCCCCAGATTCAAACTGAATGGTTTTAGTTTTCCTGTTCCTCAATAATCTATTACTAATCTTACTTTTGTGGGCAATCTTTTTCTAAAACACTCTCATGGCATGGCCCTTTCAACTCACATAAAAAGTCAAGATGAGTTGAGACATACTTCCAGCTAAATTTGCTAAAGGCAAAGACCATAATTAGATATAGAGTAAAATTTTCTACTCAACTGAATTTTTAAGCTTTAAGCACTAATGCCAAGTACAAAACAAGCCGATGAAAAATTTTAACAACTGCAGAAAGGTTGTACTTTAAGCAAAATAAAAATTTTACTTTGACACATGTTTATATCTATAAACAATTTTATTTCGTTTTTTCAATTTTTCAGTTATCTTGTGGAATAACTTCCCTCAATTTGTTTTTCTTCAAAATGAATGAGAATATCTGCATATTTTGCCTTAAAAAGTTGTTATGGCCCCCAAAAAGAAGCTTCCTGGTACATAATATCCACACAGTAAAAAAACTATAAAAAAGTTACTGAGATATTTTGTGCAATTTTGTCATTAGTAAAAGAAGTACACAAAACAGGTGACTTGCTGTCTTCTTAAACAGTTGTTAATTATGATTTAAACTTTAAATGATGCAAGATCAACAATGTGGGTATAATGCTATCACATGTAAAGCATCCACATTCTCATTGATCCATTGATGACTATTTGCCTTTATTTTAAAGGCTGTTCAGTTTAGACTTTCTGACTTTTCCTCCCCTGCTCTTCCTATCCCTCCCTTAGCTTTCACATTTTTCTATTATCAACCTGCTTTCTGTGACATTTCTTTTTCTTTTACTATACTGTGAATTATGAAAAAAACTAATTATAGTTGTTAATATATAGAGAAGAAAAATTGGTTTCAATGTTGATTCCATCCGTAAACAACAATGCATTAGACGTTTGCATACACATGCGTGCACATACATGTTATATATAAAATACCCACTGGTCTCAAGAATATTTACGTTCCTGCTTTTCCTACCTAATTTATGAACAGCTAGCAGAGAAGGCAATGGCACCCCACTCCAGTACTCTTGCCTGGAAAATCCCATGGACGGAGGAGCCTGGTAGGCTGCAGTCCATGGGGTTGCTAAGAGTCAGACATGACTGAGCGACTTCACTTTCACTTTTCACTTTCATGCATTGGAGAAGGAAATGGCAACCCACTCCAGTGTTCTTGCCTGGAGAATCCCAGGGACAGGGGAGCCTGGTGGGCTGCCATCTATGGGGTCGCACAGAGTCAGACACAACTGAAGCGACTCAGCAGCAGCAGCAATGTCAATTACCATATGGATACTTGATATATTTTTAAAAATTGAGAGAAAGATTGAAAATAAGATGAATAGAGAATTGAAGGATCACATCACAAAACACTTATTCAAATTAACTACAAGAGTTAAAACTCTTAGTCTCATTTTTAAACTACTGCTTTCATTGTCATTGAGATAATTTATCAACCTTAAAAGGATCTCACCAGTTAACCATGCACTCTTTTATGTATACCATCTTACTCTGGCCTGTTACAAGCAGTGGGAATCAGTGTGGTAAGTGGTATAGCTTATTAACAGGTAACTTTCAGCAGTTCTTCACTCTTGGTTTCAAAAGCAAATAATTTTGGAGTGATTATTTCACAGCTGAAATATGCCATATATTATGTTTTGATAACTAAAGACTTGGTGCTGGGGTTGCATGCAACTGTTATTCTTGATCAAAAGTATCATCGCTGAAAGCCATTCACATAAGGGAGTTTGCAGAATTCTGGTTGTGGTTTTCTAGTCATGTTATTAACTGATTATGAGAACCATCCTACCAAAAATAGTTGAACATAGGTTTGGTAAAATCCCAACTTGGAGAATTTTTTATTAGTAAATTTTGAGAGTCATATTTTCTGTCAGACTGAGAAAAATGACTAACAAACGACTAGCTATTTTGCAAATAGAGTATTTCCAGGTTTCACTAGTTTCAGTGTGGCAACTATAATTGAGATTAAAATGTATGTAAAGTCTATTTAAATAAATACATGACACATCGAAATACATGGGATTTACTTGCTGGAAATTAATGTAGAGGATATTTTTAATGTATTACTTTAAGCCAATTCATGTTGACCTATAGTTATTAACCCACTTTGTTATTTTTAACACATTATCCCTACTGTTTACTAGGAAATTTAATATTTTGGTATAATAAACACCTATACTGATTCATCCACAAAATGTAAGGGAAAAAGCCATAAATTTATTTTTCAAAGGCCAGTATAAACATGATACCAAATCCTGAACAGCACATTCTGAAAAATACAGGTTAATGCAATTCACGAACTCAGACGCAAACATCCTAAATGAAATCAGCAAACCAATTCGGTACTCCCTAAACTAGACTACACAGTGAATTTCAATGATAAAGAGAAAAGCAGCCTCTGCCACCCAGGAGCTGGCTTGATATTGTCATCTAAGATTTGATATGTCTAAAAGATAGATTTTTAGTTTTGTTTAAATATAAATAATTTCACAGCACACCAACAGCAGACAAGGCAACTCTGAAATTGTAATAAATCACAACCAAAAAAAAAAAAAAGACAAAACTCTATTATCATGTCTGACAAGTACTTAACTCCAAACTCATCAAGTTTTATACATCAAATAGCTTTTTGTACGTCAATCATGGCTCAATAAAGTGGTTTAAAAAATGACAATTGTGCATACCACAGAATAGCCAAACATTCCCCTGAATAGGTAAATATGAGTTATTACCATTCCATTACAATGACAAATTGATGGCTTTAGACTCGTCTCATTCCTTTCACTTTATAGATAAGACTTACTAAAATATCCAATCATAATACTGTCCCGATGTCCTGAAAACATCCAACATGTAACAAGTTCTGGCTTCCTGGTCCACTCCTGAAAAATCACCTAACCCACCCAAACGCTTTATGCTTCTTCTAACAGTACATTACTACAACATCCTCAATTCTCCACTGTGTTTATTCTCCTTTGCTGAAGCAATCAATAAACCCATACTGTCCAAATGACAGGTTTCTTCAGGGTGGTCTTTGGCTCAAGGCCAATGACCTCAGAAATGCAATGATGATTTCACAGCCTTCAATCAACTCGTATGACTTAATACATATGAAAAAATATGTGATTATCTGAATATATACAGAATTTGATGAAATCTAACATCTATGAGTTTTGAAAAGTCTTAGTCAATTATAGTCAGTTTTATTTATTAAATATACTTATTAAGGAGGGAAGAAAATATAAATTACTTAATATGATAAAGTTCACATATAAACAAAACAATAACAAAAACCTAATAATTTTTAAAAACATATAGTAATTTTAAATATTAAAAAAAATGCTAAAAGTTTTTTTGTGTGTCAAGTAACAGGTAAGATACGCTCACAATGACCATTTTTGGTATGTACTGTATTGAAGGTTTTATCCAATGACAGAAGAAAAAAATTAAATGAAAAGATTGTAAAGAAATGCTGTGGCAGATGACATGACAATGTGGGTTGGCCAAAATGTTTGTTTGGGCTTTTCCATAACATCTTTGGAAAAAATCCACAAGAATATTTTGGCCAGCCCAATATAGGTCCTATTCGCCAAGTTGCTTCAGTCGTGTCCGACTCTGTACAACCCCATAGACGGCAGCCCACCAGGCTCCCCCTCCCTGGGATTCTCCAGGCAGAAACACCAGAGTGGGTTGCCATTTCCTTCTCCAATGCATGAAAGTGAAAAGTGAAAGTGAAGTTGCTCGGTCGTGTCCAACTCTAGCTACCCCATGGACTGCAGCCCCAGACTCCTCCGTCCATGGGATTTTCCAGGCAAAAGTACTATTAGACAAAATTAATTGTATTTTTATATATATGCAATAAACATTTTCTAAGAGATACCACTTAAAATAGCTTAAAGTGAAAGTGAAGTCACTCAGTCATGTCTGACTCTTTGCGACCCCATGGACTGCAGCCCACCAGGCTCCTCTGTCCATGGGATTTTCTAGGCAATAGTACTGGAGTGGGTTGCCATTTCCTTCTCCAGGGGATCTTTCCAACCCAGGGCTCGAACTCAGGTCTCTGGCATTGTAGACAGACGCTTTACTGTCTGAGGCACCAAAATAGCTTAAAGGTGGCCCTAAAAACAAATGAAAGATGTACATGATTTCTATGTGTTATATCTTTTAAACATCATAAGACCACATTTTAAGAAATAAGACAATATTCATTTTAATATCAATTCTCTCCAAATTCTGATTCATTTGTAGACTAGACAATAAAAATTTTTTTCCAGAAATGTCAATCCTGTTCTAAGATTTATATGGAAATACAAAAGACCAGGAATAGACAAGACAATATTGAAAAGAAAAAAGAACAAGTACCAGCAGCTTAAAGTTATAGTAATTAAGGCAGTGTGCTATCAGCCCAATGATAGGCAAAGAGACACATGATAAAGAGGTTAGACGTACCAACTCATGTTTGAGCTCTTCAGTTATAAAGAATTTAACTCTACAAAGAAGTGAGGAAAAAATGATCTTTTCAATACCAGTTCTGGGACCACATTATGTCTATGTAGGATAGCTATATTAATACCTACTTCACACCACATTTCCATGTCTACTGTTGATATAATTCTGAAAGGAAAAACAATAAATATTTTATGAAATAATGTAGGAGAATATCATAACTAGCCTGAGTTATGTATGTATATTTGGGGGAGAAATTAACCAAAAAGGTAGATTGATAAATTGGACCATGTCAAAATTTTGAACTTGTGTTAATCAATTGTCTCCAGTAAAGGGCGAAAAAGAAGTTGCAAAGTGGAAGTTGACAATGTATTATACAACAAGCATTCATATCTAAACTAAACAAAGAACTAGAAGCAACTAATACAATGATCAGAAATCCTAAAGAAAACTACACAACAGATTTGAAGACGTATTTCAGAAAGGAGATTTCCATATAGCCAGAAATACATGAAAAAATGAAGAATATATTTTAATTTGAGTAAACAGAAATTAAAAATCCATTTAAAAACCACTATACATTATGCAAAATATTTAGTCCAGAATGTCTATAGCTAAGATGACTGAGAGTACCATGCCTTAGGGATGAAGCATAACAAAGAAATTCTCCTACACTAGAAGCAGTTGGGACCATAAATCGGGACATCTACTTCAGGAAATTCTTTGCTGTTAACTTTTAAAATTGAATCTAGATGTAATCTATGACACAGGAATTCTACTTCTAGGTATATTTCTAACAGAAATGCACACACACATGTGACCAAGAAGCATGCACAAGCAAATTTACCACAGAATTTTACCACTAAACTGGAAACAACCTGAATATTCATCAACAGCAGAATAAGTTATCATATATTCATGCAATGGAAAACACCCCACCAGTGAAAAGCAACCAACTATAAAAAAGAACACAATGATACAATATAATATTGAAATAATCTAGCTGCAAAAACACTTTGTATCATTCTAATACGGTGAACTCCAGTAAAGTAGTTCCAATTTTTCTCTTTGTTTGGGCTTTTTGTTTGTTTTATGTGTGATTGTGTGTGTGTTTTGTCAGGCTGCTCAACTTGCAGGATCTTAGTTTGCTGACCTGAGATCAAACTCCAGTTGCCAGAAGTGGGAGCACAGTCTTATCCACTGGACCACCAGTAATTCTCAGTATCAATTTAACTATGGTCTTAAGAGATCCATATAAAAGTAATTTATGTGTTTGTAATCTTTTCAGAACCAACTAAGATTTAGTTGGATAATTTTACATGATTTAATTGAATTTAAATGCAATTAATAAAGTTCTCAAAATAGTTTAACTTCTCTTTCAGTCTTATCATCTCATCTGTATAGTCTACAATCAGGATTAGTTCACTTGTTTTGAATGAATGAAAGTAATTTCCTATATTTATCAAGTCTATAGTATGTTACTGAAATTATTACTTAAGTTTATCTGTATATATTAGCAGATGATGCCGTGAAAGTGCTGCACTCAATATGCCAGCAAATTTGGAAAACTCAGCAGTGGCCACAGGACTGGAAAAGGTCAGTTTTCATTCCAATCCCAAAGAAAGGCAATGCCAAAGAATGCTCAAACTACCGCACAATTGCACTCATCTCACACGCTAGTAAAGTAATGCTCAAAATTCTCCAAGCCAGGCTTCAGCAATATGCGAACTGTGAACTTCCTGATGTTCAAGCTGGTTTTAGAAAAGGAAGAGGAACCAGAGATCGAATTGCCAACATCCGCTGGATCATGGAAAAAGCAAGAGAGTTCCAGAAAAGCATCTATTTCTGCTTCATTGACTATGCCAAGCCTTTGACTGTGTGGATCATAATAAACTGTGGAAAATTCTGAAAGAGATGGGAATACCAGACCACCTGACCTGCCTCTTGAGAAACCTGTATGCAGGTCAGGAAGCAACAGTTAGAACTGGACATGGAACAACAGACCGGTTCCAAATAGGAAAAGGAGTACATCAAGGCTGTATATTGTCACCCTGCTTATTGAACTTATATGCAGAGTACATCATGAGAAACGCTGGACTGGAAGAAACACAAGCTGGAATCAAGATTGCTGGGAGAAATATCAATAACCTCAGATATGCAGATGACATCACCCTTATGGCAGAAAGTGAAGAGGAACTAAAAAGCCTCTTGATCAAAGTGAAAGAGGAGAGTGAAAAAGTTGGCTTAAAGCTCAACATTCAGAAAATGAAGATCATGGCATCTGGTCCCATCACTTCATGGGAAATAGATGGGGAAACAGTGGAAACAGTGTCAGACTTTATTTTTCTGGGATCCAAAATCACTACAGATGGTGACTGCAGCCATGAAATTAAAAGTCGCTTACTCCTTGGAAGGAAAGTTATGACCAACCTAGATAGCATATTCAAAAGCAAAGACATTACTTTGCCAACAAAGGTTTGTCTAGTCAAGGCTATGGTTTTTCCTGTGGTCATGTATGGATGTGAGAGTTGGACTGTGAAGAAGGCTGAGCGCCGAAGAATTGATGCTTTTGAACTGTGGTGTTGGAGAAGACTCTTGAGAATCCCTTGGACTGCAAGGAGATCCAACCAGTCCATTCTGAAGGAGATCAGCCCTGGGATTTCTTTGGAAGGAATGATGCTAAAGCTGAAACTCCAGTACTTTGGCCACCTCATGCAAAGTGTTGACTCATTGGAAAGGACTCTGATGCTGGGAGGTATTGGGGGCAGGAGGAGAAGGGAACGACAGAGGATGAGATGGCTGGATGGCATCACGGACTCGATGGACATGAGTCTTAGTGAACCCCAGGAGTTGGTGATGGACAGGGAGGCCTGGCATGTTGCGAGGGGTCAGACACGACTGAGTGACTGATCTGATCTGATCTGATTAGCACATCATCATTTTTATTTGCTTCATTTCATCAAGGGTAGTGATTATAGTTTATTTCCTTTGCCTGGTAGGATATCAGTCTAATCATCAGTATAAAATTAAACTTGGCTTTTCTAATGCATAACAATCATGTTAACATGGGCAAAGGCATGATTTTTATTGTATATTCTCCAAAAAAAGTAGGTCACTTTTTGAATTGTGAGTTGCAAAAATAGTACCTTGAGAAATAAAGTAAAATGGTAGATTTGAAGTGTTTCTCACTTTTTCAATTTGAAAATTATATATGCTTTTAAGTTAGGAAGACAAAATTATACTTGGTTTAGCCCACTGTAACTGAAAAAGATTGCACTTTATTCTTTATTTGATGCAATAAAAAGTATTTGTAAAGAGATTATATTTCACTGAATCAACATTTATGTTAATTTTGCTAATATTAAGCAGAGAGGAAACATACGATTTTGTCACTTTCGTGATCATTTCCTAAGTAGGTTTCAATAGTTGAGAATATGCAGTGGTCTATTATTTGCACTTTTTTATGTAGTTATATAAAATCATAAAGTTTCAAAAGCTAGAACAATAGGTTTATGCCATAAACGGGGTATACACTGGCATAAAGAATCTAGTACAGCAACAGAATCACAATTATTCCTAAACAGGGAATTCTTAAAAATAGCACTGAGTAATTAAACAGCATATGTTATTGCTAATAATGTTATCTTGCAAAAAATAAACATTTTAGGTAAAGAGTTAATATAAGATAGAAATAATTACTTATATCTGTACAAACTATTTAAAAAAGATCTCCCAGCTTTGACTTATAGTTGACAAGTACAATATATATACGTATATATATATACACACACCCATACATATATATGTCTATATATACTATATATGTGTGTGTGTGTGTGTTTATGTGTATACATGTGATAGCTGAACATATGTATACATTGTGAAATGATTACAACAATCAGATTAACATATTTATCACTTCACATAATTACTCTGTGTATGTTGAGAATGTTTAAGATCTACTCTTAACATATTTCAAGTATTCAATGTTATATTAACAATTATGGTCACCATGTTCTGTGTTAGATCCTCAGAACTTATTCATCTTCTAACTGAAGCTTTTCATCCTCTGGCAAGTATCTCCCTAACTTTCTCATCCCAGTCCCACAAATAATTGGACTAATAGCAACAATTTGGTTCTGTTTCTATGACTTTTTAAAAAAGATACCACATACAACCAAGATCATACATTATTTATTTGTCTGTCTCAATCTGGCTTATTTCATTAGCATGATGTCCTTTAGGTTCTCATCCCTCACCTTCTATCTCTATGAATAATTTTACCATGAACATTTTATTTAAAATATTCATTTGATTTCAAGTCTCTCAAATTGTCCTTGAAACATATACTTCTATCAAATTGTTTTCAGAGAATGATTGCCCATCATGTAAATTATAATATATTGTTAAGTGTGTTAGTTGCTCAGTCGTGTCTGACTCTTTGTGACCCCGTGTACTACAGCCCGCCAGGCTCCTCTGTCCATGGAATTCTCCAGACAAAAATACTGGAGTGGGTAGCCATGCCCTTCTTCAGGGGATCTTCCCAAATAAGGGATGGAACCCAGACCTGCTGTATTGCAGGTGGTCTCCTGCATTGCAAGCAGATTCTTTACCATCTGAACTACCAGGGAAGCCCAATATATTGGTAACAGAGGTAAATAGGAAATTTGTCTTTTATTTGAAAAATTACTTTCGTTTATTTTCTGGGATATGTATGCAAATACAGGATGTTTCTCATCTCCTGGACAAATGAGGGTGAATGAAATGCTGCTCAGTGTTCTACAGTTAGTTCAATGCTACATTCACTGCAGTCTTTTGGGGAAGTTTTAAAAACCATGTCAGTAAGCCAAAGGACAGGGAAGCCTGGCATGCTGCAGTCTAGGGATTGCAGAGTCGAACATGACTAAGCGACTGAGCAACAAGAAGCCAATTGAGACATAGTTGGTCAGTGACATTAAAATTTCCTATTACACACAAAATGGTAGAAATGATTCAAGATTTATGACATATTCCCAAGATGAAAAGAGACATTCTTAAAATTGCTTTAAAGTTTTATTTTTTTCCTTAATTTTGAGTAATATGTTAGAACGTGGTCTTGGTTAGCATGTAATCAGTCATTGGCATTTATTTTAGCTTTAATTTTTTTTAAAGTTGAAGATTTTAGTAGATATGCATTCCAAACTATCATATTTAAAGGTATTAAACAAAAGGATAAACCCTTCTATTCATTAGGAAAAAAAATCATTACTGCTTTTACTCTTGTTGAAAAGAAATAAAACCAAAACTTAAGATGAGGCTGAAATATCAACAGAAGATATTTCATTCTTTCACACACAAAAAAGATGCATTTGTATTTTGCCCTGTGTGTTCTTTTATTTTCTACTAATGTAAAGGTAGTGTAGCAAATGTCTTAGTCATGAAGATTATATTCCAAATAAAAAACAAAGTTTCAAATAAATTGCATTTATAAGGAAACAAACTATTACAGAAATGATATTAACAACAAATTGTGTATCTGCTTTATTTTTGATAACTCTTAGCATTCAACTTCTTGCTGCTGCTGCTGCTAAGTTGCATCAGTCGTGTTCGACTCTGTGCTACCCCATAGACGGCAGCCCACCAGGCTCTCCCGTCCCTGGGATTCTCCAGGCAAGAGTACTGGAGTGGGTTGCCACTGCCTTCTCCATTCACTCTTTTAACTTTCATATATAACATAAACCAATGTCAACTATAGTAATTTTGCACGTTTTATCCTTAGCACTATTTATCTTTGTTAAGATTGTTCCATTTGTAACTGGAATTTTGTACCTTATGACTACTTTCATCTACTTCCATGCCCCTTTCCCCTGGTAACCACAAAAATGATCTCTTTTTCTGTGAGTTTGTTTGTTTTTGAAGTATAATCAGCCTGCAACACTATGTTAGTTCCTCTGTATAACTTCAGTTCAGTTCACTTCAGTCGCTCAGTTATGTCCGACTCTTTGCGACCCCATGAATGGCAGCACACCAGGCCTCCCTGTCCATCACCAACTTCTGGAGTTCACCCAAACTCATGTGCCTTGAGTCGGTGATGCCATCCAGCCATCTCAGTGGTTCAATATTCCCATACAATACAAAATAATCATAATAAGTCTAATTACCAGCTTTCACTGTACAAAGATATAGTGTAATTACAGACTATATTCCCCTGTATTTTTGAAATAGGTAGAATATACTTTCACTGAATGCAGATGGGGTGGCATTCCAACTTTCAGAACAGCTTCAAATTTCTCTGTATTAGAAGGTGATTCAAGCTTCCACTGATTCCCCTTGCTCAGGAGTACATGAGATAAGCAATACATTGTATAAAGTTGCTGTGAGTTTTAGTGTGGCAACACAAATTGTGTTAAGATGGGGCTGTAGTTGACTTTTGAAAAAAAGTAGAAGCGACATTCCTGAAATGATGTTTGAGGAACTTCAGGTCTAAGTTACTGATAATTTTAGTTGGACACTCCTCTTCTAGTTTCTTCAGCATTTGATTTGGCTATGTCTCTGTCTATATCTTCGTGTATCTTCTGTAACTTCTGCTTATTAAAACTGTTACTATATAATTTTACTGCAGAAGGAAATGTCCACCCACTCCAGTATTCTTGCCTGGAAAATCCCATGGACAGAGGAGCCTGTCAGGCTACACACAATGGGGCTGCAAAGAATCAGACATGACTTAGTGACTGAGCACACATGTAATTTTATATACAGGAATTCATAAATATATCATAATTTTAAATTGGAAGGCATAACATTATAAAATGCCTTTATTTCTCATTTAAAACAATGATCCTTGCTTTATTTTTCTGGCATTAAATGTCATTTGATGTCAGGATAAAGGGCTCAGGGGTTTTACTTCCAAGGACTTAACAGTATGAGTAGTTACTTTTCATTTGCAAGGAGCTAGGATCCTGCTTTTTTGCTTTTCTTTCAAATACACTCCAGTGATCCAATGGCATTTCCTTCTATAGAATCACATTTTTCAGCCAGGCTTGTCAAATATTTTTCAGAAGAAATGTTCAGTTTCCTGAGAGTAATTGAAAACTTCAAGGCACATGTTTTCAGATATTGCAGGAGTCATCCTCTGCATCTATAGCAGGCAGAAGTCATAATTCATTACACTGGGGTGTTTTCAGGCTAGTTTCCTGCAGCTGACCTTTTCGCGTTACTTATTTTCTTCGAGACGTATCAAATATATAATAAACACGTTTATTTCAGTCTTTGCTTTTACAAAAAGTCTTAAAACAATGTCGGGCACATACACCTCAATGGAACAGAGTAGTTGTACCAGTTTTATTCAGAACAGAAAACACTTTATATTGCAAATGGCATCCAAGGAAATTAAGCCAAATGATTCTTCTGTTAATAACTGTTTACTACCTAAGCTATATTTGTAAGGAATTTCATGGAAAAGCCAAAATTACAAACATACTTATGAAAAAGCATTTTAATATAAATCTCTTGCTGTAAGTTGACAAGTTATCTCTTCCTCAAAAGCCTAAATACTTAACCCTGAAGCATAAGCCTGTCTCCTACAGGTTTTCATGTCTTTTAACACAAATTTCCTGATGTTTATTTTATATGATCCCTTTCAGGGACATTATATAAAAATAAATGAGGCAGAGAATAATTTTATGAAACTGTAAAACTGACTAATCAATTTTATTTAATCAGTAAATAATATCCCTATCGTCCTCTTATTCTCTCTCTAGATAGCATTTTTTTTTTTTTTTTTACACAAAAGTTTTTTGGAACCAGTTGTGAATGTTTTTATTTTCTTCACAGTCAGGACTTTCTGAGCACAAGTTGTTGGTATGTGGGTTAAAGAATGACTGAAGAGCAACTCATAAGTTAGAACTCTAAGGAGAGATATTGAGAGGCCTTTCTTTTACTCTCCAGGGATACTCCTTTACTTTCTAAAGGGCTGTAAAAAATATTCCATTCTTCCATCCAGGTAAATTTTTTTATACTAGGGAGCAAAGGTTGGGTTAGCTGTGCAAACTGCCCTATAGAAGCTTCAGTGTCCATACTGCAGTTTTCTCTACTGTGGTAAAAACCCTCTCTTGAACATGCAAATAACATGTATTTGCCACATGGAATAATAGATCCTGAGAGACTGGCATTATTGTTAATACTCAAGAGTTGGTTTGGTCTCTGATGTGGCAATGTTGTGTTTAACGTCAGGATAAAATGTACACATTTAAAACATTAAAGTCTATGGAAATTATTTTTATATAAAATTTAGATATCATTATATCATAATACCAGAGAAGGCAATGGCACCCCACTCCAGTACTCTTGCCTGGAAAATCCCATGGACGGAGGAGCCTGGTAGGCTGCAGTCCATGGGGTCGCTGACAGTCGGACATGACTGAGCGACTTCACTTTCACTTTTCACTTTCATGCATTGGAGAAGGAAATGGTAACCTACTCCAGTGTTCTTGCCTGGAGAATCACAGGGACAGAGGAGCCTGGTGGGCTGCCGTCCATGGGGTCGCACAGAGTCGGACATGACTAAAGTGACTTAGCAGCAGCAGCAGCATATCATAATACCCTTATTTTACAAGACTGAGAGATTGGCCAAGATGGCAGATTGAAAAGACCCTGAGCTCACCTCCTTTCACAAGCACACAAGAATCAGAACTATTTGCTGAACAACCACTGGCAGAAAAGTACAGAATCTACCAAAAAAGATCTGCAACTAAGGACATAAAGAAGAAACCACAATAAGATAGGAAATGCTGACTCATGATAAACCAAGTCCCATACCCCTAAATGGGTGACCCACAGACTAGGCAATAATTACATTCCAGAAGTTCTCCCCACAAAAGTGAGAGTTTGGAGTCCTATATCAGGCTCCCCAGCACAGGGGTACTGCACCACAAAGATGAACCCCACCAGGGTTTGAAAGCTAGAGGGTCTTAATTTCAAGAGTCTCACAGGACAAGAGGAAGTAAAGACTTCACTCTCAAAGACAGCACATAAAACCACACACTCCAGGAACTAGTGCAAAAGTAGTCATTTGATAGGAGCCTTGGCTAGACCTACTTGTTGGACTCAGAGTCCCCTGGAGAGCCAGGTAGTGGCTGCAGCTCACCCTGGGAATACAGTCAGTGGCAGCAGCCATTCCTGGTAGATCCTTCTTCCCAGCGGATGCTAGTTTTGGTGAGCACCATTGTGTAATCTTCCCTCTTGCTCACTAATGCCAAGGTCTGGCCCCACCAAAGAGACTCGGCTCGTGTTGGGAGATCTCAGACCAAGCAACTAACTTTCAGACAGGATGCCTAAAGATTTCCAGAATCCTAGCTACCTCTAGACACCCTTCTAGACACAACATGGCTCACCAGAGGGCCAGGACCCGATCTACCCATCAGTGAACAGGTTCCAATCCTGCCCTCCACGAAGCCTGTTCTACCTCTGGATCAGCTTCACTCACTGAGAAAAGACTTTTAAACTCAAGAAAACCACAATCCCATAGCAGGTCAGCTGGGTCCCTGCTGGGCCCAAGCCCTGCCCACTAGCAGCCAACACAAGCTTTGGGACACCTGGATCCTGTACCCAGTTGTGTCAGGAACTGCCCTACACAGTGATCTAACACTGGCTCTGCGATCCCTGGACCATACAGCTAGACTCCTGAACTAGATCAAATGGGATTTATCCCAAGGATTCAAGGATTTTTCAGTATCTGCAAATCAACTGATGTTATACAGTACACTAACAAATTGACTAAAAACCCTATGATTATCTCAATAAATGCAGAAAAAGCTTTTGCCAAAATTGAACAACCATTCTTAAAATAAAATAAAGAAAAAGAGAAACTCTCAGGAAAGTGGGCATAGAGGGAACACATCTCAACATAACAAGCCATATACAACATACCTACAGCTAACATCTTACTCAACAGAAAAGCTAAAAGCATTTCCTTTAAGATCAGGAATAAGACAAGGATGCCAACTCTCAACACTATTGTTGGACATCCTAGCCACAGCAAAGAGACAGGAAAAAGAAAAGACTACAAGTTGGAAAGGAAAAAGTAGAACTGCTACTGTTTGCAGATAACATGACAGTTCTAAAGATACCACAAGGAAATTACCAGAGCTCATGAATGGATTTGGTAAAGTTGCAGGATACAAAATTAACATACAGAAATCTGTGGCACTTCTATACACTAGAAACAAACTATCAGAAAGAGAAATTAAAGAAACAATCCTATTTACCATTGTGCCAAAAAGAATAAAACATCTAGGAATAAACTTACCTAAGGAGGCAAAAGACCTATACACTGCAAACTATAAAAACTTGATGAAAGAAACTGAAGACACAAAGAAATGGAAAGATATACCATGCCCCTGGAGTGGAAGAATTAATAGTGTTTAAATGAGCACAGTTGGTAAACAATCTGCCTGCAGTGCAGGAGATCCAGGTTCCATTCCTGGGTCGAGAAGATCCACTGGAGAAGGGATAGGCTACCCACTCCAGTATTCTTGGGCTTCCCTTGTGGCTCCACTGGTAAAGCATCTGCCTGCAATGCAGGAGACTTGGGTTCCATCCCTGTGTTGGGAAAACCCCCTGGAGAAGGGAAAGGCTACCTACCCATTCCAGTATTCTGGCCTGGAGAATTCCATGGACGGACATGACTGCGTGACTTTCACTTTCACCCAAGGCGATCTACAGACTCAATGTTCACAAAACTGGAGTAAATAATTTTAAAATTTATATGGAAACGCAAAAACCCTCAAATAGTCAAAATAATCTTGAGAAAGAACAGAGCTGGAGAAAACACACTCCTTGATTTCAGAGTACAAAGCTATGGTAATCAGCTTTATGTGATACTGGCACAAAAACCAAAATGTAGATCAAAGAAATAGAATGGAGAGTTCAGAAATTAACCCAAGCACTTCTGTCAGATGGGAAGTACATACAGTGGAGAAAAGAAAGTCACTTCAATAAGAGGTTTTGAAAAGAGGACAAATACATGTAAAAGAATGAAATTGGAATATTATCTAATATCATATACAAAAATAAACTCATGGATTAGAGACCTAAATAAAGACATGACGTCATAAAACTTCTGGAGGAAAACATAAGAAAAACACTTTTACTTAAATCATAGCCATACCTTGTGATTCTGTCTCCTAAAGCAAAGCAAAAATAAACACATGGGAACTAAGCTTTTGCACAGCAAAACAAAAAGACAACTTACTGAATGGGAGAAAATATTTGAAAATGATATGACTGATAAGGTGTCAATATTCAAAATATATAGACGGTTCATATAACACATTAAAAAAAAAAAAAAAACCAATTAGGTAAGGTACAGAAGACCTGAATATTTTCTCAAAGATTTCTCAAACATTCCTCAAAGATGGTCAACATGCATATGAAAAGATGCTGCTGCTGCTGCTGCCAAGTCGCTTCAGTCTTGTCTGACTCTGTGCGACCCATAGACGGCAGCCCACCAGGATCCCCCGTCCCTGGGATTCTCCAGACAAGAACACTGGAGTGGGTTGCCATTTCCTTCTCCAATGCAGGAGAGTGAAAAGTGAAAGTGAAGTCGCTCAGTTGTGTCCGACTCTTAGCGACCCCATGGACTGCAGCCTACCAGGCTCCTCCGTCCATGGGATTTTCTAGGCAAAAGTACTGGAGTGGGGTGCCATTGCCTTCTCCATGAAAAGATGCTAGACATCACTAAAACAAACGCACGTCAAAAACACAGTAAGATATTGCCTCTTAGCTCTCAGAATGGCTATCATCATAAATAACACAAATAGCAAATGCTGTTGAGGATGTGGAAAAAAGGAACTCTTGTACACTGCTGTGGGGATGTAAATTGGTGCAGCCAGTGTGAAAAACATCATGAAGGTTTCTCAAAAAATTAAAAATAGAATTACCGTATGACTGAGAAATTCCACTCTGAGTATATATGAAAGAAACAAAAGCACTAATTCAAAAGATACATGCACCCCAATGTTCAGAACAACATTATTTACAATTCCAAAATATGGAAGCAACCTACTGTCTATCAATACATGAATGGATAAAAAGATACAGTATACACAATGGAATACTACTCAGATATAAAAAAGTGAACAAAATTTTGCCATTTGTGAAAACATGGATAAACTTGGAAGGTATTATGTGAAGTGAAACAATTCAGACAGAGAACAACAAACACTATATGTTATCATTTATAAGTGGAAACTAAAAACTACTGTAAATTCCTAAATATAACAAAAAAGGACATACTCACAAAGATAACAAATCAGTGGTCACCAGTAGGGAGAGGGAGGTGGAGAAGAGGCAACATAAAGTAGGAATTAAGAGGGACAAACTATCATATATAAAATAAGTTATAAGGACATATTGTAGACCTCAGGGAAGATAACTAATATTTTTTAATAACTATAAGTGGAGTATAATCTTTCAATTTCTCAAATCACAATATTGTACATCAAGTATGCTGCTGCTACTGCTGCTAAGTCGCTTCAGTCATGTCCGACCCTGTGCAACCCCATAGACGGCAGCCCACCGGGCTCCCCCGTCCCTGGGATTCTCCAGGCAAGAACACTGGAGTGGGTTGCCATTTCCTTCTCCAATGCAGGAAAGTGAAAAGTGAAAGTGAAGTCACTCAGTTGTGTCCGACTCTTAGCGACCCCATGGACTGCAGCCTACCAGGCTCCTCCATCCATGGGATTTTCAAGGCAAGAGTACTGAAGTGGGTTGCCATTGCCTTCTCTGTACATCAAGTATACTTGAATGAAAAATAAAGGACTCAAAAGTAAGCAATGTCTATATTGCTTTATTTCACTATACTAGGACTGCAAGGAGATCCAACCAGTCCATTCTGAAGGAGATCAGCCCAGAGATTTCTTTGGAAGGAATGATGCTAAAGCTGAAACTCCAGTACTTTGGCCACCTCATGCGAAGAGTTGACTCATTGGAAAAGACTTTGATGCTGGGAGGGATTGGGGGTAGGAGGAGAAGAGGACGATAGAGGATGAGATGGCTGGATGGCATCACTGACTCGATGGATGTGAATCTGAGTTTACTCCGGGAGTTGGTGATGGACAGGGAGGCCTGGCATGCTGCGATTCATGGGGTCGCAAAGAGTTCGTACATGACTGAGCGACTGAACTGGATATACTAAAACTTATACTCTGTGTTCTTGCATGATGTTAAAAGTTTAGAAATATTTTCATATTTTTACCTTAATATTTAAAGAAAGTGGAAATATGTCAAGAGAATATTATATAGCAGTAGATGTCTTTTGTGTTATTTTTTCTCCTGTGGCAAGGAAAATGGTACAAAAGACAGTAATTTCTATTTTTTTCTCAGGAAAATAAGGACTTCCTATCCTATAAAGAACACTGATGGGTAGATTTATTGCATGCGATTCTACATGGTGCTTTTTTGCAGGCAGGGGTTTTTCAGTATTTTGTTTCTTCAGAATTATGTGCATAATAGGATTTCATTACAGAAATTTCCATGCCCATGTTACAAAATACTGTATTATTATGTTAAATTTAAATTTAACTTAATGAGAAACTGCTTTTCTCATTTAACTTCATTTTCAAATCTAATTTATTTTTTTCCTGACTAGGATAAATACAGACTGTTTTTATTAAAAATGGTGAAGTGATTTTTTGCTATTCATCATATCCGGTTTCTGTTTCAATTTTTATTCAAAAGACCTTAGAATAAAAATTTTATAAGCTCAACTTCAGATATCACTTGATTATCTAATTTTGTATTTTATTCACAAGCTATTGTCAAATGTTTTGAAGCTAACATATCTTTGGTTAAAATCAAAAGTGTAAGTAGAGTGCTCATGTAATGACTGAAATGACACAATAGTTATTTCTTTGTTACTGAAATTATAGACAGGACATTGACAGTTGATTTTATTTGCACCTTTGACCATTCATACAATGAATGAATAAATCAACCACTGACTACCCACAAGTTGTAAGGGTATTCTAGATCTGAGAATAATGGACATAAAGAAAAATCATATCTTTATAGTGCTCATAATTTCTTACTGAGGAATAGGATTTGAAAAAATTTAACCAGTACTAAACTTATTAATAATTATTTATTCATGCTTACCATTCACATTATTTTATTTAGCTGATCCTTACTTCTAATGTAAGTCTGGAGAAAATACAGCAATATTTCTGAACTTCCAAAAGAAGTTAGTCTAAAATTCATGCATTTTACTCTCTTACTCCTCAGTCGCTTCAGTTGTATCCGACTCTTTGCAACTCTATGGACCACAGCCTGCCAGGCTTCTCGGTCCATGGGGTTCTCCAGGCAAGAATACTGGAGTGGATTGCCATGCCCTCCTCCAGGGGATCTTCCCGACCCAGGGATTGAAACTGCATCTCTTAACTTCTCTCACATTGGCAGGCAGGTTCTTTACCACTGGTGCCACCTGGAAAACCCTATCTGTATGCATTATTCACATTGCAGTTTTATTACTGCAGTGTGTATTATCACACTGCAATGTGTATTATCACATAGTGTGTAAAACAGTGTATATTACACACTATATTAATACACATCATGTATTAATACAGTGTGTATTACACATTGCAATGTGTATCATCACACAGCAGTTTTATTCACACTGCAGTTTTATTACCACCTTTTTTTGCTCATATGTAAGCAAAGAGATGAGTGTGATTATGTTCCATTAAAGTCTTATTTGCGGGAGATTATGCAAATATAGGAACTGACCCCTAATCTGCACAATTTACTATTACTTTTAATAGTTGAGCATATCTGCTCAAAGGTTGCAGTTTGGCCATATTGTTGAGGTCACTTTTTCCAAATAATAATCCCTGGACCCTCTTTCTCTCCACAGACACACCAATTTAACAGTACATGGACAAGTTTCCTTTGTGAGAAATTTAGAAACTAGTTGAGAGATTTCTATATCCTAGACAAAACGAAGCCAGTCGAGTCAGAGTTAGTAGGAAAATTCAAAACACCCTTTCTTCATCATCCCTGCCACCAGAGCACAATGTCATACAATGGGAGGAAATATCTGTCTTCCAGCTTCTCCCTGGAGATGGAAAGATTTGAGCTACAGGCCCAAAATTCCAACTTTCTAGGCTGTACAGGGGAGTTGCTTCTGTATTTCCTCTTTTATTGTGCTAATGGGCCCTAATATAGTCTAGATGCCCGGGGATGACAGAGAACAAAGATGGTAATTTGATCTAGCTTGCAAGCTGTCACCGTAGCCCCTTCCCCTATTCATTGCAGAGTCAGTGAATGAAAAACGTCAGATCACCTCTTCCTTATTTCAGGGGAAGAATTGGACTATAAACCTAATGTTCCTGCATCTTTAGGGGCTGCCCAAGGAACTGACTTCTATCTTGCCTGACTCTAAGTGCTGGAACTTGGTGTAATCTAGACACCTGGTGGTTGCTAAGAATAAATGCAGTTGTTTGGACTGGCACAAAGTTTGAAGAAGCCCCTGCTGCTGCTAAGTCGCTTCAGTCGTGTCCGACTCTGTGCTACCCCATAGATGGCAGCCCACTAGGCCCCACCGTCCCTGGGATTTTCCAGGTAAGAACACTGGAGTGGGTTGCCATTTCCTTCTCCAATGCATGAAAGTGAAAAGTGAAAGTGAAGTCACTCAGTTGTGTCTGACTCTTAGTGACCCCACGGACTGCAGCCCACCAGGCTCCTCCGTCCATGGGATTTTCCAGGCAAGAGTACTGGAGTGGGGTGCCATTGCCTTCTCCGGAAGAAGCCCCAGAAGCTCTAAATAGGCCGATTGAGGGAGGGTCTTCTGTACAAGGCCCATTTGTGAAGACTGGGAGAAAAGCCACAGAGTCAATAAAAAGGAAGACACAGGAAAATATGCACCAAGCAGAGAAATAAGATATTTTTCTGGAAACAAACACTAATAAAACATAAATAAATGATTTACCTGACAAAGAAAAATAACTGACAAAATGCTCAATGAATTCAGGAGAACAATGCACGAACAAAGTAAGAATTTCAACAAAAATAAAATATTTAAAAGTACCAAACAGAAATCCTAAAACTAAGTAATACAACAATGAAATAAAAAATTCATTATAGAGGTTAAACAACGGACTAGATCAAGCAAAAACAAGGATCAGTGAACTTGAATACCAATTAATGGAAATTAGTCAGTCAGAGGAACAAAAAGATAAGAGAATTAAAGAGTGAATAAAGCTTAAGGGACTTATGAGATACCACTAAGTAAACAAAGTATGCATAATTAATCCCAAAAGGAGAAGAGGAAGAGGCAGAAATATTATTTAAAATAATAATGTCTCAAATTTCCTAAATATGAAGAGGAAAATGAACATTTTACATCCAGAAAGCCAAACAGATTTCAAACAAAATGAATCCAAAGAAATCCATATCAAGGTATGTTATAATTAAATTGTCAAAAGACAAAGGCAAAAGTAGTTCTATAAGCAACAAGAGAAAAGTGAATTGTTATGTATGAGGGAACTCCCAGTAAGACTATCAGCAATTTTCAGCAGAAACCTTGCAGGCTGATGTATTCAAAGTACCAAAAGGAAAAATAAAACCTACCAACCAAGAATACCGGACAAACCTGTTATTAAAAAAAAAAAAAAAAAGGAGAGATAAAGACTTTGTTGGGTTTCCCTGGTGGCTCCCTGCTAAAGCTATGGGTTTGATCCCTGGAGAAGGAACTGGCAACCTAATCCAGTATTATTGCCTGAGAAAGCCCAAGGATAAGGAGCCTGCAGGGCTCACAGTCCATGGGGTCACAAAGAGTTGGGTGTGACTACGTGACTAAAACAATAACAACAAAATATTTCCTTAGATGAACAAAAGCTGAGGGAGTATGCTGATGCTAGACTGGATTTATAAGAAGCACTAAAGGAAGTTCTTCAAATTTAAGTAAAAAGAGGCAAAACAGCAATAGAAAAGCATATGAAAGTATAAAATTTGCAGATAAAGTTAATACATAAATAAATACAAAATATTATTGACCCTTGAAGAGCATGGGTTTGAATCACACCGATTCACTTATACATGAATTTTTTTTTTTCCAGTAAATACATATAGTACTACTTAATCCATTGTTAGTTGAATCTGTGGCTGTGGAACTGCAGATATGGAGGGCCAACTATGGGACTCAAGCATCCACAGATTTGGGTATTTGTCACAGGTCTTAGAATCAATCACCTATAGATACTGAGTGATGACTGTATTGTAAATACTGAAATGGTGGAGGGAAAATCACTCAATTCTAGTATAAAAGTTAAAAGACAAAAATTAAAATTATAGAAGTATGGTAATAATACATGTTAAATATATATATATATATATATAAAAAATATAATATCAAAGACATGAAGGGGATAAGTAACAGTATGGACTTCTTATATGTTACTGATATAAGTTGTTACAGTTTAAAACACACTATGATAACTACATTCTGCTGCTGCTGCTAAGTCTCTTCAGTCGTGTCTGACTCTGTGTGACCCCATAAACGGCAGCCCACCAGGCTCCCTGATCCCTGGGATTCTCCAGGCAAGAACACTGGAGTGGGTTGCCTTTTTCTTCTCCAATGCATGAAAGTGATTCTAGCAAGCCCTATAATAACTTAAGAGAAATTACATGTAAAAATACACAAAAGAATAATAGGAAAGAATAAAAGCATATATATATATATATATATATATATATATATAAGCAATGAAATACAAAGGAGAATATAAAGAGAAAAGAACTACAAGATAGAAGAGAATTAACAATCTGGCAATAGTACAATCTTCTCTATCAATAATTCCTTTATATAAAAGTGGATCAACTTCCTCAAAAGACAAAGATATTACCAATAAAAAACTATAGGCCAATATCCCTGATAAACATAGCTGCAAAAATCCTCAACCAAAGTATATTAAATAGCACACAAAAAGGATAGCACACACAAAGGATCACACACCATGACCAAGTGGGGATTTACCTCTGGGATTCATGTATAGTATGGTATATGAAAATTCAATTACTTTGTTATATCACATTTACAAAACAGAGGATAAAAATCACATGATCATCTCAATAGTTACAGAAAAAACATTTGACACAACTCAGGCTTTTGTGACAGAACTCAAACACACTAGGAATATAAAGCCATATATAACTAGGCCACAGCTAATATCATCTTCAATGATTAAAAACTAAAAGATCAGAAACTAGGCAAGGATACCCATTCTTGACACTTTCATTCAATATCATGCTGGAAATTCTAGTCAGAGAAATTAGGCAAGACGATATACTGAATGGCATTCAAATCAGAAAGAGAGAAGTAAAATTATCACTATTTGAAGATGACATGAACTAATATGTAAAAAATCCTAAACATTTTGCAAGAAAAATTTAGAACTAATAAGCTCATTAAAGTTGTAGGATTCAAAATCAATTTACAAAAATCATCTTTCTATATAGTAACAGTTGACCATCTGGAAAGGAAGCTAAGAAAATAATCCCAATTTCAATATCATCAGTAACTATACAATGCTTGGAAACAAACTTAACTGAGAAGGTGAACTTGTACTCTGGAAAAACACACACACACACACACACACTGACAAAAGAAATTACAGACTCAAAGAAATGAAGACATTCTACATTCATAGATTGGAAAACTTAATAGTGTTAAAATGTCCATACCAACCAAGTCAATCTACAAATTCAATACAATCCTGCTCTATAACTTAATGGTATTTTTTCTGAAATAGAAAAAAAAAAAAGTATATATAAATCACAAAAGGCCACATTAGACAAAACAATTTTGGAAAAGAAAAACAAAGCTGAAGGCCTAACACTTTCTGACATCAAAATATGTTACAAAGTTAGAGTAATTAAAACAGTATGGTAATGGTATAAAGATAGACAGAGACAAATGGAACACAATAGGGAACACAGAAATAAACCCACGGGATCTTCCACAAGGGTTCCAAGAGTAAAAATGATAGCTACAGAGTCTGTTTAACAAATGTTGAGAAAACTGGATATCTATGTGCAAAAAAAAGATTCATCACTTAGGCTATACAAAAAAATAAACTCAAAATGGATTGAAGAATTAAATATAATACCTCAAACTGTAAAACACTAGAAGAAATCATAGAAGAAAATCTTCATGCCATTTGTCTTGGCTACGATTTCTTGGAAATGAAACCAAAATCATGGGCAACAGCTGCAAAACTGGACAAGTGGGGCTACATCAAACTAAAAATCTCCTGCACAAAACAGAAACAATTGAGTACAAAAGCAATCTATGGAGTATGAGAAAATACCTACCAACCATATTTCTGATAGTTAATGTCTAAAATAAGCAAGTGACCTCTACAAGTCAATACATAAAAAGAAATATTCTAATTAAAATGGGGCATAGGACTTTAATAGACACTTTTCCAAAGAATAGAGGCAAATAGCCAAAATACATAGGAACATATGTTCAACATCACTAATTATCAGGGAACTGCAAATCAAAACCAACCACAATGAGATATCATCTTATACTGGTTAGGATGACTACTGTTTTTAAAAACATAACCACACAAAAGGTAACAAGTGTTGTCAAGCTTGTGGGAATTTTGGAATTATATATATGGTTGGTGGGAATGCAAAATGGGGTAGCTGCTATAAAAAACACTATAAAGATTTCCCTCAAAATAATCATAATCTATGTAACTCAGCAATTCCACTTCTGAGTATTTATCCAAAAGAACTGAAATCTAGATCTTGAAAAAATTATTTTTATTCCCATGTTCATGCAGCATTTTTCAATATAGTAAAAATGTAGAATGGATGTCAATGGATATGTGAATGAATAAAGAAAATATGGTATATGTATACAAGAGCATCCAAAGTCACTCACTGCAGATGGCAACTACAGCCATGAAATTAAAAGATACTTGCTCCTTAGAAGAAAAGTTAAGACCAACCTAGACAGCTTATTAAAAAGCAGAGACATTGCTGAAAATGGTCCATCTAGTCAAAGCTATGTTTTTTTCCCATAGTCATGTATGGATATAAGAGTTGGACTATAAAGAAAGCTGAACACTGAACAATTGATGCTTTTGAACTGTGGTGTTGGACAAGATTATTGAGAGTCCCTTGGACAGCAGGGAGATCCAACCAGTCCATCCTAAAGGAAATCAGTCCTGAATGTTCATTGGAAAGACTGATTCTGAAGCTGAAATTTCAACACTTTGGCCACCTGATGTGAAGAACTGATTCATTTGAAAAGACCCTGATGCTAGGAAAGATTGAAGGGAGAGGAGAAGGGGATGACAGAGGATGAGATGGTTGGATGGCATCACCAACTCAAAGGACATGAGTTTGAGTAAACTCTGGGAGTTAATAATGGACAGGGAGGTCTGGTGTGCTGCTGTCCATGGGGTCGCAAAGAGTCAGACATGACTGAGTGAACTGAATACCAGAGCATATTATTCAGCTTAAATAAAGGATATCATGATGCATCTGATATCATAATGTTCTGGAAGTTTATCCATCTTAACTAGAATAAGACAGAGACAAGAATAAATACTGCATGATTCAACTTACATGAAGTATCTAAAAGAGTCGAACTCAAAGCTAATGAATTCCATATGATAATATATTTTAAGACTATTGAGGAGGTCAAATTGCAGGCTTAAAAAATTTCTGTCAGAAAAGAAGTTGTTTTCATCCCCAATATCTACTAATTTCAAAAGTTCTTCTTTATTGTCAATAGTGGTTTGAGACACATGCCTTAATTTGGAGTGTATAAAATATGATTAAAGTTAGTTACATAGAACTCTTGAACCCTTAGTTCAGAAATATCAAACAAGTAAGAAATTAGGAAGATTTTTATGGAGAAAGGAAAACATGGACCTTTTTATTTCTATATTTCCCATCTGGATTTTTTTTTTTTTGTATATTGAAATTATGACTATTTTCTTTCCTAGAAAATAATCCTCTATAAAAATTCTAAGACAAGATTACAAGAAAATCCAAATGAATCTTTCAGATTATAATATTACAAGAGACAAGTACCTATAAATAATTCATATTAAACTACATATAATAAACAAGAAATATTTGGTTTCTCTTTTTACCAGTAAAACTTATGCTGTATCTTAAATTGTCTTCTTCGAAAAGATTACTTTTCAAAACCTCAAAACTCTAGTATCTTGTTATTTAAAAAGTTGAGCTATAACTAATATTTGTACCAGACAAATATACAAAAAAATTGATATTTGTAGAGGACTGAGTTGGAGGAAAATTTACATTAAATTTTATATGAGTGGTTTTCTGCTGTGAAATGATGAGGTATTTTTTATAAAATAGCAGTTCATCTCTAGGACTTGCCTTTTATAAAATATAAAGAGACAGCACATGAAAATTTAAAATAGTAATCATAATTTAAATATAACCATAAAAATCCGCAATCTATGTATTTTATGGTTCAGACTTTGTAACAGCATTGAGTACATCCACATAGTTGAAATACATTGATCTGAAATTAATCACTACCCTTTTCAGAACATAGAACTGTATTCCATGGAGACAGAGCAGTTAGAAATACTTCCTCCATCATTACTTGTATGAAATCGAACTGCCATGGAGGGAGTGATTGTTCAATACATACATTTGTTGGGGAAGTGGTTTTAAAAGAAATGATCCCAGGACCAATATACAGAGAATTTGACTGAATGCCTAGCTGTACTTTAGGGTTATTTTTTAATTTGTCTGAATATATATAGTTCCATTTGAGTACAATTCCTGATTTTGATTAATAGTACTATCACACATTTTAATATACAAGCCATACATCTAAATCTCAAGTCTAATTTTCCATATTCTGTACAACCGCTCACTCATCAAATCTACTATGGCCATTGACTTAGTGCAAGTACCTGTTCTGGCGCATTTTTTGTTGCATGCATTTTGATGTGTATGCATGCACGTGTGTGTATGTACGCACATTTGTTTGTGCACATGTGAAGAATTTTATGAAGGGATGTGAAGGGATATGTGAAGAGTGCTCCTTATAATTGAACATAAGCTCTGGGGTAGGCTGAACAATGGCCCCCAAAGATATCTAGATCCTAGTCCCTGAAACCTGTGTTACCTTACATGGTAAAATGGATTTTGCAAACATGATTAGTTTAAGAATTTTGAGATGGGAAAATGCTTAGAATATCTGGGAATACCCTAAATGTAAAGTGTCCCTATAAGAAAATGGCAGTGGAGGATTTAACATAGAGCTGGAGAATGTGATATGAGCAGATTAGAGTGATGCACTTTGAAGACAGAGGAAGAGAACACAAACCAAGCAATACAGGCAGCCACTAAAATCTTTAAAATGCAAGGAAATGAAGCATCCTTACAAACACCCCAGAAGGTGTCAACACCTTGATTTTGGCCCACTGAAACTGGTATTGGACTTCTGACACCCAGAACTGTAGTATAAAACATTTATGTTGTTTTAACACTAAATAGGAGGGCTTCCCTGGTAGCTCAGTGATAAAGACTCTGCCTACCCATGCAGGAGACACAGGTTTAATCTCTGGTCTAGGAAAAACCCACAGGCCCAGGAAAAACTAAGCCTACGTGCAACCCCTACTGAGCCTGTGCTCTGCAGTCCAGGAGCATCAACTACTGAGACCATGTGCCACAGCTATTGAGCATGTGCCATGGAACCCATGCTCTGCAAAAAAAAAAAAAAAGGGAGAGAAAAGCCACTGCAATGAGAAGCATCGCAAATAGAGAGTAGCCCCTGCTCTCTGCAAATAGAGAAAAGCAGGAGCAGCAGCAAAGACCCAGCTCAGCCAAAAATAAATAAATAAAAGTAAAAAAAAAAAAAGACACTAAATTTGATACTTTATTACAGTATATGTGTTACTAGTAATATATTACAGCAGCAATACCAAAACAATACAGATTTCTTGTCTTAACTCTTAATTTAGGATCACTCTAAAAATGCAAATCTACCATTTCATGGCTCCCAATTACCAAACAGGGAAAACATACAAGGTTCATCAAGATGTAATTTCATTTTGTGTCTTTAATCTCATCCCTGTGGTTTCTTACCACCTAAAAACACCAAATTTTGCAGGAGTCGAAGTTTTTGCATACTTTCTGAAGTCTCTTGACAAACTTTTTTCTCTCCCATAACACTGATTACATATATTTAATATAGTAATAATCATATGGCTTTATCATTATTTGCTTTCAACTGGCATAAAACTATAAACTAACTGAAGGTTCCCACAAACTTATATCAATATCTAAATAAGGTTACATAAGTGTTTTCAAAGTAAATACTAAATTTGTAGTTCTGTCTGTTAACTATATTATAGGTTTTATTTGGTCATTTCTTTTATTATGTCAATTATGGACTGAGGTTACTTATATGAATGGTAGAACTCTCCCCCTCAATATTACAACAATCTTCCACTAATAATTCTATAGTTTAAAATAAACCATAAACATCCCAGAAATTCATCAGCAGATATTTGCAAATTAAAGGCCAAAATTAAAATACATTTTAGGTCTTTGAACTTTCAGGACCTCAACTCTTTCTGCAGGGCATCTTCACCTCAAATGTTGCAGATTCTGCAATCACTGCTGAGGTTTGACTGCCTTCTTAGAGACCTTAGTGAACGGTGTCTCTGTTAAGCTATAGTTTCTCAGTATTTGTATTGTAATGAATGGTTGGCAATCCTCTTTGTAGTATGAAGTAGCCTTTCCCTACTCAGTAGATCCGCGGCTGCCACCGGCGCGCTAAGCGCAGGCCACTGCGACCGGTGCACTAAGCGCGGCCGAGGAGCTACCCCACGTCCGAGGTCAGGGGCAGAAGCCCGGAGGACCCCATACCCGAAGGGCGGCGGCCAAGAGTTACCCCACATCCGAGGTCAGGGGTAGCGGCCGAGAGTGCCAGACTGCAATGGCGCAGGAACGGCCAAGAGGAGCTACCCCGCTTCCGAGGTCAGGGGTGGCGACGAGGAGTTACCCCACGTCCGAGATCAGGGTCAGCAGCCGGGAGGAGCTACCCCACGCCCCTAAGCCCGAGATCAGGGGTGGCAGACGGGAGGAGCTACCCCACGCCCGAGGCCAGGGGTGGCGGCCAGGAGGAGCAACCCCACACCTGAGGCCAGGGGCAGTGGCCGGGAGGACCAACCCCACATCCAAGAAGCCGTGGCTGCGAGGGCGCAGGAGGGCCTAGAGGAGCTATCCCATGTTGAAGGTCAGGAAGGGTGGCGGTGAGGAGATACCCCTCGTCCAAGGTAAGGAGCAATGACTGTGCTTTGCTGGAGCAGCCGTGAAGAGACACCCCACGCCCAAGGTAAGAGAAACCCAAGTAAGATGGTAGGTGTTGCAAGAGGGCATCAGAGGGCAGACACACTGAAACCATATTCACAGAAAACTAGTCAATCTAATCACACTAGGACCACTGCTGCTGCTGCTGCTGAGTCGCATCAGTCGTGTCCGACTCTGTGCGACCCCATAGATGGCAGCCCAACAGGCTCCTCTGTCCCTGGGATTCTCCAGGCAAGTATACTGGAGTGGGTTGCCATTTCCTTCTCCAGTGCATGAAAGTGAAAGTGAAGTCGCTCAGTCGTGTCCGACTCTTAGCAACCCAATGGACTGTAGCCCACCAGGCTCCCCCGTCCATGGGATTCTCCAGGCAAGAGTACTGGAGTGGGTGCCATTGCCTTCTCCAACTAGGACGATAGCCTTGTCTAACTCAATGAAACTAAGCCATGCCTGTGGGGCAACCCAAGATGGGTGGGTCATGGTGGAGAGATCTGACAGAATGTGGTCCAATGGAGAAGGAAATGGCAAACCACTTCAGTTTTCTTGCCTTGAGAACCCCATGAACAGTATGAAAAGGCAAAATGATAGGATAGTGAAAGAGGAACTCCCCAGGTCAGTAGGTGCCCAATATGCTACTGGAGATCAGTGGAGAAATAATTCCAGAAAGAATGAAGGGATAGAGCCAAAGCAAAAACAATACCCAGCTGTGGATGTGACTGGTGATAGAAGCAAGGTCCGATGCTGCAAAGAGCAATATGGCATAGGAACCTGGAATGTCAGGTCCATGAATCAAGGCAAATTGGAAGTGGTCAAACAAGAGATGGCAACAGTGAATGTTGACATTCTAGGAATCAGTGAACTGAAATGGACTGGAATGGGTGAATTTAACTCAGATGACCATTATATCTACTACTGCGGGCAGGAATCCCCAGAAGAAATGGAGTGGCCATCATGGTCAACAAAAGAGTCTGAAATGCAGTACTTGGATGCAATCTCAAAAACAACAGAATGATCTCTGTTCGTTTCCAAGGCAAACCATTCAATATCACAGTAATCCAAGTCTATGCCCCAACCAGTAACACTGAAGAAGCTGAAGTTGAATGGTTCTATGAAGACCTACAAGACCTTTTAGAACTAACACCCAAAAAAGATGTCCTTTTCATTATAAGGGACTGGAATGCAAAAGTAGGAAGTCAAGAAAAACCTGGGGTAACAGGCAAATTTGGCCTTGGAATATGGAATGAAGCAGGGCAAAGACTAATAGAGTTTTGCCAAGAAAATGCACTGGTCATAACAAACACCCTCTTTCAACAACACAAGAGAAGACTCTATACGTGGACATCACCAGATGATCAACACCGAAATCAAACTGATTATATTCTTTGCAGCCAAAGATGGAGAAGCTCTATACAGTCAGCAAAAACAAGACCAGGAGCTGACTGTGGCTCAGATCATGAACTCCTTATTGCCAAATTCAGACTTAAATTTGAAGAAAGTAGAGAAAACCACTAGACCATTCAGGTATGATCTAAATCAAATCCCTTATGATTATACAGTGGAAATGAGAAATAGATTTAATGGCCTAGATCTGATAAATAGAGTGCCTGATGAACTATGGAATGAGGTTCATGACATTGTACAGGAGACAGGGATCAAGACCATCCCCATGGAAAAGAAATGGAAAAAAGCAAAATGGCTGTCTGGGGAGGTCTTACAAATAGCTGTGAAAAGACGAGAAGTGAAAAGCAAAGGAGAAAAGGAAAGATATAAACATCTGAATGCAGAGTTCCAAAGAATAGCTAGAAGAGACAAGAAAGCCTTCTTCAGCGATCAATGCAAAGAAATAGAGGAAAACAACAGAATGGGAAAGACTAGAGATCTCTTCAAGAAAATCAGAGGTACCAAAGGAACATTTCATGCAAAGATGGGCTCGATAAAGGACAGAAATGGTATAGACCTAACAGAAGCAGAAGATATTAAGAAGAGGTGGCAAGAATACACAGAAGAACTGTACATAAAAGGTCTTCACGACCCAGATAATCACGATGGTGTGATCACTGACCTAGAGCCAGACATCCTGGAATGTGAAGTCAAGTGGACCTTAGAAAGCATCACTACGAACAAAGCTAGTGGAGGTGATAGAATTCCAGTTGAGCTATTTCAAATCTTGAAAGATGATGCTGTGAAAGTGCTGCACTCAATATGCCAGCAAATCTGGAAAACTCAGCAGTGGCCATAGGACTGGAAAAGGTCAGTTTTCATTCCAATCCCAAAGAAAGGCAATGCCAAAGAATGCTCAAACTACTGCACAATTGCACTCATATCTACGCTAGTAAAGTAATGCTCAAAATTCTCCAAGCCAGGCTTCAGCAATATGCGAACTGTGAACTTCCTGATGTTCAAGCTGGTTTTAGAAAAGGGAGAGGAACCAGAGATCAAAATGCCAACATCTGCTGGATCATGGAAAAAGCAAGAGAGTTCCAGAAAAGCATCTATTTCTGCTTTATTGACTTTGCCAAAGCCTTTGACTGTGTGGATCACAATAAACTGTGGAAAATTCTGAAAGTGATGGGAATACCAGGCCACCTGATCTGCCTCTTGAGAAATTTGTATGCAGGTCAGGAAGCAACAGTTAGAACTGGACATGGAACAACAGACTGGTTCCAAATAGGAAAAGGAGTACGTCAAGGCTGTATATTGTCACCCTGTTTATTTAATTTATATGCAGAGTACATCATGAGAAACACTGGGCTGGAAGAAGCACAAGCTGGAATCAAGATTGCCAGGAGAAATATCAATAACCTCAGATATTCAGATGATACCACCCTTATGGCAGAAAGTGAAGAGGAACTAAAAAGCCTCTTGATGAAAGTGAAAGTGGAGAGTGAAAAAGTTGGCTTAAAGCTCAACATTCAGAAAATGAAGATCATGGCATCCAGTCCCACCACTTCATGGGAAATAGATGGGGAAACAGTGGAAACAGTGTCAGACTTTATTTTTCTTGGCTCCAAAATCACTGCAGATGGTGACTGCAGCCATGAAATTAAAAGTCGCTTACTCCTTGGAAGGAAAGTTATGACCAACCTAGATAGCATATTGTAAAGCAGGGACATTATTTTGCCAACAAAGGTTCGTCTAGTCAAGGCTATGGTTTTTCCTGTGGTCATGTATGGATGTGAGAGTTGGACTGTGAAGAAGGCTGAGTGCTGAAGAATTGATGCTTTTGAACTGTGGTGTTGGAGAAGACTCTTGAGAGTCCCTTGGACTGCAAGGAGATCCAACCAGTCCATTCCGAAGGAGATCAGCCCTGGGATTTCTTTGGAAGAAATGATGCTAAAGCTGAAACTCCAGTACTTTGGCCACCTCATGCGAAGAGTTGACTCACTGGAAAAGGCCCTGATGCTGGGAGGGATTGGGGGCAGGAGGAGAAGGGGACGACAGAGGATGAGATGGCTGGATGGCATCACTGACTTGATGGACGTGAGTCTCAGTGAACTCCGGGAGTTGGTGATGGACAGGGAGGCCTGGCATGCTGCAATACATGGGGTGGCAAAGGGTCGGACATGACTGAGTAACTGATCTGATCTGACCTGACTCAGTAGATCCCACAGGAGAGCTGCTTGCTCTTTAAGTACAGAGGATATTTTCAATGTCCACATAATCCCCCCTCCAACTTTTTTTAGAACATATCCTCAATGTGGTGAATCATTCAGAACAGTTATTCTAGATAGCAATTCCCACTCTTCTACCAGCTCTTAGACTCTACTATTCAATCTGCTTCATCTTTCTTTATTCATGCATCAAGCCTTCATTCAGATAAAATTGTCTACTTTTCAATGATCTTGTTATCACTCAAAGAGTACGAGACAGCAAAAGAGACACTGATGTATAGAACAGTCTTATGGACTCTGTGGGAGACGGAGAGGGTGGGAAGATTTGGGAGAATGACATTGAAACATGTAAAATATCATGTAAGAAACGAGATGCCAGTCCAGGTTCGATGCACGATACTGGATGCTTGGGGCTAGTGCACTGGGACGACCCAGAGGGATGGTATGGGGAGGGAGGAGGGAGGAGGGTTCAGGATGGGGAACACATGTATACCTGTGGTGGATTCATTTTGATATTTGGCAAAACTAATACAATTATGTAAAGTTTAAAAATAAAATAAAATTTTAAAAAAAAACTGTTTTTAAACTTTGAGCTTATCAATGTCATTAACCATATTTCAGATAAAATGTAAACTTACTGAGATACTCTTAAACAGTAGGTTCATCTTAAGCATTTTCTCAAAAACTTTACATTTCACAGAGTAGTCTTTCCATGTTTCCATAGGAAATGCCACTTTTAAAAACTGCTTTTACAAAATGTACTTTCCTTGACACATTTTCTAAATAGCTAAAATATTTCTTAGACATCTCACTAATCTGCTTTTCCTGTGATGTAGGAGGTAGTTATTATTGTCCTCATTTTATAGATGGAAGAAGAGGCATCAGAGGTTAAGAGATGTGACACAGAGAGCCAGTAGAAAATCCAGGAATAGTAATGAGGTCAATGGATATATACTAACTGTGCATATGAGTTTTTCTCTGTATTCCTTATATACATGAAGATCATGGATAGGGAAAGCCCTAAGACTCCTTTTAATGAATCTCAGGGAATATTATGTGACTTTAGAGATAAAAGCCTGTGTAGCCTGCCCTAATTTAAAGGCTTTAATCTCTTTATGGTTTCTATGGTTCAAGATATTTTATATAAGAGAGGTTGATTGTTTTAACTATCATAGGTTTGGGGAAGATCTACAAACACCTTAGCACAATTTTGGACATTTTCCTTTTATTAAAGAGGAAAGCAATTGGTTGATATTAAAATGGTGAAAAGTATTTGACCTCTGCTACTTGAACTGGGCTTAAAGATACTAGTAAATTGGTGTGACAATGGTCATGTAATGGAACACACACCAAAAAAACAATTTTATAATAGAATTAAATAGGATAGTCTGACTCTTTTCAAAAAAAAAAGAGATATTTAGCAGTGAAGCACAGTTTCAGAGTTGACTAATATGTCCATCCAGAGAAGCAAAACTAAATAACCAGTAAATATAAGGCAGGTAGGCAAGAATGAGGAACTCCACTTTTAGGGCTAGCATTTTAAGTGAATGGGGACAATATGATTTTTGAAGGGTAGAGGTACTGAGACTCCTTTTCATTTCCTCTGTAGTTTGGTCTGATCATCAGTGCCAGAATTCCAAGCACTTCAATAAGGCTCACTGAATGAATGAATGAATGGTAAGAGCAGAGATGCAAAGCAGTTTTAAAAGAAGGAAGGACTTTGGGGACCTAGAGAGTACTAAGACAGTTTATACATTTAAAATCAGTAACAATTTTTATTTTTCCTTTGCTTTATGTCTTTTCAGGTATTATAGTGAGATGTGCAATATTTTTCCTAGTACAGTGTATTAAATGCAAAAGTTGATTAATAAATATAAATATACTAGTGTTATTACTATAACTGGGATAAGGCTCAGGGATTTGGTCTCAAGAAATAAATCCTTAATCTAACCACTATGGTGAGGATTGTATTTGAAAGTAAATCAGAAAAAATAGCTGAGCCTGAAGCCAAGGGCCTCTTTAATTTCCTCTGAATAGGAGAAACATTAATCCCTAAAATTCAGTTGACATTAAGTCTGTAAGGAGGAGGATCTGTTTTGTACCCAGTGCTCAATAATGGAAAGTGGATGGTAGGCAGGATCATTTTTTTTTTTTTTTTTTGAAAAAAAAAAAAAAAAAACTGGACTTAGAATAGGATTCCCAGGTTACAATCTATCATTTACTTGCCATTTTGCCTTAGAAAGAATATTCTTTGATTGTTTTAAATACCAATTTATTTATCTGCAAAACAGAAGTTTTAGTGACATACATTTCATTAAATTAGACAGGAAGTGGTTAAAACTTATATCCCTGAAATATATTGCCACCAAAGGGAAGTTTTAATGCCAAGAAATGAGATGGCAGAACAAAACAAGCAATCTGATTTCAACTCAGATCCCAAACAAGAAATGATGCGTCCCCTCAAGGGAGGGTTTTAAATGCTTCTCTCATTGCCCTATCACACAGAACTCTAATTGTAGCAAAGAAAGCATTGGCAGGAGACTCATGACGACAGGATGTACTTAGGTTAGAAGAAATAAAACAACCCATAATGTGAACAAGTAAATTATATTACCAGCAGTTAAATTTGCCTTTACTATTATTTATGCATTCTCATATCAGTCTCAGAAAGTATTTGGAGGACCATAATTTTGCCTCTATATCTTAGAATTAGACCAAGCCAACCTTTACCATACATGCTGGGTTTTACCTTAAACTAAAACATTCCAGAATATATTGGATGGAGATCAAGCCTGTAGATAAAAGGATGTATCTGTTAAGATCATTTTGCCTATTTCCAGGTGTAAGAATTCAGGAATCAAGGCAAAGTAGAAAGTTAGCATCTAAACACAAATTTTATGGATCACAATAAAGGGATTTTGAAAGAGTAGAGAATACTCTGTTAACCCCACAGGTAAAGAAATTGCCAGCAATTCCTTACAGTGAGAAAGCATTGAATATTGTGATCTGAAATGAGGGTATAAAATTTGTACAAAATTTGTAGGCATGTGGATGTGGAATAGTTTTTTTCAAAATACATACATACAGCCTCAAAGATCTGCATCAAGTACTCTGGTTCTAATAACTTATATAAAATTCCAATTTTAAAAAATCTAGGTTCTACTACAGGCAGGTTATTTCACAGAATAAATTTTCCAGGTTTGAGGATTAAAATAAATTAAGAACACAAAAGTATTTGTTCTAGCACATACTAAGCATACAGGAAATTGAGTTATAAATAAGACAAGGGTAATATAAACTACCCTTTCTATTTTTTAATGGCAAAATCTCAAGTCTGAATTAAATTTAGTAGGCAGTTGGAAAGAAATGTGTTCGTGTATTAATTTTGGAATGGAGGTTGGGAAAAGAGAACAAGGTTTGACCATTACCTGGCTACCGTGTGAACACTGGCAAAAGGATTAGTTGTCCCCATAGAATAGAATCCATTTTGGTCAATAAAATGAAGTTATAGATTAATATTGAATGTCATGAAAATATGTTCATGATACACAATTAAAGTTTTTAAAAAACTGGTTATAAAACAGTAATGTCTATTTTGCCCTTTGTCAAAAATATATGTATATGTTTGTATATGCCCATATTTTTAGTATATGCACATTTTACATATACATATTATATATATGTACATGCAGAAATTTTATTGTAAATGTCTCAGGAGATATAAATCAAGTATAAGATTGGCTTACTTGATTTTCATAATTATGATACCTTATGAAAAGCATTTTCTAAACATTATCAGTAATGTATCATCTAAATTGACATTGGGATATTTTGGCACTCACATCTTCTCAAATGTCTTAAAAAGTCTATTAGATAAAAATATTCAGCATCATTCAATGTATAACCTACTTATGTCTGCTACATGATGATACTAAACTTCTGAAAAGCTTTTTGGGGCATTTAAGACTGTTTGCACTTGACAATAAGCAATAATATAATAATCATGTTCAAGTAAGTCAAAATTAAATACTTTACTATACAGTATATTATTATAAATGGTATTTTCTATTTTCTAATTCTATTCAGTAATTACTTTCTGTAAATTTCAAATATCTATAAATCAAGTAGTATGAGTGGCAACTTAAAGTATATTCAATACACTCTGATATTTTAAAATCTGAGATAAAAGGCTCAATGTATGCATTTTTAAGTATAGATGTAGATATGTGTGTATGTAATTTTTGTTCAGGTAAGAAATTACAGCAAAGCAAATGCAGATATGTCATTATTACAGGATGGTATTCAAAATCTAAGAGGTTTAAAATATAATAACAATTCTTAATCTAATAGAAAATAATTACTTATATTATCTAAACTTAAAGTATTACAGATAAGATTATAATATTGCTTTGTATCAAATTAATTTCAAATTATTAAGCTCAACAGAAGAGTTTGAATGACAAATACTAGTACAAGGCCAGAATTTACTTGTTTCAAAGAAATTGAAATATTTGTAGTCAACTTTCTTGAAAAATTTTGTGTTTATTTCCCTTCTTTAAGGAATAGGCACAGAGTTCTAGCCTTTATAAACTCTTTTTAAAAAGGTAAACTATTTTTTCTAAGAAAATAATGTCTGATATGAAAGGGAAAGGTGATCTTTAACAGAATGCTATCAAAATATTTTAATTACAAGACCCTCAAGCCACAGGTTTAACAAAAGTACAGAGTCTGCGAAATAAACTAAAATTTCAGAAAGCAGCCAATCTTATTCATACTATCATACTCTTCATGAGGTTCTCAAGGCAAAAATACTGAAGCGGTTTGTCATTCCCTTCTCCAACTCTGAATATTTATCGGAAGGACTGATGCTGTGGCCGCTATACTTTGGCCACCTGATGTGAAAAACTCATTGGAAACGACTCTGATGTTGGGAAAGACTGAGAACAAGTGTAGAAGAGGACAACAGAGGATGAGATGATTGAATAGCCTCACTGACTTTATGGACTGTATTAGAGCAAACTCCAGGAGACAGTGAAGGACAGGGAATCTTGGCATGCTGCAGTGCATGGAGTTGCAAAGAGTCAGACATGACTTAGCAACTAATGACAATAATCTTATTCACAATTTAAGTTTGCACCTCATTTATATCCCAGTGAGCAATTAACTGGACTTCCCCTGTGGCTCAGATGTAAAGAATTTACCTGCAATACAGGAGACTCAGGTTTGATCCCTGGATTGGGACTATCCCCTGGAGTAGGAAATGGCAACCCACTCCAGTATTCTTGCCTGGAGAATTCCATGGACAGAAGAGCCTGGTGGGCTACAGTCCATAGGGTAGCAAAGAATCCAACGTGACTGAGTAGCTATAACTTTCAAGCAATTGACCAGCCGGCTTTATTTTCTCTCCAGTTTCATTTCTTGCTTTTTCTTCAATGTACTAGACTCCAGAAATATTGAACCCTTATAATTTATCAAATGTTCAGATGCTCTGCCAACATTCAAGACTTAACACGTGCCGTTCCCTTAGCCTGGGATTGGGACACACATGAAAACCCCAGTTTCATCTGGCTAACCCCTTCATCTTCCCATTTCTTGTTAGTCTGATTTAAAGGTTTCGCCTCACTTTTTTTTGTGGAATTTGCCTTGAATCACCAATATTTAAGTAAGTATTCTTCCACCTGTTCTCAGAGCACACATGACTGTGTTTACCTGCATTCTTTCTTCTCCCTCGTAGAACAAGAAATCCTAGGTTCCAGGATCTCTGATTGGCATTGCCAGTGCCTAGTGTAGTACCTTATGTTAGGCACTCAATAAATCTTTCATGAATGGTGGATTTTAATTCTGGCATATGACTCGACATCATTTACTGCCAATCAAATTCATGCATTAAGCCTCCCATTCACACTTCTATTATAACACTTTATCTTTTGATAGATTAAATTAGGCTGAATGGATTGTTTACAAGTGTAAACATATGAAAGCATTTATTAAACAAAATGTTTCTTATGGCAAAGAAAATATTTGGGGTTCCATAAATCTCATAGTTGATTCTAGCAAACAGGAAATTAAATATTTTAGCCTCCCTTTCAGTTGAGTGGGATTGTAAGACTGATTTGTGATGAATAGACTGTGAGTAGAAGTGATATACACCACTTGCAGACGTGGGCTCTAAAACTTCCCCCTTGAGCCTTCATCACCTCTCAGTGCTTCCATGACAGATGGAAGGAAAAGAGTCTAAATATATTAACAACCATGTGAAGTCCCCCATCACCAACATCAACTTGCATTAGAGGCTTATTCACACAAGAGATGAAGCTGTGTGTTAAAAAAAAAAAAAAAAAATCAGAACTTCAATTCTAAAAGAACAAGTCTTCCTTTTTAGAAATAGGGAAGCATTACCACTCAGCTTATTTCTTTCAAAATAATATTCAGAAAAAATTTAAAACCCTTGGCAAAATATTAAAGCTTTTAATAATGTATATATTTTTTTTTTTTAAAAAATACTTGAGTCAACTCTTAAAATATAAAATAAAAACTGTACACAGTTTAGCTACTGATTGTTTGGTCTGGCTTCTCTACAGTTATAGGTAGTTTGCAATTTTTTCTCTAAAACAATAAGGTCTGTTTACAGTACTTGTGGGCCTATACTTTATTTAAAAATAGGATTCTATAAAGAGGATTTAAACTATAAGACCCTTTTGAGTCACAGCTTCAAAAAAATTAGAGATTATATGAAATAAGTTAAAACTTTAGGAAAAAGAATATGTTATCTCATTACCATTTATAATGTTTTGTTTGGGAAATTTATAAACATACACAAAGTAGACGTGATATAATGAACCTCAGGTAGCTATTAACCAGATTCAACATTTATTAACAATTTTCTTTTATCATTTACCTCTTGTCCTTTTATGGCTAAATTCTCTCAGCAAATCTGATACCATGTCATTTCATCCATAAATACCTGAAGTACAGTATGTATCATGCTAACAAGTCTTTTTTGTTAATGTAAACCACACTAACCTTGGATTCGTTTCTATGCTTAGTGAACTATATATAATACGCCCAATATATAATATGTACATATATTTTAAAAATAAATTATTGCAAAATTATTCTGTTCTGATATTTACTTTTTTCACTTAACACATATTTCTACATTAGTACATGTAAATCTATCTTGTTATCGGTTGATAGCTGAATAGCATGCCATTGCAACAGATGTACCAAGATTCATTATATATATGTACATGTATTTTTGTTGACTTGTGCAAGTACTTGTAGGATTAGTTCTTAGAACTGGAATTGCTAGTTCAAAAAGTGCACACATTAAAAACATTTTAGAAGTAAAATAAAGTTTTTAAATTAAAATATTTTAATATCATCTGATATGCAGTCTATATTCACATTTTCCTAATTTTCACATAACTTCCTTTTAATAATTGGATTGTCTGCTTTTTAGAGTTAGTTCTCTCTCAAGTTTCATTGATTCTATAGCCTTCAATTTTTATTTTCCATGCTATTAACTTTTTAAGAAGCAAATATTGTCCTGTAGACTGTCATGTGAAATAAACTGATCTCAGGGAGATTATACAACTTGCGTCATAATTGAGTTCATTTGGCTGACCGTTGTCATTGCCTCTGAGTTAAGCCATCATATTTGAGTGTTATGAAAAACTTTACACTAGAATCAATTGTTGCCAGAGAAATAAATCAGGCCTAGAGAGGTAAAGAAAAATTGGTCAGAGGATATTGTCAGGTAAAGGAAGGAAACAGGAAGGCTTTTATTCCTTCATGTTTATGTTTTACTTTAAATCCCTGGACTCATTAGAATTATAATTGCTCTTTTAATATCCTTGTCAACTAATTCCATCTTTGATTTTTCTGTGTCTATAATGATGGATTTGTCTCCTGATAATGGTTCATATTTTTCTACTTTGTATATCTAGTAATCTTGAGAATAAGATGGCTGGATGGCATCACTGACTCGATGGACGTGAGTCTGAGTAAACTTCAGGAGTTGGTGATGGACAGGGAGGCCTGGTGTGCTGCGATTCATGGGGTCACAAAGAGTCGGACACGACTGAGCGACTGATCTGATCTGATCTGAATCTTGACTGTACGCTAATAATTGTGAGTCATATGTTATAGAATGCCAGATTTCTTTTTTTTTTTTTTTTTTTACAAAGATTATTGAACTTTGTTCTAGCACACAGCTAGCTTACATTCTCTCACTTCCTTCCTTTTGTTGCTTGAATTCAGTTTGGGCAGTTTTAGAGCAGATTTTACTCTGGGATTAGTTTGGTCTAGTAACCAAGATGTGACTGTTTTGACCACTCTATGATGCCCTATGTATGAAGAAGTATTTTTATCCTGACTGATGAAAGTGCCAATACTGAGCCCTATGAGATCTCCATGAATTGTGTTGGTTCCACTTCTAGTAGTTTCATCCCAGATCTCCTTGGAAGGCTGGTCAAAACTTAGCCAAATACTTGAAAGGATCCTTCTACAGGTCTCCATGGCACACTACCCTTTCCTTTCTCCTCTTCTGACCTGGCCTATCCATCAATCATTAGTCTCTTCCTTTTCTGGTATTCCTCCCTGAAAAACTGTAGTCTCTACACTCAACTGGGTTATGCTTGGGTTCCCCCTGCCTTTTTCTGGGCATGGATGGACCCTTCCTAGGTAATCAGCTCTTAGGTATCATATTGCCATTTCTCTTCTCTCATGTATCATAGACTTGTGCTGCCTGGAGCCAGTCTGAAAACAGTTATTTCCTCCACCCCCTGGGTTTTCTAGTATTTTACGGTGGCAGGGTGATTCTTATTGCAATTAACCCTCCACGAGTGAAAGCAAAACTCTTGAAGATGCATCTTTAATTACTCATAAATGTGTAGTTCAACATATTCATTATTGTGATGGATCTAGCCTAAGGTAACCACCACCTCTTTAGTCATGAATCACACCCTTTTATAATTTCCTCACCCAGAGTGCCGGAGAAGGCAATGGCACCCCACTCCAGTACTCTTGCCTGGAAAATCCCATGGACGGAGGAGCCTGGTAGGCTGTGGTCCACGGGGTCGCTAAGAGTCGGACATGACTGAACGACTTCACTTTCACTTTTCACTTTCATGCATTGGCAACCCACTCCAGTGTTATTGCCTGGAGAATCCCAGGGACAGCAGAGCCTGGTGGGCTGCCGTCTATGGGGTCGCACAGAGTCGGACACGACTGAAGTGACTTAGCAGCAGCAGCAGCACCGAGAGTGCAAGCAGAACCTGTAATTTGTTTCTAATCAATAGAAAATGGGAAAAGTAAAAGATTTCGCCTGCAATTAAATACCTTAATACGTTTACTTTAAAGGGAATTACTCTTGTGATCCTGATCTAATTAGGTAAGTCATTTAAAAGATGGTCTAGAAGTCAGAGACTTGATATTGAGACTCTATGTCTGGCCTTGAAAAAACGACTCCCCCCACCAAAAAAAAGAAAAAAAGTACGAGGAAATCTCCCACAATGAAGTGACATCAGTCAACAACCTGAGAGAGGCTGGGAGTAGGTCCTTGCCTCCTTGAGAATGCAGCCAGCCAATACCATGATTTCAGTCTTCAGTAACGTGATTACAGAGAGACTTTGAGTACAGAACTTAGCTATACAGACCCCAGGTTTCTGATCTACAGAAATCGTTTCATAATAAATAATTGCTGTTTCAAGTCACTAAGTTTTTATTAATTTCTAACGCAGCATAGGGCTTCCCAGAGGGCACAGATGGTAAAATGTTTACCTGCAATGCAGGAGACCCAGGTTCGATCCCTGCGTCAGGAAGATCCCCTGGAAAGGGAAATGGCAACCCACTCCAAGTACTCTTCCCTGGAAAATTCCATGGACAGAGGAGCCTGGTAGGCTACAGTCCATAGGGTTGAAAAGAGTCGTACATGACTGAGCAACTTCACTTTCAAGACAGCATTTGTATCCTATAGAGATACATTTGTATCTACATTGCAGGTGGATCCTTTACCATCTGAGCCACCAGGGAAGCCCAATAACATCCATACCTATCCTCTAAATTTGTGTTCCCATCTAAAGCCAAAACCTCCGATTTTATACTCATTTCCATCCTCTCTTTCATACCTAATTATTGTTCTAGCAAATGTCCCCCTCTATTCCACAACATCAAAATATCCCTCTACTGGATTCTTCATCTTATTGTCATTATATCATGCTGTTTCACTCACCTTTCTCTATAAGATACTGTAATCTCTATAAAATACTGTAATCTCTATGAGATACAAATGTATCTCTATTAGATAATGTAATTCTATTGAACATATAATGAATGCCCCAAATGCTTCTAACTTTTCATAAGCCACATTAAACACTGCAGCTACATATGAAGGAGGCACATCGTTTGCCACAAGTGGTATTGCTCAAGTGATCAAGTTTTCCACAACATGACTCATTGATCTGGTGATCATCCTCTATTCTCAGACTACTTCCTGTAGAACATGGATTTCAACAGCCTCTTGACACTGCGAGTACCTCTATCTCATTTCACTATCCTTTGTTTCATTTATGTCTTTCTCCTCCTCTTACACAGGTTAAATTATATGCTTAGATATTAAAACCACTCCCTTGCAAATATCCTGGTCTCACTTGCTCCTTTCTTCCTTTACTTTGCTGTGCAATAAAAAGCTAAAAACTGGAAAAGAAACAATGCTCATCATCCCCAGTTTCTGGTCTTACCAAAAGTGACTAGAAAAATAAACCTAAAATCAGGATGACTCTTCCCACTATAAGTTTAGGTTAAAATTATCCTATATGACTATTACCATATTTTTTCCTCTCTGCTCTGCCACACTCAACAGCTTATGACCTTCCCTTTTTACTTGGTTGAAAGAAAGTCAAGAAGAGATCAGAAGAGAACTTCTACATATTCCATCTCACATCAACTCACATAATAATATCTGTATGTGCTGTGCTTACTTGCTCAGTCGTGTCCAACTCTTTGAGACACCATGGCCTGTAGCCCGCCAGACTCCTCTGTCCATGGGGATTCTCCAGGCGAGAATACTGGAGTGTATTGCCATACCCTCCTCCAGGGGATCTTCACAGCCCAGGGATAGAACCCAGGTCTCCCACATTGCAAGTGGATTCTTTACCATCTGAGCCACCAGGGAAGCCCAATAACATCCATACCTATCCCCTAAATTTGTGTTCCCATGGAAAGCCAAAACCTCTGATTTTATACTCTTTTCCATCCTCTCTTTCATACCTAAATATTATTCTAGCAATTGCCCCCCTTTATTCCACAACATCAATATATCCCTCTACTGGATTCTTCATCTTTTTGTCATTACATCATGCTATTTCACTCACCTTTCTCTATAAGATACTGTTTTATATTCTTGCTGACGTTTTAAAATTAACCCTCAAAATTGTCTGTAGTGTCTGTTGTGGACTGAGTTGCGTTTGCCTTCCCTAATCTCCATACCTTACAATGATACTGTAATTGAAGATAGGGTTTTTTTTTTTTTTTAACTTTACAATATTGTATTGATTTTGCCATATATCAACATGAATCCACCACAGGTATATGTGTTCCCCATCCTGAACCCTCCTCCCTCCTCCCTCCCCGTACCATCCCTCTGGGTCGTCCCGGTGCACCAGCCCCAAGCATCCAGTATCGTGCATCGAACCTGGACTGGCGACTCATTTCATATATGATATTATACATGTTTCAATGCCATTCTCTCAAATCATCCCACCCTCTCCCTCTCCCACAGAGTCCAAAAGACTGTTCTATACATCAGAAGATAGGGTCTTTAAGTAAGTGGAAATTAGGAGAAGGGGACCACCACGCTCGTGGGCACACGAAGTAGAGCTGCCACCCTAACGGTGCCACCTAGAGGACAGAGCCTTGAGACAAAGAAATTTTCTCAAGTCTTAAAAATCTAGTGGAATTTTCCCTGCTACGTTTCAGACTTGCTTAGAACCTGTGATCTTTTTCTTCTTTCCAATTCCTCCCTTTCAGAATGGGAGTATCTATTCCCATGCCTGTCCCATCATTGTTTTGGGAGGAACAGATTATCTGTCTGCTTTCACAGGTTCACAGCTAGAGAGGAACTTTGTCTCAGAATGAATCATTCTCAGCCATAGGTGATTTAGTCGAGATTTTGGGTTTAGCATTGATGCTGGAATAGGTTTAGACTTTTGGGGCTGCTGGGATAGGGTGAAGGTAATTTGAAGATGAGGATATGAAGTCTGAGTGGCTAAAAAGTGGAGTGTTATAGACTGAAATATTTCCCTCCAAAATTCAAATCGAAGTTATAATCCTCAGTATCTCAGAAAGTAGTCTTTGAAAAGGTAATTAAGTTAAAAAGAGGTGGTTAGGGTTGGCCCTATTCCAATAGGACTGATATCATTATAAGAGGAGGAAATTAGGTCACAGATACAGGAAAGGAAGACCATGTGAAGAAACAGGGAGAAGATGGCCATCTACCAGCCAGGCAAAGAGGCCTAAGAATGAAATCATCCCTGCTGACATGTTGAGCCTGGATATTTAGGCTCCAGAACTGAATCAACAAATTTCTGTTGTTTAAGCCAATCAGCAGGTGGTGAGTAGTTGTGGCCACTAGAACATATCTTCTCCCTCTCTTCTTCCCCCTTTTCCTCTTATAGACGAACTCTAATTAGGCTCTTGTCCTCGTTATATGATTAAAACTCTTGTTGTTAATGCCATCAATAAACTTCATGCTGTGAAATTCAGCGTTTATCTCTCTCATTACACATCTCATTGGACCAGTAGTCAGCATTCAACACAGGTGATTACTACCGCCTTCTTGATGATTTTTCTTTTCATCTGGTTCCCAGGACTTTACATCCTCTTGACATACCTCCTACCCTACTTTTTTCTCAGTCATCTTTTCTGACTCTTCTTCATCCCTGTTTATAAGATTGAAAGACCTTACTCTTTTAATCCTCTGCTTTACTATAAATATAAAAGTAATTGCATGGTTTGATGCTTTCGAATTATGGTGCTGGAGAGGAATCTTGAGAGTCCTTTGGACTACAAGGAGATCAAACCAGTCAATCCTAAAGGAAATCAGTCCTGAATATTCACTGGAAGGGCTGACGCTGAAGCTGAAGCTGAAACTCCAGTAGTCTGGCCACCTGATGCAAAGAACCAAGTCATTGGTAAAGACCCTGATGCTGGGGAAGCTTGAGGGTAGAAGAGCAGGGTGACAGAGGATGAGATGGTTTGATAGTATCACCAATTCAATGGACATGAGTTTGAGCAAACTTAGTGAGATAGTGAAGGGCATGGAAGACTGGTGTGCTACAATGGGGTTGCAGAGAGTCAACTTAGTGACTGAACAACAAATGTCTATATGTAGGCCAGATTCTCCAAAAATATGCATTCCTGTGATCTTCACTAGTTTATTTAATAGATGTCTCTAATTCAACATGTTTAAATCTGAACTTTCCTAATTTTCCCCAAACCTCTCTCCCCATGGCCTTTAACATCTTTTTAATTTTTACCATATATTTGCTGTGTTAGTCTGAATTCTCCAGAGAAGGAGAAACAATAATTATTATAAGCCAAAGAAAAATATTTTTCATTTCAATCAACTAACCTCCAAAATTTTATAAAGTGCTATCCCCATTAACTTGGTCAAACTTTGCATAATATCATAGGTCTATTTTCTGTAACCATTTCTTTATGTATTTTATCACAGTTCATCAAACCAGAAATAATACCATTTTTAACTCTGAGCATTTATAGTGTCCATTAGTGTGCACTCAGGATTGAAGGTGGAAGGTAAATGGTGGGGACAAGGATATAGTGGTAAATAAGTAAACTCTAATTTTCTGGTCATTGTCCTTAAATCTGATATCAATCATGTATAACACTGTAATAAAAGGTTAAAATGCCTCAAATATTATGGAGAATAAACAAAAATGCAATATCTATGTCTATGGAACACAGAATAGTATTTATGTGGGAAATAAAAAGGAGTGGAGGTGGTGGTAAGCATTTTCACATCTCAATTCCAGGTAATAATAGTTAATAATATCTTTGCTTCCCTATCCATTCACTTCTCCCATCAACAGATACATTTCAAACTGAATAAGATATTTTCTCTTTCACTATATATATACACACACACCCCTACATATAATACATACAAGCATTTGCTATAATATATTAATATATTCCAATTCTTTACTTTTCTGCTTTCCTCACTAGACTTTGAGTTTCTGGATAGCAGTACTTATTTTCTTATCACTGTTTCATTTTATTTGAAATCAAGTTTTGGACATTTGAATGCTAAAGACACAAAAATTAATATTATCAGCTGCCTATTGCAGCTTCCCAGGTGGCTCAGTGGTAAGAAGCCACCCGCCAGTGCAGGAGACGAAGGTTCAATCCTTGTGTTGGGAAGATCCGCTGAAGAAGGGCATGCAACCCTTTCCTGTATCCTTGCCTGCAGAATCCCATGGACAGAGGAGTCTGACAGGCTACAGTCCAAGAGACTGCAAAGAGTCGGACATGACTCAGCACACAGCAATGGCCTGTTGTGCTTGCTAGATATTTTATATACACTGTTGCTCAATGGACGAAGATAATACTCACAGAAAGACCTTAAAATAAAACTAACCCTCCTGAAATATATTTTCCACATGTTTCAAAGGAGTCATATTTTTCTTGTCTTTAAGAATGTCAAATCTCCACTGAGGCTAACTGGATTTTGGAGAGTAGTATCTTCTGTCCATCTTGGGGGCAATATGTATGTCCTATAGAGCGAGGTCATTTACCAGAGGTAACTGAAAATCTGACAAAACTGTCCTACAAAAGACAAAATATGAAAATAACGATGCCAAAATAATTGAAAATTTCCACTCAAATGCCAGGGCAGAGCACAACTGCACCAACTGACAGGAAAAAAAAGAATAATTTACTAAGGTATTTCTTATCCATTGTACCTCACCCCTACAAACACATTGAAGCTGTGTTGAAAACTACATTACAAGTTATTGCTGCCTTGAGCTTCAATAACTTGTAAAATGCTGGCAATGCACCTACTATAAACATTGAAAAAGCATCTTTAGTACATTACTGCCTCCAGGAGTGGAGACCATGTTTATGGAATTGGGAAGTTATGACCTCATCTGTTATGTATGTCGAACAGCTTACCCACTTTAAAAAGCCTGCCATGCAACTCCACACATATCAGGCAAAGGACAGTGGTACTTGGCAGGGGGAATAAAACAACAACAACATTTCTCTCTTAGCTCATTTATCTTACTTACTCCCAAATCTGGCTAATACGGTTCTGTTAAATAATATTCCACATAAAATATTAAGCATGCTACTTCCCCTTAGAGATCTTTCCTAACCCATATTCAAAGACAGCACTAAAAATTCCCTCAAATGTAAAGCACCAACAAATGAATCACTACAAAATAAAGGGGTCAAAGTTCCTTTAATGAATTTAAAATGTCAATCTCATTTCCGCTTCCTGCCATTTCCTGTGATTAAAACAACTTCCTTTGACATGACTTACATCCTGTCTTCTAATCTAGGGTCTTTCTGGTAGAAGCTATTCACAGCAGGCTAGCATAACCCAGGAGCTTATTCGAATGCAGAATCTCAGACTCCACTCCAAGCCTACTGAATCAGAATCAATAATTCAACAAGATCCTTAAGTAATTAGTATGCAGGTTAGAATTTGAAGACCAATGCTCTAGGGCCCAGGTCAAATAGAAGAACTGGCCTAGAATGGGTATCATTTAGTATTGGTATCTACTTAAAAAGTGATATGTTTAAGTCTGTGAAATGCTGGACTAAATGAAATAAGTAGCTGTTTCTGCTTCTACAGCGATCGTCTGTATTGAGGTAATGTGTACAACACTGTCTTTCAGGGGAGTCTAGACTATGCAGGGTCTTTTCCTTGGATATGCAGAAATACCCAGTTTGCTCAAATGAACTACTGTACGCCAACTAAGTACTAGGCCTATGGTGGTGGTTTAGTCGCAAAGCCGTATCCAACTCTTGCAACCCCATGAACTATAGTCTGCCAGGCTCCTCTGTCCATGGGATTTTTCAGGCAAGCATACTGGATTGGGTTGCCATTGACTACATTAGTAGAGAATTTTTGAACTTGCTTTTGCCATGATTTTTTAAAATCATTATTATATAGCTTAATATAGTTCTTCTGCTGCTGCTACTGCTGCTAAGTCGCTTCAGTCGTGTCCGACTCTGTACGACCCCATAGACAGCAGCCCACCAGGCTCCGCCATCCCTGGGATTCTCCAGGCAAGAACACTGGAGCGGGTTGCCATTTCCTCCTCCAATGCATGAAACTGAAAGTGAAGTCGCTCAGTCATGTCCGACTCTTAGCGACCCCATGGACTTCAGCCCACCAGGCTCCTTAGCTCAGTAATGTAGACATTTAGAAATAAACTACTTATGTCCTAATCTGGACAAATGTTCTGATATATGAAGTGAATTGAAAAAGGAAACTGACAATTATGCATGCACACTGTATGAGCCCATTGTTGAAGTACATATGCCATGTATATTGTATAACATATATGACACATGGGCCATATGTATACAAACAAGCATGGGAAGAAAAACATACAAAAAATCTTAGTGATTATTCTGAGGGGTGCAATGAAACACATGGAATGGGAACTTGTATTTTTTAAAGATTTTTGTAGCAATAATACTAGAGGCAATATTTACTACGTGGAGTTCTAAGAAGTTTTCCAACTTGCTTTCTTTACCCAAATGCCACTATTTCTGTTGTTAAGTAGCTAATTTTATTACTTGTCTCATATTTTTCACAGGACTTTTAGCTTTATTTCTAAGAACCATTTCCACTAAAAAGAAAAGTAGTAGGCAGAAAACAAATTACCATTTAACAACAGCTCAGGCATTTTTGGCAGGAAGAATATTCTAATAAAGATAAAATAAGCTTTCAGAGATTGTTGTATATATACACAATCTTATTCTTCTTTAAACTAATACCACAGACTCTTGTGAAGCTTTGGTTTATCAGGAATTGTTCCAGTAGGTGCCCCCACCCTGTCCCTATAAATGAGTCATACCAGGAGGAAATGAGGTCTTTTTCCTAAGGAATGGCAGTACTGTTGTTGCTGCTCTGGCACCCCCTGGTGGAGGAAAACCAGACAGATTAGGAGAACTGAGGAGCAACCCACCGGGAATCTTGTCCGGAAGATAAATGCGTTGCATCTCTCAGGTAACTTCTAAGATTGGAGCACTTGGGGATGAAAGTTCATTTCAGTTACACTGATTTAGTGCTGTGGCCTTCTGATAACGGCACTGCCGGGCCCTCTGTGGCGTGAGCTTGTCTGTGCTTCCTGTGGGTTTTTCATATTTAGCAAAGCAGCTGTGCACAGTTAAGTTCAATATCCAGAGATGCCACAGATAAGGTCACAGAGAAAATCCGAAATGCCAGACTCACAGGATTATACACGTGTGTGTATGCGTGTGGCTTTGCTACATGTTTGAAATTTTGCCCTCTATTTCGTGGGTCATCATGCAGTTTCCAGAAAAGGCTATCAAAGACAGAACTGTAAGTGGAGTTGCTCTAAGCATAGGCTTTGGAGTCCAACAAATGTGGACTCTGTACACTGAAATATTTACCCTGTGTATCTTGTTTTTCATCTATGAAGTGCATGATAAAATCAACATTTTTCTTACAGAGAATTTGAGGTTTAAAAGGTTGCACTGTAGAACCCAGTGCTTAGTATACATTAAGCACTTATGTTAGTGATCCAAAGAGGCTTTCTTTAAAATACAAGTTTTTTTTTTTCGTTTTCTTTAGTTTTAATACTGGAGAACTGCAGATGTCTCTCTTTTATTATCTTAAAATCAATCTAATAGTATATAGATGGATGTTTCCGCAAAACATATGATGACCATCCCACAGGTTTTCCAGTTACCGGGAATGATTGATTGCCTGGAGAAGACTATGTATTCTACTGATAAAGCAGGGGTAATCCCCTTTCATAAGAGAATGCAGCCCCACTCCTGGTAATTAAATTTGTATTGTTCTGTGAGGGAGGGGTAGAAATACTGTTAATCTCTCTCTTAGCCTGAGACATCTTTCATGACTGTTTCCTACATGAGTCATTCAAGTAGGTCAGAGAAGAGAAGAGCCCCTTTCCCAAGAGTGAGGCATGTGGTTTGATGCTAAAAAGGTCTAGTAATTGGAGTCGCCAAAGTACTGAATCAGCGCAAATATCAGACGGGGAGTCTCAGAGCACTGCTCTCCAAGTGCCAGCGTGGACGCCATCTGCTGCCATTATACTGACAGCTGCAACCTCTTTGCTGAAGAAAAACACCTGAAAACTCAACTCTAAGTGGACCAGCTGCATCAGGTCCCCCGCTGTGGAATCTTCTGAGAGAACCGGTGTTTATTTGGGTTTCAAAAATGCAGTTTCTGCCTCCCTTGCACAAGCCAAGGCCTTATGCTGTTCAAACGCCCCTGTGTATGCTAATACTTTTGGGGGTTTTCCCCTGACCTGAAACTAAATTGGGTATTTCTGAACTGAAGTTCTGCCACAGAAACTGAAATCAGTTAGTGAAGGTTTTTTTTTTTTCCCCTTCAGCATTTAGCCTTTTAGAAGTGAGCATTATATTCACAGCATTTTATTTGAGTACTGAAGAAAAATCATTAAAGCAACTACACAGAGCACTTATTTCATAGCCTTATCGTTTCACTGGGGCTTCCCTGGTGATTCAGTGGTAAAGAACCCTCCTGTCAATGCAGGAGACGCAGGTTCGGTCCCTGGGTCGGGAAGATTTTCTGGAGTAGGAAATGGCAACCCACTCTCCAGGATTCCTGCCTGGAGAATTCCATGGACAGAGGAGCCTGGCGGGTTGAAGTCCATGGGATCACAAAGAGTTGTGATTTAGCACAAAGCCAAGAAATTATTTTGTTATTACCCAAATGTGTCAAAGCCCTCAGCAGCAATAATATGCATATATTCTAAAGTATGTGTTTATATATTTTCCCCTAAGATATATTACATCTAATGAATAGGCAAAATTCTTTACCTATGTTTCCTATCTAGCTGCACGTGAAGTGTTTCTAGACAGCCCTCAGTACTTTATGTACATACTTATGTATTTTTCAAAAGTATATACAGTGATTCCTGTAAGACAGTCTAATTGCTTTACAAATATCAGCTTTCAAAATTCTCCTTGAAGCCCTACTGCAGCTATAACACATTATCACAAACACGGTAGCTTAAAAGAACACCAGTTATTTTATAATTTTTAAAATGAGTCAGTCTTACTGGGCTAAAATCGGGTATTCATTCTGGAGGCTTCAGAGGAGTATCTATTTTCTTGCCTTTTCCAGCTTGAGAAAACACCCTCATTCTTGGTTCTTGGCTACTTACTTCCATCCTCAAAGCCATCATGTCTTTATGAAATGATGAATCACACTGGCTGGCTGCTCTCATCACATCTCCTACTTTGACTCTTCCCCTCTATTTTACTTTTTAAGGCTTCTCTCTTCATCTCAAGATTCTTCATCTCATCTTCAAAGTCCCATTTGGCATGTAATACAACATACTTGTGGACCTGGATATCTTGAGGGTCGTTATTTTGCCTACTGTAATCATTCTCATTTTACATGTGCGGAAATTGAGTCAGATAAGTTAGAGAGATTTATCCAAGGTCACACAGCTAACTAGAGGCAGAGTTTGGTTTTAAATACCGGCAGTTTGGCTTCAGAGTTTGGGCCTCTAACAACTTCAGTTTAGTATGCGTGGACTGATAAAGAGAAGGAAAGATTGAAGAAAGGAAACAGATAAATATTTTATCCCTACCATCATATACAATCATGCCAGGTGGCATTAAATGAATTAAACTCTTACTTTCCTTTAAGTACTGACAGCAACAAAATGCCGTAGCAAAGAGAACTTAAAGACAAGAGAAACAATGCCCCAGAACAATGAGAATGGGCCACTGAGATTGCTCATGTTTGTTGCACCAATTGCCTGAGAAAGGCTGAAAATACTGACAAAAAAGGAAGAGCCATAGTTTAAGAATGTAAAAATAACAGACAGTTTGAAAAGTATAGGAAAGTGAGGAGGCTCTGAGTGGATATCAAAGATGTACAATAAAGTGGAAACTGGAAAATCAGAATAATATTTTAATTGGCAACGCAGGAATGCATATAAAGAGAATCTCTTAACCAACAGTTTCATTGCCAAACTACACAAAATAACCAATTGCATTGACATGGAGATCTCTTTCATGTTTGTATTATAATATATTGGAATTCCAAGTTGAACTCTAGGATGGGAGCCTTGTCAAATTTGGAAATGAAGATAATGAAATGAAACCAGGAAATCAAGAAAGATTTAAGCAGCAGAACATATCTAATGACACTGATAATTTTGAAATTAATCTCACTAATGTCAGGATTCAAATTCAGCATCTCCAGTTAATGAAATAAAGCCATCATAAATGTTAGTTGCTCAGTTGTGTTCAAATCTTTTGTGATCCCATGGCCCCTCCAAGGCATTCTTCAGGCAAGAATACTGGAGTAGGTTGCCATGCCCTTCTCCAGGGGATCATCCTGACCAGGGATCAAACCCAGGTCTCCTGCATTGCAGAGATTCTTTACTGTCTGAGCTACCGGGAAAGCCCAAAATATATACACCCAAATATGAGGGCAATCTAGGCACCATTATGCTAATGATGTGTCTCACATCCTCTAATGAAATTTTCCTTTTCAGAAAAAATAACAGTTCCATTTCCAAATATATTTCCAGTTTTTCAACAGATATTTAGAAATCCTTTTATATGATAAGCTGTAAGCGTTGTGTTAGGATGCGTAGATAATGCCATGTTCTAGTCATATGCACATGTTTAAAATGGCAGAGGACTATTCTAAATACGAATATTTAAAACACATTCCAAAGCAATATCTATCTACTGTAAAAACTTAGAAAATATGCAGATGTAAAAAGAAATATAATCTATTACTATACCAAACAATAAGACATGCTGTTAATAAAAGCTGATATTTTGAATTATTTCTATAGACTTTTACCTTATAAATGCATCTGTGTTTAAAGAAGGACTTACAGTTTAGACACTATTTTCAACTTTTTAAAATTTAACAATGTGTTTTACACAAAATGCTTATGGACATTTCCCCTAATCATTAAATACTATCTCATCTGATAGCTACATACAGTTCTGTTGTAAATGCACACCATAAAGCATTTAGTCAAGACAATTTTGTTTACAATTTAGTGAAGAATTTAATCGCAGAACTCTAAATTTCTCTAAAGTGTTTGCTCCGCAACTCCTGCAGTGACACAGTTCCATGACATTTATCACTACTTTCTGTCAAACCCTATTGCACCATTTCAAGTATCCTGCAATTTCTTTGCAATGGATAATATCTTTTCATTAATTCTTCCTAAGCTCTATATTTAAAGTCTCATTTTTAACACATTAGACCTAGGAGTATAGTCAATGATGATGACTTTTTAGATGTCTCTAAGACAATTTTTCATTGTTTCTCCTCACTGTATTTGCATGATTTCTCTAAAATTACTGAAAATAAAATTTACTCCAACATCCTTTCCCTCACCGCCACTACTATGTCCTCAAATTAGTGAAAGATACCAAGAAAAATGTGTTCAGTAATCAATAAAACAGGTAATTTCCCATGAAAATACCTTAAGCTAAAGAGCTATTCCAAGCAGTATCAGAAATGAATCATGTGATAAAAGCTTTCATCATGTGATAAAAGCTTGAAGTCATTAAATATTGATATTATTCTTACTGTTTTATGTTGGACGGTATGGAGCCATTATCTGAAATCCAGAAAAGAGAAACAAATAAAAACATTCTTTCAGATGAATTTGTTGCCTGGCTGCCTTACTACCACAAAGCAATTTTGACCAATAAGTAAATATTGCCAGTGCCTTAATGTCTGGTTTTTACAGCAAAAGTAATCTTTACAGACAAAAGCCAGGAAAAGACAGAAAGGGAATATATGCAATTAAACTTGTATGATTAAGCCTAAGAAAATTGGTAGGTACTAGATTTATCATTTTTCCTTAAAAATACATGCATTTGATTCACTTATTTTATTTTTTTATTTTTTAACTTTACAATATTATATTGGTTTTGCCATATATCAACATGAATCCACCACAGGTATACACGTGTTCCCCATCCTGAACCCCCCTCCCTTCTCCCTGCCAGTACCATCCCTCTGGGTCGTCCCAGTGCACCAGCCCCAAGCTCCTGTATCCTGCATCAAACCTGGACTGGCGACTCGTCATATATGATATTATACATGTTTCAATGCCATTCTCCCAAATCTCCCCACCCTCTCCCTCTCCCACAGAGTCCAAAAGACTGTTCTATACATCAGTGTCTCTTTTGCTGCCTCGTATACAGGGTTTTTGTTACCATCTTTCTAAATTCCATATATATGCGTTAGTATACTGTATTGGTTTTTTTTTTTTTTTCTGGCTTACTTCAGTCTGTATAATAGGCTCCAGTTTCATCCACCTCATTTGATTCACTTATTTTAGACTAAAATTACTTTTTACAAAACAAAATACAGTGAAAGTTGATTTACATCTTGGAAAGTACTGTTAACCTTTCTTTAAACAATTTAGCTGTGTAATTTGAACAAAATGATTATGTCCCTTTCCCCATATCATTAAATACTATCTTGTCTAAATACTCAAATTTAAGACTGGATTCAATAATAGAAACTTTTTTACAAAAATACAAAGAATATGACGAAGATATGACTAAGATCAGTTGCTGTTTTTTTTTCTGATAATTTATATACTTATATAAAATACCTAAAGATGGTAAAGCATCTGCCTGCAATGCAGGTAGACCTGGGTTCGATCCCTGGGTCAGGAAGATCCTCTGGAGAAAGAAATGGCAACCCACTCCAGTACCTTTGCCCGGAGAATCCCATGGGGATTGCAAAGAGTCAGACACGACTGAGCGATTTCACTTTCACTAAAGATATATAGTTTAAAAATCCCCTATGAAACAATAAAAATGCTTCAACTCATAAATTGACATTTCAAATATTAAAGTCCTTTTAAATCAGGTGCTTTGAAGCAAAATTAAGGTATATAATAATAAACTGCAATTTAAAAATTCCTGAATATTACTGATAAGACCTGCAGATAATATTTCTCTATTAAAAAATGAGGATAAGGGGTGCTGGCTACAGTTTTTAGCCACTTGTACTAGCTCTTCAAAAAGGACAACCCTAGGGTAGGCCCAAGCTATAAATCTGTTTCGCATAGACAGATAGAATAGATGTTTCTTAAGAGTCCCTGCGTGCCCATAAATGAATACTTCACCAAGGACCAGAAAAGAATAGGTCCCTAGCTACATCAGAGCTTTACCTGTTTGCAGTTTTATTTTTTTGCTCCAAGAATTAATGAGAACATTTTTGATTCTCATTAATCTAAAAAAAGATTTTAAAAACTGCTTCTTCCTCTAACAGGCAGTGCTTAAACTTAGAACCATTCCCTAATCTCAAGAGTAGTCTCATTTCATTAAAGCCAGAAGTCAGTGCCTGACTATCTCAGCATCTGCCCCCTTGTTTGGGGGGGAAAAAAAATTTGTCTAGACAGCTTAAGTAAACGGTGCTATTTATGTTTATCTTAACAACTAGAAGAGACTTACCAACTGCATATGGGCAGCAATGGGTGGAGCAGGGCAGGACAGTTGACACTGCCACAGTTACAGGTTATAGTGGGCTTTAAAGTCTGGTCCTGGATGCACAAAGCTCAGAGAAAGAGGACTTTCACATGCCTTCAAAAAATTAAGCATGTTTTCTACTCAGAGAAGTATTCACTACCATTCTTTAATATTCCAAGCACCAGGAAAAAAAAAAAAATATATATATATATATGGTATTTCCTAAGCTTCGTTTTCCTTCTTAAAGAGTCCTTGGGCCTAGAAAAGAAAACAACGGTCTCAAAGGCCCTTGCTGAATCATCTAACTTTGGAGAAAACAAAACTGAACTTTAAGTCCTGCCCTGATGCTCTGGACCAGTTGCATCTACCTAGGACTTATCACCCCCTGCCCAGAAACCTCCTACCCCCTACATCTGCCCGGGACTTAGTGCCCCCGCCCAGGGAACTTATCAACCCCTGCCCAAAAACTCCCACCCCCGTTCAACTACAAATGCCATCTCAACTAAAGATTACCCAAAACGTCCCGCCTGACTAAGGTTTCCCTTATTGCTTCCACGAACTTCCCTTTAAATATGAAGCCTCCCTGATCCCTCTCACACTCAGCCTGGTTGGTAGGCCCTCCTTGCCTGGATAAAGGTAATCTATCCTTCTTTTCTTCCTCGGCCCGAACTATACCTTACACTTCTAGTGTCAGGCAGGCATAGAATGATGACATGGGTTTGCTAATAAAGCAATTCCGAGGGACCACATATTATCACTCTGCCAACACAGCCACCACCACTGCTTTTGCTAACACTCAGACTATTGTAAATAACCTCCACTTCTCTGGTGCCTCTAATGACAAACACTCTGCTGAGTGCTTAACACACATTGTCTCCAACGTACCTTGTGATATCAGTGAGAACCGTAAGTATATTCAAAACGAAGGTTTATAAAAGCGGTTGACCTGACTCTGTCTGTTCCCAGGTTTCTACACTAGACTACCGTCACCTTCCATTTATACAAACCATGTAGTGTATTTTGAATAATGCAGTGTGCCTGCCACTTTTTAAATAAAAATAATCATATAGCTTTGGGAAGCTACCTGCATGTCCATGTCAGGCCCTCAGTTCCAACCACCCTCCCCCCTCTTTGCACCAGTCACTCAGAGTTACTTAAGAAACTGAACTTGCATGCTATTCTGTAAAGCCGCCTCATGTAGCCTTCCATCCAGATTGTCTCAATTTCAGTAGCTCCGTATCTAGTCTTTCACTGGAGCTATACTACTTCAACATTGGAGTCATCTATATTCCTGTCTACATGAAAATGCAAGGTACTTGAAGATCTAATGCCTGCCTGCCACCCCTGTGCTCTCAAGTTCTGATACACTGACCAGGGAAAGAACAGGTGTTAAATAAATAATTGTTGAGTGAATTACTGTGTCTGCTCAAGGAAGATAATTTACTATGGAGGGATGCAGGCTACACCCGGCAGGTCTAGTCGGGGAAGGATGTCTGACAATGCAATTGTTGCTTGGAGCAGTCTCTTAATCCTGGGCAATTGTTTCAGCATTTTCCATTTAGTATTGTCTTAATGCATATATTACCTCATTCAATCTATCCATCCTATAACGTATTACTTGCTATAACATATATATTATATACAATGTATTCCCTCCTATAATGTAATACATACTCTGATATAATGCTTATTTAAAATAGCACCTTTACAATTTGGTGCAGATTATAGACATGTGGATTTGACCCTTACAGGTCAGGATCCATGATGATCAGACTTAGCAGGTAAGAGTTCAAGAAAAAAAGTTTTACAGTTTATTCAGATGCAGTGCTAAAGTACGTCTGCATATTTGTGTTTTAGATGAGAAAGAGACAAAGACAGACATATACAGCAGGAGTAAAACAGGATGGGTTTTGGAAGATGAGTGGTCGAACTGTCCATAAATAGGTCTCAGAATTGATAATCCTTAAATGTTGCAAAGACACAGAAGAGGTCAAGTATTCAGTAAAGGACCTCATTATGAAATGATATGCAACTGAATTATAAAGTTAAGGCTGGACTAAACTTCTAGAGTTATTGATAAATATGAGAGAAGTATATTCAAAGATATTTACTACAATGAAATAGGGATTTCATCATTCCCTACATGATGAAGTGTATCCAGAATATTTCTAAGGTTTTTCTATTTTTGTTATAAAACATCTACATATATACATTTTATTTTAAAATTTATTAACTTTACATTATATTTGTCTTTATTGAGGTAACACTGGTTTATGCCTTAAGTTCCATGTGTACAGTATTATATTTCTGCTTCTCTGTACCCTACAGCATGCTTATCACCAAAAGTTTAGTTCCCATTTGTCACCATACATTGGATCCCCTTGACCCCTATCATTCTCCCCATCCCCAACTCTCTGCCTCTGATAACCAGTACTCTCTTCTATCTACAGGTTTTTGTGTGGTTTGTTGTTGTTTTATACATATGAGTTAAATATGGTATTTATCTTTCTCTGACTTATTTCACTTAGCAACCAGGCTACATCCATGTTGTTGCAAAAGGCAAGATTTCATTTTTATAGCTAAATAGTATTTTATTGTATATATACACCACATCTTCATCCATCGCTTGTGGGCACTTAGGTTGTTTGCATACCTTGGTTATTATAAATAAAACTGTGATGAACATAAGGTTGCATGTGTATTTCAAATTAGTGTTTTTGTTTTCTTTGGATGAAAACCCAGAAGGGGGATAGCTGGATCATACAGTGATTCTAGTCTTAATCTGGGAATCTCCATCCATTTTTTGCAGTGGCTCCATCACTTTCCATTTCCACCAGTAGCATAGCATGTGCTCAGTTGCATCTGACTCTTTGCAACTCACGGACTGTAGCCTTCCAGGCTCCTCTGTCTACGGGATTTTTCCCGACAAAATTACTAGAGTGGGTTGCCATACCCTCCTCCAGGGGATCTTCCCAACCCAAGCATAAACACGTGTCTCCTGCATTGCCCACAAATTCTTTACTGTTGAGCCATCAGGGATGTCCCTGTGTCGGAGGGTTCTCTTTTCTTCACATTTCTGTCAACACTTGTTATTTTTTGCCTTTTTGATACCAGCCATTCTAACAAGCATGAGGTAATATTTCACTGCAGTTTTGATCTGTATTTTCCTGATAGTGATGTTGAGCATCTTTTTGTGCCTATTGGCCATTTGTGTGTCTCCTTCAAAAAATATCTATTCTGCTCCTCTGCCCATTTTTAACCACAAATGATATATCCAGTAGTGAGTTAACATTCAAAATGCCGTAAAGAATGCCTACAACTCAATAGGACATCTATATATTAATAGTATATCTAGATATTCTGAACTGAAAAGAATATAGCAGTGTATTTTTAGTTATCAAGCATTGCTCTAGGGATTTAAGAAGGCAGGGAACTAGAAAGAAATCAAATCAATTTTACAAAATTATGTTGTTGAACTTGCTCTATTAATATGTCTACATTTGTTCTTTTATACTCCTTTGTAATCTTTAGAGAAAAAATATATAGTTTCCAAAACAAAACATACAAAAAACACAGTAAGATCCAAAAATGTATCTGTTAGTGTCCAAACAGTAAAATAAGAAAAGAAAACTTTTTTTTAGTATTTAAAACAAAAAGACCAGGTATTGTTCAGGTGGTAGGAGAGACTGAGAAACAAGCCCATTTCAGGGAAGAAAGATGGAGACCAGCTCCTGCAGTGCTCAACCAGCATGCCCAGGCTGGAAGGACAAAGGGAAGAGATGTGCGCAAAGAACCCAAGACCTGGGTCACCCACTCTCTTCTCCCAGGTGTTGGCTTCACCTTCTCTGTGAGTTACATGTTCAGACTGACCTTTAAATAATCTTTATAGCTCCATGAGAGTCCTTGCAACGTCTCTGACAGAGTCACATAACTTTCTCCCCTTCTCTCTGAAATTATCACTGTGGCAGAGTGGGTTATTCATATAGTAAGGCTGAGGTCATGGGCCATGAGGTGACATGGACTCACAGGACTAGGAATGGATTGTGTTAAAGACAGGAATATGGATGTGGATTGACTTAAGAGTCTGTAATACAGAGTGAAGTCAGAAATATAAAAACACATATTATATATTAATCTCCATACATGTAGAATATATATATTCTCCATACATGTAGAATCTAGAAAAATGGTACAGATGAACCTATTTGCAAGACAGGAATAGAGATACAGACATGGAGACCAGACTTGTGGATATGGAGGTGGGGAGGAAAGGGTGGACAAATTGAAAGATTAGGATACACACACACACACACATTACCATGTGTAAAATATCTAGCTAGTGGGAACCTGCTGTATAACACAGGGAATTACACTTGGTGCTCTGTGATGACCCAGAGGAGTGGGACTGTGGGTGGGAGGTCCAAGAGGGAGAGCATCTGTGTATACATATAGCTGATTCACTTCCTTGTACATCAGGAACTAACATGGCATTGTAAAGCAATTATACTCCAATTGAAAAAAAAAAAAAAAAAAAAAAAAAAGGCAGGGGATGAAAGCAGCTCTAACAAAACCACACAGTCTAAAGTAATCATGGAATACGAGTCAGAGAGTGGTAGTTGTTCTCCACAGAAAAGATTTATTACCATCAGATATATTCATGTTTACTGCACAAAGCTTAGAGTACCTCAGAGTTATATTCTATGCAGAGAACACAAACGAATTCCATCTACTCAGAGAGTATGTTGGAAAACAAGTGAGGAAGATATGAAATTAGGGATGACCTTGAGTCCCTCAGATGCATGTTTGTTGAAAAGGTGTATCTTTGCTATTTATTATTCATAAAGCTTTGTAACACTTGCAAATGATACATACTTGTATATTCTAGAGAAGCATAATAGCAATTTCAAGTCTTCTTCCAGCAATATCACCATCACACATGTTTTAATTATGTAGTAAGCAAAACCTGTAAGGAGGCAGTGGAAAAATGGGAAGAGGAAGACTCCTTGGGGTACTGCTGGCTTTAGCAGGCAGCAACAGTGATTACCAAATTAGAAAGAGAGAAAGAACAAAAAGCTGAAGGCAGGAAGCCTCATTTTAAGTATCAGCAGTTGTTTTGAAAGGATCATCTTGATGGCTTTGGTAAGGAAGAAGGAAAAGTGTTAGGAAAAGTGAACTGTGGTGTTGGAGAAGACTCTTGAGAGTCCCTTGGACTGCAGGGAGGTCCAACCAGTCCATCCTAAAGGAGATCAGTCCTGGTTGTTCATTGGAAGGACTGATATTGAAGCTGAAACTCCAATATTTTGACCACCTGATGTGAAGAGCTGACTCACTGGAAAAGACTGTGATGCTGGGAAAGACTGGGTCAGGAGGAGAAGGGGATGACAGAGAATGAGATGGTTGGATGGCATCACCGACTCGATGGACATGGGTTTGAGTGGACTCCGGGAGCTGGTGATGGACAGGGGAGGCCTGGCGTGCTGTGGTTCATGGGGTCGCAAAGAGTCGGACACGACTGAGCAACTGAACTGAACTGATATGAGAGGTGTTTACAATTCAGATGATACATACTGTAAAATATCAGCTGAGTTAAAGCCTTCCCTCTGAAAAATATGCACAATATCCAGTGCTATAAGACTATGCCTTATTTTCCTCTATTGCAGAGTTTATATTTTTCAGCAGTATTGGAGAAAGAATGAAGAGAAGCTGCAAAAAGTGATTAGAAATCGACACTGTTTCGGAAAATGAGCATAAAATTTGCTAAGAGCTTTTCATCACCTACATTATGCTTAAATACCACAATAATCATACACGTGACAGAGAGTATCGGCTTAGTTCTCACAGCATAGCGATTCTCAGAAGTTTTTCATTCTAAATTTCATTTCAGAGGATCATCAAAATAATAGAGCAGTAAAATTAAATAGCAATGAAATATAATGAGAGGGGAAAGGCATTAGTTATGTAAGCAGGAAAGTGTTAAGAATGTTTTTAAATGAGATTAGATTTGCAATGCATGGAAGGTCAATGAGGCAAATACAAGTTATACTAAAAGGCATAGATTTCAATATTGCCTGAACTTTTTTGTAGGTGGATATGATGAAATATAGAACTGAAAGAGAGATGGGAAGAGACTATGTTTGAAAGCATATGCTGTTTGGGTTTACTATGATTTCAAAGATAAGATATCTTTAAAAATAACGCTGACTTCATCATTATTAATGACCTAGTGTAAAGAGTTTTCAAATCAACAATGAGTTCTCTTTTATTGTCCAAACCACGGCCTATAAGCGTTTTAGAATGTTTTAGCAAAATGACTGAATTTGTCACTAACTACCGTCTTTGAGCTTTCGTACTGTACCGATTCTGTCCATGATCATTTAGTATCAATTTAAAAAAGTATTGAGAATTCAGTCTCTATTTGCTGTACATTGTTTTATTCTAGAGAAAGAATTTCATTCATATCTAGGAAAGTAGGCAGTTAATGCTAATCCTAAAATACACTGGCAACTGAAAATCATTTGCATAAATGTTTCGATATCTGACTTTGGAAAATAAACAGATTGTAGTAGACCACTCTTTCAATTATATTTGAGTTTATTCTCTGTAATTACCTAAGTAATAAACTCTAGAGACATAGATTTTTAGCATAAAGTTCCTAACATAAGAATTAGCTACACTATATGCTTCAAAATATAGTTGTGGTCTTATTTTATTCTCTCTATATATTTCAAATCAGTTTGTCAATATTAATAATCAGTATGCTAGAATTCTAATTTTTGACTAGATAACAATATTTACCCATTTCTCTGTAACTTAAAAGTCCACTTCCCATGTTAGGCAGAACTTCCCAGATGTATTTTCTTAAGAAAAAAGTTGAAAATTAATTATGATCTTATTTCATTTTTGTTTGGTATTTGTTTTTGCTCCACTACTTTTAAAATTGAAAATCTAGTTTCTTCGATGAAATTTTTAAACAAAATTGAATCCCTCAAAATAAAACTTTCCCCAGGTCTTCATGACCTATGAAAATTTGATTTTTTTATACACATAGAACTGAAAATAAAACTAAAATTGGATCCTCATACTTCCAAGGAAATGGTTAACTTTCTTCCCCCCAAAATTCTTTTCTCTATAATTTTCTCATCACTGCAAAAATACAAAAAAAGCAAAAATAAAGCCTAAAAATATATTTTAAAAAAATACACAAAAGCATTTTTTGGTGTCAATTCATTATGGCTAAAACTTTAACAGACAACAGAAATTTTATGTAATATTTGCTAGACAAGTCAGATGCGAGACATTTAATCTGATCTTAAATTTGATTTACATTCTTCTAATATGGGGATTATTATTATGGGGAACTCCATATAGATAAATAACTTTGCTGATGATCCACAGTTCTTCTTTCAAGGAATCTAATGAAACTAGTTTTTAATTAAAAAAAAAAAGCTACTGAAGAAAGTAGTGTGCCAGAAATGACTTGTATAGCATGAACATATTTTGTGTAACAAAATAAATGTACAGATAACGCTGACTTAGATGTGGTGGAGAATAGAAATCTGAACCAATAAAAAATACCAAGTGGAGAATGATTTATAAATGTAATGAATACTACTTTTACCTTGAAATATAAACAATATTATGCACTGCTGCTGCTGCTAAGTCACTTCAGTCATGTCCGACTCTGTGCGACCCCATAGACGGCAGCCCACCAGGCTCCTCTGTCCATTGGATTCTCCAGGCAAGAAAATTGGAGTGGGTTGCCATTTCCTTCTCCAATTATTCACTGCAAAGTTAATCGATTCAGGTGCTAGTTACAAGTAGTGACAGATTGGGCTTCCCTGCTGGCTTAGTGGTGAAGAACGTGCCTGCCAATGCAAGGAGACACAGGCTCAATCCCTGGGTTGGGAATATCCCCCTGGAGAAAGAAATGGCAACCCACTCCAGTATTCTTGCCTGGGAAATCCCATGGACAGAGGAACCTGGTGGGCTACAGTCCATGGGGTTGCAAAAGAGTTGGACACAACTTAGCAACCAAACAATAAGTGTGAGAGTATCTAAAAACAGTTTTGGTATTTGAATGGAGAGTGTCAGGGTGCTGGGTTGGCTTTTAAGGTGACCTTCAAAGACTAGATGATACAAGGGAGTAAACTATGCTTGGCTCTAGGAAGAACACGCCATGAATAATACCTTATCCGGTGTCTGAGGTCCTCACTGTCCCAGAGAAAGGATAGGCATATGTTCAGTTACCCAAGGTAGATGTGCCAAGTGACACAGTAAGGTAAACTAAGGCCCCAGGAGAGGTGTATGTGGTGAAATAATTCGTGTTGGAAAATGGAAGATTTTTTACAGAGAACATAGCATTTGTGAAGTGTACTGGAGAATATGTAATTTATTGAATTTTAGGTTAATAAAAAGGTCATATGAACAGAAATATAATAAAAATAAAATCAACAGTAGCAAGGCTGTACTGCTGGATATCGTTTTTCTTTTTCTTTTTTTTAAAGAAATGGCTAGTGTGAACCAGAGGCAATTCAAGCTTCATGGAACTTCCTCGATCAAAAATGAAATGTGACAAAAGCGGAAATGAGGCTTCTCCTGTAGTTTGTAAATGAATAAAATACATTCTCTAGTCATGTACTTTGTCTTGTTTTCATTTCCACTGCTGGATAGAGTTGTCATGATGAAAAAAGATGTCACATGAGCAAAGAAAATCAAGAACAGGAGTAAGGAGGCATTTTTGTGGTAGACCAGTTATAAAAATAACCATAACCATTAGTAAAAGGCATGTACATAGGTTTGCCTTAATGGCAAAAAGTACAATGGCTAAGAAGATGGTACTCAAAAACATGCTTACTTACTTCTAATTTTAAATGAATATATGTGTCAGTTTTCATGATTTTGAGAGATTCTGGTCAACATAAGTGACAGGAGTCAGAAGACTCTTTAGAGAGAAATAAAATATCCCCAGAGTTTGGCTTTGATAAAGATCTTCAGTCTTGATAAAATAAACATATCCTGAATTTAGCAACCTCCCCTATAACAGAGCCCAATGTATGTGCAGATATAAATCTGAGCCCATCTGCATCAGCCCTGGGACTCAGGGGCAGGGGAACTGCTGCAACATGCCAACGATCACACTGCTCTCTATGCCTCAAATATCAAAGCCCTTAGTGTTTGATCCAAGAATCTTGTTCTTTATGCACATACCCAAGAAACTGTGGCATGTGGATTTGTTAGCTTGCAAGTTAAGGTAAGATATTAGACCTTTCACAGTTCTTGATTTTGGAATTAAGAAGACAAGTGATCTGGTGCCTAAGAGTTACCCAAAACATCCCTCCAAATTCACTGATCAGAATCTCTGGGGCGGGGGGCGTGGGGGGAGGTAAACCTGGAAGTCTGAAATACTATCAAGCTCTCCAGGTAATTCATACAAACATACCCCTTTAGTATCTCAATTTTAGTACATTATTCATCCTCTAAGCTATGCAAACTAGATAATGTACTTTTCCTATCAAAGGTGTAGAAAATCAGTGGATGCATCTTGCATAGAGGTTGGTACAATACAGATAGCAGTATTGCAAAATGAGGTCTTCTGTCTCAGAGTTTGCTGCTGCTGCTGCTAAGTCGCTTCAGTCGTGTCCGACTCTGTGCGACCCCAGAGACGGCAGCCCACCAGGCTCCCCCGTCCCTGGGATTCTCCAGGCAAGAACACTGGAGTGGGTTGCCATTTCCTTCTCCAGTGCATGAAAGTGAAAAGTGAAAGTGAAGTCGCTCAGTCGTGTCCGACTCTTAGTGACCCCATGGACTGCGGCCTACCAGGCTCCTCTGTCCATGGGATTTTCCAGGCAAGAGTACTGGAGTAGGGTGCCATCGCCTTCTCCAGTCTCAGAGTTTAGCAATTGTTAATTAAAAATTCTTAGTTAAAAGTTTAAGGATTTTCCCTAAGCCGCTTGTCTTCTGTTGGTACGGGTACAGCTCCTACAGTGATGCTGAAAATGCTTGCTTGACAGTTCTTGGATGTGACAAGATCACTGCTCTCATTTACTTAGCCCAGATGACATGAATCTGATAGAGGCGAAGGTTTTTTCTGATTTAATTCACTTTTTAAAAATCTCATTCTCTCTCCATTACTTTCTGCCACATACTCCAGCTTCTCTGGCCTGGGAGTTAGATCATCTTTCTGTTTTTCTATTTCTTTCTAGTGACTTTCTGCCCTGTCAAAATTCAATCCTTTTGCATATCTTTTTATTCATTATGCATTTTTTTCTCTTATTTACAGAAATTGGGCAATACCCAATCTCCAAATGAACAAAATCTTCGCCTGAAGACCCGAAATGTAATTAGGAGTAGGAATTCCTCTCACCTATCAGAAACTTATCTGAAGAAGGTACAACTGGTGTTGTGGAGTCATGTGTAGAGTTATTGTTCCCAAAGGAAGACCTGGGAGATGAACAGTGCCTTCTGCTGCAATAGAAAACCAATCTACTTTGTGCCCTGGATATTCAGATTGCTTATTCTAGCAACCTGGTCTGTCACCCCTAAAGCATTTCTTCTATAGTTCTTGTCAGCTTCAGTGACTTTGAAATTAATAGACTGTTACCAATAATACATTTACAGTCTTCAGTGGATAAAAAGGCAATCGTTTACACATGATATTTTGGAGAGGAGCACGTTGTATTTAATACAGTGTGGTAAAGCAGCACTAATGCCATCTCTCAGTGGTTCTTGCCAATTAAGTTGATAGTAAGGGTCACAGTGGTCAATTTTTATATATAAGGAATTTTAAAACTATGGAGGGCACTATCCAGTATGATCAACCCTCACAAAAAAACTTTATAAATGAATCAAAGTGAAAAAAAAATCCTGGAAGAAACATAAAATATTTTTAAGGAAATATTCTGTATAGGGTCAATTATATATTTCCTTTTTACCATCTCCCAGGTTCTCAAGTTCAAGGCTTGATTTTTTTTTTCAAATTAATACTTCATGTTGCTGTAAATAAGTGAGAAGAAACAGACTTTTGCCATCCTATTGTCTCTCTAAAGTTCACTGGACCTTCCTTAATCATTCATGAATATTCAGTATTTTTCATCTTGGCAGAGAAAGCAACATGGCTTGAGTTTACAATTAACTTGTTGGAAGTAAACAATCTTTAGCCAACTTTACATCCTACCTAGACATGTGAAAAGATAAACAGCACAGAGGTATTAACAAGCAAACTGATCACACATATAGCTTCCTGACCTGGTAGAGTCTTACAGCAAAATAGAATAGACCACGAGATATTTTAAGTTCACTGTGTTTTTATGATAGATTAATCACATATTCTCAATTAGGAATGTGAGGAAATGCAATGGGCTTTACTCCAAAGTTTAAAGTAAGTTGCATTTTGTTCTTACTGCTTTGTATTTAATGGCATTTTATTTTATATAAAAGAAACAAAAATACAAATTTATCCTCAACCACCAACATGTAGGGAATAGTTCCTGTTTACTTTAGGTGATGTATCATATGTCTATTTCCTCTTCTGGGAGAAACAATGATTAGGATATTGGTTGTCGTTTGGTCCTAGGTTCAATGCTTTTGCAGCCCCATAGACAGTAGCCTGCAAGGCTCCTCTGTCCATGGTATTCCTAGGCAAGAACACTGGTGTGGGTTGGCATTTCGGGGATCTTTCTGACCCAGGGAAAAAACCCATGTCTCTTGTATCTTCTGCATTGGCAGGTGGGTTCTTTACCACTGAGCCACCTGGGAAGCTCCCATGAGAATATGCTCCAATTTTCATTCAATAACTCTCTCCCAGGATTTAATTGCTTACAAATTTTGTTATGCTTTCATAAATAAGATCCTTTAATTATACTAAACAGGAACAGATATGTCCTATTACAACATTGCTGAACCTTGGGTTTTCATCTATTGACATTTACATAATGAGTCAACTGATTTTCCCATTTAATATAATTCAATCCTGTTAACAAGATCAATGTAGGTAATGCTAGATACTTAAAACTTATTCATTAAAAATACAACTTTCTCATAATATCCATTGATTCATTCTAACTTAATTCGATAAAATCTGCTTATATTTTGTGAAGTGTTAAAAGTGTTAGTCATTCACTCGTGTCCGACTCTTTATGACCCCAAGGACTGTAGCCCACCAGGGTCCTCTGTCCATGGAATTCTTCAGGCAAGAATACCGGAATGGGTAGCCCCCCTTCTCCAAGGGATCTTTCCAATTCAGGGACTGAACTCAGGTCTCCTGTACTGCAAGCAGATTCTTAACCATCTGAGCCACAGTGGCTCCCAACGTGTCAGTCACTCAGTTGTGTCCGACTCTTTGCCATCCCATGAGCTATAGCCCACCAGGCTCCTCTGTCCATGGAATTCTCTAGGCAAGAATACTGGAGTAGGTAGCCATTTCCTTTAAACTAAGAATTAGTTTTGATGTCATTCTAATTCTGATGTCATTCTGTCATATGATATCTTTCTGCATTCTGATGTCAGAGGTTGTATCAAGTAGAAACTCCATAATTTAATGGTAAGGAAACCTCAGATATATCACTTAAACATTTGAGTTTTGGTTGCCTGATGTGTAGAAATAGTATAAGGAAAAATGTTTCCTTCCAAACAGAGTTTTAAGGATGATACCTGTGGCCAGTAGGGGGTTCTATCACAGTGCCTGGCATTTGGTGATTAATAATTATTGTCAATAAGTATTTTTAATCTGCCTGAGATTTACAAGTTAAAATTGTTCTAAAGAAAGAAATGGTAGAAAACAAACATGGATTTAGGGAAAAGGCGACAAATAAAGATTCCAAGAATTTAAACTCCTGCTTTATGAAGGCCATGTGTTTACCTGACTCTGTGAAAAAAAGGAGGCCTATTTAGTCTTCTTAGGATGTGACTTTGAATAGTAGTCCAAGTGGAAAAAAAAAATTATTGGGTATTGTATATTTCTACTTTGTAAATTATAAAAATAGCAATATTTTATAGAAGATAGTATATAAAAATGGAAAGCGGGTGTGTCAAGGTGATGATGTTAAGAATGATTTATCAAAATTGCTGTAATGGCCGTAGGGTATTACCTTTCTTAAATAATTTTTTTTTATGAAAACACATCTTTCAGAGCCCTCTTATCTGTTCCCCTAGTGTTTATAAAATATCTTTCCATTATTAGGAACTTTAAAAGATTAATATAATACATTTAATTTATGGAAAGGATAAGTATAAATGTGAATAAGGTCTATTCTTTTAATGTCACTGAGAGCTTTAACTACATTAAAAAACTATTAAAACTAAAAAAATCCATATGCTTTCTAAGGAAAAGTGAAATTTTAGCAAATCTCACATTCAACATGGGAGAAAAAGATCTTCAAAATGCCTGCCAAATTGCATTTTATCTTTTTTATACTTACTAGTTTAAGGATCTTTCATATCATAATTTATGTTATGTTAAATTCATGATTCAATTTGGACTTGACATAATATCTGAAGATAAAATAAGTAGAGTCAGAGAAATCATGTGAAGAAATATTTTCATGTAATGTGGTAAGAAAAGTCAATGTATTTAGGCAACTATGTATTTTTAGCCTATGAATCTCAAAAGTGCATAATGAAATATTCCCAGGTATCTCTTATTGTATAAAAATGTAGTCCTTATCAATGGCTTAAAACAGTGACACTTTGGTTTTTTCCCAAGTCTGTGAGGGACAGGGCTCAACTGGGTTCTTCTCACTCTGGGCGGCTCATGCAACTGCCATCTGAAGGTAGATGGAGCTGGGGAGACATTGCAAACTTTCCACTCATTTCTGGCACCTGACCTGGGAAGATCAAAAATCTGGGAGCAAATACACTGGGCCCTTTATAGCCACCGTTTCATGTAAGAGACCAACATCCATAGATTATGGTACCTACGGGGGTTCCTGGAACCAATCCATGGATACCAAGAAATGACTGTTACTTAAGGGGGCCTCTCTAATACCTCTCTTATCTCTGTATGTTCTTACAACTCCCTGCAGCTCCCTTTTACAACCCCTCCCTCTCTACCTGAGGGGTAGCTGGACATCCCATGTGGTAGCCATAGGCTCTCAGAGCAAGGGCCCCAAGAGGGACCAGCAGAGGCTTCATCCATGACCTTATCTCACCTGTTCCTGGAAGACATACTTCATCACTTCCACTGTATTCTGTTCACTGAGGCTACTGAAAAGGGCTCTTCCACTAAGAGAGAAGGACATTGTTCCTGACTTTTGATGGAAGGAGGGTCAGAAGAATTACAGCCATGTTTTTAAACTACTTCTGAGATACCAATTAACATCATAGAATTAGACAGCTAGCACAATGAAAACCCACAGGCCATCGCCTTTTAGAAATTCTGTTTCATCTGAAATGAGCCACTAGATAGCAATGTTCCGGCCACTGAAGCAGGGTTTTCAGGGAGAGTTCGTGATGTTTGGGCTCCTCAGCATGCAGCGATTTTCCTGAGCAAGCAAGTTCCAATCACCTGATGCTTCCTTTGCTTCCTCAGCAGCTGAAGCATCAATTGTCTTGAATTTCACTTCCATTCAAAGCAAATAATGTGTTATTGACGGTGAGACATGCATGCTTGGCATTTAGAAATCCTGCAAGGCAGCTGTTTTGTTTCTGCCAGACATTAAACTGATTACAGAAGATTAAATGTAATATTTGTTGGAGATCAAGCAACACAGAACTTGGCAGAGTGTACAATTAGAGTTTTGAAAAAAAAAAAGGTTAAAAGAATATTATCCTTTGTCAAATGGCAAAGTGTTCTGCAAAGTGGATTTTTTTTTTTTTTTTTTTACAATTCAACCAACATCTGAGCAAAGCAACTATTGATTTTTTTAAAAGTTGGCTGCCATTTAAATGGGGCAATTAGTTAAAGACTGAGAATAAGCAAAAATCTTGCAAGGCAACTGCTGTGGGTGCCCTGTGACTAATTTAAATCTTTTTAAAGACACAGATTCTAAGTCTCAGGGGAAAAAGCTCAGAGGGAATTTGTCAGGGCCGTGTGCCTGAAGTTATAGTAGAAAATAAGCTCCCTCCAGATCTGCCTTTTAAGGCTAATAACATTCTAATTATAGAGAGAGTATGGTTGCCACTACTCGCTGAAAGCATTCTGTGGATTTAAAAAGCAAATTGAACTGAAGAAGCACAGCTAATGTAACTGTAGCATCTGCGGTTCTCATAGATTTATTCAGTCAAAACCAAGGTATCCTTCAAGGTGACCCGAATGATGGGGGCAGGGGTGTGTTATCTCAGGTATGATTAATAAATCATCACTTCACACATGACTCTAAGAATGATTTATCCTGGAAAATATCCCTCATCTTTTGGATAATATCAAACACTTAAAATCACTTCAGAGAGTTTTGAAATACCTCATTATGAAGTGCTCCTAACAGACTTAAAATTTAATGGTATTGCCTCCTTTTCTACATTTGTGACATTTGACAAGGTGAGATAATTACTTGAATACCATATTCATAATTACCTCTTGTGGTGTGGAGTTATTTTCCAAATGGAGTTTTCATAAAAATGTTACTCAAGAGCTCTTCATTTTAAAACTGCTCTTAGTCTTAGACTATCCCTTGTCTTCTAAAATTTGCTTCTCTAATAATCTGTCTGAGAGGGCCAGTTACACAACTCAAAATGATGAAAATTTAAGCCAACCATGAAATAAGATTAAAAGTAGTATTAACATAGAAATGCTTCTTCCCTCTAAATGTGACATTGCAGAATGAAGATGTACATTATATGGACCAAGAAGAAACAGTTAAGAAACCAATAATTCATTTTTCAAGAACAATTTACATGTATTGTTTCTACCTTGTAAAATGACTTTTTGGCTTAAGAGTGGGACGGAGTGCAGAAATGAGGACCTAACATCATTTCTTGGGAAGCGAGAAGGCATCAGTGAAGACTGTGGCAAAGGTTGTGAGTCTTTAGACTTTCCTCTGCTCTGAGTTCAATATTTAAAGGACACTGAAGAAACATTAATCGGTCCAGTGATTATCATCCTAAGTGAAGTAAGTCAGACAGACAAAGATAGATACCATAGGATAATACTTACATGTAGAATCTAAAATTTGTCAGAAATGAACTAAACTATGAACAGACTCACAGACAGAACAGACTTGTAGTGGCCACAGGAGAGGGGAGGTGAGATGATGAAGGGATGGTATGGTAGTCTGGAATTAACGAATGCAACCTAGCATATATATATATATATGATAAACATATACACTTACGGATGGATAAACAAGGTCCTACTGTATGGCACAGGGAAGTATTGTCAATATCCTGTGATTATATCATAATGGAAAAGAATATGAAAAAGAATGTATATATAACCGAGTCACTTTGCTATAGAGCAGAAATGAACACATTGCAAATCGCCTGTACTTGAAAAAAATAATTTTTTTAAAAAAAAGGATAAATAAATGATTCTTACAGAAGGCAATATAAGTCAGTCATCAAATTTTTTCTTGTAATGATTAGAGGATATATCTCGATTGTTGGGAAAATACAGTTAAAAACAAAATCTTGCAACCCTGAAAATTCCAGGAAGGTAAAGAGAAATAGATTTTATTATTGAATAAGCACTAAAACTTGAATAATACAGGCAATCTACTAAAAGATGGCAAGGACAGAAAACCTTGCTCAGCCCAGGAGTCCCACATACCCTGTTATAGAGACAGACAAACACGACTCATTACATCCAGGTGCAGGATACAAAACCAGTCCTCAAATAAGCATTTCAGAGCACCAGTTCTCACAGAGTTCATACCATATTCACCTGGTAACTGAGGTGACCATATGTGTTAACTGGCATTAACCAAAGGGAAAAAAGACAGAAACTTCTCATATTTTTAGGACAAAAAATTTTCAGCTTGGAGCAAGGGGACTGCAAAAGTTAGGCTCCTGTCATCCACTGAGACTATAAGGTAGGGGAGATGGAGATATGAACAGCCTTGATGATTTCAAAAGAGTGGTTCCCAGACCCTTGAGAAAGACACTTCTGAGTCCTAGAGCTGGCCAGAGACACACTTAGCTTCTAAAAAAAGTTTCATACATTTATAAAAACTAGGAAAGAACTTAGACATTTTCTAAAGTAAATGCTCTAAGAAAAGGGAAGAAGGGCTTCTCCCTTATTCAACAGGAAGAATTAGGCCTTGTTATTTGTATTTGCCCTTCCAAGGGAAAGAACATTCACAGAACTGAGAGAAAAATGACCAATTATATGGTGCAAGTTCATCATTTATGGATGAAGACACTAAGAACTAGAAGATTAAAGTGATTTTCTCTGAAAGAACAGGTCCCAATTCCCACTCCAATATGCTTTCTAGTCACCATGATTACCTCTAGAAACACGTTCCTCAACCACAGGAAGAAGGGATAACCCTAGAGTAAATTGTTCCCTCCTATTTCATCACTGTTCTTCCAACTTGAAGGTTCGGCTTCATACATGAGCTCCCCAACTTTCAATGCCCACACCTAATGCTCATAGTAATAGAACCTAATGGACAGACACACTTAGGCCAGTCTTTTCTTCCCTGGGTTACGAGTTATGGCAGTAAAATTCCATATACTGGTAACTTCACAGGTGAACTTTCGAATGTGGGAAAGTAAAGGAAATAGAAAGTCATACAACGTTTTCTCATGTATATAGATCTTCATATTTATTCCCAGAAAGTAACTGAATACAAATGACTCAGCTTCATCTTACCCAAAGTAGAACAGTTAGTACTCTCTATTGTGATGTTGCCACACCAACTCAGTTGTCATCCTCAGAGACAAATTTTACCCTGGTCATAATTGTAGGAATAAATTATTACCTGAACAGAAAGTACATATATCTTTATATGTCCATCAGTTCAGTTCAGTTACTCAGTCGTGTCCGACTCTCTGCAACCCCATGAATCGCAGCATGCCAGGCCTCCCTGTCCATCACCAACTCCCAGAGTTCACCCAAACTCACGTCCATCAAGTCGGTGATTCCATCCAGCCATCTCATCTTCTGTCGTCCCCTTCTTTTCCTGCCCCCAATCCCTCCCAGCATCAGAGTCTTTTCCAATGAGTCAGCTCTTCGCATGAGGTGGCCAAAGTATTGGAATTTCAGCTTTAGCATCATTCCCAAAGAACACCCAGGACTGATCTCCTTTAGAATGGACTGGTTGGATCTCCTTGCAGTCCAAGGGACTCTCAAGAGTCTTCTCCAACACCACAGTTCAAAAGCATCAATTCTTCGGCACTCAGCTTTCTTCACAGTCCAACTCTCACATCCATACATGACCACTGGTAAAACTATAGCCTTGACTAGACGGACCTCTGTTGGCAAAGTAATGTCTCTGCTTTTTAATATGCTATCTAGGTTGGTCATAACTTGGTAAATAAGAGGTAGAAGCCATCAATTTAGAGGAGTACCTCTGAATTTTAAAAGATCTATTTCATCTTGGCTATGTTATGAAGTCATCATTTTCTTTTGCTTTAAGGGGTTCCAGAGGATTTTATAACTCTCTGCCCAGACACTGGGCTATTTAATATATAATGCCAACAAAGCCACTAATGTGGAACAAATTTACCTTAATTTCTCAGGTGTGTATGTGTGTGTGTGTGTGTATGTATATATATATATATATATAATTTAAACAATCTGTCAAAAGACTAATGACTCAGACAAGGGCAGTATAAACTCACTGATTTTATTTAAAGTTAAAATCTGGTTCTTTTGCCAAATAGCCATAAAAATCAGAGCCAAAAGCAATACCGGAAGACAAAACTAACAAATTAAAAAATATACCGATCCTCATAATGATGGATTAAAAAGAAAAATAGACTGGGTTCCACTTGTAAAATCTGACATAAAAAGTAAAAGAGGTTGGAGAGATTATTAGAAAGGGACCATAAGCCAAGGAATACAGGCAGTCTCTAGAAACTAAAAAAGGCAACAAAATGTATTTTCTACATTAGCTTCATGGAATACATTTGAGACTTAAGATGTCCAGAACTGTAAGATAACATTCGTGTTTTTTAAGCCACTACATGGGCTTCCCAGGTAGCTCAGATGGTTAAGAATCCGCCTGCAATGCAGATTTGACCAAACTGCAATGCAGTTTGATTCCTGGGTCAGAAAGTTCCCCTGCAGAAGGGATAGGCTACCCACTCCACTATTCTTGGGCTTCCCTGGTGGCTCAGAGGGTAAGGAATCTGCAAGCAATGTCGGAGACCTGGGTTTGATCCCTGGGTTTGGAAGATCCCCTGGCAGAGGGCATGGCAACCCACTCCAGTATTCTTGCCTGGAGAATCCCATGGACAGAGGAGCCTGGTGGGCTACAGTCCATGGGGTTGCAAGGAGTCAGACACAGACTGGGGTCAGACAGGACTGAGTGACTAAGCACAGCAAAGCACAAGCCACTACCTTCATGGTAATCTGTTACAGAAGCAATAGGAAACCAAAGTAGTGATGGATTTCACATTTGCCATTAAAATTCCAAGCTAGTTAGTACCGGGGACAACTGGTTCTCAGTTGTACTCAAATTCTGGAAAACAAGATAGAGAATGTGTATGTCAGCATACTCCCACCAAAGGGGGCTTGATAAGTGCTATATTTATCCACCAACTTGTACAAGTCTTTGGTTAAGGGTAGCTCATTGGTCAAAGGAGAGTGTTGTAAACATCCTCGTGTGGACTGATCTGTGGTTTATGGATTAGATTTCGAGGGTCAGAAAAAGCCCATAGGCAAAGCAATTGACGAGGCTGACATTTGGAAGACAGGCCAGTGTTTATGAAAATAATAAAGGCACTTGCAGCATTTAGTTTCACTCATACCCGACATTAACTTTAGTCTTTCCTGTCATTGATTATTCAAGGTAGTGGCTAACCACAATTTCCTGGGGGGAAAAAAGGGCCTAGGAAGGTTTATGTGACAAGCTGCACTCCCAGTACTTAAGGAGATACCAAGGTCACAAATGATAGCTTCTGCCTTTTCTATTAGAAAGGATAGACATTTCTATCCTTGATCAGAACTTCTGTTACTCTAGACTGATTTTCTAGTAGTGTAACTCAGACTTAGTTTCCTGAGTGTCTTTGTATAAACCCGAGACATTTGACTTTCTGTTTAAGAGTAAGCATGCTTATTGTCTGCACATGATTGCTACACTCCTCCATTTAGAGTTATCACCAGGTTCAAAAGTACCCATAGTAACCCTGAGGCACCCCAAATCTAGATATATCCATTTCTGATCCCATTAGTTGTCAGCAGTTTTATCTCCTCCATGAAAATCGGGGTTATTTATCCAAGGTGGTGTTAATAACTCCTTTTTCTGCTTATCGATTGCAAAAATGACTCCAAAATGATTAGGCAAAAGAAAATTAAAACTAGTGAGATCCTTGCTGTGTTACATAATAGGAACAACACTTCTGCTCTAGCTGTTAGAACTCTGGGTCAAAGGAACCAAAATATAAAGGGTGGAAGACTCAATCCTAACTGAGAGGCTATTTGTGGTTTCAAGTTCAGTCTGTCTCTGATACAAGGGAAGAAAATTTCTTTAATCATGGTCATTAAGGCCTTCTGCCTTTTATACCAGGATCTAAGTTATCAATTCCTTCCATGCCTGGTTCAGTGACATCTAACAGTCGAATTTTCTGTCCTTATATCCACCGTTGTCCTTACCTCCTTCAAATGTTAGACATGCTAAGCTAGCCAGTATATCTCATTTATTAGTACCCACATGTGTGAACATGTTAATTCTGTTAGAACGTCACACCAGGGTTATCTCACTATGGTGTTCTTATAGCCTTCTGGCTAGGGAGTGATGTGATGCAGTTTTTAATTCCATCCTAAGAATCTGCTTCCTACATTCAGTTTCAACAAGAATTATCTTAGTTTGGGTTCCCCCAGAAGCTGACCCTGTGACAAATATCCAAATGCAAATAGTTTAAGAGGTAGAGCATAAAGAAAGCTGAGTGCTAAAGAATTGATGCTTTTGAACTGTGGTGTTGGTGAAGACTCTTGAGGGTCCCTTGGACAGCAGGAAGATCAAACCTGTCAATGTAAAAGAAATCAATCCTGAATATTCATTGCTGAAGCTGAAGCTGAAATTCCAATGCTTTGGCCACCTGATGTGAAGAGTCGACTCATTGGAAAAGACCTTGATGCTAAGATTGAGAGCAGGAGGAGAAGAGGGCAACAGAGGATGAGATGGTTGGACGGCATCACTGACTCAATAGACATGAGTTTGAGCTAACTCCATAAGATAGCGAAGGACAGGGAAGGCTGGTGTGCTGCAGTCCATGGGGAAGCAAAGAGTCAGGACATAACGACTAAATAACAACAACTCTAGAAATATCCAGGGTAGGAGACAGAAAATGAGAACGGAGGGCAGAGGAAGACAGCTAATTAGGAATGGACTGACAAAACAAGTAAATTCTATGGGAATGGCATTCAGTCCAATAGAGAAATTCTGGGAGCCTGTGTAGCACGTAAGATTCAGGTTACTCAGCTCAGGGGCCATCATTTGAAAGCTGCTCCAGGTGTCACTAATTCTCTGTACTCTGGGATGACTAAGCTAGGGGAGAGCACTGAAGTGGAGAAAAAATTCACACCTAGAGGGGTGCATGGAATTCTCTAGGCCAGGATACCAGAGTGGGTAGCCTTTCCCTTCTCCAGGGGATCTTCCAAGACCCAGGGATCAATCCCAGGTCTCCCACATTGCAGGCGGATTCTTTACCAGCTGATCCACAAGGGAAGCCCAAGAATACTGGAGTGGGTAGCCTATCCCTTCTCTAGCAGATCTTTGTGACCCAGGAATCAAACTGAGGTCTCCTGCATTGCATGTGGATTTTTTTTTTTTTGTAATTTTAATTTTATTTTATTTTTAAACTTTACATAATTGTATTAGTTTTGCCAAATATCAAAATGAATCCATCACAGGTATACATGTGCTCCCCATCCTGAACCCTCCTCCCGCCTCCCTCCCCATACCATCCCTCTGGATCGTCCCAGTGCACTAGCCCCAAGCATCCAGTATCGTGCATGTGGATTCTTTACCAACTAAGCAATCAGGGAAGCCCATTCAGGCAAATGAAAGTTTGTGCTAAAAGTTAGAAGTTAGATCAACATGCAAGGAAATGGTTAAATATGAGGGAAGGATAATGACCACGTCTCCTATATACAATAATACTGTTTCCTAAAACCTGCCAGTATAAAAACTCCCTTCCCTTGAGGATTTCTCTTCCTAGAAAGCTGAGCACCAAAGAATTGATGCTTTTGAACTGTGGTGTTGGAGAAGACTTGGACTGCAAGGAGAGTCCCTTGGACTGCAAGGAGATCCAACCAGTCCTTTCTAAAGGAGATCAGTCCTGGGTGTTCTTTGGAAGGACTGATGCTAAAGCTGAAACTCCAGTACATTGGCCACCTCATGTGAAGAGTTGACTCATTGGAAAAGACTCTGATGCTGGGAGGGATTGGGGGCAGGAGGAGAAGGGGACGACAGAGGATGAGATGGCTGGATGGCATCACCGACTTGATGGACATGAGTTTGAGTGATCTCAGGGAGTTGGTGATGGACAGGGAGGCCTGGTGTGCTGCAATTCATGGGGTCACAAACAGTTGGACACAACTGAGCGACTGAACTGAGCTGAATCCATCAACATATTGGTAAAAAAATAACATATACAATTCTCTCTGCTTATGAATACAAATATAGTTTGGGCTTAAATTTTTTTTTGGAATTCCAGATTCCACACAAACATTTCCTGAGTCTATTTAGAAATAATGACCATTATTCTCAGTCTATTTCTGTATTAGATTATCAGGGTAGCTGTATCAGTATACAGGTGTTAATCTAACCCTAAGCATACCCCCTGAACTGGGATCATACAGTGCTTGTAGTTACCTTGGAATTCCAGGTTAAATTGACATCTTTACCAAATTTATTTGCCTCCTTTTCCAACAGCTGCAGTGATCTTAAATAGTTTTCTTCTATCTACTTTCCAAAGAGATCAATGGCTACAGATTTTATGCTTGCTGGGACCTACTTTTTTGGCTACTGTTCCAAAAGCATTAAGTTGCTGTTCCTTAGGAAATCTAGATTTTACCTTATTTTTTTTTAAGTTTATTTTAACATTTGCTATAATAGACTTCCTACAGTGCCATTCACCACGGTGGCTACTGATTCCAGTCCTTTCTCTAAAGCACTAAAAGATACATTGACTGGTTGTCAAAATTCTTCCTTTTCAAATATTTTTCCAACCTTCTGAAACCTCAAAGCAAATACCAATAACCTACAAATACACAGATGACCTTTGGAGGACTCAAATAAAATATTTCTTTATTTTTCCTGAAGGCTTCTCAACTGGTTTCATGAGATTGTTATTCTGGAAAAGGGTATTGTCTTTTCAGTTTTCCCTAGCACATATATATATATATATTTTTTATTTATATGTTTTGGGTATGTTTCCATGTATATGCAAAGGAGACTAGAAAATAAGTAGCTTTTTAAAATTTGGAGATGGTATAAATAGTAACTTTCAATTATAGTAATTCAAATCAAGTTTAGTGTTAAGCAATTATTCTTCCAGAAAGCTTTTGTGTACTGAAAATTCTAAATACAATAAAATTTACATGATGATGTAAGATTTGTGCAGTTTGCATATTAATGCATTATAATTTTTCCTGTTTAACTACTATCTTAGCAAAAAAAAATCACTTGAGTGGTAATATCTGTAGACTAACATGCAGTAGACACTTGCTAAATGTAGTTACTATTGAAATACAAATTTTAAAACATGATTATTGATAGCATATATAGTAGCCTGAATAATATTTCTCAAAAATAGAGGTGCTACTTCCTGGAACCTCCGAATGTTACTTTACACGACAAATGTGGACTTTGTGGGTACGATTCAGTTTGGATCTGGAGACGGTGAAATTGTTCTGTATTATCTAAGTGGACCTGAAATGTAATCATTAATGTCCTTACGAGAGAGGCAGAGGGAGATTCTGACTACAGAAGAGGAAATATGATTCCAGAAAGGGATCATGAGCAAAAATATATACAGGTACTCCAGAAGTTAGAAAAGATTAAAAAAACCGACTTTCTTATAACCCTTCAGAGAGAACCAGCCCTGTTAATACCTTGCTCTTAGCACCATAAGACTCATTTTGAACTTCTGGCCTCCAGAACTGTAAGATAATAAATATGTGTTGTTTTAAGCCACTAAGTCAGGTAATTTGTTACAGCAGCAACAAGAAATTATTACAGTATATAAAGAAGTCCTTCTGGCATAGGGGAAAAAAGCAACCATGGTTATAGTTGCAGAAATTGTCTTGCAAAGAGATGAAATTCCCAGAATATTTGAGTAAAAATGACTATAACTCTAAGGAAATCTTTAGTTATAGAAAGCCTTCATTTCTAATCTGTTCCTAACACCTTTTGTGACTGAAATTCTGAAGTGTTAATATATGGCCTCAGTCGATTTTAACAGAAGTGATAAAAAATGATTACATGTGTCTTCTAAAAATTTTTTAAGCAATAGTCTTTATACAGGGTATGTGGTCTCAATTCACTCTTTGCCACCCTGTTCAGAAAGAATGTGATCATTTATTCTCAGGAATATGCAAGTTAATGATGATTGGCTTTTATTTTAATATAGGTCATAACCTAACCATAAAAAAAATGGAGTCTTTGTTTATTTTACTGAGAAGCATATTAAACTTCTTCAAAGATCCCTAACATCACATTTAGAAGGAAACCCATATCCGCAAAGAATCAAGTCCCCCTAAGGCCAAATGAAGCAAGATCAGCTCATGTAACCCTGGGTGATCAAGAGTTCAAGAAACATACTCTAGAAACAAGAAACTAACTGTAAAGCCTTAGGGCTTAGATTTCTATCTGTAAGTTACAGAGCCCTGACCTATTTCTTTCCTTCTCCTAAATGTGGACCCCAACGGAGTGAATTCTCTAAGAGCTTCAGTGTTGTAACAGGAAAAGATAACACATACAATGATGTGAGCAGCTTCCCAGGGCTAAGTTTTAGATAACACCATCTCAACCAGTGAGGTGCAAGAGGATGCTAGATCGAAAATGAGTGTTTAGGATGGACTAAACCTGATGTTTTACTTCCTTATAAGTCCACAATGGGTGGCATTGAAAGATAACAAGGGGAATGGAGAATTTACTAGGAGAATATCAAGGGGAAAGTAGATGCAAAAATAAAATTCTACGCCTGTTCTATATTATGTGCCTTTTTGTTAGAAGGAAGATACCATAAATCAGTCTGTCAGCTTACACCATGGGGCTCATAATAGATTCATAACAAAAAGAATTATGAAAAATTAACATGCAGTATGTCATTTATAATCAACTTGAGCCTGAAGAATTGAGGATTATCTGACATTTCTAGGTTCCATAAAGGTTTATTTTACTTTAGATACAGGGATAGGAGGAATAAGAATTAGGGATCAATATGCATAAATTAGAGATACTCCAAGTTGAAACCAGCAAGTTGGTATAAATGCATGGATCTGAGCAGAGGGATTCATGAGTTTTCTGGAGAAGGTGTTGTAAAGATAGATGTGCTTTCATTTGGAAGGTGGAAATCAGAGAATTTCAGTAAATAGAAACCAGTTGGGGATCTTTTTTTTTTCCTTTTTTTTAAATTTTATTTTTTAACTTTACAATATTGTATTGGTTTTGCCATACATCAACATGAATCCGCCACAGGTATACATGTGTTCCCCATCCTGAACCCTCCTCCCTCCCCGTATCATCCCTCTGGGTCATCTCAGTGCACCAGCCCCAAGCATCCAGTATCGTGCATCGAACCTGGGCTGGCGACTCATTTCATATATGATATTATACATGTTTCAATGCCATTCTCCCAAATCATCCCACCCTCTCCCTCTCCCACAGAGTCCAAAAGACTGTTCTATACATCAGTGTCTCTTTTGCTGTCTCGCATACACGGTTATCGTTACCATCTTTCTAAATTCCATATATATGCGTTAGTATACTGTATTGGTGTTTTTCTTTCTGGCTTACTTCACTTGGTATAATAGGCTCCAGTTTCATCCACCTCATTAGAACTGATTCAAATGTCTTCTTTTTAATGGCTAATACTCCATTGTGTATATGTACCACAGCTTTCTTATCCATTCATCTGCTGATGAACATCTAGGTTGCTTCCATGTCCTGGCTATTATAAACAGTGCTGCGATGAACATTGGGGTACGCGTGTCGATTTCAGTTCTGGTTCCCTCAGTGTGTACGCCCAGCAGTGGGATTGCTGGGTCATAAGGAAGTTCTATTTCCAGTTTTTTAAGGAATCTCCACACTGTTCTCCATAGTGACTGTACTAGTTTGCATTCCCGCCAACAGTGTAAGAGGGTTCCCTTTTCTCCAAACCCTCTCCTGCATTTATTGCTTGTAGACTTTTGTATTGCAGCCATTCTGACTGGTGTGAAATGGTACCTCATAGTGGTTTTGATTTGCATTTCTCTGGTAATGAGTGATGTTGAGCATCTTTTCATGTGTTTGTTATCCATCTGTATGTCTTCTTTGGAGAAATGTCTATTTAGTTCTTTGGCCCATTTTTTGATTGGGTCATTTATTTTTCTGGAATTGAGCTGTATGAGTTGCTTGTATATTTTTGAGATAATCAGAAGCCCACAAAGTTCTCAGGTCATTTAATCCCTAAATTCTATTTCTCAGTTCTAGTCTAGTATGCTATATCCTTTCCTTTGGTTCCCCAGAGATTAACTTTTATTTCTCCTCTTCCATTCTACCTCTCATTTGGTCATATCCAGAACATGAGACAGGCTCAATAGCTGTGGCACACAGGCTTAGTTTCTCTTTGGCATGTGGGAGCTTCCCAGATCAGGGTCAAACCCATGTCTCCTGCACTGGAGGTGGGTTCTTTACTGCTGAGCCACCAGCAAAGCCCTGAAAGGTGGACCCTTAACCACTAGATCACCAAGAAAGTTCCCTGCTCTGTGGGGCTTGGGCTTCCCAGGTGGCACAGTAGTAAAGAATCTGCCTGCCAATGCAGCACACACAAGAGTCTTGGGTTCATCGCCTCAGTCGGGAAGATCCCCTGGAGTAGGAAATGGCAATCCATTTCAATATTCTTGCCTAGAAAATTTTATGGACAGAGGAGCCTGGTGGGGTACAGTCCATGGGGTCACAAAGAGTCGGACACAACTGAGCATGCACACATACAGAAAATGAGGATCAAGTAGTAGGGGAAAAAGAACATCAAGACAAAAATCTACATTCTCATTTTTTTGTAAAATGAAAGAACTGCATAGTCAGGCACTTACCTCTGCTAGCTAGTGGTCTAATAAATGCATGAGACATTTATTCTCCTATAGAATCCATAGGAGAATTATGAGCTTGAAACTAGAAGGTGTATTGATAGACGTGTCCATAGGCGTAGGATATATTAGCTCAATGCTGTACATTCATGGCATTGAGATTACAAATATTTGTTCTCTAGTCATAGATGGGACATTACATTTTTCAGAGAAGAGAAAGCAGCTCAAAACACATAGCAGGTCAAATTATGACAGGATACAAATGAGGATGAAGGACAGGAATCAAATCCAAAATGGCTAAAGAAGGAATCCAAGAGTCTACTTATAATTCACACAGTTGGAAGAGTAGCCCTGGAGAAAACATTTTCCAAATTTCTACAGAAAGTTGTATGAAGATATCAGTTTATAGAAATGATTATCACTATGTTTCATTTCACCCTAAGGTAAAAATATATTTAGTCTTCCCATTCCTTTTCCCAACTACTTGAATACTATATTAATCTTTGTGATCAACAATCCTCAACAAAATTAGCAGCTATATATTATGAATTTAGTTTTCTGTGAAGTTATATGAATAATATTCTCATCCACTATTCCCTGACTTCTTCGAGAAGTTCTACTTCCAAATGCTCCTCAATCTTCGGAAGCAAAGACTGGATGGGAAAATTCTAACAGCTAACAGAGATGGGTTAATTGTATTCTGGGAAGGAAGTCACTTCGTATGGAGGTAGAGAAAAATCTTTACGTCTATCCCTGCTGAAGATAGATTTCATTAATAGAATTGAAAATTTGAAATTGGTCTGTGCATATCAATTTGTATTTCCAACATACATGAGTATCCAACACTGAGAACCAGGAGAATAATACACACGCACACACACTCACACATACTCTCTTTCTAGCAAGCACCGTTTTGGGGTGATCTCTCCTCATTAATGGATGGATAAGCAAGCATTGTATGCAACAAATATTGTGCCTACAGTTAAAGGGGGAGAATCAGCCTGGTAAGCAAGAGGCAGGCACAGAGACGACTTCTAAGGGGCAAAGTTTGTTGTCTGTAAGAATTATGAAGCACAGTGGGAATTCCACCCAATAGGCACATGCTTCTCTTGAGCTTCCCAACTCAGTGGTGCATATCAAGCTGCACAAGCAACCAGCAAAGTTGCTCAGTGTAGTTTTGACAGGAACGTAAGAATTGTGATTAGTCTATTCGCCCTGCGTTTACACTGCATAGAGAGAAGCTGAAATTTAAATGGTTTGATTCTACTCATAAAGAACTCTCTATAGAACACAGCTTAAAGCAGTTGTCAGAAATACAAAGGTCACATTCTTTGGAGTATCCAGATTGCCAAGTATCTTAACTCTTTAAACAACTCGGGTTTAAACGAGTTTCCTCATGGAGTTAGGAAGAAGGAAGATCCATGCAAATGAATGCGCTCTCTTACTAAAATGGCTTTGCCCTCAACTCTGGCCCAGTTTACTGATGAGTCAGTTATACTTCAGGGACTTGAAGCCCTACTCCCCTGCCTTGTGCTGTGCTGTAGTTAATCGCTCAGTCAAGTCCAACTCTTTGTGACTCCTTGGATTGTAGCCTACCAGGCTCCTCTTTCCTTGGGGATTCTCCAGGCAAGAATACTGGAGTGGGTTGCCATGCCCTCCTCCAGGGGATCTTCCTGATCCAGGGATCGAATTCAGGTCTCCTGCAATGCAGGTGGATTTTTTAATCCTCTGAGCCAACAGGGAAGCCCAAAAATACTGAGTGGGTAGCCTATTCCTTCTCCAGGGGAACTTCCTGACCCAGGAATCGGACCAAGGTCTCCTGCATTGCAGGCAGATTCTTTACCAGCTGAGTACCAGGGAAGCCCCGTCCCTGCCGTAGGCCCAGCCTAACATTAGTAAACGTTTAAAGCATTGCATAGATTAAGACTGACTTTTCCCATTCACACTAGACCTGTATCAAAACTGTGGTTCTGTAGATTTTGGTATCTTCCTAGAAAGGAAAGAAAAACAAAAGCAGAGCTGACATGTCTTCCCCGGCACTCTTGAAGCAGGCTGGTTCTCTCCTGATGTTCTGAGGAGGTGCGGGCGGGTAGAAGAAGTGCTGCCAGGAGCAGCTTTTCACCAGCAGGGCAGACCCCGCTCTCCTCCCATGGCCATGCTTGTGTTTGGGAAAGCAGTGATCGTGACCAGTCCAATTTCCTGAGTCTCAAACGCAAGGGACAGTCTATCCCTCAGCTCAATAATAAGTTCCTGGATTTTACTAAATCTATCAGATAAAGCAAGGTTGGGAAGGTACGGGAAGTTTGCACTAGAACGCCTAATAGGCCATTCTACCAGACCAGTCCCATTGCTGTACTATTTGCAGAGTGTGGGATGGAACTGGTTGGGGGAGGGAACCCAATACGAGGGAAATACCTTGACCGAAGCTTCCTGAGACCACTTCCTCTGAGCCTTCCTATCCAGTTGAGGCTAATGAGGTGAACCATTTAGCCTCTCAAGATGTTTGACAACATCTTCATTTTTTTGTTCAGAGACCTTAAAAATGGATCAGAGCAGGGTATTTTTTTCTATTTAGTTTATCTTGAGGCCACACTGTACTTTCAGCTGTTACACACCACTTTGTTTCTCATCTCCAGTTATGGCAGTTAAGTAGTACAAAAACTCACAAGGCAAGGTTACACAACGAGCACAGGACTGCCGTGTAACTAACACATAGACACTCTCTCTCTGTGGCCACACACACCCTTTATCCACCAACCTTCGGCCTAGTATGAAATGCCTCAGGTTTACTCACGTCTTGTAACAACATAATGGAAACATTTCCAGTCCTTGATTCTCCTGTAAATCACTGCCTTGATTTCAGCTATTCAATATGCAAAAAAATCTAGAATTTGCATCTCCAAACCAGACTACAGTACTAAAATTTCAACTGATGCATTCCTACTAGTTTACATCTACATTAAGATGCCTAATAGATGTCTCACATCTGACGTATTTATGGCATTTAGTCTCCAACATGGTCCCCAGTGAATCACACGCCCATTATTCAATACCTTTGGAGACCCCTGTCTCTCTGAGTTTGCATAGGGTCCTATGATATGCTTAATCCAATAAATGTAGAATTAGTAGGTGGTGCTTGATCAAGTCCTAAGCCTGATGAAGGCTTTACAAGTTCTGCTTTTGTGCTTTTAGAGCCCCAAACCACCATTAAGTGGTCCAGATACTGTGCTGAAGAGACTAGGCAGAGAGACCACATGGAAAAGTAATTCAGAGAGAAGCCCACCTGGTCTCCGTATAATAGATTTCCAGCCATCCACACCAAAACACTAGACACATTTGGATAAAACCATATCGGACTTATCACCCCCAGTCATCATTTGCCTGTATCTTCCTACATCCTTAGGAGAGACTCCAAAGATGACAGTCCAAAGACAATACAGCTGATAGTCATTCCTCAATTATAAAAAAAAATAATAATAATAATCAGGTGACTTTTAAGCCAGCATGATGTAGGATGTTATTTATGTAGCAACTGATAACCTTACCTGGATATGCCTAAAGCATCTTCTTGTTTGGATGCTTAAGAGAGATTTTAATGTGACACTCTCAAGACTAAATCTTCCCCTCATGGCCTCCACACCCAGGCTCTCTCATTTCAGTTGAGGACAACTTTTTTTTTTTTTCCCTCTATCTTCAGTTACTCACACTTTAATCTGTCCAATTTTTTTTTTTTTTTTTTTCAAAATGTCTCCAAATTCCAAGCACTTTCTGCTACGTTTAGAGCTGACATCCTGTCCTAAATTATCATCTTAATGCTGGATTACTGTGATAGTTTTCCAACAAATTTCCTTGTTTTTACCACTGGTCCCTGCAATCTACTCACAAAACATCGTGGTCAGGGCCATCCCTTTAGTAAATCAGTCATAAAGTCACTCTCCTCCCAAAAAACTCAAAAACCAAAATTCAAAATGACTCAGAAATCTCATTTAACCTATCCCCTCCAACCTTTCTGATTTTTTTTCTTTCCTCATGTTGACTCTGCTCCAGTCCTATTGAACCCCTGATGTCCTTCAATCTTGTCTGGTACATTTGCAACTCAGGGTTTTTTTCACCAACTCTCCTCTCTGCCTGGAATGCTCTTCCTCTTATATTTACATCACTAATTCTTATCATTCAAGTCATGTTCAAAAGCCTCCTTCACGAGGCCTGCTGTGAACACTATGAAAATTGTACTCTTCCCCCTAAAACTACAAATCCCTCCGTTATGCTTTTTTCCCTTTCCTTTATAGCACTTATTCAATATATTAAACAATTTATTACAGTGGTTGTTTGGTTTCTCTTTTGCTAGAACATAAGCTACTTAAGGGCAAAAATCTGTCTGTTGGCTCAATGTTAGAGCCATAACATTCTATGGCACATTGTAGGCCTTCAACAAATTCTTGAATTAAAATGTTAATGAAAGCCAAAGTTTACAGAATTACATTATTAACAAACATCATCCAAATTTTTTCCTAGTCTATTGAATTACAGCCAGAGACATATCACTCTGGTGCCTAGATGGTAATTTAATTTCAACCTATGAAAGGCATTTGGGAACGTGAAGAAAAAAAGACAGTTTTTAAACATTACGTATGCGCTGTTTCCAGTCTATTGTCAGTTTTTCTTTTTTTTATAAACTTGAGATACTCTAGCAATTATATAAAAGAGAAAAGTGTTATTCAGTAGGAAAAGTTACAATTTTTTACTTAATGAAAACATAACCAACCATATGTAGCACAGTTTCACATTCTTCTAATATTTTTACAAATCATACTTTTCCTACTAAATCTGACAGTACATGAAGACACTGGAAATCCATTGTTTTCTCCTCAAAGTTAATGCATGAATTTCCTCAGATATGTAAGCTATAAACATTCTTGAAATGCAGGAATGAATAACTGTTATATATGGGGGACCATGCTATTCACTCTGGGATATATGGCGCTAAGAATAAGAGAAAATAATTTAAAAGCTTAAGTTCAGGAAACATTTTTACCTCACTTACTATACATCCATTCAGAATGCTTGACCGTTTTTAGTCAGTGGACAGATGACTTCAAATTGGGCTGTTCAAATCTGTCTTCTTACCAGGTTTACCGTCTGTATACCTGTCAGTCACTGAGAGAGATTTGCTGGAGTTCCTTATTGTTGTCATATAAATTTTATGTATTTGAGGCCACGTTATTAGGTGAATATAAAAATGATTATCATCACCCGTCTCTGATGTTGTTCCCATCTCTAAACCTCTGTGTGATACTGGTGCAGTGGCAGCACGACCTTTTGGATTATTGCCCTTTCACCTTTCACCTTTATGTGTCAGTTTTTTCTGAATCTTCTCGTTTAACACGTATGCCTCTTCATAGTGGCACATAGGTATATGTTTGCACATCTCTATACACTTGCATATGTGTTTTACTTATTCTGACAATCTGTCTTAACTGGAATGTTCAGCATCTTACTTTTAATGTAGTTGCAAGCATATTATGTTTTACATCTAGCTTTTTGTTTTTATTTGTTCCTCCTGCCTATATTTCTGGTTTTATCCTTTCTCGTCCTGGGTTAGACATTTCTCTTGGTGAATTTTCCCTATTTTAATCTATCTGTCTGCTATGAACACATTTACTATTCCTTCAGTGGTTTCTCTAAATTTTAAAATTTACAGCTGTAACTTATAAAAGTCTAATATAATCAGTGTTTTACTTCCAATCAAATGCAAGTAACTTAGACTACTTTAACTCCATGTATACATCTCCTGACTTGCATACTACATTCCTCTTTAAATACTATACATTTTACAAAATATTTATACATTGTTTCTTTTCATCAATGTAATACTTTTTATGTTTTCCACTATATTCAACTTTGTTATTCTTTAATGTACATCTATGTTTCAATTAATTTTAACCTACTAGCTACTTCCTTGGATCCAGTATTCAGATCAAAAAACAACATTGCCAACATCATGGAAGACTTACATCATGCTTTTCTTCTGGTTGCTATTCTCCTTAAGAGTAATTGGTGTGCTAACTTCTCATACCATTTTTATGAAGTTCAACAAAGGCAAATTAATATGTCATAAAATATATCATAACTGGCTTGAGTCTAAACTATTTATGTAATTCACTTACATCGTGTACGTAGTCATGGATCATGAGTCCTCATCGCTATACAGTATTTCATTGTATTATTAGAGCTCTATTGACTCAGTCAACTGCTGATGGGCACTGAATAGTTTTCAGTTTGGATATTTTATTAGTTTGATAGGGCTACCATAACAAATACAGGCTGGGTGGCTTCAACAACAGAAATTTGTTTTCTCACAGTTCTGGGGGCTAGCAATCTAAGATTGAGGTTCCCGCAGGCTTGGTCTCTCCTGAGGATTCTCTCCTTGGGTTGCAGATGGCTATCTTCTAGGTATGACATCAGAAGGCCTTTCCTCTGTGCACACTCCACTATGTCTCTTCCTCCTCTTATAAGAAATGAGAGTCATATCGCATTATGGCACTACCCTCATGACCCCATTTAACCGTAGTCACCTCTGTAAACGTCCTATTTCCAAATACGTCATACTGTGGATGAGGACTCAGCACAGGAATTTGAAGGGAATTCAATTCAGTCCATAAAAAGAGAAATATTACACACTGCATTATGATGGACATTCTGGTGCATATTTTGGTGATCATATATATTTATGTTTGATACATTGCTTGAAAAAAAGGAACTGGATTATATAATACCTTAAGGTTCAGCTTTAATTGATCATTCCAGTGTTTCAATTAATTTATTTTAATTGGAGAATAATGACTTTACAGTATTGTGGTGGCCTTTGGCATCCAGCACTATGAGTCAGCCACGGGTATACATGTGTGTCCCCCTATCCCAAACCCCCTTCCCTCCTCCCTCCCCACCCTACCTCTCTGGGTTGTCCTGCTTCATGCATCAAACTTGTGCTGGTCATCTATTTTACATATGCTAATGTACATGTTTCAAAGTTATTCATCATCCCAGTGTTTCAAAGTACCTGTAACAATATTCTTTCTCCAGAAACACATGAGAGTTCTAACTGCAAAACATCCTTAACTTACATCCTTGCTATTATAGTGTCTCCTGTTCACATTTCAGTGATACCTGTTTCAGGCTTTTCTCCTATCTTTTGTGTGTAAATAGATTTCTAGGATGGCCCTGTGACCCCTACATCCTTTTATCCACACCTTTGTATAATTCCTTCCCCTTGAATGGAAGTGGAGATTGATCTCCTTCTAGCCAACAGAATATGGCAAATGTGGGGGAATAATCACTCCCATTATTATGTTTTATTGCCTAACACTGTACCTTAGGGGACTAGAGCAGAAGATTCTTCTGCTGGCCTTGAAAAATTAAAATGCCGTGTTGTGAGGAAGGGGCCCACTGGGAGAGGGCCACATGATAAGGAACTGGCAGAAGATCTCTAGAACCTAAGAGTAGTCCCTAGCCAACATTTAGCAAGAAATACTACTCCAGTCCTATAGCCAAGAGAAACGGGATTTTGCCAATGACCACATGAGTTTGGAAGAGGACTCAAGGTTTATAGGAAAAAGTACAGCTTGACTAATGCCTTGAGCTCAACCTTGTGAAACCCTAAGCAGAGGACCCAGTGAGGTGATGTTCACACTGCTGATGCACATGACTGAAAGACAATAAATGCATGTTATCTAAAGGCACTTTCATGGCAATTTCTTGTATAACATAGTGTGGAGAGTCCTTAAAAAACTGGAAATAGAACTGCCTTAAGCCCAGCAATCCCACTGCTGAGCATACACACTGAGGAAACCAGAATTGAAAGAGACACGTGTACCCCAATGTTCATCACAGCACTGTTTATAATAGCCAGGACATGGAAGCAACCTAGATGTCCATCAGCAGACGAATGGATAAGAAAGCTGTGGTACATATACACAATGGAGTATTACTCAGCCATTAAAAAGAATACATTTGAATCAGTTCTAATGAGGTAGATGAAACTGGAGCCTATTATACAGAGTGAAGTAAGCCCAAAATAAAAACACCAATACAGTATACTAACGCATATATATGGAATTTAGAAAGATGGTAACAATAACCCTGTATGCGAGACAGCAAAAGAGACACAGATGTATAGAACAGTCTTTTGGACTCTGTGGGAGAGGGAGAGGGTGGGGTGATTGGGGAGAATGGCACTGAAACATGTATAATATCATATAAGAAACTAATCGCCAGTCCAGGTTTGATGCAGGATACAGGATGCTTGGGGCTGGTGCACTGGGATGACCCAGAGGGATGGTATGGGGAGGGAGGTGGGAGTGGGGGTTCAGGATGGGGAACACGTGTTCACCTGTGGCAGATTCATGTTGATTTATGGCAAAACCAATATTGTAATTAGCCTCTAATTAAATAAATTTAAATAAAAAAGGAGAGTTCCATGCATTTCCTACTTTTAAATATTTTTCATCCATTTAAATCTAGATTTCTGCTTGTCTGATCTATTCTGATGTTTAACTCTTTAAGTTGTAAACCATTGTCTTTGAGCACTTTATATCAACGTATTCTCTTCTAATCTTCATTGCTTAAGACATCAGTTCAGTCTCTATTTTTGTACCTTTAGAATACATAATTTTGTTTTGCCTGCTTTGAGATTTTTACTCTTTGGTTTCACTCTTTGGTTTTCCTAAATGTTACATGCCATTATGTGGTTTTCCTCTTATTTATTTTGAGGCTTTGTGGCATTTATTTATTATTTGACTTGATATTTGATAATTTTTTCCTCACCATATTTCTTCTCCCTTTCTAAGACACTAAGTATATACATGCTAAACTTACACTGTACCGCCATATATCATATTTTCTGTATCGTTTTTCATTAGATATTTTCTTCTGATATGTCTCTCACCATATACTTGCTTTTCACTTATGGTTAGTTTTCTATTAATTAACATACTCACTGAATTATTAATTTCAATCATTGCAGTTTTCAATTCTAGAATTTCCATTTGATTCTTTTCAACAGTTTCTAGTCATTATTTACTTCTCAATCCTGTGTTTTATTTCTTTAATCATTTAAGCATTTTTATCCTAAAGTTGTCATTGGGATTCCCAGAGATTTTTCTAGTGACTATAATATTTCTAGATTTTCCAACTGAGATTCATGTTTCTACCTATGCCTGACTTTTATTGAATACCAGCCATTGTATATATATTTTTTAATGTAAAGGAAACTGGAGGTTTTAGATCAAGTTACCCTCATATTTTGAGGCAAACAGCTACAGCAGAGGTTAACGGTGACAGCATGCGTGGAAACCCAGTGGTTAATCTTGGCCGTTGCTCCTCAGTGGGCCTTTAACTGCAAATACCTAACCCCCCTCAGTGTTTGAATCTTCAAAAATGCTCATTTTATATTACTCAGCAATGATTTTGGAATTGAAAAAAGCCTTGAACTAAAAGTAATACAAAGTGCCAGAGTTTTGTTTTTTTCTTAACACCTTGTTTGCATAATAGTAGCTCTCCAATACCTTTAAGAAAAACAAAAATTTCTCCAACTTTCCTAGCCGCTTTTAGGGGGAATAGTTGATTAAAACCACATAGCCTACCACTAGGAGTAGAACCTCAAAGTAAGTATTTTAAATAGCTCAGTGACCAGATAATTATTCTTAGAAAAAGCAGTGGCTCAGATGGTAAAGAGTCTGCCTGCAATACGGGAGACCAGGTTCAATCCCTGGGTCAGAAAGATCCCCTGGAGAAGGAAATGGCAATCCACTCCAGTATTCTTGCCTGGAAAATTCCATGGACAGAGAAGCCTGGTAGGCTACAGTCCATGGCATTGCAAAGAGTCGGACACAACTGAGTGGCTAATATATATACATATACATGTATTCCAGGATATGTAAAATAAATTTGGTCCAGGTTAATAGGTAGCTAGAGCACAAAAAAAGAAATTAAGTGCTTTAGGAAAGACTTGTATGTCTTGATAAGTGAAGTCGCTCAGTCGTGTCCAACTCTTTGCAACCCCATGGACTGTAGCCTGCCAGGCTCCTCTGTCCATGGGATTCTCCAGGCAAGAATACTGGAGTGGGTTACCATTTCCTTCTCCAGGGGATCTTCCCGACCCAGGGATCAAACCTGGATCTCCCACATTGCAGGCAGACGCTTTAACCTCTGAGGCACCAGGGAAGCCCCTGGTGTCTTGATAAGGGAATATCAAAGTAGGAAATTTAAAACTGTTGAAGCAAAAGGATATTATCAAATATAGTTTTGTAAAGAAAAAAAAGCATTCATATAGAATACAGCCTATTTATTCGATTTCATGAAGCTCGACACATTTACTCTAGGTTACTTTATAAATACTTTCAATAAAAAAGTTCAGAATACCTGACTAATCCTTTCCCATTCAAAACAATATAAATAATTAGAATGTTTTGTGGTGACTGTTCCACACATATATTGTAGTTAATATCAGATGTTATGTGGAAAACACATCCAAACACTGATTTTTTTTTTCCTCTTAACCTTGTACACATATCAAAGCTACATAAGACAAATAGAAAGAGAAGCGAATCAAGTATTGATCAGTTTAGGGCTCAAAGTATTCTATAATGGATAGCTCAACATTTGATTGAATAATTCCCTGCTGCTGCTGCTGCTAAGTTGCTTCAGTCGTGTTCGACTCTGTGCGACCCCATAGACAGCAGCCCACCAGGCTCCCCCGTCCCTGGGATTCTCCAGGCAGGAACACTGGAGTGGGTTGCCATTCCGTCTCCAGAATAATTCCCTAGGGCATGACAAAAAAAATTAGTGAAGTGGCTGCAAGATTTAACTGTTTTGTTGTTGTTTTTTTTTTTTTTTTCCCGGTAAGTGGCCTGTTCTTTGTAAGAGTAGCACTTTGAAATGTTTCAGAGCAATTTACTAGCTATTAACTATTTTTGTTCCCAAGGTAGAAGGACAAGTATTACTACTCAGAGAGTTTAGGTGAATTGAGAAAAATCACAGAGCAAATTAGTACCGATATTAGAAACAAATTCTTCTGGTTTTGTGTTTTATACCACATTTTCTCCTTGTAATGTTAGCTGATGCATGACACAAATATACATATATAATGGCAAGAAAATTATTTTAGCTTTCCCTTATACACAAACTCTATTCTTAAAAACACTTCACTGCTTGTAAAATATATATATATCTTGAGATACACTCAATTAAAGCTGCAATAAATGTTGTTCTCAGCACAAACAGCTGTTCAAATATAATTCCAAAGGGACAGGCCGTATTACAAACACACACTCTAAAGTAACGTGAAAGGAGAAATGAGGAAGGAAAAAAAGGAAAGAGAAAAGCAGATCAGAAAAGAAAGAAAATTTCAGGCACTGATGGCAAGACTAGAAAATTGATGTTTGGGGTCTATAACATTCAGACCTTCTACAAAAAAGCCAACTTTGGGCTGTTCAGATGCTTGCAATAAAACTCTTTTTATTTGTATGTTAGCATCAATCAATATATCATTCTCTGGAACTATTCAAAGATATTAGAATGACTTGGTCTCTTTAATGACTCCCTTCTTTCTTTCAACAATAAAAGTCATTTTTCCAGGCATGTGAGACATATAAGTTCAAACTGTCTGATATTTTAGTCCTTTTTTTTTAGAAAGCCATCAATTGGACACCATTACAATTTTATAAAGTCAATATTTCCATTGGCCATGTAATTGCTAAAACTTTGCTATTTTTTCCTTGCATGAGAAATTCCACACACAACTTCTTCCTAATTTACATTATTTAGAAGATTCCATATTGAGAATTCATTCAGTTATCTAAAAATAGGCTTATTTTGATGACAATATTAAAATAGCTTCCTTGGTATGTAGTTCTAATTTTATACATTTTTCCCTCGAGTTGAATGGCTAATATGACTTTGTTTCTATCATTCCTACTGAGAAATCAATTGTTTGCCTACAAAGAGATTAATTCTTTCTTTTCAACTGCTTTTTAAAACAGATATTTTTATCTTTGTTTTGCAGTTTGACTATCATAATCTGCTATTGAGGTTATTTTTAATTATATATTTAGTTCTAGAAATGGGTTCTTTTTCCAATAATCTTGGCTATTTGAGCTATTTATATTTAAACGTTTTATTTTATTACACTATGCAATATATCTACAGATCAATTCTATAGTATTATATAATAATAGAAATGCAATCTCTCGTTTACGATTGTGCAGCTGGTTATTTCTCCAGACTCTTTCAAGGTGGTTGATACTCCCATGTGTTTTCTGTTCTCTGTTTTATTATGAGCCTTATCTTCCTTAAACTTCCATCTGTGGTGTTCTTTAAAGCCTGAATGTGAGAAAACTCTATTGAGGATTTGCTTCTACTTGGAAATGTAAGCCACTTTAAGCTAAATTTTTTTCTGGACACAGAAATTATAAATTCTAGAGGGTTCTGAATCAATACATCATGTAGAAAAATCCTGGACTCATATCTTCCCATGGACACAGTCTGCAGCTATATATAGAAAAATTTTCTTTTAAAAGAACCCAAATGCTGACTGAGTCATGGCTACACATCAGGCTAAGAAGAAAAACCATCCAAAGCTGGTTGGAGATGCTGGGACACAATCTCACTATAAGCTTCACCCCCAGTACAGTGACCCACAACTTGGAGGGAACGCAAATCCAGAGCCTCTCCCTGAAAAGCTGAAGCTTTGAACCCAACATTGGATATGCTAACTTCTAAAACATACAGCTGGGAGATGAGCTTCTAAAAATCTAACTTTGAAAACCAGTGGGGTGGCCGTCCAAGATTCACAAGACTGTAGTGATCTGAAAAATCACTCAAAGACTTAGACGCACAACTCACCTACCCTAGGGCCCAACTCAGAAGAAGCTGGTTGTTCCAAGTCTCAAACCGAAGGAGGCTCAACTACTTGTGTTAAGTGTCAGCCTGAGGGGCAGGCATTTAAGTTAACACAGGCATCTAGGAGCCTGCTGGAACACTCTCCAGGGATAGAGGCCCTGTTTGCACTCTCCCTTCGCCGTACTCTAGAGCAGCAGCATCTAATATCTGGGAGCTTACATACCTGATGCCACAATTTTTGCTACTTCTGCCTAGGTAACAACACTTCTTGAATCCTGACTGAAGGCCAAGAAGTTTGTGTTCCTGGTCTGTTGGGACTATTATAGTGGGTATCTCTCAGAAAGGAGCTCATATTCTTGTCTGGCACCCTGATTATTCCTTCTACTGTCAAGGACACTCCTAGATCCCCTGGCTCCGGTGACCAGCAGGGTTTGTGTTTGTAGTCCAACAGTATGCATTTGCATACTTGTAAAAGCTGACATCTGAAAGTCTGGCTTCTATTCATCTCAAATCTAGGTGCTGAAGTCATCCCGTATGGGATAATTACTTGTCTGGGAGCTATTTAAAATATAATATCCTGCTTGGATAAGTACAAAGGTTTGTAAGAAACCAAGACATGAGGAAAGGTTGAAGACAAGGCCCACCTCCTATATGAGGTCATTCCTTTAAGACTGGGAGAGGTGACTCATCTACAGAAAACCAAGACAGAATGGTAAGCTAAATAGAAGAATATGTTCCTAATTATACAAGATAAACTTCAGGAAAAAAGATATGAAACAAAAAGTAATTTACCTGATAAAAGAGTACAAAGTAATAATTAAGAAGGTATTCAAAGAAGGAAGGAAAATGAATGAACACAGTGAAAATTTTAACAAAGAGATAGTAAACATAAGAAGGTACTAGATAAAAGTCACAGAGGTGAAGAATACATTAGCTTAGTTGAAAAATACACTAGAAGGGTTCAACAACAGAAGATAAAGCAGAAGAAAGGATTGGTCAACTCAGACTAAAACCCAACCAGAACAGGGAAAAAAAAAAAAAAAGGTAGCTTCAAGGACTTATGTGGAAGGAAGGGAGAGATATATAAAGAGACAGAAATCCTATCTGAAGAAATGATGGCTGACAACTTCCCTAAATTGGGCAAAAGGGACCCACACCAAGATGCATTAACTTATGATGTTTTAACTATAGGGCAAGCAGAGACTATGAAAATTAGCAAGAGAAAGACAAGGGATCCCCATAAGACTATGAGCAGATTTCTCAGAAAGACAAGGAATCCCCATAAGACTATGAGCAGGTTTCTCAGCAAAACGGTAAAGCAGTGGCATGATATATTCAAAGCACTGATAACTTTGAAAGAAAACAACTACCAACAATCCTTTAGCTGGCAGTGATATCACTCAGAAGTGGAGCAATAGAGTCATCCATATACGTTAAAGCTAAAGAAGTTCATTATCACTAAATCAACTTTATAAAATGGTGAAGAGACTTCTATAATATGAAAAAAGGGCACTAATTAGTAATAAGTATACATATGAAGCGATTTCACTTTCACTTTTCACTTTCATGCACTGGAGAAGGAAATGGCAACCCACTCCAGTGTTCTTGCCTGGAGAATCCCAGGGATGGGGGAGCCTGGTGGGCTGCCGTCTATGGGGTCGCACAGAGTCGGACACGACTGAAGCGACTTAGCAGCAGCAGTAGCAGCAGCATACATATGAAAGAATAAATCCTGCTGGTAAATATATAATAAAGATCATGGATTAATCACTTATAAAGCTAGTATAAAGGTAAAAAGACAAAAATAGTAAAAAAAAAAAAAAAAAAAGAAAAAAAAAACCTATAACTACAATAATTAAACAATACACAAGATTAAATTATGTAAAATGTTACATCAAAAGCAAAGTGTGAGGAGAGTAATCATGTTGTTACAATCAGATCAAACATAAGTGGTTATCAACTTAAAATAGACTGTTATAAGATATTAAATGTAACCCTCACAATAACCACAAAGCCAAAACCTATTCTAAAACACAAGAGAGAAAAAGAAAGGTACGCATACCAATGAATAAAGTTGTCAAAACACAAAGGAAGACAGCAAGGAAAGAAGTAAAGGGAATTAAAAAACCATCCAGAAAAAAATAAATTGCAATAAACACATGCCTAATCATACTCACTTTAAACCTGAATGGACTAAATTCTCCAATCAAAAGACAGAGTGGCTGAATGTCGAAAAAAAAGCAAGACCTAACTATGTGCTGCCTGTAACAGAGTTTTACTAACTTTGTATATACTAACAGGACAAACTGACATTTTTAAATTTAGATTTTTCATCCGAGAACATAATCTGCCTTTTCATTTCTTCAGTTACTGTGTATGTCAATATCATTCTTCATATGGGCCCTGTGTCTTCTTTATTAGTACCTGAGTATCTTAACTTTTGGTTGCTATTTTAATGTTTTCCTTTAACACAAGATGATTTCAACTAATTTAACTGGATACTGAAGAAGGGTATCTCACCTCGCATCTGAATTTTACTATTATGATGAGCATTTAAAACCTCTCACCTTGCACTCCTTGACTGACTGAATTTCTTGGTCATTTGTACTCCTCTTTCAAAAAATTTCAGTCTTTGGTAGTAGGTGATTCTTACCTTCATTCTAGCATATGTACTTGTCTTTATAATGTTTCCAGAGAAATACTGTAGTTTTTTTTTTTTTTTTTAACCTGTTTCTATGTATCATTTACTGCTTTGAGAACACTTTTGACTGTTGTTTCCTACTTAAGGCAATGTTATAAATATCAGATATTTGATATGTTTTAGATGTGTTTGTAAGGGCTTCCCAGGAGGCGCTGGTGGTAAAGAACCAGCCTGCCAATGCAGGAGACATAAGAGATGCAAGTTCAGTCCCTGGGTCGGGAAGATCCCCTGGAGGAGGGCATAGCAATCCACTCCAATATTCTTGACTGGAGAATCTCATGGACAGAGGAGCCTGGTGGGCTGCAGTCCATGGCGTTGCAGAGTCGAACGTGACTGAAGCGACTTAGCATGCGTACGTGCATGCACAGATGTGTTTGTGTGTTTCGGAATTTCTCTTTGACATATAAATTCTTAAATGTAAATTGCTATAGTATTCAATATATGAATCAAGAAAATGATTAAAAGATGAGTTTGTTTCTGACATTCTCTGCCAACTCATCACCCAACAACCTAATCTCCTTTGATTGCTTATGCCATCTCCTTCAACTTCCCTAACCAGTTATTATTACGAAAGGAAATACGATTTGTTCTTTCACACTAAAAAAAAGGAAAAAAAAAAAAATAGCGACACTGTTAGTACAGGAATGCAAGGATTTCATTATCGCTAAGCCCCACCAGGCAGAGAGGGAGAGATAGACAGTGCTGACTTGCACACCCAGAGTAGTGGGAGGAGTCAAAGTAAAGGTTACTACCTGGCAACTGGAAGCAGTGGAGGAGGGTTTAGTCAGGCAGGAGGAGCGTCAAATCTAGGCTACTGGGGCTCATGGTTTCCTTGAGGAATGAGGAGAATGAAATGAGAGAGCAGAGCCTCAGCTTTAATGAATTTCCCTAGAGCCTGGATTCCTTGCTAGCAATACAATTTTTCCTCCGGGTTAATTCAATTTTGTGAAATATTGTGAAGAGACTAAGGCACAAGTGGGTCAGTAAAACTTCATAGTTTGAAGAACTGAGGTATAATCTGTTACATTCATACATTTATTCATTCAAAAGAGGTGAACTGAATACTTATCTTGTGCCAGGAACTGCTCAATGATCTTACATATGGCAGTGAGCAAAATAACAGATAAAGATTCCTTCCTTTATAGAAATGACAGCTGTAGAAGATAAATGAAAATGAAGATGAGAAAAGGAAAGAGTGTAATCCAGAGCATTTTAGATCCTGTCAAGTCAAAGGAAAAAGGTGAAGAAAGGAACCAGGAGTGTTGGGGGGGTCAAATACCCAGTATTGTGTGAATGAAAGTTTAGTTTGTATACAATATAATCTAGATCAAATGTTATTGCAATTCACAGTTTTAAAATATTACAACTGCTCTAATTTTGCTCAAAATCAGAATTCCTAATGGTTTGGACCATATTACACTTATCAGCATGAATAAATTAAGAAATATTTGGAAACTTATAAAAAAGGAGGGACAATTTGTTCTCAGATCTTTGAGTAGTGTAGCAAATTAAACCAGGTGGTAAATACTTTGAAATCTGTCTTAAATTTGCCACAGATTCCAAAGTGAATAAAACTAATTTAAATCTCAAATGACTGCAATACAATACAGTGAAGAAAGACAATTTTTAACCACAGTAAAGTTACTGATATTCTAAGATGTATCTGAACAAAATATATATGAACACCTCAGTTCAAAGTCAAAGATTTCATATTTCAAAATGTCTCTAGTGGTATTCTAGAATTTATGTGAGATATTTGGCAATGTGCATACCTTAGTCTTGTTTTTCTCATCCTGAAGTTACTGAGGAAGAGAAAGAGATTATACTGGACAATTTTAAAGATACCATTCATCTCTATTGCTTGGTTATTCGTATAACCTTTAAGACATATAGCCTTTAAGACAGCTAACTGGACCCAATAATGCTTCAGTAAAAGCATGTAAATCTTCAAAGAGAAATTTACAGTCCATTTTTAAGTTAAATAATTTTATAAAGATTTAAAACCACATCATATAACAAATACAAAAAATGAGTCCTATTCTTGTCTAGATGCCTAAAAATTATCTGTGGCATTTCACTGTGTTTTGTTTTGCTTTATGTAGTTTGTAGCAGGATAAATAGAAAAAAAGTAATGGAAATACATATTGAAAAATGGGATACTAGAGAAGTAATTTTTAGACTCTTTCAGTAAATGCATAGTGGAGGTGTATCTGCAATGACTGCCACCTAAAGTTTATTCCCTAAAATAGATTAAGAATTTTGTTAATACCATAACTACCATGGATCTCTAGACAGTATATTTCTTATTCATCTATGAAAAACCCTTTTAACTGTACGTGAACTATATCCATGTAAACATCTATATTGGTTTCTGTGCAGGTACACATATGTATGCTTCATATATATGAGTGTTGAAGCATATTTCAGATCTTCTAGCTTCAAAATACGTTATCTGATTAAAAAAAAACTAAACTAAATCATCTGAAACATAAAGTTATTTTAATATACAAAACAAAAAAATTAGCTTTCAGAATCTTTTGAACTTCTATAACCAGTATGATAAAAAAAATAGATAATATGTGAAAATGGATAAAGGCTGTGTGAATAAGTGATTTACAGAAAAGTAAATGTGAATGACTAAAAAAAAGAGAAAAAGATGCAATTTCATTAAGTTGGGTAAAATATTTGCACAGTCACAAACTTACCCCAGATACATGGAGTCTGGGATTTAACCTGGATTTACTTTACCTAAACACCATTCTTCAGAATGTGGTCACTTAAAGTTACGTGTGTGATCCAGATCATGATAGCAGTAGCAAGATCCTGAGTTCACCTCCTCCCACAGACACACCAGCACTAGAACTACACGTAGAACAACTCTCTAAAAACAACCTGGGGACAAAGATAACAGACTTTCTACAACTAAGGACATAAAGGAAAGGCCACATTGAGATGAGCAGTAGGGGTAGAGACTTGTTCAGTCAGAACCCAAGTAGTGGAGGTCAGGGAATTCCAGATGCTGTTAAAGTGTTGTACTCATTATGCCAGCAAGTTTGCCCACAGGACTGGAAAAGGTCTCTTTTCATTCCAATCCCAAAGAAAGACAATACCAAAGAATGTTAAAGTTACTGTACAAATGCACCCATTTTCACATACTAGCAAGATTATGCTCAAACTCTTTCAAGCTAGGCTTCAGTAGTACATGAACCAAGAACTTCCAGATGTATGAGCTAGATATAGAAAACACAGAGGAACCAGAAATCAAATTGCCAACATATACTGGATTATAGAAAAAGCAAGAGAATTCCAAAAAACATCTACTTCAGTTTCTTTGACTATGCTAAGGTCTTTGACTATGTGGATCACAACAAACTGTGAAAAATTCTTAAAGAGATGGGAATACCAGACCATCTTACCTGCCTCCTGTGAAACCTGTATTCAAGACAAGAAGCAATAGTTAGAACTGGACATGGAACAATGGACGGGTTCAAAATTGGGAAAGGAGTATGTCGAGGTTGTATATTATCACCCACCTTATATTACTTATATGCAGAGGGTGGTGATTTGGTTACGAAGTCTTGTCCAACTCATGTGACCCCATGGACAATAGCCCTACCAGGCTCCTCTGTTCATGGGATTTCCCAGGCAAGATTACTAGGGTGGGTTGTCATTTCATTCTCCAGGGGATCTTTGCAACCAAGGATAGAACCCAGGTCTCCTGCATTGTAGGCAGATTCTTTACCAGCTGAGCCATCAGGGAAGCCCTATATCCAGAGTACATCATATGAAATGCCAGGCTGGAATCAAAATTGTGGGGAGAAATAGCAACAACCTCAGAGATCTGGATGCTACAACTTTAATGGCAGAAAGTGAAGAGGAACTAAAGAGCCTCTTGATGAAGGTGAAAGAGGAGAGTGAAACAGATGGCTTAAAACTCAACATTCAAAAAATGAAGATCATGGCATCCAGTCCTATCACTTCATGGCAAATAATAGATGGGGAAAAAGTGGAAACAGTGACAGATTTCATTTTGTGGGGCTCAAAATCACTGCAGATGGCGATTTTGAGCAGCCATGAAATTAAAAGACACTTGCTCCTTGGAATAGCTATGACCAACCTAGACAGTATATTAAAAAGCAGAGACATCACTATGCCAACAAAGGTCTGTATAGTCAAAGCTATGGTTTTTCCAGTAGTCATGCAGGGACGTGTGAGTTGGACCATAAAGAAGGCTGAGTAGCAAAGAATTTATGCTCTTGAACTGTGAGGCTGGAGAAGACTCTTGAGAGTCCCCTAAACTGCAAGGAGCAATCCTAAGGGAAATTGCTCAACAGTAATCCTAAAGGAAATCAACCCTGAATATTCATTTGAAGGACTGATGCTGAAACTCCAATGCTTTGTCCACCTGATGAGAAAAGCCAACTCATTGGAAAAGACCCTGATGCTGGGAAAGATTGAAGGCAAGAGGAGAAGGGAGCTACAGAGGACAAGATGGTTAAATGCCATCACCAACTCAATGGACAAGAGTTAGAGCAAACTCAGGGAGATGGTGAAGGACAGAGAAGCCTGATGTGCCACAGTTCATGGGGTCACAAACAGTTGGACTTGATTTAGCAACTGAACAACAAAGACTGTAGTCTGTCAGACTCCTCTGTCCATAGAATTCTCCAGGCAAGAATACTGAAGTGGGTAGCCATTCCCTTCTCCAGGGGATCTTGCCAACCAGGGATGGAACCCAAGTCTCCAGTATTGCAGGCAGGTTATCATCTGTGCCACCAGGGAAGCCTTGGTGTGACAACCAAGTGGGAAGGATATCACAGCCACAGAGATCCCCCTGAGGGGTAGAGCTCCTAGCCCCCACCCTGGGCCTCCCTAGACTGCGACCCACACCAGAAAATGATCCCCCATGATACTTGGCTTTGAAAACGAGCAAGGCTTACATCCAGAAGAGCCAGAGGTCTATGGGAAACTGGCTCTCGTTCTTGAAGGGATCACACATAAACTCCCTCTAAGTCCCTGTGCAGAGACAACAGCTTGAAAAGCACTTAGGTCATATAAGAACATTCGCTGACTAATTTTACTGTGTGTACCAGAGGGGCAGGGATCTGGTGGAACTTTTTCTGGTGGACACATTTTTTTCCTCTCCTTCCGCACAGCTGGACTAGCACTGGCAAGTGCTATTTCTGACACCCAAACTAGCTAACACTGTGTGTGCTACCCCGGCGCATCCCTGAAGACCAGCCGCACCCAACTCATGCAGTCCAGGTGATCCCTTCAGTGTTGCTCCTCCTTCACGGGGACAAGCTCTACCCATCAGTGTTTATGCAACAGTCTCATCCAGTCTTCATAGGTAGCATGGTTAGGGCTCAACATTACCCAAGACTGTTGCACAACCACAACAGAGGAGGGTCTGCAACCCACCCAGGACATATTCTAGAAGCACTCAACTCTGGTGACCAGGGAGGGCTTGCACCACTGGGCTCCACAAGATACCTTATACATAAGACCGCTCTTTCAAAACCTGGAGTTGTAGCTGACACATCTAATACATAGAAACAAACACAGAAATAAAAAGGTGACAAAGGAATACCTTAATAATAATAAATAAGGTGACAAAGGAAAGAGTACAATTTACCAGATAAAGAAGATGTGGTACATATGTACAATGGAGTGTTACTCAGCCATTAAAAGGAATGAAACTGGGTCATTGGTAGTGATGTAGAGGAAGGTAGAGTCTGTCATACAGAGTGAAGTCACAAAGAGAAAAATATTGTATCTTAATGCACATACATAGAATCTAAAAAAAAAAAAACTGCTGAACCTGTTTGCGGAGAAAAAATAGGGACAGAAGGGGCTTGTGGACCAAAGAGAGAAGGGGAGGGTGGGATGAATTGAGAGAGTGGCATTGACACAGATCCGCTACCATGAGTAAAATAGAGAGCTAGTGGGGGCTGCTGTGTAGCACAGGGAGCTCAGCTCCGTGCTCTCTGATGACCTGCAAGAGAGGGAGGAGGTGAGGCTGGAGGAAAGCTCGAGCCAAAAAAGAAATAATGGCTGAAAACTCCCCTAACCTGATAAGGAAAGAGACATCCAAGTCCCAGCAGCACGGGAAGTCCCAATCAGAATGAACCCAAACAGATCCACAGCAATCTGTTATCTCTAAAAAAGTTAAAGATATCTAAAAAGTTAGAGATAAAGAGAGAATCTTTAGCAGCAACAGCAAAAAACTGTTACATACAAGTGAACCTGCAATGAGACTATTAGCTGAATTTTTTAGCAGAAATTTATACGTTAGATGGGACTGGTACAATATATTTAAAATGATGAAAAGTATTGCAATCAACAATCCTCTACCTGGCAAGGTTATAATTCAGAATTGTAAAGATAAAGAGTTTCCCAGACAAGCAAAAGATAAAAGGAATGCATCACCACTAAACCATCCTTATAAGAAATATTTTTTTAAATTTTATTTTTAAACTCTACATAATTGTATTAGTTTTGCCAAATATCAAAATGAATCCACCACAGGTATACATGTGTTCCCCATCCTGAACCCTCCTCCCTCCTCCCTCCCCATACCATCCCTCTGGGTCGTCCCAGTGCACTAGCCCCAAGCATCCAGTATCGTGCATCGAACCTGGAAAGAAATTTCTTTAGACAGAAAAGGCCATAACTATAAACAACGAGATTAAGGAAAACAATCTCTACTAGTAAAGACAAATATATAGTGAAGGTATTATGGCAGATAACAACCTATAATGCTAGCAAAAAAGGTTAAAAAACAGAATCATCTAATATAATTCAATGAAAAACTTGTAAAAAGGAATGTCAAAAACAAAACATGCTAGGGGAGTAAAAATGTAGTGCTTTTAGACTGCACTGGGACTTAAGTGGCCAACTTAAAATAGATTGTTACATGTGAGCCTCATGGTATCCACTGAGAAAAGCCTATAGCAGATCCAGAAAAGATAAAGCAATACACTCATAACCCAACTCATTAAATCACAAGGGGAGAGAGCAAGATAAGGAAGGGACAGAAAAGAGTTACAAAAACAACTAGGAAACAATAAAAAGGCAGTAAGCACATACCTGTTAATAGTTACTTTACTTGCCAGTGGACTAAATGATCCAATCAAAATACATAGGGGGACGGAATGGGCAAAATAAAACAAGACCCATACATACAATACATCTATATCTTCTGCTTATAAGAGACTCACATCACATCCAAAGACACGCAAAAGCTGAAAGTTAAGGGATAGAAAAAGATATATTTCCATGCAATGGAAACAAAAAAGAAGGCAGGGTGACAATCTTTCTATCCGGCAAAATAGACTTTTGAAGAAAGACTAAGAGGCAAAGAAAAGCATTACCTGAAGGATCATTCCAAAAAAAAAAAATTACTCTTGTAAATATCTATGCACCTAAAATGCACACCTAAATGTGTAGAATGGAAAAATGAAAGTGGAAATAAAGACATAAACAGAAAAGACCAATAAAATGAAGAGCTGATTCTTTAAAGAGAAAGTTGGTAAATTTTAGCCACAGAGGACCCAAATACACTAGAAATGAAAGAATTAAAGTTGTAACTGATAACCACATAAATTCAAAGAATAAGAGATTATGAAAAAAAATATACACAAATGGACAGCCTGGAAGAAATGGATAAACTCCTAGACAAACAATCTTCCAAGACTGAGTGAGGAAGAAACAAAATCTTAACAGACCAATCATTTAGTAATGAAATTGATTAAGGAATTGAAAAACTTCCAAACAAAAGTCCAGTACAAGACTGTTTCACTGGTGAATTCTATCAAACATTAAAAGAATAACTAACACCTATCTCTGTCAAAGTGATCAGAAGAGAAACACTTGTAGACTCATTCTACAAGGCCAGCAGTATATTGACATGAAAACCAAATAAAGACACAACAAGCAAACAGGCCAATATCCTTGATGAACATAGATACAAAAATCCTCAAACATTAGCAAGCCAAATTCAACAATAAAAGGATCATACAGTGTAACCAAGTGTATTTATTCCAGGGATGAAAGGATAGTTCAATACCTGAAAATCATGATACACCATTCAAACAAAACAAAGGATAAAAATATCTCAATAGATGCAGGAAATGCATTTGACACAATTCAACATTTATGATAAGAACTCTCAAAGTCAGTATAGAGGGAACATACCTTAATGCATGAAAGCCACACTGACAAACCCACAGCAAATACTCAGTGAAAAGCTGAAAGCTTTTCCTCTAAGATCAGATAGAAGACGAGGATGCCACTCTTATTTTCATTTAGCATAGTATTGAAATCTCCAGCCACATCAAATCAGGCAAGAAAGGGTGAAAGGCATCCGATGAAAAGTATGTAAAATTCATTATTTGCAGGTGATATGATATTATACAGAGCAAATGCTAAAAATTGGAAAAAAAAGAAAAACTAATAAATAAATTCAGTAAAGTTGAAAGATACAAAAAAATTAATATACAGAAATCTGTTCTGTTATATGCTAATAACTATCAGAAAGGGAAATTAGAACAATTCCAATTACAATTGCAGCAAAAGAATAGAATACCTATCAGATTAAGAAAGACTAACATTACAATCAGAAGGATCAACATGTACAAATATATATATATAAATACATACACACACAGATAAGGCTTTATATATAAATATTATATACATCTATATATAGGTGAGAAAATCCTTATTTATAAAGGCATTACTTAAAGGAAACTTGATTCATGTTTTGAGGACCTTAGTATTATAGCAGTTATAAAAAAATGGGAGAAAACTCTGCACTCCGAGTTTCATTTTCTACCAGTAATGTAAAATCTCTGCTGCTCATTGACAAAGGTTTCACTTTGACTATTTTTTTCTAGTTTCTTTCTCTTCGTTGCAAATTTAACAGCCACATAGATACAAAAATCCTCAAACATTAGCAAGCCAAGTTCAACAATAAAAGCTCATATGGGTGAGTGCACTAATAACAAGAATGACTGCAGATATGAACTTCTGACAAATCTCTCTGCCAAGTTCACTCTGCCATTTAGTGGACAGGTGGCTATTTGAGCTAAGAGAGATAATGACGAGACTATATTTAAAATAAGTTTATTCAATTAAGGCTTCAGAGAAAGGAGAAAAATAATATTCTCTCCAGCAAATATCGCTTTTAGAATAAAAGGTGATCTCACTGTCCTGAAAATGTCAGTAAAATGCCTTTACTCATATAATTGAAAATGACTTGGTTCCAACAGTGTTCTCCCTGTAATCCAACATAATAGTTAACACAGTATAATAATCTTATTAACATTAATTACATAACTATTCAGTGGATTTTATTGGCTGTTGTCTATCAAGATTTTTTTGCCTTCAATCATTTTTTTTCCTTTACACAAAATTCCTTTTCAACTGGGTCGTTTGCTTCACCAGAATACTTGCTGTAATAGTACAATTATTAAAATACATAAGCATGGTTAGTTTCTCATAAATAGTAAAAGATCCTCAAGTGAAAATGTTCTGAGTGTTGTGCAAATTTCTGATGGATAAGCACCACCAGTTTCCTTGCTGTCAGCTTGCCGTATTCTACAGAGCATCAGTCTTGCATCATTGTCCCAACTGTGCAAGTCATTTCTATCAGTAGTGGTGTATTATAAGTTGGTGCATGCACTTGTGTGTGTTCAAGAGAAAGAAAAGCTTGCAAATGTCTAATTTTTTCTGATATATCTCTCTTTGCAAGAGAACGTTTTGTATAGAATGATGTTACTGCGACAAACAGGTACAACAGGTATTAATAGAATCCAGTTCATGAATTCCAAGTTGTTGTTTAGTTGCTAAGTTGTGTCCACCTCTCTTGCAACCCCACAGATGATAGCCAGCCAAGCTCCTTTGTCTATGGGATTTCTCAGGCAAGAATCCTGGAGTGGGTTGCCATTTCCCTTATGGAGTTCCCTGAAAAATCCTTCCCTTGAAAGTCTAAACAAAAGTATGTCCTGCAGAAGCATACGCATATTAAACAAGTCCTTCTATAGAATAAATATCAGATACTATAACCATTTTCATACTCTTTTTATGGGTCTGCAAGTTTTTCAATAACAGAATACCTCAGACTGGATGAGATAAGCAACAAATTTATATGCTCAGAGTTCTGAAGAATGCAAGTCCAAGATTGAGGTGTCAGAAAGTTTGGTTTTTCCTCGGGTTGCTAATGTCCACCTTCTCACTGTGTCCTCAAGAGACATTTTATCTAAACACGTGTACTCTTTCTGTCTCTTCTTATAAGGACACTAAGTGTATTGGGTTAAGACCCACATTTAGGATCTTATTTAATTTTAATTACCTCCTTAAAGACTACATTTCCAAACATTAGGTGTCATTGATTCAATCTATTAATCTGAGGGAGATACACTTCAATCCATAAACCTCCCCCTTCAAAGTAATTTGTTGTTTTCATGCTGTATCTAATTCCATAGCTTCAGATCTGGTTACTTTGCAAAGTGTGATCAATTTACTACAATATAATGATCAATTCATTTCTTTAAGAGCCCTGAGTACCTGGTAGAAATAGCACTTTTTCTTTGAGCTAAGATTGTTGGGCTATTCTCTTCTAATGCTGCTGCTGCTAAGTCGTGTCAGTTGTGTCCGACTCTGTGCGACCCCACGGATGGCAGCCCACCAGGCTCCCCCGTCCCTGGGATTCTCCAGGCAAGAACACTGGAGTGGGTTACCATTTCCTTCTCCAATGCATGAAAGTGGAAAGTGAAAATTGAAAGTGAAGTTGCTCAGTCGTGTCTGACTTAGCGACCCCATGGACTGCAGCCTACCAGGCTTCTCCGTCCATGGGATTTTCCAGGCAAGAGTACTGGAGTGGGGTGCCATTGCCTTCTCTGCTTCTAATGCTAAGAAAACTGTTTCATGTAATCTTACAAATTATGCTGATAAATTTTATATCATAATTCAATGTCTATTTCCAGGATAAAGTGTTTAAAAATATGAATTTAATTTAGGACTGAATGATCAAACTGGATAAATCCTAAGGACGTGTGTAGTGTTAGTTGTGGCATATGTTGTGCTGAATAAGAAGAAAAATCTCATTTAAACACAAAACCTATATCCTTGATTTTTCTCCCTAAGGCTTTTAAGTGTGTGTGTGTTAGTCACTCTTTGCGACCCCATGAACTGTAGCCTGCCAATCTGCTCTGTCCATGGCATTCTCCAGGCAAGAATACTGGAGTGGGTTGCCATTCCCTTCTGCAGCGATCTCCTTGACCCAGGGATCAAACACTGGTCTCTTGTATTGCAGGCAGATTCTTTACTAGATGAGCCACCAGGGAAAGTTTTAAGTAATAATCTATAATTTAATGCTTTCAAAAAGTACCTCCCTTCATGGACTAAATTTATAACAAATTTACATGAAAGTTCTAGGAATATCTTTCAAATGAAGAAGTGTAGATTCTTTCAATATGTCTAACAATCTTTTAATTCATTCAACAAACATTTACCCAGTGCTTACCAATATGCCACACACTGTTCTATGATCTCAGGATATGTCAGTAAATAAAACAGGAAAATCACTGTGCTTGGTGACCTTATATTCTAGGAGGAAGAGGCAGATGATTAGTAATGAGCATAATGAATAACTAAATCACGTGGTAAGCTAAAATGAAGAATGCTATAGAAATAATAAATCTGCATGGAGGAATAAGTGTGCACTACCCATGTGGAGCAGCGGTAAGCTGTCTGACTGCCAGTGCCAGTGACACAGGAGACAGGTTTGATCCCTGGGTCAGGAAGATGCCCTGGAGTAGGAAACGGCAGCCTACTCCAATATTCTTGCCTGGAGAATCCTATGGATAGAGGAGCCTGGCAGGCTACAGTTCATGGGGTCGCAAAGAATCAGACACGACTGAGCATACAATACCTATTGGGAGAAACTGAAATTTTAAATATGGAAATCAGAGTAGTTCTTATTAAGGAAGAACAGTAGAGAAAAATCTGAAGTAAATGATAAAATTAAACATTCAATATTCTGGCATCTAAAATACTCAGTGTAAATGACAGGAATATTTGGAAAATAAGGAAATTGGATGGAAAAAATGGGCTAGACAGATGGGAATATAGTAAAAGATGAGATCAGACAGAAAATTTATAGTTTGGTTATCTGATAAAATCAGATAGATTCTATATTTGGAAAATTTGCTGATCCCTTAGAACAAGGGACATCTACTTTGAATTTTTTTCAATTTTCTCATTTTGTTATTAATAATTACAAATCAGATAGCAAGTGTATGTGTGTGTATACACATACACACATATATTTGGATTAAGAACAAATATTTTAATAAGCATAAGAATTTTCAAAATGTTTTTTACAGTTATATGTATCTTTGCAGTTTTGATTGTCAGGAATTTTATAATAAAGCAGATTACCAGGCATAAACTGAAGAGTTAACATTGCACATTTACTTATTTTACAAATTTTATTAATGTGATATTTAACACACAGTATCAATTTCAGGTGTACAATATAGTGATTCAACATTTGTATATATTATGAACTGATCACCAAGATCGTTCTAGTAATCGTCTGTCACCATAAGGTCACTGTGGTAGTATTATCTATCTTCCCTATGCTGTGTATTATATCCATGTATGTATTTAGTATTCATTTCATTTTTCTAGAATCAATTGTGTATTTATTGTGATAAGATCTTCAATGTAAATTCTTTGCTTTGTGTTCCCAAGTCTCTTTGTACATACTTCTACAGAAGTACCTATTAGACTTTTCTTTCAACTTCATTTTTCATGTGTCACTCATAATAATGCATTTCTTAAGAGTATATATCTTATACATCTCACAATGACTTGTTGTATATAGAAATATGTGCTTTGAAAAAGTCAATTATGAAATCATTTGCCAATTTAAGTGAAAAAAGGAAAGATCAATACATTCCAAGTGCATCCACTTGTTTATGCTTATATATTTATGGCAGATTTGTAAATTTTAGACTTAATCAGCATAAACATAATAAAATGAAGAGCATAACCTCACTTCTAGAAGGAAGAAAGCCAGACATATACACAAATGGGATTTTTAAAAACTGAGTATCTTAAAGCCTTTATGAAAGAACCAGGTGACAAAGATAATGATTCTACTTTAGTTCTTGATGAAAGTGAAAGAGGAGAGTGAAAAAGTTGGCTTAAAGCTCAACATTCAGAAAACTAAAATCATAGCATCTGGTCCCATCCCTTCATGGGAAATAGATGGGGAAACAGTGGAAACAGTGTCAGACTTTATTTTGGGGGCTCCAAAATCACTGTAGATGGTGACTGCAGCCATGAAATTAAAAGACGCTTACTCCTTGGAAGGAAAGTTATGACCAACCTAGACAGCATATTGAAAAACAGAGATATTACTTTGCCAACAAAGGTCTGTCTAGTCAAGGCCATGGTTTTTCCAGTGGTCATGTATGGATGTGAAAGTTGGACTGTGAAGAATACTGAGCGCTGAAGAATTGATGCTTTTGAACTGTGGTGTTGGAGAAGACTCTTGAGAGTCCCTTGGACTGTAAGGAGATCCAACCAGTCCATCCTAAAGGAGATCAGTCCTAGGTGTTCATTGGAAGGACTGATGCTGAGGCTAAACTCCAATACTTTGGCCACCTCATGCGAAGAGTTGACTCATTAGAAAAGACTCTGATGCTGGGAGGAATTGGGGGCAGGAGGAGAAGGGGACGACAGAGGATGAGATGGCTGGATGGCATCACCATGAGTGATGAACTCTGGGATGCACACGAGTTTGGGTGAACTCCAGGAGTTGGTGATGGACAGGGAGGCCTGGCATGCTGCGATTCATGGGGTCGCAAAGAGTCAGAACACGACTGAGTGACTGAACTGAACTGAGAGAAAAAAATATATATCAAAATTCATGTGTGATTTTAAATGTATGTTATATATCAAATATAAATATATCATATAAATAACAAGTACCAGATTCTGACAAGCAGACATCCTGGGGTAAGCAAAGATAGTAGCCAAGGGAGAAAATGTAATAGAAAATTGCTTACCACGTAGAGTGTAGTGTTGTTTTCTTTGGCTGCCTCAGATTGGTGATAGGTATGGCATGAGCCACATCTTATACTGTAGGACTCAGAGGAGTTCAGATATTAGGATTCCTTCCTCCCCTTCCTAAAGTTTGTGTCTTAAATTTGTAACTGAAAATGCCACTGGAGATATTGAAAGAAGAATGAAACCATACTAAGAAACAAGAAAGTTCAAACATTGTTCCCTTGAGTTTCACTCCTTTCTACTGAATCAGTCTCACTTCTACCTCCTTTTTCTCTTTGACTTACTGAAATTTTATTGCACTCTTACCAATTCCATCCTTTTCTTTGTAGTAGTAAGTTATTTTTATTGCATTTTGGTGGAGTACTGGCAGATAAGGGAAATAAATGTGTGGGAGATAACACAATTAAACAGTCTCTAGTAAATTAAATTCCTATCCTTATTTAAATATTTTCTATTATCAGTAAAACTCATTGTAAGATAATAACTTTAATATTACATCAAATGGGTGTAAAATATTTCAGTACTTAAGCTACTGGAGTTAGAATTTTGTGACTGCTGAAAGTTTTTCACTAGTCCTAAACTTTTTCATTAAATGTGACATTAAGATGATTATTACTATCCATAAAAGGTTTCTTATAAAGAAAAGTATACATTTTGCTTAAAAACAAAGTACAAAGTGAAGTTACTTGCCTACTATGTATAAGTGAAAGATCCTGATACATATTTCCAATATTTTTTCCTGAAGAATTTTGTAATTTTCACTTCTACCCTAAGAAAATGTTGTTGTGGTCAGCTGTATAAGGTGCCACCGTAAAACTCTAGGCAGAATCATTCCCATTATAGGTTATTCTAGTTGAATCCACTGGAGAGAGAAAATTCCCACATGAGATTATTTCTGTTATTAATTTGTGAGACAAGCACCTAAATGGTTGAATCTTTTCCAAACAGATACTCAACTATCACAGAATCATGTACTGAATATTTTTTCTCGTACATATAAGTAGCCTGCCAGGCTCCTCTAAGCATAGGATTCTCCAGGCAAGAATACTGGAGTGGGTTGCCATTTCCTTCTCCAACACATAAAATAGACAGTTATTTATTAAACTTACTTATAAAATAATTCATTCCTGGATGGGCAAGAATGACCCCCCAAAGATGTCTTAATGTCTAGAATGTCTAGATATTTTGCTTCACATCGTAAAAGAGACTGATTGATGATCAAGTTTAAAAAATTTTGAGATGTGGAAAATGGCACTGACTGTCCAGGCATGCCCACTGTAATTACAAACATCCTAATAAGAAAGAGAAAAATGTAACTACAGAGCGAGACAGGGAGAGGAAGGGGCCATGAGTCAAGGGATATGGGCAGCTTCTAGAAGCTAGAAAATAAATGATCCTGATTAGCCCCTGGAGCCTGCAGAAGGCAGGCAGGTCTTGGCAGCCTAGTTCAGACTTATTAACTCTAGATCAGTAAAAGAGTAAATTGTTTTAAGCCACCAAACTTGTGACAATTTGTTACAGGCTCAATAGGAAATGAATGCACTGTGTTATTAATTCCATTCCATTAAGTGGTACTGCCTAAGAGCTTTGAAGGCACACTGTACTTCTCCCAACATAGCAATTAGCGTCTGCTATACTAATTGCCTATTTGCTTTTCAGTGTACCCAAGACCAAGCAAAATATGGTAAACTCTAAAGCAAGATCTTCTCCATTCAGTAGTTTATTTTCAGTGCCTAGTAAAATGTAATACACATTGAGGCTAACTAATATTTGAATGAGTCAATTGGTAGCACTTTGTGATGCTGTGAAGGCCTTTTTTCCATAGATCTCAATTTTATTTACGCTAGATTTTATCATTGGATCAAATGAGACCATCAGAAAGTTTTGTAATTGTAAGGTAGATTTGCAGCCTTCTCACTGTTTATATCCACTGATTCTGATTTTGGGCATTTTCTAAGTGAGGGAGACTGTAAGAAATAAACTCTTGGAAGCTTTCCCTGCGTGTGCTATTGGAATGATTTGTCTTGCTCTCACATTGCTGAGGAAGTTTTGGTCTTTGGGCACTGTAATTGTGTGCTTATTAAGTGTGGGCTGTGTTTTGACTGGGGTTTATTTTGCTTTCTCTTTCCCACAAGAAATCTCTAAGTGATCATATTTCCATTTTCATTTTATTCACCATTAAAGATTATATCTAAGTTGTAACTCAAATGTAGTAACTATGTAGAACCTAGTCATTGTATAATTACAAATATAGGGTCAAAATTTCCCAAACCTATATTTCATATTACATTATGTATAAGAGTTAGTACAGTGAAATAATTTGTTATCCAAAACAAAGACTATAAAATAAACTCCAAATTGAGCATTACTGGGAAAAAAAGCTTTTGAAGTATACTGTTGGGCTTCTATCTAGCCACTTTACCAGATATCTTAATTTTGACAGTTTCATATCTAAATGTTTTATAGATCTGTACTTTTACTTACCAAATGCGTGTCTGAATATATTACATATTTATATACTTTATTATGTTTTATCTCATAGTTTAAAGTAGAATTTAAAGTGAATGATAGTGAACACAATAGTGATTATTGTAAAGCTTTGTAGAGAAAGCTCCTTTATGGACATTCATTCCTACAGTAAAATATTTATATTTGATCTTTATGTTTAATTTTAAATGCTGTCATAATTCAAATATGAGCTCAGAGCGGGGAAAGGGAAGGAATAATATCTTCATTTTTTAATTCAGCAAGCATTGCTGAACTCAGATCATAAGCCAAAGATGGTCAATAAGTTCAGATGAAAATAAGTGTCACTTCTCTCAGGAAGTTCACAGGCTACTTGACAACTGCAATATAGACAGCTGTGATCTATGTCAGTGATAATACATCTCAGATTATGGTTCTAGTCCTGGGCCAGCAGAAGGGCTGGAAGGGTACAGGAAACTTTTCCCTGAATGGATGGACACCAAGGTGGGAAAGGAGCGCTGGCATGAACTGGGAGATTGGGACTGACATAGTGACACTACTATGTGTAAAACAGATAATGAGGATATACTATACAGCACAGGGAGCTTTACTCAGTGCTCTGTGGTGAACTAAATGGGAAGGAAATCCAAAACGATGGGATATATGTATATGTATTGCTGATACACTTTGATAATGCATCTCAGATTGTGGTTCTGATTCTGGGCCAGCTTGGAAGCAGGAAGAGTACAGGAAACAGTTCTTTGAATCCATCCTGTTTTAAGCTATATATGCCATTGCTGTACTGGTCACAGTAAAGTAGCCAATTGCTGCTAAGTCACTTCAGTCGTGTCTGACTCTGTGCGGCCCCATAGATGTCAGCCCACCAGGCTCCCCCATCCTTGGGATTCTCCAGGCAAGAACACTGGAGTGGGTTGCCATTTCCTTCTCCAATGCATGAAAGTGAAAGGTGAAAGTGAAGTCGCTCAGTCGTGTACGACTCTTAGCAACCCCATGGACTGCAGCCTACCAGGCTCCTCCATCCATGGGATTTTCCAGGCAAGAGTATTGGAGTAGGGTGCCATTGCCTTCTCCGAAGTAGCCGATTAACTGATAGTAAAATTATAATATATTTCCTGAAATGAAATTTAGGACTATAGTTATCTGAGTGTTTAATTGTGGAAAATTGAGTGCTAATTTACTCTATTTTCAGTTCTCTTTTATTTAGAATGATCTCCTGATATCAGCCTTGATATTTTCACATGTTCATTTTGGGGATTAAACCAAAGTGAACAAGTATTATCATAGCAGTTTTACAAATGAGGTAAAAGAGTATCAGTGAATTTGGATACTATGACCAAGGCTACATGAAAATTAGAGTAGTTCATAGAATTTTATTACCATTCTAAATACTAATTATTACTTACACTGTATTTTATTTACTGTTCCCAGATTTATCTCTGTTCCACCAAGTTGCTCCTGGGAAAATTATGTTACATATACAAATGTTAAATATATAAAATATTGCATGTACATGTAATATATAATTACATATATTACATGTTACATATATTACATACATATAATATACATTATATACCTATGTATAGATATAAAAACAGTTGATAACTATAAATGTCAGAAGCTTGTATAAAACTGAATTTGTCATTTACTCCCTCAGATCTAAGTCATCTACAATATTTCTTATCTTAGTTGAAAAGTTCATTCACTTGCTCAGACCAAAATTTGAGTCAATCTTGGTGTCTCTCTTTATCTCACCTTAAATCATTTCTATTGTATCAGAAAATCCTGAAGACTCTATATTCAAAATGCAACCATTAATCCCAACACTTCTCACAACACTGATCCCCAAAATGGTCTATCCTCAATAGAACAGTTATAGTAATCCTTTAAAAAATGCAAATCAGATTAGGACACTCTGCATACAACTCACCCTCTCTCCATAATTCGGTCAGAATAAGAGCCACTTCATGGCCCTGATCTTTGCTTCCCATTCCGTCTGATAGCATTTCCTACTACTTTCTTAAAGGGTCTCTGTTTCAACCATAATAAATTACCTTACATTCCCTGGGACTTGCCAAGCACAATCCCGTCTTAAGGCCTTCAAACTTGCCCTAACTCTGCTTGTATCACTTGGCTCCCCAATATCCAGATGCTAATTCCCTCACCTCCTTCAAGTCTTTGCTGAGATATCGCAATTTCCATCACTGTTTGTAACATCCACACCTACTCTTCCACAGCATTTCCCTGATCTATAGAGTACTTATTTTTCAAAATACTATCAATTGTACAGATTGATATTTTACGATGTCTCCTCAGTTAGAATGTAAGATTCTTAAGGACAAGAATTCTGATCTGGTTCCTTGACAGCCGAAGTATCTGGTCTGTGCCTGGCAGAGTTAGGTTCTCTATTAGTACTGTATGCGTTAAGTGAATTTAAAAGGATGGACTATTACAATGCAGCAGTGCATACTGGCTTCAATTTAGAAATAGTGAATGTTCTAACTTGACAACAAATCCTCTTGGAAGATATTTTCTGAATGAAAAAAAAATATTTAAACAAGTAATGATCATTATTTTATTGTTAACTATACAAATTATACTCCTCTAACAATTTAAAATTAAATCTTTCAATATTGCAATAATAATCTGTCCATACTTTGTAATTCTTTATTACATTTAAGTAGTACAAATTTATAGTTCTGTCATTTCAACAATTTGTCAGGATAAATACATCGCTTTATTTTTCATGACAAAGTCTCTCCTTTTCAAACTTTTGGCTCCAAATACCAAACTGAAAAAACTCATACATCCTACCTTAGGATGTAAAAAAAGACACCACTTGGTCCTTTGGATCATTTGATCCTTGACCCTTTGGTTTCATGTAGTTTCAATAGCCATGTCTGCCAAACTGAAGATAGAAAACCAATTTTATCTCCTGCTGTTGCTGCTCAGGACTGTATCACTGAGCCTTTGAAAAGACACCTTCTCAAGAACAGCATGGAGTAAACTGCTTCCTAATACTGGAAAAATATCCTTGACTCTGAACATTACTTGGGGGTGAATCTCATTGTCTAGGCCATTTGCTTCATTTTGAATGAGTTTTTCAGAGTTATAGATATAATCTCTCTTGCTCACTCTCTCTCTCAAACACCTGAAATATGATTTTTGGTGACACTGCCTATACCTTGACATTTTAAGACCAAGTGTGATTCTTAAAAATTTGACACAAATCATCTCTTGCTGTTCTATTTCTTCATTGTGTAACCAGAAATAAATAGACTTAGAGCCCTTACACTTATTTATGACCACAACATCTGAATTGCCCTCAGAAATGTATATTTGTCAGGATTGCCAGCAAAGCTGAAGTATCGACTCTGCATTTGTTTGTTGTGGTTGATTCTTATCCAAACTCCATCATAATTATGCAGCTGTGTGTGTCTTCAACAGCAAAACACATTGCTTTTGATTTGGATCATTTAAAAGAAATTTGCCACTATTTAGATGTTTGACCAATAGCTCTACTTCTCAAATCTTCAAAAGCAGTATTGTCCAGATGTCACATTTTAGTTTATCATAAAAAGCAATATTTTTGCCATATGCAATATCAAATAGACCACATGATAAAACTCAAGACCCGTACTAAGAAAAATTCTATGTAAAATACAAACAGAAAGTGAATACAGTTATAAAAAGCAAGTATCTTAAGTACTTAAAATTAATAAGAGAATTTGATAAAGTATCTGGATCCAAGATAGGTATTAAAATTTTTTTGTTATTTGCTATTTAACAGAAAATACTAGTAACGGCAATGGAAAACATTAAAATAACAAGCAAAAGTTAACATGCTTAGGTATTAAGAAGATACTCGATCTATATGAAAAATTGTATTGACATGCATAGTAACTGAAGGAAAGGAAATGTAGATCATGTTCTTGAATGAAAAATCTAAATTTAAAATGTTAATTTCTCCTGTTAGTATATACAAGTTAGTAAAATTTCCATTTGAATTGTAATTGAGTTTCTTAGAATTAGGTGAAAAGGACTTACAGACTTTAGCCCCCAAACAGTTTTTAGAAATTGTAAGAACAGTGAGGGTCAGTTTGTCACTTGTCAGCACATCTTATAAAGCCACTTTCATCTCTCGATAATGGCAAAAGTAAAGTAAAACATCGGGAATGAGACAGTACATTTCTTAGATAATGATAACGGTACTAAATAACTATGAGAAGGAAATAAAAACGGAACGCTTTAATCTAACAGATAGAAAAATAAATTCCAGTCTGTTTAATGAGTTAGATGCCAAAAATTGAGCAATAAAAATTTTGCATGGAAAACTAGAATACTACATTTATGAGTGCCTTTTTCAAAACTACAAAACTCTAAGCTACAATATGAACACGTGGAAGTGTTCATTTAAAACTGTTTATATTTTATGTGTGCATGTGTGATAAGATGCTTCAGTTGCGTTTGACTCTTATAACCCTATGGACCGTAGCCTGCCAGGCTCCTCTGTCCGTGGAATTCTCCAGGCAAGAATACTGGAGTAGGTTGCCACTTCCTTCTCCAAAGGATCTTTCTGACTCAGGGATATAGCTCGTATCTCTTACATCTCCTGCATGGGCAGGCGGATTCTTCACCACTAGAGCCACCTGGGAAGCCCCATATTTTCCACAGTTAGGGTTAAACAATGTTAATATACAATTTATACACATGAAAATATATTTAATATACATGATAGAAAAAGCAACAATTGGGCAATAATTTAGCATAGAGAACACCTTCTTTCAATGAATACTATGAATAGAGGAAGAAATGAACAGATACTAAGAACAGAAGGGCAAATCCAATGGTCAAAGCTATTAATATACTCAGTCTAATAGCAACATACAGATTAGGGATGACTTATCAATTTATGCTGATCTGGCAAGAATTTTAGATGGCTATGCAACCTCTTGTTTGAAATGTGGATGAATTTTATACCCCACTGACAGAAATGTATTAAGTGCCAAATCTCAATAAAATATTAACATTTAAAATTTTTAGGTCATCACATAGAGCAATTCTACTCTTTAGCACTATACCACAGGAGAAAAACAAAGTGTCAATTGCTAAGAAGCTATACACAGAGGGTGTTGATTACAGTATTAACCTAGAAGACAAGAGCAGGAAACAATTGATTAGTGGCCATATCATGATACCCAACAAGTGAACTATCACATACTCATGTAAAATAATCAAGTGAGCCTACAGATGCAGTAATAGATCACATACTATCATTTCACCAAATAAGGGTGCATAAAATGTGTTTAATTTATACTCTTTCACCCCATTTTTGGAAACACTGAAAAGATCTGTGTGGTCTATCTAATATGGAATAATACGAGAGAAACACAGGGAAGGGGAACATAGACTTAATCATGACATAATGCATAAAAACATATGATGTGGTCCTATGCACATTTGTGTTATAAATATGTGACAGTAAGATCAACAAAATATTTATTGTGTTATTCTAGGATATTACCCTATCATTTTCCTAGAATTTTTATATTAGAATAGTTTTGAATGAATGTATTTGAGTAATCAAAACATTTATTTGTTGCAGAGAAAACTTATCCTCATGTGAGAAATTTGATGTGTATTTATAGATTTGCGATATAATTATGCTTAATTATTTCACTTTCATTTTATTGTTGAAATGTTTTTCATGATTTTAATGAACTAGGAATACAATTCTCACCTCTCTTGCACTTAAAAATCCAATACCTCTAAATACCTCTTTTTAAAAAAAAGATACACTTTTCCCTTCCTTGAATTCCTCTGCTTTACTCTGTGTTTTATGCTATTTTTGAGAAGAATTAGAAGCCATTTCAACAGATAATTTTAAACTGTAACACCAAGACGACATATTAAATAACTTGAAGCAAATAATGTAAAGGAAGTTATCAAAATTGAACACAATTTAACTGTAGCTAACTACCATTCACTACAAAGAGAAAACATGTAGAACCTCTTAGAGTTCATTTCTAGTAAATAAAAATGTATAAGTAGATTTATAGATATTATAAACTTTCTAAACGTTAAATACTTAGCAGAACTGAGTATCTATTTTTCATCTCAGTGTCCACTAAATGTTTATAGCACTCAAAAATTTCAGAATCAGAGTACCATTTATAATATCAATAATGAATTCTAAAAAGAATCCAAATAATCCAATAAAGCCAAAAGCATGGCAACTCATTTATCAGCATTTTTATAACAAAATTTCATTAAAGTAAACACAAATTTAAGACAATGGATTTCATTCATATCCCTTAATCTAAGCTTCAACATTTTTCTACATTCAGATAGTTTAAACAAAGATCATGTCAACCTTCTAATTTAAGTTCTTTTAAATAAAGTTCTTCTGTCTGCATTTGAAAGGAATTTCAGTGTATGAGGTACATAATCAGTTGTGCTCAGTTCAGTTCAGTCACTCAGTCCTGTCCGACTCTTTGCGACCCCATGAATCGCAGCACGCCAGGCCTCCCAGTCCATCACCAACTCCCAGAGTTCACTCAGACTCACGTCCATCGAGTCAGTCATGTACAACTCTGTGAGACCCTTTGGACTGTAGCCCTCCAGGCTACTGTTTCCAGAGGATTCTCCAGGTAAGAATACTTAAGTGGGTTGCCATACCCTCTTCCAGAGAATCTTCTCAATCCAGGGATCAAACCCGTGTCTGTTATGTCTACTGCATTGGCAGTCAGGTTCTTTACCACTAGGGCCACTTGGGAAGGAGCGGGTTGTGATTTCCACCTCCAAGGGATCTTCCTAACCCAGGGAATGAACCACATCTCCTGCATTGCAGGCAGATTCTTTCACAGCCATTTAGGACGCCTGTACAGTTAGGTGGATATTATGATAGAGCTGATTTACAGCAATTTACTCATAAATGGGCTTCCCTGGTGGCTCATTGGTAAAGAACTCACCTACCAATTTAGGAGGAGTTCGATCCTTGAGTGAGGAAGATCCCCTGGAAAAGAAATGGTAACCCACTCCAATATTCTAGCCTGGAAAATCCCAAGGACAGAGGAGCCTAGCAGGAGTGGGCTACTGTCCATGGGGTCACAAACGAGTCAGACAAACTTAGTAACTAAACAACAAAAAATAAATATTCAAGCTATATCTGAAAGACAGTGAGCTGCAGTAATGCTAGTGAGTATTAAAAAACACACACACACATTATTAAAATCAGCTTAAAATTTTTAGTATGCTCAGGAAATTCTCAATGTAGAATCCGAGATTAGCACCATATAATGTTTAAGACAACTCATTAGATCTGCAAGAACTGAGGCTACAAATTGCCACTTAGTTTCACAAGTATATGCACATTTAGAACCAAATGTCACTGCTTATAAATGCCTTTGAGGTTGTTCATATTGTTTGATACTGTGCATATTTTCGTCATTACATATTTTAGATTATGAAATCATTCTTTGTGATCTAAAAATAGTCTTCATTTTCAATCACATATTTGAAGTTTGGATGATGTTATTTTGCACTATTCTATGAGAATTTTTGTAGCTAAATCTTTGGGAATATCCACAAATATGTTCAATAGCAAAGGAAATACAATAAGGGAATGGGCAATGGGTAGAATGAAAAGGCTTTTGAACCAGGCCTGGTAGGAGGCTGGCTGTGGTTGTGGAGGAGTCTCTTTGATCTGAGAATATAGTGCAACAGCTTCAACAGGTTGAAAAAATGTACAATAGTTATTAAGAGTGGAATAGGGATAGAAAAACAAAAATCAGGAAATTGGCAAATACAAATTCACTACCTTTATCATTTTGCTTAAATTGCCCCTATACAGCTCAAATTTTTCTAAGAAGCTCTGGAACACAAAAACTCTTGCTATACAGCAAAGACTAATATTTGTGTGAGAACAAATTATTGTGATATTTTATAGTAGTGTTAGTGAGTTTTTGTTTTGGGTGAGCTTTTCTAGGTACAATGAGCACAAAGACCATTTTTTCAATTAAGCAAGAAACAGAGCAATGAGAAACTGCTCATTTGCAATCATGCTGCTTGACAACCGTTCAAAACTCCATCAAGATATACAGAGTCAGAAATTAATACACACTAAGCTTGTACACAATGGCACCCAACTCCAGTACTCTTGCCTGGAAAATCCCATGGACAGAGGAGCCTGGTAGGCTGCAGTCCATGGGGTCGCTAAGAGTAGGACACGACTGAGCGACTTCACTTTCACTTTCCACTTTCATGCACTGGAGAAGGAAGTGGCAACCCACTCCAGTGTTCTTGCCTGGAGAATCCCAGGGACGGGGGAGCCTGGTGGGCTGCCGTCTATGAGGTCGCATAGAGTCGGACACGACTGAAGCGACTTAGCAGCAGCAGCAGCAAGCTTGTACGCATTAAACCTACCTGATTTAATCCTACCTGTAACATGTCTACTTTCTGCAAATTCATGGCTTGCAGACCATTCGCATTTCATTTTGTCAAACAGGGAGGAAGAGGTGGTTTTTACTACAAATTCAGTTTCTTGGGCCATACTGCAGACCCACTGACTCTACCCACTCCTAGCAATCTGTTGTTTTATATAGTCTGTCGTTTGTTACTTTCTCTTAAAGGTTGTAACCAGAGCAGCAGGAACAATTTTTTAAAGGGTTTAATGGGAATGTAGTTAAGTATTAATACTTTATTGTCTAGTACATTTAATAACTTCAAAATAACCACAACCCGTCTTTTGTTAAAGGGCTCACTCATAAGGGAAATAACTGACAAGTGATGTAATTGGCTTTTGTCAAGATTTTAGACATAACTCATGTTTGCTTCCTGCCCCCACCCAACTGATCAAAGAATGTATATCCAAATGGAAAAGATTGAGAAAATATATTATCTACGGTAGAAGCGTATGTTATTTACTAATAGCAACAGCGACCAACAAGAGCGAAATAGCTAGCATGGAGGGAAAACATTTAGAAGAGATTCACACTCTGGCTGCAGTCATCCCATTTCTAGTTAGCACTGTGATTCAGAGTCTGTTTGGATAGGAATCCTAAACTACCTGATACCACTATTAATTGAGGTGGTTATCTTTGCTTACAGAGAGCCAGTATGTACTGGGAGAAATAGCTGATGATTGACCCAGGTCTGTCTGATGAAACATCAAAGAAACTCCAGGCCAGCCCTTGAAGACATGCGTAGGTGCGTCTGTATTTGTTTCTCTAGACTTTAACAAGATGAATTCATGTCCTCAGAATTTGAATACTTTCAACTTGGAATCTTTTTTAAGACTTGAAGGATGTTTTAATTGAGAGGGCCAAAGTAACCCCACGTTTTCAAAACCATGTACGGGTGTCAAAACAAACTGATCCTAAAGTAAGATGCTGACTCAGTAATTTCTTAAACAGGTCTCTGGAGCTAAGGTGATCTTGATATCATCTTTGAAAGCCTAATAAAACCTCTTAAAAATGATCATAAGAGTTTTTGAAAAGTTTATGTTAGGGAGATCAAATTACCATTTCTACAGTTTCACGAAGAGCCTTTGTACCCTCTGTGGGATGGTGCATAAAATAATTTAAGAATAGAACAACAGGGTGTAAATCTAATTTATTTATTGTGACATGCAAGATTTGAAGGTGAGTGATGAACACAGAATAATAGTCCAAGAAATTCTAAGACTTCATGATACACAGCATAACCTGATATTTTTCCTTAGACATTCTAGGGCAGATAGTGCAAAATATTTTTTCTTTATGATAAACTACTGCAATTTTTCATTTAGAACTTCCATTAACTGTAGAAAAAGCAAAACTGCAAATACAAAAGGTCAAAAGAGAATAACACAAAGTCGTAGGCAGCAAAGTTAATGACAACATTCTGTGGGAATACTGCAAGCAACTCGATGGCAGTATTGATGATTTCCTAGCAAAATGTTAACCCCCAAAATTGAGAGGTCATGAATAAACCTATTACCACTGCAGAGTTTGGAAATTCTATTAGAAATCTTAAATTTAAGACTCTGGGGTCAGGTGGATTCATATTTTAATTTTGCACACCTAAAGAAGTACTATCTTATTAAAATTTTTCAGGTCAGAAAATGAAAAATCCATATTGTTCATAAAAATGGAAAACTATTAAAAATAGAATAGCTATGATAAATGAATGAATCTAGAGATGAATCTGTCAGTATTTTCCTTTTCCAGCCTACCTCAACAACTAGTTCACATGATGTGCAAACCTTCATAATAGGTTCAGCTATTGCACTTTACATCAAATATTAATACAACAGTTTTTTGGCCCAATGAGAACCTACAGATTATTGATTCTATCATTTTTACTCTAAGTCTCCCAAATCCTTTTAATGTTCATGGTTTGTCTCCTACCCAGGTCTAAAAATGATGCATCATTTTATTATCTTTCTGCAAACATTTTAAACAACCTTGTACCTTACTGTTTCCCCTTGGCAAACCATACCATGGTGAAACCCAATTATTGGGCTACTCTGTATCTAGATTCATGCACTTGAACTTATGAGAGAAAAATGCATTGCTATGGTGACTGCAGCCATGAAATTAAAAGACGCTTACTCCTTGGAAGGAAAGTTATGACCAACCTAGACAGAATATTCAAAAGCAGAGACATTACTTTGCCAACAAAGGTCCGTCTAGTCAAGGCTATGGTTTTTCCTGTGGTCATGTATGGATGTGAGAGTTGGACTGTGAAGAAGGCTGAGTGCCGAAGAATTGATGCTTTTGAACTGTGGTGTTGGAGAAGACTCTTGAGAGTCCCTTGGACTGCAAAGAGATCAAACCAGTCCATTCTGAAGGAGATCAGCCCTGGGATTTCTTTGGAAGGAATGATGCTAAAGCTGAAACTTCAGTACTTTGGCCACCTCATGCGAAGAGCTGACTCCTTGGAAAAGACTCTGATGCTGGGAGGGATTGGGGGCAGGAGGAGAAGGGGACGACAGAGGATGAGATGGCTGGATGGCATCACTAACTCGATGGACATGAGTCTGAGTGAACTCTGGGAGTTGGTTATGGACAGGGAGGCCTGGCGTGCTACGATTTATGGGGTCGCAAAGAGTCGGACACGACTGAACGACTGATCTGATCTGATGCTGACATTGAAACACTTCAGGATAAACGTGTTAAACCTGGAGTCTTTAATGTTTGCCAGTAATAGGTCATTTATTTCCCCCCATGCAAACTTGATTTTACAGTTTTTTTCTTTTTCTTCAGCTTCCAAAACTACCAGTATGTCCTCACTCTCAGTTAATAACCCTGTTCAAAAGAGAATTTAAACACATTCCTTCATATCCTCCATGGCAGTCCAATGGTTAAGACTGCACTTCCAGTGGAGGAGGCACAGGTTTGATCCCTGGTGGAGGAACTAAGATCTTACATGCAGCATGGCATGGCCAAGAAATGAAAAACTTAAACACATTCCCTCATGTACCCATCCACTATCATTAACACAAGCACTGATTTTCGCCCCCTGCCCCCTCTAGAGAAGTCCACCACGTCATATCATCCATCCTACTGTACATATGCAAGAGCTGTCAAGGACTGATAGAGGATCACCAGGAACATGCATGAAATAAATGGTGGGCTTCTTTGCTTGTTGTGGCAAGTGAGAGCACAAGGAGCACCAAAGAATACTTGGGTAAGAGGGAGGTGGGAGGGGCATGAGGGGGAGGGGGGGGGGAGGCGGGAGGGGCATGAGAGGGAGGTGGGGGGAGGGGCATGAGAGGGAGGTGGGGGGAGGGGCAAGAGAGGGAGGTGGGAGGGGTTTAGGTTTGTGCTGTGTGAAGTTGGATGAGCCTAGAGCAGTGGTGGAGAAGGCAATGGCACCCTACTCCAGTACTCTTGTCTGGAAAATCCCGTGGACGGAGGAGCCTCGTAGGCTCCAGTCCATGGGGTTGCTAAGAGTTGGGCACGACTGAGCAACTTCCCTTTCACTTTTCACTTTCATGCATTGGAAAAGGAAATGGCAACCCACTCCAGTATTCTTGCCTGGAGAATCCCAGGGACAGAGGAGCCTAGTGGGCTGCTGTCTGTGGGGTCGCACAGAGTCGGACACGACTGAATCGACTTAGCAGCAGCAGCAGAGCAGTGGAGGTTTTTCTGGATGGGGTGCTGGTAGTAGGTAACTAAGGGCAATTCAATAATATGAGATCTTTATTCTCATCGAGGAGGCAGAAGAAAGGCTGCAGAATTAGGGTTGTCACTGGAAACGAAATAACAGTCACACAAAGTAGCCGGAAGCAACATTGTTTTGTTTATTGGTAACACCTTATCTCTGTCTAGATTCAGCTAGAAATCCTATGACTTGGCTGTAATAGATAGTTAAAAATAACAACAAATTACCCTAAGAACTATCTTAAGGCATTACTTTAGCAATGTCTTTTTCCTAGTGTCATCATTTTTTTTCCTTCTTAGCAGATATTTTCTATGTCACACTAACATGATATTTTTCTAATCACAATAACCACCCCCCCATCCCATTTTTCCATTTTTATTATTGCCCTTACTTCTGTTTTCCCTTATAGCTAAGTTATTTGAAGGAGGTAATTATGTTTTTGGCTTCAGTTCCTTTCTTCCTACTCTTGAATTCATTCAAGCATTCCCCAAACACTCTGCCAAACTTAGTCTTCTCAAAGACCTCTCAAATTTATTGATCATCATTTCTTTAGAATGTCTGATGTTGTTCACATGACAATGCTTTATTTGGCTTCCAGAAATGAGTTTTCCCCCGTGTATTTTAAAGGTAATTCGTTCTTAGTGCTCAGTGTTGGTTCCTTTTCACATCCCTTTTAGAACACTTCAGAGATCAGTCTTATTTTTTTCTCCTTTATCTACATTTTCCATCTCTAAGGAAAGGAAATAAAAAAAGGCAAAATGGTTGTCTGAGGAGGCCTTACAAATAGCTGTGAATAGAAGAGAAGCAAAAGGCAAAGGAGAAAAGGAAAGATATACTCATCTGAATGCAGAGTTTCAAAGAAAAGCAAGGAGAGATAAGAAAGCCTTCCTCAGTGATCAATGTGAAGAAATAGAGGGAAACAATAGAATGGGAAATCTCTTCAAGAATATTAGAGATACCAAGGGAATACTTCATGCAAAGAGAGGCACAAGAAAGGACAGAAATGGTATGGACCTAACAGAAGCAGAAGATATTAAAATGAGGTGGCAAGAATACACAGAAAAACTATACAAAAAAAGATCTTCATGACCCAGATAATCATGATGGTCTGATCACTCACCTAGAGCCAGACATCCTGGAATGCGAAGTTAAGTGGGCCTTAAGAAGCATCACTAAGAACAAAACTAGTGGAGAAGATAGAATTCCAGTTGAGCTATTCCAAATTCTAAAAGATGATACTGTTAAAGTCCTGCACTCAACATGCCAGAAAATTTGGAAAACTCAGCAGTGGCCACAGGACTGGAAAAGGTCAGTTTTCATTCCAATCCCAAAGAAAGCCAATGCCAAAGAATACTCAAACTACTGCACAATTGCATTCATCTCACATGCTAGCAAAGTAATACTCAAAATTCTCCAAGCCAGGTTTCAACAGTATATGAACCATGAACTCCCAGATGTTCAAGCTGGATTTAGAAAAGGTAGACAAACCAGAGATCAAATTGCCAACATCCATTGAATCATTGAAAAAGCGAGAGAGTTCCAAAAAAATATCTACTTCTGCTTTACTGACTATGCCAAAACCTTTGACTCTGTGGACCACAACAAACTCTGGAAAATTCTTAAAGAAATGGGAATACAAGACCACCTGACCTGCTGCTTGAGAAATCTGTATGCAGGTCAGGAAGCAACTGTTAGAACTGGACATTGAACAATAAACTGGCTCCAAATAGGGAAAGGAGTACATCAAGGCTGTATATTGTCACCCTGCTTATCTAACTTATATGCAGAGTACATTATGAGAAATGCTGGGCTAGATGAAGCACAAGCTGGAATCAAGATTGCTGGGAGAAATATCAATAACCTCAGATATGCAAATGACACCACCCTTATGACAGAAAGTGAGAACTAAAGAGCCTCTTGATGAAAGTGAAAGAGGAGAGTGAAAAAGTTGGCTTAAAGCTCAACATTCAGAAAACGAAGATCATGGCATCTGGTTCCATCACTTCATGGCAAATAGATGGGGAAACAGTGACAGTCTATTTTTTTTGGCTCCAAAAATCACTGCAGATGGTGACTGTAGCCATGAAATTAAAAGACACTTGCTCCTTGGAAGAAAAGCTATGACCAACCTAGATAGCATATTAAAAAGCAGAGACATTACTTTACCAACAAAGTTCCACCTGGTCAAAGCTATGGTTTTTCCAGTAGTAATGTATGGATGTGAGCATTGGATTATAAAGAAAGCTGAGTGCTGAAGAATTGATGCTTTTAACTGTAGCCTTGGAGAACACTCTTGAAAGTCCCTTGAACTTCAAGGAGATCCAACTAGTCATTCCTAAAGGAAATCAGTCCTGAATATTCATTGGAAGGACCGATGCTGAAGCTGAAACTTCAATACTTTGGCCACCTGATGTGAAGAACTGACTCACTTGAAAAGACCTTGATGCTGGGAAAGATTGAGGGCAGGAGCAGAAGGGGACTACAAAGGATGAGATGGTTGGATGGCATGACCAACTCAATGGGTGTGAGTTTGAGTAAACTCCAGGAGTTGATAGTGGACAGGGAGGCCTGGTAGGCTGCAGTTCATGGGGTCGCAGAGTCAGACACGACTGAGCAACTGAACTGAACTAACATTTGACACAGAGACTCCTATTTTGTCAAATAAATTTAAATACCAATGACACACCAATTTCCTACTACATCTTCAGTGTGACCCTCTTCCCTCAGTTCCAGAACCCTTGTTCCGACTGATTGCTTAGTATCTCCAATCAGGTATCTTTAAGAAGTATCATGCCCAGAATTGAACTTGGAAACTTATCCTCCAAAACAGAACAAAAAGTCCTGATCTTCCTTCAAGTTTTCACATTTCAGTTGAAGACAACCCTGTCCTATTGGTTGCTTTGGACAAAAATCTTGGAGTCATTATTAATGCTTTCCTTTCTCAGTCAACATTCATTATCGTCCACTGGTCTATGTTTAGTTCCCACCATGTTTTGCCACTCTTGTCCAAACCACAATCATCTGTTTCCCAGGTGGTCAGAGCAGATCTGAGCATGCCCTCTGATTGGGCTTTCATCACGCGATAGTCTAATTTTCATATGTCAATTGTATTACTCTTCCAGTAACCCAGGCACAGCACCCTATATGCATTGACGATTTTAGATGATGTTCAATTTCATCTCCTATTCGCTCTGTTTAAGCTTTACTGGGACACCTCATTTTCTCACCTCATGGACATATACCAACAGTTTTCATTGTTATTTTTTCCAGCTATGAACATGGCTGTCTCCCTCACTTCCTCCAAAGCTTTTTTCAAATGTCACTTTCTCTAGGAGGCCTATTGTAACAACCCAGTTTAGAACTCTACTTCTGCACTCATACTTACTCCCATATTTATTATTTAAAAATAAATTCCATACAAGTTTAAAAGGAAAATGCAAAAATAGATATCAGGAACATCTACATATCCATATATCCTAGGGAAAAATGTCACGACTGTCATTAGGCTTCAAACTCCAAGTTATATAAGACATAAAAACTTTTATAAATATTAAAGATTGTGTGGCATCAATCCTGTAAGGTAAATTATAAGACATTAAATTGGGACTTTTCCTCAGGTGATAAATATCAATAGCCACAATTTTCAAATTTTTAAAATTAAAAACAAAACATGGCATATTTCTCCATCTATTAGTGTCCTCTTTGATTTCTTTCACCAGTGTTTTATAGTTTTCTATATATAGGTCTTTAGTTTCTTTAGGTAGATATATTCCTAAGTATTTTATTCTTTCCATTGCAATGGTGAATGGAATTGTTTCCTTAGTTTCTCTTTCTGTTTTCTCATGATTAGTGTATAGGAATGCAAGGGATTTCTGTGTGTTGATTTTATATCCTGCAACTTTACTGTAGTCATTGATTATTTCTAGTAATTTTCTGGTGAAGTCTTTAGGATTTTCTATGTAGAGGATCATGTCATCTGCAAACAGAGTTTTACTTCTTCTTTTCCAATTTGGATTCCTTTTATTTCTTTTTCTGCTCTGATTGCTGTGGCCAAAACTTCCAAAACTATGTTGAATAGTAATGGTGAAAGTGGGCACCCTTGTCTTGTTCCTGACTTTAGAGGAAATGCTTTCAATTTTTCACCATAATGTTTGCTGTGGGTTTGTCATATATAGCTTTCATTATGTTGAGGTATGTTCCTTCTATTCCTGCTTTCTGGAGAGTTTTTATCATAAATGGATGTAGAATTTTGTCAAAGGCTTTCTCTGCATCTATTGAGATAATCATATGGTTTTTATTTTTCAATTTGTTAATGTGGTGTATTACATTGATTGATTTGCGGATATTGAAGAATCCTTGCATCCCTGGGATAAAGCCCACTTGGTCATGGTGTATGATCTTTTTAATGTGTTGTTGGATTCTGATTGCTAGAATTTTGTTAAGGATTTTTGCATCTATGTTCATCAGTGATATTGGCCTGTAGTTTTCTTTTTTTGTGGGATCTTTGTCAGGTTTTGGTATTGGGGTGATGGTGGCCTCATAGAATGAGTTTAGAAGTTTACCTTCCTCTGCAATTTTCTGGAAGAGTTTGAGTAGGTTAGGTGTTAGCTCTTCTCTAAATTTTTGGTAGAATTCAGCTGTGAAGCCATCTGGACCTGGGCTTTTGTTTGCTATAAGATTTCCGATTACAGTTCCAATTTCTGTGCTCATGATGGGTCTGTTAAGATTTTCTATTTCTTTCTGGTCCAGTTTTGGAAAGTTGTACTTTTCTAAGAATTTGTCCATTTCTTCCACGTTGTCCATTTTATTGCCATATAATTGCTGATAGTAGTCTCTTATGATCCTTTGTATTTCTGTGTTGTCTGTTGTGATCTCTCCATTTTCATTTCTAATTTTATTGATTTGATTTTTCTCCCTTTGTTTCTTGATGAGTCTGGCTAATGGTTTGTCAATTTTATTTATTCTTTCAAAGAACCAGCTTTTGTCTTTGTTGATTTTTGCTATGGTCTCTTTTGTTTCTTTTGCATTTATTTCTGCCCTAATTTTTAAGATTTCTTTCCTTCTACTAACCCTGGGGTTCTTCATTTCTTCCTTTTCTAGTTGCTTTAGGTGTAGAGTTAGGTTATTTATTTGACTTTTTTCTTATTTCTTGAGGCATGCCTGTATTGCTATGAACTTTCCCCTAGGAATGCTTTTACAGTGTCCCACAGGTTTTGGGTTGTTGTGTTTTCATTTTCATTAGTTTCTATGCAAATTTTGATTTCTTTTTTGATTTCTTCTGTGATTTGTCATGGATTGGAAGAATCAATATAGTGAAAATGAGTATACCACCCAAAGCAATTTATAGATTCAATGCAATCCCTATCAAGCTACCAATGGTATTCTTCACAGAGCTAGAACAAATAATTTCACAATTTGTATGGAAATACAAAAAACCTCAAATAGCCAAAGCTATCTTGAGAAAGAAGAATGGAACTGGAGGAATCAACCTGCCTGACCTCAGGCTCTACTACAAAGCCACAGTCATCAAGACAGTATGGTACTGGCACAAAGACAGAAATACAGATCAATGGAACAAAATAGAAAGCCCAGAGATAAATCCATGCACCTATGGACACCTTATCTTTGACAAAGGAGGCAAGAATATACAATGGATTAAAGACCATCTCTTTAACAAGTGGTGCTGGGAAAACTGGTCAACCACTTGTAAAAGAATGAAACTAGAGCACTTTCTAACACCATACACAAAAATAAACTCAAAATGGATTAAAGATCTAAACGTAAGACCAGAAACTATAAAACTCCTAGAGGAGAACATAGGCAAAACACTCTCCGACATACATCACAGCAGGATCCTCTATGACCCACCTCCCAGAATATTGGAAATAAAAGCAAAAATAAACAAATGGGACCTAATTAAACTTAAAAGCTTCTGCACAACAAAGGAAACTATTAGCAAGGTGAAAAGACAGCCTTCAGAATGGGAGAAAATAATAGCAAATGAAGCAACAGACAAACAACTAATCTCAAAAATATACAAGCAACTCCTACAGCTCAATTCCAGAAAAATAAATGACCCAATCAAAATATGGGCCAAAGAACTAAATAGACATTTCCCCAAAGAAGACATACAGATGGCTAACACACACATGAAAAGATGCTCAACATCACTCATTATCAGAGAAATGCAAATCAAAACCACTATGAGGTACCATTTCATGCCAGTCAGAATGGCTATGATCCAAAAGTCTACAAGCAGTAAATGCTGGAGAGGGTGTGGAGAAAAGGGAACCCTCTTACACTGTTGGTAGGAATGCAAACTAGTACAGCCACTATGGAGAACAGTGTGGAGATTCCTTAAAAAAATGGAAATAGAACTGCTTTATGACCCAGCAATCCCACTGCTGGGCATACACACTAAGGAAACCAGAATTGAAAGAGACACGTGTACCCCAATGTTCACCGCAGCACTGTTTATAATAGCCAGGACATGGAAGCAACCTAGACGTCCATCAGCAGATGAATGGATAAGAAAGCGGTGGTACATATACACAATGGAGTATTACTCAGCCATTACAAAGAATACATTTGAATCAGTTCTAATGAGGTGTATGAAGCTGGAACCTATTATACAGAGTGAAGTAAGCCAGAAAGAAAAACACCAATGCAGTATACTAACGCATGTATATGGAATTTAGAAAGATAGTAACAATAACCCTGTATATGAGACAGCAAAAGAGACACTGATGTATAGAACAGTCTTTTGGACTCTGTGGGAGAGGGAGAGGGTGAGATGATTTGGGAGAATGGCATTGAAATATGTATAATATCATATATGAAACGAATCGCCAGTCCAGGTTCGATGCACGATACTGGATGCTTGGGGCTGGTGCACTGGAATGACCCAGAGGGATGGTATGGGGTGGGAGGAGGGAGGGGGGTTCAGGATGTGGAACACATGTATACCTGTTGCAGATTCATTTTGATATATGGCAAAACCAATACAATATTGTAAAGTTAAATAAAAGTAAATTTAAAAAAAAAGTCAGAAAACAAAACAAAACCAAACCAGTCTGACAGGGAGTAGGTAAGAGTTTAAGATAAACAATTCATAAATTAGCAAAATGGCCAATAAAACCTAAGAAACAATGCACCAAGGCAGTCAGCAAATAATAACGTCCCTTCGATTCTATCCCATGGAAGTAAAATCACTTTGTAAAGATTTAATAAATACATTTCTATTCTTAGAAGATAAACCTAAGAAGTAAAATATTAATAAAGCAACATACAAATATGTCTTGGTAGATCCACACAATAGAATATTCTGTAGCCATTACGAAAGTGAGTTTAATACTCAAGTTGACTAGATAGAGTTTTTATGAGTCTTCGTTGAGTGAGAAAAGTAAGACATAGAATTTAAGTTTGGTAGATTAATGGCTAAGAACATGTATGTGTGTATGCCTACATTTGTGTATATGAGTGTTGCATTTATATAATGTATTTCATATATAGTATCAATACATGTATTTATATAAGCACGGAGTTAATAGTGTAGTGTAAGTATTACATTAACATGGTACATAGAGGTGTATTTGGAGGTGACTTGCTGAGGAAAATGGATTACAGATATGGGAAGAAGGTAAGAAGGGAGATAGAAATAAGGAAAAATAAATATACCTAAAAATGTAGGATTTTATTGATCCATTTTTGTTTAGCATGTATGTATGGACGGGGAAGCCTGGTGGGCTGCTGTCTATGGGGTCGCACAGAGTCGGACACGACTGAAGTGACTTAGCAGCAGCAGCAGCATATTTGCATGACATTCAAATTTTTTTTAAATGAGAAAGTTTTGAAATAAAAACATTGCTATTAAACATTAGATGTAACTACATAATATTTGGAGTACTCCTTCAAAGGAATACTCAATGATTATAAGTGAAATGACAAGTAAATGTGTTGCAAAGATCAATAAGAAAACATGAACAGAACATAAAAGCATATGAAACACTATAAAACCAGCAGATAATGATACAGTTTCATCACAACATAGCAAAACTATTCAACTATTCCCATATCATCAAATTTCCATCAGTACCGTAGTGAGTAACAGGTGATACTTAGTAACAGTCTGACATTTTTATGCATATGTATTTATCATTGTATATGCTGTTTATACAATATACAATTTCATTCCAAGGAATGAATTCGATTATTTCAGTGAGATAAATCTGTTCTTATAATCTTAAATTCTACTTAAAAAACAAAGTGTAACCTGACTACGTGCATCAACCTCCCTCTGTATTCACTTACCCTTTGCCATGTATAGGTGTTCACTTTTGTCTTCTTTTAAGTCACATTTATACATCTTATATGTCAAATTCAATGTATCATCCCCTTTAAAAATGCTCTCATGCATAGATTTCTAAAGCAAATTGAACTCTCATTTCAAAAGTCATTTATTATCTTGGAAAAGTGTTTTAATAATCTCCAGTTCAGAAAAATTATCCACGTATACTTAAATGATGACCTCATTATTCTTAGACCTCTGAAAGACGTAAGATAACTGCATTCTGAAGACATCAGTTCAATGTATTATTGCTTAATGAACCCTATACTGAAATAACTAACAAGACGTAGTTCTAGCATTTAATCAAAGTATAGCATCATAAGTCTTATTTAGGTTGCTGATTCATTGAAAAACACATGCAACAGAAAATTTCACGCTGAAAGAAAATTTTTCATCATACTCATGAGCTCCCCTGCCTAACTCCATGTTGACTATTTTACTAATGATTAATGGGCTAAAAAAGGCTCAGCACTATTAAGGATTATATTTCAACTTTTCACCAGCAAGTAGTTTGAAGTTGAGATGCTTCCCTTCTCTATAGGTCTTATTACAATTAACATCAGCTGAAAACTGCTGTCATGGACAAAAATGTTATTCACCTGCTGAGAAAACTTCAAAAAGTATCCCATTGTGTGTTCCTTTGAGTGACCTCCACAAACTTACCTTCACTGCCATACACACCTCCAGTTGGCTTTGCAATTTCATCTCCAGTATTAGATGTCATGTACTCTGTATTCACTGGTCATACTCCACTCATTTCAACTTTTTAGTCTTGAAATGGAGTTACTTAGTGGGATGATCACCCCTCCCCTCTGTATCTGACCCTATGGATCCTGCAGCTGCAGCTAATATGTAAATTCTTTCACGAGGCTGTTTTTTTGTTTGTTTGGCCATTTGTCCCATTGCTGCCTTTGGATAACCCTTCTTTTTATCCTGATATTTGTTTTATGTCTCTTAAAGAAGGTTTCATATTCTGCTCTTTAATCCAGCTAGCAGTGCAATTGTTTTAGTTCACTCCAACTAGACTGTAAGCTCCTGGAGCACAGTTATCCTGTCTTGACTATATGTTTGTTTCTCTCATAAGGCATATTGCAGTACTGTGCATCTACTCAAAAGTCAAGAATAAATGTTTGTCAGGACTAAGAGCAAATTGTATTTCCAGCAACCTAAAATATTGTTAGATATTATATTAGAAATTTAGTCTGCTTCATTTACAAACAAGTTTCCATATAAGTGATTTTCTGAGTTTAGTTTAAAAAACTAACTGAACTTGAAGTTATTACTGCACTGAAGGTAAAATAAGGGATAATACAAGCTAGCCAAAATGGACCCAAGCTATATTCCTTCCTGACCAGGGTAACAGATGGTACAGAATTTAAAGTCATCACCAAATTCTACACATCTGAAATTTTAATAATAGTCATGGTTATATGACAGATTACATATGGAGCAAGGGACAGATGTATTGAGTATCATGCCGAACACAAGAATAGACCTGATTTTTTGTTTTTTTTTATCCGACCCTCATAAAAGTTCTATATGAACTCTTCGTACAGTTTTTAAGATGACTGGCTTATACTGTGGCTGACTTCTTGGCTTTTAGGCCTCGAGATGACCCACTATCTAGTCAGAGAGACCATTCTGGGCATGCCACGGTTATTAAAATAATCTTTACCACTCAGCTTAATTTCTATTTATGACCATGGTTTCCAAATATTCATGACTTCTTACTCTGTTTTGGCTCTTGTAACAACAAAATACCACACACTGAGTACTTTATGAACAACAGAAATGTATTACTCACAGTTCTGAAGACTGGGGTGCCAACATGGTTAGGTAAGTCCTGGTCAGTCACAGATCGCTCCTTTAATCCTCTCCTGGCAGAACCTGCAAGGGAGCCCAACTAAGGCTTCTTATAATCTTACTAATGAGAGCAGAGCCCTCAAGACCTAATCACCTCTTAAAGCGGCCCATCTACTGATACCATCACATTGAGTATTAGGATTTGAAGATGCAAATTTGAAGGGGACACAAATATTGAGATCACAGCAATGGCCATCAGTATCTTCCTTGTTTGTTTAGTTATCTGGTATCTATATCTCCCAAAGAAGTATAATATCCATGAGGACAGGACTTTTTTTTTTTTTCCTGATGACTGCTGAGCCATTAAGCACACAGCACACACCTGCAGTGCCTAGACCCAGTCAGTGGCTCTTTGCTCAGAGGCATTAAGATCACCTGGAACTCATTAAAACTGCAAACCTGTGGGTGCTACCCCCAGGGCTACTAAATCAGAACTTCTAGGGAAGAAACTTGGTAATCAATGTGTGCTGTCTCAAGCCCTCCAAATTGTTGGGGTTTTCTTTTTATTATTTATTTTTGGCTGCACCGGGTCTTTCTTGATGCTCATGGGCTTTCTCTAACTGCGACCAGCAGTAAGCAGGGCCACTCTTTGCTGTGGTGTGCAGGCTTCTCACTGCAGTAGCTTATCTTCTTGCAAGGTATGGGCGCTAGGTACGCAGGCTCAGTAGTTGTGGCACGTGGGCTTCACGTGGGCTTAGTTGCACTGGGGCACGTGGAATCTTTCCAGACAAGGGATGGAACTCATGTCCCCCACATTGGCAGGCAAATTCTCGACCACTAGACCATTAGGAAAGTCCCCTCCAAGTTATTTTGATGCATGCTAAAATTTAAGAACTACTGGCCTAGAACAAGGCATTTAATAAATATGTGGTGCATAGTAAAAGCATATGAATGAATTTAAGTAACATAAGAATTTAAAACATGTATAATATAATGATATAAAAGAACATATTTTGAAAATAGCACAGTAAAATAATATAAACCAAATTATATGAATTTTATATAATTAATTGAGATGAATGATAATACCATAGGCTTATTTGTTTTGCCCATCTTCTCTCTCTCTTCTTAGCCACTGGAAATTCTAAGAAAAAAACTTTGTATGCTTACCGTGATGACTCAGGATTTGAACAGACAAGCTTAAACATTTAATTTTTGACTCAATCGCTTGCTCTTAGTTTTCTTTCAGGAAGTATGACGTTATATACTTCAGCATAAGGTGAAAAATCTATTATAGCCAGGCTCTACTTTCAGTCCTCCTCATAGGCTTTTGAAAAGTCAACTTTCATAAGATAATTAAGAACTGGTAAGGAGTATCAGCATAAAGGACTTCCCAGGTGGTTCAGTGGTAAACAATCCGCCCACAATGCAGGAAAGATGCAGGTTTGATCCCTGGGTTGGGAAGACTCCCTGGAGTAGGGAATGGCAACTCACTCTAGTATTCTTGCCTGGAAAACTCCATGGACAGAGGAACCTGGTGGGCTACAGTCCATGGGGTCGCAGAGTCAGACACAACTAAAGAGACTGAGCAGGCATGCACACACACACACACACACACACACACACCTGCATAAGCATCCCTGAGACCTGAATTCTGACAAGGAATGAAATTAAATATCCAGATTCAACAAGATTTAACTGATTTATGTGGCTCTCTCCCAAAGCAGCAGATTCTCATTATAGCAAAATTAGTTGAATTTCAAATTAATCAAGCAGGTCAATTATGAGACTATAGGACCAGCTGATCAGCTCCATCCTCGGGAAATAGAATGAAGTTAGTTTTATAAATTATAAGAAAAATGATGAAATGCTTCTGCTGTGATATACAGAGCCCTTGGAGCTCAGTGTTTCTCTTCACCAGTATGACTTTACTGAATGAGACAATATAGAGTAATTATTTTTGTCTTTAATCAATGATACAGTGGCCTTACACATCACAAATATGGTACAGGAGTCTGTCTAAACTTAAGATAGACTTTGAAAATAAGATAGTTTTAACAAGAATCTATGCACCAGAATTTGAGCAGCTATTTGTCTATCTCAGTAACAGACAGGCACTGTCTATTGTAAGCAAAAAGACTCATTGGTTTTGAGTATAGATATAATTATAAATGATGGCAATGATTTAGCATTCACTTAAGATACCTTGGTGAATATTTTTATCATCCTTTGCAAAGGAAAACACACAAAAAGCATCTGGTTTAGTTAGTAAGAATAAGAAAGAGCAAATTCTCTGTGTTGGATTTTGTAAGAATTTTCTACTCCTTAGGTCTGCTCTGCTTGGGTATTTTCATGTCTCACTGGGTGTCCATGCTGTAACCAGTTGCATCAACCAGCACTCCTTCCACATGGCCACATCTCTAACAGCACGAATCACCTCCACACACCAGAGATATCCCCTCTGCTTCCGTCAGAGTAATAAAGTCTGAAGAAATTTGACAGGCTCTTTTGTTGTGAGTGGCATTATCACATTTGTTCTCTATTTCTAATGGGAAATACAGTTTTGAATGTATGTATGGAAGGTAATTTGACTATTATCTAACAATTATTTCTCACAAATCCCTTTCCTCCTTTACTACACATAACACTTCTGTGTGTACACACATTCAGTGACAAATTTCTACATTCCCAACACCTTCAGCCAAGAAGCATTGGCTGCTGAAGATGGTGAGATTTCAGGCAATTTCAGGATGATACAAAGGTACTGATTTTGCTTCTGTCCAAAATGCTTTAATGCCAGTTTGGATACACTCACTTTTATATGAAGCCAGACCTTGGTAGATTATTTGGAATTGATGTCTGTCACAGAACAAATCCATTTATTTTTCATTAAATAAACTAAATCGAGTTACTTCCTATCAACTTGAATACTAATAAAAGTGGGATATTAATCATTTGCCATAGATTCAAATGTTTGAAATGAGCTGTCAATAAAACTTACTTCTTATCTTAAATACAACATATATAATTTATGTTTATATATTTTAAAGAGTTAACTTAGTCATGGTAGTTTCAAAAAATAACAGTAGGTACACCAGCTGCAAGGTAGATGAGCAGGAGGCTTTTGGTGGAAGACTGTTTCATGTGCTTTGGCACCAACATAGAAAGGCTAGACATGTTTCCTGTATGCACCACACACTCAGAACAGCAACAACTTGACCACACTCACTCCAACACTCGTACCCAAAGGCACACCAGATGTATTATTTTAGGTTATTTGTGGAAAGGGTCCTGTCTAAATCAGTTAAGTAAATCTCTTTAAAACTTGACTAAAAGTGGATTTATTTTCCCAGAAATAAGAAAGCTTTGAAAATGAAATCTCAAATAAAAATATTTTTAAAACTGATTTATTGCAACAATGATTTAACATCTTAGAAATGATTTTGACATAAAAATTTAAAACATTTCAAAACACAAAGAAATAAGAATTGATATAACAAAATTAGCAAGTATATCACCCCATACAGAATATGTGGTTCAACAATACAGTGGTTTTGTAGTTTTTAGTTCTTAACAAACATTTATTTTATACTTACTTGTGTTACATGCTTATGTCTAAGATACACTGATGATCAAAATGCACACATTTCCTGCCTTTATTAATCTTACAGTCTAGGAGGAAAGAGAGAACAACAGCAGATATAAATTTCAGGGATACAGGTGGTGTAAGTAAAAAGGGGGAGGAAAAACCTAAAACAAAAAAGCAAACATATGTTTATACAGAGAAATAAATTTGACCTGAAACCGTATAATTTCCAGAACACATAGGCAGAAACTTCCTTGACATCAGTCTTGGAAATGGCTTTTTGGATTTGACACCACATATAAAGACAACAAAAGCAATTTTTTAAAAAGTGGGACTGTATCAAACTGAAAATCTTTTGTACAGCAAAGGAAACCATCTACAAACTATCAAGGCAATCTATTGAATGGGAGAAAATATTTGCAATCATTCAGCTGACAATGGGTTAATATCTGAAGTATATAAAGAACTCAAACAATCCAATAGCAAAAAAAAATCCAATTAAAAATGGGCAGAGTAACTGAAAACACAATTTTTTTTTCCAAAGAAGTCATACAGATAGCTGATAGGCACATGAAAAGATGCTCAACATCACTAACCATCAGAGAAATGCAAATCAGAACCACAATTAGATCTTATCTCACATCTGTCAGAGTGGCTATCATCAAAAAGACAAGAAATAGCAAGTGTTGGTGAGGATGTGAAGAGAAAGGAACCGTTGTGCACTGATGGTGGGAAGGTGACTTGATGGAGCCACTATGGAAAACAATATGGAGATTGCTGAAATCACTGAAAATAGAACTACTGTATGATTCAGCAACTTTGACTACTTATCTAAGGAAAATGAAAACACTAATTTAAAAAGACATGTAGTCCCTTGTTTATTGCAGCCCTTTTTACAATAGCCAAGATATGGAACAACTTTAATATATACTGATGGATGAATGAATAAATAAAATGTAGTACAGACATAGCTTGTTTTTTACACTTTGTGCGATAAGTTATGCTTCAAAGATACTGCATTTTTTTTAGAAACTGAAGGTTTGTGGATACCCTACAGTGTCAGATGACGGTTAGCATGTTTAGCAATAAAATATTTTTTATTAAGATATAAACTTTGTTTTTTTAGACATGATGCTATTACACACCTCAATGACTACAGTTCATTGTGAACATAACTTTTATATATACTGGGATACCAAAACATTCATGTGACTAACTGTATCACAATATTTGTTTTATTGTGATGGTCTGGAAGTAAACCGGCAATCTCTCTGGAGGTATGCCTATGCACACACACACACACACACACACACACACACACACACACATACACACAAACACACAACACACACACACACACACAAACAGTAGAAAATTATTTGGCCATAAAAAAGAGTGAATTCTTGCAATTTGCAACTACATGAATGACACATGAAGGCATTATTCTAAGTAAAATAAGCCAGGCATAGAAAGAAAAAATTCCTGTGAACTCACTGATATGTAGACTCTAAAACAAAATAAAATAAAATATGGAGCTCATAGACACAGAGAATAGGTTGGTGATTGCTAGAAGTGAGGAGGTGGGGAGCAGGAGAAATGAATGAAGGGGATCAAAAGGTATACATTTCCAGTTAAATAAATACATCATGTAATGTACAGCATGGTGAATATAGTTTAAAATATTCTATTGACTATTTGAAAGTTGCTGAGAGAGCATATCTTAAAGTTCTCATCACAAAAAAGCAACTAAAATGTCATGTCATTTTTACAACAAATCTTTTGCTCTGATTTGACAGGAAATAAATTTGTTTTCTGAAAAAAAAAAGAGAAATTTAGAGATTTCAGAATAAAACAATATGGATAGTTTACATATTTCAAAAATTGTTTTCTACTTTATAAATGAAGTACCCAACTGCATTTTAAATGATTCTTTTGGACAAAGTAACTATACATACAACTTCTCGCAAATTCATATAATCATTAAAATTAGAAACACATCAGAAGATTATAAAACCACAATCTTATAAAACCAGTTTATTTATGCTTGAGGAAAAATGTTTTTTGATAAGAGCATATTAAATTCTTTAAAAAGAGCAGGTTTATAAAATGTAAATTATCCTTCTTTATTTCTTTGATTTGAGTCCAACTATTTAGATTTTTAGGGAAGAGCTGTTGTAAATGAGAAAATTCTTTCCACAAATCCTAGCCCAAATGATTGCAGCTAGCGTCCTTTGATCCAATAATGCTGAGAAATTATCATAAGAAAAAAGTTCAAGCATCTACAGTGGAATAGGAATAATACCGAAAAGCATCTGTGAATGAAACTCATTTCTTTTCAAAGAGCATACAGAAGAGTGAAGGAAAAAACCAAGCAGTAATATGACTGAAGGCAGAGAATAGTTTTCCAATTTCACCATAAAAGGTCTGACCAAAGAGCAAGTTACCTGTCAATCATATGTTCCACACTTTCTCTCTTTTCTAATCTATACAATAATAGAGTAATCATAAATGATGGGTGGTGTAAAGAAAAGGTACAGAAAGGGGACATGTGAAAAAGGATTTAGAACAATGCATGATATAAAACAATGGTTATTTACTGAGAATAACGTAATTAAGCAACATTCATCTACTCCCTTATTTTCATCCTCAGCAACTTTATTGGGATATCAGCACTTCTCTACTCCCTGCCTTTGAACATTTGCCTCCAAGGTAACCAGTCCCATCCCAAGCCTCCTGAGAGGTTTCTGACTGATCTGAAGCACTTACGGAGTTCTCTCTCCCCTGTCAGTGATTGGAATAGCCAGGAGTAAGGAATAAAATTCTGGTCAATGACATGTTAGTATAATTCTAGGAAAGGTTTATTCATTCTTAAAAATGATACATTGGAAACGATTGAGCAGTGTTGATTCTGTATGAAATGCCTCGATTGCAGGGTGGTGGTGGTGGTAATGTTGAAAACACAGGGGGATGCCCATTTTGATGGAACTTCTATTGTGGTTACTAAAATGGACAAATGCAAGGAATTTGGGACTTTGATGACATAACTGATTGTACCGTCTTTTATTTTCAGTTGCATCAAATAATACATTCCCTAACTGTTTAAGCCAGTCTGAAATGGAACGTGCTTTCACCATCCTCAAACCACAAACATTTGGGGACTTCCCAGGCTGGCAAGTAGTTAAGAATCTGTGCTTCCAATGCAGGGTTCCATTTCTGGTTGGGGAACTAAGATCTCACATGCCTCATGGCCCCCCTACATTAAAATATGAAAGGGATGTATCTTTTGTAATTTTTTTTTAAACCCACAAACATCTGGAGTAGCACACACTTGCAGGCTAAGTTGCTTCAGTCGTGTCCAACTCTGTGCGATGCCATGGGCTGTAGCCTTCCAGGCTCCTCTGTCCATGGAACTTTCCAGGCAACAGTGTTGGAGTAGGTCGCCATGCCCTCCTCCAGGCGATCTTCTCAACCCATGGATCAAACCTGCATCTCTTACATCTTCTACTTTGGCAGGTGGTTTCTTTACCACTAGAGCCACCTAAGAAACTTGTAATGGAGACTATTCTTCAAAAGTACAAAGAGTCACAGAGATAAAGAACAGACTTTTGGACTCTGTGGGAGAAGGTGGGATGATTTGAGGGTGGGATGATTTGAGAGAATAGTATTGAAACATGTGTATTACTGTATGTGAAATAGATCACCAGTCCAGGATCCATGGATGAGACAGGGCACTCAGGGCTGGTGCACTGGGATGACCCTGAGGGATGGGATGAGAAGGGAGGTGGGAGGGGGGCTCAGGATGGGGGACACATGTACACCTGTAGCTGATTCAGGTCAATGTATGGCAAAAACCACTACAATATTGTAAAGTAATTAGCCTCCAATTAAAATAAATAAATTTTAAAAAGTACAAATATCCCTATTGGAAGTCATTAATTCTCACCTGTAAACAACACAGTTTTAGACTTTTTTTCCTTCAAATTCTACAATGAATTCTTTTCATTGAGCATAATTGTCTTGAACAAGGAGTATTCAGAACTTCTAATAGGGAACATGACTGAATCTAAAATGTGAAACAGGTAGTTTATTTTGTAGCTAGAAACAACTGAGTCTAATTGACCAGGGCATAAACTGCATTGTGTGCTCAATCACTTCAGTCGTGTCTGACTCTGCGACCCCATAGACTGTAGCTTGTCAGGCTCCCCTGTTTACGGGATTCTCCAGACAAGAATACTGGAGTGGGCTGCCATTTCCTCCTCCAGGGAAAGCCATGGAAGCAGCAAGCCTAATGAAACAAAGTAGTGGGGCAGAAACAGTTAAATATGCTTTTTTTTTCCTTTTTTATAAACAGAAAAATAGTTGACTTATAACATTGTATTTGTTTCAAGTGTACAGCAAATGACTCAGTGATACATACATGTATACATGTTCTTTTTCAGATTCTTTTTCCTTATAGGTCATTACAAAATACTGAGTAAAATTCTCTGTGCTATATTTAGTAGTCCTTTTTGGTTATGTATTTCATATACATGCATGCGTGCTAAGTCGCTTCAGTAGTGTCTGACTCTTTGTGACCCTATGGGCCGTTAGCCCACCAGGTTCCTGCACCTATGGGGATTCTCCAGGCAAGAATACTGGAGTGAATTGCCCTGCCCTCCTGCAGGGGATCTTTATGACCCAGAGACTGAACATGTGTCTCCTGTGGCTCCTGCATTACAGGTGGATTCTTTACCCACTGAGCCACCAGGGACGCCCGTTTTATATACAGTAATCTGTATATGTTTATATCTAATTCCTAGTTTATCCTCCCCCCTTTTCCTTTTGGTAACCATAAGTTTGTTTTCCATGTAGATAAATAGTAATAGATAGATTATTTTTGCCATATAGAGTATTAAAAATGTTGAGTATAGTTCTCTGTTTCTTAACAAAAGTTCTTTTAGATGTGTTTTCCTTTTGTATTGGGGCTCCATTTTATATAATTCTCTGTGATGACTGCTGTTGCTTCTTTCTTGTTGCATGCGCTGACACTCAGCTTTCTCTGTGACACTCTCTTAGAAGCTACTCATTCCCCAGTATCTTGCCTTCTTCAGGATCTGATATCAGGACCAGTGTCTTCACTTCTCAATGTCACTTCCAGATGATTACTTCTCTACCCTTTCAAAGTCTCCACTTTAAGACTTCCACTTGCAACTAAGATAAAGAACCCAACAGCAAGCCAAAGATCTAGGTGTATATGCTAACTTTTGCAATTGATAAAAAATATCTACAAAAATTTTACTGAATTTTCTTGTCCTCCCAGTACCAACAGACTTCTAACAATTTTGTTGAAAACGGAGAACTAACGAGTGCATGGCAGAGGACAGGGATTAGACAACAATTAGAAAACTGATTATGACTAAAAAAAAATAAGTGAATCTGAATACATGGGAGTTCCTCGGAGGCTGTCAGAAGTGGAGAAGACAGAATCCTAAAAAGGAAGCCACAAAGAGGAGAGTAAAAATCTGTAGCCATGTATCTTGCCCCCCATTCACCAAGGAAAGGGATTATACTAAGAGGCAGAGAATACATTAGAGCTTTGACAGTGTCACAGAACTGAGACAAAAGTGAGAGACTTGAAGTGTCCAGAATGAGGTGGAAAGGAGAACACTTAAGCCCAATGATCATCTGGTTTTCCCCAACAAGATTTCTACTGAATTCTGAAACTATTTGATACACAAAACTAAGAAGCCAAACGGAAAAACTTAAGAAAGAAAAACAAAAAATGGTAGAAGTTTTATGATGCTGGGAGGAAAGAGAAAACTTCAGTAAGTTTTTTATAGACATTCCTTAAACGTATTACATTTAAAATAAAATCTAATCACCAAGAGTATAGAGTTCAGCAAATTTTTCACAGATATTCTTTATCAAATTGTGAAAACTTCCCTACACCTCTGAATTTCTAAGAATTGTTATAGCAAATGGATGGTGAATTTTAAGAAGTGCTTTTTCTACATGGATTGACATCTGACTTTTCTTCCTTAGCCTCTTAACATGGTAGATTACATTGATCTTTAACTATTTAACCAGTCTTGCATCCTTGCGATAAACCTTATTTGGCCATGGTAACACAATGGGTGGGGCTAGTGGTAAAGAAGCCACCTGATAATGCAGGTGACACATGAGACACAGGTTGGATCCCTGGGTTGGGAAGTCCCCCTGGAGTAGGAAATGGCAAACCACTCCAATATTCTTGCCAGGAAAATTCCGTGGACAGAGCAACCTGGCAGGCTACAGTCCATGGGGTTGCAAAGAGTCAGACATGACTGAACACACACACACACACACACACACAAAATAAAATAGTATATTATCAAATTAAATTTGTTAATATTTTGTTGAGGGTTTTTGCATCTGTATTATTCAGGGGAAAAAAAATAAGGTCTTCAGCGGGTTTTTCTCTTTTTTTGTACTATTGTCTGGGTTTCACATCAGGATAATACTGACCTCATAAAAATGAGTTTCAGATTGTTCCTTCTCTTGTATTTTCCGGAACAGATTGTGAAGAAGTGATGTTCAGTTCAGTTCAGTTCAGAAGCTCAGCTGTGTCTGACTCTTTGCGACCCCATGAATCGCAGCACGCCAGGCCTCCCTATCCATCACCAACTCCCGGAGTTCACTCAGACTCACGTCCATCGAGTCAGTGATGCCATCCATCTATCCCATCCTCTGTCGTCCCCTTCTCCTCCTGCCCCCAATCCCTCCCAGCATCAGAGTCTTTTCCAATGAGTCAACTCTTTGCATGAGGTGGCCAAAGTACTGGAGTTTCAGCTTTAGCATCATTCCTTCCAAAGAAATCCCAGGGCTGATCTCCTTCAGAATGGACTGGTTGGAACTCCTTGCAGTCCAAGGGACTCTCAAGAGTCTTCTCCAACACCACAGTTCAAAAGCATCAATTCTTCAGAGCTCAGCCTTCTTCACAGTCCAACTCTCACTTCCATACATGACCACAGGAAAAACCATAGCCTTGACTAGACAGACCTTTGTTGGCAAAGTAATGTCTCTGCTTTTGAATATGCTATCTAGGTTGGTCATAACTTTCCTTCCAAGGAGTAAGCATCTTTTAATTTCATGGCTGCAGTCACCATCTGCAGTGATTTTGGAGCCCCAAAAAATAAAGTCTGACACTGTTTCCACTGTTTCCCCATCTATTTGCCATGAAATGATGGGAACAGATGCCATGATCTTTGTTTTCTGAATGTTGAGCTTTAAGCCAACTTTTTCACTCTCCTTTTTCACTCTCATCAAGAGGCTTTTTAGTTCCTCTTCACTTTCTGCCATAAGGGTGGTGTCATCAATTTTCATATAATTATCCAGTGAAACTATCACAACACTGAGATTTCTTAAGTTTTTAATTATGACTACTTTCTTTAATAGTTTTGTTGCTCTTCAAAGTATATATTTTTTATGTTAGATACATCATTGATAGCTTGTGGTTCTGGAACAACTGGCCTATTTCATCTAAATTGACAAGTTATGTGCATAGAGTTGTTTCCAGCATTCATTAACCTTTTTATGTCTGCAGGGTCTGTAATGATGTCCCATGTTCGTGCCTGATATGGGTACACATATGTGCCTTTCATTTCTTTGTCAGTCTTGCTAGAATGTTGTAAATTTTATTGATATTTTTAAAGAACCAGACACTTTTTATTCCACTCATTTTTCTTTGGTTTTCTATTTCATTTGACTGATGTGTGCTTTTATCTCCTAGCTCTTTCTTTTCTGTTTCCTTAAACTGAGAGGTAGATTTTAAATTTGAATTTACTTAAATTTAGAGGTGGATTATAGATGGAAATCTAAGACATTTCTTTTATAATATATGAATTGATGGTGGCTCAGAGGTTAAAGCCTCTGCCTGCAATGCGGGAGACCTGGGTTCGATCCCTGGGTCAGGAAGATCCCCTGGAGAAGGAAATGACAACCCACTCCAGTATCGTTGCCTGGAGACTCCCATGGACGGAGGATCCTGGTGACCTACAGTCCATGGGGTCGCAAAGAGTCAGACAGGACTGAGCAACTTCACTTTCACTTTCAGATAATGAAGATAAAATAGGAAAAGATTATTTCAATTTTATAGAAAGATTTCCAAAGCAACTGTTTCGATGAATAAGCATCAACATTCTAACTCTAAAATTGCTATTATAATTTTACACATAAAATAGAACTCTGAAATAGTTTAGCTGCCACAACTGCTATTTAAGGACACTAAATATATCAAAATATGAAAGAATGCCTACTATATTCAGGACACTCTTGGACATATAAGAGTGAATAATAGTTTCTGCTTTAAAAGATTGTATTGACTCTTTTTTCTATCTCCAAAGTACATTTATCCATTTTGCTCTCCATCCATTTCTCTATCCACAGCCCTCACATAAAAATCTGTAATAGCTTTCTAATGGTTTCACTGTTTCTCTAAAGCTTTTTCTCCACCACAGTAATCTTTAAAACGGGGGGAGATGGGGAGAAATTTGAGTTATGTCAATTCTTTGCCTTAATTTTGTCAGTGATTTTGCATTATTTTTAAACTAATATCCGGTCACCATCCTGTTACCCATAGAGGCACCAATATTCTGGGTCTTGCAGTCTCAAAATTAATCTCTTAACATAGTTTTTATTTCTTCCACATGGAAAATCCATTCATGGGTCATTTCACTCTGCTGTCACATGATACAAAATGGCTTAATCATACCAATTCTGTTTAGGTAAATTTTAAGAAGATAACAAATTTAACCCTACAGGTTGTTATTAGTCTATCTGCTATTTGGGAAGGTGAAGGGGTAGCCAGGGTGGCCAACAACATAATTGGGATCAGAAGATATATAATACTTCTATTTATGTCTTTCTTTACTGCGGAATCTTCAGCAAGTAATTTAGGCACTAGGCATGCTTAGTTTCATTATTTTAAAAATAAAATATCACTAAGATGTATTCCAAAGGATTAATGTGGAAGTTAAAGATATCAGTTAGAAAATTTAGCAGATGATAAAGTGACCAAACAGGCATTGGCAAAAAGTTTCACAGATGTAAAATATACTAACCCTCTGAAAAGTGAAGTTGCTCAGTAGTGTCCAACTCTTTGCAACCCCAGGCTCCTCTGTCCATGGGGTTTTCCAGGCAAGAGTACTGGAGTGGTTTGCCATTTCCTTCTCCAACTAAGCATCTAGTGGCAGATAAAAATCCATGAAATATTTATCCTGGTTTATAATAGCTGAAAGATTACATTGAAAATAAATGTCTATATGTTAATATGTAGAAAATATAATAGATAACTAGTAGGAACCTACTATATAGCACAGGGAGCTCTACTCAATATTCTGTAATGGCCCATAAGGGAAAATAACCTAAAAGAAGAGGGAATATATGCATATGTAAAACAGATTCAATGTGCTGTACACCAGAAACTTAATACAATATTGTAAATCATCTCTACTCCAATAAAAAAGTAAAGTTTGAGTTCCATAAGCAACAAGGATTTACCATATAGCACAGAGAACTACATCAATATCTCATAATAACCTATAATGTAAAATAATCTGAAATATACATGTATATGTATAACTGAATCACTTTGCTGTACGCCTGAAACTAACACAATATTGTAAATCAGCTATACTTCAATTTTCACAAAGGATGCGTGTTCTTCTATTCAGTTCAGTCCCTTAGTCCTGTCTGAATCTTTGCAACCCCATGGACTGCAGCATGCCAGGCCTCCCTGTCCATCACCAACTCCCAAAGTTCACTCAAACTCATGTCCATTGAGTCAGTGATACCATCCAAACATCTCATCCTCTGTCATCCCCTTCTCCTCCTTCCTTCAATCTTTCCATAGTCCATGGAATTCTCCAGGCTAGAATACTGGAGTGGGTAGCCTTTCCCTCTTCCAAGGGATCTTCCCAACCCAGGGATCAAACTCAGGTCCCCCGCACTGCAGGCAGATTCTCTACCAGCTGAGCCACAAGGGAAGCCCATGTTCCTCTATACGTTGTAAATGAAAACAACTCAAATAACACAACATTTTCTCAAAAGAAATTTCTACAAATGTTCTCATGTCGTCTTGTTATGTATTACTATTGCACAGAGAAAAAGAGCAAAGGAAGGAAAAACAGAAAACACAAACAGGAAGAAAAGAAACATTTGTAAATATGCTCTTGGGGTAGATAAGAATAACCTAATCTAAAATAGATGTTCAACAAATATATAGTGCTTAAAGTATAAGTTTATCTTATCCTCATATTATTAGCAACACCTCTTTTGTCTTAGTAGACACAGATAGCTTAAAAAATGAATTGTATTGTCAAAGTTACTCATTGAGATGCTCATTTCCTTTTCAATTGTCCAGGAAAAAGTTACAGATTTGTTTTAATCCATCCATTTTGAAAACAAGCTATTACCACATTCTATTTTTGAGAGGATAAAAATAATGACAGTGTTCTGATTGAATATCTGTATTGGTGTTTTTAATATGAAATTATTCTTTCATTATCTTTCTCTAACTGTGAAATGATAGTAACTGATATTGAGCAAAATGAATATTTAAAAGCAATATCTTTTCTACAATGCACCATGCCATAATTTAAACAGTTATGGTTTTATCATTGAATAAGCTGAAAATGTACTCATTCAATATAGGGCAATGAAAATTTTTAGAATTTGTTTTTATTTTGCTAATAGGACTTCCAAAAATGAATTCTGTTCCTCTGAAGATGATATTGTGAAGGAATATGGCCACATTCATTCTTATTATACGTGTAAGAATTGTGTAAGCAATACCACTTAACAAATTGATACAATTTAAGATCAGCATCTTGTTCCTCATTTGAATTTCAATATGGTCAAATGAAGAATGGTTTAATAATGACCAGATACTAATCAAATGATTTTTCTTGAAAATAATTGGACTATTTGGAAAGTTAAAACCCTGAGATCAATTTTGTATGTCTCAAGATGTATTTATGTATCTTTAAGAACCATATAGACATAGTCTGCACAGCAAAAATAATTATTCTACAGATTTGTTATTTCTATTATGTTAGCAATCATACAATAGATGGGTAACAGGCAGAAATAAGATTATAACTTTTGTTTTTCATCAAATTCTGTTGGCTTATACTTTCCAAACAATGTTTAAAAAATACAGGCAAAAGCAGGCATCATTGCTATGTTTACTGGTGATCTTTCTAGTATTTCACTGTTAATATAGTAACCAGAAGCTACTGAGAGTACAGTATCTAATGCAGTAGATGGTATACAAATGAGGCCTCTTCTCATTTCCACCTCTAGTTCAATGTTTTGTTTATTTAGACTCAGGTCTTCATCCTGTATTTGACCTTACCAACAAGCAAAGATATACAGGTCATCCAGGAAGGAGTTCTAAGAGAAAGCTTGTAACTCAACACAACTCCTTCAAACAAACATAGATAACTCCTTTCCATATGTTTCAAATAGGACCACCCTATACTTTAGGAATTCATGTTGAGCTTACAATGCCTGGTAAATTTTCAGGTAGAAACTTCACTGTGTGGTATCTTCAACTCTGCCTCTGTGGATCCGCACCATCTGCAGGACAACATGCGTCAGTTTAACCAATATCTCAATACCTTCTGTTCAGAGCAGTCCTCCTTCCAAAGAATGCCGTTTCCAATTTTGCACATGCCTTCTGGGGACAATGTTATATCCAGAAGGAGGGACTTCTTTCATAGAAACACTGTTTTTGGCCAACTGGAAAAATGTTTTAAAACTGTCTTGCAGACTGCCATGCCAGTGGCCACCTACTCCCCTTATTGAGCTATTCTCAGTGACGGAAAGGGTAGATTGTCTGAAAAAGAGGCAAGGGGCATTTCTATACCTTAAAGCATGTCTGAATCAACCTCTGATTCTAACTTTGCTGCTTCTATGGTTGTCATTTATTCTTAGACCAAAGTAAATCCTGAATGGATATTATACATATCTAAATATTATAGTTCATAGGTTTTGAAAATGTTTGTAAATTCTGAAAAATTAGGAAATAAAGCAGGTCTATGAGAAAGTTTGAATTTTTGTTAGAAGTTTGTGTTAGCTAATGTTGAATGAATCATAATAAAGAAAGTTATAAATCATAATAGAGAAAGTGCAGCTGAGGAAAATAGTCTGTGAAAATATTTATTGTACAAGGCCATTCTTTTCCATTAATGTATCATGCGGGTGAGTATTAATTTGAATGCCAGTTATGCCTAAAGGATATATACACTTTATCTGACATTTTGATGAGACTAGGATATTTCTCTTATCTTAATTATAATGATTATAATCTGGTTCTACAGTGTCAACAAAATAACCAGCATTGGGATTTTGCCTGTTGCTGTATTTGCCAGACTTCACTATAAATCTCTGTAGCTATCTTGTTGTATAGCTTTGACTGTGAATGCCTTGTCATTCCTGCATCCTAACTGAAAACACATTAATCTCCTAAATTAAAAAATAAATACTTTCAGCTATAAAATTCAGAAATGCTCTTATGGTATACATGCAAAACTGGCACAATGGTACAATTAAAATTAGTGCTTAGTTTCTTTAGAGACAAATAATGAATAATGATTAAATGAATACACATTATGGGTAAAAAAAATTCAGTATATAAAAGTGAGAATTATAAAATATGATCTATTCTCAAATCCAAAAATTTTGCAAGAAACTTTCATTCCTTCTCAGAAATTGAATATTGATTGTTGAAATAAATTCATTATACTCTCGTGAATCCTCATCCAACATTTTCTAAAAATTATAAAATTTTCTATAATGACATAAAAAATTTAACACAAAGGTGATACTTTTGGATACATGCTTTTACAAATAAGAAATGATAATTATTAGATTTCATTATGCTTTAAGTCCTAACTCTAGTTTAAGCATTGCTCTGAGAAATCTATCTGCACTGCTAATTTTGTAATAATAAAAAAAAATAGGACTTGAATGCTATGTTTTAAAATTTTTATTTTAAATTGGGGTATAAATAATTACAATATTGTGATAGTTTCAGGTGAACAGTGAAGGGACTCAGCCATACATATACATGTACCGATTCTCCCCTAAATTCCCCTCCCATCCAGGCTACCACATAACATTAAGGAAATGCTTGCTATTGATATGGGGCTTCCCTGGTGGCTCAGCAGTAAAGAATCAGCCTGCCATTGCAGGTGGGGTGGGTTTGATCCCTGAGCTGGGAAGATCCCCTGGAGGATCTTCCAGGGGAAGATGACAACCCACTCTAGTATTCTTGTGGGGGAAATCCTGTGAACAGAGGCTACAATGTAGTCCATAAGGTCCCAAAGAGTCAGACACAACTAAATGACTAAACCATAATAACAGTGCTATTGATATATAGTTAAAATGAGGGAAACAAATGATTAACTATTGGGTTGAGCTATATGATATTGTTGTAAATTTTAAAAATCTACTGGGGTTTCGGGTTGGTGAAAGTGAAAAGAAAGTGAAGTCGCTCAGTCGTGTCTGACTCTTTGCGACCCCATGGACTGTAGCCTGCCAGGCTCCTCTGTCTATGGGATTTTCCAGGCCAGAGTAATGGAGTGGGTTGCCATTTCCTTCTCCAGGAGATCTTCCCAACCCAGGGATTGAACCCGGGTCTCCTGCATTGTAGGCAGATGCTTTACCGTCTGAGCCACCAGATGCAAACTATTACATAGAATGGATAAACAGCAAGGTCCTAATGTAGAGCACAGGGAACTCTCCTTGATATCCTGTAATAAACCATAGTGGAAAAGGATATTTAAAATGATGCATATATATGTATAACTGAGTCTTTTAGCTGTACAGCAGTGATTGGCACAATAATGTAAATCAACTACCAGTTCAGTTCAGTTCAGTCACTCAGTTGTGTCTGACTCTTTGTGACCCCATGGACACACCAGGCTCTCTTGTCCATCACCAACTCCTGGAGCTTTCTCAAACTCATGTCCATTGACTCAGTGATGCCATCCAACCATTTCATCCTCTATTGTCCCCTTCTCCTCCTGCCTTCAATCTTCCCTAGCATCAGAGACTTTTCCAATGAGTCTGTTCTTCTCATCAGGTGGCCAAAGTATTGGAGTTTCAGCTTCAGCATCAGTTCCTTCCAATGAATATTCAGGACTGATTTCCTTTAGGAAGGACTGATTTGATCTTCGTGCTGTCCAAGGGATCATCTCCAACACCACAGTTCAAAAGCATCAATTCTTCAGAATTCAGGTTTCTTTATGGTCCAACTCTCACAGCCATACATGACTACTGGAAAAACCATAGCTTTGACCAGGTGGAACTTTGTTGGTAAAGTAATGTCTTTGCTTTCTAATATGCTGTCGAGGTTTGTCATAGCTTTTCTTCCAAGGAGCAAGTGTCTTTTAATTTCATGGCTGCAGTCACCATCTGCAGTGATTTTGGAGCCCAAGAAGATAGTCTGTCACTGTTTCCATTGTTTCCCTATCTATTTGCCATAAAGTAATGGGACCTGATGCCATGATCTTCATTTGCTGAATGTTGAGTTTTAAGCCAGTTTTTTCACTCTTCTCTCTCACTTTCATCAAAAGGCTCTTTATTTCTTTGCTTTATGCCATCAGGGTAGTGTCATCTGCATATCTGAGGTTATCGATATTTCTCCATGCAATCTTGATTCCAGCTTGTGCTTCATTCAGTCTGGCATTTCACATGATGTATTTGGCATATAAGTTAAATAAGCAAGGTGACAATATACAGCCTTGATGTATTCCTTTCCCATTTTGGAACCAGTCTGTTGTTCCCTGTGTGCTTCTAGTCATTTCTTCTTGACCTGCATACAGATTTCTCAGGAGGCAGGTAAGGTGGTCTGGTATTCCTATCTCTTTAATAATTTTCCACAGTTTGTTGTGATCTACACAGTCAAAGGCTTTAGCATAGTCAATGAAGAAGAGATAGATATTCTTCTGGAATTCTCTTGTTTTTTATATGATCCAGTGGATGTTGGCAATTTGATCTCTGGTTCCTCTGCCTTTTCTAAATCCAGCTTGAACATCGGGAAGTTCTTGGTTCACATACCATTGATACTAGCTTGGAGAATTCTGAGCATTAATTTGCTAGCATGTGAGATGAGTGCAATTATGTGGTAGTTTGAACATTCTCTGGCAATGTTCACATTCACAATCACATTCACAATCACATTCTTTCTGTGATTGGAAGGAAAATTGACCTTTTCCAGTCCTGTGGCCACTGCTGAGTTTTCCAAATTAGCCGGCATATTTAGTGCAGCATTTTCACAGCATCATTTTTAGGATCTGAAATATTTCAGCTGGAATTCTATCAACTATACTTCAATAAATAATAAATCAACTATACTTCATTAAACCTAAAAATCTAAATAATATAATTTTCTGTGGCTCAATTTAATGTAGGCATCAAGAACAGCCAGGCTACAAGTGATACAGTCAGGATGCTGACATGGACAACCCATCTCCTGACCAGGGCCAGTCCTTCTAAAATGAAGGCTGTGCCCTTAAAATTAAGGCTGTCCCCTTCTTATCTTGGGTAGTCTCTGGAGCAACCTTCTGAAATATCTTCAAATTCTTCTCTGCCTTCTTTCAAAAACTCCTTTGAGTTTGAAAATAGTTTCACAAATATTTACTGAATATCTACAGGTTATAGGAATTAAATGAAAGCTCATTAGACTTTCAGATCATACAGACTTTAATTTTAATTTTTTCTCTGCCACAGGTCTTTGGAAAAATTATACTTTTTATTTAAAATTTATTGACTATAAATTGAGAATGAAAATGCCTATTTTGAATGACTCTGATAATAATTAAAATTTATAGAGAAAATAGAAGAAAGAGCAAAAGCTCATTTTATGAGACTATGATAATCATAATATTAATACTGGATAGTGTTAGTTGCTTAGCCATGCCCAACTCTGTGAGTCCATGGATGTAGCCTGCCATGCTCCTCTGTCCATGTGGCTTCCTAGGCATACTGGCGTGGGCATTCCCACTCCAGGAAATTCCCTTCTCCAGGAAATTTTTCCAACCCAGGGATTGAACCCAAGTCTCCAGTATTACAGGCATATTCTTTATCGTCTGAGCCACTAGAGAATACCAGATAATTACAGTGCAAAGAAAATAACATTATAGACCCATCTTACCTTTGAACTATAATTCAAAAATCATAAATAAAAATTAATATTTAATTAAATAATTTGATTAAAATATTTAACATTACATGACTAAATCCACCGATCTTCTAAAAATATTATATTAGAATCAAATAACTTTAACTTTAATGTGCAAGGATATCTTAACATTAGGATAAATCTATTGGTAATCTACCACATTAATAAGTTAAAAGTAAAAGTCACATAATTACCTCAACAGAAGTAGAAAAACTATTATGAATGTGCCAACATGTTTATGATGAAAAGTCTTAAAATTAATAATAGAAAAGAATATGATTTAAAAGTATTTACTAAGAAAATAAAATGTAAAATATATAAGATGCCCAGAATCACTACTGTTTTAGCATAATACCATTATCTCTGAGCACTGATATTATACATGAAAATCTATAAATGTCTAAATATTATAAACTAAAATGACTCATTAAATTAAGAAATGACTTTACAGAAATCTACATTCATCATTAATTTCATCAGTAATTAATTCATCAGTAATTTAAATTACTGACAAAATATTTCTTCAGGGTTTTTAGAAATAAAGTCAACTAAGAAGATTTTATCGTATTCCAGCGTGCTGTGGTTCATGGGGTCAGAGTCAGACACGACTGAGCGACTGAACTGAACTGATACCGTAAAGAACAAGTAGAAAATCGTATTAATAATATCAGTTATAAGGATCTTAAAAGACCTTGAAATTCCAAAAGCACATGAAAGATCACACACACACACACACACATGAGGCCACTTACTAACTGTTATGCTTTACATTGAATATAATCCCACATAACATTGCAATTTGATATTTTAAAGGACTTTTAAAAAATTTATTATAAAATTTATTTAAAAAAAGATCCACAAATAGCTAACAACCTTAAGAATATTTTTTAAAAGTAATAAGAATTCCTAAAGCCATAATAATAAACCTTGTATAGTATGGTACACGAATAGAAAGTTATCTAATGGGACAAATACAGACATGAAAGAATGAACTTTAATTCGTGATTAAAGTGAACTTACAATTCAAAGATGAATGTATAAACTGCTCAAGGCATTGTATTGGGAAACTGACTCATTACATGGAGATAAACCCAAACCCCTATCTAATACCACATTCCAGAGTATACTGTAGATTGACAAAAGACCTAAAGTAAAAGATAAACTTACAATGCTAAAAGAAAAATGAAAGAAATAGCAAGAATCTATACCATAATTTTTAACAAATTTTCAAATATACAAATCATTAAAAATAGACATTTAAAAATTATAATGTCTATAGAAAATGCAAGAAAATATCTGGTACCTGAATCATAATTTTTCTTAACAAACTCAAATACACACATCATTAAAAATAGTCCAATTTGATCAAATCACATTTAATTTTTTCTGTTGCATTAAAATAACACAGTCAAAATTAGAGAGACAATGATAGGCGAAATCACTATACATAGGGCCAAAGGGAAACATAGCGTTCCCTGTGCAAAATAAGGACACAGTTATAAAAAAGCAAGTGTAGAAGAGGATTCCTGTTTTTAAAAAGATAGTAATATATGAAAATAAGTTCAAAATTATTATCAAGTTCAGTTCAGCTCAGTCACTCAGTCGTGTCCAACTCTTTGCGACCCCATGAATCGCACCACACCAGGCCTCCCTGTCCATCACCAACTCCCGGAGTTCACTCAAACTCATATCCATTGAGTTGGTGATGCCATCCAGCCATCTCATTGTCCGTCGTCCCCTTCTCCTCCTGCCCCCAATCCCTCCCAGCATCAGGGTCTTTTCCAGTGAGTCATCTGTTCACATGAGGTGGACAAAGTATTGGAGTTTCAGCTTCACCATCAGTCCTTCCAATGAACACCCAGGACTGATCTCCTTTAGAATGGACAGGTTGGATCTCCTTGCAGTCCAAGGGACTCTCAAGAGTCTTCTCCAACACCACAGTTCAAAAGCATCAATTCTTTGGCTCTCAGCCTTCTTCACAGTCCAACTCTCACATCCATACATGACCACAAGAAAAACCATAGCCTTGACTAGACGGGTCTTTGTTGGCAAAGTAATACCTCTGCTTTTGAATATGCTATCCAGGTTGGTCATAACTTTCCTTCCAAGGAGTAAGGGTCTTTTAATTTCATGGCTGCAATCACCATCTGCAGTGATTTTGGAGCCCCAAAAAATAAAGTCTGACACTGCTTCCACTTAATGACTGTTAAATAATTAGACAATGGGATATCATTTTTTACCTATTGGATTCATGAAAGTAAAACACTGGGAAATGTCTAGTGTTGGTATGATGAAAAAATACATGAATTATTATGATCTGCAGTTCATGGACCCTGGGCAGCCATTCTGAAGAGCAATCTGGACCTCTTGATCAAATTAAATATAAGCATATGTTATAGCCCATCAGCTCTACCAAGGCATATTTTTCCTAAGAAATTCCTACACAGAAGCCTAAGATGATATGTATAAGTTGCTTATTGCATAGTTGCCCCTCACCTTGCACTGAAATGGATCTCCATGATTTCTTCTAACCACAGGAATGTAGATAAAAGTACCATATATCACCAGTTGACCTGACTTCTAAACTGCTTGTGGAATTCTCTGGTTGCTATTTCTTTCCTCATTTATAGGACACATGTAGAAGATCCAGTGAAGTATTTGAAGAAGTACTAGATATAATGAGTCTGCTGCTGCTGCTGCTGTTAAGTTGCTTCAGTCGTGTCCGACTCTGTGACCCCATAGACGGCAGCCCACCAGGCTCCCCCATCCCTGGGATTCTCCAGGCAAGAACACTGGAGTGGGTTGCCATTTCCTTCTCCAATGCATGAAAGTGAAAAGTGAAAGTGAAGGCGCTCAGTCGTGTCCAACCCTTAGCAACCCCATGGACTGCACCGCACCAGGCTCCTCTGTCCATGGGATTCTCCAGGCAAGAGTACTAGAGTGGGGTGCCATTGCCTTCTCCGAATGAGTCTACTAGATGGACACCAAAGACCTGCTAGATTAAATTACCACTTGGTTGTTGTTCAGTCGCCCAGTCACATCAGACTCTTTGCGGCCCCATGGACTGCAGCATGTCAAGCCCCCTGTCCCTCATCATCTCCTGGAGCTTGCCCAGGTTCATGTCCCCTGGAGGGGTGCAAAACCTCTCACTAATAGTCCCCTGGATGGTGGTTATTATCTGAATCACTAACATTTAGCAGACTATTGTTACCTCTCTCTAGCCTAGTCTACCTAACAAATATGGAGGAGGGAGAGAAAATCACATTAAAAAATAAGGAGATAAAAGCAAGGAAGGTATAAATATTAAATGAAAATACTATTATGCAGATAAACTCATAGAACAAAGATATTTTGCCCTACAGGAACCCAGTAACATTATAAAAACTTGGTAACAAATTTGTGTTATAGCTTAAAGAATGATTAAGTTTTACACTTTTTGTTACTACAAAGAGTTTTAGTTCCAGGTAACAGACTTTCTAAAGAATATACTGCTACTGCTAAGTCACTTCAGTCGTGTCTGACTCTGTGCGACCCCATAGACGGCAGCCAACCGGGCTCCCCCGTCCCTGGGATTCTCCAGGCAAGAACACTGGAGTGGATTGCCATTTCCTTCTCCAATGCATGAAAATGAAAAGTGAAAGTGAAGTCACTCAGTCGTGTCCGACCCTCAGCGACCCCATGGACTGCAGCCTTCCAGGCTCCTCCATCCATGGGATTTTCCAGGCAAGAGTACTGGAGTGGGGTGCCATTGCCTGCTCCGAAAGAATATACAGTAAGTGAATTAATAGTAGAAGGAAGAAATAACAATTACACTAATATATGCATGCACAATTGGGATAAGTTTAATATAGTAAAGAAATGTTTGGAAAACACGACTGATCCAGATCACAGCAAAAATAGTAAAATATTTCAATCCTTTGCTATTTCATTGGTTAGTTTTGTTGTACAATAAACCAAGACATAATTAAACTTGACCATTTTATTCTGTTCACTATTTAGTAAGGCAGGGATTTGGGAAGGACTTGGCTGGTTGTTCTAATCTGACCTACCAGGGACCAGATGCAGCAGCTTAGGCTGCAGTTCCAGTATACCTTCTTCACCTGTATATCTGGAGTCTTAATGGTCTTTCTCTCTCTCTTATGGTATCCTTCATCCAAGGTCTCCTTACCTCTATCTTGGGCTTCAAAAGTATAGTGATTTATATTTTTCACAAAGTGACTTTCTCTCAAGAGTCAAAAAGTATAATATTGTAGACCAGTTAAGAGTGTCTCCAGGCACTGATGCCATATCAAGTCTACTTTATTCGATGGGTCAGAGCTGTAAGACATATTAGATTCAAGTGGCTTAAGAAAGAGACAGGTTCAGATGAGAAACAGCCAAGATCGCATAGCAAGAGGACATGTGATTAGTAAGAGATACCATTCTGTAAATATCTCTGATAAATATCCATGGCCATTAGTGGAGAAGACATTAAAGGCTTTTGAGGATAGAAATTTCTTAATACATGTGTTTTAAGACTAAAATCTGTGATCAGCTGTGACAAAGAAGCTAGTGGCAAAATGTAGATATAGGGAGTAGAGAGGGGAAAACAGGAGGCAAGAAAGAGGGCAGGCAAATTAAGAGCATATTACAATATATTCCCAAAGAGGGGAATGGCAACCCACTCCAGTATTCTTGCCTGGAAAATCCCATGGACAGAGAAGCCTGGTGGACTACAGTCCATGGGGTCACAAAGAGTCAGACACAACTTAACAACTAAACCACCACAATATATTTCAAATAGAAGAAGGTTGGAGCAAAGATTGCAGTGATAAAAAGTGTGAGTACAGGATCTCCTGTGTAGGAAAACAGAATATTTTTTATAGAGTAAATGTGAAGAGGTTGGAGAAATTAAAGATAATTTACATTGTTTTTTATAATCTGCATGATTAAAAGAGTAGAACTGTTGATTGATGTAGAGACACTTGGGAAAGAACACGTTCGTTGGATCTGAAGTACTGTTTGAACAAAGTATGTTGCTGTCAAATTGTTCAATTGGAAACGTAGGTCCAAAGCTTCTACCTAGAGATGAAAGTCCTTGTAAAGGAGTGAGAGTTAAAACTCATGAGACTAGATAAAATCACATATGGGTAGGGCAATGAGAAAAAAGATAAGGCCTAAGGATAAAACATTAACTAATTTAACTTTTTCAGCCCCTGCTTTAGAGGAAGGCTTTGAAGTTTTTTAAGTCATACTAATGTTGATTAGTTTGGACATCAATCAGTCCTTGGCTATACAAAGAGTTTTAATTCTTATTTACACGCCTAAGGTATTTTCATGTGAAGTTACTTCTAAGTTTTCTCAAATAACTTTGCAAACACGTACCATTCAAAGGCCATCATTTCTGAATCCAAGGTCTTGTTTTACTTTAGAAGATTGATATTGGAACATCCTTACCTGGAAATTTTCAACTAATTGTTGTACTATTCTGTTTGAATTACAACATCTAGAAATAAAGCATTTAAAAAAAAAAAAACACAAAACCCTGCAAGAAAAGAGTTGAGATTCCAAATTTTTCTAATATGATTCATGAAAACCCAGAAAAAATAATCAAAACTTATCATGAAAGTTATAAGTGATATGCCTTTGAGGCTTTCTATGTGGAAGATTGTCAGGGTTTCAATTCTGTTTCATGAATCAAGGAAAACTTACTTTAACTTTACTTGCATTATAGTTTTTGTGCATATTACTCTTAAAATTGAATTTTTAAAGATTTTATCATCCTTTAAATATGTATTCCCAAGTGTTACTATAATTTGCTTGTAAGTCAGTATGAGAAAGAATCGTGGTAAAAATTATCCAATGTCATAAGAAGCAGAACTTCTAAGCAGATATATTAAAGTATTTTATTCAGATATTTTCTGTTCTGTTTGTTTTAATAATTTTGACTACAGCTTAGATAATGCCAATTTCAAATATAGTAGATTAAGCATTTCCACCAATAGAAAGTAAATTGTGTATATAATCCAGAAGCAATTTGTGTAAATTTCAGAACTCTGAGTGAAGGTCAGATAAACAATATGAAGTAAATGCATTTGTATGGTAAAAAATAGTTTCTCAGAATTTCCTAGAGTTGCAGGATTTTATGTTAAAAGCACTTAATGTGCATTGTACATCAGGGATTTGACGACAGGAAAGATGGAAAGGTTTTAGTGAAGTCATTATGGCAGGAACATTGATAAAATGTGATGACATATAGCCATTTAAATAATGCATAGGAGAATATAAATTAAAGTAAAAACATTTCAATCATATTACTAATGAAAGTATAGTGACCAAGTCGTAATTCTGGTTCAAGATATCTAATTGAACATGCTGCATGCTCCTTCCAAAATGTAAAAATGAAAACAAATTAATCACAGCATGGGAAAGAAACCAATGCCACTAGCAAGGAATGAAAAGGATCTATTTTACAAGACATTTTCTCGATGAATACTTTAAAATTAAAGTATATTTTTCTTAAGAGTCAAATCGTTGAGTCACGATAACTTCACATTAAATTACCTAAGTAGCTACCAAAATATTTTTACAAAATATGTATGAGTCCCATTACTCTATAGCCGTAATGACACTTGCTACCACCAGTACTTTTTTTTAAATTTAGGGACTCTAATGAGTGTGCCAAAGCACTTTACTTTAGCTTTAATTTTAATTTCTCCAAAGAATAATGAAGCTATTCAATTTTTACATGTTAATACCCATTTTATATCATTTTTATGAACTATATGTGCAAACTTTATCCATTTGAATCATGTGCCTTTTCTTATTGAATTATGAGTTATTATATCTTGATAGAAATGCTTTTATATATGTGTATAATCAATAATAAATATAAAATTAATATACACATAAAATTAATATTAAATATAGAGTACAGTAAGTATATAATGAATAGTAAATGTATACTATGAAAGTGAAAATGAAAGTTAGTCACTCAGTCATGTCCAACTCTTTGTGATCCCATGGACTGTAGCCCACCAGGCTCCTTTGTCCATGGAATTCCCCAGGCAAGAATACTGGCGTGGGTTGCCATTTCCTTCTCAAGGGATCTTCCCAAACCAGGGATAGAACCCAGGTCTCCAACATTGCAGGCAAACTCTTCACTGACTGAGCCACCAGGGAAATGAAATATATATTATAATGAATATCAATCATATAAAATAGTTTATGAAAATATGAAATGTGAAATATATATGCATTGTTCATATTTTCAAACAGAAAATATTTTAGCTTGATAAAGTTCAATGTAATCTTTTTTCATAATTATTGTTTTTGGTGCCCTGTTTATGAAAACTTTAAATAAGGTCACATATATTATCTATTATGAGATACAGATATCTTTCTTTTTAAAGATATACTCCTCTTTAAGTTAATTTTCATGTATGGTGTGAAATAGGAGTTCAGGCTTGTTTTTCATATATCAGTATCCAGATATTCTGGCATAATTTATCAAAAGATTACCCTTTCTTTATTTCATTCTTTTGGTAACTTTGTCAAAAATCAAATGAGAATATATGAGGAGACCTACTTCTGAACTCCTATCCTGTTCCATCATTTTATATGTCTGTACTTACAGTTATACCAAAATGTGTTGATTATTTTAGCATTACAGGAAATCTTGAAAACACATAGTTTGAATCTCTAAACTTATTTTTCCAAAAATTTTTAGCTATTTGACATTACTTGCATTGCCACCATGTTTTACAACCACCTGGCAAATTTCCATTAAAAAACTGTTCTCTGGATCAGTTTAAGGACAACAAACATCTTAGGAGGGGTTCCCTAGTAGCTCAGCAGTAAAGAATCTACCTGCAACGCAGGAGACCCAAGTTCTATCCCTGAGTTGGGAATATCCCCTGGAGGAGGCCATGGCAACCCACTCCAGTATTCTTGCCTGGAGTTTCCCATGGGCAGAGGAGCTTTGCAGGCTACAGTCCATGGGGTCACAAAGAGTCAGACATGACTGAAGTGACAGTTCACATGCACTAGAGGGAATGCACCCTTCTCAGTTTGTAAATACACAATAATAATATGTTCTATTATCACTAATGTTGAATTTGACTACTTGCTAAAATGGCTCTAGTTTTGGGTTATGTAGTTATCTTCATATTGCCTCCTGTGCCCTTTAGACACACTTCCATCATTTTTGGAACACAGTTGTTTCTCTGACTCTTCCCTAGAGTTAATGTTTTTTCTCTATAGACTTCTGGTTCTTTTATTAGAGATTAGCACTGGGCATTATGCATGTTCATTGCTGCTGACTTTTCAGGCCTTCAAGGCCCCCTCAATCAACAGAACTCAGAAATACATGTGTATATATGTACATTATCATGTACATATGTACATAATATATATCTACATTTATAGACCTTATATTTCTATGAATATTTCCAATTACATTTCAATACACAAGATTCATTACAGCCTCCCCTTGTCCTCTGTGTTACTACTTCTTTGACAGTAAAGAGCATGGTTCTCATTGTCTATAATATTTTTACATATCTCTTCAATCCTAATATATAAAGAAAATAATATTAGAACTCCTAGCCTATATCTCTATGAAAAATAAGTTTAATAACTAGACTATAATATTTTACAGTTATTTTGTCTTTAATGTTACAGTTTAAAGTCAAACTATTACTATTTCCATGTTAGTCAAACTAACATATCTCTTAGCCTTGTTCTGTTCTTTACCAATCCTTTCAATGTGTGCAGTATTTGTCTGTAATACATTATTATATTTGTATAATTGAGGCTGCTGCTCAATATTTAGATTCCATTTTATTATAAGAAAAGTTTGTTGTTGTTCAGTTGTGTCTGACTCTCTGATACCCCATGGACTGCAGCACGTCAGGATTCCGTCCTTCACCACCTCCCGGAGATTGCTCAAATTCATGTCCTTTGAGTAAAAGATGCTATCAAAGCATCTCATCTTCTGAATCAAACTTCTCCTACCGCTCTCAATTTTTCCCCAAATCAGGGTCTTTTCAAATGAGTTGGCTCTTCCTATCAGGTGGCCAAAGTATTGGAGCTTCAGATTCAGCATCAGTATTTCCACTGAATAGCCACGGTTGATTTCCTTTAAGACACACCTCCTTGCTGTTCAAGTGTTTCTCAAGAGTCTTCTCCAGCACCACAATTCAAAGGCATCATTTCTCAGTGCTCAGGCTTCTTTATGGCCCATCTCTCACATCTATACATGACTACTGGAAAAACCGAAGCTTTAATTAGATGAACCTTTGTGGCAAAGCGATGTCTCTGCTTTTCAATATGCTGTCTGGGTGTGTCATAACTTTTCTTCCAAGGAGCAAGCATCTTTTAGTTGCATGGCTTCAGCCACCATCTGAAGTGATTTTGGAGCCCAAGAAAATAAAGGCTGTCACTGTTTCAATTGTTTCCCCATTTATTTGACATGAAGTGACCAGGTGCCATGATCTTTGCTTTTTGAATGTTGCATTTTAAGCCAGATTTTTCACTCTCCTCTTTTACCTTCATCAAGAGGCTTTTTTGTTCCTCTTGACTTTCTGCCATTAGGGTGGTGTCATCTGCATCTGCGTCTGAGGTTATTGGTATTTCTCCCGGCAATCTTGATTCCAGCTTGTGTTTCATCCAGCCCAGTATTTCACATGGTGTACTCTGCATACAAGTTAGATAAGCAGGGTGACAATATACAACCTTGACACACTCCTTTCCCACTTTTTAACTAGTCTGTTTTCCCATGTCCAGTTCTAACTGTTGCTTCTACAGGTTTCTCAGGAGGCAGGAAGACCCTTACTTTTTTTTTGATGTAGCTTTATATCCTGGAAATCACTCCATTTCAGTTAATAAAGATCTTACTTATTGTTTTTTACCGCTGCATAGAAATCCACTATGTAGATATGTCATAATTTATTAAAACACTATCCAATATGTGAGCATTTAAGTTGTTTCAATTATTTGAGATTCTTCAGAATGCTGATATAAATCACCTTTCACTTTAACATGTGTTTCGGATTTTTTTTTCAGACTGCATGAAATATATCATCATGGTTGATTCTTAAAAGGACTATCACTCTGTCAGAAGTAAGTTTATCTGTAGATTTCTTCACAATTGACAAATTATCTTTCAGAAGGATTGTGCTTTCTTGTATTCTAACAGCAATTTTAGGAAATAGTCTATTCCCTCCTAAAATATGTGTCATCATTTTAATTTTTCCAAATATGTTGTTGGCAAGAAATGGTATTTCAATATTGTTTGATATGTATTTCTCTGTGAAAACAAGTTTGGAAATTTTGTCATGTCATCAGTCACAATTACATAGTTCATTGGATTGTTCTCATGTGTTTTGCTCATTTTCCTGTTTTTTGATCCTGTGTTAGATAGTTTTAAGAGTTCTTGATATGTCAGTGATATTCATCCTCTTTCTGTTCCATATGTTGTAAATGTTTTCTCTAAGTTTATCAGGTAACTTTTGTTTTTGTTTATGATGGGTTTGTTGTTATAGTTGTTTTGCCTTGCAATTTTTATGTCACATGTATAACAGTCTCAAAATCTTTTGATTTGAGTCATAAGGAAAAAAAATTCATCCTTGTTTTCTAGTAGTTATGTGGATTAATGTTTTAATGCTTAGACATCTCATAAATCTGGAATTTATTCTTGTGCGTGGTACGAAATATGGAACTTTTTTCCAAATGGCTACCTAGTTGCCCCAATACCATTGATTACAAAGCCCATCTTTGTCTCTATGATTTGAGTTGCTATATTTACTATATGCTAAATCTCCATATTATTATTGGAAAAATTTTTTTTCTATTCCATGGATATACTTGTAACATCAGTCAGCAGTGTTACTATTATTTTTAAATCACATAAACACAATATGTAATATATACTATATGTTGTGCAATATACATTTATATATATAGTTTAATATATATTTCATAAAAATAAAAGTAATTTTTGAAAGCTAAACCAAACAACCAAAAAAAAAAAAAAAAAAACCCAAAAGTCAGAGAGAAACTGCTTTTCTAAAATTAGATAAGTATGTACTGAAACAGTATTAAGAATATGCTAACAGTGGACTTCTTCCTGTAGTCATTTCTTTCAAACATCTTTGTTTCTAATCTGAAAGAGTGATGTACATTCAATTTCAAAAGAAATTTTCTTTTGTTGCATGATATCATTACTCAGAGCAACAGCAGCTGGTCTTACTGTGCTCACCTGTGCTAAAATTCTGAGCATATGGCAATTTGAACTGCAAGATTTATTTTTTGGACTGGAGCACAATGTACATAAATGGGCTTTTTGAGAATAATAGAGCATTACACTCTCACTTCATTAGCTTTGGTGGAACTAAATTATGTTTTTACCATTCAACATTAGGGATTAAGGCCATGTCTACACATGCAAACTAAAGTGAAGAAATTAGGCAAACATCTGGACATTCTGAATAAAAAAGAAATGCTATCTGCAACAAATGAATATTCTAAGAGGACTTCCTGGCAACATCTACAGGTAACTGCCTTAGTTTTCTATCTGATTTAGCACTTGCAGCCACAAACTAATTAAATACATTCATGTAGTTGGTTAATTTTTTGTGTCAAATCTTAAATACTGCTTCATGTATTTTTTTATTATTGTTGAAATTTTTACTAACATTTATACCAATTAAAATATACTCAATTTACTAAAATATACTGAGGGGAAGAAAATACTAAAAATTACTTTGGCATAATATAAATTAAAACTACTTTGTCATTTTCAAGCATGTAAATCAACTCAGAGGAGAAAGTCAAATTTCAAAAATCTCTTCAGCCTTTGGGGACATATGACACAGATGCATAAGTTAAAAGCTACATACAATAAAATGATATTAACTACTATAAAGTAATTAATTAAATATTTTAAACATAAGAAATGTGGAAAATTCTTAGGGATATGGGAGTGCCAGACCACTCTACCTGTCTGCTTCCTGTATGTGGGTCAAGAAACAATGATTAGAACTGAACACAGAACAGCAGACTTGATCAAAATTGGGAAAGGAGTACAAGTACAATTGTCATCTTCTTTATTTAACTTTTATGCAGAGCACATCATGTGAAATGCCAGGCTGGATGGGTTATAAGATAAAATCAAGATTGCCAGGAGAAATATCAACAACCCCATATATGCAGATGATACCACTCTAAAGGCAGAAAGGGAAGAGGAATTAAAGAGCCTCTTGATAAAAGTGAAAGAGGAGAGTCAAAAAGCTGGCTTGAAACACAACATTCAAAAAATGAAGATCATGGCATGCAATCCCATCATTTCACAGCAAAGAGAAGGGGAAAAAGTAGAGGCAGTGACAGATTTTATTTAATTGGGCTCCAAAAACACTGTGGATGGTGACTGCAGCCATGAAATTAAAAGATGCTTGCTCCTTGGAAGAAAAGCTATGACAGACCTAGACAGTATATTAAAAAGCAGAGATCACTTTGCTGACAAAGATCCATCTAGTCAAAGCTGTGGTTTTTCCGGTAGTCATGTACGGATGTGAGAGTTAGATCATAGAGAAGACTGAGCACCAAAGAATTGACAGTTTCGAATTGTGCAGACTCTTGAGAGTCCCTTGGATTGTAAGGAAATCAAACCAGTCAATCATAAAGGAAATCAACCCTGAATATTCACTGAAAGGACTGACGCTGAAGCTAAAGCTTCACTATTTTGGTCAGTTGATGGAAACAGCTGAATCATTAGAAAAGACCCTGTTGCTGGAAAAGATTGAAGGTAAAAGGAGAAGCGGGCAGCAGAGAATAAGATGGTTGGATAGTATCACCAACTAAATGGAGATGAATTTGAGCAAATTCTGGGTGATGGTAGACAGAGAAGCCTGGTGTGCTGCAGTCCATGGGGTCACAAACAGTCAAATACATCTTAGCGACCCAATAACAACAAAATACATAAGAACCAGTGACCAATATTTGACTCTGAAAGACTATATTTATAAATTGAATTTATATTTTTATTTTATAGACACATTGAATAAATTAGAAGATTAGATCGGAAGTAGTCAAGCTTTGGAAGGTCAAAATTATACACATAAGAATATCAAAATGGTGTGGTTCATCTCAATTGTATTATTAATGTTAAGAATACAGAAAACATTCTCTATAGAAGATAACATGGGCCTTTTGAAACTAAAATATGTTCACATATTTTTTCCAAACACGATATATCCTGTTGTATTAAAAGTACATTTATGTTTGACCAGTGTAAAAAAAAAACTAATAAACAGAAACCTCAATATATAGAGTTGGGTATCATACCCTGTGACTATCACATAGCCAACAGGGAAAAGAAAGACTCTTTCTGGCAAAGACTTGGCCAAAAGAAAAGCCATGGGCTCTTTGTTTCCTATAGCCCTCCCGAAAAAGCATTCTTTCCCCTTTCCTTGGGGGAACTCTCACGTGGCTACCATGGTTTCAGAACTCAAATTATAAATCTCTGTACTTCCTATGTAAACTCATCTTCTCTGTAGAAATACCTGGTAACCTGTTTGTTTCAAATAAACATTAAATTGTTTTTTTTTATGTTTTTATTATAGTCAGACATACTTTTTTAAAACTTCATTTTAGAATAATCAAGGATATATGCATTATTTTGCCACACATTTTTAAATGCATTGTATTTTGAGCAAAAATGGATAAAAAGAAAATGCATCTAATTGAGTCTAAGAAGCTTAACTATATAAGACATAAGTGTATACATTTGAGAATGAATTAATATTAGCTCAGCCATTAGCCTTTTGAAAGTAATATTCAGGAAAAAGTATTGCAACTGATAGTAACACTTTTGCTAGCCAACTAAATAGGTTGAAACAGTTGTCAAGAAGGTCTGCTTGCCAAAGGAAAAGAATATTTTCAGTATCATACTTCTGCCTGTTTAGAAGCAACTGTTTGAATGCATAGAGAAACAAGCTGATATTCTAAAGTTACCAGAGTGTTCCACTTGAGCTAGGAATCAAAGCCTACTTTGGTTTGGTGATATTAAAAAAACAAAACACAAACACACAGGAAAAATTATCTACTGCTGCATAAAAATTACCCCCAAATTAGGCACTTAAAACAACAATAAACCTTTCTCATTATACAATTTCCCTGGACAGGAATTCTGGGACAGCTTAGCTGTGAGGATCTGGCACCGTTTCTATTCTAAGGTTGTTAAAAGATAACAGATTAACAATTTTTTAAGAGTTCATTTGAGTAAAATTGATTTAAATTGGGCAGCTTTCAATCTCGCAGTTAGAAAGGCGCTTTTTGAGATGAATAGTGGAGGTTTTTATGTGTGTGTGTATAGTCATTTACTTGTGTCCAACTCCTTGTGACCCCATGGACTATAGCCCACCAGGCTCCTATATTCATGAAATTTTCCAGGCAAGAATACTGGAGTGGGTTGCCATTTTCTCCTCCAAGGGATGTAAACTGTGTCTCTCGCATCTCCTACATTGGCAGGCAGATTCTTTACCACTGCTCCTCCTGGAGAGGTTTGGGGATCAGTTAAAAAAATAAGTAAAGAAAATAAATGGGCTATGAATTGTTTCTAGGACCACATTTCTATTCTTGTAACTATTAAAATTCTTAAGACAGGCACAGCTGTTTCTAATTCCTTTAAAAATTAGGTGGTGACTTGAATGACTTCAGGAGCCTGACACACCCATTCAGAAACATTATTCTCAGTTTGCATCTTACTATCAGGGAGAAGATCTTCAACTAATATGGAAACCAAAAGACTCCTGTGTTTTAGAATGTGAGTCTTGGAACATTTCAGTAAATCCCACAAAGGCTTCAGAATGTTTTTCTCTCTGGTACATAGCTTCATTTTAGCTTAGGGAAGAAGGATGGAAAATGGTCCTTCTCAGGTTATGACTATCAGCTTCCAAGGTAGCCAACTTTTGACCATAGAGGTACTTTAAATATCCATACAAATGTCTTCTCAAGTTTCAGCTGGAGGAAAGAATAAATATTCCAGAAGTTATAAACAATATCTTAGATGCAAGCAGCATCCCTCAAGGAGAGTGTAAAGATACTACCCTCCCAAGATCCAGAGCCAATCCCAGAAGGTAATCAAAATAAAGAATGACTTGGACAGTGCTCCTGAGAGCTAGGTCTCCAGTGGGATCTCAGCTGCAGATGGAGTCCAACCCACATTTCTCTCTGACTACATTTTGGGCATCCCCAACCTGCCATTTGTCAAGCCAAGATCTCAGAACACAAACAAGGAAGCAATAGCTATTCCTGGTAGAGAAAGGATTGACAACCAATGGGCACTCAAAAACAAATTCACAATTCATAATTCAAAGATCTAATTATTACAAAAATTGCTTTTGCCAACCTCTCTGAATTCAGAAAGGAAGGGACAACATAAAAATTTACCTTCCTCTCTTGACCACAGATAGAGACCTGGAGACTGACTTTGGTAAGAATTCTCATCCTTTGCCTGCTTTTGCCAGGATCCCATTTGTAGGCTCCAGAGAGAATGGGGCATCCAAGCAGGTCTCATGCTAATAATGGGAAACTGCAGGAAAGAAAAACCAATACTCCCCTATCCTTTATAGTGAGTGCTTGGCTGAGATCCCCTTTTCTCTTGGGCAGTTTGTGTATGCAGAAGCTTATCTAGGTTAAAAGTTGTCCATTTTGGCCACTGTAACTCCAGATAATCTTTGGTATGGTTAACCTTATTTTTTAGCCTTTGTAAAATTTTCTTCACCTGAGGCTTCACACCGGATGCAGTCCAGTTTAAATCAGATCCAGACCAACCCTGGAATACCCAGTTTCTAAACTGGACTCAGTTCAACCCCTAGTTTGGTTTCTTAGTAGAATCCAGTCTGACCTTGGATTTAGTCCCAGTCTGATTTCCAAGTTGGACCCAGTCCAACCCTAAATTCAGTCCAGCTTTCAAGTTGGACCCAGTCCGACTCTAGCTGATTTCTAGACCAAATCCAGATAGAGAAATGCTCAAATAAAGTCTGAAAGTTTTTTCAGAAGGCAAAAGCTAGGATCCTCAAGGTATTTAACCCATGACCTCCAGAGGCAGCAAAAACAGTGCATTCAAGGGATCCAGGAGGCACTTATACCTATTTACTCACTGCTGCTGCAGGTCTTCAAGGGCCTGTGGTTCTCTCCTCTGTCAAAAGGTAAACTGAGGCATATTGAAAATCCGCAGGTTATATTTGAGCAAAAAAATCAATTTGAATTGGGCAGCATCCAATCTAGCAGAGAGAAAGGAGCTCCAAGTAGTTTTATAAAATGAAAGACTTTTACAGGAAGAAAAGGGCAGGCACAGGATGTTATACCAGGCAAAAAATCAGTTTGGTTATAACAAGGTTGCTTTTCTTTAGGAGATTGCAGGAGTCTTTCAGGCAAATGACCTGACTAATGCTGATCACGTGATTCCTGACTGACCATTCCTTGAATGGTTTAAGATTCCATTTCTGAGAAAGCCAGAACTATAATCACACCTCAGTTTAAGTGGCATCGGACTTAGCATAAGTGACTCCATTTGGGGGTTGTTGTCTTGTTTTTATCAGGTTTTAGTCAAGATGTTGGCCTGGACCACAGTTATGAGAACGCTTGATTAGGGCTGGAGGATCCATTTCCAAGATGGCACACTAAATTAGTGGCTGGTAAGTTAATTTTAGGGGCTTCCTTTGTGACTTAGACAGTAAAGAATCTGCCTCCAATGCATGAAACTGGGGCTCAATCCTAGGTCAGCAAGATCCCCTGGAGAAGGAAATGGCAACCCACTCCAGTATTCTTGCCTGGAGAATTCCATGGACAGAGAAGCATGGAGGGCTTAATTTTGGCTGTTCACAAGGAGCACTAGTTACTATCATGTGGACCTTTCTGGGGGGCTTCCTGAAAGTGTTCACCAAGTAGCAACTGGCTTTCTCTAGCCCCAATGGTCCAAGAGAGAGCAGAGCAAAAGCTACAGTGGCTATTTTGATCTTGCCTCAGAAGTCACAGGCTTCCCTGATAGCTCAGTTGGTAAAGAATCCACCTGCAATGCAGGAGACTCCAGTTCAAGTCCTGGGTCAGGAAGATCCATTGGAGAAGGGATAGGCTACACACTCCAGTATTCTTGGGCTTTCCTGGTGGCTCAGCTTGTAAAGAATCCCCCTGGAATACGGGAGACATGGATTCAATCCCTGGGTTGGGAAGATCCCCTGGAGAAAGGAAAGGCTACCCACTCCAGTATTCCAGCCTGGAGAATTCCATGGATTGTATAGTCCATGGGGTTGCAAAGAGTCGGACATGACTGAATGACTTTCACTTTCACAAGTCACACACTTTCCGTTCTGTACAGCAGAAACTAATACGACATTGTCAGTCAACTATACTCCAAGAAAATTTAAAAAAATTTTTCACTTCCATATTCCATTACACACTCAGACCAGTACTATTCAAAGTTAGTGGGGAATACATAATGTTGTGAATACTAGCAGAAAAAAATTAATGGGATATTTAGGAATTTCCTACCACAGATTGGGTATTCAAGAAATCAATGAAAGATGGTAATGACAACCCTGTATGTGAGACAGCAAAAGAGACACAGATGTATAGAACAGTCTTTTGGACTCTGTGGGGGGGGGGATGATTTGGGAGAATGGCATTAAAACATGTACAATATCATATAAGAAACTAATCGCCAGTCCAGGTTCGATGCAGGATACAGGAAGCTTGGGGCTGGTGCACTGGGATGACCCAGAGGGATGGTACAGGGAGGGAGGTGGGAGCGGGGATCAGGATGGGGAACACGTGTACACCCGGTGGCAGATGCGTGTTGATGTATGGGAAGACCAATACAATATTGTAAAGTAAAAAATAATAATAATAATAAAAATTAAAATTAAAAAAAGAAATCAATGGCATAAAGTTTCCCATTCCACTGCAGAGAAATGTTTTTAAAAAAACCTTAAAACACAAAACAATAACTCTTTTCATCATTGTTTTAACTAAAAACAGGTAATCATCAAGCAAATACTTATGGTATGCTTTCAGAAATATTAAGATGGTAAAAGACTAAAAATTAATTTGCAATATTTATATTTCATGAACTGTATGTTTAGGAATCTACTGATTATAAAAATTTTCAGGTCTAAATATAAAAGTGTTGCCCAATTAAATGCATGCACATTGCCTATATATCATAGCTGCCCTATTTAACTAGAACTATGAAACAGATTTTTGTCTTTTATTACTGCATTGCCAGAAGCACCTATATATTGTCACACACAAAAGGCACAGAGTAAATGTTTGTTAAATTGCTTTAAAATTTTGAGAGAAATCTTCTGTAAACAAATACATGAACATGCATGCTGGTCTTACTAAGATATATTGGCATTCAGTAGCATGCCTATGCTGCTGCTGCTGCTGCTAAGTTGCTTCAGTCGTGTCCAACTCTGTGCAACGCCATAGACGGCAGCCCACCAGGCTCCCCTGTCCCTGGGATTCTCCAGGCAAGAACATTGGAGTGGGTTATCATGCCTTCTCCAACGCATGAAAGTGAAAAGTGAAAGTGAAGTCGTTCAGTCGTGTCTGGCTCTTCGCAACCCCATGGACTGCAGCCTACCAGGCTCCTCCGTCCATGGGATTTTCCAGGCAAGAGTACTGGAGTGGGGTGCCATTGCCTTCTCCGAGCATGCCTATAAAGATGTACAATAGGAAAAAAAAATCCCAATGCCTGGTTTTTGTTGATTTCACACTGATTTGAATAGAGGCAAGTGTTATCCTAGGGCTTCCCTGGTGGCTCAGACAGTAAAGAATCTGCCTGCAATGCGGGAGACCAGGGTTCAATCCCTGGGTATGGAAGATTCCCTGGAGAAGGAAATGGCAACCCACACCAGTATTCTTGCCTGGAAAATTCCATGGGCAGAGGAGACTGGCAGGCTACAGTCCATGGGGTTGCAAATGTTATTCTAAGTAAATTACAGATCAGTCAAATGTACTCTTCATTACACTCATCCTCTCCAAATCTGGGCTCATTTCTCCTCTTGTGGTAATCTCTCTCTTTAGTTGGGCTTAGAATTCACCTGGAGAAGGCAATGGCACCCCACTTCAGTACTCTTGCCTGGGAAATCCCATGGACGGAGGAGCCTAGTAGGCTACAGTCCATGGGGTCGAAAAGAGTCGGACACGACTGAACGACTTCACTTTGACTTTTCACTTTCATGCATTGGAGAAGGAAATGGCAACCCACTCCAGTGTTCTTGCCTGGAGAATCCCAGGGCTGGGAGCCCAGGGGGCTGCCGTCTATGGGGTCGCACAGAGTCGGACACGACTGACGTGACTTAGCAGCAGCAGAATTCATCTAAGGTGAAGAACTGTTTTGGCCCAGAATCTTCCTTAATACCAAGCCCTGTGCCTTTCATCAAAGTCTACAAGAGTCTGACAGATCTATTTGTGAGCCGTTTGCATTCTCAGGGGGCTCTTTTCTTCTCCCCCAGGGGTGATTTTTCCTCTTCGTCTACCCAGTGTTCCCTTTTCTTCAGCTACCTCCTTTGAACAAAAAGAAATACTGTCACTCTATATGTCATGTTCACTTGTTAATTGATGGATTTTTCTTTTAAATAAAACGGTTGCTGCCAATGTATTACCTAAGCTAGACAGTGCACTTCAAACGTTTCCGCCCTGAGTGGGAACTCTGAAAGAACCCTTTTAAGCATTCCTGTCAGCCATGGGAAGGTATTAAAAAGGGTTATTCCAAGGGATTTTCCAGCCAAAAGATAAACCAGAAAAGTGCTTAGCCTGGGCTTCAGAAAACTATTCTAGGTGCCACAGCTGCTGAAAGACCTAGGTTCCAACCTTTTTAAAAGCCAGGATAGTCTTTCCTCTGTCTACCTCGCACAAGTGTGTCCTGCATATTCTGGCATGACTTTGACACCCTTCTGTTTCAGCTGGTCAAGTTGTAGGAAGCTTGCCCTCTTCTCTTCTAGACAAAGATCTTGTTTAAAATGATGTGATTCTTTAAGATACTCTCTCTTTCTAAAGTGATGATACTTATTATCTTCCTTTCGAGATTACTTCTTCTTCTGGAATTGAGACTTAAAAAAAAGCACATCATTGTAAAGGTGATACATTTTTTTTTTCATTAATAGATGCAATAAACATCATGGGTATCATGAAAATAAAATATAAATATAAATGCTAATTATTCAATCAAAAACAATTATTTAGGACTAAAGATTTTTTCTTATAAAAATACCAAACATGATAAAGTGGGAAAATTATTATGGGGTGTGATAAATATAATAATGCAAAAGGGACTAAAAGATGATAACATTTTCTAGCGTATTTTGATCCAAGTAGGGAGAAGGAATTAGATGCAAATAATGCAATTGACTTGACCAAGTGGGTGTAGCTAAAAGGTAGAGCTTTATGTCTTGAAATATCCCAATTACTACCAAGTCCTCAATAATTATAAAAGTATCAAAGATTCATGTGGGGAACAGGTGAACAAGAAAGCCTGAAGTGATTATTTATATAAGTAGGAAGTGTGTGTGTATGTTAGTCACTCAGTCATGTCCGACACTTAGCAACCCCATGGACTGTAGTCTGCCAGGCCCCTCTGTCCATGGAATTCTCCAGGCAAGAATAGGAAGGAAGACCAGAAAACCAAAAAGAATGATGAGAGCAGTCAGAAACAGCAGGACCAGCTTTTAGCTCCTGCCTTATGAGACCAGGGTCTATCTCAGTCAAGCACCATGATGAAAGGACACGGTGAGCCAAGTTCTGTGCTAGGTTTCTGCCTTCGCAGATTTTACAGTCTAAGAGATGCAGAGAACCCAGAGACAAAATCAACCACATGACTTCTGACAGTACAAAATTATGAAAGAAATAAAGACTACAAGAAAATACTTCCAGCATAAATTATTTTGGGGAGCATTCAGAGTAATATGTGTTTGTACACACTAAATTATCAGAGCAACAAAAGCAAGGCTTCAGAAGATGGATAGCTGCTGCTGCTGCTGCTAATTCACTTCAGTCGTGTCTGACTCTGTGCGACCCCATAGACGGCAGCCCACCAGGCTCCCCTGTCCCTGGGATTCTCTAGGCAAGAACACTGGAGGGGCTGCCATTTCCTTCTCCAATGCATGAAAGTGAAAAGTGAAAGTGAAGTCGCTCAGTCATGTCTGACTCTTCGAGACCCCATGCACTGCAGCCTACTAGGCTCCTCCATCCATGGGATTTTCCAGGCAAGAGTACTGGAGTGGGTTGCCATTGCCTTCTCCAAGAAGGGTAGCAGTATCAAATATACTAGCAAGAACTCATGTTTTAGGTCTTACCTAATAAAAACTCTTGTTTCTTAACTTCAATATGAGAACAAAATGGCAATCATAGACAATCATTTTCCTGACTTTCCACATGTTAAAGTCCTCAGTTCAGTTTCTCAGTCATGTCCAACTCTTTGCGACCCCATGGACTGCAGCACGCCAGGCCTCCCTGTCCATCACAAACTCCCAGAGTCCACCCAAACCCATGTCCGTCAAGTCAGGTGATGCCATCCAACCAGCTCATCCTCTGTCGTCCCCTTCTCCTCCTGCCCTCAATCTTCCCCAGCATCAGGGTCTTTTCAGATGAGTCTGCATAGTCAGTATTAACTCTTTGGCATAACTGGCAAGAAAGTTAAGTAAATTGACTAGCACTAAACAACAGTATATCCTAGTTTAGATCAATCAAAGGGTGGTGAGCAGTCCTCAACATGGGCTAGCACTTCGCACCATTTTTTTTTATTTATTTTTTTATTGAAGGATAATCGCTTTACAGAATTTTGTTGTTTTCTGTCAAACCTCAACATGAATCCGCCATAGGTATACGTATATCCTTTCCCTTTTGAACCTCCCTCCCATCTCCCTCCCCTCTAGGTTGATACAGAGCCCCTGTTGGAGTTTCCTGAGCCATTGAGCAAATTCCAGTTGGTCATCTATTTTACATATGGCAATGTAAGTTTCCATGTTATTCTCTCCACACATCTCACCCTCTCCTCCCCTCTCCCCATGTCCATAAGTCTATTCTCCATGTCTGTTTCTCCATTGCTGCCCTGTGAATAAATTCTTCAGAACCATTTTTCTAGATTCCATCTATATGTGCTAGAATACAACATGTATCTTTCTCTTTCTGACTCACCACTGTGGAGCACTGCATTTCCTACACTGCAGCAAGCCTTGCCGCCATAATCTGTTTAGATGTTGTCCCTCAGGGCAAGGAACAATGAGAATCGAGCATCTGCACTCTTGCTTTTTGTTCAAATGTGAGGACGATCGATAGCTAAAACTCTCTCTTAAATGGGGAACAAAAGAAGAGATAGATTAGAAAAAGAATAGGAAAAATAGAGTTGAGTAGCACAATCCATATTAACTTTTAGGAATGGTGGAAATGTTTAAACATGGCAGCTAGGTGCTGCCCAGCAGAGTAGCTACTAACCACATGTGGCCACTGGCCACTTGGAAGGTGACTAATGAGAAAAAGAAGCTGAATATTTAAAAACTCAGTCTTAATCAGTTTGCATTTAAAGAGCCAAACATGGCTATTAGCTACCTGATTGGACAGTGCACATCTTAGAGTCATTAAATGATTAAAACTAGGACAATGATTCTCTGAGTGCAGTCTGTAGGCCTCTGAGACTCTCAGAGATCACTTTATGGGGCCATAAAATCAAAATTATTTTTTATAAAAATACCAAGAATCACAGAAAAAAAATGAACTTCTGTTAAAAAAAAAAAACTAAATTATTTGCTCCTTTACCTCCATGCTTTCACAGTGGCATTTTTCAGAGTCAACATTATGTAGGATGCAGTAGAATGAATGCAACAATATATTTGAGATCTCAACTATCATTTCTTAAGCCAAACGCTAAAACAAATAGGAAAAGAACAAATAATGCCAGTTTCTACTTTTAAAAATATAGTTATAGTTTATAAAGAATCTGTTGGCATATGTGTTAATTATTTAAATAAACATTAAATGCTTTTAAGTGTCAATTTAAAGCTTAATATAAATAAATATGTCACACAAACAAATCTCTCTGGAGTTTTCAATAATTTTCAAGACTAAAATGGGGCCCTGTGGCCCAAATTTTGAGAATTTCTTGACTAAGAAAATCAATAATTTCAGTGTCTTTTTTGTCTGTCTGTTTGTTTTTAATAAAATAATTCCTTGCTCACTTAACAAAGGTTTGTGATTCTTTTGCGTTTGGGGATCCCTTGAGCATGATTGGGGAGAGTCCAGAATGTCCTTAAGTGTTTCCTATAGCAATCAATAATCAACAGCTCCTCCTGGGTCAGTTCAGTTCAGTTCAGTTGCTCAGTCGTGTCCGACTCTTTGTGACCTGATGGACTGCAGCAACCAGGCATCCCTGTCCATCATCAACTCCCAGAGCTTACTCAAACCCATGTCCATTGAGTCGGTGATGCAAGTCCTGGGTCAGACTTTCTTTAAAATGAACACTTTTTCTGTAACTACCAAGCTACTCTGGAGGCATACAGAGAATGAAAACTTGATTTTTTTTTTTTACACTAGTGAATTATCCAGCATCAGAATATATGGTTTAATGAAGAAAAATTAAAACATATTAATTCCAGAGTTTTACAGGCACCCTATATGTAGAAAGAAAACCATTGTATGCAACATTTTACACCAAATAGTTCCTGTACAACTAACATTCTTCAGGCCAAGCATCGCCATTATGGGCGAGAAAAACCACACCCTATTTAATGATAGCTTTAGTTCCAATTCAAGGATCCAGAGTCATTACGCATGGACTATTCTCTAAACCTGCATCAACTGCTTTAACTGCACAAATTTATGAGGTTCCAAATTACTTCATAAAATACACCATTAGTGAGTTAAATGTTCTAGTTCTAATAAAAAAGAATTATTTGTCTTTAGTTAAAGTTTGCACCACTGGAGAAGGGCATATCAACCAACTCCAGTATTCTTGCCTGGAGAATTCCCACGGACAGAGAAGCCTGCTGGGCTCTAGTACATGGGGTCGCAAAGAGTCACTCATACATGACGGAGAGACTAACACACACACATATAACTGAGCCTCTGAAAGGCTCAATTTTTGTTGTCCTACTATCTACAGCCCTGAATACTCCCATTGAGCCCTCTGATAAGTAGGGGTTTGGGGTTATAAAATCCCAGCTCCTGTGGCTACACTCTATAGAAAAGCTTCTGGATATGAACCTTACTAGTATGACACTGTCCTTAGACTTAAGCAAGAGAGGCCATTGCATGGGACTTGCCAAATAGGAAGTCTTATTTTGGACTTCCGCTGACCAACTCTACACTCCCAACCTCCATAGGAAAAAGAGTTGCAAGGTCAAGGGATGTATCCACCCCAAGAATGTATTCCTCACTTCTAGACATTAAAACCTAAATGCATTTAATATCCATTAAAATGCACACCAAAGCTCTCAGAATTACTTGCACAAATGACCTAAACCTTGTTTCTAGGACCTGTTCTGGGCTCTCTCCTGAATTTTTCAGGCCAAGGAAGTATGTGTTTCTCTAAACCTATGGGATAGCTAAGGGATCCTTTTAAAACCCGAGAGGTTTATAGGTTTTTGAATATAAAGTTTGAGTGTTCAAATGAAAGTATCTGTAGAAATACCAAGAGGATCTTACCTGTACCATATGGAACGTGATATGGGAGTGAAGGGGCCAGGATGTGGGTCATGACTATGTTCTAGCAGGGAACTCAAAGGCATCTAAGATTTTAAATTCTAAATTCAATTCCACCTTTCCAACCCATTAATAAAATATACTTGTCAAAATAAGAGAGTCTAGAGCACATTTTACTTAACAGTTTGCCGGAGTTAAACTTTCAGTATAAATACATTACTGTTGGGGGTTCTCCATTTATATGCTTGCCAGGAGTCCCAGAAATGTTAGGAGTGAACCTGAGCCTCATTCTCCTCTTTTGGAAACAATTGTGATTTTATTGCCCACAGTAGTTCACATCCATCAGCAGATAAGCAATCAGTGATTGTAGCATCTTGGGGGATAGAGAATCAACATCCAGACAAATAATGACTAAAATTTTAGTTCACAAAGATACACTATATTGCACTCTCTTAGGATTCTACTTTAACACTGGAAATTACACACTGGGAAGATTTATTGTCAATTCACTTAGAAAAGATACCTCATATACATATTCCTCGGAGAAGGCAGTGTCAACCCACTCCAGTACTCTTGCCTGGAAAATCCCATGGACGGGGGAGCCTGGTAGGCCGCAGTCCATGGGGTCACTGAGTCGGACATGACTGAGCAACTTCACTTTCACTTTTCACTTTCATGCATTGGAGAAGGAAATGGCAACCCACTCCAGTGTTCTTGCCTGGAGAATCCCAGGGACGGGGGAGCCTGGTGGGCTGCCGTCTCTGGGGTCGCACAGAGTTGGACACGACTGAAATGACTTGACAGACAGCATACATATTCCTTATATGTATTTATGAAAGCCTTTGAGTACAAAAAACTGAAGTGTTTAGGTAGGGGACTTATCAAATTAACAACTGGCATACTATTGTTTTCCTACATTCTTAAATATAGATCCTCCTCTATGACTTTCAGTTTATAAAAGTTTCTGGCTGGCCCGCAGAGGTATACAAAGGCATATTACCTCTTCTAACGTGTATTCACTCTCTTAGCTCTCTCATGGGCAGTGGACAAAGGCAGAATGTTTATCTGCTTTACCTTTATCCCCTTTTGGGAAATAATGCTTTCCATATGTTTTTATGGAAGATAGTCAACGATAGCACGTCAAGTACAAGTGTCATTCCTGCGTCCTCTCAAGGACCAGATTCCTAATGAAGTTCTTGTACTCCTTCAAAATCCCTATGTCCTTACAAACAAAATTACATTACCTAAAAATACCAGCACTTCCAAAAAAAGACACATCTCCAATTTATCTATTCTAGTTTTTATACATTAAGTATTTTGAATGGCTGATCTAAGCCAGGTAACAGAATAGGACCTGAGGCCACAACCATAAACACAACAATGCCTCTTCTTGTGGAGGTTAGATTCCAGTGTGTGTGACATCATTTGAAGAGGGAGAGTAGTGGTCTATCAATAAATGTACTATATACCAGTGGGTGGTAAGTGTGCTGGAGGAAAGGGAAGCAGATTAATACGGCAATGGAAGAATGGGTGTTATAAAGACTGCTCAGGAAAGTTCTCCAGATAAAGTGACACTTGAGCACGTATGAAGGCGTGAGAGGGAAAGCCAGGTATCTAACTGGTATAAGAGTATTCTAAGAAGGAACAACAAAGGCCAAGTTACTTACCACGTTCTAACAAGGGCAAGGTCACAAATGTGTGGCTACAGTAAATTGAATGAAATGGAGAGTCAAAGGAAAATAGGTCACAAAGTTGGAAGAAAGAAAGTCTACATCAGGACTATCTTTTACTTTGAGGCATTGGAGAGGCTCATAAAGAGAAGTGAATGATGTGATGTTTTTAATGATTTTTCTGAGTTCTGCCTTGAGGGTAGAGTTTGGGTTTATAGTAAGCAGGATAGGCTGAGTAATGCTGCAGTAATAAACATCCGTAAACCTCAGTGATTTACAACCACAAAGCTATTATTTGTTCTACATCTGCATTTGTCATCAAAAAAGGTGTTAGGGAAATTAAATGAATAGTCTTGTTTAGGCTTCAGAGACAAAGCAGAGCAGGCTTCTGACCTTGCTTCTAACCTGCCTGGACACTGCCCTGACTGTGAGTTGACTGTAAGTAACTGTCTGCTGTGAGTGCAAGACTTCCAGCACCATGGATAAGATGGGGAAGGAATCTTGAGATCGTTGAGCTCCTAGAGGGACCCCCCCAGCCTTAGCAACACTCCAAGTTTTATATGACTAAACAAACAGCATTAACATGAAACCAGAGCTGCAATTTGGTCACAGATTGATGATGATACGAGTTTGTGAAGATCCTGGGATTAAAAGCAGGAACCCAGAACTGCAATCTTTGAAGTCTCACCCTGCCTGGAACCTTTTCCCAGTTGGGCCTCCAAATGTGCTGTGACAATCGACTTCACTGTGTGAGTCTGGATGTTGGTTAAAACCCAGTTTGGAGATGCATTCTCTGCTCTTTCTATTTCTCTTTTCTTTTAATGTTAGTATGTTGATAGTAAGCTAGATAACTCTCTAATAAATATTTGTATTATCTATTTGTATATAATGAGTGGCTTATTTTGTTAACAAATCCTTTGAACCTGAGACGAAAGTGAACATTTTCAGCAAAACAAAAGGGATGATGACCATTGTGGTTACTCAGAAAACCCAACCAATGGACTCACTTCCATAAAAAGCATAAAGACAAGATGTGAAAAACATTCATGTCTTTATGTTGTCTTTATGTTGCGTCTTAACCTTCTGCCCCTAACACTATCACTTCTGCTCATATTTCACTGGACCATGCGAATTATATAATCCTGACTGATTGAACCAAGTAAAGAATTTCAGCACTAAAATTTGTTCACAGCAAGAGAAAAGACTCTTTTGAACACCTTGACACCCTTATGGTCACAAATATTTAGTTCGTTCCCTTCTCCACATGCAAAAATATCTTCATTATCTCCCTAAGAGGGAAAACTCAGAAGTCCTCTCCAATGATTATCAAATTTAAAAGCACAAAATCTAATGTGTGTTTCTATATAAACCTAGATGTGCCACTTATTTTACAGATGTGAAAAATACAAAAGTAAACACAAACACACAGGAATATGACATACCCTCCCTACCCTATACTTGTTGGAGTCACAGAAGAGGAATGGGATAACTGGAATAAACATTCCTACTTAGGAATGGGAAGGATGAGGGTAGGGGAAGAGAAGGATGCCTAGAAGTCACTGAACCATGGAAATTCTGTACTTGCACTGAACAGTCATTGTGAGGGATTCCTCCCCGACAGTAGTGCTCCAGCCGGCAGTTCTCGGGGTCCCTTGGCTCTGATCTTCATACCCTATGTCATTGGATACTTCTGAAGAAGATATGAGAAAATGACTTCATTGAGTCATCCCAATGACTTCTTTGAGATATGAGCAGCCTTCTAAGCTTTCTTCACTCCTGGAAGGTTTGAGGCCCAAGAACTTTTCTAAGTCTTTAACAGCAGAAAACCACCACCATGGGCTGGTGGTTCTTTGACAGTGCAATTCTCTCAAAGATAGTCATTCTAGTTATTCCATTCCTATTTGATATTTTCAGTCAGCACTGTGCCCCAATATCTCACTCATAATTCTTTTGGAGACATGTCCTTCTCTTTGGACTTAATTGTCAGTATAAACTTAACAGATATCCTAGGAAACGCATTCCTAGTATTTTTCTGTAGGCCTTCTGGTTCAACTAAAAAGATCTGGTGGGTGAAGAATTAGTTCATTTAGAAATTTTAAATTTTTTTTAAATTTTATGATGGCCTGATGGCCATATTTTTGTTTTGCTCTTTACTGCTGCTATGCTGAATTTTAATTAGCATTTGTTTTTTAAAGGCCTTCACAGTTTTATTTTACTGTGTGGAAATGGAAACCAGTTGGATGTTTATTCTGCAAGTCTCCACATTTCTGAACTATCTTTAATCCCTTTCATTCCTTCTTGCAAATCAACTAATTCTTGCATCCTTTCTTGTTGTAACATGTCGAAATAGAGTAAAAATAAGAAACTCAAATTACTAATGTTGTTTGCTTAATCTTTTGTGAGGAGCTAAAAACCCAATGGGTACAATATTTGTTTCCATGTTACCACAGGTTAGAATTTTACCACTACATTGCATGAATCAGCATTTATCTAATGATATTTCTGAGACACAACTCATGACCATAACTAATGCCACATATTTTGAGGTTTTGTTCTTTTTGTTCTGACATGGTCTAGAAAAGTTTCTTTGTCAGATAGGATCTTGCTGTCGTTCAGTCGCTAAGTCATGTCTGACTCTTTGTGACCCCATTGACTGCAACACTCTAGGCTCCTCCATCTTCCACCATCTTCTAAATTTTGCTCAAATTCATGTCCATTGAGTCAGTTTGCTATCGAACCATCTCATCCTCTGTCACCCCCTTCTCCTTTTGCCCTAAATTTTTCCCAGCATTAGGGTCTTTTCCAATGAGTTGGCTCTGCACAACAGGTGGCCAAAGTACTGGAACTTCATACAGGAAAGGCAACATTAATCTAGTTGCCAATTTTGAAACTTTTTGGTTGGAATTTTGCGACTTACAACTATTTATTTTTTTTCTTATCCTACATACCTAACCAGGATTTGCAATGGAATGGAGCTTAGTGAAGGATAGAAACCCTAGCGAGTAAATTATGATAGCTCTATTAATCACACTTGTTCTTAAGGCTACTGCCCAGAAAGGATGCATATCAATATTTATATATTTCACTAGCAAGTAAATCACATGACCAAAATGTGAGTTTAAGTGGGAAGAAAAATAAATCCCTATTAAATAGCTGAATGTGAGAGAGGTTAAAAGGTCCTAATGAATATCACTGTGAACAAAGATGGAACAGGGGAAACCATACAGAAAGGTACTGAAGTAACCCAAGCACAAGATGCTTCTGGTATGGATGAGAGGTCATTACAGAGATGGCAAGAAGTTCAAGTCTAGGTAGACTTTTGAAGTGAGATCCAATAAGTTTTGCTAATGAAATGGGATGTGACTAAAAAAAAAAAAAAAAAACAAAATAAAAAAGAAAACAAGTCAAGAATCAATCTAAAGTTTTCTCCTGAGTAAATAGGACAGTCACCATTTACAGTCATGAAGAAAATGTGGGAGAAGCCATGTTGGGAGGTAATACCAAGAATTCAGCTTTGTGCATTTAATTTTGAGAATCCTACTCTCCATTCAATTCTATCCATGTATATGGGGTTCTGAAGGAGCTCTCTTCTCCATTGATGGCTATCTGCTTACACCTACTCTTTAAATTTGAAACTGCATCTGGCTTTTTCAGTGTTCTTTTATCCAGATACATTCCAATATTATAAGATTTATTATGTATTCCTACATTCAGTGACCCATAATACCTGCCAGACTACAAGCTAATGGCATTAATTAAAAGTTCCTTATTATGCTCGCTTTAGAAAAATTGATCTTAAGGAAAGTAATCTTTCTACAGCACTCTCAAAAATTCTGGGTTATTTTTACTCTATTAAGCATGATTTCCTTTTAAAGCACATCTTGTCTCACTTATAAAGACAGAAAAACGCTCCTATATTAGAACTACCATTTTTAAAACACAGGAGCTTGGGAATTATCAAAATTGAATATGCCTTAAATGTCTAAGGAAACTTGAGTGCTTCTTGGCTGAGGGTGCGGGGAGCGGGGGTAGGGGCAGTTCACAGGAATATTTTCAAAAACATGGAAAAACATTGTTACCCATCGTATTGGCAACTATTACATGTAGCATGAGAAACAAATTTTAGTTGATCTCAAGTAGAACATTAACTCAATCATGCCTTTCAATTCTGGACACATATTGGCAGGAGTGGCATTATTGGATTGCTTCCACAGTCCCTTCTGCAAAATCAAGTTTTAGCATGCTATTCCCCAGATTATTGAAATCTGCTTGTAGTCAGTATAGAGAACTGTAACTTTGTAAATTACTGCACAGAGTCATAGATCAAATGTCACTCCAGTGGCTAAAAATGATAGAAACTGGTTATTTATTATCGAGTCCCACTTTGAATTAACTTCCCATAATTCCTGCTCATACATTTTTACTGAGCCTTTGCCAGCCTCTTAAAAGTGCCTGAAACTTCTGTGACACAGCTCAAACTCAGTTTCAGCTGCATTCCCTGGAGTTCCACTGGCTTTGGTCTGGAGACTTTATGAATTTCCCAGCATCATCATTCTGTGGATATTCAATTTTTTTTTTTAACAATAAGAGATTTCTCGATTGGGTGGACTCAGAGCAGACACTCATTTTGTCTGTGTCAGAAAAGAGTAGTCAAAACCAGTGGTAACTTCCTGAGTCCTACCGGGTTCACCCAACTCTGCCTCAATTCGAAACTCATAGTTTTCTACTCATCACTGTCTTTACTGGCACCACAGTTGTGTCAAATCAGCTCTTAATGTCTAACCCCCGCCCCGCCCGCCCCATGCCCCAATGCATGAAGATAGGAATGTAGGTCAGAGACCTCATCCCAGCCACCCAATCTTTTTTATTTTGTTGTGTTTTACGTTGATTTCCCTTAACTTGCTTCTCCTGCAGTGGAATTTGAATAAAATCAGGCCATTTTGTGAGTTGAAGTTGCCTACCTTTTCCCTAACCCTAAGTTGCTCATGTAAGCATGTGTTTGATCTTTGATTTTATGTCACTTATTTCCAGTACAGGCCACAGTACTGGGGGAAAAACCTAATTTCCTAAAATTGCAAGTTCTTTTATCCTTTCTCTGCTGGCTACTGAAAAACTTGTGTTTCCACAGAAATTTCTGCCCTGCAGAAAACTTGTTCTAAATTCAGCAACCAGTCAAGCACAGGTGCGAAAGCCTTCCCAGCTCCCACCCCATGTTCCAACTTAAAGGATCTATCTCTGCATTATCCAGCTGTGTGTCTCAATCTCTAAGGCGTTCTATTCTTTCATCTTTCCCCAAGGGTGTTCAGTGTGCAGCTCAAATTTCTCCTTCCCCAGCATATTTCTCAACCATCTGAAAAAATGTCTGAACTTTTTGTCATATCATACTTATAATCACTCAGAGACCTTTCCTTCCCCAGGAAAAAAAAGCCAAAACCACCATTCATTTCATATTAGCTAAGAGGGATACATGAATCATCTTCCATGAGCAGTATTTCTTCACTATTTTGACATGAAGCTCATTTCTAATACTGTGAACTAATACTGTGAACCTAACTTCCTGTGCTGTGCATGAAACATCCATTTTTGACATTATTTTCCCCAAGTGGGTCTGCTGGAAACGACTCCTATCTTCCATGAGAAGGGATGTCCATTGCAATTGCTACTTGTTCTGGCAAACTCCCTCTCCTGAGCAATATTCACAAACAGTTTAGAAACTCTCCTTGACCATCATTAAAAATACACTTTAATTCTAGCAAGGCAGACAATAGGCACTGTTCAGGAAGTAAAGACAGTTAACTCTTGCCTATGGCCTTACAGTATTAAAACCTTAATAAGAATTACATGCAACTTATTATTAAACAATATATTAAATCCAGAGGATGTCATAATAATAATAATAAACACATATGGTATATTGTGTGCCAGCAGTACTTAAGTATTTTATTTTAACTCATTTAATCTTCACCCAGTCCATCCTAAAGGAGATCAGTCCTGAGCGTTCACTGGAAGGACTAATGTTGAAACTCCAATACTTTGGCCACCTGATGCAAAGAGCTGACTCATTTGAAAAGACCTTGATGCTAGGAAAGATTGAAGGCAGAAAGAGAAGGGGATGACAGAGGATGAGATAGTTGGATGGCATCACCCATTCGATGGACATGGGTTTGGGTGGACTCCGGGAGTTGGTGATGGACAGGGAGGCCTGGCATGCTGCAGTCCATGGGGTCGCAAAGAGTCGGACATGACTGAATGACTGAACTGAACTGAATCTTCACAGCGTCTTATGGTTTTAATCTTATGATTTATCTAGGAAACTAAGGCAAAGGGAGTCATCTGCTCACTGTCACACAGTTGAGAAGCAATAAAGACCGGATTCCAAAGAGACGTATGCATTTTCTATGAAGTTGCTTTATGATTCAAATGAAGCCCCCTTTCACCAAAGGGCATCAGGGAATCTGCCTACACAGTTTTCCTATGCCATTCTACTTCTTAACCTGCTACAGATTCCAGAGTTCCTATTCACAGATAATTTATTTCATCTATTTTTTTGTTTGATGTTTGTTTCTTTGATGGAGCTATAGGGTGTGACTTCACTCAGGTTTGGTCATCTATTTCTCTTGCTATTATTTACTACCTCTTTTCACTATCTTATTAAAATCCCCTGGAAATAAAAAGAAGGAAGCATGGGTTGAAGAAACCCTGGCCTGCCCCACAAATGTATCAAATATGTGAATCTGTTTATGTATATCAAGTGATTTGTCCCAAGTCACACAACAAATAAGTGGTGGAGGGGAGCTTTGACCTCAGGCGGCACAAGTTAGCTATAATAGAATCTACCTTATGTGGTGGTCACTATGTGTACAGTTTTTAGAAAAATATCTGGCATATAGTAGGTGCTCAGTAATTTTCCCAATTATAATTAATAATAAAGATGTGATTATTTGGGGTTGGTTTAAAAACTACAATATTATACCTATTTCTCTGTATTTTCTTTGCATGTTTTCAGCTGCCCCTCTGACTTTCTGTCACGCTGACAGGGGACTCTGACTTTTCAAGGATATTCTGTCATGCATTATCCAAATTATTGAAGAATTTTTAAGAGTTACCCGGTGCCCCAAGGATAACATCCAAGCTCCCTGACTTCCCCTAACTTCTCCAGTCTCATTTCTCACCAGTCTCTTCATTGTGAGTCAAGTGCCTTGGCATATCTCAGCCCCCTTACACTTGCCCCACCATTCACCATCCTTCTTTAAAACACAACCCAGATGGTATGAGCCAGTACTGAGTGAAGACCCTTGCTCCATAGTGTACACTCCATAGTGTTTGGGGAGGGCACTTGATATTTCCCCTGCAGCACATATCACACTATACAACAATAATCTGCTTATTTGTTGAACTTACCTCAAACTTGTGCCCTTGTCTGAGGCCAGGTATATGTTGTCTGTTCTGTTTAGGATCAACAAACGTCCTGACACATGATAACCAGCAAAATGTATCTGTGGTATGAATGCATAAAAATTATTTAATGAACGTGTTAAAAATGGTTCTATGGGGGAAAAAATGTGAATGCTGGCAAACCACCTGTATTTTGGTCATCTGCAAGGCTGGGCAGTCCATAATTGTTAGGTAGCACTGAAATACCAGAGAAGGCAATGGCAACCCACTCCAGTGTTCTTGCCTGGAGAATCCCAGGGATGGTGGAGCCTGATGGGCTGCCATTTATGGGGTCGCACCGAGTTGGACATGACTGAAGCGACTTAGCAGCAGCTGCAGCACTGAAATACACAGAAGAGAGGTACTGCTGCTCAGAAGACAAATTCACAGTCACTGTCTGTGGTAGGTGAGCAGAGGAGATGGGCTGCTGCCAGGCAAGATTGAGAAATTTATCCTGGAGCTAAACCTTTTCAGACCAATTTTCCATGATAGTGATAGAGAGACGTGGGGTGAGAGGATGAGAGTGGAAAGGGAGAGAAAGAGGAGAGGAAAAAAGGCTGGAGACGAAAAAGAAAAAGAAGGAAGGGAACATTAGAAGGGTAAGAGGGAGGGAAGGAGAAAGGAAAGAAGGGGAAATTTTTTTTAAGAAAGTTCTAAAATTGCAATGAATGACAGTCACAAGTATACGTTAGGATTAGGCAGTGCATCAGCCTGTAAGAGTTAATAACTTGGGCTAACCATTTAGCGAAAAACTGATTCTACAGAAGAACCTGGTCAAAAGTGTTTTTACACTGTTTCTTTTCTAAGCGTTTCTGTGGCTGAGCAGAAGTCAGTAATACTACGCCAATGTCTCACTCCCCTTCTCAAAGATAGTGCAAGTGATTCACTGAAATCACAAAAAGTCCTTTCTATGTGCCACGCATGAAACAGCTGAACAAGAAGAATACAATCTCTTCTTTAATTGCATTTATAGTTCAGCCAGGAAGTGGGAGGTATGAATTATTTATAATGTTCTAGGCATAGTGCTATGTTCCTTACATGCACTTTCTTCATTGAATTCTTAAAATAACCCTTCAACACTGGTGCTATTATTACACCCATTTTAAAGACAGAGAAAATGAGGCTTAAAGGCAACAGTTCTCCAACCTTGCTGAATGTCAGGGAGCTCTGTACAGTCAGACTTCAACTCTAGAGATTAAGATTTATTTGACCTGGACTGAGTACTAATTATGAGTATACATTTTAAACTAGACAATTCCAATATGAATACAATTTTGAAAAATTTTTGTCACAGGCTTTGTAGCTTACCCAAACTTTCTTGGCTATTAAGTGGCAAGCTAGGACTCAAGGCCCAAGTCCTTCTGATACTACTCTTGGTTATCTTGATCCTTTACTGTATCCTTTTGCTAACATCAAAAGAGATCATGAACGGAATACTGTAGCTTGTTCATTGAAACAAATGCCTATTATTGGTTTAGAATGATTTGGAATATTTGGGAAAAAATGTATTAGTAGAATGGTATTGAAAGAAAGCCATACTAGACCTAGGATAATATATTTCTCCTGGTTCCATGAGGAAGCTTGAAACAAGTTAAGGCTAGTATTGCCACATGGGTTTCCCCAGGTGGCTCAGTGGCTAAAGAATCTGCCTGCAGTGCAGAAGACACAAGAGACACAGTTTCAATCCCTGGGTCAGGAAGATCCCCTGGAGAAGGGCATGGCAACTGACTTCAGTATTCTTACCCAGAGAATCCTGTGGATAGAGGAGCCTGGTGGGTAACGTCCATAAGGTTGCAGAGTCAGACCCAACTGCCCCTATTGAGCACAGCACAGTATTGCCACATAGTAACCTGCTTCCTTCATGCCAAGGAAATTCTTGACTCAAGACCCCATAAATGACATTTTACTCTACGATCACCACCCTTCTTCCCATCCAATAGGATATGGAATGGCATGCACTCAGTGCCCTCTTTCATTCCTGAGTTTTAAATGAAAAGTTCTAAGCGTTATGGGCTTCCCTGGTGGCTCAGAGGGTAAAGCATCTGCCTGCAATGCAGGAGACCTGGGTTCGATCCCTAGGTGGGGAAGATCCCCTGGAGAAGGAAATGGCAACCCACTCCAGTACCCTTTCCTGAAAAACCCCATGGATGAAGAGGCCTGGTGGGCTACAGTCCATGGAGTCGCAAAGAGTCGGACGCGACTGAGTGACTTCACTTTCACTTTCACCTTCTAAGTGGTATGTTTTCAAGAAATCTTTGCTTGAGATATATTACAAGAGTCTAATGGGAATAAAATAAAGTTTCCAAGGTAGACATTTTAAAGAATGAAGTCTCTTTACAGGAATATATGTTAAGATATCAGGACATAAGCTATTTATATGTGTAAAAGAAGAATAAAACTGAGCTTAATGAGATTTAGGAGAAGCAAGCCAGCAAAAAGGGGAATATCCACGTTTAACCATACCGTGTTATTAACATGATAGCATCCATGTTAAACATTTTTCCTGACTCTTGTTCTTTTTCATGCTTCAATTTGACAGAAGTTTTGGTTGCACTTCATTTTCTCATTAGCCACAAAATCAGTGTATCTTTAATGAGTGGCAAAAATTAGGAAGTCACATTAATTAGCTGAAGGACCTCCAAAATTTTGCCGATTCACTTCTTTCACTAAGAGGAGACAAAATTAATTCTGTGTGAAATCTGAGGCAGAACTGCCCTGTTTTTTGAGAGATAGTTAAAGATTTATATTTAATATAATAATTAATTTTATATATGTATATTATATATACTTATATGAAGAGTACATCATGAGAAACACAGGGCTGGATGAAGAACAAGCTGGAATCAAGATTGCTGGGAGAAATATCAATAACCTCAGCTAGGCAAATGACACCACCCTTATGGTAGAAAGCAAAGAAGAACTTAAGAGCCTCTTGATGAAAGTGAAAGACAAGAGTGAAAAAGTTGGCTTAAAGATGAACATTCAGAAAATGAAGATCATGGCATCCAGTCCCATCACATCATGGCAAATAGATGGGGAAATAGTGGACACAGTGGCAGACTTTAACTTTTGGGGCTCCAGAAATCACTGCAGATGGTGACTACAGCCATGAAATTAAAAGACCCTTGTGCTTTGGAAGGAAAGGTATGACCAACTTAGCATATTAAAAACACAGAGGTTACTTTGCCAATAAAGGTCCATCTACTCAAGGCTGGTTTTTCCAGTAGTCATGTATGCATGCAAGAGTTAGAGTATAAAGAAAGCTGAGCACCAAAGAACTGATGATTTTGAACTGTGGTGTTGGAGGAGACTCTTGAAATTCCCTTGGACTGCAAGGAGATTAACCAGTCCATCCTAAAGGAAATCAGTCCTGGGTGTTCATTGGAAGGACTGATGTTGAAGCTGAAACCCCAATACTTTGCCCACATAATGTGAAGAACTGATTCATAGGAAAAGACCTGATGCTGGGAAATATTGAGGGAGGGAGGAGAAGGGGACAACAGTGGATGAGGTGGTTGGATGGCATCACCAACTCAATGGACATAAGTTTGGGTAAACTCCAGAAATTGGTGATGGACAGGGCCTGGTGTGCTGTGGTCCATGGAGTTGCAAAGAGCCGGAAATGACTGAGCGACTAAACTGAACTGATATATACCATTTATATAGATTATATATATTATTTAGTATATCTCATTATTCCTCTTAAATGGATTACAAACAAGGTAAGAAATTTCCTTTTTTATTATTTACTTTATATTTTAAAATAATATTCTAAAGATTATTCCTTCCTTATGGCAGATAGGACATACAATGGATCTCCTATTCTATACCATACCACAACAAATGACACAATGGAGCAAAATGAGGTATAAAATCACAGAAATTTGAAGAGAAGACAACCAAAAAACAAGAGATTCCAACAAATCTTTGGAAGAGTGAAATGAGATAAAAGAATGGGATGGATTTTAAATGAGGGGAATGGAAAAACTACTACTATGTCTTTAAAAGGAAGAAATGAAAAAGTAAAAATATTCATGGGACTTGGAACAAAAAGGTTCCAGAATGAAGATGTTAGATGTAGGGGGTGATGGGTTAAAAGCCTGTATAGAGAGGCTTTTGTGTCAGCCTCTTGCCATTTTGTTAGAACATACAACACTCCACCCCTAGGTAATACAGTCCCTACTCTCAGTAGGAATTAGAGACAGCCTTTAAAATGGAGAACAAAGGCCAAGCAGAGGATATAAGTGAGGCACAGGGGGTGAAAAATGGGGGATTATCTGAATATCTAAATTGCCAAGATAAGTTCCCTGCAAAGAACTGCAGTTCCCAGAACATTGCTGCTAAGTCACTTCAGTCGTGTCCAACTCTGTGTGATTGCATAGACAGCAGCCCACCAGGCTCCCCTGTCCCTGGGATTCTCCAGGCAAGAACACTGGACTGGGTTGCCATTCCCTTCTCCAATGCATGAAAGTGAAAAGTGAAAGTGAAGTCGCTTAGTCGTGTCCGACTCTTTGCGACCCCATGGACTGCAGCCTACCAGGCTCCTCCGTTCATGAGATTTTCCAGGCAAGAGTACTGGAGTGGGGTGCGATCGCCTTCTCCCCAGAACACTGGGGGTCAGGCAAATATCTATTTAAAACAGGGCCAGCTTCACAGGTATGCAACATCTGTAACCTCATAGGATCATGTCTTAGAAGGACAAAACTTTTAGTTTCAGGATCTACAGATTCTTAATTTTCAATAAGGAGCTCTGCATTTCCAGTTTTCATTGGGCCTTACAAATTATGCATGACTGACAAGATGTGTATTTTCTAAGAAGTATGACCAAAGAGAAAAGACCCAGATATCAGCAAACTTGACTATAAACATTGAGTTTAATCAGCTTTTTTTTGCCTTACTCTTAAATATGAGCAGACATCTAAAATTAGAACCATTTGAGGAAGCTTATTATGTGAAAGAAAGAAGAAAAACAGAGCCAACATAAAAATGAACCCAGAGGAAAAAGGAAAACATCTTCATGCAAAAAAACATAATTAATAACTCTGAAAGTTCTGATAGTGACTAAAATAAGAACATGTCACTGTAAAAAAATATTCAGCAATAAAGAGCTCTTACAAATTAAAATATAACTAGAATCACAAATTCAGTAAAAGCATTCAATATGCACAGGAGGAAATCAGTAAGAAATTAAAATAGGATGATGAAACAGTCTATGGGAAACAGGAGGAAAAGACAAAAAAAAAATAGAGGCAAAAAAAAATCCAAAGGCCAACCCATAGGATAATTAACAGAAGGATGAAATCAAAGAGAGGAACATTTCAAAGGTATGTTTTCTGCAACTAAACTGCAGGAAAAATTTGCAAGGAAAATTTTCTGCAATTAAAACTCAGGTCTATAAACACAAAGGCCTATCGAGTACTAGAGAAGAAAAAAGAAATAAAATATGTATAAAAATGAAATCAAGGATACAGAGAAAATTCTAAAAAACGTCAGTGAGAAAGAAAACACTCAAAATATTACAATTAAGGATGAAATTAAGACCCTGATGCTGGGAAAGATTATGGGAGGAGGAAAAGGGGACGACAGAGGATGAGATGGTTGGATGGCATCACCGACTCAATGGACGAGTTTGAGTAAACTCCGAGAGTTGGTGATGGACAGGGAGGCCTGGCGTGCTGCAGTCCATGGGGTCGCAAAGAGTTGGACACAACTGAGTGACTGAACTGAAGTGAACTGATATCACACTTGGCAATAACAGCAACAAAGATTCAACAACAGTGCAGAAATGCCTTAACAATTCAGGGACAACTGGAATGCTTATATAAATAAACTAGAATAAGAAATAAAGATGCTTATTTAAAAAGTTTAATTTGTACTTGCAGTTAAAGAAGCATTAGGAGACTGATTTTTTAAAAAATGAAGTCGTTTTTGAAAAAGGAAAAGACATAAGTTTCTGCATAAGTTGCCTGTGCGTGAATCTGGCCCTGCCTCTAGATATTTGCCTGAACTCCAACCCAGGAGAGGAACAAAATGAATAGCGTTCTGGCTTAGGGAGCAAGCATTCTTTTGGGAATAAGAGTACCAAGGGGCCTGAGAACATATGTGCAAGAAAAAAATATAACTGATAAATTACTGGGTGAATTTAAGCCTTTAAAATTATTCTGGCAATATTCTAGAAATCTGTTGGAACATTTGGGCAAGTAAAGCACAGTGTTCACAGAATATTAAGCAAACACAGAACAGTTCAACTATTAAATCTCAATACTAAAATGTAAAAGAAAAACTGCATATATGTATTATACATTCAATATATATTATATAATATATATGCTATTTGGCTCAGTAGTGGATATCTACAAAATTATATCAATTTAAACACTCACTATTGGTTTAATCAAACATTGTGAGAATGGGAAAGGGAAAAAATCAGAAAGGTCAACAGAGAGGTAAATAATAGAAGTAAAAATCATTGGAATCGCTAAAGGACCAGTATGATATTGAACAATATTGCATATATATATTTTGTTTAAATCTTTATTATTTATTACTATATGCATAGATTTCTATAATAAATACCATTTTCTTTAACATAATTTAAAATAAAAATCTCACCAGAAAATCAAGGGACTCAATTGCTTCCTGAGATTTAAAATCTGCCAAATTTTAGATCAGTTTATAATCTTTGCATTAAATAATGGGGTCTTCATAGACTGCATTGTTAAAAATCTATCAATTGATAGACAAATCCACAGCCAAAAGGGAAAACTCGAAGACAAAGCAGTAATAAAACTGATTAGTCAAAAAACGTTCATGACTGAAACATAACATTTCAGCACAGGAGATATAGAATTTAAGTAAGGGTAGAATAACAATCCTAAAGATTGCAACTAAAACCATATACACTCTAAGCTTACAAAGACCAGCTACATCTGTTATTTTACTATTTAAAATGCAAAAAAAAAAAAAAAAAAAAAAGGTGGGGAGGGATAAATTCAGTTCAATTCAGTTGCTCAGTCATGTCTGACTCTTTGCAAGCCCATGAATCACAGCACGCCAGGGCTCCCTGTCCATCACCAACTCCTGGAGTACACTCTCATGTCCATCGAGTCAGTGATGCCATCCAGCCATCTCATCCTCTGTCGTCCCCTTCTCCTCCTGCCCCCAATCCCTCCTAGCATCAGGGTCTTTTCCAATGAGTCAACTCTTTGCATGAGGTGGCCAAAGTATTGGAGTTTCAGCTTTAACATCAGTCCTTCCAATGAACACCCAGGACTGATCTTTAGGATGGACTGGTTGGATCTCCTTGCAGTCCAAAGAACTCTCAAGAGTCTTTTCCAACGCCACAGTTCAAAAGCATCAATTCTTCAGCGCTCAGCTTTCTTCACAGTCCAACTCTCACATCCATACATGACTACTGGAAAAACCATAGCCTTGACTAGACAGAGCCTTGTTGGCAAAGTAATGTCTCTGCTTTTTAATATGCTACCTAGGTTGGTCATAACTTTCCTTCCAAGGAGTAAGCGTCTTTTAATTTCATGGCTGCAGTCACCATCTGCAGTGACTTTGGAGCCCCCAAAAATAAAGTCTGACACTGTTTCCACTGTTCCCCCATCAAGGATGTATATTGTCATCCTGCTTATTTAACTTATATGCAGAGTACTCATGAGAAGCCCTGGGCTGCAAGAAGCACAAGCTGGAATCAAGATTGCTGGGAGAAATATCAATAACCTCAGATATGCAGATGACACCACCCTTATGGCAGAAAGTGAAGAGGAACTCAAAAGCCTCTTGATGAAAGTGAAAGAGGAGGGTGAAAAAATTGGCTTAAAGTTCAACATTCAGGGATAAATTAGGAGTTTGCAATTAGCAGATACAAACATATATATATTTATATATATGGCCCAAATGCGTAACACAGGGAACTATATTAAATATGCTATAATAAATCTATAATGAAAAAATATATATGTGTACATGCATGTGTGTGTTTGTATGTGTAAAACTGAATAATTTAGTTGTACAACAGAAACTAATGCAATATTGTAAATCAACTATACTTCAATTTTTAAAAATGTAAAGAGAAAAATGAGCTAACATTAGGCTTTCTATAGGCTGAAGTATTTGGATAATTTATTTATGCATACAAACTTATTTATGAAGAGAACACACATAGTCACAGACTCCCTTTTCCCACTTGCGTGAGAAAGAAAAATTAATTTAGAAGTGATGAAAGCCTTCTAATGTGCAGCTAAATTACTCACTATCCTAATTGAATCATAAATCACTAGTCTCCTCCACATGTATGAAGGTCTTCAATACCAACTACTTCAAAGGTCTGTTACGGCACCCTCTTCACAATGGTCTGATATGGCTTCACTCTCAGTTACAGCATTTGGGAAAGCCTTTGCCATTTGATTTCTGTTATCCTCTATAGGCTTTATTTGCATACATTAAACTAAATGAGATATTTCATGAGAGTACATAGAGAGTACTTCAAAGTGAACTTGAACCAAATAACTGGAGTGGAATGAAATCCTTTTTTTCTTTTCCATCTCCTATTTCAGCTTGTGCCATGAGAAATCAGGTGGCCCATTGCAAACTTTGCTGGATTCCAATTGAGGGCATCAAGCTGTTCAGCAATATGCAAACGGAATTCTGCTCCAGATTGTATTTTCCTGCACTTGGTTCAAGGAAGATGACAATGAAAGTTTCACATAAAGCCTTGTCACAGAACTGTCAGGAAATTCATATTTTTCTTTCTCATAAACTTCTGGATTTGTTTCAAAACCAGAATAAATTTCATTTGTAAGAAAATTATTAAAAATTCCAGCTGCAAAATTCAGGAGGGAGAAAAATCCTGACTCCATTTAAAAGTCTAGAAAAGTGAATTCAAACTTATTTATTTTAAAATGGATCAAAATCATATTCTTAGTTATGGAGAGCCCTACACACTATTTTCTTGATTCTGATCGTGGGTTAGTCACCCACAATCAGAATCAAGAAAATAACTAAATAGGAGTTTAAAGTTTGAGTGAGAGACGCTGTTTTCTATTTTTATAACACCTGAAAACAATCATTGTCATTTTTTTATTTCCAAGGTTTTGTTAAAGGTACAAGACAGGAAAAATATGCAAGACAGAAAACATATACCAGAAATCCTTCTACCCTATCAGACCCTGCCAGTTAAATTCTCAAAGCTAAGGATGGGCAAGAACAGAAAACACCAATGAATTTGTCCATGCATTCCCAGATGCTGTAAGGTCATTTAAGTCTCACAGAGGTTTCTGGACAAAGATGTCGTGATAAGTGACAAACATTGCTTAGCCATACTGCCTGGTACAGTTTCAGAACATTTTCACGCATACCCAGAAATGACAGAGGCAAGATGCAGATTATTGATCATGGACAGGACTCAGGAATACGAGAAAAGCCCACTGGGGCTTCCCTGGTGGCCCAGTGGCTAGACCATGCTTTCACCACAGCGGGCGCAGGTTTGAACCCTGGTCAGGGAACTAGATCCCACCTGACTCAAGTAACACCTGGAACAGCCAAATAAATAAATAAATACTTAATAAAAAAGAAGGGTCCACTATATGGAAAGTAGCATAGGCCATAGTACTAAAGATTAATATGAACCATATAGTGTCTTGGGGAGCCTAGTGGCTCAGATGGTAAAGCATCTGCCTACAATGTGGGAGACCTGGGTTCGATCCCTGGGTCAGGAAGATCCCTTGAAGAAGGAAATGGCAACCCACTCCAGTACTCTTGCTTGGAAAAATCCTATGGACGGAGAAGCCTGCTAGGCTACAGTCCACAGGGTTGCAAAGATTCGGACACGACTGAGCGACTTCACTTCACTTCACTTCATATAGTGTCTTGGGCTTTTCTGGTAACTCATTTGGTAAAGAATCTACCTGCAATGTGGGAGACCTGTTCAATCCCTGGGTTGGGAAGATCCCCTGGAGATGGGAACGGTTACCCACTCCAGTATTCTGGCCTGCAGAATTCCATGGACCGAGGAACCTGACCACAGGGTCACAAAGAGTTGGACACGACTGAGAGACTTTAACTACTACTGATACAGTGTCTTAAATTGGATTTTGCAGGTGGCTCGGTGGTTAAAGATTCCACCTGCCAATGCAGGAAATACAGGTTCGATCCTTAGGTTGGGAAGGTCCTCGGGAGAAGGAAATGGAAACCCACTCCCGTATTCTTATCTGGAAAATCTCATGGACAGAGGACCCTGGCAGGATATAGTCCCTAAGGTCGCAAAAGAGTCAGACACAACTTAGCGACTAAACAACAAAACACAGCAGTTTCAAGTTGTTCGTATTTATCTACATCTAGCAGAAGTGCTTAACTTCAATATAAATAGGCATAATTATGTCAACAGTCATAAGGCAGAGTCAGGTATAAGAAAATATTATTTTTACCATTTTATTTGATTATTTGTTATTGAAACGTTTTAAATAGGGATGTAAAACTGATGATCCTAGGAGTGATACTGAAAGATCAGTGGTGCCTAAAAACTATGATACAATTACTCTTTTAATCCTAAACATAACATATTTGGGAAAATAACTGAAGGTATAACCTGCCAGAAAACCTCCCCTATCACACACACTAAAAGTAAATACATAACACAATAGTGTATACACTGAACAATGTTTAAACCACAATAGTTACTACAAAGGAAAATATGAAATAAAAATGTATTGAAATAGAACAAAACAGACATACAGACTTTAACAATCCTGAAAACTATAAACATAGAGATCACAAAGTAGTTCATTTTAAACATGAGCTTTTCTAAAAAATATTAAGATAGCTTAAATTCAATTAATCAGTTACTGTTAAGTACTATTCCACACAAAAGGAAAGATCAAGTGGAAAAGGACAAACATCTGGGTATTTTTCACTGCTACAAGAGTTCTAATGCAATATATTGGGGGAGATCTACTGGTTCTCTTTGCTTTAACACTCCACTGCATCATAATATGGGCTTTCCAGGTGGCCCTAGTGGTAAAGAACCTGCTTACCAGTGCAGGAAACATCAGAGATGTGGGTTTGATCCCTGGGTCAGGAAGATCCCCAGGAGGAGGGCACAGCCTCCCCCTCCAGTATTCTTGCCTGGAGGATCCCATGGACAGAGGAGCCTGGTGGGCTACGGTCCGTAGGGTCACAAAGAGTTGGACACAAGTTAAGCAACTTAGCACACACGCATGCACATCATAACATGGAGAAACTCCATTCTAACATGGTGTCACTACAGCTATAATATACTACTGTTTATTAACATGTGATCTCAAGCAAATCATTTAACCTCTCATCATCTCTGATAAATGGGAATACTGTAATTCACAATTATACATCATCTTGCTGAGGATAAAATTACATGTAAATTCTGAAAGTACATTACATAAAGCCTATTGTCAAGTAGGTGATGGGAAAAATTAGTCACTGAATTTAAACCTATTGTACTTTATTGTGACATTCAAAGGCAACATTTCCAGACCCAACAAAAGTAATAAGGAGGTACTCAACAAATGGTAGTATATAATAGTTATCATATTTTTAAGGTTATGATCACTCTCTTCAATTAATGAGGAACAGACAATGCTCATTCTTGGAAAATTAATAGCCAATAAATAGTATTTGAAAACTACACATGATATAGAAATTCAGAGAAAAAACTTTCAGTTTGAGTTAAAATAATTAAAGCCACGTTCACAGATGTGCTACTCAGATATAAAAACTATCAATTTCAGGTCATATTTTGTATTCTGAATGTAGGTTCCATCACTAACTATAGTCACCCAGACTAAAAGCCTGAATTTTTAAATGACTCTTCCTTACAGATCATTTAGATCTGAGTCTATAAAATTGGCAGGTACTGAATGATGTCTACAGGTCCACATATGATATCTCTCAAAATTTTTAAAATAATTCTTTCATTTTAGGTAATTTCACAAGAGAAACTAAATATAAACCTAGGATAGATATGGGCCAGTGGTGTGAGTACAGAGAAGTGAAGCAGTACAGAAAGCATTTCTTACATTAATCAGGTGTGAAAGATGATTCTTTGACTTCCAATCATGTGTTCCTCCATTGAGGATACTGATGCAGAGAGTGTGACCTTTTGCCTAAGATTCATCTTCAATTTGCTTTGTTTATCTTCAAATATTAGTTATTATTCTTTTCTGTGTGAGATATGATTAAGTTGCAAGTAATATCATATTTAAAAAATAATGCTGCTATTCATACATCTTCCTCCTAATGTTTATTGCTATTAATATCCACTGAACTTCAATGGGTGACAAATTTTTGGTCATTGAAGGGAAAAAATAAACTTCTACCTTGTATAAAATCTCAATCTGTTGAACTCTCAAGATCCATATAAAAATATATTAAGTAAAAATGCTATGGTTACATTTTGTGTAAGCATTTTCAGGAGATGGTGTATTATTAAATGATAGTTCAGAAACATAATCAAATGACATTTTTTTCTATCAATTTCTAGGTAAAATGAGTCCATGAAATATAAAAGAAAAATTTTAGAAAAGCATTCTGAATGTGTATTTAGAATGTAATCTAAATACACATTTCGTAGGATTAAATAAAATTTTTTTCAAGTCAGGAGAGAAAAGGAACATGTGCGCAAAGTACCTCCATAGTTTACCATTTCCCTTGTTGTGCTGGAATGACCCCTTGACTGCTAACCTGTGCAGTCTCCATCTACAGAGAAGCTCTCTCCACTAAAGATTATAGGAAAAGTCAAGCTCTACAAAAAGTCCTGCTTTTACGCAAAGACCCGTCTTTACTTGCTCTCAATAGTCTATAGCTATTCACTGGAGAGAAAGCGTTTTCTGGAGTTCATCAAAAACAAAACAAAAGTCCACAAAGCCAACTAAACTCCACAGGCATATGTCCACAGAAATCTAATTTTGAAAGCTACCACAGGAAAGCTGATGAAATCATACCAAACTGGGTTTGTAAGAAATTCCAGCTGACCTGCTCCCATGCTATGCAGGTAACATTAAAACTATGTGCCATTCCTCTGTGCTTTTAATCCATAAGTACAATGATAAGATGCAGCCAGTAAGGTTTTGATGAGAATTGAGAAAATACATGTGAGGTGATTAATGTCGGATACTGCACACAGTAAACACTCAATAATAGCTATGATTTTAATGTTGATATTAATTCTATTTTATAATTGTACCATCTCCATAATTGTACATTATAAAAACTCCTTTCAAAATATTTACAATAATATATGCATGGTCATTGACACAAGAATTATCACTATTCATCTGTCTCAGACTTAGAAATGTAAAATTTGGTTACTTTCTCTTCCTCACTAACTCATTATGCTAAGTCATTTCAGTCGTGTCCGACTCTGTGAGACCCCAGAGACGGCAGCCCACCAGGCTCCCCCCTCCCTGGGATTCTCCAGGCAAGAACACTGGAGTGGGTTGCCATTTCTTTCTCCAACGCATGTAAGTGAAAAGTGAAAATGAAGTCGCTCAGTCGTGTCTGACTCTTAGTGGCCCCATGGACTGCAGCCTAACAGGCTCCTCCGTCCAAGGGATTTTCCAAGCAAGAATACTGGAGTGGGGTGCCATTGCCTTTTCCGCACTAACTCATTACAGAAAATTTATTTAATGGAGTCCTTCTACGAACATTTTTTCCCCTATATGTAAGAGAGATTAATTTTGCATGATATTTTACCTTGACAGTGATAAAGGATATATTCAATTCTGTCATAAAAATATTATAGATGTAAAGCAGAAATCTGTATGACTGGAAAGAAAGAAAAGTAAAGAAGGAGACTAATTTTTAAAAAATGTTAAAAGTGAGGCAAGAAAAATAATTTCATGTTCTTAAAGATGGCTTTTTTCTAAAAGCTAAACTATGACTGCAATATGGCAATTCCTGAAATGGTACATTGACTAACTTATCAAAAATGTCTATCTACTAATACATATATTTGCCACTAAAAATTTTGACTAAATAGTAATTATTTGTATAATGGTAAGTAACATTTAAAAGCAATATATTATAAAATATATAAAAGTATATACTTATGTAAATGAAAGATGAAGATAACTAATTTTAATTTTTTTCATGTTTTACTACTAAATGTTATAGAAGATAAATATATGTATATATAAACATATATATTAAAATAGTCACAAGCTCTCCAATTCTATCAGTACTCCCACACACAAAAATATTAGACTGAAATTAGTACAGCATATATCTTTCATTATGCAGTTTTTTTATGTATATTTATGTGTCATTTGCCTATATTTTTGTTAGGGACTTTTTCTTTATTATATGAGAAAATACTAGTGATTAAAAGTAGAGAATCTGGGGACTTTGTAATTGCTCATAGCATGACTTTAGATAAATTACTTAAATTTCTGCTCATCACTTACAAAATAAGGGGAAAATAATATCTTTCAATTTAAGTGAGAAAATAAAGTGCTTGGTATACTACTTAACAGATGAGAGTTGTTCAATAAGAATAGAAGTCATAGTAAATTAAAGCCTACCTTAATGATTTCATTTTTAACTTAATGACCTCTTTGAAGACTGTATCTCCAAATAGTCACATTCTGAGGCCCTGGGGGTTAGAATGTCAACAAATCAATTTGAAGGGAACACATTCACTCCAAAACATTTAATTCATGAAAAAAAAAAAAATGGTTTAATTCCTAATAGTTAAATTCCATTATGTATTTTATAGTTCTTTTTCTTTCTTTGAATTTATTCTTTACTTTAATCTTTCATAGCATCCACATGATGAAATGTGTTCTTTGATCATAACCAACTACTTTGAGATTAGTCATTCTTTTATGAAAATCTCTTTCATAGAAATAGATTTGACTTTTTACTTTCTCTCTGCTGTATTAGAAATATATCTAATTTAATCATAAGCCAACTTTCCTTTTTACAATGGAATCTATTGCAAACTTCAAAAAATTATTTTTCAGAACATGAGCATTTTTAAATAGCTTTAAGTGACTGACAAAAGTTGTTATTTTACATGTCCCTCTAATTTATTTTTTCCTTGCAATGTAATATAAGGACAGAATAAGTTTTCTTTTTCCAGTTACAAGCTTAAAGGACTACTTTTTAATATTGTATATATACTTTGTAAGAGCAAGTTCAAGAAAAATGTATGTAGGTATTAAAAAAAAAAGCCAGCAGAGACTGGAAATGCATTATAACATATTGGCATTATATCAAATTGGATAACAACTAGTTAATAACTAGTGAAAAACAGTTCACTTTTATTGTCATATTAAGAAACAGAGTATATTGAGTTATGAGCAGGGATGACCAAAAGGAGAGTGAGCATAGACGTTCTTGTACAAGGTGACAAATTGTAAGACTACACTTTAAATTCTCAATATTATATACGTGAGTTTATATATATATAATCTTTGTATTTGTGATCAATAAGCATTATTTGCAATATGTAAACATTCACAATTTTATGGCAACCTAATATTTTTAAACTTTACACTTATTTTGCTTCATGTTAATCAATATAAAAATGTTTATGAATACTTTTTTCATTCATTCAGTTTGTTCATCCAACAGATATTTATAGGGCACCAAATATTTGCCAGATCAATGGCAAGAGATGTACTTTCTTGAGTAGAACAGGACTATCTTATTTTAAAAGCCTATCGCCTAGTAAGAATATACAGGAATCAATCAAAAACCAAAATAAATATAAAATTACAAAGATGATAACTGCTATGAGTGAGAGGTACAGGCATCATGGGAAGCATAAAATGGGAGAATATTATCTGGTCTGGATAGTTAGGGAAGGCTTCCCTAAGAAAGTGGGTTTTAAATTGAGATTTGTAGATTGTTTTTCCTAGTAAAAGAAGAGGTTAAATTTTTTCTCTAAAGAAGAAATAGAATATGAAAAGGCATATGACTTCAGGGACTTGATGATTAGAAGGAACACGAGGAAGGCTATTATACTTTAGGTAGAGCAAAGAAGGGAGAATAATAAGATGAGCCAGAAGAATGGGATATTCAGAACCAAGGAGCCCACATTAAAGAATTAGACTCTGAAAAGTAATGGGAAAGAATGGAGGTGCTTTATGAACAGATATAATCACACTTTTTATTTGATAAAAATCACTCTGAAGGAGCAAGACTGATGATGTTAGACCAGTTAGGAGATAAGTAACTGTGGGAATGAACTCCAAGAAAAGTAAATAGAATTAAGATGATTTAGGGGGTAAAATTCACATTGGGAAGGAGTTTGAATATGCAAATGAGGGTGACTGAAATGTCAGAGTTAACGCCTAAGTTTTCTGGCCACTGAATGTTTTATGTGGCTTAACGGGTCAGGAAAATCCCCTGGAGGAGGACATGTCAACTCACTCCAGTATTCTTGCCTGTAGAATCCCATGGACAGAGGAGCCTGGTGGGCTACAGTTCATGGGGGTCACAAAGAATCAGACACACCTGAAGCAACTTAGCATGTATGCAGGGTATGAAAGGGAAACTTTTTATAGTGATGAAAAGGCAGAGAAACCTAAATGTATGCACAACTAATAACAGGACTTCAAAATGTATAAAGCCAAACTTAACTAAAAGAAGAAATAGAGGAGTCTGCAATGATGTGAAAGGCAGAGAATCTAACACTTGTTTTTCAATAATTGAACAAGCAAGTAAAAAGTCAGTGGGGATACACAACTTAGGAGCTGACAGCAGATAAACCTTAAAGATAAGGAGAGCATTTTTGGTGTCATGATGTTGGCAGTAACAGGCATATGGATTCTTTAGACAATTTAATAATACCACTTGTTTTCATTTTCTGTGTTCTGATCTATTCTTTTGCTACACTTAGATAGATATTAACTCAGAAAATTCCTAGAATTACAAGATAACACTACTTATCCCAGCAGGCTGGGCCACACAAAAAAAGCTAACTCAGAAAATCAGCCTCAACACCAGACTCAAAAAATCATCCAAAAGTTTGCAAATAAAGTATTACCTTACCAAATCAGTGTACTCTATGGACATCTCTTTAATGAGCTAATATTTAAAAAAAAAATCTGACATTGAATGAATGATTTTTAGTATGATAAAGATATTTCACCTAAGCAATCAAAAACTATCATTGGCAACACAGAACGGTTGGACAAGGAGTAACTTCCTCGCTCACAAAATAGCAAATAAGCCAGAGTTATTAATAATAGCACATATTAAGGAGAAAAGAGACACTGTGAGGAAGACAATTACCCATAATAAGAAATTTAAAAATCTGGCAATCCATGAGGTACAGCAGGTGGATTATGTCAAGAACTAGCAGACAAAGAGACACTGATCTAAGAAACTAAAAGTATCTAGGCAGGGATTCACTCTTGAAGGGCAGAAAGAATAGACTTCCCCATAATTTAGGAAAAAGATCCCTCAATACTGTCAGTTCAGTTCATTATTTTTTTTATCCAAATCCATGTCCACACCAGTCTTACTTATTCAGCTTTCCCTGATATAATAATGTTGGGGAATCAGATGCCATGTACAGTGTATATAAAAAAGGGATTATCTCTTTGGCTTGGGCATTTACCAGATTAGTATTCTGTTTTAACTACTGGTCTCACATGAATTATGCTAACAGTGATCTTTCTTTGTGTGACTATTCGCCTATCAGTTCAGTTCAGTCGCTCAGTCGTGTCTGACTCTTTGCGACCCCATGAATCGCAGCACGCCAGGCCTCCCTGTCCATCACCAACTCTCAGAGTTCACTCAAACTCACGTCCATTGAGTCGGTGATGCCATCCAGCCATCTCATCCTCTGTCGTCCCCTTCTCCTCCTGCACGCAATCCCTCCCAGCACCAGAGTCTTTTCCAATGAGTCAACTCTTCACATGAGGTGGCCAAAGTATTGGAGTTTCAGTTTCACTATCAGTCCTTCCAATGAACACCCAGGAATGGTCTCCTTTAGGATGGACTGGTTGGATCTCCTTGCAGTCCAAGGGACTCTCAAGAGTCTTCTCCAACACCACAGTTCAAAAGCATCAGTTCTTCAGCACTCAGCCTTCTTCACAGTCCAACTCTCACATCCATACATGACCACAGGAAAAACCATAGCCTTGACTAGACGAACCTTTGTTGGCAAAGTAATGTCTCTGCTTTTGAACACGCTATCTAGGTTGGTCATAACTTTCCTTCCAAGGAGTAAGCATCTTTTAATTTCATGGCTGCAATAACCATCTGCAGTGATTTTGGAGCCCAAAAAAATAAAGTCTGACACTCCACTGTTTCCCCATCTTTTTCCCATGAAGTGATGGGACCTGACGCCATGATCTTCGTTTTCTGAATGTTGAGCTTTAAGCCAACTTTTTCACTCTCCTCTTTCACTTTCATCAAGAGGCTTTTGAGTTCCTCTTCACTTTCTGCCATAAGGGTGGTGTCATCTGCATATTTGAGGTTATTGATATTTCTTCCGGCAATCTTGATTCCAGCCTGTGCTTCTTCCAGCCCAGCGTTTCTGATGATGTACTCTGCATAAAAGTTAAATAAGCAGGGTGACAATATACAGCCTTGACGGACTCCTTTTCCTATTTGGAACCAGTCTGTTGTTCCATGTCCAGTTCTAACTGTTGCTTCCTGATCTGCATACGGGTTTCTCAAGAGGCAGGTCAGGTGGTCTAGTATTCCCATCTCTTAAAGAATTTTTCACAGTTTATTGTGATCCACACAGTCAAAGGCTTTGTCATAGTCAATAAAGCAGATCACAATTAACTTTCTGGAAGATTAACTTCTGTTGGACAGCACTGATAATTTAGAGTCTTTTAAAGACTATTGACTGGTCATTCTTTAAATGGAGGTCTTTACAATCAAACTAAAATGAACTTTCCTGTTGGATGGGAGGACATAAAAATAAAAAGATGAGTGGATCCAATTTTTCTATTTCCCATCCTTGATATTAGGGTAGAAGATGCCTTTTTCTGGGCTTGCTTATCCAGTGGTCTGACTATGGTTGACCGCTCCTTTGTTACGATGAAGTGAAAGTAAAAGTGTTAGTCACTCAGCTGTCTCCAACGTTTTGGGACCCCATGGACTATACCCTGCCAGGCTCCCCTGTCCATTAAGTTCACCAGCCAAGAATACTGGAAGTGGGTTGTCATTCCCTTCTCCAAAGGACCTTCCCAACCCAGGGACTGAACATCTCTTGTGTTTTTTGCATTGGAAAGTAGGTTCTTCACCAGCTGAGCCACCACTAGTGCGGATTACATCTCTCCCTACTTGGAAAAAGTTGGAGGATCAGAGGCACAGCTCAGGTCTACATCCATAGAGTGGCTTTAGGCAAACAGCTGTTTGAAGATTGTTAAGACTCAGAAATTTATAAGTGACTCTCCAAACTTCTTCCCCATCACATGAGAAGTTATTTCTTACTGGTTCCATTTCACCAAGGTCGTTATTTCAAGGGTGTGTGTGTCTGAGTTTGTGTGTGTGTGTGTGTAACAGAGAGAAACCAGGCTGAAGCAAAGAGGTAATAATGTAATTCAGAAAAGAGTTTTCCTGAATTGACCGGTTTCCTTCCAAGCACAGGATTACAAGATAGAAGTCTCAATACCATTAGTTCAGATACTTCATTTTCCATCAATTCAGCTCAAATATTAGTATAGCCTTAGTCTGCATTTATAAAAATGGTATCCAGTGTGAAGTATTTTACCATTTTCCTAAATATGGATATTAAATAAGGACAAGAATATGTTTTAAGGTTCTATGTCTCTAATTTCAGTTGATGTTTGCGCAGCTATGTAAATTGACTGCTTAACTAACCATGCTGTGTTCTGTTCATTCTCTCAGTCATGTCCAGCTCTGTGACCCCCTAGACTGTAGCCTGCCAGGTTCCTCTGTCCATGGGATTTTGCAAGCAAGAATCCTGGAGTGGGTTGCCATTTCCTATTCCAGGGGGTCTTCCCAACCCAGGGATCGCACCTATGTTTCCTGCTTGCATCTCCTGCGTGGGCAGGCAGATTCTTTACCACTTGAGCCCCCTGGGAAGCCCACTTACCTGACCATACTCATGCTAACATAGAATCACTGGCTCATTTTGATGGTGGTGGAAAGTCAAAGAGCCTCATATTCTCCTATTTCTTTAATGACTTACATTAAAATAGCCAAGGCAAGCTCAGAAAATGTGGGTGTTATATGAATTGGGGAGGCATGATGACAGAATCACACTCCAAGATCCTGACAGCCTCAAATGATGGGCCAAATTTAACAAGATGGGTATAATCAAAATAATTACAAGGTTGCACAAGGGATATCTTAGGGCCAAAAACCTAACTGCAAATAAATGACTGGAAAGAAATCTGGCTTAGCAGCAAAATTGTGGCAGAAAATTATAAAACAGCTTAAGAGCTTCAATTTTAGTTGTCAGTGTTGTGAGGTGAACATAAAACCAAAGTTCATCTTTTTATTTTTTGACTAAAAACAAACATATACAACTTGATACTTGTTATGGTTAAACCATACCTAGGTTGTTTTCTTTTATTATACAACCTGCCTTTTTGAAACTATTTTAGACAAAAGAAAATCCATTCACACAAGTATGATAAATTAATAGGATTATACAGCTTGAAAAATGTTATTAAAATAGTTGAAAGTCTCGAATCTTTATCTTAAAGGATTTATGTGGATAAAATGATGATACTGTACAACTTCAAATGATACCAATAGGTAAAATCTTCAAAAAATTAATTTTAACTTCACATAATTTAAAAGTAAAGTGATGATGTTTGCTTACTGTTTGCCAGGTGCTATGTAACTCAATCACAGAATGGTAGTTACCTTGCTTGATTTGACCATACTCCGGGAGCTGGTGATGGACAGGGAGGCCTGGTGTGCTGCAATTCATGGGGTCACAAAGAGTCGGACACGACTGAGCGGCTGATCTGATCTGATCTGATGACCACATCTGTTTGACCATATCCAAAGTCTTTGACAATTTCAATTAACCTCTTTCCTATTATAGAAGGTTTTCCTAGCTCTCATATGGGCCCATGAATGAAATGAGTTAGCTGAAAAGGTGATGTATCTCCAAACGCTGGAAATGTTCAATCATGGAGTGAAAAACCATTTGCTGTTTAATGAATTCTACTAAAAATACCTTTCTCCTAATTTATCATCTTTACAAATCCAGTGTTCCTTTCAGTAAGTGTGCTCAAACGTCTCCATAAAGCCTCAGTTCTCTGAAGATTTTATGACTCTGTCATGACTAAACAAAGAACGACATTCAACCAGAGCAAATGCCCACAGTCAAGCCCTACGCTAACACTGATTCACTGCTAACTGAAAACAGAAATTAAAGAAAGATAGGTAATTTAACTTTTAGACTCCAGAACTTTGGTCAGAGAAAATCTGTAGTCCTATATATATTTATATCAGTTCAGTTCAGTTGCTCAGTCGTGTCCGACTCTTTGCAACACCATGAATCCCAGCACGCCAGGCCTCCTTGTCCATCACCATCTCCCGGAGTTCACTCAGACTCACGTCCATCGAGTCGGTGATGCCATTAGCCATCTCATCCTCTGTCATCCCCTTTTCCTCCTGCCCCCAATCCCTCCCAGCATCAGAGTCTTTTCCAATGAGTCAACTCTTCACATGAGGTGGCCAAAGTATTGGAGTTTCAGCTTCAGCATCAGTCCTTCCAATGAACACCTAGGACTGATCTCCTTTAGAATGGACTGGCTGGACCTCCTTGCAGTCCAATATATGTGTATATATATTCCGTGCATACATATATGTATGTGTGTGTATTCACTAGGATTCTGTCATAATTCCTTACTATGGATGATAATAATTACACTGCTTATAGACTATGTAATATGTGCCAAGTACTATAGTTCTGTTTATATTAACTAACATATTTAATCCTCACCACACTCCCATGAGGCAAGTTTTACAGATAAAGTTAGACATGTATATTACTATAGGTAAACAAACAGCAAATACCTACTGTATAGCACAGGGAACTATATCCAATATCTGTAATAACCTATATTGGGAAAGAGTCTGGAAATAATTAAAAAACTAAATCACTTTTCTGAATCACCTGAAACTAACACAAAATTGTAAATTTACTATGATAAAAAAACATTAAAAAAAAAAAAAAAACTATCTGGTTTCAAAAAAAAAAAGAAACTAAGACATAGAGTCATTGAGTTACTTGCTGAAGGCCACACATACAGAAAGTGCCCAGACAGGATTTAAACTAAGATGTCTTACAGCCAATTACACGCTCTTAACCACTAAGGATACTGCCTCTCATAAATGTATGCTTCAGTATTCAAAATAGCTTTAACTATAAATATCTAAATTCTGAATTTTAGCTTTCATCAATGAACAAGTAAAAATGAAAATATAAATTTTTAAACTAATCTAATTTATTTTGGGTAAGTGCCAAGTAGTTTTTTTCTTTTTCTTTACTTTTTTTTTTAGCCTTAAGTTTATCTCCTACTGCCTTTATATGAATGGAATCTTCTTGTGTATAATGGGTATAATTTCTACTCACCTATCTTATAAAAATTTAATAAGATAAAATATGCTCAACCAAAATACTTAAGTCCTTATGTTAGGTAACATGATATATGCCGGAGAATTTTCAACAGGAGTATTATAAACAGTTTTCTGCATACAAGACCATACTAATAACATTTCTCTGTGTACAAAACCATATTATTTGGATCGATGAAGCTTGTAAAAAATATTGCAAATCAATGTTAATAAGCTATAATTATAGAAAAGTACAGGAATAGAAAAGAGTATTTTGGGAAGGACATGTCACACACTCAGAAGGAGATGGCCCAGTGAAACTTGAGCAGTGTGTCAGCTGAGTAAAGTTTTGTAACATGGATATGGGTTTAGCAACCAGTAGAGAATTCAAGCATAATAGGAGGAAGGAACTGTGTTTACAAAACATGAAGGAATGAGACAGCTAGTGAGCAATGGAAACTGTACAGGTTTCAGTAGAATAGAAAATGAGGAAGTAAGGATTAGTGGTATGGGGCAGGAGCCTGAAGAAACTTGAAGAGGCTAGGCAACACCTGAGGAGCCGGTAGCTAATGAAGATCCTTACAGTGTTCCAAGGATTTTTCTGGACTGTGGGGTGTATGAACTGGAAGTACAGACAGGAGGAAAATCTAGCAGTAGTAAGGACAATTAGGAAGCTATGCTACTATTGTCAATATGAGAAATTTTGAGGGCCTGAATTTAATTTTAGGCAAGATAAAGAGAATGGGACTTGAGGAAATTTAAGGAGATCTGAAAGACCTAACTTAGGTTATTAGGCAGATAGTATGACCAACCTAGACAGAGCAGAGACATGACTTTGTCAACAAAGGTCCGTCTAGTCAAAGCTATGGTTTTACCAGTGGTCATGTATGGATGTGAGAGTTGGACTATAAAGAAAGCTGAGTGCGAGAGAATTGATGCTTTTGAACTGTGGTGTTGGAAAAGACTCTTGAGAGTCCCTTGGACTGTCTGTTCTAAAAGAGATCAATCCTGGGTGTTCTTTGGAAGGAATGATGTTGAAGCTGAAACTCCAATACTTTGGCCACCTCATGTGAAGAGTTGACTCATTGGAAAAGACCCTGATGCTGGGAAAGATTGAGGGCAGGAGGAGAAGGGGACGACAGAGGATGAGATGGTTGGATGGCATCGCTGACTCAATGGACATGGGTTTGGATGGACTCCGGGAGTTGGTGATGGACAGAGAGGCCTGGAGTGCTGCGATTCATGGGGTCGCAAAGAGTCAGACACGACTGAGCAACTGAACTGAACTGAGTATCACTAAATAAGGCATCTATCTGGCTTGAATAATTGGAGTGATAGCAGTGAAAATAAATAGAATTCCAAACATACAGCAAATCACTGTTTTGGTGGGAAAAAAAGTGAAAAGGCAAGCTCAGACCTAGAGTTTGAGGTACCTTGTGTCATTCATGAGAAATCTGAATATATGAATATGGATGGCACTCAGGTGACAGATAAAATCGGTACCTCTGAACTTCTGGTTGATAATTTAAAATAATGCAACTTATTGCAATCAAACAAGGAAAGTAAATGAAAAAAAAATGAGAAGTTCTCCAACAAATATAAATATATACAACAGTGCAAAGTTGATAATGTTGTCGACTAAAAAAAGATGTACAACTTGAGCGTTTGTGAGTGAAGTTTTATTTGGGGCAAAAGGAGGACTGCAATCCAGGAGGCAACATCTCGGATAGCTCTGAGAGACTGCTCCAAAGTGGCAGTGGGGGAAAGTCAATATAAAAGGTTTTGGTGAAGGGGGAGTTCAATACCATGAAGCACTTATTTTACAAAAGGTTTTTTGTTAGTCATGAGGATCTGATATCACCATGAAGGGACTTAGTACTTCTCTAGATATAAGAGAGCTTCCCTGGTGGCTCAGGTGGTAAGGAATCCACCTGCAATTGAGCAGGAGACCTGGGTTCGATCCCTGGGTTGGGAAGATCTCCTGGAGAAGGAAACGGCAGTCCACTCCAGTATTCCTGCCTGGAGAATCCCAGGGATGGAGGAGCCTGGTAGACTACAGTCCATGGGGTCGCAGAGTCGGACATGACTGAGCTACTTCACTTCACTTCTAGATATAAGGAGATGCAAGGACTGAGATCATAAAATCTGTTCCTAAAAACATCCAACTGTCTAAAGTCCTGTCCCACAAGATTCCCTGGAGCATAGAGTGCCTCACTCCACCCTGAACTCACTCAGGAGTTATTGAAGGTGAACAGCTATAGCAGCATGGGGTTCAGTCTCCATAGAGGCAGATGGCAAACACCTTCGTTGTTCAGTCGTTGGCAATGCTCTTGGTAAGTGCTAATTTGTAGTTGACAATATTATTATTAAATACTTGCACAGTGGGTTTAATAACAGAAGACATAACTCATCCTTGGCTCCTTTTGCTGAGATAGTGCTACTGTAGTAATAAGAAGAAGAAAGTGCAAGTCTTTTATTTAAGTTGCAGATTGAAACAGGTGACAAGACAAGCTCAGACTCAGGCTTAACCTTGGATTATCAGAGAAGAAATGGGCATTAAATTACTATGAGATTTAGGTCAAAGAAATATGAGGTTTTGGGGGACAGAAATTCATTGAATTTTTGTCGACAGCTTACATAACTGTTTTGTTGTTGTTGTTTTTTCTCACTTCATAGATCAGACATGAGAAGAACAGGTATTTTTCTATACATTTCTTTTTAGGCTACAATGATTAATTAGAAACTGTCCAGCTGGTAACAGAATTGGTCTAAGACAAGACTATGCAAGCAGGCAATACAGTAAGATTTCAGCCATTAATATCACATAGAATAAAGCTGTTCATTAAAAAAAATAGCAATAACATCTGAACTGCTTAGAAAACTCACCAATGAACTTACAAAACCACATATCCATAGGTTTCCCCTATTTATAGGAAGCAAACATTGTGATCTTTACAGAGGATGCTTTTAGTTCCTTCCTACAACTATTTGAGTTAAACAATATCATATGAGGAGCAAAAAGTTCTTTACCAATCAGTGAACAAAGAAGCTGTCTCTGTGGTTTGTGCTTTATAGTTTTTTAGCTCTTTCCACAACTATATAAAAAACACACAATTTTTTATGGCGCTTTAAGCAAGTGCCTAAAGTTTAGTTGAAAAAAATAAGTCTGTATATGAATTCAGATTCAGTTCAGTTCAGTTCAGTCGCTCAGTCGTGTCCAACTCTTTGCGACCCCATGAATCGCAAAATCAGTTCCACAAAAGTTCAATAGAGAAAGTTCAGAAGACAATTGGAATAGCTGGAGAAAGCTTTGTGTTAGAGACAGACATTGGGAAAGCTTATATATTAAAAGTAAAAGGAAAGAATTTTTTTTTTAATATTTAATAATTTTAAAACATGTGTTCCCCATCCTGAACCCTCCTCCCTCCCCATACCATCCCTCTGGGTCGTCCCAGTGCACCAGCCCCAAGCATCCAGAAAAGGAAAGAATTTAAAAATCTCAGTTAACAAACTGATCAGAAGTTTTTAGATTATTATATTATGGTGAGTTTTGAAAGCCAGACTAAGGGCTATATAGTTAATGAAAGAAAATTCATTTCTCAATTTTCTGAAGATTTAATTGCACCTATGAGGAAATTTGTTTCCCCCTAAAAATACAGTGCAGACCCTACTCCATGTCATACAAATTCCTCTGAAACCAAAATTTCATCTACCTTTAAATCATAATTCATATATACTCTGGAATAATCAATAAATATTTACTAATAACTTCATTAAACACAATATGTTTATTGTGTTTAATAAAATCTTTAAAAATCTTTAAAAGTTTGCCCACGGTTTTATGTTATATGAACTATTTTCTTGAAATGTCCAATCTATAAAAGTTCTACCATTTTTAAAAGTTTAGCTCTAATGTCACCTATATTGCAAAAACTTTATTTCCATAAATTATAATTATTTACTTTCTTTGATGCAAGATATGTATGTATATATGTATATTCATTTATATATCTGTTTGCATGTATATACACCTATATGTACATCTATGATATCATTTCTTAATTCAGCTCAGCAACTCAACTTGGGGGTGGTGTATGAATTTCTTCCTCAATATCATAAATGTAAAGATTCATAATATTTTAAGGTTGGTTTCTATAACTTTATATATATATATATATATATATATAGCCTATAATGCTTAACATAATTTTTTTTCATGAAACTAACTTAAGAATATGTGTTAAAAAAACATACATATATATACACATATAGGTATGCATATATTGGGTTGGTCAAAAAGTTCATTTGTGTTTTACTGTAACATCTTCTGGAAAAATCTGAATGAACATTTTGGCTAACCAATATATGCATAGATATTAACATCAGACTTTAATTCATGACCTGATTTTTCCATAATAGATTTTAAAACAATCCCATATGGACTTTACTAACCGAACTAAGTATGATAATAACTGATTCAGATAAGTCTGTGATGTTTCAGAGAGCTCGGAAGACATTAGAATTCACATTCCCCTTTCATAGTACAGAGTCAGTGGTAGGAAGTGGCTTCCCAGAAAAGTACTATAATTCCCAGCTCTTTGGCATTTAGGTCTGAGTTTGTGACTGATTTTTGCCAATGGAATAACAATGGAATTATTGATATGTGTTAGTCCCTGGTTTTAGAGGTAGATATTCTTCTCTATTCTCACTCCGGGAGTTGGTGAAGGACAGGGAGGCCTGGCATGCTGCAGTCTATGGCATCACAAAGAATCGGACATGACTGAGCGACTGAACTGAGCTGATTCTTCTCTATTACCTTTTTCCTTCTACAGGCTGGAAACTATGAACAAAGACTTGAGGATAGCAAAGCTGGATCCAGAGAATTTTAATGTGGGAAAAGCTTAAGCCTCACCTAAACCTTCAGGGAAATCTTGGAGTGGAATTTATACTTCAATGAACAATGTAGGCCTTTTATATTCCCATTATCAGTCTACCAGTCAGTTACTAGCTAAGGATTACCCATGAGTGATATAACTCCCCCAGGCACTTCTGACTCTCTATCCATGTAGGCACAGTGGCTCAAATAGCTCTTGGCTATACCTGAGGTACAGAGCATAGAAGCAAAATAACAAACTAGTGAAGAGTACATAGAAACAGTAAGAGAAACCCAAGGGCATCTAGGCAGAGCACCAATAGCATCTGCTACACATATTACGTAGACACCAATCATTCGGCTATAATAAGCATGACTAAGAGCCCTGGCAATATCTAATAAACCTTCTTACTTAAGAGAAGATGCCAACCGGATACCAAGGGTCTTGAACTATTAGAAGACCAGAAACCATAACTGAAAATGACTAATGGCACAGTTTTTCATATTCACAAGTTTTTATATAGATATACATATGAAAAAGTAGCACAAATATCACAAATGAAAATCACTGTTTGGGGATTACCTTTGGTAATGGAATCAACCCTATATCAGAGCCCTGAAGAGGGGTGGGTCACCATTCAAGCCAACAATGATTTCAGATATCCCTGTTAGACTTCTGGATGAATTTTTATCGAAAATAAAATTTAACCTCAAAAATGCTTAGACATTTGAACATTTAGAGGGTCAGATGTTTCAAAATTAGTCTAGAGAATAAGGGTTGGAAGGCATGCCCTTTATTTGCCCAAAAGTAGACAAAATTTGATTCTTCATTAGCAATTATTCCCTTAAAGTGTGGCTACAACAGGATGAGTGAGAGCAACATTGAGTGAAGCCCCACATAAATCATGGCAGATACATCAACACCAGCAAGAGAAAATAACCAGTTGACTCTTCTTTCAATACTAAGGACTTGGACAGAGCTGTGCCTCCAATAAGGCATCTGGTGATGGCCCCAAGCCAACAGCAATGGCAGCCTCGGGGGCTGAAGGAGTAGCAATAAGTATCTAGAGGCAGATTTCAGGAACCATGTTAGTTAGAATCCCACTCACATATACGTGGATAGAGACCTTCAGAATAATAATAACATAATGAAGTCTCTAAAATTATCATTGATAAAAACTCTCCATCAACTTTGAAAGCAATGAATGGAAAGACAGAAAATTGATTTGCATGTGGTTATTTATTGACTATGAACATAATGTGGCAAGGCAAACAAAGTATAACTCAGACAAGAAAGTATAAGTCATCTGACAGACCTGAAAAAAACGGCATTGGACACAAAAAAAGTTGTGCCAGAAGGTAAGTAATCTTGGAAAAGAATATTGTTCTAGTGGTTAGAACTGCCTCACTTTGAACTAAAGAGACTGATTAGATCACAAGAAAATCATCAGATTTTCTTACAAATCTTTTAATATAGGGCTCTACATAAAGAATAAGAACCAAGAACAAATGTAAGCCCCAAGAAAATGTATGAACCTCTGGGGCAAAATGTAGCTATAATGGCCAGTTAGTAGGACAAGCTAGATGAGCATGTCTATTTATCTCTATTTTCTAACTTTCAAAACAGTATTCTTTCAAGTGTAACACTATCCATTGTTTCCCTTGATTTTGGTTCTAAGAAGATGATTTGTTAAAGCAAGTAAAACAAAATATAGGCTGGTAGCCAGTGGAAGAAAGTGCAAAAATTTTAACCTTTCAAGTTTGCCTCCTTTTTCACATCAACTTTCCAGAAGTGAAAGCTAGATTAAAGTATTTTTTATTTAAAAATTACACATATTGCCAAAGAAAATCTAATTCTCTTTGGCAATATGCACATTTTGATTTAAAATTATGCATATTTAATTTCTTTAATTTTGATTTAAAAATTATGCATATCGCCAAAGAGAATCAATTAGATTCTGTTTTGCCAAAGAGAATCTAATTGCATTTTCTTAAACTGAATTTTCAGCTTGCAATCATACGTGAATAAGTATTATTTTACTTTCCTATTAGAATCAATCTGGAAGATAGAATCATGTATAAAAACAGTTATTTTGACATTAAAATTCTTAATTCTCCATATTTATTTTCTTACATCTCTTAGAATTTCTTATCTTTAATTGAAATATAGCTGACATGGGCTTCCTGGCTGGCTCAGTGGTAATCTGCTTGCCAATGTAGGAGACACAGGTTTGATCCCTGGGTTAGGAAGATCCCCTGGAGAAGAAATGGCAACCCACTCCAGTATTCTTGCCTGGAGAATCCCATGGACAGAGGAGCCTGGTGGGCTGCAGTTCATGAAGTTGCAAAAGAGTCACACATGACTTAGCAACTACACAAGGACAGCATTGTAGCTACAAAATTATAATAGTTTCAGGTGTACAACAAAGCAATTTAATATTGCCTCTGACTGTGTGGATCACAACAAACTGTGGAAAATCCTGAAAGAGATTGGAACACCAGACAACCTTACCTGCCTCATATGAAACCTGTATGCAGGTCAAGAAGCAGCAGTTAGAACCGGACATGGAACAACAGACTGGTTCCAAATTGCGAAAGGAGTACTTCAAGGCTATATACTGTCACCCTGCTTATTTAACTTCTATGCAGAGTACATCATGCGAAATGACAGGCTAGATGAAGCACAACCTGGAATCAAGGTTGCCGGGAGAGATATCAATAACCTCAGATATGCAGATGACACCACCCTTATGGCAGAAAGCAGAGAGGAACTAAAGAGCCTCTTGATGGAAGTGAAAGAGGAGAGTGAAAAAGCAGGCTTAAAACTCAACATTCAAAAACTAAGATCAAGGCATCCAGTCCCATTTCAAGGCAAATAAATGGGAAGACAATGGACATAGAAACATACCATATTTTCTTGGGCTCCAAAATCACTGTTAATGGTGACTGCAGCCATGAAAAAATGACTCTTGCTCCTTGGAAGAGAAGCTAAGACCAACCTAGACATCATATTAAAAAGCAGAGATATAACTTTACTGACAAAGGTCAGTCTAGTCAAAGCTATAGTTTTTCCAGTAGTCATGAATGTGACAGCTGGATCATAAAGAAGGCTGAACACCAAAGAATTGATAGTTTTGAACTGTGGTGTTGGAGAAGACTCTTGAGAGTTCCTTGGAATGCAAGGAGATCAAACCAGTCAATCCTAAAGGAAATCAACCCTGAATATTCTTAGGAAAGACTAATGCTGAAACTGCATCTCCAATACTTTGGCCACCTGATGTGAAGAACCATCTCAGTAGAAAAGACCCTGATGCTGGGAAAGATTGATGGCAGGAGTAGAAAGGGACAATAGAAGAAGAGATGGTTGGATGGCATCACTGACTCAATGGACATGAGTCTGAGCAAGCGCCAGGAGATGGGGAAGGACAGGGAATCCTGGCATGCTGTAGTCAGACACAACTGAGCAACTGAACAACAAACATATTACACAGCATATGAAGTTATTACAGTATTACAATTTTCTGTTTTAGTTATGATCCTATATATTTACCCAATAATTTTATATTTTGTTTGTCCTTATTATAGTAAATCCTAATAGTATCATGCATTCATGGTCTTTCTGAGACCTTATTTTTCTATTCTATTCTATAAATCATATCTTTATACTTAACAGTTGAAAGGAATTAACTATTCACTATGAGCAAAGCCTGGAGAAGGAAATGGCAACCCACTCCAGTATTCTTGCCTGGAGAATCCCAGGAATGGAGGAGCCTGGTGGGCTGCTGTCTATGCGGTCACACAGAGTCGGACATGACTGAAGTTATTTAGCAGCAGCAGCACCATGAACAAAGCCTTCATAAATTTAGAAAACTATCTTCTTAAATTAACAGCTTAGATTTTTAAATACAATGACTAAGTACATTATCTTAACAGACAATAATGTTTTACATTATACTTTTGTTAAAATACATATATATATTTAAGTAATAATATTTTATATATCACTATTATTCTTCTGTATCATAAACTGCATGCGTATTAAGTCACTTCGCATATGTCCAACTCTTTGTGACTCTATGAAACTGTAGCCTTCCACTCTCCTCTGTCCATGGGGTTCTCCAGCCAAGAATACTGAAGTGGGTTGCCATGCCCTCTACCAGGTGAGTATTACTTTAGAAAAAGAAAAATTTTAATGGTGGAAATTTGGTTAATCTCAATGATAGCAGCAATCTAAAATCATATACTAGATTTTGCATGTGAAGCATCTATGTTCCTGTGAGACATATCTGTAAACTTGATAAATATTCCTATTTTTAGGATTCCTGATTCCCTTCTATTGTTATTATATGGAATCATATATTTATGATTTATGGTTAAAAACATTTATGGTTACAGTGAATCCTGCAGTTATCATCTCAAGGCAGATCAAATTTCATCCACATCTCTACTCACTTATGCTCCTTCTTAGGCAAGCCAATAAGTTCCAGAGAATACAAAATTAGGCAATGAAGAGTTATCTCAAAGAGCTTGCAACTAGCTATTAAAGTTTTACTTTAAATCAGCTCAGGAGAAAGTGAAATAGATGAATTAAAGATCAAAGGAAAATGCTATTACACACCTTTGAGTGGACTGGCAAGCTCATTTCATTAAAGTCGTTTCATAAGACATCTGCTGTGAAAGTTTCAATGACCCTGAGTTAGATATCAGCTCACCTATTCCAAGCAAGAGAGATTGAACTGAGCACGACACCGGCTGTTTGAAGATTTCATTTCTTTTTCTGAACCTCTAAGATACTTTAAGCAACTCAATTCACTTTCTTTCTAGCATGAGTTTCCCCTACTGTTGTCCTTAACTTTATACATTTAAGACTTTGTTTAAAAAGAAAACTTTCAAATCATGAAGGAAAACACGCTGCCAGCATGTTTAAATCTTGCCTATTGCCTTGAGAGTTACCCAGCTACTCTTTTCCCATATCTGTGGCATTTTTGTGATGTTTGATAAACATCAAAAAATTCCAGAGAATTCAGGTTTTATTACACATATTGGACTCTAACAAGTCTTGAAGAACCCAGATTTTTACTTCAAATAGAATAAGATTACATACTTTATCCTCATCTCTAGAGTCATGCTTCAAGAGTGACTCTGGAACTGAGACTAACATCTAGACAGGAGCTGTGTTTCTCAGATGGGGTACTCTAACTAAAAACGGGTAAAGTAAAGGAAACAAAGAAGATGTTATCACACAAATTAATCAGCATTTGCTATCATTTGTCTTGAGAATATAACACTTCTGTCCTTTTTATATTTTCTTTGCCATGCATGGTAGGTACAGTGGAAATGAGAAGGAAGAAACAGGAGAGATTTTAGTAAAGTTTGCATACATTAGAGGGCAAAAATCTTTGTGAATTTCTCCTCTCTCTCTGAGTTATGTTTGGACCAGGGTATCATCAGTTCTTATGCCACAGGTTAGGACTATGTGGCTGAATAAATCTATGAAGCTTCTGCCAGTCAAATATTCTTTGTCATAATTTACCTTAATGCACAGAGCATGTATACTTTTCTCTAAGAAAGTGGGAGTATATATTCTGTACAATAAAGTGCTTTAGTCACGTGGTTATTTAAGTCCTGGTGACTTGATTGGCTTCTTCCTTCCCTGTGGAACTTCTGTCCCATAGCAGAAAACTAAAGTGTGAATGTGGCATGAAAAGCTATCATGAAGATTCCAGGTAAAAGGGACTACTTATTTTTCCTGTTAATTAGAAAATGTCTTCGTCTAATATATTTCCTTTACAAAGGGAGTGGTATGCCAGTATAGTAGTAAAACATTATGAAATTGAATACATCCAATTTATCATTTACCAAATAATGTAAGAGCTCCTTCTTATTTCTAAGACTATCTTTGGCTTGCACATGTGCTCAGCTGTGCCTGACTCTATGCCATCCCATGACTGTAGACTGCCAGGCCCCGGTGTCCAGGTAATTTCGCAGGCAGGAATACTGGAGTGGGGATTTCCTTCTCCAGGGGATTTTTCAGACCATAGAATTGAACCTGCATCTCTTGCATCTCCTGCATTGGTAGGTGGGTTCTTACCATTGGCACCACTTGGGAAGCCCTGTTTTTTTTGTTTTTTTTTGGGGGGGTGGGGGGTGGGGTGGGGCGCTTACTTCGAGCTTATAATTTAAGTGGACTTGCCAATAGTGTATATTTATATGGCTAAGCACACATACATCTTTTCCATTGTTGTCCAGTCTTCACAATATTTGCAAATATCAGAGATCACAATAACATGAAGTTTAGCAAACATTCACAAAAGTGGGAAAAAAAACCCAAGTCATCATTTTTTTTATTCTACTTACCAAGAAAATTGGAATTAAACCCTCCATCCACTTGGCTTCTTTAAAGATCTTATTTTATAGCTTTATCAGAGGAAAGCTCTCTGTGGATACTTGTCATTTGTTTGAGAAGTGATACTTCCAAAATATTTCCCTTATGTTTCAAATGTTGTGGGGTTTTTTTGTTTGTTTTTTTCTGAAGTTAATTTAATTTTTCCTCTTTGTACTCACATACATGTTCCTTTTCAAAGTACACTATATTTAAGCATGGAATTCAATGGTGGATATTATATTTTAATATTTGTTATTATGCAAAGATATAAATGTATTTAATAACAGTCTTAATATTATTATCTTTATGAACCTATGTGTTGATGTTCCACTCAATTCTTTTTCTCCATTATTCATTAAAGCACTAAAAGTAAACTTCAAATGTGCAGTTATAATCCAAGATAATGCCTATTCATTACACCATTGGCAATAAAAGTGATGTCTTTTCACAATACAAATCTTATATTCATTGATAATTTCTATTGTTCAATTGATCAGTTAGAATGATATTTTCATGTGTTCCCCATCCTGTGCATCGAACCTGGACTGGCGACTCGTTTCATACATGATATTATACATGCTTCAATGCCATTCTCCCAAATCTCCCCACCCTCTCTCTCTCCCCCAGAGTCCATAAGACTGTCCCATACATCAGTGTCTCTTGCTGTCTCGTACACAGGGTTATTGTTACCATATTTCTAAATTCCATATATATGCGTTAGTATACTGTATTGGTGTTTTTCTTTCTGGCTTACTTCACTCTGTATAATAGGCTCCAGTTTCTCATGTATACCTGTGGCGGATTCATTTCATTATTTGGCAAAACTAACACAATATTGTAAAGTTTAAAAATAAAATAATTTTTTAAAAAAAAATGATATTTTCATAGCTAAATTGAAACTATTACAAGCTAAAAAGGGAGCATGGGAAAAATAAGGCTAAGAAAAAGCTTACAGTGGTTCAGGGTGTGAGGGAATAGACTAATGACTAGAAGTTGTGGGTTGCAGAGGAATATGCAGATAGTTTAGGTCAGTGACTGCTAAGTAGTTAAAAACTTTAAAAGTCATTATAACTCATTTGAATTTAACTATACCAATAAAGAGGATTTCCATTTTTACCCTCTGAGAAATAAAATCATACTCCAGCTATAGAATGCATGGGCTAGAGACATAACAGAGATGTTAACCATGAGATGCCTTAAAAGCCATTACTTTGGCAGTGGAGGCAAAATTTTACCTCTACTCTGTTAGAGTTTTCAGCTAGGTCTGAGAATTAAATTGACATAAGGGAGATTAATGCGGAAAAAGCAGACAAATTTATTTAAGTTTTCAGTGACACATGACCTTTCACAAGGAAATGAAGTTCCAAAGAAGTGGCAAACCTATATGCTTTTACATTAGGTTGAGTAAAGGGAGGCAATTGTTGAAAAGTAACTAAAATATATGGGGAGGCTAAAGAAAGATAAGAATTATTTGAACAAGATCTGCTTGTACAGAATTCTCTTGGCTTCTACTCCCTATCTCTGGTGATAAGAATGTTTCTTTCATCCTCAAACACAGAGAACAATTTTCACATGGGAGTTTTATCTCCTGCTTTCAGGAGGAAAAGGGGAGGTCAGAATGGTTTTCTGATACCTGCTGTTTTCATATGCCTTTAGCTCAAAATAAGCCTATGCCAAAGGGACATATTTTGCGGTGGTGTATTCTGCCACCCTGTACTTTAGTAGGACACTTTACAAAAGTTAAAGTAAGAAAAACTAGGGATATGGCTTACAGCAGCAGCAAATGAGAGGTAGGAGATATTTGAGACATGTTGTTTAAAACATGAAGGTTATTAAGATTAGAGGTAATAGGCATTGCAGGCAGATTCTTTAACATCTGCAGCACCAGGGAAACCCCAATAAATGATTACAAAGATTGTAACATAAAAGGTGGCTGGTTGCTGCAATATGGAATACAGAAAGAGTAAGCAACTACCTATAAAACATCTTGCTGGGCTTTTGGTTGGGATTTCACTGAGTTATAAATGAACTTGGGTAAAAAGACTGGGAAAATATTTGAAAATCATTTACCTGATAGAGGATTTGCATCTAAAATGTACAATGAATTCTTAAAACTCAACAGTAAGAAAACAAAACCACAGGGTATGGGGGAAAGGGAAACCTCCTACACTGTTGGTGGGAATGTAAATTGGTGCAACCTCTGTGGAAAACAGTTCAGAGGTTCCTCATAAAACTAAAAATAGAGTTACAATATGATCCAACTTATATGCAGAGTACATCATGAGAAACGCTGGACTGGAAGAAGCCCAAGCTGGAATAAAGATTGCCAGGAGAAATATCAATAACCTCAGATATGCAGATGACACCACCCTTATGGCAGAAAGTGAAGAGGAACTCAAAAGCCTCTTGATGAAAGTGAAAGTGGAGAGTGAAAAAGTTGGCTTAAAGCTCAACATTCAGAAAACAAAGATCATGGCATCCAGTCCCATCACTTCATGGGAAATAGATGGGGAAACAGTGGAAACAGTGTCAGACTTTATTTTTGGGGGCTCCAAAATCACTGCAGATGATGACTGCAGCCATGAAATTAAAAGACGCTTACTCCTTGGAAGGAAAGTTATGACCAACCTAGATAGCATGTTCAAAAGCAGAGACATTACTTTGCCAACAAAGGTTCGTCTAGTCAAGGCTATGGTTTTTCCTGTGGTCATGTATGGATGTGAGAGTTGGACTGTGAAGAAGGTTGAGCGCTGAAGAATTGATGCTTTTGAACTGTGGTGTTAGAGAAGACTCTTGAGAGTCCCTTGGACTTCAAGGAGATCCAACCAGTCCATTCTGAAGGAGATTAGCCCTGGGTGTTCATTGGAAGGAATGATGTTGAAGCTGAAACTCCAGTACTTTGGCCACCTCACGCGAAGAGTTGACTCATTGGAAAAGACTCTGATGCTGGGAGGGATTGGGGGCAGGAGGAGAAGGGGACGGCAGAGGATGAGATGGCTGGATGGCATCACTGACTCGATGGATGTGAGTCTGGGTGAACTCCGGGAGTTGGTGATGGATAGGGAGGCCTGGCATGCTGCGATTCATGGGGTTGCAAAGAGTCAGACATGACTGAGCGACTGAACTGAACTGATGATCCAACAATTCCATTCCTGAACACATAACTAGAAATATGAAAGCTTTAATTCAAAAAATTATGTGCATGCCAATGTTCATAGCATCACTGTTTACAATAGCCAAAATGTGGAAACAAACTGGCCATCAACATATGGATGACAGAGAGGATGTGTTGTTATAATGGAATATTACTCATCCATAAATAAAAATGAAACGTTGCCATTTGTACCAACATGGATGGACCTGGAGAATACCATACTAAGCTAAGTAAATCAGAGAAAAATAAATATTATATAATATCACTTATCTATAGTGTCTAAAAATAATACAAATATATCCATTTACAAAATAGAAATGGACTCACAGACATAGAAAAAGCTTATGGCTACCAAAGAGGAAAACGAAGGGAGAAAAATAAATTAGGATATGCAATAATAGCATATATATATTACTATATATAAAATAGGTAAGCAACAAGGATGTTCTATGTTACACAGGAGAAAATAGTCAATATCTTACAATAGCTTATAATGGAAAATAATCTGGAAAAATATATATCACTTTGCTATACACCTGAAACTAAGACAATATTGTAAATCAACAATATTTCAACTAATAAAAAGCAAAAATTCATTTAAAAATGGGTAGAAAATCTGAAAATAACCTCAACATGTTATAAGCAGTTGATCTCAACATGTTTACGCTAGTGGTCAATAAACATGATAAGATATTCAATGTAATTTGTCACTGATATTGCAAATTAAAATAGCAATGAGATTTGACTAAACATTATAATGGCTGAATTTCAAAAATTTGATCATACCAAATGCTGTCAATAATACAGAGCTACAGAAACTCCTGTTCATTGCTTTGGGAATGCAAAATGATACAACCACTTTAGATACAGATAAGCAATTGATTACAAAGCTAAATGTAGTCCCATAATATCATCCAGGGATTGGGCTCCAAGGAATTTATGTAACCGGCTTTAAAATCTATGTATACAGAAAAAACATGTACATAAATATTTAGCACTCATTTACTCATAATTGCCAAAAATCAGACACAAACATCTTTTAAGAGGTGAATCCTTACACAAATGTGGTTTAAGTCATACATACAATGGGAAAGTATTCAGTGAAGAAAGGAATGGTTAAAAATCCATGCAAATACACAGATGATTCTTACATGTGTATTGCTAAGTGAAATTAGTCAGTCTGGAAAAGTTACATACTGCAGCATGCAATTTAGCTGACATACTGGAAAAAACAAAACCCTAGAAATGGTAAAGAGGTCAATGGTTCCTAAGGGCTTTGGGAAGACGGAGGTGTGAATAGGTGAAGTATAGAGGATGCTTCAGAGCAGTGAAGCCATCATCTGTGATACTTTACAGTGAATGTAGAACTTTACGGTGCAAAGAATAAAGCCATATATGTGAAAATATTTTAAAAATAATTTAGGAGAGCAGGGAAATCCAAGATAGAATACAGAATGTTACAGAAGTAGCTAACCATATTTCAAATGAATGAAATAATTTCACTGAGGGGGACTGGGGAATGTAGTGACCCATATATTTTTGGAAATAAGTAGTAACGATAAGACCAAAACAAAAAGAGTTGTACATAAGGGCTTGACTCTAATTGATAAAGTTGTGCCCCATGGGAGAACAATTTAACAATTCTGAAACCACTGCACATTTTAGCCTGAAACTTAAAATTGAAGTAAATAAACTGAAGATGATTAGAGCTTGGTTCCTCACTATTGGAAGCAAGGATAGAGACAAACCAGAAGAGAAGGCTAAAACCATCTCTGTGCTAATAGGTTAAAGCCAATGGGTTATTAATATCAATAATCATAATTAATTATAAGCATATTAATAAATACAATAATATTGTTAATTAAAATATTATTATTGTGTAGTAAAAATACATGAGTTGCACTAAAAAGTCAAATAATAGAGCTGTGGAGAACAAACAGAAATCAGTGCAGAGAAATCCCAAATATTGATATTTTATGCAGATATTCTGAACTCAAAAAAGTGAAGGATAATTTCCCCCTCCCTATGTGTGGACAGTGCAGTAGAAAGTTTCAGGGGAAGAGTACAGTATGAGAAAGGGGGAAAAGATAAGTCACAATGACAAGTACGTATCATGATATGATTGTAATGAGAAGGGTACCTTATCTCTGTGGGCTTCCCCCCAGTCTATAACACAGCACATATACAACCATGAGAAAAGCATCAGGAAAATGACAAATAAGGAGTGTTTGATAAAATACCTGACTAGTACTCCTCAAAATTGTCAAGGTCACTCAAAATGAGAAAAAGCTTAAGAAACTGTAACAGCTACTAAGATCTTAAAGAGACATGAAGATTAAATGTGATATGATAAGATCCTAGAATAGCAGACATTTGGTAAATTTGAATAAAATGTGGACTTCTACTTAACCTGCATTGGTTCTTATGTTGTAACAGATTCTCCTTACTAGTATAAGATGTTAACAGGAGAGGAAGTTAGTTGTGGAATATATGAAAACTTTCTATATTATCTTTGCAACTTTTCTGTATGTCCAAAACAATTCTAAAACAAAATGTTCATTAAAAATGAAGAAAATTGATATTTAGTATATTGCCTTCTAATTAAGCATACAACAGTTCCATGCTAAAATGAAGATGTATCAAAAACTCAAAGATCTTCACATTAAAATAGGACTTACTCTCCAAAAGGTTGAATGAAATCTGGTGCCAGATGTTTAAAAAGTACGTGAGACAACAAGGTCAACTTGCTCTACTAGCCTATGCATGTGGCTGTAATTAAGTCCTCTTTTTCCCCAGTTTAATTGTTAACCTAGCAGCCTGTCCATAGAGTGTCAACAATCCTCCTCCAAATAGGCAAGAGTACTGGAGTGGATTGCCATTTCCTTCTCCAGGGGATCTTCCCGACCCAGCGATCGAACCTGGGTCTCCTGCATTGTAGACAAACACTTTACCGACTGAGCCACCGGGGAGTCCTCTAATTAAGTTCTCTTTTTCCCCAGTGTAATTGTAATCAGTCAACCTAGCAGCCTGTCCATAGTGTCAACAATCCTCCTCCAAAGTAGGCCTTTAGATATAGAATCTGAACAAAGTTAACAAGTTATGAGAACTTGTTGACCCTAGTTATCACCAATATAAGATCTGAACAAAGCTAACCATGCTAAATATAATTAAAATATAGAGACAAATGAACTTCCATATTAGGATACATGGGGCTAGACATCCTAAATTTTTTAGCTAAAACACAGATAAACTTGCTACAAAAAACAAAATGAAGTCAATGTAAATGATGGGACAAGACCCCAAAACTGTAACAGGATTTCTCTAAGGCTGGGAATATAAAGAACAGAGGATAAAAGCCAACAATGCCTTTGACGCATATCCTGAAGATATCCAGAAAGCTGGAAGGATTTTGAAATATTCTGTGTCTCACATAATGTACAAAGTCACAACGGAAAATACTCCATGTGAAGGTAGGGTGTGGAAAAATCTACCCAGCAATGCCAGACTGAAGAGAGAATTTTCTTTCTCAGTCTTAGTTTTGTTGGAGGAAAAGAAAAATAAATGCCTCTTCTGAGATTAGATCCATAAGGATGCTTTCTTATGGGGAAGAAAAATCAGATTATCTGCGTGGCCTGAATCCTTTAAAATAATTCCGATTTCAAAAGAAAGAATTTAAAGTATTATCATCTTGTTAGATGAGTGGAAGAGACATAACACAAACCCTCCATAGAAGAAGGCTATATACTGCGCGCCTCACGCAGTCACGGAGCACTGATGAAGGGAGCTTTAACACAATTGAACACACTTGAAAATCCAAAGGGAAAATTCCTAGCAAACGCCAGTCAAGAAAAGTAATAAACAGTAGATATTCAAATAAATGAACTAATCCTAATTCAGCTTATAAAATAATCAGGTAGAACATGTTAAATGTGTTTCATATGTTTAAGGAAATAGAAGAGAAAATGCAATATGCAAGCAGAAAAGCAATTATCAGGATTTTTAAAAAATGAAAATAGAAATTAAAATTCTAAGGGAATATTAATAGGCTGGATACAACATAGGATAAAAATATGAACATATTTCAGAATTCTTGGATGAAATCATGGAGTAGAGAGTGAACCATGGAAAAAATAGCCTGAGAGAGAAAATGGCTGAGAATTATTCAGAATAGATTCAACTGCAAAGATTTTTAGGTTTTGGAAATCCAAGAAATCCAAACAGAAAATAAAAATAAACCCAGACCATTTGCAGTCAAGTTGAAAAACAACACATAGAGAAGATAAAGTAGATATGGGGGGAGGGGGGTCAGGTAGGAAGGTAGATTACTTCAAAGGAACTACCATGACACTTGAAGCATCTCCAGAGCAACAGGTGAAGCCAGGGGCAAATTCTTCAATATCTTTATGCCAAGTAAACTATTGTAGAAGGAAGGTTGTGAAATAAAAACATATAAAACAGAAAGATTATTATCAAAAAGCTGTCACTAAGAAAACTTCCTAAGAATGAACTTCAAAAATAAAGTTGTGGAAAGCAAAAATGATGAATAAATTTTAAGAACGCAATCATGAAGTTAAACTGAAGCAAACTTTTTCTGTGCATATTAATAATATTTGATTTATAGAATAAAAAGATAAAACTAAAAAGTTAATAATAGGTGATCATAATTAAAGCACAATTAATTTCAAATTAATGCAACAATATTACTTGACTTTAGATGCTTAAGTTTGTATGTTAAAAATTAATGGGAAAATGTAGAAATGGAACATATATCTTTCAAATCACTAAAAAAGAAAAGTGGAATTGTACATATAGCAACAAGAAAAACCTAATTCTAAAAATATAGAAACAAACAAAGCTAAAATATAACCCCCAAATCATAAAATAGAAATAAATCCAAATACTTCTTTTTGGATTTTAGTAATTCAAATGAATAAAAGTATATTTGTTTCAGTTGAAAGCATAGATTAGTTTTGAAATACTAACCAAAAAAAGGAAGTACAATTCTAATAAAATCACACTCCTTTCACTTCTCTTCAAAATTACACCATTCAAGCCACTAGAGTTTGATAAGTAAAACAAATAAAAGGTGAAAATTAGAATGAAAAAACAAAATTGTTAATATTTGTAGGTGGTAAAATTGTCTATTTGGAAAACTAAATAATCTATAAAATTATAAGAAATTAAGAGATATGACTTGTGTTATTATCTGTAAGATAAGATCCATAAACAAAATATAGTCTATGTTTATACTAGTGATAGAAAATACAGTTTCTAGAAATTAAAATAGTATTATATACCACCATTTAAAATAGCAACAAAGAACATAAGGCATTTTTTGTGAGAATAAATATGCAAAAGTAAAAAAAGAAATTATAAAATTTTTAATTCAAAGATATGAAGGTATAAAACATTTTAGATATATTACACTAATTTATAAAGATGTCAATATTTCTCAATTCATATGAAAAGTCACTGTAATTCCAACCAACATTCCAACAAAATTTTCATTGACTTGACATGTTAAACTAAAATTACATGGAAACTCAAATGTCAAAAAATATTCAATACATTTTAGAGAAATTGGAAGAGAATCTATTTAACCTAGAAAAATAAAGATCTTACAAAAAAGACAGTAAGACTGTATGTGGTGCTTCCCAGGTGACTCAGTGGTAAAGAATCTGCCTGCCAAAGCGGGAGACACAAATTTGATCCCTGGGTTAAAAAAGATCTTCTGAAGAAAGAAATGGCAACCCATTCCAATATTCTTGCCTGGGAAATTCTATGGACAGAGGAGCCTGGTGGGCTACAGTCCTTGGGGTCACAATTTAGCAATTAAACAACAACAAGACATTATGTGGAGATTTGGATCAAGATGGTGGAGTAAGAGGACTCGGAGCTCACCTCATCTCATGAACACATCAAAAATACATCTCGATGGAAACAATTCTTACTGGAAACTGGCAGACAGACAAGGCTTGTACAACCAAGGCTATAAGAAAGATACACAGGTAATTGGGTAGGAACAGAAGGAAATCAGGTGGGGACATGTACCCCTGGGAAGGGACTCAAAGGAAAAGTGAGATTACACAGGAGGACTGCATCCTGGGGAGCAGCAGTTCAAGCCACAGATCGGGACTAATAGAAGGGCTGTGGGAAGTCTGAACTCCACTCAGAGGAGTGTTTGTGCTGGTTTGTACCCAAGGAAGGGTTGAGAGAGATCTGTTGACTTTCCTGCAACTGTCTCATCAAGCACCCCAGTGCAGTCCTAGCAAACAGTCTGACTCTGCTCAGTCCGTCACAGTCTTTTCCATCACGGGGAAAAGACTGGACTGTGGGATACAGAGGTGATGGGGTCCTTTGGGGGGTTGTGTTTGTGGCAGCCATTGCTGGCATCTACTCACGCAGCTCCTCAAAGCATCCTGGATCCCCAAGAGTGGCAGCTCTACCACACGTCACCCCCAGTACTCGTTGAGAAGCCAGGCATGCCCCGCCTGCCCAGCAGAGATTTTCCACAGCAGGGTGGGGGCGGCAGAGGTCACTGGCAATAATCGACTATGAGGAGCAAAGGAAACATACCCCGGGGGTGTGTCCAAGCAGAGTCACAGGTGCCTGCAGAGGCAGGTTGTTGAAATTTTGAAAACGACATGAGCAAAGAGCCTACATAGGCCTCACTTGCTTCTTCACTCCTCTGGGACAAGTGTCCCAGGGACAAGTGACACTGAGACAAGTGTCCCACGCAGGGAGAGAAAAAACACGCGCAAAGGCAACAGAGGCAGCTCAGCCCTGGCCATCAGGGTTTCTGGGCCATCCACGTGGGTTTAGACCCTAGGTCTGATAGCCCAGGGAAGGCTGCAGAGCAGACAGGAAGGCCTCATCATACCAAGTGCCAGCTCTGGCACCTCTGTCTCTAGCACCACCCCCTACCAAGGGGATGGCTGTCTGCACACTCGGAAAGATGTTACTTGTGTCCGTGTTAAATCTAGCTCTCTCACCACAGGCACGGGGCACACATCGCTTGTACAGGGGTGTTCCCTCACAAGCACCCTTTCAATACCACAATAGGTAACGATTTCACCTAAATTCATAGAGGCAGAGAAAATGAAGCAAAATGAAAACGCAGAGAAACTACTCTCAACTGAACAGCAAGTGAAAACGCCTGAAAAAAATAAATAAAATAGACATAAACAGTTTAACAGAATTCAAAGAGCTGGTAATAAAAATGTTAATTAGGGAAAAGAATTTATATACACAGCAAACACTTTAACAAGAAACTAGAAAATGCTACATGGACCCAATCATAAAAGAATTAAATAGCTGAAATTAAAAAAAAAAAAAAGGCACTATACACACTATAGAGACTAAGATGAATAACAAACTAGGTGATACAGAAGAAAGCGTAAGTGAGCTGAAAAATAGAATGGAAATCTTCCAATCAGAAATGCAAAAAGAAAAGCAAATTAAAAAAAAAAACAATTTAAGAGATCTCTGCAATAATTTTAAGCATATGAACATTCACATTATAGGTGTCACAGTATGAGAAGAGAGAGAAAGGGATCAAAAAAGTATTTGAGGAAATATGCCTGAAAATTTTCCAGACCTGAAGAAAGAAACAGATATCCAAGTACAGGAAGCACAGAAGGTCCCAAACAAGATGAACCCAAAGAGATCTACACCAAGAAATTTCATAATTAAAATGACAAAAGGTAAAATAAAGAGAAAATTCTAAAGGAGGCAAGAGAAATAGAAATAGTTATATACAAGGAAATCCCCATGAGGTATCAGCTGATTTCACTATAGAAACTGCATTCTAGATGTGAGTAGCATGGCACATTCAAAAGGCTGGAAGACAAAAACCTGCAACCTGGGATACTCTAGTCAGTGGGACTAGCAGTTCAGTAGGTGAGACAAACCCTCAACATCAAAAACTGTAAAAGAATTCATCAAAATTAAGCCTTAAAAGAATGTTAAAGGGTCTTATTTAAGTGGAAGAAGTAAGAATCTATAAGAAAGAGACAATTGCAATAGGAAAGGTCATATATACTTAAGTATCAACCACTTAAAGAAGCAAATACAAAGACTAAAGACAAATATAATCACAGTAATTATAACTATAATAAACAGTTAAGGGGTAAGCATGAATATGTAAAATCTGACAATAAAAGCACAAAATGTAAAGGAGGAGAGTAAAGAAGTGTAGTTTTGAACGTGTTTGAGTTAAATGATTACCAGTTTAAAACAAGTAGACACCACTATGGGTCAACTTATGTGAACCCCATAGTAACTACAAATCAAAAGTCTATAATGTATACACAAAAACCAAAGAGAAATGAATCCAATCATACTACAGAGAAAATCATCAGACCACAGGGAAGAAATAAAGAATATAAACAAAGTACAAAACTACAAATGACAAACTACAAAAAACAAACTACAAAAACAACTAAAAACAAGTAATTAAATGGGCATCAGGCTATACATAAGGGTATAGGGCTGGAATCAAGATTGCTGGGAGAAATATCAATCACCTCAGATATGCAGATGACACCACCCTTATGGCAGAAAGTGAAGAGAAAATGAAAAGCCTCTTGATGAAAGTGAAAGAGGAGAGTGAAAAAGTTGGCTTAAAGCTCAACATTCAGAAAATAAAGATCATGGCATCCAGTCCCATCACTTCATGGGAAATAGATGGGGAAACAGTGGAAACAGTGTCAGACTTTATTTTTGGGGGCTCCAAAATCACTGCAGATGGTGACTGCAGCCATGAAATTAAAAGACGCTTACTCCTTAGAAGGAAAGTTATGACCAACCTAGATAGCATATTCAAAAGCACAGACATTACTTTGCCAACAAAGGTCCGTCTAGTCAAGGCTATGGTTTTTCCAGTGGTCATGTATGGATGTGAGAGTTAGACTGTGAAGAAAACTGAGCACCGAAGAATTGATGCTTTTGAACTGTGGTGTTGGAGAAGACTCTTGAAAGTCCCTTGGACTGCAAGGAGATCCAACCAGTCCATTGTGAAGGAGATCAGCCCTGGGATTTCTTTGGAGGGAATGATGCTGAAGCTGAAACTCCAGTACTTTGGCCACCTCATGTGAAGTGTTGACTCATTGGAAAAGACTCTGATGCTGGGAGGGATTGGGGGAAAGAGGAGAAGGGGACGACAGAGGATGAGATGGCTGGATGGCATCACTGACTCGATGGACGTGAGTCTGAGTGAACTCCGGGAGTTGGTGATGGACAGGGAGGCCTGGCGTGCTGCGATTCATGGGGTCGCAAAGAGTCGGACATGACTGAGCGACTCATCTGATCTGATAATGGTTCTATGAAGACCTACAAGACCTTTTAGAACTAACACCCCAAAAAGATGTCCTTTTCATTATAGGGGACTGGAATGCAAAAGTAGAAAGTCAAGAATCACCTGGGGTAATGGGCAAATTTGGCCTTGGAATACAGAATGAAGCAGGGCAAAGGCTAATAGAGTTTTGCCAGGAGAACACACTGGTCATAGCAAACACCCTCTTCCAACAACACAAGAGAAGACTTTACACATGGACATGACCAGATGGTCAACACCAAAATCAGATTGATTATATTCTTTGCAGCAGAGATGGAGAAGCTCTATACAGTCAGCAAAAACAAGACTGGGAGATGACTGTAGTTCAGATCATGAACTCCTTTTTGCCAAATTCAGACTGAAACTAAAGAAAGTAGGGAAAACCACTAGTCCATTCAGGTATGACCTAAATCAAATCCCTTATGACAACACAGTGGAAGTGAGAAAGATTTAAGGGACTACATCTGATAGACAGAATGCCTGATGAACTATGAATGGAGGTTCGTGACACTGAACAGGAGACAGGGATCAAGACCATCCCCATGGAAAAGAAATGCAAAAAGGCAAAATGGCTGTTTGGGGAGGCCTTCCAAATAGCTGTGAAAAGAAGAGAAGTGAAAAGCAAAGGAGAAAAGGAAAGATATAAGCATCTGAATGCAGAGTTCCAAAGAATAGCAAGGAGAGATAAGAAAGCCTTCCTCAGCAATCAATGCAAAGAAATAGAGGAAAACAACAGAATGGGAAAGACTAGAGATCTCTTCAAGAAAATTAGAGATACCAAGGGAACATTTCATGCAAAGATGGGCTCCATATAGGACAGAAATGGTATGGACCTAACAGAAGCAGAAGATATTAAGAAGAAGTGGCAAGAATAGACAGAAGAACTGTACAAAAAAGATCTTCATGACCAAGATAATCATGATGGTGTGATCACTCACCTAGATCCAGACATCCTGGAATGTGAAGTTAAGTGAGTCTTAGAAAGCATCACTATGAACAAAGCTAGTGGAGGTGATGGAATTCCAGTTGAGCTATTTCAAATCCTGAAAGATGATGCTATGAAAATGCTGCACTCAATATGCCAGCAAATTTGGAAAACTCAGCAGTGGTCACAGGACTGGAAAAGGGCAGTTTTCATTCCAATCCCAAAGAAAGGCAATGCCAAAGAATGTTCAAACTACCACACAATTGCACTTATCTCACACACTAGTAAAGTAATACTCAAAATTCTCCAAGCCAGGCTTCAGCAATAAGTGAACCGTGAACTTCCAGATGTTCAAGCTGGTTTTAGAAAAGGTAGAGGAACCAGAGATCAAATTGCCAACATCCGCTGGATCATCGAAAAAGCAAGAGAGTTCCAGAAAAACATCTATTTCTGCTTTATTGACTATGCCAATGCCTTTCACTGTGTGGATCACAATAAATTGTGGACAATTCTGAAAGAGATGGGAATACCAGAGCACCTGACCTGCCTCTTGAGAAACCTGTATGCGGATCAGGAAGCAACAGTTAGAACTGGACATGGAACAACAGACTGGTTCCAAATAGGAAAAGGAGTACGTCAAGGGTATATATTGTCACCCTGCTTATTTAACTTCTATGCAGAGTACATCATGAGAAACACTGGGCTGGATGAAGCACAAGCTGGAATAAAGATTGCTGTGGGAAATATCAATAACCTCAGATATGCAGATGACACCACCCTTATGGCAGAAAGTGAAGAGGAACTCAAAAGCCTCTTGATGAAAGTGAAAAGAGGAGAGTGAAAAAGTTGGCTTAAAGCTCAACATTTAGAAAACGAAGATCATGGCATCCAGTCCCATCACTTCATGGGAAATAGATGGGGAAACAGTGGAAACAGTGTCAGACTTTATTTTGGGGGGCTCCAAAATCACTGCAGATGGTGATTGCAGCCATGAAATTAAAAGACGCTTACTCCTTGGAAGGAAAGTTATGACCAACCTAGATAACGTATCAAAAAGCAGAGACATTACTTTGCCAACAAAGGTCTGTCTAGTCAAGGCTATGGTTTTTCCAGTGGTCATGGATGGATATGAGAGTTGAACTATAAAGAAAGCTGAGTGCCAGAGAATTGATGCTTTTGAACTGTGGTGTTGGAGAAGACTCTTGAGAGTCCCTTGGACTGCAAGGAGATTCAACCAGTCCATCATAAAGGAGATCAGTCCTGGATGTTCATTGGAAGGACTGATGCTGAAGCTGAAACTCCAATACATTGGCCACCTGATGTGAAGAGTTGACTCATTGGAAAAGACCCTGATGCTGGGAGGAATTAGGGGCAGGAGGAGAAGGGGATGACAGAGGATAAGATGGCTAGATGGCATCACCGACTCAATGGACATGAATTTGAGTAAACTCCGAGAGCTTCTGATGGACAGGGAGGCATGGTGTGTTGTGATTCATGGGGTTGCAAAGAGTTGGACACAACTGAGCGACTGAACTGAACTGAAGGGTATACTTATAAATAATGTTTTAAATATCAAAGGACTAAATACTAAAGAAGATGTAATATATTATATATACATAGTATTTATATTTTTACATATATACATACACACACACAGACACACACACACACTGGAACATTACTCAGCCATAAGTAAGTAAGTGAGGTCACTCAGTCGTGTCCGACTCTTTGCAACCCCATGGACAGTAGCCTGCACCAGGCTCCTCCATCCATGGGATTTTCTAGACAAGAGTACTGGAGTGGGTTGCCATTTCCTTCTCCAGGGAATCTTCCCGACCCAGGGATCGAACCCAGGTCTCCCACATTGTAGACAGACGCTTTACCATCTGAGCCACCAGGAAGCCATAAAAAGATCAAAATTCTGCCACTTGCAGCAATGTGGATTGACACACAGTGTTTGCTTAATGAAAGAAGTCAGACAGAGAAAGACAAATACTGTATGTATATTATCACACATGTGTGGAATCTGAAAACAATACAAACAAAAAAAGATAGCAAAACAGAAACAGACTCACAGATACAGAAGTCAAATTAACTGTTACCAGTGGGGAGAGGATAGGGAGGAGGGGCATATTAGTTTTATGGGATTAAGATGTACAAGCTACTATGTATAAGATAGATGAACAACAAGGATATATTGTGTAGCACAGAGAATAATACCCATTTACCTTGTAATAACATTTAATGGAGTTTAAATTGTAAAAGTACTGAATCACATCTATATACTTAATATAATAAATATACTTCAATTTTAAAACTGGTCAAAGACTATTGCATTAGGCTTAAAATTTAGATGTCACAGAAATTACTAGAGCAATATTATATAATTATTTATGCAGTTAATAAAGGATTACCTCCATATAAAAAGATGTGCAATGATACTGATATAGTAATGGAGAAACAAATAAATATCACAGAATAGGAAGCTAAGAAAAAATATATAAAAGCTTGATAGAAGACAGAAGAGTCATTCATTACAAGTGGAGAAGGAATGAATTTTTTAATGTGTTGATGGGACAAATAACTGTGGATAGAAAAAATAAAACCAAAGGCCTAGGAAATGTCATTCATGAAACTTTATGTTAATATGTAAATTCACAAATAAGAAAGGAAATATTTTAATGAAAATACAGAGGTTTTTCTGCTTTATTTTGGTAATGGGAAGATAACAAGATACATAAAATGTAACCATAGAAACAAAGATTGAACATTTTGACACCATCAAATTAAGAACTCCTCTAAATAGATACCAGAAAGAAAAATGCAATTATAAGGCATTATGTGGAGAAAGATATCTGTAACACTTATAATACAAAGCAAATATATGTAAAATTTCTACCTCTTGTGAAATAAATTTCCAAAATATCATTTCCATAGCAATGAATATCATTTAGCATAGAACAGACTACTATTTTGCATGGTATCAATGTAAAAATTGCTGCAATAGATTCTACCAAATCTGGTTGTAGGAGAGTAAGGTATATACATTCAGGAAGTATAAAACCATCTAATATCCTAAGTCAAATCATAATAGCTAATTGCCATCCTCATCCAATATAAGAGTCCATTCTGTTAATATACTGCATATGGACTACATGCTGTAGTTTATGGATAGGATTAGAAAACATTTCCTCCCCAATAACACAGAAAGTTGGCAGTGTATAAAATTTGATATCTTTAGATTGCATAGCAACAAATTTCCCAACTACTCTCAATGTGAAATTTAACTTGAAAGTTACATTTGCATGCACCAGATCACGAAGTTGACACTATTCTGAATATCACCATGGGTAAGTTATTCTCTGCATGGTATGAAGTTTTGGAAGTTACTTAGAGATATTACATGATATCAGCTCCTTGTGAAATGTTGCAATGGAGATATGATAATCCTTAGGAAAATGCTGTTTTGGCAGAGAAAATGAATAGATATGTGGCTGATTTGCATTTCAGTGTTTGAGGTAAGAGTGAATGCTTTAGAGATTATTACAAAATTGTCTATAGTTCATTTTTCTCCTCTATGTCTTAGGTCTGTTGTGACATTCCTCCAGTAACTATTCAATTGACAAAGAAGTTATGGGAGCAGGAATTCTGAAACTAATGGTAATGAAAAATAAAGGTAATGCCAATAGCTCTGAGTGATGGGAGATTAACTATCTATTTAAATATAGAAAGGCATTTTTCCAAATCATGGAATATATAAGACTGCATTGTCCCTGATTCTGTTTATCTGTATCCATCACTAAACTATAAGCTCCATGAAAACAAGGACTTATATATTTCAGCTTAAATCAGTGTCTTTTACATGGTGGGCAACTCAAAAAATATTTGTTAAATGAATAACTGAATGATTAAATAATTATTTTCTTCTTGATGAACAGATGATACAGGAACAAATATAAGGTTGACCAGACTAAGACAAAGATTATTTTTTCAGTGTTCTCTACTAGATATTCTGTAATCTAGCAATTTTGCATTCTTAGAGCAGCATCAAAACACACTGCCAATAATGCTGTGAGTAGGAGCACAAGGCATTGAAGATTAGAATTGATTTTTGAGTTATTTAAAATAATGTTAAGATAAACAATGCAGCTTCAAAATGTTGTAAGCATAAATGCAATGAAATAAGTGAATTATTATTAATATGATATTTCAAGGCTTCTCTTTATTTCATATTACAGTTTAAATGAAGCCAGGGAAGTGCAAGGTAATTATATAAAGTTCACAAAGTGCTCCTCAATAATGATGTTTTCATTTATAAATCACATTAAAACTGTGTTCATATAAGCAGAACTTGAGAAATTTACTAAAATTTCCAAAATAAAAGTGGTATAATTACATTATTGACCATAAAATATATATACAACCACTCAGTAGAAGGTAATTTAGTGCAACCTAAATAGAATAGCAAAATAAACCCCAGATATTACAAAAAGCACTTAAATGTTTTTCACAAATGTACCTCCTGAAATATATTTAGTATATTGTGTAATTGTGTTCATTTTTATTGTAAAGATTTGACAAAAAAAAAAACACTCAGTATTTAGATAGATTATAATTTTAACATTTTTAAGCATCCCCTTTTCATCATATGGGACTGGATTGCAAAAGTATGAAGTCGAGAGATACCTGGAATAACAGACACATTTGGCCTTGGAGTACAAAACAAAGCAGGGCAAAGCCTAACAGACTTTTGCCAAGGGAACACATGGTCATAGCAAACACCCACTTCCAACAACACGAGAGAAGACTCTACATATGGATGTCACTAAATGATCAATACCAAAATCAGATTGATTATATTCTTTGTGGGCAAAGATGGAGAAGCTCTATAGAGCAAGCAAAAAACAGGACTGGAAGCTGACCGTGGCTCAGATCACGAACTCCTTATTGGTAAATTCAGACTGAAATTAAAGAAAGTAGGGAAAACCACTAGACCATTCAGTATGACCTAAATCAAATCCTTTGTGATTATACAGTGGAAGTGAGAAATAAATATAAAGGACTAGATCTGATAGGCAGAGTGCCTGAGGAACTATAGATGGAGGTTCATGACATTGTACAGGAGACAGGGAGCAAGACCATCCCCAAGAAAAAGAAATGAAAAAAACAAAATGGCTGTCTAAGGAGGCCTTTCAAATAACATTGAAAAAAGAGAAAAGAAAGGCAAAGGAGAAAAGGAAAGATATAAGCATCTGAATGCAGAGTTCCAAAGAATAGCAAGGAGAGATAAGAAAGCCTTCCTCAGTGATCAGTAAAGAGAAACAGAGGAAAGCAATAGAATGGGAAAGACTAGAGCTCTCTTAAAAAAATTAGAGATACCATGCAAAGATGGGCTCAATAAAGGACAGAAATAGTATGGACCTAATAGAAGCATAAGATATTAAGAAGAGGTGGCAAGAATACACAGAAGAACTATGCAAAAAAGAACTTCATGACCCCGATAATCACGATGGTGTGATCACTCACCTAGAGCCAGACATCCTGGAATGTGAAGTCAAGTGGGCCTTAGGAAGCATCACTACCAACAAAGCTAGTGGAGGAGATAGAATTCCAGCTGAGCTATTTCAAATCCTCAAAGATGATGCTGTGAAAGTGCTGCATGCAACATGCCACCAAATTTGGAAAACTCAGCAGTGGCCACAGACTGGAAAGTGTCACTTTTCATTCCAATCCCAAAGAAAGGCAATGCCAAAGAAAGTTCAAACTACTGCACAATTGCACTCATCTCACACCCTAGCAAAGTAATGCTTAAAATTCTCCAAGCCAGGTTTCAATAGTACATGAACCGTGAACTTCCAAATGTTCAAGCTGGTTTTAGAAAAGGCAGAGGAACCAGAGATCAAATTGCCAACATCCACTGGATCATGGAAAAAGCAAGAGAGTCCCAGAAAAATATTTACTTCTGCTTTATTGACTATGCTAAAGCCTTTGACTGTGTGGATCACAATAAACTGTGGAAAATTCTCAAAGAGATGGGAATACCAGACCACCTGACCTGCCTCCTGAGAAATCTGTATGCAAGTTGGGAAGCAAGAGTTAGAACAGTACATGGAAAAACAGACTGGTTCTAAACTGGGAAAAGAGTACATAAAGGCTGTATATTTTCACCCTGTTTATTTAACGTCTATGCAGAGTACACCAGGCTGGATGAAGCACAAGCTGGATTCAAGATTGACAGGAAAAATATCAATAACCTCAGATACGCAGATTTCACCACCCTTATGGCAGAAACCAAAGAGGAGCTAAAGAGCCTCTTGATTAAACTGAAAGAGGAGAGTGAAAAAGTTGGCTTAAAACTCAATATTCAGAAAACCAAGATCATGGCATCTGGTCCCATCACTTCATGGGAAATAGATGGGGAAACAGTGGAAACAGTGGGAGACTATTTTTGGGGGGGCTTCAAAATCACTGCAGATGGTGACTGGAGCCATGAAATTAAAAGATATTTGCTCCTTGGAAGAAAAGCTATGACCAAGGAAGACAGCATATTAAAAAACGGAGGCATTACTTTGCCAACAAAGGTCCATCTCAAAGCTATGGTTTTTCCAGTGGTCATGTATGGATGTGAGAATTGGACTATAAAGAAAGCTGAGTGCCAAAGAATTGACGCTTTGGAGAAGACTCCTGAGAGTCCTTTGGACTGCAAGGAGATCAAACCAGTCAATCCTAATGGAAATCAGTCCTGAATATTCTTTGAAAGGACTGATGTTGAAGCTGAAACTCCAATAGTCCGGCCACCTGATGTGAAGAACTGACTCATTTGAAAAGACCCTGTTTCTGGGAAAGAATGAAGGCAGGAGGAGAAGGTGACGACAGAGGATGAGATGGTTCGATGGCATCAATGACTCGATGGACATGAGTTTGAGCAAGCTCTGGGAGTCTGTGATGGACAGAGAAGCGTGGCATGCTGCAGTCCACGGGGTCACCAGCTGTCAGACATGACTGAGTGACTGAACTATAGAGAATATTCTCAGTTCAGTTGCTCAGTCGTGTCCAACACTTTGCGACCCCATGAACTGCAGCACGCCAGGCCTCCCTGTCCATCACCAACTCTCAGAGTTTACCCAAACTCATGTCCATCGAGATGGTGATGCCATCCAGCCATCTCATCCTCTGTCGTCCCCTTCTCCTCCTGCCCCCAATCCCTCCCAGCATCAGAGTCTTTTCCAATGAGTCAACTCTTCGCATGAGGTGGCCAAAGTACTGGAGTTTCAGCTTCGGCATCAGTCCTTCCAATGAACACCTAGGACTGATCTCCTTTAGGATGGACTGGTTGGATCTCCTTGCAGTCCAAGGGACTCTCAAGAGTCTTCTCCAACACCACAGTTCAAAAGCATCAATTCTTTGGCACTCAGCTTTCTTCACAGTCCAACTCTCGCATCCATACATGACCACTGGAAAAACCATAGCCTTGACTAGATGGACCTTTGTTGGCAAAGTAATGTCTCTGCTTTTGAATATGCTATCTAGGTTGGTCATAACTTTCCTTCCAAGGAGTAAGTGTCTCTTAATTTCATGGCTGTGATCACCATCTGCAGTGATTTTGGAGGCCCAAAAATAAAGTCTGACACTGTTTCCACTGTTTCCCCATCTATTTCCCATGAAGTGATGGGACCAGATGCCATGATCTTGGTTTTCTGAATGTTGGGCTTTAAGCCAACTTTTTCACTCTCCTCTTTCACTTTCATCAAGAGGCTTTTGAGTTCCTCTTCACTTTCTGCCATAAGGGTGGTGTCGTCTGCATATCTGAGGTTATTGATATTTCTCACAGCAATTTTGACTCCAGCTTGTGCTTCTTTCAGCCCAGCATTTCTTATGATGTACTCTGCATATAAGTTATATAAACAGGGTGACAATATACAACCTTGACATACTCCTTTTCCTATTTGGAACCAGTCTGTTGTTCCATGTCCAGTTCTAACTGTTGCTTCGTGAACTGCATACAGATTTCTTAAGAGGCAGATCAGGTTTCTGGTATTCCCATCTCCTTCAGAATTTTCCACAGTTTATTGTGATTCATACAGTCAATGGCTTTGGCATAGTCAATTTAGAAGAAGTAGATGTTTTCTGGAACTCTTTGCTTTTTCGATGATTCAACTCATGTTGGCAATTTGATCTCTGTTCTTCTGCCCTTTCTAAATCCAGCTTGAACAACTGGAAGTTCACGGTTCACGTATTGCTGAAGCCTGGCTTGGAGAATTTTGAGTACTGCTTTACTAGCATGTAAGATGAGTGCAATTATGTGGTAGTTTAAGCATTTTTTCACATTGGATTGGAATGAAAACTGACCTTTTCCAGTCCTATGGCCACTGCTGTTTTCCAAATATTGAGTGCAGCACTTTCACAGCATCATCTTTTTAGGATTTGAAATAGCTCAACTGGAATTCCATCACCTCCACTAGCTTTGTTGGTAGTGATGCTTCCTAAAGCCCACTTGACTTCACACTCCAGGATGTCAGGCTCTATGTGAGTGATCACACCATCATCATTATCTGGGTCATGAATATCTTTTTTGTATAGTTTTTCTGTGTATTCTTGCCACCTCTTCTTAATATCTTCTGCTTCCGTTAGATGTTCTTAATTATTAAACACTTAGGAATGCATTCACAGATCATTGGCATGAAAAGCTGCTTTGTACATAATGTGCTATATTACACCTTTACCTGTTTTTATCTCCATTCTCTGAATTCCTTAGCACTAAGTGGCCTGGATTGCTTTTTGAGCTCCTAATCATCTCCTTTGTCCCTATTAGTTGTGTACAGAATCATTCAATTGGACAACTTACAGAATATCTGTATGGTTTAAAGGATTACAGTAATATTATTTTTGTCTTCTCAACCAGAGGTCTTCAGCCCAGGGTCCTGGAGTATATAAAGATTTTATAAAGAGTCAGCATGCACACTTTTAATGGATTGATGTCTATATTCTAATATCTTACATGTCTTTCTTAAAATTGATGAGAACAAACTGAAATTCACATAGTCTGCTCCCACTTTACACAAATTGTAGGCACAACCCTCTCTTATTCTTAGTTTTAATAAAGTAGATTAACCTCGGATTTTAAAACTCTACAATGCTAATCAAAATGATCTATTTAAATATTGACTATATGAAATTATCCTTTCACCGTTAATCAAAATTTTTTAAAACTTAGACTGACTTCTTGTCACACACACACACACATGATAAGCATGTAATATTGATATAAATACACACACAAAATTTTATATTAGAAATGGATATTCTGACTTATGTCTAAAGAAGTGCATTCAGGATAAAGCATATGCTACTGATGTTCCTTCCTTAAAATGCCAGTATTTTGTATATTTTGCAGGACTGCTAAATTCTGAAAGTTTTATTAGACAAACTACATTGATTCTTTAGACTTGTTCTATTTAATTAAGTAGGTAAAGCTGACTTATAAGCATATAAACTATTTATTACTATTTTAATATAGTTTCAATTTTTTCCACAATTTAAAGTGAACTGTATATTTTCTATCTCTTAAAATTAAGAAATATACTAATTTCACCTTGGGATAAAACACTGTAGATATGAGCATAAATGGAAGTACATAATCTTCCCAGATTTTTTAATTAATATTCAGTAAAAAATTTGGAGAGAGAAAATTTAAGAAAGCCTAGAAAAGGCACCTACTATAGATTTTAAACTCTTAGATAACAGGGTTCCTATGAATCTACAACAAAAATCCTATAAGTGAATCTCCAATTTTTACACTGAGCAAGTGCATTTGAAAGACATCTGAAATAGTATATGTTAAAAAAAAAACATAATCTACTCCACTGTAACATTCCAGAGTAACTTAGTTTTGCTGTGAGTTGTTAAATGTTCCCTAGGATTCAGACGATAAAGAATCTGCCTGGACTGCAGGAGACCTGGGTTCAAACTCTGGGTCAGGAAGCTTTCCTGGAGAAGGGAATGTCCACCCACTCCAGTATTTTCTTGCCTGGAGAATTCCATGGGCAGAGGAGCCTGGAAAATTTTGCAAGTACACGGGGTTGCAAAATAACACTTTCACTTTTTCAGGATGGCAATGGATGTTACAAATCTTTCTCAGTAACACTGAAAGTATATATATATGTATATATATATATGTCACAACAAGGTTGTGTAACATTCACAGTAGCTCTATGTTATATATCCATGAATATTATTTAGTTTCTGAGTCTGTAAGTTAGCAATTAAGAATAGGCATGCACAGGAGATCCATTTGGTGTTGGCTGAGAAGACTCATATATTTGAGTGTTTGCCAGCAAACTGGGGCACTCATCTCCTTCCACATGTGTCTGCTCTGCCAGTAGCCAGTCAGGACATGCTTATGGCAATGGAAGAAATACAAGAGAGCATGTAGAGACACGCAAGGTCCCTTGAGGCTGTGGCACAGAATTAGTAGAAAGGTACTTACTTCCATCTTATTTCATTGGCCAAAGCTAGTCAAATACCGAGTTCCATACACAGATGGTTCGATAAAATCATGTGGCAAAAATCATGGTTACAAGAGTGAATAATTGTAATGAAGTCCATTTATTGCCATTCACCTCAGATGTATACAAGATTGCATTGTTTTCTTTTATTATTTTCACAAAACAGTAAAATCCCACATAGTTTGCTTAGATATTAGCTTGAACACATTCTTAAGAGCTTTAAGTTAAAATGACCATTTCCTAAATGGTTTTACCTCTGGTGGTTTGGGGGGAGGGGGCACAGTTCACTTTATATAGAATCAGGAATTTCTAATCTACACAGTTCAAGAGAGAGAATAATTATATACTCCCATGTTTAAGGGGAGAAAGAACTCACATGGTATGTAGGGCCAAAGGCCAATTTAACTATTTTATTTTTTATATTTTCTATATTTAATACCTTTCTACTATATATGGGCTTCCCAGGTGGCGCAGTGATAAGGAATCTGCCTGCCATTGCAGGAGATGCAAGAGATGAGTGTTCAATTCCTGGATCAGGAAGATCCCCTGGAGTGGGAAATGGCAACCCACTCCAGGATTCTTGCTCCATGGACAGAGAAGCCTGGAGGTGTAGAGTGCTTGGGGTCAAAAAGAGTTGGACAGTACTGAGCATGCATGCACACAACTACATACATGGTGTTTTTTCTATTTTCCTGTTAATATAATGAGTATATATTATAGCTATAATAGAAGTATGGGGAAATAATCAGATGAAAAGGAGTTAATTTTAACACCAAACCTAGGTCTTCATTTTCCTGAGTAAATTTCTTAAAATGAATGAGCTTTCATTTTATCTTCTGTTCTCAGATATATTAAATCACATAGCATATTAGCAACATAACACGTAGCACATTTTGAGACTTGTGATGTTAACCAAAAATTGCATTTCTGAGGAAAACTCTGAAAGAGCAGAGAGTTTTACATGTACTTGTGGATGTCAGATTACTTTTTTATCTAAAGATAGGAAATGCTTAATGTGATTTCAGTTAAAAACTGTCAATGACACTAGGGAAATTATATATTTAATAGGACATCAATTACCACATTTACTTAATGGGTTAATCAGATTAAGACAGAGATATGGTCTTTGTCTCTACAAATATTTATGGCAATTTTGAAAAATCATGATCATTGGATAGTGAATTATCTTCATTTCCCCCAGAAAATAATTCTTTTCTAGCCTTAGTATCCACTAAATGTTGTTAAAATTACAACATTACAATAGGATCATACATTTGATGCCTTCTACGTGAAAAACACTGGACTAGGCATTTGGAATTTCAAAAATAAAAAGAGGGAGCAGTAATAAGCAATGATCTCCCTCTAAAGTTGCTTATAAAGTAGTAAGAGAAATAGGTTTGAATGCAAATAGTTAGAAGATGTGTGAAAGTGAAAGTCACTCAGTCATGTCCGACTCTTTGCAACCCCAGGGACTAAACAGTCCATGGAGTTCTCCAGGCCAGAATGAATACTGAAGAAGGGAGCCTTTTGCTTCTCCAGGGGATCTTCCCAACCCAGGGATCAAACCCAGGTTTCCCACATTGCAGGTGGATTCTTTACCAGCTGAGCCACCAGGGAAGCCCAAGAATACTGGAGTGGGTAGCCTATCCCTTCTCCAGTGAATCTTCCTGACCCAGGAATCAAACTGGGGTCTCCTGAATTGCAGGAGGATTCTTTACCAACTGAGTTACTAGGGAATCCCAGAAGATGTATGCCTGTACTTTATAAAAGAGAAATAGATAAAGCTGTCTGGGAATTCAGAGGAGGGACAATCATACTGTAACTACATCAATGCCATTATTGGTTACTTTGGAAAATAAGAAATGTAATTCAGTCAAATAAGTCACATGTGCTTTTAAGTAACCTCTATGACCTGGTGTCATGGTTTCCCTCCATGATTTATCTCTAGGAACCCAGAGAAAGGACTCAATCCAGTACAGAATATAAGTATATCAGGGCTATTGAAAAAGGGTTCAGTGGATCCTGGCAGGAAATGCTTCATGGGAGACGTGAAACCCAAAGTAAGGTTGGAAAGCCAAGGGGAGATAATGGCTGTGAGCAAATTCAAGGGCGTGAGCAGAGAAGGAGAGTCCCTAGTGAGTGTTTGGGTTCCAGGAATAGTGAGCAGATAACTTATTTTTATAAACTTCTTTTTTGGAGGACATGAAGATAGGATAAAATTTTATTATAACAAGGGATATGGCAGGAAAAAAAGACAATTGAGTTTAAACTGTAAAATTTGGTTCCAAATGCTGTTGGGAGGCCTTGCAATTTCATAAACAAGTCAAGAATTTTTTGGCAGCTGAATGCAGGATGGATTGGAAGAGGCAGAAAGGCGAGAAACAGATGTCAGGAAAAATTCAAATGCTTTTCGCCAATAGCATAAATCTATATTTCATTCTTGCTCCCCTTCGAGGAATGAAGGATTGATTTCCTCAGCTGTGAGGAGTGCTGCCAGCAGACACGCCTCCATGGTCAGATCCCCTTGGGGATTCCTTCAACGAAAGAACCACCCTGCCAAACATGGCACTCCTTTCTCAGGGGGGCCGGCATCGTTTCTTGCCTCAACTTGGGGGATTTCTGAAGGGTCAGGTCATCTTCAGACCACCCTGGCCAACTGAAGCTTTCTGTAGACTAAACTGCCCTTTCATTTTTCCTCAGCCCAATCCTCGTCTTTCCCTTCGTTTCCATAGATCATCTCAAAAGCAGCCCTCAGCCCTGCACAATAACCTCCATTTTGGATTCAGTATCACAGGTAACCCAAGTTGTGAACGTTCTCTTTTGCTTCTCTTTACAGAACGGTAAAACCATTCTTTGAGTTATGTAAGTTTGCCAGAATGGACCTGATAATAGCGCTTTGGTAGCTACAATCCCCTGTTGCCTGTTCTTTCCTGGAGAAGTTACTGTTACACTAACATCAATACTAAGTACTTCCACAGAGCACAAGAAACACAGAAAAACGATGGTAACGCCTCGAGCAAATGTTAAGAAAATTGCTTCTCTCTCACTTTTAAACAGTGATGAATAGCTATTGTTCTTTAGTCACTAAGTCGTGCCCAACTCTTTGTGACCCCATGCACTGTAGCCCAACAGGCTCCTCTGTCCATGGGATTTCCCAGGCAAAAATACTGGAGTGGATTGCCATGTCCTTCTTCAGGAGAAATTTATGAACCAGGAATGAACCCCTGTCTCCTGCATTGGTAGGAAGGTTCTTCACCACTGAGACACCAGGGAAGCCCTATCTTAAATTTTTGGCATCACTGCATTTCCCCTAAAGTCCTCTTTCCTTGCCAAGAGGACATTATGTCAAGGAAATTTCAAGAACGTATAGGCAGTCCCTTCCTGTCTTCAACACAACAACCCACTGTCCACCTCACCTCACCTCACCTCCACTTCCCACAACAGGTAGTCCTGTGTGCTGAATCACTCCAGCTCTGAACAACTCTTCCTTCTTCAGCAATGATCAGTTAGGTCCATAATAATTGTGGGAAAAGAATACATGTGTTTGTCAGTTGATTTTCTCTGTAAGAGGTCCAGAGAAGGTATCACTGTATTGTGACTTTTCATGTCAGCAAACTTTAACAAGGGAAATTAAACAAGTTTAAATGCCCTATTTACCTAATGTTCACGTTTTCAAAAATAATTATTTTATGTGCGTAGAAACCTGCTTTAAAATGTTCAAAATGAAGTATTTCTCAAAATGTGTTTATAGTAAAAATTTTTTATTTAAATCACCTTCTAGGAAACATGAGTTTTCATTAAAATATTGGAGAGACCAAGGTGATACTTAAGATGAAAGATAAAGCAAGTTTACCTGGGTCAACTTGTTTTTCTATTTAAGTATCAGAGCTTATAAAGAAAGAGACAAATCTTCATTTGTCTAAAAAATTGCTTTTTCATTGATTCATAACAGAAGAAAAAGCCACATTTAGGGGTAAGTGCAAATTCACAAGCAAAGCTAAAAGGTCACAACTTCTATCATTTAATTCATTTTGAAGGAAAATGCTCCAATTAAAGTAAGAATGGTTCAGACTTTTTCCTTTTCTTTTTTTTTCCAGAGTCGGAAGACATTAGCCTGAGACCCATCCACCAGATGAAGTGTGGAGAGCATAACTAACCAATTAAGTACTCATTTCCATGGAAGCACCCAGCTGTGATAGAAGAGCAAGGAAGAACTAGTCACAGACCATCCTTCTCTATTAGACACTATAAGTTAACTTGAGTTCCCGGTTTATGCAGGAAGACTTACGGAAGAATGCTTCTGCTGTACAGATTTTGTGCTGTGCTTAGTCACTCAGTCATATCTGACTCTGCAACCCTGTGGACTGTAGCCCACTAGGCTCCTCTGTCCATGGAGATTCTCCAGGCAAGAATACTGGAGAGGGTCGTCATGCCCTCCTCTAGGGGATCTTCCCAACCCAAGGGTGGAACCCAGGTCTCCCGCATTGCAGGCAGATGCTTTACCATCTGAGCCACCAGGGAAGCCTACGTTATATTGTTAATTCTGCCTCTAAATAAATTGAACCTAAATGAGTGTGTTCTTATTTATGCAGAAATTTACCTAAATAGTATGTCCTTAGTAAAATAAGTAAAAGCTATTTATTTATTATCATCTCAAGTGTTAGAATGCTAAATGGCTCACATGATATTAAGCAAAATTGTCAGCTTTAAAAATGCAGGCCAATCAGTGAAAAATACACCATTGTTTTCTGGTAACCAGTAATGGAAACAGCTCTTCACCAGGGAGAAGAAGTAGTAAGCCTTTGAAGTGAGAAATAGATTTAAGGGCCTAGATCTGATAGATAGAGTGCCTGATGAACTATGGAATGAGGTTCGTGACATTGTACAGGAGACAGGGATCAAGACCATCCCCATGGAAAAGAAATGCAAAAAAGCAAAATGGCTGTCTGGGGAGGCCTTACAAATAGCTGTGAAAAGAACAGAAGCGAAAAGCAAAGGAGAAGAGGAAAGATATAAGCATCTGAATGCAGAATTCCAAAGAATAGCAAGAAGAGATAAGAAAGCCTTCCTCAGTGATCAATGCAAAAACATAGAGGAAAACAAAAGAATGGGAAAGACTAGAGATCTCTTCAAGAAAATTAGAGATACCAAGGGAACATTTCATGCAAAGATGGGCTCCATAAAGGACAGAAATGGTATGGACCTAACAGAAGCAGAAGATATTAAGAAGAGGTGGCAAGGATACACAAAAGAACTGTATAAAAATGTTACATATTAACAGAGATTCAATGGAGTATGAACTAAAACCTGAACCACCTTCAAAGCTGATCCTCAACCACTAAGCAAGTTAGTGATGATTTAGTATTTCAGTAACTGATGCTCACAGGTAATTATATAATAGACTAATTCTATACTAATTGAATGTCTTTGAAAAGTTTTAGGAAAATGGCCATTAAAGACAGACTGACAAATCTAGCGATCAGGCCATTATTTGGCAATTTTGTAAGCTTATTTTTGAAATTGAGCTAATCACACTGTAGTGCATACAGAAATGGAAATATAAGATTGTACTCATGGAAGTTATATAATGTCATAAACTTATGGCACCTCAATAAAAAATAAGTTTAAAAAATTAAGCTTATACAAATTGCTATTCTAGAAACCAGGGATGTGAGCTTCTGAAGAGAATGGAGTAGAGATGGAGGAGACTCTGTATAATTCCATCTCTTCAGCACTAATATGGGTCAACTTTTCACCATCAACACATATGAGGTAATAGGAGATTCTTATGTGCTCCCATCAATGCAGAAAAGAGACACCACTCACATTTCTGAAGGGCTCCATGAAATCTCAAGTATCCATGAGATCATATATTTGGTGTATATATGTATTGTTAGGCTTCCCTGGTGGCTCAGTGGTAAAGAAACTGCCTACCAATGCAGGAGATGCAAAAGACTCAGGTTTGATCCCTGGGTTGGGAAGATCCCCTGGAGAAGGAAATGGCAACCCACCCCAGTATTCTTGCCTGGGATATCCCATGGACAGAAGAGCCTGGTAGGCTACAGTCCATGGGGTCGCAGAAGAGTCAGACAAAACCAGGAGTCTAAACAACAACAACATGCATTGTTAATTAGAATAAAACCAAATTTCTCTGAATCAGTTCAGTTCAGTTCAGTTCAGTCGCTCAGTCGTGTCTGGCTCTTTGCGACCCCATGAATCACAGCACGCCAGGCCTACCTGTCCATCACCAACTCCCAGAGTTCACTCAGACTCACGTCCATCGAGTCAGTGATACCATCCAGCCATCTCATCCTCTGTCGTCCCCTTCTCCTCCTGCTCCCCATCCCTCACAGCATCAGAGTCTTTTCCAATGAGTCAACTCTTCGCATGAGGTGCCCAAGTACTGGAGTTTCAGCTTTAGCATCATTCCTTCCAAAGAAATCCCAGGGCTGATCTCCTTCCGAATGGACTGGTTGGATCTCCTTGCAGTCCAAGGGACTCTCAAGAGTCTTCTCCAACACCACAGTTCAAAAGCATCAATTCTTCGGCACTCAGCTTTCTTCACAGTCCAACTTTTACATCCATCCATGACCACAGGAAAAACCATAGCCTTGACTAGACGGACCTTTGTTGGCAAAGTAATGTCTCTGCTTTTGAATATGCTATCTAGGTTGGTCATAACTTTCCTTCCAAGGAGTAAGCATCTTTAATTTCATGCCTAGGTCGATATTAATTAAAGAAGTCTGAAAGAGATAGAAATACCAGACCACCTGACCTGCCTCTTGAGAAACCTATATGCATGTCAGGAAGCAACAGTTAGAACTGGACATGGAATAACAGACTGGTTCCAAATTGAAAAAGGAGTACGTCAAGGCTGTATATTGTCACCCTGCTTATTTAACTCCTATGCAGAGTACATCATGAGAAACGCTGGCTGGGAAGAAGCACAAGCTGGAATCAAGATTGCTGGGAGAAATATCAATAACCTCAGATATGCAGATGACACCACCCTTATGGCAGAAAGTGAAGAGGAACTAAAAAGCCTCTTGATGAAAATGAAAGAGGAGCGTGAAAAAGTTGGCTTAAAGCTCAGCATTCAGAAAACAAAGATCATGGTGTCTGGTCCCATCACTTCATGGGAAATAGATGGGGAAACGGTGGAAACAGTGTCAGACTTTATTTTTGGGGGCTCCAAAATCACTGCAGATGGTGACTGCAGCCATGAAATGAAAAGACGCTTACTCCTTGGAAGAAAAGTTATGACCAACCTAGATAGCATATTGAAAAGCAAAGACATTACTTTGACAACAAAGGTCTGTCTAGTCAAGGCTATGGTTTTTCCTGTTGTCATGTATGGATGTGAGAGTTGGACTATAAAGAAAGCTGAGTGCCGAAGAATTGATGATTTTGAACTGTGGTGTTGGAGAAGACTCTTGAGATTCCCTTGGACCGCAAGAGGATTCAACCAGTCCATCCTAAAGGAGATCAGTCCTGGGTGTTCATTGGAAGGACTGATGCTGAAGCTGAAACTCCAATACTTTGGTCACCTCATGCAAAGAGTCAACTCATTGGAAAAGACTCTGATGCTGGGAGGGATTGGGGGCAGGAGAAGAAGGGGACGTCAGAGGATGAGATGGCTAGATGGCATCACTGACTCGATGGACGTGAGTCTGAGTGAACTCTGGGAGTTGGTGATGGACAGGGAGGCCTGGCGTGCTGTGATTCATGGGGTCGCAAAGAGTCTGACATGACTGAGCGACTCAACTGAACTGAAGTGAGACTTCATTAGCATGCAAATAAAATATAATTTTTATGAGAATATCATAGAGAGATATAAAAAGTTCACTGTATCCTGGGTGTCACTTCTTTGAAGTTTTCAAAAATGATGGAAATAATTGTTTCAAAATATTTACTCTGATCACCAAATGCTATTTTCTGTTAGACATTACCTTTTCCTCAGCTTCCCAATCAGCTTAACTCTCTGAAACTCTGTGACCAAAATGATCCCTTGATTACTGATCCACACACCTCAGTTGCAGGGGTTCAGAACAGGCATTGCCAAGGGGTGCCACTTTGGTATGTGGATTATTTTAGCTAAAAAGCAATAGACCCTGAGAGCCTAAGAGAATCTACTGTCCCTTCCTTAACTATCCAGAAGAATTTAAATTTTGGATTTTTTCAAGAAAAAAAGAGTTATTTGCAGAGATAAATTTTATCTAAGTGGCCCCTTATACATATGACTGGGCAAACATCTAATTACCAAACATCTGTTCTTCTTATCTTCCTGTGAATGACTCTCTTGTCCTTGGACCCCTATCCTTAGCTGAGAATGGCACATATACCTCAATTTACCTTTCATGTACATGGGATTTTCATATATACAAAAGTAAACTTGATTTTCTCCTGTTAATCTGTTTCATGTCATGTTAATTCATAGACCATCGAGAAGAACCTAGATGTGTAAGAGGAAAGTTTCTTCCAGCAGTCACCACTCTACCAGTTCTTTACCAGTCACCAATTTTTAATGAAAGTCTCATTTTTTCCCTCAAATGTTCCTGCTGTTCTTATGAACACATTTTATTGGTATGCCTTGTAATTACTGTGAGCTATGCAAATTTGGCCAATGCTTCCCACCTCTGAACTTGCATATTTACATTCTTTTTTTTGTGTGTGTGTTTTTTTTTTTTTTTTTAATTTTTTTTAAATTTTTATTTTATTTTTAAACTTTACATAATTGTATTAGTTTTGCCAAACATCAAAATGAATCCACCACAGGTATACATGTGTTCCCAATCCTGAACCCTCCTCCTCCTCCCTCCCCATACCATCCCTCTGGGTCGTCCCAGTGCACTAGCCCCAAGCATCCAGTATCGTGCATCGAACCTGGACTGGCAACTCGTTTCTTACATGATATTTTACATGTTACAATGTCATTCTCCCAAACCTTCCCACCCTCTCCCTCTCCCACAGAGTCCATAAGACTATTCTATACATCAGTGTCTCTTTTGCTGTCTCTCATACACAGGGTTATTGTTACCATCTTTCTAAATTCCATATATATGCGTTAGAATACTGTATTTATGTTTTTCCTTCTGGCTTACTTCACTCTGTATAATAGGCTCCAGTTTCATCCACCTCATTAGAACTGATTCAAATGTATTCTTTTTAATGGCTGAGTAATACTCCATTGTGTGTATGTACCACTGCTTTCTTATCCATTCATCTGCTGATGGACATCTAGGTTGCTTCCATGTCTTGGCTATTATAAACAGTGCTGCGATGAGCATTGGGGTACACGTGTCTCTTTCCCTTCTGGTTTCCTCAGTGTGTATGCCCAGCAGTGGGGTTGCTGGATCATAAGGCAGTTCTATTTCCAGTTTTTTAAGGAATCTCCACACTGTTCTCCATAGTGGCTGTACTAGTTTGCATTCCCACCAACAGTGTAAGAGGGTTCCCTTTACTCCACACCCTCTCCAGCATTTATTATTTGTAGACTTTTGGATCGCAGCCATTCTGACTGGTGTGAAATGGTACCTCATAGTGGTTTTGATTTGCATTTCTCTGATAATGAGTGATGTTGAGCATCTTTTCATGTGTTTGTTAGCCATCTGTATGTCTTCTTTGGAGAAATGTCTATTTAGTTCTTTGGCCCATTTTTTGATTGGGTCATTTATTTTTCTGGAGTTGAGCTGTAGGAGTTGCTTGTATATTTTTGAGATTAGTTGTTTGTCGGTTGCTTCATTTGCTATTATTTTCTCCCATTCTGAAGGCTGTCTTTTCACCTTGCTAATAGTTTCCTTTGATGTGCAGAAGCTTTTAAGGTTAATTAGGTCCCATTTGCTTATTTTTGCTTTTATTTCCAATATTCTGGGAGGTGGGTCATAGAGGATCCTGCTGTGATGTATGTCGGAGAGTGTTTTGCCTATGTTCTCCTCTAGGAGTTTTATAGTTTCTGGTCTTACGTTTAGATCTTTAATCCATTCTTTTTAAAAAATAAGTAAAATGTTGCAAAAACAGAGTCCTATACAAAAAATAATTTAAACATGGCCAACGGATTAAGATCACAGGCAATTAAATAACAAAAACTCTAAACTATTTTCTTGCTTACTAATATCTTCATTCCCTTACACAGCAGCTCAAACTTATATGTATATCATCCTCATAATAGTTTCTGCTAACTTCTAAATATAGCTTACAAAAATTGTTTAATAATATGTTTAGATAATAAAAAAACATGCTTATTTAAAAAATTATACCTGTCATTGTCAGTGTGTAATAATTTTATAAAAAGGACAAACTTAAATGATTGCTTGCAAAAAGGATTTGTTTAATAATCTCTAAGTAGTTCAAGAAATATCAGAAAAGTGAGAGAACCATAAATTAAAAAGGCTTCTAATTTTAAATATATGCATTCTTACTTAAACATATCCATTTATATGTATGGTTCTCTCTTTTTATAATTTCTACAACCTAAAATTAGGCGTTGCTTTGTTAATCTGTTCCACTAGATAGGGACTATTCTTAGCAGAATTTCAATGTATATTCATTGACAGTGATGGCCCATGTGGGCCAGTCTTTCAGGGGCTTCTCAGATGGCTCAGTGGTAAAGAATCCACCTGCAAATGCAGGTGACACAGGAGATACAGGCTCAATCCCTGGATGGAAAGATCCCCTGGAGGAGGAAACGGCAACCCCCTCCAGTATCCTTGTCTGGAAAATCCCATAGACAGAGAAGCCTGGTGGGCTACAGTCTATGGAGTTGCAAAAAAAGTCAGACCCGACAGCACAAGCACCAGATAAGGACTATTTCTTAGTAGAATTTCAATATATAGTCATTGACAGTGATGAGATCTACTCAATTTCTTCAGGTCATTAAGTTATGATTCCCATTTCTCTGGATACACAATGGAGATATTAATTCCATTTTGCAAAGATCAGACAACTCTAGAAAGAGTCACACTCAGTCTCCTGGATCTCTGGAGCAGCAAAGGCCTAACAGCAGAGAGAGCAAGACTCAAGAAAGCCACCTGGGGAGCAATGCCATTTGTTAGGTCTATGTGGTTATAGCCTGAGTAATTGCAGGGTGCTTGCTATGGGAGCAATTTCGTTTTCTAGGTCTCCAGAGCCCTGCAACAAGCAATAGATCAGACTAGCCACCAAGGAAAAGCTCCTGTTATACAGCCCTACATATGACAAGGAAGGCAAAAATAGCCAAGGATAGGAATCAATCTCTTTTATGATTTTCACTGGAAAACCAAAGCAACATATTGCATGAGACTAAGTGACCCACCTTGGGAGAAATGTAATTGTTTCAATTCTTTGAAGCATGAAAACATCTCAGTGGATCTTTGGTTGAATAATATTTGGTTCCTAAGTATACAGTTGGGAGAAGGATATCGGATCCACGGGTGAATGTTTTTGTACCATTATTTTCTAGGTTGAGTTGTGGAAACAAGGTTGTTCTGGTTTACTCTTTTTGTGAGATGGGTTTAAAAAAGAATATATGCTCTTTTACTATTATTTGGTATGCAGTTGCTAATGTGACAGTATTCTTTGTAAAAGACACTCTCTTCATTTAAGGGATTCCATTGTAATAAAGCAGTTGAGTTTACGAATATTTAGCACTGAGTTAGCTTCGCTGCATTTAAAATTCATTTTCTTACAGAGATTTATTGCATTGCAATTTCTCAGTATTAAGCAGTCATGTATCCAATTAAAAAACCAAACAAGTAAAAATTAGTAAGATGAAAACAAATTTTATCCAAAATGTTCCCAATGACTCCATCTTGGATATCATAACCACATACACTTTATGAAAAAGAATAAACCTTCTTATTGTAATTGTATTAAAATCACTGCAATATTTCAATATGGGAGGGAAGTTTTTGAGGCTCAATAAAATCAGAAAGAGATGTTTCTCTCTCTCCTCCACTGAAAGCCATAACCGAGGCCAAAAAGAATGTGTTCAACTCTTCTGTTCACTGAGGTGATTAGGGAATGTTATGTAGAATTACAGGGAATCAGAGGAGCAGAACAGAGTGCCTTGGATAAGCAAAGTGAGCCCCAATGACTTCAAAAAGTCTAGGATGGTAAATGGAGAGTAGAAAAGATTGGAATGATGATGGATATACTTTTCATACTAGTAGAAATATCCTCTGTCCAGACATCTCTGGTATTAAGGATCAATAAGTAACACAGTGTTATTTTATCAATTTTAAACTTAGGGACATGGGTATAATGACAGAGAACTACTGTCAGGGGAAAAAGAATCACAAAAGTAAGTAACTTGGTTCTATGGAGTTGGTACTTATACTTTGTTGGCAAAGACAGAAGTCAAAGGAAGGACTGATTGTGTGTATGTTCTTCAGTTACTTTACAAAACTTGGATCAGGGACTTCCCTGGTGGTCAGGTGGTTGAGAGTCCACCTGCAAATGCAGGGGACATCCGTTCAATCCCTATCCCAGAAGATTCCACGCACACTAAGCCCATGCACCACAACTATTGATCCACACACTCTAGGTACTCCTCGGCAAGAGGAACCACCATAGTGAGGAGCCCATGTGCTGCAGTGAAGAGTAGCCCCTGCTCCTGGCAGTTAGAGAAAAGCCCACATGCGGCAAGAAAGACCCCGTGAAGCTATAAATTCAACAAATTAAAAAATACTTTTTTAAGTCTAAAAAGAATGCTTGGAGCAGTTGGATGGTTGAGAATTATATAGTCATTGCTACCAGATTTTCTGTATTGGGGGACAGCTCTGGGTAAGGCAGCTGACCTAGTAACCTGTCTCTATAGCTTAGGTGAGCTATTTCAGGAGTTCCCTAGCCCAATATCATTCTTTGCTCTGAGTTCCACAATCATAGTTTATATTATGTCCACTTAAATTATTAGATAGTGAGCAAGAAAATACCAGCAGGTAGTAGGTATTAACTACCTCTGTCCCATACTAGGGCTTCCATGGTGACTCAATGGTAAAGAATCTGCCTGCCAAGTAGGAGACTCAGCTTCATTCCCTAGGTCAGGGAATTCTCCAGGGAATTCCCTGGAGAAGGAAATGGCAACCCACTCCAGTATTCTTGTCTGGGAAATCCCATGGACAGAGGAGCCACATCTAGCATATTTTGGTATTGTAGGAGAGTAAAATGTATCCCCCCAAATGTCTCTTTGGCATATGGATTATTTTGAGCTGAAAATAATCAAAGCCCCCAAAACTTGGGAAGAAACTTAAAGCTTCTCCCTAAATGCCTAAAAGAATTTAGATAGAGGTCCTATTCCAGGAGCAGAGGTATAACCAGAGATTTCTGCAAAGAATATGGGAGAGGTGTGGGGAGGGAAACTGGGCAGAACTCAGAGGCGCCTACTCTGTGTCCCATTGTCTCTGTGCCCCCTCGCCCTCCCACCCCCTCGGCCTGAAACATTTGTTTACCATATATTTGGTTTTCCATCTCCATGTTAGTGCCATTCCTCCCATTTGAAGTCTCAAACCACTACCTTCAACATCCATTTTTGTGTTTATCTGAAGATAGTATATAAGGTGTAGGGTTTTGGCCAGTTTGGTGAGTTGGTTATTCCAGGTCTCTCTTGTGTATGCTGCAGCTGCTGCTGCTGCTAAGTCGCTTCAGTCGTGTCTGACTCTGTGCGACCCCATAGATGGCAGCCCACCAGGCTCCACCATCCCTGGGATTCTCCAGGCAAGAACACTGGAGTGGGTTGCCAGTACCTTTTCCAATGCATGAAAGTGAAGTTGCTCAGTCATGTCCGACTCTTAGCAACCCCATGGACTGCAGCCCACCAGGCTCCTCCATCCATGGGATTTTCCAGGCAAGAGTACTGGAGTGAGGTGCCATTGCCTTCTCTTCTCTTGTGTATACATGTTATCAAACTCTTGTTTGATTTTCTTCTATTCATCTTTCTCATGTCTGTTTAATTCTTAGATCAGCCAGAAGAACCTAGAAGGGTAGAGAAAAATTATTTTTTCTCCAATAGTATCCACCTGAACTTTTGGAGAAGGAAATGGCAACCCACTCCAGTATTCTTGCCTGGAGAATCTGCATGGACAGAGGAGCATGGCATGCCACAGTCAATGGGGTTGCAAGATGGGACACAACTTAGAGACTAAAAAACCTCCACCATCCACCAGAAGTTTAGTAGTGACAAAATAGATAAGAGATATCACACACAATTTAGCTGAATTACTTCAAGACTAAACTTTGTCTCACAAAGGAACTAAATCCATTACTATACATTATTCCATAGTAATAGTGGCAGAATGAACAGTAGGAAGGAGAGGAGACATAATGGTATAATATTAATAACAATAAACACTTAGCCAGCTGGCACTTACAATGATTCAGGCACTATTTTAAATACAACATATGTTTATTCATTTAATTCTCTACCTGGACTGCAGAAACCACTACTGCACTTTTTCAGATAAGGAAACTTGGGCAAAGAGCATAAACATTTTGCTTAATACTACAGTTATATTGTATCACAGTTGGGATATACATCTTGGCATTCTGAAAACAATGCCTCTAGGAAAGGGCATGATCTGGCTCAGAAACGTCCAGATGAGGAGAGAACAAAGTTTTCAAGGTGAGTACAGACAGATCCCAAGATGCTGCCTAACTGGCTGATAACCTAAAGTTATTAGCAACAGTAAAGATGGAGTCAAAGTTAATAGTTGATGCCATTGCAGTGATAGTTGTCAATTACCTCATATTGCCAAAAGTATGATACCCATTAATATTTCCATATCTTCTAAACATTATATAGTTCATTTGTTACCTCATGGACTGTTGCACACAAGGCTCCTCTATCCATGGGATTCTCCGGGCAAGAATATCAGATTGGTAGCCATTCCTTTCTCCAAAGGATTTTCCTGACCCAGTGGTTGAACCTGGGTCTCCTGCAATGCAGGTGGATTCTTTATCATATGAGCCACCAGGAAGCCTAATATAGCTCACCCTATGCTTAATTAAAGAAACACCTGGAGTAACAGGTAAATTTGCCTTGGAATACGGAATGAAGCAGGGCAAAGACTAATAGAGTTTTTCCAAGAAAATGCACTGGTCATAGCAAACACCCTCTTCCAACAACACAAGATAAGACTCTACAAATGGACATCACCAGATGGTCAACACCGAAATCAGATTGATTATATTCTTTGCAGCCAAAGAATGAAAAGCTCTATACAGTCAGCAAAAACAAGACTGGGAGATGACTGTAGTTCAGATCATGAACTCCTTATTGCCAAATTCAGACTTAAATTGAAGAAAGTAGGGAAAACCACTTGTCCATTCAGGTATGACCTAAATCAAATCCCTTATGACAACACAGTGGAAGTGAGAAATAGATTTAAGGGACTACATCTGATAGACAGAGTGCCTGATGAACTATGGACTAAGGTTCATGACATTGTACAGGAGACAGGGATCAAGACCATCCCCATGGAAAAGAAATGCAAAAAAAGCAAAATGGTTGTCTGGGGAGGCCTTACAAATAGCGGTGAAAAGAAGAGAAGTGAAAAGCAAAGGAGAAAAGGAAAGATATAAGCATCTGAATGCAGCGTTCCAAAGAATGGCAAGAAGAGATAAGAAAGCCTTCCTCAGTGATCAATGCAAAGAAATAGAGGAAAACATTAGAATGGGAAAGACTAGAGATCTCTTCAAGAAAAGTAGAGATACCAAGGGAACACTTCATGCAAAGATGGGCTCAATAAAGGAGAGAAATGGTATGGACCTAACAGAAGCAGAAGATATTAAGAAGAGGTGGCAAGAATACACAGAAGAACTGTACTAAAAACATCTTCACGACCCAAATAATCATGATGGTGTGATCACTCACCTAGAGCCAGACATCCTGGAATGTGAAGTTAAGTGGGCCTTAGGAAGCATCACTACCAACAAAGCTAGTGGAGGCGATGGAATTCCAGTTGAGCTATTTCAAATCCTGAAAGATGATGCTGTTAAAGTGCTGCACTCAATATGCCAGCAAATGTGGAAAACTCAGCAGTGGCCACAGGACTGGAAAAGGTCAGTTTTTATTCCAATCCCAAAGAAAGGCAATGCCAAAGAATGCTCAAACTACCACACAATTGTACTTATCTCACACGCTAGTAAAATAATGCTCAAAATTTTCCAAGCCAGGCTTCAGCAATATGTGAAGCATACTTCCAGATGTTTAAGCTGGTTTTAGAAAAGGCAGAGGAACCAGAGACCAAATTGCCACCATCCGCTGGGTCATGGAGAAAGCAAGAGAGTTTCAGAAAAACATCTATTTCTGCTTTATGGACTATGCCAAAGCCTTTGACTGTGTGGATCACAATAAACTGTGGAAAATTCTGAAAGAGATGGGAATACCAGACCACCTGACCTGCCTCTTGAGAAATCTGTATGCAGGTCAGGAAGCAACAGTTAGAACTGGACATGGAACAACACACTGGTTTCAAACAGGAAAAGGAGTACGTCAAGGCTATATATTATCATCCTGCTTATTTAACTTATATGTAGAGTACATCACGAGGAACGCTGGGCTGGAAGAAGCACAAGCTGGAATCAAGATTGCCGGGAGAAATATCAGTAACCTCAGATATGCAGATGACACCACCCTTATGGCAGAAAGTGAAGAGGAACTGAAAAGCCTCCTGATGAAGTTGAAAGAGGAGAGTGAAAAAGTTGGCTTAAAACTCAACATTCAGAAAATGAAGATCATGGCATCTGGTCCCATCACTTCATGGGAAATAGATGGGGAAACAGTGGAAACAGTGTCAGATTTTATTTTGGGGGGCTCCAAAATCACTACAGATGGTGACTGCAGCCATGAAATTAAAAGACGCTTACTCCTTGGAAGGAAAGTTATGACCAACTGAGATAGCACATTGAAAAGCAGAGACGTTACTTTACCAACAAAGGTCTGTCTAGTCAAGGCTATGGTTTTTTCAGTGGTCATGGATGGATGTGAGAGTTGGAGTGTGAAGAAAGCTGAGCGCCGAAGAACTGATGCTTTTGAACTGTGGTGTTGGAGAAGACTCTTGAGAGTCCCTTGAACTGCAAGGAGATCCAACCAGTCCATTCTGAAGGAGATCAGCCCTGGGATTTCTTTGGAGGGAATGATGCTAAAGCTGAAACTCCAGTACTTTGGCCACCTCATGCGAAGAGTTGACTCATTGGAAAAGACTCTGATGCTGGGAGGGATTGAGGGCAGGAGGAGAAGGGGATGACAGAGGATGAGATGGCTGGATGGCATCACTGACTCGATGAACGTGAGTCTGGGTGTACTCTGGGAGTTGGTGATAGGCACGGAGGCCTGGTATGCTGGGATTCATGGGGTCTCAAAGAGTTGGACACGACTTAGGGACTGAACTGAACTGAACAGATGCTTAATTAAACTATGTTGTTTTCTTCATAACTTTTAAAAATTAAAGACCCACAGACAGTTAAGATGACAGGCCTGATTTTGTTGATTTAATTTGTATCTATGGTTTTTATATCCAAAATTAGAAATCAAATAAGACATGTGCATGCATGCTAAGTCACTAGTATCTGACTCTCTTCAACCCTATGGACTATTGCCCACCTAGCTCCTCTTCTGGTGGAATTCTCCAGGCAAGATTACCAAAATGGGTTGCCATGCCTTCCTCCAGGGGATCTTCCTGACCCAGGGATGAATCCTGTGTCTCTTATGTCTCCTGCTTTGTCAGGCAAGATCTTTACCACTAATGCCACGTGGGAAGCCCCCAAATAAGACACACACTAACACAATGATTTTGACCAGGATTTGTTCCTGGAACATATTTGTATCTGCCTACCATTACTGTGTTGTTTACTAGTCATTGTCATGATCCACTGAGTTTTTTGGGCTAAAAAAATTAGAAAGTAAAATCATAATATATTAGATGCCACTCAATGGTTTAAACACTAACAAAAAGCTGATTATTTTTTTGTGGTTTACTGCACCTCCTTAAAAATATACTCTCTGCAAAATATACCTTTAAATCATATTCTGAAATTTCAGCAGTATAATTTCCATTGACATTAATGAAAACTGCCCTGCTGAAGGCAATGGCACCCCATTCCAGTACTCTTCCCTGGAGAATCCCATGGATGGAGGAGCCTGGTAGGCTGCAGTCCATGGGGTCAGTAAGAGTCGGACACAACTGACCGACTTCACTTTCACTTTTCACTCTCATGCATTGGAGAAGGAAATGGCAACCCACTCCAGTGTTCTTGCCTGGAGAATCCCAGGGACGGGGGAGCCTGGTGGGCTGCCGTCTATGGGGTCGCGCAGAGTCAGACACGACTGAAGTGACTTAGCAGCAACAGCAGCAGCCCTGCTGAAACACCACATGATGCTTGCATAATATACCCTGCAGTCTCCAGTGACCAATATGGCCTATAATATATTGATTCACTTATTTCTGTATGAAGCTGCATCAGAAGAGACAACTAATGCACTGCTTTGCCTAGTCATATTATTTTATGCTTCAAGGTTAAGGACATTGTATGTAAGCCATGATACCATAGCCATGGAGCAAATAAAGAATTTATTCAATACAAAATAAAATTCTGAAGTATAAAGCTAGTAACATGTAATGTTCCCTTTCAGGTTCACAGATACAAGAAGTTTTCCTTAAATATTCCTATCTTGCTTACAAATTGCCCAAATTTCTGTACTATCTTTTTCTATTCTTAGTGCTTGTAATTGTATTCATTAAAACACAAATGACTTGTGATACATTAGTAGTATTTCAAGGAATCTATTTGACTCTTTTTTTGTTCTTACTCTATTACATTTTTTAAAGCAGATGTAATTAATTCCCTTTGAGGGATGCTAAATCATTAGAGAACTAAGATTGCAGTCAGGAATGCCAAGTATGAAAGTTCAGTGTCTAAGATGAGAATTGGATGGGTTGGAAAGCATAGGGTTAGGCATTTCATTAAGTCTGTTTCTAGAGGAAAATCATTTTAATGTTAAATACATCTATATAAACTAGGTCTATAAATGTCAAATCACCCAGTGCAGCATAAGGAGAGATGAGTGGAAGATGGAAGAGGTGATGAAGTTCAAGAATCATCTGTTGCTAAGTATAAGGCCAAGGCCACAGAGCTGTTTCATATTGATTTTGGGGAAAATTCAGAGAAAAAGATAAAAAATTTTATCCCTGGAAGCCACGTTTATGTCTTATTTCAAGGTTCACTGCACTCCAGTTAGTGAATTCACACATTTTTAAACATTAAATAAGGAACTTAGTAAGCCTATTTTTTAAACAACCACAGCATCATGAGTTCTTACGCTAATACCTGAATTGTGATGGATTCAAAATACCAAACAAACAAACAAAAAACTGTAAAAACATTAATGGAAACAATTTTCAATAGTAAATCCATGTTTTTCATAGTTGCCTACTTTATTTCAAAGCCCATTTGTACTTGTATTAACCAAAAGATTTCAAGTGTACCCAAAAAACAGGGAGACATCGTTTTCCTGTGCTTTAGGATTGGGATGATGCTGTTGAAAATGTATATATAGTCTTATTCAATGAGAGATTTCAACCCCAAGATATCCCTGTTGTAGATCCGCTTATGTGTGCATGAATTAAATATATGTTAATATACTATTTAAACTATTGAAATTGTAGCATAGTTTCTCTATCTGTGGTAATAGGGTGTGGGCATTAAAAAAAAAGATATGTATTTGATCCATTCAGGGCATATAAAAAGTTGTTTAACTCAATTTATTCAATAGTTTTACCTAACAAGGATATAAATTTAATAGAAGATACTTTAAAAAGTTATTTAAAGGGTACTTAACAAATTCAACTTTAGTCATTCAACTTTAGTACTTAATGGCTATCCAATGTAAAATACTCAATACATGCTATCATTCATATTATGCAAAAAAAATTCTCTGTATATGATTAAGCCAATTTATTCTTATCTCCCACTGAGAAAATTTCTACTCACAAAGTATCTGGACATCCTTCCACTTCTCAAATGCCCCAAGTGAAATAAACATGTTTTCTCCATTTGGTCATAGTTTCATATATTCTCTAATTCTGACAACTTACTTTCTAATTAATTTTCTTTAGAGTTATTTTTATCAGTATAATTTATAGACTTTAATAGTTATTTATAGTTTAAATAATTATTTATTTAAACAGTGAAAAATCTGGGTTAAAACTCACTCAAAAACCTAAGATCACGGCATCCAGTCCCATCACTCCATGGGAAAAAGTGGAAACAGCAGCAGATTTTATTTTCTTGGGCTCCAAAATCACTATGGACAGTGACTGCAGCCACAAAATTAAAAGACACCTACTCCTTGGAAGAAAAGCTATGACAAACCTAGACAGCATATTAAAAAGCAGAGACATCACTTTGCCAACAGAAAATGCATATTCAAAGCTATCCTTTCACCAACAGTCATGCATGGCTGTGAAAAAAAGTGAAAGTGTTAGTTGCTCAGTTGGTCCTGACTGTTTGTGACCCCATGGACTCTAGCCCACCGGGCTCTTCTGTTCATGGAATTCTACAGGCATAAATAAAGTTACACTTCTGAGCTTTCTCAGTTCTCTTTAGAAAAAATGAAAAATTTTTCTTAAAGGATTCAGATGGAAGACATATTTTGGGATCCTGTTAAGATGGATCTAAGGGTGGTGACAGTGGTAAAGAACCCACCTGCCAATGCAAGAGACATGACATCAGTTAAATCCCTGGGTCTGGAAGTTTCCCTGGGGGAAGGCATGGTCATTGACTCCAGTATTCTTGCCTGGAGAATCCCCATGGACAGAGGAGCCTTGGGAGATACAGTCCACAGAGTCGCACAGAGTCAGACACAACTGAAGTGACTTAGAACGCATGCACACACAGACTAAATGAGGGCTTCCTGGGGGTGGTTCAGCAGTAAAGAATCTGCCTGCAATGCAGGAGACAAGGGTTTTGATCCCCAGGTCAGGAAGATCTCCTGGAGAAGGATATGGCAACCCACACCAGTATTCTTCCCTAGGAAAACCCATGGACAGAGGAGCCTGGTGGGCTACAGTCCATGGGGTCGCAAAGAGTCAGACATGACTCAGTAACTAAACCATCATTACCCAAGACTTAATGAAGCTGATTTTCCTGTGTGCATCATGGAATTCTTTTGTTACTTAAGAGAAACAGTTGACAGTCTCAACATTGACACGCTTTCTCTGGCAAGTAAAATATTACCTATTTTGTAACATATGTTTCTAGGATGCCCTTTTAATAAAAATAACATGAAGAATAGTACTGCCTCTTCCTTTATAGTTGTTATAGCACAACTCCTTTAAGCCTCAGGGCTGGGGTTATTACCAGGCTTTAGAGAAGGGTCATTTTCCCAATCCCCAAATCACATACTTGCATCCTTTCCTCAGCAGCCTTAAGTACAAATCACTGTCTGAGCATGGGCTCCACAAGCTAGAGCTTACAGGAGATATAATCAGGAACAAGCAAGCTGTTCTGTCCTGATATAACTATAACTTACATTCTAATAGGAGTTTGATGAAAACCTCAAGGTTTCTTGCAGAGGACTTCAGATACATGGGATTCTGGGATGATAACCGTAAGTGCTAGACAGCAAGGGAAGGGAAAAGAGCATATTTCTTTGCTGCCATGTCTAGTATTTTCATCTTCAGCATCTTTGCCACAGTCACCTTTACTGCAAAAATTTTTGCCATATACCTAATTGGCTGTGAGGCAACTTTGTTGTAAAAAAGACACAATAACTGGTTGACAGTTTGATTTCAACTGCTTATTGTGAGCAGTGTTATTGATGGACTTATTGAGCTTGACAGACAGTGATAATTTGCCCTAAGAGGTTTTTTTGTTTTTGTTTTGAAACTCACTACATTGGAGGAGAAGGAAGTAGAGGGCCTTGAGGGTGCAGAGTTGAACTCTCATTACGTATAGAACTTTAGATCCTCTATCAATGGTCATGTGACAAAATGCTAAGAACTAACAACAGTATGGATGGCACTCACAATGCAAAGCTCAGTTAAAATATGCACACTAGTATTTGGAAACCGATACATCTCTTAATGAAGGAAAGAATTTCAGCTGAAAAGAAAGAGTATGATGTCAAATGAGGAGGTGAATCCACAGCAAAAAAAAAAAAAAAGAAAAAAATATATATATGATCCTAAAAACCAAAGACTGCAAAGACAAAGGCTTAGGTACAAGCCATAAAATAAAATCAGTTATTTGTGAAATATTGTCATGAATCTACACTTATTTTAAATGTATTCAAATATTTGTATTTTGCAATAAAGTCTTTTTAATTTTGTCATTCATTTTCATGTTTCATTATGGCCATTTTTAGCTTATTAATGCCCTTTATTTTTTGTTCTTTGTCTTTATGGTTCAGTTCAGTTCAGTTGCTCAGTCGTGTCTGACTCTTTACGACACCATGAATCGCAGCACGCCAGGCCTCCCTGTCCATCACCAACTCTCGGAGTTCACTCAAACTCATGTCCACTGAGTCGGTGATGCCATCCAGCCATCTCATCCTCTGTCATCCCCTTCTCCTCCTGCCCCCAATCCCTCCCAGCATCAGAGTCTTTTCCAATGAGTTAACTCTTCGCATGAGGTGGCCAAAGTACTGGAGTTTCAGCTTTAGCATCATTCCTTCCAAAGACCCAGAACTGACCTCCTTTAGAATAGACTGGTTGGATCTCCTTGCAGTCCAAGGGACTCTCAAGAGTCTTCTCCAACAGCACAGTTCAAAAGCATCAATTCTTCAGCGCTCTGCTTTCTTCACAGTCCAACTCTCCTAATAGCTTGCTATTTATGATGTGAAAATGCTTGTGGCAAAGATGTCTATGGCAAAGATAGCTTATGGCAAAATTATCTATAACCTGTGTAGTATTAGTTCTCTATAGGAAACAGAACCAATAAAGAAAATGCAAGGCCACGAGCAGCAGGTGTATCCTGAAGTTTTTTTTTTTTTTTTTTTCCCACTATTGTTCTTGGATTTCCTACTACGTAGCACTCAAAAATCTCCTGGATTCTACCTTTCCCATCATAAAATTCACTTCATGCTCAGGTTCATGGATCACTCACACTACAGATTATGGGACCTTCCTGGGAATCTTACCGAGCCCTTCCTTTTGCATCTATCTAATCATTACTTCAGGTATATACTTAGCATCATTCAGAATATGTGAGAGTAAGAAAAGGTACAGATGGAGAAGTAAATATATGTTTTAAATGCATTTAATTTCATCTGCAATGGTCCAAATCCTTTCATTCTGAGTAGTCACAGTGTACATCCAAAAATAGAATTCATCTGTAGCTTTGAACTCAATAATTATGAAGAAGGAATTCCATCTCAGAACACCTGTAAATATTTTGCTCTTTCTGATACTAGTAGAGTGTTGGTCAGACTATACGACCTCCCTAACTGGAAAGAAAATAGATGGGTAGATAATATTAAAATAAGTTGCTGGTTTTGCAATGATTAAATCATTCATTAAATAAGAGGTGCATTTACCTACAGTGACAAAGGAAATACCAACATCCAAATGATGACTAGGGTTGGTATATGCTGATTCAGACAATATAGCAGCCAATGGATGCCAATGGATGCTACCAAAGAAAGGATGAGCAAAGAGTAATATTTTTAAGGATTATAGCTTCCTATCTTTTAATTAAAATACATATATTGATAAAATTGAATTTGTTCTTCATAGAGAATAAATAATCAAACTGGCATGCAATTACAAAAATATATATTCAGTAGACTTTGAACAACTTGAAGATTTTCTATTAACACCTATATATACATTAATTTCTTAGAAATAGAGTAAAGAACTAATAACAAATGGTATTAAAATATCTAGGGATAACATTTGTGAACTAAAATTATGAAAAGGAAAAAATAGAAGTGAATGTTAGTATTGGGATATTATATCTTAAGGTCCATTTTCTTAATATGAAGCCTCCAATTACCTTAGAACAAAATAGTAAACAAGCTAGAGGGCAAAATAAACAATTAACATTTAAAATAATTAACCATAAGCTATCAGTTTTCACATTTTCTGCCCTATAAAGTAACCAATTATTACCATTATCAGTTATTCTTAGCTCAATCATAAAGTATATCTTCTACTTTCTTTGTTGTATAAGTATTACATGATTTATAATGTTGTTAGATATACCATATCTAAAAAAGTAAAAGCTGCATAGAATAACAGAGCATTAGAACATTAGTGATGGTAATTAGAGTCAGTATGTTTAAGCAAATAATAACTTTTCACAATTCTTTTTAAATTTTATTTTTATATATAATGGGAAAAACAGTGCCATACTATATCTTTTGAGAGATCAGTATGTGTTTTATATGTGCCTCTTACTAGTTTTATTTGTAGTAATTGTAATAGTAACAATAGTATGCTTTCTTTTCTGTTGATAAGAGAATACTTGTGGAAGATGTTATTTAAACATGACATTTTCAGTTTCACATTTTGAATTGCTAACATCATAGTTTTGTTATTACAATGAAGAAGAATGATTGTTCAGTAAAAAAAAAAAAAACAACCTTAAATTTGCTACATTATACCCATGGGTGTATATAGAAATAGAGATTTCTAAAATACATGTGTATTCACATGTATGAATAGAAAGTTTTACAGAAACAAAATAATTGCTTGAAAAACTAAAAGGTAATAATCCTTTCAGGTGGAATTTCCTTCATTACCACAGTCTGGAGCTATAGACAAGTTATGATTATCATAGCAAGCCACATTTTTGCATTTCTTGACTGTAATGGTTTTCCAATTTCCAGCAGTCACACTGTTGAAAAACCCCATCCCCTGTTGCCTGCCATAGTAAATCATATCTAACCGCTCAGCACCAAGCCCTGTAATTTGAATCTATGGGCCAAAACATTTACTAATGATCACTCTTCCAAACAGGAATAATCAATAGAGACTACAATTCCTTAACTGGTCTGGTGTTTAAAAACAAGCTGCTTTTCTGCAGCTAATTATGTCTCATTTTAAGCAAATACAATCTTTCCCTTGGTCATTTCCTCTAAAAATTAGTGTGTCCCTATAATGCAGTCACAATTATATTTTTTTAAAGACATGCTTTTGAGAGATACAAACTGAACTGAAATCCCATAGACAAGATGTTAAGACTGAAATAAAAAAACTCAAAAAATTTCCGCATCACACACACATACAAAATAGGAGACTTTAGACTTTTGTCTGTTGTTTCCATTCAGTTAATTAAATTTTTCTCCCTGTTTAATTTTTTACAAAAATGTTCGTATTTTTTCTGTAGTTTTTATCTTATCTTCTTCACTAAAACAACAGATTTCTTGCTGTATATAGCATATAATAAAAGACCTGTCCGGGATCTGAAAGACTACAATGTATCTAAATTAAAGATTCTGTTCTACAGTCCATGGGGTCACAAAGAGTCGGAGACGACTGAGCAACTAAGTACGGAGCCCACAGTCTACTAGAAGACAACTGCTGTCACTATTATGGGTTAAAGGCTGTCAAATGACTGTTGAATCTGAAAGATGAAAGTAGTTACATACTTCCTCTTTGTTCCCTGACCTGACCAATGTTGACACTAACTGTGCTGGCTTTATAGGGACAATGTACTAATTAGTGGATTGTCAATGACTATCTTTCAGAGAAGGCAATGGCACCCCACTCCAGTACTCTTGCCTGGAGAATCCCATGGATGGAGGAGCCTGGTAGGCTGCAGTCCATGGGGTCTCGAAGAGTCGGACACCACTGAGCGACTTCACTTTCACTTTTCACTTTAATGCATTGGAGAAGGAAATGGCAACCCACTCCAGTGTTCTTGCCTGGAGAATCCCAGGGACGGGGGAGCCTGGTGGGCTGCCGTCTATGGGGTCACACAGAGTCAGACATGACTAAAGTGACTTAGCAGCAGCAATGAATATCATTAGATCACTCACTGCCATGTTAAATATAGGAAAATTCTATTCCCATAATTTCCTCCAGAAATTTACTTAATTCATCCTCATTTTTAGGTGCTTTACAGACTGAAATTTGGCAAATAAATGGTAACTTTCCCCTTAATGCTAATTTTCTTTCAACAGAAGTTTCAAAAATATGAAGAGACGATGAGTTAAGGCTATAGGCAACATTATTTTGAGAAGCATGTCATCACTTACGCCATTTCAAACCAAAATGTGGTATTATCTTTCAAAAAATTTAGATTGGGGGTATAATGCTATGAAGACTGTTTTTCTCAAGATTCCAGGTATATTTTAATAATTTTTCAATTATAATTTGGCCACTTACTGCACTGGTAAAACAATGGTAAAAATTGAACAGAATTTTATAACGCCAGACTTTCTCTAACAATTTATTTCCATCAAAGACCCCTATTTTGATCTCAAACCATTTCTACTTTAATATGAGATTTTACACAATTAGGCATGAACATTTGATCTCCTCCATGAGTTGCTTATATTTGAATTGTTTGAAAGAACTTGTAGAAGACTTATTTTTAATAACATATATCTCTGGCATCACCAACTCGACAGGCGTGAGTTTGAGCAAGCTCTGGGAGTTGGTGATGGACAGGGAAGTCTGGCATGCTGCAGTCCATGGGGTCGCAGAGTCAGACAAGACTAAACAACTGAACTGATCTTTGCCAGTTATTAAATAGTATCTTGTTTTATCTAATTCTTTGTGAATATAACAATGTCAGAGCACGCTTGAAACCTAAAAAAAATACGTTTAGGAATATTTTGTATAACTAAAAGTCACTGACAGACTATTTCACTTCCTGCTGAATGTTTTATTCAATCATTGCTTTGATGATCAAGTGGTAAAGAGTTTTGAGTTCCTACAGTCATGCTTCCCATCTCAAAAACACACAGTAACTTCATGCATTATCTTAGCTAACCCATGCAATAGTCTTGGAAAGTACACAGTATTATCCACAGCTCACTTTAATAAAGCTAGGGCTCAGGGTTTAAAGTACTGAAGAACTGAAGAGATTCATGATATAGGAAATGGCGACGGGCTTTTCTTTATTTGAGGCAGCGCTGTTAGCTTTTGAGGCACAGGTCCCAAACATACAACAGGACAGGAAGGCTGCAGCAGCCGTTCAGAATGCAATTCAGTGCTACCATGTCTTCTGTGGTGAGAACAAAGAGCTATAACCCAGGCATCACTGGATGGTTTTTTAAGAGGGTAGTTCGAATGGAATCCAGGAAGGAACGAGAACCTTTGCCATCAATATCAAACCTGAGTGCACTTGCAGCTTGCCCCCCATCTCCTGCTGCTAACAATCCTTCAGCTCTACCATCTCCCACGTCCTCTCCCTCCTCCAGTCTTGCTGGTTGTAGAAGCAACTGTTCTTGCCTGTTGACTCAAAGTCAGCCTCTGTATGCCATGCTTACTGTACTTTTCAAGGTACTGTACTGTAATATTGAAGATGTTTTATTTTTGTGTTTGATTTTATGTATTATTTGTGTGAAAAGTATTATAAAACTATTAACAGTATAGTACTATACAGCCATCTGTGTTAGTTGGATACACAAGCTGACTTTGCAGGACTTACAATGTGCTCTCATAATGAAACTCATTCATATGGACTACATTGTTTCTATTTTTCCACAACTATTTTTGACTTGGGAAATTTCTTAATTGAAGCAATATCTCAACTGCGATCCTTCTGAATAACATAAAGTTAGAAATTTTTTAATCAACTCAGTCCAATCTTATTTGTGATCTCTAATTATTCCCAAATTTGTAATTATTATTACTATTATCCACAGTTTTTGGTTGCTCAGATTTACTCACATAATTAACTTGTACAATATCATTTCAAACACTTCTTTCTTTAATCTGGATTCAAATTCACTTTTCTATGAGTATATATCTGTCAAAATATTACTTTCCTGAAAAAAGTTTTTCTTTCTGTTTTTGGCTGTACCATCCACTTGGGCAGGATCTTAGTTACCCAACCAGGGATCAAACTCATGGCCCCTGCAGTGGAAACACAGAGTCCTAACCACTGGACTTCTAGGGAATTCCTTGAAAAGAACTTTTTAATCTCAACTAAATGAAATATAGAAATATAAGTTGACCTTTATGTTTACTGATTAATTTGATGATATCATTCTATTTCTTTGACTTACATTTGAGGTACATGTTCCTAAAATTAAATCCAAAAATTGTTCCTTTGTTAAAAATGATTATTTATTTTTTGTTAATTCTATATTTTTAAAAACTATTATCCTATAGTTTTACTAAATGTGTAAAAATATGACTTGAATTATTTATTTTTGAACCCTTGTTTGGACTCATTTTGTCTTAACCTGAAGTTTCTGTGCTTGCTTCAGTCAAGAGTTCCCCTGACAATACCATCCAATGTTGTTTCCTTGTCTTGAAGGTTTCTCAACCAGAAAGATTCTGAAACTTACCATTTTGGTTTCTTAAGGGAGACACCCACACCTCCAACCCCCATCAACTCTCCCACAAACCAGGGAGAAACAACTTTTTGTCTTCTGCTTATGGCAATAGGCAGGTGTTTATTGGTCCTTCCTTTCTTGATATTACAGAATTTTACGGTCTTAGCTTGTGCAGTTTCATGTCCTGCTTCCTATTTGATTCTGACCAAGTCTTTTAACTTGTGCTTGTGTGTGTAAACACCCAAGCTCTTATATAACAGGGTTTGATGATCACTCTACCACCTCCCAGAGAAGGCAATGGCACCCCACTCCAGTACTTTTGCCTAGAAAATCCCATGGATGGAGGAGCATGGTAGGCTGCAGTCCATGGGGTCGATAGAGTCGGACACGACTGAGCGACTTCACTTTCACTTTTCACTTTCCTGCATTGGAGAAGGAAATGGCAACCCATTCCAGTGTTCTTGCCTGGAGAATCCCAGGGACGGGGAAGCCTGGTGGGCTGCCGTCTATGGGGTCGCACAGAGTCAGACACAACTGAAGCGACTTAGCAGCAGCAGCAGCAGCAGCAGCTACCACCTCCACTATGGCAGTTTGAAACTTCAACAACAGTTCCTGTGCTTACTACTTTTTCACATTATTTTCAAGTTTAGTTCAGTTGCTCAGTCGTGTCTGACTCTTTGCAACCCAAAGAACTGCAGCACAGCAGGCCTCCCTTTCCATCACCAACTCCTGGAGTTTACCTAAACTCATGTCCATTGAGTCGGTGATGCCATCCAACCATCTCATCCTCTGTCATCCCCTTCACCTCCCACCTTCAATCTTGCCCAGCATCAAGGTCTTTTCAGATGAGTCCCTTCTTCCCATCAGGTGACCAGAGTATTGGATTCAGCTTCAGCATCAGTTTTTCAGTGAGTATTCAGGACTGATTTCCTTTAGGATGGACTGCTTGGATCTCCTTGCAGTCCAAGGGACTCTCAAGAGGCTTCTCCAACACCACAGTTCAAGAGCATCAATTCTTCGGTGGTCAACTTTATAGTCCAACTCTCACATCCATACATGACTACTGGGAAAACCATAGCTTTGACTAGATGGACCTTCGTTGGCAAAGTAATGTCTCTGCTTTTTAATATGCTGTCTCAGTTGGTCATAACTTTTCATCCAAGGAGCAAGCGTGGTTTAATTTCATGGCTGCAGTCACCATCTGCAGTGATTTGCTTTTCATTCCATTCCAAAAGAAAGGCAATGCCAAAGAATGCTTAAACTACCACACAACTGCACTCATTTCACACACTAGTAAAGTAATGCTCAAAATTCTCCAAGCCAGACTCCAACAGTACGTGAACTGTGAACTTCCTGATATTCAAGCTGCATTTAGAAAAGGCAGAGGAACCAGAGATCAAATTGCCAACATCCATTGGATAATAGAAAAAGCAAGAGAGTTTCAGAAAAACATCTATTTCTGCTTTATTGACTATGCCAAAGCCATTGACTGTGTGGATCACAATAAACGGTGGAAAATTCTGAAAGAGATGGGAATACCAGACCACATGGCTTGCCATTTGAGAAATCTGTATGCAGGTCAGGAAGCAACAGTTAGAACTGGACATGGAACAACAGACTGCTTCCAAATAGGAAAAGGAGTACATCAAGGGTATATATTGTCATCCTGCTTAATTAACTTATATGCAGAGTACATAATGAGAAATGCTGGGCTGGATGAAGCACAAACTGGAATCAAGACTGCCAGGAGAAATATCAATAACCTCAGATATGCAGATGACACCACCCTTATGGCAGAAAGCAAAGAAGAACTAAAGAGCCTTTTGATGAAAGTGAAAGAGGAGAGTGAAAAAGCTGGCTTAAAACTCAACATTCAGAAAACTAACATCATGGCATCTGGTCCCATCACTTTATGGCAAATGGGGAAACAATGGAAACAGTGACAGACTTTTCCCATTATTTTAAAATTCTGTCGAATTAGCATTTTCCAACTGTTCTTGATATTTCTTTGATTTATTATAATGCTATATTTGATTCAGTAAATCACATATTTTTAGCTGAAAAATCTGTGAATTTTAATTGACTATTTTTCCAGAATCAAAAATGAATATTATTATTACATTATTTATGAATAAAATGATAAATGCCCATTTACTTCATTTCAAACTTTATTTTTTAATAAAATAAGATCTATGAAGACACAATAGCACACTGGTTTACTAAATGGATGTGATATTTAGAATTCATGTAATTTACATTTAAAAATAGTATGGAAATAATCAGAAAGTCTTTATAATCTTAATGAATACAGATTTTTAACTTTACCAAACTATTGTCACTAAAGTTTATGCTCCTTCAGTGGTCAGAGATCATTTTTCCAGAACCAAATGATGTTTTTGCTTGTTTTGACAGGAGTAATAGAATTCTGGATGGCTCACTGTATCTGATGTTTCAGTGACTCGTTAATTAACTCTACTCATCCCAAACACATTGACTGTATTACTGCTTCATTTTTTCATCATACTAACTTATTCATTATAATGATAGTCTCATTTATTTTAGCAGTAAGGTAAAAAATGCTACTGATAAAGCTAACATTATATTAGAGCACTTAAAAAATTAGGATTTTATAATTGACCACTTTCAATTGTTTGGCACTGTTATAACAATTTTAGTGTTATGAACATATGTCACAAGAAACACATTCTCTTAATAACTCCATGTACCAGGTGAGGAAAGAGATGAAAAAAAAACATCTATCTTGCTCAAGTTCACACAGGTAACAAGTAATAAGATATGTTTGCAAACTAGACATATGGAATCCAGAGATATTTTACATATCTTAAAAGTTATGTAATATTGCTATACCATTCAATCCTATGCAATGGCAAGAAACACTTCTAGAAATTATTTTGGAATTTAAGTTGACCAATCAACTTACAGGGAATTAAAAAAAATAACAAAAATAATCATTTTCACTTTTGAAGCTTACCTTTAAGTTTAAGAAGAAAGGTACAGAATCATAAAAAATATATAAATCCTAAAGACAAAGGAGACGATTGAAATAAATCACACTATATATCTGAAATAGAAGACTCAAACATATTGAGATATTTTTCTCCTTCAATTCATCAATTCTTTAAGAAAAATATAGGTTAATTTTAGCAAATAAATTATAAATAAGATGTCTGTATGAACTTGCATTTAAATATGAAGTTTAAAGTCAAATAATGTATTTTAAGAACAGATAAATTGATATGGCATTAGTCAAGTTGATACAATGGAAAAACATGTGTGTATGTATGTCAGTATGTATATATAATATTTGGTTTTTGAAGCCTAAAAAAAACAACAGTAAAGAATAGAGGCATTACTCAGTGATGATAGAGAAATGTTTTAATTTGAAAAACTAAAAGTATCTCTTTTAGCATATGCATGTTTCAGACAGCAGAATATTAAAAATACATTTCTAAATAATTTACCAATTTAAAGAAAACATTGGTGAAAATGCTTGAGATAGAAGACCTAAGCATAAAAACAAAAAAACTATCCAGAAAACAGTTAATATTTTAAGTACATATAAATTAAAATTCCACTATTTAATAAAATACTACATGAAAGTGTAAGGCAAGATTAGGGAATATGTCAATATCTGTAATGAATTATTGATATTATGTCTAATAATACCTATAACGAATGTAAAAAATAATGAATATGCCAGTGCAAATATGAGAATAGGTATAAGGATCAATAAAAATGTAATAATGAGCAAAATCATTATTACTTGAGAATTAATTGATAGAATTACAACATATTTTTCAAGACTAGAAATTGATAAAACACCTTTCCTTAATTATAACTTTCCATTTTAGCAAAGGTTTGGCAAGATAGACATTACTGATATGAAAATAGTTCAACACTTCTGAATGTCATTTGGTTCATATGGGTCAAGAACTTGAAATGGCAATATCCTTTGATAGTAGTGGCAAGAACTTTCCATAGCTGTGTTTATACCACACAGGGGGGAAAAACACCTCAATAAAATATATAGGGGTACAGTTCATTATAATGCACTTATTAAGAATTGATCTTATGCAATATTTTATATCATATTTTCAAAAATATTTGATAACAGGGAGAAATACTTATGATTCACTTATCCATGAGTTGAGTCAAAAAAGTTACTACAATAAAAGGAAATGTGCTTTTTGGAGATATATTTACATATATTCTCTCTCTCCATACATTTTTTTTATATATATATACACACACACACACACACATACACACACATATGCACTCTATATATATGATTACATTATTAGAGGTGAGAGTTTATTCTGTGCTTCTCATTTTAGAAATGGAAGGGATAAATCTGAAGAGAGGGTCTATTTTGGAGGTGTAAGGGCTTCTGTAGGTTTTGCTACAGGGGCAGACAGGGCATTAAGGTGGGGCTTAGGTTGTTGCCTCGAAGTCCTGCAGGGAAAGGATGGCCTTCAGGTGGAACAGATTAGCAAAGGCTCCAGGTGAACACAGGTGGGGTGGGATGCTTTCCTTAACAGAAGAGTAGAGCTTCATTTTGATAATGCAGTGTTTATTCTTGATGATGTTACCTCTTTCCCTTGTTATAAATTGCATCTTTGAGAGTAACTCTGTTTTACTTCTTTAGAGTAGTGTTAGTATCAAAATCCAACTTCAGGAGAAGAGGATACCTGTGTTTAAGAAACAGATTTGTTACATTCTCATGTTTGCACCTGGATTCTCATACAATCAAGGGAAATTATTACCAAGTATATGGGTCTATATTTATAAATACAATGAAGATTTTCATTGCATAGATTAGTTAATTCAGTCAAGAACCTGGTCAATTTCCTTAAATAAAATCAGATTATTTGATATGCCAGTTGAGTAATTAAAGCATTCTAACAGTTGATCTTTTCCTCCAAATTGATCTTTAGATAAATGCCTAATTAGTTTAAATTAGATATGTAGAGAAGTTATTTTCTGATGACTTAAAATTACAAACAATTCTGCCTCATAATTTTGATGGCTTATTTTTGAGTATTGGAAAGATATTTCTCTTTATATTAATTTATTCATTCAAAAAATATTTAGAGCTCCTGTTTTGTGTCATGCATACATTTATATAAGGTGATTAATCAGTATGTTTAATTTAGTAACTTATCGGCCCTCTTTTGAAAATAACCAGCTTTTGTGATCATAAGCTCTCCAAATGGGGGAAAATATATGCTTCATTTAGAAGTAAAATAATTATTAAGCATCAAACGTTTCCTTTCCCCTTAACTTTTAAGTTAGCAATTCTGAATTCTTAATTTCAGAAACTTTTATAGTGGTAGTATTTTTGATTTGGATTTTGAATTGAAGTTTATTTAATCTGAAAAACATTCTCCAAGAGGGTCCAGAAAGAGTGTTATGCATGCATGTCTACTTACCCCATCCATTCAGTCTGTGGCTAATTATAAGCAGCTTAATACAACTAAATTAACATAACAGCTGTTTGCCTGATCTGATTGCTTAATATCTGGTGACTAATGATAGGTTAAGTTCAATTCAGCCTACCACTGGGATCTAATCTATCTACAAGTGGAGTTAGATCTAATCAAAAGTAGTCTCTCTAGGGCCATGAAAATTTGCCTGAAACTTTTACAAAATTTGCCAGGCAGTTTTATTTCCCAACTGGAGAAGGAAATGGTAATGCACTCCAGTATTCTTGCCTGGGAAATCCCACGCACAGGGAAGTCTGGCGGGCTACAGTCCATGGGGTTGCAGAGTCAGACATGACTGAGCACATAAACTCATTCATTTCCCAAAATCAAAGTTCTTACTGGTTTGTGCAGGACACCTAGCTCCTTTCTCCTGAGTGGGTGTAGTCTATTGAACAGATGGCAATGGCAACAAAAGTTCTTATATAGACATTTATAATAGTTTAAATTTCATATAAAGTATTATGAGAAACACAGTCTCGCGTTTGTGCTTTAAACAGATTGTAGTTTTGTCTGCCCTCTTGTAGAGAATTTTTTGAGCTGCCACGGAGCATTGCCAAGAACCTTACAGAAGTGGCATCTAGTGGCATCTAGATTTAAGAGATCGTTCAAAAGTACCAAGAAGGCATTTGAAATAAACTTGCTTACTCAACATTTCTACCAAGGTCTATGAATATCAACGAGAATAAGGCTCAACTCACAGTACCATTAACAATATAAATGTACTATTACCAAACGAAGCAAAGAAAATATTATCAAAATATAACGTTTGGATTACAGAAATTTAATCCCAATCTAAAATATGTCAGCTATCTCATGCTGAATAAAGCTTTCCAACCAAACTGGGAAAGATAATGCTATGTCAGCAACTCATCGTGAACCTAGCAGTTCCATGTCTACCCAATTAATGTCCTATTTTTTAAACTGAAGTATAGTAATACGTGAACTGTGACTTCCAGATGTTCAAGCTGGTTTTAGAAAAGGCAAGGGAACCAGAGATCAAATTGCCAACATCCACTGGATCATCGAAAAAGCAAGAGTTCCAGAAAAACATCTATTTCTGTTTTATTGGCTATGCCAAAGCCATTGACTATGTGGATCACAATAAACTGTGGAAAATTCTTAACGAGATGGGAATACCAGAGCACCTGACCTACCTCTTGAGAAACCTATATGCAGGTCAGGAAGCAACAGAACTGGACATGGAACAACAGGCTGGTTCCAAACAGGAAAAGGAGTACGTCAAGCTTGTATACTGTCACCCTGCTTATTTAACTTATATGCAGAGTACATTATGAGAAACGCTGGGCTGGAAGAAGCACAAGCTGGAATCAAGATTGCTGGGAGAAATATCAATAACCTCAAATATGCAGATGACACCACCCTTATGGCAGAAAGTGAAGAGGAACTAAAGAGCCTCTTGATGAAAGTGAAAGTGGAGAATGAAAAGTTGACTTAAAGCTCAACATTCAGAAAAGGAAGATCATGGCATCTGGTCCCATCACTTCATGGCAAATAGATGGGGAAACAGTGGAAACAGTGTCAGACTTTATTTTTCTGGGCTCCAAAACCACTGCCGATGGTGACTGCATCCATGAAATTAAAAGACACTTACTCCTTGGAAGGAAAGTTATGACCAACCTAGATAGCATATTTAAAAGCAGAGATATTACTTTGCCAACAAAGGTCCGTCTAGTCAAGACTATGGTTTTTCCAGTGGTCATGGATGGATGTGAGAGTTGGACTGTGAAGAAAGCTGAGTACTGAAGAATTGATGCTCTTGAACTGTGGTGTTGGAGAAGACTCCTGAGAGTCCCTTGGACTGTAAGGAGATCCAACCAGTCCATCCTAAAGGGATCAGTCTTGGGTGTTCATTGGAAGGACTGATGCTGAAGCTGAAACTCCAATACTTTGGCCACCTCATGCGAAGAGTTGAATCATTGGAAAAGACACTGATGCTGGGAGGGATTTGGGGGCATGAGGAGAAGCGGACGATGACAGAGGATGAGGTGGCTAGATGGCATCACCGACTCCATGGACATGAGTTGGGGTAAACTCTTGGAGTTGGTGATGGACAGGGAGGCCTGGTGTGCTGCCATTCATGGGGTCGCAAAGAGTCGAACATGACTGAGCGACTGAACTGAACTGAACTTATCTACTGAAACATTCTATTTTTGACGACAAAGGTTCCAACTGTAATTTAATGCTGAACACATTTATAAGTCATGACAAGTGCTATTAAACCACACTAACAACTAAAATCAATTCATGTTTATTGGATGAAATAGTTACTTCTCTAGTATACTAGAGTCCTGGCTCCAAACACAAAATGCTAGACCATGATTTTTAAAAATTTATAAATTATTTCTTTGGTGCCATAAAAAGGTCAGAGTCTAGTCTGCTGGTTTATATTTGAGAGTCAGAAGTCTTGAGTATATTCTTTGCTAAGTAAATGGTTGGGTTTTTGTCTTTTTTTTTTTTTTTACCTTCTACAAAATCAATGAAATAACCAGTAGCCAAATATAATAAGCATTGAATATATCCTGATTATACCATACTGAGGTTTTTAAATTAGGGAATCTGCTTTGACACACCTTTAATATTTTTCATTCTCCTCACCACACTTTGGCAAGTTCAGGAAAGGAAATGAAAGATTGAACAAAATTTACAAGTAGAAAGTATCTATTGTCATGTTAATGTTTGGCAGAAACCAACACAATTCTGTAAAGCAATTATCCTTCAATGAAAAAATAAAATAAAAAATAAAGTTAAAAAGAACTCCCCCCCAAAAAACAACAAAAAAAGAAATTATCTATTATTATCTGAATTTGAGCACAGAACAAGCTCTAGAAGACACAGTGATACATGGGAAATTCATCACTATTTCAGTTCTAGCATGCCCTCCACGTACATCTACATCAAGGTATCCTGTAGTAGTATTGCTTTTTGGAAATTGAACCTCTTTATTTATGTTCTTACATACCTGGCTTACTCTCTAGAATACTCAAAATGGACAACCTCCTATAAAAATGTAGGTATTATGTGACTAATTTTCCAAAATTTTCAGGGGTCTAGATATATATTTTCCATATCATGCTCTTTATCTTAATCACCATTTTTCCCATTTCAGAACTTTTGACACTTTTCTACTCTATACTTGCCCTTAGGGTCCACATAAAATAAGCAAATCTATCGTAGAGATCCATTCTTCTTATTTTCTTTAACCTTACTTCTCTTCCTACCCACACCCACTGCCCTTGTTCCAAATCTATCTTAAGTTCATAGATCCAATTCCCTATCTGTTCTCTTTGCCTAGGACTTCTCTTTTAGCTAATTTATTTTTAATAAAACAGTCAAAATTCTACTTTCATTTACTATTTATAGATGATCTTTGCATATCTTTATGCCATTCTATCATCTACTATTTTTGCACATTTAATCTTTATCTTATGCCTAAAATTTTGGCTACTGTTAAATTAGAAGAATTATAATTGATGGCAAAATAATTATAAGATTGTAACTCTTAATAGAGTTACCAAAGAGTCAACACCAAGCAAGAATAATATAGCCAAATAAGAGAAGAAACATAGAACTTACTAGCATGTGGTTAGGTCAATTTTAAATATCTTAATATAAAATTTAGAAAATACAGTTGAATATGTTATAATTCACAGAGTAAATAGAACAATTTAAAATAATTACATGAACGTCAGGATAAAAAATAAAATTGTTGACTCTCACATTAAAGTCTACATTATGCAATAGAAGTAGAAATTTTTAAAAGTACAAAAAGTTCACGATGGCACAAATATGATATGGCTTAGAATTCAAATATCTTGCACACTGGGTAAAGATAAGCTTGCTTTATTTATTTACCTAAAATAAAGATCATTAGTTATTCACTATTTGAGGTTGGATGAGGTTGGATCTTGCCTCCAACCTCAAAGGCTCTCTGGAAAGAAATGCTCCCTATAGATTACCAATGATGCTACTAAATGTATAAATTCAGTATACTTGATGCATTAAAGGCATGATGGTCTAACACCTACATGTTGTTTTTGGAATACAATCTTTTGGAGCAGATTTTATGCTTATAGGGCTTCCCTTACGGCAGAGCTGGTAAAGAATCTGCCTGCAAGGTGGGAGACCTGGGTTCAATCCCTGGGTTGGGAAGATTCCCCTGGAGAAGGGAAAGGCTACCCACTCCAGTGTTCTGGCCTGGAGAATCCCTGGGTTCAATCCCTGGGTTGGGAAGATTCCCTGGAGAAGGGAAAGGCTACCCACTCCAGTGTTCTGGCCTGGAGAATTCCATGTTGTGGCCATGGGGTCACAAAGAGTTGGACATGACTGAGCGACTTTAACTTTCAGTACTCTATGCTTATAAGAATACAGAATGCCAACAAGGTACATAATAGAATTACTATTGGTAGAGACATGATATAACTCTATTCATTTTAAAAAATGTTAGAATATTTGACCATTTTAAGAAACTAGATGGCATGACTATGCTTTTAGAGATAAAATAATTTAATAACATTTTTGGCATTGGGAGTTTATCAGAATAGTAAACTTATATAACTAAATGTTGCAACCAATTCCCTGACAATTTAGCATAAACAGTGAACTGTTCTTTGATAAACAGTTGAAATTGCATGCCTAGAAAAACAGGAAAGAGTCACTTTAGAAGACATTTTTGTAGTGTAGAAAAAGCCTCCAAATTGTGAATTAATATAGGGTGTTGATATGGCATCACTAAGGGTAGTAAGATTTAATAAAAAGTTTCCCTTTTATTTGACAATAAATATTTCATTCTAAGTAACCCATAGACTTTTTAAGGAAAATATTTAACTCTGTGGGTAATAAAACAATAAACTTTCAGCTGATTTTATCAGAAATTCACAATCATTTTTATGAAATATTCATGTCATATAAGATTGAATCTATTTAATATCAATCAATACAAATAGTGAAGACAACTTTTTAAATCATTCATCATAAAGACCAAAAGCTGTTAACTGTGACTCTTACAAGCCAGTCCTTCTCAGAGCCTTGATCTCTGATAACCTGCTTTAAAATCACTTAAAAGTGATGGGTGGAGGATGCCAACTATTAAGATACACTGGCTCCACACAGATATCCTGAAGCAAGGGTGAAAGCTGAAACCAGACTTATCTATGAGATAATGCTGACATCCACTAAGTCTGAGACAATTCAGTATCATTGAAAAGGCTGGAAATTCTCTTTCAAAAAAAGGGTTTGTCTACCTTATTAATATTCATTCTTGAATAAAAGAAGAGAAAGTCAAAGGACAACTGGGCATAGAACTAGAATTCAGAGTAATCCAATTGCGTTGTGTCAAATAATCTTCTAAAGCAGGATTAGAGTGTTGGTGTTTAGGTATCATAGATTTCATTTACCGTATAAGCAAATAAAATGATTTTTGGATCACAAGATCAGAAATATAAATGATAGTGCATTTGCATCCAAATAATAATCACTGCAACATTTAATTTCTCACATTGTTGGATAATATATCTTAAAAATAAAATAGGACTTCCCAGTGGTTGAGAACCCACCAACCAATGTAAGGAACACGGGTTGCATCCCTGGTCTGGGAAGATTCCACACACCTTGGAGCAACTAAGCCCGTGCGCCCCCACTACGGAGTCTGTGCTCTAGAACCAGTCACAACTACGAGCCCGCATGCCACAACTCAGGAAGCCCCGCACCTAGCGCCTGCGCTCTGCAATGAGAGCCCACGCAATGAGAAGCTCACGCACCACAGGGAAGAGCAGCCCCTGCTCTCGGCAACTAGAGAAAGCCCATGCGCAGCAATGAAGACCAGCACAGCCAGTTTGACTGCTATCAATATTTACTCAGTCATTTACAGGGGGTCAATAAAAAAAAAAAAAGCAGAGCAATCAAAGGGCACTAGCATGAAATTATTGGGAAAAATTCCTATTCCTCAGGCATTTAAAGATGAGCTTAGATGAATTCCTGTTTTGCTCTCGCAATTTATTTCTTCCCAGATTTAATAAAGTACAATGCCAATTAGTACTAATAAAAACAGTAAGTAAAAAAATGAAAAGCCTACAAAATTGAAATATAGAAAATATATACAAATGTATATGCCAGTTTTAGCTATTTCAAATAACAAAGAATTATAGACTGCTGCTGCTGCTGCTGCTAAGTCACATCAGTCGTGTCCGACTCTGTGCGACCCCAGGCTCCTCTATCCCTGGGATTCTCCAGGCAAGAATACTGGAGTGGGTTGCCATTTAGCTATTTCAAATAACAAAGAATTATGGATTAATTCACTTCAAATTCTTTAGTTCAGTCAGGGTAGCCACCACAGAAGTGTTAAGCAATTTTTAACTAAGGAAAAACTTGAGTAAATTAACCATAGAGAGGATGACAGAAAGAAATATTACATGATGATTTTAGTGGGTTCAGGAGAGAAAATAAGTCATTACCTGTTCTTCTGACCAACCTGTTGTAGATTACAGTTTCCATCCTCGGGTTCCGTTAATTTGCGAGAGCAGCATACAGAACTCAGAAACCTTTTCATCAGGAGGTTAGTGGTTTATTACAAAAATGATATAACTCAGGAACAGCCATATGGAAGAGTCGCAAAGCACAAGGTGTGGGGAAAAGGCCTGGGGTTTCCATGCTTTGTCCCAGCATGTCCCTCTCCCCAAATCTCCAAGTGTTCCCCCATCTGGAAGCTCACTGAAACCTCTTCTTTTTCACTTTAAGGAAGCCTCCCTCATTAGAGGCAAGATTGATCAAATCATCAGCCGCTGGCAAACAATTCAAGCCCCAGCACCTTTCTCCTACAGGAAGATGAGCAGTGGGGTGGCAGGATATCATTGACGGTTTCAACCCTCTAATCACACAGAGTTTCTACTGGCAACCAGCCCTCAGGTGCTACTCATTAACTTAACAAAAGACACCTTTTTATTCTCTTAGGAAATTCCAAGGGTTAAGGAGTTCCATGTTGGAACCTGGGAAGATCAAATACGTATTTCTTATTATGAGTCACAATATCATATACGTTAAAATCGAAATAGTTTATACCACTCATCTTTCCATCACTCTCAATGTTAGTCTCCATACTTTCAGATACTAGGCTTAGAAACGCAATCATTTGTAATTATTTGTTTCTCACAGTGGATCTATTATAGTGCATGTATTATGTCTTGTTTTAGAAATTGCTGTTTATACTTCTATTTACTCTAATAAAAGTTAGCTCTCAGCCCAGGTACGAAATTTCCTATGATACTTAGTAGATTGATTTGATAGGAACACATAAGTGTTTGAGGTCGGGTAATCTCTATTTCTAAATCAATTTAGAAGCACATGATGCTAACACATACCATGTTTACTTAATAGATAAATGTAGGTTACATCTGTACTTTTTGTGTCTAATTATTGTTTCTTTTTGTTAACTATTACCTTAAGTTCATCACAGAAGACTTTCCTGTATTCTCATAGCTGAATCCAAATTTGCCATTCTTCAGTTCTGTATGAAGCTGCTGCAATATATACAGCAAACATATATTTGTCCTGTATATTCAAAGCACTATACTGAAGATGGTAGGAGATCCAAAATTGAATAGGACATAGCAGCTGATTTCAGGAATTTCACGTCTAAAGAGGAAGATACACATTTCTATGAACAACACGAGGGGAACACACGGTTGGTGAAAGTGGTTTGAGTTGATATTGGCCTGGTCTCACGCAGCTGTCCTAAATTCCTAACAGTATTTGTGTGTAAACCTATGAGTGCAATGGTCTTAATGTTTGTGTCTCATATCCACTCCAAATTAATATGTTGAAATTTTAATGCCCAAGTGAGTACTGGGATGTTGTGGACATTTGGGTGATGCTTAGATGGTTAGAATGAGGCCCTCAGGAATGGGATTAATGCCTGAGGAAAAAAGGCTCCAGAGAGATCCCAGTTCCTTCCACCACATAAGGACACAGTGACAAGGAATCAGCTGTAAATAGGAAGATATCTTCACCAGAATGAAACCACACAGGCCACCCAGTCTGTGGTGTGTTGTTAGAGAAGCTTGAACAGACTAATATACGTTGTTTACACATTAACTTACCACCTAAGTGTGGACATTTGGAAGGCCATTGAGCCATCTATTTCTCTATCCCCTTTGAATAGTAACAGACCCTGGACAAAATAAAAGTTGAAAAAATGGTTGCAGAATTGAACAAGTTTAATAAAGGGGGTCAGAGATTTTAAAGCATTCTGTTTGAAATAAAACGGATGGAGGATTACCTGGGAACATTTCCTAAGCCATTTCACTCAGAAATTCATTCAAATATAAAAGTTTCTGATCACATCTGATTACATTTTTATATCTAAATTTTTAAACATGAGACTTTATGAATCTGAATGCACAAGTTTTATTTTCGTAACTCAAGCTAGAAAAATAATTTGGATGAATTTTTTTCTTATTCTAATTTTCACATGTCACACTCCCTAGAAGTCATAAAATGTGATATTAGGCCCTATCTTTATAGGTACCTGTACTGCTTTTCTTTAATAGGATCAACAACAAAAAGAGCTTAAAACAACTCTTTGAAGCAGACATCATGAATTGCAATCAAGTTGCATTTGTGCTATGATAATGTATATGCATACATTCATTCTCAGTCATCTTCAACTATTTGGGACCCCACAGACTGTAGACCACAAGGCTCCTCTGTCCATGGGATTTCCCAGGGAAGAATACTGGAATGGGTTGCCATTTCCTTCCCCAGGGGATCTTCCAGACCCAGGGATCAAACCTGAATCTCCTTCTGCAATGGCAGGCAGATTCTTTACCATTGTGCCACCTGGGAAGTCCAATGATATAGAGCATTTATTGTTTGCTTTTACAGGTACTCATATGTTATGCTATTATAATTTTTGAGTGATTTGTGGATATATGTTACAAATTCTTTTAGAAAGAATTTGTTTTCTTTTGTTGTCTCTTTTAATCTTTATGCTGATACTCAGATCATAAATGCAGTTAGAGAGTTGTTTATGATCTGCTTTACTAGCCCACAGAGAGAAAAACTTCTTCACTGGGTCATTTGATTAGCTGGCAATTGAAATGTTGCTTTGTGGGAGCACGCTCTGATCGTTTGGTAAGATGTTAATGACAGAGACTGATATATGGGTTATTGATGAGACTCAGGTGGGTAATGGGTATTAGGCCTTAAAACTGGATTTCAGTTAGGAAGACAGAAATGAAAGATTCAGTTCAGTTCAGTTCAGTCGTGTCCGACTCTTTGTGACCCCATGAATTGCAGCATGCCAGGCCTCCCTGTCGGATTAGTAAATAATGTAAGAAGAGAAGCCAATGGTAGTTTGGATTGGAAACAAGTGAAATAGATGTGACAAGTTTACATTTACCAAATAAGCATAATGAACTTAAAATAGGCTCATTCAGATAACAATTATGATAATCAAATATGTGATACTGAAAATATTCTAAGACCAGTAAGACCAATCACATCATCCAGAGAGTATAACAACTGTAACTTAATATACCAGCAAACAATGTCCCAAAATATATGAAGTCAGCAGAACTGAAGAGAGATACAGTACTATGACAATATTTGGAGACTGTATTCTGAATAATAGATAGAACTGACCTTACAGAAACAAACAAAAGAAAAACTAAAAAAAAAAAAAGAAAAACTATAGGAGAATACTAGGAACATTAACAAACCAATTGTCTAGATTAAATCGACAAATTGTTAGAAACACACAAATTACCTAAACTGACTCAAAAGGAAAAGAAAATCTCAACAGACCTATAAAATAAAAAGTTGAATCAATAATTCAAAATATCCCAACAAACTCCAGCTCCAGACAGATGTCTTCACTAGTGAATTCTGCCAAACAGTTAAAGAGGAATTCACACCAATTCTCTTTCAAAACAGAGGAGGAGGAAACTCATTCTAGCAGGTGAGCATTACCTGATAACCAAGGCCAAATAAAAATCTCACAAGGAAATAAAAGTATACATCAATATCCATGGTGTATAGAGATGCAAAAACCTTAAAAAAAAACACTAGCAAAACAAATGCAACAGCATACTAAAAGGATTATACATCATGGCCATGTGTGATTTACCCCAGGAATACTAAGACGATAAAAGAAAATTGATCAGTGTAATACATCACATTAATAGAATAAAGATACAACAACAACACAAATAACCGCCCCCAGCACCAAACCACATAATTATCTCAATTCTGAGAAACAGAAATATCATTTGGAAAAAATGCAACATTATTTCATGATTAATATACCAGAAAACTAGAAATTGGAGGAAACTTCCTCAACAAGATAAAGGCTACTTTCTAAAAATCCACAATCTATGTCATATTCCTTTTATGACAGATTGCGGATTTTTTAAAAGATGCTTGCTGCCTAGAAGAAAAGTTATGACAGTGACTGAACAACAATGTCATATTCCTCTTCAAAGATTCCTCCAAGATCAAAAATAAAATAACGATGCCACTTTCACCATTGCCATTAATATTTTACTGGAATTTCCAGGCAGATATTTAGACCAGAAAAGAAAATTTAAAGAATTCTAGTAGGAAATGACCGGAGAAGGCAATGGCACCCCACTCCAGTACTCTTGCTTGGAAAATCCCACGGACGGAGGAGCCTGGTAGGCTTCAGTCCATGGGGTCCCAAAAAGTCGGACATGACTGAGCGACTTCACTTTCACTTTTCACTTTCATGCACTGGAGAAGGAAATGGCAACCCACTCCAGTGTTCTTGCCTGGAGAATCCCAGGGAACCCACTCCAGTGTTCTTGCCTAGAGAATCCCAGGGACGGGGGAGCCTGGTGGGCTGCTGTCTATGGGGTTGCAGAGTCGGAAACGACTGAAGTGACTTAGCAGCAGCAGCAGTAGGAAAAGAAGAAATAAACTATATTGTTTATCCCAAGTTGTCCCTTGGGATTCTTGGGTCATTGTTTCCAGAACCCTTTCTAGATACCAAAATCCAAGGATGCTCAAGTCCCTTACATAAAATGGTGCAGTATTTGAATACACCCTCACTGTATCCTCCCATATACTTTAAACTATGGCTAGATCATTTATAATACAATATAAACACTATGCATTATAAGTAGTTATAATGTAACTGATATATAAACAGTTGTAGGAAATGGTAACTCTAAGTTCTGCTTTTGGAACTTCTTAGAATTTTTTATTTAAAAATATTTTTTTATTCATGGTTGAATCTATAGATGCAGAAACTGTAGATATGAAGGACCAACTGTATCTCTAATCACATGGGGCATTATTCTATAAATAGAAACCCCAAGAATTCACAAGAAAGCTACTATAGCTAATAAGCTAAATCTACCTAGTTGCAAGGTATATGATTAACACCCAAAAATCAACTGGTTTTTTAAACACTAGCAATGAAGTATCCACAAAGATAATTAAGAAAACAATTCCATTTGTAAGAGCATATAAAAGAATTACATACTTAGGAATGAACGTATCAAAGGATGTGAAAGACTTATACACTGAAAAGAACAAAACATTGTTGAAAGAAATTAAAAACAGCCCTTGTCCATGGATTGAGAAACTTGATATTGTCACAGTGTCAAAACCACCCAGTGTAGTCTACATGTTCAATGCAATATATATCAAAATTCCCAGTTGCTGTTTTGTAAAAATGGAAAAGCCAATCCTCAAACTCATTTGTAAAGGGCCCGCAATAGCCAAACCTTCTTGAAAACCGGAGAATATAGTTGGAGGACTCACATGTTTGGTTTCAAAAGTTAAAAACCTATAGTAATCAAAACATTGTGTTATCGGCATAAAGATAGGACATATAGACTGATGGAATAGAATATGGAGTCTAGAAATAAATGCGTGCAGCTGATTTTTGACAAGCCTTCCAAGTCCATTCAATGAGAAAAGAACAGGTTTTCAAGAAAGGTGCTGGGACAACTGGATTTCCATATCTAAAATTGGAGATTTCCTCAAATCATGTTCAAAAATTTATGTAAAATGGACCAATCATCTATATATAAGATCAATCATCTATATAAAATCACAATTCTTAGAAAAATGCATAGAGGCAAGTCTTGATGACCACTGACCGGTTAGTGAATTCTTAGATATGACACCAAAGCACAAACACAAAAGAAAAAATACATGAACAGATTTCATAAAAATTCAACATTTTTGTTCATTAAATGATAATATCAAGAAAGTGAAAAGACAAGCTACAGAATGGGAGAGAATATTTGCAAATTATATACCTGAGAAGAGTTTAATATCAAGAATATATAAAGAATGGCTTTGACTCAATAATAAAAGAGAATCCAATTTAATTATGGGTGAATGACTTGAGTTTATATTTCTCCAAAGAAGATGTACAAATGACCAAAGCATATGAAAATAAGCTCAATATTATAAATGATTAGGGAAATGCAAACCAATATCATAATATGATAATTTCCACCTATGAGGATAACTAACAAAAAACTAAAAATTATATATGGAGAAAATGGAATCCTCGCACATTGCACATTACTCTAGTGAAGGTAAAATGGAGTAGCCATAGTGGAAAACAGTTTGGGAAGTTCTGAAAAAAACTCAACATAAAATTACTGCCCACTCCTAAGTATACAGCAAAAAGAACTGAAAACTGAAATGCAAATATATACCTGTACACCAGTATTACGCCCAATGCCCATAAGGTAAAGACAAGTGTCCACCAAAATAAGAATGAATAAAAAATGTGCTATATACATAGGATGAAATATTATTCGGCCATAAATAGAAATAAAGTTCTGATACATGCTTCGACACAATGAATTTTAAAAGCATTATGATAAGATGAATAAGCCAGATAGAAAAAGACAAACATTGTAAGACCTCACTTAAGTGATATATCTAGCACAGGCAAATTCATAAAAGTTGATTAGAATTTACCAGGGACTGATGGGAGACAGAACAGGTGTAACTGATTAATGAGTCTAGACTTTGCGTTTGGGATGATAGAAACATTTAAAAAAATAGATAATGGTGATGACTGCACAATATTGTGAATGTAATTAATAATAGTGATTATATAGTCTAAATGGTTAAAATATTAGATTTCATGTTATATATATTTTCCACATAAAAATCTAGTGTAGATAATTTCCTGGATATTATAGTTGTATTTCAAATAAAGCAATCATATTCTTCAGACTTTTATTTTGGTTGGACATAATATATTCTCCCTCACTTGCATTTTTAAATAATTGCATATACCTTGAAACACACACATTTGATAAGTAGACCTATGAGATATCATGTAATATATTTTGGAAATAAAAATGGAGTAACTTCTCAACACATGGAAAGCAGAATAAAGGAAGAAATAATGTAAATATATTTTGAACAAAACAAGAATGTGTCACAAAACATTCCACATATGTGAAACAGGATACTTTGTATTTTTAACAGACAAAAACTTGTACAAGGAAATTAAAATTAAAACTTCAGATTTTTCCATTACATGGTATGGAAAAACCCAAACAAACTTTTTGGTCAACCCAATATTTGAGTTTCTTTCCATGTAGAAGTTATACCTTTCAACCACTATGGCATTTTATTACTAATTTTCAATTCTACAGATTATGGATTTCAAAAATCATGATTGCAGATTTTTCAAAAATGTAATTACAGTTGTCAGTCCTCTTTCATGCCTCACGCTGTGTCTATATTGCATTCAAAACACTTTTGATCTTCTTGTGTGTTTGATATGCTTTATATTCTGTGTAAGAAATCACAAATTGAATTGACAAATATTCATACTAATTATGCTATATATTTTTAGCAGTTAAATTACTTGCAAAATTACTCAGGAATGTAGAGTACTAGAAAACGTGGTTTTCTATTGCATGTTTTGGTTTTCAATGTATGTCCAAGAACCTTGTGTGCTGGTCCTGACCCTGAGACCCCATGGACTATAGCCCGCCAGGCTCCTCTGTCCATGGGGATTCTCCAGGCAGGAATATTGGAGCGGGTTGCCATTCCCTTTTCCAGGGGATCTTCCCTATCCAGGGATTGGACCCAGGTCTCTCCCATTGCAGGCGGTTTCTTTACTGTCTGAGCCACCAGGGAAGTCTATCCAAGAACCTTACAGTAAGACTTTTTATCATACATTTCTTCACCCCATGATTAGCTAAAAGAAACTGTTTCCACTCATCCTAAAAACATTTTTGTCACATTTTTTCAAAACTTTTATTCGTGAGTGATCATTAATCTTATTTAGTTATGGGTATGCAGTTGTGTTCTCTTAACCTCACAGTATAAGAAGTAAATATCTGTCTGTAAATGTAATTGATTATTGGACACTTACAGGATCAGAGGGGAGAAGGCAATGGCACCCTACTCCAGTGTTCTTGCCTAGAGAATCCCAGGGATGGGGGAGCCTGATGGGCTGCCATCTATGGGGTTGCACAGTCAGACAGGACTGAAGCGACTTAGCAGCAGCAGCAGCAGCACAGGATCAGAGACTGTGCCTAAATATTCTTCAACAATATTTGAAAAAAAGAGAACATATGTATACTATGGGTGTTGTTTGAATTTGTACATAAGTGAAGTCTTAGATCTAGATGCAGAGTGAAGACTTGACAAGATTAAACACAATTTTAGTTCTAAAATCCCTGTTCCTTAGAACACAATAGCATGAATATCTTAAAAAGATGAAGCAGTCAGGCTACACTCTTACTATCATCAAGAAAAACAAGAATTAGACCTGAGGGGGTAGAGATTGGAGTAAATGGAATGTAAATATAAACAGGAGAATGTCCTTGAAGGTAAGGCTGCAGTTTTCCCCAGAGAGAATTTAATAAATTAAACTCTGAAATCCAGGAAAGCTATCTGTGTTCCTGAAAGATTATGATTTGAGGAGAAAATTTGTGTATGGCAGGAACAGATTCACAGAGGCAATGCTTATTGTCCAAATTGTCTCCTTTTTGTGACCATAAACATTTATCCATGCGTATATACACGTACACACAGGTAAACAGGATTGCTCTGGGTACTTGAGTTGTCAGGAAACAGAATGAAGTCATTTGCTGGAAGTCAGAAACTAACTACATTGCATCTAAAGGTGTTACTTTGTTTCAGTTGTGCAGTGTGTGTGTCTGGCAGTGCCTTAGTGTGTGTGTGTGCACAGGTTTTATGTCTAGTGTAGTTAGGCTCCTGAACACAGATTCTAAGTGCCATCTTATGACTGACATTTTATAACTTCTCTTTGGATAGCTGGATATTTTTAACAGCCTGAGATGTGGAATGGTTAACAGATTAACCTACATTTTTCAAAGACAGTTTTCTAGATTTTTTAGTTTTAAGTAAATTTTTAAAAATGTAAACTATATATAGAGAGTTTATATTTATATATATATATATATATATATATATATATATATCTCAATGGAAAACTGGAGAAATGGGCATTTATAATGAAACATAAGACCTAAAATTATTAAAATCTCTGCCTTTGTTCTCCAGAAAAGCAATGAATCAATTTGGATTAATTACAATACACCTACCTTGATACTTTCTGAAATCCCAGTAGGAGATCTGTCTTCCCTTTCTGTTACACTGAAGAATAAAAATTTTCATAAAGCTGTTTAAATAGCTGTACTGCCCTCCCATAGAAGTGGGTGCACTTGTCATGGAAGAACTAGTTCCGTTATTATACAGCAATTTGTGATCCCTTAAGGTTTTGAACTACATAGATGTAAAATAGTATTGTTAGTTCCTACCATCATCACTTCACCATTCATACTTGAAGCAACTGAGGTTTCCACAAATCAGGCAACGTGCAGATTCTGTCATAGTAAAACATTTATTTGTTAAAGTGATATAGATTATTCAAGATTCTACAGTCTTAAATCATGGATGGCAATGTAACATGGATTGATACAGAACTCGATGCCAATGTAGGTTTTTTTCCTTTCCTTCTTTAAAAAAAATACTTGTAGGCCAGAAGAAAAAAAATTTGGTTTTAAAAGGGGATGAACCATGGTCTGATAGAGCCAGTTCTGCGGCATCAGAGACTTCTGCTTCGGCTCCTGTGGACAATTTCTTCTAGGATACCAGTTCAACAATAAGCCTTTGTGAATTGAACGATTTTTAAATTTTATCCAGTAAAAATATCAGTAGCAATTTTTTTCAGGAGAGAGAGAAGTGGTGCTCTTCAGATTAACTCCGGCCTCTGAAATGAAAGAAAAAGAAAAAAAAGAAAGAAAGAAAGAAAGAAAACACATAGCTAATAAGATTATTTTGCTAGTAATCTAGAAGTTACTGAACTGTAAGCAACCAGGCAGGAACTTATTGCTGCACAATACTAGGTATACATCTGGATGTTACTTAGACATGCCCATCAGCTCTTAAAATGTTTCTTGGTAACTTCAAATTGTTGAAAAATATTTTTAAAAATTTTATTTTAGAAAGGAACCTAAATGTATTAAGACTAAATAGTTATGCAACTCAGAACCAAAATTGAGGAATGGCATTCTTCATTGCTTTGATTTTCACATTTATATTCTCAAGATTAAAAATATATATATTTTATTCATTAATGCATGCCATTCAGGTTTTAACAAATATTCAAGCTGATTTTTAAGATATGAATATTGTAGATCAAATTTGTTCATCATATCTAAAACTTAAGTGATCTCTACTTTTTAATATATTCTTTTTGGAAGCTTTGTGTCATATTAAGGTTTCATAAAATTTTTAATTACACATTTAATATAGTGAAGACTATTAGTTCTTCTTTATTAATTAATTCTTCAACTACAGGACAATAAAATAAATGTGAAAACTGAAATTTATTCACAAGCAAAGGAATTTCACAGTTAATATGATTTTGAAAGAAAATCATACAAAATCATTAAAAATTTTAAATAAACTGAAAATATTTTTTTTTCCAATGAATGGGTTCTCAGGACTCATGGCTTTAAAATATATGTATAAATTCTATATTTAAAGATGGAAAAATTTTTGAGAAATATAGGATTTCATAATATGAAATAGAAGTAATTTTTCTCCTTTCCATTCAAGAACAACTACATATAATATCATTATTAACAAACTTTGGAATTATGGTTTATAAATAAGCTGCTAATTTTACAGATTAGGAAATAGCAATCAGATTTGGGAATGAGGACATGAATTGGTCTGCCCTGAATCTGCCATTATTGAAATGATGACATAATATAAGGCTGATTAAAAATTTTATAGGTGAGAGTCAAAATAACACTTTTTACTTATTAATAAAGAAACTCATAATGATTCCATAAATATTGAAATATGGAACAAAAATTACTAGAGTATCACAAAGGAAAAGCAAGATAGACTATAGTAATTATGATAAAATGTTATAAGAAATGAATATACTGAATTTGGGGTAGGTTCAGGATGTTTTGTCAATGGCCCTCATGTGACAGTGAAAGGATAGGATGCAAAACACTTTAGTCTTATTAACAGTTTTACAAATAAAAGGAGAAATTAAGGCTACCTCAACATTAAAAGAAGAAAAAACAAACTGACATCAAATGGATTTGGGCAACTGTTATTACTCTTATTCGTAATGTAATTAAGACCTATGAAAGGTTTTTCATCTCTAGTCAGGGCATCTAAAAAGAAGGAAATGATTTCTAAAGGTTATTGCTGACACTAGGGTTCTATACATATTTTTTCTGTTTTTCTATAATGTTCAAATAAATATGTCAAAAAGTATGGTTGAATTATTGTAAAAAAAAAGTTAAATGTTTCTTACTAAGTGCCTATTCTCTTACTCTTTTTAAATTTACTTGAAGGGAATATCATAGGCAAAAAAAAGTCCTACAGAACCAAGCATTTTATATCGGTCATTCTTGCTTAGAAAAAGAACATTGGAAAGACATCCGAATCATATACATACATGTGCTTTGCTGCTTGGTTCTTAGTTCACATGTTTTCCAAACTGTTTGTCCACAGTTATTTTAATACTGCTGTTTATTTCTAATCAACACTAGTAACTTTCCATGCACTTATGTATTAATAGTCTGTCTAAAAGAACTGGACTCTTTTCATGGTTACTGCATCTGTAGCAGAGATTTTATGACAAAGTTTAAGGTTTTTAAAAAATACTTGATTGATATATACTAAAAAGAAAGATCAGAAATCAAATGTATTGAAACCAGGAAACAACTGTCTTAAAGACTGGCACCAGCAGTCACAGAATAGTGGCATCTACTGTACACACTGAAACACACACACAAAATACACATTTGTTGGTCTGAATACAAGAAATACTTACAATTTTTTTTTTCCTTAAAGGCATTTTCAGTATAAATGCAAATGAATTAACTGCTTTTACTTAACTGCCAAACACATCGTATCAATTGTTCTACCTGATTCATTTTAAGCATAACAGTATTTTCAAACACAAGGCTAATTTATATGTGCCTATGTACTTACAGCGGAGAAGGAAACAGCAACCCACTCTAGTATTCATGCCTGGAAAATCCCATGGACCGAGGAGCCTGGTGGGCTACAATCCATGGGGTCACAAAGAGTCGGACACGACTGAGTGACTTTTGTGTATATTTAATTACAGGGTAATTATCACTGATTCTGCCAATGATTCCTTTCCCCTTTGCTCTCAACTCATCTTAGTGTAATTGGAATCTTATGGTTTATTATAGAAGGATTGTACGTGTTACATTAAATATTTTAAGCTCACTCTGTTTCTATTCACGTATAGGAAAAGTCTTAAGGAATAAAATTGACACCAGACATATTCTAATGGAAATGAAATAAATCTTAAAAAAACAGTCATCTTAGCAGTTACCTCAGTGTAAAGAAGAGCACCCAAACCCCTTACGGGGCAAAACATTTCCACCCTCTCTGCTCCTTCCTACGAGAGCTTGATGCTATGTTACGGATGGTGGTATGATCAGTTTAATACTGTCACCTAGGAAACATCTTTTTAAATTAAAAAAATGTGTCAAGTTTCTTCTTTTTTTTGGCTTATATTATTGTCTGATATTAAGGGACATTTTAATTAAGTTTAATGCAATAGGCCAATGATTGGGAAACACATTTTGCCACTGGGCAGAAAAAGACATGTATGTTAACATCCTGCAGGAAATATAAACTTAAGCTAAAATGGTATAATCTTCTTCATCCCACTAGCACCCTCCACTGCCAGCCAGAAAAAAAAAAAGAAGAAGAAGAAACTACGAGCACAAGGAATCTCTGCCAGCTCTCTACCTCGTTTCATTCACAAGGTGAAGTGGCGCCGACAGTGTGAAAGGCCGTGAGAAGACTCAGAGCCCACGGGTCACAGTCTCTTCACAGGGACATTGCTGCTTGGTTGTGCTGACAGCTGCAGAAATGATAGGCCTGCTGTTGCAGGAATCATTTATCAAATACCAAGAATAGTTACACTGAGGTCATATGGTGACTTAAATCTGATAACAGAAATGTAGCAGGAAATTGGGTGGTGAGTAAATGATGTATTGCCACTAAATTTTGTTAAAACTCTTCCTTGCCTGAGGGTTTATTTTTCTTGCTAATGCTTGTAGAAAGAAAAAAAAATACCCAAAGCATGGAAATAAAGTTGCTTTGACATTATGTTTCAACAAAGGAAGACTAAGCATAAAATTTTAAAAGTAGGTGACATATCCTACATACGAAATCTAATACAAACATACATATGTACATAAGAATTTACTACATACAGAAATGACAAATCACTGAAAGATCATGCACCACAGTAGTATTTATGTCTGGGTGGTGGGTTATGACAGATTTACATTTTTTTAAAATTTTAAACTATATTTTCCAAAGTTCTCAAATTAATATTATTTTAGCACAGAGAAGTCATTATTAGAAATCTTACATACTTATCACATTGGCAAACCTTTTGCTATCTTGAGTAGCACATAAATTCCCAAGGAGATTACTTTTCTCTAAATTTGACTTCTAACACTGTGGTAAAATAAAGAAATAAACACAATGATATGTAACATGCCCCACGAAAAACGAATACTTGAGAAATTGCTTCAGTTGGTAATTGAAAGATGACCAGATTGACTTTCCTATCAAATCTTGATAGAACAGTTAGCCCCATCCTGGATCATGCTTCTCATAGAGAAACCTTGACTTTTTAAACCCTTTCTACGGATATTCTCTTTCAGAACAGCTGGGTGTCCAAAGTTGCATGATAATTCAACATTTTCAAATCAAAGATGGGGGAGAGAGGGAAGAAACAAGGGAAGAGGAAAGAGAGGAAGGAAAGAGAGGGAAGGTGGTAGAAAACTGAGGCACCTTCACGCAGGTCAGTTCAGTTCTACTAACACCAAGTACATGAAAGACACTCTGCTATTGATTGTTTCCAGCGAGCCATCTGTTTGCTTTTTTGCAGCTTAGGAATGGAATTCTAATTTCAATTAAGAAATGATGCATGAAAAACGTTTTGTTTGATTTGGGATGGAATTCTTTAGGGGAAACCCTTAAGGATAGTCCAAGTGATTGTTATCTTTTAAATAAGACATGGATCAAAAAAAGATCCTTATTTTTACTGTCAACAAATAAATCAATGAATTTTTCTATGAACCTTTAAAAACAGAGTATTTTTCTTTCCTGTGCCAAATCTTAAGCAAATGGCTGATGCATCCAGCTGTTTGAACAGATTGCTAAAATACCATTTTGCTCTGGAAACACACTTTCTGATCCAATTAAAATGCAGGAATCAAATACTCATTTGAAACTTCCAAAAAAAAGAGAAAGAAAGAAAAGAAAACCACGAAGAGTAATCGGTTGCTGACAAAAGGAATACCATGAATATTTCATGAATAGTCTTTTGCTCCATTTTATAGTGGCTACATTCATTTTAGATAACAGTGAAACACTTCTGTTCATCCACTTTCGGTGAAGCACAATATTTCATCTCAGCTTCTATTATGTGGAGGTCAAGGATATGAGTGAATATATTCCTATCAAGCTACTGTCTTCACGTTTAGAAATATTTATAAAAGTACACATGATACCATGCGTGACTACAAAAGTGACTCCAAAATTACATTGGTATTCCCTTCATTCTTACAATACGAATCAGAAGTATTCAGTTAACCAAAAATCTGTCTACATTTAGGAACTGGAAATTCATTTAACCAAACTAAACTTCAGGGTTTACCATTGAGCACTGAGTAAGTTTTAATGGAAAATGTCAACAACTTGCATAAACTAGCAAAACAAAAATTAAAAATTCGTTTATAAAATAATATACCCACTTAAGTACTGAAGCATGTGACAGATAACAAGAATCTCACCTGTGTTTCCTGGACAATCTGGTCAACATTAGTCGGCAAAGCATCTGGGAATAAAATTTTCAGCGTCATAAACAATTCATTTTTTATGAAACAGACCTTATAATACTTCTCATTGAAACCTTGGTAAGATTCATCTTAAAGGTTTATCTACACTTCTTTTTTGTAATAACTCACTAGTTCTTGGGTTAATTATAATTGACTTTTATAATACTTTATAGTTCTCTATGGCTATTCCCTGATACATAATACCATAAAGGCAGAATTTTTAAAAATATTGTTCTAGTTACTAAAATGAGTAATTATCAATGGAATGCACTTTTATGTAATTATGGAATGCACTTTTCCCTGCAAGAGTTTAATGAGAAAATCAGACTTCTATTCATTTTTCTTACTCAAAGTTAACTTCAACCACATTGCTGCATATGATTAATATGGAAAGATACATCAAGGAAAACAATCCAGAGCAGGAAATGTAGTTTTATCTTATTTTATACACTATGTATAAAATAATCATTTACAATATAAACCATTATTCAATAATCCCAAAGATAATAGCATGCTTTGCCAAATACCATTTATATTTATATAAAACCATGTAGCTTTATATAGAACAGTAATGTTCTAAATGCAAACATTCTGCCTTTAAATATCCATATGCATATTCCAATTTGCTATAAATGCTTAATACCATTAAATAGCCCTGTAGAGTACACATTCTATTTATTTCCCACATGTCGCATTTTAAAGTCAATACTCTAGTTTTAAGAAGGGACAAAGTATAAGAAAAAATTAGGTGTCTGAGGAATATGTCATTCTAAGTGCTCACAGCTGACTGTGATGAGAATAGTACAAAACAATCTTTTGATAAAACCTCCAGCATAAATATTCATAAAAATTTGCAATGATCTCTGGAGATTAGGTTTTACATGAAAGCAATTGTTTGTATTATACAGAAAAAATAATTAGGAAATTATATTATGGTAGAGCCCCCAGAATATATTTCATAAGCCCCTTCATGTTATTAGAATAATTATTTATTGGACACATTTTGGGCTTCCCAGGTGGCAACAGTGGTAAAGAACCCTCCTGCCAAAGCAGGAGACAAAAGAGAAGTGGGTTTGATCCCTGGGTCGGGAAGATTACTGGGAGGAGGACATGGCAACCCACTCCAGTACTCTTGCCTGAAGAATCACATGGATAGAGGAGCCTGGCAGGCTAAAGTCCACGGGGTTGCAGAGTCAGACATGACTGAAGTGACTTAGAATGCACGGACGTATTTTGGGGGCAGAATCACAATAGATGTCTAGTTCAAGTCTCAGGCAAGAATAATGTACATCCAGTTTCAAACATTACATGAAAGAGACTTCACAGCTTTCCCCTAAATGCATTTGAAGATAATTTTCTTGTTGTTTTAAAATTCATGAACTGTAACAGTCACCTATTGAAGAAGAATGAACTAGATCAACTGTATAGATGCCTATCATTCAGATGTTCAGAAAAATATATTTGTACTAGAGTTTATAATCCATTGTAATCTGATAGATAGCAAGTATAGTTTGGACAGCTGTTCTGGGAGAAGTTCTCTGATAGCTGGACCACTTTAATCTTATTACATTAATTACAGTAGGACTCAGATTTACAATCTAAAAGGGTTAAGTATATGCGTGCATATACATATCTGCACACATATATATGCAAAACGTATGTAGACATATAAGCATATGTAGCATATGTATTTCACTTGATGGTAACTTTAGATTACTTAAACTTTAAAATACTGTAATTATCCTAAATTTTAACTTTGAAATAACTGAAACAAATCAGAAGACAATGGTACACTGATTATTTTGTTGTATTGAGTATTTGTAATATTTGATGAAATTGCAGATGGATTAACATTATCTTAAAGAAGTAATTTCATATTTTATTCCCAGAACTGTTAGTGTCTATGCCCCTCTTCAGATAATTCCATTTGTTTAGGATGACTTGATCCCTGTAATGTGTTTACTATTCTTTATTCTGTACTGCTACAAGAGGGATGCTTTCTGTTGCAAAAAAAAAAAAAAAAAGCAAATCTGATAAAACCAATTGTATTTGTAATCCCAGCATGTAAATTTATCTAGCACGGGAGGGAAAGAACTGAGTGATCTGAAAGACAGAGCTCTGAGACTATTACAAAATTCCAGTCACTAATTTTGGTTGTTTTCGTTCGTGTAGTTCGTGAAATTTTAAAAGTGAGATAATTTTTATCCATATATTTACCTCAGCTAACATTTAACTCAAAAACATTATACGGTGAATTGTCATTTTTATTAATATTATCATCGTTATTATTATGTTTTATTACGAACTGAGGAGGAGGAGAAGAAAAATAATCCTTTTTCCATCTGATGCCCCTTCAATCCTTTCCCCAAACACTTCACACACACACACACAAGCATCTGCAACACTTTGGAAGTGCAAAGCCTGGACTCTTCCTGAGACTCAAGAGAAGGATAAGCAATGGGAAGAGGGCACAGTCTTCACTTTGTCTAATATTAACGAGCTCTGCTTGATACCATTATAAAATGGGATTGGAATCCTGCCACACCAAGAAGAAAATGGACTCGTATCTGCAGTTTTCTTTGAAAAAAATGACCATTTACCTTTGCGATTCTTGTACAATAAGACGCTTTATGAATTTGACATTTTTTAAACTATGGGGATTTTAATGATTGTTTTTAAGTTTGTTATTGTGAATAAACATAGGAGGAAATACTAAATTTTAGGAAGCAAAAGGCTATTGATGTGAATTTTGTTGTAATTTTTTATTAATGTGTTAGTTTTATAAACGAAATATTAATTTCTTTTTAGTAATACAAGCTATTAAAATAGTTAAAATTTAGTTTGGAAGTACTTTCTGAGGGTTTAAGGTGAAGCAGAAAACGTTGGGTTGGCCAAAAGATTCATTCAGGTGATTCCATTATATCTTAAGGGAAAAACTGAACAAACATTTTGGCCATTCCAATACTTCATGGAAAAAAGATAAGAGATTCCTGTGGACAGGTGGAAGATACTTAATTTTAAAAAATTCTTTAAAAAAAAAAAAAAATTCTTTAAATTCTTGTGGAGAAAGTATGTATCATTCAGATAGTAAAACTGTTGAGTCTATAGGTAGCTCACAACAGCTCAAAAATTTATATTCTAAAGCTTTTTTAGTGGACTGTATTAGCAAAGCAGCTAAAATCAAGTGCCTAAAAGCATAAAAAAGCTTACTGTGACCTCAACTATTCAAAAATGTATAAAATACACTGTCTTCAGCAAAGGTGTTACTATATCTAATTTAAAATTATCATATTTAATGCACCTCTATGTAAATCTATTTGCAAGCTAAAAGTAAATGATATTCATCAAACCAAAGTTTGTTTCTTTTTAGGATTTTGAAGTTGCTTTGAATGTTGTATACTTTTTTCAATAAAGGCCTATTTTAACAGTGGTTTGACATTTTCAAATTGGAGGACAATTATCCAAAACAAAAAGCAACACAGGAATACATAAAATTTAAGAAATGTTTAGAGTAAATATCTGTAAATATATTATTTGTCAGTTTGTTCGTGAACAAGCTGAAACCATAGCATAAAATGGCTAAAAATTAAAGAAAAATAATTAAGAACAGAGAAGCAAAAACAACATATACAACCTATACACAGTCAGCAATGACAAACACCAAAACCATATGCTATGGATCACATATACGAAGTTGGTTAAATAAGGAATGTAAGAAATGACACAAAGAAAAACAAGAGGGACAGAATTTCTTGCTTATAGTAGTATATTATCTGGATCACAAATTATTATGCTAATTAATTAAAATTCTGAATACTGAGCCTTCTTCCCTGGCTCCATTCACTTACTAATTCATCTATCCATTTGCTCATTCATTCATCTGAATAACTACTGTGTTTAAGATATTATACCAGGTATCTTTAATCACCCCCCATCCTTCCCAAGGATTTTCTTTCAGCCACTTCACACTGAAACGGCCCTGAGCAAAACATTTTCATATACTTATCAACAAAACCAAGTAACATCTGACCCTCTTGATACGCTAATTTTTGTTCACATCGTTGGTTCAAATAAAACCTTTTAAAAGACAAGAACACAGGCCTTCTTATCATTTCCAGAATAAGTGTTCAAGCATTTGGTTAATTCACCCTAAAAACAGTCTTGTAAGAGCAATAACAATTTAAATAGTTTCAATGGCTTTAGTCAGAGAGAATAAATTTCACATGGTTAGGTATTATGCCATTCTAAATGTTTATGAGAAATAAAAGATATTCAATTAAAGTTCCATTAGAAACATAAGCAGGAAAATTGATTTTTAAAAATGCAAACAACCGGAAAATAGAATATATGTTAAGTTAATTGGTATCTTGGAGTAGATACACTAAGCTGCTGCCTGTTTTGCATGATTGCAGCACCACCCTGACCACAACCTTGTTTGGGGATTCATTTCTTTAAGTCTTGAAAAATTTTTGTATATTCAGGATATTTTAAACCCATGAAGGCATAAACTAGGAAAGGTAAAAATAATATGCTTTTTGTCAATCAGCGCTTTGTGAAGAAATAAGTAATTGATGATAACTAAAATTGTTTAGTTGAAATTAGTGCATTATTACAGAATAGTGTTGAAAATACATTTCACTTTGAGTAATGCTTTGATTTTACAAAATAATTTCACACAGTGATATAATTTATTACTTACAAGAGCTGTATTCCTGACCCAGGAAGGCCAATTACATTTTAGAGGTGGGAAAGACAAACTTTAGAAAGAGAAGCAGGGCATAGAAGACATTCAGGAAACACCTAAGGTAGTGAAAAACTGTTAGACAAATTTTTTAAAGACTAACTCAGAAAGTTCTAACTGCTTTAACCTAATTCACTTTTGAATGTCATAACGATATATTATGTATAAAATGTGCCTTGGTAAAGTCAAAACACCTTCATATGTGCAGGCAGATGCATGTGACTTAAATTTTATAAATGTTTCCAGTAAGAGGAAATTAAACTAATGATGAACATTCCTCACCTGTGTTTTAAACAGTATTTCAAGTAATCTGAAATAGTTAATAAATTTATACTCTGTCTTTAACTTACTTCCAGGGAATACTTTATATAAAGTACATATCTCATTATGTTATGGCTAAAATTATTTTGTGCGAGTTCCCATGATTCGTATTCTCAAATAAATAAATATACAAACAACAAAAAAAGCAACAATAATAATTAAAAAAACCTAAAACCCTATTTCGGAGAATGTAATGGCACTCCACTCCAGTACTCTTGCCTGGAAAATCCCATGGATGGAGGAGCCTGATAGGCTGCAGTCCATGGGGTCACTAAGAGTCGGGCACGACTGAGCGACTTCACTTTCACTTTTCACTTTCATGCATTGGAGAAGAAAATGGCAACCCACTCCAGTGTTCTGGCCTGGAGAATCCCAGGGAGCCTGGTGGGCTGCCGTCTATGGGGTCGCACAGAGTTGGACACGACTGAAGCAACTTAGCAGCAGCAGCAGCAAAGCCCTATTTACTGCTCTTTAGTAAAACATCATCAGGTTACAATATAATACTGTAGAAATTTTGAAGAGTAGTTGGAGCATTTTTTCCATAGACCTTGATTTCAGTGACTGTCCAAGAATGCCATATTATTAAGGAACAATATTATTGTCTGACTAAATTAAAAATGCTTTTTTAAATGATTCCCACTAAGCTATATAATTTCTAATTAAATTTCACCATGTTTTGATTCAAATAATAAATACATTTACTCTAAGAGATAAACATTCAAATTCAGAATTACAGAGCAAAAGGGAAAAATAAAACTACTATCTAGTTAATGAACAATGACTTTATATTGCTTATAAATAGAATAAGAACTCCATTAGAAGATTTTTATTTTACTTGGTGATAAAAATAAATATACCTTTGATAAAGGCAGTTTTGTATTTTTGTCTCTCTACTTAACTTGCATTAAGAAAAATATAAATATAAAGTTCATTCATTCAGCAAATGTGTACTGAATGAAAGAAAACACCTTCATACTCCCAGGCAGATCCATATGACTTAAAACTGGCCTGTGACTTAAAACTGAATTGACTTTTTTTGATAAATGAAAAATCAATTGCATGTTCTTCTGCTTCCCACTGAAAAAACAGTGTCATGGATGAGAACATACCACAAAACCATTAAGGCACCTGAACTAAGAATGTTGTTTAGAAGGGAACTTATTTTAACACTGTCTGGGTATACTCAATTGGATATTTTATTATAAATAACATAACAACGCAGTGTTGTTCTTGAAAATATTTGCCTAAAAACAAATGCCACTGTCATTGAAAGAAAATATACAAGCTACTCATTGAAAAATATCAATCATCCATAGGCGGTAATTTGTAAGACTGGAGGAAATACAATTATTTATGCAAGACTTCTTTTTTCCTATGACAACTTTCATTTTGTGGTCTGCTACTGCAGAACCTGGAAGCCGATCCTCAATGGGGAAGGCACAGCAGTCAGCTTTTTCCCTAAACAATTTAAAATATATGACCTTCATATACATATATATGTGTATATATATATACATACATATATATATACACACATATACATATGTATGAAGTAACTATACCTTATTGGGTTTATATGCCACGGCTCTATTAGCCATGAATCAGAGAGACAAGACTGGCATGTCAAATTCCAATTTCCTATGTGAGTTCTTGAAAAAAAAAATTTCATTAAAAAGAAATAATAGGTTACACAGTGCTTTCCAATATCCACTCAGAATTTGAAAGAGTTGCTTTTCCACTATGCCCATCAGAATTGCTGGACTGAATTAACATCGCATTCATAGACATGCTTCTTTTAGAAAACAGTCCACAGGTGTTCGGTGAGTTAATGTAACAATTGTATTCCTTTAACTCTCCATTCAGGGAGTACCTGTGTCTTGCTCTGGCTCTCTCAGCAGGCAGAGTGAGAAACTTACTTGGCTTTGAATGTGCTCTTTTAGATGCGGGCCCCTCAGAATCGGGAGGTCGACTAGCTAACTGCAAGGCAGTTGAGTTGTTCCTGTTCACGTTTTGGGACTCAACGTTTGTGACGGCTTCACTCTGTGGTTCGGCACCTGGTTTTGTGCCAGTCTTTCTTTTCTGCTTTTGGGACACAGACGTGCTTGAAGTCCAGGTAGGAGGCAAAGCAGAGGTAGTGGTAGAGGAGTCCTGACTTGAACACGTTTCTGACGGTTGTATCACATTGTCATTGGCAACTTTACAACACTGGGCACTCTCTTCGTGCCCCACAGCTTGTTTGGACACAGACTGGGGCAGCGTGCCACTGCAGCCTTGTATTTGAGCCCCGTTTGTTTGAGAGTAGACGTTGCTGACCTTGGTAACCTTGTGTTGCCCATTATTGTTACAAACCTTATACCGGATCATTAGAATGATGATGAAAACCAGCACAGATGCTACAATGATTCCACCAATAATAATAATCATGGTGCCTCCCAGAAACTGGGACTGCATGAAATGGCACCGCACGTAATCCTGTTCCGTAGTAAACTGGATGCACCCCACGACTCTTGTGGCAGTGAGGGAAGTGATGCCATCATCATATATTGCCAAGACACACAAGTCATACATAGTTCCAGCAGCCAGGTTATTGACAAGAAAAGTTTTGCTCGTAGGAGGTATCATTCTGAGGGACAATGGAATTTGTGTTAATATTAAAAACACAACAGATATACACACACAGTCATTATGACTTCAGTTCTGTTTCATTTCAGTACTCATTAAGATAAGCACATTTATAACAGATATGAAATATGAGAAAATGATCTGATCTTATATTTACCCACTTAAAATGGCAAAAAGTCATTGTTGGATTCTGCATTATATTAATGGTTCCTGCACCATGGCTTGACAAGCTTACTAATTACATTGCTTGGCAAAGCAGAACTCCTAATAAAAGCCACTGCTAAAAAATCATTTATGACAAATTGCTTTTGAAAGGTGTGACTGTGACATTATCTGACTACTAAACAAATCCATTTAGCACTTACAACACCTCTGTGACTAAAAGCCAATTTGAAGGAAGGGAAAACACTGACAATCACATTAGAAAGCAGATTGGAAATGCAATTCAGAGTATTTATTTTCCAAATCAGTTATAAGCTACTATGGAATGGTACCCAGTAAATCTATCTTTAATAACTAAGATAATTACTAAACTTAAAGTACTTTATTCAACCCCCTCTTATATCTTCAACACTTGGGTCCCAGTATGTTTCTATTTATTAAACGAGGTTGATGAAAATGCATGAGAAATATTATTCTAGAATCATGAAAAGGGCAGAACTGTTGAACCAGAACATAAATCCCTTATCTTCCCCATTGTGGGCTTATGAAATTGTTTTCAGAACACGATTTGTAAATTTGGATACGAGTTTAGGACATCTTTGGATCCACTGTATCACAAAAGTCTTCTGTGGATCCTATTCTCCACTGCTTTTTTCCTCCTCCTTAGCAACCATATATGACTAAGATTTAATTTGGAAAAAAGGCTTGAAACTCTATTTTTTCTCTGAAAGAGTTTGAGAAATTTCAAGACTTGGCAATGGTAATCTGTTATATCTAAACAATGTGTTCTAAATGTACTGAGAAAATTTTAGGTCAGTGTATGTATTTGTTGAAATCACTACCAGTTAGTGAGTGCGTGAGAAATACTAGAGAATTACTAGTGAGAGTAATTACTAGTAAAAATGAGAATTACTAGGCACTTTATATGTATTATTTCATTTTTACAAGGACAGTATGAGGCAGGCATTATCACTTCTATACATGTGACAAACATTAGGGTCAGGAATTCAAGCACTTTCCTCAGGGTCATAGAGAATTTACTTGTCATGGCAGGATTAAAATCTTAGAGCTTGGCAAACAGAAACTGACCTATTTCACAGAGCTAATGTTTACAGTATACAGATTATTTAGCAGCTACAGGAAAGAAAGGGGTAGGAGTGTATGCTCATCTTTGACTATGGGTTAAATGATCCACAGCCTAAGTGGAAAGCTGAGTATGAAAACAGTAAACTAATTTATGCTAATATACATACATCATAGTCTATATCCCAGTATACTTATTTATTTTTTTGTTTTTTTATTTTTTTTTATATCCCAGTATATTTAGTGATGAGAGATACATTAGAAAACATTTAGACTAATCTCTTCCTTTTAAAGATGAGAAAATTAAAACTCAGCCAGGTAGAACCTTGCCCAGGATTGGTCACATGGCTAGTTAGAGCAGTTTTGTTTTTTTCCTACCAGCCCATGCTAATTTTTAAAAAAAATTTTCTCTCATTTCCATAAATAAGTGAAAATCAAATTACCTTCAAGAATTCATCTGGGTGTGTAAGAACTGATTTGATTTCAGAAAAGCTTGAAGGCTATATATATATATATATATACATATACATATGTGTTTTAAAGCCATAATTTTTCATCATTTCCTAGGAGTAACAGTAGTCTATAATCACAAGTGAAATTATATGAAAAGGTAAAAATGTGTATTTCCAACTGAAAATTGGACCAGATGTGACTATAAATCAATGAGGCTGAACTTCAGAAAAACATACCAGAAATTCTTTAAGCCAGATGCAAAGTCTCCACCAATGTCCTTAACCAGAGATTATCTACTTAACTCCACTGATTCACTGCTCAAAATACTTATAAATTTTCTCTTTGGAACTGTCTTAAGAACCAGTGTATATGAAGCACCACACACACACACATAACTCAACCAGTCAAAAATCAGTCTCATTATTTTATAGTTACATCCTATTTCTGACCAAAAATGGCAATACCCATCTTGATCACCCACCTTATTCACAAGACTTGGCTCCAAATGGCTTTTGCTTGTTTCCAAATTTCAAATTCACCCTCAAAAGACGAAGATTTGCCACCACTGAGGATATTCAAAATAGTATGACGAAGGTTCTAAAGATAATTCCAAAAGTGCTTTGAGCAATGGCAGCGTTATTGGGATAATGGTATAGCCTCCCAACAGGACTTCCTTGAAGGAAAGAACACTCATGTGGATGTGTAAGTTCTGGTATGTTTTTGAATTTTTAAAATAAATCAATCTTGTTCTCTGATAGTCACATCTCTTAGATGAGGGGAAGAAAGTAGGTAAGCATAATATTAAAGATAAATTTGAACTCACTGAAAATAACACCATTCAAAATATTTCCCCACATGTATTCACCTTTCATGAGCCTTACATTATATACTTAAAAATATGGAGCATTTCAACTATAACATAGAGTGGCACTGCCAATTAAAAAAATCAGCAGTATTTTATCAAGCCCTACACTAAGATGTAGGGCAAGTATAAAAATTGGCTTAATTTTTCTTACCTGTAAACAAGGGTGTCATCATAAGTACCATTGTACTGGATTTGAAACATACGTATTCCCGGAATATTTCTTTGAAAATTAAATTTAAGTAGTGCAGTAGATGATGTTGCTTCTGCCACCACAATTTTATCTTGACTCATTTTAGTATCACCGTTACTACTGCTTGCATTAGAACCTGACTTAGTAGACGTGGAGATGTCTGAAGAACCAGGATCAGGCTCGTGGATATGGTTCGTACTGTTTAGTAAGTGAGGGAGCTTAATGATATGAAGATCCACCGTTTGTGTTGCCTCCCCAGCAGGATTGGAAGCAATGCAGGTAAAAGCACCTGTATCCTTCACAGTCGTTATAAGAATATCAAGTGTTCCATTCTCATACACCAGAGATCTTGTTGCATTTGAAATAAGCTTCCCTTCAGGAGAAATCCAGTGAATTGCAGGTTCGGGGTCTCCCCTGGCTTTGCACCTCAGGGTTGCCCTTTGACCCTCCAGGACTCTCATCTCGTGGGTATGCCGGGTAATGAGAGGAGGCTCACACAAAAACTCTTCCTCAGGAATGGACCAAAAATAGCGGCCAGTTAAAAGTGCTGGAGAAGCACAGGTCTCCAGGTCATCTTCTCTGGATAGACGTCTCAACCACAGCAGTTCGCAATTGCAATGCAAAGGGTTTCCGCCAAAACTTAATGCAAAAGTAGATGGGCTTATGATTCCTGAGGTTGCTAGGACCTGAGCTCTCTGAAAGAGAGGGTCAGGCGGTAGCTTCTGCAGTTTATTTGATGTTACATCTAGCCGAGTCATCTTGTGCAAGTGGGAGAAAGTCCCCTTAGGAATGTTATCAATCATATTGTGGTCCAAACTGAGGGTGTGCAAGCTAACCATCTTCTCAACAGCATCCCATGGAATTGTTTCTAAATTATTATACGACAGATCCAGCTCTTCGAGGGCAAAGACATCATCAAATGCTGTAGAAGAAATTAAAGTCAGCTGATTGTTGTTCAATATCAAGTGATGGAGATTGGAAAGCCCACTGAACATGTCGTTTGTAATTTTAGTCAATCTGTTGCTATTCAAATGCAATGCCCTCAGATTCCGTAAGTCAGCAAAAGCATGAGGTGTAATAAAACTTATTGTATTCCTGGACAGAGTCAGGTCCACTAAGCTGGTCATATTGGCAAAATCTTTCCTTTTAATATTTGTAACAAAATTGTCTGCCAAACGCAGTTCCACAGTTCTTCTGTCAATGTTTGGTGGCACAAATAAAAGCCCTTTCTTGGCACAAAGGGTTGCAAGATTAGGAGACAAAATCTGACAGACACAACGCTTCGGACAGATCTGAGCTTTCACTGCTATGCCAATGAAAAACAGATAAAAAAGAAATTTTTCCATTGTAGATCAGATTTAAGAGCCTGTAAGAGAAGACACAGAATACAGTTTTAGCATCCAATCATCTGAATAGAGTTCATATTCCTAATTAATCTTTTTAATGCAAATTAAAAGGTATTCATTTGCTTATTTAATCAAGTAAAAATACTAACTCTGTATTGTCAGTATATAGACACTAGGATAAAAATATACCACTCATGACCTCATGAGTTTTAAAATCAAATGGTGAAAATAAAAAAGTCAACAGATTATTATAATTCTATAAATTAAGTGCTGTTTTTGAAATATGCCCAGGGTACTCCATAGGTTCACAAAAAAGACATATCCATCCCAGACTGGAGGGCAGGAGATCAGGAAAACTTCTACTAACCTCCTAAAAGACATCTTGTAAATTCAAAAGCTTAGACATATTTAGCAATGTGCAAGTATTTCAATTTATATGTCTGAGCAGAAATAATAAGAGAATATTTGTTAAACTTGTGGCAAGATATTGAAAGTAATTAATTTTTAATTAAATTTTATTCATCTTTACAAACTATCTTGAAAATAGTACAATCTTCACATCCTAACTGCAAATACAGGATCTAGTTCTCAAAAATTAAAAGGCTGCAAATTTACCATAAATGCTCTGAGCTCCTTAAATATTAGAAGGTTTATATATATGAAACATGTATAATATCATATATGAAACAAGTCGCCAGTCCAGGTTCGATGCATGATACTGGATGCTTGGGGCTGGTGCACTGGGACGACCCAGAGGGATGGTATGGGGAGGGAGGAGGGAGGAGGGTTCAGGATGGGGAACACATGTATACCTGTGGTGGATTCATTTTGATATATGGCAAAACCAATACAATATTGTAAAGTTAAAAAATAAAATAAAAAAATTAAAAATAAACAAAGAAGGTTTATGTGATATAATGTGGATTTTTTATGATAATTTATAGAAAGCAGTGATCAAAATACTTGACAGTGAGTCCAAGAAGATGTCATATTCCATTTTTCTTTTCTGAAAAATCTCAGTGCACTTATATTTATCCAAATTTAATTTTTAAAAACTTGACAATTTCATTTCCAACTTGATCTTAAGTATTTGCTCTTGAAAATAAACATAAAAATAAAAATACTAACACATATGTGATTAAAATTCTCAAAAAGTATAAGCGGTTTTAAATATGAAAAGGGAAAACAGCTTCAGAAAATCACCCAATTGTTTAATTAATGAAAATATGAAATATGGAATTATTCTAGAAATGATGCACCTAGTTTTATAAACCAAATCCATTCTTATAGCTTTATTTTATGCCCATTTTATGTCATATTAAATATGGTTGCAATGAATAAGACTGTCCTTCTCCACAAGTGAAATAGTCTTACTCTTCTGTTTATGACAGAATAAGTAGTACTTTGTCTTTCCACAATAAACAAACAAAAAAAAAAAAGAAACTGTACCAAAATATATAAAACTACAGTTTTCAGACATTGGAAGAAAGGAAGCAGAGAACTGTGATCCTTGAAAAAAGGGGGAAAAAAATGAACCTTATCACTGAGCCCTAGAGACACTTTCCAAACCACAGCACAAGGAGGGAAATCAAGGCAAAGCATGAACAGTCTTCATCAATTGAACAGGACTGAGCTTGCAGTGCAGAGATCTCAGGTGGCCTGACTTTACGGGGCAAAGTACCAGAAATGAGAGGGTGATCAAACAAAGAACTCCAGTAATCTCTGTAAGTAGAGACAGGGCAATACATATTAACCATATTGAAACACTATGGGGAAAAAAGCGAACAAAAATTCAGTGACCTGTGGAAAAATATTTTAAAAAGTGAAGCATACATATAATCGGAGTATCAGACGAAAGCTGTAAGGTAGAAATATATTTGGAGAAATAAAGGCAATTGTTCCCAAACACGTGATTATAAAACAACCCCCAAACCCAAGCTTAAAACAAGAAAAACCTACCAAGACATATCACAATCAAACTGCAGATAATCAAAGAGAAAGGAAAAATAATTTTAAAAACTGTCACAGAAATAGGACACATTATAAATAAGAACAAGATAGAAATAATGTCTTACTCCTCATTGACTTCTCTTTGGAAACAAAGCAAGATGGAAGACAATGAGAAATCTCTTTAAAGAGCTGCCAGAAAGAAAGGCCTGCCAGACTGGGTGGTGATTTATATATTCATAAATAATGAAGCAAAACAAAAACATTTCTAGAGAAACAAACTGAAAATGTCATTATTAGAAGAACTGCAGTCTAAGAAAATATAAAGGACATTCTCTTCAGGCTGAAGGAAAATTATATCAGATGAAATCTTGAATCCTTATAAGATGTATGAAAAGCAACCGAAATGGTTTATCTGTGGGTAGGTATAAAATATTTCATTATGTTTTACTATGCTTATAAATAGTAATCTGGTGTGGATATAAATTACAAAAGACATTCACACTAATAATTATGCTGGATAAGCTACAAATTATATATTAAAAAAAAATCATAATGCTGAGGATACAAAAATAAACTTAACAGCACTATATTCCAGATAGTGATAGTCCTTGATGAAAGGGAGAGATCCAGAGATGTCCCTTTTCTTTCCCCACCCACAGAAAAGTAATGGGAGAATCCATCAGCCATAAATTGAGGTGAGGCTAAACCAGTTTAACTTTTAACAAACTTAAAAAAAAAAAACACTTGATTGTGTTAGGGCAGTATTAGGTTTACAACAAAATTGAGAGAAAGGTTCAGAGGTTTCCCATATACTAACTACTCCCACACATGGAGAGCCTCCTATATAATCAACAACCCTTACCGAAGTGGTACATGCGTTACAACAGATCAATCTACTTTGGCACACCACAGTCACCTAAAGGTCATAGTTTACATTAGGGTTCATTCTTGGCGCTCTATGTTCTATGGGTTTGGATAAATATATAATGACATATACCCATCATTTTGGAATCACACAGAATATTTTCATTGCCCTAAAAATCTTCTCAGCTCTGTCTATTCATCTCTCCCTACCCAATCCCTGGCAATCACTGATCTTTATACTGTCTCCATAGTACTGCCTCTTCAAAAATGTAATATTGCTAGAATCATACAACATGCAGCTTTTTCAGACTGACTTCTTTCATTTAAGGATTTTAAGATTCCTCCATGTCTCTTCAACGCTTCACAGCTCATTTCCTTTTGGCGCTGAATAATATTCCACTGTCTGGGATGCACCACGGTTTATCAGCTCACTTACTGAAGAACATCTTGGTTGCTCCCAAGTTTTGGCAATTATGAATAAAGTTGCAATATACATCCATGTACAGGCTTTTGTGTGGACATATATTTGTTACTCCTTTGGGTGAATACCAAGGAATGCAACTGCTGAACTGCATGGTCAGAACATACTTTATTTTATTAAAAAAAAAAAAAATCAAAGTGGCTGAACCATAATTCCCAGCAGTGATGCGTGAGAATTCCTATTGTATTTCTTCTTTTTCATCACTTGGTGTCAAGTTATAGATTTTGGTCATTCTAACAGGTGTATGGTGGCATCTCATTGTTTTACTTTGCATTTCCCTCGAGACATACGATGTGGGCTATCTCTTCATATTTTATTTGTAATGGACCATAGCCTTGTCTAACTCAATGAAACTGAGCCATGCGATGTAGGGCCATCCAAGATGACAGGTCACAGCGGAGAGTTCTGGCAAAATGTGGTCCACTGGAGAAGGGAATGGAAAACCTCTTCAGTGTTCTCACCTTGAGAACCCTGTGAAAATTATGAAAAGGCAAAAAGATAAGACACTGAAAGATGAACTCCCCAGGTCAGTAGATGCCCAATATTCTACTGGAGATGAGTGGAGAAATAACTCCAAAAAGAATGAAGACAGAGCCAAAACAAAAACAACACTCAATTGTGGATGTGACTGGTGATGGAAGTAAGGTCCAATGCTGTAAAAAGCAATATTGCATGGGAACCTGGAATGTTAGGTCCACGAATCAAGGCAAATTGGAAGTGGTCAAACAGGAGATGGCAGGAGTGAACGTCGACATTTTACGAATCAGCAAACTAAATTGGACTGGAACGGGTGAATTTAACTCAGACCATCGTATCTACTATTGTGGGCAAGAATCCCTTAGAAGAAATGGAGTAGCCATCATAGTCAACAAAAGAGTCTGAAATGCAATACTTGGATGCAATCTCAAAAATGACAGAATGATCTCTGTTAGTTTCCAAGGCAAACTACTCAATATCACAGTAATCCAAGTCTATGCCCCAACCAGTAATGCTGAAGAAGCTGAAGCTGAACAGTTCTATGAAGACCTACAAGATCTTCTAGAACTAATACCCAAAAGAGATGTGTTTTTCATTAAAGGGACTGGAATGCAAAAGTAGAACGTCAAGAAACACCTGGAGTAACAGGCAAATTTGGCCTTAGAGTACACAATGAAGCAGGGCAAAGGCTAATAGAGTTTTGCCAAGAGAATGCACTGGTCATAGCAAACACCCTCTTCCAACAACACAAGAGAAGACTCTATACATGGACATCACCAGATGGTCAACACCGAAATCAGATTGATTATATTCTTTGCAGCCAAAGATGGAGAAGCTCTATACAGTCAGCAAAAACAAGACTGGGAGCTGACTGTGGCTAAGATCATGAACTCCTTATTGCCAAATTTAGACTTAAATTGAAGAAAGTAGGGTAAACCACTAGACCATTCAGGTATGACCTAAATTAAATCCCTTGTGATTATAAAGTGGAAGTGAGAAATAGATTTAAAGGACTAGATCTGATAGAGTGCCTGAAGAACTATGGATGGAGGTTCGTGACATTATACAGGAGACAGGGATCAAGAATATCCCCAAGAAACATAAATGCAAGAAAGCAAATGGCTGTATGAGGAGGCCATACAAATAGCTGTGAAAAAAAGAGCAGCGAAAAGCAAAGGAGAAAAGGAAAGCTATACCCATTTGAATACAGAGTTCCAAAGAATAGTAAGGAGAGATAAGAAAGCCTTCCTCAGCAATCATTGCAAAGAAATAGAGGAAAACAATAGAATGGGAAAGACTAGAGATCTCTTCAAGAAAATTAGAGATACCAAAGGAACATTTCATGCAAAGATGGGCTTGATAAAGGACAGAAATGGTATCGACCTAACAGAGGCAGAAGATATTAAGAAGAGGTGGCAAGAATACACAGATTTGTATAAAAAGAATTCTTCATGACCCAGATAATCACGATGGTGTGATCATTCACATAGAGCCAGACATCCTGGAATGTGAAGTCAGGGCCTTAGGAAGCATTACTACAGACAAAGCTAGTGGAGGTGATGGAATTTGAGTTGAGCTATTTCAAATCCTAAAAGATGATGCTGTGAAAGTGCTACACTCAATATGCCAGCAAATTTGGAAAACTCAGCAGTGGCCACAGGACTGGAAAAGATCAATTTTCATTCCAATCCCAAAGAAAGGCAATGTCAAAGAATGCTCAGACTACTGCACAATAGCACTCATCTCACACGCTAATAAAGTAATGCTCAAAATTCTCCAAGCCAGGCTTCAGCAATATGTGAACCATGAACTTCCAGATGTTCAAGCTGGTTTTAGAAAAGGCAGAGGAACCAGAGATCAAATTGCCAACATTGGCTGGATCATCAAAAAAAATAGAGTTTCAGAAAAACATCTATTTCTGCTTTATTGACTATGCCAAAGCCTTTGACTGTGTGGATCACAATAAACTGTGGAAAATTCTGAAAGAGATGGGAATAAGACCACCTGACCTGCCTCTTGAGATACCTATATGCAGGTCAGGAAGCAACAGTTAGAACTGGACATGGAACAACAGACTGGTTCCAAATAGGAAAAGGAGTACGTCAAGCTTGTATATTGTCACCCTGGTTATTTAACTTATATGCAGAGTACATCATGAGAAATGCTGGACTGGAAGAAGCACAAGCTGGAATCAAGATTGCCGGGAGAAATATCAATAACCTCAGATATGCAGATGACACCACCCTTATGGCAGAAAGTGAAAAGGAGCTAAAGAGCCTCTTGATAAAGTGAAAGAGGAGAGTGAAAAAGTTGACTTAAAGGTCAACATTCAGAAAACTAAGATCATGGCTTCTGGTCCCATCACTTCATGGCAAATAGATGGGGAAATAGTGGAAACAGTGGCATACTTTATTTTTTTGGCGGGGTTCCAAAATCACTGCAGATGGTGACTGCCACTTTGAAATTAAAAGAGGCTTATTCCTTAGAAGAAAAGTTATGAGCAAACTAGACAGCATATTAAAAAGCAGAGATATTACTTTGTCAACAATGATCTGACTAGTCAAGGCTATGGTTTTTCCAGTAGTCATGGATGGATGTGAGAGTTGGACTACAAAGAAAGCTGAGTGCCAAAGAATTGATGCTGTTGAACTGTGATGTTGGAGAACTCTTTAGAGTCCCTTTGACGGCAATGAGATCCAACCAGTCCATCCTAAAGGAGATAAGTCCTTAGTGTTCATTGGAAGGACTGATGTTGAAGCTGAAACTCCAAACTTTGGCCAGCTGATGCAAAGAACTGACTCATTTGAAAAGACCCTGGTTTTGGGAAAGATTGAATGTGGGAGAAGGGTACAACAGAGGATGAGATGGTTGGAGGGCATCACCGACTCAATGGACATGAGTTTGGGTGAACTCCAGGAGCTGGTGATGGACAGGGAGGTCTGGAGTGCTGCAGTCCATGGGGTCGCAAAGAGTCAGACATGACTGAGGGACTGAACTGAAGTGATATCTTTTCTTTGGCAAGGTATCTCTTAAAGTCTGGCCTGTTTTTAATCATTTTTTATTATTGAGTTTTAAGAGTTTCTTTGTACATTTTTGATAACAGTCCTTAACAGATTTGTCTTTTGCAAATACCTTGTATGTGAAAAGGCACCACCATATACAAGGTCATCTAGCTTTCCTCGCGTGTTATCTTCTAGGAGTTTTATACTAGTGTGTCACATGCTCTGCAATTTAGCTCAGCCTGCGGTTTGTTACTGTGTTACTGTCGTTCAGTTCACCACGGCTGCTAATGTTCTGAGAGCACGGTTGGGAATTTCCTATTCAGTAAGACATGAATCTTAGCACTAGCATGGTTTTGGAGACCTGCCTCTTTTGCACAGATGAGCTTTCTGATTTCCAAACTTTTGGAGAGCTCATCCTGCTTTATGGCTGCTTCCAGCTTTTTTGGTGACCAAGGAGATCTTGATCTTTATTCTTACCCCTAGACTTATCTGCTTTGGGCTGTAAGTGAGCTGTTCTTCAAGCCTGTGGTTGAAAGTCAGAAATATCTGTATGGGAGGAGAGGGATTGATCTTTCCTTTCTCTTTCGTTCCTTTTTCTCTCCTTTCTCTCCCTTCTCTCTCTCTCTCGGTTTTTAGATCTAAAACCAGAGTGATTTTTAGTTTCTGTTCTTCGGCTTCTTATTAATCCTTCCAGACCTGAAAGTCTTTGTCGCCTGGAGGATTCATTTCAATCTTCCTTTCCTTCCCTAATTCTTCCTCAATATTTTCCTTATCTGAAAATATAATCTACTGAGGGAAATTGTCTCATAAAGACAGAGGGCAAAATGCTGGTTACTAGGGGCTGAGGCGTGGAGGAATTGGGAAGATGTTGTTTAAGGGGTATAGACCTGCAGCTAGTAGATAAATAATTCCCAAATATCTAATGCACAATATAGTGATTGCAGACAACAACACTGTATTATAAACGACAAAGTCACTAAGAGACTAGAACTTAATTATTCCCACTGAAAAAAAGAAGTGAGAAGCACATGCATGATAGGGGTGTTAGCTAACACTACATTGGCAATCATATTGTTGTATATAAATGTATCAAGTCAACACATTTTACACCTTAAACTTACACAGTGGTATATCACAGTTATATCTCATTTAAAAATATTTTGAAGTCCTAGCCTCAAGTACTTGTGAATGAATATAAGTGAACCCATATGGTTCAAACCTTTATTGTTCAAGGGTCAACTGTATATGTGCATTTAGAATAGGCAAAACTAATATATAGTAATAGAAATCAATTCTATTGATTGTCGTTGTCTAGTTGGAGGACAGTAGATTGACTGGGAAAGAGTACAAGAAAATCGGGGGCAGGGTCATGGAAATATTCTATATCTTATTTGTGACATTCATAAGAATTAATTGGCCATATATTTAAAATGGGTGCATTTTCTTTATGCCACGTTTTCCTCACCACAGTTGGTTAAACCTAAAAGAGGAAATACGAGTTTTCTATTATGTTTCCAAACATTGATTTAAAGGAAGAAGAATTTATAAAATGACAAATCATTGGCAGTTAATCAAAATTTAGTCGTATTTTAGAAATACACATTTCCTTAGGTCTGTCGTATATCTTCAAAGATGTGATTATATTTCAACTAAAATTGTGCACCTTATTTCACAATCTGATTTACTTAATCAGGCAACATATTTACTGCCTGATACAATATCATCTCACTGCTGATACAATGAATGGCAAAGTAACAATATATTTAGAATAAAATGTGCACCACTTTCTTAATTCTGTGTTTATTTTTTGTTGAAGTGAGACCTGTAATGACAGAAGCATATGAATTGTGATCAATTAGCTTTTCCATGTATCTTAGGACAGGGCGAAAATTTCTAACTTTATAAAAAGATAGGAGATAGGGATCACATAAAGAAACAGAGCTTTCATTTCCTACAAATTCAAATTAAAAGATGCTTGCTCCTTGGAAGAAAAGCCATGACAAACCTAGACAGCATATTAAAAAGCAGAGACATTACTTTGCTGACAAAGATCCATATAAGTCAAAGCTATGGTTTTTCCAGTAGTCATGTATGGATGTGAGCTTTGGACCATAAAGTCAGCTGAGCACTGAAGAATTGATGCTTTTGAACAGTGGTGTTGGAGTAGACTCCAGAAGAGTCCCTTGGACTGCAAGGAGATAAAACCAGTTGATACAGGAAATCAACCCTGAATATTCATTGGAAGGACTGAAGCTGAAGTTCCAATACTTTGGCTACCTGATGCGAACAGCTGACTCACTGGAAGATATTCTGATGCTGAGAAAGACTGAAGGCAGGAGGAGAAGGGGACGACAGAGGATGAGATGGCTGGATGGCAGCACTGACTCAATGGACATGAGTTTGAGCAAGCTCTGGGAGATGGTGAAGGACAGGGAAGCCTGGCAGGCTGCGGTCCATGGGGTTGTAAAGAGTCAGACATGATTGAACCACTGAACAACAACAAGTTCAAAAACTAATCCTTGACATTTTTTAGATTAATATATTAGCACTTGAAGAAATAAATGTGACTAGAAGAGCAGAGTAGTTGCTATGCTTTGTTTTCATAACTTAAACATTTATAAAGGCCATTAAACACAGTATCCTCATTCTTTTTATTTACATATACTTCTTTTTTAGATTATTTTCCATTATAGGTTATTACAAGATACAGAGTATAGACATGATCCTCATTCTTATCTAGTTAATTGGAACTTCTAAAACAATTTGTTGCCTTTTCTAAATAGTTAAATGCAACCAACAAAGATCCCTTATAACCCTTTAATAATATTATTTGAGTAGGGCTGTAACTCAGTAAATAGTCATACAATATAGCTCTTTAGATAAAATTTACATGTCTCTATATTATATGTTCTTTGAAGCTAGTTCCTCTGGGACACAAAAGTGACACATTTACAAAGAAGTGTCTAGCACCTACAAACTGGAAATTCATTTTCCAGTACTGCACCCTTCTTCCAGCCCATGGCTACTACATAACATATGCTCGAGAGAATCAGTATTTATTTGGCAACTAGAACAGGATATAAAAGAGAATTTAGATCTTACAACCAACTGAGAATATAATCTATTCTCTGAAGAAACCAATATGGCACCAATTTATATGTTGAGTTAAAGGAAAGCTCCCCGGCTCCTCAGGAGCTGCCTTGCTATCATTCAGTAGAGCTCTACCAATTTAATTAGTGTCCCTTTGCTCAGGTTAATGCCTGCGAACAGGTGCTGATGCCTGCTGACACTGATGAGTTGTTTTAGGATGTGTCAGAATGGTTCCTTTATGGCAAAGGACATTTCACAATACAGTTTAGATAATGAATTTGATAGTTGTTTCAAATAGTTTAGGTTTCACCTTAATTTTTATTCTATTAATAGAAGGACTACCAATGATAATGTTTATAGCAAAACATGTACTCAGGATATTGCAATTAAACCTGTTAAATTCAGGCCTCAAAATAAGACATATATAGCCTAGAACAATCACCCTTTGATCTTTGATTATAATAGTGGCTAGTAAAATTCCTAAGCACATTGAACATAATAAATTTTGAAGATTCGCTCATACATTCATTCATTCATTTTTTTTATTCAGTCTCTGTGGAGACTATCAAAAATTGCCAATGCCAACTATATTTCAAGTCGTCACGGGGGGTACTGGGAAAAGTTTTCAATTAGTAATAATCGTGCCTTGGATAAACATCATTGGCTATGATACTGCCACTGCGCAAAGCTCATTCATTCATTTTTAAAATTAATTTCAGCAAGACTTATTTAGCTTCTGCACCATGTACAAGGTGTTTTGCTAGAATCTATCAAGCTTAGAAGGCTGGGATCTGATTAGACAAACACATTCACAATTAGTATAATAAAAGGCATGGTGAAAAATTCTAACTCATCATACATTTTGATACTTACATTTACACAATTCTAAAGGGTCTGTCAGTTAATACAGCATCTTGTGGTTTTTCTTCTCAACATGTACATGCATACAGGTATGCATTTTTAACTCAACATGGCATATATGTATATAAACATATATTATTTACACTAAAGAACAAGAGACCAGTTACTTAGGCAAACTAAATTTTTTAAAAATAGCTACCATTGATAGGGCACAGGTAACATTAAGGAAGTAATGGTCTTTTATTTATAGGTGAGGAAACAAGATTGAGATGCTAAGTGATAATTAAGCCGGTTTACTAAGTGGAATATTTGCCATGCTTTATCTAATTAGTAGATGTGCAAATATTTCATCACTTCTCTGCTTTTAAAAATTAAGGTGAATGCTACACAGATAATGTTTTGTTTCTCTTATGAAATGTTTTTAATATTAATTATGTTAGCTTAGAAAGCTAAAATATACTTGCTATGCAATGTACTTATACAAAATCTCATTTAATCCTTGCACAATTCCATATAAAGTACTATCTTTCTTCCCTTTTTATGTGATGAAATCAAATTTAAGAAATTTAAGTAATCTCCTCAAGAGATTTCTTGAGATTCTTACAGAAAGAGAGAGATTTCTTACAGAAAGTAAACAAAAAGGTAGCTTTAAGATGGAGATATATTTACTTCCAAAACCCATACTGTTTCTAGGATAAGATGAGGTTACATATATATTACTTTTATTGTGTCTTCCTGATTATGTAGCATTTGGATATAAAGAGATTGATCCAACATTGATTCCTTATGTTCATCAAGTGACTTACTCCTTTTTTCCTGGTCTCTCTTCTTAATCAAGTTGCATCTGACAGACTACTATGGTGCTGACAGATGACTATGGTGGAGACTTAAGAGCATACTGAATGACAACCCAGATGACACATTTAACCAGTCATTCATTTTTCTTTGGTGTGTCAAGATATAACTGAAGTTACCCAAATACTTAAATACATAAGATTCCTTTAAGAATATAAATTCCATCTCAGAAAGGAGAGTGACTTCTGTGTATAAAGAGGTCTCAGTATTCTCCCAGTGAGGTGGGTTGAGTTGTCCCTTTACTTGCCCACTTAGGAGTTTGCCTGCAGAGACTCTGTAATGTCACTGACTGTCCATGCATCCTGAAGGTCAGCACAACTGGTAACTCTGAAGGAGAATGCGTTCTCTCCTGCAGACAAGCTTGGAGAGAGACAGTGGCCTAGAACAGGCCAGTGCGAAGAGTTTGTGAAGGCTTCCAAAAGTGCTGGAACAATAGTGGTTTAGAGTTGGGCCAGCTGGCACAGGTGCTAAGTGGTTTCCTAAAATGAACTGATGGTAAGCGCTCCTTATAGGGGTTTAGGTGTAACTGAAAACTATTTGGGAAGGGGAAGGGGGAATGTGTGTATAAAAATGCAAAATAATTTATACTGAAAACTTGCACTAATGAGTACAGTAGTGCTGCTAAGGGACAGGTATAGGTATAATTAATCTGACGGGGTAGATGGTTATTTGTTTCACAGAATAATTTGATAACCTACTATGTGTGTGAATGGTGAGTGCCCCAAGTCATGGATTTTACAAGGGCAATAAAATAAGGAATATATACCCAGGAGTGGATTTCTGGTTCATGTGGTAGCTCTATTTTTTTTTTTTTTTTTGAGAACCTCCATGCTATTTCTCACAGTGGTTGCACCAATTTACATTCCCACTAACAGTGTAGGAGGGTTCCCTTTTATCCACATCCTCACTAATTTTTGTTATTTGTGTTCTGTTTGGTGATAGTCATACTGACCAGTGTGCGGTGATATCTCACTGTTGCTCTGATTTGCATTTTTCTGATAATTAATGATGTTGAGTATATTTTCATGTGCTTGTTGGACATGCATGTCCTCTTTGGAAATGTCTATTTAGGTCTTCTACCACTGGTTCCAAATAGGAAAAGGAGTTCGTCAAGGCTGTATATTGTCACCCGGCTTATTCAACTTCTATGCAGAGTACATCATGAGAAAGGCTGGACTGGAAGAAGCACAAGCTGGAATCAAGATTGCCGGGAGAAATATCAATAACCTCAGATATGCAGATGACACCACCCTTATGGCAGAAAGTGAAGAGGAACTCAAAAGCCTCTTGATGAAAGTGAAAGTGGAGTGAAAAAGTTGGCTTAAAGCTCAACATTCAGAAAACGAAGATCATGGCATCTGGTCCCATCACTTCATGGGAAATAGATGGGAAAACAGTGGAAACAGTGTCAGACTTTATTTTTTTGGGGCTCCAAAATCATTGCAGATGGTGACTGCAACCATGAAATTAAAAGACGCTTACTCCTTGGAGGGAAAGTTATGTCTAACCTAGATAGCATATTCAAAAGCAGAGACATTACTTTGCCAACAAAGGTCCGTCTAGTCAAGGCTATGGTTTTTCCTGTGGTCATGTATGGATGTGAGAGTTGGGCTGTGAAGAAGACTGAGTGTTGAAGAACTGATGCTTTTGAACTGTGGTGTTGGAGAAGACTCTTGAGAGTCCCTTGGACTGCAAGGAGATCCAACCAGTCCATTCTGAAGGAGATCAGCCCTGGGTGTTCTTTGGAAGGAATGATGCTAAAGCTGAAACTCCAGTACTTTGGCCACCTCATGTGAAGAGTTGACTCATTGGAAAAGACTCTGATGCTGGGAGGGATTGGGGGCAGGAGGAGAAGGGGACGACAGAGGGTGAGATGGCTGGATGGCATCACTGACTTGATGCACGTGAGTCTGCGTGAAGTCTGGGAGTTGGTGATGGACAGGGAGGCCTGGTGTGCTGTGATTCCTGGCATCGCAAAGAGTCGGACATGACTGAGGGACTGAACTGAACTGAACCACTTTAAACTGGGTTATTTGTTTTTTGATGTTGATTTCTATGACCTGTTTATATATTTTGGGTATTAAAATGTTATCAGTCATATTATTTGCAAATTATTTTTTCTCACTCAGTAGGCTGCCTTTTCGTTTTGTTGATAGTTTGCTGTGCAAAAACTTTTAAGTTTAATTAGGAAAACATTAAGTAGAGAAGATACATTCACCTCAATGTGCACAGCAGCATTTACAATTAGCAAGATATGGAAGTAAACTAAGTGTCCATCAACAGAAGAGCAGATAAAGAAGATGTGGTATATATATCTACACAAACAGCGACACACACACACAATGAAATACTACTCAGACACAAAAAAGAAGGAATTTTTACAATTTGCACCAACATAGATGGACTTGGAGGGTATTGCGCTAAGTGCAGTAAGTCAGATGATCAAGCTTACGTGGCAGTCTGGATGAGAGGGGAGTTTGGGGGAGAATGGGCACATGTATATTTATAGCTGCGTCGCACTGTCGTGCATCTGAAACTATCAAGACATTGTTAATTGGCTATACTTCAAAATGAAGTAAAAAGTTATTTAAAAAGCCAGACATTATAGTCCACCCTTCCCCTCTGGCATCCTTACACATCCCCTTAAGCCATACTTATCTACAAATAAAGTCATATTTCTAGGAAAAGATGTCAGACAGAGAGCGACAAATACTGCATGATGTCACTTAAATGTGGAATCTAAAAATAAAATGAACCAGTGAAAGTAACAGTAAAGAAGCCGACTCACAGATATAGTACATGCTAGTGGTTACCAGTGGGGAGAGAGAAGCACAGGGCAATAGAGGGCAAAGGGATTACAAACTATTGCGTGTAAAATAAATAAGCCACAAGCATGTATTATACAGCACAGAGCATATAGACAGCCTTTTGTAGTAAATAAATGGAATATAACCTACAACTTGTGCATCACTATGTTGTATACCTGTAACTTACATAATACTGTACATCAACCATAATTCAGGTTAAAAATTTTTTTAAAAAAATAAAAAGGGATAGCCAAACAACAAAGGTTTTGTAAGATGGTGAAAGGCATGGGGCTTTCAAATGAGAAAGCTCTCAGATAAAGAGTATCTTGTTAGCTGGGGTATCACACTGTTGCTCCCCATCAACTTCAAATCTGAAGAAGCGTGCTCCCCCTGTATCAATGCTCTGTGGAAAACAGCAGGATAAACATGTTCCACATCAGACTTGGTACTGAATGATGAGAAAACTGAGTCTCATTGAAGGTCTGAAAATATTAGTCATTGAAGACTGCAATCAGACTTAATATGCCAGTTTCTTTCTATTGCATCTCACTGCAGGTAATGAGTTTTCAATGGACACAGGAAGAGAAAGGTCAAGGGCATGGACCATTATCGCAGATGTGAAATGCAATGAAATCAACTCTCCTGTGATTGGAGAGTCATAGACAACCCCAGCTTTCTTCCAATTTCCAAGAACAGGGCAGCTCCTCTCTCAAGATGCACCTTGTTTTTAAGGCAACTTGGAAGAACATCACGAGGGTTACAATACAAATTCGAATGCCATTCATCAGTGTTTTAAATCTAGTAAATGATTTAGTGCTTTATCCATTTTTCTTTGAAATTCTGAAAGGTGACTCTCTGAGCCTTTGAGATGTTATGCTATCCATTATGTTTCAGTTTCCCAAAGGTATTTAACATTTCATGTATCTAGTCTCTGTGGTTATATTGGTGCTGTTGTGCTGTTGCCATAGCAATTAAAGAGGCACAGTAGTGTAGCAATGCAGACAGAAGGATCTGCACAGAGATGTTGTTTGACATAATTCAGGCCTCTAGAAATCTGGATAATTCTTCCGGAAAAAAAAAAATATGGTTTAGACTTCATCTTGATATTATTGTGGGCATGCATGCAGCCAAGTTTTCACCAATGGGAAATTCAGTTCAGAAGCTGAAAAAAATGGGAGAGGAAAGAAAGGCATACATACAAACAGAGGAAGGAGTGACTTTACTGAGGGTTTATATACTAAATATGTGTGCTGGTGGAAAGTTCCGGCAGTACTCCTACAGAAATATTTTGACAAATTGATACCATATGGAAGCTTTTATATCACTGAAATCATTATGTTTTCTCTCTCTCTCCTTCTTGCTCTCTCGCTCTTCTCGTTCCTCTTCTCTATCCCTCCCTCCCTCCCACTTACCTCTCTCTCCTCCATCTCACTTAAAGACACGCACCATTTTCAGTCTTTTTATTTATTTATTTTTATTTGAGTAGAGTTGCTTTACACTGCTGTGTTAGTTTCTGCTATAAAGCAAAGTGAATCAACCACATGTACACATATATACCTTCCTTTTTGATTTCCTTCCCATTTAGGTCACTATAGAACAACGAGTACAGTTCCCTGGACTATACGGTAGGTTCTCATTACTTGTCTGTTTTATATATAGTAGTGTATATATGTCAATCCCAATCTCCCAGTTCATCTCCCTTGACTCACTCTTTTTAGATGTTCCTTTTTTTTTGTATTAACATTGTTTGGCCCTTTACAACATAATGATCATTTCAAATTTGACACAATGCATATTTTTAACAGTAACATAAGAATACTATATAAAAAGTCCACGTCCAGATATATAAAAATGTAAATATAAGAAATAACTGAGTAAAGGATACAAACAGGTAATTCACAGGAGCCTGGACCACTCCTGCTCTCTTTCGGTATTGAACTGTCAACATATCCACTCTACTTTGATTTCTAAAAAACAAAATCTCAAAATTAGCATGTCTACAACCGAGCTCCTAATTTCCTCTCTCAAATCTGCTTTCCTTATACTGTAGTACTTCTCTCTAATTATAGGTCAGTTGCTTTCTTTTCAAAGCCTAGACCCAAACATTGGAATTATTCATTACTTCTCTTTCTGTTATATACTAAATCCAGTTCATTAATCCTAGACTGTACAGTAAAAATATACACGTGATGGGATCATATCATACCTGCCTCTGACATTTCCTCATCTTTCACCTGGAATATAACAGTCATCTCCTAACTAGTTGACCTGCTTTGGCCACTGTCCTCCTCCACTCTATTTTCTATAAAGCAGTCAGAATGATCTTGCTAAAACTTAAAGCAGATCAAAAACTTTCTACTTGCTTCCCATCTCACTTGGAGAAAATGCTCAGGTTCTTCTACTGGCCGCCAATTCCTATGTGGTCTGGTTACCACTATGTCTCAGATTTCAGAAATTCTCTGGCCTTGGTTCACTTCACTCCTGTCAGATTGGCCAAACAGATTTGCTGTTTCTCAAACATACTGGGTGAAAGTGTCAGTAGCTCAGTTGTGTGCAACTCTTTGCAACCCCATGGACTGCAGCCAGGCTCCTCTGTCCATGGAATTCTCCAGGCAAGAATACTGGAGTGGGTTACCGTTTCCTTCTCCATACTGGGCGAACTATTGCTCAACTCTTTGCACTCCCTCCTCTTTTCTGGATCTCACCATCTCTCTTAAAGAGTATGTGTACTTTCTTTCAATCATCAATTCCTTCCAGCTTTTACTAAAGTGTCACCTTCAAAGTGGGCCCACCCTATTTAAATTATAAGTCCTCACTCTCCAATTCCTTACTTTATTTTCCTCCATAACAATCACCATCATCTCACTGTTCATACATTTTGCTTATCTTTGTCTATTTTCTGACTCAGCAAATAAAATGCAAGTTTCATGAGGGCAGAGATTTTTCTCTTTCATTCACCATTGTATCCTCAACATCTAGAGGAAGGGTTGGAACAAAAAAGACTCTCAATAAATACTGAGTGAAGGAATGATTTGGAAACCCAGCTGTTTAGCAAGTGTCTGAGAAAGTTTTCAAAGTTTTAGTAATTAAAATGTGAATTACAATGCTGTTTTCTAAAACAATTATGGGTTTTAAATGATAATATCTACGCTGGTGAGAATACAATGAAGAAATATTCTCACACATTGCCAGAGGTAGTATACACTTAGGATTTTATGCCATCTAAAATGAAAAAGATCCTGGAGGTTGGAGAAATAGATAAAGCATAGAATAGAGAAATAAGAAAAAGTCCAGTATTGATAGGCTTTTGACAAGGGAGATAACTAATGAATCCAGCAGCCTTGAGTTGTGAGGGAAACTCAGTAAGCAGTAGAGGATGTTTTTATTGTATATGGGCTATGCAATCTCCTCTTGTACTCACAAAAAAACCCTACATAAAGTTTTCATGATTTTCAAATGCTCCTGGGTTTGGAGCTTGTTTTACCTATGTTAGCCTCTGCTAGCCCGTGCCTGAAGACAAGGGCTTGGACCAAATTTATTCACCTCACATATACATCTATTTAACAAAACAATTGGCTTATAATAGCTGCTCCATGAGTGGAAGCCTCAGCATCAGTCATCATGGCAGTAGCATACCGACTGATAACAACAGTAATATTGAGAAGACTCTTTGGCTCAGATGGTAAAGAATCTGGCTGCAATGGGGGAGACCTAGGTTTGATCCCTGGATCGGGAATATCCTCTGGAGAAGGGAATGGCTACCTACTCCAGTATTTTTGCCTGGAGAATTCCATGGACAGAGGAGCCCAGTGGTCTATAGTCCATGGGGCCACAGAGTCAGACATGACTGAGCAACTAACATTATTATCAAGTTTATGGCAAATTATAATATTATACATTGGTTCAGTTACTTTTTAATCAAAACATTAAATATCTGTGTAAGAACCTCAATGAAGTAGAATTTAGACAGCTGTGTGCTTGGTGAAAAAACAGAATATGCAATTTTATATTGAGATATATAAATTTATATATTATATAAATATAAATATTTATATATTTTTATAATTATATAAAATATAAATTTCTATTTATATTGGAGATATATGTATCTCCAAGCCTACATCTACATGAGTACCTGTATGTGTAAATGAGCGTGTGTGTGTGTGTGTAAAGCACTGGTTTCCTTTTCAATATCTTCTCTCCTTTAGTAACAGAATCCCAATTTCCCCTGGAATATTGCTTCCTAGAATGAACAGTTTATTTTCTAGCTTCTTTTGCAGAAAAATATAGTCAAGTGAGTCACTTCTTTCCCATGAGGTATAAGGGAAAACGTTGACAAGAACTCCAGAGAAGGCGTGTTAAAGGGAAGCGACTGACACTGAATTGTTACTTGTCCTTTTGGTCCATCTGCCTTCTTCTGAACTGTAATTGGAACATGATCCCAGGAACTCTAGCAGCCAATTTAGACACCAAGGTGACACTGAAGACGGGTGTCATGAGTTAGGATGATGGAGGAGGCCTTCCTGATTATCACGACCAGCTCTGGGTTACCTTCTAGAAAGTTTAAACTACCGTTTTGCAAAGTCTCTCCCTGGTAGCTCAGCTGGTAAAGAATCTGCCTGCAATGCAGGAGACCCCAGTTCTATTCCCGGGCTGGGAAGTTCCCCTGGAGAAGGGATAGGCTACCACTCTAGTATTCTTGGGTTTCTCTGGTTGCTCAGTTGGTAAAGAATCCACCTGCAATGCAGGAGACCTGGGTTCAATCCCTGGGTTGGGAAGATCCCCTGAAGGAGGGCATGGCAACCCACTCCAGTATTCTTGTCTGGAGAATCCCCATAGACAGAGGAGTCTGGTGAGCTACAGTCCATTGGATCACAGAGAGTCATACACGACTGAGCAACTAAGCACAGGATAGTACTCACAGCTAAACTAATCACAACTGGTTCAGTATGATTTTAAAAATGTTAAGGCACGAGATATAAATATTCTAAAAATGACTAGAAAGAAATATGCATTCAAGTCTCTCTCTCTCTCTCTCTCTCTCTCTATATATATATATTTCAAATATTTTAAAGATATTACATGCAGTAAGCACATATTTTCTGTAAAATGAAAAGTTAAAACTAACTTGGATTCTTTTAATACTAATCCATATTTGTTAGCAATGAGTCATATAATTATAAAGATTGTCTATTAACTGAGACATTTTTGACAAGTATTGCTCTGGGCTATCACAAACCTCACAGAGTTGCTAAAAACAAACATTTTATGATGATCAAAGTGAATAAACACATTTAGCACACATCTGCCATATATCCTAGGGTAAACACTGTTCATTTCATCCCTGAGGCATTTCTTCATAATAAGTTAGTTATGAAAGTTTATTATTTCAAGCTAACTCAGAAAAATTTTATAAAACTTAGGTATTGGGTCAACTACAAACATGCTCTGTTTATGAGAATGTAATGTAAAAACAGATTTGTTTTGCTCATTGACTAAATGTTTGTAGTAAGTGCTACTACAGGCTTACTTTCCCAATCTAGGCTTGGGTAACAGTGGATTTTATTTTTGTTCAGTCAAAGTCCTATCTGATTCGTTGTGACCCTATGCACTTCAGCATGCCAGACTTCCCTGTCCTTCACTATCTTCCAGAGTTTGACCAAATTCATGTCCATTGAGTGGGTGATGTCATTCAACCATCTCATCATCTATCAACCCCTTCTTGTCCTGCTCTCAATCATTCACAGCATCAGGGTTTGTTTTTTTTTTTTTCTCCAATGAATCAGCTCATCCCATCTGGTGACCAAAATATCAGAGCTTCAGCTTCAGCATCAGTCCTTCCAATGAATATTCAGGGTTGATTTTCTTTAGGACTGACTAGTTTGATCTCCTTGCAGTCCAAGAGACTTTCAAGAGTCTTCTCCAGCACCACAGAATTTGAGAGCATTAATTTTTCCACCCTCAGCCTTCTTTATGGTCCAACTCTCACATTCATACGTGACTATAGGAAAAACCAGAGTTTTGACTGTATGGACCTTCGTCAGCAAAGTGATATCTCTGTTTTTAATATACTTTCTAGATTTGTCATAGCTTTCCCTCCAAGGTGCAAGTGTCTTTTAATTTCATGGCTGCAGTCACCATTCACAGTGATTCTGAAGCCAAAGAAAATAAAATCTGTCACTGTTTCCACTTTTTCCATCTATTTGACATTGAGTGATGGGACTGGATGCCATGATCTTAGTTTTTTTGATGTTGAGCTTCAAGCTAGCTTTTTCACTCTCCTCTTTCACCCTCATTAAGAGGTTCTTTAATTCCTCTTCACTTTCTGCCATTAGAGTGTTATAATCTGCATATGTGAGGTTCTTGATATTTCCCCTGGCAATCTTGATTCTGACTTGTGATTCATCCAGCCCAGCATTTCGCATGATGTACTCTGCATAGAAGTTAAATAAGCAGGGTGACAATAAACAGCCTTGTCAGACTCCTTTCCCAATTTTGAGCCAGACAGTTGTTCTATTATCTGTTCTCACTGCTGCTTCTTGACATGCATACAGGTTTCTCAGGAGACAGGTAAGCTGATCTGGTATTCCCATCTCTTTAAAGAATTTCTACAGTTTGCTGTGATCCATATAGTCAAAGGCTTTAGTGTAATCAAAACAGAAGTAGATGTTTTTCCGGAACTCCCTTGATTTCTCCATGATCCAATGAACATTGGCAATTTGACCTCTGGTTCCTCTGCCTCTTGGAAATCCAGCTTGTATATCTGCAAGTTCTCAGTTCACCTACTGCTGAAGCCACCCCTGAAGGATTTTGAGCATAGCATATGCAATGAGCACAACTGTATGGTAGTTTGAACATTCTTTGCCTTTGCCCTTCTTTGGGACTGGAATGAAAACTGACATTTTCAAGACCTGTGGCCACTGCTGAGTCTTCCAAATTTGCTGACATTTTGAATGCAACATTTTAACAGCATCACCTTTTAGTATTTTAAATATCTCAGCTGGAATTTAGTCACCTCCACTAGCTTTGATCGTAGTAATGTTTCCTAAGGCCCACTTGACTTCACACTCCAAGACGTCCAGTTCTAGGTGAGTGACCCACCATCGTGGCTATCCACATCACCAAGACCATTGTATAGCTCTTCTGTTTATTCTTGCCATATCTTCTTAATTGCTTCTGCTTCTGTTAGGTCCTTACCATTTCTGTCCTTTATTACTTCTCTTCTTTCCTCAGCTATTTGTAAAGCCTCTTCAGACAAGCACTTCTTTTTCTTTTGGATGATTTTGATCACTGCCTCCTGTACAGTGTTACAAACCTCTATCCACAGCTCTTCAGGCGCTCTGTCTACCAGATGTAAACCCTGGTAGGGTGGCACCAATTAACATATAGGGCAGAGGAAAGAAAACTTGTTGGGATGTGATAGAAGACAATGAGTTTGGATATTCTATTTTTGAAGGGATTTGTGCTGTTTAAATCTAAGCTGGATAGATTGTGAAATGTATAAGATACTGGTATTTAAATCTGCAAGTATGCAGTCTCTGAAGGTTATGGTTTACAAACAATGGAAATGCATTATGTAAAATTTCTTGACAGCACACTATTGTCTACATTTGGGAGCATTTTTCCACTTTTGCTTTATTATTTTATTATATAGTAATTAATTTGATTCATGATTATTTTTCATGTGTCACCTCTGAAAGATTTTGACACAAGCATTTTTTAAATGAGATGAATCTATTGTCTACTCTTCCCTCTAGGGTTTTGAAAATGGAGCTAGATACCAATATGTAATAGTGTGCCTATCCTTCATTTTTGCCAGTTTTTAAGGAACACTAATTTATAGCTGAGAAAACCAAAGCCCAAATATTGTTCAGACAGGATTAGAGTTTTAGAAGCCTTAAAAACTAGGCATGCAAAACATAAATGTAACCCTATAATCTAGTGTTCAAGGGAATTCCAATATACTTCATGTTTGAATGTAATACAGTCATCAAACACCTTTATAGTAGACAGTTAAAGATAACAGGGAAATATGTGTTACAATATGTGGTGGGTAGAATTCTAGTCTGTTCCCATATTAGCACACCTTGGTGTATGCACTCTTGTTTAATCTTCCCCTAAGTGAAGCAAAAGGTAAAGGGACTTTGCATATATTAATCGTTTGACTTCAAGTTAATAAAAATAAGGATTATTCTGGGGCCATGGCATATCAGTGAGAACTTTAAAAAATGGTCTAAGCTCTCCTGAAGTTAGATACCTCATGCAGAAGAGATCTTGTCCATCCATTGCTGACTGTGAAGAAGTAAACTGTCAGGATTCCACAGCAGTGCAAATGCATTTTACCAGCTTGAGGGCACTAGGAAGCAGTTCTTTCTCAGTAAAGCCTCCAGATGAAAACGCAACACAGCCGACAACAGAGGATTCAGCTAAGATGTGCCCAGACTAATCCATGGAACCTCTGCTCTGTTTTAAGTCACCAAGTTTAAGGCAATATCACAGCAACAGACAACTAATACAATGTATTTTAGATTAAAAAAGCAGATTCATTTTGATGTTTGGCAAAACTAATCCAATATTGTAAAGTTTAAAAATAAACTAAAAAAAAATAAAAAAATAAAATCCAAAGGGAAAAAAAAAAGTGGGATATAAATTGGATGTGTAGCATGATCATAGTTATTTTAAAAACCTAAACTAAAACTATAGATAATGCTTGATAGAATTCTGATTCTGATAATGTTGGGTCACATAAGAGGGTCCCTTTTACTGAGAATAATTTAAAAAGCTGAATGAAATACTAATGAAAAACTATTTTAAAACTCTCCATAAAGTTAACAAGGAAGTGAAATGTACCAGATTGAATTTTAGGAAATGTAAGATCCCACAGAGATAAGCGTTACTTTTTAAAAACACTTCTGTCCTGAGAGCTATTTTCTGGTCATGAATACAGAAACTTCCTAATGGATTGGGGGTGGTTCATATGTGCTCGGAAGACATACAGAAAAATGTGTTCATTAGTGTTCCTTGAAATAATCCCAAACTGGGAACAACCCAGTAATCTACCCATAGTGAAATACACAGTGGAGTATTCTTAAACAAGGGATACTGTAAGCAATGAAAATGAAGGACTACTGCTGCAGGGAGATACATATTGTTCATGAGCATGATGTTGACTAAAGAAGAAAGACATGTATGAATAAACACAATAGACTCCACAAAAATGGGAAAAAGCAGGGACATATTCAAAAGGTGATATAACCATAAAGAAAAGCAAGTTATCAATTAAAATAAACTCTGGATTATGTTTATTTGTGAGGAAATAGAGGGAATATGGTCTAAAGATAGAAGCAGACTGACAGAGGAACAGACCAAATGTGTATTCATCTTACAGTTACTCACTGTACTGCACATGTATGTTTTATGCACTTTTCAGTACAGTCTATTCCATCAAAAATGTTTAAAAATGCTTAAATATCTAAAGGTACCCAAAGCGTCCTGTGATTAATAAGTCTTTATTTAAGTACATTTTCTTTTTTAGCCCAAGTAGGTACCACCTGGCAAAAGGAATGGCCCAGGAGTAGTGGAGGACGTGCTCCAAAGAAACCTTCTAGCAAGGCATACTCCATTCATGCCATGCTTCCCCAGATGGTGAGCACCTGGAGACCAGGAACCTAGTTTATATGCCCTTTGGAGAAACCAGGAACAAGCCAGAATGTCTAAGAACTTTAGTTACATAACTGAATGACTACTACCACTATATTCACTACTATAATTAGAACAATTATTGCTCTGGCTACCATTTGCTGATTCCTTTCTTTATGCCAAGAATTGTGCTAAGCTTGAGGAAGCATGATATTTTAAAGTACTAGCCAATGAACATTGGTTTTTGTCCTGCAACATGTTAATCCCTTTATATGTTCCATTGCCCATTCCTTCCCATGGCCCCTTATTTAGAACTTTGTCAACCTACTATTTCAGGGGTAGACAGAACATAAAGAAAATGTAAAGTGAAATAAGGAAAAGTTAATTTTCACCTTCAGATCAGTTCATTTCAGTTGCACAGTCACGTCCGACACTTGCAATCCCACGAATAGCAGCACCCCAAGCTTCTCTGTCCATCACCAACTCCTGGATCTTACTCAAACTCAAGTCCATCAAGTCAGTGATGCCATCCAACCATTTCATCCTCTGTTGTCCCCTTCTCTCACCTTCAATCTTTCCCATCACCAGGATCTTTTCCAGTGAGTCAGTTCTTCACATCAGGTGGCCAAAGTATTGGAGTTTCAGCTTCAGCATCAGTTCTTCCAATGAATATTCACGACAGATTTCCTTTAGGATAAACTGGATGAATCTCCTTGCAGTCCAAGGGACTCTCAAGAGTCTTCTCCAACACCACAGTACAAAAGCATCAATTCTTCGGCGCTCAGCTTTCTTTATAGTCCAACTCTCACATTCATACATGACTACTGGAAAAGCCATAACTTTGGCTGGACAGACCTTTGTTGGCAAAGTAATGTCTCTGATTTTTTGCCTTCTAGGTTGGTCATAGCTTTCCTTCCAAGGATCAAGCGTCTTTTAATTTCATGGCGGCAGTCACCATCTGCAGTGATTTTTAACATGAACAACAGACTGGTTCCAAATAGGGAAAGGAGTATGTCAAGGCTGTATATTGTCATCCTGCTTAATTAACTTATATGAAGAGCAAATCATGAGAAATGCTAGGCTGGGTGAAGAACAAGCTTGTATAATGGCCGGGAGAAATATCAATAACCTTAGATATGCAGATGACACCACCCTTATGGCAGAAAGTGAAGAAGAACTAAAAAGCCTCTTGATGAAAGTGAAAGAGGAGAGTGAAAATGTTGGCTTAAAGCTCAACATTCAGAAAACTAAGAACATGGCATCTGGCCACATCATTTCATGGAAAATAGATGGGGAAACAATGAAAACAGTGTCAGACTTTATTTTGGGGGGCTCCAAAATCACGGCAGATGGTGACTGCAGCCATGAAATTAAAAGATGCTTGCTCCTTGGAAGAAAAGCTATGACCAACCTAGACAGCATTTTAAAAAGAAGAGATATCACTTTGCCAACAAAGGTCCATCTAGTCAAAGCTATGGTTTTTCCAGTGGTCATGTATGGATGTGAGAGTTCACCTTGTGAGTTTTAAAAGGCTAGTGTCTTAAAAATAATTTTCATTCACAATGTCACTAGTTTGTTGTTGCTTTTTATTTTTTGCTTTCCTTCTTTCTTTCCTTCGTCATACTGGAGGGTGATGAAAATATTCTGACTTTAGTACAGAGACAAATGTGTACATAGGAACAGCACCTCCAAGGTGAATATAAAGAGAAAATTGTAGTAAAAACACTTCTAGTTTTCACAAGTTAAGGAGAGCTGTCCTACTCTTTCTGTCTAGATCTTTGGAAGACATTGCTCCCATAAATGTTCCCTTAGCAATTATGGCATGAGAGGTACAAAAAGGTTATATATCAGAGACAAAGAAGACATCAAGTAATACATGAGTACCATAAGAGAGCACTTCCAAGAAGCCTGTGGGAGAAGGGGTGGATGGAGAAAGAGAGGGGGAAGCTGGGGAGAGAAGGTGAGAAGTAACACATTATATAAAGGGTCTACTTAGTGAATTCATTCAATTTGTCATCAAACAAAATGGCAGAAACAGAAAAGGATAAAACATCTAATAGATGCGAATATCAGGTTTGTTGTTACTTGAGAATAATCTGGGATGATGTATATAGTAACACTGATGCCAGTGTGGCTTAATATTAGGATTAAAGATTTGACCCCTTACCCTGATAAAAAATTCATTGATACTCTTGAGAAAGAAGTGGAAAAAAGTAAAAATTAAGATGTGAATAGGTCCAAATACGGAGATTTTGATTTACGTAAAATATAAATCTGTTTCTTTAGGTCAGATTATCTGAAATTAAACCTTGTTTCCACTCTGCACAACACAGGTTTGTTCAGGTGTAGTACACCAAATGACATTCATAATGCTGCTATGATGTAGATATTAATATAATTACTGTAAAACAGACAATATTTTAGGTAAATGTCACATCACTATTGAAAAGTATAGCTACAATTTCAAATACCATCCTAATGGAACGTCATTTAGATGGAATTCTATGTTTTCATTCTATAAGTTTGATGGTTTTAGGTCTTATATTTAGGTTCATGAGTTGATTTTTGTGTACAGTGTAAGGAAGTGGATTCATTTTCCATTTTTCCTTTTGATTTCTGGGAAGAGTCCTGGGAAGACTGCATTAATAGGCTTTCTTATGCTCCAGCAGAACAGAAAGATAATAGCTATGAAAGAGATTATCATCTTCTGCAGGTTCAGGGACAATATGGCTAAGAACCAATTGAAGGTTATGGTAATGCTCTGCTCTTGGCTCTCTGGTGGGAAAGATTTTCATCTTAGACCAAGAATTTTCAGAAGATATTCATAAATTGCATAAGCAAGTTTATCAGACTCCCATGGTAACTATTATTATTGTTTGGCTGCCTCTTTTCTTAAACCCACCCTGTTAACCCCATCCAAGTTTTCTTGTTATTATATAAGAAAATGGGGGAAAGTTTTACATTTTCTTGCTATTTCTATCATGATATTAGCCTTAAAATTCCATGGATAGAGAGGAGCTTGGTGGGCTACAGTCCATAGGGTCCCAAAGAGTTGGACACGACTGAGTGACTGAGTGTACACATACACACACATACCACACACACACATTATAAATTACATAGAAAGATCTGTATGAAACAAAATCTCCCTAATAGAGCATATTACATAATTTAAAATTATCAAATAATTAAAAGGTTGCATTTAAGTGATAAACTGTGACTGTAGCTTATTTTTTTGAATGGGTATCAGTGTTACTGTCAATCACCAAAAACTGTGTCATTTTTATCTTAATCTCAGAGAACACTAACACAGAAAACTATCCTAGTTGTCTCTTAAAATATCTATGAACAATCCCAATTAATGAATCTAAAATATAACTTCAATCTTATTATTGTTTATGTCATGCTAACATATTATTTATTATTAGATAAATAATATTAGATCATGCTATTATCTTATGCATGTTGCTACAGAACTAGAGAAAAAGGATATACTTCAACAGGATGATGCACGAATTATAAACTGTATGATTTCTTAATAATGCAGTATCAAAAGGTAGGAAGCAATATAAATAAAGCAATAATCATCAGATATAATTTAATACATTATCTTGTATACAAAAGAATAAACAGAGAAAGTGAAAATAACTAATAGGAATATAAAATGGTTGAGAACATGATTCAATAGTTGCTCTAATAATACATACTACACTCTGCATATTAACTGCAAAATAAACATTTTATAAACAAAGAAAATATTTTAAAAAATCAAATATTCTTTGAATTAAAACAAGACTATAAAATCTTCAAAGGACTGAATTATCCAGAATAATTTTTCAGACCATAGTGCTTTAAGCTAGAAATTAATAAGAAAAATATATGCATAATATTTGCATATGTGTGGAAATTGACTAGTATATTTAAAATAACCCATGGGCCAAGAAAGAAGTAATAATGCAAATCAGAAAATATCTTGAATTAAATGATAATGAAAACTCTATATATCAAATCTTGAAGTATACAACTAAAACATCAAAGAGGAAATTGTAGAGTTCTAAAGGCATATTTTAGAAAAGAAAAAAAAATAATGAAAAGCAGGGACTAATCATCATTCTTAATATATTGTAAAAGGAATGGCTAATTAAAACCAAGAAAAGTAAAAGAAAGAAAACAAAGACAAAGGCAGAAACTTTTGAAATAGAAAATAAATATACAATAGGAAATTTCAACAAACCAAAATTGTTGTTTAAAATAACTGATAAAAGTAACTGTTGACTATCCAGACTGAGTAGGGCAATAAAAGGGATACCATTATTGATAATAAAGGTATTTTTAAAAATATGTAGCTATTAAAATAACTGGGACCAGACATTTAAAAATTTACATGACAAAAACAAGTTTATAGAAAAAAATAGTTACCACACCAGTCTGACACAAGAAATATTACAAAAATCTGAACATATCTATCATTATTAATGAAGTAGAATCCATAATTAAAATCCTCCTATGAGGAAATCTTTAGGCACAGATGGTTTTACTAATTAATAGTTCCAAACAAGTAAAGAAATAATAGCAACATTTACACTCTTTCAGAGAATGAAAAAGGAAAAAATACTCTAAATGTATATTATGACATCATAACATTAATACTAAATAATGATGAAAATGTTATTAGAAGAGAATTATGAATGATATTGCTAAGGCACAAACATTCTTAATGCATTATTATTAAACTGACTACAGCCATTATGTAAATGAAAAAAACATAATGAGCTTGGATTAATTTCAGAAATTATTTTTAACATTTCAAAGTCAGTGTAATTTTTTTAACAGAATAAAGGAGAAAAACCATATATCATTTCCATAGATACAGTAAAATATTTAGATAAAATTCAACACCTGTTCTGATTTTAAAAATTAAAAATCTTTCTAAAGCTAGTAATATATAGAAAGTACTTAACCTAAAAAAAATGGTATACTAAAAATGCTATTCTTCATGATGAAATACTGAATGTTTTCTGTGTGAGTAAGTAACAAGATGAGGATGTCTATTATCTCCACTTTTATTTGGGAATGGACTGGATGTTCTAGAAGTAAAATAAACAAGAACGTAAATAAAGAAGTGTAAATAATCGAAAGGAAGAAACAAAACTGTTATGGTTTGCAAATTGATATAAAAAAAAAAGCTAAAGCTACAGATAAAAATATACCATCTGCAAAAGGAGGAAAATAAAATCAAAGACCTAGGATTACATTTAGTGAAAATGATGAAACAACAACAAAGAAAACAAATAAATAAAATAAACTACTGAATCAAAAATAAGCCAAATAAAACACCAGAAGATGTGACATACTATAAATGCCATTTATTAAAACTCCAGTTAAATCACAAGACATGTGAATTTGTTCTACCATATAGCATGGTTTATGAAGCTACAGTAACTAAGCCAGTACGATATTGGGTCGCGTAGAGAATGCAGAAGCAAACAACTATCTAGAAATATTTGCTATACACATAATAAAGAACTCATATCCAAATAATATAAATAATCCCTGTAATTTAGTAAGAGAAATAAAAACCAACTAGAGAGATGAACAAAGACTTGAGTGAACACTTTACTAAAGGCACATATATATATATATATTTACAGATGTATTCTACCTTTTAGTACTGTTTGCCATTTCGAAAGGCAATGCCAAAGAATGCTCAAACTACCACACAATTGCACTCATCTCACACGCTAGTAAAGTAATGCTCAAAATTCTCCAAGCCAGGCTTCAGCAATATGTGAACCGTGAACTTCCTGATGTTCAAGCTGGTTTTGGGAACACATATATACCTGTGGCGGATTCATTTTGATATTTGGCAAAACTAATACAATTATGTAAAGTTTTAAAATAAAAAAAAAAAGAACAACATAACAGCAAAAAAAAAAAAAAAGAAAAGGCAGAGGAACCAGAGATCAAATTGCCAACATCCGCTGGATCATGGAAAAAGCAAGAAAGTTCCAGAAAAACATCTATTTCTGCTTTATTGACTATACCAAAGCTTTTGACTGTGTGGATCACAATAAACTGTGGAAAATTCTGAAAGAGATGGGAATACCAGACCACCTGATCTGCCTTTTGAGAAATCTATATGCAGGTCAGGAAGCAACAGTTAGAACTGCACATGGAACAACAGACTGGTTCCAAATAGGAAAAGAAGTACGTCAAGGCTGTATATTGTCATCCTGCTTATTTAACTTATATGCAGAGTACATCATGAGAAACACTGGACTGGAAGAAACACAAGTTGGAATCAAGATTGCTGGAAGAAATATCAATAACCTCAGATATGCAGATGACACCACCCTTATGGCAGAAAGTGAAGAGGAACTCAAAAGCCTCTTGATGAAAGTGAAAGAGGAGAGTGAAAAAGTTGGCTTAAAGCTCAACATTCAGAAAACGAAGATCATGGCATCTGGTCCCAACACTTCATGGCAAATAGATGGGGAAACAGTGGAAACAGTGTCAGACTTTATTTTTCTGGGCTCCAAAATCACTGCAGATGGTGATTGCAGCCATGAAATTAAAAGACGCTTACTCCTTGGAAGGAAAATTATGACCAACCTAGATAGCATATTCAAAAGCAGAGACATTACTTTGCCAACAAATGTTCATCTAGTCAAGGCTATGGTTTTTCCTGTGGTCAGGTATGGATGTGAGAGTTGGACTGTGAAGAGGGCTGAGCGTCGAAGAACTGATGCTCTTGAACTGTGGTGTTGGAGAAGACTCTTGAGAGTCCCTTGGACTGCAGGGAGATCCAACCAGTCCATTCTGAAGGAGATCAGCCCTGGGATTACTTTGGAAGGAATGATGCTAAAGCTGAAACTCCAGTACTTTGGCCACCTCATGCGAAGAGTTGACTCATTGGAAAAAACTCTGATGGTGGGAGGGATTGGGGGCAGGAGGAGAAGGGGACGGCAGAGGATGAGATGGCTGGATGGCATCACTGACTCGATGGACGTGAGTCTGGGTGAACTCTGGGAGCTGGTGATGGACAGGGAGGCCAGGTGTGCTGCGATTCATGGGGTGGCAAAGAGTCGGACACGACTGAGCGACTGAACTGAACTGAACTGAACTGATTCTACCTTATTTGTCATCAAAGAAATGGAGAAGAAATTTACAAAGGGTTACAACTACATATCCCACAAACTACATTATAAAAATGCATACTGTCAATTATAAGCATGGTAGGAATACAGAGCCAAGGGCAATCTATACCCTATCCTGTGGATACATTACAGTGTATATATTACATATCACACACACACAATGAACCAGTTTTTCCACACATGGCATATACCCAACACCAGTTGATGCTCATAGGCACTAAGAGATATGCATTGGAATGTTCAATCACTATTAGTGTCCAACTCTTATGACCCCAAGGATTGTAGCCTACCAGGATCCTCTCTCCATGGGTTTCAAAGGTAAGAATACTGGAGTTGCTTGCTATTTCCTTCTCGAGGGGATATTCCAGACGCAGGGACTAAACCCGGGTTCCCTCTTGCAGATGGTCTCATGCATTGTAGGTGGATTCTTTACCAACTGAGCCACCAGGGAAGCCCCCAGTGAAAAACCAGGAGGCATTCAAATGTCCCTAAATTACAGGGTTCATATGGTTCAACACTATACCAAACAAACAAACAAAATAAAGCCACTTTTAACACTCAAAATTATGGATGAATCTCATAAGCATAATATTGCTCAAAAAAAGTCACACACAAAAAGTACTGGATGGTTTACTACATAAAATTCAAAACCAAGTAAAAATAATTCACAGTGTAGATGTGAAGATAGTGATTATATATGAAGTGAAAGCATGGGCTATCTACTGGGCAGGGCGTAAGGTGAGTCTCTAGAATGTGGACAATGGTTGTTTTTTGGACAATGTATGTTTACACAAATCTTCACTTTGTAATAATTAATCAAACTGTACACTTAATTTTGAACTCTTCTGGTTATTGTATTTACTTTAATAAACATTCAAAATAAAATTCACATGAGAGTTATTGCAGACCGACCTCTGTTCAACAAGTGTTGATCACTACTACAATTCAACTATTCTGTCAGACAGTGGAAATACAGAGATGAATAAAACCATGGCCCTTTCCTCAGAGAGCAATGGCATTGAAATATGTATAATATCATATATGAAATGAGTCACCAGTCCAGATTCGATGCACGATACTGGATGCTTGGGGCTGGTGCACTGGGACGACCCAGAGGGATGGTATGGGGAGGGAGGAGAGAGGAGGGTTCAGGACGGGGAACACGTGTATGCCTGTGGCGGATTCACTTCGATGTACAGCAGAAGCAATACAATATTGTGAAGTTTAAAAATAAAATAAAATTAAAAAACAAACAAACACAATACTATGTACAATAACAAACAATATTAAACTACCTAAGGATAAATGTAATAAATAACACATATTATCTCTATGTTGAAAACTGAAAAAAAAATGCAGTGCATCTTTGTAAATTCCATATATGCACTGGGATGACCCAGAGGGATGGTATGGGGAGGGAAGTGGGAGGGGGGTTCAGGATTGGGAACATGTGTACACCCGTGGTGGATTCATGTTGATGTATGGCAAAACCAATACAATATTGTAAAGTGATTAGCCTCTAATTAAAATAAATAAATTTAATTTAAAAAAATGCAGTGCAAAATTTGCCAAAATGAAGCTAGTTAGAATTTCATTGCACAAAGTGTGTTACATGTAATTTGAACATCAAAATACAAGATAGTAACAATTTATAACTAGTTGAGTAACCTAGGAATCCCTGAGTCATGCTGACAATACTAGTAGAAATGTACAAATGTATGAACAAGCAGGGGAGAAGGAGATGGTATTCCTTATAATAGCAGAAGGCAAACAGAAAAATGTAGAAATAATAATAAAGCTAGAAAAATACCATCAGGCAAACAATATGGTAATCAGTAATATACTGATCCAGGTATAATCATTAATAGACGTCAAAATAGTGTGTGAAAGTTTGTTAAAAAATAGAGTATTTCTACAGTCTCAAAACATCTCCTTACAAAAAGAACTAATTTAAAAAGATATGTAGTAATTTAATAGCGAAGAAAACTGGTACTGATTTGACAACATCTCAAAAGTGTAGAAAAATCAACATCATTCTGCTGAACCTTTCTAGGTTAAAAGAGACTTAAGAGACCTGGAAACTAAACGCAATTCTGGACTAGAATTATCTTTTTCTATAAAGGACAATATTGGGTTAGTCAGCCTTAAAACCCTTTATAAAAGTCCATTAGCATTTTTGTTTAAATGTATTTCAATATAAATTTGCAGGATTTCACTCTGTAGTGGACGTCTGTTGCTTCTGTTAACCAAGCATTCCTTCTTCACCTGCTGAAGGACTCTTCCATCTACTGGAGAAACTCCACTGTCAGCTGCCATTCTAGGTAGTTCTGGGCACATGACTAGTCACTACTTTGCCCTGCACAAGGGTAAGCATGTGAGCCGAAGGAGACAAATATGGGTCATCTGCCTTAGTTCTCCAGTCTGGGATGAAAATGGAAAGGAAACTCTCCCTTTCCACATTTCATTTTGAAATAGCAGTTTCAGCAACTTTCTTAAATAGAACATAGAAAAATATGCTAGGAACAAGGAGGGAAAAAAATACATTATAAATCTTGGTGTATGCCGTAGAAAAATGTCCGCAGTAAAACATTAAATGAAAAAAAAAGAAAAGAAAAAAAACTTCAGGATAATCTACTTTGCTCAATCCATTTATATTTAAAATGTTTCTATGTGGGGATATATATTTGTGTTTATATAGAAATGGGTCTAAAAGAATACAAGTATTAAATATAAAACAAAACTCCTAAGATTGGGAAAGAAAGAAAAAAGAAAATCACCCTTTTGTTTTCTAAAACCCTGCAGTGTCTGAAATATTTACAAATGTTTTGTAAATAAGGCAAATACAATAAAAACTAGTCTTTCTATTGTTCATTTCTATTTATGAAATAGAAAAGTTATTTTAATGCCAAGTGTCTTATGCTTTTAAATTTCCTAGATTTTTGGTTTTGTTTTGTTTGTTTTCTGGCCTGTGGTAGACCTTCTGGGCGTTATTTTTCTTTCTAGACAGCTGGCACTGTACTAAGGTGATTCTGGCAGTAAGAACTATCTGGCCCCATAGTCCTTAGAGTCAATTACGGGAAACTTGGACAAGACTCAAGCCGAAGAATGCATGATGACTGCACCATCCCCATGCATAATCCATATGTCTTTGTTTAAATGTGAACCACAGTAGCTGGCTCCAAAATCCAGTGCAGAGAGTAGGTTAGGGTGACTGATGTGACAACTGGTTGGTTACAAAAGAGACCTGACGTAATTAAGAGGACAGAGATGCTTTTAATATGATGAGAACAGTGAGGGGGGTGTTGAAATATGAAATCAACTGAAAATAAAATGCTGCAATTTTTATTAAAATATTTTTGGAGATAAATTCAGGCAAAATGTTAAAACTGCTACTTTTCTCCTAAGTAATTCCTGCCAGAATGGCCTTGACTTTCCGTATATTTGTATAATACTTGAAATATCTTTTTTCTTGAGTAGAAACTTTTCTTTATACACTTTAATCCAAAATTTGAGCCCATTTATAGCACTCCCTACATATGGCTGTAGGTAGGCACAATGAGTGCTGAAAATGTTTTCCTCTCTAGGAAACACCACAGATATTTGTGCTGTCTGACATAAGGCAGGGAGGAGTGGCCACGGTCTATTTGTAATGTTTAAAATTGGAAACGGGCTTCCCTGGTTGCTCAGCAGTAAGGAACACACCTGGCAATGCAGGAGACATAGGAGATGCGGGTTCGATCCCTGGGCTGGAAGGATGCCCTGGAGAAGGAAATGGCAACCCACTCCAGTATTCTTGCCTAGAGAATCCCATGGACAGAGGAGCCTGGTGGGCTTCAGGCCATGGGGTCGCAAAGAGACTGACAAAAAAAAAACAAAGTTGGAAATATGGAAAACCTCATCAATCACTGGTTAATTGTGGCCTTTCCTTATGAAGTTACTTCTATTAAACACTCCTCCTTCCTTGCAAATGGATGCAAATAGATGTAGTTTTACTTGGAATTTTATTTGGGAGAAAGTTAAATTTAATGTGAGGATACTTGGAAAGTCAGTACAACTCTGGGGCTAAAAAATCATTTGGAACCACTCACTGTATCAAGTTAGTCCAAATATCATCTCATTTCTCATGATATACAGCTGATAAAGTTTCCTAATCCAAGGGTGTGCTGATGAAGACTCTCATTGACTACTGAAAGACAATTATTCAATTTTCAGGAATTCTGTGAGCTGGTTTACCTCAAAACTGTAGCTAGAAATTGGCCCTGATAGGAATAATTACACCATAGAAATTTGCCAATCCTACAAATCAGGGCTCCTCTCCCAACCACCAGCCAGCTGTTATATTTTTGCCAAAACACTACTGTTTAATAGTCTGCTAGTTAAATGGTCTTTGTCTTAATTTACATCATATCACTAAGACCACATGGACCATTACTCTAAGACAGAAAACACAGAGGCAGGAAAACAAACACGCTAGGGATAACAATGTTAGAGAGTTGAAGGCAACAGAAAGTATTAAGAGGAATAAACCATGAGAAAAGCCTGAAAAAGTCAGACAAGACTGTGGCTTGGTTATATCCCCTGAAGCTCATAAATAATAGTTGATTAATTTTTGTGCAGTGGTGAAGGGGAAGATTGCACTGAAACATGGGAGAGTAGGAAGTGTAGAAACGAGTTTTTCTGGAGTTTTCTGAAAAGTCTGGCTTTGAAGAGGAGACTGCAAGGACAAAGATTAGAGGAGCACGTGCGATCAAAGAAAGGACCTTTGCTTTGTTGTTTTGTTTCATTTTGTTTTTAACATGGTCCAAACCCCTACCAGGAAAAGAGCCAAAAGAGAACAAATGAATTTCTGACAGAAAAGTATTTGTTAGAGCAAAGCCTCTGTGAGGCCAAGAGGGGAGGAAGTGGACAGCACCATCTGATCAGGAGACAGGAAATAAAGAACGAGCAACATGCAGAATCAGACCGTTTGGAAGCAGAGGTTAAGAGAGTGTGCGTGTCATGGTTTCTTCTTGAAGAAGAGGGGGCACATTGTACTGACCTCATCTGAAGGTGGTAAGGACTGGGCAATGCTTGGAGAGAACAGAAGGCATTTGGAACAGCCCCTGAGGGTGGTGAGTTACGGACGCTGCCTAAGGAACAGCTGAAGTAATCAGAAGATCATCCTCCCACTCCTGTATTTGCCCTGGGTTTCTTCGCCCCCATTTATCCTTCAGCTGGTTCAACAAAGGGATGTTTGAAGTCTCACAATGTCACCTCTCAATATAAAAATTCTTACAAATATATATTTACAAGATAAAGTTAAAATTTCTTCAAATGTAGCTCTAACCTATTTTACTGCTTTTTCTTGCTGAGACTCTAACCTCTAATCACACTAGCTGGCATGTTCTTTGACCGATCATCTTGGCTCTTGGATTTCATTAACATTCCTTTTCCCTTTTCCTCCTGCCTAACCTTCTCAACTTTCAAATTTTAGCCTAAATGTCCTCATCATGACAAGGTTTTCACTGACATTCCTCAGTACAGATTTCTATCTCCTTTATCTTTTAATAACACTCTTCATAAGGCCTCTTGTAGAGAACATGCAAGACTGCACAGTAATTCATTTCTGCATTTGTGTTTCCTTCTCAATTTCAAGGGATGTGTCTTATGCAGCACCTTTTTATCACAATACCTACCTCAGGTTCCACTTTAGTGTTTACAATGTGGGATGTACAAAAGAAACATGTGTAATAAATTTTAGAGTGATTAAATAAGTGAAAAGATGAGCTGCACCATTCCAGTATTCTTGCCTGGAAAATCCCATGGACAGAGGAGCCTGGTGGGCTGCAGTCCATGCTGTCGAAAAGAGCCAGACACGACTAAGTGACTGAGCACACAGTAGAAGAAATAGAATTATAAACAGCAGTGTCACCAACTATAAATAACATTTGTTAACGGAAGGTGGAAAAATGATTAGCATATGTACTGCGCAAGCAGAATCTATAGAAATAGTTTCTTCAAGTTGTATAATTCCATTTATCTATTTCCTAAGTATTGTTACCACACAGATACAGAATTAATGGCATCTGTCTCGTTTTCAGGAAATGCTATAATGAAATTAAAATTATGGGCTAAATTTCTCTGGCCCTGTCAGAACATGGCTCTGTCACTGAATTCCTGTAGGACCTTGAGCATGTCACTAACGCTTTTTGTATCTTAGATTTTATCTCTAAAATGCAACTAGCAATAATAATATACACTTCAATTAACTGTGAAAATGAAATACCCATAGAAGTACTTAGATAAGGTACTTTGCACATGTGTTCATTAAATATAAGCTATTATTTTCAGCCATTAATAATTAGGAAAGCATTCAAGAATAGCTAGAAGACTCAATAACAGAGTTGCCCAAGTTCAGTACCAAGGTGTTCAAAATGTGTTCAATAAGTGGTTCAGAAAACAAAAGTCTGAAATGTTGGCACTTCAGAAAAGCACACTTCCCAAGGTTCTTTCTCCTATTATTTCCTCCACTAAGGCATTAACTCCTTGAGGAAAAGTGCTATGTATTATTTAAATTTCTATCTCCAGCACTAAGCATCTAGTACCATGCCTAATGGATAATAGATAATCAAGGAATAACTATTAAATGCATGAATCAATAGGTTAAAATCACACATTCAGTATCTAAATTTTGACTGTGTATTTATAGAGAATGATTCTCTTTGTTTAATGACTTGACCTCTAACCTTGAGGCTATTTTCTCTATTAGCTACAAGTAGAACTAAGTAAGAGAGACAGTGCCTTAATGCACACATGCCACATTCATCTCCTTAAAAAATTACTGAGATTTGACTTTTCACTTATGATATATAAAATTTTTAATTTCTGTGCTAACACAATCTTGGTCAGATACATTCATGGAGGGCAACCATCCTTAAAGCATAAAATTAACTGTCTGGAAATGCCTAGATATCAGGATAATAAAAGGGGAGACAGAAAGTTACAGGTTGATTTCTGAAATATTGCTAAAAGAAAATAATTACTGAGGATTTTCTATGTTTTATCTAAAAGGTTTCTAGACACTAAGAAAGTCTACAGTGACACATAATTTCATAAAATGAATTTTTTATTTGGTTATATCCTAAGAGACAGAACAGTTTTTTGGTAAAAACATCTGTTTTACAGAACTCTTTCTGTTGTTACAGGTAAATCAAGAATTTATTTTAGGCAGTATGTCTAGTTAAACATTTATAGAAATGTTTATTCAGATTGCTAACAGTAGTCATCAAGAGCTTTCTTAGTGAAGAAAATCCCTTTGGAGTTAAATTTTTCAAAACGGAAATGTGCATGGGATACTAAATGGTTAAAATATTTAGCTGTATTTTAACAGACAAAAAACATCCTTTATCTAGGACATCCTTGCACAACTGTACAAGCGAACAGTGTCCTCATGTTGCTTTAGGCTTGGAATAGAAAGGATCATAATATAAGGAAAAGTTATGCCAAACTAAAGGGTAGCTAGATAAACCCAGTGGTATTAAAATATCATACATTCCAAATTTCCAAACAGTAAGCCTCATTATCTACTTCCAAATATATTGTCTCATCACTCTCCTGTTCAAAAACCTCCCGTGTGTCCCGGTTTATTACAGAATAAATCTATTCTCAGCATGATACTCAAGGCCTTCACAATCTGTCCCTAATAGCGTGTGTGAATTACATCCTACTATATGACTTTGCTCACTTGACATTTAAGCCAAATCAGCTTTATTACTTTTGGTCATGCCTTTGCCTACCCTGCCATCTCCATCTGGAATGCAGTTTCCTCAAAAACTTGCCCATCAAAATCCCATTCATTTTAAGAGTGTCAGCTGAAATGTGTTTTCCTCTATGAACCTTTCGAGATGGCTGGGTTAAATGAACGCTTTTTTGTGCTGTGATAGAATGTTATCTGTCTTTCACCTAGAGCATTTAATTAATTCATGTCTAGAGTCAAGGATCCTTGCAGACAGACAATTCATAAGACAGATACTTGATGAGTGCATGCTGTTTGTGAAACATTGTGTTAGTGAATGGAAATGTGAAGATTCCAAGGGCACTGAATGTAAAGTCTACATGATGACTAGGTTCTCCTACACAGATCAATCCCCTTTGATTATCTCCATTAAAACAATAACCAACCAGAAGCAATCAAAAGAAAACAGTCTCATCTTCCCATACAAAAACTACACAATAAAATACTCACATTGCACATTTATTCATTATGTCTTCCCTTCAAACACTGATTTCCATAAAGACTAACCTCTACTCTTGAGTTCTGGATTGTAAACTTTCTTCAAGGACATAATTATAAGAGTTAATCCCTTTTCTTACATTCACAATTTGTCTCTATCTCCACTAGGTCATAACACACAGATGTGCTCTAGTGTGTCCTTATTATAAAACAAACAACCCAAAACTCACTTCATCTAGGAGTAGTCACTTTAGTCCTTGGTACCTTAGCTTCCCCTAAGACAAAATGAAGATGATAATAGTAAAAACACTATGTGGTTGTCATGAGGATTATATAGCTATTCTAAAATAGTGTAAAAAGCCTTAGAATACTGATTGATTCAGAGTACGGATGCAATAAATCATAGTTGTTGCTGGTATTTTTGTTATCATTCCTACAATAGCTATTCTGTCTTCTACCTGACAGCTAAACACTGCTGTTCCTTCAGGATCCAAAATCTTCTTTGAGTTTCTATATTATTCATTGTCTATATTCTTACTAAAGTAAATCTCACCATTACCCAAAATTTTAAATAATTTCTGTAAGGTTACTATTCTCTCTCTCTCTCTCTCTCTCTCTATATATATATATATATATGGTTCTAACTTCCATTTCTAGCCCCTTATATCTCGGAGAATGCAATGGCACCCCACTCCAGAACTCTTGCCTGGAAAATCCCATGGATGGAGGGGTGTGGTAGGCTGCAGTCTATGGGGTCGCTAAGAGTTGGACACGACTGAGCGACTTCACTTTCACTTTTCACTTTCATGCATTGGAGAAGGAAATGGCAACCCACTCCAGTATTCTTGCCTGGAGAATCCCAGGGACGGGGGAACTCGGTGGGCTGCTGCCTCAGGGGTCGCACAGAGTCGGACACGACTGAAGCAACTTAGCAGCAGCAGCAGTGGCTCAGATGGTAAAGCATCTGCCTACAATGCAGGACACCTGGGTTTGATCTCTGGGTAAGGAAGATCCTCTGGAGAAGGAATGGCAACCCACTCCAGTACTCTTGCCTGGAAAATCCCATGGATGGAGGAGTGTGGTAGGCTATATATAGTCCATGGGGTCACAAAGAGTCGGACACGACTGAGCCACTACTTCACTTTCACTTTTTAGATATTTAATAAGCACCTCAAATATATCATATGCAAAATGAGAGACTGAATTAACCCAACAAATCTATTCCACCCAACCCTGTCATCCCTACCTTGGGTGTTAAAAATTACTTGAGTCATGATTGTATTATTACTTTTCCCATGCCCTAAGATCCAATTCATTGGTAATTCCTAAAAAATCCACCCACAAATACATCCTGAATTTATACATTTGTCTTTATCTCTATAGTCACATTCCTACATCAAGATGTCATTATATTGTGCTATTTTTCCATTTCTTTGCGATCTCCAATGGTACTCCACTCACTATGAGTGAGAATAGAGCTAAGCACAGATCAGATCAGATCAGATCGGTCGCTCAGTCGTGTCCACTCCTTGCGACCCCATGAACTGCAGCACGCCAGGCCTCCCTGTCCATCACCAACTCCTGGAGTTCACTCAGACTCACGTCCATCGAGTCAGTGATGCCATCCAGCCATCTCATCCTCTGTCGTCCCCTTCTCCTCCTGCCCCAATCCCTCCCAGCATCAGAGTCTTTTCCAGTGAGTCAACTCTTTGCATGAGGTGGCCAAAGTACTGGAGTTTCAGCTTTAGCATCATTCCTTCCAAAGAAATCCCAGGGCTCATCTCCTTCAGAATGGACTGGTTGGATCTCCTTGCAGTCCAAGGGACTCTCAAGAGTCTTCTCCAACACCACAGTTCAAAAGCATCAATTCTTCGGCACTCAGCCTTCTTCACAGTCCAACTCTCACATCCATCCATGACCACAAGAAAAACCATAGCCTTGACTAAACGAACTTTTGTGGGCAAAGTAATGTCTCTGCTTTTGAATATGCTATCTAGGTTGGTCATAACTTTCCTTCCAAGGAGTAAGCGTCTTTTAATTTCATGGCTGCAGTCACCATCTGTAGTGATTTTGGAGCCCAGAAAAATAAAGTCTGACACTGTTTCCACTGTTTCCCCATCTATTTCCCATGAAGTGGTGGGACCGGATGCCATGATCTTCATTTTCTGAATGTTGAGCTTTAAGCCAACTTTTTCACTCTCCACTTTCACTTTCATCAAGAGGCTTTTGAGTTCCTCTTCACTTTCTGCCATAAGGGTGATGTCATCTGCATATCTGAGGTGATTGATATTTCTCCCGGCAATCTTGATTCCAGTTGGTGTTTCTTCCAGTCCAGTGTTTCTCATGATGTACTCTGCATATAAGTTAAATAAGCAGGGTGACAACATATAGCCTTGATGAACTCCTTTTCCTATTTGGAACCAGTGTGTTGTTCCATGTCCAGTTCTAACTGTTGCTTCCTGACCTGCATACAGATTTCTCAAGAGGCAGATCAGGTGGTCTGGTATTCCCATCTCTTTCAGAATTTTCCACAGTTTATTGTGATCCACACAGTCAAAGGCTTTGGCATAGTCAATAAAGCAGAAATAGATGTTTTTCTGGAACTCTCTTGCTTTTTCCATGATCCAGCGGATGTTGGCAATTTGGTCTCTGGTTCCTCTGCCTTTTCTAAAACCAACTTGAACATCAGGAAGTACATGGTTCACATAATGCTGAAGCCTGGCTTGGAGAATTTTGAGCATTACTTTACTAGCATGTGAGATGAGTGCAATTGTGCGGTAGTTTGAGCATTCTTTGGCATTGCCTTTCTTTGGGATTGGAATGAAAACTGACCTTTTCCAGTCCTGTGGCCACTGCTGAGTTTTCCAAATTTGGTGACATGTTGAGTGCAGCACTTTCACAGCATCATCTTTCAGGATTTGGAATAGCTCAATTGGATTTCCATCCCCTCCACTAGCTTTGTTTGTAGTGATGCTTTCTAATGCCCACTTGACTTCACATTCCAGGATGTCTGGCTCTAGGTGAGTGATCACACCATCGTGATTATCTGGGTCATAGGGATCTTGTATTCTTGCCATCTCTTCTTAATATCTTCTGCTTCCGTTAGGTCCATACCATTTCTGTTCTTTATCAAGCTCCTCTTTGCATGAAATGTTCCTTTGGTATTTCTGATTTTCTTGAAGAGATCCCTAGTCTTTCCCATTCTGTTGTTTTCCTCTATTTCTTTGCACTGATCGCTGAAGAAGGCTTTCTTATCTCTTCTTGCTATTCTTTGGAACTCTGCATTCAGATGTTTATATCTTTCCTTTTCTCCCTTGCTTTTCGCTTCTCTTCTTTTCACAGCTATTTGTAAGGCCTCCCCAGACAGCCAATTTTGCTTTTTTGCATTTCTTTTCTATGGGAATGGTCTTGATCCCTGTCTCCTGTACAATGTCATGAACCTCAGTCCATAGTTCATCAGCACTCTATCTATCAGATCTAGGCCCTTAAATCTATTTCTCACTTCCACTGTATAATCATAAGGGATTTGATTTAGGTCATACCTGAATGGTCTAGTGGTTTTCCCTACTTTCTTCAATTTAAGTCTGAATTTGGCAATAAGGAGTTCATGGTCTGAGCCACAGTCAGCTCCTGGTCTTGTTTTTGCTGACCGTACAGAACTTCTCCATCTTTGGCTGCAAAGAATATAATCAATCTGATTTCGGTGTTGACCATCTGGTGATGTCCATGTATAGAGTCTTCTCTTGTGTTGCTGGAAGAGAGTGTTTGTTATGACCAGTGCATTTTCTTGGCAAAACTCTATTAGTCTTTGCCCTGCTTCATTCCGTATTCCAAGGCCAAATTTGCCTGTTACTCCAGGTGTTTCTTGAATTCCTACTTTTGCATTCAGGTCCTCTATAATGAAAAGGACATCTTTTTTGGGTGTTAGTTCTAAAAGGTCTTGTAGGTCTTCATAGAACTGTTCAACTTCAGCTTCTTCAGCATTACTGGTTGGGGCACAGACTTGGATTACTGTGATATTGAATGGGTTGCCTTGGAAACGAACAGAGATCATTCTGTTGTTTTTGAGATTGCATCTAAGTACTGCATTTCGGACTCTTTTGTTGACCATGACGGCCACTCCATTTCTTCTGAGGGATTCCTGCCCGCAGTAGTAGATATAATGGTCATCTAAGTTAAATTCACCCATTCCAGTCCATTTCAGTTCACTGATACCTAGAATGTCGACATTCACTCTTGCCATTTCTTGTTTGACCACTTCCAATTTGCCTTGATTCATGGACCTGACATTCCAGGTTCCTATGCAATATTGCACAATTGCCTTCAAAGTACTACTTGTTATATAAACTAATGAAGACAATTGATTTGAAAACTTTAGATTGAGTCTGTTGAATTTTTAAAAATATTTCCTTGAAATCATCTCCATTCTCAAATTGGGAGACAGCTAATTCAAGAATGCTATGGCATTGGCTTATAAATAAACCAGTTTCTTTATCAATATTAATTCCAGATCTTCCCTAAGACTAACACTAAGCTTGCATTAAGGTAGTTCCTGTAAATAAAGAGACATATTAACGTTCCTTAATTACCCTACAAGAAATGGCCTGACAAAAAATGCAACAGTGATTTCAGTAGCAAAAATAAAAGCAAGTAATTTCCTTTTGAAATTTTTTTGCGGGAAGGGACTAGAATATAAGATCAGGCAGAGAGGTCATGGGGCTTATGCCAATATGACAACTTATTGGTGACAGTAAAAACCTGTGGAGAATTTCATGATGAGCTCAAGTACCGCCAAAAAAAGCAATAATCTCTAAAAGAATGTTAGTGTAGAAGTTTTTGGAAACCTGTGAGATAAAAACAGTAGAGTTTTGACAAAGGGCTTAGAATTTAATCACTAAAGTTAATGTGAAGGTAAAAACTGATTTTCAAAAAGGACAAAGTAACTATCTCAGGTGAAAGTATGTCAAAAGGAAGAAGGGGAGGCGATATTGGAGAAACAATATTTTGCATCAATACATGGTATCTATACGTCTGGAAGATTTCCAAATCAGCTGTACATATTGTTAAGATGTTTGACTGAAGTTGCTGCTAAGTCACTTCAGTTGTGTCCGACTCTAGGCAACCCCATAGACGGCAGCCCACCAGGCTCCCCTGTCCCTGGGATTCTCCAGGCAAGAACACTGGAGTGGGTTGCCATTTCCTTCTCCAATGCATGAAAGTGAAAAGTGAAAGTGAAGTTGCTCAGCCATGTCCGGCTCTTAGCAACCCCATGGACTGCAGCCTACCAGGCTCATCTGCCCATGGGATTTTCCAGGCAAGAGTACTGGAGTGGGGTGCCATTGCCTTAGGAAGCAAATTTAATTGTGAATTACCTGGGAACTAGTGAAAAGATGCCAAGGAAAGGAAAGGAAGATTTACATGATGTACATAGAAAGGAAAATTTACATGACATGCTGAAATTCAGTTGTTATAGATCATTAACAATTTTGCATAATGTTGATGACAGTGATGGATCAGACAGTTGTCTTCCTTAAAATATGCATCTTTCATTCAGAATGTAAAAATACAAAAATATACATAGTTTTGATTATAATATATATCAACATCTGGGAGTGAATTAACAATTTCATTTTGCTCAAAGATTGGGGTACTTCCGAGTTCAGTTCAGTTCAGTCGCTCAGTCGTGTCCAACTCTTTGCAACCTCATGAACTGCAGCACGCCAGGCCTCCCTGTCCATCACCAACTCCTAGAGTTCACTCAAACTCACGTCCATTGAGTCGGTAATGCCATCCACCCATCTCATCCTCTATTGTCCTCTTCTCTTCCTGCCCCCAATCCCTCCCAGCATCAGAGTCTTTTCTAATGAGTCAACTCTCCGCATGAGGTGGCCAAAGTACTGGAGTTTCAGCTTAAGCAACATTCTTTCCAAAGAACACCCAGGACCGATCTCCTTTAGAATGGACTAGTTGGATCTCCTTGAAGTCCAAGGGACTCTCAAGAGTCTTCTCCAACACCACAGTTCAAAAGCATCAATTCTTCCACACTCAGCTTTCTTCACAGTCCAATTCTCACATCCATACATGACTATTGGAAAAACCATAACCTTGACTAGACAGACTTTTGCTGGCAAAGTAATGTCTCTGCTTTTGAATATGCTATCTAGGTTGGTCATAACTTTCCTTCCAAGCAGTAAGAGTCTTTTAATTTCATGGCTGCAATCACCATCTGCAGTGATTTTGGAGCCCAGAAAAATAAAGTCTGACACTGTTTCCACTGTTTCCCCATCTATTTCCCATGAAGTGATGGGACCAGATGCCATGATCTTCGTTTTCTGAATGTTGAGCTTTAAGCCAACTTTTTCACTCTCCTCTTTCACTTTCATCAAGAGGCTTTTTAGTTCCTCTTCACTTTCTGCCATGGTGGTGTCATCTGCATATCTGAGGTTATTGATATTTCTCCTGGCAATCTTGATTCCAGCTTGTGCTTCTTCTAGCCGAGCATTTCCCATGATGTACTCTGCATATAAGTTAAATAAGCAGAATGGGAAAGTCTAGAGATCTCTTCAAGGGAATTTGTGATACCAAGGGAACATTTCATGCAAAGATGGGCTCAATAAAGGACAGAAATGGTATGGACCTAACAGAAGCAGAAGATATTAAGAAGAGGTGGCAAGAATACACAGAAGAACTGTACAAAAAAGATCTTCACAACCAAGATAATCACGATGGTGTGATCTCTCACCTAGAGCCAGACATCCTGGAATGTGAAGTCAAGTGGGCCTTAGAAAGCATCACTATGACCAAAGCTAGTGGAGGTGATGGAATTTCAGTGGAGCTATTTCAAATCCTGAAAGATGATGCTGTGAAAGTACTGCACTCAATATGCCAGCAAACTTGGAAAACTCAGCAGTGGCCACAGGACTGGAAAAGGTCAGTTTTCATTCCAATCCCAAAGAAAGGCAATGCCAAAGAATGCTCAAACTACCGCACAATTGCACTCATCTCACATGCTAGTAAAGTAATGCTCAATATTCTCCAAGCCAGGCTTCAGCAATATGTGAACCATGAACTTTCAGATGTTCAAGCTGGTTTTAGAAAAGGCAGAGGAACCAGAGATCAAATTGCCAACATCCGCTGGATCATGGAAAAAGCAAGAGAGTTCCAGAAAAACATCTATTTCTGCTTTATTGACTATGCCAAAGCCTTTGACTGTGTGGATCACAAGAAACTGTGGAAAATTCTGAAAGAGATGGGAATACCAGACCACCTGACCGGCCTCCTGAGAAACCTATATTCAGGTCAGGAAGCAACAATTAGAACTGGACACGTAACAACAGACTGGTTGCAAATAGGAAAAGGAGTACGTCAAGGCTGTATATTGTCACCCTGCTTATTTAACTTCTGACTAGGACTGCATTAACAAAAATCAGTAAGGGGAATGTTGAAAAGTGCATATTGATCATTATAATTTACAGTAAATGGCAATTTAGGGCAGTATGGATGGAGCTACAGTTTGCAATGGAAAAAAAAATGTAATGTGGGCAAAGCTGGCAAGAGGATGTTTTGATTACTACAGTGATTCTCTTCCTTTCCTGTATTAAATTACAGTAATACTGACAAGAATTACCACTGCCAGAGAATGGGGATCAAGTCAGGCATTAGTTTCCAGTGAGAACTGAATCATTAATAAAACATCCCAATTTTTAACTTTTCTCAAGTGCAACAGACCCATCAGTTTTAGTTTATTAAGTATGTGGAAAGGCCTGAGACTGTCAAATACTTGCACTTGGTTTTGCAATTCTAATAAACTACCCATATAATGTAAATTGATGTTTTTAAATCAACTTTGCTATGGCATTTGGTACTTTAAGCCACCCAATCTGTTTATGAAAATTAAACTAAAATTACATTTACAGTATTTTTATTAACTAACCCTTGCTATGAACAGCTTCAGAAAATGAAACAACTGCCATAAGTTTCCATGTTAAACAGATGTACCTGTTTAATTTAAATTCATTTATGTAAAAAAGTACATTTATACATGTTCTTAATTTTTTATAAAATTATGTTTCCATATTGAGGAATCTTTACATAGTGTTTCATACAAAAATCTAAACACCATATGTAACACAATCAAGAGCCCAATTTTTTACTCTTTGGCTCTTATATTTAAAGAGAAATTTGGCTTTAGATTCAGTGTATTTATCATATATCTGTAATCTCATTTGAAATGCTTTCCAAATAAACTGAAGTATGTTTTCCAGAATGCAATTCATATGTTAGAACTCTAAACCTGTTCTGAGAAAGTCTCTGATAAGAACTGTTCTCTAGCTTCACTGTTTTCAGTTTATCCACCATGTGCATTCAGGCGCTGTCTTCAAGCTCTAACTACAGGTAGTAGGTACCCCACGGGGCTTCCCAGGTGGCGCAGTGGTCAAGAATCCACCCGCCAAAGCAAGAGACCCAACACATGTGGGCTCGATCCCTGGGTCAGGAAGTTTCCCTGGAGGAGGAAATGGCAACCCACCCCAGGATTCTTGCCTGGGAAATCCCATGGACAGAGGAGCCTGGTGGGCTACAGTATATGGGGTTGCAAAGTCGGACACAGCTGAGCAACTAAACACACACACAGGTACACCACCGTAGCTACATTACTATAACTTTTCCTTGAAGTAGAAATTATGGTATTTCACAACATTTTTACTATGAAATAGTTCATCTTTTTGAATTTACATTAATTGCATTTGAGCAAGAAAGGCAAGATCTTATGATCCACAACTTTCAACAATATATGTACTATTTCTGTTAATTTGTAAAAATGAGGGACACTTTTATCCTCACTTCTAAGTATATCCCCATCCCCCACCTAATTTTTTACTGCAAAAACCAAAGTTTTCATCTAGTAACACTTATTTTTTCCTGAAATACTAAAACATTTAAGGTCACGTTTTTCCTAAACGTAACTCCAGGAAGTAGGTTTATACAGAGACAAGGGGCAATGTACAGATTAGAGGAGGTGCCATGAGTATACTGCAAAAATAATGGCCAACTGATGATCCTAGAACAGATTGAGATGATATGAAAAAGATAATGAAATTGAAATTACTCACTGAAGTTAAACCAGTGAATAAAGAAATAAAATCACTGTATCACAGAAAAATTGTTATTCTTTTTAATATGCTGCTTAATTCTACTTCTCTTTTTTTGTTTCTACTTTAATTAGAATTAAGGCTTTTGTGTGGCACTTAATCCCATTAACATGTGCAGCACTAACAGATGATAATATGACCTGGAAGTAATAATACATGAGGGGTTTCAATATGCAGCCTGAAGTGCAGGTGCTTTGAAAGTGACAGTATTTTTCTTCAACGCAAGCACCTTTAAACAAGAACACATTTTATTCAGTTCTGAAGTAGACTTCTGCAACAGAATCTACTTACTCAGCACCTCAACCCTATCCTCATCCTACCCATCACTTTTATTAATCACTCCTTAGTCACACCTTTAATGAGCATACATTGTGTGTGTGTGTGTGATACGTAAAAGCAGTATTTGAAAGATCAAGAGCTGAGACTCAAAACATAGGTAAATCATTGTTTCCACTGTCATTCTTGAGAAACTCACCATTTAATTTGGGGAAGAGCTGGAGGTATCAGTCATACAACAACTGCAAATTTAGAATGAAAAAGTATCTTTTGTTTCATTAAAGCCTTCTTTTAACAAAGTTGAGTAATCACTCCACTGACAAATATTCTCAAATTTCTTAACAGATTTTAATAACCGCTTGTCAATAAAAAATTAAAAATTTAGAAGTGAGGAATGGAGGAAAGCTATTATACGATTTATTAGGATATATATACCACTTCTCTCTGAGCCAAGACACAAAGTAAATTCACATCAATAGATACCTACTAAACAACTGCTTAGGATTAGAGAACACATTTCATCCAGAGGAGAGAAGGACATCTTCATAGAGATGGTGATATTTGAGGTGCTCCTGGGAATATGAATAGAAGTTTATGACTCAGAGTAGAGACAGTGAAAGAACATTCAGAAAGATAGGGAGCACACCAATGTTCACAAGGAGACCCACCCATGGCTGTAGTGCAGCTTGTGGAAATATCCAGAAGAGTGTTCCTTTCCACACTAAGCACATCTGATGTTCTCTTACAGGTAACAAGAATTTATTGGAAATGCTTTAAGGAAAAAAGGTGATCAGTATTTTAGAGGGAAGTGTTAATCATAGTTTCTAGTGTGCCTCTTGAGAAATTTGTATGCAGGTCAGGAAGCAACAGTTAGAACTGGACATGGAACAACACACTGGTTCCAAATAGGAAAAGGAATACATCAAGGCTGTATACTGTCACCCTGCTTATTTAACTTATATGCAGAGTACATCATGAGAAACGCTAGACTGGAAGAAACACAAGCTGGAATCAAGATTGCCGGAAGAAATATCGATAACCTCAGATATGCAGATGACACCACCATGGCAGAAAGTGGAGAGGAACTAAAAAGCCTCTTGATGAAGGTGAAAGAGGAGAGTGAAAAAGTTGGCTTAAAGCTCAACATTCAGAAAATGAAGATCATGGCATCTGGTTCCATCACTTCATGGCAAATAGATGGGGAAACAGTGGAAACAGTGTCAGACTTTATTTTTCTGGGCTCCAAAATCACTGCAGATGGTGACTGTAGCCATGAAATTAAAAGACGCTTACTCCTTGGAAGGAAAATTATGACCAACCTAGATAGCATATTCAAAAGCAGAGACATTACTTTGCCAACAAAGGTTCATGTAGTCAAGGCTATGGTTTTTCCAGTGGTCATGGATGGATGTGAGAGTTGGACTGTGAAGAAGGCTGAGTGCCGAAGAATTGATGCTTTTGAACTGTGGTGTTGGAGAAGACTCTTGAGAGTCCCTTGGACTGCAAGGAGATCCAACCAGTCCATTCTGAAGGAGATGAGCCCTGGGATTTCTTTGGAAGGAATGATGCTAAAGCTGAAACTCCAGTACTTTGGCCACCTCATGCAAAGAGTTGACTCATTGGAAAAGACTCTGATGGTGGGAGGGATTAGGGGCAGGAGGAGAAGGGATGACAGAGGATGAGATGGCTGGATGGCATCACTGACTCGATGGATGTGAGTCTGAGTGAACTCTGGGAGTTGGTGATGGACAGGGAAGCCTGGTGTGCTGCGATTCATGGGATTGCAAAGAGTTGGACATTAATGAGCGACTGAACTGAACTGAAGTGTGCCTAACTCTTTGTGACCTCGTGGGCTGTAGCCCACCAGGCTCTTTTGTCTGTGGGATTTCCCAGGCAGGAATACTGGAGTGGGAAGCCATTCTCTTTTCCAGATGACCTTCCCGACCCAGGGATCAAGCCCACATCTCCTTCATCTCCTGCACTGCAGGAGGATTCTTTACCACTGAGCCACAGTACAGCTTGGGAAGAGGTAAAAATGGAGACCTGGAGATGGTTTAGATACTCTGTCGATTACTGGCAATGGGAATTTGGAAACATTATTCTACCTTGGTTTTCTCATCTGTGAATGGGATGATTTTGAAGAAATAACATATATAAAACAATTAAGATAGCATAAAAGCCCCATTGATATTTTAATAAAGCAATAGAAAGGAAAGCAGTAATAGTGGTGATACAGCAAAAAAATTAATATTGAAGAATCATGTTCAATGTTTATATCAAAAAATTCATTTCTTATGAATGATGTTAAGAGGTCTTACAGGTCATTTAAAAGTGTTTCATGTTCGAGTATACTTGGGTTAGCACAGCTAAGTAAGTATATTTACTGCAGGTACCCTAGAATCTTTTTACATGAATGCATAATATGACTTCCCACAAGAGAAGACTAAAGTCAGAATTTCCCAACCTTAATTAAGCAGTTTTTAAGGAATACCAGGCTACTTTTAAGAGAAAATCTAGAATGGTCCCAGAAACCTTATCAGTCTCAGGGAATCAAGAGGGCAAAGAGTGTAGGTCCCATGGAAGGCTCTTTATCGCGTCCTTCCTTGCATGAAATGTTCCTTTGATATCTCTAATTTTCATTAAGAGATCTCTAGTCTTTCCCATTCTATTGTTTTCTTCTTTTTTTTTTTTGCATGGTTTATTTTAAAAGGCCTTCTTATATCTTTTTGTTATTCTCTGGAACTCTGCATTCAGTTGGTATAAAGGACAGAGATGGTAAGGACCTAACAGACAGTAGTTAAGAAGAAGTGGCAAGAATACACAGAACTATACAAAAAAGATCTTAATGACCCAGATAACCATGATGGTGTGATCACTCACCTAAAGCCAGACATCCTGAGTGCAAAGTCAAGTGGCCTTACAATTAAGGCTAGTGGAGGTGATAGAATTCCAGCTGAGCTATTTCAAATCCTAAAAGATGATGCTGTGAAAGTGCTGCACTCAAAATGCCAGCAAATTTGGAAAACTCAACAGTGGCCACAGGACTATAAAGGTCAGTTTTCATTCCAATCTCAAAGAAGGGCAATGTCAAAGAATATTCAAACTACTGTACATGTGAACTCATTTTGCTTGCTAGTAAGATTATGTTCAAAATCCTTCAGGCTAGGCTATAGCAGCAGGTGAACCAAAAACTTCCAGTTGGGTTTCGAAAAGGCACAGAAACCAGAAATTAAATTGTCAACATCTGATGGATCAAGAAAAAGCAAGATAATTCCAGAAAAACATCTACTTCTGCTTAATTGACTACTACACCAAAATCTTTGACTGTGGGGAGCACAACAAACCATGTGGAAAATTCTTAAAGAGATGGGAATACCAGACCACCTTACCTGCCACCTGAGAAAACTGTATGCAGACCAAGCAGCAATAGTTAGAACACAACGTGAAACAGCTGGATGGTTCCAAATTGAAAAAGGAGTACAACAGGGCTATATATATATATATATATATATATATATATATATAATTATAAATTCCCTGCTTATTTAACTTATGTGCAGAGTATATCTCATAAAATACCAGATTGGATGTTTCACAGGCGGGAATCAAGATTGCGGGGAGAAATCATAATCTCAGATATGCAGAAGATAACAGTGTAAGGGCAGAAAATGAAGAGGAACTAAAGAATCTCTCTTTTTAATTTTTTATTTTAATTAGAGGCTAATTACTTTACAATATTGTATTGGTTTTGCCATACATCAACATGAATCTGCCACGGGTGTACACGTGTTCCCCATCCTAAAGAATCTCTTGATGACAGTGAAAGAGGACAGTGAAGAACATGGTTTAAAACTCAGCATTAAAAACAAAACAAAGATCGTGGCATCTGATACCATCATTTTATCATTTCCTGTTCTGGAAAACAGAACAGGAAAAAAGGGAAGCAGTGACAGACTTTAATTTCTTAGGCTCCAAAATCCCTGCAGATGGTGACTGAAGCCCTGAAATTAAAAGATACTCGCTCCTTGGAAGGAAAGCTATGACAAACGTAGACAGCACATTCAAAAGCAGAGAGATCACTATGCCTACAAAGGTCTATCTAATCAAAGCTATGGTTTTTCCAGTCATCATGTAGGGATGTGAGATCTGGACCATAAAGAAGGCTGACCACTGAAGAACTGACTCTTTCAAACTGTCATGCTGGAGAAGACTCTTGAGAGTCCTTTGGATAGCAAGGAGATCCAACCAGTCAATCCTAAAGGAAAGCAATCCTGAATATGCATTGGAAGGACTGATGCTGCAGCTGGATCTCCAACACTTTGTCCACCTGACGTGAAGGGCTGACTCACTAGAAAAGACTCTGATGCTGGGAAAGATTGAGAGCAGGAGGAGAAGCAGCCAACAGAGGATGAGAATGGTTAGATAGCATTGCCAACTCAATGGACATAAGTTTCAGCAAACTTTGAGAGATGGTGAAGGACAGGGAAGCATGGAGTGCTGCAGTCCACGGGTCACAAAGAGTCAGACATGACTGAGTGATTGAACAACAACACGGAAGGCTCTAACTCTAAGGAAGAATAATTATTCTTGAGTTGCTCTTGTCTAGATATACTTCCAAAAACAATTTTGTGGAAGGTGGAATTTAAAGTCTCATATTGTGGTAGGCAGAAGAATGACAGCCACAGAGACATCCAAGGCCTAGTCCCTGGAACCCATGAGTGTGTTCCTGCAGATGGCGGAAAAGAAAGACACAGACTTTAAAACAGGGTGGATTTTCCTTGATTATCTAAGTGAGCCCAATATAATCACTTGAGCCCTGAAAACAGAAGTGCAGAGGGATATCAGAGAGAGGCAATGGCGTGAGAAAGGGCTGCTGAGATCTGAAGATGACAGAGACTTGAGCTGCTGTTGCTGACTTTGAAAGATGGAGCAAACAGGCCACAAACCATGAAATGTGGTAGACTCTATTAGCTAGAGATGGCCTTGACTTGAGAGACAACAAGGAAATGGGGATCGTGGTCCCACAGCCTCAAGAAACTGAATTTTGTCAACAATATAAATAAGTGGGAAGAGCACTCTTCCTCAGATCCTCCAGAAATGAGCACAGTTTTGCAGAAAACTCAATTTTATATCCATCAGTCTTCAACCTAAAAAATACGCATAGAACAGTACAGAAGACAGAAGTGTGCCACTCGATACACTTCTGTATAATAAACACATTTATGTAACTAGAATACACATAAAGAAACAGAATACCACTTTCCCCATCTATTCCAGTATCCTCACATCTAACATAATAGTCTTGCCTGTTTCTGAAGTTTATGGATATGGAAAGATATAGCACATATTCTTTCATGACCTCTTTCCTTTAATATTGGATTTGTGAGATTCATCCATGTCTGTTTATTCCACTCTCATTTTTATTTAGCATTATATTATCTGAATGTCATATACTTTATTTTTATATTATATTGCTGTTGGGCACTTTGATTTTGGTAATTTCAAATACTGCTGTTATCAGGTATTTGTATCAGGTAATTCTGTCCTCCTAGGATGAGTTAGGAAGTGTTTTCTCCTCTTGTACATTTTGGAAGAGCTTGAAAGAAACTGGTATGAATGCTACTTGAAGTGTTTGCACTTCCCTAGTGGCTCAGATGATAAAGAATCAGCCTGTAATGTGGGAGATCCCTGGGTTCGATCCCCGGGTCAGGAACATTCCCTGGAGAAGGGAATGACAACGCACTCCAGCATTCTTGCCTGGAGAATCCCATGTACAGATGAGTCTGGTGAGTCACAGTCCATGGTCATAAAGAGTCGGACATGACTGAGTGACTAATACTTTCACACTATCAAAGTCAACTGATCCTGGAGATTTTTAGTGGGAGAATTTGGATTATTGATTCAGCTTTTTATTGTTACATGTCTGTTGAGTTTTTCCTCTCCCTTTGTGTAAGTTTAAGTAATTTGTGTTTGGAAGTATTTGTTAATTTTACCCAGGCTATCTAATTGGTTGATATTCAATAATTCTTAGTATTCGTCTATAATTCCTTCTATTTCTATAAAGTATTATTGTTGTTGTTCAGTTGCTAAGTTGTGTCCAACTCTTTGCAACCCCATGGACAGCAGAAAACCAGGCTCCTCCATCCTTCACAATCTCTTGGACTTTGTTCATATTCATGTCCATTGAGTCAGTGATGCTATCTTACCATCTCATTCTTTATATCCTCCTTCTCCTTTTGCCTTCAATATTTCCCAGCATCAGAGTCTTTTCCAATAAATCAGCTCTTCCCATTAGTGGCCAAAGATTTGGAGCTTCAGCATCAGTCTGTCTAATGAATATTCAGGACTGATTTCCTTTAGGATTGACTGGTTTGATCTCCTTGCAGTCTAGCACCAAAATTTGAAAGCATCAGTTCTTTTGGTGCTCAGCCTTCTGTATGGTCCAACTTACACATCCGTACGTGACTACTGGAAAAACCATAGCTTCGACTAGATGGATGTTTTTGGCAAAGTGATGTCTCTGCTCTTTAACACTATGTCTGGGTTGGTCATAGACAACCTTTCAAGGAACAGATATCTTTTAATTTCATGGCTTCAGTCACCACCCTCAGTGATTTTGGAGCCTAAGAGAATAAAAATCCAGCACTCCTTCCACCTTTTCCCTATCCATTTGCCATGAAGTGATGGGATCAGATGCCATGATCTTAGTTTTCTGAGTGCTGAGTTTTCAGCCAGGTTTTTCACTCTCCTCTTTTACCCTCATCTTTAGTTTCTCTTCACTTTCTGCCATTTGAGTGGTGTCATCTGCATATCTGAGTTTGTTGATATTACTCCTGGAAATCTTGATTCCAGCTTGTGATTCATCCCATCCAGCATTTCTCATGGTGCACTCTGCATAGAAGTTAAATAAAAGAGTGACAGTATACAAGTTTGATGTACTCCTTTCCCAATTTTGAACCAGTCCATTGTTCCATGTCCGGTTCTAACTGTTGCACACAGGTTTTTCAAGAGGCAGGTTATGTGATCTCTTTAAGAATTTTCCACAGTTTGTTGTGATCCACAGAGTCAAAGGCTTCAGAGTAATCAATGAAGCAGAAGTAGATGTTTTTCTGGAATTCTCTTGCTTTCTCTACAATCCAACGATTGTACATCAAACTTATATACTGCCACTCTTATTATTTTATCTCTAGATCCTCTGCCTACTCAAAGCCCATCTTCTACATCTGGAAGTTCTTGGTTCATGAGCTGATAGCATGAAGGATTTTGAGCATAACCTTACTAGCATGTGAAATAAATGCAATTCTATCATGTGTGTGAGTGTGTGCTAAATTGCTTCAGTTGTGTCTGACTCTTTGTGACCCTATAGACTCTAGCCCACTAGCCTCCTTTGTCTGTAGGTATTCTCCAGGCAAAAATACTGGAGTGGGTTGCCATGACCTCCTCCAGGGATCTTCCCAGGGATCAAACTCACATCTCATGTCTCCTGCATTGGCAGGCCGGTTCTTTACAACTAGCACCACTGCAGAAGCCCATTCTATAAGGTATGTTCTAACAATTATTTAAAGTAAATTATTGAAGTCTCCAAATATTATTATGGAACTATTTCTCTCTCAATTCTGTCAACGTTAGTTTCACTTAATTTGGGGAGATCGTTTGGTAGTATATATGTTCCAAATATTATACCTTTTTGATGATCAATTGATCTTAGAATGTTTTCAATATTACAATCCGATTGTCCTAATTGTTAGCTGCATCAACTTATTTAGAGTTCACTGGCTCATTTGATAGTTGTAAACTTGTCACATTAATTTAACTTGCTTTCAACTTAAACTATTATTGACTTCTCATTTACATTATTTACTAATTCTAATTTTTCATTTCTGACTTCCTAATCAAAACCCAGTTTTAAGGGTAAAACCCCACTGAGTTTTTTCCACTAACCCATATGCCACTTACTGTTATTAACATACTACCAAACTCTCATCAGAGTCTGCTCCTACAAACCAAAAATCATAATGCCAACTAATTAAACTATCAGCAAAGAATTTTGTCTCTCTGTGGATTAGTAAGCAAGTCAAAAAAATCTCTCTAGCTGCCCTTATGATCTGCAAAAAAAAAAAAAAAAATGGAAAAAATGAAGCAAGAATGTTTTCTAAGATAATGTAAAATTTACTTATATTTATAAATCACTCACAATCTTTAACAGCAAAGGATACAAGAAATCATTAAAAATTCAACAGTAAATACTCTATATTATTGTAGCACAAATGCAGGTTAATTGTGGTTCATGATGTCTGCTTGAAATAGTAGTTTTTTCTTGTCTTTGTTTTTTCTCCTTGTAAAGAAAAGAAGCATCAGGGTGCCTATAGGTGTAAAGTAAAATGTCTTGCCCTCTAGGGAATATAATGAGCTTCCTCAATGGTGCAGTGGTAAAGAATCCGCTTGCCAATGGAGGAGACATGGATTCGATCCCTGGGTCAGGAAGATCTCCTGGAGAAGTAAATGGCAACCCACTCCAGAATTCTTGCCTGGAAAATTCCATGGACAGAGGAGCCAGGGGCGGGAGTGGGGCAGTTACAATCCACTGGGGTCACAAAGAATCAGACACAACTGAACAACTGAGTACCACCACCACCACCAGGGAGCATAATGTGTGCAAACATCTAGAATAAGGAAACTATAAACTGGGTTGAAATTATTTTTCAAGCTTCAGTTGGTGCACTGAATCATAAATTATCATATTTAACTATTGGAATATAAACATTTAATTGAATATGATTAGATACTATGCTTATTTAAATGAATTTCTCAGTGGAGTGGCTTAGAAAATGTTCGCAGGGAATCTCCAGTCCCAAAATTGGACTTTTTAATTTTTTTCAAATATAAGATTGAAATTTTATTTAAAATCAAAGATTTTATTTGAAATGGAAGAATTCAAAATCTCTGACCCCCTTAATCTCTGACCTGAAATTCCTGAGATCAGCTACTCTGTCCTATTCAACTTTGGATCTCCTATAATGCTCAGTACATTGCTTTGAATATTAAAGACAAGTCATATATGTTTGCTATATAAATATACTGCAGCAACAGTTTTATACAGAAAGAACAAAGGAATGGTAAATTTGGAGTCAAATATGAGGATGTGGTAAAGTCTTCTCTGATGAGAGTAGGGTAACTACTACTAACACACAGAAGTAGGAATGAGATACAAGGGATTCCAACAGAACTTACATTTGTCTATTAAACATAAGCACATAGAATTATATGCTTCTTGTGCTTAGTTCTCATGTGCTTCTTGTGCTCATGTCTGACTCCTTGAGACCCTATGGACTGTATCCCGCCAGGCTCCTTTTTTCTTGGGATTTTTCAGGCAAGAATACTGGGGTGGGTTGCCATTTCCTCCTCCAGGGATCGTTCCAACCCAGGGAGTGAACCCACATCTCCTGTGTCTTCTGCAGACAGGTGGATTCTTTACCCGCTGAGCCATTGGGGAAGCCCATGTGCTTCTTAAGATGGAGGAAAGAATTGGTGACCTCTGAACATCTATGTGTTCATATCAAATCAATCTACCATCACAGGAAATTATGTTTCTGAGCTAACAGAATTCACTTTTAAATAAATAAAGCCAGATTTTCTAAAACAAGACACAATATACACACTCTAAGCATAATAGACATACTATGAGAAATGAAGAAATAAATGATTATAAAGGATTGCATGTTTCTGGGGCTGGTATCTGAAAGTGTTACAATTAACACTGAGAGTGATAGAAAAAATGAGCAACATAAAGTGTTTTTTATTCATTTTAACATGCATGATATTGTGACTTAAAATAAGAAATACGTATTTGGTCTTCCTGGTTTTTAGCACAGAACTCCTAAAACCTGTGGGATTTCCAAAGTAAAGACAGCAATACGAGTGTCTTAGGGTACGCTAGTGAATGAATTTTGGGTGACATCTGATTGCTGAGGGCTGGTTGCCAGAAGACCTAATCTTGTGATCAGAGGGTTGAAACTTTCACTTCTGCCCTTCCCACTTCCACTCCTCACTTTCTGGCAGGAAAAAGGGGTTGAAGGTTGAATCCTTTGCCCTTGTCCAATGATTTAATCAATAATGCCTCTGTAATAATTTTCCAGGCAAGAATACTGGAGCAGGTTGCCATTTCCTACTCCAGGAGGTCTTTTTGACTCAGGATCGAACCCACATCTCTTGCATCTCCTGCACCGGCATGTGGATTCCTTATGACTGAGCCACCTGGGAAGCCCAGTAGAAGCATCAGAAAACCCAAATAACGGGGTTCAGAGAGCTTAGGGTTGGTGGACATGCAGAGATCTTGGGAGAGAGGCATGCTGGAAAAGAGCGTAGAAATCCCATCTCCTTTCTACAAACTTTATCCTATGCATCTCTTCCATCTGGCTGCTCCTGAGTTATATCCTTTAAAAATAAATTTATAATCTAGTGAGTAAATGAGTTTTCTTAGTTTAGGAAGCTGCTCTAGCAAACTAATTCTCTGACCCTAAAGAGACAGTCCAGGGAACATCTGATCTGTAGCAGGTTGGTCAGATATACAGGTAATCACTTGGTTTGGGATTGGCATTCTGAGGTGGAGGGGGGCACTGGAAATACCAGTTTGTGGGAGGACAGCCAGAAGCTCAGGTGACAACACTGGACTCGACACTGGACTCGACACTGGACTTGACACTGGACTTGACACTGGCATCTGAAGTAGAATGGGAGGCATCAGTTTTGCAGGACTGAACCCTGAACTTGAGGAATCTGATGCTGTCTCCCCGTCATTGTTGTTATTTAGTAGTTAAGTCATGTCTCACTCTTTTGCAGTCCCATGGATTGTAGCCCACCAGGCTCCTCTGTCCATGGCATTTCCCAGGCAAGAATACTGGAGTGGGTTGCCATTAGCTTTTCCAGGGGCTCTTCTCTGCATCTCCTGTACTGGCAGGTGGATTTCTTACCACTGAGCCACCAGGGAGGCCCATCTCCATGTAGACACACTTCAGAATTCAGTGGAATTGTGCTGCTGCTGCTAAGTCGCTTCAGTCGGTCCGACTCTGTGTGACCCCATAGACGGCAGCCCACCAGGCTCCCCCGTCCCTGGGATTCTCCAGGCAAGAACACTGGAGTGGGTTGCCATTTCCTTCTCCAATGCATGAAAGTGAAAAGTGAAAGTGAAGTCGCTCAGTCGTGTCCGACTCTTAGCGACCCCATGGACTGCAGCCTACCAGGCTCCTCAGTCCATGGGATTTTCCAGTCAAGTGTACTGGAGTGGGTTGCCATTGCCTTCTCCATCAGTAGAATTGTAGAGCACCCCAAAATACCAAGGGATGACTGCATACAATAGAGTATTGTTAACTATAGATGCTATGCTTTATATGTCACCTCCAGGACTTAAAATTGAATGTTTGTATCTCTTGCCCATTTTCACCCATTTCAAGCCCAGGCCCTAAACCCTGCCTCTGGCAATCACCAATCTGTTCTCTGTATCTGTGTTTGTTGTGGTTGTTGTTGTTGCTGCTGCTGCTGCTAAGTCACTTCAGTCGTGTCCGACTCTGTGCAACCCCATAGACGGCAGCCCACCAGGCTCCCCTGTCCCTGGGATTCTCCAGGCAAGAACACTGGAGTGGCTTGCCATTTCCTTTTCCAATGCATGAAAGAGAAAAGTGAAAGTGAAGTCGCTCAGTCGTGTCTGACTCTTCGCGACCCCATGGACTGCAGCCTACCAGGGTCCTCTGTCCATGGATTTTCCAGGCAAGAGTACTGGAGTGGGGTGCCATTTAGAGCCCACATATAAGTGAGATCATACAGTGTTCGTCTCTCTCTGTCTTTTTTCTCTTGGCATAATAACCTCTAAGTTCATATAATGCAATGTACAAAGCTATGCAAAAATCAGTTACTAATACAGGCAAAAAAGGAATGAATCTTAAAATATGTTATTGAGTAGAAGAGATCAGACACAAAATAATACAAATCAGCCATACATGTGAATATGCACACGTGTAACTCTCCCCATTCCCCACCTAAATACACACACACACAGACAAACATACTTAAACCAGTGAGATTCATGATCTTCTTGGACAGAAAAACTAGGAAGTGTCTCCTAAGCCCTAACTTTAGAGCTAGCTGTCCCCATCCAGTAAAGCTACTTTTCTTCTTTGTCATAAAGTATGTTTTCAAAAATTTCCTTTTCTTATGTAGGTTTTCCAAGTAGGACAATAAAAGATAACACCCTGATATATCTTCTAACTTGGCCTATAAAAACACCAATATATCACAAAGGAGTTCTTGATTTATTTTTAGTTCTTCTACTTGTTTAGCTAGTTATATGTTTATAATTTACTTATATAGTTATTTGTCATCATATAAGAAATTTTTAATATTGCTACATATATTATTATTATTATTTATTGGAGTTTCTGGCATACATAAATATCCTTGAATACTAACATTCCAGAATCAGACATAAAATAAGCTACCCACATATTCATTCCATATATCTCTATTATACAAAATGAAAACAAAACAGTTATAAACACTGAGTAGATTTCTATTTTAAATGAATCAAAAATAATTCCATCTCAGGCTGTGTATAGTAAGTGGATCACACATTATTAAAACATTTAATATCAGCAAGAACTAATTGTGTAAAATTAAATAACAATGTTTTTCACTTAGAATTATTTTAGTGACCTTCCAGCCCTCTGAAGGGTATTACCGTTTGGCTCTCTCAGCTGGCCTGAAAGATAATACAATGGCAAGCTTACAACTTTCCCTACTTAAGGGATGAAGGGGAAAAGGATATTCATAATTGATGCATACAGAAAATATTTATGCCTGAGACAGCTATACCAGAGTTCTTAAAAGTCTATTTTAAATTGCATTTCAGCACCAATAAAATATGTTACATTCTACATCTGTAATTTTGATGTTCTGTGTATATTATTATGTTGAAATATTTAATAGGTATGATTAAATAATAACAGAATTTATTCCATGAGACCACTGCCTGGATGTCTTTCAGGAATAGTTATCTGAGAACAGCCACAAAAGAAATTCACTAATAGCATTAATATTAATTTCTTTTATAGGAGAACAAAGACATTTAGAGATATTGAGTCATTAACCTACATATATGTTGTTGGGGAGCTTCCCTGGTGGCTCAGCAGTAAAGAATTCACCTGCATTGCAGAAGATGCAGGGAACATGGGTTTGATCCCTGGGTCAGGAAGATCCCCTGGAGAAGGAAACAGCAACCTACTCAAGTATTCTTGCCATGAAAATCCCATGAACAGAGAAGCCTGGGCTACAATCCATAGGGTTGCAATATGTTACTTGAATTCCTTGTGTGTGTGTGTGTGTGTGTGCGTGTGTGTGTGCGCGTGTGTGCGCTCAGTCGCTTACTCATGTCTCTTGCGCCTCCTGCATTTGCAAGCAGATTATTTACCACTGCGCCACCTGGGAAGCCCAGGTGGCATAAATACTTTTACTTGATAAGAGAAAAGGCACATTAATATTTTGTGGGCTTCCCTGGTGGCTCAGCTGGTAAAGAATCTGCCTGGAATGTGGGAGACCTGGGTTCAATCCCTGGGTTGGGAAGATCCCTTGGAGAAGGCAAAGGCTGTCCACTGCAATATTCTGGCCTGGAGAATTCCATGGGCTGTTGGGTCCATCGGGTCGCAAAGAATCAGATGCAACTAAGTGACTTTCACTAATCTTTTGTGAATTCTTTAAGGCTATGCAGTCAGCCTACTAGCTTGATCCATATTTGTCTATATCTTTCATGACATGGTGGCTCATTTAATAGGTTACTGGACATTTCTGTCTAGCAAGCACAGTTAATGCACATTCAGTGTTGCTACCCAAAGTTAATGCACTTGCCTAAATTAACCTTTCAAATAATCATGAAATTAAAATAACAGATTGGGCTTATATGGATGAATTGAAGAGGGAGGAATTAAGAAGCAATGGAATGCCAGGAAAATGTGACTACCAGAAGAACAGAGCATGTTTGGATTTGGTGACTCTGCTGCTCACCTCTGTATTATCAAGGCTGGGAGTATGTGCACACTGCATGCTTTGCAATACCTGCTGAGTAGGAATCGAATTAGCTGAAGCCAGGGGAGTTCAACAGAAAGACCTCAGCAAGGGTATAGTAGAGGTTCACAAGGCATTTAGATCAGGAGGAAAAAGCTGATCACTGTTAAGCAACCGCCATAGAAATAGCTACGGTAAGTTCAACTATTTTGGTCCCCACATTTTCCAGCTATATATATGCTATACTAAGTCACTTCAGTCGTGTCCGACTCTGTGCGACCCCATGGATGGCAGCCCACCAGGCTTCCCCGTCCCTGGGATTCTCCAGGCAAGAACACTGGAGTGGGTTGCCATTTCCTTCTCCAATGCATGAAAGTGAAAAGTGAAAGTGAAGTCGCTCAGTCATGTCCGACTCTTAGCGACCCCATGGACTGCAGCCCACCAAGCTCCTCCGTCCATGGGATTTTCCATATTGTTACATAAAGAAAACATTTGGTTTGTATTAGCCTGAATGTGTAGTCCTTCTTCTCAGAATGTATACACCTTAAGAGGAAAATGTGACCTTGCTTGAATGGAAAGCATGGTATAGTATCCCCAGAGAAAAAGGCAGATAGTTGTCACCTCAGTTGCAAAAACTAAGAATAAGTACAATAGGTGAATGTAAAAAGAGAGATACTGTACAGATAACACAGCCATTGCTATTTAAGTTATTGTTATCGCATAACCCTAAGAATTCTACCTTGCTTATACCAAAAAAAGTCTGAAAACATTTCACTGTTCATGAAGCCCAGTCTTTAAAACAATCTGTTCTTCAAGTCAAAAAATATTGGCTAGGACATCACATCTCAAATATTCAGTAGATTCATTCACTTTGATTTCCACTCTAAAAATAATTTTGCTTATATATGAAAGAGGGGGGAAGAGTTGTTAATAGAACAGCCTGAGAAAATGAAAATTATGGAAACACGAAATTCTGACAAATTTATGAGATTGAAACTGTTTTGTAATATATAGAATAGACTACTTGGACACCAAGGACATTCAGAGGAGACTGACAGAATTCAATATTGAAAGCTGAAGCTACAGGAAAAAAGATACAAAATAAGCAACAAATAATATTCTGCAATAGCCTGGCTCCTCTAAGAAAAAAAGAGGAAAATATTTGAAGCCTGCTTTACTTTACTCTCCTGAAAACAAAGAAGGGTTTCCAATTATATATTTAGTCGTAACTAACCAAGATCAAGCTCACACATTCATAGTCACCAATAATTTTAATGTTACCTTTTATATGTCAGCCTTTCTCATATCACTCTAAAAGTTAACTCTCTTTGTTGTTGCTCACTCGCTAATCTGTGTCCAACTCTTTGTGACCCCATGGACCACAGCACACCAGGTTTCTATGTCTGCACTATCTCCCGGAGTTTGCTCAGATACATTTCCATTAAGTCGATGATGCCATCCAACCATCTCATCCTCTGCCATCCCCTTCTCTTTTTGCCTTCGATCTTTCCCATCATCAGGGTCTTTTCAATGAGTCCGCTCTTTGCATCAGGGGACCAAAGTATTGGAGCTTCAGCTTCAGCATCAACTCTTCCAATGAATTTTCAGGGTTGATTTCTTTAGGGTTGACTGGTTTGATCTCCCTGCTGTCCAAGAGACTCTCAAGAGTTTTCTCCAGCACCACAGTTTGAAAGCATCAATTCTTTGGTGCTCAGCCTTCTTTATGACTATAGTCCAACTCTCACATTCATGCATGACTACTGGAAAAACCACAGCTTTGACTATACAGACCATTGTACTTTCCTTGTCATTGTTTTTTCAATCGTGTCTGACTCTTTAGCAACCCATGAACTGTAGCTCCCCAAGCTTCTCTATCCATGGGATTCTCCAGGCAAGAACACTGGAGTGGGTTGGCATTTCCTTCTCCAGGGGATCTTCCCAACCCAGGAATCAAATCTGCGGTTCCTGTCGTGTCTCCTGCATTGCGGGAGGATTCTTTACTGCTGAGCCATGAGGAAGCCTGTACTTTCCTGACAAGCATATTATTCACTCATTTGTAAAGCAGCCAGTATTACTTAATGACTTTTTCAAAACACTGCCAAGTTATGCCTATCAATAATTTAGTTTAATCTTACTTCCTTATCTTTGTTTCTTCACTTCCTCAATTTCACCATCTTCATTTCTTTTAAAAACCTAAAGGAAGAGAATAGGGAGAGACACAGGATCTATCTGCCTGGAAACTGATAAACATTATTACTCCCATTCTTTTTATTTTAGCTTAAATTATTTTTATTTGACTTAAACTTTCCATTTTAACTTTGCTCCTGGCTCTAAACAGAGATTAGGAACAAATTCACAACTACCTTATATGGTGTTGGTAGCTACTGTAATAGAATGCTATGGGAAAGAGCAAAATACGACCTTTTCTCCTATGAGAGCTGGATCTGTCGCTCTCATACACTATGTGCCATTCCTTCCTGGTCCTATCCTTTTGAAATATCTCTCTTGCAGAGGTGTACCAGGTATAACATACGTAATAACCTCTATTTTCCAAAATCAAATGCATAATATTAAAATTTCATACTAGTTGATAAATTATTTGAAAAAAATCATCAAAAGAGAGGTATTCCAAGTCTTACTTTGATTTGGTCTTAGCAATAAAGAATAAAGATAGATGAACACAGTTCATACTGGTGTCATAGGATTTAAAAAAAAAATTATATTGGATTAGCCAAAACACTCGTCCATGTTTTCCCATAAGATGTTACGGCCAACCCAGTGAACTTTCTGGCCAATCCAGTAAGTGCACTAATGATAAAGTTCACCTACCCATTCCCTTTTTTAACATTTTGATGTGTTTTACAGTGTAAAAAATTCAAGCAGCGGGCCTTTAATCTTCCCAGATGATGCATTATTTTTTCTTCAAATCCAAATAGAACTATTTGTAAGTATGCTAGCACTGTTTGTATGAACCTTCCTTGTCGTCGTTGCTCAGTCGCTTAGTCGTGTCAGACCCTGCAACTGCATGGACTGCAGCATGCCAGGCTTCCCTGTCCTGCACTATATCCCAGAGCTTGTTCAAGTTCATATCCATTGAGTCAGTGATGCCATATCATCCTCTGCTGCCCCGTGTTCCTGTCGTTTTCAATCTTTCCCAGAATCAAGGTCTTTTTCAATGAGTGGGCTCTTCGCATCAGGTGATCAAAGATTTATAGCTTCAGCTCCATGCCTAGGCACATACAATTCCTAAATATTCTACACTGAGT